>NC_083601.1:50999594-53499594 GCF_029168945.1 Cannabis sativa
ATATATTATCTAAATAATGCTATGAATATTATACTACCTTATATATAAGAAGAAAATGGGGCCGTTTCTTCATTATGCTTCTTTGACTCATCTTTTGAACTTAAGAAAAACAGTCAATGAAGTGGCATGGTGAATAATCGCGCATGCAAAGTTTACACTTTGATTTGAACAAGTCAATGTACATTTAATTTTCATAAAAGAACAAAAATAAATAAGGGATTTTTACACTATATGTCAAATTTGGTACTTTTTTTACATTTTTATTTATGTTTGATTTTTTAAACTTTTTTATAAAATCTGTTTTTCAATTTTACTTTTCACAAAGTTCTTTAATTACAAAAATACTTTTATTGCTTATGTTTAGTCTCTTTTACATGTTAACTCCTTTTCTCTTTTTTTTTTTTTTTTCCATAATCTTTTTTTTTCTCTTCATTTTTCCCTCTCTTTAAATTAAAAAAATAATTTAATATTAATTAAATAAGAGATTTTTACTCAATTCAACCAAAAATCACATATTATTACTTTCTTATTAGTGAGCCACATTTTGAATAATTTTAACATTGATTGTTTTTTTTATACATTTTTAAAAGTTTAAAATTTTAAAAATTATTACTTACCTATTAATATTGATATAATGTACCTTTACTATTTTTTTCAATTTTTACTTGTTAGACATGATTGTGTCTCTCTCTCTCTCTCTCTCTCTCTCCAGTCAAATACTCATTTTTTTGTTCTATTCTTTTATATTCATCACATTTCTCTTTCTTTTTTTATTTATTTTTTAATAGAACTTCTCAAGTACACATGTTCTCTCATTCCACTCTGATTTTTCATTTGTAAAACTATTTTTTTTAGTTCATAAATTCACAATTTACTATGGCCTTTGTTTTTTTTTTTAAAAAAAAAAAAGAGTAACAAGACTATGGCTATTGCTAGAGCTTTTTCAGCCTTTCTTCTAATTCTAGATCCTAAAAATGTTACTAAATGTTAAATAATCTTGAAAACTCAAAATACAAACTAAAATGGGTAAGAACGCTATTGCAATGGAGGATCATCGTGTTTCTCAACCTATTCCGGAAGCATCAACTTCAAAGAAAATGCCATTGCCATATAAGGTTGAAAATGGAAAAGCAAAAGAAAAAAAAAAGTGAAAACAATGCAAATGCTAGTGTAAGTAATGTCATGCATAAATACCCTATTTTTATGTTTTATTTATAATATTACGGCCTAAAGTTTTTATTTACAAAAATATGCTTTTAAAATTACAAAAATACTCTTTTCTCAACAAAAAGTAAGAAAATAACTAAAAAATAACGTGAAATTAACATCATGACAACTATGAAACAATCATAAAGAAATTACAAAACAACCAAAAATACCCCAAATAAATAACCTTGTGGCAGCTACAATACAACTTTAAATAAACTATAAAACAATAATAAAAATAATTTATTAGTTTTATTGAAGTACGTATTTTTGTAAATAAAAAAATTAAAAAATACAAAAAAAACATTCGTGTTAATGTATTTTTATAAAATATCAAATCAAATTGCACTAAAAGTGTATATGTTTAGCTTTTCTTAAGTACATATATTATTGAGTTGATATACAAATAATTTGTAATTACTTTTACGTTTGTTTTATTTTTTTGAGATTATTTGAGATTATTTGTATGTTTTTTAAGTTGTCGCAATGTATGGATGTTTAATCTATTTTTATGTTAAAGTGCAGTTGTTATCGAGTTGTTTATTCATTTTTTTAAAGTTGTTTAACAACAATAAAAAAAAGTTTATGTTTAATTTTTTATGGGTACATATATTTTTGAGTTGATATACAAATATTATGTAGTTACTTTTAAATTTATTTTATAGATAACTAGTTTTTTATTTCTTCTTAGAGTTGATGCAATTACTAGAGTTGTCATATAGTTGTTTATTTGTTATTATTTAATTGTTCAATTAATTAATAGAAAGTTAATATATATGTATATATTTAGTTTTTCATCGTACATATTAAGATTGTTGTTGTTTTTTTTTGGTATTTCCAAATGTCAAAAAACCAATGTATTGATGTATATTTTTATTTTGTTGCTAAAAAAGAACAATCTAAAAGTCTGTTTTTTTATTATTTTTATTCAAAATAATAATAAAAAAATAAATTATACTATTTAAAAGTATGTTTTAAATAATATTTGTTCAAGCATTTTTTTGACAACGTAATACAAATCACATCTAGCTCATTTCTAATCATTAGTTGTTTTATAGTTGTTTCATCTTTTAATTTATTTTGTTGTTGTTGTTTCACCAAGTCATCCATTGAAGAGTTTTTAAGGGAAAAAAGCGAGATAATAATGTCGAGGTTGCAACTCAAAAGACGTATAGTTTTGTTGTCTTTGTTTGTTTCAAAGACTTATTTTGTTATGTTTATATATCTTTTTTGATGTATTTAGTAAGAAAAATTGTTCAACCTTAAATAGTTTATGTCTCTCACTTTTTCTATTTATAATTAGTTGTTTTTCAGTTTTAATTTAGTTATTATATGGTTCTTATTATAGGGTTCTTAAAAAAACTATATCACTGGGTTAAGCCTTACATTTATTAGTTTATTTGAGTTTTATAGTTGAAGCTGTTTTAGTTTCATATTTATTAAATTTTACAATTACGTTATTTTTTAGTTGTTATATTGTTGTTTTTATGTTGTTCAATACATGATATACTTACAATTATGTTTAACTATTAATCGTATTTTAATGGTTCATTATAATTTTATTAATTTTGTCATCTTAATATTTACAGGTGCGTGATAAGACCTTTGATGGTGTTAAAAGTTGAACCTTCTAAAGAAAATATTGCAAGGTTTATAACTTATTTTTTTGATTTGTCTTGTTTGAATCGTTCTCTGCTTGTAGTTCATTCATTTGAAGAAAAAAATCATAGTAGAACAACGATATAAAAACATAAAGACAATAGTTGCTAATATGTTTTTTAACTGTTAACAGCTATAACAATGATATAAAAATAATTGATGAGCAAATAATTGTATATTCTTCAATATTTAGCTTCTTCGAGTGTCAGTATCAACAAAAGTAACATCTTTTGAAACTGATCCCCTCCTTGGAGCAGATAAAAGTTGTTTAGTTGTTGTTGTTGTGTTGTTGTCAAGTTGCTTCACAGTTGAGTGTTGTGAGTTATTTTCACTTCCAGCCACTGTCATATTGTTGCACACTATTGGTTGGGTGTCTACTATAAGAGTTGTTATTCTGTTGTTACTGTGTAGTTGAATGTGTTCACAAACAATGAATATCGTGTGAAATCAGTTTTCTTTATTAATAACTTTATGTAAAATAACAAACTTTTGTCATCCTTAAATTAGAGTCTAGAGTAGTCGTGATGTTGCTCTCAGTAATATTAATGTGTAAATTAGCAAAATATATATTAATGTGTGTGTAAATATGTATATTTATATATGGTGAGAAATATATAAATAACATAGTAATTCCATATACAACATCAATAAAAATTAAATAAATATCTTACAGTAAAACAAAAGAATATTGGCAAATTGAAGAAAAAAAAATTAATTTAATAACTTAATCAACATAGTACTTATTGTCATCTCAATGACAATTGTTTTGTATCAAAATTTGCAGAGGTTCCATACATGAAACTAGCGTATTAATTTTTTAATATTGTTAAACGACTATTTTAATACACGAGAACAACATATAAACAACTGTTCCATAACAGTGATCAATATATGACCTTAAATGTATCACTATTTTTTCAAATGTGAATTATTTGCACCAATTTATTTAGATCAACTAATTTTTGGTATGAATTTGCTTTGATCTGCTTCAAAAACACTAAATAACAACCTATTATGAAGAAAAATATTTAAAGTATTGGTACCTTATATATTTTTTTTTTTTTCAGATTCTTCCAAGTTTTTCTTGGGTAAGGTCTGAATCTCCTTCTGGGTTGTTATCAAATTCTCTGCATAATAGAATTCGAATTATTATTTTGGTTTGTTATTGTGTGATTTCAAATTAATAGAGGTTGTAATCTTCTTCTTTTTTTTTTTTTTTTTTTTTTGGTTTACCTTTTGATTTTAAATTTTCCAGGATTATTTTGTTTTGTTGTTGAGATCTTCATTACGCCCTTTTCATTTGTACGATTTTTTTGGACTTGAAATCGTGCCTTAGTTGAGAACGAAAATGGAGGAAATATAGAAGCTTTGGTATAGCTGGAAATAGAGGAGAAGGAGAGATGAAGATGGGTGCTGTTTTGTTTCAGTCCGTATATTTGAAAAATAAAGTTTATAATTTCCTTTTTTGTTTATTTTTTCTTAATAAGATAAAAATGTAAATTTTGGACCTAGAAAGTCTATTAAAGAAAAAATCCCAATAAATAATCATTAATAATTTTTACCTCCTAAACTTTAACATATACTAAATCATGCCCTGAATTTTTTTGAGTGTTAAAAAAACCTTCTGAACTATGAGATTCTTATATTTAAATTTTTTTGTCTAATTACATTCAATTTTACTATTTCAGTAATTATTTATGTAATAAACCATGCTCCTCAAATTTTAATATCTACCAAATCATACTCCTCAAACTTTGACACGTACTAAATTATTCCTGAACTTTTATCCATTTTAAATTTTTTTTACTAAAATTGGATAAAAGTCCTTAAATTCAACCATCTCAATATCTCAATATTTTAACGACCTTAAAAAATTCAAAGAGTATGATTTGGTACATATCAAAATTCGAGGTAAAATTTTTAATTAATCTTAATAATATAATAAAATTAAAGGACATTTACCACAAACCATCTTAACATTTATATTTATTACACATATTACTTTATAAAAAAAAAAAAAGTAATATAGTATATATAATTTTTACATCACCCATTAAAAATGGTCTAATGATATTATTAAATCCTAGCTAGATCTGAGTGTCCAAGTGTTTAGGGAAGGAGGTTGGATTGGATGAGTGAGAGGGCCAACAATGGCAAACATATACGATTACGAGACTTTACAACTAAATTTTTTGAGGATTGACTCTTTTTTTTTTTTTTTTATGGTGTGTTAGAGGTTGATTATTTGTTGGCCTGTGATCGAATTTCATTAAAGGCCATTAAATAATTCAAATAAAAATACTATATTTGTAATCATAATTCTAAATATTATACTATAACGAGTTGTCTAACTTTTAAAGTTTTTCTTAAAGTGAGTTTTATATATATTTTTTTAAACAAAAATAATCATAGATTAATCAAATTATATATGATGATATTTTGAATCAAATCACATATATTTTATATTCATAAATATTAAATAAAAATATATAAAAGAAATTACGGTCCACCTAGAAGAGTTTTCTAATTTATTTTTTTTATGATCGCGAACGTTGTAATATTTTAGGACCACCTATAAATTTTTAGAAAATTTTCAATAGTTTATAGAGTAAATACTATTTTGGACCCTGTATTTTGTTAAATGACAAAATGAACCCTGTATTTTCCAAAATAGTAAAAATAGGACCCTAAGCTTAATTTTTGACAACTTTTTTTTTAACATAATCAACTTGAAAACAATTCCTAATACGAACAGATACAGAAAATATAAACAATTTTGTGATAATACTTTTAGATCAGATTATAATTAAATTTTATTTTGATAAAAAAATCAATTCAGGGTCCTATTTGTACCATTTTAGAAAATACAGGGCCAATTTTGTCATTTAACAAAATAGAGGGTCCAATTGATAACTTTTACAAAACACAGGGTCCAAAATATTATTTACCCTAGTTTATAATAGTGAAATAAAAGTTGAAGCAATTACTTACCACTCATATAAGAAAAACTAATTGTTTATTATGATTTTCAGAAACTAAATTAATAAAAAAATTAAGTTAACTAATTCCTGTTTCTCAACGAGTGACACATGGCATAAAAAAAAAAGAAGAGCTAATATTTAGTCTCCCTATTTAAAATTCCCGATTACAATACTATCATGAAGAAGCTTTACAAAACCGGAAACAAGTCAACACTAAGAGATGAGTGGAAGTCTACGTACCTCGCCTCATCCTAGCTTTTTGGACACAGAAGACACTTTCTCACTCAAGGACCTGGAGGGATCCAAACCTAGAATTTGCCCATCAGATACCCGGATGGATACTCGAATGACAAATCACGGGCACTGATCGCCCAAAAGTGTCACGGATATCTACCTCGGATGCAACCCGGAGCTCCCAACGACGACTATAATTTTTTTAACATAGGATCAAATCTTGTCCACTATGTCTAGACATGGTAGTGCGCGTACCTCATCCATCTTTTTTCTAGACGATTATTCCATACCTCTACTTTTAATGGTTGAAGCTTTTGGTAACACGTATCCACTAGGGTTGTACATCGGTCTGTTTGGGCAGTTTATCCTATATATTTTCTAACCCAATCTAAAGTTCGGGTTGTTAAAATTTAAGTGCAACCCGCCCAATTTAAAAAAAAATTGTAAACCGACCAACGGTTTGGGCAGTTTGGTCGGGTTAACCCACCCAAACCGGCCAAACTTTTTTTTTTGGTTTCAAAGTCAATAAAAATTAAAAAATATCAAATTCCACCATAGTACAACACAATATATATGACTTTGAAAGTATATAATTTTATATTATTATATATTTAATCATGTATGTTATATATAATAAAAACTAAAAAGTAAAAAAAAAAAAAAAACCAAAGTCGGGTTGGTCGGGTTATTCGGTTTAATTGGGCGGGTTGGACCTATTTTCAACCCGCCCAATTAACAGATTGGGTGGGTTGTAATTTTTTTGGGTTATTTCGGTTTGTAATTTTTGTCGGTTTTTTCGGTTCGATTTGGGCGGTTTACAAATTTTTTTGTACAACCCTAATATCCACTACTACAGTGGTCCCCAATTGTCCAGCTACTACGCGCACGAGCACAATTATTTTTAAGAGACTCAATAGTCATCTCTTCCTGCATATAATTTACCCCATTAGTGGGCTTTTTATAAAAAACTCTAAACGGGTCATGAGCATGTCCATACCCACCACGCAGCCTATATATACCTTTCTATTTCCATAAGAAGGGAGATGACTAGCAAAATAGCCAAAACTCTGCCAATATTTCTCTAAGTTTTCTTCTTCTTAAAAGAAACTAAGAGTACAAAGTTAGTGTTGGGTTTTATGCCCTAAATAAAACTCATTTCAATATAATCAGATTTACTTATTAATATAGATCAGAAATAACATTTAATGTTGCCTGGTTCACATGATTTATTTCATGATTATATGTATATAATGTATGAATTCATCTGAAATTCTTTTCACATACTTGATCTTGTTTATTGTGATGTCAACACATTGGAAAGTAAACATGACTATGTGAATAAAGATTCCTAGATTTATCAGACATAGGATTTTCTGATATGATAATCTACAACAGAGTTTACTTGCATTTGGAGAAATGCTATGTTCTTTCCAGAGCATTGGTTAAAGTAAAGCTCAGGTTGGATGCATGGAGTATGCATCGGAAGGGACCGATATTGAACTTTGACTTAGATTTATTAAACTTACCGTAATATCTATTCAAGTCAATATCGCCTAGTTGATCCTAGATCAAATGATCTTAATCCTGTTATGATTAGGCTCAATCTCAAGAGGCTATTCGTGTTCTTTGATTTGTTAGTTAAGCCTACTTTTAGGTCAGGGTGATACGTATATTTTGGGAACACGGTAGTGCAATTGAGTGGGAGTGCTAACATGAACATAGAATCTATAGCTTCTATCTGGCCAATAGTAAGTAAAGGATGATCTCCTTCGAGCTTGACCAAACGAAAATAAATGGTGGAGATCTCATTTCACATAAGCTGAAATATCATTTATACGGGGTTAAGTGTTTTAAGGATTAAATACATTGTAGGGTGTAACGGTAATCTAATCCCTTTACAGTGTAGATCATTCATATAGAGGATCATTGATCAAATTAGGATTATAACAATGAATAACTAATGATGTGTCTATATGGTGGAACATATAGAGCATTCCATATACTGAGAGTGCAATTCTAAGTTCTATGCGTGGATTCAACAAAGAATTAATAAGTTAGTGAATTTTAGTAATAAATTCTTGATCTGCTTATTGGAAGCTCGGTTATATAGACCCATGGTCCCCGCACTAGTTGAGATAATATTGCTTGTAAGACTCATGTAATTGGTTTTGATTAATCAATTATAATTCTCAATTTAGACTATGTCTATTTGTGAATTTTTCACTACGTAAGGGCGAAATTGTAAAGAAAGAGTTTTAGGGGCATATTTGTTAATTATGATACTTTGTATGGTTCAATTAATAAATATGATAAATGACAATATTATTTAATAATTATTTATAGTTATTAAATAGTTAGAATTGGCATTTAAATGGTTGAATTAGAAAATTGGCGTTTTTGAGAAAATCAGATGCAGAATAGATAAAACTGCAAAATTGCAAAAAGTGAGGCCCAAATCCACTTGGCATGGCCGGCCACTTTTGTACGGAATTTAAACTGATATTTTCATTATTTTAATGCCAAATAATTCAAACCTAACCTTAGTGGAATGCTATAAATAGATAGTGAAGGCTTCAGGAAATTTACACTAAATTTCTAGACTTTTCTTCTGACTTTTCATTCAGAAAAAAACTGAGCCTCTCTCTCTCCCTATCTTTGGCCGACCACTCCCTCTTCTCTTCTTCCTTGAATTTCGAAATTCTTAGTGCTAGAGTAGTGCCCACACACAGCAAGTGATACCTCAATCATAGTGAGGAAGATCGTGAAGAAAGACTTTCAGCAAGAAGGAGTTTCAGTACTAAAGAATCAGAGAAAGAGATCCAGGTTCAGATATTGATAATGCTCTGCTACAGAAAGAAATCAAGGGCTAGATATCTGAACGGAAGGAGTCATATTATTCCGCTGCACCCAATGTAAGGTTTCCTAAACTTTATATGTGTTTATTTCATCGTTTTAGAAAGTTCATATTTAGGGTGTTAATCAACATACTTGTGAGTAGATCTAAGATCCTGGTAAATAATTTCCAACAGTTAGGGTTTCATACAAAATACTGTAAACTCACCAAATACGCCCATAGAGGTTAATAGACTGACTTGTGGAGTAAGGTTAATTAATACTTGAACCACATAAAAATCTCTATCTTATTTTTTTTTTTTTGCATTTTATTATTTCTTTAGCTCCTAAATATTTAGTTTCCGAAAACCTTGATAAACATTTTAGTTCTTTCATTAAGAGTTAAAGAAAGACCTAAACCCATAGTGTTACTGTAATGATGATGTTTTGTAAAGACCGCTTAGTTTAATTTGGAAATTAGCAGTTAATCACGTTTAATTATGAAATTATTTATAGCTGTTTAAATAATTTATTATACTGTTATTATTGAATTCAGAGATGCATTTTTATGTCATGTAGTAGTTTACATAATTTTGCATTCCGGTGCCCGGTATTTTGGAACTCGGTGTTTGGCTCAGTAAAAATTACAACTTAGTATGTTAGTAGTTTGGGACGGTTTATTAGACATTGGGAATGTCGGGAATGGCCGGGAATTTAGAATTTCCCAAAAATACCCCTTTAGTGTTATTTATGTTATTTTAGTGTGGAGGGGCAAAATGGTCTTTTTGTCCCAATGATATTTTGTCTTTTTGTGACTTATTAATTGAAAAATAAATGTTATTTGATTTTAAATATTGGCTGAAATAAAGAGTAAGATGTTGCATGTAATTCATTTTCATTTCAAAATTCTAAGTTTAGAAAATAGAAATTTCAAAACCCTCTCAAGCTCTCTCTTTTCCTCTCTCTCTCGGCTGGTTGCATGGAATTCTAGGGCTGGTTTTCATTGATTTTCAAGCTAGCTTCAACCTAAATTTGTGAACTCTTGTTGTGGTATGTTCTCTCTAGCTTTTCTCCTTTTGTTTTCTTGAAAAAAATGGTGAAAATATGAGTTATGCATGGATTATTTGGGTGTTGTTGCTGCTGTGTTTTGTTGTTAAATTCTGTAATTTAAGCATGTTTAATTGAAGTTAAATGAGCTGTTTGTGAAGCATGATAGTTAGGTTAAGTAAAGCTAAAGTTTTCTTATGCAAAAGTTTGGTTTTCAACATGAAAATTGTATGTTCTGTTGCTGTGATGTTGTTGATGTTTGTAGTTGTTTCCAGAGGCTATATTATGCTTGTTTAAGTAGGTTTGGACTGGTTTGATTGCATGTTAGCTAGGTTTACTCAAGTTTGAGTTTAGAACTCAAAGCTTGAGCTTTAATGGTGATTTTTGATTATGTGCAATCTGGGTGGTTTTGAAGCTTTAGAAATGTTCTAGGGGATATATAGAACAGGTCTGGAAGGTTTCATGTGAATTGGAGTTGATTTGAGCAAGATATGAATTTTTGATGTTGCTGCCTGTGAGGAACCGAAATTCCGGTTGTGCATCCGGAATTCCGGATGGGGTTCTGAAATTTCCCAGAACCGGAATTCCGGTTGGGCAATCGGTCTACCGGTTGGGGAAAATTCAGGAACCCTAGTTTTCCTCGTTTTTATGTTTTTGGGGGTATTGCCATGTTTTTTATCGATAGGGAAACTTTTAGTTCCTAGTTTAAGTCCCCACGAAGTGATTTAGCGTGTCGCTTATAGTGTTGTGATTTTTATGGTTTAGGAGCCTGTAATCCGCCGCACAGATAAGTTCCAGTCAGGTTGACCGGCACACCTGAATTCGGAATCCAGGTAAGATTAGTGTAACAGTATGCATATGTAGATTACATGTTTAGTGTGCGTGTAGGAAGCATGTTAGATTACATTAGTTATGTATGTTGGCTTCGAACCATCCAACCCTGTCACGTCGGTACAGGCTGGGGTATGACCAGCAGCCGGAGTATGACCGGTTCGACCGATCAGGCTGACACTTAGGTTGGTGGTTCCGTACTATTGACGTATCCCGTCGGTACAGGCTGGAGTATGACCAGCAGCCGGAGTATGACTGGTTCGACCGATCAGGTGGATACTATAACACGTTGGTACAGGCTGGAGTATGACCAGCAGCCGGAGTATGACCGGTTCGACCGATCAGGCTGTTACTTGTCAATAGTACCGTCTCTATGAACGTTCAGAACTCAGTACCGTGTTGGACACGGCAGTTAGGGGGACTCAGTATCGTGTTGGACACGGCAGTTAGGGTTATGATCAGGGGTATGGGCGTCTGATCATGACCGGGTTTTATGTATGAATATTATTATGCTTTTCTTACTAAGTCTGTCGACTCACAGTTCTACGTTTATGTGTAGGTAAAGGCAAGGCTAAAGCTGATGGACCGTGAACGAGCTTATGAAGATTGTACATGTCGGGGCGGTTAGGCCTGGAGCGTACAATCCTCGGGACAGCAAGGCTAATTTTTGTAACTAGTCGCTAGGCGACAATTATTTTGTATGAACAGTAAACTTTTGTAAATGATTTTGTAATCAGGATCCCGAGTCTTTTGTATAAATATTTTATAAGTTTAATTAAAAAGGAAAAATTTTAATTAATCACGTTTTCCATAAACCTCGTTGATTAGCAACGAGCTGCACAGCATGTTTAAATATCACGTAATACGCCTATGTTAGTTAGGGTGTTACAATTTGGTATCAGAGCCGCCATGTTGTCTTCCGAAGATCGTCACGACATGTACAATCATCATCAGCAGTTAGCTCGTTTCACGGTTCAGTAAGCCTTTATTGCTTTAGTAGTTTATTTATTCATTTATGAAAAAGAAAAGCCTGATAGGAAGCATGTTAGTAGCCTGATAGTAGAATAGGCGCATGTTTCGTTTTTTTTTAATTTCCAAATTAAGCGGCATTAGTAAGCTCTCCTTAAATACGACCTGATATGCCAACTCTTGGTTTCGCAGGCGGTTCTAACTAGATGGAGGCCAGGCGGACTACCAGGAGTCAGGGCAACTCAGTGGGGTCGAATTAAGGACAGGGAGCTCAGTTTCCCCTACCAGTTAGGGGCCGAGGTAGAGGTCCCTGAGGCAGGGCTCGTGGTCGGGGTGATGAGAACTCGCCACAGGCTGCCCAGGCTCCCCCAGCCGATCAGGGAGCCCAGAATTGGGAGGTGCGGTTTGCTGAGATGCAAGCCCGGATAGAAGAGCAAGACCTCGAGATTCAGAGGTTGAGACAGCAGGGTGCCCCTGCAGTTCCGGTGCCAGTAGTTCCAGTGGCACCTGCCCCTGCTGCCTAGGCCGAGATAGTGGTGGCGGCCAATAGATTGGAACCTTTGTATGAACGGTTCCGGAAGCAAGCACCTCCGGTCTTTCTGGGAGGTCCAGACGTAATGAAGGTCGAACAGTGGCTGACGGTGATTACCAAGATCCTGAACTTCATGGGTGTCACCGGTAATGATAGAGTGGTGTGTGCCACTTTCCAGTTCCAGGAGGACGCTCTGGTCTGGTGGGACATGGTGTCTCAGATTCATGACGTCACCACCATGACTTGGGAAAGGTTTCAGGAACTCTTCAACGCCAAGTATTACAATGAGGCGGTCAGAAGCGCCAAGAGGAAAGAGTTCGCTCACCTGACCCAGCGTGAGAATATGAGCGTAATCGAGTATACTACTCAGTTCGATCGGTTGGCGAGGTTAGCCTCGGGAATTGTGCCAACCGACTTCAGCAAGAAAAAGAAGTATCTGGATGGGTTGAATGCAAGGATCAAACATGATTTGATGATCACCACGGACGACAACACCACCTATGCTCAGATGGTGGAGAAGGCACTGTGAGCTGAGGGCGCAGTTGGGTGTATGTCGGAGTCAGCTAGTACTCCGGCGAGTGGCGGGGCTCCTACCCCTCCTGCATCAGGCTTTAGTAGGGGGAGTAGTGGTTCGGCCATTGATCAGAGGAAGAGAGCACCCACTGCATCCAGTGGCTCGAGTCAGAACAAGAGGTTCTGGGGGAACCAGAATAGAGGCAGTCGTTCCAGTGGTACTGAGACCCGATTCTCCTATCCCGAGTGCCCTAGCTGCAAAAGGCACCATCGGGGTGAGTGCAAAGGTCAGGGATGCTTTCACTGTGGCATGCCCGGACACTTCAAGAGGGACTGTCCCCAACTCCGATCAGAGGCACCGAGAGCTCCGGCGATACCCACTCCAGCCAGGGTGTTTGCCATCACTCAGGCTGATGCAGATGCCAGCCCATCAGTTGTGACAGGTCAGCTTTCTGTTAATAACTCGCTTTACTCAGTGCTGTTTGATTCTGGGGCTACACATTCTTATGTGGCAGCCAGAGTCTTTAGTAAATTGGATAGACCGTATGATAGTTATGAATCAGGGTTTGGAACCCTATTACCTGGCGGAGAATTGGTTATCTCCAACAGATGGATTAGGTCTATGCCGATCAGGATAGATGGTAGAGAGTTAAGTGCTGACTTGATAGAGATGAGTTTAGTAGAGTTTGATATTATTTTAGGAATGGATTTCCTATCTAAATATTCGGCGAGCATTGATTGCAAAAGGAAGATGGTGATCTTCCAACCGGAAAGTGAAGAACCATTCGTGTTTGTTGGTTCAGTTCAGGGATCTCGCATCCCGGTGATTTCGGCCATGTCAGCTAGAGATTTATTGCATGGCGGTTGTTTAGGGTTTCTGGCCGTGGTGGTGGACACCACTCGGCCAGATACCATTCGGCCAGAGGACATCAAGGTGGTTCGGGAATTTTTGGATGTTTTTCCCGAAGAACTTCCAAGATTACCACCTCAGCGGGAGATTGACTTCGTGATAGATTTGGCACCAGGGGTGGAACTGGTTTCCAAAGCCCCATATAGAATGGCTCCAGCTGAACTTAAGGAATTAAAGATTCAGCTCCAAGAGTTGCTTGACATAGGGTTTATTCGGCCCAGTGTGTCACACTAGGGAGCCCCGGTTTTATTCGTCAAGAAGAAAGATGGATCTATGAGGATGTGCATCGATTACAGAGAATTGAACAAGCTGACGGTGAAGAATAAATATCCATTACCTAGGATCGATGATTTGTCCGATCAGCTTCAGGGGAAGACGGTCTTTTTTAAGATTTATCTCCGTTCGGGTTATCATCAGTTGAGAATCCGAGAGGAGGACATTCCGAAGACGGCTTTCTGCACTAGGTATGGACATTACGAATTCCTGGTTATGTCATTCGGACTAACCAATGCTCCTGCAGCATTTATGGACTTGATGAATAGAATATTCAAGGATTTCCTCGATATCTGCGTGATTGTGTTTATCGACGACATCCTCGTGTACTCTCAATCAGAAGAGGAGCATGAATTACATCTTCAGATGGTACTGCAACGGCTTCGGGAACACAAGCTTTATGCTAAGTTCAAGAAATGTGAATTTTGGTTATCTTAGGTGTCCTTCCTAGGGCACATTGTGAGCAAAGATGGGATCAAGGTAGATCCCGGGAAGATCGAATCCGTCAGGGATTGGCCGAGACCGAAGACAGTGACAGAGATCAGAAGCTTCTTGGGTTTAGCTGGGTACTACCGTAGGTTCGTGGAAGGGTTCTCTAAAATTTCAATGCCCCTAACCGAGCTTACAAAGAAGAATCAGTGATTTATTTGGTCAGACAAGTGTGAAGCTAGTTTTCAGGAGCTGAAGCAGAGGTTGATTACTGCTCCAGTGCTAGCTTTGCCTTCAGACAGCGAGAAGTTTGTAGTCTATTGTGACGCATCCAAACAGGGTTTGGGGTGTGTGTTGATGCAAGCCGATCGGGTCATCGCTTATGCCTCTCGTCAGTTAAAGGATTCTGAACAGCGATACCCAACTCATGATCTAGAGTTGGCCGCAGTGGTTTTTGCATTGAAGATTTGGCGGCATTACCTTTATGGAGAAAAGTGTGAAATCTATACCGACCATAAAAGTCTCAAGTATTTCTTTACTCAGAAGGATTTGAATATGAGACAAAGGCGTTGGTTGGAATTAGTGAAAGATTACGACTGTGAGATCCTCTATCACCCTGGAAAGGCCAATGTAGTGGCCGATGCCCTGAGCAGAAAGGGTCCCGGGCAAGTGGCTAGTATGGTTCAGATCTCACCTCAGCTAGCGGATGATATGGTTAGATCCAGCATTGAGTTTGTGGTAGGTCATCTTCACAACTTAACGCTGCAATCTGATCTATTGGAAAGAATAAAAGTCGCTCAGATGATGGATCCAGAATTAGTGAAGGTCAGAGATGAGGTGTTGGCTGGTCAAGCCAAGGACTTTTCAGTGTCAGACAGTGGGATGCTTCTGTATAAAGCTAGGGTTTGTGTTCCGAATAGTATGGAACTCAGGAATAAGATCTTTGAGGAGGCTCATTCTACCCCGTATTCTCTGCATCCCGGCACCACTAAGATGTACCAAGATCTGAAACCGTACTTCTGGTGGAGCGGTATGAAGAAGAATTTGGTAGAATTCGTATCGAGATGCCTCACTTGTCAGCAGATTAAGGCTGAACATCAGAGACCAGCAGGGTTGTTGCAGCCTCTAACCCTACCAGAATGGAAGTGGGAAGATATCTCGATGGATTTTGTGGTCGGGTTACCTAGGACACCGGGTTTATTTGATTCCATCTGGGTAGTGGTAGATCTATTTATGAAATCTGCTCATTTTCTGCCGGTTAGAACAACATTTACAGTGGATCAGTTGGCAGAGTTGTATGTCAGAGAGATCGTAAGACTTCACGGGGTACCGAAGTCTATAGTTTCGGACAGGGATCCGAAGTTCACCTCCAAATTTTGGCAGAGTTTGCAGCGAGCAATGGGTACAAAGCTGAAATTTAGTACAGCATTCCATCCTCAGACAGATGGTCAGTCCGAAAGGACAATTCAGATATTGGAAGACATGTTGCGAGCCTGTGTTATGGATTTTGAAGGCTCATGGAATAAGTATCTACCTTTGATAGAATTTTCTTACAACAACAGTTATCAGAGTACGATAGGGATGGCTCCCTACGAACTGTTATACGGTAGGAAGTGTAGATCTCCCATTCACTGGGATGAGACAGGGGAGAGAAAATACCTAGGTCCAGAGTCAGTGCAGTGGACCAATGAGGCATTAGAGAAGATAAAAGCTAGAATGCTTGCCTCACAGAGTAGACAGAAGAGTTATACAGATCCGAAACGCAGAGATGTTGAGTTCCAAGTAGGGGACCATGTGTTTTTACGGGTATCTCCGATGAAGGGGATCAAACGTTTCGGGAAAAGAGGCAAGTTATGCCCTAGATTTACAGGACCTTTCGAGATTCTCGAGAAGATAGGTCAAGTGGCATACCGGTTAGCATTGCCTCCAGCTTTATCAGCAGTTCACAACGTATTCCATGTCTCGATGTTGAGAAAATACGTTTCAGATCCCTCTCATATGCTCAGTTATGAGAGCCTTGAACTGCAGCCAGACATAACTTATGAAGAGCAGCCAGTGCAGATCCTGGATAGAAAGGATAAAGTCCTTCGGAATAAGACCATAGCATTGGTCAAAGTTCTCTGGAGAAACAGCAAAGTAGAGGAAGCCACCTGGGAGCTAGAGTTAGATATGAGAGCTCAATATCCAGAGTTATTTAGGTTAGATTTAGGGGACGAAATCCTTTTAAGGGGGGAATAGTTGTAAAGACCGCTTAGTTTAATTTGGAAATTAGCAGTTAATCACGTTTAATTATGAAATTATTTATAGCTGTTTAAATAATTTATTATACTGTTATTATTGAATTCAGAGATGCATTTTTATGTCATGTAGTAGTTTTCATAATTTTGCATTCCGGTGCCCGGTATTTTGGAACTCGGTGTTTGGCTCAGTAAAAATCACAACTTAGTATGTTAGTAGTTTGGGACGGTTTATTAGACATTGGGAATGTCGGGAATGGCCGGGAATTTAGAATTTCCCAAAAATACCCCTTTAGTGTTATTTATGTTATTTTAGTGTGGAGGGGCAAAATGGTCTTTTTGCCCCAATGATATTTTGTCTTTTTGTGACTTATTAATTGAAAAATAAATGTTATTTGATTTTAAATATTGGCTGAAATAAAGAGTAAGATGTTGCATGTAATTCATTTTCATTTCAAAATTCTAAGTTTAGAAAATAGAAATTTCAAAACCCTCTCAAGCTCTCTCTTTTCCTCTCTCTCTCGGCTGGTTGCATGGAATTCTAGGGCTGGTTTTCATTGATTTTGAAGCTAGCTTCAACCTAAATTTTTGAACTCTTGTTGTGGTATGTTCTCTCTAGCTTTTCTCCTTTTGTTTTCTTGAAAAAAATGGTGAAAATATGAGTTATGCATGGATTATTTGGGTGTTGTTGCTGCTGTGTTTTGTTGTTAAATTCTGTAATTTAAGCATGTTTAATTGAAGTTAAATGAGCTGTTTGTGAAGCATGATAGTTAGGTTAAGTAAAGCTAAAGTTTTCTTATGCAAAAGTTTGGTTTTCAACATGAAAATTGTATGTTCTGTTGCTGTGATGTTGTTGATGTTTGTAGTTGTTTCCAGAGGCTATATTATGCTTGTTTAAGTAGGTTTGGACTGGTTTGATTGCATGTTAGCTAGGTTTACTCAAGTTTGAGTTTAGAACTCAAAGCTTGAGCTTTAATGGTGATTTTTGATTATGTGCAATCTGGGTGGTTTTGAAGCTTTAGAAATGTTCTAGGGGATATATAGAACAGGTCTGGAAGGTTTCATGTGAATTGGAGTTGATTTGAGCAAGATATGAATTTTTGATGTTGCTGCCTGCGAGGAACCGGAATTCCGGTTGTGCATCCGGAATTCCGGATGGGGTTCTGAAATTTCCCAGAACCGGAATTCCGGTTGGGCAACCGGTCTACCGGTTGGGGAAAATTCAGGAACCCTAGTTTTCCTCGATTTTATGTTTTTGGGGGTATTGCCATGCTTTTTATCGATAGGGAAACTTTTAGTTCCTAGTTTAAGTCCCCGGGAAGTGATTTAGCGTGTCACTTATAGTGTTGTGATTTTTATGGTTTAGGAGCCTGTAATCCGCCGCGCAGATAAGTTCCAGTCAGGTTGACCGGCACACCTGAATTCGGAATCCAGGTAAGATTAGTATAACAGTATGCATATGTAGATTACATGTTTAGCGTGCATGTAGGAAGCCTGTTAGATTACATTAGTTATGTATGTTGGCTTCGAACCATCCAACCCTGTCACGTCGGTACAGGCTGGAGTATGACCAGCAGCCGGAGTATGACCGGTTCGACCGATCAGGCTAACACTTAGGTTGGTGGTTCCGTACTATTGACGTATCACGTCGGTACAGGCTGGAGTATGACCAGCAGCCGGAGTATGACCGGTTCGACCGATCAGGCTGATACTGTAACACGTCGGTACAGGCTGGAGTATGACCAGCAGCCGGAGTATGACCGGTTCGACCGATCAGGCTGTTACTTGTCAATAGTACCGTCCCTATGAACGTTCAGAACTCAGTACCGTGTTGGACACGGCAGTTAGGGGGACTCAGTATCGTGTTGGACACGGCAGTTAGGGTTATGATCAGGGGTATGGGCGTCTGATCATGACCGGGTTTATGTATGAATATTATTATGCTTTTCTTACTGAGTCTGTCGACTCACAGTTCTACGTTTATGTGTAGGTAAAGGCAAGGCTAAAGCTGATGGACCGTGAACGAGCTTATGAAGATTGTACATGTCGGGGCGATTAGGCCTGGAGCGTACGATCCTTGGGACAGCAAGGCTAATTTTTATAACTAGTCGCTAGGCGACAATTATTTTGTATGAACAGTAAACTTTTGTAAATGATTTTGTAATCGGGATCCCGAGTCTTTTGTATAAATATTTTATAAGTTTAATTAAAAAGGAAAAATTTTAATTAATCACGTTTTCCATAAACCTCGTTGATTAGCAACGAGCTGCACAGCATGTTTAAAAATCACGTAATACGCCTATGTTAGTTAGGGTGTTACATGTTTACTCAAAAAATAGTAAACACAATAAGACTCATCAAGATGGTGGCCTCGACGCTGTCATGGAAGAAGTGAACCCTCTCTCTCCAAGCCTTGCCTAGCCGAGCGATGCGTGGAAAGGGTAAACATCCAACAGGGTCGATCCGAAGGTATATGGGGCCTAAGGCAAAATTAAATTTTGGGGCCTATATATAATTAAATTATTATTAAAATGATAGTTTTAATGTTTTAGTGTAATAGTAAAATTTTTAAAAACTCTTAAAAGCTCAAGTTCAATCCTTTATAGCTACATATTTAATATTTTTTTTTAAAAAAATAGAAAAGTAGAGATTAGGGATTGATCTCTTGACCTCTTGGCTTAAACTAAGACCCTTTACCACTACACCAAACAATATTTGTTATATTTTCTTCTTATTTAATATTTATCTATATATTAATTAATAATTTTTTTATAATTTCGGGGCCCTGAGTGGTCGGGCGCCCGAGGATCACGCCTAGCTCGCCTACCCTCAAGGTCAGCCCTGACATCCAACCTAGGTGACCGAGAGGTTAACCTTGATAAACAACATGATCTTGTTGATGAAGACCGATATGTTAAAGACACGGAGGAGGACGATGATGGAGAATACATCAAAGATGGGTACTACAAAGATAGCTACCACTATATGAGCAGGACCCCAAAGTGATTTAAGTGTTTAAGGAATTATTCGAGACTCGTCAAAAACTAGCCCATCAAAATAAGATTTCTTAGAAGATGGAAAGAATGATGACTCACCTTCGAAGTAAGTTTTGAGACCTAAACGAGGGAGATTCGGAGGAAGAACCCTCAATAGAATGTGACGAAGGAAACAACACGGAAAACTCTACTAATGCTAGAACCTCTTATCCTGCTCAAGACAAGGGGAAGGCATAAGTAGGTGACCCTCAGAACCTTACTGCTCCCGTACCTCCTCGCAAAAGCACAAATCTGGCCGCCAAGCTTTCTCAGGCGCAGAAGGCCACTGACGCCGTTGCACCAAAAAGGACTGGTACAAAAGTACCAAAGCCCAAGGGATAGAAAAGTTGCCTCAGTATATTTATTGGAGTGTATTTATAATTTTATGGGCTATATATAATTTTTTTAAAAAAATACTAGTTTTTTTATTTTTATATTTCAAAGTAGTTTTTTTTTTTACAATTTTACGAAAATCCACATAGAAATATACATAGCAACCAACGGAGTAATTTACATTAGAACAAAAATCTACATAGAAATTACCTGAACAATCCAAACTGTAAATTTAAAAAAAAAAATTAAAAAAATGGTATATGTCATAATTTCCTAAAAAATTAGGTCTTCTATTTTGCAAAATAAGGATTGAGATCAACTTGGCATGCATGTGTACACTAATAAATTGTAAGAGTAAGATTCCCTTATTAGTTTTATGGTTTCTTCTTTGATCCGTTCTCTTTAATTAATATTATCATTATTAAGAATGTTTGGGCCCTCTTCCAAAACTGGATGAGCCGACTTTAAATCCGTGTCCATAAAAAAGTATATACCAATTTAATTTCCAGCGATATATAGTAGCAGCATTACATTATCTTAATAATATATACATAAGCATTGCTATGGGTATTAAGGTGCCTACTAGTATTATAATTTTATAATTTTTATTAATTACAATAAAATAAGTGAACTTGATAGCATTATTATAAATCAAGATCTCTTATTAAAAAGTAGTATCCTTAAATTAATTAAAATTTGACACATCAATTAATTTTTTATTTATTATAAAAAAAATTAAAGTTCTAATAAAGTCAATAACAGTAGATTAGTTAATGTGTTAAATTCAATAAGTTTAACACAGTATAAGACACTAATTTTTAAGAGGGGATCTTGATTCGCATTATTTTTAAGAGGAGCTCGTACATGTTTGACAATACTCTACTAAATGTGATTTTTAGTCACAATAAAACGATTGAGACTAAAATATATAATTATTAGTTATAATTTGTTATTAATTTAGGTGGCGTTTGGTTGGAGGTAATGATATGGAATGGAAAGGAAAGAAAACAATTTTCATTCCATTCCTTTGTTTGGTTACATATTAAAGTGTTGGAATGTCATTCTAATGGAATGGGCTTTCACTATTTTGATGGAATGACAATTCCATTTTAAAATGGAAGGAAAGACCATTCCAATGCATAATGAGAAAAATTTAATAATTTTTTTATCAATTTTTGTTATACATTTTAAATTTTATTCCATTCCTATTCCAATTCCAATTCCCATTCTCATTCTTATGTTTTCATTCCTCCCAACCAAACGCCACCTTAGTTTTAATTACAAAAAGTATTTTAACTAAAAACACATTTAGTTACAACAAATTGTAATTTTTGTGATTAATACCTTTAGTCACGGACTTTTTAGTCACAACATAAGAATGATATTTTATAAGGCTAATTAGCAATTTTTCCCTCCAAACTTTAACATATACCAAATCATTCTACCTGAACTTTTTTAGCCGTTAAAAATTCTCCTTGAACTATTGAGATTGTTATTTAAGGACTTTTGTCTAATTTCATTCAATTTTACTGTTTCAATAATTATTTATGTAAATCATGCTCTCCATACTTTGATATCTACCAATTCATGTCCCTCAAACTTTGATATGTACTAAATTATGCTCCCTAAACTTTTATCTATATGTTAGAATTTTTTTACTAAAATTAGACAAAAGTAATAATCTTAATAGTTCAGGATGAATTTTTAAGGGATATGATTTACATTATAATTCGGGGGAAAAATTGCTAATTAGTCATTTTATAATTAGTCACAACTTTTTTTACTTTTAATTACAAATTTTATTATGATTAAAAATAAAAAATGTTACAGTGCCGTAAAATATAATACCTATAGTTTCTCTCAATTGGAGGAGGTTTTCATGAGTAGGACTCCTACCATAACAAAATCGGCCGATCCAAGAAATACTTTGGGTATGATATAATATATATAGGACTATTCCTGTGGACTGAGGGGCTATTATATTTTTACATAATATATGCTTATGCTATAAAAGAATTGTTAAAAACTGATAAGATTTTGTGGTATTAAATACAATTAAACCTAATAAATAACAATTGGTCCATGTGGTCTGCCTGCCCATACCTATCACAATTGATTATTTCTTCCACTTCTCTCTCTCTCTCTCTCTCTCTCTCTCTATATATATATATATATATAGATACTAGCAAAAACTACGTGCTCGCACGTATACTAAATTTTATGCTAGTTTTTTTCTATGTTATTTGAAAGTGATACAATAAAAAATTAAAGAAAAAATATTATTAGTTATTAGGTGAGATTATTTGAATAAAGAACAATAAATAATCACGTAAAAATCAAAAATAATTATTTGAATAAAGAATTCAGTATACACATTTATATATATGAATCTCATTAATCAAAAAGAATTATTAAATATATGAACAATAATTTGTCACGCTATATGTTTCCCAATAAAGAAATCCACCTCCTCATAGTCAAAAATAAACAATATATGGAATACAGATCTTTGTAATGAAGTACTTAAAAGAAACAAAACTTCAGTTAGCATAATCGGAAAAGGTTTAAGTGAACTAAATAACGACTAAGAAGATCTAAATTACAAAATGAAAATAACATGTCTATATGAGTATGATTCTATTGCTATATGAGCATAATTGATCTAAGAGAAAATAGATAAACTTATAAACATATAAATATACTTAATATTAATTTTGACAAAGAAACAATTCAATTATAAACAATTTTAAATATCAGCTTGACAATTTCAACACACTAATTACTCATTAAATAACCATAATGTATACATCATGATAATTTTATTTTATTTGATATCAAATGATAGAGATTATTGAGGTTTTCAGCCATGGAAAATACACTATGATCAAAAAGTAATGCTCATTAATTGTATATTTCAAAGAAACCCTAATTTCCATGAATGTCCCTAATAATATATAAACAATAAAGTTGTAAATTAAAAAAAAAAAGTAGCAAAATTTCATTTAATATAAGAAATAGAACAAATTGAAGATTTATACAATACTGGAATTTGAACTCTTAGAAGCCATTAGCAAAGGGGCGAAACTCGTTAAATCTCCTAGTTGAACACTACCTAAAAAAAAAATTAAATGATGTGGAGGTTTTTTTATGTGTTTCTGTTTCGATATGTTCTTTTAAAACACCATAAATTGTAAAACAAGCCTAACAGTTGCTTAATGTTTCCTTAGCTTTAACGTGGCACCCACTTCTTAGATTGACTTTTTTATCTTGTATATTTATGTATCTTTGAGATTTAACGGAAAAGGCTCTATTGCCTTGAGATTTAAACCACGCTTGATTTTCTTATTATTTACAGGGCCGGCATGCTTTGGTCTATGATATAAATACAACAAATGAGACTTGGGAGTGGGTTGACCTTAAGGAGGTAACAATTGTGTTTTAAAATCTTGGTTCCTGAAGAATGTTTCAAGATACAAGTATGATGGGTTTTTTATATTATAGACGATTTGTTCCAAAACATAATAGAACTAACCAATTTAGGTTAATGATCTGGCTTCTGATACGTCCATATTAAAGATGATTGGGGGTGTGCGGTTCTGTAAATGCTATGAAATAATTTTGTAGTTAGTCTGTGAATATTGCAATGAAAGTGTTGGTTTGACCTGACAATTTTGTGGTTACAACTTACAAGAATTCTTGACAAGGTTGTTGAATAGTAAACCAATATAAAACTTGTTTTACTCTGTTGAATAATATGAAAGATAATTCATTTTTTCACCATGTTTAAAAATAAATACAAATTTGATGAGCATATTACTTTTTTTTATTTTTTTAATTGAGAGTCTCAGAGTATCAAATCCCGAGTTGTTTTCTTTTTAAATGGGTTGTGATTCTCGAATATTTAGCATCAAATATCAGTTCAAATATTAATGGAATTTGTTTTATTATTATTTTACTATATATAAATAATATTTTATTATTTTATTAAATAAAAATTAAAAGTCACTCAAATATCAGTTCAAATATTAATGGGATTTGTTTTATTATTATTTTATTATATATAAATAATATTTTATTATTTTATTAAATAAAAATTAAAAGTCACCCATAAATTTCTCAAAAACCAAGAATTTTAGTTATATAGGCACACTTTATATAGAATAGATATAACAGAAGTGTATACAGTACATACAATCCTATCTTTCAATATCCACCTGCATGGCCAATTCAACTCATACTCCTTTCCTCTCTCAACCCAACTCGGACGAGTCTTCCCAATCTCCTCACCCTGAAGGTACTGAAGGGAAATATCTTCCATCATTGGATTCAACCATTGAAAACTGCATCGGAAAATTTTGCTGGGCTCAATTTCTCCAAGCCATCGTTGTCTCTTTTGCATGGTTCTTTGATGCTCAACAAACATTCATCTCAGTCTTCGCAGACGCTCAGCCAATGTGGCATTGTAATACCAACATTTCATCATCATGCAATAATCCAATCTCTGATCTTTGCCACCTTCCCACGAATTCATGGGCTTGGGATTTGCCTGAGCACACCTCCACCATATCCGAATGGGGCTTACAGTGTGCAGGATCCATAATTACCGGCATGCCCGCCTCGGCCTTCTTCGTGGGGTGCCTTGTCGGCGGCCTTGTGCTTGCCACTCTTGCAGATTCTTCCCTTGGTAGGAAGAAGATGCTTTCCCTTACTTGTGTTGCTATGGCTATGTCCACACTCCTTACTGCTTTAGCCACCAACGTCTGGACATACTCTGCGTTGCGACTAATCAGTGGCTTCGGCCGTGCTACTATAGGCACGTCCGCGCTTGTTCTGTCAACCGAGTTGGTTGGCAAGAAATGGCGAGCTCAAGTAGGTGTCATAGGTTTCTTGTGCTTCACGTTAGGGTTTCTATCTTTACCCGCTCTTGCTTATTTAAACATTGGTTCAACATGGAGAAATCTGTACCTATGGACATCTATTCCTACAATCTTCTACTCTTTACTTGTTCACTACTTTGTTCTTGAATCTCCAAGATGGTTGTTCATCAAAGGCCGAAAAGAAGAAGCCGTCGGAACCCTAAAAACAATGGCTAAAGCAAACCATGAAAGCTTCACCATGAGCTTTTCATACTTGCTTATTGAAGAAGAAACATGGAATGTTGATCTTTACTCAGCAATCAAAATTTTGATAGAGAAAAAATGGGCCCTTCGGCGACTCTCAGCCGTTATGGCGATCGGATTCGGGGTCGGGTTGGTTTATTACGGCATGCCTTTAGCTCTTGGAAACTTAGCTTTCAATCTCTACTTAAGTGTAACTTTCAACGCCTTGTCTGAGCTTCCAGCTTCACTTATAGCTTTTCTATTCGTATCAAAGCTTAACCGCCGAACTTCAATTTTGTTCTACACAATCCTTAGTGGGATTTGTAGTATAATGTCAGTAGTAAAAGGAGTAAAGAGCTATACGACAATACAAATTGGGTTAGAATTGGTGTCGTTTTTCAGTGCATGCTCGGCATTCAATATTTTGCTAATTTTCACACTAGAGTTGTTCCCTACTTGTGTCCGTAACTCGGCGGTTTCGATGGTTAGACAGGCACTAGTGCTGGGCGGAGTGTTCAGTCCGGTGTTGGCGGCGGCCGGTAGAGGAGATGGGTTTGTGTCGTATGGAGTGTTTGGTGTGGTGATAATTTGTTTTGGATTATTTGTCGTTTGTCTTCCGGAGACTAAAGGAGGTGTACTTTGTGATACAATGGATGAAGAAGAGTACAAAGAAAGACATCAAAACTACTTGTGCTAATAATGACGTATAAGATTCTCATCATCACTTGAAAATATATCATGACAGCAATAATTAATGTTCCAGCTTTACATATATAACATTATTATATATACAGCTTGTATATATTCCTGTAATATATATGAATATATTATGGCATGTGTACGTTTAAATTTATTATAACTATGTAATAATATTAATATTATATGTATATATATATGTATCATGAAAAAGCTAATAAATCCAAACTTGCCACTGCATGTATATGTATTATATGAGAAATTAATAATATTAATTGTAACTATATTATATGTAAATAATCGCAGAGTAATAACTAAATATCACATTTTCTCCAATTTAATACTGACAGCAGTATATTTATATATTTATATTCACGGGTTATTACGCAAACCAATAACTTATCCACGCCAGTACTGCTATATTATGCCATGCCGTAGTTAAGGATTTTTAATATTATTTATTAAATGAAGATCAAGATGTGTATATTTAATATATGAGTAATAATATATTATTTTTATAGTGGTTGACACTTTGAAGTACTACTTCTTAGTATTTTTCTATTAGTAGTTATTTTTAATATAAATATATATATATAATTATTTATTATATCTGATTAAATAAACAATTTTATGATTACTCCATTAATATGAAATTAAATTTATAGAAATTATGAGTTTATATTTACTTTGTTTAATTATATTGTCCATCCATATAATAGATATAAGTAATTAGTCATTTGTATTGGTGATCATAATTTTTTTTTTTTTCATTTTACTCTTCTAATTATTTATTTATCTTTTAGTATTATTAATTCATTAATGACACTACAACAAAGTTGAGCTTTAGGGAAACTTCTAATAATACTAAAAATTGCGCCTAATAACCTTGTCGCCCCTAATAATTCCCACCTAAAAGTGTTATTAGGGGTGACAATTTTTGTCAAATTTGTTGCCCTTAAAAGTAATAGTTAGATTTTAACTTATACATTTAAGGATGACAAAAGTTGCCCCTAAAGTAATTGTCAAATAAAAATTTTGACTTTTAAGGCGACAATATCACCTCTAAAAGTCGCCCCTAATTTAATTAATATTTGTTAACGATAAAAACTCGTCAACTAATCTAGTAGCTGAAAAATGCAAAGTAACCCAGAGTTAAATGACGATAAAGATAAAAATGAAGATGAAATGATGTCTGAAAATTATTTTCTCCCTATTGCATTCAAGGTCTGAGTTACACCAAGTAATTTTCCAACCCCCTCTCATATATCTGAGATGGGGGTATTTGTAGGCTCTAATGGCTTGGTGTAAAAAGTGATCCCATGGGGACAAAACTTCGCTTTCCTGATGCATGTTGCAGGTGCTGGAGGTAGTTTGGTACCTCATACCCTTGTCTGGTGTCAAGTTGTCCCCAATTGCAGGAGAGTGATCCTCGGTTGTAGGCATGTGGTCCCCGATTGTAGGGGAGTGGTCCCTGATTGCAGGTTGCATGAGAGTAGTTGTAGCATGTGGTCCCCGATTACAGGTTACAAGAGAGTGGTTACAGTGTATCCTTGGTTGGGTCCTCAAAACTCATAGGTCCGTACGTTGTCGCCGCTACCCGTATTTCCTTGCTCTCAGAGTTCTTAGAAGACTTAGTTGTACGCTTTCTCCTTGCATGCGTTATAGATGTGTGTTCACCTCTCTCCTTATATTTATAATCCCCAAAATACATTTACACAACACACACAACGGCTCGCATGCGAGACCCCCAATGGGCTCGCGTGCGACACCCCCCATGGGCTTTCTTGCGAGCCCCCAACACTCAACACACACACACAGATCACCCCCTTATACACACACGGCTCGCATGTGAACCCCCACAAACATACACACACTTCACGCTAGCCCCCACACACTACATGTTACCCCCCTACACACACAGCTTGCATGCGAGCCCTCCATGGGCTTAGACTACACACGGATGCTCCAAGCTCCGTTTGCCTTGGAGCCTCCACGTGGGCTCACACGCATGTCTCCCACTCATGCACACATGCATCTTTGTAGGATTCACGTGATTAGTTTTGTGATTGTACGAACGTATCCGATATCCAAAAATACTCTTCTTTGAGAAACATGCATCGGGTCAGTAGGTTGACTGAGTGCACTCTCGCTTGTCTCTCTGCCCTTAGGTGAATAATCCTAATGATTAGAAGCGAATTTTTACGATTAATACTTGCCTCGATTCTACTAGAATTCTTTTAAGTATTTTGGTAGACTGAAAGAATTAGGGAGTTTGTCCTATTGCAAGGTAATTATTATCTCCATCGTGTTTATCAAGGATGAGCCTACTAGATATAGAGGGCTCCCCTTGTTTGAGTTCTCACTTCACATCAACACCTTAGCGTTGTGGCAAGCTTCTTTCTCTTTGTCCAAGTGGTCTTGAGTTTGATTCCTCTCAGGTCACTTCTTATACTTTTTATTTCTATTATTTTGGCATATATATCTTCCTTCATTTTTGTGTTGAAGTTATAATGTGATTGGATATCTTTTACCCTTGACATTGGGGTGATGCTCAACTGTTTTCACTTTGTTCTTAGCAAACGTCTCCCCTAATGTTAAATGTCAAAATATTACATATTTTATAGTGTAAAAATACAAAATAAAATTAATTCTTTATAATATATTCAAGAAATTAATGTAATATATTATTATGTTAAAAATATTTTATTTAGATTTAATTTTATCTTTGTTTATAATTAATAATTAGTATTTATGGCATATTAAAAAAAGAAATAAAAAGTTAAGAAAATACATTGTTTTTATTGAAAGAATTATAAATTAATTAGATTTTAAATAAATATTTTCATTAAAATTATTGTGATATATTTTATGTTGAAAACATTTTGTATGGATTTAATTTTGTTTGTGTTTGATTGAAAAAATAGCAATTGTGAAATGAAATAAAGAAATAGGAGAACTATGGCCTAAAGCCATAAAATTGGCATTTTTGAAGCACAAAACTAAGGTCCAGCCAAATAGGCCTAACCGGCCCTTTTTTGCTCTTCAGGGGACCGCCCGCCACGTGTTGGGCTGTCATTCGTGCGGCAGAAAGAAAACAAGGAGCAACAGCTACTTTTGTCACCCAGCCCGATAGACCCACGCGCGCGTGAGGAGCATGACGCCGTGTGGTCTGGGCGGGTCATGCACGCACCAGGCACGCGACTCCCCTTCTCAGTCGCGTGGTCCCAACAGCCAAAGAGACTTTTATCTCACTTCTTCCCAGCCCACCACGTGTCCTCATGCAACTGATTATAATGTGACATGTGGCACTCTAAATATAACTATTAGTATTCACATTTTTACTCACATACAATTTGTAATAAGTTTAATTGCGCATTAGTCATTTTACCTTCCTATAAATAGAAGGTTAGCTTTTTAGAATTCAATACAGTTTTAGACAGAAAAATTCAGAGAAAACGCTCGAAGCGGTCAGTGTTAGTTTATCGCTTTTCTTAGTTAATTTTTTTTTAGTTTCTAAGTTCCCTTATTATTAAGGCAGACGATAAAACCTAGTGTAATTGATCTGGCACATGGAGTCGAACCTATTTCAAAAGCTCCATATAGGATGGCTCCAGCAGAACTCAAGGAGCTTAAGTTGCAACTTCAGGGGATGCTTGACATTGGGTTTATCCCACCCAGTGTATCGCCCTGGGGAGCTCCGGTTCTCTTCGTGAAAAAAAAAAAAGATGGTTCCCTCAGAATGTGTATTGATTATCAAGAACTAAATAAGCTGACGATTAAGAACAAGTACCCGTTGCCTAGAATCGACGATCTGTTCGATCAGCTTCAGGGAAAGACAGTGTTTTCGAAAATTGATTTACGGTCTGGTTATCATCAACTCAGAATTCGAGAGGAGGACATACCGAAGACTGCTTTTAGAACCAGATATGGGCACTATGAGTTTCTGGTAATGTCATTCGGATTGACTAATGCTCCTGCGGCCTTTATGGATCTCATGAATAGGGTATTCAAGGATTTCTTCGATAACTGTGTTATAGTGTTTATCGATGACATTCTTGTATACTCTCAGTCAGAAGAGGAGCACGAGCATCATCTTCGAATGGTATTGCAGCGACTTAGGGATCACAAGTTGTATGCAAAGTTTAAAAAGTGTGAATTCTGGTTGTCTGAGGTGTCCTTTCTGGGTCATATTGTTGGGAAGAATGGAATTATGGTTGATCCAAACAAGGTGGAATCGGTGAAGAATTGGTCGAGGCCCAAGTCTGTGACGGAAGTTCGAAGTTTTCTCGGTTTAGCAGGGTATTATCGGCATTTCGTCGAAGGATTTTCTAAAATTTCTATACCCCTAACCAAATTGACCAAGAAAAATCAGAAGTTTGTGTGGTCAGATAAGTGTGAAGCAAGTTTTCAGGAGTTGAAGCAACGTTTGATAACAGCTCCGGTGTTAGCTTTTCCATCAGATCAAGAGAAATTCGTGGTGTACTGTGATGCATCCAGACAGGGTCTGGGATGTGTTCTGATGCAAGCTGACAGAGTCATAGCCTATGCCTCTCGCCAACTGAAAGATTATGAGCAGCGTTATCCAACTCATGATTTAGAGCTTGCTGCTGTGGTTTTTGCTCTAAAGATCTGGCGACATTATCTTTACGGTGAGAAGTGCGAGATTTATACTGATCATAAGAGTCTCAAATACTTTTTCACCCAGAAGGATTTGAATATGAGACAGAGAAGGTGGTTGGAATTGGTTAAGGACTACGATTGTGAAATTCTATATCACCCCGGGAAGGCCAATGTTGTGGCCGATGCTTTAAGTAGAAAAGGTCTCGGGCAAGTTTGTACCACGGTTATGATAGCCCCTCAACTAGCCTCTGAAATGGTTGGTGCAGGGATTGAGTTCGTGGTTGGGAAATTGCATAATTTGACACTCCAATCTGATCTGTTGGAGATAATCAGAAAGGCACAACTAGAAGATCCTAAGCTAGTTAAGGTTCGAGACGAAGTAATGGCTGGTCGGCCTAGAGGCTTTTCAGTCTCAAACAGTGGAATGTTGTTATACAAAGCTCGAGTTTGTATTCCTAATGTTGATGAGCTTAGAAAGAGATACTAGATGAAGCTCATACCACACCTTATTCATTGCATCCGGGAACCACCAAAATGTATCAGGATTTAAAACCCTACTTCTGGTGGTATGGGATGAAAAGAGATGTGGTAGATTACGTGTCCAAGTGTTTAACCTGTCAGCAAATCAAGGCTGAACATCAGAGGCCAGCAAGGTTACTGCAACCTTTAGTCCTTCCAGAATGGAAGTGGGAGGACATTGCAATGGATTTTGTAACTGGCTTGCCTAGAACTACGGGAATGTATGATTCAGTATGGGTCATAGTGGATAGATTCACAAAATCAGCTCACTTTCTACCAGTGAAAGTTACATATTCAGTGGATCAGTATGCTGAATTGTATGTAAAAGAGATAGTTCGTCTCCATGGAGCCCCTAAATCTATTGTATCAGATAGGGATCCAAAGTTTACATCGAAATTTTGGGTGAGTCTTCAGAAGGCTATGGGTACCAAGTTAAAGTTTAGCACAGCCTTTCACCCTCAGACTGATGGTCAGTCAGAAAGAACTATTCAAATATTGGAAGACTTACTGCGAGCCTGTGTCATGGACTTTGAAGGTTCATGGAGTAACTACTTGCCTTTAATTGAATTCTCCTACAACAATAGCTACCAGAGTACAATAGGGATGGCTCCCTATGAGATGTTATATGGTAGAAAATGTCGTTCTCCTATTCATTGGGACGAGACGGGAGAAAGGAAGTACTTGGATCCAGAGTTAGTGCAGAGGACCAATGAAGCTATCGATAAGATCAAGACTCGGATGCTTGCTGCTCAAAGTAGGCAGAAAAGTTATGCTGATCCGAAGCACAGAGATGTTACATTTCAGGCAGGGGAACATGTTTTCCTGCGGGTTTCACCAATGAAAGGTATTAGGCGCTTGGGGAAGAAGGGTAAGTTAAGCCCTAGATTCATTGGGCCATTTCAGATACTTGAGAAGGTCGGGCAGGTAGCGTATCGGCTAGCCTTACCACCAGCGTTATCGGCTGTTCATGACGTATTTCATATCTCTATGTTGAGGAAATACATGTCAGACCCGACTCATATCTTGAGTTATGAAGCCCTTGAACTGCAACCAGACTTATCCTATGAGGAGAAACACCTGTTCAGATTTTGGATAGAAAGGAAAAAGTTCTTCGGAACAAGACTATTGCATTGGTTAAAGTGCTCTGGAGGAACAGTAAGGTGGAAGAAGCCACCTGGGAATTGGAGTCGGATATGAGGACTTAACATCCAGAGCTATTCAGGTTAGATTTCGAGGACGAAATCCTATTAACAAGGGGATAATTGTAATGACTGCTCTAGTAATTTAGATTAGTAAGGGCAATTAGCACTAATTTTTATTATTTTATTATTATTAGTGAATTTATTTAATTGTGGACCCCAATATTTAAAAATAAATATTAGAGTTATAATTTCTCAATTCTGGAGATTTTATTAGACTCTAGGGGTATTATTTAGCTTATATGTGAAATATGCAATTTTTATAATTTTTGCTCGGCGACAACAGAAAATGCGATGGATGGCTAGTTTGATCACATGGGTAAGTTTAGAACCTTATTTCTTAGTGGAATATATTTTAGAGGAAATAAATTATCGGGGTTGAGCGGGGTTATGGAAATTGACCATTTTACCCCTAGCTTTAGAAATACCTAAGTTTTATGTGTAAGGGCATTTTAGTCATTTGGTTTAATGGTGGGATAGGTGGCTGCCATGAGTAGGTGACACCTAGCAAGCTGATTTTTCAGCAAGGGAAATTGATTTTCCCTACCTTTTACCTCATTTAGCGAAATTAAGAAAAAGACCAAAATTGAGGAACAACTCTTGCCATTTTCTCTCTCTCTTCGAAGCAGCCAAAACCAGGGGGTTTTGTTGTGGATTTTTGGTGTTTGCAGCAAGGGATTCAACAAGAAATCAAACCAAGGTAAGCTCTAGCAACTCCTAGCCTAGTTCTTGAATTTAAAGTTTAGGTTGAATATGTGAAATTGGGTTTTAGGGGCTGTTAGGTTTAGAAATGGTTAGGGTTCAGTTTTTATGCTCAATATTGATTGATTAAAGGTTCTGGTTGTTGGTTTTGATGCTTGGTGTTAGTTCTAAGCAAGCTTGAGTTTTGAAACTCAAGCTTTGAGCTTTAATGGCAACTTGAATTATAATGGTTTGTTCTGTGAAATACTGGTTGGAAATTATTGTTTATGCCCTAATTAAATACTCTGGAAGGTTTCATTGCATTTGGTGGAGGATTGAGCATTGAATGAAAGGTTTTGGGAAACCTGGTGCAAACCGGCTAGCCAGTTTTGGCAGGATTTCCCGGGCCTTTCATTTTCTCAATTTTTGCCTTTTTAATGCCTCGGTTGGGTGTTTCCCCATTTCCAGAGTTAGAATAACCCATTAAGAGCATAGCAGAACCTAGGGTTTTGGTTTTGGGTTTCCCGGGATTAGGGTTTTAATCATGTAACTTACCTGGTTTCAAAATGTGATTAGGGCATCCATCTAGCACAAGATTTCCGTTCAGGTCGGCCAGCACACTTGAATTCAAAAAACAGGTAAGAACTAAATATAATATGTGATGTGATTATCTTAATGTATGTATATGTGTTTGTATATGCATGCTTAAATTATTATTTGCACTACGAACACTTGTATGGATATATATGATATAGAGTGCATTGGTATCGTGAGTGTTGTTGTTGTTGTGAGTACGATACAGTATTACCAACACGGGTACGGGAAAGTGCTGATGTGTGTGGTATATCACTCAGTGGTACTCAGGGTACGGAGTAAACCCTACCAACACTCGTACGGTGAGGTACGTTGTGTATGTGGTATAGTGGCTGTACCCTAGTATTGAACGTTCATACTCATCTGTTAAGCTCTGTAAATAGGTGTATGGGCGCCTATTTACAGGTCGAAAATTATATGATATGTTATATGCATTTCTTACTGAGTCTGTCGACCCACAGTTCTGCTTCCATGTGTAGGTAAAGGAAAGGCGAAGGCTGAACAGGAATGAACCTGAGCTCGGGTGGGATCGTACATGTCAAAGCAGCGTGACCTGGAGTGTTCGGTCTCGGGACATCTGTGAATTGTATTTTGATAGTCGTTGTGCGACCTGTACTAAATGTGTATTTTGGAATGTTAATTTTTCAAAGTTTGAAAACGGGATCCCGGCATTTGTAAATATGTTATTATATTATAAAGTTTAATATTCAATATGAAAGTTTTAATTTGACACGTTTTTCAAGAAAATTCTTTTGATTAGCAAAAATTGCACCATAATTGAAAAAGCACTGCAGCGTGCCTTAGCATTAGGGCGTTACAAAACCAATGTTTGGGCAAATTCAAATGGCTCCAAATAGCTTTGCAATAGCTATCACAATTCTCCTTCAAGAGGCTATGTTAAAGAAAGGAAGCCATGAATTTACATGTTTTACCCACCCGCATTATGTCATCACTAGAGAATTTCTGTCTTAGCCTACATAATTTTCTCCAGTATCAGCTAGAGTCTGGTTTTTGAGTGTAAGACCAGAATGGAGCATCTTTGAGATAAATAAGGTTTATCCATTTAACCCAAAGAATATCTTTTTTCTCTATAATGACCCAAATATACTTGGAAAGCATAGCATGATTCCACTTGGTGCCCTCTTTGAAACTGAGGCCTCCATAGGCTTTGGGAAGGCAAACTTCCCAAGAGGTAATATGGATCTTGCTCCTCTCATCTTTAGTTCCCCACAGGAAACCCCTACATAATCTTTCCACCTCTTTCGTAATACTTTGAGGAAGAACAAAAATGCTAATCCAGTAATTACTGGCCAAGCATAACTGTGTGAATGAGTCGGGGTCTACCCGCATGAGAAAGGTGTCTACTAGGCCAAGTATGTAAGCTTTGCTTGATTTTTGAGATGACTATCCCACAGTCTTTAAATTTTCATTTTGTTGGTCTCAAAGGAACGCCAAGGTATTTGAGAGGAAAAGTTCCTTCAACAAGAGACATATCTGGAACAATCACTTCTTTCTCTCTGTTATCCACCCACAAAAATAGATGTGACTTTTGGGAGTTTGTGAGGAGCCATGTAGTATTACTAAACTCATCCAAAGCAGATTTAATAACAAGAAGAGATTGTCTAGTTCCTTTGCTCAAAATTATTAAGTCATCAGCAAAGCATAAATTAACAATCTTTAAGCCTTTACACAAAGGGTGGTACTTGAATTTGGAATCTTGAGTAGTATATTGTAAACAATGAGTCAAGTATTCCATGATTAAAACAAATGATAAAAGAGATCTAGGGTCTCCCTGTTGAAGGCATTTAGCATATTGTAATACGACTATTGGTAGAATGCAGGAAACGATATACAATATAATAAATATTCCAAAATAATTAATAGTCTAACTTACATAAGAAAAACATAACTGAACTTATATAAAAGATACTATTAAATTTGGAAGAAAAATTAGAATATGAATAACAATTTAATAAATGAGATATGTAGATGAAACATAAAAGAATCAATATTAATAATTAAAATAAGAAGTACAAAAGTTACAATCTAACCTCACTAATATTATTACTCTAGCTCAATTATTTTTATCACTAAAATAAGTAAACTAAAATAATAACAAGAGAGAATTAAGAAAATGACAAAGTATAATTTTTCTACTTTAAAATCTGATGATTTTCTTTGTTGCCTAAGCTCTCTTTTATAATATAACTTACTTTGATCTTATTTTTGTAATATTTGTGAAAAGAGCAATGGAGATAGTGGTATAAGAGCACCTCTAATGGTAGTATTGTGAAGAATGCTTGATGAGGTGAAAAACTTAGGCGGAAGAATGTTATGCCATTGGAGATAAAAGAATGCTATATTCTTAAAATTTATATTGATGTCACACCATGATATTGATACTATATTTTTCTTAAAATAAAAAATTAAAAGTGTAATATATATAATAGTTTAATAAAAAAAATTATATATATTATAATGTATGAGATTCTAATATATTTTTAAAAATAAAAGTATTAAAAATAATATAAAATAAAATAAAATAAAATATTATACTTTTAAATAATGTAAAAATATATAACATTTTTAGAGAATACTTCTATTAGAGATGGTCTAAAAAGGTGTGAAGAAATGGTGGGAGAAGTAGTGTCTGAATTAGCTACTTGAAGTGGGACATCATGGAACACATGGCAATCAACTGGGGAATGAGAGAAATATCTGCGTCAGAACCTATTGGAATGAGACCACATGGACAGCTGTCAACTCTTCATTCTTGGCTTCCTGCGAGCGTTAGTTGTTGGAGTCAGACATGGTCGTTTAACTAGCAGTAATGCTAATTTGGAGTAACTTGGGCTCTTATTATTGAAATGATATGAGGTCCATTTAAATGCAAATGGTTAATAGACAATTTTGCTTTTCGAATTTCGACGTGTATCAAATTATGTTTTTAAATTTTCCTGGTCGTTAAAAATTTTCTCTGAACTATTGATATTGTTGGATTTAACGATTTTTGTCTAATTTTAGTAAGAAAAATCTAACATAGATAAAAGTTCAGGAAATATAATTTGACACGTGTCAAAGTACGAGGGGCGTAATTTAGTAGATATTAAAGTTTGAGGAGCAGGATTTAATGCATAAACAATCACTAAATTAGTAAAATTGAATGAAATTGGATAAAAGTCGTTAATTTCGATAATCTTAATAATTGAGAATGAATTTTTAACGATCAGAAAACTTCAGATGGTATAATTTAGTTTAGTATATGTCAAAGTATAAAGGGTAAAAATCCTAATTAGCCTATACAAAATGGCCCATGCATGGAAAACCTGACCAGAACGAAGAGTTATATATGTAATGAGTGAATAAATGGCATTATACAATTTACTCAAATTTTAAAGTAACACAAAAATTAAATATTTTCAATTAAATTAATTTTATAAATAAAATTATAAAAATATTTAACTTAAATTAACTTTATGTACATAATTAACACCTTAAATTGTACAAATTTAAACATTTTTTTAATGAAAAATACATCTTTATTAACTATCAAAATTTGCTACCAAAGAAGGTAACAAGTCGAATGGAACAGACTCCATATCGAAAGTACAACCAGGAAAAAATATAGAATTTCTAGCACAGTTATGAGCTACCATATTTATTGATCGTTTAACAAATATATAAAACATAAACAGTTTTCAATTCCAACAAAAGTTTTTTACACTCATGAATGACTTGATCAAATAGCGATATCATGTCAACCGAGCTTCTTATCGCTTGAATTACCGTTAGACAGTTGGCTTCGAGAGTAATATGTTGCCAATTATGAGTTTTAATCCAACTCAAGGCTTCCCGTATGCTAATAGATTCAGCTAATTCTGGTGAAACCATACCAGAAAAAAAGAGTGTCTTTCCTTCGTTAATCAGTGAGCACTCAATCCATAAACTAAAAGGGGACCAATACATGTAAAAAAAAAAGATATTTCCAATTTTAAGTTTATGTTTACATGTAATTTTAAATAAACAATAAAAGATGGGGAGACTATATGAGACTCTCTGCCCCTAGCTCCGTCATTCATTCTCCTCTACTAAACCAACACATCAACTCATCAATATCACTACTCTACTTTCTTACTTTACCACAAAAAATATTGAACATCTAATCCGACATATCCACCTATTTTAAACTAAACTAAACTAAATCAAACAAGCCAACTGTGGAATTAGGTACTAGGGGGCCTAAAAAAACCAAGCAAATATAAGATGGTCTTTATGACTCCGAGTAACGTCTAATGGTCTGTATGACTCAATTCTTGATGATTAATCTGGTATTGATTTGTGGATTCATGGCTACTGTAATGGCTACTAGTTCTGTTGATGAGATTGTGCAATTGACTGATAAGTTGGGTATGGATCAAGAGGAGGAATGGGAAGTGAATGAAGATCAGGTTTCTGAGTTTGGTGACAAATCCTTGGTAGGGAGAATAGTATCCAAACAAAGCTTCAATGTAGGATTGTTTAGGACGATTTTTACTCGAATGTGGAAAGCAATTGGCGAGTGGAAAGTGAAGCTCATGGAAGAGGATAAGAGTTGCAACTATTTTGGATTATCCTTTCACAGTCGAGGAGATGCGAAGAAGGTTCTTGAGAAGCAACCTTGGCTTTTCAATGGCGGGTTTTTGGTTCTTGAGGCATGGCCAAATAGTGGGCAGTGGAGAGATGCTCGATTGGATAGAGTCTCGTTATGGGTGAAGAATAGAGGTTTTCCTCTTAAAGCTTTGACATTGAACAATGTTAAGAGACTTGGGAATTTTGCGGGGGTGGTTCAGGACGTAATTTGGAATAACCCGCAACAAATTTTTCTCAATGGGTATGTTAGAGTAAGGATTGATTTCCCGATTATGGGTGAGATTTTTGTTGGGAGATTCATTCCTGTGGATGGTGGAAAGAGATGGGTGCAAATTAAGTTTGATAAATTGCCTTTACTTTGTTTCAATTGTGGTGTTTGGGGACATGATCAAGCCACTTGTACCAAGGCACAAGCACTGGAGTTGAATCTGAATGTTGACCAAGTTCCAAAATTTGGGGTATGGTTGAAAGAAGAGGACCCTATTCCGAACTGTTTTGTGGCTCATGATCAGCGTAGAGCACAGCAACAGGAGGACCGATCCACGGCTGGTGGCGATGTAATGTCTGAGACAGTGAGTAGTCGACCGGAGGTGGTTAGGGGGGCTGGGAGAGACACGACTACAGCCTTGGAGTTCAGGACGGGGCAGTTGCAGAATAAGGCGGGTGATGGTATAGATCGTGGGAGGGAAGTTATGGGTAAGGTTAATAATCAAAAATTAAAGGGAAAAGTGTACATGGAGACTGAAGTGGGCTATTCTCATAAAGAGATGGGCTTTAATCAAAGCCCACAAGTTTTTGTAGTTGGCCAAAGTTCAACTAGGCTGGAACAAATTGGACCCACTGCTACTTTGAACCATTCACGGGTGGAAGTCAATGGAAGTGCCCTTGAGAACCAATCACCAACATCGTCTGCTGGGAATGATAGAGGAGTGTGATATCGTGAGGGGAATGATCGCATGGTGGACTTTGATGTTCAGGATGACAGGGAATGAAGGAAAAGGCGATGTGGACGAAATGGAATTACCATGGATGGAGGGGAAGCTCCGGCTGAAGGAGAGACGATGGTGGAGATGGTGGAGGCTGGTCGATTTATTCTGGGTTGTGGGAAGACAATTTCTGGGGATGGGCACCACGGCAAAGAAGCTAGGAAGAGAGTCTCCATTAAGAATAAAGCTCGGAATAAGGCTAAAAAGGGTGGATTGCAAGTGGATTGCAGTTTCCCCGAGAAGAAGAAAATACAGACAGGTACGGGTGAACTATCTGAAGTTGGTGTTCTTGTAGGGAATGAAGGAAGCAGAGGCTGTGAGTCTACTTTGGAGGTAGGTATTTCTAATTCTTTGGATTTACCTTCTTCTTTTACTGAAATTGAAGCGGCGAGCCTTAATAATCAAGGCCGCCGAGCGCAATGAAACTTTTAAGTTGGAATGTCCAGGGATTTGGGAATCCCTGGACATTAAGAGCATTGCAATCCCATGTGCGTGATATTAACCCGAGTATAATTTTCTTAGCTGAAAGTAAGTTAACTCGGGCTCAAGCTGAACGGGTGTGTAGTGTTCTTCAATATGAGAATTTGTGGATTGTGGATAGAATTGGGCTGAGTGGGGGGTTGTTGTTAATGTGGAAAGTTGATATTCAGGTGCAAGTTTTGTCTAGTTCTCCCAGACACATACTTGCTACCGTTGCAGGGAGCGGATTTCCGCCATGGTCTTTTACTGGTTTCTATGGTAATCTTGAAGCTTGTCAACGTCGTTTTTCGTGGCAACTTTTGCGGGATTTGCGGAAGGAAGTGCAAGGGCCGTGGTTATGTATCGAGGATTTCAATGAAATTGTCAGTTTATCTGAGAAAGTGGGTGGTCGTGATCGCCTTCCAGGGTTTATGGATGGGTTTAAAGAGGTGCTCGATGACTGTCGATTTATTGATTTCAGCTCTACGAAACATGAGTTGACATGGTGCAATGAACATAGTCATTCAAGGATTATGGAACGGTTGGATAGAGGTCTATGTACTGAGGAGTGGTTGGCCCAATTTGAAGGGGCTGATATAGCGTTGCTTGATTGGTGGGAATCGGATCACCGTGCGTTGGTTGTGGATATGCCGGTTAGAGAGGATGGAGTTAAATGTGGGAAGTCTAAATGTAAGAGTCGATTTCATTTTGAAGAGGCATGGTGCCAAGAGGAGGAATGTGCTGAGATTGTGGATCGGGTGTGGCAAGAGGATCATGGTAGTGGCCGATTAGGGTCATTTAGATGTAGGGTAAATAAGTGTGGGAAAGCTCTTCAGAATTGGAATCGAAAAAAGAAGCATAAGTTGAACAGTGAAGTTGAGAAGCTTAAAAAAGCAATCCATGAGTTAACAATGATGCAACAACTGGGGGTGTGGGAGAGTATAAAAGAGATGGAAGCTAAGTTGAATGGGTTGCTTGAAAAGGATGAACAATATTGGAGGCAAAGGATTCGAGCTTTATGGTTGCAATGGGGGGATCGCAATACAAAATATTTTTATCATAAAGCTTCGGCCCGTCGAAAGAAGAATGAGATTAAAGGACTTCGTGATCATATGGGTGTTTGGCAAGATGATAAGGTGGTAGTGTGCAAGATTGTGGAAGACTATTATGCGAATTTGTTTATGAGTTCTAATATTAATGCGGCTGTCTTAGATGAGGTGCTTAGTGTAGTTCAACCGAAGGTATCTTCAGCCATGAACGACAATTTGTTGGCTGAATTTAGAGAGGAGGAGGTCGTCCGAGCAGTGAAAGAGATGAATCCTACTAAAGCACTTGGTGCCGATGGACTTCCTGCACTTTTTTACCAAAAGTTTTGGTCCAAACTGAAACTAGATGTTGTTGTTGTGTGTTTAAATGTGTTGAATAAGGGGGCTGATTTGTAGTGTCTTAATGATACAATGGTGGCATTGATACCTAAAGTTGATAAACCTCAAAGAATTGAAGAGTTTCGGCCTATTAGTCTTTGTAATGTGATTTATAAAATTGTGTCGAAATGTTTGGCAAATAGGTTGCGGCTTTCTCTTGGAAGTGTGGTTTCTGATTCACAAAGTGCTTTCTTGAAGGGTCGTCTTATCCATGACAATGCCATTGTGGGGTATGAAAGTTTGCATGTGATGCGGAAGAATAGATTTCGGAATGGGTCAAAAGTTGCTTTGAAATTGGATATGGCGAAGGCGTATGATCGGGTGGAATGGAGGTTTTTGGAAGCTATGATGGTGAAGTTGGGGTATAATCGGCTATGGATTGAGAAGATCATGAATTGCCTTACTTCTGTCCAGTTCTCTTTTATCATCAATGGTGAAATTTAAGGCCGAGTACTTCCACAACGGGGGTTGCGACAAGGTGATCCACTTTCACCATTTTTGTTTTTGCTTTGTGCTGAAGCTTTTTCATGTCTTATTCAACATGCTGAACATCAAGGTAGATTACATGGGATTGTGTTTGGAAGACAGAGAGTAACAGTGTCGCATCTTTTCTTTGCGGACGACAGTCTCGTGTTTCTTGATGCGACCGAAGATGAATGTAGGTGCTTCAAAGAGTTGTTGGAAAAATATTCTATTGCATCTGGTCAACTTGTCAACTTTCACAAATCTGAGATGTGTTTTGGTCGCTCTATTTCTGCTTCGGTTCGGACTCAATTGGCTACTTTTATGGGGGTGAAAGTGGTAGATAACTATGGGAAGTATTTGGGGCTGCCATCTTTTGTTAGGCGAACAAAGAAGCAACATTTTGAGTTCATCAAGAATAAGGTGTGGAATAAATTGAAGGGGTGGAAAGGGTCATTCTTTTCGGCTGCTGGGAAAGAGGTGTTAATTAAGGCGATTGTTCAAGCTATACCTATGTATACCATGAGTTGTTTTCGCTTACCAAAGAAGACAATTAATAGTATTCATAGTATGGCAGCCCGATTTTGGTGGGGCTCATCGGAAAAAGAGGCAAAGATTCATTGGTGTAAGTGGTCCGTTCTGTGTAAACATAAGGAGCAAGGTGGTCTTGGGTTTCGGGATTTGGGTCTATTTAATCAAGCTCTTCTTGCTAAGCAAATATGGAGATGTATTCGGTACCCGAATTCTTTGTGTAGCAAAGTCTTGAAGGCTAGTTATTACACGAATGTAGGGGTGTTGGAGGCTAAATGTGGGAACCATGCGTCCTTTGTTTGGCGAAGTTTGGTGTGGGGAAAAAAGATTATTCAAGCTGGGTATCGATGGCGAATTGGAAATGGTAATTCGGTGCGGGTCCTTGAGGATCCGTGGCTGCCTAGACCGGTTACTTTTAAAGTTTATGATAAGTTTTCGTTGCCGGATCAACTACATATTGTCATTGATTTGAAGAAAGGGAATGGGGAATGGGATGAGGAGTTTGTTAGAGTTGTCTTCAATCCAACGGATGGGGAGTTAATTCTTCAAATGGCCACTTCGGAATGTGATATTGAAGATAAGATTTTTTGGCATTATAGTAAAGATGGAGAGTACTCAGTTCGGAGTGGCTATCGTATGGCGGCGGCTTTACAAGTCAGAGATATTCAGTCCAATACAGCGGCTATTGAGCGATGGTGGAGACAACTTTGGAAGTTCAAAATTCCGCCAAAGATGAAACATTTTGTATGGAAGATGGCCCATTCTTGGATACCAACCAATTCGGCTCTTGCTCATCGGAAAATTCAGGTTGAGCCTTATTGCACTCGGTGTTCTAGTGGTGCATATGAAAATGTTTTTCATGCATTATGAGGATGTAGAGTGAATTGTGATGTGTGGAAACTGACTGGGTTCTCTGGTAAAATTAAGAGACAAGGTAAGGAGGATGTTCTTGCTTTTTTTATGAGATTGTCAAGTAGTTTGTCGAAGGAGGATTTTGAGTTCTTTCTAGTTCTGTCCTGGAATCTTTGGTACATCAGAAACTCGGTTAACCATGGGGGACTCAAACCCACGGCTGCTGCTATGGTCGAATGGTGCAGCAAGTTTCTTACTGAATTTCGAGGTGCTACTGCTTCGCAGAAGGCTGGATCAGCAAGGGCGGCTGCTTGTTGGGTTGCACCAGCTCCGGGATCGTTTAAAATTAATGTTGATGCGGGGGTGAAAGTGGGGAAAGGATTAGCAAGTGCTAGTTCGGTTGTGCGTGACCATAATGGGTGTGTAAGTGGGGCGACTGTTCGGATAGTGAGACAAGAATTATCTCCACTGCATGCCGAGCTTATTGCGATAGCAGATGGGCTCAAGGTTGGGTTGCAGCAGAAGCTGCCCTCTTTTATGGTGGAAACCGATTGTTTGCAGGCCGTGAATCTGGTGTTGAAAGATGAAGGGGGTTGTCGAGATGTTGATGGACTTATTGCTCATATTAGAGATCTATTGCAAGATGTAAGGGTTCATGGGATATCTTTTGTTTATAGGGAAGCAAATCAAGTTGCTCATGTATTAGCCAATGAAGCTTTGATTAACAAAGCTAGTGCCATGTGGGTTGGGGTTGTCCCCCCTTGTGCGAGACGAGCGGTTCAGCTTGACTCGCCTAATCCTGTGTAATGTTTGTTTGTATGAATGAATTCCGTTTCAAAAAAAAAAAAAAAAAAAAAAAAAAAAAAAAAAAAAAAACTAACCATCATATCATATGTACCTTATCATTGCTATGCTGGTAGATGTGCGATTCTTGTTCCATTTAAAGAGTTTTTACACTATATATTAAAAATTTTAAATTTTTTTTTTATTGTAAGACAGTATTTTTTTTCAAAAATACTGTGTAAATTTTATATTGTACAGTGTTAAGTTTCATAGTTATTCTACGGTTATATTTTAATTATTCCACTATTGTTTTAATTGTTCTCTTTTATTATATTACGATTGTTTTATAAAAGACAGTATTTTTGTTAAAAAATTCCGTGTGATAGTAAAATTATAAATTTTTATTTAAAATTTAATATTTTTATAAAAACCCCTTTAAATAACCCAACTTAATCAAATATGTATGGGCCTACATCCCTTTTTCTTTCGAGGAAATTACACTCTATACCTTTTTTATATTGTTCTCTTTTATTTTTACTCACTTTTTTAAAGTTTATCATTTTTACCTCTTTTTTCAAACATTGTACCAAATTTACCCCTATCACTTCAATATACTCTTCATGTGACTCTCTTATGTAAGGGTATTTTGGGTACAATACATATAAAAAGAGGTATGTTTCAATTAAATATAAAATTAGAGGTAAATTTAATCAATTAATTAATAAAAGTGGTATTTTTAAACTTACCTTGCACATTGTTGTTAATGGAGGCTACCTTGTGGAATTGCGTAATAATTATATGGGAAATTTACATATATACTATTTTTGGACAAAAACTTTACAAAAATACTGGGACACGGCAAAAACAACTTTTTTACTGCCCCAACCCATTTTCTTTACTTTTGTACTGCCCAAGCCCAACAACTTAACATTTATACTGTGAACAGTAAAAAATACGGGAAAACGACCTGCTTCGTGTGTGGGGAGTCGCCGGAGTCGGAGATCACCAAGAAAAAACCATTAAATCCGGCGAAGAGTTTTTGGTAAATGGAAGCATAATCGAAGAACAAGAACTGCAGAACATTGTCCCCCCAAAAAACAGAGGTAAACACAACAAAACACAAAAATAATCTAATTCTTAAGAAACTAAAAAAAAAAAAAAAAAAAACAACCACAGATTTAGATCTGAAGTTTAAAAAAAAAAAACGAAAACACAAATGTGATATTCTTTAATTTATGATGCAAAAAGATAAATGAGGGTTGTTCTATTGTTAATTTGACGTTTGTAACAAAAAATGATTCGAAAAAAATAGTTGATAAATTACTACAATTATTCATACAAAAAATTAGGGTTGTTCTAATGTTGTTTTGCGGTTAGTAATACAAAAAAATTCCTACATATATGTATCAGACAAATAGAATAATAAAAACTAATAAAAAATATAATGGGTAGTTTTATTTGGTTGTTTTTGTGTTGTTTTATTGTTGTTGTATTATTTTTTGTTGATGTTTTTTTTTTTTGTTTTGCTATTGTTTTACTGTTGTTGTACTATTGTTTTAACATGAAATAAGACACTGGAATGACAGGTAATGGAACGTTTACCAGTACTCATCAAGAGCAATAAACAATGGAATGAAGATCACAATTATGTGAACTATGTGGCTAGTGGAGAATTCATACCAACAAAATGCAACTACGAGGAGCTACTGCAAATACTGCTTACTTCATTGGGGTGCGAAAACACCAGCACAACACTACAAATACAGTACCAAGCTAAAGAAGGAATACCACCGATCAAAATATGCAACGATCGAAGCCTCTACTTTTACTTGGAATTGAAAATCAAGGAAACAGATTTCACCACATATCCACTATGCGTCAACCAGCAAAACAACAACACAACACCTGCTGCAACACCAAATTTGATATCGACAACAACACCGTATGAATATAATGTGGCAATGATCGAAAACAACACAACAACGCTTGAAAACAACATAACAACAACAGAATCATACACAACGGGACAGTAAACAGAAGAAGGGGAACAGTCAGAAACAATAGAAGATGAGAACGACAAATTCGACATAATTGACTATGCAAATCTGGTTGCTGAAGAAATGGTAGAAAAACTTGAAAACACCAGTAAAAAACTGGATCCAGAAATCGACATCAACAATGCAAAGTTAACATCAGACAAGCATCACCCCGAAGTGGAAAAAGGACAGGCATACAAAGACAAAGAAACTCTAAAGAATGTCCTCAGCTACTACGCAATCAAAAACAACTTTCAGTACAAAGTGTGAAAGTCCTGCTCTCAAGAGTACAGTCTGAAATGTGTTTACGAAAGCTGCAATTGGTCACTACGAGCATCGAGAAATGGCCCAACAAACACATTCATAATCAGGAGGTTTGTTTTTAATAGTTTTTTAATGTTGTTTTTGTTGTCAGCCTGAACAAATGCCCTTTTTCCACACTTTGTACTGAAATACACCTGTTTGATCTCTGTAACAGGTTTGTTTTAATAGTTTTTTAATGTTGTTTTTGTTTTAAAAGTTTTTTAATGTTGTTTTTTGTTTTAATAGGTTCTCAAATATCCACACATGCCCCATAAATATTAGGCATGAAGACCAAAGGCAAGCAACATCGAAACTGATAGGGGAATGCATAAAACCGAAGTTCTTGAACATAAAGACAAAGGCAACACCAATGGACATAAAAAGGGAGTTGAAATACAGATATGGCATCAAAATGAACTATATGAAAGCTTGGAGAAGTAAGGAACATGCAGTAAACGAATTGAGAGGTAATGCTAGTGACTCGTACAGCCTAATACCGAGTTTCTTACACATGGTGGAAAAAACAAACCCGGGATCATTTGTCGATCTGAAAACAACAGAAGACAACAGCTTGCTCTTTGTTTTCATGGCGTCAGATGCATCCATAAAAGGGTGGGGAGCATGCAGACCGATAGTTGTTGTGGACGGAACGTTCCTCAAAGCAGCTTATGGGGGAACTTTGTTGTGCGCATGCACACAAGATGCAGCAGGTCATATTTTTCCACTAGCGTTTTGTGTTGCAAATTCTGAGAATGACCAATCTTGGAAATGGTTCTTCAAAAAATTTAAAGAAGCGTATGGGGTCCGGGAACACCAATGCCTAATTTCAGACAGGAATGGAAGCCTCATCAAAGCAGCAAGAGAAATCTATCCAGAAATTACACACAGTTACTACGGTTACCACATTTTGAGCAACCTTAAAACAAGCTTCAAACAACATGCTGCCAAATACAATCTGCCATTCTTTGGAGCAGTCAAAGCCTACACAGAAAAGCAATTCGAGTTCCACATGGCTGAATTGGATGGATTGGACAAACGCATAAGACCTTACCTAAAAAAAGTCGGTTATGAAAAGTGGTCAAGAAGTCATAGCCAAAACAAGAGGTATTCTACAATGACCTCAAACATATCAGAATCACTGAACGCTGCAAATTTGGCAGCAAGGGAGCTACCAATTACAACGCTGCTAGAATGCTTGAGAGTATTGGTGCAACAATGGACGCATACTAATAGGACAAAAGCACACAACACCTTCACTAAGCTATCACCAACTGGAGCAGACATACTGTTGAAAAATTACACATACTCATTGAATCTGGAGGTAACATATTAATTATGCTTCTTTTTTTTTGTAAAAAAAAAAAAAACAGTAAGTAAAATGTGTTGTTGTAGTGTTGTTTTAATAGTTTTGTATTGTTGTTGTAAGAATATCAGTTATGTTTTTTTTGTAATAAAATTTAAAACAGGTTAAAGCAACAACAGATTACTTGTTTGAGGTAACAAGAATGAAAGAATCGTGGGAAGTAGACCTAGAAAAAAGAACATGCACGTGCAACAGGTTCCAAATAGATGAAATGTCATGCGGGCACGCTGTGGCCGTGATGAGGGAGATGAACATGGACCCGTACAACTACTGTTCAGATTACTACACAAAAAAAATTGGCTGGCAACTTATTCAGGGACAGTTTACCCAATAGGACACCAAAGTGAGTGGGAGGTACCGGAAGAAGTGAAGAATATTATAGTCTTGCCTCCGCATGAAAGAGTAAAATCAGGAAGACCAAAAACATTAAGAAGGAAGGCTGGATGGGAAAAGGATCAACACAACAAGTGCAGCAAATGTGGTGAACTGGGGCATAACAAAAGAACATGCAGCAGAAGACGTAGAAGGGAATAAAAACAACAACAGAACAACAGTGAAAAAACAAAAGAAAACTACACATACGTTTAGAGAATGAGATATTGAGGAATTTAAAATTCTGAAATACAAAGGGAATACAGTTTTTATTTGAAAACATTGATTACATTGAGATTTGATGATACTTTAGATTGGATATTAAAAGATGTTGGATACGAAATTGAATATATATATGAAGTTTATTATTGAAACAGTTTGTGTTTTTAATACTGAAATGAATATTTGTATTCAAAAAAACAGAGAAACTATAAGAAAAAAAAAACATAAAAAGAAGGGATGTGAAATGAAAATACTAACAAATTTAACATACCAACTTGTTTGTACATAAGAAGAAGAAAAAAAAACATACAAAAATAAAGATTACATATTGTCCACACAAAACGTAAGAAAACATAACAAAACACCAATGTTTGTTTACGAAAACAACATAAAAAAACATAAAAACAACATTAAAAAACTATAAGAACAATGACAGTCTGATTGAAAAAACAAATCACTTCTTGGGAAGGCTGGGAGGGGCCTCGGATTCACTTTCAATGTTCTCAAGTTGCTTCTTCATGCCATATTGATAAAATAACACAGCCAAACGATCGCGGTGAATTTCCACATCAAAACCAGAGGATGGGATGGGTTTGCCATCAATGAAATACTCAGCAAATGATGCTACAAAAACACCACAATCACTGGAAAAAAAACAAAAAGAAAACACAAACACAGACACTATGAGAACACTAATAAAAATCAAAGTCACATAACAAAAACATAACAATACAAACAAGCAGTGAAAAACATTGAACACTATACATAAAACTTACGCTGTGACCTGCTCGGGTAAACCATCAACAGCAACAATAGGGAACGGTTCCATCGTGCTAAACTTAGCTTCGTTGCGAAGGCCTTTGAAGTCTAACATAGAGAAGTAATATGGTAAAATAACAGAAAAAGGCTTGCAAGCCTCTTTTGCAGCTGTCATATACCTTCCAGAACGCAATGAATTGTACAGATATATCCGCCTGTCAACTATGTTTAGACGACCACAAATCCAATGATCCTGTAATTTTACATTGATAGGCATAACAACATGATCAACCAAATGCCAAGGAGTGGCACATAATATCTTATCACCTTGGATGTACTGGGCCACATTGTGAGAAAGAGACAACACCGATATATCGTTGTTTTTCTCAACAAACTTCTCATACAAACTGGTTATGCTAGAACAAGAAAAGGCAATCAGTTGTGGTGACTTTGATTTTCGGCTCGGCTGAGTACATTATTTTCTTACGAAGATAATAGAAAATAATATCAATGTGTTGTACAAGAAAAAAAAATTAGTAAAAAATCATTCAAACTTATAAAAAAAACTAACAGAACAACACTTAAAAACATAAAAAAAATTTAAAAAAAAAACAACAAAAATATATAAATAATAATAATAAAAAAAAAACTTACAGAATTGGTAAGGAAACAATTAGGGTAGGCAAGGTTGTGAAACCACATCTTGTTGCTAATGTCCTCAACACCAAAACGAAAAGGCGGAAATATTGTGTCCTTACCCTTACAATACACATTAGTTGTTGTGCTAAAAAAAACAAATAAAAAAATATCAAAACACAAATAAAAAATTAAAAACTAAATGGAAAACGATAAGAGATATATAACTGAAAACACCTACAAAAATACTTACTTAGATTTATGCTTTCTAAGACCTGTATCAACCCACGTGACAAACTCAGCTTCCAATTGCGGATCGACAGGTTCACCAATCTTGTTGTCCAACGGGCACAAACCACGCACATATTTAACGACCTTATAAACAGAATCATCAGGAGAAACTGAGGATGAACCTGATTTAGATGCACCAGAAGCAAGCTCAATGAATGGAGATTTCAAAACAGCTCCTTTCTTCCGATCCCTCTTTTGAGGACGTAAAATAGGAGTCTCTTGAAAAACAACCATTTCAAGATCAGTCTTCTCAGAAGTCTCAACAGAAGCAGGGACATGAGTTGAGGAACTAATCTAAAAAGAAAAAGGAAAAAAAGAAGACTTTTTTTTATTTCAAAAAGTACAATCAAAACACTATTAAAACAACAATAGAATACCATATAAACACAAATTACAAAGGAAAAAAAAAAAGAGAAATACAAACCAAATTCTCCACAGCTTTAACAACAGATGCAATTGTTTCATCAACATCAATGTTCTCCTCCCCACCTTGAGACTGTTCAGGCTGACAACAAAAACAACATTAAAAAACTATTAAAACAAACACAAAACACAAAATCCACACAAAGGGCACAAAAAAAATGATGGCCAAACAAGAAATACACATGTTTGATCTCTGCAACAGGTTCCACAGGGTCCGAATTCTTGGCATCATCCACCTTGCCGGTATCATCATCCCTCGAAACAACCTCGGGGACAACAACACCCTCATCATTACGAACATCCCCCGTGTGAGCCTCATCCTGACCAGCACCAATACCAGCTCCACCAAGATCATCATCATCATCATAAGTTACATTGTCATGATGTTCATCTCCTTTGTCATCGTCAATTTTATCATCCTCATCTTCCTCTGAAGTGGAATCTTCATCATCCTCATTTTCTGAAGAACGAAGAGTATCTTCAGACTGAGATCCATTGTGAGTAAGACCACCTTGGGATGACTGAGAACAAAAAAAACTTAAAAAATTAATTTACTGTGTAAAACAACATAAAAAAATAACAGAAAAAAGTAAAGACAATTAAAAAAACACCTCAATAAGAATGTCCAGCTTCTTGTTCATCTCAGCAACAGATTTCATAAGTATCCCTTGCTGGCTGACAACAACAGATAGACTCTTTTTAAATTCCTCAAACTCAACTCGAGAGACATTCTCATGAGCAGATGATGAAGAAGCACCCATCAAGCCAGGTTGACCAACAGACTTGGAACCACCTTTAATTTTGAATTTGACAGCATCGGGAGTAGTCTCACCAGAGAAAAAATCAGTAAGGCTCAAACTCAATCTCTCAACAGAAGTTGGAGTGATGTTTCTTAATTTTAACTGAAACAACAAAAACCAAAAAAAAAATATGCACATGAAACTGAAATTAAAAAATAACAACAACAATCAAAACATAAAGTATAACTAATGTACACAAAAACCACATTAAAACAACAGTGGAAATAGTGTAAAAAACAACAGAATTACCTCTTTCAAAGACCGATCGAAAATGAGGGTGTTCATGACATCCATTTTCACCTGACCCTCCTTGTCCTTGGGTAGTTTAGGCCAATTCAAAATCCTTGGAATGCCAACATTTGAGTACAACGACAGTTTCCCAATAACGTACGGGCAACACTCGAAAAACCAGAATTGAATAGCCAAAGGAAAACCCAATAACCTGTAATACCCACCATCCTCGTCACTACGAACTACCCTCTTATAACCAGAATCTATCTTACCCTTCAAAGAATGCATAGTGATATCAAAACAATGCTTGCCCCAACCAAATTCATTATATCGACCACTATCGACAACATCTACTTCCTCAGACAAAACAGCTTTACCCGGGGGACCACCCAACAAATAACACTGAATGATCTACACTGTAAAGGGATTAAATTACCGTTACACCCTACAATGTATTTATTCCTTAAAACACTTGACCCCGTATAAATGATATTTTAGCTTATGTGAAATGAGTACTCCACCATTTATGTTCGTTTGGTCAAGCTCGAAGGAGATCATCCTTTGCTTACTATTCGCCAGATAGAAGCTATAGATTCCATGTTTATGATAGCGCTCCCACTCAATTGCACTACCGTGTTCCCAAAATGTATGTATCACCCTAACCTAAAAGTAGGCTTAACTAACAAATCAAAGAACACGAATAGCCTTTCAAGATTGACCCTAATCATATCAGGATTAAGATCATTTGATCTAGGATCAACTAGGCGATATTGACTTGAATAGATATTACGGTAAGTTTAATAAATCTAAGTCAAAGTTCAATATCGGTCCCTTTCTGTAACACCCTAACTATCTTAGGCGTATTACGTGATTTTTAAACGCACTGTGCAGCTCGTTGCTAATCAACGAGGTTTATGGAAAAAGCGTGATTAATTAAAATTTTGCTTTTTGATTAAACTTGTAAAACATATTACAAAAGACTCGGGATCCCGATTATAAAAATATTTACAAAAGTTTCACTGTTTAACTATTACATCAAAATAAAAGTCGTCTAACGACAGTTACAAAAATCTCAGCCTTGCTGTCCCGAGGATCGTACGCTCCAGGCCTAACCGCCCCGACATGTACAATCTCATAAGCTCGCTCACGGTCCATCAGCTATAGCCTTGCCTTTACCTACACATGAACATAAACTGTGAGTCGACAGACTCAGTAAGAAAAGCATAATAATATCATACATAAAACCGATCGCCGTGTCCAACACGATACCGAGTCCCGCTACGCCATGTCCAACATGGTGCGAGCCACTACCGCCATGTCCAACATGGTGCGAGTTTTGAACGTTCATAGGGACGGTACTATTGACAAGTATCCTCCTGATCGGTCGAACCGGTCATACTCCCATTGCCGGTCATACTCCAGCCTGTACCGACGGGATAGGTCAATAGCACTGAACCACCAACCAAATGTCGGCTGATCGGTCGAGCCGGTCATACTCATTTCTTGGTCATACTCCGGCTGTCTGCAGACGTGACAGGGTTGGATGGTTCGAAGCCTAAATACATAACTAATGTAATCTAGCAGGCTTCCTACATGCACGCTAAACATGTAATCTACATATGCATACTGTTATACTAATCTTACCTGGATTCCGATTTCAGGTGTGCCGGTCAACCTGACTGGAACTGAAGCTGAGCGGCGGATTACTGGCTCCTAAACCATAAAAATCACAACGCTATAAGTGACACGCTAAATAACTTCCCGTGGACTAAAACTAAGAACTAAAAGTTTCCCTATCGATAAAAAGCATGGCAATACCCCTAAAAACCTAAAAACGAGGAAAACTAGGGTTCGGAAAAATTCCCCAACCGGCAGACCGGTTGCCCAACCGGAATTCCGGTTCTGGGAATTACTGAACCCTCATCCGGAATTCCGGATGCACAACCGGAATTCCGGTTCCTCGCAGGCAGCCAACTAAAATTCTCATAACTCGACCAATTCAACCCCAATTGGTCCCAAACTTTCCAGACCTGTTCTAAACTATCCCTAGAACAAATCCAAGGCATCAAAACCACCCAGAAAACACATATACAAAAATCACCATTAAAGACCAAGCTTTGAGTTCCAAAACTCAAACTTGGTTAAATCCACTAACATGCATCCAAACCTAGTTAATTCTACTTAACTAAGCATGAATAAGCTTCTGAAAACATACAAGAACAACAGCAACAACATAGTAACAGATTACACACTATTTCATCAAAATCACACATTTTGCATAGAAAATTTTCAAGCTTTGCACAACCTATCTAGCATGCTTTCCAACCTAACTAAACATAATTAATCCAGTATTTGAACATAAAAATAACAACAATCACAAGCAGCAGCAACAACATTCAAATTAACATGCATTTACTCATATTTTCATCAAAAACTCAAGAATTTTAAGGAAGGAAGAAGATGAGCTAACCTAGCTTGCAAAGGATCTTAAGAATGGATGAAAGTTGCTTGGAAATCAAAGAGAAAATCAGTTCATGCACCCCAAATGCTTCAGCCGAAAATAGAGAGGAAAAGAGAGTGTTTCTTTGAAATTTTCTTTCTTTTCAACACTTAGTCAAATTTTGTAAAAAAAATGGAGAATAAAACAAAGTCATTTATCTCATTTATTTCAGCCACAAAACAATTAAAATAAACATTAAATTTCCAAATAAAAGTCACTAAAAGACAAAAAGTCATTGGGGCAAAAAGACCATTTTGCCCCTCCATCATAAAATCACATAAATCATACTAAAGGGGTATTTTTGGGAAATTCTAAATTCCCGGCCATTCCCGACATTCCCAATGTCTAAAACCCGTCCCCAAAATACTAACATACTAAGTTGTGATTTCTACTGAGCCAAAGGCCGAGTTCCAAAATACCGGACACCGGAAATGCGAAATATAAAAGCTACTGATGACATAATCATGCATTTCTGAATTCCGTAAATAACAGTAATAAATTATTTAAATAGCTATAAATAACTTCATAATTTAAACATAAACAACTGATAATTTCCAAATTAACTAAGCGGGCTTTACAACTATTCCCCCCTTAAAAGGATTTCGTCCCCGAAATCTAACCTGAATAACTCTGGATATTGAGCTCTCATATCTGACTCTAGCTCCCAGGTGGCTTCCTCCACCTTGCTGTTTCTCCAGAGAACCTTGACCAACGCTATGGTCTTATTCCGAAGGACTTTATCCTTTCTATCCAGGATCTGCACTGGTTGTTCCTCATATGACATGTCTGGCTGAAGCTGAAGACTCTCATAACTGAGTATATGAGAGGGGTCTGAAACGTATTTTCTCAACATTGAGACATGGAATACGTTGTGCACTGCTGATAAGGCTGGAGGCAATGCTAACCGATATGCCACTTGACCTATCTTCTCGAGAATCTCGAAAGGTCCTGTAAACCTAGGGCATAACTTGCCTCTCTTCCCGAAACGTTTAATCCCCTTCATCGGAGATACCCGTAAAAACACATGTTCCCCTACTTGGAACTCAACATCCCTGCGTTTCGGATCTGCGTAACTCTTTTGTCTGCTCTGTGAGGCAAGCATTCTAGCTTTTATCTTCTCTATCGCCTCATTGGTCCGCTGTACTGACTCAGGACCTAAATACTTCCTCTCCCCTGTCTCATCCCAGTGGATAGGGGATCTGCACTTCCTACCGTACAACAGTTCATAGGGAGCCATCCCTATCGTACTCTGATAACTGTTGTTGTAAGAGAATTCTATCAACGGTAGATACTTACTCCATGAGCCTTCAAAGTCCATAACACAGGCTCTCAACATATCCTCCAATATCTGAATTGTCCTTTCGGACTGACCATCTGTCTGAGGATGGAATGCTGTACTGAATTTTAGCTTTGTACCCATTGCCCGTTGCAAACTTTGCCAAAATTTGGAGGTGAATTTCGGATCCCTGTCCGAAACTATAGACTTCGGTACCCCGTGAAGTCTCACTATCTCCCTGACATATAACTCTGCCAACTGATCCACTGTAAATGTTGTTCGGCGAGAAAATGAGCAGATTTCGTAAATCGGTCCACCACTACCCAGATGGAATCATACATACCCGTGGTCCTAGGTAACCCGACCACAAAATCCATCGTAATATCCTCCCATTTCCATTCTGGTAGGGTTAGAGGCTGCAACAACCCTGCTGGTCTCTGATGTTCAGCCTTGATCTGCTGACAAGTGAGGCATCTCGATACGAATTCTACCAAATTCTTCTTCATACCGCTCCACCAGAAGTACGGTTTCAAATCTTGGTACATCTTGGTGGTGCCGGGATGCAGAGAATACGGGGTAGAATGAGCCTCCTCAAAGATCTCATTTCTCAGTTCCACACTGTTCGGAACACAAACCCTGGCTTTATACAAAAGCATCCCACTATCTGACACTGAAAAGTCTTTGGCTTGACCAGCCAATACCTCATCTCGGATCTTCACTAACTCCGGATCTGTCATCTGAGCAACCTTTATTCTTTCCAACAGATCAGATTGCAGCGTTAAGTTGTGAAGCTGACCTACCACAAACTCAATGCTGGATCTAACCATATCCTCTGCTAGCTGAGGTGAGATCTGAACCATGCTAGCTACTTGCCCGGGACCCTTTCTGCTCAGGGCATCGGCCACTACATTGGCTTTTCCGGGATGATAGAGGATCTCGCAATCGTAATCCTTCACTAATTCCAACCAACGCCTTTGTCTCATGTTCAAATCTTTCTGAGTAAAGAAATACTTGAGACTTTTATGGTCGGTATAGATCTCGCACTTCTCCCCATAAAGGTAATGCCGCCAAATCTTCAGTGCAAAAACCACTGCGGCCAATTCTAAATCATGAGTCGGGTATCGCTGTTCATAATCCTTTAACTGACGGGAGGCATAAGCGATAACCCGATCGGCTTGCATCAATACGCACCCCAAACCCTGTTTGGATGCGTCACAGTAGACTACGAACTTCTCCTTGTCCGAAGGCAAAGCTAACACCGGAGCAGTAATCAATCTCTGTTTCAGCTCCTGAAAGCTAGCTTCACATTTATCTGACCAGATAAATCGCTGATTCTTCTTTGTAAGCTCGGTTAGGGGCATTGAAATTTTGGAGAACCCCTCCACGAACCTACGGTAGTACCCAGCTAATCCCAAGAAGCTTCTGATCTCTGTCACTGTCTTCGGTCTCGGCCAATCCCTGACGGATTCAATCTTCCCGGGATCCACCTTGATCCCATCTTTACTCACAATGTGCCCTAGGAAGGACACCTGAGATAACCAGAACTCACATTTCTTGAACTTGGCGTAAAGCTTATGTTCTCGAAGTCGTTGCAGTATCATCTGAAGATGTAACTCGTGCTCCTCTTCTGATTGAGAGTACACGAGGATGTCGTCGATAAACACAATCACACAGATATCGAGGAAATCCTTGAATACTCTATTCATCAGGTCCCTGAATGCTGCAGGAGCATTGGTTAGTCCGAATGACATAACCAGAAACTCGTAATGTCCATACCTAGTGCGGAAAGCCGTCTTCGGAATGTCCTCCTCTCGGATTCTCAACTGATGATAACCCGAACGGAGATCAATCTTAGAAAAGACCGTCTTCCCCTGAAGCTGATCGAACAAGTCATCGATCCTAGGTAATGGATATTTATTCTTCACCGTCAGCTTGTTCAACTCTCTGTAGTCGATGCACATCCTCATAGATCCATCCTTCTTCTTGACGAACAAAACCGGGGCTCCCCAGGGTGACACACTGGGCCGAATGAACCCTATGTCAAGCAACCCTTGAAGCTGAATCTTTAATTCCTTAAGTTCAGCTGGAGCCATCCTATACGGGGCTTTGGAAACCGGATCCACCCCTGGTGCCAAGTCAATCACGAAATCAATCTCCCGCTGAGGTGGTAACCCTGGAAGTTCTTCGGGAAAAACGTCCAAAAATTCCCGAACCACTCTGATGTCCTCTGGCCGAATGGTGTCTGGCCGAGTGGTGTCCACCACCACGGCCAGAAACCCTAAGCACCCACCGTGCAATAATTCTCTCGCTGACATAGCCGAGATCACCGGGATCCGAGATCCCTGAACCGAACCCACAAATACAAACGGTTCTTCACTTTCCGGTTGGAAGACCACCATCTTCCTCTTACAGTCAATGCTCGCCGAATATTTAGATAGGAAATCCATTCCTAAAATAATATCAAATTCGACTAAGCTCATCTCTATCAGATCAGCGCTTAACTCTCTACCATCTATCCTGATCGGCATAGACCTAATCCACCTATTGGAGATAACCAATTCTCCGCCAGGTAACAGGGTTCCAAACCCTGATTCAAATCTATCAAAGGGTCTACCCAATTTACTAAAGACTCTGGCCGCCACATAAGAATGTGTAGCTCCAGAATCAAACAGCACTGAATATAACGAGTTGTTAATAAAAAGCTGACCTGTAACAACTGATGGGCTGGCATCTGCATCAGCCTGCGTGATAGCGAACACCCTGGCTGGAGTGGGTATCGCTGGAGCTCTCGGTGCCTCTGGTCGGGCCCCGGGGACATTCCCTCTTGAAGTGTCCGGGCATGCCACAATGAAAGCATCCCTGACCTTTGCATTCGCCCCGATGGTGCCTCTTGCAGCTAGGGCACTCGGGATAGGAGAATCGGGTCTCAGTACCACCAGGACGACTCCCTCTGTTCTGGTTCCCCCGGAACCTCTTGTTCTGACTCGAGCCGCCGGAAGCAGTGGGTGCCCTCTTCCTCTGATCAATGGCCGAACCACTACTCCCCCTGCTATAGCCTGATGCAGGAGGGGTAGGAGCTCCGCCACTAACCGGAGTACTGGCTGATTCTGACATGCACCCCACTGCGCCCTCAGCTCGCAGTGCCTTCTCCACCATCTGAGCATAGGTGGTGCTGTCGTCTGTGGTGATCATCAGGTCATGCCTGATCTTGGGATTCAACCCGTCCAGATATTTCTCCTTCTTGCTGAAGTCGGTCGGCACAATTCCCGAGGCTAACCTCGCCAACCGGTCAAACTGAGTAGTATACTCAGTGACGCTCATGTTCTCCCGCTGGGTCAGGTGAACGAACTCTTTCCTCTTGGCGCTTCTGACCGCCTCATTGTAGTATTTCGCATTAAAGAGTTCCTGAAACCTTTCCCAGGTCATGGTGGTGACATCGTGAATCTGAGACACCATGTCCCACCATACCAGGGCGTCCTCCTGGAACTGAAACGTGGCGCACACCACTCTGTCGTTACCGGTGACACCCATGAAATTCAGGATTCTGGTAATCACCGTCGGCCCACGCTCGGCTTTCATCACGTCCGACCTCCCGGGAATACCGGAGGTGCTTGCTTCCGAGCCGCTCATACAATGGTTCCAATCTATGGGCCGCCACCACTATCTCGGCACAGGCGGCGAGGGCGAGGTGCCACTTTGGAACTACGGAGCACGAGGCTGCAGGAGCACCCTGCTGTCTCAACCTCTGAATCTCGAGGTCTTGTTCTTCGATCCGGGCTTGCATCTCCGCAAACCGCAACTCCCAATTCGGGGCTCCCTGATCGGCTGGGGGAGCCTGGGCAGCCTGTGGCGGGTTCTCATCACCCCGGCCACGAGCCCTGCCTCGGGGACCTCTGCCTCGGCCCCTAGCAGGTGGGGGAAACTGAGCTCCCTGTCCCTGATTCGACCCTACGGAGTTGCCCTGACTCCTGGTAGTCCGCCTGGCGTCCATCTAGTTAGAACCGCCTGCGAAACCAAGAGTTGGCATATCAGGTCGTATTCAAGGCGAGCTTACTAATGCCGCTTAATTTGGAAATTAGAAATGAAACATGCGCCTATTCTACTATCAGGCTACTAACATGCTTCCTAACAGGCTTTTCTTTTTCATAACTGAATAAAATAAACTACTAAAGCAATAAAGGCTTACTGAACCGTGAACCGAGCTAACTGCTGATGATGATTGTACATGTCGTGACGATCTTCGGAAGACAACCTGGCGACTCTGATACCAAATTGTAACACCCTAACTATCTTAGGCGTATTACGTGATTTTTAAACGCACTGTGCAGCTCGTTGCTAATCAACGAGGTTTATGGAAAAAGCGTGATTAATTAAAATTTTGCTTTTTGATTAAACTTGTAAAACATATTACAAAAGACTCGGGATCCCGATTATAAAAATATTTACAAAAGTTTCACTGTTTAACTATTACATCAAAATAAAAGTCGTCTAACGACAGTTACAAAAATCTCAGCCTTGCTGTCCCGAGGATCGTACGCTCCAGTGCCTAACCGCCCCGACATGTACAATCTCATAAGCTCGCTCACGGTCCATCAGCTATAGCCTTGCCTTTACCTACACATGAACATAAACTGTGAGTCGACAGACTCAGTAAGAAAAGCATAATAATATCATACATAAAACTGACTGCCGTGTCCAACACGATACTGAGTCCCGCTACTGCCATGTCCAACATGGTACTGAGCCACTACTACCATGTCCAACATGGTACTGAGTTTTGAACGTTCATAGGGACGGTACTATTGACAAGTATCCTCCTGATCGGTCGAACCGGTCATACTCCGGCCGCTTGGTCATACTCCGGCACTGTCTTAGACGGGATAGGTCAATAGCACCGAACCACCAACCAAATGTCGACTGATCGGTCGAGCCGGTCATACTCCATTCTTGGTCATACTCCAGCTGTCACCGACGTGACAGGGTTGGATGGTTCGAAGCCTAAATACATAACTAATGTAATCTAGCAGGCTTCCTACATGCACGCTAAACATGTAATCTACCTATGCATATTGTTATACTAATCTTACCTGGATTAGATTTCGGGTGTGCCGTCAACGGAACTGAAGCTGAGCGGCGGATTACTGGCTCCTAAACCATAAAAATCACAACGCTATAAGTGACACGCTAAATCACTTCCCGGGGACTAAAACTAAGAACTAAAAGTTTCCCTATCGATAAAAAGCATGGCAATACCCCTAAAAACCTAAAAACAAGGAAAACTAGGGTTCGGAAAAATTCCCCAACCGGCAGACCGGTTGCCCAACCGGAATTCCGGTTCTGGGAATTACTGAACCCTCATCCGGAATTCCGGATGCACAACCGAATTCCGGTTCCTCGCAGGCAGCCAACTAAAATTCTCATAACTCGACCAATTCAACCCCAATCGGTCCCAAACTTTCCAGACCTGTTCTAAACTATCCCTAGAACAAATCCAAGGCATCAAAACCACCCAGAAAACACATATACAAAAATCACCATTAAAGACCAAGCTTTGAGTTCCAAAACTCAAACTTGGTTAAATCCACTAACATGCATCCAAACCTAGTTAATTCTACTTAACTAAGCATGAATAAGCTTCTGAAAACATACAAGAACAACAGCAACAACATAGTAACAGATTACACACTATTTCATCAAAATCACACATTTTGCATAGAAAATTTTCAAGCTTTGCACAACCTATCTAGCATGCTTTCCAACCTAACTAAACATAATTAATCCAGTATTTGAACATAAAAATAACAACAATCACAAGCAGCAGCAACAACATTCAAATTAACATGCATTTACTCATATTTTCATCAAAAACTCAAGAATTTTAAGGAAGGAAGAAGATGAGCTAACCTAGCTTGCAAAGGATCTTAAGAATGGATGAAAGTTGCTTGGAAATCAAAGAGAAAATCAGTTCATGCACCCCAAATGCTTCAGCCGAAAATAGAGAGGAAAAGAGAGTGTTTCTTTGAAATTTTCTTTCTTTTCAACACTTAGTCAAATTTTGTAAAAAAAAATGGAGAATAAAACAAAGTCATTTATCTCATTTATTTCAGCCACAAAACAATTAAAATAAACATTTAATTTCCAAATAAAAGTCACTAAAAGACAAAAAGTCATTGGGGCAAAAAGACCATTTTGCCCCTCCATCATAAAATCACATAAATCATACTAAAAGGGTATTTTTGGGAAATTCTAAATTCCCGGCCATTCCCGACATTCCCAATGTCTAAAACCCGTCCCCAAAATACTAACATACTAAGTTGTGATTTCTACTGAGCCAAACGCCGAGTTCCAAAATACCGGACACCGGAAATGCGAAATATAAAAGCTACTGATGACATAATCATGCATTTCTGAATTCCGTAAATAACAGTAATAAATTATTTAAATAGCTATAAATAACTTCATAATTTAAACATAAACAACTGATAATTTCCAAATTAACTAAGCGGGCTTTACACTTTCGATGCATACTCCATGCATCCAACCTGAGCTTTACTTTAACCAATGCTCTGGAAAGAACATAGCATTTCTCCAAATGCAAGTAAACTCTGTTGTAGATAATCATATCAGTAAAACCCTATGTCTGATAAATCTAGGAAACTTTATTCACATAGTCATGTTTACTTTCCAATGTGTTGACGGCACAATAAACAGGATCAAGTATGTGAAAAGGGTTTCAGATGAATTTATACATTATGTACATATAATCATGAAATAAATCATGTGAACCATGCAACATTAAATGTTATTTTTGATCTATATTAATAAGTAAATTTGATTATATTGAAATGAGTTTTATTTAGGGCATAAAACCCAACAGTTAGAATTCTCTTAATGTCTCCAATTACAGAGTAATACCCAGATGTTACTACTCTAGAATGATAGAATTGAGATCGGGTGTACTTGCATTCCCAATCCTAAAAAACAGAACAATAAAAAACACTGATAAAACACCATAAAACACTACGAAATAACAATAAAAAAAACAATAAAAAAAACATAGAACAGAATGCATAACATGACAAACCTCAACAATCCTATTAACAGGAATTTCCTCAGCCACACCTGATGATGGCAACACCTTTACAGGGGATTTACCCTTGCCCTACAATAAAACGAAACAACACCAACAAAACAACAAATAAAAATTAAAAAAAACACATAAATAAATCAAACAAGATATATAAAACAATTACAAATACAGAGACAAAAACAATCATATACCCAGTTATATGAACTTCAAAAATCGAATTTAACAAAAAAAAAAAAAAACTCAAAAACAACAAAAGATAAATAGTAAAATACCTTCACAGAGACAGACGACTTAAGAAATTCAGATTCTAACTCAAAATCTGAGTCTGAGTTTTCAACCACAGTTCGAGGTCTTTTTCCTCGAGTGTTCTTCGAAGGTCCACCATAAGTTTTTCTTTTAGCAGAAGGGGAAGTGGGGCTAGGAGGGTTGTCTTTAATATTTTTTTTACCCATTTTTGATTTGGGTCTTTTTGTGGGTTTTGTAGCTTTAGTCGGAGATGGAGATGAACGAGTAACGGCCATTATAAGGAATTATGAAGGTATTTATAGACAAAAATAATAAAAATGGGGGGGAAAATGAGAGGAAAGTTTAAGAAAGTGGGATGAGATTTGAAATTTTTTCAAATGCAAAAACCACCCACTACTCGAAACTGTAAAAGAAAACTGAAAATGGGGGAAGAAGATGAACAGTTGAGGGGAGAGAGAGTTATAAGTAAAAAAATTATATTCGAAAAAAATAAAAAAAATGAAAAAGTACATAACCTTTTGATAAGAATAGAAAACCGTCAAATCAAAAAATTAAAAATGAATTCTTTTTTTAAAAAAAAAAACGTGGCAAAACCCTATCGTGACAAGTGTAAAGCAAAAAAACTATTGTATATTAAACTTTCCAAAGGTAGTATACTGCCAAAAAAAAATAAAATTCAAAAACAGTATAAAAGTAAACTTGAGCGTGTAACAGTATAAACGAAAAAAAAAAGGGAAAAAACAGTAATGGGTGTAAATTTCCCAATTATATTGAATCAGATGCTAATTAATTAAAGTTGTGTTGTTGGTATGATATATGGTTCTCTTGATATTCTTTTTCTCTAATGCTCACGTGTATCGTGTCTCTAATGGATTACCACATTTTGTTGGTAAAGTAGTAGCTTTAAGATTTTATTAAAATGTTAATGAAACTCTTTGTGCGTGAATGGTGAATACTATTACACTAGAAGTCATTTTAATATATTTATGTAAAAATAATTTGTAGTATAAATATTTAAATTTAATTTTTGGTTGTGTATAAATATTTAAATTTAATTTTTGATAATAATAATATTTAAGTTATTTTTTTAGAATACTGTAAGTATTTGACCATTAAATGTTAAGTCATTATACACATATCATTTTTTTTATTAGTATATTTAACTAATTTAAAAAATAAAAATTTAATAATTTAGACCAATAAAAAATTGTCACGTGAAAATTTACTTAACATTAATTAACAGTTAGCTACTTACATAAATTCTAAAATTATAACTTAAATATTATTACCGCTAAATTAAAATAAAATAACTAAGAGTCACTACAAAAAAATCTTACTTTTACACACTCAAACACAGATCGAACAATTTGAACTCTCTCATTCTTTCTATCCTCTCATCTCACCTACTCTCTCTAAGCTTGGTTCAAAACCAGCTTGTAAAATAATGTCTACCCTTTAGTTGATCAGTCTAGGGATAATATATAGGCTTTAGTTGGTGCTTGACATAAGTGATAAACAGAATAACCGATTCAATTTTCAGTTGGGAGCTTGGACAGTTAAGACAATTGGCCTAACTATCTTAACAGGTTGTTGCCCCAAGTCAGAAATTTGAGTGTGCACAAGTGATTGGCTTGAGAAATAAGGACCAATCTTCACAATTCTCCACCTTTGGCTCCTGATTTCATCAAATGTAGTTCATAGTGGATATAGGCACTTGCCTTAGGGCTCTAGGAATCATGTCTTGATACCAATACTTAATTATATTAAATGACATGAGACCCAAAACTTAATTACACCAGTGTTTAGTACATGAGGTTCAGACTTGATGGGAATGCGAATGTCAAACTAAATTAAATTTTAACAAAGTGAATCCTACTTTTTAAATTAAAATGGTGATAAACACTTATATTCTCTCTAAGTTTACTTCCTCCAACTCTATTACCTCTAACTCAAATTCACACAAACACCCTATTAGATGAAAAAAAAAAAAAACTTGTTGTCTCCAAATTAGTGTGCCTTCCTTGTCCACCAGTTATTTTAGGACACATCGTTTATACCTACTTTACATGTATCAATTAATTAGTTTAGAGTTTATTAACGAATTTATTATATGTTAAATAAGTATAAATAATGTGTAGTAAAATAATTAATGAGATAGGAAAGGCACACAAATTTAGAGACAACATATTTTTTTCATTTATAGTCATGCTCACATTAATATCAGAGATATATTAAAAGGTGTCATTGTTCTCTAGCAATAAAGTGGCATTTAGTTTGAGGTAATGAAATAGAATAGAATAAAAATGCGATAATTTTTATTTCATTCATTTGTTTGGTTTCATTTTAAAGTATTAGAATATAATTTCCATTATAATTATGTTTTTTATTCTTTTCAACCAACCCTAAGAAAGAAAATTTGCTCTTTAATTGGGGTGCCCTTTCTATCTCATTAATTATTTTAGTACATATCATCTATACCTATTTAAGGTATAATAATCCGTTAACAAACTCTAAACTAAATTAATACATGTGAAATAGATCTAAATAATGTGTCCTCAAATAACTGGTAGAACAAGAAAAGCACACTAATTTAGGGACAGCAGATTTTTTTTCATAATAAATGTACATCTAACACTATACAGTGATACGGTTAACCAAATATTAAAAAGTAGTAATAACAGTGTCTCAATTGGTGGTGCTTAATTTCCTATTAATGTTTGTTTCTCTTCTACACTAGCCTTTCTTAACTCTCCCCAATTCCATGGCCAATTCAAGTAATCATATTCCGCTTCTCTCCCAACCCCATTATGATGACGATTCATCCCAATCTCCCCACATACAAACCCCATCACTGGACTCAATCATTGAAAACTCCATTGGAAACATCAGCTGGGCTCAATCTCTCCAACCCATCCTTGTCTCCCTTGCATGGTTCTTTGATGCTCAACAGACATTCATTTCCATCTTTGCAGACGATCAACCCTCTTCCAACTGCAACAACATCTCATCATCATCCTCAGATTATTCATGGCCTTGGAATTTGCCTCAACACACATCTACCATATCCGAATGGGGTTTACAGTGCGCTGGATCCATCCTCACCAGCTTGCCCGAGTCAGCCTTCTTCACCGGCTGCCTTATTGGCGGGTTCGTCCTTGCCACTATCGCAGACTCGTGGCTTGGCCGAAAGAAAATGCTTTGCTTCACCTGTCTAGCCATGGCTATCTCCACTCTCCTCACTGCTTTCGCAAATAACTTGTGGACTTACTCAGCTTTGCGGCTTATCTGTGGCTTCAGCCGCTCCACGATCAGCACGTCGGCTCTTGTCCTGTCAACCGAGCTAGTCGGGAAACAATGGCGGGGCCAAGTGGGTGTCATAGGTTACTTCTGCTACACCTTAGGATTTCTCTCTTTACCCGCCATTGCTTACGTAAACATTGGCTCTACATGGAGAAATCTCTACCTATATACATCTATTCCCACAATAGCATACTCCATAATTGTTTACTTCTTTGTTTTCGAGTCTCCAAGATGGCTATTCATCAAAGGCGAAATAGAAGAAGGTATTGATATCCTTAAAAAAATGGCTAATAAAGCAAACTACGAAAGTACCATAAGCATTTCGTACTTATCATTTGAGGAAGAAAAATGGAATGTAAATCTATACTCATCAATCAAAATCTTGATAAAGAAAAAATGGGCTTTACAACGATTATCAACAATTATGGCAATAGGATTCGGCGTGGGATTGGTTTACTATGGTATGCCTTTAGCACTTGGAAACTTAGCATTTAATAATCTCTACTTAAGTGTCACTTTAAATGCCTTATCAGAGTTCCCTGCTTCACTTATTGCATTCTTTTTCATAGCAAATCTAAATCGCCGAACCCCAATTTTGGTGTTTTGTATCATTAGTGGGATTTGTAGTATAATGTCAGTAGTGAAAGAAGTAAAGAGGTATACGAAGACATTACAAATTGGAGTTGAATTGGTGTCGTTTTTTAGTGCTTGTTCTGCATTCAATATTTTGCTGATTTACACAATTGAGTTGTTCCCTACTTGTGTCCGAAACTCGGCGGTTTCGATGGTTAGACAAGCGATCGTGGTCGGCGGTGTGTTTAGTCCGGTGCTGGCTGCCGCCGGGAGAGGAGATGGGTTTGTGTCGTATGGAGTGTTTGGAGTAGTGATAATGTGTTTTGGATTGTTTGTGCTTTATCTTCCGGAGACTAAAGGTAGAACCATTTGTGATACAATGGATGAAGAAGAGTATAAATTGTCAAACACTTGTACCTAGTGAGCAGATTTTATATATTGTATAACATGTTAAAAATTGATGTAAATTTATATTTTAGTATTAAATATAATATAAAATAAAAAAATAATAAAAATATTGAGTTGAATAATTAAAATACTAAATACATATACTTTTTTTTAGTAATTTTTTTTTTCAGAAACGATTGCCTCACCTCACTTTTATGTAACTAAGTAATGATATAGTAATGAAGTATTAAGTTCTAAGCATTTAAAATTCAGAAACTAAAAGATGATAATTTACTTTTTTTTTCTTTTGGTTGAAAGATGATACTCTTATGGATCCAGCTTTGATATGATCTTTCTGTAGAAAAAGTGAAGACTGAATTAATAGTTATGAGCTGGAAATGTTATCTTCTGGCCTTTCATTAATAATTTATTTATGTTTATAATATGAGAAAGAAAAATTGTTTGAATTTTAAACTTTTATACTCTAAATAAAAATATATAAGAAAATTTATTTCCATTCTTGAAAAACAAAATATAGCCAAAATGAAAGCTCAGTGTTAAATACATTGTAACAGTACTACAACAATACAACTATTAATAATCTAATAAAAATCAATACCATACCAAACATACCAAATAAAAAATAATCATAAAAAAGAAACTACTAATATAAAAAATCACACAGACTCATTACAAAATAAAATAAAAAATGCATAGAAAAAATTCAATAATGAAATACTATACCTATGTAAAAAAAACAATAATAAACAATATGAATCTAACAAAATTCAAAATTAGTAAAGTTATCACTAATAAAACAATAAAACTAACAAAATATATGTGTATGTATGAAACCCTACAAACAAAATTACATATGAAAATACTAAAAAATAAAGCCAAAATACACAAATTAAGGAAAAACTAGAAAAAAAAATTATAATAAAATATTAGGCGGTTCATCAAAAAGCTTCTTCCCTTTCTTAATAACATTTGAAATTATCATTTTCTTTTCTTTTCGATTTCTTCTCCATAAGACATCTTTCGTGGTGTTTTGTTACTATTTCAACAAAATTTTCATTACAATCATAACCGTTCACTATAAGCCAGTTCTCTTTGCCTATTTACATTTCAGTCCTTAATTAAAATTAATCACTTTCATTTATTTTGATTAATGGTTAGTTTTTGGTTTTTCTTTTTTCGAATTTACTTTTTTCTGCATTGTCTTTCAAAAAGGCCCATTTTTTTTGACGACCTTCAATAACTCCATGTGTCTCTATAATTAATAATTTCATTTTTAGGGGTAACATCATCAACTATTTAATAATCGATCAACCCCACAATCTTGTTTTCTTTCATTAATAACTAGGGAATAAGCGCGCGAATTTTAAATATCTTTTTAAATTTTATATTAAAATAAATAATTTTTTTTTATTAGGAATGAAATTTAAAATATAATATTTTTTAATTCTTTTTATAAAAATTACGATTAACAAAAATAATTTATAATACAAAAAATAAATACCCCTTACATTAAATTATGCATAATAATTAAATAAATCTTCACTTTTTTTTATTTTACTCTTGAAAAATATATTTCAAATATGATTTTTGTAATAAGCTAAATATTAATAATAACTTACTTTTAAATAATTAAAATTGTTATTTTATAATTATTAAAACTTATATATTACTTTACAAAATTATTAAATTAACAATTTTATACATCATTTCACAAATTTAATATTTTTTATATAAATTAATAAGATGAATAATTGTCTGAAACTAATTATCAGGCAACCAAGTGAACCATTTTTGTCAACTTTTCGAACTAAATCAAATGTTTATATTATGATAATGCCATAATTTTCTCCAAATATTAAAAATAATATAATTTTAAATAATTAAAATATAATTTTATGATAATTTAAATTTATATACTTTGCCTTAAAAATATTATACATTTTTAATTTTAAACATTACCTAACCATTTATTATTATTTTTTAAAAACAAATATATAAATAATTAATAAAAATAAACTTTTATCTCTGATCCTAGAGTGGAGGCAAAATATAGCCTTCCACATGATATTATTAGATATATCAATTGTAAATGATTATTATATTATTTGCTTTAATTATTGTTATTTTTTTTTTAATGCTCAATTTTATGAATGAATGTTAAAATAGAAAGATTAAATATTTCATGAAAAGAAAAAAAAAATAATTAAATAACATTCTATAAAATGAAAGGATTAATTATTATTATTTACTTTAATTATTATAGAAAGATTAATTATTATTTGCTTTAATTAACACTCACATATTAATTACAATGTATATGATGCAATTTAATTTAATTTTATAAATTTACTATTACTATAATTAATGATCTAGTATTATCAAATAATATAATATATAATTAAATTAAAATAATAATAATAATATAAAAACATGTTATTATTCTATATTAATTAAATGGGTTAATCTATTTTTATTATTAATTAAAAACTTCTATAACAACTTTCTATTGTGCAGGAGGCCTTTCATATTTCCTTTTCCTAATAGCATTAATTTAAAAAATAGAATGAATAAAGTTGCTATGTATACAAAAGAGATATTCAATGGTAAACTATATTCTTTATAATAACTTTTGAAATTCCATAACATATCTAAATAAATTTAAATACTTAATCCATAATTTAAATAAATCAAGAGACATAATTGTATTGTACACACTAAATAATAACTTGTCTTTTGAATTTCCTATGAGAACTAAAAATATTGGTGCAATTAATAGTGATGATAAAAATAACAAAAATATTAAATAAATAAGAGAACGGAGAAAAAAATAAAAAATGAATAATAATTCATAATCTTATTATTAAATGAAAAAAAATACTATCAATTAATATTAACAAAAAAAAAATGTAAGCATAAATGACAATAAAATGAATTAGAAGCATGTACACAAATTATAATAGAATAAGTTAAAAAAAAATAATGTAATGAATAAATATGAAGAAAATATTAATCTTATGATGGAGTACTATTATTAAATGATAGAGTACTATTATTAAATGATTAAAAAAACTAAAAAAAAAATATTAATTAAATATCTTATATAAATTATTACATCTTCTTATTACGTCCACTCATTTTTAAGTGAATAATTATTAATACTGATAATTAATAATTAAAATAAAGGCATAAGTAAAATAACTTAATTTTAAAAAATCACAAAAAAAAAAATAAAGAAAAATAACAATCCTAAAAAGATAGAATGTCTTCCCACCTCTTAATTGTATCTATAAATATAATTATATCACATATTAAAATAAATGAGCTAACTTAATTAGTTAAAATATACATATATACATATAATATTATGGATATTTAAAGTACCATGAAATAGAGAATAATCAAACAAAAATAGAAATTAAAAAAAATAAATAATTTAAAGATATGATTGTATAAGAAAAAAAATTATAGAGATAGTTTTTTAATATAAATTCAAAAATAACTATATATGTAATTTTATTATTAATATATTTATTATATTATATTTTGGGATATTTTATTGAAAAATAAAAAAGTTTGTCTACACAACAAAATTAAATTATAAACAGAATAAAATATAATAATATAATAATAAAGTGCATAGGTGAAAGAAAAAATAAGAGTGTATATATTAGAATTAGTATGACATGCATAACATATTTGTAAAAAAGAAGAATAGTGAGAAAAAAAATAAGAAAGAATTGATAATTTTTACTTATAGATCACTACATAAATAAAATTTAGAATCTAATATTTTTATATAATTTCATAGAAAGACAATACAAAGAAATAAAAGAAAGGAATTATACCTGATAATGTATCTTTATATTTAACGTTTATTGTTATGATATGATTATATATATGAATTATGTATAATAATTCATTAAAAAAATGGTAGAGATATGTATTTTTGTATTTCATTTTTATTGTGGTTATTGTTACCACTTACTATAATACATCTTCTTCAAATCTATATTCCTATATATAGTGAGTAATATGTAAGAATCAAAGAGTTGTATGGAAGTGAAAGAGTTGTAACTGATTTTTTTTTTTTACTTATTTATGTTAGTGATAAATATACAATAATAGTAAGAAGCTTATGAATAAGTGAAAAGGTGTATCATTATTGTTATTATAAAGTACTTTTTTACAAATAAAAATAAAATAGTTAAAAATGTGAGTTTTTAACAAAAAAAATAAAATAGGTAGAGTGAATGGATTGTAAAATGCCACCTCAATTCTTTAAAACTTTCCTATATATATATATTGATATTGATGTGGTACGACTATTTATGTCAGAGAAATGCATGTGTCTCACGTTGGCTTAATGCTACAACAACCCTAAAAACTCTTTTAGTCACCATCATATAAATATATATGTATATATATATACTTTTTTTTGAAGGAAATATATATATATTTATTGAATGGTAACAAGTTAGTTGGTGTTAGGAATGTGTCTTAAAAGCATATGTAAAAATATTTATTATTTTTAAATTGAATAAATAAATATAATAATTTATTAATTATTATTATATCTGAATTGTTAAATTATTGATTGAATAATTTAAGTAAATATCGAAAAAAATTCATATTTATCATTGAAAATGTAATCTTATATTAGTAAAAGATAATTAAGATCACACGAATGAATAAAATAATCAACTAATTAAAGTTTTAGAATTCTTTAATTGAAATTGTAAATACGGTTTAGTATCATATTGGTACAAATAATATCTAGATTCAAATTATTAATGTAGTTAAACATCTCGAAAATATAATATAATTATATATATTTTATATATATACTACTAGAAAATGTTCTTTTTTTCATTAGTTGCCAAGCAACATATTATTTTTTGATGCAAAAAAGTTTTTTTTAGTCTATTTTTGAATGACAAGAACAAACTATTGCGTCAGTTGAGAATTGGTGAAAATGAGTTTTTAAACCTATTTTTACATTTTTTGTATCATTTTCATAGAGATCACAAACGATTAAAAAAATTAAAAAAAATATTTCAACTTTGCAAAAACCAGATCTAAATCTCATATGCAGTTCTTCAATACTACCAAAACGAAAATAAAAATATAAACACTGTTGATTAGGGCTGAACATCGGGCGGGTTTACCGGGTTTCGGGTTCGCGGGTTCCGGATTCAAAAAAATGAAACCGAACCAAGACCCGAATAGGGCACGGGTTGGCGGGTCACGGGTTGGCAGGTTTCAATTGGTCGGGTTGGCGGGTTGACCTGATCAACTCGGTCAACTCTTCAAAAAAATTAATTTTTTATTCAAAATTAATAAAAATAACAATAAATTAAAATAAAATTTTAATATATTATTAAAAAATTATTATATATTTCTGAATATAAATTATTTAATATAATATAAATAAATTTTTAATAAAAATTATATATAAAAATTATTTAATTTATATTATTTAAGAAAATAAATTTGTAAAAAAATAAAAAAAAAATGAGAGTTTAAATTTTAAAAAAAGTTTAGGATTTTTTATTTTTTAATTAATAATTTAATATTTATATATATAAATTGTAATAAAAAATAAAAATATATATAACATATTTAAATTGCGAGTTGGCGGGCGGGTTGGCGGGTTCAACCCGAAACCTGGTATTCCTAAAAACTCAACCCGCGAACCCGCCCGAAGGGTACTGGGTTGAACTCGACCCACCCAAACATTTTTTCAAAAAAAAAAATTGCGGGTTCACCAGTTCGGGTTCGGGCGGGTTGCTCGGGTTCGGGTCGAACCTGCTAGAAATGTTCAGCCCTACTGTTGATCTCGCTTTTAGCTAACGACTGTGAGTCATTTTGCAGCAAGCTGGTCAAATGTCTATACATGACCTGTCCGGACATCCCATCTTCTATTTACTGAAAGTTATAATACTGAAAGTCGTAAATAAAAGATGAGATGTCCAGACAGATCATTGTATAGACATCCTACTAGCTTCTATCAAGCAGGTAGCTTGCATGCACCGACCAGGATGTGAGTTGGTAATTTTAGAGATAATCTCTAAGCTTGCAAGTCACGACACGATCTCTACATTCATGGAATAGATTCGTATCATCAGAGAAAAAAGAAAACCTGCCTCAGTTTCCTAATTTATTTATTGTAATTATAGAAATAAACTAGTTTTTTATTTAATTTATTATTGATTTAGGAAAATTAATTTCAGGTAATTGATCCCATAAATAGTAAACTCATCTCACTATTCAGGAGCAGAGAATGTTAAGAACATTGTAAAACTTAATTTAGCCCTAATTAATTCATGAGAATCAAACAATAAGATTAAAGAATAGCGGAAGCGTACCGGTGTCCATAGAATCGATCTTTAATGGTTTGATCTTCCAATTTGCATCAAAACTTTTCTCTGAAACTTTTCTCTTGGTGATGGAGATACAAGAGTGAAAAGATACGATACAAATTGGGGACCATTACCGTTTATATTACCAACAGACAAAACTGTTGGTAATATTTATTGACTATTTCTATTTGGCCCCTCATCAAATTAAAAATTGTCCTTATGGTATCCACATATTAAAATCATGACAATCATGCACTTAAGTGATAAACTTTATTCCAAAATAGACCATATAAATTTGACTTATTTATTTGATGACTCAACACACATTTTATATATACAATTGTGACCCCAATAATTTTTAACAGAGAACACTCAAGAGAGAAACTTCAAACTAAGAGTAAATTACTTAGAGATTATTGTAAGAGCTTTTGAGAGAGAATAAGTCATTCTTTTTCATCATCTCACAAGTCAATACAACAAAAACGAAAGTAGACTATTACTAACTATAAGGGGTCAAACCTCTATAAATTTGGTATTCTTTTTACTTTATATTATTTATATTCTTTTATTTAACTATTCTCAATCGCTTTAATTTGACTCACTATCGTTTGCTGAAGGAAGGTCAACATTTCAATGCTTTCATTGAGAACAATGACACACAAATTTTTGTCTTAAGTCTTTTTCAGGACACATGATGGTTATGCAAACACGAAAGAGAAATCAAACTAATACAACTGATCTAATGGTGACAAATCCAAGCGTGTAGACACTTGTAAACCCAAGAGATCCAACTAGGATGGGCCCTGTCGTAATTAATTTTCAGCCACCAACATGTAAACAATCTGTAGGTCAAGGAGTGACAACCCCTCTAGCTGGGTTCACTCCACGCGTGCAAGAGACAAGAAATACTAGTATTGCAACCGAGCAGACTACTCCCGGTACTGGAATCCCATCCACTAAAAATTCTCAAAGGCCAATCGGTGATGACGCCGAACTACAGAATTTACGAGCTGCATTGGGAATAAAACAAGGCCACAATAACACTCTTTACTATGACTAGCAAGATATTCGAGCAGCTATAAATTTTGTTTTTCATGAGCAGCGGCGCCAGTTCGAATAGTTAAGGGATTGAGAGATGGAATTCACGAGAGCCCAGCAAGCGGCAATCAACAACCGTTCAAGGCAGGCTATTGTGCTGATCAGGAGAGACTATCAGGTCACCAGCCAACAGTCAGTGATTGATGCTTATATTCCCACTAGGCCACGACACGAGCTAGAAGAACGACCAGCTAAACATACTCAACAAATCCCAATTAATGGACTGTTCAATCTAAGGTCGCAGAGTCAAACTGTGGGCCAAATGGTAGACGGACAAATTTTACCAACTCGTTACTTAGGAGGAAATGATCAGCTTAACACCTATCCTCAGATAGAGATATCGGGCCAACCCATAATTCACAACGATCAAGCACAAAGGCCTTTAGGCACATCAATATTTGACCGACTGGGTACCGTGTACGACCTCAAGAATGATCTGAATCGTAAAAGAGGATTGGACAAATAGGATATTCCTCCTACCATACAATCAGACAATACAAATTACTACGTGCCCGATCCAGCTCTAAGAGATCCTCAGGTGACACAGGTCTATCAATAGGCAGGTCAAGTTGATTCATTAGTTCAAGCACAAATAGATCAACTTAAGAGCCTCGTTCAAGGCCTGACCAGCTCCAAACTCACAAATCTAGAACTTGACCGGACTAGAAGATCACCATTCTCACTAGAAATCAACGCTCTCGACCTTCCGCCCAAATTTAAAATGCCAACATGAAAAATGTATATAGGCAAAGAAGATTCTTTGTCTCACATTAAATATTTGAAATACAAATGGACTTACAAGCAGTTAAAGGTAATATACAGTGTAAAATCTTCTCTGCTACTTTGGCAAAGGCTGCCCAGCAGTAGTACTTCAAATTAGCTCCAAGAAAGTTTAATTCGTGGAATTCTTTCATGTCAGAGTTTCGTACACAGTTCTTCTCTTCTCGGCAACTCCCATCTCACTTAGAAGACTTGATAGAAGTGAAGCAAATACCAGGAAAACCTTTGAGGACCTAAATCAATAAATTCATGAAAATAAGCAACAAAGGTAAAAAGGTTGACAGAAGAAGAGAGGCTGGCCGCAATCTTAAAAGGTATTGAGTCTCTATAAGAATTGTTGAAAGATATAAAAAGACATACTATAGGATCAACAATAGAATTCTCAAACTGAGCAGATACATTTATAAAGCTCGAAGAAACAATTCAGCGTGTAATAAAAATAGAGTAACATTACAATTATATCCTTCAAAAAATAATATTATTAAATGTGAAATGTTTTGGCACAAAAATCGATTACAATAGATACAATTCCACCTGACGTTAGCAATTTGTATCGTATGCCAAATATGAAAAACAATAGTATATTGAACTGGACTCACAGCCACATTATATATTATTTTTTTACAGACTGATCCATGCCCAAGACTATTTCAGAATCCTATACATATAAAAAATATATATATGAATTAGTAACATTTGCCAACAGTAAATTATGAAAGGGAAAAAAACTATACAAGCTTAATCTTTTTCCTTTTGCTAATACACATTAAGATGAGAAATTGAATAACATAAAACTAACCAAACTTCTCCGTGTAGTTAAATTCCGCGCAATAGGTGGATCAATTAGATTTTCTAATCTCATACATAAAAATCATCCAATCCTATCCTATCGAATTCGATCTTATTTTTCGAAGATGACCTTTGGATTAAGGACTTTGTCAAGTTGAGCAGAACAGAAAGAAAGAATCTTACCCCATGTTAGTTGTATCCTTTAGTCCAAACTGGTATAGAGAAGATAAGAGTTCCCAAGCCAAATGAGAAGCATATAGTGATCATAGCATATACGTATGCCCTCCAAGGATGCTTACTTTCTCTCATTGCATTAAACTCGGCAATGAAGGTCGAAACCGTACTCAAACAACCTAAAAACCCAAGTTGTATGCCTGCAGTTATAGTATCACAAGTCTTAGTGTTCACCTGTATAAAAAAAAAAACAGTTCTTAGCTAAGTTCTTCATAAAGATGCTGCTGCTTCCCTATTTCAGACACAAACATATTGCGAAATCGATTAGGCATACCAAGTTTACACTTATTAACATAATTTGTGCACCATACATTAAAGAAATCAATTACAATAATAGCATGCACTACAATAATCACACCAAGAAAACCAAATGGCATTGTGTTTTACACTTCTGTTTTGCTAAGACGACTTTAAATACGTAATATATAAAAGATAGGAATAGTCATACCGCATTTCTAATAGTAGAGAGTGCAGCCATGATACATGATGCAGCTACATTTGCAATTAGAGTACCAAACGGAATCCATTTAAACAAACCCGCCCTTCCTAATCCACATCCATTAAGTCGAGCTAAGAACCACCTAATCCACACACCTGTGGGCCCTACTATGCAGCCTAACCAGAGCTGAGCCTCACTGCCACCGTTTCTAAACTCCTTTCTCAACATTATACCGCTCACACTCCACAGTAGACATAGAATCAGAAAGAATACCACCATGACAGCTATGTGACGCTCGCGACTGTCTACTCTCCAGATACTCTCAGAGCTGTGAATGCTGCTCTTTTGGTTTGTTATTTTCTTTTCAAGAAGGTGCCTAAAACCCTTGGCTGTCTCAACTCCAAATATAATAGAGTAAGCAGCAAGAAACAAACCTGAAAATAACTATAAAGGGATCAGCCAACTAGGGGAGTTTGGTCTAACAATCTAGCAGCAGTTGCTGCTTGTCATGATTGTAGATACCCAAAACAAAAATCATTCTCATAATATCAACATCTCTTACCTATTAGAAAACCGAGCACTGATGAAACCCAGTGGCCTTCGACACTAAGTTCAAGCATTTTTTGGTTCCAACCACTGAAAGTTGTAAGGCTTCCTAGGTAACCAGTTGATAAACCAATGGCAATAAAATCAGACACACGAGATATGTCGCCTTTGAAGACAACACCAAACCACCCCATTAGAAAAGAGCCAACCTGAAAGAAAGCAAAGTAATTTCACTTGAAGAGAGTCTCACAACCTCAGTAGTTACAAGCGCTCTTGGATACTGAATTTAAGTTCAATAATCATGAAATCACATGCAACACAATTCCTTGTAATAATTGTAGCTAAACAATATATTCTCAAAATAGAGATACACAAAGGAAATATAGCAGAATACTATATAGGTGTAGGTATGAAAGTACAGAGACAGAGAGATGGAAACACAGAGTGAGAGAGAAACCATATTAGAAGGAAGGTCGAGATAAAGAAGAGTTTCGTCGCTTGTTACTCCAGCAGTTCCAGGACCAAATAGTTTTTGTAGCAAATACCTCGTTAAGACCTGCATATGTAACAAGAAAGATATGTTGATGAGAAAGACAAAAGCAATTGGAACTTTAATGGGAATGTATTACTTTTAAATATAACATTTTAGAGACAAGAAACTCTAGAATAAAATTTGTAGCACCGTATAAATATGTTAATGAAGAATGTTCTTAATGGGCATACAGAGTATAAAATTAGTTGATTTGCCAAAAATTATTACACGTTCTATTCAGCAGGAAATGAAAGTTGCCAATGTGTATTGAGACCAGAGAGCTAGTAATCAAGCTTTGGGAAATCAAAGGTCTTTGTGTTTAGAACTTGGACATCTAGTTACTCATGTAGTGCTTGGTGAAACAAAAGCAAAATGAACATAAAAGGAACACACTCCTACATACAGTTTCAAACTATATTATTATTTATGAGGTTTTTAGGCTGATGCAAAATCCTACTAAAGACTATAATTTAAATTACCAATTCTTATTGAAGTAGCTGGATTAACCATTGCAATCAAAAATTACTTCAATTGTAATTATCTCCAATTAATGCTCTTGGCAGCATCAAAAACTTTATCCACAATTCATAAATCAATGTTTCAACATAAGACAGATAACTGTTGACTTTACTCACCCTACAACTTTACCATTATATTTATTAAGAAAAGTATGTGAACAAAAAGGGGGAAGAGCTCCTTATTCTGTACCAATTAGTAACTTTTATCTGAATTAGCATGACATCTATAGCATTGAACTTTAGAAACTTAACATATTTACCTTATCTGAAACAATCATTACTATGATTTGAACATATTTACCTTATCTGAAACAATCATTACTATGATTTGTTTTCATTTAAACAGTTTCCTTCTAACACTAAACATACAATCTCCCGGATTAAAAGAGAGAAGAAAAACATAAATAAAGAGCACTCCTACAAATTCTGAAAAGGGGAGCAATTGATATTTTGGAAAAAAAGAAAAAGTGATGCTCAAGTATATTACCCCCAAAATCCCAAAAACAGCCAAATGAGTGAGACAAGAACTGTACTCCAGCAGCTTTGGCACTTCTTTCTTATCATTCTGCATTAAAATAAATAAGTGAACAAAATAAGCACACAAGAGCTTGTGATGTACTGGCATGATATGACTATATCTAGACTGAACTCTCAGTATCATCACCAAAATATTAAAACCAAGAAGTTGCAAGAATATCTTCTAAAGATAACAAAAAACATAAGAAAAAACTTACTTGAATTTTGCTTTCAGCTTGCACTATACCATCAGTTGAAAGAGGAGAAAAAAGTTCTGAGCCAGAGTTCAAGACTGTAGGGTCATGAGAGTTTAACACATTCGAATGTGAAAGGGAATTTTCTGCAATAGGAACAACCACCCCACTTTCTGATACATGATCGAAAGAAAAGCGAAGGCTTGCACTCCTACTGTTCATGTTGCTATGAAGAGCCCTATCACCAATATCACCTGCCTCTGACACACTCTCACATTCAATGGTGTCATCTATTTGTGAGGAGAGCAGACCTGATAAATTAAAAGATCTCCTTCTCATTGAAGAACTAGCACTGCTTGTATGGCGAAATGACCCACTTTGTCCAACTTGAGGTTCAGAGTCACTAGTCACTCGGTAACCTCCCACCGGAAGCATAGTGCTAGATTTTTCTTGGGATGACTTCAAAAGTTTTCAACAAACATATCAAAATTTGAATTCATAAGGGAAAAACATATAATGTATGCTCAGAAAGATGATAATACAACAACAATATGCAAGCAAAATGAGCAATTCTCACTCATCTTTCAATAAAAACAACTGTATGTATATGAACAAACTGAAGCCACTTACCAGTTACAGTAACATCCTTAACTACATACAATAATCTTATAACATATTCATTTTGCATCAATCAAAAAAGAAATTATTGAAATCAAATCTTCTGGGGTGTTTTTGTTGCATACATTTCAATCAAACTGAAGTGAGGAGACCCTCAATTCAGAGTCATATGTCAATAAAGTCCTAAAGAAAAGGCTGTAAAATAAAAGTTGAGAACTTTCTGTAAAGTGTAGCATTATACCATTATGAGACTTTTCTATTTAATTACTTGCTTCGCTTCTTAGCGCCAAAACTCCTGAACATGAAATCTTGTCAGGTTCGAGGTTGTTCATTGGAACCAAATTGAAATGTCAACTATTTCTTAGAAATCAGTCCCTAATACTTGTTATTATAACATGCACCAGCTAGAAAAATTGGTTGGCAACCCCCACCATAGTGATGCAAGAGTAACCAAATAATGGAATATTAAACAATAAACAACAAATCACCACCTGCCTTATCTTATTAAAAATTCAAAATGCCAACATCACCATTTAAGAATCCAACTAAACCATAGTTCTCTAACCATAAACTTTTGTTACATGAAGCCCCCCCAAAAAAAAATTGTTACATAAGCAAACATCACAAAGAGGATAAGAATGGTGTGGTTACACTTAACTTACTTAACAATTACCTTCATTATCATGTAAGAACTAATAAGCTACTAAGTTTAGTTTAGGTGGCGTTTGGTTGGAGGTAATAAAATAGAATGGAATGGAAAGGAAATAATTTTTATTCCATTCATTTGTTTGGTTGAATTTTAAAGTATTGAAATATCATTTCAATAGAAGAGTCTTTCTTTAAAATGGAAAGAAAGACCATTCTAATGCAAGATTTGAAAAAATTTAATAATTTTTTTATATATTTTAAATTTTATTCCATTCTATTCTATTCTAATTCTCTTGGTCTAAATTAAGCACCACAAGGTGTGGTGTGCTAATGAAAAAAATTTATAATAATACAGCTAATGATGTCTAAACCTGGTTTAGAAAATTGGGACCCAACAACATAAAGTGTGAATCCCATGTGACGCATAACATGACAAGAAGTTTCTTTTTGTTATCTTTAAGAGCAAATCCACCACTATTGAAGGAAAAAGGAAAAGAAGCACTGTCATGTCTTTTAAATAATAAAAAATTCCACCAAAAAGAAAACACAAGCAAATACCATTTTTCCGAGCCACCAGGACCCGACTAGGTGTGTCCTTTGTCACAAATGAGCGAGAAACTTGTAGGATGATGCAGACGAAATAGTAAATTATATAAAAAGAAGAGGAGAAAAATAAGGGAATGGTTGAATTGAAAATTGATTTTTTTTATATTATAATAAAAAAGTTTGCGGCATGAATACCTCGGATCGGATTTTCGGGTTTTCGGGTGGTCGAGTTCGAGAGCGGGTGCATGGGGTTTGGATTTGTGGAAATTACTTGTACTTTGAATTTTTATTAAATGTTTAGATATATATGGATAAATTTTAGTTTTAAGTTATGGTATTTTTTTATTTTAAATTATTATGTGGTTTTTTTTTTTCATTTTTTTAAGTTTCTTTTATTTTTTTTCCAGATATAGAAAACTAGTGGTTTTCCATTTTCACCTCTCCATCTTCTCCCATCTTCACCTCTCCGTTTTCCATTTCCTTCTCAGGCAGCTCCCATCTTCACCTCTCTGTTTACCATTTCCTTCTCAGGCATGTGTGATTTTCTTCTCAATCAGAGTTAGGGTTCGATTCCCTTTTCCAGCAAAGCTAGTGGTTCGATTTCGACGGAGTTGGTGGTGCGAGTTTTCCTCAGGCGAATCGAGTTGTTCAGGCGGAGATTTGGTTGCTCAGGTTCGATTCCACACTCTACTTCTAACCTTACTATTCTCCCATTTTAACATTATGGTGGATTTATTCGATTGCTTACTGAGAAATCCATTAAAGGAATTTGAGACCGTAATCAAATAAAATAATCTGCTTTTTGTTTTGTTTTGTTGAATTGTAATTTTTTAGTTGTTGAGAAACACAAACAATGCGGGAATTTCTTGTATGCTTGGTTTTTGCTCCAACAAATTTATCTGAAAAAGCAGTTGTTTAAGTTGGTTACCGTTTTAAAAAAAAGTTTATAACTAATCATTTGCTTATGTGGGTTTTCGGTTATTTGAATAACTCAATCTTCAGACTGGGTTTGGTTACTGAGAAAGTTAAGAGTCAATTCCACTATATTTGTTATTAATTTTTTTGCTTTTTCTTTATTTAGTCTGAAAAATATACATAAATATTTGCTAGTTTTGCTTGGATGGTCATATTGGGTCATCATATCGGTGACCAAGAATGATTTTAGGTTGGGAAGAGGAGTAGTTATCAACTCATTGGCTATTACCCTTCTGATAACGCCAATATCTTATTTTGTATATTATAAATTATTTTTTCAGACTTAACTCAAATTTTCTCAGCAACCAAACAGAGGCCAGGTAAGATGAAAACGACATAGTTGCTTCCCTCAGCATATTTGATTTCCTCAATCTGATAGTGATTCTACTTTCATATATTGTTGGGGAACATTTTATTTTGTAATATTTATTTAGTTTGTTCTGTCAGTTTTTGAATCGCGTTTGGTTTTTTTTTTTAAACACTACTATAAATGATTTAAGTATAAAACCCTATATCTTGGAGCTTCTCTTCCTAGTTAGTGTTTCTTTCACACACATATATATTTATTGGGTTATACACATCATGTTAGTATGTTCATGAATTAGATTTTTAAATTATTTGTTAACGAAAGAAGGAATTTTTAAAGGGCGATTAATCTTTAGCTGAGTGTTCTTATTTTTGTTGAATGTGGAATCTAAGTTCAACTTGTCTTTTTTTTTTTGGCCTTTTACGATATTTTATTATTTTTAGAAGGGTTTGTGATAAATGTGTGTGATGTGCGTGTTTTGCACACATAGCCAGCCACTTGCACTTTGGCATATATCATGGCATTTTGAGAAATTAATCTTAGTGTTTTATAATGCCTCTCAATGTAACCTGGAACTTTACATTTGAATATGATTGTGTTTGTTTTGTTGTGGCTGCAATTTATAGCAAAAAAATACTATGTCTTAAAAAAAAGTCACCTGCAAGTTCAATCTTAGGGTTTTATATTGCCTCTGAATGTAACCTGGTACTTTACATTTGAATATCTCGGGCCAGTGACAGAGTCATTCACCGTTTTAGCAGGTGACAAAAAATCATGTCTTAAAAAAAGTCACCTATTAGTTCATTGTTAGGCTTTTGTATTGCTTCAAAAAATAATTTGGTAGTTTTCATTTGAATATGGTTAAGTGTGTTGTATTATTTATATAGTCCAAATAATGTTAATGAGCCTATTAGGTTGTGTGTGTTAATATTTTTTATAATTTAAAAGTAGTATTTATTACATGTAGGGAAATGTGTAAATAAGTGGTATAATATTGAATGGAGTATAGTGGAGATCTAAGTCATTGAACTAATCATATGTTATTCAAATGTTGTTTAATAAGATTCTAATGTCAACTACTTTTTATTTTTATTTTTCAGGTCATTAATCATTTAGAGAATGTCTTCATCTGATTTTGAATCTCATATGAAGAAAACATCTAAAAATACACAATCCCCTTTTTCTACTCATGGTGTTAAAAGGCTAGGTGTTAAAAAGAAGTGCATTGGTGAAACTTCTAAATGGAACAAGGTTTTATGTTAAAATTTAATGCTATTCATTTTAGATTAGACTAATTTGATACCTCTATTTATTTAGATTTAAATTTACCTAATTTTTTCCCTATTATTGTAGCTTACTTTTAATGATGTACCTTGTTACTTTTGTTAATTTCTGCAGGTTCCTCAATATATGATTTTCCAAACAAAGCGATTTGGAACAAAAGTTCAGCCTTTCAATAATCTCTGTAATTTCTGACCTGGACACTACTTTTACTAATAAACAAAAGGAGCTATTTAAAGCAACACCTCTTGGACATTTGTTACAATTTTCAAATGATCTTAAATTTCAAGCTCAGTTAGTACATTACATCATGTTGAGAGAGGTCTATTCGATGTTTGAAGATGTTGATTTTTGGTTTAAGATAAATGGGGCTATGGTACAATTTTCGATAGAGAAATTTTCCTTGATTACTGGATTAAATGTCATGGTAACGATGACGAATCTATCTTTGTTGAGAAGGATGAGAGTTTGAAGAAAGTACTTTTTAAGGAAAGGAAGGGTTTGATAACAAAAAAAGAAGTTAGGAATGCTTTCATTCGTAAGAGAGCAAAAGGGGATGTGAATATGGTCAAACTTGGCTTGGTCCATTTTCTTGCTAATTTTTTGTTTGGTATTGTTCCTGAAACCAAAGTGAGCAATTTCTTTTGAAATATTGTTGATTCTGATGATGCCACTTTTAAGCAATTCCCATATAGTAAACTTTTATGGGAAAAATCTCGTCATTCAATGAGATTAAGTCTACCATATGGGAATTGCTTAAAAGTGGCATCATCTGAATCAACAACATTTCAAAAGAAATTGCTCACTTTGGTTTCAGGATCAGTACCAAACTAAAAATTAGCAAGAAAATGGACCAAACCAAGTTTGACCATATTCACATCCCCTTTTGCTCTCTTATGAATGAAAACATTCCTAACTTCTTTTTTGTTATCAAACCCTTACTTTCCTTAAAAAATACTTTCTTCAAACTCTCATTCTTCTCAACAAAGATAGATTCATCATCGTTACCATGACATTTCAATCCAGTAATCAAGGAAAATTCCTCTATCGAGAACCGTACCATAGTCCCATTTATCCTAAACCAAAAATCAACATCTTCAGACATCGAATAGACCTCTTTCAACATGATGTGATGTACTAACTGAGCTTGAAATTTAAGATCCTTTGAAAATTGTAAAAAAATGTCCAAAAGGTGTTTGCTTTAAATAGCTCATTTTGTTTATTAGTAAAAGTAGTGTCCAGGTCAGAAATTACAGAGAGATTATTGAAAGGCTAAACTTTTGTTCCAAATCGCTTTGTTTGGAAAATCATATATTGAGGAACCTGCAGAAATTAACAAAAGTAACATGGTACATCATTAAAAGTAAGCTACAATAATAGGGAAAAAATTAGGTAAATTTAAATCTAAATAAATAGAGGCATCAAATTAGTCTAATCTAAGATGAATAGCATTAAATTTTAACATAAAACCTTGTTCCATTTTGAAGTTTCACCAATGCACTTCTTTTTAACACCTAGCCTTTTAACACCATGAGTAGAAGAAGGGGATTGTGTATTTGTAGATGTTTTCTTCATAGGAGATTCAAAATCAGATGAAGACATTCTCTAAATGATTAATGGCCTGAAAAATAAAAATAAAAAGTAGCTGACATTAGAATCTTATTAAACAACATTTGAATAACATATGATTAGTTCAATGGCTTAGATCTCCATTATACTCCATTCAATTATATACCATTTATTTATACATTTCCCTACACGTAATAAATACTACTTTTAAATTATAAAAAATATTAACACACACAACCTAATAGGCTCATTAACATTATTTAGACTATATATAATACAACACACTTAACCATATTCAAATGAAAACTACCAAGTTACTTTTTGAAGCAATATAAAAGCCTAACAATGAACTAATAGGTGACTTTTTTTAAGACATGATTTTTTGTCACCTGCTAAAACGGTGAATGACTCTGCCACTAGCCCGAGATATTCAAATGTAAAGTACCAGGTTACATTCAGATGCAATATAAAACCCTAAGATTGAACTTGCAGGTGACTTTTTTGAAGACATAGTATTTTTTTGCTATAAATTGCAACCACAACAAAACAAACACAACCATATTCAAATGTAAAATTCCAGGTTACATTGAGAGGCATTATAAAACCCTAAGATTAATTTCCCAAAATGCCATGATATATGCCAAAGAGCAAGTGGCTGGCTATGTGTGCAAAGCACGCACATCACACACATTTATCACAAACGCTTCTAAAAATAATAAAATATCGTAGAAGGCCAAAAAAAAAAAACAAGTTGAACTTAGATTCCACATTCAACAAAAATAAGAACACTCAGCTAAAGATTAATCGCCCTTTAAAAATTCCTTCTTTCGTTAACAAATAATTTAAAAATCTAATCCATGAACATACTAACATGATGTGTATAACCCAATAAATATATATGTGTGAAAGAAACACTAACCATGAAGAGAAGCTCCAAGATATAGGGTTTTATACTTAAATCATTTACAGTAGTTTTTTTTTAAAAAAAAAAAAAAAACCAAACGCGATTCAAAAACTGACAGAGCAAACTAAATAAATATTACAAAATAAAATGTTCCCTAACAATATATGAAAGTAGAATCACTATCAGATTGAGGAAATCAAATATGCTGAGCGAAGCAACTTTGTCGTTTTCATCTTACCTGGCCTCTGTTTGGTTGCTGAGAAAATTTGAGTTAAGTCTGAAAAATTAATTTATAATATACAAAATAAGATATTGGCGTTATCAGAAGGGTAATAGCCAATGAGTTGATAACTACTCTTCTTCCCAACCTAAAATCATTCTTGGACACCGATATGATGACCCAATATGACCATCCAAGCAAAACTAGCAAATATTTATGTATATTTTTTAGACAAAATAAAGAAAAAGCAAAAAAATTAATAACAAATATAGTGGGATTAGCTCCTAACTTTCTCAATAACCAAACACAGTCTGAAGATTGAGTTATTCAAATAAGCCAAAACCCACATAAGCAAATGATTAGTTATAAACTTTTTTAAAAACGGTAACCAACATAAACAACTACTCTTTCAGATAAATTTCTAGGAGCAGAAACCAAGCATACAAGAAATTCCGACTTTGTTTGTGTTTCTCAACAACCAAGAAATTACAATCCAAACAAAACAAAAGCAGATCATTTTGTTTGATTATGGTCTCAAATTCCTTTAATGTGTTTCTCAGTAAGCAATCGAATCAATCCACCACAATGTTAAAATGGGAGAATAGTAAGGTAAGAAGTAGAGTGTGGAATCGAACCTGAGCAACCAAATCTCCGCCTGAAAACTCGATTCGCCTGGGGAAAACTTGCGCCACCAACTCTGCCGGAATCGAACCACTAGCTTCGCCGGAAAAGGGAATCGAACCCTAACTCCGATTGAGAAGAAAATCACACCTGCCTGAGAAGGAAATGGTAAATAGAGAGGTGAAGATGGGAGCAGCCTGAGAAGGAAATGGAAAACGGAGAGGTGAAGATGGGAGAAGACGGAGTGAAGAAACTAGAAAACCACTAGTTTTCTATATCTAGAAAAAAAAATAAAAGAAACTTAAAAACATGAAAAAAAAATCATATAATAATTTAAAATAAAAATATACCATAACTTACTTAAAACTAAAATTTATCCATATATATCTAAATATTTAATAAAAATTCATAGTACAACTTTAATTTTATATTTTTAACATTTTCTTTTGGGTGTGTACATGGCTGTTTTCACTCTACTTTTCTTATCTCTGCCATGATGAACAAAAATGGGTATAAGGGTATTGGTCTTCTACTGATGAACGTAAAACAAAGACCATTAGCAGATAATTTCATTGAGAAATAAATGTATTAATTTCCAAATAACAAAGAAATAAAATAGGGCTATTTACAAAAATATGGGAAAATGAAGATAAGTTTTGATATATATGGCATAAATACTTAATTACACTAAATATGGCATTTTTTAAAAAAAACTTACAAATATGGGAAAAAGTCATGATGAATGCCATAAAAAACTTTAAATTTGTGTTTCTTTTTATTTTTTTTTCCTTTTTTAAAAAATAAAACACAAAAATAAATAAAAAATAATTTCAACTGTAGATGCTATTTTTTTTACAGATTTTAAACTACTATTTGTTTTTTTTTTCTTTGTTTTTTGTTAAAAACTAATTTTTCATTAAAAGCAGCAGGAAAAAAAAAACCAGTTTCATCAACATCATCCTGAAAAAAAAAATAATATAAAAAATTATAATCCAAAAATAGTACAAACTTTAAAAATCAATTCCATCAACATTGAAAGAAACTAATAATTTCATTAAAAGAATTGAAAAAATAATTTCTTTAAGTTATTACAAATTTTTTATTTTAAGTTACTTTTTTATTATTTTGTTTTTAGGTTCGAAACTTACACTTATATTTTTTTAAAAAAATTATTGGTATGCATTGTGTGTTATTTTGATTCTATTTGTCATTAGTATTTTTTTTTTTTTTTTGTATTTGTGTGTGTGTTTTTTATTTGATTGTCTGATGAAACTGGTTTCAGTTAACTTCATTATAACATTTATATTTTGTTATGATTTTTTATAGCGTCAAAACTGGTTTCACAGGTCGAAACTGGTGTCATAGGTTTAACTGTTATGTAATAGGGTTGCTCCATTTTTATGATATTATTGTATATTTTTTTAGTTTGTATAAAACCAGTTTTATTATTGTATGATATTTGAACAACAATTTTTATTTTATTTTAAATAATCAGTTTCTGACACACATTTTATTTTATTATTTTCATAATTAGTTTTTTTTTAAGTAACTAGTTTTCATAACTGGTTTTTTTTTACTGTTGGTTTTTAATTGTTTGTTTTTATTTTGGTTGTTTTACTAACTGGTTTTTCACATTCCACTATTTTTTTTTTGTTATTCTTTTATGGTTTTTATTGTATTTTTGTCTCTTTAATTTTCTTTGTTTCTCTTTGCTGCATATTGTATGTTTAAATCAACTCTGATTTTTGAGTAAACAAATAAAAAATTAAATGCCAGAATAAAGAATGAAGTTAGAAGTTTAGTTATGATGTATTGATATAAAATTTATATGTTCGAAACTGATTTTAAATTTAGTATCGTTTGTAAAAGTTTAGTTATTAGGCATTGTATATTTTTTATTATGTTATTGATGAAACTATTTTTTTTTTGCCTCTTTTAATGAAATAATTAGTTTCTTTTAATATTGATGAAACTAATTTTATGATTTTGTATTGTGTTTTTTTCAGTAGAAAAAACCAGTTTTTTTTTTTTTTTGTGTATTTATGCCATATTATCTCTTATTTTATTAAAAGCAGTAAAAAAAACTAGTTTTATCAACATCATACTGAAAAATATAATACAAAAAATTATAATCTAAAAATGATACAATAACATCATAAAATGGAGAATCCCCATTACAGAACCCTCAAACCTGTGAAAGTAAATTTGAACTTATGAATCCTGTGAAACTAGTTTTGATCTTATGAAAAATCATAACAATACATAAATGATAAACAATGAATATAACTGAAACCGGTTTTATCTGTCAACCAAAAAAAAAATACTAACATATATAATCAAAACAACACACAATGTACCATAATTATTCAAAAAAAAAAAAAATACAAGTGTAAAAACCATTTTCGAACTTAGAAACAAAATAATAAAAACAAAATTAAAATAAAAGTAATATCATAAAATGGACCAACCCCATTATAGTACCCTCAAAACCTGTAAAACTAATTTTAAATCTGTGAATCTTGTGAAACCAGTTTCGAAGATGTGAAAAATCCATAAAAATAAACTAAAATCAAATCTCTCATGAATTTTTTTTTTTCATCAGATACCATTCTTATTCATTGCTTTGTGAAAAGAAAAATAAATGGCCCTACATTATTTGGGAACCAAAAAATCATAGCAGTTACTATGTTGATGCCTAGGAGGAATTCAAACCTCAAGTTTTTTAGTTTGTTAAGGGCAAACCAGGTGCCTAACTGTTGAATTTTTCAAACCAAACTATTAAAGATAATTAACTCATCTTAGTCCATTCCAAAGGTAGTCATTTTCTACCAAATTATCTTTTGTCAAGACTTTAGCATAATCAACATATTTCTCATCTTCTATATAAATAAAAGTAAAACCTGTAAAATCAAATAATTAGAACACCAAAGATAAACCACAATCATACTCATGACCAAGTTAATTTTTACATTGTAAACATTAAGGAAATCTTTTTTTTCCTTTTTTTTCCTTTTTTTTCCCCTAGTTCTTTCAAAAAGAAGAACCTTTTCTCCTACATTTGTCTGGAGTAGGAGAACAAATATGACTGCTCCTTCCACGACTTTGGCAACCTCTACCATAGATCCTCCGACAGTTCCGACGGTAAATTCGATGTTGCCGATTGGAAATGTCTAGACGAGATACAAGCATTCACCGGAGCTAATAGCGGTTGGGCGAGAATCTATTGGTCGCTGGAGCTATCTTCAACTACCGAAGCTAACAATAATCGGAGCAAAAATCGGCCACTGAAGAAAGAGAAGAAAGAGAGAGGCAGCAGCTAAGAGATAAACAACTTTGAAAGAATTAGGGTTTGACTTAGAAAAAATACAAAAGCATATTAATATGGTATTCAAAACTAATAATAACATAAATATGGCATAATATATACCATATATAAGTTTGAAAATAAAAAAATGCCATACAAAATGGCCAAACTTAAAATTGCCATATTTATGTAAAAATATTTTAAAATACCATATTAGGTGTAATTTCTAATAGTAAGGAACTCAAAATTGAAACTATTATGAAATGTGCAGTTAGTATGGATGTTATTTGACCAAAAAAGTGCGGATTGAATGGATGAATACCAATACTTCCCATTTAAGTTACGAAGAAAAAAAATACTGATTTCTCTTTCTGAGAGAGAATACGGATCCCTCTAAAGCTATAAAAAGGCAAATTAAAAACTAATATAATTTTGTCATGCATAAACAAGAATTATTCTGGCTTTTTTTTTTACTTATAAATTAAATTTCAACATTTTCATACCACCACTCTTCCCTTTGTTGTTTCCATTTCCAGTCTTTCTTCCTTTGTTGAACATCTGAGTGGAAGGTTCAGTCGCTCTGGATGGATTATGACTCAGCAAATGCTTCACATCAAGTACACCTTTTCTAAAAACACCTTGACTTGACTTCAGAACTCTGTCCTCTGGCCGACGACGCTTCACATCGGATCTTTTCCCACCAAATCGACCGAGAATCAACCTCTCTTGAAGCATTTTCTGTTCTCTTTCCTTCTGTTTTTTCATCTTCGGTTTTGCTACACTAAGAGGTAATCTCTATTCTCTGTTGTTTTGAAGGCTTTCCCCAAGGGAAACCACCTTCCTATTCTCAAATTCCTTCTTCTCCTTCCATGTCATATGCGAGTAACCCAAAAGCTCAATATCTTTCATAATATTCTTGAGGTCTATTCTTTCGTCTTTTCCCTCATCACGCTTGGACATCTTTGCTTTGCCTTTGAAAGGAGCCATCAGGCCTGCGTTACTGAAAAATCAATGGAGAAAATTTGGGAGATTAGGGTTTCTACCTTTCACTGTGGATTTGATAATCATGAATGATACTCAAAATTGAAACTATTAGTAAACTAAAAACACACCAATGAACAATCACATTATCCAAAATTCCTTAATGAATGAAAATTATGCTTACAAGCATGACCTAAATAAATAAAATTCCTTTTCCATATTTTCTCCCAATTATCAAACAGTGCACAGTATGAATTTAAGTTCCAATAGTTTGTAAAAACTAAAAACATATTATAAAAGAAAAATCATCAAAGAGTTGACAATGCAAGAAGACTACCAGACCGATTGAATAACGCTGTTTGTTTGTTTTGTTTTTTTTTTTTTGAAATTCGATAACACTGTCTTAATCATATTATATATCTATTCTATATAATTATAATTGAAATTCTTTTATGAGAAATTGATGGGTGACTTTTTATTTTTATTTAATAAAATAATAAAATATTATTTATATATAATAAAATAATAATAAAACAAATCCTATTAATATTTAAATTGATATTTAAACTCATATTAAATATCACAACCCATTTAAAAAAAAAAAACAACCATAGATTTGATACGGAGTCATCCCCGATTGAGAGCTTTTTTTTTTTTTTAACAAATCTCCGATTGAGAGTTGGTAAAAGAGCTTTTCCACGATTAAGGGTGGAAGCTTAAAAAAATTCAATTGAAACTTTTAATCGTTGCCAACGCTAATGCCGATTGAGGGTTGGTTTCGCAGTTCGCCAAGGCCGATGATGATGATAAAGACGACAATTTGGGGTTTGATACCTGCCAATTGCTAAGCTCTTATCATTCAAAAATAATTCAAGTAGCAACTTCGCTGCTATTCCGGTGATGCTTTCATCTCAATTTCTCTTTTTCTTTTTTCCCGTTCAAGGACTTTAAATTTTCGATCATTATTTTTCTTTAAATGTGAAACAAATTAAAGGTGGATATAATCGATGAATATGGATGGGTGCAGTATATGATGAGCACTTAAATTGAAATACAATTCTTGATTAAGCCAGTGTTAGCATGAACAAAATTGGAGAACTCCAAGAAGGAGATGATGTCGCCATTCGGTGTCGATCTCAGACTTATCGGTTGTACCGAAACCAAGATTTTTGAGTGACTCATCCCTAATATTATCAGGTGTGAATTCAACATATATCATCAGTTGTAACGAAATCAAGTATGTACATTGATTGGTTTGAACTTCGTAAAAGGAAATTCAAGGATGTTGTGTTTGATAAAGATAATACAATCACTGCCCCTTATCAATTGAATCTTTGGGCTGCTCTTGCCTCCTCGTTGGACGAGTGTAAAGCACTCTTCAGACCCAATATTGCAGTGTTCAGCAATTCTGCTGGTAATTTCCTTTCTAAATTTGTTAAAAGGTTTCATGTTCGTGCTGCTATTTTTCTTCAATATAAAGTTATATTTTTTTATTTTTTTGTTAGGGTTGTATGAGTATGTCCATGATGGTTCAGAAGCTAAGGCACTTGAAAAGGCTATTGGAATTAAAGTTATAAGGCATAGTCAGTATTTCTTTTCTTAATTGAAGATTTTAATCTGCTGCAAGCTTTTACGTTTATTAGATTTTCTAACTTTTAGACTCTATACTGATTCATTAGGTCAGGACCCCTCTGGTGTTGGGAGCCAAATTTTAACATGAAGTGCTGACTTTTCTTAGTTTTTTATGTGGTTATTTTAATATTTAATCTATAGGAGTGAAGAAATCAGCTGGTACGACTGGAGAAGTTGAGAAACACTTTGGAAGTGAAGCATCCCAACTTATTATGGTAGATCAGAATAAGACTCATTGAATTGTTGTTAGCTGGACTAATACAATCATATTCTAAGCATCCACTTCTTCTACATCTTCATTGAGGTTCATATTCTGTTTACTTTCAATCTGCTTCTCATTTTTTTCGATTTCGAAGCTTGAATCTCGCTATTTTTGTTTCTTTATCTTGATCATATATTGTTTTTATATGTATGAATACTGAGATTTCTATGATAATCTTTAGTTTTGACCATTAGGTGGGACTGATGTAGATTCCAGTGAGTAGTGAAATGACTGTTGCTATTGGACACTATTATTGGTGATGCTTGATTGAGAGCTCATTCTTCTTAATTTTGTTTTTCTTGAGGTATAGCTAGCACTAAACACACTATTTAATCTGGATTTTTTTTTCTATATTATTTATGATTTTCAGTGGATTTTAGCTAGAAATTATGTTACTTCAAATGATAATTTAGACTGAATTTTGCACATTTAACTTGGATACAATTGAGAAAGATGTGGATTTGCTGCCCCTTTGAGTAGTCAAATGAATATTAACAATTTCATATCTGACTTAGTTAGGGGGCAAAGATTAATTCAATACAAAAGAGGTCACGAACTATTATGGTGACCTTTAGTTTTCTTTTTTACAATTTTTACAGTTACATATATAGCGACTAACATAAAACTATGCATACGTGTCTTGCACGTAACTTTCTTCTAGTATATATATATACATTGTATATATAATTTAACATTAAACTTAAAGAACTGAAGTGAAGTTTGAAGAAGAGAGAAAGATGATACCTAAGACACACGAGGAGGAGTACGGGACTGGATGTTAGAGAGGAGGCAGCAGTGCCTCGCCGGACTGAGCCGGCCGCAGGGATGAGAACTCGCCGGAGGAGATGATGAGATTCGATTCAGGGAAGGGATGAGAGTGGGTATGTCTTCTTCTCCTCTTCTGCTTTTGGTTTGGGGGCCAATTACATTTACAGTTACTATTGGGTTATTTATTATTGGAAAATTCTTTAATAGACCCTTTTAAAAGGGGTAAGTTGAAAAATATCTTTTTATTAAACAATTAATCAAATTTACCTCTAGTTTTATATTTATTTGAAATATACCTCTTTTTATATGTATTGTACCCAAAATACCCTGACATAAGAGAGTCACATGGAGAGTATCTTGAAGTGACATGGGCAAAATTGGTACAATGTTTAAAAAAAGAAGTAAAAATGATAGACTTTAAAAAAGAGGGTAAAAATAAAAGAGGACATTATAAAAAGGGTATAGAGTATAATTTCCTCCTTTTAAAAACTCATTAATACTTAATTGGTCCAAATTTTAGAAAATTATTGTATTGAATTAAAATTTAATTTGAATTAGTCAAATTCTATTATTGTAATTTGGTTAATTTGGTTCAAGGGAAACATTTATACACACCTTTAATTATTATTACTAAATCATGATATAAATTCGATTACTGATATAAAGAAGAGTGCTAAGCAGCCTCTACTTTAATAATAAATGTCATTTTATTTATTATAAATTTGTTACATTTATCTCATAGTAATTAAATTATTCTATGGGTTATTTGCGGCAAAACCCCCTAAAGTAGAGAGGTTTTTGCACATAACCCCTAAATCTAAAATTTTGGTGGTAATACTACCTAAACCACTGGTCCGTTAGCAAATACACTCCCCCGTCTAACTGACCCCGTTTTCTGCTTATGTGGCTGGCTAGCCCAAGTGCCCAATCAGCAAATCCATATTACGTGGCATTGTACCGTTTAAAACCTAGGTGTTTAACTGAAAATTAAAATTTAATTAAAACAATAACTAAATAAAATCAAATACCCCATTAAACACAAATCCACTTTAAACAGTTTCAAGCCAGGGGAAATGAAATTTAAAAAAAAAAACTTTATGAATATAAATCGACAAACCAAGTAAGCTTAAGACAAACAACCCAGAAGAAACATTCATCTCAAAAAAAAAAAAAAACAAGCACAACCCAGAAACCAGAGCTGGTGGAGGAGAAATGAAACACGAACCAGTGTAAGGATAGAACCCCAAACCGTTTTTTGCGAAATCGAGAGAAGTCGAAGACACTGTTTGGAAATAAAAGGGAACACAAACCCGAACCACTGTAAGAACCACAAACCCATTATCGAAAAATCAAAGGAAACCCAAAAACACGGCATAGAAGTTGAAGAGGAAGACTGAGAAAGCAGAAGTGGTTGATGAAATGGCTTTTCGTCGTCGGAACAGGGACGATGCTCCTCCAGACTACGGTAAGTGATTTTTTCTTGTAATAGTGTTTAGGGTTTTGAAAAATGTTGGGTATAAGTGTGCTGGATTTATAGTGGCTTTTAATTCTGGTAGTGGAGTTAATAATAGTTAGGTTGTGGGGTTTGTTGAATTGTGGTCCATACACAGGTCAAGCGGGTAGATAGATATTAAAGTATTGCACTTTTGGGTAAAAACGAAGTAGTCAAAGGCTGTTAGGGAATCTTATGCCTTTGTCTTCTGCAAAAGGAACATTTGCACATGTTTTTTTTTTTTGTCTGTATGTATGATGTGGGGGGGCTAAATGTTTAGGGGGTTTTGTCAAATATTTGGGTAAAGTTGTTAGGTTTTGCCTAGTAAACATCCACCATTAACTCTAGTTTATGTTGCAGGTTTGAATTCGGATAATTTCACAGTGAAATTATTCCATGGGGGGTTCTGGTATACCCGTTGTGGCAATAAGATGTATGAGGGTGGTGAAATTGCATATTTTGATCACTGTGGGTTTGAAGGGTTCAACAAGTTGCATTTGGAAGAGATGGTTGTGGAATTGGGATACCAGTTCCCATTTGGATTTCTATTTAAGCCTAAAGGGAAACACCTAAATATGGGATTCAAGGTAGTTGAACAAGAGGAAGTGGAAATGTTGTTGGATGATTTGAGGTCCGGAAGCTACAGGGAGGCTGCTATATACTTGATACTGCCAGATCCAACATTTGCATTGGATTGGCATTTCTCTGAGGATGCTGTAAGGCATAATCCAGAACCACCATCTGAGAAATTGGAGAAGCACTTTGGTGGAGCTGCCATCAAACTGTGGAATTGTGGCAGATGTTGTTGTCAATCCACCTGGTCATTATGACCGCAATGACGTGTTCTACAACAAATTTGTCAAGTGGGGAGACTTAGCAGCACAGTGGGTGGATGAGGAAGTTGATTCTCGTGAGTGCAGCCCCCAACCAGGAAATACTGTTCCAGAGACAATCGAGATATCATCATCATCTGAATCTGAGTCTGAGGAAGATGATGAAAATGATGAGGAAGATGATGAAAATGATGATGAAGATGATGAACAAGATGATGGATCTAATGGAGATGAGGAGGATGACTCAGATGGGGGTGTTGATGAAGATTTTCAGGAAATGATGGCCTTTGCTGAGGAGCACTTAGCTCATCTAGATGATGATGGAGGCCTCCCAACCTTCCCTATCCTCCCACCCCCTCCTGCACCAGAAAGTCCTCCTATACCAGATGTTGCACCAGCTGCCCAGGTGAGGATTATTGTTTTTTTTTTTTTAGTATTTTGTTAGTTTTGGTTGCATTAAATTTGTTTTTCATTGCTGATAAATAATGAATAAGTTGGTATTGCAGGAATTAAGTGGGTTATCTAGTGATCCAGAAGTTGTGATTGTTGGTGTAAATGAAGGTTTTGAGACACCAAGAAGCAAAAGACTCAGAGAGAGGAGGCAGAGGAGGGTCATGCATGATTCAGTTTCAAGTGAGCAGATGCAAACTGAACATCAAATCCCATCTGAGAGTGAACCAGACATTATATCCCAACCTGCATACGAGTTTCCAGAATTTGATTTTGCATCCCAATCCCAACCTGAACAGATGCAAACTGAGCATCAAATTGAGCATGAAGCAGCACCCACAAGTGTGCCTGTGGCAGTTGCAGCACAACAAACACAGCAAATGGTTAGAAGTTGTGGAGTTGCATTTTATATATTTGAAACCCTGCAATAAGTAAAAGACACACAGATTCATTTGATATTGTGTTGTGTTTGATTTACATGAGTCACCAAGGAGTAGAAGACAGAGACTAAGGAGGATGTCTGCCCACCATACTGCAACTCAAACAACACCACAATCTGAGGCTGCAACAGAACCCCAAAATGAACCAGAAATTGCAAACCAAAATGAACCACAACAGTCAACTCAAAATACAGCACCACAACCTGAAGCTGCAACAGAACCTGCCCAAAGTGTACCTGTAGCAGTAGCAGAACAAATGGTTAGAATTTATTGTATATTGATTTTATAGATTTCAAAGCATTAAATAAGTAAAAGACACACAATCTGGAAATGCTAATGTGTAACATTTGATTTACAGGAGTCACCAAGGAGTAGAAGACAGAGACTTAGGAGGATGAGACCCCAATGTGCAACCCAAAGAACACCCCAACCAGCACCCCAAACTGCACACCAAATTGCAAGAACACCCCAACCAGTACCCCAAACAGTACCCCAACCTGAAGTAGAACACCAAAATGAACCCCAAACTGCAAACCAAATAGCCTAGACAGTACCCCAATCTGAAGCTGAGTTTGAAATGCATGAGGAGGAGTACAATGGTGAACCAAATGTGGAGTTGAATGAGAATGTGCAACCTCAAGATTGTGGCTGGTGGGGAAGGCACACTGAGTTGGTGCATGATAATGCTGATGACAGTGATATTGGTGATGAAGTTGAAATGGGGAGTGTGCATAGTGATAAAGAGAATGAAGCAGCCACACCTCATAAGATTCCATTTAACCCTGAGACAAACACAGAGGATGTGGACTTCAAATGTTATATGGAATTTGCAACAATTGACTTGTTAAGGAAGACTGTTAGGGAACACTTCATTCACAACAACAAGGAGTACATACTGTTGGCTAATGACAGGCAGAAATTCAGGGTGAAATGTAAGGCAGAAGGATGCCCTTGGATGTTGTATGCACATGTCAAACAAGATAGGACAACATTCAGGGTCAACAAAGTTAAGCAACCACATGAGAATTGTGGTATTGTTCTGGATAACAAGCATATTAATGCACAGTGGCTGGCAACTCACTTCAAAAACCAGTTCAGAGTACATCCAAACATGGATTACAAGGCATTTCAGGAGATCACAAAGGACACCAAATATTCAAAGTGCAGTTATTTACAGAGCTAAAGACCAAGTGAGAAAGGAACTTGAAGGCTCAGTCATTGAGCAATATGCTATGCTGGAGGACTACTTCAAGCAACTTCTGGAAACCAATCCAGGTACCACTGCTAAGCTCAAATGTGAGATGCAAGGTGACCATAGAATCTTTCAAAGGTGTTATGTGTGTCTACATGCATGTAAAGAAGATTTTAAACAAGGATGCAGGCCATTTATAGGGTTGGATGGGTGCTTTCTGAAAGGATACAGTAAAGGTATCTTACTTGCTGCAATTGGGATTGATGCATCAAATTCCATCTTCCCAGTAGCCTATGCCATCACTGAGAAAGAGACAACCAACAGCTAGACTTGGTTTTTAGAGCTGCTGAAGGATGACTTGGATCCCATTCAGCCACAGTCATTCACTTTTATGAGTGACAGGCAGAAGGGGCTTCAAAATGCAGTGGACACAGTTTTCAATAGTCCTGACAGTAGGTTTTGTGTCAGACATATGCATGAAAATTTCAAAAAACTGTTTCCTGGTCTACTGCTAAAACAACTTGTGTGGAATGCTGCAAGAGCCACTATTCCTGCAGAGTTTGATATGAGGATGGATGAGATAAAGAAAATCAACACAAGTGCATACAATTGGCTGGCAGCAAAGAACCCATCAGAATGGACAAAAGCACACTTCAAAGAGGAGGTTAAATGTGATATGTTGCTGAACAATATTTGTGAAAGCTTCAACAAAGCAATCATTGATGCAAGGGACAAACCAATAATTACTCTGCTAGAATCTATCAGGTAACATTTTCAGTGATTTCTAAGTAATGGCAGTTAGTAATTAATTGTTTTAATTTTTGCATTCTCACTTAGTCATGCTATTTTTGCAGGCACTGGTTAATGTGTCGTTTTACCAAAAAAAGAGAGAGAGTTTGCCTAGATGGAGACATACTATACACAACAACATCATCAAGATTATTGCAAAGGAAACAGAAGTTGCTAAACGGTGTGGAGTATCAAGAGCAAATGCAACTATGTTTCAAGTTCAGACGAATCCAGGAGGTTGCAACACTGTGGACTTAGAGAAGAAAACATGCACCTGTAGGAAGTTTCAGTTAACAGGCATACCTTGTGGACATGCCTTAGCTGCAATTTGGATGTGCAACCATAATTCCCATCTCTATGTACACCCTTATTATAGCAAAGAGGCTTTCGAAAAGAGTTATGCACACACAGTTTTCCCAATCCCAAGTCTTGACAAGTGGCCAAAAACAGGTCAAAACCCAATCCTTCCTCCTGGAGAAAACATTTTGCCAGGCAGGCCCAAGAAAAAAAGAAGAAGAAGTGTTGATGAGCCACCGCCTCCAGCTACCTCAACTGCGAGAAGAACTGGTGCAATTATGCATTGTGGAAAATGCAAGCAACCTGGACATAATAGGAGGTATTGCCCGAATGATGCAGCACCTCAGGCACAGGTATGAATTTGTCTAAACCTTACTTTGTTGGTTTTGGTATTAGTTTTTACTTGCCAATAATGATTCAATACTTCAGTTTTTTAGGGTCCAAAGAAAAAAGGAGGCAGACCACCCATCCAAAATCCAACCAAGGAAACTCTAAAGAGAAGGAAAAGAATGGAAAAGGAAAAAGTTAGGAAGGCTGCACAAGGTGATGGTGCTGGGCCATCTGCTCCAACAAACAATGCAGGAGGGTCTAATGCATAGGATGCACCACTTTTAAGTAGTATTTTGAATTATTATTTTGACTTAGTCCTTAGTAATGTATTAGGTATGCAAAAAACAATTAGTGCATAAGATGTTGTATTTTGAATTAGTGCACTTGATGGTGTTGAATTACAGAAACAATTAACTGTTAACCCTAATTTAGGTTCAGTTAGGTATTTTGTATTACACTGTCATGTTTGGTGCAGAAGTATGCACATAATATGAACATATGATAATTACTTATGGAAAAGGGGATTATATTAAAGCAAAAATGACTACATTTTTTACTCTTTCATTGATCAACAACAGTCACACTAACTTATCCATTCAGTTACACATCATTGTTCATGATTTGAAAAAATAAAATAACATACATATTGCAATACATATTACAAAACATCTAATATTTCCACTCCTTTGACATTCACAGGTTTGCCTTGCATTTGGATAGCCAACCATGGTGGGAGTGCTTTCATGACAACTCTCCACACATTCAGTTTGTTCTTTGTTGTTAATATAGTTCTCCACAGATTCATGTCCTTCTTTGCTGTTACAAGCTTCAGATAAATTGGAAACTTCCATCTCCAAATTTCGAATCTTCCTTAGCAGTCCAGGAATGACAACCAAGGCTCGTTCACACATGGGTGGGTCATACCACATCCAAAAATTACACCCTTGTTCTTGCTGCCACAACCAAAAAAAAATTCTGACCAGAAGAAAGAACACAAAAATTAGGGCAAATAATTAAGGCAACAGGATCTCACCTGATGGAATGAGCATCTAACGAACCTTCGCCCAGGATTCTTATTCGTCCAAGATGTTTTCATCTCTGCAACCCTAGGGGGATCACATCGGCAGAGGTGAGGTCCCGTCGACATATTCAGTAGCTTTGTTCTTCCCCTTCGACAATGGAGGATGAAACCAGGTAAGAGTACCCCAACCCTTCGAACTTTATGGACCTTAATCTTCTTCTTTGATTTCGACCCCCTTCTCTCGATTTCCTTTGATTTAAAATGGGTGTGACATCTGGGTTTGGGGTTCTGATTCTGGTAAAGTGGATTTGTGTTTAAAGGGGTATTTGATTTTATTTAGTTATTGTTTTAATTAAATTTTAATTTTCAGTTAAACACCCAGATTTTAAACGGTACAATGCCACGTAATATGGATTTACTGACTGGGCACTTGGGCTAACCAGCCACATAAGCAAAAAACGGGATCAATTAGACGGGGGAGTGTATTTGCTAACGGACCAGTGGTTTAGGTAGTATTACCACCAAAATTTTAGATTTGAGGGTTATGTGCAAAAACCTCTCTACTTTAGGGGGTTTTGCCGCAAATAACCCTTATTCTATTCATTTATATGTTGGTCAGAATGAATGTAAAATTAATTTCATACTAGTAAATAAAACACATCTACTGGGCACCAGTTATTAAAACCAATATGAACATTATCAACATTTCACCATCATATAAGAAAGCTTAATGTTAATCAAGTGTTCTGAAGAAACTCTAAGCTAATACTAATAGCAACAGTTGAAAAGTACATCAAAAATATCAGCTACCAAACAGAAAGATATCGAAAGAGACACCGCAAAAACTGTGAAAATATGTCTGTTGCTATCTCAGGAGCAAAGCAAGGTAACAAGCCTTCTTATGCTAATTTGTCTCTAAACAATCTGCCCATGAAGAATTGTGGCTGTCTGTTCTTCCTCGTGAAGAGAGCTCTATTGGTCGATTACACATTTATTGAAATGCCTTCTTTTTTGGGAGGAAAAACAATGTGCTTGTTTCCTGGGAAGGCAGTACGAGAGATGTCGACCAGGGATTTAAAACTGTATGGTTCGTGCATAGACAACTCAGACAGAACTTTCCTGTTCAGTTGAATGTTTTCTTTCATAAGCCCATGCATGAAGTTGCCATAATTAACCTGAAACAAAACATCAAGATTTTGTGATGTCTTGATAAGGAATGAAAGGCCACGAATAGCAACAAGAATCAGAGAAGAGAGTAGACTGAAGCTGCTATTTCCTGTCTTAAATATGTATCAACAGCCAATTTGAGTAAATATTCAGCTCACCAAAGTACACAAAAACTGCAAAGAAAAATGCCAAATGCTTTCCCAATAAATTTTGCAGAGCCAACACAAGTTCAGAAAAGCATTTAATTAGATAAGCATTTTGATAAGCCTCCAATAAGAATGACTTATGTTAGAACTAGAAGTTTGTGGGGCTGTTAAGTTGGGAAGATATTCTACATAGAGAGAGAGAGTGAGATTTACTCTAGAAAATTTTGGCAATATTTCAAAGAGGGGTGCCTCTCAACCTTTGTAATGTTTAAAGTATTGGTCTATACCAGCCTTGTGACTGAATAATAATGAGGAATTTCAGTAGTTCTTGTGTGTTTTGGTGTGACAAGATACTTACAATCCTATCACATTTCCTCTTCAACTATCAAACAAATTTTCTCTAGTTTTGGTTCGTCAACAATGGCTACAACGTTTACAATCAAAGGAAAATCTATCTAAAATAAAAACTCACTCTGCCTTGCTGATTCCACCATAAATCTCCAGAGTAAAATGCAAACAAGCTTTTTTAGCCACAAAAACAAAGGTAATTTACTCATCCAGAAATTGTACAAAATAGTTTATTCTCTTCATCTTCCATAGAATAGAAGTATCTCACCTCTGAAATTCCAATAATACATTTTTAATTTTATTTATAAGATACAAGTTTATTGAGCTGAATGAGTGCATTAACTAAATTATTGGTATAGTTTAGCTAAAAAGAAATTGAATACAGAATTAAGAATTAGAGCAGGATTCATTCTGAGATCAATACTACCAAACTTACATAGTAGGAAACCCTGAATCGTCCGCAATCCCTTAGGACATGTATAGACTGAGAACAAAATACAAAACTCTAATTCAAAGTTACAAATCTATGAAACAAGAAATAGAGAGTGTACCCCATGTTGGCGAGTGCCAGCGTTTATCCGCTGGATCCAGAGGGAACGCATGTCTCGCTTCTTGTTACGACGATCTCTGTAGGAATACTGCAATGCCTTTTCCACCCTCTCCCTTGCTATTCTTATGCAATTCTTGGCCCGTCCACGGAACCCCTTTGCTAGCTTAAAAATCTTACCCTTGTTCATTGTTGAAACTTCTTTTTACTGAAGAATCAAACACACAATCACTTACTTCACTACAAACTAAAATCAGTCAAAAAGTCTGAAGTTCCTTAAGTAAGATCTCTGAGGCAGTTTCACAATAAAATGCCAAAGCAGAATATATTAGCCTGCAGACTATTTCCTGAACTTAGCTCTAATAATCTAAACTAAAGTATTATGGTCCCATTTGGATAGCTTCTTATTTTGCTTATAGCTAAAAGCTTAAGATAAGTAATGCCACTGCTTATTTTTTCTCTTATAATTATTACATGAAAATTTTTTAGATGAAAAGTTTTTTTTCAAGTGTTTGAATATCAATTAAAGCTATTCTAATTTAAAAATAGCATCTCAAAAAAGATGACTCTTTAAGCTTAGCCAAACGGGCCTAAAGTCTTTAAGAAGAAGAAAGCAACTATAATTTTACGATAGAATTTTCTGATTTTTATGATTCAAATATGAGAAGAAAAAAAAGACAAAGAGAGAAGGTAATCCAATTAAACAAATCAAGGTCCAAAAGGTTTCTAAACAATTACTGTTTCTCACACAAATCTCAAGTAACACCATCTCATTTCATTGTACAACAGGGTCAGCACAAATGACTATGCTAGGAAAATAGACATACTTTCAAACCCCGAAAAAAAAAAAGTTAACCAAAAATGCTTGAATTTATTCAACATATTTCACATCACTGAAATTCCCATATTCCAAAATGAGCAACCGACTAGCCAGTTGAATTTAGTTCATAACCACATAAACTAGCAGACCTTACTCCACGTTTACAAATAATCATTAAGGAAACAAAAAAATTGTAAAATGAATGCGGAGAGGTCTACTCTCAATTATTGCTCATCCAAATATATATATAAACACCCATTTCGGCTTTTCATCAAACACCAAGAGTTCATGGTTGATACAAAAATCAGAGCCGTATATAATATTTATATATATAGATATATCTAATAATTAAAAACAACAACAATAACACATATGGGTTTAATGAAATAATATCTTTGCAAAATCTCATATCGCAATATGTTAAAGAAAAGGAAAAGTAGTTTTTGAGAGGTACCTAACACTAACACCTTAGGAGTGAATGGAAAGCAATGGCGGCTGGTATAGTTGGTGGTGAAGATGCCTCTTTTACCAACACTACTTGAATTAAGTAAGCTCCTCTTCCTTTATCTATGATCTATCTTTCCTCTGCAATTGTATGTATTACAGAAACACTCGACTCTAGTGTTCTAATGGCTGTTATCGAAAATATAGGTTTTAAATTTATTTTAGGGATTATTTCAAGAATACACAAATATAATAAAAAAATTTATAAATATACAGTTTTACGAAATTTTAAATAATTTTACAATTTTTGTGATTTTATTTACAAAAAATACAATTTTTTTATGTTATACTCCTGTTCATCTGTTGTTGATTTTTTATTATTATTCTGATGTTATTTAGATATTATTTTCATGTTATTTTTATGTAGTTTTCGTATTGTTTTATAAAAACTGTAAAAATATATATAAAATAAAAAATATTCAAACGTAAAAATGTAATTTTTTCAAAATAGTGTCTTGTGTAATTATACATGATAATAATTCTCACTAAAAATATGTATAGTTTTATAATGCAATGTCAAAAGTGGTACTGGTAACCTTATGCTGTTATCCATTTTCACCACATAACCAATTGGTTCTGAACCCAAGTTCTACAAAGAACCACTTCCATGTATAGAAATTTAAATTGCTTAACAGTGAAATTGACAAAGAGAAGTAGTCTTCTTATGATAACTATTTGTTCGTCCTGGGCCATGACACAAAGTGGTAACATTGTTTAAAGATTAAAGATTCTTTAGGTAACATTGTTTTTCTTTATTTTGAATCAATTTCAAACCAGTTTCTTTAAAGCTTCTCGCATACAGAAAACATTGACTTTTGCTAATTTACTATGCTTTCATATTTTGTTAACAAACTTATACACAACAAATTCAATATCTTATGGTCCATTCAAATGAAAAACAATTTCGGTATGTTCAACCAAAGGCTAAACTCAAATAGACCAACAATTTTGAAGGGAATAATTTTGTAATTAAATACGCCGTTATAAAAGGGAAATTTCATTAATTGACCCTAATAAAATACCCCATTTCAAAATATATACCCTCCACTAATTTATACAAATTAATTCCACTATTACTCATTTGTATCCAAAATACCCCTCAAATTTAATTTTCCTCTCTTTCACTCTCTCTCTCTCTTTCTCTCTCTCTCTCTCTGTCGTTCCATCTCTCTCTCTGTCGTTCCCTATTCCCTCTTCGACATCGACCCAACATCACAGTCCCAACAACACCCCACCACGACCACGACCCACTCCGGCCATCCACCCACGACCCCGACCCAACCACGAACCACCACGGACCAGAACGACCAGTGACCAGTGACCACCACCACAAACCACCACGGACCACCACAAAACGTCGCCACCACCACCACCCGTGATCGTCGACACCGAACAGAGGCCATCGCCACCACGAGCAGTACCCGTCGCCACCACCACCCGTGATCATTAAAAGGTAATGTTTATTTTTGAGAAAAAAATACATTTTTCATAGATTTGGATGCCAATTATTGCATGTTGTTGAGATTAGTGGATTTTGTGTAGCTTTTGTGATCTTTAGGTTGTAGATGTTAGTGTTTCAATGAAATCTGTGTATATTACAGGGTTGTCGATGACATGTCGATAGGTTGTCGATAGGATGTCGATAGATTGAGTGTCTGTTTGAATTTTGCTGTAATTTGTATGTCGATAGGATATCGCTTGTATGTCGATAGGATGTCGACTGGTAGTTTAAGTGTATTTCTGCCCTATATTGTCGACGACTTGTCGACAGTATGTCGATGGTATGTCGATTAAATTAACTTGTTGATTGTTAGGTTGTATTGTCGACTGAATGTCGACAGTATGTCGACAGTATGTCGATATATTGTGTAATTGTTATTTGATTGAATTGTCGACTGAAGGTCGACAGGATGTCGATATTTTGTCGACATAAAAGTATTGTGTCTGCTTTTGATAATGTCGACATAATGTCGACGGTATGTCGACATAATGTCGACATGTTTTGAAATTTTTGTGTACTTATGGTTTGATAATGTCGACTGAATATCGACATGATGTCGATGTTATGTCGACCATTTTTTATTTTTTTGGCAGTTATGTTGATTTGTTTTTTGTTTTTTCAGATGGCTCCCAGACTCATCATTCCAGCACCCGAGCATTTTACTGGCCGCGTCACATATAGGGGCACTGGAATTTTTGCAAAAATCAAAGCTCGGTTTGAGGAGTTCAACCTTAATAACACGGCGAAGGAAAGCCGTTTCGGGAACTTCTGGAATGTCGTACCATTGACCTTCTCCTCGGTGTTATTTCACCAGCTGATGCTCCACAAAATGAAAGTGGATGCTCAGGAGGAGTTGAGGATGAGGTTTTATGTTGGTCGGAAGGAGGTCCGATTCGGGGTGCTGGAGTTTGCACTCATTACGGGTTTGGACTTCTCCTCGGGGCCAACAGAAGAGGAGAAGGCTGCGCAGGTCGCGCGCTCGGGGTCAGACCGATTGATCAACAGATATTTCAACCGGTCTGATAGTGTGAAGACAGAAGCACTCCAACTTCAGTTCACAAACTGCCAGAACCCGGAAGACTTGTACAAGCTCGGCTTGTGCTTGTTTGTGGAGTCAGTGCTTCTGGGCCGCGAGGCGAACGCGCTGATTACGCCTCACATACTTAGATATGTGGAAGACCTCGAGTTCTTCTTCCGGATTCCTTGGGGGAAGCACTCATTCGCCAGACTCATGCACTCGCTTCAGAAAGACATGTTGAAACAGAAGGCCAACTACGAGAAGAAGCTGAGTTCGGATGTTCAGCACGAGTGCAAATACACAGCATATGGCTTCGCACCTGCAGTACAATATTGGGCGTACGAGGCCATTTTGGAGGTTGGGAAGAGGTATGGCACGAACCACGGGATTCGGTTCCCCAGGATGCTTAGCTGGACGAGCAAAGGCGATATTGGGAAGAAAGACGTCAGTGCATTATTTTCTAGACGGGTATGATTTTCACTTATGTTCAGAATAATTATTTAACATAAATGCTTGTAATAAATGCTAAATGGTTTTATTTTGATATTTTTTGAACCATAAACAGAATCTTGAAGTGGTGAAGGGGCTACTTCCACGGACAGAGGAGGAGGCATTTGTGAGGACCATATCTTACGATGGTGTGGAGAACCTGGTTGATGATGTTGTGGATGACACAGAGGCTGAGGCAGGTAGTCAGGTACCAGAGACTCAGGTCCAAGATACTCAGGAAACAGACACTCAGGTACCAATTTTTGGAACTTTTTTTTATGTCTTTATTTTTTATTGTTTTTGTTTTGTGATATTTGTTACATTGTGGAATTATCGTATGCTTACCGTATCTTTTTGATATATATTTTTCAGGCCACTGGTTCAGAACCTCAGCCCAGTGCACCATCGTCATCAGGCGTTCAGGGTGCCGAGTACACTGATTTAGTGGCTCGGTTGGATAGGATCGAGGCTGACACTCAGGGTCTGTATCTTTGCTCATGTCGAGTGAAGAAGGCATACGAGACCGGCCATGTAGAGCCGAAGGGTGGTCGAACGTAATTATGGAGCGGCTCGTACACATATTGGCCATGTTGAATCGTCCGCCAACGATGCCTTCAAAGACCGGAGGCCCCAGCAGATCCATCTACCCCACCACCAGCTGCTTCACCCCCAGTAGAAGAGGATGAGGTCTTCCCCGACGATTACGATCCTTATGATGGAGCTCCAGCGACTCCGATCGAGGCACAACCTCTTATCCATGTACATGACACCGAGTCGCAGGGTGAGATTCTGTCGATAGAGGCACAACCTGCAGTGGTTAAGAGCCGGAAGAAGAAGAGAAAGCCTCCTGTATGGTTCGGTGACTATACGGAGATGAAGAGGAGACATAGGCCATCTTCGACTTTTGATCCCCTAGAGCCACCGGATGAGAAATTGTTGACCACTTTCCGAAAGTGGTGTGTTGGACTCATTCCGAACCACCGACTTCGGGATTTGAGAAGTGGTGATTACGGTCCAGGATTCTTTTGGATAATGCTCATACTAAAGGAATGGCTTACAGATTACGTAAGTAAAGTATTTTATAATATTACTTCACTTTACAACTTTATGTGCAATTAATATATTTTTCTGTCTAACTGACATTTCCCTTTATATGCAGCATATAGATGCAGCAATGCATATGCTGAGGAGGCGACGCACCGACTATCCACTGACATTTCCTCAGAAGGGTATCATTCTCTCCACATTCGTGACCGCCATGATGAGCAGTGCATGGACGAGCCACAAGGGTCCGAGAAAAAACTTTAAATGGGAGGATTATATCCTGGACTACTGCAGAGGGGCTCATAAGGTATTGTTTTAGTAAGATTTTAAATGTTAATTGTTTGGTAAGATTATTATGGTTTGTTAATTGTTTCGTTGTTCTCTGTAATTACAGTCCCAAGTCTTTGAGAGATGGAGGGGTAACGAGTTTATTTACTTCGTTCTGAACCTTCCCGAGGCAAGGCACTGGGTCACAGTTGAAGTCGACATAGAGCTGTGGAAAATTAATGTCTACGACTGTGATTCCAGCGTCTGTCATTGGACCGCCTTGGAACCCATCCTGAAGGTTTGGGCAGAACTGCTGCCCTCGCTAATCCTTGCAACCGGGGAATTTCCACATAACAACCAGATCATGGCGTTAGCTAACTGTGACATCACGGTGCTTCCAAAAATGCACGCGACTCGAGCCACTCACGACTTAGTTCCGAAGTCAGCAACCAGGTACATAGCGATAAAAAAGTACTGTAGTATTAAAATATGTTTTACGTTAGACTGACTTTACATTTTATTTTGCATTTAGTGGTGATTGTGGCGTCTATTGCATTGAGTATGTGGAGCATCTCATGATGCAGCGTGGATTGACCGATGTGACGCCAGACCGGATAGCTATGTTTCGTCAACGGTGGTGTGTCGATTTATTTTACCAAAATGTTGGCTGATTATATGTGTAATTATTGGGACATTGTATATTTTGTGTAATTAACATTACAGTTATGTATATATAGATTTTCTTTTCGTTCAAATTTTGATAATTATTCGTGGTTTCAAATATAAAATATCAACATTATTCAACAAAAATAACTATTAAACCTAAAAATAATTAAAATATTTGAAAAATATTCAACCTCAACAAAAATAACTATGACAAAATATGCATCATTACAATATATCAAATTTCCCAACGAATACGTACAAGACGCCTCAGATGCAGGCTTTGCATGTTGCTCTGTTGTGGCACGAGCGCCCTGACGAGCTGCAGTTTCGTGGTACGTAACCTTTTTATCACCAGACGGGAAATGGTTCTCCCGTCTTCTTCCAGCGTTGCTTTTTCTTGGACGACCTACAAGCTTCTTTTCCACAGGTACCCCAACTTTCATATTCTTGATGTGTTCTGGGAGAACCCAATCATCCTCGTCACCAGCAAGATTGATGGTATCATCGTAATGTTGGGTTTTATGCCCTAAATAAAACTCATTTCAATGTAATCAGATTTACTTATTAATATAGATCAGAAATAACATTTAATGTTGCATGGTTCACATGATTTATTTCATGATTATATGTACATAATGTATAGATTCATCTGAAACCCTTTTCACATACTTGATCCTGTTTATTGTGCCGTCAACACATTGGAAAGTAAACATGACTATGTGAATAAAGTTTCCTAGATTTATCAGACATAGGGTTTTACTGATATGATAATCTACAACAGAGTTTACTTGCATTTGGAGAAGTGTTATGTTCTTTCCAGAGCATTGGTTAAAGTAAAGCTCAGGTTGGATGCATGGAGTATGCAACGGAAGGGACCGATATTGAAATTTGACTTAGATTTATTAAACTTACCGTAAAATCTATCAAGTCAATATCGCCAAGTTGATCCTAGATCAAATGATCTTAATCCTGATATGATTAGGCTCAATCTTGAAAGGCTATTCGTGTTCTTTGATTTGTTAGTTAAGCCTACTTTTAGGTCAGGGTGATACGTACATTTTGGGAACACGGTAGTGCAATTGAGTGGGAGCGCTATCATAAACATGGAATCTATAGCTTCTATCTGGCGAATAGTAAGCAAAGGATGATCTCGTTCGAGCTTGACCAAACGAACATAAATGGTGGAGTACTCATTTCACATAAGCTGAAATATCATTTATACGGGGTCAAGTGTTTTAAGGAATAAATACATTGTAGGGTGTAACGGTAATTTAATCCCTTTACAATGTAGATCATTCATATAGAGGATCATTGATCACATTAGGATTATAACAATGGATAACTAATGATGTGTCTATATGGTGGAACATATAGAGCATTCTATATACTGAGAGTGCAATTCTAAGTTCTATGTGTGGATTCAACGAAGAATTAATAAGTTAGTGAATTTTAGTGCTAAATTCTTGATCTACTTATTGGAAGCTCGGTTATATAGACCCATGGTCCCCCCACTAGTTGAGATAATATTGCTTGTAAGACTCATGTAATTGGTTTTGATTAATCAATTATAATTCACAAGTTAGACTATGTCTATTTGTGAAATTTTCACTAAGTAAGGGCGAAATTGTAAAGAAAGAGTTTATAGGGGCATATTTGTTAATTATGATACTTTGTATGGTTCAATTAATAAATATGATAAATGACAATATTATTTAATAATTATTTATAGTTATTAAATAGTTAGAATTGGCATTTAAATGGTTGAATTAGGAAATTGGCATTTTTGAGAAAATCAGATACAAAAGGTGTTAAAATTGTAAAATTGCAAAGCCCAAGGCCCAATCCACTAATGCTATGGCCGGCCACCTATGTAGCTATTTTAAATTGATTTTTTCATTATTTTAATGTCATATAATTCAAATCTAACCCTAGTGGAATGCTATAAATAGATAGTGAAGGCTTCAGGAAAATTACACTTTTCTTCAGACTTTCTGAATCAGAAAAACTGAGCCTTCTCTCTCCCTATCTTTAGCTGACCACTCTCTCTCTTCTTCTTCAATATTTCGAAATCCTTAGTGATTAGAGTAGTGCCCTTACACATCAAGCAATACCTCAATCATAGTGAGGAAGATCGTGAAGAAAGATCATCAGCAAAGGAGTTTCAGCATCAAAGATTCAGAGAAAGAGATCCAGGTTCAGATATTGATAATGCTCTGCTACATAAAGGAATCAAGGGCTAGATATTTGAACGGAAGGAGTCATTATATTCCGCTGCACCCAATGTAAGGTTTCCTAAACTTTATATGTGTTTAATTTATCGTTTTAGAAAGTTCATATTTAGGATGTTAATAAACATACTTGTGAGTAGATCTAAGATCCTGGTAAAATAATTTCCAACAACTGGCCTCAGAGCCATGGTAATTGATTTACTTGCAAGAAATTTGGACTTTAAAACGATTGTTTGTATGTTCTTTGGATGGTATCATGTTGTATTGAGTGTTATTTGATGATTGATTGATGTTTGTGAAATTTTCGTGAAAAATAATTGCGATTTCATCTCTGGAATTATTTTTATTGGATAGTATGGAAAAAATTAAGGAAGTTAGCCTTTTACAGAACTTAATTTGGATTTTATTTGAATTAGTTATGATTTTTTGAAGATTTGAAAAAATCGGGGCTGTGCTGATATTTTCCTGCGATCGCAAATCTGTCCGTACAGTTTCGAAATTTTTTGTTTTTCTTCAATTTTTCATGCTTTTTCATGGAATTAACTTCCAATTTTTTGTATAGTTTTGTATTTATACTATTACTATTCCTAATTCAATTCTAATTATCATTTTGAATTAATTTAATATTTTTAAATTTAATTCAAGATATTAGTGTAATTTGAATTTGAATAGAATTAGTATCTATCTTCTTGCTTAAAAATCTATCTTATTTTTAAATTTGATTATATCTTATTTTTTTTAAATTTAAGGTCAGATTTTATAAGATATTTATAAAATCTTTTAAGATATTTTTAAGATATCTTATCTTTTAAGATATTTTTAATTATATCTTATCTTTTAAGATTTTTTTTAAAAATCTTTTTAGATATTTTGACCTTATTTAAATTTAAAATAAGATATTCATAATCATGTAATTTTAAATAGATGTAAGATATTTTGCTAACTTTTAAATTTTGTTATTTTATTTATTTAAATTAAATTTAAAATCTGAAAAGATATTTCATTTATCTTTTCTAATTTTTATTTTTAAAATAACATTTAAATTTTAAAAGTAGTTAGCAAATTTTGAAATGATATTTAGGTTGGTTGAAACCTAATTTTTCAAAATTGTAGGTTTAATTTTAAATTTAAATTTAAATTTAATTTCGATTTTTTTTATTTCAATTTTTTTTTAAAATTTTCGAATTTTTTTTTAAATTAATTATTTAATTTCGAAATTAATTATTTAATTTAAAATTAAATAAATCCTACATCCAACTATCCAGCTAACCTTGTTGCAGGAGTATGTGTTTTAGCTTATGTGTAAGTTTTCAAAACCTATTATTACTTGATTGCAAATAGCCATGGTTACCTTTTGCCGAATCTAATGATCTAATGGCTCCCTTGGTCAAGATAATAATTTGTAACAGGTATATTTACAATCTTCTTTCATCTGTGTATGACCTAGCAACATGATAGGACCCATCCAAAGTGTGCCTGTGTGAGCCTATGTGTTTAATTTGATTATAGATACATATAGGTTGTTGTTGCTAAAATAAATTATCATAGTTCTTGATAGAATTTATTTAGGCCCATTTAGTTATTGGGCTTATTCAATTAATAACAGTTGTTCTTATTAAGGTTAAATTCCTCTCTTTTGGGCCTTGTGTGAGAGTTGGGAGCCATAGAAGTGGGTACGACATACTGAACCCAGCACCCCCTCACACAAACCACCCCAATTGTGAAGGCCCATTTGCCTGATTTGAATGACTGTACTAGGTTAATTACACTAGTTTAACCTAATTAAAATTGATTAGCAACATAATTAATTTCATTTATTTTGAAATTAATTTAGAAAATCATAGTTTAAAGAATTTTATATTCTAAGCTAAACTATATGTATTTTCTTGTATTTAATTAAATATAGAATTATAACCATCTAGATTCTTTCTGGAACTTAATTTAAATTTTTCATTAAATATTCCTATTTAAGTTGATATTTAGTTATCTTCAACTAACCAACTTAAATCTGAATATCTTTTGAATTCAAAATTTCAAAATTAAGTTGAGGAATTTTAGGCATTGGTTATTAAGATTCTTTAGATATTTTTTAAGTTAATATCTTTTCGAATATTAACTTAAAATGGAATATTTTCAAATTAAGTGGTTACAACTTAATTTTTGATATTTAATTAAATTTAAATTTGAAAAATATTTAAGTTCTAGATTTTTTCTAATACAACTTAAATTAGATATTTTTTCAAATTTTGTGGAAAAGATACTTAGTCAAATAAGATATTTTCTAGATAGTTATTTCTAGACTACTTATTATTTCTAATATTAAATAGGAAAATATTATACATTGTGAAATTAATTATTTAAATAATTAATTTTGGTACAATTTATTTTAAGTATATTTTTTCCTAGTATTAAACTAGAGATTAATAATTAAGCCTTCTCTACACTTAATTATTTATTTCTTGAATTTAATACATTTAATTAATTTGAAAATTAAATATCTAAGTTGATTTTATCATCATACTTAAATATTTCTTTTTCATGACATTTAATTAAATAGAAAATTATTTTTAGTTGAAATTTATTTTTTCAACTAAATTTAAATAATTTTCAAAATATATTTTTTCTTTATTTTATTAATCAATTTTCGAAATTGCATTTCTTAAATGCTACAATTTTGAATTTTATCTTGAAAAATAGATTAAGTTGTAAATTAATTATTTATTTTAATTAATTCTTGGATCAACTTAAATCAATGATTTTTTCATTTATTGATTAATTTAAAATAAATTGAATTAAAGTATATTATTAGAAATTGAATTAATTAGTCAAAGGAAAATCTAGATAGGTGATATTTTTGCTTGAAGTATTTTTCTAGTGTATTTAATTAAATAGAAAATTAATATTTAAGTTGATTTTCATCATCATACTTAAATATTTGTAATTTTTCTTATATATTTAATTAAATAGGAAAATTATATTTTTTGTTGTAAATTAATTTTATTAATTAATTTTGGGCCAACATTAAATTAGAATAATTTTTCCAGGATTTATTTTTTTTTATTTTAATATGCATTATTCGAAAAATTTATTCTTATATACTTTAATTTTTCGAAATGCAATATATATTTATAGAAAATTAAATTTGAGTTGTAAATTAATTTAAATTAATTTTGTAACAACTTAAATTGATTATTTCTAAATATTTATTGGAAATTATTACTAAGATGGAAATAATTCATGTTATTTTCATATCCATCTAAGTAAAATTTATAAATATTAAATTAAAATTTATATTTGGAACTTTTCATTCTAAATTGGAAATTTTAATTAAATAAATATATATATATTTAAAATAAATAGAATAAATAAAGAGAATCAAAGAAAATACAACTCTTTTTAAATAATGAGCTTGATTATTATTAAGATATTCGATCTCCATTGTGGGTTTTACACCGCGTTTGTTTTAGTGGGTAATCCTCCCTAATGGAGGAACGTTCATTAGCAATTTCGCACCGTTTAACCTCGCATGATAAGTAGTTTGTAAGTGTTTTGTATGGTATGGATCACCCTAATGGTGGCGACCATACTTGACTTGCAAATTATGAAACAATGGTGGAAGCTCATAAGAGAGAATTGCCTTGACTCTCGCCTAAACGGGACAACGCTGAATTCCAATCTTGATCGAATAAAAGGTTGCTAGAATGTCTAACATTTTAGACGAGCTGACAACTCTATTCAATGAATGGTAGCTTTGACTCTCGCCTAAACGGGACACTGATATCAGTTTGTTGAAAACCTTGGAAATTATTTAGGATTGTAAGTTTTAGTATTTTCACTTGTCATTCCTACCTGCTATATGCTTATAATTTCTGAATTGTGTATGAATTTATATTGAACCATGTTATTTTCTGTTATTAAGTTGTAGTTTAATTTCGAATCTTCATTGTTGGTGTAACTTGGCTTGTTTATCTAATGAGATAAATCCCTAGTGGATTTTCACCATTAGACATACATAATAGTGTTAGATCTCAAAAGATAAATATTGTATATGCGACATCTAGCTGTTCATCAATTGATGACACCTTAGACTAGTATTTTTACGATATGAAACAAGAAGATTGTATAAATAAGATTACTTTGACTTTCGCTAATCGAAGCATCGTTGGATTCTTATTTTAAACGAAATTATCCTAATTCCTCTTAGCTTATTCATTTCGAATTAGCTCAATAATATATCATTGGATGAATGGTCTATAAATCATTTCATGTCATTCTATATTTTCTCTTAAGAAATTAAATGACGCATATGATTATAATCCCGAAATTCTATTCCTAATTGATATAAATCCTCAATCTTAGAAATCTCCTACTTGTATGGGCAAATCTGACTTAGAGTTTGTATTAGTAGTGGTGGTCCAAGAAAGAATTACACATTATATTTGGTTGAATTTAAGTCTTTGACTTTAATTTTAGAATCCAAATAGAAATTTTCTTATATTTCTAATTCCAGAATACAATACAGTTACACTTTCTCAAGTGTTTAATATCCATCTTCTATTAATGGATTAAAACTGTATGGAATATGAGTTAGGTATTCTGTGACCAGGATCCACTTGCAGTATTCTAAGAACTCTTTGATGTAACTAAACCTATGTCATCAAAAGACTCTACCACATTTTTTTTAATCTATGGCATTTGTATCTTGTTCATAGTGGATTTGACAAGATCAATCTCTACAAAGAGTTAATATGCCTATATCCACTGAAAGTAGTTCACCTCATTCGCAGATGGATGTACATTCAGGGGTGGATATGAGTTTTTCGTTGTATTCTTAAAACGTAACTCTAGATTATACCTTATGCAAAGAAATTTAAAATGTTTAAAAATTTCATTAATTTCTAGCAATGGTTAATACCATTAAGGTAAGTGGTTAAAGATCTTGCGAACTGATAGGGGTGGAGAAATAGTTAGTAGATATGCAGTTCAAAGATCATTAAATTGATTTTTGAATTATATCCAAACTTACCTCCCCAGAAATTTCGAGTTGCGTATTGATGATTAGTTACTAGTCGTTGCCTAATTCCTTCTATGGTAATACAATTTCAGAATGATGTAATGGTTGTATACTTAATGTAAATCATTACTAGATTCATGGATGACCTAATAAAAATCTTAAGAAAAGCTAGAACTGTTAACCATGGTTTGTTAGCTTTTCTAAGTGATTAGGGGTGGACCATCCCATTGTCAATAGATAAGAAAGTGTTTGTTCAAACAAATACTACTTTTCTAAGAAAATGACTAAGTCTGAAAAACAAGTAGCAAATAAAGGAGATATTTTTCTTGATTCCAAAAGTGTTCTATCATCTTATATAACATATGATGATCCCACTGCCTCTGTTGTCTTGTCACAACCAAAGAGGTTAATACCATTTAGTTTTCTTCGACATAATTCACGGTACCTTGTCGTAGTGGGAGAGTTTCTAGGAACTCACCTTCTTATGACTTGGGAGACACTAGTGATTAAAATCCATTGTGAGTTTAAACAAGTAATGGATTGTCAAGATAAGAAACTAAGAAGAAAAGCCAATAGAACTATGGTTTAATCCATTCACATGGAGTAACCTAAAGTTTTCTATTACAAGGACATAAAAGGAAATTTTAGTTAATAAGTCTATTCTATGGACTTAACAAAACTTCCTGTTCCTAGTATTATAGGTTTAAGTTTATCTAAACCTATGGCTTGTGGTATACCTGGTAATTACTTACTCTAATGCAAGCAACTTACTTTAGTAAGATGCTGAAGCATTTTCTTTCTAATGGCAATCTATAGAAGCTTCACAACTTCTTAGACATAGATTTTATTTATCTAAGGAAAAGTCTTAACTATTCCAGAAAAGATAAAGCCATGAAAGAATTTCTTATATCAACAGTGAGAGGTCTTAGATATGCTTTTGTATGTCTTAGACCAGACACCTGCTGTTGAGTGGGAGTAATGAGTAGGTATCAGATTAATCCAGGAGAAGAACATTGGAAGACAATCAAGTAAATCTTAAGATAAATAAGAGGAACTATATGTTGGTCTATAAGGGTGTGTTTAAAACTCTTAGACTACACCATATCAGATTTCGAAATTTGCCTTTGTGCTAGTAAATCTTTCTGATAAGATGGTGGTTACTCTGGGGGTGGAATAGTGATTTTGGAGAAGTGTAAAAACCTATCTGAAGTCTCTAGGTCTACCAGAGAGAGACTGAATGTTAAAGTTGCAGGAAAGGTACTTATTCAGTCTAAGGAAAGTTCTATACATCTTTGGCACCATTCCAAATTGCCTTAAACTACTAGTGTTAATTTCCTGATTAACCAAAAGTAGTTGCCAAAGGTATGTATAGAATCCAGTATCCCAAGAGAGTAGACATATAGAGAGGAATTTCACATTATCAATGATTTTGTGATTAAAGGAAGAGTAATGGTGGAGAAAAGGTTGTGGTTAATTCAACCTTTCAGATCCTATTACGAGGAGTTTACTACTACTACACTTGATTTGTATATCAAGGTGTTGAGATTATTTGAAACGCACCTTTTGTTTTATATTAGTGCAAGTGGGAGTTTGTTGGGTTTTATGCCCTAAATAAAACTCATTTCAATATAATCAGATTTACTTATTAATATAGATCAGAAATAACATTTAATGTTGCATGGTTCACATGATTTATTTCATTATTATATGTACATAATGTATAGATTCCTCTGAAACCCTTTTCACATACTTGATCCTGTTTATTGTGCCGTCAACACATTGGAAAGTAAACATGACTATGTGAATAAAGTTTCCTAGATTTATCAGACATAGGGTTTTACTGATATGATAATCTACAACAGAGTTTACTTGCATTTGGAGAAGTGTTATGTTCTTTCCAGAGCATTGGTTAAAGTAAAGCTCAGGTTGGATGCATGGAGTATGCAACGGAAGGGACCGATATTGAAATTTGACTTAGATTTATTAAACTTACCGTAAAATCTATTCAAGTCAATATCGCCAAGTTGATCCTAGATCAAATGATCTTAATCCTGATATGATTAGGCTCAATCTTGAAAGGCTATTCGTGTTCTTTGATTTGTTAGTTAAGCCTACTTTTAGGTCAGGGTGATACGTACATTTTGGGAACACGGTAGTGCAATTGAGTGGGAGCGCTATCATAAACATGGAATCTATAGCTTCTATCTGGCGAATAGTAAGCAAAGGATGATCTCGTTCGAGCTTGACCAAACGAACATAAATGGTGGAGTACTCATTTCACATAAGCTGAAATATCATTTATACGGGGTCGTTGTTTTAAGGAATAAATACATTGTAGGGTGTAACGGTAATTTAATCCCTTTACAATGTAGATCATTCATATAGAGGATCATTGATCACATTAGGATTATAACAATGGATAACTAATGATGTGTCTATATGGTGGAACATATAGAGCATTCTATATACTGAGAGTGCAATTCTAAGTTCTATGTGTGGATTCAACGAAGAATTAATAAGTTAGTGAATTTTAGTGCTAAATTCTTGATCTACTTATTGGAAGCTCGGTTATATAGACCCATGGTCCCCCCACTAGTTGAGATAATATTGCTTGTAAGACTCATGTAATTGGTTTTGATTAATCAATTATAATTCACAAGTTAGACTATGTCTATTTGTGAAATTTTCACTAAGTAAGGGCGAAATTGTAAAGAAAGAGTTTATAGGGGCATATTTGTTAATTATGATACTTTGTATGGTTCAATTAATAAATATGATAAATGACAATATTATTTAATAATTATTTATAGTTATTAAATAGTTAGAATTGGCATTTAAATGGTTGAATTAGGAAATTGGCATTTTTGAGAAAATCAGATACAAAAGGTGTTAAAATTGCAAAATTGCAAAGCCCAAGGCCCAATCCACTAATGCTATGGCCGGCCACCTATGTAGCTATTTTAAATTGATTTTTTCATTATTTTAATGCCATATAATTCAAATCTAACCCTAGTGGAATGCTATAAATAGATAGTGAAGGCTTCAGGAAAATTACACTTTTCTTCAGACTTTCTGAATCAGAAAAACTGAGCCTTCTCTCTCCCTATCTTTAGCTGACCACTCTCTCTCTTCTTCTTCAATATTTCGAAATCCTTAGTGATTAGAGTAGTGCCCTTACACATCAAGCAATACCTCAATCATAGTGAAGAAAGATCATCAGCAAAGGAGTTTCAGCATCAAAGATTCAGAGAAAGAGATCCAGGTTCAGATATTGATAATGCTCTGCTACAGAAAGGAATCAAGGGCTAGATATCTGAACGGAAGGAGTCATTATATTCCGCTGCACCCAATGTAAGGTTTCCTAAACTTTATATGTGTTTAATTTATCGTTTTAGAAAGTTCATATTTAGGATGTTAATAAACATACTTGTGAGTAGATCTAAGATCCTGGTAAAACGAGTTCAACAGCATGATCAATGCTTTGATGCCTATCTGACACAAACACTAAGTTCTCAATCACGCCAATTGCTACCCTCAACTTCTGTAAGAAATACGTCCAGGAGTCGTTATTCTCACTGTCAACGATACCATAAGCAACCGGTAACAATTGGTTGTTCGCATCGTATGCCACAGCAACTAACATTATACCGCCGTACTTCGTCTTCAAGAAGGTGCCATCGATACTCAAAACAGGACGACAAAAAGAAAAGCCCCTTCTACATGCACCGAGTGATATAAAACAGTACTTGAATCGCTCATCCTCTAAGTACAAGTCAGTAATGGTACCTGGATTCTTCTGTTCCAGCATGTACAAGTACCCAGGAAGCTTCATGTATGAAAACTCAGGCGTACCCCTAGCATACGTAAGTCCCATCTCCCTGCACCTCCACGCCTTCACATAACTCATACTGATACCGTAGTTGTCAAACATGTCCCTCTGTATGTCTTTAGCCTTGTACTTAGTTCCGTCTTGGGTGTACTTCCCCTTAATAAGGTGGCCAACTGCCCATGGTGCTGCTTGACGGTGATCTGAACGTCTCGCACTCAAGTTACATGTGTGTTCATTGTGAAATACAGTGACCTCAAAGTTGTCAGAATGCATCTTCTTCCTCCCCCTCAATCTCCATTTACAATCTGGAGCATTGCATGTAACGTACAACACATCAGGGGATGACTTCTTCACCATCCACTCGAAATTGTTATTAAGTGCAAACCTACCCACTACTTGTCTCAGTTCTTCCTTGTTTTCATAAAAATTACCAAGCTCTATCACCCCTGCTTCCTTACTTTGTAAACAAGTAGTTAGCTCATGATTTTCCATTATATCTTCCTCTGTCCACATGGGAGCTTTGAACTTGGTACAAACTTCAAAAGAGGAGAACGTTGAGAACGTTGCATGACGAGCATGTTCTTCAGTTCTGCCTGGTCGACTACTGCTAGTTCCAGGTGTAGTGCGATTTTCACTACGAGGTTGTCGTTCTCGCTGTGTACCTTGGTTACTCGGTACACACTCTAACCTCAACAATGGTCCCGCTACGGGTTCATCGACTGCTAAATCATGTTCATCGTCCATATTCAAATCTACAATAGAATCGTTATTGTAGAAGGGTGTATCGAACTCTTCAAACTGATGAAATCCTGTCGCTTCTTGTTCTTGCCCTACATTGGTCGGAACCTCTAAATTGGTCGGAACCTCTAAATTGGCCGGAACCTCCTCATTCACACCAATCCCAACATCTGTTTCGGGAACGCAAGACCCTACCACACTCCGAGGGAGAGGATTAGTAGGCGGCGTAGGCTCCGAATTCCCAACTTTTCTCACCTTGGTCACGAATAATGGCATAAACTCTGTATTTGACATTGTTGCCCTCATCTCTAAAAACGTTCTCAGTTGGCGTTCTCTCTTAATAACCTCTGGCGCAACCATTTTTCCCTTCATGTACAAGGAACAAATCTCCAACTTTAAATCATACGCTACCGGATCAACTTCCAACTCTTCATATAAAATTTGTCGCAGTTCTTGTAGGGTTGTCTCGGTTGTAACTGTCAACGTCAAGCTGCTATTTGCTTTGTAGATCCAATTATAATTCTCACATAACCAAACACCATCGTACGATACAACAAGGAACACTTTGTCTCCTGCAATTGCAAACCAAAAAAACAAGGTGAGTAAAGGAAAAAACACCCAAAAAAAAATAAAAATCGACATCCCATCGATATCAATAGACATAATGTCGATAATCACAACAGCAGAAATAAGGGCACTGATTGTCGACATTGTGTTGACATACTATCGACATAACGTCGACAACCACACCAAGCATGCTCGCCATCGACATAATATCGACATACCATCGACATTCAATCGACAATTAACAACGGTTGCACATTTAATGTTAATAAATTTTACCTACGTTCCCAACAACCCTTCCCAACTGACACGTTGCATGTCAGACACGTGTCCTATCGACAACATGTCGACATGACGTCGACATGGCATCGACAAATGTGTTAGCAGTGACACTAAATTGGCATGTTGTCGACATGATGTCGACATAGTATCGACATTCAGTCGACAAATACACCATTTCATGCGTTTTACCTGTACAGTTACGCATTTAATGACCATTAAATTTTCAAACATTCCCAACATGTTTACTGCTCTATAAAAGCAAATCCCTTTCTTATTCATAAGTGCTCTTGTCTTCTACTTCTCTCTTACTCTTAAAAATTTCTCTTATTCTTAAGTTCTAAATATGGCCCCAAGAAAGAACGGCAAATTCCCCATCTTAACTCCTGAAGAGTCAAGCAGAGCCTGATGTTGGCATAGTTACTCCTGAAATGCAGAAAGTTTTTGACGCCCAAAGAGCTTTCGAAAGAGAACGATGTGGGAACGAGTTCAGGTTCAGGCAACTTGAAGCACATTTTTGCAAAACTGGTGTACGGCCGGCTCCACCACCAGGGTTCCCCGAAGGATGCCGTCGTTGCAAACTAGGCATCTTTAACGGTAAACCGGTGAAGCCTGGAACATTATGCAAGTATTGCAAGGCTCACCCACAAGCCAAAGAATTTAAAAAAAAAAAATTTCTTATGTTATGGCTTGTGGTGAGTTTTATTTAATGTTTGTTTTTTTTTTTTATGAACTTTATTTTCTGTTTTTTTTTTTTATGTTATTTTATGTTTTTAATGAACTTTATTTAATGTTAATGTTATGTTTATGTTTTATTCACGGTTTTTTTCATTTGCATCGATATTTTGTCGACAAAATATCGACAACTTCTTAAAAAATAAAAATGCTTGTGGTCGACATTCTGTCGACAAATAGTAAATACCATGTTGGTTGCATGATGTCGACAACATGTCGACATTATGTCGACATAACGTCGATAATGGTCGTCACTGACCTTTCCTTTTGTAATCATCGACAAACCATCGACATAGTATCGATATATCATCGATAACACTGGAAAACCCAGAATTCGACTGAAAACCAGATCTGCCAGATCTCAACAATTTCAGACCAAAAAACAGCAGTTCCAACAATAAACACACATATAACAATTTTAAACTACATAAAGTCAAACAAAATGCTTAAAATACAACTTACCCATTATAATGGTGTAAGATTCTTGAGTGATATTGAGTTGTGCTTCGGTTTTCCACCAACACCCACCGAGAAAACAACCATTCAACAGGGAATAAAGAGAGTGACGAGAGAGTGGGACGGATAGAGGGAAATTTTTTGATAAATTTTTCAGTTTTTTTCTACAGAGAGAGAGTGGTGCACGAGAGAGAGGGAAGAGGGAAGAGAGAGAGAAATATCAATTTCAGATTTTAGCTTTTTTTTTTAAAAAAAAAAAAAGGGTAAAATGGAAAGTTCATGTAATTAATGGACTAAATTTGTACAAATTAAGGAAGGGTATAAATTTTGATATGGCTTGTATTATTAAGGCCAAAAATTGAAATTTCCCCTTATAAAATGTATAAGATGTAAGGAATGCATATATTAACTGAATATAATATGTCCACTACAATTTTTTTTTATCAAATCCATATGCATTTGTTACACTTTTTTATATACAACACATCCATATTATGCATGTGTGACCATCCTATTGACCCAGCTTACCCGGAAGGCACTTACCTTTTCTAACACCCTTCTTTTACTATAATATATATAAATATAAATATATAAAAATGTTCATCATCACTGCTTGCTGCTTGAACACAGTACATTGGAAGTAATTAATTAATACTATTTCTGGATTTATACATGGAAGCTTTTAATGTCTGTCATTATCATTTCATACAAAACAAGAGAAAAAAAAAATTAAAAATAATCAATTCCAGCGTCAGAGAGAGCAAAATGATTCTTGATTGCATATTCATCAAGGGTCACTTACATATTACATATAAAATACCATGTTTTGTTTGAGCCACGCCAAGCCAAACATGTTAGGTGGTTCCACAACCTTAGTGTCCTCCTGGATTTCTGTTCCATGATAAATACGAAGGATCCCCTAGTTGTCTGCACAGAACAATTAACCAACAAATCAATAAGATTAACCAGAGTATTCATTTCTTACTATTTACTCATGAACAAACAATGGATTTACCTTGGTTTAATAAGATATACAATGGTGAAAGCCATAGCCAAAAAGAAGCACAGCCCACCAACAGTGAGGTATGCAATACCCATGAAGTCATTTTTGCCACCAAGCCAACTAGTAGTGGAAAGCACAAGCTTCTTCTTTCCATCAAAACTGTAAGTATTGTAGTTGTTTTCCAGTACCACCTGAATGACTTCATTAGCCTCCAGATCTGTCTCTATTCTCCCATACAGTTTTCTGAAGGTTGGCAGAGCAGCAGTTCGCATCCAAACAATAAGGTCTTCTTGCTCACTCAACTGTAGAATAAAATATGTTTTGACCAGATTAGCCGACCACAATCAGTAAAGACAAACAGAGAAACGATGACATGCAGAGAAAGGAGAAACCACACTAACAAATTACTTCATTTCTCAAGTAAACATGACATTTGTAAAAGAATTGGTTCATCAAAAATGATTTACTTGTATATTTTTTATATTCATACAAGTTTTATAATTCAACTTTTAAATAATAGACGAGGAAAAAAAAGCACTTATATAAAAATGGAATTGTTATTTAATGATACACAAAATTACTTCTTTTGTTTCACGTCTTACCCCATGGACAGCACTGAAAAAGAGAAGGGAATATTTTATTTCTAAAACGTGGTAAAATGCTTACCGGTATCGTATCATTAAGAGTTTTGCCACCTTTAATAGTTCCATTCTGAAAGTTCTTTGGAAAGACATCTTTACCAAACTTGTGTTCCCTATCACTCTTCCACGAGATACCCTTTTTGTTCACTGCCAACTGCTGGTTTCCACGGGAAAAACTATAGGTATCGTTAAACAAACTCCAAGCAATTAGACCGCAAGGCACAATCTGCTGACCATTTGCAATATCTTCAGGCTTACAAGAGCTTACATCAGTCGCACTATTATCTCTCAGCTGTTTATCACTTCGGCTCTTGACATACCTAAATTGTAAATAGAAAATATTATAATTGGTAATATAACTGAGATTTATATTCAAGTTCTTTGAACCTCTATATAAAGGGAGTCACAACTTGGGCCAATGGAACTACTGAAACAATAAGCCATCAAGATGGAAATGCAGTGGATGGAAGAAAAATAATGTGAGATTTGTCAGCAGCATTCTGGTGGCAAATTAGCTCCAATCCCACTGACACTCAAAAGATAGAGCGATGACATAAGAGAATTTTGTTCTTCTCTTTTTAACATTTTAAGAATTTATTTGAGCCTTTTCAATCATTATAGATAAAAGGGGAAAAATAAAATAATTTCCATATTAATCAATCTGTTAATTTAGACATTTCGACGAACGGGACAATTTTTGTAAAGAAAACAGAGCCATGTTTTAAAATCCAGATTGATACCATTATGAAGTCAAATACAAAATGCTGACACTAAGAGACCATCTTTGGGTCACATGGACCCTTGTGAGTCGCGACACAGCACATTACACCTACCTATATTCATGTCCTACACCTGTAGTTCACTCATTTGTATCATTGCATCGTAATATTTGCTTCTATACTCCATAAAAAATCTGTTTATTTTTACTTGCAAAGAGAAGGAATAGATTCATCATTCCATACAATGGATTCAAGAACAAGAGAGCAAACTCATGCTTCGTTCCTTTCAGTTAAAAAAAAACACACACACACACAAATGATTAGGTCAAATTATGCACCTACCCAGCACAAACAAAATGCTCACAATAAAGCTAGAATCAAAATTTTGCTCTATGATAGACCTGTTTGATTTCCTTTCATTTTCTTGCACAATTAAACTCTATTTACATTCTAAGATCTTAGAACCCACATGGCAGGTGGGAATGAAAGTAGCGGTTATTCATAGCAGGCCGAGAATTCACTCTTAAATTCTACATGCATGAGTACTCAAATAGCTCTCAAGGTCAGCACAATCATATAAAAAAAGGAAAAATTTAGGAATAAAATAGAAAGAAGTATTATACCTGCGGTGATTCTGATAGAAATTGTCAAGTTGATAATAGATATATATAGGTTTCTTCATACGCTTCGGAACCTTCAAAGAAGAAAAAAAGGATAACATCATACACTTTTAGCAACTAGACTTCATTATTTATATGTTAGCAATAAAATCTCAGTGCACATATGAAACCTCTTCTGATGGTGCACTAACATTTACATTGTTGCAGTGGTATAAAAAGACAATAAGAAAAGAATAGTCCTACCGTTATTGTTCTGTTGCACAATTTAGTTCCAGGGCCCTGAATGAATTCAACTTTACTCTTTCTAAAAGGCTCAGGTATGCACTCAGTTTCATATCGGTCAACAATTTCAACCACCTGCCAGAAAGGTCTTTCCTGATTAACAACTATGCAACTAGATATTCTAAAATGTAATTTTATGAAAGGATGAAGAGTTGAGGATTAGTAAATATACATCGCGTGATGCATAGAGTGACGCAACTCCAATGGGGATGAATACAATGCTAACAAGCATAAAGGCAGAAATCACCTGCAGCAACATAATTATACACACATAAGTCAATTCCTCTGGATTGTAGAAAGCAACTAGAAACATCATAGATGTACACATATATCTAGAGCAACAACAAAAGTATTTCTTACCCATCTTGGAGTAAGAATGGGCTTGCATGCTGGAAGTTCTTGTTGAGTAAATCTTGAATCTGACATTGTTTCAAGTAGAATCATTTAAGAAAAAAATTATAACGAAAAGCTTTATAGAAGTTAGTCGGTAACAATAATAAAATAATTCATACTCTAGTACAATGTTTTAGATTTAGACTTTTTGCTAGCGTCTAAGCTATAATACAGATGATAGCTAACCCTATCATCTTTTTATCAAAACAAAAGTTGTGTGACTTCCATATGTCTGTTTAGAAAAATTCTTTTCTTTGATATTGTAAGATCAAAGATACTAAATAAATTAAACAGCATGCATTCAACCAATGGAATAACGTGTCAATATCAAAATGACAATCTGCAGCAACCATGATGTTCTTTCGCTCTTCCAATAGACATTTTAAAATTAAACTCAAAAGCTTAGGCACGCCCGAGTTGAAAGTTGTCAATCCATATAATTCCACATCAAACTTAAACAAACCTCCTAATCCTCAACTTACAACCTATCAGGCTGCAAAGTCTAGTTCCAAACAAACAACACAGAAATCACAGAGTGCAGAGGTTTCAGGTCCAAAAGTTGTTACGGGACAACCGAAGAGGGGTAACTCAAAGGGGCAGGTATGTGATTTCCCCCCACATTATTGTCTGATGTTCTAGTTTCTTCTGAGTAATAACATAGCAATTGATATTGTTTTCTGGTACCACGGTTACCACAGTTTTCCTCAGCCATAAGTGAGGCTCTACAATAATCTTGGGTGGGTCAGTCTAAGACAAGTGACCTCTGTCTCTTTTCCAAAAAAAAAATATATATATAGTTTTCTGGTACCCAAATATTGTATGGTTAAGAAAGAGAGCCTGGTTTCAAAAATTGTTACAGGAGTCACTTTGATCGATTATCTCATGTGATAAACAGTTATTAATTTCTTCCTGACTCAAATATGCAGTCTTATATATCAATTTAACCCTAACATTAAAACATTAAAAGTAGAAACTTAAATCTAAACAACATCCCATATCCATAATTTAAATTAAACAATAAATTATAACCAATTTGACCATCAAATTCATAAACGCTAATCTTTTTTCACTTCACAAGAAAACCCCAGAGCCCTTCTAAAACAAGAATTTCATATCCGAATACAAATCGAAATCAAATATCGGTACTCGTCAAAATATCAATAACAATAAATATATATAGAAATGAAAGAGGAATAATTACATTTGGGTCGCTTAGAATTTCTTCGGGTGGCAGATGAATCGGCCGATCCAGCGGCCGCTGAGCTGGAAGTTGCCGTATTGGAACTCATGAGAGAAGGCAGATATTTGTAATTAATCGATCTGAAACCCAACCACAACACAAAACAACACCTCCAGACCCAAATGAAGACGAAGACGAAGATGGGATTTGGGAATGAGAGAGGTTTTGAGGTTATGGAAAACGGGTATGGATTTGATTGTTTTGACTTTGGAAGCTCTCTCTCTAAATTTCTCTCTCTACCCCTATTCTATTTCCATTAAATTAAATTATATTTTCTTTTTCTTTTTCTTTTTCTTTTGAGAACAAATATATATACATTTCTATATTCAAGGTTAGGACTTTTAGGCGGCCGGACACCGCCTCTCTAATTTTCTAGAAGTAAAATAAGAAATTAATTAATTTAATTTAGATAAAAGAAAGAGAGAAGAGAGGACGGAAATTACAAAGACTATTATTTATTTTATTTTGTAAGAGATGTTGAATTACTTTTATTTTCTCTTCAAAAAAAATATATATATTAGGGGAAGTTAGACAGACTAGACTACACACGTTTTCTAACCAAAATACAAAATCAATATGGTCAAAGTTATCATTCTTTAGGTTTGGAAACAAAAAAAAAAGGTCATGGTTATTGCTCTAAAACTTAATATTCAAAATGTAAGAATGTTACATAACTCGTGACGAAAGTGGTAACTGAATTATCACAAACAAAATATGCATCTCTTTTTTATTATTAATATTAGGCTTATCTTGGCAAGTTAATCTTTAAATTTTATATTTTGATAAATTAGTTTTCAAATTATATACGTTTTGACAAATTTATCTCTAAACTTTTATTTTTGATAAATTAATCCCCAAACTTTTATCAATTGGACTTTCTGTTTTGTTAAATAACAAAATAGACCTTGAACTTAATTTTTAATAACTCTTTTTTTAATATGACTAATTTAAAAATAATTCATAACACGAACAAATACAAAAAATATAAACAGTTTTATCATAACACTTTTAAATCGGATTATTATTAAATTTTATTTTGACAAAAAATCAGTTCAGGATCCTATTTGTACCATTTTAGAAAATACAGGGTCCATTTTGTCATTTAACAAAACAAAGAGTCCAATTAGTAACTTTTACAAAACACATGGTCCAAAATAGTATTTACCATTTATTGAAAGTCAATAAATAATATTAATAAGTGGTAAAAATGTAATATTTATTGTGGTCTAAAATTTGGTTAAATTTGGTCTGTGTTATCTTTGTACTAAATTTGGCACAATTTTTAGATTGAGCCAAATTTGACACACACTTTACATTACCATCGGAATTAAATTTGAGCAAAATATTCTAAAAAATAACAATACATTATACACTATATTTATAATTCTCCAATAGAGATGCTCTAATCCCAACCCTGGATGAACTCGTAGTGTCTTGCTCATCAATAACAATTTTATTTTCATTAATTTATCAAAACAGAAATACACATTAATTTTTGAAAAATTGTTCAACTCACTAATAAAATTTCAAAAACTAATCACCAATAAAATTCAAAAACTAAATTAAAAGAGTAAAAAAAAATATTGATACTGTCTATTATTATGTCTATCTTTCTTTTACTTTCGTGTAATTTTGTTTTCTTATAAAACATAATAGGATTCACATAATATAAAAATATATTTAAAAGAATGATTCTACAAACGTCATAGAAAATAATACTTTTACTATATATTTATAATTTAATGAAGATATATAATATCAATTACTAGGTAACTAAGCCGCGCTTCGCGCGCGGTATTGTTTAACTTTTATAATCTTTATTTGTATATATATATTTATTATACTTATATTGAGTGATATATCTAAAATATAATATTTTAATGTGTGTATTTAATTATTATTTATAAAAGTTTTTACATTTTATTTTATGGTGCTGTTAAAATACCTTCTCTACAAAAATGAATGTAGGATAACAACTATAAAAGGGATTGTCGTAACATTATCTTTTTATAAAAAGTTGAAAATTACGAGATTTATATAAAACTATTAGTGATAGAATATTTCTATACAAAATGTTTAGATAAGAGAATTAATTTTAATAAATTATATGAATGTAAAATTTATACCTTAAATTGTAATGATGAAAAGAAAACTCATAATCCATATGACTAATTATTTCCATAATAAAATATTTATTTATCTTACTATTTTGCGATAATTAAAATAATAAGTAACGTATGAAGTTGGTTATACAATTGCGCGATTGTTATAATCATATCGTGTTTCGCATAATCATTATGATCATTGAAAAATAAATTTTAATTTATGATTATTCTTTATATTTTTTATTTCAAAAAGTCATATTTTAAGTAGTTGTTAACATTTTTACTAAATAAGTAAAATATTATAAATTATAATCGTTTACCATTTTTCAATAAAGCTGGAATAATATTTTAATTCATATTTCATCACCTTAATTTTTCTTATTTCTTTATGTAACTATTATTAGATATCATTATTAATTACTAAAAAAAATTGATTACCTATTATTCATTAATTGAAGTATATTTAGATTTTATTATATCATTATTTATAATATATTGTTGTGTATAATTTTTTTATAAGTATATTAAATACCTAGAAATGAATAAAAATTAGAAAAAATAGAATCCTAAAATAATTGGATGTTGCCTCAAATATATATTAGATAAATATATAGATTTGATTTGATGACTCAAAATAATAATAATAAAATTATAATTAATTGGAGAAGATTAAGTTATCAATCACTCATATATTTTTAGACAAATCAAAGCGAAACGAATAAAAAATATTTTATTTATATCTCACAAGCATCACCAAAAATAGCTCTTAAACCATGTAAGGCTATTTAAAAAATAAAACTGTGAAACTATATTAGCAAAGTTATCTAGAAAACTTTAAAATAATTATAAAAATAAATAAATACCAATTGAATGATTTTTTTCTCTTCTTCAAAATTTGTAAATTATCCACTCATGGTTATATATATATAAATATATATATATATATATTCAAAGTGGTTTCTTATATTTTTATTAATTTTGAAGTGATGAATTTGACTTCTCATACTTTTTATAATTGTATTTTCAATTTAGTTATTTTGTGGGAACTTCAAATTTTATGTAAAAAAGAAAAATTATTATATCATAATTTGTTAATTTTATAAAAATCTCAAATAATTTTTTTAAAGGATTTTATTTTTAAATGTTTATGTTTTAACTAATTTGGAAACATTAAAAAAATATAATTTAAAAAACTCAAAATTTTTTAAAAAATTAATAAAATATTTTTATTTTGATAAAATTTTAAAAAATATATATTATCTTTAAAATTTTAAATTTTTACCAAGATTGAAAATAAAATAATATATATTTTATTAAAATATGACTAAGTAGGCTAGATTAATACTATTAATCACCCATTATACAATTTTTACAAAGATTACTAAACACCCTTATATAACCTATAATACAACCTCCTTAATGGTATCTAAACCATGTGGGATTTTTTTCTTCTCCTAAAGAACTCTCTAATATTGAGTCAAAAATTAACAAAGTTAATTAAAAAATATAAAAAAAAAAATAACAAAAAAGAAAACATAGAGTAATAGATTGTTAGAATGTCACATTACATTATCTTGTTTATTCCTTTATATCTTACATATAAAATGTGCCTATTTAATGATTTTTTTTATTTAACATAATATTTTATAAATATAAGAATATTATGTTAAATTTAACGATGTTAGTAAGATTACTTTCATAAATATATATAAATATTAATATTATTTATTTTAGATTAATTTAAATATATATAAATATCAATATTATTTGTTTTAGGATAATTGAACTTATAATAATTTTAAATTAATTTAAATATATAAATATTAATATATTATTTGTAAAATTATTATTTTTTTATTGTTATTTTAATATTGGGAGTATGTTAAATATACAATATTAGAAAATATTGTTTAATATACAATATTAATATAAATATTTTAGTAAATTAATAAGTGGTTTTCTTTAATTTATAAAATTTTAAAAATACACATAACAAAAATAAAAACTATAATTAAGTATACGTGCAATGAACGTAACAATAACCTAATATATATACATATAGAAATATAGATTTGTCAACATTAAAAAAAATATAATTTAAAAAAAAAACTTTAATTTTGAAAGTAAATTAATAATTTTTTTTCATTTGTTAGATTTTTAAATAATTAATAAAATAATATATATTTTACTTAAAAAAAATAACTATGTGGGCTAGATTAATACTATTAATCACCCATTATACAACATTCACAAAAATTACTACACATTCATATAGCCTATAATACAACATTCTTAATGATTTCTAAACGATGTGGGATTTTTGCTTCTCCTAAAGAACTTTCTATTATTTAGTTAAAATTAACAAAGTTTCTTAAAAAATACAAAAAAATAACCAAAAAGAAAACATAGAGAAATGAATTTTTAGAATGCCACCTTACATTGTCTTGTGCATTCCTTTATATATATAGATAGATATAGATTTAATATTGGGAGTATGTTAAATATACAATATTAGAAAATATTGTTTAATATACAATATTAATATAAATATTTTAGTAAATTAATAAGTGGTTTTCTTTAATTTATAAAATTTTAAAAATACACCTAACAAAAATAAAAACTATAATTAAGTATACGTGCAATGAACTACTACAATCTAAGCCTTTAGCTTCCCTTTTTTCAATCTAATTTATAAAAAGGGAAGCTAAAGGGGGTGAAAATATCTGCATTGACATTTAGAGGCGGTTTTTTGGTAAAAACCGTAGGTATAGAGTGTATATATATCTATGCCGTCGGTTGGGGGTTGGGAAAAATCAGGGTTTTTTTATATAACCCTATGGCGTCGGTTATTAGGTATTAACCGACGCCATAGGTGCCACCTTTATTCGACACGTGGCACCTATGGCGTCGGTTAATACCTAATAACCGACGCCATAGGGTTATATATCAGAGTCTGTCTGCTTCGTCTTCCTCACTTCCTCATTTCACACCTTGTTGAGCACGAAGAACAGCCACCCACAAGTTGTACCAAAACCCACGAAAAAACCCTCGCCAACCACCACTAAAACAACCTCATTCTCCCTCATTTCTTAACCATTTTACCCCATTTTTGTCTTAAAATCTTCTATTTTCTATACCTAAACCTATACTGTAAAAAAGTTTAGTTTTTTTCCCCTCTATATACCAAACCGAACCTATTACAAAGAAAGGTGGTGGGTATAACTCCGGCCACCGATTTTAGCGGAGAAAACGTTGAGTCTCAACGTCCATTAAGGTATAAATATGCTTTCTATTCATTTTATTTATGTACATTGGTATTATTTCGTTTTTGTAAATTTTTTTAGAATTTTTTTTTTATTAATATTATATTGTGTGTGTTCTAGAGGTGGTCGGATTTTTGTAGCATTTTATCGCCGGATTGCGTTTATAAGGTAAATATTTATTAACTTGATATATAATATATATGTATATATTTTGTGTTTTATTATTGAATATGTGTTTATATATATCTTGTGTGTATATACTATTTGTGTATTTTGTGTATTTGTATTGTATATATATTTGTTGTGAATGAGAATGAGAGGTAGTAGGAATTTAATTAGTTTAGAGATAAAGTTTTTAAAATAATGGTAGTGTGAATATATAATTGATTATATATGTATATATATTTATATGTTATTTTTTAAAAAATTAACTATTGAAATTAGTAACTAGCTAGTAACTTGCTACTTTGTTTAATAACTAGTAAGTAATTTAATAATTAAAATTTTAAATTGGTTGTATATTGCATTATGTTATTGGTTGTGTGCTAATATTTGAGGGTCGACATATTTCGGTGTTGATCGAATTTGCAATAGGTATATCCATCCACTAACCTTTTGTTAGTATAAATAATTATCAATGCATGCTTAGTTGAGTTTGAATATCTTAAATATTCATCCGTAGTGAAGTAGGTTCTGCGAATACATGTACTGCGGTCGGATGGGTGGATAAATTTTGTATTGTTTATGTTAGTTTCTTTGTTCTGTATTGTTATATTTGTTTTGTTTGTTACTTTAGGCACTTTTAAAATTTTTGGGAACGTCCAATTACAGCCGTTATGCTGCCAAAATTTCAGTAGAGTTTGGATCAAATTTTATTATAAAAAACATAAATGTTAAAGGAAAAGTACATAACATAAATAACTAGGTTATTACTCGCTAGTTGTAAGAAATTAGGTGACATAACACATTCATATTTGACTCAAAACATGTTCGTGTTAGTAGGTCTTTATATTTGACTCAAAACATGTTCGTGAAATTAGGTGACATTTGTTTTGTTTGTTACTTTAGGCACTTGTCTTGTATAATCTAATTGATGTGTCTATGCATTTATTATACTTAGTAGGTCTTTATATTTGACTCATAACATGTTCGTGTTAGTACCATGATTATCAATGTCAAAGTTCATATTTGAAAGGTTCTCAAATTTTGTTTATTAATGGTATTAGGAAAATGTTATTAATAGATTTAAATTTTTGGAAACGTTCAATTATAGCCGTTATGCTGACGAAATTTTGGTAGAATTAGGATAATATTTGATTTTCGTTTCTCTTAAACTTGGTTGTTAGGATTTTATCGGAAGTGACTTTATCTAAGTCAAGTACATAATTTTTGGTATAAGGTATGTTTTCTTTAACTTACTTTTGTAAGAATATTTTTTATATATATTTAGATAATCCTTAAATACTTAGAGTAATTTTCGAATAATATTAATACATAGGATAGATATTGTTGAGTGTTAATGATGGATATAGTAAGCTAAAAAAAAACAAAAATATTGGGATAATATACTAATTATTATACAAAACATAACTTAAAAAATTATAAAAATAATAATAATATACTAGAAAAATACAAACCCATATTATAAAATTTAAATGTATAGAAATATTAAATTACATAAAAATTAAAATATTACACATTATTTTATTATTCAATAAACTAATTATTATACAAAACATAACTTAAAAAATTATAAAAATAATAATAATATACTAGAAAAATACAACCCCCTATTATAAAATTTAAATGTATAAAAATATTAAATTACATAAAAATTAAAATATTACACATTATTTTATTATTCAATAAACTAATTATTATACAAAACATAACTTAAAAAATTATAAAAATAATAATAATATACTAGAAAAATACAAACCCATATTATAAAATTTAAATGTATAAAAATATTAAATTACATAAAAATTAAAATATTACACATTATTTTAATATTCAATATACTAATTATTATATAAAACATAACTTAAAAAATTATAAAAATGATACTAAAATACTAGAATACAAACACATATTAATTATAAAATATAAAATATTAATAAAAAAATACCTAATATACAAACATATAGAGCAATGTAAATTTGTATTTATTTAACTTTTTAATTTAATTTTATTTATGCTTTAATTTAATTTAATTAATAATACAAAAATAAATTTAGATTTTTAATAAATGTAAAAAAAAATATATTAATGAAAGCTGAAAAAAAATTTAAGAAACCTCTATGGAGTCGGTTATTTTATAAAAACCGACGCCATATGTACCCCTATGGCGTCGGTTATTTAATAATAACCGACGCCATAGGGGTCCTATGGTGTCGGTTATTTCATAATAACCGACGCCATAGGGGTACATATGGCGTCGGTTTTTATAAACCCTTTAGCGTCGCCCTGATCAGCGTCGGTAGCGAATTTCGCGAAAACCGACGCTGAAAGAGCTTAAAAACCGCCTCTAAAGGGGGTTTTTGTAGTAGTACGTAACAATAATCTAATATATATACATATAGATATATAGATTTGCCAACATTAAAAAAATATAATTTAAAAAAAACTTTAATTTTGAAAATAAATTAATAATTTTTTTCATTTGTTAGATTTTTAAATAATTAATAAAATAATATATATTTTATTTTAAAAAAAAAAATAACTATGTGGGCTAGATTAATACTATTAATCACCCATTATACAACATTCACAAAAATTACTACACATTCATATAGCCTATAATACAACATTCTTAATGTAATCTAAACGATGTGGGATTTTTGCTTTTCCTAAAGAACTTTCTATTATTGAGTTAAAATTAACAAAGTTTCTCAAAAAATACAAAAAAAATAACAAAAAAGAAAACATAGAGAAATGAATTCTTAGAATGCCACCTTAGAATGCCACCTCACATTGTCTTGTGCATTCCTTTATATAGATATATAGATTATAATATTGTTTATGTTAGAGTTTCATAAAAGATTTTACATTTCATGACAAAAATATGTTTCTTTTATATGCATGCACTTCCGTTGATTCTAAAAAGATAAAATAAAAATAATAATAGATAGATAGTGCATTCAAGTTGTAATATATAATAAGTGAAATGTTTTAGTGTAGTAAGTAAAGTCTTTTATTTTCTTTCTCTTGAAAATAATAACAAAATATGTAATCAATCATTTATGAACCACCTTATAAAAAAATATATTATAGCCCCATTTCCACGACTACATTCATCCTTATTCTTATAGCTTGGTATAGTATCACTCAAAAATTTGATATTTTTATTTTAAAACTTATTATTACTCATGTCTAACATAGTCATATCTTGATTGATGCATTTAAAACTTTGAGTACACATTTGATTTTATATTAAAATATAAGAGATTTAATATTAAATTATACTTTTTTTGAAAAGTAAAATCAACTTTTATTAACTTTCGAAATCAGTTACCAAAGTAGGCAACAACTCAGTTGGAATATTTTCCATACTGAAGGTACAATCAGGATAAAATAAAGACGCTCTAGCAAACTCATGAGCAACTCTATTAACTGACCGCTTAACAAAACAAAAATAGACATTATTTAGACTAGCCAACATAGCTTTGCACTCTTGGATCACACATCCAAAATGAGAAGACAGAATAGCCGAGTTCCGCAAAGCTTATACGACCACTAAGCAATCCGTCTCGACCCAAACTGAATTGTAAGTTTGGTCTTTAATCCAACTTAGAGCTTCCCGAAAGCTCAGAGCTTCGGCAATGGACGGAGCAATATTACCATTATGTAATTTAGTACAGCCTTCGAAAAGCATAGCATTGTGGTCACGAACCACCAAGGCACTTCCAAATCGGTTTTGTCCTTCAAAAATAGCTGCATCCACATTGATCTTGATACTATTAACCTGTGGTTTTAACCAACGCTCCATCCCATCATAGTCTTGAAGATCAGACCATAATGACTCAATTTGAGTTTTTTGAGCGTATTTCCATTGATCAAGATAGCTTTTAGCAGAGGCGACTATGGCTGAAAAATTAAACGATTTCCCTTGCCATACGACATCATTTCTCGCTCCCCAAACTGCCCAACAAAGAGCAGCAGCCAGGCCTTGTTTTTCTACTGTCAAATGCGTGAAAACATTCACACACCAGTCCAGGAAAAAGCCTCCTGCTGCAATCACGGTAGTGCCGATGCCTACCCTCTCCCACACCTTTATAACCACTCGACATGTCAATAGGACGTGTGTGATTGTCTCGTCCATCTCCTCACACAAAGGACACCTCGTGTTGACTGGAACATGCTTAGAAGCGAGTTGAGAGAGAGTTGGAAGACAATTAGAACCGGCTCTCCACATCAGGTTCTTGATTTTTGGTGGCAGTTTCAATGACCATAACGTCTTCCAAAAAGCAGAGGCAGCTAACTCATTACCAAGTCCTTTCAATTTTTGTTGTAACTGTTGGGTTTTATGCCCTAAATAAAACTCTTTACAATCTGATTAGTTATCAATATAAGGAATTTGAAGTGATTGATGTTTGCATGAATTTTACATGCTAATGGTTTAATATGTTTATTACATTCACACACACAAAATCAGTTAAATCCAGATCATATATTTATTCACAATTACAGTATCGTCAACACAGTGGAATGTGTGTTGGAAGTTATTTTACCAGGATCTTAGATCTACTCACAAGTATGTTGATTTAACAACCTAAATATGAACTTCTAAAACGATGGGAAATTAAACACATAAGAGTATCAGAAATCTTACAGTGATTGCAGCGGAATATATGTCTCCTCCCACTCAGATCTCTAACCCTTGATTCCTTTCTGTAGCAGAGTATAATCAAGATCTGAGTCCGATAGTCCTTCTTTGTTGTTTCTGAATTCTACACAGCCTTCCTCACTATGATTGAGGTATTACTTGATGTGTGTGGGCACTACTCTAGCACTTATACATTTCGAAACAGTGAAGGAAGAGAGAGAGAGAGAGGGTGGCGGCTCAGAGAGAATTTTCTGAGAGAAAATTCTTTCAGAATAATACTGTGAAAAGGTTGTACAGTTGTGTGCAACTCTGAAGCCTTTGCCTTCTATTTATAGAAGACCACCAAGGGCTATGATTGACATTTGGAATTGAAAAAAACAAAGAGAAAAGGAAGCTAAGTGGCCGGCCTAGGCATTGTGGAAACAAGGCTTGCCACTTTTCCAACTTTCCTTTTCCTACACTGATAGTTTCCTGTTTTGTCAAAAACTGCCCATTCCATTGTTCAACCACATAAATGACAAATCTAATTATTTAATAATTAAAATTAATTATCAAATAATATATTATCATTTATTTTATTAATAATGAAACTAATTAAAGTTTCCTAATTAATAAATATGCCCTTCAAAATCTCTATTTACTGTTTTGCCCTTAATAAGTGATAAATTCTCAAATAGACAAGTCTATCTTGAGAATTTTTAATTGATTAATTAAAATCAATTAAATGAGTCTTACAAGTAATATCATCTCAACTAGTGAGGGGACCATGGGTCTATATATCCGAGCTTCCAATAAGCAGATCTAGAATTTACCACTTAAATTCACTGACTTATTAATTCTTCGTTGAATCCACACATAGAACTCAGAATTGCACTCTCAGTATATAGAATGCTCTATATGTTCCACCATATAGACACATTATTAGTTATCCATTGTAATAATTCTAATTTGATCAATGATCCTCTATATGGATGATTTACACTGTAAAGGGACTAAATTACCGTAACACCCTACAATGTATTTTATCCTTAAAACACTTAACCCTGTATAAATGATATTTCAACTAAGTGAAATGAGTACTCAATCATTTATCTCGTTTGGTTAAGCTCGAAGGAAATCACCCTTTGCTTACTATTCGCCAGATAGAAGCTATAGATTCCATATTTATGTTAGCGCTCCCACTCAATCGCACTACCGTGTTCCCAAAATGTATGTACTGCCCAGACTAAAGATTAGGCTTAACTAACAAATCAAAGAACACGAATAATACTCTTGAAATTAAGCCTAACCATATCAGGATTTCGATCATGTGATCTAGGATCAACTTATGATATTGAATTGAATAGATGTTTACGGTAAGTTTCAAAATCTAATTCAAAGTTCAATATCGGTCCATTCCAATGCATACTCCATGCATCCAACCTGAGCTTTACTTTAACCTATGTTCTGGAAAGAACATAACATTTCTCCAAATGTAAGTAAACTCTGTTGTAGATTGTCATATCAGTGAAACCCAGTGTTCTGATAAATCTAGGAATACTTTATTCACATAGTCATGTTTATTTTCCACTGTGTTGACAACACAATAAACATGATCAAGTATGTGAAAAGGGTTTGGATGAATTTATAAATCAAATAGACAAGCAATTGATTAAGTGAACCAAAACATACACAAGTGAATGAAAAATTACTTCTGTTACTTTATTGATATTGAATAATCTGGATTATATTGAAACAGAGTTTTATTTAGGGCATAAAACCCAACAAACTCCCACTTGCACTAATATAAAACAAATCAGTACATTTCAATTAATCCTAAATTCGACGCGTGCTTTTCGAATGAAGTTACCGCCAAGACTTTGGTGAATGGATCAGCCAAGTTATCCCGCGTATCCACTTTCTCCACCGGACATCCCCTCTTGCCACATATTCTCTGATAATATGATACTTTCTTTCTATATGCTTACTTCTCTTGTGGCTCCGAGGTTCCTTACTGTTGGCTATAGCTCCAGTGTTATCACAAAGCAGGACTAGAGGCTTTTCCATTCCAGGAACTACACCGAGACTGGTGAAGAACTTCCTAAGCCAGACAACCTCTTTAGCTGCTTCAGCCGCAGCTATGTATTCTGCCTCCATGGTAGAATCCGAAATCGCAGTTTGTTTAGCACTTCTCCAAACCACTGCTCCACCCCCAAGAGTAAACACCATCCCAGATGTAGATTTCCTGTCTTCAAGACATCCCTGGAAATCTGAGTCTGTATAGCCTAAGGGATTTAAAGCACCACCCTTGTAGACTAATACATAATCTCTTGTACTCTTTAAGTATTTCAAAATATACTTAACAACATTCCAATGTACCCGTCCTGGATTTGACTGATACCTGCTCACGATTCCAACTGCATAGCAGATGTCAGGTCTAGTGCATAGCATAGCATACATTAGACTTCCAACTGCAGAAGCATAAGGAATTTTTGCCATGTCTTCTATCTCTTGAGGATCAGTAGGACACTGTTCCTTAGATAGACGGATACCATGTCTAGAGGGCATGTTTGCCCCTTTGGTATTGGTCATGGAAAATCTCTCTAGAACTTTGTCAATGTAAGCTGTTTGAGAGAGAGCAAGGGATCTGTTCTTTCGGTTTCTGACAATCTGAATACCAAGAACATAGACTGCCTCACCCAAGTCTTTCATGTCAAATTGAGTGTCAAGCCATTCCTTGATGTGAGTCATTTTCTTGACATTGTTTCCAATGATCAAAATGTCATCAACATAAAGGACCAGGAATACTACTACTTGGTTTTCTTTGAGTTGGTAAACACAAGGTTCATCTTCATTCTGATGAAAGCCGTAGGTCTTGATGATCTCATCAAACCTTTTGTTCCATGAGCGAGAAGCTTGCTTAAGCCCATATATGGACCTATTTAATTTGCAAACTTTATTCTCCCCGCCTGTGAAGAACATAACCTTCGGTTGCTCCATATAGATGGTTTCTTCAAGAAGCCCATTAAGAAAGGCTGTCTTGACATCCATTTGCCAAATTTCATAATCTAAAGCGCCACTATGGAGAGAAGAATTCGGATGGATTTGAGCATGGCAACAAAAGGATCTAAAAGTTTCCTCATAGTCCACACCTTCTCTTTGGGTATAACCCTTGGCGACCGCCTAGCTTTGAAAGTTTCGACTTCGCCTCCGGCACCTCTTTTCTTCTTGTAGACCCATTTACATCCAATTGGACGAAAATCATCGTGTGGTTCTACATATTCCCGTACTTTGTTCTTTTTCATGGAATCCATTTCCTCGAATCCATACCGGCTGACCATAGCTTCCGTTGCGGACTTGCCATTGCCTGTTTATAGGTCAATGGGTCGTCATCAATACCGTCACCAACGACCATATTGATTTCACCATCCAAGCCATAACGAGATGGTTTCGTAGAAACCCTCCCACTACGACGAGGAGCGGTGACCTCTCGAACGGGAGCTTTAGTAGTAGTTTTCTCGATTCTTTGCTAACCGAGGGAGTGGGATGTTCCTCTTCTTGAGTAGAAGAAGATGGTACATTTGAAGGAACAGTATCTGTGAGCATTTCCTCTAATACAATTTCACTTTTCGGTTTGTTGTCTTTCATATAGTTATCTTCAAGGAAAGTAGCATTTGTAGAAACAAACACTTTGTTATCCTTGTGACTATAGAATAGTCCACCCCTAGTCTCTTTAGAATTTCTGACAAACATGCAAACCTCAGTTCGCGATTCCAGTTTGCCTTCTTTCTTTCTTAAGACGTGAGCGGGGCACCCCAAATCCTATAATGGCGCAAACTAGGTGTGCGACCATTCCATAGTTCAACGGGTGTCTTAGGGATCTGCTTTAGATGGAACAACATTTAAAATGTCGTTTGCCATTTGAATAGCATATCCCCGTAAGGACGTAGTCGAGTTGAATAACTCAAAGATAGACCTAACCATTTCTAAGAGAGTGCGATTTCTCCTTTCTGCAACTCCATTCGCTGTGGAGTGCTTGGGGCGATATATTGGGATTCAATTCCAAGTTCAATTAAATGATCTTTGAACCGCATATCCATATATTCTCCACCCCTATCGATTCGCAAGATCTTTAATGTTTTACCTAATTGGTTTTGAGCCAAAGCATGAAATTCCCGAAACTTTTCAAACGTTTCGCATTTCTTTTGCATTAGGTAAAGAAAACTATATCTAGAGAAATCGTCAATGAAAGTGACGAAATACTCATAACCTCCTCTGGCTTTTACATTCAGCGGTCCGCAAACATCTGAATGTACTATCCCTAGGGGTTCTTTGGCACGCTCTCCCTTTGCAGAGAAAGAACGTTTGGTCATTTTTCCTTCTAGGCAAGACTCGCAGATTGGCAGTTCTCCTAAGACGACATTTTTCAATGGACCGTCTTTGGTTAGCCTATTGAGTCTATCAAAACCTATATGACCTAAACGTAAATGCCATAGATAAGTTTGATCATCATTATCAATCTCTTTTCTCTTAAGGCTTCTAGGTTTAGCTACATTGAAAAGTTCAGTATTTAGTGAGATTTGAGTATCAGGTCTTAAAACATAAAGCCCTCGTTCCATGTTTGCAACACATATATGAAATCCATTACGAGAAATTGAACAATTTGAACTCGAAAAATTCAATATATAAAATTGTGTCTGTAAACATGAAACACTAATCAAGTTTCTACTAAAATTAGGAATATATAAAACATTCTCTAAAAGTAAAAACTTCTTAGAATTAAACTTGATTCAGGTTGTTCCTCTTGCTTTAACTGATACCAACTCGCCATTTCCAACTTTAAGCTTTAACTCATCTGGGTGAAGATTCTCCCAAGTTTCAAGCAACTGCAATGAAGAACATACATGGTTAGTAGATCCAGAATCAACAATCCAGGAGGATTTGTCGTTCTCTAAAACACATGATTCAAATACAAAAGCATCACCTTCGTTTGAATTGTCTAGAAGCCTGGGACATTGTTCTTCTTTATGTCCCTTTCCATTACAATTCGCACATAGAACATGATGTTTGATAATTGTACTTGAAGAAGCAGCTTTGTTAGAGCCCTCATGCTTAATCTTCTTCCTCTGATTAAAGCTTGCAATGCTAGGAGGTCTCATTGCAATCAGATCCCGCTCATGGGCCCTCAACTCAGACTCGAGTTTGTCCATGTCGGAGGAGTTAGGATTGTTCAATAAATAATATAGAACAAAACTGTTATACTCCTGAGGAAGACTATAAAGTATGAGTTTTACCCATTGTTCCTTTGATAAATCAATTCCTAGTAGATTTGCCTTTTGGAATTTCAGATTCATCAACAATAGGTGCGAGTTAATGCAACTACCAGGATGCATTTTCACACTATTGAGTTCTTTTGCAAAGATACTAACTAGGAGTGGATCGGGATGAGGGTTATTCATATTGGCACTACAACATATCAATAAACAGAAGTAAGGTTTTGGTTCTATAAATTCATACACAGGTTCAGAAAACAAATAATCACATGTGTTATAAAAAAAATACTAAATCTAACATAGTTTATTTTCCAAGGTTTCCAACGAACTGATACAGTGTCCCGTTTAGGCGAGAGTCAAAGCATCATCCATTGAATAGAGTTGTCAATTCATCTAAAATGTCAAACATTCTAGCAACCTTTTATTCGATCAAGATTGAAATTCAGCGTTGTCCTGTTTAGGCGAGAGTCAAGGCAATTCTATCTTATGAGCTTCTACCATTGTTTCGCATTCTTGTAAGTCTTATATAGTCGCCACCATTAGGGTGGTCATGAACCATATAAATAAACCTATAAGAATACTTATCTTTCGAGATTAAACGGCGCTAACTTGCTAATGAACGTTCCTCCATTAGGGAGGATTACTCACTAAAACAATAGCTATGTAAAACCAACAATGGAGATCGAATTTCTCTTGATTAAAGCTCATTATTTAAACATGTATTTTGTTTAATCATTTATATTCCATATCTCAATAATGAAATATTACAAATTAAAGTAAAAACTTTAATTAAATTTCAAAAATGGAATAATTTTGAAAAATATCTTATTTAAGTTGTTTAGAAAAATCTAAATACCCAACTTAAAAATATTCCTCAACCAATGACTTAATTAAATGTTACCAATTAAGTAGTAACCACTTAATTTAGAAGATATTCCATTTTAAGTTCCCATATTTAGAAAATATCAACTTAAAAAATATCTAAAGAATCTTAATAACCAATTCCCAAAATTCCTCAACTTAATTTATAATAGGAAATTCAAAAATATTCAAATCTAAGTTGATTTGATAGATTTAACTAAATCTCAACTTAAATAGGAATATTTAATGAAATTATAAAATTAAGATTCAGAAAGAATTTATATGGTTATAATTCCATATTTAATTAAAAACAAGAAAAATACATATAGCTTTCCAGAATATAACTATTCAAACTATGTTTTTCTTAAATTAATTTCAAGGAAGAATGAAATTAATTATGTTGCTAATCAATCTTTTATTAGGTCAAACTAATATAATTAACCTAGCACAGTTATCCAAATCAGGCAAATGGGCCTTCACAATTGGGGTTGTTCATGTGAGGGGGGGCTGGGTCCAGTATGTCGTACCCACTTCTAGGGCTCTCAACTCTCACACAAGGCCCAAAAGAGAGGAATTTAACCTTAAAATGAATAACTGTTATTAATTGAATAGGCTCACAACTAAATGAGCCTAAATAAAATCTATCAGTTATGATATTTTATTTAGCAACAACAACCTATATGTATCTATAATAGAAATTAAACATATAGGCTCACACAGGCATACACATTTGGATGGATCCTATCATGTTGCTAGGTCATACACAGATGAAAGAAGTTTGTAAAAATTACCTGTTACAAATTATTTACTTGATCTATCATCAATTGAACCTAAGGTTAAAATTAGATCATCGGATCTATCATCAAGTTAACCAAGGCAATTTAGATCAAGCAATAATAGGTTTTAGAAAACTTACAAACAATCTAAAACACATACTCCTGCAACAAGGTTAGATTTGGATAGTTGGATGTAGGATTTATTTAAATTATTTACTTGATCTATCATCAATTGAACCTAAGGTTAAAATTAGATCATCGGATCTATCATCAAGTTAACCAAGGCAATTTAGATCAAGCAATAATAGGTTTTAGAAAACTTACAAACAATCTAAAACACATACTCCTGCAACAAGGTTAGATTTGGATAGTTGGATGTAGGATTTATTTAATTTTAAACATTTATTTCGAAAATAAAATTAAAATTAAACCTACCATTTTGAAAAAATTAGGTTTTGGGTAACCTAAATGTCATTTCAAAATAAATAACTTTCCTTTTAAATTTCATGTTATTTAATAAATTAAATAATAAAATAGAAAATGGTAAATACATACCCTTTTCTTGTTTTACAATTTAATTTAATTAAAAAATAATAAAATTTAAAAGTTAACAAAAATACCTTATTTCCTCTTTTAAAATTATCATGATTATCTTGATCTTATTTTAATTAAGGTCAAGTTACCAAAAAAAAAAAAATTAATATCTGACCTTAAAAAAAAATAAAATAATCAAATTTTAAAGGAAATAAGAAAAGAGGTAAGCAAAACTTGATTTTTCCTATTTTCAAAATCAAATTACACTAATATCTAAAATTAATTTTAAAAATTAAAATTAATTTATTTCTGATAATTAGATTTGAAATTTGAAAAACAAAAATCAATATACAAAACTACACAAAAAATCGGAATTTAATTCCATGAAATAGCATGAAAAATCGAAAAAATTGGAAAATTGGATGAACTGTACGGATGGCATGCCATGCATGGCCATCCGCGCGCGTATCTTGGGTGCTTGACCGAGAAATCACGGCGCAGGAAGGCTGCAAGCAGCCATTCTGCGCGCGTGATGATGTTGCTCGTCACCCCGATTTTTCCAATTTTCAAAAATTCATAACTAATTCAAATTAAATCGAAATCAAGTTCTGTAAGAAAGTAAATTGCTTAGAATTTTCCAAACTATCCAACAAAAATAATTACAGAATAAGAACAGTAACCATTTTTCCCAGAATTCACAAACAACAATCAAACATCAATATGACACTCAAAGCAACATGATACCATCCAAAAAACAAGCAAATCGTTTTAAGTCCAAATTTATTGCAAGCAAATCAATTACCATGGCTCTGGTGCCAGTTGTTGGAAGTTATTTTACCAGGATCTTAGATCTACTCACAAGTATGTTGATTTAACAACCTAAATATGAACTTCTAAAACGATGGGAAATTAAACACATAAGAGTATCAGAAATCTTACAGTGATTGCAGCGGAATATATGTCTCCTCCCACTCAGATCTCTAACCCTTGATTCCTTTCTGTAGCAGAGTATAATCAAGATCTGAGTCCGATAGTCCTTCTTTGTTGTTTCTGAATTCTACACAGCCTTCCTCACTATGATTGAGGTATTACTTGATGTGTGTGGGCACTACTCTAGCACTTATACATTTCGAAACAGTGAAGGAAGAGAGAGAGAGAGAGGGTGGCGGCTCAGAGAGAATTTTCTGAGAGAAAATTCTTTCAGAATAATACTGTGAAAAGGTTGTACAGTTGTGTGCAACTCTGAAGCCTTTGCCTTCTATTTATAGAAGACCACCAAGGGCTATGATTGACATTTGGAATTGAAAAAAACAAAGAGAAAAGGAAGCTAAGTGGCCGGCCTAGGCATTGTGGAAACAAGGCTTGCCACTTTTCTAACTTTCCTTTTCCTACACTGATAGTTTCCTGTTTTGTCAAAAACTGCCCATTCCATTGTTCAACCACATAAATGACAAATCTAATTATTTAATAATTAAAATTAATTATCAAATAATATATTATCATTTATTTTATTAATAATGAAACTAATTAAAGTTTCCTAATTAATAAATATGCCCTTCAAAATCTCTATTTACTGTTTTGCCCTTAATAAGTGATAAATTCTCAAATAGACAAGTCTATCTTGAGAATTTTTAATTGATTAATTAAAATCAATTAAATGAGTCTTACAAGTAATATCATCTCAACTAGTGAGGGGACCATGGGTCTATATATCCGAGCTTCCAATAAGCAGATATAGAATTTACCATTTAAATTCACTGACTTATTAATTCTTCGTTGAATCCACACATAGAACTCAGAATTGCACTCTCAGTATATAGAATGCTCTATATGTTCCACCATATAGACACATTATTAGTTATCCATTGTTATAATTCTAATTTGATCAATGATCCTCTATATGGATGATTTACACTGTAAAGGGACTAAATTACCGTAACACCCTACAATGTATTTTATCCTTAAAACACTTAACCCTGTATAAATGATATTTCAACTAAGTGAAATGAGTACTCAATCATTTATCTCGTTTGGTTAAGCTCGAAGGAAATCACCCTTTGCTTACTATTCGCCAGATAGAAGCTATAGATTCCATATTTATGTTAGCGCTCCCACTCAATCGCACTACCGTGTTCCCAAAATGTATGTATTGCCCAGACTAAAGATTAGGCTTAACTAACAAATCAAAGAACACGAATAATACTCTTGAAATTAAGCCTAACCATATCAGGATTTCGATCATGTGATCTAGGATCAACTTATGATATTGAATTGAATAGATGTTTACGGTAAGTTTCAAAATCTAATTCAAAGTTCAATATCGGTCCATTCCAATGCATACTCCATGCATCCAACCTGAGCTTTACTTTAACCTATGTTCTGGAAAGAACATAACATTTCTCCAAATGTAAGTAAACTCTGTTGTAGATTGTCATATCAGTGAAACCCAGTGTTCTGATAAATCTAGGAATACTTTATTCACATAGTCATGTTTATTTTCCACTGTGTTGACAACACAATAAACATGATCAAGTATGTGAAAAGGGTTTGGATGAATTTATAAATCAAATAGACAAGCAATTGATTAAGTGAACCAAAACATACACAAGTGAATGAAAAATTACTTCTGTTACTTTATTGATATTGAATAATCTGGATTATATTGAAACAGAGTTTTATTTAGGGCATAAAACCCAACAATGTGATTGTGATCATATGAATCAAAAGACTTGGTCCCTATTTCATCAGTGTTGTTGGATTTACACTAATGTGATAATCAGCGATGATGTGTACTTACACTTGGAGTAAGTGTTATATTCTTTCCAGGACATTAGTAAAGTATACTAGTTTCGAATGTATGGAGTATACATTGGACTGGACCGATATTGCAACTAAGTTAAGATATTACAAACTTACCGTTATATATATCTTTCCAAGTCAATATCTGTAGTTGATCTTAAGATTAAAAGAATCTAAATCCTGATATGCTTAGGCTCAACTCAGGAGTGCTATTCATGTTCTTTGATTTATTAGTTAAGCCTACTTTTAGGTCAGGGTGATACGTATATTTTGGGAACATGATAGTATGATTGAGTGGGAGTGCTAAACATAAATATGGAATCTATAGCTTCTACTGGTGTATAGAAGTCAAGTGATGATTCCCTTCGAGCTTAGCAAATAGAAGTAAATGGATGAGCTCTTGTTTAACTGACTAATTATTAGATCACTAAACACCATTTATAGGTAGCTAAGTGTTTTAAGGGGCAAAATACATTGAGGGGTGAGAACGGTAAAGAAATCCCATCTCGATGTAGATCATCTATATAGAGGATCTTGAAATCACAATAAGATTATAACAATGGTTAAATGAGATAGCATATTGATATCGTGGAACATATAATATGCTCTATATAAGTCTGAGAGTGCAATTCTAAGTTCTAAGAGTGGATTCAACGAAGAATTAATAAGTAGGAATTTACTTGATAAATTTGGTTCACTTATTGGAAGCTCAACATATAGATCCATGGTCCCCATTCTAGTTCAGAACATTCTGCTTGTAAGACTCATTAATTGATTCGTGATTGATCAATTATAATTCTAAAGTTAGACTGTGTCTAATTTGTGAATTTTCACTAAGCAAGGGTGAAATTGTAAAGAAAAGAGATTCTAGGTTTATTTATTTATTAATGGACTTTATATGTCTAGTTAATAATTAAATTAAATGACAATATTATTTAATAATCTATTTTAGTTATTAAATAATTAGTTTTGGCATTTAAATGGTTAGAATTGAAAAATTAGCGTTTTTGAGAAAATAGAAATAAAATTTGTGAAAACTGCAAAAATCAAGTGGGACCCATTATCTACACCTTGGCCGGCCACTATTTGTGGAAATTCAAATTGATTTTTTCATTATTTTAATGCCTAATAATTCCTAACCTAAACCTAGTAGTTGCCTATAAATAGAAAGTGATGGCTCAGTCAAATCACATGCTTTAACACATGCTTTCATAACATCTTCTGACAGAAATTTCTCTCTTCAGAAAAACTGAGCCTTCCCTTTTCTATACCTGGCCGAAACCATTCTTCTCTTTTCTCTCTTCTATATTTCGTGACCCTAGTGAAAGAGTAAGTGCCCACACACAGCAAGCAGTAACTCAATCATAGATTGGAAGACTGTGAAGGATCAAACTTAAAGAAGAAGGACATTCGGGCTCAGATCTTGATTATACTCTGCTACATAAAGGATACAAGGGTTAGAGATCTGAGTGGAAAGAGACATTAATTCCGCTGCATCAATGTAAGGTTTTCTTAACTTTATATGTGTTTAATTTATCGTTTTAGAAAGTTCATATTTAGGGTGTTAAACTGTTGGGTTTTATGCCCTAAATAAAACTCATTTCATATAATCAGATTTACTTATTAATAAAGATCAGAAATAACATTTTATGTTGCATGGTTAACATGATTTATTTCATGATTATATGTATATAATGTATGAATTCTTTTTAAGTCCAGAACATATGAGTTTGTTAAAGATTATAGTGTTGTCAGCACAGTGGAATATAATCTTTATTATATGTTCAAAAGTTTATTCCCTGATTTGTCAGAACACTGGATTTAGACTGACATGGTATAATCAGCGATAGGTATTCTTACACCTTGGAAAAGTGTTATGTCCTTTCCAGGACATTGGCAAAGTTTACCAGTATCGGATGTATGGAGTATACATCGGAAGGGACCGATATTGAACTTTGATTAGATATGTTAAAACTTACCGTAATATCTATTCAATTCAATATCAACTGTTGATCCTAGATCACATGATCGAAATCCTGATATGGTTAGGCTCAATTTCAAGAGTGTTACTCGTGTTCTTTGATTTGTTAGTTAAGCCCAGTTTTGTATCAGGGTGATACGTACATTTTGGGAACACGGTAATGCAATTGAGTGGGGGAGCGCTAACATAAATATGGAATCTATAGCTTCTATTTGGCAAATAGAAGTAAAGGATGATTTCCTTCGAGCTTAACCAAACGAAGATAAATGGTGGAGATCTCATTTCACTTAGGTGAAATATCATTTATACAGGGTTAAGTGTTTTAATTAAGGATAAAATACATTGTAGGGTGTTACGGTAATTTAATCCCTGTACAGTGTAAATCATCTATATAGAGGATCATTGATCACATTAGGGTTATAACAATGGATAACTAATGACGTGTCTATATCGTGGAACATATAGAACGTTTCTATATGACTGAGAGTGCAATTCCAAGTTCTAAGTGTGGATTCAATGAGGAATTAATAAGTTAGGGAATTTACTTGGTAAATTCGGTTCGACTTATTGGAAGCTCGGTTATATAGACCCATGGTCCCCATACTAGTTGAGACCATACTGCTTGTAAGACTCAGTTAATTGATTTTAATTAATCAATTATAATTCTAAAAGTTAGACTATGTCTACTTTATGAATTCTCACAGTTTAAGGATGAAATCGTAAAGAATAGGGTTTCTAGGTTTAATTATTAATTAAGAGACTTTGTATGTCTAATTAATAATTATTTTAAATGACAATATTATTTAATAATCTATTTTAGTTATTAAATAATTAGTTTTGGCATTTAAATGATTAGAATTGGAAAAGTGGCATTTTTGGAGAAATAGAAATAAAATTGAGGAAACTGCAAAATCCAAGTGAGGCCCATTTCCCTCTATGGCCGAGCACTCCCTTTGTGTTTCCCAATTATTATTTTTATTTTTTTAATTGTCATGTAATTGCTAATCAAAGCCTAGCTATAATAGGAAAGTGGTGAATCACACTAAATAAGGCAGTTAATCAATTACACAGTAAAAGAGGAAACTGTTTATTTGGAAAGTTGTGCTCTCCCTTCTCCCTATATATAGCAGCCCTTGTTCTCTTCTCTTGTACATCATATGATGCATGAAAAACCACGAAATTGAGAGAGAAAAATAGAGAGAAATTTCGAAATCCTTGTGAGATGAGTATTGCCCACACACATCAAGTGGTATCTCAATCATAGTATGGAAGACTATGGAATTTCTGCATCAAAGAAGGAGAAAAGAAGATCCAGGTTCAGATCTTGGTGATGCTCTGCTACAGAAAGGAATCAAGGGCTAGAGATCTGAACGGAAGGAGTCATATTATTCCGCTGCACCCACTGTAAGGTTTTCTAACTTTATATGTGTTTATTTTCATTGTTTTAGAATTCATATTAGGTTATTAATCCAACATACTTGTTAGTAAATCTAGATCCTGGTAAAATAATTTCCAACATAAACAACATACTTGTGAGTAGATCTAAGATCCTGGTAAAATAAATTCCAACAGTAACGTGTAAGCGCTTCTGACCGAGTACATGCCATTGGACTCATTGGACCAGCAAAGAACATCCGAAGCTTGGTTTGTGCTTAAGGAAATTTGCCTTATCAACCTCTGGTCACGTTCCTCAAACAAATCGTTTAGAATATCATCATCCCAGGAAGACATATCCATCGACATTAAATTGCACACTTTGGCATGTTGAAGAGCTCGATGAGATGAAGTCACTAGAGGTTGTTGGTGATCAGGCAGCCATGGTTCATTCAGCACATTAATAGATGAGCCATTCCCAACACTCCAACGAACTCCCGCCCGAACAAGAGACTGAGCTTCCCAAACACTTCGCCACACAAAACTTGGATTGTTTCCTATAGGGGGCGAGAGGTATGTTCCATTTGAGAAGTATCTCGCCTTGAAAATGCGAGAAACCAGAGACTCGGTTCTTGTTAGGAAGCGCCAACCTTGTTTTCCCAAGAGAGCCAAGTTAAAATCATGAAGATTTCGAAACCCAAGACCCCCATTGCTTTTGCTATTACACATCCGCTCCCATGACATCCAAGGTATACCTTTGTTTTCCTTCGACGAACTCTTCCACCAAAATCTCGCCATGGTACTTTCAATGTCTCTACTAATCTCCAAAGGAAGCAAAAACACATTCATAGCATAGCTAGGGAGAGCTTGTGCTACCGACTTAATTAACACCTCTTTACCGGCACGAGAAAGAACTTTTGAGTCCCAACCTTGAAGCTTTTTCCTGACTCTGTCCTTCAAGAAACCCAACACAGCCGACTTATTCCTTCCCATAGTACTTGGAAGCCCCAGATTCATACTCCTTTCATCTGCTTGTGGCATTTGCAACAAAGAGTTAATATACTCCCTCACCTGGTTCGCAGTATTTAGTACTATAGAAGATTGATGATTTCCCCAAGTTAACTTTTTGTCCTGAAGCGCATTCAAACTGATGAAGAAGTTCTCGAATCCGATTGGCCTCTTGAAGAGTGGCTTTACAATACAAGTAACTGTCGTCAGCGAAAAGCATATGAGACACTTTCGGTGCACCATTCACCACTTTACACCCATGAATGAGACCCATATCATCATACCTTTTAATCAAAGCTGATAAACCTTCCGCACACAGGATAAAAATGTAGGGTGACAATGGATCACCTTGACGGATACCTCTTGATGGAGTAATCGGTCCCATAGTTCTTCCACCATGAATCACTTTGTACCTTGCCGAACTAACACACTTCATCACCAAGGAAATCCAAATATCCGAGAAGCCAATCTTTCTAAGCACCGAATCCAAAAAACTCCACTCAATGCGGTCATAGGCTTTGCTAAGATCCAGTTTTAAAGCCATATATCCATCCTTGCCCTTTCTTTTTCTCTTCAAGTAATGAAGTACTTCAAAGGAAACCAGAATATTATCAGTAATTAGTCTCCCTGGAATGAAAGCGCTTTGGGATTCAGATACAATATGGTCCATATAAGGCTTCATCCTATTAGTCATTACTTTAGTGATGATCTTATACAGAACATTACATAAAGCAATTGGTCTTAAATCAACCATACTTTCAGGAACTTCCTTTTTCGGAATCAACACCACATTAGCATCTCCACAAGCCGAACCAAACTCCCCTGTAGTGAAAAAATCCTGAACCACATTGACAATATCAAGCTGAATGATGTCCCAACACTTCTGATAAAAAGCAGGAGTCATACCGTCTGGGCCAGGACTCTTATCTGGGTGCATACTGAACACAGCTTTCCGTACTTCCTCGGCAAGAATTGGTTGATGAAGCTCTTCATTGATTTGGGTAGTAACCCTTCTTTGAATGCATTGAATCACCATGTCACTGCCTAAGTTCGTTGCACTGAACAGAGAAGAGAAATAATCCACAACGACATTCGCAAGGCCATTTTCCCAATCCTTCCAATTACCGCTAGAATCTTTAAGTTTTGAAATTTTGTTGAAACTCTTTCTATTAATAGCAGCCCTATGGAAATATTTAGTGTTCTAATCGCCTTCCTTCAACCAAAATTGCTTCGCCCTCTGCTTCCAAAAAGCTTCCTTTTGATCCAACACCATAAAAAGCTCCTTTTTCTTCTCACTATACCGCTGGACAGAGATAGTATCTCGTTTGTTCTTCAATTGTTTTAACTCATTTCGGCACTTATTAATTCGGAGCTTAAAATTGCCAGTCACATTCTTTCCCCAAGTTGATAACTTCTCAGCACAAAGAGAGATTTTTTCTGCCACACTTACATGGCTAGTAACATTCCAACAGTCCTTCACAATCTCTAAGCACATTGCTTCCTTTAACCAAGCGTTTTCGAACCTGAAATGCCGATTAGGAATGAAAGCATCCGGAGCCACGAATTCTAGGAAGATTGGCGAATGGTCTGAAGAGGAAAATTCAAGGTTTAATAACCGAGCTTATGTAAAAGTTTGAAGCCAAGACGATGAAACAAGGGCACGATCCAATCTGACTTCTATCCAACGAGAAGTTCCCCTCCCTTTTTCCCATGTATATGCATAACCAATCAAATCCATATCAAATAAATCACAATCCATTAGAGCTTGCTCAAAACCAGAGATTAACCAACTCGGGTAAGGTTGTCCTCCACGCTTGTCACTTTGGCTAAGAACATTGTTTAAATCACCAATTACGCACCATGGTTCACTCGAATTGTTTACTAGGGACCTAAGCAAGTGTTGGAAATTATTTTACCAGGATCTAGATTTACTAACAAGTATGTTGGATTAACAACCTAATATGAATTCTAAAACAATGAAAATAAACACATATAAAGTTAGAAAACCTTACAGTGGGTGCAGTGGAATATTATGACTCCTTCCGTTCAGATCTCTAGCCCTTGATTCCTTTCTGTAGCAGAGCATCACCAAGATCTGAACCTGGATCTTCTTTTCTCCTTCTTTGGTGTAGAATTTCCATAGTCTTCCATACTATGATTGAGATACCACTTGATGTGTGTGGGCACTACTCATCACTTAAGAGAATTCAAAAAATAGAGAAGAAAGAAAGAGAGAGAGTGGCAGTTTCATAGTGTTTGAGAGAATAAACTGTAAAGTGTGTCTCAAACCTGAAGCCTTTACCTTCTATTTATAGAATACCACATAGGGTTAAAGTTGAATTATTTGGCATTTTAAAATGAAAAATTAAATGAGAAATAGGGGTAAAGGTGGCCGGCCATGTGTTGAGGAAACACAAATCCTTCCACTTTTCCAACTTTCCTATTTCATCATTTCTAGTTTCCCATTTTCTCAAAATTGCCAATTCTCTCTTTCAACTTCATAAATGTCAAATCTAATTATTTAATAACTATAATTAATTATTAAATAATATATTGTCATTTATTAATAAAAACTAATCAAAGTTTCCCAATTAATAAATATACCATTTAAACTCTCTATTTATTGTTTTACCCTTGCTTAGTGAAAATTCATAAAGTAGACATAGTCTAACTTTTAGAATTATAATTGATTAATTAAAATCAATTAACTGAGTCTTACAAGCAGTATGGTCTCAACTAGTATGGGGACCATGGGTCTATATAACCGAGCTTCCAATAAGTCGAACCGAATTTACCAAGTAAATTCTCTAACTTATTAATTCCTCATTGAATCCACACTTAGAACTTGGAATTGCACTCTCAGTCATATAGAAACGCTCTATATGTTCCACGATATAGACACGTCATTAGTTATCCATTGTTATAACCCTAATGTGATCAATGATCCTCTATATAGATGATTTACACTGTAAAGGGATTAAATTACCGTAACACCCTACAATGTATTTTATCCTTAAAACACTTAACCCTGTATAAATGATATTTCACCTAAGTGAAATGAGATCTCCACCATTTATCTTCGTTTGGTTAAGCTCGAAGAAAATCATCCTTTACTTCTATTTGCCAAATAGAAGCTATAGATTCCATATTTATGTTAGCGCTCCCACTCAATTGCATTACCGTGTTCCCAAAATGTACGTATCACCCTGATACAAAACTAGGCTTAACTAACAAATCAAAGAACACGAGTAACACTCTTGAAATTGAGCCTAACCATATCAGGATTGAGATCATTTGATCTAGGATCAACAGGTGATATTGAATTGAATAGATATTACGGTAAGTTTTAACATATCTAATCAAAGTTCAATATCGGTCCCTTCCGATGTATACTCCATACATCCGATACTGGTAAACTTTGCCAATGTCCTGGAAAGGACATAACACTTTTCCAAGGTGTAAGAATACCTATCGCTGATTATACCATGTCAGTCTAAATCCAGTGTTCTGACAAATCAGGGAATCAACTTTTGAACATATAATAAAGATTATATTCCACTGTGCTGACAACACTATAATCTTTAACAAACACATATGTTCTGGACTTAAAAGGAATTCATACATTATATACATATAATCATGAAATAAATCATGTGAACCATGCAACATAAAATGTTATTTCTGATCTTTATTAATAAGTAAATCTGATTATATGAAATGAGTTTTATTTAGGGCATAAAACCCAACAGCAAGTTCCATGTATCCATCCTTTGTTGCCTTTGGGGTTCACCATAAACTCCTGTAAGTCTCCACTTTGGGCTGCCTTCAACTTCTACCATAAAATCAATATGGTTTTGAGAAAAGCTAATTATTTTACCATCTTTTTCATTTTTCCACAATAAAGCAAGTCCACCACTCCTCCCTTGGGCTTCAACTATAAACACTCCTTCATAGCCCAATCCCCGGCCCACAAACTCAACTCTAGCTTTATTACTTTTTGTTTCACACAGAAAAACAAAATTGGGTTGCTTTTGAGTAACAGTCTCTTTAAGCAATTGAAAAGCCCGTTGGTTCCCAAGCCCACGACAATTCCAACTTAACACATTCATAAGTCTTGGTGGGCCTGTGACACAGAACCCGCCCCAACTAAGTTTTTTGGCCCTACTGAAGTTTCCACCAGTACCCCCATTCGACCCATTTGAAATAACTTCAACAATTCTTTTCCTTTTTGATTCAAGGACCAGTAGATCACCATTAATACCATCATTTATTTCTTCCCTCATATTAGTATCTCGTATACCATAATCATTTGGAGATCCCAAAGAATCAACCAGAGAGTTATTAATATTGATGTCGATGTCAACTCCTCTAAATCCTCCATCCCATCCCACTGATCGTGGAACCGATTGATGCATCCCTTGATTATCGCCACCATTAGAACTCCCAGACATTGTTTCTCGTACAGCCGTACTGCCTCCCATGCTGTCGCCGGAGCTATCCCCTCACACCATTAAACCTTGCCGAAGCCATTTGGTGCTGATCGTATGTTGTCTTCTCCTTGGTATGGCTTTTAATTCCAGGTTGTATGGTTTCTTTATCAGATGAAGTGGGGTATCAAACAACTTAGGACAGAATTTTTCGGGATGTCCAAGGATTCCACAGATAAAATAAAAAGTTGGGAGATCCTCATACTTAAAATTGGCATAACATATCTCCCCTCCTTTCTTTTCTAATTTCATTCTTCTTTTCAAAGATAAATCAATACGAACAGAAACACGTACCCTAAGGTAATCTCGCCAAATTCCCATGAAATTATTCTTATCCGCTTCCACGAAGGTGCCAATGTAGTTCCCGATGTCTTTGACCACCTTTGCTGACATGAAACCCGTTGATAAACCATGAAGCTGAATCCAGAAATCCAGTTTGTTAAGAATCACTGCCCGTGGATTTACACCTTGTTTCAGTTTCGAAAAAATCAGGGGAACCCTGTCAAACGTCCAGGGGCTACCCTCCACAACTCTATCCACATCTATCTGATGATAAAACTGGAATAAATAAACATTCTCACCCAATTCTTTCACAAACATACCTCTGCCAGGTCTCCACAATGACGCCATCTTATGTTGCATAGCCATGAAATCCAGTTCTCTTTCTGTATGAAATCGTCCTACAACACACCATCGGTCATCAAAGTCTGATAATTCCTTATCATTTGTGTCGTATAAGAGGCCTTCATCATCATCCTCTCCACTTGTTAACGTGATAAAATTCCTCTCACTCTCCATATCCATTCGACCATCATCCGCCATGATCAGATCAGACAAACAAAAATCCGCTAGAAGCCAAAAGACCACTTTACACTTTATCGTTTAACAGTTTGACAACAAACAGAGAGAACACAGGTCAAAAGACCAGACTTTCTATTAAATTATACTAATAATAATGTTTCATATAAAATATTATTAGTTTACCGCTAGTGTTCTTTAACAATTTTCTTTGAAAGAGCAAGACAATCGAAAAAAGACCAACATTTTATTCTCCAATAAAAAAAAACATGAGTTTTTAATTGATCATATACATTTATTTTTATTTTATTTTTTTAAATTTAGTCAATATATTTACTAAACAAACCAACAATTTCGCTCTTAAAGTTTTTAAAAAAATATTTACTAAACAAACCAACAATTTCGCTATATATTTTTTTTTTTAAAAAAAACAACAATTACAATGAAAAAGATACATACTTCCTCTATAAAATGGAACGAGCAACATATGGAAGATTCCCATTCATGGAGGTGGCCTAACTTAGGTAATGGTTAATGTAGATTACAAAAAAAAAAATTACGCCCCACTCACTTTAAATTTTGGGTCCGTCACTGTCTACAATGACGATAATTGAAACAAATTTACACATAGCACATCAAATATGTATCACAACTCCATCAAAGTATTCAATTTTGTTTCAAAAATATTTCATGCAAAGATATGAGTGAAAAATCTCAAAAGAAATCATGAAATTAATCATTAACAAACTTAAATTAAAAATCACACCCATAGAACTTATTCAAAGATAAATAAATAAATCAGACCCATAACTACAGACTCACCAATTTCATTTTCTTCTAGTCATTTCTCACATTGTCGAGCCTAACCCATAATATACTATCACAATCACATCGTCGACCAACTGCAGTAGTCCGTTGACCTTGCATTCCGTCACAAAACTTTCGTGGAGGGTAGAAGGAGGGATCAAAGATGGTGGGTAAGGAATGTTTCTATGTTGGATGAGAAAGACAAAGTTTTTAGAGATCGTAAATTAGGATTTGATATTTTTTAAAAAAAATATTTATTTTTGGAAAATACCGATGCATTCCTATTTGTTTTTGTATCTGAAATAATTTTTTAATCAAATTTTTTCTTATGATCATATACGTTATAATTATTTAAAACGCAAAATTTTAAGAAATTCAAAAAAAATTAACACGCTGAAAATAAGATTCAAATAATGTTTGCATATGTGACTATTCTATTTTATATGTGTGTGAAATAGACAGTTTGAATACTAATTTCTATTTTGTAAATTATTCTGAATTTTTTAAAATTTTATAAGATATCTTAAATAATTATAACGTACATGAACATGAAAAAAATTAAATTAAAAAATTCTTTTAAATGTCAAAACATGTAGAGAATACATTAATACATTTCTTTTAAAGAATCCTTAATTTTTTTACTGACATTTAAAAAAATCATAAAAGTTAATATTTACAGTACCATTTTTACAATTCTAGCAATTACTAGATATAGGGAAATTAGTCATTTTTGTTAAATGACATTAAAATATATGGACAATTACATTTTACAGAAATGTTAAAGTTGTGACTAAATGTCAATTACAGAAATGTTACTAAAAGAAATGTTTCTTAAAATGCTACTATTATGACATTTTCTTACAAGTGTTACCTATCTAAATGTCACTTATATGATGTTGGCTAAGTGTTTCAATTTATTGAAGAGAAAGATACTCATGAGGAGAAAACAAGAAACAAGAAGCAGGTAAGTGACGCAAATACCATAACAAGTATTTTTTTTTTCCTTTAACAAAGAGTATTTTTTTTTTGTTATATTAAACTATTAAAATGATTGTAATACTACTATGCTATACTAAAAAAAATGTATTTTAATAATTTTAAAATTTTAGAAGTTTATTTTTGTAATTAAAAATTTTAGACCGTAAAATTATAAATAAAATATAAAACAGGATATTTTTGAAAATTTCCTTAATATTTTTAAGCTTAGAATATAAATGTTATCTATATATATATATTTAAATTTATTTAGGATTTTTGCCTCTCGAATTTTGATATGTACCAACTCATACCCTTGAATTTTGAAGACTGTTAAAATTTCCTCCTGAAATATTGAGATTATTGAATTTAAAAACTTTTGTCTAATTTTAGTAAGAAAAGTCTAACATGGATGAAAGTTTCAGAGACATGATTTGACACTTTGTTAAAGTTCGAAGAACATGATTTGGTAGATATCAAAATCGGGGAGCATGATTTAGTACATGGACAATCACTGAATTAGTAAAATTGAATAAAATTGGATAAAAATCCTTAAATCCAACAATCTTAGTAGTTTAGGAGAATTTTTAACGACCAGAAAAGTTCAAGAGACATGATTTAGTACATGTCAAAGTTCAGGAAGTAAAAATTCTATCAGTCATCTAATTATTTAAATACTAAAAGCTACTAATAATAATTATAATAAATATTAAGATCGGTTTGGACGAGTTAACTTGACTAAATTAATAAAGTCATTAAGCGAGTTAAGTTTTTTTTTTTAATTTTTAATTGGACGAGTTACAATTAAAAATTTACAATTACAACTTAATATTTATATTCGATTAGTAAAAATATACCATAACTCGATCAATATACATAACAATTAAATTTTTTTATACACGAACATTGTTGTTAGGTACTACTAGTAATATCTTGTACAATCTAGAGGTGGTACTTTATAATTAGTTATTATATAAGAATTATTGGGCTCGTTTGGTACGCCGTATAAAATAATAAATAACACTATATTTGGATTAAGCAATGTATTGTATTAATTATTACGACCAAATTTTTTAATACAATGTATGTTGTATTATTTAATACATAATAAATGGTCTGTATTAGCTTGTATTATAATATTTACAAAGGATTTTGGATCAACACCAATCTTCAACCCAGATCCAAACCCGGACTTGGACTCCGGACTCGGATCTAGACTCGAGCCCAAATCTGGACCCGGACCCAGACCCGGACCCAAAGCCCGTACCCCAACCCTAACCCGGGACCCGGACCTAGACCCGGATCCGAATCTGAACCCGGACCCCGGACTGCGGACCCGGACCCAGACCCCGATTCTGGACCCTGAACCCAGACCCAGACCCGGACCCGAACGTAGACCCGAACCCAGACCCGGACCCTGTACCCGGGACTCGGGACCCAAACCCGTAGTTGGTGTCGGGATCAAGTGTATTAGAAATATATTATAACTTAACACAATCAATTAATACAAGTCAATACCAAATATTGTATTGTATTAAATAATACTAATACAATACAATACAATATAACACAATCCAACACAATACAATATATTACAATACGCCAATACGGCGTACTAAACGAGCTCATTATATTTAATTATATGAGATCTAATATTTAATTACACTAATAAATATGACATCACTTACTCTTGCGCGCACGTAATAAATAATAGTCGTTCTGACCCAGGTGGTGACACTACATGCTTAGAAATATGAGTAATTTGCGGCAAAAGCCCCTCAATTATTAATTTACTTGCAAAAAACTATCCAACCTCATATTTTGGTGGGAAAACCCTCCAAAGTAATGTTCCGTTTACATTTTTAAGGTGTCGTCTGTCCAGCCTCGTTAAGTCTTAATTTTGCCCACGTGGCAATGACAGGTCACTAAAAAATTATCCTAAGTGGCAATATTTTACAAAGTAAAAATAAAAATAAAAAATTTAAGAATAATTTGCGGCAAAACTCTCCCAACTATCAATTTACTTGCAAAATACCATCCAACCTTAAAATTTTTTGGATGGTTTTTTGCAAGTAAATTGATAGTTGGAGGGTTTTGCCGCAAATTACTCTTAAAGTTTTTATTTTATTTTGTAAAATATGGCCACATAAGATACTTTTTTAGTGACCTGTCATTGCCACGTGGACAAAATTAAGACTTAACGAAGCTGGGCAGACGACACCTTAAAAATGTAAACGAAACAGTATTTGGAAGATTTTTCCACTAAAATATGAGGTTAGATAGTTTAAACTAGAAATATTAATAAAATAAGTAAATAAATGTAAAGGACCGAACAAAGTGAGAAGAAAGAGTACAACTCTGACTTCTGAGAGTGACTGAGTGAGTGAATTTGGAGCAAAAAGAGCAACACAACAGAAACGGAAATGGTCTCTCTACCCATTGCTCTTCGATCCTTCAGGCTCGTCTCTCGTCTGCCTACCATGCAAAACCCTGCTCTACTCTCTCGCCAGGTCTCTCATTCTTTCTCTCTGTAACTGTAATACACACGCACACACACGCAATTCAGTTATTAAACGCGATCTTGTTTGTTCTCTCTAAATTCTGCAAGAACCCTAACTTTTTCTTTTACCTATACACTATTGGCGTATGATTTGAGTTGGTTTATTTGATAACATAAGTGTTAATTGGACTTTGGTTTTTTTTGGCATGTTAGAAATTTATGTTTGATTTTGAAAGTAATCTTGATATGATTGGACACTTGGAAACTCGAATTTTTTGATATAGTCGTTATGTTTTTCCTTCATAACCATTTGATTGATAAAATTAGATCAGATGTGGCGTACGAGTTTTGTGTCATTCTAAGTTCTAAGTTTGGAAAATTCTACTTTTTACAAGGGTGGTAATGATAGGTACGTACTAAAGAAAAAGGTCCACAGCTTCAATTTAGCTTTTGTGTGTTAAATTTTGATGTTCCATCTCTATGAAATTTTTCTATGTGTGTATATTACAGTGTACAGGTGCAATAACTCATTTATTTAGTTGATTAATTTTACAGTTTATTGAATTGTTAGTATGACATTGAATGTGTGATTTGGTTGCCAGATGACTACGGACGCAAATAGTGTTGCTTCTCAACTGAAGAGTTCTGGTCTGTTACGTACCCAGGGCCTTATTGGAGGGAAATGGATTGATTCGTATAGTGGAGAAACTCTAAAGGTCAGACAAATTAAGCTTTTAACTTTGATGCCCGCAGTGTACATTGAGGATTTTCTGTGTGATTTCCTAAATTTTAGCTGCTTTTTTGATGTTTGGGTTCTAAATAGAAATGGTTGAGAAAACTATGTTGAGAAAACTATATTATACTTTTTGACTTATTTTGTGTAGTCAGGAGTCTCAATTTACATTTTATGGCGCGCTTTATTTTGCAGTCTTGTTTTGGATTGTGATTAGTGCTTGTGCTGCTCTTGTCTGTACCTTTTATTTTGTTGTTTTTGGATATACAATGTTTGATCTTTTTCTTTTTGTTTCCTACTCCATTTGGTTTTCCCTTATGCTACTTCTGGCTGAATTCTATGTCTTGAGGTACTGGCAGGTTTACAATCCATCAACTGGTGAAGTTATAGCAGATGTTCCATGCATGGGTCAGAGGGAAACAAATGACGCGATATCTTCAGCCTATGACGCATATACGTGTATGAGAATGTTGATTGACTTTTTATTATTTTTATTTTTTAACTTCTCTATAGCATATCACATAATGTATGCTAAAGCATTTGTACTGCTTTAGCATACATTTTGTGTTCATCTAGATTCCTATAGGCTACAAGCCTTCTTAATTCTTAAGTATACTATTTTTTTTCTCATTAGTGTGATATGATTGTTCTTTATCCTAAAACAAGTTTTCTTTAGACAAGAAATTTTATTGATTCAAATATTGGACTACTATGGCATTAGCTTTTTGTCTCAGTATTGTACTGGAACTCACAATATTTAAAAAGGGACATAAAGGCCATAATAACTACGATGAATACCATCATACAATAAAAGTGGAGTTATAACCTTTCCAATGCTAAAAATAGAAAGGGATGCATTGGTGTATCCCTCCTTAGTGGTTGCACCAGAGACTTGTCCACTAACATTATATTACTTGCTAGTTCAGCTCTTTTTTATGTTATTACTAAGGGTAGCTCAAATAGTTAGGGATGTGATGTTTAAAAAGTAAAATGAAAAGAAAGTTAGGCACTTGGTTTGCTCCTACAAGATCTGAGATTCAACTTTTTATTTTGGTTCTTTTCTTTTTTCTTCTGAGAGATAAATATCACGTCCATGACTTCCTCTAAAGTATGTTGAGAGCCCACGCATATGGAGGAGAAAAACCGTGGCTACAAAAACCAACACCAAGAAATTCCTGTACAAAATTTGTACAGAAATAAAAAAATACAAATCAGGGAAAATAAATTGTATTATAGACTTCCCTATAACAATTGCTATAGTTTTTTGTTTGCTAAATATTGTAGGGTTAGGTCACGAGAGTAGTTTCAAAAAAATAAAATAAAATATACACGGGCAATATTAAATTAATCATGTCATGAGCTTGCATAACAAGTTTTAAAAGGAGTATTAAACCTTTTATTTGGTTTCATATCAGCAAAATAATGTTCATTCTAGCTCAGTTTCGGAAAAGGAACATCATTGATATTTGAATAAATAAACTTTATTTTCCAGGTGTAGTTTGTGAAAAATATAAATATTATTATTTCTTTTCCTTTTTGTAATTTTAAGGGAAAATACCACAATGAGCTAACTTTGTGGGGACATCTCATCCTGAGTCTTGTAGCTAAAATATTAAAATAAGAAACTACTGTGAACAAGATCAGTATCCTTTGCAAAATTTTACATTGTATCTGATATATACTTTTTTTTTTTGGATGAATTATCTGATATTTATACTTTTGTCAATTATTATTTTACCAACATTTAATTGTATTTAACTTAGCAGGAGGTTGCTAAGTATGTTTGTTAATTTAAATTTTCTCATTATCTTTCATGTAGCTTGGAGCAAACTTACTGCCTCTGAAAGAAGCAAATATTTAAGGAAATGGTATTGTTGCTGCTCCACACTTCATTGTCTCTTCCGTTCATTCTTTCCTAGAGTTTAATTTTGACTTTTTTTTTTTCACACTGTTGCTTTATCTAATGGAAAATATATATGGTACATAAGTTCCCATTTTTATATTTGAATTTTTTAAGTAAATATTGTACTGGCTGGGATTTTAGCTGTTATGTCAGTCATAAAAATCATATTTTGGTGATCAAGGTGTTACAAAGTAAAGAGTTTTAGATAGCTGAGTGAATGCTTATGTTGCCTTCTCTATGTGTAGGATCCAAAATTTAGATCTTTTATTTGATTTGTATGTATTTTTGCTTCTCAACTTTTATCATACATATCTTCTGGACACCTCATGATCCTTTTTTGAGTATGCTTTGTTTCTTTACACTTATCATTGTACTAATCTGTTTTACCATCAGTTATGTCTTTTAAAAAAAATTCACCCCTTACTTTTGGACCATTGAAATATGAAGTATAAATTTTTCTGGTCCAAGACTATTTCTCTCTATGCAAGTGTAGATCAGTTTCAACTATATATATGACAATATCTATATAATTTCTCTTTTTTGAGCTAAAATGAACTACTTGGTTTGTTGAAAGATTACAGAGCTCTAAATTTAAGCAAAACTTCTGCACTTGCACCTTAATATCCATACATAATATTCTTAAAATGCAATCCTTTTAGTCTTTATATGGTTGATGATATGGAGCTCTGGTTTATAAGACCCCCTTTAGAATGCTTAGTTCAGATTTGGTTGTTTGGGGTGACAGAAATCGAAGAAGTTTCTAAGTTTTGCATCTGTGGAGATCTGAGAGAAAACAAAATTTAATTATGGGGCTCTTCTATTGAATTGTGTTCAAGGATTTTATGCACTTTTGTTTTTCTGATTTATTGAGGATTTGAGAATTTTTAGATTAGTCAGATTTTTGTTTTTTATGCATTGAGTCATTGATTTATGAAAGGTTTCTTGTACCTGTGCAAACTTTGTACTCTTTGCATTTGAATCTCTTTTAGTATTGAATAATATTTTTGTTTCTTATATAAAAAAAATGCTGGGCTCAGATGTCACTTTCACTATAATTGTACTTATGTCCTGTCCCATATATCAAGGTATGATCTACTAATTGCCCACAAAGAAGAACTTGGTAAACTCATAACCTTGGAGCAAGGGAAACCTCTAAAAGAAGCTCTTGGTGAGGTATTGACGTATTTATTACTGTTACTTTGTGGGAATAAATCTACAGGTTGAAGTTAATTGACATATTGTCTGAATTGCAACCTAAAGGCCATTTAACACCTAATTAAGAAAAAAATAGCTTAGCATTGAATTACAACCAAAATGACTAATCGTTGAGTAGCATGGAAAAAGGAAAATTTTTAAATCCTTAGTGTTAAAACTCCCTATAGCCACTCAACCCTTTTACTCTTTTTCAAGTAGCAGCTACTTCTGCTTCCATATTGTTGAATATACGCTTATGTTTTTTGATAAGCAACTATCTTTTTGACGCTATTATTCTTGACATTCAATGCTGAGTTCTCTGTAACTCTTCAAAATCGTACGTGATAGTCTCATACCTTCTACTACAGATCAATTATGGAGCTAGTTTCATAGAGTTCTCTGCAGAGGAAGCAAAGCGAGTCTGTGGTGATATAATTCCATCAGCACTTGCTGATCGACGATTGCTTGTTTTGAAGCAGGTATGCAGTATCATGTACAATGTCAATTAACTTATTGACCCAATATTCATTTGAAAGTGATTGTACGTGCAGTTGTATTTGTTTATGAATATATTAATCTTATATGGAAGAAATCGAAATCTACATATAAAGTCTGTATAGCTTTAGGAATTGACTAATTTCAATGTGTTTAGTGTTAACTCACAAACACAAGCTGTACATGGTTCCTGCTATGGAGACAAAGATTTGCATAGTAGAAGAACTGGGAAACAAGAAAGAATCAGGAAGAAAATCAACATATTAACCTTCATATTTTATCTTGTTGCTCAAATCTGCATATTTACATCTAATTAAATCTTGTTAATCTTGTTCAAAAAAAAAAAACAAAAATCTTGTTAATCTTGTTTGATCTCTGAATATCACAACCAAATCTCTCCCTCAAGCTGGTTTGAAGATGGGCTGCCATGAAAATAGTAATGGATTTTCTTTACAAGAATGCATTCCAATCTCTACATAAATCTAAGAAAGACAGGTCCTCGAAAAACTTGGTTTTAAAAACCCAAGTAGCTGTCCAAAACTTAACTTTCTCCCACAAGTCCTCTACTGAACACCCCAAGTAAGCAATATTGTTATAGGAGAGATGGGTTAAAAAAAAGGTGATTACCCCAAAAATAATAATAGGTCATCTAGGATTACATCCAAATGTGCCAATCTCTAAGTAGGTTGGGAAAGAAAATACATTCAAATCTATATTATGAGCTTAGTTGGGCACTCCCCTCTCGTTAGAAAAAAGGTTTAGGAACTAAAGTTTGATTAATTATAAGAAAACATTTTCTAAAAGAACATTTTTGGCCCTGGCAGTTCGACTAAGAGACCTCAAGGATTTTGAGTCTATAGGGTTCAAACCTTGGTACAAATGCCTACCAACACTCCTTTAACACTAGACCACTCCTTACGGTTGGCTAAATACAAATAAGAGAGGATAAAGTAGTAAGTTTTATGAAGACAGTTAGCCAATCCGTGCATGTCGTAATAATCAAATTTAAATAGGTAACAAAACATAAAGTTAAATGTCTATTTCTAATGATATATATTTTTTTAATTTTAGGTAGTGATACCTAATCATTTAATTCAAAAGACAGCTGACTCGCTAATGAATTAAAGATAAACAAACAATAGGGTTGATTCTAAGAAGGAAACTCAAGGTCGAAAATAAAGACAAGAAGTAGAAATGAAAAGTTTTGAAAGGCATCACCTTCTTAGGATTTCGGCTGTTTCAAAAGGTTAAATATGATGTTAAAAGTCTCTACGTAGGCCTCTGCATGCTTTTCATAGTGTTATAACAAGCAATGATCATCATTAAAATGAAAATAAAAATAATAATGATGACTGAATATGTTTTACCAACTGCCCTTCGGGTGGGGTTGTCATGATGCTTGTTTATGTGTCTTTTTTCTCAAATGTCAATTCATGGCAAGGACAAATTTTCTTTTGCAGCCTGTAGGTGTTGTTGGTGCAATTACACCTTGGAACTTTCCACTGGCAATGATCACTCGGAAGGTTTGATTATTCAATATGCATGCAGAATTGTCCAGAAGAACATGAGTTGTCAATGCATGATTTTCATTTCCAACACTCATGTTCTATTATCTTACTTGGAACAGGTTGGCCCTGCTCTTGCATGTGGCTGTACGGTGGTCATAAAACCATCTGAACTTACACCCCTCACAGCTTTGGCAGCAGCTGAGCTCTCCATTCAAGCTGGAATACCACCGGTAATTCAATCATGCATATGTGCTTCCTTTTTAAACCCCTTTTAAAAGAGCAGAACTCTTCTTAAAATGTACATTTCATATTTTCTAGGATTTTTAGTTGATATTGGAGTTGTCCTTATGGAGAAGGTGGGTTAATAGTTGCACTGTAATTTTTTTGGGTCATTTAGGCTTTATGTTTTGATAGTTGTTTTGTTAGGAAGTTAGTTGTGGGTTGTCGTTAGTTAGATGAGGGTGGTCACAGTAATAAAGGGTCTGTATGACTTTTGGAAGAGGGAGCCTCTTGAATCAACTCACTTAGGCTATTTTTGGATTGGATCCAAGATTAGTCCATTGTTGATACATCACTGTGTTTGCGTACCTGGGACCTTCTCACATCACTTTTGAGACCTGAGAGTTCTCTTAAAAAAATTATTTTCAAAACCTGATAGCCTTGTCTGAATATTTTGTACGGAAACAACTTACAAGTAATCAATTATAAGCAAATTTAGTACGAAGCTTTGAGAGGCAAAAAAGAAAAGAAAAAAACGAAAGACAAGCTAGAATTTCTTTGTAGTTTTGAGCTACAGAATACACAATAAATGGACTTTCTTTCTTTTTTTTTTTTCTAAAAAAGTTGTTTTCAATTAAAGTGATCTTCTATTGTATCATTCTAAAATGATATGTGTTTCCTTCTACTTCATGATTTCTCTTCCATTTGTTCAACGTTTTTTCAAAAACAAAGAAAAAAAATTATCTGTTTTTATTTTTTATGATTTCAAGAATTTTTTTTTTTGTTTTAGAAAGACAAGCATGTGTAGTTGTTCTTGCAAAATGCTTTCATCCACCATTAGCACTCCTTGTTGAATTTGAAGAACTAAGTGGCAGAATAACAAGTTATCAATAAGATTGTGGGCCAGATGCACAATCATAGATTTGGTACCTGTGCTGGGGATTGTATCCAATGAACATTGTTGTATCATTTTTCATTTGTTTTACTTGAAAAAATTCACGACATCTGTTTCTAATGACCTTCATTTTATGCAATAGGGTGTTCTGAATGTAGTTATGGGCAATGCTCCTGCTATCGGAGATGCTTTGCTTACCAGTACACAGGTTTATACTGTTATATTATTCTTCACCCTTCTCTCATATGCCCTGCTTCTATTCTCTTTCGGGGATAATTGAATTTTTGAAGGATACTTCATTGCCTCTTTCTTGATTAATGACCCATCAGGTGCGGAAGATCACTTTCACAGGATCAACAGCTGTTGGAAAAAAATTAATGGCAGGTGCTGCTGAGACTGTTAAAAAGGTAAGGTAGATACAGGAAAAAAAACAGTGAAAATATATGTACAAAGAAGTCCTAACCCTAATGTTTCTGATAAAGTGTTTGATTATTGGATCCATCTGGCTCCTTTTCTTGCAAATCATTCTTTTCAGTCTACTGTTTTGGTTGCTCAAGTGAGGATCAAGACTGATGTTATGTTGAAGTATTCAGTACTGGAAATACGTTGTTTTTTTTGGCGGAGTTGAATAGTTGAACTTTCGAGGATAATTTCATGATCGTTTTTCTTTATTTGAAAGAGTGTTTCACATTTCCAAATACTTTCACTTTTTAAGGAGTTTAGAGATTCTATCCACAGTAAACCCATGACTCATCCCATTTTTCTACCCATCATCTTTCAAGTTTAGGATGCTCAATAAATTAATCTTCTTTTTGTAATGTTTTCCTTACAATTCAAAAGATACCTTGTTTTCCTTATGTTTGTTGTAATGTATCTGTTAGTTATAAATAATTAACATCTTGTTCAATATAAAATATATATATTTTATGTTTTTAATTTCTTGAAATATTTAGGTGTCTCTGGAGCTTGGCGGCAATGCTCCCTGCATTGTTTTTGATGATGCAGATCTGGATGTGGCTGTAAAAGGAGTAGTAAGTTGAAATTCTTTGTCTAAAGATGTTACAGTGACGTTATTACCATTTTTTATTTTTTAAATCTTTGTTGTCACTCGGATTTTTTTCTTACTATTATTTTTATAGCTACCTATATTGTTGTCCTGCTGCCTGCTTTTGGTTAAGGATTGTTTGAGTAACATCAACTTACTGATTAGATGGTGGTTAGTTCTTTGAACTAGGAGTGGGCATACAATCCAATCCAACATTTTTCTTCGAATCCAATCCAATCTGATTAGTAATTGGATTTGGAAAATTATCATCTGATTCAATCCAAGTATGCTTCAAAATTCAATCCAATCCAATTAATAATTTTTTATTTTAATAAAGAGACAGGGGTTAGAATTGTGACTGACCCTCACTTATGGTGGAGGAAAACTGTGGTTACAAACCATGTCAACATTACTCATAGATTTACTAAAAAATATTGTTGATTAACTACCCAAAACTCCATCCTCACAACCCAAAAACATATTTGCCAATAATAAAATACATTCCCACTCTCTAATAATGTCTTGGAAACACAGCCCCTCAAAGTACTTGGATTTAAAAACCCAAGTTGTAGTGGATTAGATCAGTTTTTTAATTGGATATCAGTTCGACACTTGATTTTTAAAATATTAACTAAAAAACATTAAAAAGAACACATAAAAACTAAACTACATGTGAGTTCTTAGGATTTTTTGAGGGATTGCTTTAATCAGGTGTAATAGAGTCCATGAAAAATTAATAAACAAGTAAAAATGAAATTTAGATATTTTTTTATTGTATATAAATAAATATAATACATATTATTTGAAATTGGATTGAATCGGTTTTTAATTGGACTTTGAAATATTTTCAATAACCGATCCAATCCAATTAGAATTCAACTATTCACATCCAATTCAATTCGATTGTAATTGGATATTTAACTTTTTGTAATTGGATTGGATTGGATTGGTTCGGTGTTATTAAATTGGATTGGTTTGTGGATCCTGCCCACCCCTAATTTAAACCAATAAAGTCAATAGTGTGTATGTACGGCTAACTCAGTCAAACCTTTAGTTTTATTAATTCTACTTTCAATGTAATTGACAGGGTAGATGATTCCTTACTTTCTTTATGAGGGTAATCTTGGTTACTGATTTCAACTTACCTTGATACTGCTCTGATGAACAGCAGCCCTTAAGCAGCTATAGGAAATGCACTCCCTTTGGTTATATTGGTTTTGATTTGCACATTGGATTGGACCTTTATTGTTTTTCTCTTTCTGTTTGCAATTTAGTTTATGATATGACGAAAACAATGGCAAAAGAGCCCTGCAGTTGCACAGATCTTTACAGGTCTCCATTATTCCTCACATGGTCACCAAGAGATCTGTCACTTGGTCAGCACTCTATTGTTTGGTTGTTGGTGTTGCAGTAAGCTCCAAGTTGACTCAAACTCACTTCAGCACTCTAGAAATCCATGATAACTGAAGTAAATTGAACCACACACAAATATCTCATTTAGGAATGGCATTTTCATTAGTTTTAAAGGACAATGGAATGTCAATTCCATTAGTGAAGCACACACGGTCACCGTGGATCTGTCACAAAGTCAAAACTCTGTATTTTTTGGCTATTGATGGCATGGCACTAAGCATCACACATAGTTAGCCCACCTAAAGTCACGTTGAAACAATACTTCTAGAAATTATAATAACCTAAGCTATTTTTGGAAGAAAATATAACCACAGAATGGAATGGCTATATTTATGAATGATATTTTCATTATTTGTAGAGTAGTCATTCCATTAGAGTAGCTTTTTCAGTACATATGTCAATTTTATTTTTCTTCAATTGATTTCATTCCATCCAAACCAATCACCACCTCAATGTTAGAGGTACCTGATTCCTTGATTTCCAATGAGAGCTCCTCTTGGGAGCAGAACCATGCAGCTCTAGGATTGGACTCTGTGACTAAGCATTTTCTTTGTATTAGAGTGCATGAGTCCCTTTGTTTTTCTGCTAAGTTTGAGGGTTGTACAGGGAAACTAAAATTAACCTTTCCATCTAATTCAAGGCATTTGTTATCAACTATTGTGGAGATCAGCTAAAATTTAGCTTGTAAGTTGTAACCACGGTTTTCCTCTGCCACAAGAGAGGCTACCGAATAAATTTGGGAGGAAGTCAGTCTAAGACAAGTGACCTCTGTCTCTTTTTCAAAAAAAAAAAAAAAATGAAAATTGTGGAGATCAAATTATCAAGGATCCTCAATTAGGATAAAATTATTGGACATTTTCAAATAAAATAATCTTGTCACTGCTCTAATAACTTCACATTCTATATAACTTCTAAAATAACAGAGACAAGCAGTAAGAAATTGACAGATGTGTTGATATCATAAAAAATCTATTTATTCGCGTTTGCTTTTCTCCTTTATTAGTTAGTCTAACAGTCATACGTTATAAGTAAATATATTTGTATCATTTAGTCTAACAATCTTTCATTCTAAGGAAGACTTGTTTGTATTGCTTTTTTCTATTTTCCGTCTTTTGGTTTCAGGGGTGTTGTTTGTTTGGCTTTATTAGTTCAGGGATATTGTTATTTTGCTAGTCATCTACTAAGCCATGCAATTTATTTTACAGATTGCAGCAAAGTTTCGTAATGCAGGACAAACATGTGTATGTGCAAACAGGATCCTTGTACAAGAAGGTCTTGATTGTTATGGCCTTATTCACAGCTGCTTGAAACTGTTTCCTTGTAGTTTATATGACTTAATTTGTTGAATAAAATATGTTTAGGGATGAAAAGTAGTTGTGTGCTTGAAGTTGGATTTGGGAGCTCTATTTCTGCTTGTCATCTGCCTATGTGTTTAGGGTGCATTTGGTTATAGGTAATGGAATGGAATTTCCATTCCATTTTTTTTACTTGGTTGCATTTTAAAGTATTGGAATGTCATTTCAATAGAATGACTGTTTACTGTCATTTCGGTGGAATAGCTATTCCCTTTCAAAATGGGTGGACATGCCATTCCAATGCAAGATGAATAAAATTTATAATGTTTTTATTTATTTTGTATATGTATATTAAATTTAATTCCATTCTATTCCTATTCTAATTCCCATTTTTATTCTTATTCCTGTGCTTTAATTCATTCCTACTTAACATACCAAGTTATTTTGTCTTCATTTTTGTTTATAAAATAATATAGGAAACAATGCCACCTCTTTCTCTTTATCAAACCCCTTGCTCAACTCCCATGAAAAATATAAGCACATGTCATAGTTGCAGGTCAGTTTATGGAGTTTCATTTGTTTTGTTTTTGTGTGACTCTGCTGATTTATTGTTATTCTGTGAAATGGAGATTGTGCTTATAATTACTGTTACTTTTCTCTTTATACTAATAGAAGTCTTCATTCCTTATGTCTAATAGATTTAAAATTGCAAGGTTTATTCGTTATTGAGTCCTTGACTTGATTCTTTGTAGGATTAATTGATATACATGTTTTCAAAAGGTAGTCTTTCTATGCATTCCACTAACTTCACTTTATGTGTAGGTATCTATGAGAAATTTGCAAATGCGTTTTCAAAAGCTGTCCAAAATATGAAAGTTGGTGATGGTTTTAGTGATGATGTGGTCCAGGTAGGTGATTAACATGTTTAAATTTTTTGGTTATCCTTTTGTTATCCAGATTGTGTAAATTGTTCCTAGGTGTCAAATTCAATGTTGATCTACACGTATTCTTTTGGATGGTGATATTAATACTCAAATGTTCTTATTAAATATTAAAGTAAGACAGCTCGGGTTCAAATGCTGGCAACTATTAGTCATAGACCTGGTCATGATAATTGCTGCATTGATTTTTTTAGTCTTGAGGGATTCAACGCTTATTTTTTCCTTTATGGCATTACTAGGGAGACAAGGATCATTGTTGTAATTTTATTTTGTGCACACTTCATTTTATTTGCTGCACGATGGTGTCATCTTATGCATCCACATTTTGAAGAAATGGTACTACTTTTGAGAAGTAGCCCAACTTGTTAGGACATGGGTTCCTTCTCAATAGCTTAATTAACTGAGAGGATGTTATATTCACTTAGGTAGAACTTACTCCCTAAAACACTAGCCTATGATAGGAGGGTGCCAAGTAGTTATAAACCACCAACCAGTCCCATAGTGGATATGTGCGATTCTAAAATTAAACCAACCATTCCCATAGTTGATGTGCGATTCTCACACACCTCCCATTAGATTGATGTCCATGGGCTTATCCATTAGTTGTCTCTTCCACGGTATTGGTCCCACTTGAGGTTTTTGGCTCTGATACACCAACCAACCATAGAGTTGATGTGAAATCCACAATTCCAAAATCATATTAAACCAGTTTTCTTTCATGTCTAATCAATCTTAACGAGGCTTTGTATGCATCTCAATTGTCCAACATCATTTTTATCTTGTATGTTTGAAAGATTTTGCACACATTGTATTGATTGTGTAGTTGGTTATTAGTCATTGATAACTTTTAATCCCATCAGAGAAAGCTGCATAACATCAACGACATCACTTCTTACCTAATTCTTGTTGTCCTTTCAGGGTCCTCTCATAAATGAAGCTGCAGTAACTAAGGTTTTTCTTACTTTCCAGATTCTGTTATTTCCTTGATCTAAGTATAGCAACCTATTTTATATATATGTATATATATTGATGGCTACTTTGGGATTTTGCATTTAGGTAGAATCTCTTGTACAAGATGCCGTATCGAAGGTTAGCCTTTTGGGATTTCTTTCATTTACTTTCATGCAAACTTTTTCTTTGCTTTATTGTGTCTAATTGTGGCCAACTTGGTGAGTTACTACTGTTTTGTTTCTTCATATACTTGTTAACTCATTAGACCACTTCGTTCCATATGTCTCAGAATCCTCAATTTAGTGAAGAGATAATATTAATATTTAACAAGTAATTTTACTCGTTCCTCATTATTATTTTTTGTTATTCTTTTATTTTTGAAATGGATTATTTTTTGTTATTTGAAGGGAGCAAAAGTAATACTGGGAGGGAAAAGGCATAATCTAGGCATGACCTTTTATGAGCCAACTATAATTGGTGACACCAATAATGAGATGCGCATATCAAGGTAATCAGTAAATGCAAGTTTATAATTGGCGACTTTTACATCATCATATCTTATTGTAGCTATTCTTGTGCATATTGCTGTAATATTTTGTAGAGAATTATTGTTGTTAATGATAAGTGCCTAGAATATCAAATTTAGGAACTTTAGAAGGTATCTAGTGGTTCTTACAATGCTTGGGTGTATTAAATTGAACATATTCTTTAGATTCATAGACTTTTTCTTTCTTTTCATTGTTTCCAAATGTATATTATATTGCTTGCGTGTATAATTATGGGATGCAATGTTAAATTCAGAATTTTATTTATTGACACTTCATTTCCTCTTTGAATTGTTTATCAAGTTATTTATGTCAAGTGTTCGTTGAGATGAAAAGAGAATTCTTTCTCCTATACTTTAGAAAAAATGGTATATATTTATATACATCTATCTTAGGAAACGAAGCTAGAGTAATGATAATTGACAACTATATAATTTATGCTAACATTAAGCATTTCCCCACTTGATGCTTTCCCTTGGTTTAGAGAGGAAATATTTGGACCTGTGGCATCCCTGTTGCGATTCAAAACCGAGGAGGAGGCAATCCACGTTGCTAATGACACTAACTCAGGTTTATTTCATTTATTTCTTAGCAGTCACTCAAAAATTTAGTCTCAACAAAAACCATACAGAAAATTATGCTTCTTGCATTTGGAAAATCAGTTTCATTCTACAATAGCCACTAACATCTAATCTGCTAATGCAGGGTTAGCTGCTTACATGTTTACAAGCAGCATTCCACGTTCATGGCGTGTTGCTGAAGCCCTGGAATACGGACTTGTTGGTGTCAATGAGGGCATCATTTCAACAGAGGTAGGTCCCTGACAGAGTTAATATATTCTTTTTCATGTATGTTGTCTTATCAATTGCTGTGCAGGTGGCTCCATTTGGAGGTGTCAAACAATCAGGTCTCGGACGAGAAGGTTCTAAATATGGATTTGACGAATATTTGGAGGCAAGTATAAACTGCCTTAGATGTTTCATTTATCCTTCTCAAGTATAGTCATATATAGTATAGTCTCAAAAAGTTATAATATAAATTTCTCCATTTACAAAATTTCTTGGACAAATTCTGTTCTGAAATTTTATCACTCACTTCCGCGGCATCATTATGCAAATGTGACTATCTAAATTTATCTTTACAGCGAATGACTTGTATAAATTGGTTCAACAAATGATTTTATGTTCTTGTCTGAAAAATTGGTTTTGTTTGCTTACACAGATAAAATACATATGCATGGGGAATATCAACTGATATTTGCATGGTTTACCATTGGACCATATCCATGTCTAAGCTTATCATGCTAGTTGGAGCCTGATGCTTTGACATGGGAAACTTTGAGTTTCAATCCCGAGTAGCAATGCTCCTACTGCAGTTTCATTGTGCATCTTGTGCGACAACCGCTGTTGCAACATGTTTTTAAATGCAGGACTTGACAAGATATGGTCGTGGTTTTTGGATTGTTCGAAGCCACTTTTAATTTTGTTTAATAAAAGCTGTTGGTTCTTTTTGATGAAAATATTGTTGGTATACATACACTATTCTACTCTGGTGGAATATCATACAACCTTCTCAATATTTTCAGAAGCAAAGTAGAAGGAGAGTATGGTGAAATCTAATTTGTAATCACAGGTCAAAAGGGGCTGAAAAGGACAAGTTGTTTTCGTTTCATCTTTTTTCAATAAAATATTTAATATAAGCTCGACTCATTAGACCTTCACTAACGGTTCCATATTTATAGTCATAACCAAATTGGAATAACATCAAAATAAGTTCAGAGGCTGGGCTAGGCTAGCCCACTTTGAACAAGGAACACACCCACTTTAATGATAATGACAAATATAATAATTACTAATAGGCTAAAAACAAAAGAAAAAAAGAAAAAGGAAAAAGGGTACAAAAATAATCTACAAATAATTTATCACACTTTCTCCTCAACTCAGTTTTTAAGATTTTAATTTGGCTATATTCTTTCTTAACCAACAAATAGGAATTTGACAGTGGAATTCCATATATTCCCAATTTTGTTTTATGCACTTTTTTGATACATCTAATGTCACAATCATATAATTGTCAAGCAGAAGAAATTTAAAACCATGATAGCTACCATTTACTTATCTCAATCCTTTTTCTGAGACGATTTTTTGAATTTGGACCAAAATTGTTTTCAAAACTTTTTGTTTTTCAGTTATTCTCTTCTCATTATTAATATTAAAAATAATTTTAATTATGGTCATTGTATTTATTATATTATAATATGACTATCGGTCATAAATTCTAAGGATATTTCCAGTGAAATTCTTATAAAATAATGAAATTTTTACACCAAAAATACAAAACACATTTTATTACATATATATTTTCACACGGTTAAACCAATATTTATATTCATCAATTTTATTTTATTACACTTTTACCACTTGCACACACACACACACACTCCATGCAGCAGTACACGTCATTGATTGATGACTTATATCAATCATACTTTACATCATTTCCCTCTCTTTTTCTCTTTTTTTTTTTATTATTATTTTCAATTTCTTTTCAGTTTTTTTTTTAAAAAAATAAAACCTCCATAACTGAAGTCTTCTCCTTCCACGATCCCAGCCCATTTTCCCTCTTCTTTCTGTTCTTTCATTTTTTTTCAACTCACGTTAACCGATTTACATAACTGTTTTCTCTCTCTTTCTTTTGCTCTTAATCCATTTATAAATATGACTATTACTCGTTCTTCATCCACTCCTTCTCCTGTGCCAAAAAAAAGTTCTAAAATGGGGTTGAAATCTGTAGCTAATAGGAATAAGGGCAAACGTCATGTTGTTCAAGATGATGACTCCGATTTTGCTCCTCAGTTTTCGAAACGTGAGCGAGCTCCTCCTAAAAAGAAATCAAAGGTTGCTGCCCATGAAAAAATTTCTCATGCTCCTGCTCAAAAAAATGATTAGGATGGTGCTCCTCTTCGATCGCAGGTTTGTTTTCGGTTTCTTTTTGGTTTTCTCCCATTTTTGAAAATTTTTCATATTCAACTTTTGTGGGTTTTGTGTTTATTGATTTCTCATTTTGTAATAGGTTTTTCATAGTTTTTTAAAAGTGTAAACACCTTCTGTATGTATTTTTTTTAAATATATTTTTTGTCTAGTTGTTTCCTGTCCATTTTTATATCATCAATGGGTAACAATGAGATTTATCATGGATGTTGATGTTCAAAGAGTTTTTCCTGTATTTTAGTTTGTATACAGTTGTTTTGTAGTTTTATTATAGTTTTGCTACATGCATATGTTATTTCATTATAAAACTAATATGCAACTATTTGCACAAAGCTTACTATGTATAACTGTTATTTTTTGGTCCCCGTCAAATTAAATTCTTGCATAATATATAAACTATCATAAAACGATAATGCAACTATAAGACAACCAAAACAAAAAATAATCAGACTTATACGTAACTGGTTGTACCTTAATTCAAATTTGCTCTTCTTATTGTGTTGTTAAAAAAAATATATTCCACATTGAAAACCAGTAATCAATCAAAATGCAACTGTATATAACGTAGATCTATTATTCATGAGTTTTTTTTTTTTTTTTTTTTTTTTTTAATTTTTCACATCATACATTGTTTTGGATTTGGTGAGAGCTCCAGATCTGTTTGTTACAGATCTACATTTTATGAATCTAGATTTCGATATTAGAGGGAGTTGTTTTGATCGAATAAAATAGAAAATAAATGTGTAATTTCAGTTTCTTCACAGTTTTTCTGGTTTTTTTTTTTGTAATTTTCTGTTTAGATCATTGCAGGTCTTCTTTTCCAGTTAATTTCGCTGGAATTAATGGTTTTATTTTCCTCGTTTTGGTTTCATTTTGGTTATTTTGCTGATTTGAAAAAATTGAGTTATGTTCATCTTCATCGTTCGCTCCGTGCAGCTGAAGGTTTAGTGCATGTGGTATTTTTATAAATATTTGTATGTGGACTGTATAAATGTTTAATGGGCCGACCCATACTATTTTTGTGATTTTTTTTTTCTTTTTTTGTATTTTTCTGTTTTTTTTTTCCCTAAAATAATATATATAGCAATTTTTTGATAAATATTTATAGCATTTAAATATTTTTAGATGCAAAAATTCTTGTCCCAAATGATATGGTGTATAGTTAGAGCAGCTCCAAACATCATATAACATTTTCCATTCTAACTTTGGCACATAGCTGCACCAAATATACATTATATTTTGTATGTACTCTAATTACTATCACTCTTTATTTTTACTTTTTATATTATTATTATATTATATTTAATAATATTTAAATATATATCATTATTGGTAAGTTTGTATTAAATCTCAAAGAGATGTTTTGGTATCCTTCTATCCATTTTGATATACATGAGAGTTTTTTAGTCTATTTTCTTATAAACGTGTACGTTGTAGTTATTTAGAACCACAAGTAAATTTTTAAAAAATTCTGAATAGTTTACAATGTCAAAATATAAGCTTCAAATTTGCACGCATGGTTGTTTTTTCTCAAATGCGTGATAAATAATTATTTGAACCTTATTTTTCAGCATTTTAAACTATTTAAGAATTTTCTAAAAAATTTACAAGTAGTTTTAAATAACTACAGCGTACACGATTATGAAAAAAATTAAGCTAAAAAACTTTATTCAATGCGGAAATAAATATAAGAGTCTACTAGAATGTTCATTTTGAGAGCTGTACTATAGAATTTTTCATTATTATTGATAATAATAATATAAAAAAAAAAGAATACTCTATTTTATTTAAAAAATAATAATATAATAAATAATATTATTTTGGTGTAAATTATGGTTGTGGTTAAAATTTAAGAGTCTATGACATCATATTTTGTGTTGGTGTAATATACCAAATTTAGTGTCTTAGGTTAGTTGGAGATGGCCTAAGTTCCTAATCCTTAATTATGTTAGAGGAAATTAGATGACATATCCTTTTTAAGGTAGTCCATCTCATTTCTACCTCTTTTTTAAAACTCATTAATTTATACACTTTTTTCTAATTATTATACCAATTATGCCCCTTCTGTTTCATATAATTAACGTGATGCCTCCCCAACATGAATACCCACTAGCTATTAATTAAGGTGCCGTTTGGTTACACTTTTGTTTTTCAATTTTTTAATCACAAAATGAAAGTAAGATTTTTGTTTTTATTTTTTTTTTGAAAAATAAAAATGCGTTCTGTAACAACTTTTGTTTTTAAATTTTAAAAACAGAAAACAAAAGTGTGTTCTGTAAAGTTCATTTTCATTTTTATTTTTTTTATTTTATTTAAGTCGGGTCTAGGTCCGGGATCGGATTTGGGTTTGGATCAGAAGCCGGGTTCAACGCCAGGGCTGTGGGGAGGAGATTTGGTCCGGGTCTGGTCGTAATCCAAAAGATTGATTACGAAAAAAAACTGTTTAAAAAAATATTGAGAGTGATTTTTTTTTGTTTTTAAAATTTTGATTTCTAATTATAAAATTGAGAAGTAAAAACAGTTTTATAGAACATGTTTTTTAAAAATATTTTCACTTTTCTACTTTTAAAAACAGAAAACTGATTAAAAAAGTGTTACCAAACGTCACCTAAAGTAACATATGTAAGGGTAAATTAAATAGTAAACTTATAAAAGTAGGTAAATTTAAATGAATTTTAATATGTAGATATTTTGATTAATTGATTAAAAAAAAGAGTATTCTTCAACTTACCCCGTTATGTTAATACTATATGTATTATAATTTTTTTTTTTAATATAATACTGACAACAATTAACTATTAGCTGCTTCCTTTCATTTTTCTGCTTCTTTATTTTCATTTAATATCAATTTTAAAAAAATCATAGAAATATTTTATTAGTAAGTAATATTTTATAGTCAGTGTATGGAGTATATATAAGGCTAGTATAGTCAGCTTGATTTTCAAGCAGGAAGGACTAATATTTTTCTACTAAAAATATATCTATTTTTGCTTAAGTTGTTGCTTATTCAAAATTTTAATGTTTTATTGTAGTTTTTCAAGTACATCTTTTTCTCTTTTTCTTAAGTTTGTCCCGGTTTAATATTTTGCGACTCATAAATTAACTTAGCAATAATAATAATAATAATAATAATAATAATAATAATAATAAAAAAAATTTACAGCATATTTTTGGATAGATGAACTTTATTGACTTTTGAGTTTGACTTTTCAAAATTATCCTATAAGACAAAAAAAAATAATAATAATAATAATTGGTGGTTCACCATACAAAATTTTTCCATAATTTTTTTTTTACAAATACTGAAATTTTTATTTTTTTTTATTGTGGGACGAATTTTTTTTCAAAAATAATGTGTAAGTTTATACTGTGTACTGTGTTAAGTTTTCATTGTTATTCTACGGTTGTTGTTTAGTTGTTTCACAGTTGTTTTATAAAAATACAGTATTTTTGTAAAAAATTCTGTGTGATAATAAAATCTCTAAAAATAACCTCTAAAAAAAACTACTTAAAATATTTAAATACAATAGACATAATAACATCATTCTCTGAATTTTGTATAAGGTAAATAGCGACATAATTACCCAAACTTTTATGTTTATAAGCGGCATAAATTCAATGTTTATTTTTAGTGACATAAGTACCCAATGTTTGTAAAACTGTAATTTTCTTCCAGTTTTGTTAGTACAGACTCTACTTTGAATTTATTAAAAGAATATTTGGAAGTAACTGATACTATATATTTCTATCTAGACCCAATGATCAAAAATTTAGGCCTTATATGTGTCCTGTTTAAGACAATATCAGAGTCTGTACTGACAAAATTAGAGAAAAATTACAGTTTTGCAAACATTGGGTACTTATTGTTAGAATTATTTTACCAGGATCTTAGATCTACTCACAAGTATGTTGTTTAACACCCTAAATATGAACTTTCTAAAACGATAAAATAAACACATATAAAGTTAAGAAAACCTTACATTGATGCAGTGGAATTAATGTTTCATTCCACTCAGATCTCTAACCCTTGTATCCTTTCTGTCGCAGAGTATTATCAAGATCTGAGCCCGAATGTCCTTCTCTTTCTGTGTGATCCTTCACAGTCTTCCAATCTATGATTGAGTTACCACTTGCTGTGTGTGGGCACTTACTCTATCACTAAGGTTCGAAATTTATGAAGAGGAAAAGAGAGAGAGAGGTTCGGCCAAGGAATAGAAAAGGGAAAGCTCAGTTTTTCTGAAGAGAAAATTTTCTGACAGAAAAAGTTATTCAAAGTTATATTTTGACTGAGCCATCACTTTCTATTTATAGGCAACTACTAGGTTTAGGTTAGGAATTACTTGGCATTAAAATAATGAAAATATCAATTTGAAAAACCTTATTAAGTGGGGGGCCATGGTGTGTATAATGGGCCCCACTTGGTTTTGCAGTTTTAACAAATTTTATTTCTATTTTCTCAAAAACGCCAATTTTCTAATTCTAACCATTTAAATGCCAAAACTAATTATTTAATAACTAAAATAGATTATTAAATAATATTGTCATTTAATTTAATTATTAACTAGACATATAAAGTCTATTAATAAATAAATAAACCTAGAATCTCTTTTCTTTATGATTTCGACCCTGCTTAGTGAAAATTCACAAATTAGACATAGTCTAACTTTAGAATTATAATTGATTAATCACAAATCAATTATTGAGTCTTACAAGCAGTATGTTCTCAACTAGAATGGGGACCATGGATCTATATGCTGAGCTTCCAATAAGTGAACCGAATTTACTAAGTAAATTCATACTTATTAATTCTTCGTTGAATCCACTCTTAGAACTTAGAATTGCACTCTCAGACTTATATAGAGCATATTATATGTTCCACGATATAGATATGCTATCTCATTTAACCATTGTTATAATCTTATTGTGATCAAAGATCCTCTATATAGATGATTTACATCGAGATGGGATAATTTTACCGTTCTCACCCCTCAATGTATTTTGCCCCTTAAAACACTTAGCTACCTGTAAATGATGTTTAGTGATCTAAGAATTAGTCACTTAAACAAGAGCTCATCCATTTACTTCTATTTGCTAAGCTCGAAGGGAATCATCACTTGACTTCTATACACCAGTAGAAGCTATAGATTCCATATTTATGTTCAGCACTCCCACTCAATCATACTATCATGTTCCCAAAATATACGTATCACCCTGACCCAAAAGTAGGCTTAACTAATAAATCAAAGAACATGAATAATACTCCTGAGTTGAGCCTAAGCATATCAGGATTTAGATTCTTTTAATCTTAAGATCAACTACTGATATTGACTTGGAAAGATATAACGGTAAGTTTATAATATCTTAACTAAGTTGCAATATCGGTCCAGTCCAATGTGTACTCCATACATTCGAAACTTGTATACTTTACTAATGTCCTAGAAAGAACATAACACTTACTCCAAGTGTAAGTACACATCATCGCTGATTATCACATTAGTGTAAATCCAAAACACTGATGAAACAGGGACTAAGTCTTTTGATTCATATGATCACAATCACATTCCACTGTGTTGACGATACTGTAATTGTGAATGAACATATGATCTGGATTTAACTGATTTTGTGTGTAAATGTAATAAACATATTAAACCATTAGCATGTAAAATTCATGCAAACATAAATCACTTCAAATTTCTTAAATTGATAACTAATCAGATTGTAAAGAGTTTTATTTAGGGCATAAAACCCAACACTTATGCCGCTAAAAATAAACATTGAGTTTATGCCGCTTACAAACATAAAACTTTAGGTACTTATGCCACTATTTACCCTTTTGTATAATAACTAAAATTCACATTTTGGTCCCAATAATATCTCGAAGAGCGGATCATTAATTTCCACCTATGCATTTACTATTTGCTGCAAATTTAAGCAATAATGGGCAATATATTTATGTTAATTAATTAATGTATATCATGAAAGCATATATACATATATGATTAGATATATGTGTATTGCTGCATATATATATATATGTATATGAGAAAACCCTAGGTAGGGATGATGAGTTAGATAGAAAAGAAGAAGCTTTGTAAAGTGTTAAAATTCCATAAAGTGAGGTCCCACAAATTCACCTTCAAAGGAATATATTCATTTTAGAGAATAAATGCCAAGAACAAATAAAGATGCTTGAAATTCAAGCAAACATGGCCTTAACACTAAGCCAACCCACTTTTCCACTTGATTATATAATGAAAAATTAATAAAAGTTAAGTCCCAACTTTGCTTGAATATATTATAAAGGCACAACAACATCAACAATATTGAGAGATAAATAAAAATATATGGTATAGTGTAATTAAAGAGGAATATATATCTAATTTAAACTAAATTAAATATATGCTTTTATTTATTTATTTATTATTTCTATTAATTAACAGCCATTTGGATATTGAGGTGCAAAGTATAGCAATATCAACTATAAACATTAATGTGCAAAGGTGGTGGGGGACAGCCAATTTCAGAGTCCAAATTAGTCCATAGATTTCGATCTTGATTCCAATTAATCTTCTTCTAGCTTTTGTCCACGTGGCATACGTACACAGCTTTGATTGACCAGTTAGTGGGACCTGGTCAAACATTTTGTTTCATAAGTGGGTCCAAACGTGTAAACGATATTGTTGTGTTTTTTTATATATTTTTTAAAAGTAATAAATTTTTATTAATTGAAAATATAATAGTGCTGCAATAAATCAAACACATTTCCAAATAATATAGAAAATCTTAAGTTTTTCATCTATTTTAAAATATAATTATTATATAAAAGTTATTTTATTAAATTATATGAGATTTGATATTTAATTTTATAAGTAACTATATAATTCTATATTATTGAAAGGTATTAGATACAACTAATATCTTGTTAAAAGTATGTACAATTAATCTATATGTAATTATATTATCAGTCCAACAAACATAAATTAGAAATATTTTTATTTTTTTTAATAAGTAATTGCTTAATTCTAAACAATGATTTAAAATTATTAAAAAATAGTAATTTACAGCATAAATACTTAAATATAACTTTTAATTATAAATTAATACTTAATTTTAATTTTTAGCAGTAATAATATTTAAGTTATAATTTTAAAATTTCTGTAGGTACTTGGTTAAATAAATTACCATGTGACAATCTTGATTAGTCTATTCATTAAATTTTTATTATTTAAAAAAATTAGTTCAAATATATACCAATAAAAAAATGACACGTGAATGTAATGACTTAATATTTAACGGTTAGGTATTATTACTGCAAAACATTAAATTTATGTATTTATTTGTAATTAAAAATTAAATTTTATTTATGCCACAAATTACTCTTAAAAAAAAATATTTCTTAACAAAAAAATGAAAAATACACAATCTGTTTTAAAAAAACATATACATAGTATTTTAAAAGAAATTAATTCAATTCAATTTTATTTCATGTTACTCATTCTGTGTGAAAACACCTTACCAATAGAAAAATCAACAAAACAAATCAGAGTGTTTATATTTAACAAATAATATTTATAGTAACAAAAAAAAAAAAAGGAAAATTATTATATGGAACTGTAAATAACTTATTAAAATCAGAGTGTTGTAGATCTTTGGGAGAAGAATCTTCCCTTGATTGTCAAAGAAGAAAGCATTTATTCCCTATAGTTTGCATTTGTGTGAATAGCAGCCATTTTTTTTATTAAACAATAAAATTAAAAATCAAAAACCATCTTTACAATTTTTTAATTTCTCAATGGATTTGACACATGTTGCGAAATTAAATTATGATCTATTTATAAATTAAAAATTCATTTGTATATAAAACAATCACATATTGTATTGTAATGTATAAGACTTAATATTTAAATCATTCAATTTAAATGAAAATTTCTTTATAATTGCTCTCTTTGACTTTTTTCTTTTGTCTCTACTATATATCATTTATATCTTTTTAGCTATTATTGGTCTGGTCAACGCTCATCTCTGATTTCACAATCCAATTACATTAGTAACCCATATAATTTTTTTATTATTAATTTTTTCTTCTACGAGGAACAGTAATGTTAGTAATTAAATGTTATAAATTTTATACGATTATGAGTACAATTCAATATGCATTCTCATATATTTTAATTTAGTAAATAATAAAAAATTACTAACTAGTCAGGACATGACACGCTATATCAGTGTGATATTAGGCACCTAATAACAATGCTCTTGATTAAAGAGCCGGGGCCGGGGCCGGAGCCGGGGCCGGGCGGGAGGATTGAGTGGTCCCCTACTGCTGTCATCGAAAGCTTCACATGATAATCAGCTTTATATATGAATGATGTTCACTTCCTCACACCCTTTTAATCTGCTTCCATTTCTTCATTCCTTTCGGTGCTTTTATTTCTTTCTTAATATTTTTGTATGTATATATCCAATTATCCATACTTGAAAATCCACTTCGACTAGCTATAGTAGTACTCAGGAATTTAATTTTTGGGCCTATAAAAAAAATATAAAAAATAGAGTGTTATGGAATTTGAACCATGACCTTAGACATTATGACATTCATTTCAACCAACTAAGCTATTTGAATATTTGTTGATTATAATACACTTAAATTTTACTTAAATAAAAGCTTAATAAATTTATTTATTTTTTTATTTTAGGCCCATGAAAAGTGTGGGCCCTAGGCACGCACTACAAGAAATGTCACTTTTGCCAGCACATTTTTGTGCTGGCAAAAGTTAATATTGCGCTGGTAAAATAGAATTTACCTATGATGTGTTGGTAAAAGGGGTTGGCATATGAATGTTGGTATTAAAACTTTTGCCAGCATAAAATAAAAAGCGCTGGCAAAAAAGATTTTTCCTAGCGCGTAAATGTATTGGTAAAAGTTAGATTTTAGCCACTGGAAATGTACGCTGGTAAGACTTTGATCTCTTTGCCAGCGCAGTTTTTGAAATGTGCTGGTAAAAGTTAATTTTACCAGCGCAATAACAAACTATGCTGGTAAAAGTTAATTCTTGTAGTACTACTAGCCCTATAGGACCGAGAATTATACTTTTTGTAGTAGTGCTAGTAATACTATATTATATTGGTCATGATTATATTTAATAACTCTCTACTACACTTACATATTACTCTGCTGATGATCCATTAATACTGATCTAGCATGGGTTTCGATTATTGTTTGTACACTTCTACTTCTAGAGATATAATATACTATAGTTTAGTTTCCATAAATATATTAGAAAAAATAATCATGAAAGTTATTAAAACTGTTTAGACCCATAATCATAAATTCATTTCAGATCGAGATGATATGACATGATGGTATTGCCTTTTCTTTTTGGTAGTATATAATAAGTAGCTTAGGGGACCCATTTTATATACATATATATATTTATAGAACTAAAATGAACAATTAATGTTCTCCTCCTTTTCAATTTTATTTTTAAATTAACCTCTTAATTACCGACACATTAGCACAAATTAGCACTATGAAAAACATTTGGACACATTTAAATAAAGAGAAATACTAAAAGGTACCAGTGCCTAGCACCGACCCTCTTATGTCAGTAACGCTATTGGTTCAAATAAGTATCGGGTCCTATATAATTTAATATAATAGCTTTTTAGTAATATTGTTAGTTAATTGTAACGCGACATGTCGAGAATGTACTAAGCACTACTGGTACTTAGCAATGATGCCCAAAACATACATGCTTTGGAAACTGAGCAACAATTATTGTGTATCTAGGTGTTATATATGCTAAACTTTTTTTTTGGTGTTATGTTAAAGTTTACAAATATGACATACCTATTACAAAAGAGAAATTTTAATATGCTTGCTTAAAAATATGCATATAATCAAAATTTAGACTCTAATTAATTTATAAAAAATTATATTTTAGTTTATAAATTTTTCCCATTTTACCCCATCTCTCTCTTTGCACGAAGTCGACAATCAGCCGACGTTGGAGTGACTATTAGGGCCACGAATCACACATTGACCAGGGTAAATGCACATTCACTGCAACAATAGGTAAGATATTTTTCAAATAATTTCTTAAACATTTAGAAGAGTATGTAATTTATTTCCATGATCTGTATGGTTATTGTTTGCATTGGTGTTATTTTAGTATTTTTTATGTGAAAATGGCAGGATCTAGATTTTCAAACGAGAATTGGACTTTTACATTATATTGACAATTTATCGATATTATGTTGATATATTATCGACGGAAAGCGTATAAGGTTAGGGATGACTCTTATCGATACTTTCTTGATAATTTCCATAATTGTGATTTTTTGGTTTATTTTTGTATTTTTCATATTGTTATCGATTGTATGTCGATGGTTTATCGATACTATCTCGATGATATTGCAAAATTTGTCATTTTATTAGCATCACGATAGTTTATTGACATTTTATCGATATTTGTTAGAAAAATATTATTTTGTCCCTATCACGATTGTTTTTCGATTGTTGTGTTTTGTCGACTGTCACCTGTTAAATGCGCTGTATATCATTAAAAAAAAATACTAAAACAAGTAAAAACTTCAAAGCATAAATAAAGACAAAACGATCAGGATAACAATCAATAGCCACTAAACATAAAATTTAAAAGTCTCGAGATAGTTAGGGTGATCCATATGCAATACATGCACAATGACCCATGTGTCACTAGTTCGTCTCTAACTACAATCATTTTGCAACGATAGCACCCTTCGGGGAATCCTGGAGGAGAAAAGAGAACACCATCCCTTCGATTGCGTTCCACCTCTCGTTCACCACCTTTCATATTCAAATTGTTCCTCACGTTCCCTTTGCTCTCTTTCCTGAATGTGACAGTATTCTCACATACGTTTTGCTCTCAAATGGATAAAATGACATTTAACATCGACAAGAACACGAAGGGGATGTTATGTCCTTCGTCAACAATAATATTTTGCAGCCACTCTTCGTAGTGAACCGTTCACCGCCAACTTAGCTCGACAACAACATATTATTCTACAAACTTTCTCGTCATGGCTTGGTCTTACAATAAGTTAAAATGCGAAGACATTTTTAAGATCGGTCTCTTACATTAGGATCAAATTCATCCCTAGTGGTGGAAAAAGGGAATGGAGAACGAATTGCTATACATAAATAACTTAAAGAAGAAAAATCCTCATCGTTAAAGAAGAGGAAATATATATAACTTAAAAAATAGAAGTTTGCTTTTCTAGTTCAGAAAAATTGTTGGGAGAGTGGAATAATAAATGCCTAACATTAATGAGCATTAAATTAATGTCTAACAAAAAACTGTTCTTGGCATGCGAAATGTTGTTCTCGACAGTATGTTGATAGTTTGTCGATTAATTAGGAACTCTGTGAGATGTTGCTTGTTATTATATTGATAGTTTGTCAATAGTTTCGAAATAGATTCTTGATAATTTCCATGTTTATGGTTTCTCTCTCTCTCTCTCTTGTTTTGCTTTTTCACATTCTTATCGATGATATATCAATGATCTGTCCATATTTCTCGATGATAGTTTGTCGATATCTTGCTGAAAATTGTTATTTTGTGTCCATTACGATAGGTTGTCGATAGTTTCTCAATATCCACCTGTAAAATTTTGCTCTATATGTTTCACGATGGCTTATCAATTTGTTCTCGGGGATATATACACTATTTTGATTTTTGAGTGTTTTTGATATTTTTGTTAGTTATTTCGTACCTACTTTTTTTTAAATGAAATTGCAGGATCGACTGTGTTGTACAGAAGAAAAGAAATAACACAGAATAAGAGAGGGAGATCGAGATATTTACCAAATCAAATCTTTGTGACTGGAAACATTCGAATATAACTGGATGTTTTCACCAATGTTTATAGTGGAGAATCAAGCTTTCTTTAAGGCGAGCTAGACGAAGATGTAACCCTTAATTAGGGTGAACTCCGAGATCAGATCAATCAATGTGTCGATTTCCTCTGTTTGTATTTATTCTTTAGTCTTCCCATTGATTTTGATATTTGGTGTGTGTTTGTGATCTATGTACTTAGATCTAGGGTAGATCAGAGGAGTTCGAGTTAGAACTTGGTTTGCTAGGGTTTAGATTTTCCTAGATCTAAGTTTGGGTGTTTGATTCCGATTCTGAGGGTTTTCTCGAGAGTTCTATGTTTTGTGTATATGTAACCTAAAACACAGTGTCATTTTATTTTGGTGTTTTGTTGTTTGTTTCTCTTGGGTGAGGATAAAATGTCAAAATTAACATTGGATATTGTGAGTTATTAGTATAGGTAGAAAGATAATTTTCCCTACAACATATTGAAGCATCTGAATTAATTATAAATAAAAATATACGTGCCAATGCAACACAATATAAATATATATTTATATTGTCCTATATATATTTTCCTAGATAGCAAACCTTTAATTATAGAAATAATTTGTTTGTCACCTATATATAAATATAAATATTAATACATATAAATCATTTGAACCTTTTTGTTGGTAATGATGTGTGTGTCTTTGTTTTCTAAAACATGATGGTTGATTGGTTAGGATTCATAATAATTACACTAAAAAGAGAGTCGTACTACGAAACTAACGAGGGATCAAAATATATACAACATATATTTTTATAATGGATCTTGTTAGCATAAACAATAAATAACATAAATTATATATATAATATTTGTAATGACTATTTAGGAGTATACATAGCATATGCATATGTGAGTATTATTATAATTGGACTGGTCTAACACTTTTTATATAGGTAGCGTCTTATAATTAGTTAGCGATATTGCTTAAAAATTATATTTTTTAAATTATATGAGACCCAACACTCTTAATTATACTAACAACAGTACGAGATTAAAAAAATGCTAAGCAGCTATCTTTTAATAATCTTCTATGCATATTTATTTGTGGTTCAAAAAAAGAAGATAAAGTATTACCCATCATCATTGCTTAAGGGAGGGTCTCACTCATATCCTTGTGTAATGCCAAAAGCTTCACATGCTAGAAGAATAAAACTACTGTTTCTATAAAGATATATGTCCTCTTCTTTTCCTTATAGCAAAATATATATACACTACTCTAACCGTATAATATATACTCTTTATATATACAACCTTATAAGATCCTCTCTCTCATAATGTATAGATACATGTGTATATATATATATTATATTAAGAGAGAGAGAGTATCTTTATGCAAAGGAAGGGTCTGCATACACATTAGAATAGGGTATAATTCTTTATAAATTTTCTTTTTTTTTTTAAATAAAATAAAATTAAAGAAATATAATTGTCTTTATTGTGTAATGAGGAGAGGTTAAAAATAGAGAAATGCTAAAGAGCACCAGTATTGTCTAACATCCTTTTATGTGTCAATATCGTTATTGATCTAATTAAGTATCGATTTCCATATAGTTTAATATAATAGCTTTTAGGATATATGGGCCATATGGCTAGCGAATCACAACACAATATATCTAGAAAGTGTTAGGCACCACTGGTACCTAATTCTATTATTCTATCCCCGAAAGGAGCTAAAGCTGATTACACCGCTATAGGTGTTCTCTCTTAAAAAACGCACCCTATTCTTTCCTATTTGCATATCGCATTTGTTCTTGAATCTGTTGGTACGTATTCCTCTCTCCCCAAAGAGAAGAAAGAGAGAGAGAATAATATTATTATGTTCCAACAACACAAGAAGCCATCAACTATGAATGCCCATGCTCATAGCCATGAAAGACCTATGTGTGTTCAAGGTGACTCTGGTCTTGTCCTAACAACAGACCCCAAGCCTCGTCTCCGTTGGACTGTTGAGCTTCATGAACGCTTCGTCGATGCCGTTACTCAGCTTGGAGGACCAGATAGTACTATTACTATTACTTATATATTAACTTATTCATTTCCATTTTCACTAATTAATTATATTTACATATAACAATATTTTTAATTAATATTTTCAGAGGCAACACCAAAGACGATCATGAGAGTTATGGGTGTTAAGGGTCTTACTCTTTACCATCTCAAGAGCCACCTTCAGGTTTCAATTATATAATTTATCTTTATATATATATTTATAGATATAGTAGTTGCACTAATTATTAAATTATATGCTGTTGTTTTTTTTCCAATTTGTAATTGATTTATTGTGTTGTATTGTTCAACCTGAATATATATATAGAAATTCAGGCTTGGAAAGCAGCCTCACAAGGAATTCAATGATCATTCGATTAAGGATGGTATGAGAGGTGACTCTTCTTTTCTAGGGTTCTTAAAATCAATGAAAATTTATTTGTATATTAATTCTCTACTAATTAACTAATTAATTTCATAATATTAAATATAATCTTCTTCTTTCTTTTACACAGCTTCAGCTCTTGAACTTCAGAGAAATACCGCATCTTCTTCTGCCATGATAAGCCGCAGTATGAATGAGTACGTGTGTAAAAATTTTATTAATTTCCTTTAATTGATTATTTATTTTTATTTTTTTAAATTGGTTGATATATATATAACAGGATGCAAATGGAGGTGCAAAGAAGACTTCATGAACAATTGGAGGTAATAATTTAATAGACCTTTTATTTTGATTTTTTTATATCAGTTTTCGCTAAAATGAAAATCGAGATGTATTGTATTTTTTTTTTTTGGTTAGGTCCAGAAACATCTCCAATTGAGAATTGAGGCTCAAGGAAAGTACATGCAAAGCATATTGGAAAAAGCTTGTCAAACTCTAGCTGGTGAAAATATGGCATCTGGAAGCTACAAGGGTAGTATTGTAAATCAAAGTGTTCACCCTAATCACCACCATTCTCATCATCATAATCATAATCATGAGATGGGATCAACCATGAAAGATTTCACTTCTCCTCTTGGCTTTCCATCATTTCAAGACCTAAATATCTATGGAGGTGGTGATCATCACCAACTTGATCTTCAACACAACATGGAAAGATCATCATCCATGGATGGTTTCTTACCTAACAACAACAACAACACTAATAATAGTAGTCCTAATGATACTCTTTGTTTGGGAAAGAAAAGGACTACTACTAGTCCTTATAGCGGGAGTGGAAAGAGTCCTTTAATTTGGTCCGACGATCTTCGTCTCCAGGACTTGGGAACGGCCGCGTCTTGTCTTGGTGAAGATCAGATTCAGATGGCGCTGAACTCGTCGACGGAGAGAGGAGGAAGCGAGATTGATTCATTGTCTGATATTTATGAGACAAAGCCAGTAATCTCAGGTGATCATATGGGGCCGGAGAAGAAGTTTGAAGGTGGAACAAATAGTAATAAACTCGAAAGGCCTTCACCAAGAAGAGCTCCTCTCAGTGATAGGATGAGTCCTATGATTCAAGGAAGAAATTCACCTTATGGTTGAATTGATCGAACACTTCAATTAATTACCAAACCTTGAATGAATTATCATGGTTTACATATACGTAAGTTCATCAACATTTATATATTTATATATATATATATATATATATATAAATATTTAGCATGCATATGCTCGATGAGGTCTTAATGATTAGGGTTTTGACCATATCAAAGTTTAATATTAGCATAATTATTATATATATTCACAAAATGTAGGGTTTCTGAGTGTATGATAAATGCCATATATGCATGTGTGGCAAACCCCATCAAATTTATTACATTTTCAAGTTTAAAACATGAACATTTTATTAATTTTAATGTCAATATTTATTTCTAATATTGATATTGGTATATATGTTTAGCCATCACAATAAAAATCTAGTTACCTCTGAGTATGGAACACTATTAGTAGTACACTCATATTTTGAAGATCTTTAATTTATATATATATATATATATATATATTTATAGATACATATTATAGTTTTTTAATAATGAGAAGCTTTGGGTCCTCTGATCTTATATATATAAATATTTAAACCTATTGTTTAAATATTGGATTAACGTTATTCTATATAACCCTTTGATATTTTTTGTTATGAGTAGGAAATGATTGCAACATCATTATATGAAGAAAAGTTATTAATGCAAATATAAACTAATAATATATAGCTAATTGTTATTATCTTATACGAGAGTTTCAAATATTCATATAAATAAATAGTGTACGTAGTGAAAAAATAAAAACAATGATGAGAGAAACTTTAAATCCCAATTTCCTGTGGAGATATTATTTATTATTATTATTATTATTTACTTTTATGTTGTCAAAGTGTGAAGCCTACCTAAGAGCTCGATTTGGAAAATTTGTCCCCCCCAAGGCATGTTCCAATTTTTCCTTAACATGAATAATTTCTTTATTAATAATAATAATAAAAAAAAGAAGAAAAAATTAAAAGAAAAAGGAAAAAAGATATAAAAGTTCTGTCATGATAAGGGTATATATATATAATATATATACTTTGGTGTATACATTTAGCTCATGTTCAGTACTTTTCCAAGAGTTTGAACACCATTTAGATCTACTACCGAAAAGAATACTAGTAAGCTCAGAGAGAAAAAAAAGGGTGGAAAAGAAAAGGAGAAAAAGAAAAAAGATAGAAAAAGAAAGGATGTGAGGCACAACATGCATATATATTTTTGAGTTTAATTTACCATATGAAATCTAGGTATTTCTTTCTCTTATATTTATTCAGTGGTCAATGTGAGTTGTCTTCCTATATATGGAGGTAATTTTTTACCAATGTAGTTTGCCATTGAAACTGCTGCTTTTATTTAGAGCATTGCTATTAGGTACTAGTGGTGCTTAGACTCTCTTCATCTTTCGATTGATTAAGAATACTTCTTAAAAGTTATTATATTAATTGTATGGGACCCGATTCTTAATTGGACACTTATAAGAAGGTGCTAGACACCACTACTGATACCCCTTTAGCATTTCTCTTTTATTTATAATAAGTTAGTTGGCCTTAAGTAAGATATTGAAGAAATAACCTGTATTGGGATAATTAAAATATATATATATATATATTGATATGCATACATATTATATACAACCCACATTATTAATAAAGCAAAAGATTATATATATGAAGGGCACCAAAGTATTCACATATCTAAAGGTTATAATTAAAGAAAGCAAATAATATTTGTTAATGAATTGTGAATCAGATCATGTTTATTTGAAGTTATTAAAGTGAAACTATATATATAGCTTCATACATGTGAGGTTGTGTGTGTATACATATTATATATAAGTTTTGTTGCATTATATGTAGGAGATTTTGGTGTCTATATATACTAGATTATTATGAGATGGAGAAGCCGACCAAAAGTATCTGTGTATGGCTTTTATTTTATTTTTTTGGTTCTCCCTTCTTTAGTACTTTCGTATAAATATTAATATTCTCGAGTGTGAAATTAAGTATATATATATATAGGACAACAAGTGTGCTATTCAAGTTTTAGTTTTACTTTGTTTTATTTTCCCTTTTGGGTATACTTGGAGTGTCAGAAGAGGATTAACCTTTTCATCAAAGATATATATTTACATATATAAATATATTTATAACAATACTATTGGTTTTATCTTTTAAGGTGAAAATTCTAGTAAGGGCCTTCCAATCATTAAACATAGCAAATCACTTTACAAGAAGATTACTATATATCTATCTTATGGTCTCTATAGCTAATTATATTGATTATTAATACACTGCCACATATAAAATATATAACAGTTATATATCATACAATTAAGTTACAATTCCAAAACTCAGATATTTATATATATATATTTGTATATGTAGTGATGAACTTTTAGACTACATTTGAAAATTACAAGCCGGTACACCAACCACTTTAATTATAATAACTGAAACTGACTGAGAGAGTGATCAACTGTAAGAATAGTAAACAAATAATTAATATTAAGACTGCTTATATATATATATTATGTATATTTTATTAAAGTAACTGATTTTGGAATAGAATGTAGTTTTTTTTGGATGAAAAAGGATGGTGTGGTGCCACGTACCTTTATTGGTTGCAGAGAAAATATATATAGTCACTGCAAGTTGGCAAGAAAGAAAGAAAAGGTAATAAAGCCTAAAGAGAAGGAAGAATACAACGCACTCCCACGCCTTCACATATCGAGGAAGCTTCTATCTTTATGTCCCCAAAGCTAATTAAACCCCATCTATAATATATATCTACTCATTCCTCTTTCATTAAAAGCTCATAATCATGATATACTATACAAACAATGCATGGAAAATATATATAATTAAATCCATATAGTTACTTGTTGAGAAATGCTGAAAGGTATCGGTGGTGTGTGTTTAGTAGTTTCCTATGTGTTATTATTGTTGTTGGTCCAATTTATAAGTATCGGGTCTCATATAATTTAATGTAATATAACTTTTAAAGAGTATCGCTAACCAATCACAAAGTGACATGTCTAGAGGTGTTGAACACCGCTCATGCTCAATAATAATGCTCTTATTTGTTCTCTCTTTCACTTTACATGCAATTGAGACTATTTTTATTACATTGAATCATGTATATCATATGATCACATGATCACAAATGGGTTTATGTTCTAATTAAAAATTTAATTATTAGCAATAAAATTATATCTATATGCATTCAAAGGAGAGAGAGGCACTTCCTTCGATGCAATTCCAAATCATTTGTAGTACTAGACTAGTACTCCTTCATTACTTCTACCTTCAACTTTGGATTCTGTGTTTTACTTTTCTTATATTCATTTGAAATAACAAACTTTATATTTAAGAGAGACTACCACTCACATGTAAAAGAATTCTTAGCAAATCTCTTAATTAATAATAAAGTTTATAACTCTAGAAGCTTCTTTTGGTCCCTACTCTTTATTTATCTTTCTCCATCTATTCTTGATAAAACATTTATAGGAGCATAGTATATAGAACTATTACAATGTTTGATTTGTTGTAATAAGAATTGTAATGGAATTAAATTATCCATTAACAATGTTTGCTTTTTTAAAAAAAATCTATTACATTGTAATCATAATTACATTATATAAGGGAATTCTTATTACATTAGAAAAACTATGTAATGAGGATTACATTGCAAAAAACTAAATAAAGTAAAATTAAAATGACTCTAATACCTTTTTTTTTTATATAAATATAAAAATTAAAGTAAGAGATAATTTTGTCAATTTTATCATTTATTCCAATATTCATTTCAATAACAAATCAAACATCTTAATCAATTCTACTGCTATTACCATTACCATTACTATTACATTCAAACCAAACATCACCTAAATAGTGTTATGATATGTGTGGTGCACAAATGCACTAAACAAGAATCCAAGACTAAACATATGAACAACAATTGTTAATAATGATTTATGCAGCCAATAATAACAAATTAATTAGCAAAACAAAAATATAAAACTATAAAATCAACATAGAATGTTACTGTTATAGTTCTTAAGCCTTTATAAAACATCATGCTTTTTATATACTATAGAAATTAATTTTGTTTAGTCAAATGTATTGTTTAAATTTTTATTTTCATATTTATTTATTCGTTATACATCTATTAATGCACAACGAGTAATGTCATAATATCAGTGACGCAATCATCGTAAATATAATTATGATTGTACATTCAAATAAATCTCAATCCTAAGATAATCAGTGCACAAATTTTATACTTGCTAGTCTATGATATAATAAAGTGTTACATTTTTTTTAAGACATTGACAAAAATAAATAAGATTCATTACTACAAATTATACTATTCACGGTCAACACTACTATTCATAGTGTTGACCGACATGAAATATGTCAGATGGAATGAAAATGTATTACTATTCCTCAAAGAAAAGGGTACACAGTACAAGGATATTTATAGTAAAGAAAAAGCACATTGAGGGACACATGGCACCACGCAAATAATACAAGAAATGAATATTAATTCTTTTATGGTTTAATATCCCCTCTCAAACTCATGGGTTGGGAAGCACCGTGAATTTGGTTCGTAACTCCTGAAAATGAGAGGCAACAAGAGATTTGGTGAGGCAATCAGCAACTTGATCTTCAGAAGGAGTGAATCGAAGTATTAGGAATAAATTATATAATGAATGGGGTGGCTTTATATAATTATGGAATGCAACAATAGTCACTCTTTATTTTAAACTTATAACAAAACAAAAATAATTTGAGAATATAGAAGAGTTCATTGATCTTGTTAAAAAAATGTGCATTATTAAAAAGAAAAAGAAAAAAAAAGAGTGTTATATGTGCTTTCAAAAAATAAAGTAAAATATAAAGAGCATTATGTAATATATTTAAAAATAATAATATTTGAATGACATTCAAATTTAGTGAAAATATTAAACTTAACAAATTAATTTCATTAAAATATGAAATATATATTCTAGTAAAATATATATTAAATAATAATATTATTTTAAATGTTGTGAGGTTTGTCAAATATTATTATTACATAATTTATTAAATATTATTTTTATAAATTTTATGTATATATGTGTTAAAAATATTATTATATAATTAATTCTTCTTAATTACAGTATAGTACTCTTAATTTTCTTAAGAGAAAAACTATAGTAAAATACTATAATGTCCTTAAAAAATTATTAATTTGAGATTAATTTTTTTAATATATAATGTTAAAATGGGTGTAAAAAACAATATTAAGTTTAGCAGGAGCAAAACAATACTATGTCAAATATTGTTCTTTGTTTATTTATTTTGAACAAATTGAGATGTTTAATAGTGAAACGACATTGTAAGACCAAAACGACATATGACAATACCAACGAACCACAACGACTTATAGTAAATGAAAACCGATGATAATCATGGTGAACAACCAATGCTCTGACATATATAGTAGACAATGATATATATTACTCAGAATCTCAGATTTCAGATGTATAATCATGAGGAGGTATTCATTCGAAATCAAACATAGAATTTTTGAGTTGGAAAGGTGATAATAATTATGCTTATATTTATGGTCTTCTTTTAATGATTTGTTGTTTTTGTTCCTATATATATGCAATTCTTTTACAAAACAATGTCTCTGAATTCATTCCATCAACTCTACAGATATGCTTATGATTAAGTATACAGTGGTGAACTGAGTTTTTCATTAAAAAAAAAAAAAGTATACAGTGGTGAAAAATCAGTACTAATTTAGTCAATCCAATTGGTATATATGTACTATATATGTATAATCAAGTAATAATCAACTTGTGTAATGGATTATGGCAAGTTTATTTTTTTTAAATGATATAGTTTTTGGATTTTTTAATTACTGTAATGAAGATTGCCAATTACTAAAGATATTATACAAGCATTTTGGAACCTTAATAGTCTATCTAACTAAGATTACAAGGTAATATATTGACTCCTTATTTTCTATAGAAATTTAGTTTAATTTGTAAATTTTATTGGTATATAATGTGGTGTTTTTCTTAATATTAGAAAGAATTTATTTATGTAGATGATCATAACTGAAAGAAATTCAAAATTTGAATTTTTTTACAAGTTTCACTAGGTTTAGTCTTAAAATTTAGATTTTGAATAAGTGAAGTATCAAAAGTTATATTTTATGCATTTTTTTCAAAAAAAATAAAAAGTTATAATTTTATGCATTATTTGAGTAAAAGGGACTTTGAAACATTCTAAATATGTTAATTACCTAAATGCTTTGACCATAGATGGAGTTCAAACCAAAATCTAAGAGGTTTTGTCTTTAAATATCGATTTGTTTTATATTCGTATGATTTTAATTCTCTTACTACAAAATCATACATTCTCTGTGTTAATATGAAATTTTTAGATATTTATCAATTATATTTTAATAATTAATATATATTTATTTATCTTATATTTTTATTTCATATATTTTATAATATATTATGGAAACTTATAAAAATATTGAAATTTGGGTTAATTTTTACAAAAATACTATCACACGAAAATCTTTCAAAAATGCTGTGTTTTTATAAAACACCAGTAGAATACAAAACAGAACAACTCAAAATAATAGTAGAACAACTAAAAAATACCAGTAGAAGAACAGTAAAAACTTAACACAGTATACTGCAGTATGAAATTTATAAAAAAAAATACAATAATAAAGTAAAAAATACCGTCTAACAGTATTTTTATAAAAAAAATGATAAAAGTTAGTATACCATGTAAATTTCTCATATATTATTCATTAAATACTTACTTTTAGGACATAGACTGTAAAAGATAGTTAGATTGTGCCTAGCTAATTAAGGAAATGGGGGCCGAGAACATTGAAGTCTACAATGAGTCTTAACTCTTGGTGAACCAAATATCGGGAGAATACCAAACTAAAAGAGAAAGAATAGTCGCATATACTGTACAGACAAGAGAGCTGCTAAAATATTTCAAAAGGTACACTATAAGATCAAAATGCATTTCATGGACATGCTAAGAAAATTGGACACGGATTCAAAAATCTTGGATATGTTGTACCTATTGCGCATTACCTCCATTTAGTATCACTTGGGTAACCACAATATACCAATCCATATTTCTTGGATATATCATCAAATTTATTAATTTTTTATTTCTAAAAATATTTTTAATTATAATTTATATAATAATTAAATAATTAAAATTACATAGATTAATCAAAATATGACACGGAATGATAGTTTGCTGGGTTTTGCTCCAAAATGTTTTTCTTTTTTGTGAGGGACAATTTGAGTAATTTTGCTCTAAATATCCCTAAATAGATATGTTAACAAAACAAAAAAAATTTAAAAGAAATGAAGAAGAAGCAAATTTAAACAAATAAACTAATTAAACAACATTTATTATTATATTCCATATCCCCATCCATATGAATATGATTGTCATATTTTCATCACCATAATTAGCTAGTTAAAAACCAAATACCCACCACCATATGAACACTTAGTTTCAAAGAAAATAATAAAATAAAATAAAACAAAGATTAATTACCCAACCAACCCAAATTAAACTAATACACCAAATTAACAAAATATCCCACCCAATAATTAATAATACATGTTTTTTTTTTTCTTAACTAACTAGCCAATTAGTAAACAAAATCTAGAAAACACCATATACGTACCCCTAATTATTAAGTTCTTTCAAGTACGTATCCAAAAAAAAACTCGAGAGTTAATGATCATCTCATCATCCTCATCATATCAATTAGTATTGTGATGATGAAGATGATGATCAATAATTTTTTTTTATTATTGTCAATGTAAGGTTGTTGTGGCTCCTCCATCGACTACATCAGCCGGTGGGAGAAATGAGTCGACGGAGAGTCCTGGGACATTGAAGACGACGTCATCAATGTTCCAAAGCTCTTCCATTCTAGTCCTTGTGTATTGCATGGAGAGTTCTTTGCATCGAAAGATTGTGGCGATGGATCGACCTTGGTGGGCGATGAGAAGACCGTCGACATCCCGGTAATCGGCAATGCTGCTGCCAATGGTGGTTTCCCAATAGACATCTTCTGGTGCTGATGCTAATACGACGTCGTTCTGATCAGGAGATTCAACCCTAGTTAGATGGGAATCTTCTAAATAGACTAAGAGGCCAGTTTTTTGACAGAAGTATCCGTACAAGGCGTGTCTTATAACCTCTGCATGGCCCTCACTTCGTTCCATCACAGCCGCACGATCTGCACACACTTTCAAAACGAAACAGTTGTTCTCCCCTATTTGTTTCTCCCCAAGACATTGTGCGTTAGCAAATAAGCTTGCTGTGCTCTTTGGATCTAGGCCCTGTAAAAACATTATTATACAATTTAGAGGGCTATATAGTAAAAAAATTATTTTTGGATCCTAAATTAAAAAAAATAAATATATGATATTTTTAAGAATTTGTAAAAAGAAATTATGTAATTTTAAAAGGGATAATTACACTACATACTAAAATTTCTAACTTTTTTTACTTTTATATTTTATGGCAGAATTTTTTTCAAAAATACTGTATAAGTTTTATACTATGTATTGTGTTAAGTTTTTAATGTTGTTCTACAGTTGTTTTTTAGTTGTTTTATTTTGTGTTCCACTGTTGTTTTATAAAAATATAATATTTTTGAAAAAAAAATTGTGTGACAGTATTTTTGTAAAAATTAACTCAAATTTTAATATTTTGTTTTGTAACTTTTTCATTTTAAAATAAGAAATTTTTTTAGGTTTCTGGACTAGGTAGGTCCTAAGCACAAACTTAGCTCGTTTATACACAGGATGGGAACCTGCACATATTATTATAGTTGATTGGATCATATAAAATAATGTTGTACGTATGAGTACTTAATTGGACTAACTAATGTTGAGTTTAAATGAAGAAAGTGAACATTCAGAAATAACTTGCAAAAAATCTTGTAGTTGTAGTTATATTAAACCTTTTGTTTTATTTTAGGAATAAATTCCAAGTAATTCGGAAATTAAATCTTGGTAACATAAATCAAGGCTAACAAAATCTACATAAGTAGTGTTCATTTAGGGATGATGATATGCTAATAAACAAATAGGAAATATATTCAAATACGTGTTTAATTTTCTTTTTGTAATAATTTAAAATGAATAGAAAGAAAAAGAGAAAGACAATAAGTAAAGGAGGTGATTAATAATGTAGTATAGATTGCAGATCCGACACACTAAAGTAGAGAAAAAGAAAAAGTGAAAGCGAAGAGATAATAATATGTAGACACACTTTGGGACAGTATGAGTTTATAATCCCAACGTTTAAGAATATATGTCATTTGAAAATCAGAAAAATAAAATAAAGATATAAAAAATAAAAACAAAGAATGTGTGGATACGATATGAACATGTTTCATGTAAATGTAATAATAATGTTTATGATTACGTAAAGATGACGTGAAAAGGTGTAATCATAAACCTGTTCTTTCAACTTGAATTAATTTTCAAAAGAAGGAAAGACTAGTCCCAATAGTACTGTTGGGTAAAGCATGAGACAGTTTCTCCATCATTGTCAGCATTTATTGGGATTGTGATACATGATTTCCGATTTGTTCTTATATCACTATCATCATCATCCTTTGGTAAAGCATTTTTTGAATTATTTTTATTATTTAAAATAGAGAAATGCTAAAGGGCACCAGTGGTGCCTAACACCCTCCTATGTGTCAATATCGCTATTGGTTCAAATAAGTATCGGGTCCCACATAATTTAATATAATAACTTTTAGAGAGTATCGCTAGCTAATCGCAACGCGACATGTTGAGAAGGTGCTAGGCACCACTGGTGCCTAATAGCAATACTCTTTAAAATATCCCACTTTCTTAATTTCTTTCTCATTAATTAATTATTAAAAAGCTAATAAAACCCACAAATAAACAATAACTCCTGACTAACAATGGTTCAGTATAATATGTATCTCCATGAATAACATGCAAAATTATTCCCATGTAGCATTGTTACCAGACACTAGACATTAGTGGTGTTTAACACTTCTAAATATATTATTTTGTGATTGTCTGGTAATATTTTTTAAAAATTATTACATTAGTCGAATTAATAGCGATATTAAAACATACGAAAGTGCTAAAAACCGCACATTTCTCATTAAAAACTATGTTGTACTACTACACCATAAGATATAATTAGCAATAAATAGATAGATGGGTACCTGAATGATGCGGCGAAGGGGACGCTGGGGGCCTTTGGCAGCATGAGCACCAAGCCAAGGTGTGTGTCTCCAAACGGTCTTGCCGTCACTACCGGCGACAACCTTATTTCCACCGACGACCAATTCCAAGGACCACATTCCAGGCATCATTTGCCAAAGAACAAAACAACCATTTTCACCACTCCTAGTCCCTAAACTCTTTACGTTTTTACCAGTCGAAACCTCAGTTTCACAACAAATCATTTTCACACTTCCACTTACGTACATGTTCTTGTTACATGACTTTTGTTGCTTCAAACAACCTGTTGATGCCAAATATTGCTGTATAATATAGTGTGCAATCGAAGTCTCCTGCACCAAATCAATAAATAATTTATTATTATTATTAACAAAAATTATAAATATATAAAAAGAAAATGTTACAAACTTACAAATGGAATGCCTTTAAGATGTAGGAGATGATCAATATTGGGGTCATTGACTTGGGGTATTGGAGCAAGAGGACAACCTAAAACGCCAAGCAACAACCTTAGATCTTGTCTCTTGGCTAAGATATTATTATTGTTATAATAATTATTACAATTATTATTATTATTATTAGCGTAGGAGGATGGGAAACTAGTACTACTATTGCTATTTGGGTTGTTATTATTATAACCCTTTTGAGCTCGAAACCATTCTCTAATAACTTCCCATGAACTCTCCTTCTTGAACCCTTCTTCTTGCATTTCTGGGTCAGGACCTTCCATCAGTGGTGTCAATGGTACTAATTGTGTTCCCCACAATTGCTTTTTTCTTGGTTTGGAGCCCATTAATAATAATTATATATAATTGGATACAGAGAAGAAGATGATGATGATGATGATAATTATGAGTTATGATATCCAAAGGAGAGAATGAAAGTATATGAAGAGAAGTATAAGGCTTAATATTAAGGAATATAAATAAATAAAGGGGTTACAAGTGGGAAGAGACAAAAGAGACAGCTTACCTGTCCCAAATAGCAGATAATAATATTGGTGTATTATTTATTATAATTATTGAATTATATATATATATATATATATATATATATATAGATATGGATGCAGATGCAGTACTAGTAGTAGTACTATACAATACACACTCTCATGTTGGCCTGTCTATTTGCTTTATTCTTCTTCTTTTAGACTCTCTTTCTCATTTAATTTAATAATTTGTTCTCTTTTCAAGTATCCCAAGTATGAGGCCCCATATGTTTTTGACGCCTTTTCTTTTTCAAATTCACACACATATATAAATAAATATATAATATTTCACCTCTTTATTGATCTTATTCTAAATAATTAACTAGTTTTGTTAGAACATTATTGTAACCTCAAGAAAGAAATAATCTCAACAGGGAAAAAAATTATTGAATAAAAAATAACAAATTTTAGATGATAACCTAGCCACCAAACACCATAGTCTTACAACAAAGCAAGCTTATAGATAAAGTATTGAGAAACAATGTTATAGCTAACTAGCATAATGGGAATATATATTTATATATCTGTATAATTACAATTGACATATATTGACATCTCTAATAATACGTAATTATAAGTAAGAATCATCACATTCACATAGCTCGAATGACATTCACAAATAGTATGATTAGGGCATATTAGGAAACTCAAATTTAATGTTAAATTAACACCAAAAAATATATATTTCAATACTAAATTATTTTTCAATTCCAACCACAACACTAAAAATTACACCAAATTTTATATTCTTTATTATTTTATTAATATAATAAGAATATTTTAATACTAAATATATATAATTATTTACTTTTTCTTTTTTAAAGTATTATTTAATTATTAATTTTTTTTTAAAAAAAAAACAGTGTGGTCTACAGTGTTCTACTAAATTTGGTGGGACACTGTAGATAAAGTCATTTATGAGGATAAATTTAGTGTCCCATTGAGTAAATAGTAAAATTACACTATATATTTAGTGTTTTAGTGTCTCATTGGAGATGGCCTTAAGAAAGTAAGCTTTTATAACCAAACTTGCAACGCTTTTTAAGGTCACCATAGCTTATGTAATGAACACTATACAATGAAAATGAAATGATTATTTAAATTTTATTTTCTACATTATAAATTATTTAAAAATTTTAAAAACCAAAAAAAAAAAGAAAAAAAAGAAAGAAAAAAGATATATAAATATAATGTACATCATTATATTAAACAAAATTTTTTATAATTTCTGTGTATTAGAAAAAATACTCTTACCATCTTATGATTAAAACAAAAGTAATACTCGTACTTGAAAATTATAATTATAATATAAATCAAGGTATACTAAAACGTCTAAAGTATTACTTTTTGCACTGAGTTTGCAAATAATTGTTTAATTGTGATTAAATATATTAAATTGGGTAACTAATTTATTGTGTTATAAATTAGTAAGAAAAATAGTACTTACTAAAAGGTTATTCTTTATTAAATAGTATATATATTAATAATTTATTATATATATATATTAGTATGTAAGTATGAATTATATTTCACTAAAACAGAAAAATTATAACTGCCTTATAGAGGCTCAATTACATCTCATCATAGATTGAGCAAATCAAGTCTGATGTGCCCGAGCGAAAACTGCTAATTGAAAAAGGAGAACTAAAGAAAAAGAAGACCACAATTTTATAGTAGTTCACTCACGTCTACTTAAACTTTTATTAATCACAAAAAGCAAGTAGCTTACAAGAGAGCTAGAGAAAAAATAACTAAAGAAAACTTCACCTCACAATTTCTAAGAGAGAAAAACATGTGAGAAGAGAGAAGCTCTGACCTTATAAAGAGAATTCTGAATGAGAAAAATAACACAAAAAATTGCTAAATTTTGGAGTGGGTTTGCAAGTTAGCTAGCAAAAAGATCAGGCTTGAAAAGTGATTTCCAATACCACTTAAACCGCGTCATTTGGATAAGTAACGAATGAGTTATAGGCAACCAAGTCAACATAATATGTCAACATGGGCGCCCATAACTCTAATACTTGAGTTTTCAGCATATTTTGAGATGTCTAAGTGATGTGAATGCATACCATAGCTAATTCTTTGACTTCGATGAAGTTGTTCACTGTTGGTGATTTCGCTCGGTGTGTGAATAGATGATGACTGGGTGACCACTACTGTGCATGGGTGTTAGCTTGCTTACATGTAACACATTTACATGATATATTGCTTGTTAAGATATCCAAATCTTACTTTGAAAAAGAAATAAGACCTATGACTGGAACAAAATTGTTATTTGATGAACGAAACCCTGAGCTTTAGGTTGAATGTCAAACTAGGCGCCCAGGGCTAATGTCTGGTGGTGCTTGGGATTGAACCACCACTTGGATGATGGATCCTTCTAATTCTACATCCATATGTTGTTTTGGGAGAAAAATAAGAGTTATGCTTGAGACAAAATTGCATTCTAAGCAGTAGAACCACACGAACTGTGGAATACATCAACTTGGGTGCCGAGTGATAGGGAAACTGTCAACATGGGCGCCCAGCATGTGATCTGGGCTTCATATGACTTTGTTTGTTTTCTAGAAGAAATTTTCTCTTCATCATTGAAAAAAAATGATGAAAATTCTTGAGATACTTCCTCGAAATATGTGCCAAAGCGCCCCAGGGGTACATACGTCAACCTAGGCGCTCATAGATCTCTTGGGAGCCACCCTGGGTGCCCAAGTCTGGGGAAAAGTCCCTGGAATATGTTACGTTGATTTCCAATCTTCTAATCTAGTGAAAAGTGCACAGAGAATTTCCATTTTGTCTAATTTGCACGTGCGTTACTCAGTGGAGTCGAGTCGGTCCGAGGTTTCAATGTCAACTTGGGAAGTGCACCTTTGGGATGTCTTTGTCAAAAACTCAAGTCCTATAGTGTTGTTCCTTGTTGAAGTTGAGGAATCGGGGTCCAATGAAGTTCCCCTAAACCTAAACCCTAGCTGTAGTGTTGCTTAGGGTGACTGGATGTCAACCTGGGCACCCATGCCTCCCTGGGGCATGTAGGGAGGGCTTGTTCCAAAATTGTTTCTTGTGTCTAAAACTTGGTTATGGCATGTCTCTCATGTATTTAATGTTGGGTTTTATGCCCTAAATAAAACTTCATTTCAATGTAATCCATTTTATTCAACATCAATAAAGAAACAAAAGTATTTTTCATTCATTTGTGAATGTATTTGTTCATGTTATCAATTGCTTGTCTATTTGATTTATAAATTCATCTGAAACCCTTTTCACATACTTGATCCTGTTTATTGTGTCGTCAACACTTTGGAAAGTAAACATGACTATGTGAATAAAGATTCCTAGATTTATCAGACATATGGTTTTACTGATATGATAATCTACAACAGAGTTTACTTGCATTTGGAGAAATGTTATGTTCTTTCCAAAGCATTGGTTAAAGTAAAGCTCAGGTTGGATGCATGGAGTATGCATCGGAAGGGACCGATATTGAACTTTGACTTAGATTTATTAAACTTACCGTAATATCTATTCAAGTCAATATCGCCTAGTTGATCCTAGATCAAATGATCTTAATCCTCTTATGATTAGGCTCAATCTCAAGAGGCTATTTGTGTTCTTTGATTTGTTAGTTAAGCCTACTTTTGGGAACACGGTAGTGCAATTGAGTGGGAGCGCTAACATAAACATGGAATCTATAGCTTCTATCTGGCGAATAGTAAGTAAAGGATGATCTCCTTCGAGCTTGACCAAACGTAAATAAATGGTGGAGTACTCATTTCACATAAGCTAAAATATCATTTATATGGGGTTAAGTGTTTTAAGGATAAAATACATTGTAGGGTGTAGCGGTAATCTAATCCCTTTACAGTGTAGATCATTCATATAGAGGATCATTGATCAAATTAGGATTATAACAATGGATAACTAATGATGTGTCTATATGGTGGAACATATAGAGCATTCTATATACTGAGAGTGCAATTCTAAGTTCTATGCGTGGATTCAACGAAGAATTAATAAGTCAGTGAATTTAGGTTATAAATTCTTGATCTGCTTATTGGAAGCTCGGTTATATAGACCCATGGTCCCCCCACTAGTTGAGATAATATTGCTTGTAAGACTCATATAATTGGTTTTGATTAATCAATTATAATTCTCAAATTAGACTATGTCTATTTGTGAATTTTTCACTAAGTAAGGGCGAAATTGTAAAGAAAGAGTTTTAGGGGCATATTTGTTAATTATGATACTTTGTATAGTTCAATTAATAAATATGATAAATGATAATATTATTTAATAATTATTTATAGTTATTAAATAGTTAGAATTGGCATTTAAATGGTTGAATTTGAAAATTGGCGTTTTTGAGAAAATGAGATGCAGAAATGATAAAACTGTAAAATTGCAAAAAGTGAGGCCCAAATCCATATTGTATAGGCCGACCACTTTTATAGGCTTTATCATCTGATATTTTCATTATTTTAATGCCAAATAATTCAAACCTAACCCTAGTGGAATGCTATAAATAGATAGTGAAGGTTTCAGAAAATGGACTTAACTTTCACACTTTTCCTTCAGAGAAAAACCTGAGCCTTCTCTCTCTATACCTAGCCGCCACCTTCTTCTCTTTCTTCTTTCTTTGAAATTTCGAAATCACTTAGTGTTAGAGTAGTGCCCACACACAGCAAGTGATACCTCAATCATAGTGAGGAAGATCGTGAAGAAAGACATTCAACAAGAAGGAGTTTCAGCACTAAAGGAAGGAGGAAAAGAGATCCAGGTTCAGATATTGATAATGCTCTGCTACAGAAAGGAATCAAGGGCTAGATATCTGAACGGAAGGAGTCATTATATTCCGCTGCACCCAATGTAAGGTTTCTCATACTTTATATGTGTTTATTTCATAATCGTTTTAGAAGTTCATATTTAGGGTGTTAATCAACATACTTGTGAGTAGATCTAAGATCCTGGTAAAATAATTTTCAACATTTAAGTGTAATGGATGAGTTGATTACATGTAGATATTGACTTAGAACCGAAACTGATGCAAATCAGGGCCTAAGATGTCAACATTGTCGCCCAGCACTGACCATGGCTTAGGTTGACTCCTAAAATGTTGCAGAATGTTGAAGGAATATTGCAAAATTTCGACCGTCTGGGACCCATCCGATATGGCACACTTCTAACACTAAATCCCACAGAATTAGGGAGTTTGTCCCCTGTGTCAGGCCTTGGAAAGAGGCACAACAAAAAAGACAACCACATTTTTGTCTAACGTCCACTACTCTTACATTCATTGTGCACTATCGATGGCGCATGCCCACCTATCACTATCACGTGGTATGGTCTCGTACAGACAATGGTTATCTTTTAAATTGGGCATCACCTACTTGGCCCAAGTCAATATTATAATGTATTTTACCCCTATCAATGGGCTTATTTTAACAAGCGAACCGTAACGAGTTTAGGTTTACCTGAAAAACCTGACTCTAGCCTATAAATAGGGTTCTCACCCCTCATGCAAAGGGTTACAGTTTTTTGTTGTAAAACATTGGTTAAAAATTTAGCAAAAACACTCTTGTGTAAAGTACAACATAGCAAAAGAGCTCAATAACATTGAGAGCTTAAAGGAAGTCTTCACCATGGTTGCAACTAAAATCGCGACCAAAAACTATCTGTTCGCAATGACAATCATAATGTTGATGCCGATGATTTGAACTGGCCTCCTTCGACGGACAATCAAGCAGGAGTTGTGGGAGGAGGCGAGACGTCGGAAGTGACTCACCGCCCACCTCAGATTGGAAAAAAAAAAGAGAATTATGTTGATGAAACCCCCATCAATGAAGATGACCAAAAAGGTCATGGTGAGGACCAACTAGGTGATTACGACAAAGATTATGATAAAAACTACTAAGAGGAGTACTTTGACAGATATCCTCATATTTACTAAATATCATCCCTCTATTGTAATCCTTTTATTTTCTTCTCCCCACAACATCTATCTCTTGCTCTCCACTTCTAATCGTCATTTTTATATTCTTTTATACTCTGTTCAATTTTCTCCCCCATAGTCAAGCCCCTTAGATCTTCTCTTAATTTTTCAATTTTGTTTCTTTTAAAATTTCGACCCTTGGCTTTGTGTTTCAACAATGGAGTTATGATATTTTGTTCATCTATGAAAATAATAATAATTTCATGTAATATATAAAACTATTAATTGTTTATTATGATACAATATTTAATTATAAAACTAATTAAATTTAAAAAAAAAATAATTACAATATTTTCAAACTTTACATTGAAAATATAAAATCAATACTTTAAAAAAAGTGCTTGTTTTTAATTTGGTGGAATTATCATTCTGTATGGCAAAAAAAAAATCTCGAATGATGTATTATAAAATTACATTTTTCATTATGTTACCTGTTGTGATAAATCCAACACGCAAGTATACGTATCGTTCTAACAAGTAATACTCAGGTAAGTGAGATTGTTCCCACGAGGACTGTAGCTAAGTACCAATCATTGAATTCTTGTTTCTATTTGGTAGAATCAATAATAAGGTTGAATAATTAAATAACTAAAAATTAAAAAGCAGGATAATAATAATAAAAAGTGTAATTAATTATGGATGAATATTTAGGAAAAAGAATCATGTTGATTTAATTACCCAATTGTTAATGCTAATTACTATTCTCTTTCTCAATGTGAATGACAGATTATAAAAATTAACCTAACTCTTTTCAGATCTTTTAGGTCCTAAATCACATATTATCTAATCATCTCTGAGATAGATTAACATATAATCAGCATTAAGCAATAATTTAAATGTCACAAAGGCTATGCAAATACTTTCGTTTCACAAAACCTAGTTTATCCAATTTTAGCATTCTCAATTCTCACTTTTCAGATTCTGAATTGGGATCATAAAGCATGTACAAGGTGATCAATCTTAAACATGTAATTAAACACAAATATGGATAAATTCACAATTAAGAGGAATAGCAATTATCATTAACCAAAAGTAATTTCAATCAACATTCATCATCTCCCTAAATAGGAGTTTAGTTCATAAAATCCATAATCAAAACTAAAACAGAAATTAACATAGAATTAAGAGTTTAAGAAAGAACTAGTTGGTGATTGCATTCTGGATCACTACCATTGCTTTCTCTGCCTCCTTCTTTAACTTTAGGGTCCAATTTCTACCTCCCTTCCTTCTAAAACACGAGCCCCTTAAATAGAAATTAGGGTTGCTACCTCTGAAAAAATCAAAAACTGGCCAAAAATCCCGTGTTTCGCCCCTGGTCGCGACCATAGGCAAAATACGAAGAAAAAAAAACTTGCTTGGCCTCCTAGTCGCGACCATGGAAAGTGGTGGTTGCGACTACTAAAGCAAAATTTGACAACTTCAGCATCTTTCAGTAAAATGTGCATAACTTTCATATACGAACTCCAAATGAGTTGATTCAAGATGCGTTGGAAAGACGAAAAAGAAATCTAAAACTTTTGTGTTTTAACTTTTTCCAAAATCTGATCAGAACATAGTCAAATTTAAGCTTGAAGTTTCAACTTTATTTTCTTGCAGAATTTTTTCTATTCTATAGATTGTTGTTTTCCGAAATTTGATCAATTTATACATTCCAAGTGTGAAACCTAAACCGATCGTTACGCTCACGGACATGGACTCTCCTTCGAACTCTCTTCTCTGAATCGCACCTTCCTTGGTGCTTAATTGGGGACTTCAACAACATTGGTAACCAAGCAGAAAAACGAGGAGGCCGTGCTTATCCTTCTGCGTTAATCACCGGTTTCCAATCTGTTCTCCACGACTGTTCCCTTCATGACCTGGAGCTTCGCGGATATCCCTTCACATGGGAACGAGGCCGTGAGTCTGGCAACCTGGTAGAGATAAGGCTTGACAAAGCCTTAGTATCTCAACGATGGCTCGAACTTTTCCATCAGGTAACCTTGTCCAATCTCTCTGTTTCATCTTCGGATCACACTCCTATTTTTTTGGAATTTCATGACAGCCCCCACCGTGATAATGTTTTCCATTTTCGGTTTGAAAATTCCTGGTGCCGTGAACCCATGTGTGCTCAGATTGTGAAATCCTGTTGGGAAAATAATAGTCATCTTACTCTGCTTGAAAAGATTGATCTGTGTAGTTCTCAATTGGAAAAGTGGGGGAAAACTCTTACTGGTAATTTTAAAAGTCGCTTAGTCAAAAGCAAGAAAAAGATGGCTGCTTTGAAACATTCGGGCTTTGATAATTGTGATCAGGATTATGCAACTGAGAAAAATAATTACTTTGAGATTCTTGCTCAGCAGGAAATTTACTGGAAGCAGAGATCCAAGCAGTTTTGGTTAAATGCGGGAGACAAGAACAGCAAGTACTTTCATGCCACTGCAAGCTCTCGTAAAAGGAACAACCAGATTTACCAGCTGCAAAAACCGAATGGAGAGTGGTCAGGTTGGGACAATGGTCTGAATGAGGTGATATCTGACTATTTTATTAATCTGTTCACATCCAATGGCACTTTTCAAAATACTGTTGCCAATGATATTCGGTGTAGCATTGACGAAGCTCAAAATAATATCTTATTACAACCTGTTACTCCTGATGAAGTTCGACATGCCCTCTTTCAAATGCATCCTGATAAGGCTCCTGGACCCGATGGCATGGGGCCAGGCTTTTATCAAAAACATTGGGATGTGGTTGGTCCGGATATAGTAAATATGGTCACTGATTTTTTTGCTTCTTGTGTCATTCCTACTGATCTGAATATCACAAATCTTGTACTGATCCCCAAGAAGAAAAACTTTGTCTCCATGAGTGATATGAGACCGATAGCCCTTTGTAATGTGTTATATAAAGTGCTCTCTAAGGTCATTGCCAACCGTATGAGAGGTATCATCGATCAGGTTATCTCTGTGAATCAGAGTGCTTTTATCCTTGGTAGACTTATCTCTGATAATGTGATGATTGCTTTTGAGGTGATGCACTATTTGAAGCGAAAAACAAAAGGCAAGAAGGGGTTTATGGCGCTTAAACTTGATATGAGCAAAGCATATGATCGTGTTGAGTGGAACTATCTTCATACAGTTATGTCTCATATGGGATTTCATTCGAAGTGGATAGAGCTTGTTATGTCTTGTATTACCTCGGTCAGCTATAAGGTAATCCATGGTGGTCATGTTGTTGGCCCTATTACTCCATCTCGCGGTATTCGGCAAGGTGACCCCCTTTCCACTTATCTATTCATTATGTGTGCTGAAGGACTTACGGCGCTTATTAATAAATTTGAGGCAAGACGGGCTATTCAAGGTTGCAAGGTGGCTCGCGGTGCCCCATCTATCACTCACATGCTTTTTGCCGATGACAGTTATCTCTTTTGCCAGGCCACTACAGAAGCTGCTACGAGTGTAAACACCCTCCTTCATACGTTCCAAATGGCTTCTGGGCAGCAAGTAAATTTCTCTAAGTCATCGATCTTCTTTAGCCCTAACACCACTGCGCAACATCGTTCTAGTATTTGTTCTGTGCTTGGGATGGTTGAAGCGTCAGAGGGCAGTCTGTACCTTGGCTTACCTAATATTATTTGTCGAAACAAGAACTCTATTCTCGGCTTCTTAAAGAATAAGGTCATGTCTCGTATCAATAGTTGGGATGGTAAATTTTTATCTCGAGCTGGCAAGGAAATTCTTCTCAAGACTGTGATCCAATCTTTGCCAACATATGCTATGAGTGTCTTTCTAATTCCTCTTGGCATTTGTGAGGATATTGAGAAACTTATGGCTAGCTTTTGGTGGAAGACTAGTTCAAGCAAAGGTCGTGGTATCATTTGGATGTCCTGGGAAAGAATGGCGACTCCAAAACTAGAAGGCGGTATGGGATTCCGACATCTTCATGATTTTAATATTGCTATGCTTGCTAAGCAAGGTTGGAGACTCTTGTGCCAACCTGACTCTTTGGTGGGGAAAATTTTCAGAGCCAAATATTTTCCTACCACTGATTATCTCTCAACTGAATTGGGAAATAATCCCAGTTTTGTCTGGCGTAGTATCTGGGCCGCTCAAAAGGTGGTCCGTCAAGGGGCTGTTCGTATCATTGGAGATGGAGAAACCACCAGAATTCTTTCAAATCCATGGCTTCCTGATCCTGACAATAGACTTGTTACTTCAACTCATCCAGCTCTCTTGAATAATAATGTGAGTTCTCTCTTCTCTGTGGGTACTCGTAGCTGGGATTCAGATGTCATCGATGATTTGTTCAATAATCGGGATGCTAGCTTGATACTTGGTCTTCCTTTGTCTCCTAATGTTGACTCTGATTTCTGGTCATGGTCAGGAGACCATACTGGGCTTTTCTCTGTCAAAACTGCCTATCTCCTGCTGCAGAAAAATAAACCTCGGCATCCAAGACCTGATAATTCTGGATTCTGGCGTAAACTGTGGCAATTGAAGATCCCGCCTAAAGTTAAGAATCTGTTATGGCGTGCTGTTACTGGTTGTCTTCCCACTTGTCTTAAATTGGTGACAAAACATGTAAGTATCTCTGCAATCTGCCCTGTTTGTACTGATCAAGCTGAGTCTATTGTCCATGCTCTTCTCACTTGCCCCTTTGCTATGTCATGTTGGCGTACCCTTGGTATCACTTATGACCCGGTACATCCATTATCTTTTGGTGGCTGGTTTGAGAAAGCTCTTATGAACCTTGATGAGGAGATTGCTTCACGAGCTGCTATGTTGTGTTGGGCAATTTGGAAGGCCCGAAATCTTGTTGTATGGAAAAATAAAGTATCCTCAAGAACCAAAGTGATTGCATCAGCTCGAATAACTCTTGATCATTGGCGTAACGCTCAAGATAACACTTCCCTATCTTCTCTATTTTTGGATAATAGAGGAGATGGAGCTGAGCGTTGGACTACACCTGAAGCAAATAAAATCAAGATAAATGTTGATGTTGCACTCTTTCCACGGGATAACTCTTATGGTTTTGGGATAGTTGCTCGAGATAGCCTCGGTAAGCTTGTTGAGGCCAAATCATGTTATTTCAGAGGTACATATGATGCGGAAGTTGTTGAAGCAATGGGAGTCAAAGAAGCTCTCAGCTGGATTAAAAGTAAGAATTGGTTTGATGTTGAGATTGAGACTGATAGTATGCTCACTGTGCAAGGCATTCGTAGTAACCAATCCTTAAATTCTATTTTTGGCTTGATTATTCATGACTGTCAAGTTTTATTTTCTTCTCTAAATAATGTTAAGCTTTGCTTTATTAGACGATCAGCAAACCGAGTTGCCCATGTTGTGGCTAGGCACTCTTGTTTTCTCTCTGGTCGTAGCATTTTTGAGTATAATGCTTGGGACGAGTTAATCTCCCTTTTGTATTCTGAATGCTAATTATTCAATGAAGTTACTATTTCATTTTCAAAAAAAAAAAAGTGTGAAACCTAAAACCAAAGAAAACAAGCATAATTCCATTCAAAAAAGAATAATAAAGAAGGAAAACAACTATAAAAAGTGACTCAAAACGTTGGCTAAAAATAACCTAACATTACCTCAGCAAGTTAACTTTTTAAAGTTATTAGAAACTTGGTATAGCAAGTTACCCGTTTTGTCAATGCTCAAAATAATAATTTTTTATTGGCTCCATCAATGGCGTGGGATCCATTTATAACTAATCCATATATATATATGAAAAACGGTCCTAGATCCAAATCCCTTTCATAATTTTTTTTTTAAAAAAATAATTTCTAATTAATAAGGTTTATTAATGTGTATAGCTGACTTGGACCCCGGACTCCGGCCCCAACTCTTAACCCAGCTTTTGATTCGGATCTTGGATATGAACTCAGTTTTGAATCTGGACCCTGTCTGGGATATTGGGGCGTAAAGATGGGGTTCGGATCCGAGTTTATGCTGGAGTTTGTGGCCCAAGGTTGGAGATGGAATCCAAGTCCAGGGTTTTGGTTGGGTCGAATTTATAGTAAAGAATTTTACATAAATTTTTAATCCAAGTTAATACCAAATATAGTATTGTATTAAAAATAGTAATAAAATATTGATACAATCCTAGACAATATTATACAATACAATATAATATAATATAATATAATATAATTTAATATAATATATCAACCTGAATGACTATTAAGTTTATTAATCAAGTATTTATAAATTAATAAATAATTGAATAATTTTGACTCACATGCATGCATACAAAAAAAATAAAGTAGGGATTTCCAACGATGATCCCTAACAAAAGCATGAAAAATAATTTTATTTGCAACATGATGCAGTAAATCTCGTATAATGATCTCTACTTTCCCTAATTATCATGATGAAAAGAATTTTGTTTTTCTTGAGAAACTCATAAAGTAAAGATTTGGGGTCACCATAAATTATAGGAGAAATGAATTTTTGAGTTTAGCACTACTATAAAATAGTACTTTATAGTGAATTTTTTATAATTTTTATTAAAATAAAATAAAAGATTTAATATTATATTTTATTAATAATAATATTACACCTAGAAATTAGTTACCTTAAGTGCCTTTTATTATTTCACTTTATTTTTATATGAGAAATGCTAAAGAGTATTAGTGGTGTCTGACATCTTGCTATGTATATTAATATTATTATCGGTTCAACTAAGTATCAAATTTTATAAATTTAATATAATATCGTTAATTAATCATAAGACGACGTGTTTAGAAGTATTAAACACTACTAATGTACAATATCAATGTTATTTTCTATGTATATTTTTGCTTAGCTTAACTTAGGGAGAGTAGATAAAGAGAGAGAGGCGCTCACTTCCATATAGGACAAATTTACAAAATCTGTCATACTTAATCAAACTAATAATCAATTAATTAAACTGAACTTTCCGTCAGAAAAATGTCTTTTAATTACAAAATCCAAAACAAAAATCACGCCTGCTTAATTTACTATCTTCATCCCATCTTTGATTCTTCTTCTCTCTTTGTCTTTGTCTTGGTCAAGAAAATGCAAGTTCACACTTCCCAACGTGGGTCTCACACATAATAACAAAATAATAATTTTACCACTTTTACAATTTGTTTTTTTTAAAAAAAAAATAAAAATTAATTAGTTTAATTAGGAGATTCTAAACTAATAATCGAATAGGGTCAGTGGGTTTCGGCCACGTGGCACATTTTTCGATGAAGATGGTTAATAATATATGTTAGTGGAGTGGTGGTGTTGGGTCGGCGTCAAGGCTGCTAGATGGGGAATTGGCAGTTGGGAGTGTTCTTTCAAGCTGAGCTCTTTAGTTTGTTTCATTAGGTTCAACTGTGATTTTCCTTGGTTGAACTCCTCAACTTAATAATTCTTATTTTATATATATAAATATAAAAATATGAGAAATACTAACGGATATTAGTAGCGTTTAGTATTCTTCTATATGTCAATATCGTTATTAGTTAAATTAAGTATCAGGTCCTATGTAGTTTAATAAGAAGTATCGCTAATTAATCGTAAAACGATACGTTTAAAAGATGTAGCCACTACTAATACTTAATAACAATGCTCTAAAGATAGAGAGAGAGAGGGAGAAAGAGAATTAAGGGTCATTAAGCTCAGAGTTGTTGTTGTTTGTTGTTGTTCTTATTATATTTATTAAATAATAATTATGTGCTAAAATATTAGGACAATCAAACCCAACACTTTTGTTGGAAATTGTTATTATTTGTCCTTTAATATAAAATTTGACTCATATTTCATTATTTGTAGATGTACTAAAAATTTGTCCTATCTTTCATTCTTTTGTGATTATTTATTATAGTGAACATTAAAAACATAACTAAAATATTTGACATTTTTCTTTAATTCATTACATGTAAGATTAGTAATGTATATATAATAACATTACATTCTTGATTGGATAAAATTCTTGGTTGAATACTTCATTGACATCTTTCAATTAATGTGGTAAATACTTAGTCTAAATTATATGATGTTATTAGATATTTATCAAAAATTATAATGTGTACTAGTATCTAATACTATCACGAGATATTATATTTCTATTAATATAATTAAGTATTGAGTTTAATATATTTTAATTTAATAATTATTTTAAAAAGAATAATAAATTATTCATCAAGCGCTACCTCATAATAATATTAAGCACCAATGACATTTAATAGCATTGCTCTCTATCATTTTTTCTTTAGGGTGAAGATGCCCTATGAAGGAAGAAAATCAACAAGGTTGCAGGGATCATCACCGATCCAAACTAAAGCTTCATCTTACCCCAAAGAAAATTTAGCTAGATTATGAGTTAAGGTGTTTGTTGAATGGCTCATATGCTTGACCATGGCAGTGGAAAAATGAGATAAAGTGACTTTGATATGAGAGATTAGCTCTCTAAAAAGAGAGTAATCTTCTTTGCTTGATTGGACTACATCAGTAATTGCCTTACAATCAGTTTTGATCTGGTGCAACGAGAAAGCTTCTTCATGACACCAGATAAAGGTCTTTAGTGGGGACTTTACTTCAAGAGTGGTTGCACCACCTCCTCCATCATAGGGGAAGGAAACAACTACAATGACTTCATTGTTGCATTTGCAAAATACCCTCGCCAATCTGGCTTTTTGGCTGTGAGTTGATGTTGTTGCATCTGTATTAGACCAAGAGGGGGAGGGTTCCAATGTTCCTCTGCTAATGGCCTTTGCGCTAAGCTACTGGGACTGCTACAATTTTTCATATCATAGTACTCCTACAAAAAAGCTTTGGCCAAGTTGAGTAGGGCATAATCCTGAGTTGGCAGGGTTGATCGTTGTGCCCTTGTTCCTATTGTGCCAAATGAACCAAGCTACACAAAGAAATAACTCCACATCTCACACATATAAATTAGAATTAATAGCGAAAAAAATTCATGGAAAGGTATATACAAATAATGAGAGAAAAAGGGGTAGAAAATTGTACCTTTCAAGATTTTCTTCACACAGTTGCAAAACAACAAGCCACTAGTGATGGTTTCAACCTCCTTAATGCAACACGTGCATAAGGGTGATGAGTTAGTTATTTTGTGTTTAACCATATTTTCAGAGGTTGGTAGAGTTCTTGATGTAGTTGGATAGGCAAAGTGCTTAATTTTTAAAGGAAGGTTCATATGCCAACTAGGAAGAGGGAGATAATGAGGCAAGTATATCATGGTTAGGGCTGGTGGAATAGCTCAAGTGGTAACCAGACTTGACAAAATAGGTTTCTGATCTAGTAAGAGTACTCCAAATAAGTGTATCTTCAGTGGGGGTTAAGGGCAAACGAATAGCTAAAATCTCTTGGAAAATTTGAGGTGGAAAGTGTTGTTGCAGTCAGGCTATGTCTCAAGCCATGTTATCAACTATGAAAAAAGCTACAGAATTTGGAGGGGGTTGGAGGGGGGAGACATATCAAAAAGAAGGTATTCAATAATTGGGCATTAGTGAAATATTTTGTCCATTGTCGATCTTTGAGATGAGACCTTTATGCAGTAGTTATTTTCTCCAATGAATGCTTCTCCACACCTAGGAGAATGACCAATGGAGTTGTTTATGTATGGGGTTCTAGGATGATATATGTCTGCTAAGACTCTAGCCACTAGAGGGTTTGGATTTTTAAGTATATGCCACGCTTATTTAGCCAACATCGCTTGATTAAAGTGGGTGAGGGACCTGAAGCCTAAACCTCCATCTTGTTTCGATTTGCACAACTTTTTTCAACTTTACCAATGGGTTTTCTGCCTATTCTGAGCATTTGTACCCCACCAGAAGTTAGCCATAGTGGACTCAATGGAGTTGCAAATTGCGACATGGATCCTGAAGCAAGCCATCGTATAGGTGGGAATTGCTTGGATGACCGAATTCAATAAGATCTCCTTACCACCTTTGCAGGAGAATTTATTTTTCTAATTGTTGAAGTGGTTTCAAACATTATATTTAATATATTGAGAAACTTTCTTTTTTGATTGTCCAAAATATTGAGGCATTCTAAGATATTTCTCAAAGAAAGATCTTACAGGAATATCAATATAGTCCAAAATGAGAGTTTTATCCTTAATGTTTGTAAGGAGAGAAATACAAGAATGATTTTGCAAATTAATTTGTTAGCACATATATTTTTCATAGAGAATGAAAATATCTTTTATGGCATTGTAGGAGCTGATGGTGGCTAGATAGAATAAGTATTGTCGTCCATGAAGAAAAGATGAGAAAGAGATGGTGCAGTTCTAGCTACTTTGATACCAAAAAGGCTGCCATTCAATTTTATCAAAAGCTTTGGCCATATCTAATTTAAAGACCATCTAACCCTTTTTGCCACGAGTTTTGAGCTTAATGGCATGAGTGACTTCCTCAGCCAAAATGATATTGTCAGGTATAAGCCTGCCTTGAAAGAAGGCACTTTGGTTTGGACTGATGATTTTTTTTTCAATACGGGTTTCATCCTATTGGCCAATACCTTAGAAATAATTTTATAAAGGATATTACTAAGGCTGATTGGGTGAAAGTCTTTCAATATTTTTGGCTGCTTGACTTTGGGAATAAGGGTTATGAGGGTTTTATTAGCAACACTTATGTCTACATTCCATTGAGGAAGTCAAGAGCGATTGCGACCACATCCATCTTGACCTTCTGCTAATTTTTTTGGTAGAAGTTGATATTGTGCCCATCAATTTTTGGGTAAACTATTGTAAATAGATAGCCTAAACTTAAAGATGGGAAGAAATTAACAATTAAGTATGTGCGAATGGCATGCTTCAAGGTGAACATAAAATGCATAAGTCTAGGATTAAAGGCTGCTTAGCCAACTACACATTCAAAACTCAAAGAAGATAAAGTCAGGATTAAAGATTGTATGATCGGTCACTAGTTCAAATGTAAAAGTTCTTATGGCCATACAAGAACAAAATAAAAATGTGTAAAACAAAAGCATGAAAAACAATAAAACCAAAGCCTTTTAAGTGTTTGCAGGTGCAGATGAGTCCAAAGTAGTTAGGTCTTGGGCAGAAACCTCATCAGTCAGAACAGCAAGAATCCTCTGAGTAGAATCAGCAGCTCGAGCAGCCCCATCAATAGCCTGCGCAATAAAGTCCTGGCTGGCATGTGCTACCACATTGTTGATGATAACTTCTCTCTCTATTTCATGAGTTAAATTAATCTTATAAATATATGTATATAAAGTCACATTCATCAATATATATGTATTGTTATCATGTTGCTTGTACATTTTTTTTATTTCATGAAGAGGGAAAACAACATAAATAAAACTTAATGACAGCATGAAAAAAATAACATATTTTATACTAAAATTTAACACACATGCTGCATGTTCTTATCATACTATCCATAATTTTAATTCGGCTTTTTTCTTTCAGATTTTTGAAAAATCTAAACCAGAAAAATAAAGCCATTAACATTAACGATCTTTTCCAATATGAAAAATTGTTGTGGGAATTTTACTCCTCGACACTAACATTACATAAAGCCATTTCAATTACCCTTTCTTAAAATATATGAACACAAGATAATATACAACTAATAAGAACATTATTATGGGACACAAAATACCTTACACCTCTACGACATGATACGACATGATGTCTTATAATTGGTTAACAATTCTATGTAATTTTTGTTAAATTAAAATAAATAAGATCCAAAATTAAATTATACTAATGGCAAAATTACATTACACCTTATAAGAATGCTAAGCATCATAGATGCCCTTTAGCATTTCTCAACTAATAATTATCATTTTCCTACCCTTTATGCTTTCCAATTACGATGAGATATTTTGTAGTACAAGCATTACTTGAAAGACAAACGAAGCAAGTTTTATAACTTATAAAACATACAAAAACCAGTCAACTTTATTGCCTAACTTATTAAATATTGGCACACAAAGACAACCAACCACGAGGCACAAAATAATATATATGGCTACTCAGAGCTCTCAACATATGTTGGTCGGCTGTCTTCTCAACCAAATTATCCAGATCAAAATGACTTCTTTTCATATGAAACCAACCCATGAATTCCACCTTCCACTTGGGCAGCTCCTGTCCGTACCTAAAAACAACAATAAAATCATACTCACTGAATTAAAAACAACTTAATCCTGATTTATGAATGGTTATCAAAATTCATTAGCTATAGAAATCAAATCTAAATTAACCTGCTTCTATAATGAATTATAATAACAGAACATGTTAGCAGATTATGCTCATCTCTACAGTTAACAGATTTCGAAAGTGTGCATACCTCTAGCCTTAAAGTATTTGATCTTAAGAGGTCATGAGCAGACTGTAGAGAGGAAGCACCGAGATCTTGGAAGCCTTGCTTTACTGCTTGCATTGTGTAAGGTACGAACTTCAGAACAGAACCTTTATCAGCAACCTTCCCCACAACCCCTTGAGCAATTTTCAGTTTAGCTTTATCACCCAAATATCTCGCATCGCTGCCTTTTGTCATTGCTTCAAGGGAGCCCATTCCTCGATATTTTTTTACACGGTAACCATTCTGGGAAAGCAAAATATAATAGTTGATTATCACTGAACAGTGTAAACAGACAGCTTATACAAAGGACATATTCAACAGAAATACAACAGTCCTGGCAATGAATGTAGGAATACTTCCACACTCTAACAAGCACAATAGATTATGATGAATACTAGAGGTACGGATTCATGCTTATAGAGATTATTATAATGTATAATGATAAAATAATAAGGTAAACCATGTATTAGAGGCATATCTCATGTAGAGGAGCATCTATACATATCAGTACATGTAATGATACACTTCAATAATCTCACTGTTTCGTAGTTCAATTCTTACTATTAAGAATTCAATAAGAAATTAAAATTCAAACAAAATGCATATAAATGTGGCTTATAAAGTTTCTTGTTGCATGTTTACCGACTTCGTTTACAAAGTAGTGAACATGAATTTGCTAAAAACATCAGTAAGCAATTGACCATTCAAACAAAATGAAAATAAATGTGGCTTACAAAGATTTTTGTGGCATGTTTACAAACTCCATTTACAAATTAGTAAACATATCATGGGAGTAATTTACTAAAGACACCTAAACACTGCAACCTGTAACGCACTCACTTTGTTTTTATTACTGCAGTAGAATAAGTTTTATCAATAACAAGTTTCTTATCAAAGAAATAATAAAGATAAAGCCGGTAACTTGTTGCCAACTTGTCACACACTGATGTCTCCAACACACACAGACGACAGGCATGCATTTATAGCAGTATTTAAGGAGAAATAGAAAGCTATGGACTAAAACCTTTAGACACAAGGGGGATGGGGTCGATGTGTAATCAAAGAATATGGAATATATATACAAAAGTAGTGAAAAGCATTTCTACTATTGGCACAACTGTATGCGACATTTTTTACAATACAACAGGAGTCATACCTGATACTCATAAGTCCCAGGAGCCTCGGTGCTTCCTGCTAAAAAGCTTCCCATCATCACAGTAGATGCCCCAAGAGTCAAAGCCTTGACAATATGTCCAGAGTTTGAAATACCACCATCAGCAAGGACAGGAACACCACATTGTGAAGCTAAAGAAGCAACCTTGTAAACAGCAGTTGCCTGTAAATTTGGGGAGAAAACCATGAGCAATCTAAGTGATAAATAGATTATAGAAGAGCAAAAGGCAACGGGTTACTTGTAAGTCAAATACATATGTAAAGAATAACAAAGAAAATGGGATATAGTATGCAGTTGACCACGCTAAAAGACAAGGTCTTCAATTGCTTCAAACTCCAACTTTCGAAACTCCATCACCATTTACCAATTCCATGTATAATCTCGGGAGTAAAATCTCGTAAACTAAGCATGAGCCATTTCATAATTTCTGACATTAAATTGCCATTTCATATCCCAGTAAACAAGTGGTCGAAACAGAGTCAAATTTCAATTCAGAACAAAAAGCATCCAAATTTACCTAACAAAAGTTCTCGGGAAACAAAAATTAACATACAACCAAGTAAGTCCTAAGGACTGGAACTCACAGCATGAGAGCAAGCCATTTCTTATTATTATAACAAGAGTTTTATAACAAGCATCACACTGTTGTATAAAAGGAACAATACCTGTCCTCTGCCAACGGCACAGACCTCCTGTGTAGTACAGATAGACCCAGACCCCATACCAATCCTCAACCCATCAACACCAGCTTGAATCAGATTCTGGGCCTGGCTAATGGTCACCACATTCCCACCAATCACATCCAACCCCGGGTACCTCAATTTGATATGCTTTATCAAATCAATTTGGTAAATGGAGTTCCCCTGAGAGCTATCTATCACCACAACATTGATCCCCGCCTTCACCAAATGCTCCAATCTCTCCTTATCCTGCTCTCTGGTCCCGATGGCCGCACCTACCATCCACTTCCCATCGCTACCCAACGTCCCAGACCCCAGCTTCGGGTACCCTTTGATCCTATCTACCTCTTCTTTCGTCGCAAAATCAATAACCTCATCGCCATTCACAATCGCAACCGCATCTCTCCTCTTCTCATCCAAACACGACGCAAGTCTATCCAAGTCAAAATCTGACGACACTGAATCGGACGAATTCGACATATAGTCGTAAATCTTCACTTCTTTGTCCGGCAGCTTCTCCCAATCAGACTTGGACACATACCCTACAAGTTTCGACCTTCCGGCACCGGACTCAGTGACCAAGATATATGGCTTGGAGTCAAAATCATCTTCGGAGTTGATTCGATCGGAAGCCGACCTGAAAACAGGATTCGATAGAATCGGAACGCGACGTGCCTTGGCGGCCATCACTAGGGAAGCTTGATCAACGGAGTTCAGATTGGAGTGGATGATGCCGATACCACCAAGGGCGGCCATAGCAATGGCCATGTGTGACTCGGTTACGGTGTCCATTGGGGATGAGACACATGGGATATTGAGAGGGATGTTACGGCTGAGTCGGGTCCCGAGTTGGACAGAATCAGTAGGGAAGTCGATGTAGTGAGGGAGAAAGATGACATCGTCGTAGGTGTAGGAGTATCCCTGGCTGAAGAGCTTGTTGGCAGCGAACCCATCTTCGAGGTCAGCCATGGTGGCGTAGCGGTGTAGAGAGAGAGAGAGAGAGAGAGAGGAAGTAATTAGGGTTTAGAGAAAGCTTCTTTCTTTCTGTATGGGTTTTTGGGATAAGATAATCAAATCTTGGAGGGAAATAATCAACACAACTTCTCTGATAAGCTGCGGTCGGCTACACCGTACACCGTACACCGTACACACTACATAGTATTGCACACAACACTACATAGTATAGTATTGATAGTTTGAAGGTTTTTGCCGCAAATTATTTTATATATTTTGAAAATTAAAATTAAAAACTTAATAAAAATAGTATAATTACTTAAAAAATATGAATAATTATAAATTCTACTTAATCTATAGTTTCGTACAATGATTTTGATTTCTCAAAAAAAAAATATATATATATTCAGCACTGCACTAAACTTTAACTATAAACGTTAAAAGACATCATGTGTGTATATATATTTTAGAGTAATTTGCGGCAAAACCCTCCTAACTATCAATTTACTTGCAAAAACTTATTCCTAAAAAAACTTTAAGGTTGGATGGTTTTTTGCAAGTAAATTGATAGTTGGGGGATTTTACCGCAAATTACTCTTAAAGTTTTTATTTTTATTTTAATTACTCATTTTAATTTTTATTTTGTAAAATATGGCTACGTAGGATAATTTTTTAGTGACCTATCATTGCATTGCCACGTGGGCAAAATTACTTAACGAGACTGGACAGACGGCACCTTAAAAATGCAAAGGGAACAGTACTTTAGAAGGTTTTCCCACTAAAATATGAAGTTGAATAGCTTTTTGTAAGTAAATTAATAGTTAGGAAGGTTTTGTCGCAAATTACTCTATTTAAATTAGAGCAATTTTTTTGTAAACTTAATCTCATTTTTTTAAAGCCCACTCACTTACTCTAATACACCACCTCTTTTAAGCAACTTATAATCTTCCATTATTGTGATACATAATTAATACATTATCGCACGTTTTTATCATCGTGTATTACAGTCATTTTAGCACTTTTGTTAGGGATAAAAAAAGCTTACGGAGTAATCTTGAGTGGAGTATGTAGGATTACTTTAGTAGATAATAATGGTCATGTAGGATTACTTTAGTAGATAATAAAGTGTTATTTCAAAAAAAAAAAAAAACATGACAAAGTGTTAGTACTATAATTCTAGTTTAGATGGTTTTTTTTTTTTTTTAATAAGGAGGTATTTGTAGGTTCGGCCCTAGGCATAGGCGGGCTAGGCCCGCGCTTAAGGGTTACTCATTTAAGGGGCCTAAATAAAAAAAAATTATCTTTTAAAATATATATATTTTTTAATAATTTTTAAAAATACCATTTATCTTTTTAGTAAGGGTCCAATTTTTTTTTTTTTACATATGGCCCATTTTATCTCAGGACCGACCTTGGGTATTTGATGTCATTAATTTTTGTTTGGCACCTTTTTTTCTAATGCTTAACATGTATTACATAGAGCATGAGTAATGACTTTTTAGAGTCCTAGATCAAAATTTTAAAGGGAATTTGGTTTAGTATGCTTAAATATAAAATATGTTATTTTAATATACCACCAAATTAAAAATAGTACATATATATATACTTTTAATATTTTTTTCTCCCAAAAATACCTTTACATTTAAAAAAAAAAAAAAAACTTCTCTCTCTCACTCTTCGCGTTAACCTCGACCCAGAACCCCTACCGTCGAACACACAAACCCAAAACCTCGGTCGCAAGGCCTCGCCGTCATCTTCTCTCACGGTCTCTCTCATTTTTTGCCTTTTTTTTCTTTTAGTTTACTAGTTTTTTGCGATATTTAGCGATGTATTTGCAATGATAGAATAAATTTGAGGTCAGGGATGAAGTTTAGTGATGATTTGTGATATTTAGCGATGTTTAGCGATGATATTCGTGATGTTGTGAATTGGAGACATTTAGAGATGTTTTCACAATTTCGCAATGTTTCGCGACATCGTCAAAAACCAAAAAAAAAAATGCAGAAAACAAGAGTTGTTGTGAATTAGAGACATTTAGAGATATTTTCCGATTTCGTGATGTTTTGCGACATCGTCAAAAACGAGAAAAAATGTAGAAAACAAGCGATCTTCGTGGGTCGTGGGTTATCTTGGGTGCGGTGGTCGTGGGTTGTCTTGGGTACTTCTCGTGGGTTGTCGCGAATCGTCATGGATCTTCTCGGTCGTGGGTCGTCTTGGTCGTAGGTTGTGGGTAGTCTTGGTCTTGGCCGAAGGAAGATTTGGTCGTGGGTCGTCTTGGTCGGTCGGAGCTCGTGAACAGTCGGGGCTTGAAAGGTTTGGGGTTGGGAATAACAGAGAAAGAGGGGGGGAAGTTAGACGGAGAGAGTGGGAGAAGAGAGTTTTTGAATTGTAAGGGTAATTTTAGATTTTAGGGTGTTTGGAGAATATTTGGAGTATTTGTTTAAAGGTGATATATTAAAAGAATAGTTTAAATTTTTAAGTATGTTTTAACAAATTTTCCATTTTAAAATAGAACATTTTATCTAACGTTACAGTCCTTTTACATGTCAACTAATTGATTTTTATCAAATAAATAAATACAAGCTACTTTCTTTTATATTTACATATATCTATTTTATATAATAAAATGTGGTTATATAATAGAATTTTTAATTTAACGGTATTTTTTTTATTATTTTTTATGTTAATGAATATTCTTTATTAGTTTTATAATATTATTATATATATTTAAAAATAAAAACTATGTGATCTTTTATACGAGGAAATTTTAAGTTAAATTTAAAATACTTAAAATATTGTAGATATTTTTAACTACAATTTTAATTTTATTGCTTTAATTTTGAATTTAAATAAGGCGACATCAACATTAACCTTGATCTTTCCTGAAAAAGGTGCACTCCAATGCTCAACCAAACGACCTCTATTAAACAACAAAGACAAAGAAAGGCCCTTTCTTTTTTGAGCGTCTTTGAACTGATCAAGTAGCATTCTTGCTGATGTAACCACATTTGCAGCAGTCCAACTTTTTTGTTGACAAACAAAGTCATTTCTGGCACGCCAAATGGCCCAGCTGACCATAGCCGCCTCCTCCAACTCGCCTTCTCTTTCTCGGCTTTGCAGCTCTAGCAGACAATTGCTGAAGTCATCATCCATATTAATGCTGACATCCACAATTGTCCTGTTCCAGCAAGCATGAGCATGAACACACCCAACTAACGCATGAAAAATAGTTTCAGCTGTAGTGAGAGACAAAGGACATGTTGGGTTAACTGGAACATGTCTTTTTTCCAATTGACACAAGTTGGTAACGAGCCTGAAGCCGCCCTCCATAAGAAGTTGCTGACTTTAAGGGGAACTTTTAAACTCCATAAATCCTTCCAAACGCCAGTAGCTTCGGTAACAGGCCAAGCTACTAATATGGTAATGAATTATATTAAAAAACTTGTATTATTTTATGAATTTGTGTATATAATACGTAAATACATTAAATTATAATAAAATAAAGTAATGAATAATTGAGACTTTAAATAAAAAAGATAAGAAGTAAAATTAGTTTAATAAAATTGTATATTAATTATGTATAAAAATAATTATATTATATATGTGTAATATATATGTTCGGTCAGTTTTCGGTTTAATCTGTCGGTTTGCTATTTACACTAAAACCGATCGTGTTAAGACAGTTTTAACCGAAAACAGTTTTTTCAATTCTCAATTTTTTCGGTATTGATTTTTTCAGTATTCGAATAATCAATATACTCAATTTGGTCGTTTTCTTAAATTTTTTGTTCACTCCTAAATAAAAAATTGAAGGCCCAACTTATTCAGTTAAAGGAAACAGTGAACTGGAATCCGGTGCTATACAAATATATAATATCTATAATATAATAGGAATCCGGTGCCTATACAAATACATAATATCAATAATATAATATATAACTTATAGTATTACGTGTGGGTCCCTCTAATTGAATATAATAACAAAATCGTTTCTATTCTTATCTTGAAATTTTTTAATATATTGAAGGTAGTGGAAAGTATGTAAACACTAAATTAATACAAGATAATAAATAGTGAGTTTAGTAGGAATTTGACATTATATATATTATTGAATTATTGTCTCATCTTGCTATTCCAACTAAAGCACAACGAATTTGGCATACACTTTTTGTCCAAGCAATTGCACAAGCAAATAGATGTAGGTCTTATAAACCAACAATTTTGATCGTAAGTGTCCCATAATTGATTGAAGATTTCAAACTCTTTAACAACATCATCCCAATAAAAGCTGCAAGTGAATCGAGTATTGCCAAAGGGTAAAATCATAGTTCTAAAGCTAAACTTATAGCTTTTATAGGGAAGGAGTATTTTCAACCCAAGATCATCATCCATAGATTTACAATGAACTTCAATACCTTTTTTATAACTAATCAAATTATTGATATGAACACTAGTCATTCTACCTCCAAGACTCATTGCATCACTTGTAAAAAAAAGTATTTGATTGATAAATAATAGTATCACCAATATCATTTTTGGATGTCTTTCTTAATAATGAAAACTTTAATAAATTGTGTAGATAGTAGATACTCATGTTGCTATCTCATGACAAATATATATACATAAATAGTTTTGCATTAGATTGTTTTATGGTTCTTAATTTTGTTGAAGCAGCTTTATCATCACTCATTTCTTATCAACACCTCAAATAGAAATAGGTACCCTTTTTAGTTTTATTGTTATGTGTAGATATGATTAATGAACTAACTTTTTTTATGCACAATGAATTAGTTTTTTTTCCTTATCGAAGTACATATGCCATGCTATTGGAAGATGTTATAGCTTTATTGTCTAAATTTCCGGGGGCAGTTTTGTCCCATGGGGCTCGCTCTAAGATTTTAGCGGCCTGTGGTTGGCAAAGCATGCTCTGCGGTTAGACGATGAGCTATCCTGGTTCGAGGAGGTTCCAGCGCCGGTGGCGGACGTGGACGTCGTAAATTCATGAGTGATTTTAATCACTTTGTCAAAAAAAAAAAAAAAAAAAAAAAAAAAAAAAAAAAAAAAAAAGTACATATGCCATGCTATTTTTGGCAATATACAATTGGGGTTGTTACAAGAAAATATGTATGGACATATGAATTGGAGAAAACTTCAATCTTGAAAGGGACAGTATTTTTGTAAAAAAAATGACAAAAGTGAGTATACCATGTAGTTTGTCATGTGTCTTATCACCCGATTTTGTTATCAACGAAATATTGTAGCATTAAGTCATTGATTTCTTTCGCCATAATTACCATACACGTCCATATAAAAAATATCAGAATTATAGTGAATTATAACTATCAAAATACCAAAAAAAAAAAACATAAGGTTGAGCCAATGTCCCTATCCAGAAGTGTACCAAGGAAACAGATATTTATAATACTGACATAAATATATACAAATGTCAACTGGAATAAAAAAAAAACCCACAATTTATGAAACTGAAAATGTCATACAAAAACTTAGTATATTCCTAACACATTCTTTCAAGAAAAACATGGAGCAATTTAGAGTGGGTGTTTGAGAGATTGGCAGACAATACATGAATAGATATAAAAGTTCAAGAGCCAAAACAAGATGAATACAGTAGTTGCATGTTAGGTCAATATGTACTGGTTTACATTGTATAAAGAAGGCATGCCAATCAAACACACCTACTACATGAAAGCAAGTTTTACTAGTTGAAACTCATATAGTCAGATATGTGAATACAAGCTATGTATCTAGGTGTGAAATTGTTTCTATAAATGTCATTGTAAACTAGAAAGACTCAAGAAAAAACAAATGCAATGTATCTTAATTAAGAGAAAAAACTTTTTGATAAGATACTAGTAATAGCCGAAACTTACATTGCTTTCCCTCCTCCAATGAGAGGTTTGGGAGGGGACAGAGATCTAATTTCAGGTGCAGAACTAGGAAAGAGTATGTTCAGCTTGTGCATGAGAATGTCAGCCTTGGAAGGAATCTCATTCAGAAGAAACTGTTGCACTATTGGTTTTTTAAACCATTCCATTACTGAGTCTCCCGGCGCCCTCAAAACAACTTTACTAACCTCAAAGGGAGAATCCACTGAGCTCAACATCTGGGCAATAACAATCTTTAAAGTAGGTCCAGTGACCAATTTAATGCGTCTTGGGATGACACCATAATACAACATCCGCTTTCTGAACCTGTGGAGAGTATGCACCACTGCTATAAGAGCCGCTCCTACTGATAAGTTCCTCACATCAAGGGACCAAGCAATTTGCTGATCAAAAACTATTGCTTTGGGGAAAAGCTTATTCTCATAGGAAACTTTCCAAACACAACGTGCCCGGTTTATCTGCCCCATAAGAACAAGGTAGTTGAGAAGAACGTTAACATAGAATCTCGCAGCCCCCTCTTCCATCTCATAATCAATACCCTGAAAGAACTCCCTCACAAAAGATAAAACAGGTTGTTTTCTCTGTTCTGGGCCTGTGAAGAGTCCACACATAAATGCGTGTGCCTTATGTTTTGTAGCACTAAGAATGGACATCAAATGCCTCTCATTCTGTTCGTCCTGACATCTTACAAGATGTGCTAGAATGGAGGTGTAAAGTATGAGATCAACTTTTGCAGCTGAATTCACATAAGTTTCAAGGAGAGGCTTGGCTTGTTCATACAAACCACTCTTCATACATGACTCGAACAACTGCCTGATTATAAAGTTATTCGTTCGAATCCCAGATGAGCCCATGAAACGCAGCCACCTTAAAGCATGGTCAACAGAACTATCCTTAATATACACCATTAAAACATCACTAGCACTAACATCAACAGAATAACCCATTGTTTTCATCTCAAGTAAAATTTTAGCAGCCACATCAAGGAGTTTTTTACTAGCCAGTAGAGTTAAAAGAGTAGTATAGGTACTTAAACCAGGTTTCAAACCGGCATTGGTCATCGAGTTATACAACTTCATGGCAGCATCAACTTGTCCAGAAGCAGCGTGCATTTCCAAGAGGCAAGAGTATGTAGATGGCGTCGGTAGAAATCCAGCCTTCTCCATCTCGGTGAAGAGAGACAATGCTACATCAAGCTTTCCAGATTTTGCGTGTGACTCAACAACCAGCGTATACAACCCGAAGTTAGGCCTAAACCCTGCTTTCTTCATCTCATCCCATAGTTTTAAGGAAGCATCTAATTTCCCTGCCTTCACATGTGACTCAACTAAAGAAACATACATTATTACAGATGGCCTCAGCCCATCACCCCTCATTTCCATGTACACCTTCATAGATGTATCTAACCTCCCAGCCTTTCCCATTGAATCAACAAGTGATGCAAAGACGTTTAATCCTGGCCTAAAACTCTTTAACTTCATTTCTTGAAAGAGCTTAAATGCCGCATCAAGGCGGCCGGATTTCGCCAAGCTTGGTATCATCAACTCATAGGTGGAAGCATCCATTGAACAATTTGCAGCTTCCATACCCTCATAAATTTCAAAGGCCTTGTAAGGCAAACCCTTATTCAAAAACAGAGTGATAAGTGAATTATAAGTCTGAGTATCGAGTTTGTAACCAGAATCTTGAATCTTCTTGAAACAACAAAATGAGACTTCCAATTTCTCAGCTTTAGCTAAATATTGAATGACTCGATTACAAGAACTGAATGACAGATTCCCATTACCACTTGAATCCCTTACCATTTCATCAAACAACAACTGAATCTCTTCAAACTTATTACTTTTGTTCAAATAATCGAATATCATAGCAAAACACTCATCGTTCGAAGTGTACCAAGCTTTCCTCTTACACCATTGAAACAAGCTCAGAGCTGCATCACTATCTTTAACAACCTTCAAGGCTTGAGTGACATGAGTCATGTTTGGCACAAATTGAAGTTTGTCCAATTGGGTCTCCAATTCAGGGCCCCATTTCCACCTATTTACAACCTCAATGATCTTGGCAACCGCTGAGGCATTCAGAATAGGTTTTTTCAGCCCACCCACCATGACATGATCGTCGAGTCCTGGCTGCACTGAACGTGTGCCTTTACCAGAAAAAATGACCTGGCCCGATTCATCTAAATACTCAATATCCTCAGTCCACTCGTTAGGCTTATCCACAGAGCAGTAATTCCTAACCAAATAACTAGGGTTCCTAACAAAACAAAACTTCGAGAGGGAAGAAGTAAATTTCGGAGAAACTAGCTTAGAGAAAGCTAAGAACTTAAGCATTCCTCCTTGTTCATTTGTAAGGACATGGAGTGTATTATGATCTCTGTAGTTGTGCGAAGAGCAGGAATTAAAGGGGATTTTGGTGAGACTTGTGGTTGTGGAACAGATTTTTCTTCTAAGAATCATTAGGGCACAAAATAATCACGGTTTTACCTGGTAGTATGTCGATCCTGATAACTGCCCCAAAATCTGTGAGACAAAGTTACGGAAAAGACGATCATTTCTCATTTCAAAAATAATAATAAAAAAAGAATAAATAATGAAACTGAAGATGCTTATTACTAATTTTTATTTTAAAACAGAACAAAAAATTAGATTGTTGTATCTAACACTTATTAGACAGAGATCACATCTCTTTGCATCATTGTACACTGGTTAGAATAGTAGAATAGTGTGTGTGTGTGTATAAATATAAGCAGAACAGATCAAAATAATGACAACAAATTCCAAAAGAAAACTTTTTAATCAAAACTTATCAATTCTAAACATAACCAAAACTAAAACAAAGAGCAGTATTCATAACAACCTTTAGGTAATCCCAGATTAATTAGTATGTGTATCAATGTCACAATGCAATGCAAGTCTTTTTTTTTCTTTGCTGGGGATTCAAGTCTTTAGCATATTTGAAAGTTAGATCAATTGTTACAAACATATCATAATAAATTAATTACAAAAATGAAAGTAAAAACATCTTTGTAAACTATAAAGATACACATGCTTTGCTATACAACTTTACAAATATAAATCAGCAAATCCAAATTTTTGGGCCTGCCAATTGGTGATTAGCAACAAAACATTGGCTGGCTAGCTTCTGAATTTCATGTTTAATAGAGCAAGAAGGGAAGCACCAAACAATGAGCCATAACGCAACAAGCAAAACCTCTATATTTAAATTATGAAAGATTTATATTGGTTGTAAAAGTTTCATATGTCCAATTTCTCAAAAGTGAAATTAGCTTGTATCATCTCAATTCACAATTGTAATATAGAAACCAGTGAGCAGTAATTAAGTTTGGAAAAAATGTCACAATTAGACAAGCACAAGTCTTTACTGCTGGAATATGAGGTGATAAGGATTTGTAGAGTACAAAACATAGCACAACACAACAAATGGAGCCATTGATAGAATTATATAAATATATATATCTATATATATATAATATTTATATATGTGTGTGTAAGTTGCACCCCCAAAGATTCTCATTTTGTCAATTGAGCGAACACCTTAGCTACATTATTTTACCAAAAGTTGACTACATCTTACTTCTTATCTAATTGAATATACTAAGATTAACCCCCCCCAATTAAGTTGACAACGTTAAAATTATCATGTATGTACATATTAATGGAGTCATACATCTTTTTCCATTTTTTACATCTAAGGCCAAAAAAGAATCCAAAATTTGAAAATCCACTACTACTAATACTACTGCCATGACCAGACGCAAAGCAAGAACCAATAAAGAAGCAATAAAACTGAGCTTGGTACTGACCCCAACCTCTACAAATCTTCATATAAATATATGTGTAATATATATTATATTGCTTCTAAAACTGAACAATTCTATCAAAATCCCCAAGGGAAATACTATCCTTATCTTAATATCTTAGAAGCAGAAGTCAGAAACTCATTTCATTGGACAATGTCTCCAACTATAACCCCTTAATTAGGTTCAACTCAGCAAATATTTAATACTTATATATAAAATTAAAATGATTGTACTAAAGTTCTAACAGAAAATTCCATCTAAAACCAAGAAGAAAAAAAAAATCAGTCAGGGAGATGGAAGAAAGTGATGCCTTACGGAGGGGAAATAGTTGAAGTGGTTGTTTCCTAAACACCCATTGAGAGAGAAAGAGAAATGAAGAGAAGAAGAAGAAGAAAAAAAAACCTTGATTGAGACTGATTATGTTAGATGCTCCGCGGTTTGAGTGAGACAAATAGAGGGAGAGATATAAAAGATGAAATTACACTTACATACTTCTTTTTATTTGATACCTTTTCAAAATTTGATATATTTTTCTTTCTTTAATCATTTTATCAAATTATTTTTTACTATCTTTTATTTTCTCTAATCCAAATTTTACTTTAACTTTCTTACAAACTTACACATACATCTTCAAAGAATACAAATCTATTATGTTTGAATTATGTCTTAGTTATGTGAGTGTGTAAGGAAAATTTAGTTATAATACTTATAAAAAGAGTTATATTTGAATTAAATTTTATTTAAAATTAAATTTAATTAATGTATAAAAAAAAATATTTTTAACTTCTCCCGATATAAAAAGGGGAGTTCTAAAAAACTGTACATTCGAGCGGCCCGACCCAGTCCGATCTATTTTTATGTTTTTTTTTTAGGAATAATTACATAAGGTACTATTTTTTGTAAAATATTTACATTTTTACGTTTAAAGAATATTTTTTTTACTTTTTTACGGTTTTCCAAAAAATAACACGAAAACAACATAAAATCAACAAGAAAACAACATAAAATTAACATGAAAATAACATCAAAATAACAACAAAAGAACAATAAAAAATAACATACATATAACAAAAAATTAACAACAAATGAACAAAATTTCAACATAGAAAGACCGCATTTTATGTAAATAAAATCAAAAAAATCGTAAAAATATTTAAAATTGCATGAAACCGTATTTTTATTATTTTTTTGTTGTGAGCCAACCAAACTTATATTTATTTGGACCGTACTTGAGTCCATATTTATTCGTATTGTGCTGAGTCCAAGCCCATACTCGTATTACTTGTACTAGTGCCGATTTTGTACCGTGCCAAAAAACTAAAGGGAAATTTGATTTTCTATACTTAAAAGTTTTCAAAATTTTTTTTTTGAACCAATAAATTTTATACTATGAAAAATATGCCTACTTTACCTAAATCCCAAAATTACCCCTCTCAAAATCCCACACCCATCAGCCCTCTCTCTCTTTCGCCTCTCTTTCTTTCTTTCTCTCTTTCTCTCGGTGCCGCACCCATAGACCCACGGCAGACCAGACACCCACACACCCACGGCAGATCAGCCCTCTCTCTTTCGCCTCTCTTTCTCTCTTTCTGAGTTGACTGTACCGCCCCCTCTCACTCTCTTCGTCTCTCTCTCTCGAACAGAAAAAAAAAAAAAAAAAAAACATATGGTCCGATGGTCGGACCACATGGTCCGATGGGTCCGATTGGTCGGACCCATCGGACCATGTGGTCCGACCACCATGTCCATCTCTCTTCGTTTTCCTTATAAAAAAAGAAAATATATATATATATATATTTATATGGTCCGATGGTCGGACCACATGGTCCGATGGGTCCGATTGGTCGGACCCCATCGGACCATGTGGTCCGACCATCGAACCATATGTTTTTTTTTTTTTTTTTCCCGTTCGAGAGAGAGAGACGAAGAGAGGGAGAGGGGCTACTCAACTCAGAAAGAGAGAAAGAGAGGCGAAAGAGAGAGGGCTGATCTGCCGTGGGTGTGTGGGTGTCTGGTCTGCCGTGGGTCTGTGGGTGCGGCACCGAGAGAAAGAGAGAAAGAAAGAAAGAGAGGCGAAAGAGAGAGAGGGCTGATGGGTGTGGGATTTTGAGAGGGGTAATTTTGGGATTTAGGTAAAGTAGGCATATTTTTCATAGTATAAAATTTATTGGTTCAAAAAAAAATTTTTGAAAACTTTTAAGTATAGAAAATCAAATTTCCCAAACTAAATCCAAATGTATAGCTTTTTAAGCACTTTCAATTCTAAGCACTTTTTATTATTGATTTCCCATTATACCCTTCCATATATATACTACTTGTACTACTGCAGCAGAGCACTTAGCCACTTCTTCCATACCATCGTCTTTGCTCTAACTCTCTCCTCTCTCTGTCCAACCATTGCAGCTATTTACACCAGTCGGAGGATTTGAAGGTATTTCATTTTAGATTTACACTCAATTTCGTGGTACTTCATTACGATTTTATTTTATTTTTTTTTTAAATTAATTTTACGCAACAGCTGAGCAGACAGAGTGAAGCACATTTCCAAAAATGGAGGTATCAATACTTGGTTGTCCATTACCATACTCAATTATACCAACGAATTCTTGTTTCATTTATGCTAAAGCTTCACCAACAACAACTTTTGTTAAAGGACCAAACAAAGAAAAACCCAACAATGCCCAACTCAAACTCAAACATAACAAGCTTCAGGTTCCTTCAAAATCTTACTCACCCAGAAAGTCTGCTATTCTAGAAATCCAACTTTCCTCTGATTTGGATTCTGCTCTTACAAGGTAATCCTCTTTCATATCTGGGAATTGTTACTTCTTTGTTCTGAAATTCTGCCTGAACCATGAATGATGATTCTATACTTTTATATTGTATGGACCATGAAATAATTTAAACTTGAAACGTGGGCATTAAATTTTTTTAATCTTTTTCTGTATCAAATCAGAAGAAAGTTCAGAAGGGGTCACTTTTTTAGTGGAACATGATACAAGAAAACATCAAAATTTGAATGAGAGTTGTCTCTCTTAAAAATTTAGCTCATTGATTATATGGTCTTTCTTGTATTAAGTGAATGTTCAGTAATCTATTTAGCTAATACATGTGAAGAATTTTCAGTGTTGAATTTTGCCTTCAAGTATATATATAGCTTTTCTTCTTTTTTTGATAGAGGTATTTAAGAACTGTGTGTGTGTCAAAAAAAAAAAAAAAAAGAACTGTGTGATTCCTTTATTTTATATACATCACTGCTTGGTCTTAGTGAAATTCTGTTAAAGTGACAAGAAAGGAACAATTCTAACCTAACCAATAAGTTGCAACTTAAATGAGACCTTATTTTGCAGATATGGAGATGTTTTAAAGGTGCAGGACTTGAATGCAATATTACGACATTTTGGAATACGAAAGAGATGGAGCAAACTTTCCCAGGTGCCATATCTTGCAAATTATACTCCATTGTTAACTGATTTACTTAATCTGATGTAACATATGAAGCTGGCTTTGTATGCAATACTAAGTGTGTCACTTATATATGTTTGAAAATAGACAAAGGTCACATATATATCAAATATATATGTATATATAAATACATAATGGGGGGGAGGACAGTCTAAGACAAGTGGTTTCTTTCTCTTTTTCAAGAAAAAAGATTAATGGTGTCGCCCATATTTCCCATTTACCATCCCTCAAGTCCATTATAAAAAAAAAAAAAAAAACTTGCCTCAAGTCATATGTTATTCCTGTGTGTGTCTTTGTCCTCATACATGCTAGTGAACATGAATGCAATTTTTTTTTAAAAAAAAATGAAATGAAATAAAATAAATGATTTAAGCGTGACACAAACTAGATTTTTGAGATTCTTAGTTTGCCAATTTCATGGTCTGCTTTTCCTTATTTTAGTGGAGAACTAGAAAATATGTTTGTTACTCTTTTATTGTACATTCGTTAGATGATAATTTTATATGAGAGTTTATGTACCTAATCTAGTTTACTTGAGCATTGTTGACCGAGATTTTCGATAATTAATTAAATATATGATTAGCGATAATGAAATGTGTTTAAGAATGGGGTTTTTTAAAGTGGTTAGATGATAATTTTATATGAGTGTTTATGTACCTATATGTGTATTAGTTCTCCTACTCTGCCATAAGTGACGCTCCCTAATAAATTTGGGAGGTGGTTAGTCTTAGACATATGACCTTCGTATCTTTTTCAGAATAATAATAATAATAATTTAATTTGGCATAATATCTTTTTTTATACACATTTCTTTCTGCATATAAGTATATAAATAGTGTGTGTTTGTAATTTTTTCTTTTAGCTACCTCATAATTCTCATTTTTTGAATAGAAGATGGTGTAATTGCTATTGTTGATTTAATTTCATTAATTCTTGAATAATAACTGCGGTTATTTTCGTATAATTTTTTGTATGATTCGTTTGCTGTTATTGCAGTGCTTCGATTGGATGCAACAAAATAAGAAGATTTGTCCTTCATCATATAGCAACTATATAAAGTTCACAGGAGGGAATCACAATCCTGTGGGTGCATTAGATGTTTATAATAGCATTCAAGATGAATCAACCAAAAAGAATATCGTCATCTGCAATTCTGTTCTCGGGAGTCTGGTCAGGAATGGCAAGTTTGATCACAGCATTAAGTTCTTTTGTCAGATGAAGCAGGACGGTTTAACACCAGATGTTGTTACATATAGTACGGTATGCCTTTTACTCATGTCTATAATTTGTTTCTTTTGTTTTCATGTTCAGAATCCAGGAATTTGCTATTCAGTGTGTTTATCCATGTAAGATGAATGAATTTTATCTTCAACATTGGTAATGAATTAACTGATGTCGTCTGGTACATTTCATCCTTTTATGGTTTTATGAGGCAGGAAAAAAAAAATCAAGAATTATTAAATGGAGTGAGAAATTTGTTTTGATAACTTCATATTGAGTTGTTCTTGTCATAATAACCCACTGATTTGATTTGATTTGAGCACTCTCAAAAATATTATTGTCATTGTTTTAACAATTCAATTTATTATTAGGCTTTTCTTATTTTCTAAAACAATTTCTTAGCTATCTGATATTAATGCCATTGTCTTATCAGATATATGTCGATAAGTAAAATACTTGGCATAGTAATTGCAGTTTTCTTGAATTATGCGTTCTAACAATTGTTGGTCTTCTTTAGTTACTTTCAGGATGTATCAAAGCTAAACAAGGCTATTCTATAGCAATGGAACTTGTTCAGGAGTTGCAGCAAAATGGTGTGCAGATGGACAATGTTATTTATGGGACTCTACTGGCCATTTGTGCTTCACATAATAAATTGAGTGAAGCAGAAAGGTATTTTAACCAAATGAAAGAAGAAGGCCACTCGCCAAACGTTTTCCATTATAGCTCTTTGCTCAATGCATACTCTATGTGCGGAGACTATAAAAAGGCTGACATTTTGATTCAAGATATGGAGTCGACAGGGTTACCTCCAAACAAGGTTTTGCTTGCAATAATGTTTTTTTTTTTAATTTAAATATATATATATATTTATTTCCATGATTTCTTTTAGTTTCTGTCTATTTCTCTGTAAACTTTCAATAAGTGTCTTATTTAACTTTGCATACATATTCGAGCATATTTGAAGTATGAGCCCGAAGGAATTTATTTACTATAAGTGCACATTGCAGTCTAAATAAGAATGGGAAATAATTTCAAAAGGAAATGAAGGAAACATATTTTTTACATATTTGATTAATGTAAGTATATTTGTACTTAGTTGTTCTTTCGGGCTAGCTTGCTTTCATAATCTTTTCTAAATTGCTTTTCATTTGCTTCATAGATTGATATTTACTTTTTCATAGTTGAAAGACACTGTTTCTTCATTTCTGTACTCTATTCTTTCAGGTGATATTAACAACTTTACTCAAGGTATATGTCAGAGGAGGTTTGTTTGAAAAGTCCAGAGAACTGCTAGCTGAACTGCAAGCTAAGGGTTTCGCCAAAGATGAGGTAATTTTACTAAAAATCTTTTTTCGTTTCCTTTTGATCCCATGTTGGGAATGCCACACATTTTATTAGCTCCAGTTTTTTTTTTCTTTTTCTTATTGGATTGTATGCTCATATCATTAATCTTTTTTCAGATGCCATACTGTTTATTGATGAATGCACTTGCTAAGACTGGACAGATCAATGAAGCTAAATCAGTTTTTGATGAAATGCTTGAGAAATGCGTTAGCTCAGGTATGCATAGGATACAGTTGTTAAGTAGGCTTCTTTAGACATCAAACAGTATGTGCCTTTCAACAGTTGCAAAGTTATTGTTAGATATTAGATGTATATTAGCTGTAAGAAAGTTAGATATTTAGTAGATATTTAGTAGATATTTAGTCTCCTAACTCTGTATATAAATATGTATTATTCTATGAAATCTACACACAATTCGAATCACCATTTTCTACATGGTATCAGAGCCATTGTGATTCAAAATTCGAAATTCGAAATTAGGGTTCAAAAAAAAAAAAAAAAATAAAAAAAATTAGGGTTTGAGTTTAGGGTTGTTTTTCGAAAATCCTATTTGGAGTGAAGATTTTTTCTCACCGCCCACATAAGAGGACTGCCCAGCCTCCGATCTACGAACCACCGAAGTCCGGTCGCCGGATTCCTCGCGCGTGGGGCTCACGCGCCGCCTGAAGCTTCTGCGCGTGGAGGCGCGTGTGACGGCGCCTTCGACGGCGTTCTGTTGCCGATTCTTCACTGGGTTCTTCTAAGCCCACTCGCATCTGTTCTAGGTTGTAATTCGATATTTGTTTGTCTTCTTCGTGTTTGGGTGTTCATTCTTTGGTGTTCTTTTGTTCTTTTTCTCTGTCCTTTGTGTTTGCTTTTGAGATTATGGCAGAGATGAGATCAGATTCAAAATCAGTTGTTGTTTCTGATGTTGTTCCCGTGATGTCTAAAATCACGGATCATAAGTTGATTGGTTCGAATTATTTGGAATGGAGTAAGACGATTCGACTGTATTTGAGGAGTATTGACAAAGATGATCACTTGACTGACGATCCTCCTGAAGAAACAAACGATTCAAGGAAAATATGGCTCCGTGAGGATGCTCGCTTGTTCCTTCAAATTCGAAATTCTATCGATAATGAGGTAATTAGTTTGATTAATCATTGTGAATTGGTTAAAGAACTAATGGGTTATTTGGAGTTTTTGTATTCTGGCAAAGACAACATATCTCGCATATATGATGTTTGCAAAGCTTTTTATCGCGCGGAGAAACAAGATAAGTCTCTTATGAATTATTTTATGGCTTTCAAGAAAACATATGAAGAACTTAATGTGCTATTACCGTTTAGTCCTGATGTAAAAGTTCAACAGCGCCAACGAGAACAGATGGCTATTATGAGTTTTCTTGCAGGACTCTCATCTGAATTTGACTCTGCAAAGTCACAAGTTCTCTCTGGTTCTGATGTCTCCTCTTTACAAGATGTGTTTACTCGTGTTCTTCGCACAGAGACTACCTCTTCAACTCCTCTGAATAGCGCCTTGGTGAGTCGTAATAACCCCGCACCTAAAGAAACTCTACTCCAAGTGGATTTAAAGGAGGTAATTCACAAGGACCTGATAACCGCACACCAAATTCTGGGAGCATCATGTGCAATTATTGTAAGAAACCAGGCCACACCAAGTTCGAGTGTAGGAAGTTACAATTTAAGAATCGACAACAACACTCTGCCAATATTGCAAGCACTAGTGATGCATCTGACAAATCGATCCTTATTTCTGCTGATGAATTTGCCAAGTTCTCAAGGTATCAGGAAACACTTAAGTCTTCATCTTCTTCTCATCGCGATTGCCGATTCGTGTAACTCTAATGCATGCCTTCTTTCCAAATCCTCAAAATGGGTCATTGATTCCGGTGCCACGGATCATATGACAGTAATTCCCGTCTCTTTTCCACTTTTCGCCTCACAGTCCACTTCGTTGTCACCTTAGCCGATGGGTCAACGACTTCGTTCTTGGATCCGGCACTATTGTTCCTACACCTATGCTATCTTTGTCATCGGCCTTACATTTACCTGATTTGTCCTTTAATTTGCTTTCTGTTAGTCAACTCACTCGTAATCTAAATTGTTGCATCTCATTCTTTCCTGATCATTGTTTGTTTCAGGATCTTGTGACGAAGAAGATTATTGGTAAAGGACATGAATCTGGTGGCTTGTATGTTCTTGACCCACTTCCGCCAACCTCTATTGCTTGTTCGAGTGTTGCTTCCGCTTTTGAGGCTCATTGTCGTTTAGGTCATCCATCCCTTCCTTTGCTCAAGAAACTGTGTCCCCAATATAGTAGTTTATCTTCGTTAGATTGTGAGTCATGTCGGTTGCCAAACATCATCGTGTTAGTTTGAGTCCACGTGTCAATAAACGTGCTAGTGTGCCTTTTGAGTTAGTTCATTCTGATGTTTGGGGTCCTTCTCCTATTTGTCTCAACCCTGGATTCAGGTATTTTGTTACTTTTGTGGATGATTATTCTCGTGTAACTTGGTATATTTAATTAAAAATCGTTCTGAGTTGTTTTCTATATTCGTGCTTTTTGTCTTTGAGATTCAAACTCAATTTAATGTATCTATTCGTACTTTGAGAAGTGATAATGCCAAAGAGTACATGTCTGCTCAATTTCAATCTTATATGACCTCTAATGGCATGCTTCATGAAACTTCTTGTGTTGATACGGCACCTCAGAATGGTGTTGCAGAACGTAAAAACAGACATCTTCTTGAAACTGCACGTGCTCTCTTGTTTCAAATGAAAGTCCCTAAACCTTTTTGGGCCGATGCAGTTTCCACGGCATGCTTTCTTATTAATCGCATGCCCTCCTCTGTTCTTAATGGTGAAATTCCATTTAAAATTCTTTTTCCTAATAAGTCATTATTCCCAGTTGCTCCGCGAGTGTTTGGTAGTGTTTGTTTTGCTCGAGATGTCCGTCCATCTGTCACCAAATTAGACCCTAAGGCACTAAAGTGTGTCTTTCTTGGTTATTCTCGTCTTCAGAAAGGGTATAGGTGTTATTGTCCTGATCTCAACAAATATCTTGTTTCTATTGATGTTACTTTTGTAGAAAATACTCCTTATTTTTCATCTTCCACTACTTCTACTAGTCAGGGGGAGGATGATGATTTGTTGGTTTATTCTGTCACATCCTATGCGCCTGCTACATGTTCTGGCGGGTCTCTTGTTCCTTCACCTGCCTCGGTCGTCACCCCCACAATGTCTACACCTCCACCACCTCCACCACCTCTACCACCTCCACCACTCCCTCGGCCTCCTATAGTGTACACCAGGCGCCCCCCTCCTCCACCTCCTGTTTCATGTCCTGCACCTACATCTTCGTCATCAGATCCGGAAATCTCAGATGATCTTCCCATTGCACTACGTAAAGGTAAACGCCAATGTACTTTTCCCATTACTTCTTTTGTGTCTTATAATCATCTCTCCTCTTCTTCTTGTTCTTTTATTGCTTCTCTTGATTCTATCACTATTCCTAAAACTGTTCGAGAAGCGATGTCTCATCCTGGTTGGCTTGCTGCAATGATAGAAGAGATGAATGCTTTGGTTGCGAATGGTACTTGGGTCTTGGTTGATTTACCTTCCGGAAAACAGGCCATCGGGTGTAAATGGGTGTTCACGGTTAAATTCAATCCAGACGGCACAGTTGCTCGCTTAAAGGCCCGTCTTGTTGCCAAGGGTTATGCTCAAACCTATGGAGTGGACTATTGTGATACTTTTTCTCCTGTTGCTAAACTCACATCTGTTCGACTGTTCATTTCCATGGCAGCTACTCATCATTGGCCTTTGCATCAGCTTGATATTAAAAATGCTTTTCTTCATGGAGATCTTGAGGAAGAAGTATATATGGAGCAACCTCCTGGGTTTGTTGCTCAGGGGGAGTTAGGGCGAGTTTGTCATCTTCGCAAATCTTTATATGGATTGAAACAAAGCCCTCGTGCTTGGTTTGGTAAATTTAGTCAGGCTGTTGAGAAGTTTGGTTTGTTGAAAAGTAAGTCAGATCATTCTGTGTTTTATAAAAGATCAACTGTTGGTATCATTTTGTTAGTGGTGTATGTTGATGACATCGTTATTACTGGAAGTGATACTGAAGGCATCTCATCCCTTAAGTCTTTCATTCACACCCAGTTTAACACGAAAGATTTAGGGGAGCTCAAGTATTTCTTGGGGATTGAAGTTACTCGGAGTAAACAGGGTATTTTTCTGTCCCAAAGAAAGTATGTACTTGATTTGCTAACTGAGACAGGGAAATTGGGATCAAAACCCTGCAATGCTCCAATGAATCCAGCTGTGCATCTTACACGTGATGGGAAACCATTTGAAGATCCTGAGAAATATCGCAGGTTAGTTGGAAAGTTGAATTATTTAACTGTGACTCGTCCAGATATTGCATTCCCGGTTAGTGTTATCAGTCAGTTCATGTCTTCTCCAACAATTCATCATTGGGCAGCATTAGAACAAATTTTATGTTATTTAAAAGGAGCACCAGGACGAGGTATAGTTTACAAGGATCATGGACATACCCAGATTGAGTGTTTTTCTCGATGCAGTATCAAGGGCTGCAAGGTAGATAGACGATCCACTTCAGGATATTGTGTATTTGTTGGGGGCAATTTGGTCTCTTGGAAGAGTAAGAAACAAAATGTTGTATCTAGATCCAGTGCTGAATCAGAATATAGAGCTATGGCCCAGTCTGTGTGTGAGGTAATATGGATTTATCAGCTTTTGACTGAATTCGGGTTTAAGACTTCTATTCCAGCAAAATTATGGTGTGATAATCAAGCTGCTCTTCATATTGCCTCGAATCCCGTATTCCACGAGCGAACTAAGCACATTGAGATTGATTGTCATTTTGTTCGTGAGAAAATTCAACAAGGTCTGATCTCCACAGGATATGTGAAGACCGGAGAACAACTAGGAGATATTTTTACAAAGGCTTTGAATGGGGTGCGGGTTGATTATCTTTGTAACAAGCTGGGCATGATTAACATCTATGCTCCAGCTTGAGGGGGAGTGTTAGATATTAGATGTATATTAGCTGTAAGAAAGTTAGATATTTAGTAGATATTTAGTAGATATTTAGTCTCCTAACTCTGTATATAAATATGTATTATTCTATGAAATCTACACACAATTCGAATCACTATTTTCTACATAAAGAAGTCCGCGTGTTGCAAATTTACTCTCAATTTTGAGAGATAGCTTACTCAACATGAGCATTGATGGGCATAGCTGCCATTTCGCTTGCTTTCGCATAGTTCATCTAGTGTAACTATACAGACCATTTTTGTGCTGAAAATCATGTGTTTTTCTCCGGCAGATGGTTATTCCTACAGTATCATGATTTCAGCATTCTGCAGAGGTGGGCTATTGGAAGAAGCAAAGCAGTTGGCCAAGGATTTCGAAGCAAGATATGACACATACGACTTGGTGATGTTGAACACTATGCTCTGTGCTTACTGCAGATCAGGGGAAATGGAGAGTGTAATGGAAATGTTGAAGAAAATGGATGAATTAGCTATCAGTCCTGATTATACTACCTTTCATATCCTAATAAAATATTTCTGTAAGGAGAAGTTGTATTTACTTGCTTACCGAATGACAGTGGACATGCACAACAAAGGCCATCAATTAGATGAGGTATGTGTTCTTACCAATCACCTTCCTATTGAGTAAAAAAAAAATTAAACTGTTATATATTTTTCAATAAATAAATTTTGTAGAAGTAGGAGAAATAATAGAAAAAATGGCAAAATCCATGGAAAATGTACACGAATGAAGAATATTTTGGAAGATAACACATAATGAGAAGGATTCTGATATGACTGAAGTCAATTAAAAACGAGATGAGCTTATGAAGAGTGATAATATCTTCTACACGCAAATTCCCAAATAATCTTTCAGACAAGGTTTAGAAATTCACCCACAAAATGTTTTTTAAGGGAAAAAAATACTTGTGGTGCCTTTGTTGCCTGACAACTTTTAGGACAGAAATATGCGGGAAATAATGAGTTATGAGTTGGGGGGATAAAATGTGATGAGATATTATAGAAATTAAGTAGCTGATGAATGTTTAGTATTTGGTTTACAAATATAGTGAGTTTCAAGTAAAAGCAAGTCTGAAAGATTCCGATATGAATGTTCTTTTGTTTATTAAGCTAATTTTTGAAGGGTAACTATTCCAATAGTTTTTAGTTCTTTTCTTTTTTGGGCTGTGTAGGAACTTTGTTCTACCTTAATATTTCATCTCGGTAAGATGAAGGCGCACGCAGATGCTTTTTCTGTCTACAATATGTTGAGATATGGCAAAACCACAATGTGCAAGGCTCTTCATGAAAAGATTCTCCATGTTTTAATTGCTGGCCGGCTTTTGAAAGATGCATATGTTGTAGTAAAGGTTTGCTATTCCAAGTTTCCTAGTTCCTATTCTATGTAATTAGTTTAGTTGAGGATTTTTGTAAAATATTTTCATGATCAGGACAATGGAGAGTTGATTTCACCACCTGCTATGAAAAAGTTTGCAACTATATTTATGAAGTCAGGAAACATCGATTCAATAAATGATGTCTTGAAAGTGATCCATGGTTTCGGCTGCAAGATTGATGAGGTAATGTATCCTTGATTCTAAGGAGTAAATGCATACAAATAAACTTAACCCCAAGTTTTGCTAATTGGATAAATGTTATGTTTGGTGTGATTTATCAAAAATAGAAAAATGCGTACAAATAAACGAGGAAAATATCCTCCCACAAAACTAGGCAAGTCAACATAGATTTTGTGTAACAAATCTCTCTAAAACAAATCAGTTAAACACATCCTATACTAATTTCTAAATGTTTTGTCTTTCATTTCCAGAGATTTTTTTTTCATAATAGAAATAGTTAAACTGTCTCCTCTTATTGTGAGATTTCTGTGGATGAAACGAAAATAAGCTTTTATTTTTGAATTTCAAGTCTGATTGGCCATTAACCTTGCTTTGTTCCACAGGAAATATTTCGAATGGCCATATCACGTTATATTATGAAGCCTGAAAAGAAGGATTTACTTATTCAACTTCTGCAATGGATGTCCCCACATGGTTATGCTGTTGATTCATGTACAAGAAACCTAATCCTGAAGAACTCTCACTTATTTGGTCGCCAACTTATTGCTGAAATACTGTCCAAGCAGCATACGATCTCAAAAGCACCAAAATCTGATAAAAAACGATGGATTGCTCGTTGAACAGTTCGTTGCAGATCAAACACTCTAGTAGAGAGCTTTCCAGTTGGCTGATGCAATAGATTGTTCTCTAAAATTTGCACTGGTAAGTGTATCAAACCTATGTTTTTTTATTTGACTATAATTTATTGAAAAACTTTTGAATACAAATTGATCTGGTAGCTCATTGAGTACTCTTCTTTTATTTGATTTTTTTTTACACTGTTCTTTGCTTCTCCATGACACAAGGTTTCCCCATGCATGAACAATATCTTGAAGTTGGCCTGCTGATGTCACCTACCCAAATCGTATAACTTCATTGCTATCATTCTTCTTGTACGGTAAAGATGATTGTTTTTTTAGAGAATATTTTTTTTTATTAAAAATTAAATACGCTCATTGTATGTTAAGGAAAAGATGTTAAAATTTATTTTATATATTGTTACTGATAAGTTTAGCTTTTACTAGTATAGATAAATATTTTTATGTTGTATGTTTGCAGAAAAGAAAGTATGACGCTGATGAAGATTTTATCAACAACATCAGTAAGTAGTAGAGATTGTGAAGGCGAGTTTATGTTTACCTATAGAGAAGAGAGGAATTTGGATGGAGTCTTGGGTAAAAGTTGAGAAATATGTACCAAAAATTAATAAAAAAAACATTTGAAGAAGAATAGTGTACTCTACATTTTTTTTTTTTTGAAAGATAGAAAGTTCATTCAACACCAAAGAAAACATGGGGCAACAGGGGGTGCACCCTCCCCTTGAAAGTGTTTAGCATCTTGGCTAAACCATCGACATAGATGTTAACATTCCTACTGATGTAAACGACAACTGGAAAAAGACTTAAACAACTCTAAAATCCAAAGGGACACACCCTTGAACCTCCAATCAGGAGGCAAAGCCATTAAAATTGCCTGAGTTTCAGCCTCCATAGCCGAGAGCGATTCTTTCTTAAACGACTTTACTTCCCACTTAGCATTGATTCTGTTGATCAAAAGAACGGCCAGACCAGCCATATTACTGTCCCATGAAGTATCAGTGATCATGTAAACCCCAGGAAATACCAAATTAGAAGGCAGAGTATCCTTCCAATTAAACTGCACTAAATTGCGAGTATCCTAGTGAGTGAGGGAAGATTCATTGTGCTTTTTCTGCACTCTACATTTAGAGATGCAAAATTGCTTCTATAAACTAGATCTTCATTTTACATGAGTTTTATAGGGTTGATTCCTTAAAATTTGAAGAATCCTTTAAAATAAAGCACTTATTAAGACACTTTGTCCAAGCTCAAACATACCACATATTGACAACAAGTGAAAAGCAGTTTTGCAACATATTAAGTGCAAAACCAGTACCAATTACAAAGTTTCTCGTTGTAATAAGAAGAGACATTGAGATAAAAAAAAAAAATCATTGCTTTCCATGTGCATTGTTAAATCAGATAAGCCTCAGTAGTTAGTTCCATTAGCAGTGTTCTTGACTGTTCTCGTATGAACCCCTCCAATGGTTGAAATGCCTCCATACTCATAAAATGAATATGGGACTGTGTCCAAGAAAGAATGCACCAAAACAAACACAGGGGGAAGGACCTGTTTGGTAATAACTACCTTCACAAGAAGCACCATACATGTCATCTTATCTTCAACTATTCTTCAAGACCAAAACTCACTCCTCATTCCAATACTCACTACTCATTCCAATAACCAATTCAATATAGAGAACGAAGGAGTGAGCATTGCAAAAATGGAGTGAGCATATTGGTCAATAGGAATAGTATATTACAAAGGAGTGAACAAATAATTTGGTATTAGTTCAACTTGTTGGAAGCTAGCCCTGGTATTTATATGATATATTAGCACATATCAAAGAAATATTCATCATATAATAAACAAAATAATGAAGATTAAAAAAAAATGGATTCATGGAAGCTCCAACAGTGCTGAATTCTTCTTTTTTCAATGTTCTGACACTGCCAATTCTAAAGAAGAAGCTTCTGATTCCAGGAGTGGGTGGGTATGTTTCTTGAAGCATACACTGTAAATGCAGCCAGCTATCTTTAGCTGCAACTTCTTTTTGGGTCTACTTTAAAGTCAGATTCTTTAACTAGGAAAAGCATCACGATTCAATTCTTCGTTCAACTGAAACATCTTTCAAACCCTCGGGAGCAGCTTTAACCGTCACGGGTATGTCTACGAGCACATTTGAGGGTGCAAAATACATGTGCAGTGACATCATACAAATAACAATTCCCAAGAATAGCTGTAACATCATCAAAGAAAGAGATTTACAAAAATCATTAGTGATTTATTTTGTGTTCAGTACCTCATGAGGTAGAGAAAACATTCTAGCTGTTGTTTGATTTGAAGTGGATGGAGAGTAGAGATTATATTGTACCTGCAATGTGGGTTTGAAGTTGAAAAGGTAGACGGATAAAACCATTGTCAGCAGCATTGCCATTGATGTTGAATAGACCTGACATGAATTATATATAGGTAAAGGTTTGGATGACGAAGAACATGTTAATCACAACCAAGGTTTAGATCCAAATACATAGTGTAAAAAATAATCGTAAATCTGCATTCACAAATAATAATAATGCAAGAATTATTTGAAGTTTATTTGTGAAATTCTACTTGTCAAAATGTTGCTTTCCAAGAGTTTTATGAAATAGAAGCATATTTTACTGAAAAATCGCAAAAGCTAAAGGGAGCAAAGAAAAGAAACTTATACCTTAACAATGTTATCGGCGTATTTCATCAGCCAAGAAACCAACAAGCCCGTTGATCCAAGATTTAAGACCACCAACCAAGTTGTAATGGTGTATCCATTGAAGAGGCGCTGCCACCAAGGTCCATTCTCAAATCCACCCCTGAAATCATCCACGAGAAGCCGTGCCATGTTGAAAATTGCACCAAACCTGCAAAGGTTGAAATAACAAATATCACCAATTCAGTGGATACCCTTTAAAATCTAAGCTTTTTAGGAATATATCAATAAATAAATAGAAGAAAAAAGAATGATCCCTTCTCATTGTTACAATTAATTGCATGCAAATTGTGATTGCAGTGAACAGGAAAGAAACATTATTTTGAGACATTATGAAGATGGTGAGCGGCGAAAAGGCCAAAGATTGACCAAAAAAATCCTTAGTTCAAGTGATTATTACAATAGTATTACACTTCCTGAAGTGAAAAGAAAGATATATACTTACGTATACAATTGTACATTCTGCCAGTACAAGCTATCATTGTTCTTCTTCATCAAAAATTCTGTGTAAACACCAGCTAATGCTGAAAGACAAGCAGATAGGACACCCAACATATATCCTTGGATTGGTGCTGAGAATATAGAATCACATGAAGCTGCTCCACAACCTTTAACCTGCACCATTGTAGGGGAAGAATATAAAATGAATATTGATTCCTGAACCCTTATAGCTGCATGAAAATCAAATTGCATTACTAAGAAATAAACTCGTAATCATAAATGTGGTGCTCTATGGCGCTGCTGGCCCTGATAACACTGTCGGCCTCTGGTATAAACACTTCTCTAGGTTTATTGAGTAGTTCATAGTTACTAGAAGATTGCAGTCAAATAAATTTAACTGTATACATTGACTATTTTATCTAACAAAAGGAAAAACTCATTTAGTCACCCTATACTAGTGCTCTTCTATATGCAATATAACTACAATTAAAGTCATTCATCATGACTCATGGGCAACCCATGGCAGTCCAGTCCAGCCCAGAAACAAGGCAAACAGCCCCTGATTTAAAAAAGGATAGTTAAGTAAATCACCTGACTTGTGGTTGTTCCAACAGCTAATAGAATGATGGCCATCCACTGCAGATTAGAGAGCTTTCTCTTTAGGAATAGCCTAATGCATAAAATTCAAAACCAAAAAACACAATTAAAAACAATTATGCTGAAGTGGAAAAACTAACATAAATAAAGGCCGTCCAATTTTTTTATCGCCTTGAATGTTAATAAAACAAGCACCTGAACAAGATGCCAGTAGTGACAATCTTCAAATTTCCCATTATCTGATATGTCGATGTGTCAACATAAACCAGAGTAGCAAACTGCACATTATTGTGAATTAGATATATGACTGAAGGAATAGGATATAAGCGCACACTTTTCCAATCTGTAGTCATTCGTGTAGAAGGTGATGCTCGGCATTCTTTCCATAGTAGTAAACTAGAGACTAATAGCTGCAGTTTAAAGGACAAAATCATCACGAGAAATCAGTAAATTTGATTTCAGGCTGGAAAGAAAAAGATTAATATTACTAAATAGCTGGAAAACCAAAACTACTTTTTAGCCATGAATTAAGAGGAAAAGTGAAAATGATTTTTTTAATTGTTAAATTAAGAGAAGTACCTTGAACACTTCAGCAAGAAATGGAATAGTTGCATAGTCATATACATACTTGCCATGGCTTTGGGAAAGAGTAGTCAGTATTCCCTGAATTATTTATAGAAATAGAACATATATAAAGTGCTTAGAAATAGCAAATTTAAATGCTACAAAAATCGAAATAAAAAATGCTTGCTTCTAATAAAATAATGTCAATCTCACTTAAGCAACAAAATAGCCGCCAAAACCTCATCATGTATCCCCCATTTTTCAGTCCACTTTACCGAAACATGAGATAAGGAAACAAACTTATGTATTAATCTATAAAGTGCAAATGGCAGTTTGATGGTAAATTCTTGGTGTCATTCTGATCCAGTTGTTAAATTTAAATATAGCCACTACCACTACTTCCATAGTTTCATGTACAAATCTACAATAAATTCAGTTTAATTTTAACATGATGTTGCAATATGTGCTCCTTGATCTTCAAACTCTTGTAAAACATATAAAGCAGTATCAAATTCTCTTTTACAAAGTTACCCCGTTTTTCTATAATCTTTACAATGTCATTGCAACAAACCAGAAAAGCTTGTCATAACAGTACGACATATGTATATATTTTAAGAAACAATTAAACTAATTAGAATGAATATTTATGGATTATATGACATGGAAAACATAAGCATGAATTGCTAATAATTATAATAGAGCCTTTTTGTCAATCATAATCTGTCATTATTACATTGTTGAAAATACATGATCATGTGTATAAAAAGTGAACCAATGTGAATTGGGTTTGCATTAAACCACACATTTCCCCACGTATTTTAGAGATTAAATAGTCTCAAAAATCTTTAAATCAGAGTCAAGGAGCCAAAAATGGAAGAGATCAGTAAAATTGTAAACTCTTAACATGTACAAATGATAGATTTACGAAGGTGGGTTTTGAAGTTGGTGATAGAAAAATGTAAAAAGTCTTGTGAGGTAGAGGATTTCACTGACCTGAGAACTGGTAAGAACAGTGAGTAGCGCAGCTACATAGTACCACTGCATCGCCTTCGTCTTTATACTATTTTTTACAAGAAATGTTAATCTTGCTAATGATCCTGAAAGTTTTTAAGTACATAATTTAAGGAAGAAACTCTCATCCTCACAAAAGTTCTGAATAAATTACAAAATTAGAAATTGTACCCAAAATTAGCTTTCATATTCAGAACTAATAAAACTCATTAACATTGACAATAGTCTTAGCACACAAAATTTAGCGGTTTAACGGCAACATATACCAAAATATTTTCCTTTTAAAGTGCACATCAAAAGAAAGCTTTCTAACTAAAAAGTTGGGGGAAAAGGATATAGATTTAATCAAAAGATACCTGGCCTCGAACATCCACCAAGGTCACTCTTGTTAGCTCAATATGCTTGCTAGTTAAGCACTACATAGCCAAGAAAAACAAAAATCAGAACATAGTGAGAGCGAGATGACATGAAAGCAGAAAAGGAGAAGAAGAAGAAGAAGAAAAAAGACCACAATAAAGACTCCATCACTACCCCAAGAAGTCTTTGTGAGCTGGATTGCAAATTGTACAAACTCATAAAAAAAAATCAAGCTTTTGTTTTCAAACGATGCTTAAGCACTCAAAAGACAATTGTTAGGGCCATACAGAACCAGTGAAGCACGAGGTACAGATATGAAGAAGAACCCATTTTTCTGAACAAAAAAAGAGTGGAAAAAACGTTACTTTTTCCTAGTTTCAATCTAAGAGTGAGCAACAATTACATTTTTCATCCTTGTATTTACAAAAAATTAAATGGAAAATAAATGAAAAACCAAAAAATCAATGCTATTATATTCAAACATATCAAGCAAATTGTTGAAAAAAAAACAAAAGAAATAAACTAACCAATTGTTGAGGCTCTCCTTAACTACCCTGTTCTTGGGTCTTGGGTGGGAGCCGGCGGCGGTTGGGGCTGCAGCTGAGGGAGAGGGAAACGTCGAGAGAGAGAGAGAGAATTGGATACCAATCAAGCCGCTGAAATGATTAAGTTGATATTATTCTGAAAAGAGAATTGAAACAATCCAAAAATCTAGGTAAATCCCATCAATGCAAGAACACACACAATAAGAAATTGAACAAAATAGTAAGTAAGTAAGCAGCCATTGTAGAGCAAGAAACGAGAATAAGGATTTAAGAATATACATGGGCGAGAGTGTGAGGTACTGAGTCTGAGTAAGACCAAAGTTGTTGATTGTTGAATGAAAGAGAGAATCGGGAATTTAACAGTCATGAGGAGTGAGATCGGGAGAGACGAAGAGTGAGATCAAGAAGAAATGGAGTGAGCGAATCTACATACAAATCCAGGGGATTTCGTAGAACAATCATCGGGCGGGTAAGGGTTGAACCCGCATCTTCAACCAGCCAGAAAAAACGGTTAACGGAAAGGGTCGGATCGGAAGTCAGAGCCCGGAACAATCGGGTCAATACTCGGATCCCCTCCCAATTATAAGTTTTTTTTTTTTTTTTTGAGAAATTTCAATGTTATTATAAATGATAATCGTTTACGGGAAAATAAGACTTGAGATTTCACCCATCTAACAAACATCTTCATCCAACTCAAGACCATATTTAATTAAATCATGCGCTGCTTAGTTAACATGAGAAACAGTGACTCTTAAGAAAAATGATAAAAGACAACTAACATCCAAAATTAAATCATTAAGACTAGATAAATTCCTAGATGGAGAGTTAAAAGTTGTAGAGACTCTTAAAGCATCTGTGTCAATATGAGTAATTTGTAATGGTAATTGCAACACTATGAAAAAGTGCTTTAGCCTCCATTTCGTCTGAACGAAAATATCCTTATACTGACTTGGACACCTAAGGACCCCTCTCACTATTGCACAACTTGTTGGGAAACTTTTGTACCTAACTTTGTTAAGACCTAACATTACCTTTGTCGTGAATTCCCTCATTCAATTCATGGCTAATCCTCGCATCACACATCTACAAGTTGTGCACCATCTACTTCGCTACCTCAAAGGCAGCCCTGGACAAGGACTCCTCTATTCGAAGTCATCAACATTACACTTCTGCGGGTTCTCTGATTCGGACTGGGCATCATGCCCCATTACAAGGCAATCTACCACTGGTTTATGCATCATTCTAGGAGATTGTCTCATTTCTTGGCTCACGAAGAAGCAGCCTACCATCTCCAAAAGCTCAGCCGAAGCTGAATATTGTGCCTTGGCTGTAACCACTAGTGAAATTACATGGCTACAATATCTTCTACATGATTTTCACATACCACAACCACTTTGTATTTCTTTGTACTTAGCCAGTGTCATTGTATTCTTTTCTTCTTTTATCTAGTTAGTTAGTTTCTTGGAATTCTTTCCAAGAATAGGAAGGTTGTTAGAAACCATTGGTCCTTTCTTTCTTTTTTGGTTGTAACCGTCCTAAGCTGAACCATTACTATTTAAGGCTCTCTTTCTCTTCATTTTGTATGTACTGTATTTTCCATTCATTGATAATAAAACTCTTTCTCTCTTTTCTCAATAATTAGTTTATTGAATGTTGTTGAAAATTAGTGTATATTGCCTCACTAAATGCTTTTTGTATTCACTTCGTCCATCACCAACACCCCTAAAGTTTGCAATCGAAATCTTATCATTTCGGTATCTTATTGGTACTTTGTCGGAGCACGTTACCAGTTCTGCTACCGAGGGAGAGCTCAACAACAGAGCCACATTACAGAGACAAAGTAAAAAACTACCCAACAATGAAGAATGGAGAGGGTTGGAAGGAATATTAATCGTAATTTTTAATATTTATTTATTTTTATTTATGTTTTTAACGTTTAACGTTAGATAGTTAATAAAGAATATTCTATTAAATTAATATAGAAAATTAAAAAATTCCGCTAAGCTAAAAATTTCGTTACATAGTCACTCTTTATATGAAATAGATTAGTATAAAGATGAAACAAAAGATGAAACTCTTGTATAATTTAAAAAATAAAACACTTATAATTTAATTATGTGTGCAATTATCAATTTTTTATTAAATATATAGACATAGGTTGTGTATTTTGAGATATTCTAGCGTATATATTTTGAAGAAACCGACTTCCTTTGATGCGGTAGTATAGCACGTGGTAAGGCACGAAGGCTTACATATTATGGTATAACAAAGCATATCATTTGCCTTTATAGTCAAATTCATTGGTATGACATATTCAACAAACAAGATTGTCATTAGTTTCTGACAAATTAATTAGATATATATGTGAAACAAATTAACCTTCAACCTCTGTAAAAGATATATATAATTAGATTAAATAGAGAAAGTAGTGAAAGAAAGGGGTTTGAGTAGAAAGCAAGCAACACAAGAGAGAGCTTATAGAAAAAACCACACTTTTCATTTACTTATTTTGTTTTTTTTTTCCCAAATACGAAGCAAGCATATATGCCTCATTTGCATTAATATGTCTTAATTATTAATTTCCTTAAAAAAAAAAGAATGCATGATTGAGAAGGCGTTAATTGAACAACTTGTTATTATAAAATACACTCTCTACACTTGTCCTTTCTGTCTCTTTTATGTATTCCTTCAAATGCACTTATCCAAGCAAAGTGACTGTATAGCAAAGTTTCACTCCCAAAGAATCAATCTTTATGGTCGATACCACCCACTTGTCTCTAAACTTAGTCTTTCAAACAACATACATATATACCCTTATTTGTATACATATATAAATATATAAATATTTGTATAGAAAGGTACTCTTCCTTAGTGTTGGTTCTAATTTCATTAAGTGATCATTTCATTTGTGGGTTTTGAAAGAGTTCTCCAAATTACTTAATTGGAGTTTTGGCATTGTTGGGACTTGTAAGGAAATCATCATGATGAGAAGAAACAATTATCAGTGTCTAAGGACTTGTAATATTCTATTTCTCTATTTCATAGTGGTAGCCATTTCCTTCTCTCATTGTGGTAAGGCCTTCTTCTCTAATGCTTATTTGTTTCTATACACATTTTCTTTTTGCCTTAATATTATCATATATATTTATGTTTGTTTAATTTTTGTATTGTTATTTTAAACAGCAGAAGGTAGGAAATCAGTAGTGAGAAAACTAATAACGAATAAAGTTCCAATTACACATCAAAAGAGTTTGTTCCTAATGACTGCAGCAAAACTAAATTTAGTAAAATACTTAAACAATGATTCACCGTCAGATCCCACCAACTCAGGATCCTACGGTGTGAGTTCACCCTTCACTTTACCACCTTATGATTCATTACCACCAGTTTCTTTACCTGAAAATTCTCCTCCATTTTGTGTAAATCCTCCCAATACTCCAATTGGCTCCACACCCACTTCACCATCTCCACCTTTTTATTTCCCACCAGCACCACCAGCAGGAGGAGGAGGAGGAGAAAACCCAAGCCCAATAGGTGAAGTGCCTAGCCCATTGGGCTTAACTCCACCACAAATCCTACCAAGCCCAAATGAACCCATTCTAAGCCCACCATATGTTGAGCCCAGCCCAATAGGTGGTGATGTCCCTAGCCCAGTAAGCTTAACTCCACCACAAATTCTACCAAGCCCAAATGAACCAATTCTGAGCCCACCATATGTGGAGCCCAGCCCACCAGGGTTTGCTACTCCAAACCCAAACCCACCTTCAACTACAGTCCCATCTCCATTTGGGTTTTCTCCAGGCCCACCAGTGTTTCTGCCTCCTATTGTGTACCCTCCACCAATTGGTCGACCACCTAGGAACACAGCCCCAAGTGTAGCCTTATGGTGCGTGGCTAAGCCTTCTGTGCCTGACCCAATCATTCAAGAAGCAATGAACTATGCTTGTGGCTCAGGAGCTGATTGCGATTCCATTCAGCCAAGTGGCTCATGCTTTCAACCCGATTCATTGATTGCCCATGCTTCCTATGCTTTCAATAGTTATTGGCAAAGATCCAAAGCTGCTGGTGGCACCTGCGACTTTGGAGGCACTGGCATGTTAATCACTGTTGATCCAAGTAAGTAAAGAAAATATATTCCACACCATATATATATATATATCATATTAATATTGCTTGGACATAGTAGTTCTTACCACCGTCTAGACCTATTATCATACGATTGGTTAGTGAGTACTCTCTAAAAATTATTATATTAAACTATATACTTAATTGCACGATATTAACACGTAAGAAGGTGCTAAGTAACATTGGTACCGTTTAACATATCTCTATATACACAACCAAAAATAGCATGCATTTATAATAGAATATAACTTATGGTTAATTTTTTTCTTTTTCATTATTGGGTTTTCTTTATTTATTTAATCATCTAAAAGATTTGTTTCATATTTATATATAAGGTGGTATCTTATTCTTGTCCACTTTTAACGATTTGCAAGAAAAGAAAAGTAAACACTAACTAACTTAGCTAATGTCATTTTCATTTAAGATATGTTTTGTTTACACATTTACGTAGGCTATCAAATATTGTAACTTTCTTTTCCATGAAGTACTACATAATATTCCCTAAAAAAACTAAGTATATATATTATATTAGATTTTATGGATTTCTATATCTTTGGTATGAGATTACTTATTTGTGGTTTTTGTTTAATTTTTATAATTAGGCTATGATGGGTGCCACTTTGTCTACTTTTGAAGATCAACATGAGAAAATACACCAAATGGCAATCCAGTTTCTTGTTCTGTTTGTATTCAATTCAAGATACAAAAATTTCTTTTGGTTAGAAGGAAACTAAACATTAATTTTTGTAAGTAAAATGCAAAGTTGATCAGGAGTTTCTCTTATTCTCATACAATTTTTTAGCATTTATAAAAATAGATGTTAGAAAAGTTTTTTTTTTTTTTTTCCTTTTAAAAAAAGAATCGACCTACCTCTCTCTGTGCATTATACACCTGTATTTGTAATGTATATGCATATAATAATAAATAAATCTGCTTTGCATAATTAGTCTATGTTTTTGTTAATTAAACACCATAATAATTGATATCTTTATTTATTGAGTTTGGCTCATGTCTTCCGTAAATGTACCACTTGTTGATGCAGAAATTAAATTAGGGTTTTTTCTTTTAAATAAAAATATTGAATTTTTGACAAAAATTTATAATTTTACTGTCACATAGAATTTTTTTTTATAAAAATACTTTCTTTTTATAAAATAATCGTAAAACAACAAAACAAAACAATTAAAACAATAGTGAAACAACTAAAAGACAACCGTGAAACAACTGTGAAAAGTTAACAGTGCACAGTATAAAACTTGCACAATATTTTTGAAAAAAAAAATCCATCCTACAGTAAAAAAGTAAAAAAAATTAAAATTTCAGTATGTAGTGTAAAAACCTCTTAAATTATGAGTTAATATTATTTTAGATTTTGTATTTTGCAAAAGTTACCTAATAAATTTTTTATTTTGTTAAATGACAAATTAGATCTTGCATTTTTTAAAAGTGTCATGAGTTCAATTTTTTAATTTTTTCTTAATATAACTAACTTGAAGAATTTATTTTTTTTGCTTAAAAAACCTCAAAAACTTTCATTAACTAGAAAAGATAATGGTGATGACATGAAGATGAGCATTGCTATTAGGCACCAGTGGTGTCTAGCACCTTTGTGACATGTCGCGTTGCGATTAGCTAGCGATACTCCCTAAAAGCTATTATATTAAAGTATATGGGACTCGATACTTAGTTGGACCAATAGCGATATTGACACATAAGAAGGTGCTAGGCACCACTGGTGCCCTTTAGCATTTCTTCATGTAGATTCATCTTCCAAAAGTTAAAGAAACCCATTACAACAATTAAAAAGACCCCAATTAATTGCATGAGCATGCATGGGCACTATCATTAAACTCCCTAGAATGTCAAAGAACATTACAATCAATTCCATCTAACAACTTAGCAAAAGAAGACCCTATAGACAAGTTTGAGACTTTAGCAGCAATAGCTTGAGTGAGTAATTGACAATTCGAAAAAATAACACATTGACCAATACCAAGCTCTCGAATGGCCCTCACTCCATGAAAAAGAGCTTGTAACTCCCCGACAAGAGGTTCCTTACACGGGTAGAGCACTAGAGTTTGGTTATAACCACATCCTTCACCACAAACCCTACTGTAGCTGGGGAATTATGGACAGAGTGGCATCAACATAAACTCAAAATCCCTCTTGGATAGAAGGCATCTCCAACATAGGGACTGTACGCGACAAGCATTCAACACTCTGTTTAGTAGCAAACTTCTGATGGCAATGAATGTCTCTATTTATAATCTTAGTCATTTCTGCCACTGGCAACAAGGTATTCTGATGAAAAGCTTGGTTCCAAAAGTGCCAAATTCTATATGTAAGCTAGCTGCATATATAAGGAATTCCTCCTTTAGTTGATTGTCATTAAGATGGTCTAAGAAAGGGGCCTGTATCACCCAACTAAGCACATCATGTCCAGAAGTTAAGTAATAATAATCAATTCTCAAATTCAATTTTGACAAAAACCACAACCTCTTAACAATATTGCAGAGACCAAGCAGATGAGAAGTGACAATTTCTCGTATGGACAGATGCAGAGAATGTATCTACTCCTGTCATAACACATTATGATCGAATTATTGTTAAATTTTATTTTGATAAAAAAATTAGCTCAAATTACTTTTCTATACTATTTTGAAAAATATAGAGTTCAATTTGTCATTTAACAAACGATAAAGTTCAATCAATAACTTTTACAAAACACAAAATCTAAAATGGTATTTACCTGGAATTTTGAAAGTTGAGTTGTGGATGCCATAGTTGCTTTCCCATAGAATGAATATTTAATGTGACGACTAACGAGGTGGTTGGTGTAGAAAATTTTATGCCAAAAATAACCCTACACAACTCACACACATGTGTCAATTTTTAGAGTCAATAATGACCATTCTTGTTTGAACACAAAGCCAGAGAAAACATGTACACACAGATCAAGCAAATAATGAGAAGATGAGAGAAGAGAAGAACAAACACAATAATTTTATGAGGTTCACCCAAAAGATTGGGTTACTTCCTCATTGAGCTGCCTCAGAGAAGCTCGAGCCAAAATTTACTATGATCAACCTTCAATTAGATCTGTTTGCCAATTAGCCATAGTGATCAGATAACCTACATTGAGTTCTTCTTTGCTTAACGTCCAAAAAACATCTTCATGCTCCTTAAAGAGTTGAGTATGAGTCGTCATATGGAATGAAAATGGTCATGAAACATTCACAATAAGGCTCACTCAAAAATAAACAAAAAAGACAAGGTGAGGCAAGCAAATATTTACTTACCAATCCTGGTCCACTCAGTAGACAGGTACGGGTGATCGAAAGCCTGAAAGCAGTGGAAAAGAAAAATTGCTTCCTACAATCTTTGACATTCTTTTGAAAGTTGAAGAGAACCAAACCATTATTGTCTAGATGAACTTAAAGAAAGTAAAAGTCATCTTAACCTTTATCCTCCTTATTGGGAGGACATACCAGTTCGTAAAAATATAATTTTTTTGCAAGGGTAGGGATATCCCAACCCCTAAATGAGTAAAGAATAAAAATTTATTCATCCGTCAAATGATAGACCTTGGGACTCAATTGAAAATGTGTGAGGCCCACAAAAAGAAAAAAGTTTATAAAGTAGTCCTGGAGAGAGGTAGGTTGCCTCTGACATCATGTGAGCGTGGCTCCAAGCTCTGAAACTATTGTAGTTGTGGTTGGAGGTCTCATCATTCTTAGCCAATAATCAGTTATAAATGCTTTCCAGGCAAGGGACAACTCCATTGGTGTCCACTATATTAGCCAGATGGTGACACTTCATAGATGAGTTCATCTCATCTTCCTCCCATATGGTCGCTTCTTTGAACATAGTCTCGGACAGGCACTGGATTTGTGAGAACATCAGCCAGTGGGACTAGCGTGGGCTCTGAGACCTCTTCAACCTCTTTGGCATTTTTCTTGATTCCCAAAAAACCTATTTGGGGATTATTGCGATGGAAAGAAAGGATGTCCGAGTCGAAAGCATAAAATCCTTGTGCGTGAATTTCCCAAAGTTCTTCACACATTTGAGAGAAGAGAAACCCTAAGCAGTTAGTCCCCACACCAAAGAATGAAATAAAAAATAGGGATGGGGTCTCCTAATTGCTTGGAGAGAAGCCCCCTCTGAATGCCCCAATCAAGGAAATCTCATACTCAAGTGGTCAAGTGCTAAATACACCCTTAACTGTGAAGGAAATCAAGAAATACCCAGTGCACCAGAATCACCCTCGACTCTGGCAAGAAATTGCATGCAAGAAAAGAAAAGAATTCTTCAACGAAAAATATAACAACAACAGTATGGCATCACATTTGAGAAATAAAAAACCTAAGACGTTGCGATTGGCCTATCGCAACCTATATATGTACTAAAATACACTAAGTATTCAATAGTTGTATTACTCTAATCATCCTCTTGAAGTCGACAAGAAGAAGAAGAAGAAGAAGAAGAAGGAGGAGGAGGAGGAGGAGGAGGAGGAGGAGGAGGAGGAGGAGGAGAAGGAAAAGGAGAAGGAGAAGGAGAAGGAGAAAGAGAAGGAGAAGGAGAAGAAACTTATGTGATCGAAAGGATTGTTTTCAAACGACGACGACAACGTGGTGTGAAGGTAAAAAGATGATTGAGAGAGATGGAGGAAACACAAAAAGTAGTCTGGTTAACCAGAAATTTTTTTGGGCAAAAGGGGCTCTGGAAAATTCTAAAGTGCAAAAATATCAATAAAGAGAGCCACAGGCTATTTATAGGCCCTAGAGGGGTTGATCTAGGCCATTAATGTGACAACTCCCTTCAATTTCCAAGAAACACACTTGATCCAACGGTCCAGACGCTTCTAGATGAAACAAATATATGAGGAGACATTTAAGGTACTCGAGTACCCTCCTACTACTCTGAAATAAATGGTGCGCCTTAGGATTTTGCATCAAAATATAAATTGTCCTCATAAAAAAAGGAGGTGAATGCGCGTGAATAAAAATGCCATTTGGAAATAGACACGTCTCTTGTACCAAACACAACTGTATCGCATTAAATAACTCGCAATGGCAAGGTTAACTCCTGAATGGGAACTTGATGAATGCCATCAACAAGTCTCCACATCCAAGAATGCAAATAGAGACTTGGGAGAAATGTTATCCCAAATATTTGACCATACATGTGCACTCGAAAGATCTGCCAGGTGGCAAAAAGGGTCTCGACCTAAGAGACAATGCCGATTATCATAATTGAGAAAATAGGGTATTGGCTTTAGGAGCAAAGTATAGTCCCAGAGGTCCTCGTCAGCTGTAAAGACGAGTTTGGGTGAAGCCTAAGTATAGGAAGGTCTGGGAGATTCATCCTCTTAAATCCTTTCTTTTAGGCATGTTCCCCATCTTGCAACGTATAACAAGGAAAAGCGTTGTAGCTAGGTTGGCCCTTGCGTATCAATAGCAAAATGGGTTTCCCATAAAGCAAATAAATTTGGAGATTTCCCACATTGCTTTTTCTGACATGCACCTTTCCCATACTCCTTTAAGGGACCTATGCCCTCAAGTAGCACATCACAATGGACAAGTCATGTTTGTACGTGCCTATCCTTCTACCTTGGATCTCGATTCATGACCTACTTAAGGGAAAAGCCTTATCATAAAAAAAAAAAAAAAAGAATTACCTCTAAAGATGCAACCTTTAGGGTATTTCTCAGCATAAAGGCCTTAATCTCATAAGGTCCCACTCTAATTTTCCTATAAATAGGACTGCACACTTACTGTAAACGAGACCAGAGAATTTTAGATCAAGCAAAAATGTTGTTAAAATTCTCTAGAAAACCTGCCATTGTTGTAACCTTCAACACCAATACAAGTGACTTGTGGACTAAGGGTCATTAATACCTTAACCACGTAAAAATCTCTTCATATGGTATGATCTTAATTCTCTTATACTCTTACAAGATCATACATTTTTATATGAATAAGAAAATTTCTGATATTTATTAATTATTTTTTAATAATTAACATATTTATTTATGTATATTTGTATTTCATATATTCAAAAATATGTTATCCAATAAATACTTGCTTTGAGGGCATAAATCCTAATAGGAGCACCCAAGTAAGCACTTAAGCTCCTAAAAATTCATTTCTAAGTTTTGTCTTTCAACAGTCTAAGTAAATGGATTACGAATAAGATACGGGAGTTAGATCTAGAAACTAAAGATGTCATCTAGACATCTCGAGGGTCCACCTCGGTGCTCAGGTTCACATTTGTGCCCTAAATCGTATCAATATTGGTTTTAAGTCTTAATGATATATGAAAAGAGCTCAACAACTACAACTAAGCATATGAAAGACATGCCACAATCAATTCTTGAGCCCTATAACCAATTCTAGAGAAGAACTTTACCTAGGGGCGCCTAGGTTGACATCATGTCATGTTGGGCATGCGACAACTAGTTTAGGGTTTTTGGAACATCTTTGGACCCCAATTCCTTAAATCCATGTAGGAAGGATGTTTGTGCAACTGGTAGCCGGAAGGGGCAGTGAGATGTACTGACACCCAGGTTGACAGTGCTCAAGTGAAATATCCAACTTTGATGAAACTAAATTTGCGTGTGTATTTTCCACCAAGAAGATCGTTGGGAAACAAAGACGCTAAATCAAGATAGTTTTAACCTAGACCCAATGCCCAAGTTGGCGTATGTTGACTTGGGGCATGTACAAGGTATTTGCGAAGATGTTCTCCGATCATTTCCTTCATTTTCGTGAAATAAAAGGAAACAATGCCTTTCAGACATCAAACAAAACCATCCGAAGACTAAAACACCTGGGGTGCCCAAGTTGACATCCCCCAAGTTACCATCGCCCAAGTTGATATCTGGGGGCACACTTGTGCTCAATAAAGCTTTTTAGGTGTTGTGTCGTCTTAGATTCATCACTTGGTACAAGTACCTGGCCCAAGTTGACATTCTATACCCAGGTGATGCACACCATCGACACCAGCGCCCAAGTTGATGTATTACCTAGAGCGCATGGTTTTATTTATAAAATGACAATTTCATTTTGGGCATTATGTTTATTTTGCACTAAGAATAAGGTGTAAGACTTGTGACAAAGTCAAATCTCATTTTGGTTTATGAATCTACGCCCAAGTTGACATGTTGCACCCAAGTGATCTTCGATCATCATCACTTGGTGTGCAACTGAGCTTCAATCACCAATTTTGTATGATTTTTTTTTTCTTTTTAAAAAGAAAATCAAATTTTTATTAGATAATCATCTCAATTACTAAACAAGGTAATAAATTAATTGGATTAAATTTTTATTAGATAATCATCTCAGTTACCAAACAAGGTAATAAGTTAATTGGAACACACTCCAAATTGAAATTATAATTAGGAAATAATACACAAATTTTAACAAATTTGTGGGCCACCGTATTAGCTCATCGTCTAATAAAAAAATAGAAATATTTTTTTAGAAATATTTTGTATGATTTCTCTAATCGTATGTGATGTTGAGAATTATTTGTCAAATCTAGTTAATAATCTCTTACATCATTGACTTATGCATATTGACCTAAAACGATCAAAAATCAAAATGGTGTCACTCTGTAAATATATACATAAATATTATTCCATATATTTATTTCTTTCAAAAATATATATATATATATTCATGTATATATATAATCTATATTTATTTTGGGTGTTGACACTTGACAAAATCACATTACATGTGAGAGATTGTGAGGATATGTGGAACACGGCAATTGCATGTGAAAGAGATAACTAAAAATTATTGCTGAAATATTGTGTTAGAGTTTCTAAGAAAATATAGGCCATATCTTTATAATAATAATAATACAATAACATAACATTACAAAAGGTCAAGAGTCATAATTAATAATAATTTAAATGAAAAAAAAGTAGAGAATTGATCAAATTTATATTAGTAAAGAAAAAGCAGTGCAACTTCTTTGCTTGAAAAATCAGCCTAGAAAATCATGGAGATTCTTTGTTGAGATCTGTCAGATCTTGCTTTCCCAATTGTCAAAATCGTATCTTTCCCAACTCACCTCTCATGGCTTCCCATATAAAAGTCTCTCAACCATTCTGTGGTTTTCATCTCTCCATTACCAAACAACTCTTTTCCTTCTCTTCTTCTTCTTCTTCTTCTTCTTCTTCTTCTTCTTCTTCTTCACAGAATCATGGCTCAATTTCATGTGCTTGCAGTTGATGACAGCATCATTGACAGAAAGTTAATAGAGGCTCTCCTCAAGACTTCTTCCTATCAAGGTAACAATTAAATCATCATGATTTTCTTTTTTTGGATTACCCCTTTTGAAATGGATTGGATTTTGAGTGTTCTAATAATAATAATCTTTTTGTTTTCAACAACAGTTACAGCAGTTGATTCAGGAAATAAGGCCTTAGAGTTTTTGGGTTTATGTAATAATGGTGATGATGGCTGTTCAGTGTTTATTCCAAGCTTGATCATTACAGATTATTCTATGCCTGGAATGACTGGCTATGATCTTCTCAGAAAGATCAAGGTAAATAATTTGTGGTATTAATTTATTTTCCTTTTTTAAGAATTTTTCGTTTAGAGAGATTCAAGAAAACTGACATGATTATATATTATATGATTTAACAGATGTCTAAGAATCTCAAAGATGTACCAGTTGTTATTATGTCTTCAGAGAATGTTCCATCAAGAATCAACAGGTAAAAATTATTGTTATGATTTGCCTAGTTTGAAAATTTTGATATGATTTTCTTCTTTTTTACTGATATGTTAATTGATTTTGTTGATCAGATGCTTGGAGGAAGGGGCAGAAGAATTCTTTTTGAAGCCAGTGCAATTATCAGATGTGAATAAACTTAAACCCCATGTGTTAAAGGGTTGTAGAACAAAGAATCATGAAGAAGAAGAGTCCAAAATCTACAAAAGAAAGACCATTAGTAGTATCAGAAAAAACCTTTCACCTAATAAAGCAACAAAAATGTGCAAGGTTTTGGAAGTGATCTAAGAATGAGAGACACATACTCTTATGTGTATTGCAATTGGTATATATATATATACATATATGTATATATAGATGCAGCACCTTTACTTGAAAAGGGCTATGCTGCAACAAAGATGATGATGTTGAGATGGGCTTAACAAGGTCTTATATATGTTCAACAAAAGCTTGAGCTGCGTCTGGTTCAGGATGGGATACAGAGCAGGGTGGTATTAGTACTTGAAATCCCTTACTTTTCAATGAAATTTGATGAGTTGGTACTCTGCTGCCTAATATGATCATTTGCTGGTAAAGGCCAAAGCCAAAGAATTCAGGAAACACATAATTTATGCAACTTATTTTGAGTTCTAGCCAACTTTGTCTAGGGGCTGCCTCAACATATAATCATTAGAACAATGCCTCTTTGACATACATGTGTAATGATCATTTAATTCATTTTGTAATATTATTCTATTTAATCTTTTCTCTATCTAATTGTTTGTATTAAGTACTTTCATATTTTAGGGATTTATTAGAAAGGGGAAAGTGGGTTTAGATCCTTTTGCCTAAGAAATGCAATACCTCATGATTCAAATCATTTTCCTTTTTCTTCTCTTTTTCATTTTGTGATAGTACTTTTTTTTTTAAGCAATACAGCCTTAAACGCACGACTAAAACTAAGGCAATGAATCATCACTCTTTTTGTGGATTGTTTCACCAAAAATAAGAAAACATTCCTCTACTTATTCAACAAGCTTAACAAACACTAACAAAAGTACTCAACTCAGACAACAAATGTCATCACTCATGTACTATTGTTGGGGTATTAATCTAAGTTCCACATTGGAAGAAAGATAAGAGTTATCTTGAATATAAGTGTTTTATTTACTCCATTAGTATGAGACCTTTTGAGAAGGAGCCCAAATATAAAGGGCTTTTGGTACAACAAGGGCTCCTAAAGGCTTTACAGGGAAAGAAACACTCAATGTGATGACCTCGCGATTGAAGATCTATATGGTACCTTGTATCAAAAGTCTATCTAATATTGAGGTAGTTAGGTGACGTGTTTCGTTGATGATTACGGTACAAGATTGAGATCAATATTAGGACATGTGTCGAAAGTCTTCCTAACAAAAGTGATGGTGAGGCAGCGAGTTCCCTTGGTTATATGGGCTTCATGGATTGTTGGGGTATCAACCTAAGTCCCACATTAGAAGAATAGGCAAGAGTTATCTTGAATATAAGTATTCTACCTACTCTATTAAGGTGAGGTAGCGGCCCGACAAAGTGAAAGAACGAGGTCCAACAACCATGACCAAAGTCATATTGCATAACCACCTGACTACAAACAACTTGAACCACAATAAGGCAACCCGTCTAAATAGATCCATGTGTGTTTTTCTTAATCCAACTAATAGCTTTCTTCCTTGACCCCTAAGTGCTTCGGCGAGATCTGTTTGAAGAACACCACCGTGACAACTCGAAATGGTCCTAGACAACAATGAAGAATCATCACGAACAACACAAGAAAAGCAAAAACACCCATGTTCCACAAATACAGCTGCATCTATTTTGATCTTAGATCATATGTGCTATTGGTTTAGTCGTGCTCAACTCCCTCTTTAAAAGTCATAAAGCTCTTCCATTGATTCATTGTGTCATCTTGACACACATAATTGATCAGTTACTTAATAACATCATTTTATTCAAATTGCAATTCATATTTATTATAGGTTTATTTGTTATATTCATATCTTTATTATAAATATAGTTTTCCATTAATTATTATACAGATAATAGCTCGTTAATAGCGTTAAATTCTAATTATTTTCATTTTTATTCTTGACAATTTGCTCTTTTTCAATTAATGTGTATTTAACATTAAATTATAAATTTCTTTAATAGCATTTAATTCCTAATTTATTCCAACCTTTAATTATCTCCATATGTGATTTTTATTCTCATATAATTAGTATTGAGTATCGTTTTTTTATTTTATTGTATAGAGTAATGTAACTAGATAATTGTGTTTTCTAAAATGTTATAATTAAAAACGTTAGTAAGTATTATCTTTTTTAATGCTTTCTTGAGTTGGCCAACTAATTAAAATAATTATTTTAAAATGTTTTATAGCTAATGTATTATATTTGGTATAAATTTTTATTTTTCTATTCTATTTTTACTTCTTCGGTGTGATGATTTATCTAATACAATAATAATTATAGTTTTATGCCTTCTTAATAAATATTCACTTGGTTTGTTTTGGTTAAATATTCACTTGGTTTGTTATGCCTTCTTCGGTGTGATGACTTTTCTTTTTTTGCCTTATATAATGGTTTGTTATACCATGTATTGTGGCTATTTTTCTGCTTGTACCTAATTTGCCTAGTTTGAAAATTTTGATACGATTTTCTTCTTTTTATTGATATATTTTTCAAGCAATTGCAGTTGTACGATGTGAATAAGCTTAAATCCCATTCCCATTCCCATGTGTTAAAAAAGGGTTGTAAAACAAAGAATCAGGAAGAAGAAGAGCCCAAAACCTACAAAAGAAAAACAATCAGTAGCATCAGAAAAAACCTTTCACCTAATTGACCAACAAAAATGTGCAGGTTTTCGAAGTGATCCAAGAATGAAAAACTCATACTTGAAAAGGGCTATGCTGCCACAAAGATGATGAAGTTGCTGGGCTTAACAAGGTTGAGCTGCATCTATTTCAGGCTGGGATAAAAGGGCAGGTGGTATTAGTACTTGAAATCTCTTACTTTGCAAGAGTAAGAATTCAAGAGTTTCAATGTTTTTTACAAGGAGAAGACCTGTTTCAAGCTAGCTCTATTTCTATTCTAGCCAGCTTTGTCTAGTGCCTGTGTAATGATAGCTTAATAATTTCATAACCTTTTAAAAGCCAACAAGAACTATTATATTCATTAGAACAATGCCTTTGTTCATACATACATGTGTAAATATAATGACCCTATAATTCCATAATTTTTGTAAAAGCCAACAGACATGTTTGGATCACAAATAAACATGAACAAGTTACATAATAGTAAACAATTGAGCATAAAGCTGTTCCATGACTGAATCAAGCAAAGCAAGAATTGGCTCAGGCATCCCTAACCTTAAGCATCACTTCAGATTGTGAAAGCAGAGACTTGTTGGGACTTGAAGGAGCAACACTGAACTTATGAACCAAAATCTTGAAACATGGTAAAAATATCAAGTACAAGATCCCCATTATAAAAGGTGAAGCTATAAGCCAACCAAGCAAGGCATGAGCAATACTTAGCAAGACTTCATTTGAAGCTTTCCCAGTTAAGACTTTCCTAAAAGCATCAGATGTCAATGGAAAATGAGACCCACCAGAGATAAATTCACCGAAGCGTAAGAAAGGTACGACAAGGCTCAATTCTATTGGTGTTGCAACAAAATTAGCAAGCATTACAGTGGCAGCATGGCAATGAGAGCCAAGCAATGCAATAGCAAGTCCACATAGAAATACAGTGACTCCACATATTGGGAATAGTCCTAAAGTAATTCCCAAAGCTGCAGAGAAGGCCAAAAGCTTAGGTTCTGCACCTCTGCGAAGTATTTGGATTAGAGGATCAACTATTTTCTTATGGAGCCAAACACATAACCCAGATGTTGCCATAGAAAATCAATCTAGGGCAATGATCTAATCCCTTAAGTCCACTATTTGACTTACCTGAATATAGAGAGATCTGAATTGAAGAGATTCGACCAGTTAAAGGGACTGAGAATCAATGGGCTACAGCCGCGCGGTGGTGATTCGACCGTCCGTTATCGCTCGGCGGTGATTCGACGGCTCGGCTTCGATGGGGTTGGCTTGGCTTGGCTTGGCTTGGCTGGGAAGATAAGAGAGGAGAAACGGAGGCTCTGTGTGTATGAACTATCAAGTAAGGGATTTTAATAGAAAGAGGAAAATGAGTTTAGATCTTGAGAAAATTAACCTTACTTACACAACACATGATTTTTCCAAAATATTTACGGAAATACCGTTTACTATTTTAATATTAATAATACCGACTTTCTTTTTAATATTTTGCCATTTTTTTTTTGAAAGAAAGCATGTATTAATTAAATAAAATACATGAGCACTAGTAAATCTATTACAAGCATCTGTCTACAACTAAACCCCTAACGAACTAATAACAGACTTTGCTAGTCCATGGACCACACCATTCGCAACACGCGAGATGGCACGACAAGAATTACCACCAGCAGCAACTAAAAGAGAATTAATCTCCTCAATAATTGGTTTAAACATAATAATAGAATTAAGATTATTTATCCAAGAGCTCACAATAGAGGAATCCGTCTCAACCCACACCACGTTGTACCCCAATCTGACCGCCCACAACAGACCCGTACGCATAACAAGGAGCTCCGCCACTATAACCTGAAACTCCCCAACACCACCCACTGCCCATGTCGCCCACACCATACCCCCACCCCCACGGATAACCCCACCAAACCCAGCGAAACCTCTACCCGGTGTGACCGCACTGTCAACCGATAACACGAATTCACTCTATCACTTTTCTTGGTTACCTTTTTTTTCACTAAAAATAAAGGCAAAAAAAAAAAAAAGCAAATTTACATTGGAGACATTAATTATAATTTAATTACAAAAATTTGGTGGGTTAATTTTTACACCATGTTAGATACCATTTTATATTTATTTATTTTTTTTTCTAAATTTTTAGTTTTAGACAATCACATCTCCACACCTGCAAAATTATACACCCACGATATTTTAGTTTATTTTCAAATTGTAGTTAGCTTTTGTAAGAGAAATGGTTTATATTTCAAATTATTATTTTTATTTAAAATAGAGGTTGATAGAATAGTTATGAGGGGTTGTATTCAAATTATAATTAATTTAAATATTACTATAAAATATATTAAATAAAACTATTTCATATCTATGTTTATTTGTTATACTATATGAAAACTAGTTAATTTTTATTGTAAACTTGAAAAGTAACTGAAAATATAACTTTAAAATAACTAACTAGCAATTTAAATATTTTCTAATTTTACTAATAAGTTATGTAAATTTTTTTTTTTAAACTTTATTGTAACTTATTAGTTTATTAAATAGACTTGAAAGTAACACAGATATTTTTCCAAAAAGAAAAATAAAAAATAAGTAGCGTAAATGTATTTAAAATAACAAATTAATTTAATATAATCTAAAAATAAACACATAAGTTTCAAAGTAACAAAAAGGTATATAAAATAATTGGTAGATAAAAATAATAGCTTATTATATTATATGACAACTCATTAATTTTGAAAATAAACTTTAAAGTTATCCAAATGTATTTTAAATAATAAAATAGCACAATATAACTTAAAAATAGCTAATTAATTATTAAGATATTCACAAATAAAGTTTTAGGAGTAGCCAAATTGTATCTCAAATTATATAATTTCTAAATTGGAATAATTACATAAGGCACCATTTTTTGTAAAGTATTTACATTTTTACGTTCAAAGAATATTTTTTTTTTTTTACATTTTGACAGTTTTCCAAAAAATAACATAAAACCAACAAGAAAACAACATAAAAGTAACATGAATATAACATCAAAATAACAACAAAAAAAAAACAAAAAATAACATACATATAACAAAAATTTAACAACAAATGAACAAAATTTCAACATAAAAAGACCGTATTTTATGTAAATAAAATAAAAAAAATCGTAAAAATATTTAAAATTCCGTGAAACCGTATTTTTGTTATTTTTTTGTTGTTTTTGTGCATTTGTGAAATTAACCCTTATAAATTAGTTTTTACGTAAGTAATTAATTAATTTTTTATTAGCATCATAAGTAACCAAAATGTCACTTTTGAAAACCTAAGAATATAATTAAAAAAATAGAGTTTGGGATTAATTTCGTTTCAAGCATATTATTTTAAAATTAAGGAATTTTTTAATGACGTGAAAAAGTATTATTATAATTGAGATTTATTAAAGTATTTTTGCAAATAGTTTATATTTAAGTATATTATTAAAAAAATTTCAATGAATTTTTGGGTCCAAAGCTCAACTTTTTCAAAAACGCCATAATTTTGAATAAAGTAGGAACATAAGCACTTTGAGGAGATTTTTTTTTCATTTTGGGCTTAGGTTAAATTTTAATTGGTGGGCCATGGACTTAATTAATTATTGGATATATGATAAATTTGGGAATAAGGAAAAATGACATTTTTCAAAAAAAAAAAAAAAATTTCCCAAAATTAACATAAAAGATTAATAACTAAGGATGCACATTTCCTCCATGGGGACGGAAATTACTTTTTGTCCCCGAATATTAAAAAGGGGAGGGATGGGGATCACACTCCCTGCCCCGACAGGGACCCGTTTAGTATTTTATTTTATATTTCTAGTAATATTTATAATTTATAATTTATATTTGCATTTTTTAGTATATTACTAGTATTTTTTTTTTATGAATTTTAAGTTATGTTTTGGATAATAATTAGTTTATTGAATAATAATTAAAGTGTAATATTTTAATTTTAAGTTATTTTTATATTTGCGCGGTTTGCGGATATCTGCATCGTAAATTTATGTGTGATTCTAATCACTACGTCAAAAAAATAAAAATAAATAATAAGGGTATTTTGGGTAAAGTGGGAAGTTAGTAAAATAGTATTGTATAAAATATTTAATTGGATATTTTTTGAAATAGGAATTTTTTTTATGTATATTAAATGAAATTTTCCTTGTTGAATAACTTGTTTAACAAGAGAGAGAGTGAAGGAGAGGAGAGATGGAGGGATACCTTCTCTCTCCAAACTTCTAAAATTAAATTCCTACAATTTTGAGAGGATTGAAGAAAAAGACAAAATAAAATGTGCAAATTAAAAAATTATCCCTTAAAAGGTAATATATGTTGTTATTCCAAAGTATAATATTGTACTTTACTACTTAACTTTCTTTCCATCCTTCTCACTTCATATCTAATACCAAACAATATTAAGGGAAGCCTCTCCTTCCCCTCTTTATCATTTTTAATCTATCCATCCATTATACTCTCCAACCTTCCTACCAAACATACCTTTAATCAGTTTCAATCTTAGTTTTATTCTCAACATCCATAACCTTTAAAACACTCATTTATGTGCGGATAACACTCATTTAACTATAAACGCTATAAAATATAGACTTATGGGGTTAATTTTTTGACAACTTAGTAATCTATCAAAGAGTATCTTGTTAAAAATATTTTAAGTTTGATAAATCTATAAAGTTATTTTCTCTTCTTTTCTTCCATAAGTGTTTGTGGTAGGAGGAAATAAATTTTTCAACAAAGGTAGTCTTGTTCAAATTTAAGTCTGGCTCTCACATCACTTTATATTTTGTGCAATTTACTTTGTGTACTTGTTGCACATTGCCACGAGTTGTGATTCTCCTTTTTATTTCCTTTTCTATACTTTATATGTATTTTTTGAAATAAATTGTAATATTATTTAATCTTCATTACAAGTGTTCTTTATTATTCAGCCGTTGTAATCTTGTTAATTTTATATTTATATTGAATATCTTGAATTTCTCAATATATTCAAATATAATTCATAATATCTTTTACTAATTTAAGAGTGATAACGTAAAAAAGAACATTACACAAGATTATAATAATCATAACCTTGTTATATTATATCTTTCGGGTTTAAAAAAATAGAGTTTTCAACTACATTTTATGATATATATATAAGTTGGTTTTTGAATCTTTTTCGTTATGATGAGTGGGTGTCCAATTAAAGTCTTACATTGGTTAAAAATGAAAAAGATCATATAGACAATGTCTCCATTGTTATGAGGCCATTTGACTAGAATTCAAAAACAAACTCACTACACTTAAGCCAGAAACAGACAATATCATACTAATATAAAAATAGGATTTACACCCAAAGTAGAGTGTCTCACCACCATGGTTCTTAAAAGATTTATTCACAAACGATGAAACGAGCAGTCTAAAATCTTTCGGAGATCAACTTTTTCGGATACCACCACCAATGGTGAAGATCAGCTTGATTTAGGCCAACCAATATGCTTGCCGTAGTCGGAGAAGACAAATAAAAACTGCATTCCATTAATAAAAAAAAGACATAAGAGAGCTCTAGCCCTATGTTGACCAATCAAATAAAACTCACACCAATGCACCCTTATTTGATAGAGGAAAAGTCTAGTACATCAAAGACCACTAAAATCTGGCCCCACTAAGACATTTAGAACCAATGACAACACATATTTTTGGGTGTCTATTTGAAGGGTGTCTATTGTAGAGTTTTTGAAATTCTTTATTAGTGAATAAGTTTGTCCTTAAATTCTTTATAAAAGTGTGTAAAGAAATGTTTTAAATTATGAAGATTTTACTTGAAGTGGTGGAGAGCAAATTTTGTGAATAAATTTTGTTGAAATCATTTTATTTTTATTGACAAGACATCCCTAAACCCTATGTACGTGAATTGCGTTGAAGAGGGATTAATGGTAGCCTACAAATATGTTGGGTAATTGGCTATGGGTTTTGCCGTTTCCATTTTATTGGGAAATATCAATTCTCAAACTTAATAATTTCGCCACCCATTAATAAATTTAGACTTCTACAATGAATGTATTGATGCACTATTTACTTATTTCGATATCGAGAATGATTTTTAGTCTATTTTTTTTTATATAAGTTATAGTTATTTAAAATACCTTACAAAATTTTGAGAAATTCGAAATAATTTATAATATAAAAAAGAGTGTCGAAACAGACTATCTCACACATGTAAAATAAAATAGTCATGCATGCAACATGCTGTTTGAATTATGTTTTGGCGTTTTAAATATTTTCGAATTTCTTAAAATTTTATAAGATGTCTTACATAACTATAATATACAATTTTTTTTACTGATTTTAAAAAATATTACATTTTACTTTAAATAAAGACTCAAAAATATATTTTTTTATAACCCACTAAATTTTAGGACATAATATTGACTTAGGACCCGTTTGACACAACTTTTGAAAAAACTAAAAGCTATTTTTTGAAAAAGTTGTGATAAAAATGTGTTTGGTAAATAGTCAAAAAATAACTTTTTGAAGAATTTTGGAGAAGTTACAGCTAAAAGCTGAAGCTGCACCAACTCAACACTTTTAGAAAAAGTTGTTTTTATTAAAAGACTATAATAATTTTTTTTGTACTAAAACCATATTTACTTGTTTATTACATAAAAAAATTAAAATAAACTAATTATAATAAAATAAATAATTATTAAATCTCTTTTTTTTTAAAAAAAAAACAATTTATATTTTATTTTAATATTAACAAACAAAATCAACCTAGAACTTTTCTCAGATTTTCTAGGTTTAGAATTTATCAACCTAGAACTTTTCTTATATACTTGCGTTTCTAATTTTTTATACATTTGATAAAACATAATAAATAAATACTATAAATTATTTTTATCAAATGCATATAAATTTATATTTGAAAAAAAAATTAAAAATATATAAAAATAAAATATTATATAAAATAAATTTTTACATATTTGTGATTATAATAAACTAGATTATAATTACATTATCATTATAATAGATCTTAACAACTCACAGTACTTTAAAATTTATAATTTACCAAATATTCTGCTCAGCTTTTTAGCACAATTTTGCTACATCTGTTTTTTCTCATAGCACAACTACAACTGATTTTTCCCACATCACAGTTGTGCCAAACTGACCCTTAGCATGCCACACCATGCCAACAAATACCATATTAGCAAGGAATGATTAAAACTAATAAATTTAATATATATATATATATAGTTCAATAATAAAAATAGAAGAAACTCGGTGGATAGTATCTTGAACAAGGATGGTGTGTGGATAACTAATAAAGAAGAGATTGGTAATGAGTTTTCTAGTTTTCTGGGTGACATTTTCAAAAACCCGCCTCAGGGCCCTCTCGAAAGCCTAGACTACTTAATCCACGATCATCTCTCCCCTTTGGAGCAGTCTAAGCTTGAGGCGATCCCAGGCCACGAGGAAATTAGACAAACATTGTTCTCTATGGGAAGCTTGAAGGCTCCGGGTCCGGATGGTATGTCAGTTCTCTTCTTCAAACATTACTGGAACTCTGTGGGACAAGACTTTTGTGATGCAGTTGTGGACTTCTTCCAGTCAGGGAATATGCATAGAGGCTTTAATGCTACAAATATTACTCTCATTCCTAAGGTCCCCAACCCTAAAAAAGTATCCCAGTTCAGACCTATCTCTTTGTGCAATGTAATTTATAAGGTGATCTCGAAAATCATTGAAAATAGAATTAGAGTGTTCCTGCCCAGATTGATTTGTCCTACTCAAGCAGCTTTTGTCCCGGGCCGAAACATCCAAGATAATAATGTTTTAATCCAGGAGATCATCCACTCCTTCAAGAGGAAATAAGGGAAAGAGGGGTTTTTTGCAATCAAGATTGACCTGGTTAAGGCGTACGACAAACTAAGTTGGCAATTTATTGACCACGTTCTGCGTAGTTTCAGGCCCCTGACAAATTTTTCCACTGTGTACGCCAGTGTATCACAACAACTTCCTTCAACCTTTTTCTCTATGGAAGGAAATTTAACAGTTTGACTCCAGAGTGTGGCATTAGACAAGGAGACCCCCTATCTCCGTACATCTTTATCTGGGCCGCTGAAATCCTCTCGCGCATGCTTGAGCACGCCGTTGATAACGGTACCATAAGTGGTATTAAGCTAAGCAGAGAGGGCCCCAAACTCTCGCATCTTTTCTTTGCCGATGATCTGATCCTTGTTGGCAGGGCAAACCTTGAAGAAGCAAGGGGTTTGTGGAAATGCCTGGAAAAGTTTTGTGATTTGTCTGGTCAGAGAACTAATAAGCTCAAAACCTCCATTTTCTTTAGCGGTAACACAAGTGATGGTATGAAACGAGGCATCAGGCAGGCTCTGGGATTGAACTGTGAAATGGGTAACATAAACTATTTGGGACTCCCGCTTTTTAGATCTCGCCAGAAGGATGCGAATTTTAACTTCATCCTTGATAACCTGGTGTCAAAACTCCATGGGTGGAAATTAAAATCGTTATCAAAGGCTGGTCGTGCTACGTTGATCAAATCGGTGGGGCTTGCTTTGCCTGTTTACACGATGCAAACGACAAAGCTTTCTAAAAAAGCTTGCATCTAGAATTGATGGTATGGTGAGGGACTTTTGGTGGGGCTGGGAACAAGGTAATAGAGGCATCTGTCTTAAAGCCTGGGACCAGTTGTGCCTTCCCAAGTCCCGTGGGGGGCTTGGCTTTAAAAAGATGTTAGGCTATTTTTAGCCTAAGTTTTGGGTCACATTTTATAGTTGTTTTTCTTCTTTATTATTATTTTTTGAATAGAATTACGCTTGTTTTCTTTGGTTTCAGGTTTCTACACTTGGAATGTAGAAATTGGACAAATTTCAGAAAACAGTGATCTATAAAATAGAGAAAATTTTGAAAGAGAATAAATTGGAAACTTCAAGCCTAAATTCGACTATGTTCTGGTCATATTTTGGAAAAAGTCAAAACATAAAAGTTTTAGATCTCTTTTTTATCTTTCCAACGCATCTTGAATCAGCTCATTTCGAGTTTGGATGAGAAAGTTATGCTCATTTTACTAAAAGATATTGAAGTAGAAAATTCCATCTCGCCGCGGCGAGATTTCCATGGCCGCGGCTAGAAAGTCTGGGCAGAAACGTGGTTTTTTGATGCACTTTTGGCCGCGGCGAGACCACTTTTGGCCACTGCAAGCGTCCGTACGGTCAGGGGTATTTTTGTCCGATAAACTCTAAAAATTAGTTATAAATAGAAAACTGCGATTAGAAGTCAAAGGGAGCGATTTGGAACCCTAAAACACAGCAGAAAGTGGCAGGAAGAGCAGAGTGATTCAAAGTGAAGATCCAGAATTTATCCACCAACAGTTTCTTTCTCTATTCCTCTTTAATTTCTTTATGTTGAATATTGTTATAGGAATGGTTATAGATTTATTTCTGAACTAAATTTCCCATTAAGGGAGGATGATGATTGTTGTTTAATGTTTTGCCTAGTTAATGTTTAATTGTCATTCCGCCATTCTTGTTTGTGAAGTTATCTTAATTTGTTCTTAATTTCATGTTTAAGATTGATCACCTTGTGCATGCTTTATGATCTCAATTCGAAATCTGAAAAGTGAGAATTAAGAATGCTAAAATTTGGATAATCGATATTCTATGTGAAACGAGAGTATTCACATGACTTATGTGACAAGTAGATTATTACCTAATGTTGATTTCATGTTAGTTTAATTAAGGAATTAATCAGATAACATGTGATTTAGAACCTAGAAGATCTGAAAAGAGCTAGGTTACTTTATAATCTGTCATTCACTTCAAGAATAGGATAGCAATTAGGCATTAACGATTTGGGTAAACAACAACAGGATTCTCCTTCCTATCATCTCATCTTGTTTAAACTTCAATTGTGTTATAAGTTTTCTGAATTATTTTAATTCTTTTAAATCATAATTATTTTCGATTGCCGAATAGAATTATAGGTATAGTTTAGTAGTAGTTAATCCAATTCCCTGTGGTTCGACCTCACCTGTGTGAGTTTACTACTTGATTGCGTATACTTGCGTAGTGTTTATAAATTTACGTAACAAGTTTTTGGCGCCGTTGCCGGGGAATTGTATAAAGATTGATATTACATAAAATTATACTAACTTCTACTTTGGTTCTTTTTGTTTATTTGTAATCTGTTTCTTTTAGATTAAATTTTGTAATATTATTAAAAATTAAATTTTGTTCTAATTTGGTTTTACTTTTTAGTTTTAGTATTAATTTTGTTGTTTCAAATTTTTATCTTTTTTGTACTAATTTAGTTTTATTTTTCTTTTAATTTTACTGATGTGTTACTTATGAGTTTGACCTGCAAGATAAATTTAGATGCTATATCTAGAGAGTTTTCCTCAACAACACAATGAACCATTCTATTCTGCTTGGAGGAGATTTAAAGAGCTTGGAGAGAGATATTATCCCACTTTCTCAAGTGGATATTTTACATGGCTCTTTTATAATGGACTTAACGATGAAACAAGAAGCTGGGTTGATTATGGAGCAGAGGCAACTGGAGCGCCTCTATTAATGAGAGGCTATGAAGCAATAAATCTGTTAAATGATATGGCAGATTTTGATTACGACTGGCATTGGGATCCATCACTTCAGGGCTGGAGTCACCAATACCCACCTTATTGCCCAAATTCATCCCAACAAACTGAAAAAGAGGAGCAACTACTATCACTTCTACAATCACTTCCAGGAGAGATTAATCGCTTAACTGACATGGTGAGATCCTTATGTGATAATTCAATGACTCATGATTCATAATGTAATAACTCTAATGATGAAAGTTATGAGAGTTGTTGGTACAATGAAGAAGGGTCATTATTTGAATACAAGGAAGATAATGAGCCTACAATTGAAGATCAAGATCCTTGTGAAGAGAAAATCATTGAATATGAAATCACAAGTGAGGGTATGGATAGCCAAGTGGAGAGTGAGCAACAAGAAGAAGGGTTGTTAGATGAAAGTGTAGAAACTGTGACATTGGAGGATGAAGAAGAACATGGCATCATTGATTCAACTTCATCAATGATATTGACTAATAAACCACCAATGAATTCATATATTTCATCAACACCATATTATATCCTCTACAAGCTACAAAAGGCATCTCCCCAAGCTCATCATCCAAAGTCTTATGTTGTTGGTACTGATTTTGGCTCAAACTCATCACTTGCCAAGCTTGAAGGCAAGTACAACAACAATTTTCAAGTTGTCTTGCATGACGCTTATTACGGGCGTCAACCGCTTATTGATGTGGCACTCAGGTAAGTTTCTCTCAACACAGTTTTATTTTCACACATTGGGGACAATCTGCATCTTTAGTTTGGGGGGAGAGACTTAATTTTTTTCTTTCAGTTTATTTCAGTTTTTTTTTTTTCGTTTAGTTTGTTTTTTTTAGTGTCGTGTGTTGATATCTGAGCTGGAATATTGATTGAACTACTGTTATTCACTTGTGCAATGGATTAAAATCTTAATTGTGTGCTTGACTCATAACTTTTTGAATTAAATTGGATGTTGTGTTAGAAGTTTGTTCATTTAGATGTAAAATATTTATTTTTGACGCGTATCACTTTTGTTCTATTTGGATTGTGGAATGATTTGGCTTGACATGGAATAGAATTTGTTTGACATACTCTCTTGAAGCAAAATTCTTGTTGATTTTTGTTTGGAAAATGATTTAGGCAAATTTTCTTTGGATCGATTGAGCCTTTCAAGCCTACCTAAAAAAGTTTTATCCTTAGTATACCCTAAGTTGAGCCTTAGCCTATTCTTAAAAAAATTTCACCACTTAACTAAGCTGAATTCGTTATCTTTGACTACTTTCACCCTCAACATACCTTATTATGCCATAAGCTTTTAAGAAAGTTTGGGGGGGATAAATTGTTGTAAGTGGGGGAATAATTTTTGCAGTAAGAGATTAAAAAAAAATTAAATAGTTGTTATGTGTTGTGCCTCTATTAAAAAAAAGAAAAATGACATGTGATAATTTCTTCTTGAGAATCAATTGTGAACAATGGGGTAGGCGCAAAGGAAAAAAAATTATGCAATCTCTTACTATCTTCTTTGGGGGATATGAAAAAGAAAAAATAAGTGCGGGTGCTTGCTTGGTTAATTGTGCTTATGGTATAACGTAGCTTAAATGACTTGTCACCTACCCACGTTGTGATAACCGAAAAAGACCTATTGATTCCAAAGAAAAATTTGTCAACATTAGTGGAGAGAGGTATGTCATCCAAACTTATTGATCATGTGTTAGTGGAATGTCGGGAAGTGTAGAATGGTTGTGATATGAACGTCAAATACTTCTAAATTGTACATCCAAGTTAGTTCTTAGAGTTATCGAGTTGAAATTCTGGTTATTGATTGCTTGAAGTTGTGCAGGTGGTAGTGGTAGTTCAATCATTGGAAGGTTTAGTTATCTATTACATTGTTTTTTTTTTTAGTTTAGTTGAGTTTTAGCTTTACTCGGGGGCGAGTAAAGATTCAGTTTGGGGGAATTTGTTAGGCTGTTTTTAGCCTAAGTTTTGGGTCACATTTTATAGTTGTTTTTCTTCTTTATTATTATTTTTGGAATAGAATTACGCTTGTTTTCTTTGGTTTCAGGTTTCTACACTTGGAATGTAGAAATTGGACAAATTTCGGAAAACAGTGATCTATAAAATAGAGAAAATTTTGAAAGAGAATAAATCTGAAACTTCAAGCCTAAATTCGACTATGTTCTGAATATATTTTGGAAAAAGTCAAAACATAAAAGTTTTATATCTCTTTTTTATCTTTCCAACGCATCTTGAATCAGCTCATTTGGAGTTTGAATGAGAAAGTTATGCTCATTTTACTAAAAGAGATCGAAGTAGAAAATTCCATCTCACCGCGGCGAGATTTCCATGGCCGCGGCTAGAAAGTCTGGGCAGAAACGTGGTTTTTTGATGCACTTTTGGCCGCGGCGAGACCACTTTTGGCCGCTGCAAGCGTCCGTACGGTCAGGGGTATTTTTGTCCGATAAACTCTAAAAATTAGTTATAAATAGAAAACTGCGATTAGAAGTCAAAGGGAGCGATTTGGAACCCTAAAACACAGCAGAAAGTGGCAGGAAGAGCAGAGTGATTCAAAGTGAAGGTCCAGAATTCATCCACCAACAGTTTCTTTCTCTATTCCTCTTTATTTCTGAACTAAATTTCCCATTTAGGGAGGATGATGATTGTTGTTTAATGTTTTGCCTAGTTAATGTTTAATTGCCATTCCGCCATTCTTGTTTGTGAAATTATCTTAATTTGTTCTTAATTTCATGTTTAAGATTGATCACCTTGTGCATGCTTTATGATCTCAATTCGAAATCTGAAAAGTGAGAATTGAGAATGCTAAAATTTGGATAATCGATATTCTATGTGAAACGAGAGTATTCACATGACTTATGTGACAAGTAGATTATTACCTAATGCTGATTTCATGTTAGTTTAATTAAGGAATTAATTAGATAACATGTGATTTAGAACCTAGAAGATCTGAAAAAGAGCTAGGTTACTTTATAATCTGTCATTCACTTCAAGAATAGGATAGCAATTAGGCATTAACGATTTGGGTAAACAACAACAGGATTCTCCTCCCTATCATCTCATCTTGTTTAAACTTCAATTGTGTTATAAGTTTTCTTAATTATTTTAATTCTTTTAAATCATAATTATTTTCGATTGCCGAATAGAATTATAGGTATAGTTTAGTAGTAGTTAATCCAATTCCCTGTGGTTCGACCTCACGTGTGTGAGTTTACTACTTGATTGTGTATACTTGCGTAGTGTTTATAAATTTACGTAACAAAAGACTGCGGAGATGAACCAGGCATTGCTGGCCAAGTGGGGTTGGGCTCTGCTTACTGAGGAGAGTTCGTTGTGCTGTAATGTTCTCAGATCTAAGTTCCTTAAGGGTAAACAGTTTTTTGACTGTGAGGTTAATAGCTCTGATTCTTGGTTTTGGAGAACTGTGGTGCGATCAAAAGAGATTTTAAGAAAAGGGGCGTGCAAGCTAATATCTGATGGGAGAGAGACAAGTATTTGGGATGACCCTTGGGTTATTCATGGTACGGATTTTTACCCTAAGTCCAATTATCGTCAAAAGCGGGGCTTAGAGAAAGTGTCGGATCTACTTCTACATGACGGAAATTGGGACACACCCAAGCTCCACAACCTTTTTGTCCAGGAAACTGTTAGTAACATCTTAAGAGGCGGTAAGCCGAGTGGCCAGGGAAGGGATAGATGGATTTGGACAAAAGAATCAAATGGTCTATTTTCAACCAAGTCTGCCTATCTTGTTCAAGCCCTTGACCGGGCTCCCTTGTGCAACATTGCTCCGGCACTATGGAACAAACTTTGGAACTCAAAGATTTTGGAGCGACACAAGGTCCATTGGTGGAGTATCCTTTCCAATGCTTTACCCTTACGAGCCCCTCTAGCTAAGAAAATGAGTTTTGAGGAGGTTTCCTGTCCTATTTGTGGGGAGGCTGAGGAGACCATAGAGCACTTGTTCCTGTATTGTAACTTTGCATTCCATCTTTGGCGATCTTCTCCTTGGGGGGTTATGCCTGTTGTGGATTCAGGAGCTCGAATGTGGTACTGGGTTACTTTTCTTTGGAATCTTAAATCCAGAGGAGTTGATACTGATGAGCTTTTCCTCTATGCCTCCATTGTGGTAGATACGATTTGGAGGGCCCGCAACGACAAGGTACATAATAAATCAATGGGTAACATTAAACACTATATTGACTCTATTTCTTCTTGTTACACAGATTATGGCTCTTGCCTTCTTTCCCCTCCACAGTCTGTTGGGACTCAGGATTGGTCTCCGCCGCCGGAAGATTGGGTTAAAATCAACTGCGATGTCAAAGTCGGAGGTGAAACTATGTGTGTTGTGGCGATTGCGAGAGACCATAACGAATCAGTATTGTGGGTGGCGGTTAAAAGGCTACACTTCTCTGACCCACTCACTGGAGAAGCTGCGGCCTGTCTTTTAGCCATGGAGACGGCGGTCTCATTGCATCATCCTTTTGTTTTGGTGGAGAGTGATTCAGAGATTGTTATCAAAAACCTAAAAGGGGATGACTCTATTTGGGGGATTGAGAACTATGTGCGCCATTGCAAGCTCTTCTCTACTTTTATGACTAATTGTAATTTCTCTTGTATAACTAGAAATTGTAACTGCGCGGCCCATAATGTGGCCAAATGGGCGTTTGCCAATAATATTACGGGCATGGTAGAGATATCTACTGTACCTGTTAATATCTTTTGTAATGACCATGAGGTCTAACTTCAATTTTATTTATAAACGCATTTTTCAAAAAAAAAATAATAAAAATAGTTTTTAGAAGAATTTTTAATAAGTGAAAAAATTTGAAGGACATGATTTAAAATTATTAATAGTCAACAAGGATAATAATAAATGAGACTCATTTTAAATAAAAATAATTAATTAAAATTATTTATACTATAAATGTTTATTAAATTTAGGTAAATGTGTCATTAGTATTAATAAATATGTCAACCTTGGTAGACAATTTGACATGTTTTTGTGCAAACTAATACAATATGTGCTGTGATAATGTTACTGGTAAAAAAAAATTAAAAATTGGATTTTTATAGGCACATATTAATAATTATTATTATTAGTGCTAATAATATATGCTCGTTTGGATGTTAAGATGCACTAACAAAATAAAGCTCGTGCTCCAAAATTACTATATATTTGTTTGTCTTACTAATATATACAAGATGACAAGAGAACTAATATTGTTACACAATAATTATTATTATTATTATTATTGTGTGGTATACTAAAAAAATATAGGGTTCATTTGGTATGCCGCATAAGAGTCGTATTGTATTAAATAATAAATAATACTGTATTTTGATAAAATAATGTACTGTATTAATTATTACGACCAAAATTTTTAATACATGTATGCTGTAGTATTTAATAGTACGTATTAGCTTGTATTATATTATTTATAAGGGATTCAGGGTCAACACTAATTTCTGACGCGGACCTAGACTCTCCACACGCGGACCTAGACTCGGACCCGGACTTGGGACCTGGACCTGGACCCAAGACCCAGACCCGAGACCCGGACACAGAGCCGGGACCTGGACCTAGACCCAGACCCGGACCTGTGACCTGGACTTGAGACCTGAGACCCGGACCTAGACTCGGACCCAAACCCGGACCCAGGACACGGACCCAGACCCAAACCTGAGACTTGGACCCGGGACCTAGACTTAGACCCGAACCCTAGACCCCGGACCTTGACCCCAGACTCGGACCCAGACCCGAACCTAGACCCAGGACCTAGACTCGGATCTAAGACTCGGACTCGAACCCTGACCCAAACCCAGACCCTATACTTGGGACACATACCCAAACCTAAACTCGAAGGCTTTTTTAGCCTCTCTGATAAAAATACTGACTCGTGGACTAAGTGTAAAGATCGCTTAATTTTATTATGGAAATTAGTAGCTAATTAGGTTTAATTTAAAACTTAGATTTCTAATTATGATTTATGAATTTATGGATATATATTTGAATTCTAGGTGTGTTATTTATGTTATATATGAAATTTTATGTTTTTCATACTTATGCCCGGCAATAGTGGAACGCGACGTTTGGCTGATAGAATCACATTTTTTATGAGTAATTTTAGAAGTAGCAGGGCAATTTAGATATACATTAGGAATGTCGGGAATATTCGAGGTATTAAGTTTGACCAAAATACCCCTAGGTGGCAAGTATCCTTTTTGGTGTATGCAAGGGGAAAATAGTCTTTTACCATTTGAGTTATTTATCATTTAGTGGATTATATGAGGTTAGGAAATTGGATTCTATGTTAAGTTTTATATCAGATAAGTATTGATTTATTTTATGTTAACCTAATTAGAAATAAACACACACACACACACACACACACACTCTCTCTCTCTCTCTCTCTCTCTCTCTCTCTCTCTCTCTCTCTCTCTCTCTCTCTCTCTCTCTCTCTCTCTCTCTCTCTCTCTCTCTCTCTCTCTCTCTCTCTCTCTCTCTCGATTTCTCAAGAAACCAGCAAGGAAATTGGATTTCTCAGCCTTATTTTTGGTGTTCTAGCAAGATCTTAGTGAATCCAATCCAAGGTTTAACTTCCTAACTCATCTCTTTTTGATTTCTTAAGTTTCAAGTTAGGTTTCATGCATGAATTTGGTTTTAGGGTTGATGTAAGTTATTTTTGGGTATTCTAAAGTTAAATTGTAAGTTATTGAGCTGATTTAAGATAGAATTGATGCTTAGTGTTGTGTTTGAGTTTTAGAGCTCAAACTTTGCTCTTCAATGGTAATTTGTGTTTCTGTGGTTGTTTATTAGTTTTATTGCTTGGATTAGGTTTATTATGTGTTGTTTTGGTACTCTAGAAGTTTTTGTGCAGTTTGGGGTCGTTTTGTGATGTTGGTGTTATTTTTAGTATGGCCTGTAAGAATCTGAATTCCGGTTCATCCCCAAGCGACCCCCACAAAACCGATTTTTCCGGTTGGAAACCGGTCTATCAGTTGGGGCATTTTAGAGTACCCTAGTTTTTCATGTTTTCGTGATATTTATAGGGTATTCCCATGTTATACGTGGAGAGGAAAACTTTTAATTTTGATTTTAAGTCCCCAAAAAGTGACTTAGCGTGTCGCTCACCAGTTTTACAAATATTGTCATTTAGGGGTCTGTAAATCATCGAGAAGTTGTTCCACTCAGGTTGACTATCACACATGAATTCAAAAACGAGATAAGATTAGTATAATGATATGCATATCTGTTTACATATTTAGCGTACATGTTTATTAAGCATGTTAAATTACATCAATAGCGGTATCAATATACGTAGAGTTGTATGGGATACCGATAGATGTATGTTTGGCTCAGATACTGATCGACGCTATCACATTGGTACGACTAGAGTATGACTAGTACCGAGTATATGCTGATATTATGGTCGATAGTATTGTCGTATGAATCTTCTATACTCAGTACCACATAGGGTGCGGAGATAGGGTTATAGTTGGGTGTATGGGCGCCTAATTGTAATCCAACTTATATTTATAATTATGATTATGCTTTTCTTACTGGGTCTGTCGACTCACAGTTATTATTTACATGTGTAGATAAGGGCAAAGCTAAGGCTGAGCAGCCGTGAGAGCGAGCGGATGAAGATTGTACATGTCAGGGCGATTAGGCCTGGAGCGTACGATCTTTTGGACAGCAGGCTGTCTTTTGTATAGTCTCTAGACGACAACTTTTGTATCAAATATTTTGTAACTCAGTTGTAATTATTTTAAACTCGGGATCCCAGATATATATAAATGTTATTTATTTTCAATATTGATAGTAATTAAGCAAAATTTTAATTATTCACGATTTTCAATAAATTCGTTGATTAGCAACGAACTGCACAATTAATATATAAAAACTCTGAGTGTTTCTTATTCAATCCTTTTAATTGAATTTTCTTTAGCTCTAAATATTAAATAATTTATTTTCTAAAAATTTTAGTAAACAATACATATGGAATATTGTTGAATTTGTTGTTGTTATTGTTATGAGATATGAGATATTGATTGTGGTGTGAGAGTGTAGTGGTGGGTGCAGTAGGATGTTGTTGTATTTTTTTTTTCAAATGTGATATCTCAAATCAATTTTTTTATTATTTTTAGTGAGTGTCAGTTTATAACTGATGATTTATATCAGTTATAAAGGGATGTAAATTTTTTATACCATCAGTAAATAACCGACAAAAATAAATATTTTTTTGCGTCTACTGTATATACATCAGTATTAATGTTTATTATACAGTTTAAAACTAACGAAAATTGACCTTTTTGTAGTTGTTAACATACATGTATATACAACACTTCTAAAAGGGATTTTCAGTATCCCTCTACTTGTTTTGGTATTTAAGAGAAACTCTATTTTTTTTTTCATGATTGTATATGTTAAGTAATTTAGGATTATATGTAAATTTTTATAAAATTCTGAATCGTTTACAATGTTAAAAATAAAATTAATAAAATAATACGCGTATAAAAAATATAGTTATGCTTGCAACAAAATATTTGAGCCTTATTCTAAGCATTTTAAACTATTCAAACTTTTATAAAAAATTTACACATAAACCTAAATAACTATTCAAATTCATCTTAATACTAAATTAATTATAAGAAGTAACTAATAACACCAAAAAGGGATGTACTATAAATTGGCCAAGATAATGAATAAGTACATGAATTACTTGGCATCAACTGTTTTTTTTTAAGGAAAATTTACATGGTTATTAACTTAATTTTACTATTTTTTTTACAAAAATACTGTTAGATGGTATTTTTTTTACCCTTTTATTGTATTTTTTTATAAGTTTCATACTACAGTATACTATGTTAAGTTTTCACCAGTGTTCTATTGGTGTTTTATAGTTGTTCTACTGTTGTTTTGAGTTGTTCTGTTTTGTCACAGTATTTTTGTAAAAATTATAATACAAATTCCAGTATTTTTGTAAGTTTTTCATTTTGAATGTATGCCTACAACATAAATAAATTGTACTGCTTGAGCTAGAAGCTATTTAATTATATATTATGTATAAGAAAAAAAAAAGAGGTTGGGAATATTGGATATGGCTTTTAAATGGATATAATCTGTACAACTTAATTATTCCACATTCGGCCATTCATTAAATATTGTTTATATGACACTAATTAATCCAATGCATGAACATATATACATGACTGTATGTAACAACTATTTTAAGCTTTATTAAAGCTATGATTAAGTTCTAATAATTATATGATTTCTTTTATATGCTTATTTTTGTTGTAGGTTAATCACCCTTGAAATTTGGTTAGAGAATATTTTTTCTTTTATACAACCGAATGATTTTATCCATTACAAAATAATTAATCAAAAGTTAAAAAAAAATAGATAAGCTTGTGAGTACTACTTTTATCTTTATTTTTGACATAACATAGGTATATATTCAAATTGTTAAATAAATAATTATACTTATCCTTTGTAAGTAAATCTACAGAAAAAGTTTATATTGCTTATCCCTTGTTATGCCTATTTAATTAAGTCTAAATTTGTCTCTTTTATATTTTTCTACTTTTCTTTCTTTTGCTCTAAAATAAAATGTCTCATTTCTATATTGTAGATATATAAATATATATATAATTTTTTTTTAAAAAAAATTACATTTAAACATTGAAAGATTTTCTTTTGTATATATATTTTTAAGGTGTTCTATAAAAATAACAGGAAATAACAAGAAAATTACATAAAAGTAATAGGAAAATAACATCAAAACAATAATAAAGAAATATACAAATAACAAAATATTAACAAGAGTATAACATAAAAATACATCAAAAAATCATAAATAGAATCATTAAAATCGTAAAAATATTTCTACTGGTCATGTTAAACGATCTGTTAACAAAGCCGCGCACTGTATGGCACGTGGTACTTATTGGTCAGGTCGTCTTTTTACTGAGAATGATGTTCTCCTGACTCTTTAGCTCATTGTATTAGCGGATGTTTCTGTCTAATAAAATTACTTTCATTAAAAAAAAAATTGTAAAAATATTTATTTTTATAATTTTTTTTGTTGTTGTTTTTGCGTATTCATGAAATAATCCCTAGCTATATATATATATATAGATATATATATATCATTTTTCAGATTATTTTAGTAAAGTGTATATTAATTTATGTGGTAGACTATTTTTGCAATATTACTGGACTGCAATTTAAATGGGATGAGAATATTGAGTATAGCAAGATACACGTTTTGGCAATTATAAGTTAATTATGATCACATAAAATATTTACAAAATCATAGATCGAAAATGGTCTTTTCTATGTAACTATAACAATATATATAAAACATTATATTGGTTAATATAATATTTTGTGTATTTGATATAATGGCAATACCATGCAGTTAACATCAGAATATCTTTGTTCTACATTTCTGTATGAGATAGTCATGATAAATAATTGGAATAATAATATATATATATATCTTGCATTATATATATTAAATATAAAAAAAAATTGAAAAACTTAATTTTAGTGGTCATAGATCTTATTAACACTTATTAAAGTAGCACTGATCATGATATGTCATCTCATATAAATTAATTATATGTATATTGATTATTGTGTGATAGTCATCGAAGAAGGGATTTATATAATAATTATTGGGAATGAAGAAGTTTTGAATATATAAATATATATATATATATATACAATGAAAATTGAAAGAAAAGAAGTCCAAGTGAAGAGATTGCAATGTTTTTGTTCTAGGTACACTTGACCACTATTACGTACTCATCAAAGAAAGAATTACTCATAATTAGGTTATACTACTACTGTTGGTATTGCTACATTTAATTTGGTCTCTTTCTAGTTTCTACCTTCCATTCCATAACAATTCCACTATCAATTTTTGTTTCTATGTCGGTGACCCCCAAATATATATTTGTGGATATTCACGCCACCCACTATATCCAATAATTTGGCATCAATTTATGTAGTTGGGTTTGGACTCTTTGTTTTGTTGAATGATAAAATAGATTAAGTATTTTTTAAAATTGTATGAATAGGATTCTGGGCTAAATTATTAACAATTTTATTTTAATATAACCGACTTATAGATAATTAATTCCTAATACGAATAGATGTAGAAAATTTAACCAGTTTTGTTATAATACATTTAGGTCGGATTATTATTAAGTTTTATTTTAACAAAAAAATCAGTTGACTTATTTGTAGTACTATTTTGAAAAATACAGGATCTATTTTATCATTTAACAAAACAAAAGGTTGAATCTGTAACTATTGTAAAATACAGGGATAAAAATAGTATTTACCCTTTATAATTTATAGTAAAACTTTTATTTGATAATACACTTAGAATCAAATTAATTATATTTTAATTAAAGGATTATAACTAAATAAAGATACATTAATAAAAACAATCAAAACACTAAAAATAACAACAAAAAATTCTCTATAGATTATTATTTTTTAAAAAAAAAAAAAACCTATATGCTTAACACATTAATTTTTTTTTCTATGGAATTGAAATAAATATAATATAAACATGATATATAAACTAGTTATTAATAACATACAATGTATATTTGTTTAAAGTTGTATTAGAGTTGCTAACCCAATTATTAATTTAAATAATAATAATATAAATAAATTAAATATAATTCTTATATTTTTTGAAAATATATATAGTTTTAAATTTATTTATAAAAAAATGTATTTAACTAATTTTATTAAAAAATAAAATAAACAATAAATAAATTTAAATATAATGTATGATTAATTAATTGAATTGACGTTTAATTTAAATTTAAATTAAAGTTACAAGAATATTCTTCACAAACTTTGCAGAGATTATGAGAAGAAATTTATCTCTAGTTTAGACTCTCTCTCTCAACTATACACTATCACGATTTTCATTCAAGCAAATTTAGTCTGATTTACACAATGGTTACAAAGATTTACAGCTAAATATAAATTTTCATGGTTACCAAAAATCTTTATTAAGTAATTTTAATTTAACAAAATTAAATTGAATGTCTATTTTATATTATTTTTTTTTAAAAAAATGTATAGTCTGAATTATTATTTAATTAAACAAAAAATTTAATTAATAATTTTTAAAATACATAATACTCTAAAATTGCTTTACCCAAACAAAAAAAAAAAACAACCAAAAGTAAGTATTAATTTTCAACTATTACAAATCATCCTTGACCTATATATGAATGAGTAACAATATATATATATGTGCATAATTATTAGTGCACGGTCAATGAGTTTGGTCAACCTATTCAATATATATTTGGATATATAGACAAGTAGTTTTTGTTTACATATAACACAACTTGGAATTATTATCTAAATATATTTTTCAAAGTCCAACCACTTGAAAGTTGTTTGGAAACATAGATGAAAATATATATGCTAATTCTGAAAAGCGTAAGCTCGTCTTTTATGTATTTATTATACATAATTTCGAAACAGCAATAATGTTTTTCAATATAGTTTAATTTATTAGGATTGTGTATTTTATACAAAGCTTAATTATTACGTATAATAATATGAAAACTCATATATGTGGTGGTGGAAAATGGAGATGTCATGCCAATTGAGATTTGATTTTGAGGTCATTACACGCAAATCTTATGTGGACGTACGTAACCATTATAAATATTACATATATAAAGATTTGCCGACAAAATAATGTAAATTAATTGTAACACCATCCCTTAATACATATATTTATATTCTATATAAATGTGGTTATATAATAAAATTCTTATTTTATTGATATTTTTTTTAATTTTAATTTTAATAAAACATGTTTTTGTTAACTTTATAATATTATTATATATATTAAAAATAAAAATTATATAAATATTTATATAAAAAAATTAATTTTAATTTAAAATACTTAAAATATTATAAATAATTTTAACTACATTTTTAACATTGTTGCTAATAATAAGAGTATTGTATACCAGCAGAATACGCTTTCTGCTAATAATGAGAGTATTACCACCAGAATATGCTTCCTGCTAGTAATAGTCAAAGAAAATAATAAAATTATTTTTTTTTAGTATTATCGGCGGACTTTTAGCTATTACCGACGGAGTGATTCGTTGCTAATAAGAAAATGAGAATAAGCGTAAATTTGCCACTCTTTTAGTTTGAAACCATATTAGCAGTGGACTATTAGCGGCGGGGGTCCGCTGGTAATTGATTATTTGATTGCCGTTATTGTAAAATTTCGAAAAATATAGTACTAATTAATTAGGCATATTTTATTAAATATGTGATTATAAAGATATTGGGGTAAGATTATAATCTTACTTAAGCTAATTGTTAGTTAATTAGTGTAAATCTAGTAAATAAATAATTAAGCGCAATTTATTAATTACAGAGATTTTATTAGATTATGGGAGTATTGTAAATACCATTGTTGAAATAAAATATTTTAGGTTTGGAGGGGTTTGGATTTTTTTTTTTTGTCTTATTTGACTTTTCTAGGCTAAAAAAGAGGTTATATTTCAGGATTAATTCTTTTGGTTTTATTAGTTAGGTTATATTAGAATTAAGTTAAAAATTAAAAAAACCTAAAACCTAGATAATCCTCTCTCTCTCCTTCCCTCCTTCAAACTCTAGAAACCCAATAGAAGCAAGAGGTTTTCTTCATCAATTTCACCTCTTTTCCTAGCTGAATAATCTGGTTTAGGAGCTGTTAAGCCTTGAGGTAATTAAGATCTCCTTATTCTCTTTATTTTCCTAGGTTTTGATTTAGGTTTTGTGGTGTTCTCATATGTTTTTGGGGCTATGGTGTTGAGCTAAGTTCAGAGTATATTTCTAAGTTGAAAATTAAATTATTTAAATGTGTATGTGATATTCTTGTGAGCTGTGAAGTTTGAAATTGGAGAATTTAGTTCAAGGATCCAATTTTGATTCAAGCATGGTGATTTTGTAAATTTTGTAAATTGAATGTATATTTTTGGGTATTGGATGTTAGAATATGTTGTTTTCATGTTATGGAACTGTTTTGAAAGGTTTGAGCTGGTTGGTTGAGGTTGTGGTTAGGTTTTGGTTCGAAAAACTAGGGTTCCCATTTTGCAGTACTAAAGAAACCGGTTAGCTGATTTTATAGGTGCTGTAAAACCGGTCAACCGGTTTGCCAACAGGGGAAACCCTAGTTTTTGGCTTTGAAACCGGTTTTGTTTGGGGTGTTTTTCAAAGCTTGGATTAGGGTATTTTAGTGATGTTTAAGTTATTTTGAACCAGTGGGGGAGTTACAGTTGTTCAGATATGGAATTAGGGTTTATTCCGGTGTTTGGATAAGTTGTTTACCGAATTTTATTGTCGTGACATAGGACCCGAAATTATCAAGCATAGTTCCACTCAGGTCGGCACACACACCTGATATTAGATTAAGGTAAGAAAAGTTATTTGCACCACTAAACATGTTAAGTGAGAAACGATTATCATCGTTTGTGACTCGATTATGATCGAGGTAAAGATACGGTCATTACCGTTTATTGTGAAAGAGTAATTACTTGCTTGAAATTTCAGATAGGTTTCTTACTTATCGCTTACTTTATCGGGCAACGATAGTGACATATGGAGCTCGTCGATGGTGAGTGGTAAGGATGTTTTATGAGGCATCAAAGTCGGTTCGTCTTATAAGACGCATAATTGTTTATGCATTGGATGATGAACTTGTTTGTTATGCCATGTTGTGATTTCTCGTATTAAACAATGTTTGTATTTTAATTACTTTTATTGTTGAGTCTCTGTGACTCACGGGTGCTTCGTGGTACAGGTAAAGGGAAAGTGGGCCGGTCACAAGTCAGATGTCTCTCGGCATATCAACCGATGTCTCAGCTTCCAGTGGACAGGATCCATCCTTTTGATTATATTTTGAAAATGTAACCCTATTTTGTAAATCTGGTTTAAAATCAAGTTGTAAAAGTTTATAAACAGGAGATCCCCGTGCTTAGTAGTATTTTACATAAAGGTATATTTTAGTTTAATCCAAATTTTTTAAATTGACCACACTTTTCCTTAAACTAATCTTTTAATAATTATTGATTAAATTATAAAGCACACACATAGCGTCCCTATGAGACAGAGAGTTACAGTTATATTTATTACTGGTGGTTTCCATTAATACCGACAGGATCCCACCGGTAACAAAGTTCTACATATAAAATAAAAACCTCAAAAAACCCTACTGACTCTTGTCGTTTCTTCTCTTCATCTCTTTTTTCTTCTCCGCCTCTTCTCTTCTACTAATCTTGCTCCACTTCTGCACTGAGCAAGCACCACAGGGTGAAGGACATCACCACCACAACTACCAAGTAAGATTTGTTTTGTTTTGTTTTGTTTTTTTTTTTCATTCTATCATTAGTTTTATTTTAACTGATTTTGTTCCCCACATACTTTTTTCCAGCTTTGAATGTCGAACCACCATTAAACTTTTGAGTTATTTTTGCATGTCGGAGGTTTACCGATGGGCCAGTCTCTTTTTTTTTTTCCTGATATGATGTTGTTTTTGCAACTAAGAGAAATGAAAAAAAAATATAAGTGAGTAAATAAATTGATAGCTGATTCTAGTGCAGTGTTTATTAATATGTGAGTGAATAAAAAAACCCTAGACTTGGGTTGTTCTAGGAGTGTTCATCCAATCCAATTCGCTCTATTTTCTCATAGTGCATCGGATCCGCACTAAGTGTGGATTTCATTTTTTAGATCCAATCCAATCTGCACAATAGTTCAAATCCAATCCAATCCAATCTGGAAAATTCGGGATTAGATCAGTTATTTTAGATTTGTTACTTTTTAATATTAAATTATTTAATATTTTTTAAAAAATTCACATAACTAACAATAAAATAAAATAAACTATAATTATTTTATGTCTCCAACAATAAATTAAAATAAATAAAATAACAAATTCAAAGAAAAAAATTGTATGTATAAAAAAATATTTAATTTTATTTTAAATTGTAAGTAGGAAAATATATATATATATATATAAGAATAGAATATATATTTATTGTGGTAATTTTCAATACGCAAGTATACATATCGTTAACAAGTTATAGACTCACAAAGAGTGAGGTTGATCCCACAAGGATTGTAGTTAAGTACTTTAAAATTAAATCTTAACTTCTATTTAGCTACACAAAATTTAAGAGAAAATTAAAATAAAAAAACAATAAAAACAGTGAAAATAAGAAGCAGGTAAATTAATAAAGAAATTAACAATGAATAAAAAGTAGGAATTTTGATTTCAATTGCATCTATTGATTATATGATTTAACATGATTTTATTCCAATTACCAAATTCTATGCAATAGCAGGTTTACTAAGATAATTTATAGTCTTCTCAGATATATAAACCTCAATTACATGCAAATTTTCTACTCTCGTGATAAATTAAACATGTAAAAGATATTAAGCACAGAAACCCTATAAGTTATATCCAAACTATATAGGTACTCTCGTCCTATATCGAAATTTGGTTCTATTTCACTATAGCATAATTGACACTCACTTCTCAAATTTTGTATCAAAATCATAAATAATTAATTGATGGTCAGGCAATTAAAAAAAATTAAGTACGAATGAAATAGAATACATAGAAATTGAGGAGAAATTAAATCATATTAAAACCAAAAATTAATGTCAAATAATATCTATCTAAACTCTAATGAACTGTTTAGCTACTCATGTTCATCGTAGCAATTTCACACATATTAATTTAGAATAGAAGAAGAAAATAGAGAAGAAAAGAATGTTGAAAAGTTCTGATTTGTAGGAAATTTAGCTCTGATACATAGGAATTAACCTCTGTAATTATATCTTCAAGATCACACTTAAACAAACAAAAGTTAAATAAAAACAAACAAATCAAGAACAAAAAACAACAAACCCAATAAACCAGAAAAATATAACACAAATGAATCTAAATAGCTGTCAGACATAATAATACAGAGATTTATACTAGTTCCGATTCTAATAAGTTCAATGTAAACTTGGTCATACTCCAGTTTGAAAGCATTTCCACCAATCTTTATTGATAATGAGAATAAGAGATATATCAATATCAGGAGCTACAAGGAAATAATCACAACAAGTCATCTATATATGATGTAATCTCTCAACACTCATTAACTCACTAAACCAAGCCAGCATAATCAATAATGTTGCTCAATACAATTTCTCAATCCTAGCTCTCTCTCTCTCTCTCTCTCTCTCTCTCTCTCTCTCTCTCTCTCTCTCTCTCTCTCTCTCTCTCTCTCTCTCTCAGATATCTCTCTCAATTTCTACTCTAACTTCTCTCTCTACTGTATTGTGTATCTCTCCTTCTTGTGTTTTTACTTGTTGTTCCCTTATGAAATGAGATGAGTAGTCCACTTTATATAGGCCAAGAGACTCAATATAGTTGCTATCATATTTGACAATTAAGTTAGTTAAAGACTAACTAACTAACTGAATCTTGGTTGGGGGTTTAAGGAATAATACCACGGATCTCTCTATATATATAAGAATTATATTAGAAAATATTTTGGCAAAATTTGAGTTTGATTAGAGAATTAATTACTTTCAAAATACATTTTATATATTATGTTCAAACATATATTTTAAAAATTTAATGGTAGTGATAGATACAATATTCTTAATTTGTAGTTAGGAGAGTGTGGGTATAATAAAGTATACAAATTATTAGAAGCATATATATAGATATATATAAATATATCATTAATCATTTTTAAATAAAAAGTTGTCGTAAAAGTATGGCTTAAATATACATAATTAAATTAAATTTTTTTATATAAAATATCTACATAATTTTATTTTTAAATATATACAATAATATTATAAAATTTAGAAAGAATATTCTGTTAAGTCATTGGGATCAGTGATGGACCCAGGATTTTTACTTTATAGGGGCTTATTTATCATAAAAAAATATTTATAGCTACATTATAATCACTCTTACTAAATTTATCTAATTTTATGGGGGCTATTCTACTATTTTGGTTTAAAATTATTAAATTAAAAAATTTACATTTAATTTTTTAAAACAGTATTTTTGTTAGTGGGGGCTATAGCTCCCACATTAATGTTAATGGGTCTGTCCCTGATTGGAATATTCTGTTAAAGTTAACGTAGAAAACTAAAAAAAACTTCGTTAAACTAATTCTGTTACGTACATAGCCACATTGAATAGATAGATATATAGAATAGATATAAATGTAATAGATAAATATATAAAATAGATATAGATGTGATTATATATAGATGTAATTTTTATTTTTAAATATATACAATAATATTATATAATTTATAAAGAATATTCTGTTAAATAATTGAAATATTCTAGTAAAGTTAACGTAAAAAACCAAAAAAATTAAACCAAAAGTTTTGTTACAGAGTCACATTTTATATAAAATATATATATAGGAATCTTATTATAAATTTTTTAGTACACTCGGAGTTGTGTGTGTAATTTTGTTCCTGTTCAATAAAACGTTCGTTTAAGATCAAATCTATTTATATTTTATATCATTTTTTGAAATGTTGAAGATTTTTATACATTAATTTTGTTTGTTTGTTTGTTTTTTTTTATTTTTTTTATTTTATTTTTTTATTTTTTGATAAAAATTAAATCATTTCATAATGCTTCTTAAAAGTTTAATGTTAAAAATGGGTGAAAATCGGTCGGTTATGGTTAGTTTTTACAATTTTATAACCGACCGTTTAGAAATTATAACCAAATAAAACCGACTGTACAGATTTTGGCGGTTTTTCGGTTTGACGGTTTTGGACGATTTTGGGCGGTTTATTGCGGTTTTTGGCGGTTTTAGCAGTTTTTTGGTTTAACTATTTTTTTATTTCAAAAACCGAAACCGACTGCCATGTTAAAAAAACTGAAACCGAAACTGACTGCCAAATTCGGTGATGATGTGGAATCGAAAATTCGGTTACGGTCTGGTCGGTTTGATGGTCGATTTCAATTTATTAGTTTTTATTAACACCCCTAAAAACAAATGAATTAGTAACACATATTATATTATTATTAGTACATTTCACACATTTTAATTTAATAAATAATATTATTTTAAAAATAAAAAATTAATAAATAATATAAAAAAATTACCGATAACTTATAAAGCGTCACATGTGGACACCTTAAGATAAGTAATGACGATGCTCCATAACTTAGTACAATCAACACTATTTCTAAAAAAAAGTACTAACGACACCAAAATTTAGAGTAAAAACAAAAATGAAAAATTTATGCAATTATTTTCTTGACACAAGAATATTTTTGACTCCTAAACAAAAATTTTACAATACAACTCCTTAAAATAGATATATTGATGCATCTCTATCTATTTTAGCATTCGAAATAATTTTTTAGTCAAATTTTTTCTAATAGTCATGTACGTTATAGTTATTTAAGACATCCTGCAAAATTTTAAGAAATTTAGAAAAATTTAACACGCCGAAAATTATGTTCAAACAGTGTGTTGGACGCGTGATTATTTTATTTTATACGAGTGTAAAATAGACTGTTGGAACATTATTTTCTATATTGTAAATTATTCCGATTTTTTCAAAATTTTGTAGGATATTTTAAATAGCTATAACTTACATAAATATGAAAAAAAAAAAATTAGACTAAATTTTTTTTCTAAATGCCAAAACAAGTTAAAAGTACACCCATAAATCTCTTTTAAAGGGTGTATTGTATAATCACCCTAACTTTTATATATATTATCTCATTAATTAATAGCGGTTATAAATATAGTGTAGGCTAATAAAAAAGGTTCTATACTTCTGGCCTATAAAAGGACAACCCCATTGGCCAAAACACTACCACAACACTCCATCATCGTCATCGTCATCATCATCATCATCAATTTCATGGACAGTTCCTCTGTAACTCCAATGAAACCAGACAATAATGGCCAATATGATGATCAAGACAACACCAACAACAACAAACTTTCAACTACACAAACAAAACCCTCCAAAGGTGGCTGGAATGCGGCACTCTTCATCATCTGTAAGTAGTCCATATATATATATAATCTTTAATTAATTATTCTATTTATAATACAAATTAATAATTAATTACCCATCATCTTCTTAATTAATTATATCAGTTGTTGAAGTGGCTGACCGGTTTGCCTTCTATGGTCTTGCCGGGAACCTGATTATGTACCTAACTAACATTCTCCGTCAACCAATGGCCACTGCGGCCAAAAACGTAAACTTTTGGGTGGGTGTCTCATCTCTTTTCCCAATCCTCGGCGCCTTATTGGCCGACTCATTCCTCGGCCGATTCCACACCATACTTTTCTCCTCCATCATTTATTTAACGGTACTTAATTTTCACCATATTTATCCTTTTCGTTTAAATTGAAAATATGTATTTAATTACGTTACAATTGGAGGTAAGATGAATGGAGTTTTCCTTTTGTTTTATTTTTTGGATTGGTAAAATGAGTTACATTTTTCTTTTTTTTTTTACTTTTTGGCTCTTGTCGGATAGTTATTGGAGGGTAATTAGCAATTTTCATCCTTTTAACTTTTTTGGCGTTAAAAATTTCTCATCAATTAAGATAGTTAGATTTAAAGATTTTTGTTTAATTTTATTCAATTTTACTGTTTTTGTTTAGGTATTAAATTATGCTCACAGACTTTAAAATATACTAAATCATGTCTCTTAAACTTTGATATGTATTAAATTATACCTTTTGAACTTTTAGTCCTTAAATCTAATAATATTAATAGTTCAGAAAAATTTTTAACGCTTAAAAAAATTTTTAAAAAATAATTTAGTATATATTAAAATTTGAGGATGAAAATTGCTAATTTTTTTTATTTAGAATTTGAGATAAGAATGTGAGAGTGTGTAACGAATTATATTAATTTATTAAAAAAATGATGGTATATAGGGAATGGTGATGGTGACGTTGTCAGCATCGTCGATTTGTGGGGAGTACAAGAAGGTGTTATTCTTCGTGTCACTGTACGTGTTATCAGTGGGCGAAGGAGGACACAAGCCGTGTGTTCAGACCTTTGCGGCCGACCAGTTTGAGGAGAAAACAGCCGAAGAGAAAAAGGCTAAGAGCTCTTTCTTCAATTGGTGGTATTTGGGGATTGTTGCTGGTGCCACCGTGGCAATCATACTCGTTATATATATACAGGTTCTTTCTTTAATTAATACTATATATAAAAAAAAAAACAAAAGTATTTTATTGATTAATTATTATGGATCCCATATCTCACTAACCAATATCCCAAATTTGTCTCCAATATCATAAACACTAATTAATGACTCACACTCATATATAATCACTAATTATCTAGTGGCTTTTTTTTCTTCTTCTTCTTTAGATACGGAGTTATTAAGACATATATATTATAGGATACTTTCGTCATAGTCCACCGATGCAGCATTTTTAGCATTTCACATCATTTTGATAAATATTTAAATTTAATTTTTAATTATAAATAAATTTGAAATGTTTAAATGTTATGACATTATTTACGTATTATTTTTTGATTGATGCATTTAAATTAATTTAATTTTTTTAAAAAAATTAATGATTTGAACTAAATAGAAATTATCATTTGACAATTAACTTAAAATTTAAGAATTAGGTACTTACAAAAATTCTAAAATTATAACTTAATTATTATTGCTGTCATAAATTAAATTTATGTATTTATTTACAATTAGAAGTTAAACTTAAATATTTATGCCTCAAAATTATTCGATTTATGGTCGATTAAATTGTAATTATTTAAGTTATTTTGAAATTTTTTGAAAGATTTGAACAAAACTTTTTGTGAAATATATTTAAATTTTATTTTTGATATATTAAATTTAAAAATTAAATTAAAAATTTCTTTTAAATACAAAAACAAATAAGAATGCAACCATGAACTCATTTAAAATTGTAAAATTTTTTAATATTATATATATATTTTTAGAGAGTGTTTGAACAGGGATTTAATTTTATTCCTTTTTAAAGTGATAGTACATCTAGAAAAGTGTGGAAGCTTTACATAATTTACTAATTATAAATATACGTATTTATGTGACACACTCACAGTATATCTTTGAAAGTAACTTACGTCAACACCACACTTATAAATTTTTCTTATATTTTTATTTTTAACTAAATATACAAATAGGACAACATAAGTTGGACACTTGGTTTTGGAATATTGGCGGCGGTGTTGGCAGCGGCGCTAGGGCTGTTTCTACTAGGAACAAGGCGGTACCGTAACCGGGTTGCGGCGGGAAGCCCGTTGACAACGGTTGCTCGGGTGTTGGTGGCGGCAGCACGGAAGTGGCGCGTGGGAGAGACGCGCGGCATATATTATGGGAATGATGATGTAGTAGTGGTTGTGGGGCCTGAAATTGATGGTCAACTAGGTGCTCCGCTCTTGACCCCTACCAATAAATTCAGGTATGTGTCAATTTCATGAAAAGCTGTAGTTATATATGGTCCACACAAAAGTTGGTGTTTATTTAATTAGTACAAAAATTCAAAAAGAAAATTATAGTATAAAAATTTGGAAATAACTACAAGGTCACTAACTATTACTATATATGGAGAGAGGACGACTTTGTGTTGATAGCTGACGAGGACCTCGTGGTGGTAGTCAGAAAATTGTCTGATCAGCTAATTAATTAATTAAGTAGAGCCCAAGTTAGCATATGCATCTACATCTGTATATTATATCTATAGTATATACACATATATAATATAGGCCATATATATATATGACATAGAGCCAGGTACCTCTCGTTCGTGAGTTCCCACTTTGCGCACTAGAAAATGGAAAAAGTCTATACTATATATATGGTTTATATTCATTACTCAACTTGTTTATATCGTATTGATCGGGTAAGGATAAAGGTGGGAAAACCGGTTTTTACATAACACAACTTAACATGAAATAAAAACAAATCAAATGCCTATTAACAATCCATTTAATACAAATTTAATATGTTGTTTAAATAGAATAGGAAAATTATTAATAACAATATACCTAATATAACTATGTAAAACTTATTTAATAAAAGAATTTAATTTTCATATGTAAAAAAAAAAAGAAAATTATTATATGTATATAAGTTTTATAATAGAATACTAAATTTATTATTTTCTCTATAACTCTAACTTTAAAATAATAGTTTAACGGGTCAAATTGGATCAACAAGAACCTAATATGATTTTTTTATGGATCATGTTACTGTTTAGAAAATTAGAAGCAGAGTAAAACAAGTCAACACGTCTGACACAAAATATAAAAGTGTGTCAAATAAAATATGATACGAACATAACACGATCTTATATTTTGCCACTCCTACAACTACGAACATAAGTTGTTTTGAAGTTTCCAACGGACAAGTCTTAGGGAATTTTTTTTTTAAATTCTTTATAAAATGATGCGGACAAACTTATCAGGCTGAAAAGGCTACACGTAAGGCCCCATAATTTTAAGGGGCCAAAAATAAAATATTTGTTAATGATGTAAGGCCAAAAAGCATAACGTTATAACATATTTATATTTAAGCCAACATGTATTATGAGGTGAAAATGACATAATTGGTAAGAGTGATTTATAAAGGGAAATTTGATTTTCTATGCTTAGAAAATCAAAAAATTTGATTTATAAACCAATAATTAAAACCCTAAAAAAACTATACTTTTTTTTTCAAAACCCCAAAAATACCCCCAAACTAAAACTATCTCTCTTTCTCTCTCTATCTAGCCGGTCCCAATAATCCCACACCCCAGGTCCGATGGTCGGACCATGGGGTCCGATGGGGTCCGACCAATCGGACCCATCGGACCCCAAGGTCCGACCATCGGACCTCTCTCTTCCCCTCTCTCAAATCGCAGAAAAAAAAAAAAAAAAAAAAAAATTAAAGCCGACCATCGGACCCATCGGACCCGACCATCGGACCCATCGGACCCATCGGACCCGACCATCGGACCCTTTCTTCCTCTCTCTCCAAAATCGCAAAAAAAAAAAAAAAAAAAAATTCAAAGGTCCGATGGTCGGACCTTGGGGGTCCGATGGGTCCGACCATCGGACCCCCAAGGTCCGACCATCGGACCTTTGTCTTCTTCCCTCTCTCAAATCGCAGGAAAAAAAAAAAAAAAAGTTTCAGAGACTGGGGTTGCTCTTTCGGGTTGGGGTTGGGGTCGGAGGGGTTGGGGTCGTGGTCGACGGGGGTGAGGGTGGTGATCGGCATTGGGGTTGACGTGGGTGGGTGAGGGTGGTTCGGGTGAGGGTGGGCGGTTGGGGTGAGATAGAGGGAGAGAGAGATGATGCAGAGAGAGAGAATATTGTGAGGGGGGTATTTTTGGGGTTTTGAAAAAAAAGGAATAGTTTTTTTAGGTTTTAAATTTTTGGTTTAAAAATCAAATTTTTTGATTTTCTAAGCATAGAAAATCAAATTTCCCTTTATAAACCTTCTTCTATTCTGATTCTAGTTCCATAAATACATATACGTTGTAGTTTTTTTGGAAAAACAACAAAAAAAGATTGAATTCAGAGGAATAAAACCCCTTACTCCTAGAAAGTTTATAAGTCACTTTCACCCATTGTATATGATCACTTACATTTTATGAAATATGTAAATAAATATAATTTGCTTAATTTGGTTTCAAAAAATAAAAGAATAAATTATGGGCCATGAATCTAGGTACCGTCAGCTCCACCCTAATTTATATGTTCATGTGACACTTAACTTTATTATATAAATTCATTCAAAAAAAAAAACTTTATTATATAACTGGTGTAATAAAAATAATGTATAAATAATATTGTTATAATGGACAGTGGATAATGATATGTCAATTATTATACTTAAATAAAGAAAATATATAGAGTAGTGCTAAGAACACTCTCTATCACACCCTTTTTTGCACTCTCTAGTTAATTTAATGACAAATGTCATCTTTTCAACAAGACTTAATTTTACTTAATAACTAGTCATGATATCATACTTTTATTACAATTATGCCATTCCCACTAATTTGCTCAAATAATTTTCAATTTATTGAAAAATAAATATTTTAAAGAAAATATGTCATAATAAAAATAAATAAATACAATACACAGATATAAATTTTTTATTGTTACATATGTTTTGTTAATTCCTCTTAATTAATAAAAAAGAGTTTTTTTAAAAAAAATTAAAACACCTCATACCACACCCCACTTGTGTATACAATCTATATAAACATAATTACTATTACAATATGTATGTAAAATTACATTATTGTTAATTGTTTTTAGTGCAAGTTGAATATATAATATATACAAAACTAATGTGCACATATTTACATATAACCTATTTTTATTTTTATTTTTTTAGAAAATATATCTATATCATCTACTAATAGGAGTACATACAAAAAATACTCGTATTTATAATAATATTTTCAAGTTTGTGACATGTACAAGTATTAATTAATAATGCAATAGGTATATAAAGAAATGAAAATAAGCAAAATATAAACAATTAAAGTAAAAAAAACCAAGAGGAAGGAAAACAAAAAATATACATTATTGTTATATATGCATTAATTTTTTGTGATTGATTTTTTAAGACGAATAATTTATTTTTTAATATTTTGTGAAAGTCGTACATCTAGTAGAAGTTATATTCTTTAGAGTTTTTATTATAATATTATAACTAAATTTTTTAAGCAGAGTTCTATTTGCACTCCACAAAAAGATAAGTACACCTTAATATTTTTTAAAAAAATAAAGTTTAAAATTATGTTTAATGTTTTTTCCATTTTTTTTCTTACATTATTTTGTGTTCATTTTAATATTTATTTTAATTTTATTTTCATAATTTTTTTAAACCATGTATAATTTTTATTATTTTTTTGCTAATAAAATTTCATATAATTTTTTATTTTAATTTTTTTTGTCGTAATATTTATAATATAATTTATTTTTATTTGATAGGTATATTTTTTAAGAATATGAATTAGAAGAAAAAAATTAAAAAAACTTAGTTCTATTAAATATATAATTTTATACAACATAAAAATTATTAAAATAAGTCTTTATCTTTCAAAGTTTTTGAGGTGTAAATAAAATTTCTCATTTTTCAAATATATGTAATATTATAAAATTTAGCTTATTTATTTATTTATTATGATTTTTTTTTAATATTTTTTTTTCTCTTTGATAAATAGAAGTTATTTGAGTAAATTAGTTAAAATGGCATCAATGTAATAAAAATGTAATATTATGACTAGTTATTAAGTAAAAATAGATATTGTTTAAAAGATGACATGTGTCGCTAAATTAGTAAGAGCGTACAAAAGAGAGTGTGATAAAGAGTGTCCTGTCCTTAGCCCTCCTCAAATATATATAGTATATTATATTCTCATTAAATGCGTCTACTTAAAGTAAACTAGTACCAATAATATTATAGTTAAGCAAAAAAACAATAATTTTTAATTTAATTTAGTTACTTATTAATTACAAAAAATCTCTATTTTAAAACTATATCAAAAATATATTTATATTAACGAGCATTATTATTGGGCACCAGTTGTGCTTAGCACCCTTAAAACGTGTCACCTTATTATTGGCTAGCGATACTCTCTAAAAGCTATTATATTAAACTATATGTGACCCGATAGTAAATTGAACTAATAGCGATATTAACACGTAGGAGAGTGATTGGCACCACTTGTACCCTTTAACTTTTCTCTTATATTAACATTATTTTTGTTCCCCTCTCTTAACTCAAAGTATCATATTTTCTTATCTCTCTCCGTTCAACCCCATAACTATACCACAATTTTCCTAAATAATGATTGTTCATACTATATATATATAGATATAGAATATAGGCCGGTTCATTGATTAGTGAATGAAAAATTGTGTGTCCACTTTATATTTTTCTCTAATTTATTGCTTTTGGTGCCACGAGGTAATTATATTTATTATAACTCTAATTAATATTCATTGCTATATATTCATCAATAAATTATAATATGTTGAACAAATAACCCCAATAAATTTCTATCATATTAGTAGTGAACAATATTTAACGTATACTAATGAATTAATAATGAAAAACCCATTACAGATTCTTGAACAAGGCAACCATCATCGACAGCCAAGACTTAAGTGAAGGTAAAAATCCATGGAGATTGTGCTCAGTGACTCAAGTAGAAGAAGTGAAGCTTGTCCTTCGTCTCATTCCCATATGGTTAAGCTGTCTTATGTTCAACGTAGTCCAAGCTCAACTCCACACCTTCTTCACCAAACAAGGCAGCACAATGGTCCGTTCCATTGGATCATCACACTTCCTACTTCCACCAGCATCACTTCAAAGCCTCGTCGGTATCACTATTCTCATCGCGGTCCCAATCTATGACCGGGTTTTCATTCCCTTAGCCCGAAAATTCACCGGACACCCTTCTGGCATAACCGTGTTGCAACGGATCGGCTTTGGCCTCTTCCTTTCCATACTCAACATGGTTGTTTCGGGTTTAGTGGAATCGAAACGAGTTGATATCGCCTCGAGACACGGGCTCTTGGATAGCCCTAAGGCTGTTGTACCAATTAGGGTTTGGTGGTTATTGCCACAATACATGATTTGTGGAGTGTCCGATGCATTTGCTGTGGTGGGACTCCAAGAATTGTTTTATGCCGAAATGCCTGAAGGAATGAGAAGCTTGGGGGCTGCAGCTCATATTAGTATTTTGGGAGTTGGAAATTTCATGAGTGGTTGGATAATATCTCTTGTTCAAGTGATTAGCTCTAGATATGGTGATGATGATGATCATGAGCAGAGTTGGCTTGGGGACAATTTAAACCGTTCTCATCTACACTATTTCTATTGGGTGTTGGCTGCATTGAGTGCCTTAAATTTGGGTCTTTATATTTGGATCTCTAGTGGTTTTGTGTACAAGGATAACATTGTTGAAGGTCATAAAAAAGTGATTAAGGTAAGAAATGAGAGGTCAAATGTTCATGTGGATAATGGACAAGTATGAATGATGATGATGATTAGTTAAAATTATAGTTTAATTTAGTTTTTTAAGATGTAGGATCGAGCGCATGGTGAATTAGACCTACTTTAATGTTATGAAAACATGTTTTCGTGTTACTTAATTAACTTACTTTGCCATGTAATATATATTTTATATATGTCGATCATAATTTCATGATGTACTTAATTAATTTAAAAATTTATGAGCTTTTGCATATTTGGCAAATTAGTGATTAAGGTAAGAAATCAGAGGTCAAAATCACTTTCTTCAGTCATCAATTATTCGCGTCATGACCAGGGCATTAAGCATGTGCTCACTACAAAAAATTATTACTTTTAGTGATAACTAATCACAGCATAAATTACAAGTTGTCACTAATTTAATTTTAATCATATTGTGACTAAAAATATATTTAATCACAACAAATTGTAATTTTTGTGACTAATACCTTTAAGTATGAGTTTTTTAATCACAATATAGAAATAACAATTTATAATTAGTCACAATTTTTTTACTTTTACTCACAAGTTTTGTTGTGACTAAAAGCAACATTTTTTATAGTGGCTAGTTATATGATATCCAAAAATTGAGTGATGAGAAAGATCTTGACTCTTGTTGAAAAATCACACTTAAAAAAATCATTTAATTTATATTACAGTACACATATGTAAAAAGGGTTTTTTTTTTTTTTTTTTTTTTTTTTTTGTGATTCTAAAACTATATACCCAAATGACAGAGGTAATTTAATTACCATTAAATTAACGTTATATCCTTTTTTCAACCGAAACAAAGTATACCGAAATGAAGTACGTACTGGTACTGCATTTCGTTTTCTTTTTCTTGTGTTAGAGTGTCAACCCCATTATTTATTTGCTTTATTTTTGTATATTTGTTTTTTTTTTCTTTTTTTTTTTCTGTTTTCTTTGCTTTTTTCTTTTCCTGAAAAGCAATGTTGTGAATAATCACACTTCAAAAATAGGTTAGTTTCAATATCAATGGGGAATAACACAAAAATTACAGCTAAGTAAAACTAGAAAAATAATTAAGAAAAATAGAAAGATACTATGATGGAATGTTGTAGCATAGATAAGAGGAGACACCAAATTTAATGAGGTTCATTCTTAAATAATTTTTTGCTTGGATCTTATCCCCAAGAATAACCACTTTGTGATCAATTTTTATTCAGAAAAATAGCTTAAATTACGGAGAGTGATCTCAAAGGATCAAGAACAAAAATGGTGTCTTGCACCTACAATTCACTCACATGAGAGTGTTGTGATCAAACACACATAGCCTTTGCACATCCCTCCTTTCTCAATCTTTTTTTCTTAGTTTTTTTCTCTAGCTTATTTCCTAGAATTGAGAAGTAAAGTTTCTTATGTAATAATGGAACTCCAAGAAGTTGGGAAAAATCGAGTAACAACAACCTAACTAACTAACTGTAAAAATAGTTAAATTAGTTGATCACTAACCACGTGTCTAAAATTCTAACAATTTATATTTTAGACAGTTGGTAACAAAGTGAGCTAAATGTATAAAAATAGTAAATAAAGAATTGGTCGTTCCATCAATCATTGAGTGTCTTTGAACAGAAATCTATCTTCCTTCAATCTTCCATAAGCTTAGGAAAAGCCTAAACTTTTCTCTTGTAATTGGTTAAACATGTCAGTTGAGTTGACATGAGTACTGATCTTCTTCACACCAACTATCTTGGAAGATATACATCTATGTACTTTATATATATATATATGCTTGAATCTCTCATGGAACATAGGACTTTTCATCAAATAGAGTACACTTTGGGTGTCACAATGCACTGTGATATTGTCTGAATCGTATCCCATTTCTTTTGTCAGACCTTTAATCCATATAGCTTTCTTAATGGCTTTAGTTGTAGTCATATATTCTACCTCAGTTGGTGAGAGGCGCTACAACCTTTTGCAGGTTGAATTTTCAACTTACAGAACCTCCTAGAGCTGTAAACACATAACCAGTTAGTGACTTTTTTATGTATAGATGTGCAACATAGTCAGGGTTTACAAATCTAGTCACTTCTTCTTCATTTTGATCTGTTTCATCTTCATATACCAGACTTGTGCTCATTGTTACTTTGACATATCTCATAATGCACTTGAGTGCAGTCTAATGGTGATCTCCTAAATTTATAATGTATTTCCTCACTACACTCATACAGTGAGTGATGTATGGTCATGTACAGACCATGACATACATGAGACTACCAACACAACTAACATAGGGAACGTCCTTCTTCATTTTTACTGTTTTAGCCTCTATTTTGGGAGATTGTTCTTGTGACTGTTTGGAATAAGGTCTAGAAACAGGTTTAGAATCTTTCATGCCAAACTTCTCAATCACTTTTTTGAGATGCCTTCCTGAGTTAAAGTGATTGTATGTGGCCTATTTTTTATAGTCTTAGTGCCCACAATTTTGTTAGCTGCTCCTTGGTCTTCCATCTCAAACTCACTACTAAGTTTTTGCTTTAAATGGTTTATGGTAGATTTGTCTTTGCCAACTATGAGTATGCCATCAACATATATAGTAAAAGAAAAATCTAATTGAGATAGCAAACACATGAACAATGCTTAATTTTGATGCCAACCATGTAATACCAATACTGAAAGATAGTAAAGTCATCGAATGCTTAATCTAATTGAGGTATTTTCTCTAGTTGTTAAGCACATATCAATTAGAATTTTGTTGGCACTTGTTGCGTGTCAAGACATCGAACTAGAACAATTAGATGTGAAGAATGCTTTTCTGTATGAACATCTGGATAAAAGAATTCTAATGAAACAACCTGAAGGATTTGAAGAGGTTAGAAAAGGAACACTGAGTGTGCTTGTTGCAGAAGTCTCTGTATGGTTTGAAACAATCTCTAAGACAGTGGAACATGAGATTTGATGATTATGTGACAACGATAGGTTTGAAGAGAAGTAAGTTTGATCCTTGTATATATTTCTGAAAGAGAAAATGGAGATATTTTGTATCAGTTGCTCTACGTAGATAATAATCTGATCATCAACAAGAGTGTACAAGAGATCAAGCACTTGAAACTCCAACTAAAGACGAAGTTTGAAATGAAGGATTTGGGTCCAACTAGTAAGATCTTAAGCATGGATATAAGAAGGGAAAGGAGAAAAAGACTACTGTACTTGAATCATACTAGGTACATCAAAAAGGTTCTAGATACCTTTGAAATTAGTTACTCTAAGGCAGTGAGTACTCTGCTTGCACAACACTTCAAACTGGGTGCTACTCAAATGCCAAAAGATGAAACTGGGAAGTCAAAGATGTCGAGAGTTCCATATGCTAGTGTCATTGAATCCTTGATGTATGTCACGGTTTGTAGTAGACTAGACATAGCATATGCACTAAGCATGGTAATGAGATTCATGGGAATCCTGAAAAGAAGTATTGGGAAGCCTTGAAATAGATTCTATGTTAGTTGAAGGGAACTGTTGAGAATGGATTAGTATTTGGCATGAATAACTATAATGAAGACTGATGTTATCAATGATTATGTGGACTCTAATTATGCAGGGTGTATTAATACCCAAAAGTCTTTGACCGGATACGTATTTACTATGTTGTGAGCAACTATTAGTTGAAAAGCAAACCTTTAGAAGGTTGTGGCATTATCGACAACTGAAGCAGAATATATGGCCTTGACGGAAACGATCAAGGAAGCACTATGGTTAACTGGGTTGATGGAGGAGCTGAAGCTCACTCAAAAGGTTATTACTGTTCATTGTGATAGTCAGAGTACAATTCAATTAACTAAGAATTGTGTGCACCATGAACGTACTAAGCACGTTGATATCAAGCTTTATTTCATACAAGAGATCGTGGAGAAAGAAGCTGTGAAGATTGCCAAGGTTCTAACTGAAGACAATCCTTCTGATACGATAACCAAGGTAGTGCCAAGTAGTAAGTTTGAGCAATGCCTGAAGCTGATTAGAATCAGCTGAGCCCGGAGGGGGCTGAAGGGATAATAGTATTTAAAATAATAATTTATCAAGCGACTTCAACTTGAAATCAAGGTGAAAATTTGTTGGTTATGGTTACAAGTTTTTTCATTCGAGATTGGAAGTTGTTATCTGGAGAGCAGATACCGGAATCTTATTGTGGATCTAAAAAGCCCTGTGTGAAAGGTCTTGTAGAATTTAGAAGGTACTTCCATATAAGCTTGTACCATATATGGAATGTCTCTCCTGGATAGCCTATTATTAATTCGAAGGTACACTCCCGGATAGCTTACTGTCAGTCTTGAAGGTCCATCCGGGAAGGAAGCTATGTACGTATCCAGAAGGCTTGTGTGTTTATAGAGCTTCCAGATTGTCTGTACTGAAAGCGTATTTTTTAAGTTGGCGTGGATTATTGTTGCTGGTGACGAGTTGGATCATTTAAGGTAGTGTAAATGTACCACGATAATTTAGGAGATAATTTTGATAGCAATACAAATCTATATATTTGTAAATCTTTGTAACTTGTGTGAGAATTAGACCAGATTTGCTTGAGTTAAAATTGTGATAGTGTAAGGTTGAGGCAGATAGTCGAAACTAGAGAGAGAAACTTCATCTTGTAATCTCTGAAAGTTTGTGAGGATTCTTGTAACCTTTTGGACATTGATATCAATAAAGATATGGTTGCTACTGTTCAAACCGAGATGTAGAACGTTGCACATGACTCAAACTCGTTAAACCTGGTGTTTTTCTTTTCTCTTTTACGACTAAATTTATTATTTAAATCTTGATCTTTTGGTATATTATTTCTTGATTGTGTTGCGTATTTGTTGGTCTTGTAAATTAAATCATAAGTCATTGATTGTTTCCATTTCGTACAACAATTACTATAAAATTTAAATTGTGAGAAAAAAATAAATATAAAAATTTTATATTAAATCACAAAATAAATATCATTAAAAAGTAATTTTTTTAAGGGAATTTTCATTTTCTATGGTCTTACAATGTGTAGATCATATAAAGACGATAATATATATTTATAATAGGTGTTAAGTATTATTGATGCCTAATAGTAATACTATTTTTTATTATATATAAGTAAATACTTACACATTAAAATTAGAAATTTTAGTAATTATCATAATAACTCTGCCTAAAAAATATCAATATAATAGTCATATATAGCCCACAGAATTAAATGAGTTTTCAATATTTTCGCCTAATTAATATACGAGACTTGCATAGTAGAATATGGTCCTCTTTGGCTAAATCTATTTGGTTATAGCTAAAATTGTAAGATCATTTCCAAACCAAAAAAAATTGTATTATATTTGTTACAAAAGCTTAATATGTAATATACATTATAATTTCTGTCTAAAAATACATAATTCAAGAATAATTTTTAATCTGTTATAAAAAATTAAATCTTAATTTTACTAGTATATAAATAAAAATAATTTTTAAATTGTAATTAGTTATACATTTTGTATGTCTCGTATTAAAAAAAATATACATCTATATAAGAATATTATATCTTAATAAAATATATAATTGTAAATTAATTATTCATGTACAATTAATAATTTTTTTCCAATTTATAATATATGTATAAATATTGTATTTATTCAAAAGTAATTTTATTATAATATAATATTAATGATTTTATTATAATATAATATTACAATTTTATTATAATACTTTTATTCAAAAATAATTTTATTATATAATATTAATGATTGTTTATTGTTATTGTTGTTACATTGATATTTTTTCGTGGTTTAATTTTTTTAGTGTAACTCTATTTAATTAAAACTCTCTGATTTATTTGATTCCAAATGTATTCTTAAATTAATAGATATGTATTTTTTTCTTGGATAGACATTGTATATTTCTATGTATTTGGTACAATATCAATAGTATTATGGTCCAATGTGAAATAGCAAGAGTTGGTATTTTTTTATAGATATTATTTTAAGGAAGTTGGAGTAAAATTAAATTTTTCATTAATGTTCATTTAATATTATTTAATATGTATAATATATTTTTTATATATATTTATATTTTTTATTTATTGAGTGCAGTGTATATAGGTCGTAGTATTATGACGTGTTAAAAATAGGATATAGACTCGACACAATTTATAAGCTCGGTATTTTTATACTGTACACAAATTTGTAGTGTTTTACTCGAGCTGATTTGTTTTTTTTTTTTTTAAACAGACTAACATATTTCTTATACGAGCTTGAATTCTCCACATTTTTCCATTTTATTAATTAGTGAGTTAAATACTAATTTATATTTGCTCTATTTAATAAATTTCTCTTCTATATAATTTTTTAACAATAATTACATATAATTATATAAAAAAAATAAGAAAAATTTACATGGTATACTAACTTTTGTCATATTTTTATAAAAGTACTGTCAGGCGGTATTTTTTATTTTTTTTTACTGTGTTTTTTTATAAGTTTCATACTACAGTATACTGTGTTAAGTTTTCACTGTTGTTCAACTGATATTTTTTAGTTGTTCTACTGTTGTTTTGAGTTGTTCTGTTTTGTGATTTAATGGTGTTTTATAAAATACAATTTTTTTAAAAAGATTTCTGAGTGACAGTATTTTTGTAAAAGTTAACCCAAATTCCAGTATTTTTGTAAGTTTTTCAAAAATAATTAAGTTATTAATTTTAATATTTAATATTATTTTAATTAATAACTAAATTTTATAAGTATTGTTATTATCAGATTATCAAGTTTTTTTTAAAGTGTCATATTTTCGAGTTAGTTTATTTGTGTTTACATGTCGCGTTCATGCTTATGCCCATATTTTTTGTATCGGTTTGGTGTGGTATAGCCAACTTCAAGACAAATAAAATAAAATAATTAATAGGAAATAGAAAGTATACAGAGTTGTTATTTTTTGACTATACCATAAACTCATAAAAATATTTATTTATAAATACCTCCCTCATATACACTCTTTCTATCAGAGGGAAACGTGAAGACATATTATAAAGACTCTATATAATATTGACAAACATGGAAGAAATCAAAGGAGTACTTAAAGCAAAGGATGTTGGTCGTTGTGTGGCAACAATCTTAGCCATTGGCACAGCCAATCCTTTGAGCTGTGTGAACCAAGATGAATTCTTACATAGTTATTTCAAACTCACCAACAATCACAACAACACATCGTTCAAAGAGCTCTTCACCCGCATTTGTAAGTAAATTATACATATACATATAGATTATATTACTGTTAGCATTTAAGATAAGGTGAATGGGATTTTATTTCTAGATACTATGTTAGAATTTACGATAAGGTAAGTGAGGTTTACTGGCAATGAGAGGAGTTGCTCATTCATATTATATATTTTATTATCTTTCTACACATTAACAACGTAAAAAACTCTAGCAATTACTAATATATATTTTGAATTATGATGAATATTAATTTTGAAATTTTCTTACCCTATATTTCAGGCAATAATTCAATGATAAAGAATCGTTACATGCATTTAACCGAAGATATCTTGAAAAAAAACCCAAACCTTTGTGACTATGCTGCCCAATCACTCAACACACGTCAAGATATTAAGATAAAAGAGATACCAAAGCTTGCTTAAAGAGCTGCAATGGTGGCCATTAAAGAATGGGGAAAACCAATATCCAACATAACTCACATAATTTTCCATTCATCAACAGGTGCAGCTGATATGCCAGGAGCTGACTACAAGCTCGTCAAGTCTCTCGGCCTCAACAGATCCATCAAGCGAATCATGCTCTACAATCTAGGCTGCTTTGCTGGTGGCACTGTCCTCCGCATAGCCAAGGACCTCGTGGAAAATAATCACGGGGCTTCTGTTCTCGCTGTTTGCGCTGAAATAACATCTATGGACGCGACCTTTGGCCGCTTATCTAAGGACGACAAGGGGCGCCTTGTGGGCCATGCGATATTCGGGGACGGTGCAGCTGCTCTTGTTATTGGTAATGCTGATGATCATGAAAACAAAGGGTTGTTTCAAATCGTTTCGACATCTCAAACTATTCTTGCTGACTCAGAAGGTTGTATTGAAGGACATATAAGAGAAGATGGTGTTACTTTTACTTTATCTCCACGAGTTCCAAAATTGATTGGTGACAATATTGAGATGTGTTTGGTGGAGGCTTTTACTCCATTTAAGATTAGTGATTGGAACTCGTTATTCTGGGTGGCGCATCCTGGTGGCGCGGCCATTCTTAGAGAGGTCGAGTCGAGAGTGGGGCTGGAACAGGAGAAGCTGAGGGCTTCATGGCATGTGTTGAGGGAGTATGGGAACATGTCAAGTGCATCAGTGTTTTTTATATTGGATGAGATGAGGAACAAGTCTTTGGAGGAGGGAAGGAAAACCACTGGTGAGGGGAAGAATTGGGGTGTTTTGTTTGGGTTTGGTCCAGGTCTAACTGTTGAGACTGTGGTGCTTCATAGTATTCCCATATAGGTTTTTTAATATATTTTTAAATATCAAAATGAAAACATACTACATCATGTTTATTCATATTATACATTTGTATTTGTAGATATGTGTATTTATTATATTATATATATTTAAAATGAATAAAATATATTAAAATTTGAAAAATAATATACTAAAACATTAGATATATATCCAATTGTGATCGGATCAGATGTTATTTTTAAATATCCAATTGGATCGGATCGGATGGTGGATGGGGTGTCAAAAATCCAATACATCCAACATCCAATCGAACTAATTAGTATTTTCATTTAGTTTGGATGAGTAATTAGATTTTATATTGTCATACGTCAAATCTATATGTATATATGAAAATTAACATTAAAGTTTTACTTTTTTTTTCTTGGATTGGATGGATCCAGTCCAATCCAATACATACTGGATCTAAAATATTGGATGGATCCGATCCAATCCAAAAAATACTAGGTCTAAAATATTAGATAAACCCAAATTAAACAAATAAATATATATGAAATACATCTAATGGATAAAACCGATCCAATCCAACATCCAATGGATGTTGGGGATCGATTGGATGACGAAATTAATTGGATTAGATCGAGTGGTAAAATTTAACATCTAATATATGATTGGATCGGATATAGATAAGCCTAAAAACATTGGATGTAATATAATGAACACTCCTAAAAATTAGTATGAATGCAAACAATAAAATAATGTATTTATGATTTTGTAAATTTGTATTATAATAAATGTCGTGTCTTTAATTTAGCCCAATATTTATTTGCTAAATTTATATTAATTTCTGGTATATTATTGGAGTATATACATATTTTTTTTAAATGAGCTATAATATTTTAGCTTTACATCTCCATGTACAGTATATGATTGAAAAATTCATTATTGTACCCTTTTTCACGGATATTAATTTGAAGGGTATAATGAATATATATATATATATAGCATTTCCTAGCTTATTTGAATCATATATTTAATATTTATTTAACAAAAGAAGAAATATAATATTCATTTTTCAATTTCTTTCGGCCTTGTTCCTCTCTCGTTGGGTGAGATACTCTAGTCTAGGCGTAGATCTCTCTCTCTTTCGTAGTTAGATTACGTTTCAAAAATGTTTTCGTTCCATTTTTAGAAGATTTTTCAATTTATAGATTTTTATTGTTTTTTTTAAAGAAAATCGATACAGGTTAAAAATAATAAAGGTAACAAAGTTACGCAACCAGAGGAGAATTTTCTTGCAGAGATACTCCAAGAGAACTAGACAATAAAACCATAATATCAGAAGGAAAAAAAAACCTCAAATCTAAGAGTTGTCATTTCCAATCCACTAATAAAGCACCTACAAAATAAAAAGGAAAAAATTAATACATAATAAATATTTAATGAAAATGAAATTTCTCTTATAAATAAAATAAAATAAAATATGAAAATTTTATAAAAATAGTCACATAGAATTCTCTAATGATACTAGAACTTATTTATTCTCATCTCCATTGCTGACGGTGACTACACTACATTTGATGTGTTATTATTAGAATAATTTGACCTTATAAAATTAAAACTAGCCATATATAATAACTTTACAAAATCAAAACTAGTCATGTTAGCCTTGCAAAACTAAAACTAGTTATACTAACCTTATAAAATTAAAACTAATTATACTGACCTTACAAAACCAAAAACTAGTCATACTAGCCTTACAAAACTAAAAAAAACAAGTATAGATTTTTATACTAGCCTTATAGATTTTTATTGTTAAGATAATTTTAATAGACATGTTAAAAGATATTATTTGTGCGCGGTATCTTTAAGTATTATGTCTTATATATGTATATGTAATTTAATATAATAATTTTAAAAAAAATATCATTAATTAATCGTAAAATACTATATTAGTAGATATTGTTAGGTATAATAACAATAATGATGTTGTAGGGAATAAGGTATGATCTTCATTGAAGTTTTGACGTGTTTAAATTGATTGCTTCGGTGTATTAGATTAGATAGGGCTAATGTATTGAATATAAAATGACGGTTGACTAGAGTTATGGCAATGTAATCTATATATGCACACTTCCATTACGAAGAAAAAAAAAACAAGGTATCTAGTATTAATTTTAGAAATGAAGTTGTATTAATTTCAATATAAATTTTTTCAAAAAATAATATTATAATATGGTTTTAAGGGAATTATTTTGTATATTATTTTAACTTATTTTTAAGGCTAATTAGTAATTTTCTCCCTCGAATTTTGACATGTACTAAATCATATTTCCTGAACTTTTTTAGCTGTTAAAAATTCTCCCTGAACTATTAAGATTGTTTGATTTAAGGACTTTTTTTCTAATTTTAGTAAAAAAATTCTAACATGGATGAAAGTTTAGGGGGCATGATTTAGTACGTATCAAAGTTTGAGGGGCATGATTTGGTAGATATCAAAGTCTGGAGAGCATGGTTAAGTACATAAACAATCACTGAAACAGTAAAAACAAAGTTAAAGCTTTAGTAAAAACATCTTCTACAATATTGTTCTCGAATGGGACATGAATAATTAGGGGTGTACGTCGGCCGGTTTGGTCAATTTACGTTATATTTTATTTAATCCAATGTAAAGATCAGGTTACAAAAATTTAAGTGCAACCCGCCCAATTAAGAAAAAAATTTCAACCCGCCCAATGAATTCGTCAGTTTAATCGGGTTCACCCGTCCAAACTGAAGACTAATGTTTATTTTTTTTCACATTCAATTGTTATATTTTAGTTATTGTGATAATGAAATAAATATAAAGATTGAATTTAAAATTCAAATTATACGTCATAAAAAAATATAGTAGTTTAAACTTTTTATCTTTTATAAATATGTACATAATTATATAATATATAGATTATATCTTTATATATTAAAAGTGCTTATCTAACGACATTTTAATAGGTTTGATCTCCCGTTAACAAATAAACTCAATAATTAAACCCAAAAAATTAAACAATTTTTTAAATATTAATACGGTTAATTATATTCTTATAAAAAAATATAAAAAAAAAATCTCTCTCATCTCAATCGTTTCATTCTCATACAGATGGACTTTTCACTCTTCCCTTTAATATGTACAAATTCCCGACTGCCTACAAACCTGCAAAGTCGTTAACATAAAAAAAAATATGTATAAATTCTCGATTGCCTACAAACCCGCCAAGTCATTCAGTCACGATTGAAGGCATAAATTCCGTCGCTTCAGTTGCTTGCAAAATGTTTTTCGCTGATTTGCGATTGGAGATGAATCCGTCCCAGCACCCCGCCGCCACAACTAGCCCCAAGCTCCGTAGATCTGACTCCAGATTTTTTTCAGTTAGTATCGGTTAGTATGTTGAATTTATTTATTTGAGTAATAATAACTTTTTTTTGGGGAATTTTCTATTTTTGGGATATACAGTTTGGATTTTTGTTGTAAAGTTTGGACTTTGTGTTGATCAGATTAGCTTACTTACAGTTACAGCGATAGAGAGAAAATCAATCTGGAAGGAGAGAATGAATGAGTATGAAAGGAAGGGGTTTTTGGGCGTTGGTTTCGTTCTTTTGTGTTTTGACTTTTATTCGCAAAAGCGGTGAAGTGAAATCTTTTTATTAGAACATATATATAAATATAAATTGTATTATATTATATATGAAAACTTATGTATGACAGTCTGGAACTTGGGACCCTTTGGGAAAACTCCAAAAACTCCATTAAATTACATAAGAGAACCGTCTGTATGTGCATTGGGTATATGTATTTGTTTTGACACTTCAATTAAAAAATAAATAAAGAAATTTTTTGGGTTTGCTACTACTCTTGATGACTATATTATTGGCCCATGATTAGAGTTTGTTAATGCAAATGATGATTGGTCTCTAAAGTTTGTCAGATTGGGAGTGTATCAATGATACAACCATTATTTACAGGAATAATCTTTCAGTTTCTGAGCGCTCCATGTACCCAACTGCCTATACATTTGGTAAGGGTGCTTTCATTACGACATTACCTTTCTGTGAAATTAGTTCTTTTTTGTCAATCAAATCTCTCTTTCTCTCTCTTTTTCTCAATTGGTCAAATGAAAGTACACCACATTGCTGGTTAGATTGGATATAAACTCAATTATAGGATGTTTTTTGTTTGACAATTTTTCAACAATGGGAATTTCTGATCTAACTTTTCTTCTTCTGGTAATAGACAAAGTATTTAGCTTTGATTCTTCCACAAGGCAGGTGTATCAAGAAGGAGCCAAGAATGTTGCTCTTTCAGTTGTCGGTGGTATAAATGGCGAGTACAGGACAAGCGCATAGCACCTTTTTCCTTTTGATTTTTTTCCCTTTGCTATTGTGTCATGAACTTTGCTTGAACACTGTTATTGAAAATAGATAAGCTTATTTTATGAAACTCGCTCTGCAGCGAGCATTTTCGCATAAGGACAAACAAGCAGTAGAAAGACATACACCATGAGTGGTATCACTGAGTATACAGTAGCAGATATATATATGATTACGTAGAGAAGGTAAGTTGTATACAATATAAATGGTCTTCGCCTTTTCTCGGATTTGGACTTTTGTTTTCTTACACAACAATAATTTTTAATGTAGCATAATGAAAAAGATTATGTTATGAAGCTTTCTGCCATGGAGATCTACAATGAATCTGTGAGAGACCTACTAAGTGCAAATAACACACTTAGACTTCTCGATGATCCGGAGGTGAAAATCATTTTGTCATGTGATGTTTAACTTTCTATGTGTTAATTTTGTACTCACTTTACCATTTATGATAGAGAGGGACCATCGTTGAAACTTGAAAGGCTGACAGAGGAAACACTAAGGGACCGGAACCATTTCAAAGAACTCTCTGTTTGTGAAGGTAAGGATGTATATACTCTTCTTCCCAATGTATAACTGAGAGGGGGCGTTGTTAAAGTTTTAACATCTACATTACTTGTTTTTACAGCTCAAAGACAAATAGGTGAGACATCACTTAATGAAGCTAGCTCAAGTCGCATCAGATTATTCGACTGGTATGACTGCATGTTATCACCTCAAAGTTCATATCTCACCACCACTTGATAACTACTTTTTCTTGCATCACAATATTATGATGTGGTTTTTTCTGAGATAATTGAAAGCTCAACTCGCGAGTTTTTAGAAAGAGACTCTTTTTAGGTAGAATCAATTCACCATTCAAGCAGCTGAACCAATGGAGAATTAGGAAGAAGTTTCACAATACTCTTTTTAGTTTTTCTAATAATATTCCATATATTAAGACTTTTTTTAAATAATTTTTTCTTTTATTTTAAGATAGCACATGTTCTTTAATTTTTTTTTTTGCTTTAAATTTTAGCAAACTTATATCTTGTTGCTCTTTTTTTTTTTTTTTTTTTGAGTCAAAGTGAAAATTTTATTTAAACACTTTCAGCCATTACAATAGACTTGAAACCAGCAGAGACATTATGCTGATTAAAAACACAATCTGACGAAAAACAAGACTCTCTAGCAAGACAATGAGCAGCCCTATTTGCAGATCGTTTAACAAATTTTAACGAAACATTATTCAAAGACGAAATTAAAGCCCGACAATCCCCAACAAGTAATCCAAACTGAGAAGGCATTAAAATTGAGCTATTAATAGCTTGTACCACCACCAGAGCATCAGTTTCAATTACGACATTGGACCATTGCTTTCTTTCTATCCAACTCAAGGCCTCCTTAATGCCAATTGTCTCGGCAATTTCTGGTTTAACCACTCCAAACCGAGAAGCAGAAATGGCTTCAAGAAGCATTCCACTCACATACCCAATTAATATCTTGTTGCTCTTAATTTTCTATAAATAAGTAATAAATATTATTTTCTTATGATTTATATATACCCAATTATATTTTACTAACCAAATATAATAGAACAAATATTACTTTAATACAACAAATCATTCACATAATCCTTTAGTTACAGAAATCTAAATAAAAATAAAGAACTAAACTTTAAATAAAACTAATATTTACGTGCCTCGGCACGTAACTTCTATAAAACAGGGTGGGCTTAGAATGCATTTAATGAAAATGCTAAACTCAAGGTGAAACAGAAAGAGGATGAGAAGCTGTGGAATGGCTTAGAATCTAAATTTCTTACGAAAACACTACGATCAACTCACTGAAACTTTAAAGCAATTAGCCAGTCAAGTTCATGATGGTACATACATTATGGATATATATACAATATATTTGGAGCTCTATTTTTCTATTCTGTTTTTATTACGAGTTTAATGTTATTGAAAGGAAAAGAATGCTAATTGTAGTTTCCTTCTTTTAATAGCTGAGAAAGATAAGGAGTTATTTGAAGGCAAACTGTCTGCAAATGCAAATGTTCTTGATGATTTGAATCAGCAAATGAATTAATTTGTTGCAAAATCATCCAATATAGGTTATGATACCACTGATTTTGTAAATTATTGGACGAATTTTTAATATTCTCTTAATTATTGCTACTATATATTTGTGTTTGTTGGGGGAATAACTTCCATGGTTGTTTTTATCCTATTTCATGATTGGATTAGATGTAATTAGAATATTTATGATCAACTTTCTTCTGCTATATATCTTTGCCAAAGTATCATTTTTTTTCTTTTTAGTTTTTGCTTGCTTTAGATGGAAACTAGGAAGGTGAAAGTTTCCTTTAATTTTTGATTATTTATTTCTGTATAACCCACTAATTAATATTGTTTGTATTATAGAGGGAGTAAGAGAAGAATCACATCTTTTAGTTTTATAAGATTTGTTTTTGTATTAGTCACAATGGTGTTTTTTTGATATAGATTCTTGGATAAGAGTCATTAGACATAATTTTTTGAGTATTTCATTTCAAATTGAAGAAAGTAGACTACATCAATGATGACTCTGTTGGCTTAAAAGAAACAGTGTGTTGAAGCATAATATTGGAACTTGAAAAGCTTGTCCCTTCAATCTAGGTATTATATTGCTCTAACTATAAGCATTTTTACTCTATATTTGTGCTTAGGGCTGTGAACGTTTGGCTTACTATGTGATTTCGACTAATCTTGTTACTTATCTTATGAAAAAGCTGCACGAAAGAAATGTCTCGGCAGTAAGAAATGGTACCACTTGGGGAGGAACTTGCTACCTTGCACCTCGTACCAGAGCCATCATGGCAAATGCTTATGGGGAAAAATATTAGACTATTGGTATTTTATCCACAATTTACTTTATTCAACTTTTTTTCAATCTAAAACCCATGTACCTGTATGCTTTGAGGACACTTATATGACATGCTGTCATTTTCATTCCAACATTGAATATAATAAATTCTCAAACTTATTTTATGATTATGATTCATTATAATAAATTCTCAAATTAACAATCATCAATATAAATATTCAAGTATCAATATAAATATTCAAGTATGAATAAATAAGAACAATTCAAAATCAGAACAAATAAATATTCAAGTATTTCAATAAATTCATAAACAAATAAATCAGAACAATTCAAAATCTCAAATCAAGAAAATTAAAAGTTTAGATTTATAATCTTTACAAATATGAAAAACTTAAATAGATCTATTTACCATTGTTGTTGCCGTTGCTTAATTACTGAATTCTTAAACAAAAACCACTAAAACTTATATAAAACTAATATTTACGTGGCTCGCCACGTAAATCTCATCTAGTATAATAAAAACATATATATATATAAAAACTCTGTTAATCGGGTTGGTCGGGTTAGTTCGGGTTGATTAGGCGGATTGATATTATTTTTCAACCTGTCCAATATAAAGATTGGGCAGGTTATATTTTTCGTCGGGTTTTTCGGTTTGCATTTTCGTCGGGTTATCTCGGTTTTGGTTTAGACGGGTTGTTCGGATTGGGCGGTACAAAAATTTATGTACAACCCTATGAATAATCTTGAGTATGCCTTGCTCGTTTTCTCCTTCACGACGTGACAATCGATTTCTATGTGTTATTCTTAAAAGAAAAATGTTAGGGTCATCTTAAAGTGTCAAGTAGTATAAGAGGTGACAAATCGTTATTATATAGTGTATTTTAATATTGGATTACATTTTAATTTAATAAATAATACAAAAAATCGCTAACAATATTGAGACCCCACATTAGTGTAGTATTTAGCACCTTAATTAATGTGGCAAAGCAACACCTAATTTTTAGAAATATGAATGACAACATTATCAGAGTACAATATGACTGGTGATGCAGGGGTAAGGGTAAAGTCTTGTAAAATAAATAGAATCCATATAACTTTACATGCGACAATGGTGTGTGCTCGATATTCGACTTCAGTAGAATGTGGGTTGCTTCTTTGATTTCCATGACATATATAGGAGAGTCACCAATATTGAGCTTCTTGTATTGACAACTACTCCAGTAATAGTAGAAAACAACTTGAGCATGGACTAAACTTCAAATTGTGAGAAGCTATATAGTTAATTAGCTGGAATTTGAGAAATTATCTATTGGAAGAAAAAACTAACCGTGAGTGACACTCTAAGTGAAATCAAATATTGACTTAATTAGTTTATTGACAGCATGTAATTAAGGTATAGCTATTGGAGCAACAGACTCTTAATCATATAAACAACCCTAGGCGTTTAGTTGGGAGGAATGAAAATATAGGAATGGGAATAGGAATAGGAATGGAGTGAAATAAAATTTAAAATGCATAAAAAAAATTGATAAAAAAATCATTAAATTTTTTTTCTTGTTACATTGGAATGGTCATTCCTTTCTTTTTAAAATGGAATAGTCATTCCACCAAAATGGTGGAAAGAGCATTCCATTGGAATGCTATTCTAATATTTTAAAATGCAACCAAATAAAGGAATGGAATAAAAATTGTTTCCTTTCCATTCCATTCCATTTCATTACCTCTAACCAAACGCCACCTAAATTTTTAGGTAACATATAGCTAGATGCAATTGAATTCATAAATTAGTTATGTGTCTATTTTCAAATCAATTTATTTTTAATACATTTTGCATCAACAAAATATTGTCACGAGATAAGAAAGTTTCAGCAAAATATATATGTTGTCTTAATAATGCATTCGTTCCTTGTGATGAGTTTAAGGTCATTATAGACCATAAATTTTAAGAAAATTTACATGATATACTAATTTTTACTATTTTTTTACAAAAATATTGCCAGGCGGTATTTTTACTTTATTTTTTTATAAGTTTCATACTGCAGTATACTGTGTTAAATTTTCACTGGTGTTTTTTAGTTGTTCTACTGGTGTTTTGAGTTGTTCTGTTTTGTGTTCTACTGGTGTTTTATAAAAACACAGTATTTTTGTAAACTTTTCCGTGTGACAGTATTTTTGTAAAAATTACCCCAAATTCCAGTATTTTTGTAAGTTTCCCAAATTTTTATTTGGTCTACTATATATTAATTGGACAACTCGATCATAAGCGGTTGGTATTTTTGAATTTTCAGTGGCTCTTTTTCTGACTCATTATTTCAGAATCACAAGTGATTTTTTTTTTTTTTTAATTTTTGGCTCTTGGATCAATTTTTTTTTTTGGATTTTTGGTGGCTCTTTTTTTTGGGTACTACTTCGATCGGATTTTTTTTTTCCATCTCAAAACCAAATAGCAATGGGTGGAGTAGCTCATTCCTCTTATATATTCTATTATCTTTCCACACATTAACAATGTGATACTCTCTAACTAATACCATGACAACAATCATGATGTTTCATTTCAAATAAATCAATCGGTGATAAATAAAATAACAACCACTACAAAAAAAACTGCTATTTTTAGTGATAATTTTTTAGTCTCTACATAAATTTTTTGTGACTAAATGTGACTTTTAGTCACAACAAAATGTTACTTGTGACTAAAACATAGTATTTGGTTACAAGTTGTTACTAATTTAGTTTTAGTCACAATAAATATTGTGACTAAAAACACATTTAGTCACAACAAATTGTAATTTTTGTGATTAATACTTGAAAAACCGAGTTTTTGCAAATGTCAGTTGTATATAAGAAAATATAAAAATTGTACGCGTTTGCGAGCGAGCGAAAAATAATTTCGCTACGGAAAAACCGAACGGGCGAATATAAAATATTTGCAGAAAAATAAATAACTTGACACAAGAGATTTATACGTGGTATCAGTGTTCTCCCGAACACTCCTAGTCCACGGGGCCACGCCCAGAGAATGAAATCAATTAATAAAGTATCAAAATTACAAAGACAATTGACTTAAACAAGTTTAGACTCCCTCTAAAGTATTGCCGCAATCCTTTGTAATCCACTTTATGAATCTGACTTCTTGAAACACCTTCAAGCCCGAACTCCCTTCGTCTTTGAAGTGTGAGTGCTTACTTCCTCCCGAAGTAAGGCTTCAACAAGTCTTCTCCCGAAGACCAAGTGCTTACTTCTGTAATATCCAGTTTAAAATAGTATTTAATTTTTCGTTTGGATATTAATTGTGCGAGGATAATTAATTCATTTATTTGTGTTGTTAGTGAGTTGATATTATTGCTAAGAGTAGTTGTACCATTTTTTAAAGAAAGTTAAAGTTGTATTGACTACGAAAGTAAAATATTATGATATTTTCATAAGTAGGTAATCGTTTAATTAAAGCCCGATATGAAAGTCCATTAGGTTTTTATAATATATTTATTAGATTTAATTAATTGTATAAGTGGTATTAAATAATATTATTATTTGATTAATGTTAGAAAAATCGTAAGTTTAGAGAAATTCGCAGGTTTAGAAACTGTTTTACGAAAATGACCATATCTGGAGTTTTATAACTCCGATTGAGGTGATTCCAGTGGCGTTGGAAAGATAATTCAAAGATCTATAAATTTTGTAGAAATAACCATATCATAATTCGTAATTTTTTAGGTGAAAACTAAGCCCTAAAGTTACGAGATTTAGAGGTTACAATTTAAATTTAAAAGTAAGATATTTGTTTATTTAATAATTTATTATATTGTTATTGCTATTATGTTAATATTATTATTATTCATAAAACTAAACCTAATAAGAGTCAAAATAGTATAGGTTTCATTAACCCTAAAATTATATCGTTCTATTCTTCCCATCTATCTGAGCAAGACTAACCCTAAAATTTTCAAATTCTTTCCATTACATCCTTAGCCAAATCTATACCACTCTTCACTCTCATCTTTGATCACCATCATCTTATGTCTATTGATCCAAGCAGCTCGATATATTTGAGGTAAGAAACTCTACATTTACTTATTTATTGATCACAATAGGAGAATATTCGTAGGTCTCCTTTTCTTATTTTTTCAGAATGAAACATGTTTCAGTAAAACTGTCATATCTCTTTAAATACTCATCCGATTCTCGCAATCTTGGTGCCTATAGAAAGCTTATTCAATTTCCCATAATTCTTATGAAGAAAGGTTTTACTGAATCGAAATTTATCTATGTCAAAAATTAGTATTTCTAGGCTGTTTGTTGTAAATCGTTTTTTTATATTTTCTATATAAGTTGTCTCAGTAAAATTCAAATATCTCTCTGAATAATGATCTGATTCTAGCTATCTTGGTACCGTTGAAAAGATAATTCAATTTTCTAAATGTTTTATGAAGAAACCATTCACTAATTATTGAATATTCTAAGTCAAAATTATTGTTTTATTGCTGTAGTTCGAAATCCATTTGTTTCAGGATTTCTAGAAAATTGTTTCGGTATAATATCTATATCTCTTACGTTATAACTCCGATTTTAAAGATTTTAGTGTCATTAGAAAGGGAATTCGATCTTCTAAAACTTTTATGGAGAGAGTATTCTCTGATTTGGAATATTTCAGTATCAAAACTTTGGATTCCCGATGTCTACTGTGATTCGTTACTCCATATTTCTTCTCAGAAATAGTTTTAGTAAAACTATCATAACTCTCTCAGTTTTAATCCATTTTTAGTGATCTTTATATCATTGGAAATATAATTTAATTTTCTATAATTTTTATGAAGGAAACTTCCACTGAATTCGTGTAGTTATTGGTCAAAAATAGTATTCTTTCTGCTGTACTGTAAGAGTACGAATTTTAATGTTAGAGCCTTGACCCATGTGTTATTATAGGTAGTAGTGACGAGATAACAAGTTTAAGCATCGGGATTTGAGGTAAGGAAATTAGATAGTTTTGTATGTGTTTATCTGGATAAACTTAAATTCTTTATGTATTGAAATATGATTTATGATTTGTTATTATGAATATGTGTATGGTACTGAGAATGTGTGGTATGGACACAATATGAGTTTGTGAATTGATACATAGATTATGGTTGTATGAACAGTATATATTGTATGTTGTATTTGTATGTTGCATGTTGTATGTTGTATGCTAACGTCTCAGGTAAAGTGGGGGACCATGGTGGGGTATGATACGGGATAAGGCCGTTGAATGTAGAGATACCCTACCCTACATTTTACTGAGTCGTGTATGAGATTGTTATGGTGGGTATGATACAGTGATGTTACTGTTGAATATAGAGATACCCTATCCTATAACAATGGTAGGGCTGCATAGGCCCAGGTTATTATATGGGCAGATTAGGCCCAGAATACTTTAGGGCCAGGCTAGGCCGGGTTATGTAAGAAATGGCTATGATATGTCAATGTTATGGTAATTACATTATTATTTATAGTATTGGTATGATTATGTTATGAATATGATACTGGAGTTATGATCTCTGTATATATGTATGGTGTGAACAATTAGTATGGACCTATATGATAAAGGTTTTCATGTGTACAGTTATTTGGCTATAGTTATAAAATAAGGTGTATGATATTGCTAAAACTTAATAAATAAATTAATGATATGTGTGATATTATATGGTATTGTATGATAAGCATTTCCTTACTGGGCTTTTAGCTCACCCCCTTACTTTCCCCCTACAGGCAATAGACAGGGAACATTGAATGTAAGTTTGATGAGTTGGGTCAGTTCTGGTATGTATACTGCGAGGGGCTATGGACGAGCAAACGGTCTAGAACGCCAGTGGAGCCTTGGTTTTGTTTTTTTTTATAGTAAAGTAATCTCAGCTCAGTGGGGTGTTACAAATTTATTTTTTTTGCACTCAACTACTTATTTTGTTTTTAATATGAATGATCATTCACCTTTTTGCATATTTATTGTAAAACCCACTGTGTATTTCCAAACAGCTTTGAATCTTTTTAATTAATGCATCAAAATTAGTATTTTGTAAAATAAGGAAAAATATTGGGGCGTTACAGTTGGTATCAGAGCCGATCGTTCCTTAGCCCGAAGGATACTCACAGTATACATACAGAAGACTAAAAAGATCCCTCTCACTATAACGTAAGTGTTAGTATTAATATGCTCAGTATTGCTATTAATAGTTTTATATGTGATACATAGATTTTTTTTGTTAAAATATGTTTCCTAGAATTAGAGCCTCATCTGTAGTGGGTGCTTAGAGAAATTAAGAGAATATTACCCCTTATGATTGATTACACTTTTTACGAAGAAGATGAATAGGTTTTATATTTCTTTATTGCCTTGAATTGAATCTAGGAAGGACAGTGTTCCTTTCTTGAAAATTTAGAATAAATTATATTACGAATTCATAAGACTTTGTTTGATAAATATAATATTACTAGTTAAGCTTGACAACATTAAGTTTAGATATGTTCATGGAATCTTTTCTCCCTATAATTGAACTCTTTTGTTTCTTTTAAATCAACCTTTCTTGTAAGAGCTCACACATGCAATTAGAAGATCAGTTAGAATCTTTGTGAAAGGAACAACCTGTAGAGGTGGGGGCTAAGGATGTGCGTTCCGCTGACCCACAAATGGTTGATGTTCCAGAGAACCCAATAGTAGTTAAGGCTAACGATCTAATAGAGGCATTGGAAGGAATGTGAGCATGACTAAGACGATTTGTTGAAGAGTTTCCACAGGCTCAGCACAATAGATCACCAACACTAGTAGTGGAACTTGAAGCACATAATGAAATGTACCAATAGCCAACTAAGTATCGATGCATAGAATTGCACCTGTCTACAAATGGTTAAAGATGAAGTCTCTACACCTAGTTATGAAAGGAAGCCCAACCTATAGGGAGTAGGGAATGATTTAAGATAGTGGATGCTATACTAGACTAGATAGGGTATTTTATGAAACTCACTTATTAAGAAAGATGAAAGAATAGACCTATAAGGAGCAAGTACTATCTTGATGGATATTCTATGGATACACACCCCTAAGTTAGATGGTAAGAAGTATGAATATTGTATATGAAGACTTTAGAGAAAAGTCTATTATACAAATTGGTCCAAAGAGGACTATGCCATCACGTAGAAAGGAGTGTAGCGTACTGAACAGAATCTAGAATAAGAAGTTAAAAAGAAACCTGATATAATTTTTTTTTAAAGTAATGACTTATGAAGGTATCTTGAACACCAAGAGATAAGTAGAGCATCAACAAATATTAGATTACCGAAGAAAAATGGTAAGTTTCAAACTCAAGGTCAGCTACTTTGTGAGGAGACAATAAAGTAAAATGCGCATGGTTTCGATAAAGACAATTTCAAAGGAGGAAGAAAAAGAAGATTTAGACACGGCTAACAATTTGGGTACAACATGAATGAGAGGCAACACAGAGGACAACTATACAGAACAATTCAAACTTGACAACTTGGAGATCATAGATATAGCTTCGTAAAGGATGAAAAAAAAAATTGGAGATCATGAGTGATACATCTAGAAGAATTTCATGGAACGACAAGGACCATACGAGTTTTTGTGAAGTGTTGGGATTATAAAATGATCAAGCAACATAAAAGGCACAGAGTATGCAAATGATACTACAATCCACTCATGATTTGGTTTGTGGACAATAGTATGAGTATGTTTAAGTGAATAGAAGCAAATAAAAAAAAAAAACTTACAAAAGTGTTAATTTTGGTCAAGAGAGGTGACATTTCTATGCTATATAGTGTTAGAAGAAAGAATGACATCAGATCTGCCAAAAGTTAAAGTTGTCAAGAGCTAAGAATTCAGACAAATATTTGAAATTTTCTCGACCTAGAGGGCTAGTAATGGAGCAATATCCTAGAGGAACATACTAAGATGGAATACGACAATAGCCATTGTTTGGAAAATAATTAAAGTTTATCTAATTGGAAGTGAGGAACTTATAAGGAAAAGGGATGTATACATTGATAACATGATTGCATTCAGATATGGAATGAAGATGCTTAAGTGAAGTATGGACTTATTTTTAAAGGTAGTTTAGGAAGTACGAGTCAAAGAGCCCTGACTAAATAATTATAAAAAGTGAGTCTCTAGTAGCAAATCAGATACAAGTGGGGTGTAGGAGGTATAATAACGATGAACAGAGTAAGGTCTGTTCGGCATGATTTGTCAATCATGTATATAGTATCCTTACCCCGACAACTTGGTTGATTGATATATTATGAGATTACATGATTAACCTATGGTTAAATAGTAAATGATAAATAAATAATTGGGCTACCTAACCTATGTTAGGGTTGAACTCGTTTTAAAGGGTTACTAATGCACTTACGATATTTTAGCATATGTAAGGTATGATCTTACTTAACTAAAAGTAGATGGTCTGTACTCGAATGTAAGTTGGTTTTAGATTTTGGAGGTCTTAACAGTGCAATTAAGAAGTTGGGATTTATTTTGTGAACTATAGAGGTCTACAATATGTAAGACATAAATATGGTTAGAAAAATACATGGTATTATAAATATGAAAGTGATGTGATACCCAGAAGGTTAGTATAATAGAAGAAACAATCATTGAACACAATCACACAAATCTATCAGCATTGCAGATTTAGACTTCATCAGTATAGCAATGTAACACCACCTGATGAAATATGGAGAAAAGTAGGACAAATGGCTGATACTACTGGAAGGATTCCTCTTTGGATAATAGGTACTGTAACTGGTGCTCTGCTGATCGGTTTACTTGGTATTTTCTTTTATGGTTCATATTCTGGATTAGGTTCATCTCTTAGTTAATATTTAGTTAATAAATGATAAAATGAAATTTAGATGCTTATGGGCGATATCTAATAAAACTGTCATTTGGAATTGAGATCTCATTCAAAGAGAAGGATACCAAATATCTGGAGTTTCTTTTTGTATATTATATGGATGATCTGATCCGCGAGGACCATGATTGGGAATTGCTTGATCGTCTTTCTTCGAGGAAGGGACAAAACATAATCAACTTGAATTCAGCACATCTATTTGAAATCTTAGTGAAAGACTGAATTTGTTATCTCATGTTTGCCTAGAAGATAAAAGTAAGTGTGGAAAACTAGATAATCTCATAATCAAGTCAACTTGGTTGAAAGGAGTAATGGAGGACCAAGCACCATAGGAGAGATTAGCGAAGAAAATACAATAGAGTGATACAAGAAAGTGACTACAAAAGAAACCAACAGCGGTTGCCTAGAAAAAATGGGAAGGCGTGACAAGTGCAATGAATACATGGATAAAGGATATCAAGAAGTGAATGTTAGACAAAAAAGTGGTCGAAATGGATCATTAAATATTTATATATAGAAGACTTTTTTTAAGAGCTTACATGTTTATTTCCAAGTGTCATGGAACAAGTGTCTATCGATGAGTGAGTAACATCTATGAAATTGAAAGAATGACACTGTAGCCTTATAGTAGAAAATCAAGTAGAGAAGTAAGATTTTTATACGTAATAACATTTAACTAAAGAGTGGGAATGATTAAAGAGAAGTTTGCATAAGGTCTTCTACCCTACTCCTTGTGTTTATTATTTTGTATTGTATTATGTGTTCTCGAGTGACATGTAAGGATGTTCATTTAGAGAATAAATAGTTTTACTCTTAATAGCATGTAAGGATGCTTATAGAAGAATAAATAGTTTCACTCTTAATGTCATGTAAGGATGGTCATAAGAGAAGAGTTTTTTTTATAATATTATGAGCATGCTATTGCAAAACTTATGTATTTAAAGCATGTATATGTAATTTATTATGATAGAGTACGTTTTGATATTTAAATAATGTATAGAGAAATAATAATGCTTAATTAGTAAGTTATTTGTATTATATGTGTTATGGATTGATCGACAAGATATAGGTTAATGCATATTTGTTGGCTCCATATAGTAGATAAGGAGGTAATGTGGTAAGTGGTGAAAGACATGAAGATTCAACACCCCGAGTGTTGGTAAGTTAAATTTCGAGGACGAAATTTCTTTTAAGGAGGGTAGAATGTAATATCCAGTTTAAAATAGTATTTAATTTTTCGTTTGGATATTAATTGTGCGAGGATAATTAATTCATTTATTTGTGTTGTTAGTGAGTTGATATTATTGCTAAGAGTAGTTGTACCATTTTTTAAAGAAAGTTAAAGTTGTATTGACTACGAAAGTAAAATATTATGATATTTTCATAAGTAGGTAATCGTTTAATTAAAGCCCGATATGAAAGTCCATTAGGTTTTTATAATATATTTATTAGATTTAATTAATTGTATAAGTGGTATTAAATAATATTATTATTTGATTAATGTTAGAAAAATCGTAAGTTTAGAGAAATTCGCAGGTTTAGAAACTGTTTTACGAAAATGACCATATCTGGAGTTTTATAACTCCGATTGAGGTGATTCCAGTGGCGTTGGAAAGATAATTCAAAGATCTATAAATTTTGTAGAAATAACCATATCATAATTCGTAATTTTTTAGGTGAAAACTAAGCCCTAAAGTTACGAGATTTAGAGGTTACAATTTAAATTTAAAAGTAAGATATTTGTTTATTTAATAATTTATTATATTGTTATTGCTATTATGTTAATATTATTATTATTCATAAAACTAAACCTAATAAGAGTCAAAATAGTATAGGTTTCATTAACCCTAAAATTATATCGTTCTATTCTTCCCATCTATCTGAGCAAGACTAACCCTAAAATTTTCAAATTCTTTCCATTACATCCTTAGCCAAATCTATACCACTCTTCACTCTCATCTTTGATCACCATCATCTTATGTCTATTGATCCAAGCAGCTCGATATATTTGAGGTAAGAAACTCTACATTTACTTATTTATTGATCACAATAGGAGAATATTCGTAGGTCTCCTTTTCTTATTTTTCAGAATGAAACATGTTTCAGTAAAACTGTCATATCTCTTTAAATACTCATCCGATTCTCGCAATCTTGGTGCCTATAGAAAGCTTATTCAATTTCCCATAATTCTTATGAAGAAAGGTTTTACTGAATCGAAATTTATCTATGTCAAAAATTAGTATTTCTAGGCTGTTTGTTGTAAATCGTTTTTTTATATTTTCTATATAAGTTGTCTCAGTAAAATTCAAATATCTCTCTGAATAATGATCTGATTCTAGCTATCTTGGTACCGTTGAAAAGATAATTCAATTTTCTAAATGTTTTATGAAGAAACCATTCACTAATTATTGAATATTCTAAGTCAAAATTATTGTTTTATTGCTGTAGTTCGAAATCCATTTGTTTCAGGATTTCTAGAAAATTGTTTCGGTATAATATCTATATCTCTTACGTTATAACTCCGATTTTAAAGATTTTAGTGTCATTAGAAAGGGAATTCGATCTTCTAAAACTTTTATGGAGAGAGTATTCTCTGATTTGGAATATTTCAGTATCAAAACTTTGGATTCCCGATGTCTACTGTGATTCGTTACTCCATATTTCTTCTCAGAAATAGTTTTAGTAAAACTATCATAACTCTCTCAGTTTTAATCCATTTTTAGTGATCTTTATATCATTGGAAATATAATTTAATTTTCTATAATTTTTATGAAGGAAACTTCCACTGAATTCGTGTAGTTATTGGTCAAAAATAGTATTCTTTCTGCTGTACTGTAAGAGTACGAATTTTAATGTTAGAGCCTTGACCCATGTGTTATTATAGGTAGTAGTGACGAGATAACAAGTTTAAGCATCGGGATTTGAGGTAAGGAAATTAGATAGTTTTGTATGTGTTTATCTGGATAAACTTAAATTCTTTATGTATTGAAATATGATTTATGATTTGTTATTATGAATATGTGTATGGTACTGAGAATGTGTGGTATGGACACAATATGAGTTTGTGAATTGATACATAGATTATGGTTGTATGAACAGTATATATTGTATGTTGTATTTGTATGTTGCATGTTGTATGTTGTATGCTAACGTCTCAGGTAAAGTGGGGGACCATGGTGGGGTATGATACGGGATAAGGCCGTTGAATGTAGAGATACCCTACCCTACATTTTACTGAGTCGTGTATGAGATTGTTATGGTGGGTATGATACAGTGATGTTACTGTTGAATATAGAGATACCCTATCCTATAACAATGGTAGGGCTGCATAGGCCCAGGTTATTATATGGGCAGATTAGGCCCAGAATACTTTAGGGCCAGGCTAGGCCGGGTTATGTAAGAAATGGCTATGATATGTCAATGTTATGGTAATTACATTATTATTTATAGTATTGATATGATTATGTTATGAATATGATACTGGAGTTATGATCTCTGTATATATGTATGGTGTGAACAATTAGTATGGACCTATATGATAAAGGTTTTCATGTGTACAGTTATTTGGCTATAGTTATAAAATAAGGTGTATGATATTGCTAAAACTTAATAAATAAATTAATGATATGTGTGATATTATATGGTATTGTATGATAAGCATTTCCTTACTGGGCTTTTAGCTCACCCCCTTACTTTCCCCCTACAGGCAATAGACAGGGAACATTGAATGTAAGTTTGATGAGTTGGGTCAGTTCTGGTATGTATACTGCGAGGGGCTATGGACGAGCAAACGGTCTAGAACGCCAGTGGAGCCTTGGTTTTGTTTTTTTTTATAGTAAAGTAATCTCAGCTCAGTGGGGTGTTACAAATTTATTTTTTTTGCACTCAACTACTTATTTTGTTTTTAATATGAATGATCATTCACCTTTTTGCATATTTATTGTAAAACCCACTGTGTATTTCCAAACAGCTTTGAATCTTTTTAATTAATGCATCAAAATTAGTATTTTGTAAAATAAGGAAAAATATTGGGGCGTTACAACTTCCTCCCGAAGTAAGGCTTTATCAAGTCTTCTCCCGAAGACCAATCTCTTGTTCAGTCAAGTAGTTCTTCACAACCTCTAGGATAGAGTAAGAACAGAAATAGAACAACTAGAACCTAGATGAACAACTAGGCTCTCACAAAACAAAGAAAGACTCTCTTCTCTCAAAAGATAAATGTAGAAAATGAATAATGGAAGAGGTAATTCGAATGGTTGCTCTCTAGGCTCTATTTATAGATCATAGAAACCAAAGAGGCAACTACAAGTTCGAATTAGCAGCTGTACAAAGACTTTCCAAAAGAAACACGATCTGCTACATCAGATTCGGATGCTGACGAAGCAGATCTGCCCAGAAACGGGAAACTTACTAAAATCGGGTCCGATCTTCTTTCAATGCTTGATTCCTGCCAAAAACAGATTAGATATTCTGATTGTATCAAGATACAATCAAAATTAATAAGGAAAAGGCAATAAACAAAGTTTCCCTAAAAAAGACAACTTTCCAAAAGAGAATTCCTTCTCTTTTGAGAAGTTTTCAACAAAGGAAAGTTCAGCTGAAAGTGCAACTTTCCAAACAAGGAAAATGGCAACTAATAACCGAATAAAAGAGGTAAGATTTCGAAAATGAATGCATAGCAATCTTACCATAAAAAGGAAAAATTATTTTGTCAACTAACTTGCCAAAAAAAAGACTTTACAATCTCCCCCTTTGGCACTTTAGATGAACAAAATAATTTTTAACACAAAGTACCTGCAGGTTAAAGTTAGCCATAACAAATAACTACTCCCCCTGAGTAACACAATCGAAAACCAACAATAACTAAAGAAACATGCTAACTTTTAAACCAAATAAGTTCACAGGTACCAAACACAACTCCCCCTGGAAAAAGGGTCTAGAGTTGATAAAAACAAATTGAATGCTCAATAAAATGCACATTAATTAAGAAATATTTTGACAACTAAATTGCCAAAAAAGGACCTAACAATCTCCCCCGTTGGCACTTTAGATAATCAAAATATTATTAATTAACAAACACCTACAAAATAAAGTTAGCAAAATAAACATAAAAACTCCCCCTGAGAAGCACAACATTAAACCAAAATAAACAGCTAACTTTGACCAAAGATGAACACAAACACAAACCTCAACTCCCCCTAGACAGTTGAGTATACAATTACTCCCCCTTTTTGTTTATCTATAAGGGCCAAAGACAAAAGGAAATGAAAAGATAGAAATATGTCCAACAAAAACAAAAAGAAAGAAAACTCATGCCCCATAAAGCTTGATCAATGAGGACAACTGCTTGGACATCTCTTGCTAAACCTCCTCCATGGCAGCAAGACGATTGGAGCAGCAAGAAGAGCATTTGAGGGGGCTTGTTTAGATTCCACCATTTTCCTATTTGGGATGCCCTAGGTTCTTTGTTCTCACTATTTTGATCTGAAAGAGACAATGAACAGCAAACAAGCAAGAGAGACAAAGAAATAGAATCGGGTAGGTGGTGAGAGTGAATGACATAAATTGGTTGAAATAAACATGGGAGAGTTTAGCAAAAAGGAAACCAATTTCAACATATTTGAGAAACCACCAGCCCACGATTACAAAAGGAAACTGCCCACTCCTTGCAACTTCTTTCCCCTTTTTTTTAAAAAAAAATAAAAGGAAACTAGAATTACCAACAATATTTCCAAAAATAAGTCAATCTTTCAAGATTAAAGACACATTACATATAAAAGATCAATCTTTAAATGGAAACATATCAAAAATAAATCAAAGAAGAATGAATGTTGATACTTACCATTTATGCACAAGATTTTCTTGACCCATGAAGCAAGTCACACGCCTCCCTCTCTTTTTTTATTTTTTTTTATTTTTTTAATTAAAACTGAAAATAAAATAAAATATAATGTGTACAATAAATATATGTGATTCGAATCAAGCAAAGAAATCAAATATCATTGACAATTGACAAAATAAAATACATGTTATGCTTTTAAGGAAAATAACTAATTAGTATCTCATGAAATAATCATACTAATTGATGTTAAGGAAAAAGATATGCATGTTGCGAAAATTGTGTACCGGGATTATCAATTTAATTTTAATAGAGGAGACTTACAGAATTGAACACACTTGTCAGACATAAGTGTGTGCAGTGAAAATAGGATCATTGTCCTTGGCAAGATTTTTCATTTTCGCCTTTTTCAATTTGATCCCGCAACTGGATGCTTTCACACCATACTGAAGGTAGCCCTTTTCTATGGTAGTGCATCCTCATCATAGTTGCTAATTACAATGTTCCAGCTTACTCATCAGATGGCTTTCACACCTCAGTATGGGTAGCTCTATTCCAGCGAGGGGCCTGACAAGTCTGAAACAAAAATTGCTCAACTCTGTATAAGAACATTATTTAATCCTAGACACAAATAAAGAGTAACATGAACCTTTTAACACAACATCACAAAGTATGATCAGACAGAGATCCTAACTAATTATATTCCAAAAGCATAAATATGATTTGTCAAAATACAATGATAGAAGATTAAGAGCTAGAGATGAATCACATAACACTATTGTACAAGAATTATGAACAAATAAAATTAAACAATGCAAACTCCCAAAGACTTTCTGAGGGAGTCAAAGCGACTTGCATCTAGGGCCTTTGTGAAAATATCAGCTAATTGTTTTTCAGTATCAACATATTCTAATTGCAATGATTTATTTTCAACAAGTTCCCTGATAAAGTGGTGTCTTATGTCAATGTGCTTTGTTCTAGAATGTTGAACAGGATTTTTGGAAATATTTATGGCACTAGTATTGTCACAAAAAATTGTCAAAACACCCAATTCAAACCCATAATCAATCAACATTTGTTTCAACCACAATAGTTGAGTACAACAACTGCCAGCAGCGATGTACTCAGCTTCGGCAGAGGATAAGGAGATGGAATTCTGTTTCTTGCTATGCCAAGATACTAGATTATTCCCAAGAAAGAAACACCCTCCACTTGTGCTCTTTCGATCATCGGCATTTCTGCCCAATACGCATCACTAAAACAAGCAAGATTTGAATTGGTATCTTTCGAGTACCAAATTCCATAATCAGGAGTGCTATTAACATATCTAATAATCCTTTTCACAGCTGATACATGAGATTCCATAGGATTACTTTGATATCTAGCACACACTCCCACACTGTAACATATATCAGGACGACTAGCGATTAAATACAAAAGACTTCCAATCATGCTACGATAGAGTGTAGTGTCTACCTTTACTCCATTCTCATCTTTTGTTAATTTCGGTGTGGTGCTCATAGGAGTACTTACCTCGCTTAGCCGATTCAAGGCCAAATTTCTTGACAAGGTTCTTAGCATACTTGCTTTGAGATACAAATGTACCTCCTTCCATTTGTCTCACTTGAAGACCCAGAAAGAAATTAAGCTCACCAACCATGCTCATTTCAAATTCACTTTTCATTTGATCAACAAATACCCGCACTTCATGGTTAGATGTAGAACCAAAAACTATATCATCAACATAAATTTGAGCAATGATAAAATCAGATTTTATATGTTTGATGAAAAGAGTTTTATCCACACTACCTCTGTGATAGCCATGAGAAAGTAAAAATTGAGTCAACCTTTCATACCAAGCTCGAGGAGCTTGTTTCAGACCATACAAAGCTTTTTCAAGTTTGTATACATGGTCTGGAAATTGAGGATCTTCAAATCCTTTTGGTTGCTCAACATAAACTTCCTCATTCAAAATACCATTTAGGAAGGCAGATTTCACATCCATTTGAAACAATTTAATATTCGGTAATACAAGCAATACACAAAAGTAAACGAATTGATTCTAATCTTGCAACAAGAGCAAAAGTTTCATCAAAATCAATACCTTCTACCTGTGTGTACCCTTGAGCCACCAAACGAGCCTTGTTTCTCACAATTGTACCGAACTCATCACTTTTATTTTTAAACAACCACTTTGTTCCAATAACATTTATACCTTTTGGTCTTCGGACCAAAATTCATACCTTGTTGCGAACAAATTGGTTGAGTTCCTCTTGCATTGCATTGAGCCATTCCTCAAAGGTCATGGCTTCCTTCACATTTTTCGGTTCATATTGAGAAACAAAGCATAGAAAGCTGATTAAATTAATATACCTTCTGCGAGTTACCATGCTTTCTTCAGGATTTCCAAGGATGAGATCTTTTGGATGATTCGGTTTGACTCGGTGCTTGGTTCTTTACGAATAGAGTCGATGATGATGTTTGGATGAGTCAAGATAGACGGTTACGGTTCTCCGGTTTCGGTTGCGAGCAGATTCGTCCTTTGCGGCATCGGCAATGGGTTGTTGCATCGGGATCCGTCGTTACAACTTCCGGAGGAGTATCCATGAGACTATCTATCTTGGCTTCGTGGAAAACTACGAAAAATCTCTAAAATCATCAACAACCACATTAGGCGATTCCAAAACGAGTTTGAGTTCTCATGTTATAAACACGATAAGCTCTCTTGTTTAAGGAATATCCAATAAACACACCAACATCACTTTTAGCATCAAATTTACCAATATGCTCACGATCTCTATAGACATAACACACACATCCAAAAACATGAAAATGACTTACATTAGGGCGCTTACCTTTCCAGATTTCATAAGATGTTTTTGAGGTACCTGGACGAATAAACACTCTGTTTATTATGTAGCAAGCTGTGTTAATAGCTTCAGCCCATAAGCGCTTTGTCAACTTCTTGCTATTTAACATCACTCTTGCCATTTCCTGCAATGTTCGATTCTTCCTCTCAACAACTCCATTTTGTTGAGGAGTTTTGGGAGCTGAAAATTCATGAGTTATACCTGTAGACTTGCAAAAATCATCATACACGTAATTTTCAAACTCCTTACCATGATCACTTCGAATTCGAACAATTTTCACAATATTACAACCTTTCTCAACTCTTAATCTCGGACAAAGAGTTTTAAAGGCATCAAAAGTGTCGATTTTTCTCTTAAGAAATCTACCCAAGTAAAACGAGAGAAATCATCAACACACACAAAGATATATCGTTTACCATTCAAACTTTCAACTTGGATTGGACCCATAAGATCCATGTGAAGCAATTCCAATACCTTTGAGGTATTGATATCGGTTCTGAGCTTGTGAATGATTTTTAATTGCTTCCCAAGTTGACACGGTTCACACTTACCTTTACTTTCCTTACCAAGCTTGGGAAGACCTCGAACAATACCTGCATTTGACAATTTTTTCAGGCTTTTAAAATTAATATGCCCAAGCTTGGCATGCCACAGATCTGTGGTGTTGTTGATAGCTGAATGACAAGTAAACACAGGGGTTAGAGTGTAACAGTTATCATTGGATCGAAATCCTTGCAATATACATTCATTGTCTTCATTCGTAACATAACAATGATCACTATCAAAAGAAACGAGAAACCCTTGATCACGTATTTGACCGATGCTAAGTAAATTAGCTCTCGGTCCTTCAACTAACATCACATTTTTCGATCTTGGTAACCCTTCAAAATTTAGAGTTCCCATACCAACAACTTTTCCGTATAGGCCATTACCAAAAGTGACTTCTCCACATGGCATAGGCCGATTGTTAGTCAAAAAGTCCTTGTCACCTGTCATATGTCTAGAGCAACCACTGTCAAAATACCACATTTGAGATGCAGCAGTTTTATCAGAAAAACCAGCTAGACAATTCTTTTTCACCCATATTTGTTTCAAACCTTTATGTTTCTTTTGAGATTTTTCCAAATTATCAAAATAATTTGTTTTAAACAGATTTTTTAACGTGAAACATTTAGGTCTGATATGTCCTTTTCTACCACAAAAATGACAAGTGGGAACAAATCTTTTTACCTGAGATCTTACTCTTTTCGAAAATCCTGGAGATTTTGCAGCATCAGAAGCTGTTCTTGCTGCAACAGGCTGTGAAACGGCAGAGTTTGTAGCCTCAAGGTGATTCGTTGGAACACTAGATTTTACAAACTTCGTGACTCCAGATTTTTCCATTCCATTAGAACCAAGGCATGCGAAACCTCTCTGACCTGCATTCTGAGCTTTTTCAAAAATAGAAGATCCAGGGTTAAGCATTTGAACATTTTTCTTAAAATTTTCAAGTTCCTTCTTTAATAGAGAGATTTTTTCATCTTTATCACAAAAACTTGTCTCATATTCTTTTATTTTCAAATCACACATTTCAATCTGATGAGACAATTTTTTATTCAATTTATTCAACTCTCTATTTTCGAAGCAACTTTGAATCCATTTTTCATACATGACTTTGTATGATTCGGCAAGAGATTCTTCACGGATTTCGGACTCATCCGAATCGATTCCTCTTGTTTGGTGGTATTATTCGGACATACCAATCTAGCTTTCACTGTGAATCACACAACACATTAGACATAACAGAGGTTAGGGCAACATTTTCAGAATTATCTTCATCACTTTCGGTTTCATCATCACTCCAAGTGACATTGAAACTTTTCTTATTCTTTTTCAATGTGTTTGCACACTCAGCTTGAATATGCCCAAAACCTTCACATTCCCTGCACTGAATTCCCTTTTTGTTAGAGACAGATGGTTTAATAAAAATATTACCTTTTGAACCTTTCGAAATATTCTTTTTATTTCCCATCTTTTTCATATATTTCTGAAAATTCTTAGTTAATAAAGCAATCTCATCATCACATTCACTATCAGAATTTTCATTATCAGCAACTTTCAAAGCAATACTTTTACCTTTATCAGCAATGGATTTGGGTTTGTCCTTTTGTTTAATCTGTTGATTTAATTCAAAAGTACGTAAGGAACCCATCAATTCTTCTACCTTCATTGTGCTAAAATCTTTAGCTTCCTCCATTGCTAAAAGTTTAGTATCAAACCTTTCTGGAAGTACTCTAACAATTTTTCTCACAAGAACAGAATCATCAAGCTTTTCACCAAGAGCAAAATATTCATTAGCAATGTCAGATAATTTTTCATAAAATTCAGTTAAAGTTTCATTATCAGACATTCTAAGCTCATCAAATTTAGTTTGAAGCATGATAAATCTAGATCTTTTCACATCAGAAGTTCCTTCAAACTGAGTTTGAAGGATCTCCCAAGCTTCCTTAGCAGAAACACAAGATGATATAAGTTTAATGTAACCCTCACCTACACCATTAAAGATAGCATGCAAGGCTTTGCTATTGTAGGCAGGAAGTTTATCATCTTCAATAGACCATTCCAGTTCAGATTTTATAGTAGTATTACCTGAAGAATCTGTCTCAACTGGAAGAGACCAACCTGAAAGAACCATTCTCCAAGCTTTCTCATCTTGAGATTTGATGAAGGCTCTCATTCTAACTTTCCAATAAGGATAGTTAGAGTCATTAAGAAATGGTGGTCTAGAAATAGAACTTCCTTCTGCAAAAAATGACATTTTAACACAAAAACGTTATAGGACCACACTAAGAGTTTAGTGTCCCGCTCTGATACCAATTGAAAAACCGAGTTTTTGCAAATGTCAGTTGTATATAAGAAAATATAAAAACTGTACGCGTTTGCAGCAGCAGAAAATAATTACGTTTACAAAGAAAGCGAACGAAGCGAGAATATAAAATATTTGCAGAAAAATAAATAACTTGACACAAGAGATTTATACGTGGTATCAGTGTTCTCCCGAACACTCCTAGTCCACGGGGCCACGCCCAGAGAATGAAATCAATTAATAAAGTATCAAAATTACAAAGACAATTGACTTAAACAAGTTTAGACTCCCTCTAAAGTATTGCCGCAATCCTTTGTAATCCACTTTATGAATCTGACTTCTTGAAACACCTTCAAGCCCGAACTCCCTTCGTCTTTGAAGTGTGAGTGCTTACTTCCTCCCGAAGTAAGGCTTCAACAAGTCTTCTCCCGAAGACCAAGTGCTTACTTCCTCCCGAAGTAAGGCTTTATCAAGTCTTCTCCCGAAGACCAATCTCTTGTTCAGTCAAGTAGTTCTTCACAACCTCTAGGATAGAGTAAGAACAGAAATAGAACAACTAGAACCTAGATGAACAACTAGGCTCTCACAAAACAAAGAAAGACTCTCTTCTCTCAAAAGATAAATGTAGAAAATGAATAATGGAAGAGGTAATTCGAATGGTTGCTCTCTAGGCTCTATTTATAGATCATAGAAACCAAAGAGGCAACTACAAGTTCGAATTAGCAGCTGTACAAAGACTTTCCAAAAGAAACACGATCTGCTACATCAGATTCGGATGCTGACGAAGCAGATCTGCCTAGAAACGGGAAACTTACTAAAATCGGGTCCGATCTTCTTTCAATGCTTGATTCCTGCCAAAAACAGATTAGATATTCTGATTGTATCAAGATACAATCGAAATTAATAAGGAAAAGGCAATAAACAAAGTTTCCCTAAAAAAGACAACTTTTCAAAAGAGAATTCCTTCTCTTTTGAGAAGTTTTCAACAAAGGAAAGTTCAGCTGAAAGTGCGACTTTCCAAACAAGGAAAATGGCAACTAATAACCGAATAAAAGAGGTAAGATTTCGAAAATGAATGCATAGCAATCTTACCATAAAAAGGAAAAATTATTTTGTCAACTAACTTGCCAAAAAAAAGACTTTACAATACTTTTAGCCACGGACCTTTTAACACAACACAATAATAATAATTTATAATTAATTAGTTACAATTTTTTTTATCTTTAGTCACAAATATTGTTGTGAATAAAAGTAAGATTTTTTATAGTGAACTCACATTTATAAATGGCGCTTAGTATTTTTTATATTTAGTTCATATGGGACAATATTGTGTATAATAAATTAATAGAGTAGTGGTATATTAGAAACAACATAATCAAATACAAAAAAATTTATTATCAATGTAAATCAATTGTTAACAAAATTTTTTTAAAAAAAAAATTTGTTAACAAAGTTATAGTACATGGAAAAGCTAGTAAAAGCTTGGTCTCCATGGAAAATGCAAATCAAATAATATAAACTTCAAAACAATTTCAAATCCAAACATAAATTAAGAACAAACAAAAGAATGCAAATTATAGGCACACCGGAAATTAAAAAGAAGAGCAAAACAATATGTATGTATATATAAATCAGAACATGTGAGTATATATATATATAATATTTATATGTAGTGCTTAATTGGTGTCAAGCCCATTTTGCCAAAACAGACATACAACCAGCACCAAGAAGAAGAGAGAGATTTGCCCCTAATTGAAGCCTAATATTGTTTAGCATTCTTGGGTTCATGAAATCAGCAGCTAATAGGTCAACCAAGGCCATGTAAATCAAAATACCAGCTGCAGCAGCATTGAAAAGCCCTTCAACTATTAATGAGGTTGGACTATTTTCATTGTAAACACTCGAAATTCCAATGCCAATTGCAATACCAACTGGGGTTGTCAGTGAAAAGAATGCTGCCATCATTAGGATTGATTTAATTTTGAACTTTGCCTACACATAACAAAAAATTATTAATTATCTTCTCTATATAAACCTACAAAATACATGTATATATAGTTGATGAAGCTAAATAAAATGAGTAATGTGGCATCATCAATACAATGCATTAGAGTATGAATGGTATTTCACATAAACAAACATTTGAGAGTATTAGACCATTTGTAAAGGTCACTCTAGTAATTATTAATGGATAATTGCGGTAAAACTCTCAATACTTTTACTTTGCTTGTACTTAACCCCTAAAATTCAAATTTTACCGATAAAATCTCTAAAACTACAATACCATTAGCAATTTACATTTTTTATTCAAATTTAGCTATTAAGTATCATGTAGGCATGTCTATGTATACACAGAGTATTGTCTACATCAACATAGTGTACACATGGTATAATTTTATTGGGTCATTTAAATAAATATTTAAAAATAAATAAAATTTAAAATTAATTAATCTAAAATCATAAAAAAAATCTTTTTTTCTTTCTTCTTTAAACCCTAATTTCCTAAAATAAAATAATAAAAAAAACAAAAAAATTTATCATTATTATTATTATTTTATGAAAAAACTCAGAACCCTAATCCCCTTTCCTATTCACGCTCTCTCTCTGAAATTCTTTCCAACCTCGCCACCATGGAAACTTAAAAATCTACTCGGTCTCCTGGGAACAGACCTTCAACGTTTAGAGGATAGACAACTCCAAGTGCTCCAACAAATATTGGGATCTTGGTGTGCGCATCTCCTTAGTTCAATCTATCACCATGGAAACCTGGTTCGAGATGTAGACATGAAGGTTGAAGCCCTCCTCTCCATCACCTGTGATCGCAGGAGACGTCGACCCACCTACACCCTCTCTCTCTCATGGTGGAGCATCATTGGAAAAAATACAAAACTATTTCACTCATAAACTCATGCAAGAGAATAAGTTGTGGCTATGTAGGGAGATCGTGCAATCCACAGGTTGGTAAGAGGAGAGGAACGATGAAAGTTAGTTTTTGGCAAGAGAGAGGGACATAGAAGAGAGAGAGAGGGGGATGTTGTCCGACTTGCGACTGGCTGGGAGAAAACTTAGTCTCGGGGTTGAGTCAAGCTTCAACGACTTGGGTTGAACTTCACATTGAAGGGTCTGGACGGCAAGGAAGATGCTCAGGTGGTGAGGTTTGGGCCGTGGTGGAAGGAAGAGGGTGGCAATGGCTGGGAAGAAAGGGAATGGTGGTGGGTGGTGGATGGCGGCTAAGTTTAGGGCATTGAGAGAGAGCACGAGAAGAATAGATAGAACTTTTTTAGAAAATTAGGGTTTTTTATTTTTATTCTTTTTTTATGATTTTAGATTAATTTATTGTAAATTTTATTTATTTTTATATATTTATTTAAACGGGCCAATAAAATTATTCCATGTGTAACTATGACTACGTAGACAATACCGTGTGTACACATGGACATGCCCACATGGCACATAACAGCCAAATTTGGATGAAAATGTAAATTGCTAACAGAATTATAGTTTTGGGGGGTTTTGTCGCTAAAATTTGAATTTTGGGGGTAAAGTGCAAGCAAAGTGAAAGTATTGGGGGTTTTGGCGCAATTAACCCATTATTAATTGATTTTTATAGGAGTTTTTACAAAAATACTAGATTTTAGGTGAAAGTTTATAATTTTACTATCACGAAAAAATTTTTTACAAAAATAATTTTTTATATAAAATAACTGGAAAACAATAAAACAGAATAATTAAAAGTAATATTAGAACAACTAAAAAATAATAATGGAACAACAATGATAACTTAACAGTATTTTTGATAAATTAATTTATCCCATTAAAAAAATAAGAAATTTTAATATATTGTGTAAAAACTCTATTTTTATATCACCAATCTTAATAGGAAAAAACAATTAGTGGCTTGATTATATATAGTGCAAAATATATATATTTGAGATCCAAAAATATATATAGCAAGGTAATAAGATAGGACTACTTGTGATTTAGTGATTTAACAGAGAACAAATCTTTAGGGAATATTAAAGTTCCCAGATCAAACATATATAAACTCATTTAAACAATAACTATAACAAATCCAAGGACTCCGATTTCTGGTTCTGAAAAAATGTCGTGAAAGTCAAATCTATTTTAAAGAAGGGGGCGTGTAAAGTTGTAACAAATGGAAGGGCGACTATAGCATTTGGAGGGATCCCTGAATTCCTCACCTGAAAGGTTTTATCCCGAAACCAAAGGGCGGGGTCTTAACCAATGATCTATGTGTTGATGACCTATTGCTTGAAAATGGAGATTGGGACATCCCAAAGCTAAATGGTTTATTTGATAAAGAAAATGTGTCCGCAATCGCTAAAGGGGAAAAACCCTCTGGCCAAGGGGATGATAGATGGGTTTGGACACTAGATAAAAGTGACCAGTTTACAAGCAAATCGGCTTATCTGTCTCAAGCTCTGGATAGAGCTCATCATTGTGAGGTAGCTCCGGCTCTTTGGAACAAGTTGTGGAATAGTAGAATATTGGAAAGGCATAAGATCCTGTGGTGGTGCATCCTATCCAATGCGCTCCCTATTAGATCTGTGATTGGTAGACGGTTCCACATTGAGGACACCTGTTGCCCTTTATGTGGCTTGGAGGAGGAATCCATGGAACACCTTTTCTTGTCCTGCGATGTGGCGATGCATTTATGGCGATCTTCACCTTGGGGCATCTATCCTATCTGCAATACTGGGATTCGAATTTGGGATTAGGTCAAATTTATATGGAATCTAAATTCTAGGGGGATCCGAGTGGAAGAAGTTTTCCTGTATGCTTCGATTGTTGTCAAAACTATCTGGAGAGTGCGAAATGATTTTATACATAACAACTCTCATCCGGATGTTTTGAAATGTATTGACCAGATTTATAATTCTTATGCAGAGCTTCATGATACTTTCTTACCTTGCCCTACACCATCTTTGAGGGGGACCTGGAGGCCGCCACATTAGGATTGGATTAAATTGAATTGTGATGTAAGGGTGAGATCATAAAGTATGTGCTTAGCGGTGGTAGCTAGAAACTATCTTGGTACGGTGGTTCGGATACACACGGATCGGTTGGACTTCTCGGATGCATTGTGTGGAGAAGCAGTGGCTTGTTGTGCAGCGGTTTCGTTGACTCTGGAGAAAGGTTTTAAGTTTGTTTTGATTGAGAGTGACTTGAGAGTAGTTATCAATGCTCTCAATGGGACGGAGTCTCATTGGGCGATTGACAATTATATCTCATTTTGTGCTAAGTCATCTCCCTCTTTTATTTGCTGTAATTTTGTGTATGTTAGTAGAACTTGTAATTTTGCAGCCCATAATGTGGCTAATTGGGCTTTTATTCACAAGTTGTATGGGATTATTCCAGTTTTTTCGGTTCCGGAAAACCTATTATGTAATGACCGCGAGGTCTAACTTTGTTTATTAATGGTACGATTACGCTTATTTTTTTTTAAAAAAAATAATAACAAATCATGTGTCACTCCATTAATAATTGATTTAGTTTTTACATGCGAAGCTTCTTAACAGAAAAATACAAAATATATATTGCATAAAACTTTCTTGTCCTGATCGTATATAAACATATATATAGTAGCTAGCTATATATATAGTTAACTTAATTGCTAGGTATAGTTTCACACTTATATTCGTACGATATATCCAACTAGTTATTATATCACATATATATATATATACATCACCTACTGAATTTTATATATATATATATAATATTATTCCTATAACTGAAAAGATGTCGACACTATGACAAAATTTTGAAGACAATTTTGTATATCTATATAATCAAAATGTCATCATCCTTTAATTAAATCGTTCTCTAATAAGATTTCATTATTTGAGAGATTGAACTTACTCGTTTTTTTCCATATATATGATTTAGTCAATATTTAAATATAGCTAGCTAGATCTTTAAGTTAAAATGTATATTTGAATGTGTATATATATATATACATATGAAATATATATTATATATTATTACCTGAACTATGCAACCCCCAAGTCCCATTCCCTCAAAAAATTGATGGAAAGACAAGGCAGCTATTAGGGGTTTTATTGTTTCAGGGCTTTGAGAAGCACCCAATGTTATGCCAATTATAACTGAGTGAACAACAATACCCAACTCCAGTACCTAAATATATACAAACAACCAACCAAAAATATTAATATATAATCTACACTTAACTATATATATAAATATAATTATAATGAACCTTACTTGTGCCACAATACGATGTCGGATTAACTCAGATGAAGTACTAGATTGTTGTAAAGAGCTTGAGCCATGAGAATGACCATGTGAATGAACATGTACGTGACCATCTGTATGCCCCTCGGCGGTTTCTTCATCCAATCCCACTTGTTTATCTCGGCCGCCAGACTGCCTCTTATAATACCCCGTCGCGAAAGAGTCAATCATTAGGGTTCCTATCGCTGACAGCATCGCGGTGAACCCTACAAAGGGAAAATTTCCCCAAGGATTTTCGGGGAGGCAAGGCGAGGACAAGTCATCGAAAGCATCGGGCAGTATGTGAATGAAACCGGTTGCAAGGATAACACCAGCTGCAAATGCCTTGATCATGAAGAAGATGTCATTTTCGGGCCTTAGGGCAGGGACTTTGTTTCCCAATATAGGAAGGCTTACTCCAAAAGCTCCAGCTAAAAGAATGGAAACAATTGCACCAATTTTGAATTTGAGGGCTTCCCTATTTTGGCCTTCTATGGCTTCATAATCACAAGTACAATCCCCAAAAACTAGAGTGGGGAAAACAAAAAATACAATCAAAAGAGATATTTTCTCATGATGAAAATAGTACATGTTGAAAAAGAAATATATAGTTGTAGAAATTGTGTAAAAGAGTTAGAAACAAAGAACTAAATTTAAGGGTTTGGTTTAATTAGTGGGACAATGGGAAAAAAAGATGTGTTTATTGTTATATATATAGGAAATTGAGTATGACCTTTGGAAAGAGATGTGTTCTAAATTCTAATCAAGTTTGATTGGAATTATAAACTTGTACATACTTACGTGCAAAGAATATGATTATTGCCTAATCTTTTAAAGTCAACGTAATTAAATAGAAACATATTATGACATGACAAAATATATTTAACAAAAACTTTAAGCAAAAATTAGAAATAAAAATTGAAGCATGTAATTTTAAGCTTGTTGGTTTCAACCCAGTTATATTGTGAAAAGATAGTTTTCGGAAAAGAAAAAAATTACTAGTACGTACATGCAGATTATTTAAGAAAAAATTGGATTTTTTGTCTCCAACTTTGACACTTATACAATTGTGTCCCTTAAATTATTTTATTTATTTATTTGTCTTTCGAATTTTGAAAATAATTGTAAATTTGTTATTTTGGTTGTGTTTTGCATATTTTTGGAGACAATTTATTGACGATGTAACCCACAAAGTACAAACAATTATTATTACAGTATGAGGGTATTAATTAACAACTTTAAGCTAGTTAACCAAGTATATATAATAATTTTAAACATTCAAATATTAACTCTAAAATTATAAATAAATATGTATACAATCTTAAATTTATTGCATAATTAGACAATAAATCTATGCAAATTTGTTTTAGCATACATTTTTTTTACCATAAGTTAACAATGGATCAATCTTATATCAGATAAATATTTGCAAAAATGAGCGAAATATAACCGAAGGAAAAAAAATTACAATTTGTTTTAAAATTTGAGAGCATTTTTTAAACAAAGAAAAAAAAAATCAATTCAGAAGCTAATTTATTTGAAATTTTATATAAGCCTAGTTCAAACAGTCTAATCGCAGCTTGTGAATTGGAAATTATATATTATATATATATATGTATATACTTTTTTATTTTGAATTACAAGTTTTTTTTAGTTAGATTTTGAACTGCAAGTCTAGTTGTCTTGTTTAAATATTAGAATTATAATGAATGTTATTCAATATACAGATTATGAAGAATTTTACTTCATTTGGAGTAGATCTTACTCCTAATCTTTAAAAGTTGTATAAAAAAAGAGTAGAAACACAAAATCACTATGGCTGTGGTTGAGGTCATTGTGCATATTCTGTAAAAAAGTTAAGATGTGTGCATATTCTGTAAAATATAACATAGAGCTTGTTAGGTGCACTGTTAATTAAGTGTCGTATTGTATATTAAAAAGTAAGTAATAATATGTTTAGATTATTAATTATTAAGACTATAAATTTTAATATAATGTAAATCGTATTATATAATAAATAACAAATGATTTGTATTAGTTTATATTATAATATTTATAAAAGGTCTGGGATTGAGGACTCTGACTCAAACTTAGTTTTGGTCCTGGTCCCAAATCTCGGATTATGATCCAGACTCGATCCAACTCTAGACTCAAAAACTTGGATCCGATTCTCGGCCCAAATCATTAGAGGAGTCAGAGTTAAAGTTGAAGAGTATGGTAAAGATAATATAATTTTACATAAGCTACTAATATAAGTAAATATTAAATATAATATTGTATTAAATAATATAAGATAATCTCACTACACACATAATCCTTAACAATAGAAAAGTAAGTAAATTAAATGGGTTGTAGTGAAAAATGTTACGCATTTGTCTAAATCAATCTAAAACGTAGAATTAGCTTTTTGATGAGGAGACATTGTCTTATTATTTTGGTGTTACTATGCAATTTCTTTTCTCTAAGATGATTTTGTTTTCTGCTTTGTTTTTAGTTTTGAAATATATTTTTAGATATCTCTGAAGTTATTATAATTACTCTTCTATATTATATAATATATAACTAGATATATAAATATATATATATATATGGTGGATTTGTAGCCGATGTCAACCTATCTAACTCTTTCTATTGTTTTAATATATTTGGATTATTTTGGGTGGATTTGTTCTTCAAATATAGATACTATATACATAATCACCTTATATATATTTATATATTACGAAAAAAAATATATATTTTATATACATATATTATTATATATGTTTATATTTAATTATTATATAATTAGAAAATGAGATATAATAGATTCATGAGGTAATGAATCATTGATATTACTGCTAATGTATTATATATATTTATATATATTGATCATATTCGTGAGGAGAAGTAAGGAGACGAAAAGACAATATATAATAATATACTATTTATTTCCATAATTAAAATATTTTTATACAATAGCTTGAAAAAGATGATGACATTATGTTGACATGCAAAATGGCGTATTGACATAAATAGCTTTCTGTTTTTATAATTTAACTTCAGTTTAGCAAAGTCAAATATACAAGATGTCGTTATAGTGTTTCATATATATGTTATCTGTTTTTTCTTTAGATATATAATATGTATTATATATTGTTATTTCCTATGTTTATATGTATGGGTAATGATCTATTGTATAAAAGATATACTTATAACCTGGTCAAGCTATCTATAATTAAATTTCTGACAAGAATTTTTTCACGAACTTATTATGAGCATTACTATTATGTATAGATGTAAACTGATCATTGTATTAATTTACTTTATCATAATCCCAAAATTCATAATTCGTAAATTATGATGAAGAAAAATGGCATAAATAGGTAAGTTGAATTAATTTGTAAAGTTTGATATATCAAACAACGAATTATTGAGAAGTAGCTAGCGAGTTAAACGTGTTATGCTTCATGCCGCTTTTGAGTTTTGAACTTTGCATATTATATAAGTATCTTTCATTAATTAATATTTTGATCCCCACTCAACTTTTAATATAATTCATTACTTTGTATGATTTTTATATATATATTTACATTTTTACCTTTATAAATTTAATTTTTTTTTTAATTTTATCACCACATATTTATATTTTGTTCTGTAAATTTATATTTTTCATTTTTCTCTTTATATACTTTCATATTTATTCTTATATATTTAATTTTATCTCTATAAAATTTAAATTTTTTGTTTTCTCTCTCCTCTCTCTTATAGCTCTTGTAAGCTAGTGCTATGGCGAAAACACAAGCAAAGGTACAGGAAAAACTGAAAGTCACTACAAAGAAGGAGAAACGAGACCCTAATTCAACTACTGATGGGAAACAAACAAAATTCATAGAAGAAGTTCTTGGTATTAAACCTCTGGAATTCTCAGAGGAATTTGATGAAGGTGCTGATAAGCATTCTCCACTGGAACCACAATTGCACGATGTATTTCAAGCTCTTCTGTCTCTAAGGGCTTTTCTGAAATCAGTTCAAAGAAAGGAAGATATTTGAGCTGATTTTTCTTTCTTCTTAGAAGTAAATAAGAATTTCTCGAAGTCTTTAGCGAAAGAATTACCAATGACACCACCAGTTCTCAAATTTGACATGTTGTTAGGAACCTGGCAACATCTTTTGAGAGCTCGGGTGATAAAAGCAAGATTAAGATCACTATGGAGGATATTGAAGAGGAGATTTCGTACTGAAATTCCTCTTTAGTGTGCTATATATATGTTTGAGCCAATCCTCCTCTCTCTGTTCTAGAAGAATTTGCAAGACGATTATGGAAGGACAAATTTGACAAGGTTGGTATGTTCACATATGGAATATTTTCAATTCGATTTCACTATGTTGAAGAAAGAGATGTAGTTCTTAAGGGAGGTTATACCTTCTTCAATAAAAGACTTATTGTAATGAAAGCTTGGGGTCCGAACATCAATTTTAAGAAGGAAGACATTCGAACTGTCCCAATTTAGGTGTAATTGAATGATTTGGAATTGAAATATTTGGTTCAAAAGTCTTTATTCAAGATCATTGGCCAAGTTAGAGAGCCATTAATGGTAGATGATTTTATAAAGAGAGAGAGAGATAAACTTAACTACCCAAGGGTTCTCATTGAAGGATCGATTCATCAAAAATTCCCAAACATTATCTATTTTGAAGATGAATTTGGCTTTGATGTTTCTGTAGTAGTCAATTACGGATGGAAACCCTTGGCCAAATGAATGGGGCATGAAGCAAAGGATTGTTGCATGAATGAGAGTAGAAAATAAGAATGGATTGTTAAAAAAGAATAGAAAGCCTGAAGAAGATCGGTCAAAAGATGTGGTACCTTGGCCAAATGAATTCCATCCAATTATCAAGGGATGGAAGGTTAAACGTAAAGCACCTATGCCTTGTCCTATCACTTTGAATTCATTTCAAGCTTTATCAATGCCATCATCAGGTGAAGAGGATCAAGTTGTTCTGCCTGTACAGAGGGAACAAGAAGTTTTGATGACTGATCAGGAAAACACAAGAGGGAGGAAGCACCTCCTCAATCAAATGGATAAGATAATAATTTGAAATGTCTAAGGGATCAACAGCCAACAGAAATAGAAAGATGCAAGGTAATTCATTGCTAATCAAAGAGTCAGTTTAGTTGGTCTGCTCAAGATAAGGGTTAAGGCTCCAAAACCTGGAGCTTTATACCAACAAATGTTCATGAGGTGGTATTTCACATCAAACATTGTGTGGCACAAAGGTGTTAGGATTATTGTTGCTTGGAATCCATCACAGTTTCAAGTAAGTATACTAAGTCAGCTTATACATCTATATGTTGTTACTCCAAATAACAAGTATAGATTTTATGTGACTTTTGTTTATGGCTATATATAATGAAGAAGTTGGAAGATAAGTTTTGTGGAAAGACTTACAAGATTTAGCAACATATGATCCCTGGATTGCACTAGGTGATTTTATTGCAATTCTAAATATGTTGAAAGAGTGGAGGACAAAGTAAGGCATAGTACTTCTACTGCCTTTCTAGACTGTACTGACTACTGTCATTTGGAGGATATAAAATACAGTGGAAATTATTATACATGGAGCAATAAGGCTCATGACAGAATCTATTCTAAACTAGATAGAATTCTTGCCAATCAAGCATGGTTAGATATGTTCCCAACTTCTGAAGCTATCTTCTTGAATGAAGATTTGTTTGACCATACACGAGTTAATCCTAATATTCCGAGTGAAAAAAAACTTTTTAAATACTTCAGGATGTGGTCTATGAATCCTTAGTATTATTAGGAAATATTAAAAGTATGGAAGGAGGACATCAATGGAACCAAAATGTATCAAGTGGTATCAAAACTCAAGATACTAAAACTTGTCCTTAAGGATCTGAATAAAAAGGCTTCTCAAAAATTCAAGTAGCATATTTTAGAGCTAGAGAGAGACTCAAGAGTTGTCAAGATAATTTGCAAGGTGATCCACTGAATAAATTATTTTGGAGGCCATGGATTCACTATGTAGTAGATATTAATAAGGCTTACTGCTCATTTATACACACAAAATCTAAGCTAAAATTGGTCAAATAAGGAGATCAAAATACTGCTTTATTCTATTTTTGTAACATAGAAAGAAGACTTCAAAATATAATTTAATCCATTACTAATGGGAATGGTAATAAAGTAGAAGACCCTGATGGTATTACTGCTGCATTTTTATCTTATTAATTATCAATCCCTTTTAGGGACTAAAATGAAGGAGAATCTTTCTGTAAATGTCAAGATTGTGTCTCAATGAGCTGTCATTACCAAGTAACATGAAGAAATACTGGGAGCATCTTTTACAATGGAGGTGGTAAAGCAAGCTATTTTTTGTATCCCTGGAATTAAAGCTCCTGGACTATACAGTAGCTTCTTTTTCCAAGATAACTCGGATATGGTGGCATATGATGTTTTTAAAGTTGTTACATCCTTCCTGCATACATGCAATTACTTAAAGAGATAAATTCTACAGTGATTACTCCCCAAAAATAAATACCCCAAAACTGTAAGTGATTATCGACCTATAGCTTGTTGTAATGTACTTTATAAAGTTGTTACCAAGCTCATTTGTAATAGGCTTAAACATGTTCTACCTGACTTAGTGGTACAGAATCAAGGTAGTTTTATCAAGGGTAGATTTATAGCCCATAACATTATGATTCGCCAACAATATCATATAAGACACTATGGAAGGAAATCAACTAAGCCTAATTGTATGATAAAGTTGGACCTACAAAAATCTTATGATACCATGTATTGGATATTTTTAGAGAAAATGCTACAGGCTTTTCAATTCCCTTCTCGATTTACTAAGTTGATCATGCAATGTTTCACAACTCTTAGTTTCTCATTAATGTTCAATGGCACATTACATGGTTTCTTTGAAGCAAAATGAGGACTAAGGCGAGGGGATCCGATGTCTCTATTTCTGTTTATGCTTGGGATGAAATATCTAAGCAGGATTATGAAAAAGGTTGGAGGCAAGATTTCTCTTTTCACGAAAGATGCAGTTAATTGAAACTCAATCATCTTAGTTTTACAGATGATGTCCTTCTATTCTGTAAAGGAGATTCGAAAAACATTTTTTTAATGTTGCAAGGTCTTAAGTTGTTCTCAAGCATTTCAAGAATACAGCCAAGTAGCAGTAAATCTGCTATATATTGCTCTGGTATGGATGAACAAGAAGTTAAAAGGTGATTGGCATCTCTAATTTTTGTAAAAGTAACATTTCCTTTAAATACCTTGGCATTCCTATATGCTCCAAGAGAATTTCAAAGGCTGAATGTAGAATTCTTGTTGAAAAAATGACAGCTCACATCAAGAGTTGGAGCTCTAGAAATATATCTTTTGCTGGTAGATCTGTTCTGATCAATTCAGCTCTTTTAACAATACATACTTATTGGAGCTAAATTATAGTTTTGCCTAAGAATATAGTGACTGAAATTGAAGGTATATGTAAAAGTTTTTTGTGGAAAGGGCAAAGTAACATGACATGATCAGGAAGTATGGCATGGGATAAGTGTTGGGTTTTATGCCCTAAATAAAACTCATTTCAATATAATCAGATTTGCTTATTGATATAGATCAGAAATAACATTTAATGTTGCATGGTTCACATGATTTATTTCATGATTATATGTACATAATGTATGAATTCATCTGAAATCCTTATCACATACTTGATCCTGTTTATTGTGTTGTCAACACTTTGGAAAGTAAACATGACTATGTGAATAAAGTTTCCTAGATTTATCAGACACAGGGTTTTACTGGTATGATAATCTACAACAGAGTTTACTTACATTTGGAGAAATGCTATGTTCTTTCCAGAGCATTGGTTAAAGTAAAGCTCAGGTTGGATGCATGGAGTATGCATCGGAAGGGACTGATATTGAACTTTGACTTAGATTTATTAAACTTACCGTAATATTTATTCAAGTCAATATCGCCTAGTTGATCCTAGATCATATGATCTTAATCCTGTTATGATTAGGCTAAATCTCAAGAGGCTATTCGTGTTCTTTGATTTGTTAGTTAAGCCTACTTTTGGGTCAGGGTGATACGTACATTTTGGGAACACGGTAGTGCAATTGAGTGGGAGCGCTAACATAAACATGGAATCTATAGCTTCTATCTGGCGAATAGTAAGTAAAGGATGATCTCCTTCGAGCTTGACCAAGCGAAAATAAATGGTGGAGTACTCATTTCACATAAGCTGAAATATCATTTATACGGGGTTAAGTGTTTTAAGGATAAAATACATTGTAGGGTGTAACGGTAATCTAATCCCTTTACAGTGTAGATCATTCATATAGAGGATCATTGAACAAATTAGGATTATAACAATGGATAATTAATGATGTGTCTATATGGTGGAACATATATAGCATTCTATATACTGAGAGTGCAATTCTAAGTTCTATGCGTGGATTCAACGAAGAATTAATAAGTCAGTGAATTTAGGTTATAAATTCTTGATCTGCTTATTGGAAGCTCGGTTATATAGACCCATGGTCCCCCCACTAGTTGAGATAATATTGCTTGTAAGACTCATATAATTGGTTTTGATTAATCAATTATAATTCTCAAATTAGACTATGTCTATTTGTGAATTTTTCACTAAGTAAGGGCGAGATTGTAAAGGAAGAGTTTTAGGGGCATATTTGTTAATTATGATACTTTGTATGGTTCAATTAATAAATATGATAAATGACAATATTATTTAATAATTATTTATAGTTATTAAATAATTAGAATTGACATTTAAATGGTTGAATTTGAAAATTTGCATTTTTGAGAAAATGAGATGCAGAAATGATAAAACTGCAAAATTGCAAAAAGTGAGGCCCAAATCCACATTGACTAGGGTCGGCCACTTTTATAGGGTTTTTCATCTGATATTTTCATTATTTTAATGCCAAATAATTCAAACCTAACCCTAGTGGAATGCTATAAATAGATAGTGAAGGCTTCAGGAAATTTACACTTAACTTTCACACTTTTTCCTTCAGAAAAAAACCTGAGCCTTCTCTCTCTAACCCTAGCTGCCACTTCTTCTCTTTCTTCTTCCTTGAAATTTCGAACCACTTAGTGATTAGAGTAGTGCCCACACACAGCAAGAAATACCTTAATCATAGTGAGGAAGATCCTGAAGAAAGACATTCAACAAGAAGGAGTTTCAGCACTAAAGAAGGAGAGAAAGAGATCCAGGTTCAGATATTGATAATGCTCTGCTACAGAAAGGAATCAAGGGCTAGATATCTGAATGGAAGGAGTCATATTATTCCGCTGCACCCAATGTAAGGTTTCTAATACTTTATATGTGTTTATTTCGTAATCGTTTTAGAAGTTCATATTTAGGATGTTAATCAACATACTTGTGAGTAGATCTAAGATCCTGGTAAAATAATTTCCAACAATAAGGTATGCTAGCCCAAGTTTGCTGGTAGGATTAGATTCTTGAGTATAACCACTCGGAACAAAGCTGCTTTGATTAAAAATGTATATGGTCCATTGCAACAAAGATAAACAATATATGAGTGAAGTGGGTCCATAATGTCTATTTAAAGAATAAAGATTGGTAGAGTTACAAGGCTTCAATTCATAGCAGTTGATATTGGAGGAAGTTAGTGGACATCAAAGATGAGGTGAGTCATCTAATGGACTTAATCAATTTACATTGGGACTATATCAAATAGTTGCTGGATATAAAATGCTCAATTGAATTCAAGATATGGTCCAATGGAGCAAACAAGTATGGTCAAGACTTAACAGCCCTAATCATAGTTTTATGCTTTGGATTGCAGTGCAGAATAGACTGGAAACAAGAGAAAGATTATACAATTTTCATATTGTAAATGATGCAGCATATACTCTCTACAATAATATTGTTGAAATAGTCTCTCATCTCTTTTTTGGTTATCAATTTTTTTGTTTTGCCTCGCCTAATATTTATGGCTGACTCTGCCATTGGCATACTTTCGATTGGATAAATAAAAAAATATGAGTTTTTATTATAACAATCTGAGCAGATGTGTAATATCCCTATATTATGGTCTTTATAATTTGTATTGAAAATATAACACTCAAGTTAATTTTTTTCTTAGAAAAGACTCTAGTTAGTTTATACTACAATCTGAGCAACATATTAAATTTTATGGGTAATTATATATTAGGTTATGGAAATTTTACATTTCACACCTTATTTTTTATTTAATTATCAAAAATTACTTGTTCAAGTATTAATAATATTTTTATTTGTTTGAGTATGTTTCAATACTCTTATTTATATATTTTTTTTTCCTTTCTCTTACACTACTCCTTTTCTCTCTTTCGTATTTGTCTCTTGTTGTGAAAATTATATTTCTTTATAATTGCGCAAGTGTACACAATCACAAACAAGTAATACAATGATAAGTAATCAAAGTTCGTCTCCACAGGGACTTTTTACTAAATAATGTTAAATCAACTAAAAGTAATTCCAAGAATTTCAAATAAAAATAAAATAAAGTCACACATTAATTCACGAGAAAAATTTATAGCCTTGATTCTAAACTTGAGAACTAACTTTTTAAGCTAAATAAACTAAAAATAAGAAGCTAAAAGTGACTAAAGTGGTGGTAATTTCAGATTTGGAAATTAGACTTGGGTGATTAATTTCCGCTTGTATGTCCCAGTTGATACAGTAATGACCCAGCAATGACTCAGCAATCCTGGCAGAGTTAACAAATTTCAAAAAAACCAGCAAGCTTTTTCCAAAACTTGCAATAAACCATTCATACCTAAAAGAAAAGGTAAAAATCATGCATCAATTAGAGGGGTTCAACTAGGTCTTGCTTTTCCAAGTATGATCTAGCTTGATAAATGTTAAAAATAGCCAAAAATTAACATTCATTCAACATTTCATCACAACTAATTGAACTAAGACAAGATTACTTTATCATTGCAAAATTAAAACACTAGTCCATACAAGGGTTCATAACCACCCAAATCTCAAAGAGTTTAGTTCATAGCTGAAATTAAAAACAACAAACCAGAAAATAAAATGTTCATGGAGTTAAAGAGAAAACTAGAGAGAAGAAAATGATACAAAATGAAGTGGAGAGCAAGAGAAATGAGTGGTGAGCTCAAATCCTTTCTTTGGAAGTTGCCTTCTTCTCCTTCTTCTCAATCTTCTTCTTCTCTTCTTTGTACTCTTTCTTTCTCTGCACTTAAATTCCTTTTCTGCTGTAATTTTCGTACTCCTCATTCAAAGTCCAGCCACCATTCTTCTAATGTCCTTTTTTTTTCTCCCCAATTAGGGTACCAAAGTTTACCCTAATTGGAAATCCAAGTCATCACCCACTTGTCCTTCATTTTCCACATGTTTGTTGAGTCAATAGCCAAATTCCGCCACCTCAGCTCCTTTCTTTCTTCATTAAAGCCAGCTGGACTATCTGCCAAAGTAAACTTACTGGGCTGACAAATTGCTACGCGATGATTGTTATAGCAATGTCAGTCAGCAATAAGCATTTTTCTGCTCCTTTTTCTCCTTGTCCCAAATATTTCCAAATACCTATTCTTGCATTTTTTCTGCTTAAAACACATAAAAACAATAACATAAGTCTATTTAACACTTACTAACTCACACACTTCCATTTATTACAAAGACACAATAAACTAACACAATTACATAGTATAGACATCATTAATTGCTCCACAATTCACATTAAATTCAAGCTTAAAGATATAAAAATAACTCTAAATCTTAGAGTTATCAACACCCCAAACTTAGAATTTTGCTCGTCCCCGAGCAATGACAACACAAAATAAACAAAATAAAATAACACAACAAATTTTACACAAAGACTCACACACAAGTCACATGAGAGATTCTATAGAAATTCAAGTTGGCCTAGCGAACATTGATGCTCTCAGAAAAAATGGAATTAAATGGAATAGGAAATTGCCTGCCGTAACTTTATATGCTGCCCCTTTAAAGTTTTTTGTCATTGGATAACATTAATATGTCCCAAAAGTCACCTAATCACCAATTTATACAAGTATATCCCACCTAAACTTTGAACTGTCTACAACTACCTTAAACTTTTTTTTTCATTCATTTCAGCTCCATAAGTTGGATTAGTGCACTCCTCTCCACTAATGTAGTCTAACTTATCCTCTTGATCAATAGGACTTTATTAGGCTTGTAATGTTAGGCTTGGGTTAGGGTATGTTAAAGGATGTATTTAAGCTAGCTCAACACCTAACCACTTCACTTGTCAAAAACCGAGCCTCTTCCATGATTTTTTTTTCTTTTTACCCACTTCCCTCATTCAATACTCACAAGTACTTGATATTAAAATTGACTTCTCTTGCTATGTTTATTCTCTTTTTTTTTTTTTTTTTTTTTAAACTTAGTTGCAAGTATATATATACATATATATTTTTTTCTTTTCTTTGATTTTTTTTATATGTTAGAAAGGAATTTATTACTATATTATACTTATATATAGCAAGAGAAAGTTAATTAAATATGCATACTAATATACCTTGTGAGCTAATTCCCCCACCCCAAACTTACAACCTAACATTGTCCCCAATGTGGCTAAAAGTATAACCTTAAATTAGCTCGCCACAAGTTACACTCACCGCACTCACCCCAAACTTAATGTGAAACTTGGCTCTTGACAAGTGAGCAATTAAGTTAGAACATATGTGGAAATGCAAATTAGGATTGATGTGATATGTATGACCGGGTTGCACAACAAGAATAGGCTAAATGGCTCAAACTTGGGTGACTAGGGAAAAATTCATTTTATAGGGAAGGTTAGAAAGGCTCAAACGTCCAAGGATGGCCTAAATCATTTCTAAGGGACAAGTCTAACTAGGATTTCGCTTCAAGGAGATGCACTAACCAATTCTAGATGCAAAAATTACATGTGAAGTAATCATATGAGAAATGCAAAGCATGGTGGAAAAATAAAAGTATAAACTAGTGAGGGGAGACTAAAGAGAAACATCCATAATATCCAACAATTCAGCATGACAAGGCAACAAATAAAATTAGGCAGCAACAATAATGGAATGAGCGGAAAGTATCATCATCGAGAAGAACACTAGGCCACAGAAAAACTCATAAATCTCTCAATTTCAACTAACAAACACAAGAACGACATAAAATGAAAGTTCCAAACACAAAAGACAATACACAAGTAGCACAATACAAACTAAAAAAAACGACACATAACAGAAAAATAAAAAAAAAACTTAGGTATTAGAAAACTCCCTCTACTCGGAGTCCTCATGGGGCTCTTCTGTGTTCGAAGCTGATGGTCCACCCCACGGGTCTAGAACGTGCTGAGGGAAGTCCGGGAACTTAGGATCAAATCGTGGCGTAGTCCTCTTGAACGCACGCTCCATGACTGTGTCGCACTTCTGCTCATAGTCCCACATTGCATTCAATCGGCCACACATTTGTTGTTGCACTTGCTCAAAGTGAGCAAAGCGATCAGCGGGAGGCTCCGTGGCTGAGGTCATCTCTGGGGCAAGCGTTGTTTTTGGGGCTCGAGGTGGACCAAAACTGATAGGCCCCCGAGGATTCAGTGCGCCTTCTTCCTTCCACATCGGTACACCTGCCTCGCGGCAAAGAGCAGTGATAGTAGCTGGGAGGAATAACTTCCCTTTCCCCCGGTGTGCACAGTCAGCAATTTCTTTGGCTAGGACCGTCCCGACATCAACATCCCAACCCATCTTAATGCAGTATAACATCCATGCGCGGTCTCTGCTGACTGTAGAATCATGTGAGGTGGGGCATAGGGCAGTTTGCACGAATGTATACAAACATTTCAAATCGTGCTCCAAGTCAGTGCGCCGAAATCGAAGATTTCCATAATTATCGAAATCCCATTCGGACCCTGGCTTGGCAAGCTCCAGCATCATGTCACCCACAGTCTCGTCGCTCACTTGCCCTTTTTGAGCGAAGTATTGGCATTCGACTGATTTTAACCCAAACAAGTTGTTGATTTCTTCAGCGGAAAAGGAGACTGGTACTTCACGCACAACCACTACAGTGGGCCATTCTTGGGATAAGAAATTGGCGTAAAATTCCTTTACAACTTCCATGACCGCCTGCTCTCTCTGCTCGACAAAAAGTCCCCAATCTCGCTTATGAACCGTTTCACTGACCCATTCGGGCAACTCATCAATGTCCTCAATATCGGCTACTAATCCCCTCTCCATATAAAACTCCCGATTGTCTACCTTCTCGTGATACTTTGTCTCGGCTGCCTGACAATGAAACTTAGGAATTTCATGCAGTGATTTCTTTTTTTTCTTGCTGGCGGTTCTCTTAACTTTCGGCATTTTCGCTTCTGTTCACTTGCACACTACTCTAGCAATGATCTAATCTTGCTCAATACTATCCCAATCTGATCAACCACATCAACTTACTTTCACAGCAACTCATTCACACAAATAATTCACACCTCAACTAGCCATGGTACAATCCCCTTGTATATATAATTCACACTTCCATATAATCAAGATTTCAACATTTCAACCAAACACACACAATAAACAGCCCCTTGTTCAACAACCACACTAACAATCAGCAACTAGTAAACACAGCAAACCCACCAACTGATCACCAATGGACATTCAAAACTTTAACACAACTTATCGACACCCATAAATCACGATGTCCTTCAATCACACCAAGGGAACATTCAAAAACTTTTCAAAGCTACTCCAACATTTCAATGTCCTCCCAACAATTCCACAATATCAACAATACTCAAATCAAAGACTACACTACCTCTTGAACCACTTCAACCAATCCAAATTCAATTTTATTCAAAATAAACATCCACAAATAATCACTCGGCAACCAAGAAATTGTTCAAATACACATTAAAAATTAAAAACATCAATCTTGACAAACCAGGGAGTTCGTTCGTGTTCAATGTGGTGTTCGGTTGCTGAATGTGGTGGTGATTCTGATGCGTGAAGGTTACTCTGGTCGTGTGCTTTGAGTGAGGTTCGCTGTTCGAAGTTGAAGTTGGGTTCGGTTGCTGCTTGGTGAACGGAGGTTGATTCTCGATTTCTGGGCAGTGATTCGTGCATGTGTGACGGTGGTGGAGTCGACCAGGCGAAGTGAAGCTGAGTTGAACGGTTGAAGGGGAAATCGTGGTGCAGTTCGAATGGTGAGTGGAAGCTTGGTCTGTCGAATTTAGGAGAGCTGGGCTGAGTTAGCAATGGATCGGGTTGAGTGGGGTTCGACTGGAATTGGTGCGGCTGGGAGATGTAGTTGCTGGTGGGAATCGATTTGGGTCGAAGATGGTGTTGCGAGGGTTGAACGCTGGTTGTTGGGTTCGATTTGTTGGCTACGGAGGTGGTCGAAGTTGTGTTTGGTTCGATCGGAGTCGTGGTGCGAACTTGGTGAGTTCGACTGGAGGCGGCTCGGGTTGAGCTGGGTTGCTGGTCGAATGGAGGTTCGGTTTGGGCAGGTGATGGCGTGGGTTCAGGTGGTCACGACTGAGTATTGGAAAGGAAATGAAGATGATGAAGTTGGATGTAATGTAGGGTTAAGAGCATTGGGCTGACATGAAGTGGGCTGGGTGAATAGTGCAGAGGGGCCCAGTTGAATAAAGTCAAAAACTTAAAGCCCCACTAAATCATATATGTATACTTTATTTGGCATTTTTGAGTACAAGAGTACATCAATCTAAATGATTGGACTGAGTAAAGAGTGTTGTGCCCAATGATTGCATCATTAACATAATTTTCACATGTTCCTCTTGATCAGACCAAGTACCTCTTTTTTTTTTTCAAAACCCCAGTCTTTTGATCAACCCAAAACCAAACTTCTTTTGCTGCCAAATAGCATTGCTAAGCCCTTGCTATAGCAACTGAACAACATTCTGCCACCCCAAACTTAATTCTTTTGTCCAATTGAAAATTCCTTCACTTCCACAGCCTTCTTCATCTGCACAAAGAAAAGACACAATCTCAATTTCCCATAACAATTATTTATAGCTAAATATAATATATATATATATATATAATTTCTTCTTTTTTTCTATATTTTTTTTTCTTTTGCTTTTCTTTTTTTTTTTTTTTGTTTGTTTTTTTTTTCAAGGGGTGCCTTCATTGAGAATTTTTTCTTTCATTTTTTTTTTCAATTCATTTTTTTTTCTTTTTGGCACCCCAAATTACAATAATCAAGCATCTTTCAAAGAAATCGAGGTTTTTACTCGGTTGACCTCGCCTCTCCAATAATATTTCAGCCGCTGCCCGTTCACTTTAAATTCCCTCCCGGATTGTTTATCTTTCACTGTAATCGTACCAAAAGGCGTCACTTCTTGCACAGTAAAAGGACCAGACCAACAGGACTTTAATTTTTCAGGAAAGAGTTTGAGCCTTGAATTAAAGAGTAAGACTTCTTGCCCTTTTTCAAAAACTCTTTCCTTGATTCTATCATCGTGCCATCTCTTCGTCTTTTCCTTGTACAATTTAGCATTCTCATAGGAAAACAAACGCAATTCATCCAACTCGTTCAGTTGTATCTTTCTTGCTTCCCCAGCTGTTAAATATCCATGTTGAGATTTTTTTAGTGCCCAAAACGCCTTGTGTTCTAACTGTTGGAATTTATTTTACCAGGATCTTAGATCTACTCACAAGTATGTTAATTAACACCCTAAATATGAACTTTCTAAAACGATGAAATAAACACATATAAAGTTTAGGAAACCTTACATTGGGTGCAGCGGAAGATAATGACTCCTTCCGTTCAGATATCTAGCCCTTGATTCCTTTCTGTAGCAGAGCATTATCAATATCTGAACCTGGATCTCTTTCTCTGAATCTTTGATGCTGAAACTCCTTCTTGCTGAAAGTCTTTCTTCACGATCTTCCTCACTATGATTGAGGTATCACTTGCTGTGTGTGGGCACTACTCATACACTAAGAATTTCGAAATCTTAATGAGGAAGAGAGAGAGAGAGTGGGTTCGGCCAAAGATAGGGAGAGAGAAGGCTCAGGTTTTTTCTGAATCAGAAGTGTCAGAAGAAAAGTGTAATTTTCCTGAAGCCTTCACTATCTATTTATAGCATTCCACTAGGGTTAGGTTTGAATTATTTGGCATTAAAATAATGAAAATATCAGAGGGAAAACCCTACAAAAGTGGCCGGCCCTATACATGTGGATTTGGGCCTCACTTTTTACAATTTTGTAATTTTATCTTTTCTGCATCTGATTTTCTCAAAAAACGCCAATTTTCAAATTCAACCATTTAAATGCCAATTCTAACTATTTAATAACTATAAATAATTATTAAATAATATTGTCATTTATCATATTTATTAATTGAACCATACAAAGTATCATAATTAACAAATATGCCCCTAAAACTCTTTCTTTACAATTTCGCCCTTACTTAGTGAAAAATTCACAAATAGACATAGTCTAATTTGAGAATTATAATTGATTAATCAAAACCAATTATATGAGTCTTACAAGCAATATTATCTCAACTAGTGCGGGGACCATGGGTCTATATAACCGAGCTTCCAATAAGTAGATCAAGAATTTAGCACTAAAATTCACTAACTTATTAATTTCGTTGAATCCACGCATAGAACTTAGAATTGCACTCTCAGTTATAAAAAAATGCTCTATATGTTCCACCATATAGACACATCATTAGTTATCCATTGTTATAATCCTAATGTGATCAATGACCCTCTATATGAATGATCTACACTGTAAAGGGATTAGATTACCGTAACACCCTACAATGTATTTTATCCTTAAAACACTTGACCCCGTATAAATGATATTTCAGCTTATGTGAAATGAGTACTCCACCATTTATGTTCGTTTGGTCAAGCTCGAAGGAGATCATCCTTTGCTTATTATTCGCCAGATAGAAGCTATATAGATTCCATGTTTATGATAGCACTCCCACTCAATTGCACTACCGTGTTCCCAAAATGTACGTATCACCCTGACCTAAAAGTAGGCTTAACTAACAAATCAAAGAACACGAATAGCCTCTCGAGATTGAGCCTAATCATATCAGGATTTAGATCATTTGATCTAGGATCAACTAGGCGATATTGACTTGAATAGATATTACGGTAAGTTTAATAAATCTAAGTCAAAGTTCAATATCGGTCCCTTCCGATGCATACTCCATGCATCCAACCTGAGCTTTACTTTAACCAATGCTCTGGAAAGAACATAGCACTTCTCCAAATGCAAGTAAACTCTGTTGTAAATTATCATATCAGTAAAACCATATGTCTGATAAATCTAGGAAACTTTATTCACATAGTCATGTTTACTTTCCAATGTGTTGACGGCACAATAAACAGGATCAAGTATGTGAAAAGGGTTTCAGATGAATTTATACATTATGTACATATAATCATGAAATAAATCATGTGAACCATGCAACATTAAATGTTATTTCTGATCTATATTAATAAGTAAATCTGATTATATTGAAATGAGTTTTATTTAGGGCATAAAACCCAACAAACTCCCACTTGCACTAATATAAAACAAAAAGTGTGTTTCAAATAATCTCAACACCTCGATATACAAATGAAGTGTAGTAGTAGTAAACTCCTTGTAATAGGATCTGAAAGGTTGAATTAAACACAACCTTTTCTCAACCATTACTCTTCCTTAATCACAAAATCATTGATAATGTGAAATTCCTCTCTATATGTCTACTCTCTTGGGATACTGGATTCTATACCTTTGGCAACTACTTTTGGTTAATCAGGAAATTAACACTAGTAGTTTAAGGCAATTTGGAATGGTGCCAATGATGTATAGAACTTTCCTTAGACTGAATAAGTACCTTTCTGCTAGACTTTAACATTCAGTCCCTTTCTGGTAGACCTAGAGACTTCAGATAGGTTTTTACACTTCTCCAAAATCACTATTCCACCCCCAGAGTAACCACCATCTTATCAGAAAGATTTACTAGCACAAAGGCAAATTTTGAAATCTGATATGGTGTAGTCTAAGAGTTTTAAACACACCCTTATAGACTAACATATAGTTCCTCTTCTTTATCATAAGATTTACTTGATTGTCTTCCAATGTTCTTCTCCTGGATTAATCTGATACCTACTCATTACTCCCACTCAACATCAGGTGTCTAGTCTAAGGCATACAAAAGCATATCTAAGACCTCTCTTGATTTAAGAAATGGCTTTATCTTTCCTGGAATAGTTGAGACTTTTCCTTAGATAAATAAAATCTATGTCTAAGAAGTTGTGAAGCTTCTATAGATTGCCATTAGAAAGAAAATGCTTCAGCATCTTACTAAAGTAAGTTGCTTGCATTAGAGTAAGTAATTACCAGGTATACCACAAGCCATAGGTTTAGATAAACTCAAACCTATAATACTAGGAACAGGAAGTTTGTTAAGTCCATTGAATAGACTTATAAACTAAAATTTCCTTTTATGTCCTTGTAATAGAAAACTTTAGCTTACTCCATGTGAATGGATTAAACCATAGTTCTATTGGCTTTCTTCTTAGTTTCTTATCTTGACAATCCATTACTTGTTTAAACTCACAATGGATTTTAATCACTAGTGTCTCCCAAGTCATAAGAAGGTGAGTTCCTAGAAACTCTCCCACTAAGACAAGGTACCGTGAATTATGTCGAAGAAAACTAAATGGTATTTATCTCTTCGGTTGTGACAAGACAACAGAGGCAGTGGGATCATCATATGTTATATAAGATGATAGAACACTTTTGGAATCAAGAAAAATATCTCATTTATTTGCTACTTGTTTTCAGACTTAGTCATTATCTTAGAAAAGTAGTATTTGTTTGAACAAACACTTTCTTATCTATTGACTATGGGATGGTCCACCCCTAATCACTTAGAACAGCTAACAAACCATGGTTAACAGTTCTAGCTTTTCTTAAGATTTTGATTAGGTCATTCATGAATCTAGTAATGATTTACATTAAGTATACAACCATTACATCATTCTGAAATTGTATTACCATAGAAAGAATTAGGCAACGACTAGTAACTAATCATCAACATGCAACTCGAAATTTCTGGGGAGGTAAGTTTGGATATAATTCAAAAATCAATTTAATGATCTTTGAACTACATATCAACTAACTATTTCTCCACCCCTATCAGTTCGCAAGATCTTTAACCACTTACCTTAATGGTTTTAACCATTGCTAGAAATTAATGAAATTTTTCAAACATTTCAAATTTCTTGCTAAAAGGTATAATCTAGAGTTATCGTTTTAAGAATACAACGAAAAACTCATATCCATCCCTGAATGTACATCCATCTGCGAATGAGATGAACTACTTTCAGTGGATATAGGCATATTAACTCTTTGCAGAGATTGATCTTGTCAAATCCACTATGAACAAGATACAAATGCCATAGATTAAAAAAAAATGTGGTTGTGTCGTTTGATGACTTAGGTATAGTTACATCAAAGAGTTCTTAGAATACTGCAAGTGGATCCTAGTCACAGAATACCTAACTCATATTCCATACAGTTTTAATCCATTAATAGAAGATGGATATTAAACACTTGAGGAAGTGTAAGCCGTATTGTGATTCGGAATTAGAAATATAAGAAAATTTCTATTTGGAATCTAAAATTAAAGTCAAAGACTTAAATTTATACCAAATATGATGAGTAATTCTATCTTGGACCACCACTACTAATACAAACTCTAAGTCAGATTTGCCCATAGAAGTAGGAGATTTCTAAGATTGAGGATTTATATCAATTTGGAATAGAATTTCGGGATTATAATCATATGCGTCATTTAATTTCTTAAGAGAAAATATAATGACATGAAATGATTTATAGACCATTCATCCAATGATATGTTTTGAAGCTAATTCAAAATGAATAAGCTAAGAGGAATTAGGATAATTTCGTTTATAAATAAGAATCCAACGATGCTTCGATTAGCGAATGTCAAAGTAATCTTATTTATACAATCTTCTTGTTTCATATCGTAAAAATACTAGTCTAAGGTGTCATCAATTGATGAACAGCTAGATGTCGCATATACAATATTTATCTTTCGAGATCTAACACTATTATGTATGTCTAATGGTGAAAATCCACTAGGGATTTATCTCATTAGATAAACAAGCCAAGTTAGACCAACAATGAAGATTCGAAATTAAACTACAACATAATAACAGAAAATAGCATGGTTCAATATAAATTCATACACAATTCAGAAATTATAAACATATAGCAAGTAGGAATGACAAGTGAAAATACTAAAACTTACAATCCTAAATAATTTCCAAGGTTTTCAACAAACTGATATCAGTGTCCCGTTTAGGCGAGAGTCAAAGCTACCATTCATTGAATAGAGTTGTCAGCTCATCTAAAATGTTAAACATTCTAGCAACCTTTTATTCGATCAAGATTGGAATTCAGCGTTGTCCCGTTTAGGCGAGAGTCAAGGCAATTCTATCTTATGAGCTTCCACCATTATTTCGCAATTTGTAAGTCAAGTATGGTCGCCACCATTAGGGTGATCCATACCATACAAAACACTTACAAACTACTTATCATGCGAGGTTAAACGGTGCGAAATTGCTAATGAACGTTCCTCCATTAGGGAGGATTACTCACTAAAACAAACGCGGTGTAAAACCCACAATGGAGATCGAATGTCTTTTAATTAAAAGCTCATTATTTAAAAAGAGTTGTATTTTCTTTGATTCTCTTTATTTATTCTATTTATTTTAAATATATATTTAATTAATTAAAATTTCTAATTTAGAATGAAAAATTCTAAATATAATTTTTAATTTAATATTTATAAATTTTACTTAGATGGATATGAAAATAATATGAATTATTTCCATCTTAGTAATAATTTCCAATAAATATTTAGAAAAATATTCAATTTAAGTTGTTACAAAATTAATTTAAATTAATTTACAACTCAAATTTAATTTTCTATAAATATATATTGCATTTCGAAAAATTAAAGTATTTAAGAATACAATTTTCGAAAATGCATGTTAAAATAAAAAATTAATCCTGGAAAAATTATTCTAATTTAATGTTGGCCCAAAATTAATTAATAAAATTAATTTACAACAAAAAATATAATTTTCCTATTTAATTAAATATATAAGAAAATTTTCAAATATTTAAGTATGATGATGAAAATCAACTTAAATATTAATTTTCTATAATTAAATACACTAGAAAAATACTTCAAGCAAAAATATCATCTATCTAGATTTTCCTTTGACTAATTAATTCAATTTCTAATAATATACTTTAATTTATTTTAAATTAATCAATAAATGAAAAAATCATTGATTTAAGTTGGTCCAAAATTAAAATAAATAATTTACAACTTTAATCTATTTTTCAAATAAAATTCGAAATTCCACCATTTAAGAAATGCAATTTCGAAATTTGATTAATAAAATAAAGAAAAATATATTTTGAAAATTATTTAAATTTAGTTGAAAAAATAAATTTCAACTAAAATAATTTTCTATTTAATTAAATGTCATGAAAAAGAAATATTGAAGTATCATGATGAAAATCAACTTAGATATTTAATTTTCAAATTAATTAAATGTATTAAATTCAAGAAATAAATAATTAAGTGTAGAGAAGGCTTAATTATTAATCTCCAGTTTAATACTAGGAAAAAATATACTTAAAATAAATTGTACCAAAATTAATTATTTAAATAATTAATTTCACAATGTATAATATTTTCCTATTTAATATTAGAAATAATAAGTAGTCTAGAAATAACTATCTAGAAAATATCTTATTTGACTAAGTATCTTTTCCACAAAATTTGAAAAAATATCTAATTTAAGTTGTATTAGAAAAAATCTAGAACTTAAATATTTTCAAATTTAAATTTAATTAAATATCAAAAATTAAGTTGTAACCACTTAATTTAAAAAATATTCCATTTTAAGTTAATATTTTTAAAAATATTAACTTAAAAAATATTTAAAATATTCCATTTTAAGTTAATATTCGAAAAGATATTAACTTAAAAAAAAATATCTAAAGAATCTTAATAACCAATGCCTAAAATTCCTCAACTTAATTTTGAAATTTGAAATTCAAAAGATATTCGGATTTAAGTTGGTTAGTTGTAGATAACTAAATATCAACTTAAATAGGAATATTTAATGAAAAATTTAAATTAAGCTCCAGAAAGAATCTAGATAGTTATAATTCTATATTTAATTAAATACAAGAAAATACATATAGTTTAGCTTAGAATAAAAAATTCTTTAAACTATAATTTTCTTAAATTAATTTCAAAATAAATGAAATTAATTATGTTGCTAATCAATTTTATTAGGTTAAACTAGTTTAATTAACCTAGTACAGTTATTCAAATCAGGCAAATGGGCCTTCACAATTGGGGTGGTTCATGTGAGGGGGTGCTGGGTTCAGTATGTCGTACCCACTACTATGGCTCCCAACTCTCACACAAGGCCCAAAAGAGAGGAATTTAACCTTAATAAGAACAACTGTTATTAATTGAATAGGCCCAAAAACTAAATGGGCCTAAATAAATTCTATCAAGAACTATGATAATTTATTTTAGCAACAACAACCTATATGCATCTATAATGAAATTAAACACATAGGCTCACACAGGCACACTTTGGATGGGTCCTATCATGTTGCTAGGTCATACACAGATGAAAGAAGATTGTGAATATACCTGTTACAAATTATTATCTTGACCAAGGGAGTCATCAGATCAATAGATCTGGCAAAAGGTAACCATGGCTATTTGCAATCAAGTAATAATAGGTTTTGAAAACTTACACACAAGCTAAAACACATACTCCTGCAACAAGGTTAGCTGGATAGTTGGATGTAGGATTTATTTAATTTTAAATAAATAATTTCGAAAAATAATTAATTAAATAAAAATAATAATTTTCGAAAATTTAAAAAAAAATTGAAAAATTCGAAAATTTAAAAAATAATTTAAATTTAAAATTAAACCTACAATTTTGAAAAATTAGGTTTCAACCAACCTAAATATCATTTCAAAATTTGCTAACTACTTTTAAAATTTAAATGTTATTTTATAAATAAAAATTAAATAAAAAATTAAAAAAAGATAAATGAATATCTTTTTCAGATTTTAAATGTAATTTAAATAAATAAAATAACAAAATTTAAAAGTTAGCAAAATATTCTATATCTATTTAAAATTACATGATTATAGTTATCTTATTTTAAATTTAAATAAGGTCAAATTATTTAAAAAAAGATTTAATTTAAAAATATTTAAAATCTGACCTTAAATTTAAAAATAAGATAAGATATAATCAAATTTAAAAATAAGATAGATAATTAAGCAATAAGATAGATATTTACTATTTTAAAATTCAAATTACACTAATATCTTGAATTAAATTTAAAAAATATTAAATTAATTCATAATGATAATTAGAATTGAATTAGGAATAGTAAATCTATAAATACAAAACTACACAAAAAATCGGAAGTTAATTCCATGAAAAAGCATGAAAAATCGAAGAAAAACGAAAAAATTGTGAGCTGTACGGACAGTTTTCACGATCGCATGAAAATTTCAGCACAACTCCGTTTTTTTCGAATCTTCAAAAAATCATAACTAATTCAAATTAAATCGAAATTGAGTTCTGTAAAAAAGTAACTTGCTTAATTTTTTCCATACTATCCAATAAAAATAATTCCAGAAACAGATATTCAATTATTTTTAACGAAAATTCACAAACACCAATCAATCATCAAATAACACTCAATACAACATGATACCATCCAAAAACAAACAAACAATCGTTTTAAAGTCCAAATTTCTTGCAAGTAAATCAATTACCATGGCTCTGATACCAGTTGTTGGAATTTATTTTACCAGGATCTTAGATCTACTCACAAGTATGTTGATTAACACCCTAAATATGAACTTTCTAAAACGATGAAATAAACACATATAAAGTTTAGGAAACCTTACATTGGGTGCAGCGGAAGATAATGACTCCTTCCGTTCAGATATCTAGCCCTTGATTCCTTTCTGTAGCAGAGCATTATCAATATCTGAACCTGGATCTCTTTCTCTGAATCTTTGATGCTGAAACTCCTTCTTGCTGAAAGTCTTTCTTCACGATCTTCCTCACTATGATTGAGGTATCACTTGCTGTGTGTGGGCACTACTCATACACTAAGAATTTCGAAATCTTAATGAGGAAGAGAGAGAGAGTGGGTTCGGCCAAAGATAGGGAGAGAGAAGGCTCAGGTTTTTTCTGAATCAGAAGTGTTAGAAGAAAAGTGTAATTTTCTTGAAGCCTTCACTATCTATTTATAGCATTCCACTAGGGTTAGGTTTGAATTATTTGGCATTAAAATAATGAAAATATCATAGGGAAAACCCTACAAAAGTGGCCGGCCCTATACATGTGGATTTGGGCCTCACTTTTTGCAATTTTGTAATTTTATCTTTTCTGCATCTGATTTTCTCAAAAAACGCCAATTTTCAAATTCAACCATTTAAATGTCAATTCTAACTATTTAATAACTATAAATAATTATTAAATAATATTGTCATTTATCATATTTATTAATTGAACCATACAAAGTATCATAATTAACAAATATGCCCCTAAAACTCTTTCTTTACAATTTTGCCCTTACTTAGTGAAAAATTCACAAATAGACATAGTCTAATTTGAGAATTATAATTGATTAATCAAAACCAATTATATGATTCTTACAAGTAATATTATCTCAACTAGTGCGGGGACCATGGGTCTATATAACCGAGCTTCCAATAAGTAGATCAAGAATTTAGCACTAAAATTCACTAACTTATTAATTCTTCGTTGAATCCACGCATAGAACTTAGAATTGCACTCTCAGTTATATAGAATGCTCTATATGTTCCACCATATAGACACATCATTAGTTATCCATTGTTATAATCCTAATGTGATCAATGATCCTCTATATGAATGATCTACACTGTAAAGGGATTAGATTACCGTAACACTCTACAATGTATTTTATCCTTAAAACACTTGACCCCGTATAAATGATATTTCAGCTTATGTGAAATGAGTACTCCACCATTTATGTTCGTTTGGTCAAGCTCGAAGGAGATCATCCTTTGCTTACTATTCGCCAGATAGAAGTTATAGATTCCATGTTTATGATAGCCCTCCCACTCAATTGCACTACCGTGTTCCCAAAATGTACGTATCACCCTGACCTAAAAGTAGGCTTAACTAACAAATCAAAGAACATGAATAGCCTCTCGAGATTGAGCCTAATCATATCAGGATTTAGATCATTTGATCTAGGATCAACTAGGCGATATTGACTTGAATAGATATTACGGTAAGTTTAATAAATCTAAGTCAAAGTTCAATATCGGTCCCTTTCGATGCATACTCCATACATCCAACCTGAGCTTTACTTTAACCAATGCTCTGGAAAGAACATAACACTTCTCCAAATGCAAGTAAACTCTGTTGTAGATTATCATATCAGTAAAACCCTATGTCTGATAAATCTAGGAAACTTTATTCACATAGTCATGTTTACTTTCCAATGTGTTGACGGCACAATAAACAGGATCAAGTATGTGAAAAGGGTTTCAGATGAATTTATACATTATGTACATATAATCATGAAATAAATCATGTGAACCATGCAACATTAAATGTTATTTCTGATCTATATTAATAATTAAATCTGATTATATTGAAATGAGTTTTATTTAGGGCATAAAACCCAACACTAACTCCACGGGAAGATGGCATGCTTTCCCATAAACTAGGCGATAAGGAGACATACCTAGAGGAGTTTTATATGCTGTCTTGTACGCCCAAAGTGCATCATCTAGGCGTTGGGACCAATCTTTTCTGTTGGGATTTACAACCTTCTCCAATATGCCTTTAATTTCCTGATTAGATATTTCAGCTTGCCCGTTAGTCTGTGGGTGATAGGCAGTGGCAATTTTGTGTTTTACACTATATTTTGCCAAGAGTGCGACCAACACTTTGTTCACAAAGTGTGTTCCCTCCTCACTTATCAAAGCTCTAGGAGTCCCAAACCTTGTGAAGACATGTTTATGAAGGAATTTCATAACCACTCGAGCATCATTTTTCGGACTAGCAATTGCCTTTACCCACTTTGACACGTAATCCACCGCCACTAGAATGTAGAGATTCCCAAAGGATTGTGGGAAAGGTCCCATAAAGTCGATACCCCACACGTCAAACAATTCCACCTCCAAAATACAATTAAGAGGCATCTCATTCCTGGCGGAGATATTTCCCACTCGTTGGCAGCGATCACATTGTTGAACAAAAGCATGAGCATCTTTAAAAATAGAGGGCCAATAATACCCCGATTGAAAAACCTTGGCCGACGTGCGTTGTCCACCAAAATGGCCACCATAAGGGGCTGAATGACAATGCTCCAAGATGCTTCTAACTTCACTTGTTGGCACACATCTCCGCATTATACGATCCGGGCACTGCTTGTACGAGTATGGCTCATCCCAAAAATAAAACTTGCTATCATGAAGGAACTTTTTGAGCTGCTGCTTGGTAAAATCAGGTGGATAGGCACCTCCAACTAAGTAATTGACAATGTTTGCATACCATGGTACCTGTGTTTGCTCTACCACTAGCAGTTGCTCATCTGGGAATGAGTCTCGAATTTGTAATTCTCCCTCTAAGTGGTTGATGTGATTGTTAGTTTCCAATCTAGAGAGATGGTCTACCACCTTGTTTTCTGTCCCTTTTCTGTCTCGAATTTCCAAATCGAACTCTTGTAGCAACAAAACCCAACGAATGAGCCTCGATTTAGAATCTTTCTTGGCTATCAAATACTTGATTGTCGAGTGGTCAGTATACACAATAACCTTGGTTCCCACAAGATACGATCTGAATTTCTCAAAGGCAAAAACCACCGCTAGCAACTCTTTCTCAGTAGTGGTGTAGTTAATTTGGGCATCAACAAGAGTTTTGCTTGCGTAATAAATGGAGTGAAAGATCTTATTCTTCCGCTGCCCAAGAACAGCCCCAATGGAGTTCAAAGGGCAATGACCAATCGGGTGCTACAATCACGGGGGCCGTAACAAGAGCTATCTTCAACTTCAAAAATGCTTCATTACATTCAGCGGTAAACTCAAATGGCCTATTTTGTTCCAGCAAGCTACACAAGGGTTTGGAAACCTTAGAAAAGTCTTTAATGAAGTGCCTATAGAAACCCACGTGTCCAAGGAAGCTTCTTATGCCTTTCACCGTGGCAGGGGCTGGTAACTTCTCAATCACTTCTAGCTTTTCCTTGTCAACTTCTATCCCCTTGCTAGACACTTTGTGACCCAACACAATACCCTCATGAACCATGAAGTGACATTTCTCCCAATTAAGCACCAAGTTGGTTTCTTCACATCTTGCTAACACTCTTTCCAAATTCTCCAAACAAACCCCAAATGAATCCCCGTAGATAGAGAAATCATCCATGAATATCTCCAAAATACTCTCAGCCATATCCGAGAAAATAGCCATCATACACCTTTGGAAAGTCGCGGGAGCATTGCACAAGCCAAATGGCATCCTCCTAAAGGCAAAGGTGCCATATGGACAAGTGAAGGTGGTTTTCTCTTGATCTTCTGGTGCTATAGAAATCTGATTATAACCAGAATATTCGTCAAGAAAGCAATAAAACTCTTTTCCCGCCAAACGATCCAACATTTGGTCAATAAATGGCAGCGGGAAATGATCCTTCCGAGTAGCATTGTTTAGCTTCCGATAGTCCATACACACCCTCCAACCGGTCACGGTTCGAGTAGGAATCAACTCATTGTTCGCATTAGCCACCACCGTGACTCCTCCTTTCTTGGGCACACATTGAACCGGACTAACCCATGAGCTATCTGAAATTGGATACACAATACCATAATCTAGCCACTTGATCACTTCTTTTCGCACCACTTCTTTCATGACGGGATTCAATCTTCGCTGATGCTCAACAGAATTGCTACAACCAGCTTCTAAAAGTATCTTGTGCGTGCAAATCGTTGGACTAATACCCCTTATGTCCGCCATAGTCCACCCGATTGCTTTTTTATGCTTTTTCAACACCTCTAGCAAGGCACCTTCATCTTCAACTACCAAGTTTGCTACTATAATAACTGGTAGCGTGTCATTCTCCCCCAAATAGGCATACTTCAGATGGCTTGGCAAGGGTTTCAACTCCAACTTCGGTGGTTCTTGGATGGAGGGTTTTGGAGGCTTGAAATTACTTTCCTTCAACTCCAAAGATTCAAAGGGCTTCTTGAATTTAGGAATAGGTTGCAATGGCTCCACCCAAGCAACTTGGTTGTCTTCATCTTCACTCAAGTCTTCAAGCTCATCAAAAGAACTTATAAATTTCTCATCCTTCTAAGCTTCCTTGTGAAATCTTTCAGCCACTATAGAGTCAATTACACTTATACGGGAGCACTCTTCTATCTCATCCGGAAATCTCATAGCATTGAACACATTAAAGGTGACTTTTTGGTCATTCACCCTCATTGTGAGCTCCCCATTTTGCACATCAATCAGAGTTCTCCCGGTAGCAAGGAATGGTCGACCCAAGATAATAGGCACATCTCTATCAGCTTCATAGTCTAGGATGATGAAATCAGCTGGAAAAATGAACTTGTCAACCTGTACTAGAACATCTTCTATTTTTCCTTCCGGATGGGCCATGGACCTGTCAGCAAGTTGCAATGTAACAGTTGTACGACGTGCTTCACCAATACCCAACTTCTTAAAGATCGACATAGGCATGAGGTTGATGCTTGCACCCAAATCACATAAAGCTCTTCCAACATCCCGTCCCCCAATAGAACAAGGTATTGTAAAACTACTCGGATCCTTCAACTTCAATGGAATCTTACTTTTCAACATGGCGCTGCATCCTTCGGTAAGAGCTACAGTTTCAAACTCCCCCAACCTCCTTTTCTTCGTCAAAATGTCTTTTAAGAACTTGACATAATTCGGCATTTGCTCCAATGCTTCTACCAAAGGGATATTGATATGGAGCTGCTTCAACACATCTAAAAACTTCTTGAATTTCCCATTTTGCTGCTGTTTCCGAAATCTTTGAGGAAATGGAAGGGGTGGTTTAGAACTAGAACATACTGGTGCGGATTACTGACTGTCAGATTGCTGACCTGTTGCTGTATCAATTGGTCTGGTATCAGCAAATTCCTGGGCAATTTTTTTACTCAATTTTTCGTCGATTTGGATTGAAGTGGGATCCCCACTACCCTTTATTTCCTCCTCGGAATTTTTCAAATGCTTGCCACTCCTCAAGTGAATGGATTTGCATTGTTCCTTCCCATCCCTTCTTGGATTCTCCGTGTCACTAGGCAAAGAACCTTGCGGCCTAGCTTTTAATTCATTGGCCAAATGTCCAAGTTGCAACTCTAAGTTTCGAAGAGAGGCAGCTTGACTTTGTATCACCGCATCATTTTTGGCCATATAATCCCGCATTAGACTCTCCAAAGAACTCGGTTGGGAATTTTGAGCATGTTGTGAATGTCGCGGTTGTTGTGAAAAACCCGGTGGATATGCTTGTCTTCCTTGGGCTGGTGCGGTGCTTGAGCTTGCTCCTTGACCCCTCCAAGACAGATTAGGATGATTCTTCCATGCTTGATTGTAAGAGTTTGAGAATGCCCCATTGTTTCTATTAAAATTCTGATTTTCCATGTAACAAACGGACTCCGGATTAGAGGGACACTTCTCAAACGCATGCCCTTCTCCACAAAACACACATGAGACATCATCACTTTGAATGGCAGCAGCTGGTTGAATATTTTTAGAGTTCCCAATGCTCAAATTCTTCAAAACATTCGTCATGGAAGCCATTTGAGCTGTCAGAGCCGTTATTGCATCTACCTCAAGAACCCCCGCCACTTTTCTACTTGTTGGAGCTCTTGTGTTGGACCATTGGTAGTTGTTACTTGCAATGGTCTCCAAAATCTCAAATGCTTCGTTGTAAGACTTCGACAAAATAGCACCATTGGCCGATGCATCTAACACCATTCAAGAAGCTGCATTCAAGCCATTATAAAAAGTCTCCATCTGAATACAATGTGGAATGCCATGATGTGGACACTTTCGCAAAAGTTCCTTAAACCTCTCCCATGCATCACTTGTGGACTCATCTTCAAGTTGCTGAAAAGACATTATCTCACTTCTGAATTTTGCATTTCTAGTAGGAGGAAAGTATTTCCTCAGAAACTTCTCAGCAAGGTCATTCCAATTGGTAACAGAATCAAGAGGCAAAGTGTTGAGCCATGATCTAGCTCGGTCTCGTAGTGAGAATGGGAATAGCTTCAACCTTAACACCTCTTCACTCACTCCTTGGATCTTGAAAGAATCACTCACCTCCAAGAATGAACGGAGATGGAGGTGAGGATCTTCAGTTGGCATCCCGCTGAATTGCCCCACGGTTTGGAGCATTTGAAACATCACTGGCTTGAGCTCAAACTGCAGTGCTTGTATTTCAGGCCTCACAATGCCTAGATTGAGCTCATTAAACATGGGGGCAGCATACTCCCTTATAGCCCTTGCTCGATCATCTGCCAATATGATGGGATTAACAATTTGTTGAGAAATTCCCTCATCATCAAAATTCTCAGCCATGATGTCTCGGCCCTTAGCCTTTTGAACCCTTCTTCTTCTTCAAAATGTGCGTTCGATCTCGGGGTCAATAGGGGCAAGTTCAAAGTCCTCTTGTTGGTTCATACACTATAGATACCTGAGATTTCAAAGACAAACCAGCAAGATTAAAAGAACAAAAATTTTTAGAATGTCAATTAGTTGATAAAACAAAATTTAGAACTTAAAGTCCCCGGCAACGGCGCCAAAAACTTGTTGTGAAAATTATATTGCTTTATAATTGCGCAAGTGTACACAATCACAAACAAGTAATACAATGATAAGTAATCAAAGTTCGTCTCCACAGGGACTTTTTACTAAATAATGTTAAATCAACTAAAAGTAATTCCAAGAATTTCAAATAAAAATAAAATAAAGTCATACATTAATTCACGAGAAAAATTTATAGCCTTGATTCTAAACTTGAGAACTAACTTCTTAAGCTAAATAAACTAAAAATAAGAAGCTAAAAGTGACTAAAGTGGTGGTAATTTCAGATTTGGAAATTAGACTTGGGTGATTAATTTCCACTTGTATGTCCCAGTTGATACAGCAATGACCCAGTAATGACTCAGCAATCCTGGCAGAGTTAACAAATTTCAAAAAAACCAGCAAGCTTTTTCCAAAACTTGCAATGAACCATTCATAATCTCACAATGCATTCCTACATCAGTTTAGATCACAAATAGCCTAATAAAGCATCAAATCTTTAGTTATGCATGGTAGCAAAATATTCCTATTTCACTACTAATTAATACCTAAAAGAAAAGGTAAAAATCATGCATCAATTAGAGGGGTTCAACTAGGTCTTGCTTTTCCAAGTAAGATCTAGCTTGATAAATGTTAAAAATGGCCAAAAATTAACATTCATTCAACATTTCATCACAACTAATTGAACTAAGACAAGATTACTTCATCATTGCAAAATCAAAACACTAGTCCATACAAGGGTTCATAACCACCCAAATCTCAAAGAGTTTAGTTTATAGTTGAAATTAAAAACAACAAACCAGAAAATAAAATGTTCATGGAGTTAAAGAGAAAACTAGAGAGAAGAAAATGATACAAAATGAAGTGGAGAGCAAGAGAAATGAGTGGTGAGCTCAAATCCTTTCTTTGGAAGTTGTCTTCTTCTCAATCTTCTTCTTCTCTTCTTTGTACTCTTTCTTTCTCTGCACTTAAATTCCTTTTCTGCTGTAATTTTCGTACTCCTCATTCAAAGTCCAGCCACCATTCTTCTAATATCCTTTTTTTTTCTCCCCAATTAGGGTACCAAAGTTTACCCTAATTGGAAATCCAAGTCATCACCCACTTCTCCTTCATTTTCCATATGTTTGTTAAGTCAATAGCCAAATTCCGCCACCTCAGCTCCTTTCTTTCTTCATTAAAGCCAGCTAGACTATCTGCCAAAATGAACTTACTAGGCTGACAAATTGCTTCGCGATGATTGCTATAGCAATACCAGTCAGCAATAAGCATTTTTCTGCTCCTTTTTCTCCTTGTCCCAAATATTTCCAAATACCTATTCTTGTATTTTTTCTGCTTAAAACACATCAAAACAATAACATAAGTCTATTTAACACTTACTAACACACACACTTCTATTTATTACAAAGACACAACAAACTAATACAATTACATAGTATAGACATTAATTGCTCCACAATTCACATTAAATTCAAGCTTAAAGATATAAAAATAACTCTAAATCTTAGAGTTATCATCTCTCTTTTTTTAAACTTTAAAAATGATTTATGGTCACGTCATTACTTGAATGAGCCTAAAAAAAATATCATTGTGATCTACTTTTTAATGTGAACATTTCAAAATGTGGGAAGCATATATTTTTTCGTTATTTTCAGAAAAGAAACTATTTAATTACTAATATATAATTAGTTACAGTTTTATATATTTTTTTTATAACTTGTTTTATAATTTTTTTAAAATCTTAGTTAACATTTATTTTAGAATTTTGTTACTTGAATTGTACTACATTATAGGATAACTAATTAGCTTTTAAAATAATAATTAAATATATATAAATAATCGACATATAAAAATAGTAACTTGTTATATTACATGACAATTCATTAGTTTCGAAAATAATTTTTAGGGTTATCTAAATGTATTTAAAATTATAATATACCATAATATAACTTAAAATAACTAATTAATTACTAAGATGTATACAAATAAATTTTAAAGGTAACCAAAATGTATCTCAAACTATATGATATAAACATGAAGTTTTTTATGTAAAAGTAATTAATTGGTTTCTTCTACTTCAAAAAAAAAAAAAAACTAATTGATTTCTTATCAACACTATTAGTAACTAAAAAACTACTTTCAAAAATGCAGTAAAATAAAAAAAATAAAAAAAATATCACATTTGGCTGCCGTGGCACGTCAGGATCAGGAATATTAATAAGGGTAAATACCATTTTGAACCCTATGTTTTACAAAAGTTATTAATTGGACTCTTTGTTTTATTGAATGATAAAATGGACCTTATATTTTTCAAAATGGTAAAAATAGGACCCTAAGCTCAATATTCAACAATTTTATTTTTTTAATATAACCAATTTTAAGACAATTTTTAACACGAACAGATATAGAAAATATAACCAGTTTTGTCATAACATCTCTAGATCATATTATTATTAAGTTTTATTTTGACAAAAAATCAGTTCAGGGTCCTATTTGTACAATTTTAAAAAATACAAGGTCTATTTTGTCATTTAATAAAACAGATGGTCTAATTAGTAACTTTTGCAAAATACATGGTCTAAAATAGTATTTATCCTATTAATAATGTTATTATTATAAATTAAATAAAAAATGTATATTATTATAAACGTTTCGTAAATTATTGTGGTATGTGCAACCATTTCAATTTATTTGAAGGTTTGGGCCTTTTGGGCCAATTTATAACGAATTACATCTTTTAGAATGGGAAATTATAGTAAATGGCCCCAAATCATAGGAGTATGTTAGTTTATGTCCTCATTTCAAAAAAATATAGCAAATGGCCCTAAATCATAAGACTATGTTAGTAAATGTCCTCATTTCAATTTTTTTTTTTAGAATTAGAAGCAAATTATTTAAACATTATGGTATATCTATATTAGTTTTGTTAAATTTTTTTTTATTTTAAAGTTATGTCAATTTTTTTAATTTTTTATGAATTGTTTTGGGTTGTTGGTATATAGATTTTGTTGTACGGTATATTTTTATTTTGTTGTATGGTATATTATTATTCTTATATGATATTTATTTTTTATTATGATATGTATAATAGTGGTATATAATTTTATTAGCATAATAAAAATATTTTAATGTATGTATATAATTTTATTGCCATGCTACATATATTTAATTATTATTTTTATATTTTTTGATTGTATGATTATTTATTTTAAATAATATTTAATTAGTTTTTATTTTATTATATACAATGGTCATGGTATATATATTTTAATTGTGGTATATAATTTAGTTAGTATAGTATACATATATATGTATTAGTAAAGGGAAATTTGATATTATATGCTTAAAATTAATTTATCCACTAAAAATATGCTAGCATATTTTGCATCATGCAAAATATACTCACACTATTTTTCTATCCAATTTTACCCTTAAACAAATAAAAATCAAACATCCATGTCTCTCTCTCTTTCTCCGGCGTTAACCCCGACCTAGAACCCCTACCGTCGAACACACAGACCCAGAACTTCAGTCGCAAGGCCTCGCCGTCATCTTCTCTCACGGCCTCTCTCGTTTTCTGCATTTTTTTCTTCTGGTTTACCAGTTTTTTGCGATATTTTGCGATATTTAGCGATATTTAGCGATGTATTTGCAATGATAGAACAAATCTGAGGTCAGGGATGAAGTTTAGTGATGATTTGCGATATTTAGCGATATTTCGCGATATTTCGCGATGTTTCGCGATGTTTAGCGATGATATTCGCGATGTGTTTCGCGATATAGTGAATTGAAGATGTTTTCACGATTTTGCGATGTTTCGCGACATGTTCGCGACATCTAGCGATGTTTCGCGACATCGTCAAAAATCAGAAAAAAAAAAATGTAGAAAACAAGCGCTGTTGTGAATTAAAGACATTTAGAGATGTTTCATGATTTCGCGATGTTTCGCGACATTTAGCGATGTTTCGCGACATCGTCAAAAACCAGAAAAAAAAATGCAGAAAACAAGCGAATGGGTTTCGCCGGAAGTGGTGCGGTGGTCGTGGGTTGTCGGGTGCTTCTCGTGGATGGTCCGGTGGGGTTTTGTTGGGAATGGGTTTGGAGAGTTAGAGAAAGAGAGAGAAAAACGAGAGAGTTAGAGGGAGAGTGGGGGTTTGAAATGAGGAGGGTATTGTTGGGATTAAAGATGTTTGGAGGGTATTATTTTTACATTTTTTTAAGAAGCATATAAAAATAATTTATGCTTTTTTTAAGTATATAATGTCAAATTTCCCTTAGTAAACTATATTTTTATTATTATTATTTTTTGTATATATGTTTTGGTGTATGGTATATGTATTTTTTGTTATACGGTATATAATTTTTTTAAATAATATTTAAGTTTTATTTTCTATTGTACTTTTGCTGACATGATACATAATTTTATTAGCATCCTATATATTTTTATTTTTATTTGTTGTTATTATTATATGTATTTTTATTGTAAGGTATATATTTTATGTTATATGGTATATAAGTTTTATTGTATAGTATATCATTTTATTTTAGATAATGCATGTTTAGTTTTTATTTTAGTATACATAAAGGTGATATATAATTTTGTTAATATGATATATATAATTTTTTTTAATAATATTATATTATTTTGTTTTATTTTTTTATTGTAGGTATATATGTTTTATTGTATGGTCTATGATTTTTGTTGTCTATAATATATTATTTATTTAATATGATATTTAGTTTCTATTTTATTATATATAAATTTTTTGGTATGTATTCATATTTTAATGGTGGTATATATAATTTTGTTAGCATGATATATATATATATATTTTTTGAGTATTAATTTAGTATTGTTATAATTTCTTTGTGGTATATAATTTTATTACTACGGTATATTAATTTTCTGTACTACGATATATCTAATACTGCTGTATATATTTAAATGATCTAATATATTTATTTATTTTTGTTACAATATCATAATATGCAATACTAAAAAAAATTATGTAACTTAATTTTGTTATTATATATATTCTTTTAAAAAAAAATATGTGATAAATCTATTTTTATAATTTTTATTATCTAATTTATTAGATTTGGCTATTTTCTTAATTTTTTTTTTAAAAGTGGACATTTACTAACTTAGTTACCAAATTGAGGGTCATTTTGCATCTCAACCCCTTTTAGAATACATAACAGATATGGTTTTTAGGGATAAGTTGAAAAATACATTTTTTTTAACTTACAAAAATACTAGAATTTGGGTTAAGTTTTACAAAAATACTATCACACAGAAAAGTTTTCAAAAATATTGTGTTTTTATAAAACACTAGTAAAACACAAAACAAAACAACTCAAAACAACAGTAGAACAACTAAAAAACACCAGTGGAATACCAGTGAAAACTTAACACAGTATACTGCAGTATGAAACTTATAAAAAAATACATTAAAAAAGTAAAAAATACTGCCTGACAGTATCTTTGTAAAAAATGATAAAAGTTAGTATACCATGTAAATTTTCCTTTTTTTTTATCCATTAATCAAAAATATTCTCATATTATATTTTATTAAAACATACCCACTTTTTTAAGTGGGTTGTCTAATATACTTTCACTCTCTATTAATTAAGTCTAGCATATAATCTACATTAACCTCTAATGAAAACATCATTTATAAAAGTGGGCATATCTTAAAGAATATAAAAATAGAGGTAAAATTAATACAAATAAAGTAAAATGAGTATACAATGTAATTTCCTCTAATTTTTATGATATTTTTTTTTTCTTTTTTTGTTAGCAAAGTGAACATAAGTTTAGGGTCTAAAATTTGTCATTTTAAAAGTTCTGTTATAAAGACACCGTTTTGATATTTTTTTGAAAGGATCGATATGGAATGGTTGCATGAATTTATTTTCTAACAAAACAAGCAATTTAATAACTATTACAAGGAAAATAACAATTAAGAAGATTACTTAAGTGAATAAATGGTAGGTACTCCCTCTTACAATAAACTAAAGAAAAAATTATTGATTATGACCATTGACCACAACAAATGAGGCAATTGATTAAAAAAAAAATACTCTTGTTTATTCGAAATATAAAAAAGAAGAGCACACAAACTCAAATTTCAACCATGTGTAGATACAATTGAGAAGGACAACTTCAGTTCTGTTCATATATATTCTTCTAATTAAGAATTGACAGCCCAACATTTTTTCCTGATCTCACCAGCTGTGCCAGTAAGGACCTCAATGGCTCCCATCCTCTTCATGGACTGAGAAAATTCAGTGAAAAAATCACTTTCTTCAACCAACTCTGAGACGGTTTTACGGGCGATTTTGTTGGTAAGAAGTGTGGCGTCTGAGGTGAAAAGACCTTTATTGTTCAATACAACGTTGTAGTAACTGGTGTCGAATTTGAGAGCACTGCCTGGGTCCATTTGCACAGTTGTTTTTTGGTCATTTGGAGGGCATTTGGTCTTTAACATTTTAGCATAGTCTTTGTCCAATGAAGGGTCTTGATCTCCCTTTCCTGTGAAATTGTATAGCCTGTTGTTGAATCCAGTGCAATGTCCCACTCCAATTGTGTGTCCTCCTATAATATTATAAATAAATACATATAATGAACTTGATGCAAGTTTTGCTAATAATTTCTTCTTCTTTGCATGCTTGGTGTTATCAAGTGGTTTTCGTAATCATATTTTACAAAAGTAAATGTATAAGTTAGCTAATGAATCATGGTAAAAATTAAGGGAACAATGTATATTTGTACAATTAAATATAGAGCATTGTTATTAAGTACTAGTAGTGTCTAGCATTTTCTAGACGTGTTCTCTTACGATTGACTTACAATACTTCTTAAAAGTTATTACATTAAATTATATTAGATTCTATACTTATTTGAAGTTTGAACCAATGGTAATATTGACACGTAAGAGAGTGTCAGTGGTCAGTGATAGACCCGAGATTTTTGATAAGTGAGAGCTTAATTGTTATAAAAATATTTATATTTACTTTTCATTAAAATTATAATTATTTTATGGAGGCTTTTTACTATTTTATTGTATAACTATTTTATAAATAGAAAATATTTAATTTTTTTTTAACACTAACTTTTTTTTACTGGGGCTATAGCCACCACACTATTATCAGTGTGTTCGTTCCTGTCATTGGCACCCTTTAGCATTTCTCTTAAATGTTAGTACCATTGGTGTCTACTACCTCTGACATGTCATTCGATTGGTTAGCGATACTCTTTGAAAGTTATTACATTAAATTATATGAGATTCAATACTTAATTAGACCAATAACAATATTAACACATATTAAATACCACATGTAACTATTAGCATTTCTCATCAAAATATTATAAGTAGTTAGATTAATTAATATTTATATATTGTTTCTCGTGCATATATTACTAGAGCTCAAATTCATTGACTTTTATTTATTATACTTATATATATATTAACAGTTGGGCATACATATATATAATTGTGTAAGATTAGTCCGTGACATTTTGATATTATTATTTTATTAATTTATAGTTTTTGTCACACTACTACACTACTTAATTGTTGTCGTAATATATACTATATATTATAGGTAATAATGGACAAACTAATTATAATTAAATATTGCTTACCTGATAATACAACAAGATCATGCACAGTAAGACCTTTGGAGGCAAAATTTTGCTTGAGTTGGGTGAAGTTGAAGAAAGGTGCTGGAATATTTTGTAATGCTTCACTCATTTGTGATACTTTCCCATCTCTTCTACCAGTAAGTACTTCCCACATAGATTTCTTAAACTGAATAATTAATATGTAACAAAATCAATTACCAAATACAAATTATTATTATTAATTTCATCATATAAAATTATATTATGTATTTTCTTACTGAGTACGAAACAGAGTCTCTTGCTGCCAAAGCTAAAATATCAGCGCATGAAACGACTCCTGGACATTTCTTCTCAACTTCTTCTTTAATATCATCAATTACATCGAAACCCAATAAAGTTTGGTTTGGAATTGCATCTTTTTCAGCATTATTGTTTGTTGAGTTCAAAAGAACTGATCCATCACATCCCTAAAATACAACATGCATTTAATTAAATTAAACATTTTTCTAAGGTAATAAAAAATTAACACATAAGTGGTAAATAATAAAATGGCTTACTCTAACAAAGCAATCATGAAAATGCATTCTTAGTAATCTTGCAGGTACAGCTGGATTACTGGCCACATGTTTCTCTGTGGTCTGTTTTATAATAGTCTCAGCATCCTTACAAGTTTTCTTGTAGAAATTTTTACTGAGATTACCACATTGAGAACCCTCCAAGAAGCTAATTAGAACAACAAATAGTAATATAAGAGAGTTGAGTTTCATCATTATTAATTTAGAAATCTTTGAACTGTTTGTTAGTATGAATATAATGTGTATTGGCACATCCTTAAATAGGCTAAGCATAGATGAAGGTTGTTCATTTAATAATGTTCTCTGCAAATATAATATTGATCAAAATTATGTAAAATAATTCATGTACGTCCACAACTATTGCCACCTAAATTGATATGACAATTTATATATATGCTTATCTCATGCTGTAATTGCTCTCAACAAACAATTGAAAATGTGTTCATTAATTAATTGACAAAACATATATATATATGTGTAGATCATAGGAGGAAGTTTCTTAAATTTGAAAGTGAAGCAATGAGAAATGCTAAAAGGCACCAGTAGTGTCAAACACCCTCTTACGTGTCAATATCGCTATTGATCTAATTTAGTATCGGGTCCCATATAGTTTAATATAATAGCTTTTAAAGAGTATCGCTAGCCAATCGCAAAACTACACGTCTTAAGGGTACTAGACACCACTAGTGCCCAATAGCAGTACTCGTGAAGCAATTTGTTATTGGGATACAATGATTGAGCAAAGTTGACTTGTGTACACATAATCATCTTAATTAAATGATAATAAGATGGATGTTCAGTCAAAAAAAAACAAGAAATTTTTTGGGAATATGATATATAAAATATAGGGGGACCGAGTTGTGGGTTGGACGGGAAATAATTGTCACGGTTAAATTACTAAATTATATAATCAAAAAAAAAAATCCAATAAACACACTTATAAAAGTTTTTTACCTGCTAAAAATATATAAAAATATAAGAATCAAAAGACAAAAATAGTCATTATTATTATAAAAAAAATAGTAATAAATAATTATTATTTTTATATAAAATTAATATATATATTGCGGTATAATTCCTTTAAATGAAAAGATCTTCAAGAGTCTTATTATTTCTGAAAAATTGTGGACTCGCAGAAGCTGGTCTTGGAAGGCTTTCTTATCCTTCTAAGAAGGGTCTTTAGAAAGCTATAGTCCTCTTCGAAAAGGAGCCTTGGATGACTAGTTGTTCTTTCAAGAAGGTAGTCCCGGACAGTCAATTCCAGCTGGCTCTTTCCTATCTAGGAATATCCTTTAACGAGTGGCTTTGACCGTGACTCCGAAAGCCCTCATACTCGCTCCCGGATGCACTCTTACTTAGGAAAATACATTGTTTGTTGTTAATCAACAACAAAAGGAAAATACATTATAATATAGGGCTTTTTTAAGTTTTAACCAAAAAAAGTAACAATATTACAAAAATACTTCCAGTTGGCTAAATAAACAAATATACAGCCCAAATAAAAAAATTACACAAATACCACTTACACACACCTTCAACCCAAGATCCATGCTTCATGGGCAACTATCGCGCAACCACGCAGCAACCCAACGCAACTGAAACAAAAATTCAACCAGAAAGAGAACCACCATTATATCTGGTGACTTTATCTAAGAAGATGACCAGAATCAATCAAAACATGGGCTGTTTCGAATTTATAAAAAAATGTAGAAAAATTACTACGAAACTAAAATTCAACTGGAAATCCAGTTTAATTTGCATAAAACTAATGTCATGACTTCAATTTTTAAATCCATGAAAGGTAGATCTCAAAAAATTGAACTGGAGTTCCCAAACAATCCAACTCAACTATAATCCAAAAAAAATTACATCAATACTATAGTAAAATATTTATCCTAGTATATTTTCATTGTTTTCCAAATTTCTAATGGTGAATTTGTTCATATTAAATCATAAAGAGACATGTAGATAGAGTTACGTACGTGGAAACACTATTCTGATTTTTAATGTTTCATAACAATTGTATTACAGTTGCATAAACATTTTGCTAACACTTATTTCGTTTGATTGAAACATTCGTCTGATGCAACCTTCGACCAACCACCCAGCAACCACCCAAAAAATTTCGTCTGATGCAACCTTTGGCCAACCACTCTGCAACCATCGTCTGATTAAAACTTTCGTCTTATGCAACCACCCTGCAACTATCGTTTGATTGTGTAAGTGATAGTATAAGAGGTATTTTGGTAATTAAAATCACAAAATGTATAAATATTATCTACATCTTATAAAAGTATTTTTGTAAATAAAGTGTCAATTTATATTTTCTATTTAATAATTCCTACAATATAACTATTATGGATGCTCTAATATGAGTAAAATAACCCTTTACACACGCCACTTCCAAAGGATAATATATGTGTGTGATTGTTAATTCTCAAATATTGTCTAAGACATCTCAACGCATGAGGCGGTAATTATAATGTTCAATACTATTTATGAAATTAAACTTCAATTTTAAATTTAGCTATATGTACATATAAATGAATTTATTAGGTCTTAACATAAGGGTAACATTAATCATATTATAAACGTTTATTTTGTTTATTGTTTTTGTTTTGTTTTTTTATCTAAATTTATGTTGGTTTTTTTTCTAGTCATATGAATTGTGTGCACCAAATTATATCTTCTTAAGAAAAATTTTGCTTCTAATTTGCTAACATATACTACATTTTGTTGAAGGCAAAACCCATTTGTGTAGGGAGAGAAAAGGTATATTGAAAATCAATACAAAGTTTCAAAAAAAAAAAAAAAATACAAGTAAATATGTTTTTTTATGCATTTAGGTTAGAAGGAATAACAACATAGTTTAAAAATTGAGAATTAGAATAATATAAATAGAATAATATAAAATTTAAAATATATTAAAAAAAATTCAATAAAAAAATTAATAATTTTTCTTATCTTCCATTTGAATTGTCTTTCATTTCAATGCAAAATACTAAAATAGAATAGACATTTTACCAAAATAATAAAAAAGTCATTCCATTACAATGATATTCCAATACTTTAAAATGTAATCAAACAAAAAAATAAAATAAAAATTGATTTCTTTCAATTCTATTTTCATTACTTCCAATCAAACACCACCCTAGTTAAAATTGCCTCAAAATTGCCTCAGAAAGAACTTTTGACAATGACCCAAATATATGTGGGCAAGATCTAAGAGCATCTCCAATATTGGAGATACAAATTAGTAATGCAAATACAAAATACAACTTGCTTTGTTAAAGTCTACTCTAATAGTGTGCCAAATTATGATGCAAAAATCTCACATGATAAAAAATAATCCAAATTTACATTACAATATAGCATGATGCAAAATTTGCATTACAATAAATGTTATGCTTTTATATTTAGAGAAATGCTAAAGGACACCAGTGATGCCTAGCACCCTCTTATGTGTTAATATCGCTATTGGTCCAACTAAGTATTGGGTCCCATATAGTTTAATATAATAACTTTTAGGGAGTATCGCTAGCCAATCGCAACGCAATATGTCGAGAAGGTGCTAGACACCAGTAGTGCCTAATAGCAATGCTATTATATTTACCATTATGCTTTATATTTTATTATTAAATTTTAGCTAACATACTTGCATTATTATTATGATTTTATCATTAAATTTTACATTTAACTTTGCATTACTACTATTTTATATTTTTTAATAAATTATTAAGTGAGTTTTAAATAACATATTAAATTTTGCATCAAGATTTACAATTATGCATTGGAGTACAATAGTAAAAATTGATGTAAACATACCACAAAACTACTTTTTGTATAAAATAATTTAACTTTTACATCTCTCATTAGAGATGGTCTAACCAATTTAATTACACCGAACCAACCTAATACAATCAAATTAAAAAAAAAAAAAAAGAAGTTGAATATTCAATTACAATTAGATTGGTTTGGATGTGAATAGTTAAATTTTAATTGGATTGGACCGATTATTGGATGACAATTTCAAAATCCAATTAAAAACTAATTAAATCCAATCACATATAATATTTATTTTAAAAAAGTTACATTTATTTATATATAATAAAACAATATTCGAATTTCATTTTTAAGTTTATTAATTTTTCATGGATATTGTTATCCCTTTTTTTGTACTTTGACGTGGCAAGAGGACTGAGCGAAACGTGTCTCGTATTTTTGATACTTGGGCTGAGGTAAGTGTCCCGAATTATAGCAGGCACATTATACATCAACATCCATAATTATCGGTTACCCGAGCAGGGTGGAAGACAGAGCAACCTACCAGGTAGAAGTTTGCGATGCCGAGCCAATTACAAGGAGTTAATTACTTCAGGATGATCTTGTAATGCCTAGACATGAAGACAATCCCTACAATCGTGGGATTGAGTCAGAGAAATATGGCAACCTATTCTAGTTTCTTATTTCTTGTATCGTAATTATGTAAGCATTGTAATTTCCTATTTTACGCATTGTAAGCAAAAGGGAAACCATCCCTCATGCATTAAGTCCCTATAAATAGTGGCTTAGCCTTACTGTAAAAGATATCGAAAGAATTGCTTCAAAGAGAGATTCTAAAGAGAAAATAAAGATCTAAGAGAAATACTCAGAGATCCATTGTAAGAGCTTTTAGAGAGGAAAACACTTTGTTCCTTCTCTCAAGTTAATACAACACAAGGAGAGTAGGCTATTGCCACACTCACGGGGCCGAACCTCTTTAAAATCTGGTGTTCTTTTTTACTTTATTGTTCTTATTCTCTTTTAATTATATTATTAATCGCTTATTAATGGATTCACTGTTGTTGGCTAAAAGCGAGGTCAACATTTTGGTACTTTCATTGAGAGCAAAAACTCAAGTTTCTTTTTGTCTTAAGTTTTAACAGGCATACAGGATGGTTGTACAAACTCGTAGAGGCCTTGCTGATCAAGGCGAGCCGATGGTGACATACCACAACGTACAGACTCCTGGAAATACAAGAGGACCACCAAGGACAAACCCTGAGCAGGTCAATACATAACGACCCACTGTGGGCCATGGAGTGACTTCCCCTCTGGCTGGGATCACACCAAGCGTGCAAGAGACTGGGAATACCAATTTAGTAGCCAATCAATCCACTCATAACACAGTTGCGTCTACCACTAATGTTCAGAGGGCAGTTGGAGATGATATTGAGATCCAAAACCTCCAAGCAACCTTGGGACTCATGCAAGGTCATAATAACGCTTTGCATCATGATTAGGAGGATCTCCGTGCTGCTATATAAACCTTGCATTCGACGAGCAAAGACATCAGTTTATAGAATGGAGGGACGGGGAGATGGAAACTTTAAAGGCTCAGCAAGCAGCCATTGGTCACTTTTCAACGTCAATATTTTTGGTTCTTTCATTGAGAGCCACAACTCGAGTTCCCTAACTACATTTCGATTTCTCTACCAAGAACTTTGTTCCAAAAGGAATTCATAAGTTCAAGACAGCAATCATCCATGAACATGCAAAGCAACACTATCGCTAGTCACGCCACTACTCAGCAACTCAGTAGGCACTGAGATTTCTCATAAGAAAGCGAACTACGAGCAAGCATCTGAAAACATGAATCTATGGAATCTTCGCCTGATATAGAGTGGTCGCCTATTAGGGAAACGAGCTACGTGCGAGCGTCCGAAAGGACTCAAACTCAAGATCATAGGCCTACAAGTCTACCACACGCAGCTAATGCCTAATAGGACCAACCACTATTATTTTTCTTTACAAATCTATATTTGCCCCCCTTAATTCTTATTTCTATATTTTGCCCCGTATTTCTTCCCTACCACTATTTTTGGTTACAATGACGACACAAGGTGACAGATCTAAATTTATAGCTATATGTAAGTGATGTGAACTAGCTAACAAGTCCAATAGTTGAAATGTCCATGATTAATAACCCATTTTGGGAAACTTAAAATCATAATTTAACAAAATGAATTAATTAAACTGAGAGTAGGCTATTGCCACACTCACGGGACCGAACCTCTTTAAAATCTGATGTTCTTTTTACTTTATTGTTCTTATTCTCTTTTAATTATATTATTAATCGCTTATTAATGGATTCACTGTTGTCGGCTAAAAGCGAGGTCAACATTTTGGTACTTTCATTGAGAGCAAAAACTCGAGTTTCTTTTTGTCTTAAGTTTTAACAGGCATACAGGATGGTTGTACAAACTCGTAGAGGCCTAGTTGATCAAGGCGACCCGATGGTGACATATCACAACGTACAGACTCCTGGAAATACAAGAGGACCACCAAGGACAAACCCTGAGCAGATCAATACATAACCACCCACTGTGGGCCATGGAGTGACTTCCCCTCTGGCTGGGATCACACCAAGCGTGCAAGAGACTGGGAATACCAATTTAGTAGCCAATCAATCCACTCCTAACACAGTTGCGTCTACCACTAATGTTCAGAGGGCAGTTGGAGATGATATTGAGATCCAAAACCTCCAAGCAACCTTGGGACTCATGCAAGGTCATAATAACGCTTTGCATCATGATTAGGAGGATCTCCGTGCTGCTATATAAACCTTGCATTCGACGAGCAAAGACATCAGTTTATAGAATGGAGGGACGGGGAGATGGAAACTTTAAAGGCTCAGCAAGCAGCCATTAGTCACTTTTCAACGTCAATATTTTTGGTTCTTTCATTGAGAGCCACAACTCGAGTTCCCTAACTACATTTCGATTTCTCTACCAAGAACTTTCACTACAAGAAAACCAGCTTTTATCGGCGCATTGTTGCGCCGGCAAAAGTACACTGACTGCGCCGGCAAAGCTTTGCCGGCGCAGTTGTGCGCCGGCAAAGCTTATCTGGGAAGCTTGGTCGGTAAAGGACTTTTTACCGGCGCGTACATTAACTGCGCCGGTAAAACGTCCTTTTACCGGCGAGGAATAACGCCGGCAAAAAATAAGCGCCGGTGTTAAAAAATGCCCTTATCCGCCTTGAACCTGCTATGATTAGGTTTTGCCGGCGCAATAGTGCGCCGGCAAAACTATTGGCGCCAACAGTAAGATTGGCGCCAATAGTTCTTAGCCGACGCATGTCTTCTTTGTAGAAGCAAATCTATTGGTGCCAATCTGGTTGTTGGCGCCAATTGTTTTTGCCACTTTTTACCGGCGCACTATTGCGCCGGCAAAAGTATTAAATTTTATTTCTAAAAAATTTAATTAATTATAATATTAATTAATTAAATATAATTAATTAAATTTTTTTAAAATAATTATAATATTATATTAACAAAATAAACCAACATAATTTACATTAAAAGATAAACTAACATTAATTACTACTAAAATCAGTATATAAACAAAATGTTAAATGTTCGAACCGGATAATAAAAAAACTATAGTTCTATAGGCGGGTAATGTCGTCATCGTTGTTTCTCTGAGTCTCGGGAGGCTGCGATGACGATCCAGCACCAGCAGCAGCCGACGATCCAGCACCAGGAGTGGGCAATGGTGGAAGATCCATGGGAGGCAAGTTGAAACCCGGCACAGCTCGAGAAAGATACTCAAACTGATCTTGGAATCGTCTGAGGTAGAGTTGTTGTGTCTCATACTGCTGCCTTGTATGTTGAGTTGTCTGCTCCGCTTCCTCCACTTTTTTCTGTAAAGCCTCGTACTGTTCCATTGTAACAGTCGGTTGGGCTGAAGGATGCGTGGCAGGTGCTCTTTTGGCCCCAACTCCCTTCAGTCTGGGGAGATGGCCAAAGCCTCTAAGATGCCGAGATCGTTCCCCGAGTACTTGTGTCATAACAGGTAAGTCTCGGGGGTACTGTGTAGGATCGACAGCAGGCTCTGCGGGCTCATCTTCAGTGGGCGCTGGTTGAGTTGCCGCTATTTCAACCATTTGCTCCTAAAACAATTAAACAAAAAAGTTAAATGGTTAGTTTTAACACAAAATAAATTGAAAGAAATAAATAAAAATTGAATTAAAACGTAAACTTACGTAAGCTTGTTGCGCGAACTCGTTGCGCCAATCGTTGCCTTTATGGTGAAACTTTTGAAAAGTTTCCACCGCAGTTGGCAGTTCTCCTGTGTCGGGGTTAGCCTATTTGCAAGAGAAAATATATTAGTATTGTTATTTTACTAGAAAAATTTAAATGAATGATAGTTAAATATAAACTTACCCCCTCGACAACATGTGAAACAATAGGCTTGGAGCCCCAGCCTCCTAGAAATTTCATCTTACCCCGACTTTCTTTATTTTTCGCTGCTCTCGCCTGAAATTAATAATTTTTCTAACAATTAATTATTTATTATTGACTATATAAATTAAACATTACCAAAATTATAAATTTTAAAAAATGTACCTTTTGTTTGTCTGTGCTCCAATAAGCGATGCAGTCACTCCACACCTCTTGAGTTACTCCCTCAGGAGGTGACATGTCGGCCCTCTCCTGTCCAAGCTCCTCAATGTTTTGTATCCACTTCTTCTTGCAGTCTGCCCTCCAGTCACGTAAACCCTTTGACATCTCGTACTCACCGTAGTCTACGAATGTAGGGTTATCTCGTGGGAGGACAAACTTGGTCTGCAAAAAGTTACACATTAATACATTAATTACAATTTAATAAGAGTATAGTAATTTATAAATTAAAAAAATTATTAAGGCATACCTCAAGTCTATCCCAGAGTGCGTTGATGTCAGCTCTACTGACATCTTCCCATTTGAATTTATTAATGGGGATAGACATCCGAGTCATCCATTTTGCCATATTGTTGAATTTTTTCCCATTTTTGCCTACGGGGGTGCCAGTCTCTGCGTGCACCTCAAGCGGTAACTTGGCAGATTGTGTTTTGGAGAGCTCCTCCTCAACATTCTTGCCCTTGTATTTACCTCTGACCCCTTTCTTTTTCGAACTGCTGCCACCTGGTGTAGACATACTACATATACAACACATATTGTTTATTTAAAATAAACTAACATATTGCAAACATATTAAAGAAGAAGGGTTGTAATTTTTATTTTATTTAAAACACTATTTCAATTACAATTCATCATCCTCATCATCAGTGACATATACAGCATTATCATCACTGTCACTCTCTAATTCTAAGGAGTTGTCTTCTTCGGTATTTAGACCATCGTTGTCATCATCGACAATGAAATCATCTAATTGTTGAGGCTGTGAATTCACACGATGGATGTTTGCAACTTCAGTTGGGTCGACATCATAGCGAACATAGTCAACATCATCCAACTGTGGAAGTTGAACAACGAACTCGGTTTCAGCTGAATTGTTTTCCTGTACAAAGGGTGTCTCCCCATCCGTGTCCGGGAAGTCCCAAACATTGCGCGGTATGTACTCATTTACAATCAGCCAGTCTTTACCGTTCTTTAAATCAGGAATGTAGTAGATCAATTTTGCTTGAGATGCAAGTATGAACGGTTCATTTTGGTACCACTCCGTTGCTGACGCAGATGCTAGTAATAACACCGTCACTATCCATTCTACTCCCGTTAGTGTCAAACCACTTACAAAAAAATAAGAGAACACTACAATCTTTCAAATAAGTGAACTCCATAATTTTTTCAAGTGTGCCGTAAAAATTTTGGCCATCTTCACCGGGGACCATGACACCGCTATTCTGTGTTTTGCGGTTATCATCCCTTTCCTTGACCAAAAATTTGATGCCGTTCACTATGCACCCTGGATAAAAATAAATTGCTGTATTGGCTGGGTTAGCGATAGCATACAACTCATCTGACACTGCACCCTGGTTGCTCGACCGTAGTTCATTAATCTACATATCAGGAAAAATATTAAATTAAGAAAAGTTGAACAGTTATTGAGAGCAAGATTAAGAGTATTGACAGGCAACAAGGCTTACTTGAGTTTTGAACCATTCAGGGAACTCAGTCTCTTGCACTGTCTCAATATTGCCTACACCCCTTGCTTGAAGCAACTTCTTGTGCTCACTATATAATATAATGCACTTAGTAAGTTAATAATTTTTTAGATGAAGTCGACATCCGCTATTTTGTGTTTATGGAATTTAAACTTACTTGATATACGGTTCAACCTCCGTGCAATTGTTCAAAATGTACCACTCTGCCTTACGCTTGCTTTGCATGGGTAAGGTGTCGACTGTCCTCATACCGAGGGGTCGGCCAACATGCTTGAATACAGAAAATTGTCGAGTTGGCATGTTTTGGACAATGTCATTGTTCCGGTCAGGACGGTTGAATCGAGTTTCCACTTCTCGAAAGTACATTGAGCAAAAGGTTAATGCCTCATTAACCACAAAAGATTCAGCAATAGAGCCTTCCGGACGGGCACGATTCCTGACATATTGCTTGTACACAGACATTGACCGCTCAATGGGATACATCCACCTGTACTGGACTGGTCCACCTAGTATAGCTTCTTGAGGGAGATGCATAACTACGTGAACCATTATGTCGAAGAAAGCCGGTGGAAAAATTGTTTCTAACTTGCACAAAATAGTTAGAATATTTGTTTGCATTTTTTCTAAATCCGAAACATGAAGTGTTCTTGAGCATAATTGTTTGAAATACACACATAGCTCAATGATTGTGTCCCGGATTTCTTTTTTCAAGAACTTACGGATACCTGCCGGTAGTAAACGTTGTAACAACACATGACAATCATGTGATTTGAGCCCGGAAATCTTGCCCGTATCCACATTTACATTTTTGTCTAAGTTTGCTGCAAAACCGTCCGGAAATCGTACAGACTTCATGAAGTCTGCAAATTCAATCCGTTCTTGAACACTAAGTGTGTAACTAGCTGGAGGCTTCTTCCACTTCCCATTCCGGTCTTCATACAACCACAACTCTCGTCGTATTTGCAAGTCTTGCAAATCCATTCTCGCCTTGTCGGTATCCTTTGACTTCCGTCGATACTTAGAAGAGTACCTACTAAGTTGTCACACACATTTTTCTCAATGTGCATTACATCAAGATTATGTCGTAAGGACTTTGACTTCCAGTACTCAAGCTCAAAAAAAATACTTTTTTTAGACCAATTGAGCTCTTCACTAGAACGCTTCCGTTTCACACCCCCAAACTGTTTGTGTTTTCCAGGCAAAGTCAATGGAATTCGGTCTAATTGAGATAAAATATCATCCCCCGTCAATACAGGAGGTGGTGCTCTCTTCTCAGGCTTACCATTGTACTTTTTGCTTCTCCTTCTCGGATCACTCATTTCGAGAAAGCGTCTGTGGCCAACATATCCAATCTTACTATTTAGGCCAATGGAAGGAGTATGTTCATTGCAAGTGGGACACGCCATATACCCTTTTGTGCTCCAACCAGACATTAGAGCATAAGCAGGAAAGTCATTTATTGTCCACAACAACTGCCCGCACGCATTGAAAACACGGTTAGTTATAGGCATCTCGGGTTTCAACACCCGTCTCCCACAACTGTTTCAGTTCATCAATTAACGGTCTCATGAATACATCTATGTCTTTCCCAGGAGATGATGGACCTGGAATTAATAAGGTCAACAACAACGATTCAGAACTCATACACTTCCACGGTGGCAAATTATATGGGACACAAATAACTCATGTTGCCAAATTGATTAAAATCTTCTGTAGCCAATCCTAGCCTGACATTTCTAGGTTCAACAGCAAAAGACGGATGAAGGCGGTCAAACCGCTTCCATTCTTCAGCATCCGCAGGATGCCTAAGCACACCGTCTTCTTTTGGTCTCTGCGAGTAATGCCACCGCATATCCTCCGCAGTGTGTCTTGAGCAATATAATCGTTTCAGCCTAGGTGTGAGTGGGAAGTAACGCATAACTTTGTGAGGAACTTTTTTCCCCTTACCCTTTCTTTTCACCCATCGTGATTCGCCACATACAGGGCAAAACTCCTTCTTCTCATTCTCCTTCCAGAAAATAGCACAATTATACTTGCACACATCTATTGAGTCGTAACCCAAACCTAGATTGCGCAATCGCATCTTCGACTCATAATGCGACTTCGGTAATTTTGTCCCCTCTGGAAATAGATCAATCAAGATGGACAGCAACATATCGAAAGAGTGGTTGCTCCACCTATTCAAAACCTTGCAGTGCATAAGCTTTACCAGTGCATTAAGGGCTGATTTTTTGCAACCTGGATATAACTCAGCCTCCATCTCCTTAAACAAGTCATCGAACTTGTTGTTGTCGTTGATAGCGGTTCATTGAAAGAATCAGTAGTGTTAGCAGATTCGTCAAACCCAGGGTCCCCTCTTAACATGTCCGCCAACACATCTGCCATTTCCTCTTCGTCATTTTCAGGAAGTTCAACTGCGGGTTGAGAGAAAGTCTCCCCGTGGAAATACCAGGGGTTGTACGAAGGTTGGATCCCGCTGAGAAATAAATGAACCCTTATAGTTGCAGGTGCGTGAAAATTCACATTCAAACACCGCATGCATGGGCATCGAGCTAATCCGTCAGCGTTCACGTGGTTCGTTGCTACCGCAACGAACTCGTCAACGCCACTTCGAAACTCTGCAGAGCGCCGGTGCGCCTTCATCCAACTTCGGTTGGCAGGCATCTTCCACTACGAAGTATTTAACAAAAACAATTTAAAAACAAACAAAAAATGTGCAAGTGTCCTAATCCACCTTCTCACTCCATTACTAAAAGGGTAAAGAACCTATCCCATTCAGGTTTGTAATATACATATAGTGCAATCTACGCTCTTAAGATTATTTCATTTTTGTAAAAATTTCGGCAGCACCTCCCCACAGTTCTTATAAGTTAGCAAACTTGTAGTAATTAAGTTTGCCGACTTACAAGAACGTGTAAGAAGACGTTGTACCAAAATATCTACTAATGAAATAATCAATTAAGCAATAGATCATACTATAAGTATAAAACAAGCCCAAACTATCCATGCGGACAAACAGTCCTGGATAATTTGGAGAAGCGTATTTAAGAGTCCTTACTGACTCAGCCTCTCCAAACGGGTCTAAGGTATTTCGTGCATGTGTAAAATTGAAAAAAAATTAAATTATCACTATGTGATAATACAAATTGTTCTATCCTATCTTTGGTGTATAACCAAAGAGATGAAGAAAAGATAAAAACAATTTAATTTTATGCTATTTTAATATCTTATGCTCATTTGTACTTACTTTAAAGTTACACTTACTTTATGATAACTTGATTAAATTCTAAATATAATTACTTTAAAATTTTATTTTATTTTATTTTTAGATTATAAGTATAAAAGTTTTAAAATTTTAAAAATATCACTTTATTAAATTTTAATTTTTATTATAAAAGTTATTTCATAATTTTCTATTCTTTTTTTTAACTTAAAAATTACAACCTTTTTAAAGTTAATAATATTACTTACTTACTTTTTAAAATTAAACAATAAGTAGTAATTTATAATTTTCACATTTATTCATTTAAATTAAAGATTAAATTTTTTTTAAAATAATAAATAATTGATTACCTATTATAGATTATAATATATACTAATTTATATATTATATCTTTTAATTTATATTTTTTTTTTCACTGTCATTTATTATTTAAATTAAAGTTACTAACTTTTTAAAAATTTTAATATATAGTAAATTATATATTACATTATTTTTTACTTTTATTAATATTTTTTTTATCATTTATTATTTACATTAAAATTACTAACTTTTTAAAAACATTTAATACCACTTTATTACATTTTAACTTATACATTACATTTTTTAATATTTTTTTAATTAAATATTTTTCTAATTATTTATTATTTAAATTGAAAATATTTTTTTTTTTAAAATAAAATTACTTCACTAAATTTTTAAATTACATGTTCCAATTTCAATTTTATGTTTTACTTTATTTATTTTATTTTATCAACAATTACTTTAGCTAGTTATTCTTAATTTTTTTTTTAAACAATTAATTAATTTTACATTTTACCTACTAAAATTTCGGCAGCATAACGGCTTAAAAATTGTAAACCCAAAATTTTTAAAACCTATAAACAACACAAACAAATATTGCAAGACAATATATAAACAAAAAAATAATCCACCCATCCAACAGCAGTCAATTTTATCACAGAACCTACTTCACTAACATGCATATACATATAAACTAATATCAAAAACTACTACGTACTAAGCAAAAGCAAAAAAATATACCTGAATCGAGTGCAAAAATAACAACTTGTGGCAGCTTGCGGTAATCCCGAGCGGTTGAACACGGACCTAATTCCATAAATAGTAAAATCAAATTAAAAATTTAATACCTAAATACATATCAACACATACAACCACAACCACATACACACACATACACTCACATACACTCACATACACTTATACACACACACATACAAACATATATACATATATATTCACATACATATATACACATATACACATATATACACATATATACACATATACACATATACACATATACACATATACACATATACACACATACACACATACATTTTACATCCATTTATTCATACATATATACATACATTTATTCATACAAATATACATACATACACATATACATACATACATACACATACACATATATACCTACATACACATAAACACATATACGTATATACACTCACATACACATATATACATACATACATACACATCCATACACATCCATATATACCATAATACACATACACATATATAAAAATTTTAATTTTTAAACAATACATTAAAATTAAAAAAATACCTTGCAGCCGGCGTTAGGGGGGTGCGGTGGTGTGGACGGCGGCGGTGCGCTGGTGCAGCCGGCGGTGGTGAACCGGAGTGGTGCTCGGACAATTTTTTTGGAGAAAAAAAAAGATGAAAAAAGAGAGATTGAGTGGGAAAGATAGAATTTGAGATAAATTTAGAGAGATTGAGAGAGTTTGATAGAGATTGAGAGAGAAATGAGAGAGAACGAGAGAGAGAGAGAACCAGAGAAAGGGAGAAATGGGGGCTGGGTTTTTCAGATGAAAATGAAAATGGGGAAGAAAGGGGGCTTCGTGCCTCCTGATACATATCAATACTTTTACCGGCGCATCCAATTGCGCCGGTAAAAGTATTAAAAAAAAATTATTTCTGACCTAAGGCAAAACGCGCGTTTCACTTAACACTTTTGCCGGCGCATACGTGCGCCGGCAAAAGTGGCCCCACCTACCACATAAAACCCACGCGGGAATTTTCCCTCCAATAATTTTGGTTACTTTTACCGGCGCAAATGTGCGCCGGTAAAAGTATAAATGCGCCCCAAAAATGAAATCAAAGGCGGCAAATTCTCGCGCCTAATGTTTTCACGTTTCACCAGCGCATTTAACTTGATAGCGCCGGTATAGATATGTTTTGCCGGCGCACATATGCGCCGGCAAAAGTAAACCCAAAAAAAAAATGGGATTCCAAATATTTGTTTGTGTCGACAACTTTTGCCGGCGCATGTCACCAAATGCGCCGGCAAAAAGCCCTTTTCTTGTAGTGTTTGTTCCAAAAGGAATTCATAAGTTCAAGACAGCAATCATCCATGAACATGCAAAGCAACACTATCGCTAGTCACGCCACTACTCAGCAAGCAGCAGGCACTGAGATTTCTCATAAGAAAGCGAACTACGAGCAAGCATCCGAAAACATGAATCTATGGAATCTTCGCCTGATATAGAGTGGTCGCCTATTAGGGAAACGAGCTACGTGCGAGCGTCCGAAAGGACTCAAACTCAAGATCATAGGCCTACAAGTCTACCACACACAGCTAATAGGACCAACCACAATTATTTTTCTTTACAAATCTATATTTGCCCCCCTTAATTCTTATTTTTATATTTTGCCCCCGTATTTTTTCCCTACCACTATTTTTGGTTACAATGACGACACAAGGTGACAGATCTAAATTTATAGCTATATGTAAGTGATGTGAACTAGCTAACAAGTCCAATAGTTGAAATGTCCATGATTAATAACCCATTTTTGGAAACTTAAAATCATAATTAAACAAAATGAATTAATTAAACTGAGAGAAACAAGATATAATATTTACATGTACATGTTTTTGACAGATCAATTAATTAAAAGAACGCAAGTTGTTAATTAAATGAGTAATTAGAAGTGATTTGATAGATCACCTTAATCAAAGGAGGTGATGACCACTTGAAAACTTAGTACATGGCTTACATATAAACTATACTTAACCTTTATTAAGTATTTTGTTTCTAGCTACGTAGCCATTATTATATGCTCTCTTATTAGCCCCAATTATTATTTATTACTATTATTATTTTTGGGTGGATTTTTTTTGATAACATTTATTGTGTAGATTTAGTGTTTTACTCTAAAAATTATTTCATATATAATTTTTTAATTTTTTAATTTTTTAACTAAATTTACAGTTGAATTGCTTCGATAATTGTTATATAGATTATTATATGAATTTCCATAAAAAAAAAAAAAATTATTTTGAAGTGTAAAAATAAAATAAAAAAAAACACTTATCTCATATACTATTTTTTAATTTTTTTTTTATGAATTTACTGGATTGCTTCGGTGGTTTCTATATAAGTTGTTGTGTGAATTTTAAATGCAATTTAAGTTGCTCCATTAGTTGATATGTCGATTTTTATGTATATTTTCATAAAAAAAATAAAAAAAATAACTATTTTAAAATGTGAAAATAAAAAAAAACTCTTTTAATTATCAATTTGTACTGGTCTTTTTTTTTTTTATTATTAGAATGGCGATTTTATGTTGGAACAAAAACATGTTTTAGCTCATAAATTAGCAAAAAAATAAAAGCATCAGGACCATATAGAGAGTGTGTTTGAAATTTAGGTAGTTTCGACAGTTGTATTTCTTATTTTGTAATCCTTTAAACATGTTTTATCTAATGAAGTTGCAGATCAGTACTCTTCCCTTTTTCTTAATTTTTTTTAAGAAAATGAAGAACATTTATTATTGGTAATAGGCTAATAACCTTGAATGATAAGTACCCAAAACCCAGAATTATTATTTTACAGCCTAAAAACTCTGTTATTATTTTATAGATTATGATATATAGGATAAGTTAATATATTATTTTTTATATCAACCAATCCTATATCATAAACTAAAATTTTGTATGTATTTATTTATTGCGAACTACAAATTATATGTACATATTTTGATGAAGATTCTAACAATCATTTTGCTTTCAATATTAATATAATTCATCTATCAAATAAATAATTCACCGACTAACGTAATTTTTTTTTTTATATATATATAAATATATATATAAAATGAATATATTCATATTTTATAACGCAAATGCTTGTATTTGTGCAAGAACATTATATTTCAACTAACGAGAAAAACAAAAACTGAATCCGTCAAACCGATTAATCAATATATAATTAAACATTTTGGGTGACTTTTAGTCTTATGATGGCTTAATTTTGTAGATTCTACATCAAAATGCCATTATTGTTTCGTACCAACCAGCACACTAACTCCAAATTAATTAGAGTAACAAGCCACAAAACACACTCTAGTTTTACATAAGATGTTGGTTTTTAAAGGCTAAAAAGTCCTCCTTTGTCTAATCAACACTTGAAAATGTTAAATTAATTATTTATTTATTTTACGTCCACATGGATTTAATATAAATATATTAAATTATATCCTTCTTACCTAAATAAATAATAAATTTTATCTTAGACAAAATGAAAATATATATCTTCTTCAAAACTACTTATATTTCTTTTTAGTCAAATTTTTCTCTTTTTTACAACAACTCAAATTTTGCAATACACAGTAAAAATTACACATTTTCATTAACTAACACGTGTACAAAAAACTATCTTTACATTTATCCCTGCAATTTAAATTTAACTTCCCAAATAAAATAAAAACTTTTATTGAAATCTTATTTTGTGTATGTGAAAATGAGGTGAGGTTTTACATAACTCCTGTTAATAAAATACAAAAAAATATGTATACTTTTGTTGCACATATATTGGGGTAGTCCCTTTTCTTTATCTTGGTCGATGGTGAACATTACCCAAAGTTGAGGAAGAAGATGAAACCAACGAACTAGCCCAACACTAATCTGGGTTAAGGTCAAGCCACAATTTTTCCTTCGTAAAAAGTAAATTAAAATTGTTTGAATCGTAAAATTGTGTGAATCATAAAATTGTTAAGTTTTGAATTTTATAGCTGACTAAATTATTTCTCTAAAAAAAGTAAAGGATAACAATAATAAAAATAAATAGAGTAAGTTAAATTTCTATTGACCTCACAATAAATTGGCCCATTAGCTCAGTTGGTTAGAGCGTCGTGCTAATAACGCGAAGGTCGCAGGTTCGAAACCTGCATGGGCCAATCATATTTTGCCTTTTCAAATTATTTATTTCCAAATTTCAACATAAGGGTAATATGGTAAAAACTGAAAAATGGAATACGACCGCACTTTTCAGAACTCGACTTCACAGAAACTAAAAATATGTATTAATTGCAAGAAATTTTTCTCTTTAATTGGCAGTCGGTACAAGAAATTTTAAGGTATATTCTGGAAAGAAATTCTCGTACTGGGTAATTATAGTTCTAATGTTGTAGAAATATTTTCATGGAAAATTTTATATATATAGAAAATGTTGGATTTTGAATGATCTTATCAATACAAGCAAGAAAAGAAAACAGAGAGATGAAACAAAACAGAGCTTGCAAAAGATGCAAGACTCAAGGAAGGCAATTGTATTTATAGAAGGAGTACAGCAAGGTTACAAAGGAAACAGAATTAACAACCTTTGTAACAGAAACAAGAAAATACAGGTAAATACAATAGCCTAACTAACTGACAGTTGAAGACTTGCTTTATCATCCCCCCTCAAACGAAATGGTGTAATAGACACATTGAGTTTGGCTTTAAGGTAAGCAAATCTGTCTTTGCTGAGAGATTTTGTGAGAATATCTGCAGCTTGGTCAAGAGATGGAACATATCTCACTTCAAGTTCTTTGGCAATGAGTTGATCCCGAACAAAATGAAGATCAATCTCTATATGTTTCGACCTCGCGTGAAAGACAGGGTTGGCTGCAAGGGAGGCAGCCCCTTGATTATCGACCCAGATAATGGGAGGTGCTGGTAGTGAGACATGAACTTCAGATAGGACAGAACGCAGCCATCGTATCTCTGCTGCTGTGTTGGCTAAGGACCTGAACTCACTCTCGGTACTGCTCCGAGCAACAACACTTTGCTTCTTTGCAGACCAAGAGATAAGATTTCCGCCAAAGAAAACAACATAGCCACCTGTGGACTTCCGATCATCGAGACAGCTAGCCCAGTCAGCATCAGAGTATGCTTGAAGAGTCATATGCAAGCTTGGTCGAATATGCAAACCTTCATACATTGTACCTTTTAAGTATCTAAGTAATCTTTTGCAAGCGTCCCAATGGATATTGGTAGGGGCATGAATAAATTGACTGAGTTTATTGACGATGAAAGCAACATCGGGTCTCGTCAAGGTTAGATACTGAAGAGCCCCCAAGGTACTTCTGTAGAGTGTTTGATCAATGAATGGCTCTCCTATGCTGAGAGCAAGAGTATGAGCCGAACTTGTGGGACTCGGGCTAGGTTTGGCACCCTCCATTTTGAGCTTTGTGAGCAAATCTGAAATATATTTTGACTGAGAAAGATACAGTCCAGTAGTGTTTCTGATCACTTCTACCCCAAGGAAGTAATGAATGGAGCCAAGATCTTTGACAGAAAAGTCATTATTGAGGGCAGATATTAGGGCAGAGATGTTGTTGTGATCCGGACCTGTTATTAATATATCATCTACGTAGACAAGTAGTATGATGAGAGTTGGACCAGCCCCATAAATGAACAAAGAAGGATCGGATCTTGATGGTTGAAAGCCTTTTTTGGTGAGAGTGGACTTAAGTTTATCATTCCAAGCTCGGGGAGCTTGCTTCAACCCATAGATGACCTTATGTAGCTTGCATACATGATGAGGTTGTGTGGGATCAACAAACCCGGGAGGTTGTTGCATATAGACAGTCTCCTCAAGGGTGCCATTTAGGAAGGCATTAGAGACATCGAGTTGTTTTACATCCCAGTTGTAAGAGACAGCTAGAGTTAAGACTATACGAACAGTAGCTGGTCGAACTACAGGGCTGAAAGTTTCTTGAAAGTCAATTCCAGGTGTTTGATGATAACCCTTGGCCACCAACCTCGATTTACACCTGTCCAAACTGCCATCAGCGTTTAATTTTACCCTATGAACCCATTTATTTCCCACTAATGTCATGTGAGGTTGATATGGCACAAGTGTCCAAGTGCCATTCTTTTTAAGGGCATAGAACTCGGCTGTCATGGAAGCATTCCATTTTGGGTCAGCTAAGGCTTGTTTTAGTGTTTTGGGTTCACTGGGAAGGAGAGATTCAGGTAGAGGATATTTTGTGGCAAGGTAGGCTTTTGGTTTGTAAATTCCATCTTTAGATCTTGTTTGCATAGGATGAGTGTTTTGGGAGGAGGTGATAGGGTTACTGGTGGAAGGCTGGGTGGTTACTGGTGGTATAGTGGTGTGGACAGTAGTGATTTCAGCCGAGTTATGTACTGGAACAGCAGGGAAACTGGGTGCTGGTGCAGCAGACAAATTAGTTGCTGGTGCAGCAGGCAAATTAGTTGCTGGTGCTGAGACAACATCAGCAGAGGCAGCAGATAAAATAGTTGCTGGTGCAGAAGCAGTATTTGCTGGTGCAGAAGCAATATCAACGATGGGCAAAATATTTGCTGAGGCAGTATTGAGAACTGCAGCTGCAGTGTGGACAGGTGGAGAGTGAGAGCTGCTGGCACCAACTCCTGAAGTGCGAGGAGGAATTACCTCAGGGGCACCAAATGACATTGTATTAGTATGGCCAAATAGAGGAGTTGTTTGAAAAATAGTGCAAGGAAAGGTAGTAGGTGCAAGTGATGATACCTGGTTTGTCTTAGGTGATGAAAGAGCAGGAAACTCAGTCTCATTGAACACCACATTGTGTGTGATATACACTCGGCCAGAGGAATTCTCACAAAGATATCCTTTGTGTTGCAAAGAGTATCCAATGAAAATGCACTTCTCAGATTTGACAGTCATCTTGTGTGTATGATAAGGCCTCAAGTAAGGGAAGCATGTGCATCCAAAAGTCCTTAGAAAGGCATAGTCAGGCTTTTTGTAAAACAAACATTGATAGGGACTTACATCATCCAAAACTGGTGTTGGTAGCCGATTGATGACATAGGTAGCATGTTGAAAAGCATGCCACCAATAAGATAGATCAAGACCTGATTGAGCTAATAGTGTCATTCCCGTTTCATTTATGTGTCTATGTTTGCGTTCCGCACGACCATTTTGCTCATGATCATGGGGACAGGAATGCTGAAAGTGAACACCATGTTCTTTCAAAAAAGAAGCAAAGGACCTGTACTCACCTCCCCAATCGGATTGGACAGTTTTAATGGGGAGGTTAAATTGTTTTTCCACTAATGATTTGAATTGCAAGAAGGTGGGAAAAGCTTGGGACTTGACAGTGCGGGGAAAGATCCATGTGAATCTACTGAAATCATCAAGAAAGTGAATATAGTATCTAAAACCTTCTTTAGAAGGCACATGTGATGGACCCCATAGGTCGGTATGAATTAATTCAAGGGGAACCGAGGCTCTATTGGTGGATAAGGCATATGGGAGTTTGTGATTCTTGCCAATTTTGCAAGCATCACAAAACTGGAGACTTTTTAAAGTACCAGTATGGTTAATATTGGATAGAACCTTGGCTAAAATTCTAGGTCCAGGGTGCCCTAATTTGGAGTGCCAAATATTGATGTCTTGAGCAACATTAACATGAAAAATTTCATTAGTGGAATTGACAGTAAGTACAGAAATGGATGTTTTATTTATATCAGAATTGGTACATGTGGGGGAGACTGTTATAACAGTCTCTTTATTACAAGTATTGTTACAACTTGAAGAACAAACAGGAGGAATAGAAGGTATGGACTCCTTAGTAGCTAAATTGCACTCAAGTTGCAGAGACTGTTTTGCAATGGATGGTTGAGTTAGCATGTACAAGCCATTCTTAACTCTCCCTTTGAGAAGAACCTGCCCTGTGTTCTTGTCCTTCACAAAACAACAAGTGGGGTGAAACTCAAGAAAAACATGATTATCTTTGGTTAGCTTAGATACACTAACTAAATTTTTGGTTATGTGAGGGACTTTGAAAATGGGATTGAGCTTTAAAGGACGAGATTGAGAAGGTAAAGAAGTGGTACCAAGATGAGAAATAGGGAGATGCTTACCATTGCCAACCGCCAAAGATTCATGGCCATGATAAGGAGTCTCTATTTCAAGGTGTTCCATGCCTGTGGCCACATGTGTGTTCGCACCTGTATCGGCATACCAATCTTGATCATGAGCGAAATCAGGAACTGTGTTGGATGAGTAGTGATGGTGATCATCATCTTCAATTTCAGTCAGAAATGCTTGATTTTCTCCATGTTTGGGTGGAACAAAGGTTTTGTCGAAGCGATAGTGGCACACCGCTGCTGTGTGCCCAAGCTTGTAACAAACTTGACAGAGAGGCCTCGAGTTACTACTCCCCCATCCACCAGATCCATAGCCACGCCCAGAAGATCTGTATTGAGAATTAGGGTTTGATCCGCGACCACCATAGTTGGAGGAGCGATAGTTGGACGGGCCAGAACCAAATCTTGATGAAGAAACGGAGAGATTAGCAGTCATTGTGGAAGGAGGAGCTCCAGCAGTATAATGGCGTTCTAGGCGACTTTCATGGGTGAGAAGAAGTGATTGAATGGATTCGAACGAGAGATTGTCGACGAGACTGGTGACGTGAACCACCACAGGGTCATATTCAGGACCCAATCCATTCAGAAGATGCATAATAAGGTCACTTTCCTCCATTGGATGACCTGCAGTTGACAAAGAATCTGCAAGAAGCTTAACTTTGTCATTATAATCAGCAATGGAGAGAGAACCTTTTTGAATCGTAGATAACTGAGACTTGATTTGAAGTAATCGAGCTTTCGACTGAGAGGAGAATCGCTGTTCAAGGGCACGCCAGACAGAGTGAGAGGTGTTGTGATGAGCAAGAGAACCGAGGATCGTTTCAGACATGGACGATCGGAGCCAGCTGAGTAGAAGTTGGTCCTTTCTTTTCCACGCAAGAAACGCAGGGTTGACATCTCCAGTTACCAGTAATTCAGTCGGAGCAATTCCAGCAAGCAGGATTTCATCTAGACCATGGCCGATGACTGTGGGAATGACCTGAGATTTCCAGGCCAAGAAGTTGGATCTGTCTAATTTGACAGTAAGGGAAGAACTGAGGGAATTTTGAAAGGGATTCCATGTGTTTGGGGAGGGATTCAAAGATCCAGAGTTTGGTCCAGTAGGACGTGGTGGGTTTTCAACAAAGGTAGGATCCATAGGAGACTTTTGTCAATGGCTTGCTCTGATACCATGAATGATCTTATCAATACAAGCAAGAAAAGAAAACAGAGAGATGAAACAAAACAGAGCTTGCAAAAGATGCAAGACTCAAGGAAGGCAATTGTATTTATAGAAGGAGTACAGCAAGGTTACAAAGGAAACAGAATTAACAACCTTTGTAACAGAAACAAGAAAATACAGGTAAATACAATAGCCTAACTAACTGACAGTTGAAGACTTGCTTTATCAGACTTGATGTTTAAGATTTCACAATATTTAAGAATGAATTGAAATTGTAAATTCCTAAGTTGAGTAAGTTTTCTGAAGGTATATCTATCATGCATGCTTGAGTAATAAGTTCATCTAAATTGTTGCATTCTGCAAAAGTTGTGCCTTTATTTATTAAACTATTCATGGTTTAATGTATTTTAATGAAAAGTTTGGAGATGAGCAAACGGAATAATGATAGATTGATAGTTTTTCCAGGAATCTAGTGTATAATAGCTCTAAACCAGCTTTGCAAGTATCACTCATTTTCTTTAATTTCTTTCTTATAATTTCAGTTTAACATAATGTGCCACCCTGTACACTTGCATTATGTATGAATATATATGTGTCTATTTATATATACACAACGGGCAGAACTTTAGATTTCCACGCAAGATAGTTCAAGTGGTCGAGCTTGACAGTAAGAGAGGAGCTGAGAGAGTTGGCAAAGGAGTTTTGAATTGGGAGAAGAGAAGCAGAAGAATGTTCATGGCCATAGAAGGTGAGTGAGAAGAATTGTTTGAAGGGTTGGAAGGGTTATCTATAACAGCAGGATTCATAGGAGACTATCATCAATAGAGTTCTAATACCATGAGATACTTAAAGAAGGAGAGGAAAAAGATAGGGTGAACTTATCTATGTAAAGTAAGAGAAATTTGATTTCAGAGCTTTACAAAAGTTGCTTAGCTCAAGTTACAAAGTAAAAAGGTTAAGAAGACAAGAATCAAGACCCAAAACTGCTATAACTAACACAGAAAATTAACAGACTAACAACCAGTGGTGGACCCAGAATTTAAGTTGATCGGAGGCGATACTTTTTTTTATAAGTGAATGGTCGTTTTTTTTTTCTACATTGTATAACATGTTAAAAATTAATGTAAATTTATATTTTAATATTAAATATAGTATAAAGTAAAAAGAAAATAACAATAAAAATATTGAGTTCAATAATTAAGACATTAAATATAAGTATTATTGGTAGATGTTCAAAAAATAAAATGCAAATACAACTTATGATTTCTTTATATGCATAAAATGACTTTATCATAAAGCTTATTTTACGTCTATAGAGATTATTTTTATTTAAGAAGGCGACTGCCTCACCTCATCTCTATATGGGTCCGCCTCTGCTAACAATCATATTGAACAGTAAGTGTTAAGGGTTAGGTGAATTAAGATCAACAACTTTGTTATCAATGTAAAACATTATACATAAAAACTTCACTTGGTTCTGCTAAACTACAATGATTATTTTTAAATAAATAAAAAAAACTATTTTCTTATTAGTTCATGTTAGTTCAAATCACACTCCAATGCCATTTCATTATTTCATTTGTGTTTCGAAAGGATAAAAAAATTAAACAAAAAGATTATATGACACTAATTAAGTGCTGTTAGTAATCAAAACAATTTACATTATAAATACTAATTTTACTTTAATCAAAACGTTATCAATTCGGCCTATTAGCTCAGCTGGTTAGAGCGTCGTGCTAATAACGCGAAGGTCGCAGGTTCGAGACCTGCATAGGCCACTTTTCTTTACCTTTTTTAATTTATTTTCATTTTTCCAAAGAGGGGTATTACGGTAAAAACGCAACTCGTTTCAAAAAAACGGTAAAGAGGGATCATACGACCGCCTCTTTTCAAACATTTGCTTTCAAAAAAAAAAAAAAACCCACTAAACCCTTCCTTCCAACTATGAAGCAAAATCTACTGAAGAAGAAAGCTATGGAGGTTGACAAGGTATCTCAAACCTCCTTCGATTTTCTTTCTTCCTTTCCTTCTTTGTTTCTTTGTTTCCTTTTTTCGAAATTTACGGAATTTCCTTTTGATTTGAAACCAAAGGCAAAACTCCTCACTGTTCCGAGCGTACTGGGCAGAGGTAATCGACTTCGTGGAAGCAGTAAAAGATCTATGTTTATTAATTTCAAGAAAATTGATTTTATTCATTTGTTAATGATTTCTTTCATAAAATTTTGCAGCCGGTACAAGAAATTTTAAGGTCTATACGGAAAAGGAATTTTCTGAGGTTGATTCTCGTACTAGGTATTTATGGTTCTAATATTAGAAATCAGTAGTTCTGCCTTGAATTTATGTTATTGAATGTTAGTTGTGGTTAATTTTGAAGAAAATATTTTCAAGGAAGAATGGATATACAAAATGTTGGACTTGATGTTTAAGATTTCACAATATTTAAGAATAAATTGAAATGTTAGTAGCTCATGAAACCCAGTTCATATAAGAATTCTTAATTATTTCAAAAATAACCTTATCATCTGGAAGTGAATTTACTTTTTTTTTTTTGTAGAGAATTCTTACGCTTAAAGAATCTCCTACAAAACATCTTGTGTGAACCTGAGTAGAAGCTATGTAGTATTATAGCTTAGGCATGCTAGGAAATATAAACTTTATTTTCTTTAATATTTCCATATATCCATTAGTTGAAGCACAGTGGTTCATGAAACCCAGTTAATTTAGTGTCTTTCTTTTACTACAATGGGTAATTAAACCCATGTCGCCTCCCCTCAAACTCACATATCGGACCACCTGAGCTAGCCTTAGAGTGGCTTGTATACATTTATTTTACTGGGTAGTATAAGTGTTCCTATCTATTCTTACAGATTTTGAAATTAATTATCTTTTTTATAATAGATCTTATGCAATGCATAAGGTAGCTCTACTTAATATATAGTGTGATTTTTTTTCTCAATATTTTTGTAACTCATTTTTCCTCTGTTTGTTTGGTTAAAGAAAATCTATACCAGTTACCAAAGGGTCTACTTTGGCCAGTACGAGTTCTCAGAAGGTATTACTATCATGCTTGAGTTCATCTATATTGTTGCATTATGCAAAAGTTGTGCTTTGATTTATTAAACTATCCACGGTTCCTCTTTGTCTGAATTTATTTTACTAAGGCGGTTTTGACAAGTGTGGAGACGAACAAAGGGAAAAATGATAGTTTTGGTATGGCCTAGACTAAACTTGTGCTTGAATTTTCAACGATTCTTTTTCTAAACCTCTTTCATTTATGAGCTACTTTCCTTTTCCTACTTTCCTTTTTAGGAAAAGCAAAGTTTGGAAGAAGACCATTGGCAGATGTCAGTAATGTTAACAACATATCTTCAAAGAATTTGGTGTGCAATAGCTCTAAACCTTCGTAAGTATCACTCATTTTCTTTAGTTTCTTTCTTCTAGTTTCATTTCAACATAATGTGCCACCCTGTACACCTTTGTACGTATAAATATATAATATATGTATACGTGTGTCTTTGATTATATATCAGCAGTGTAATATATTTATGAAATGATATTAGGGTTATATAATTTACTTATTTAACTATGTAATCGCACATATCTATTATAACATTTTTGTAGTGTAGATCATATGCTTAAGGAAACTGATACTTAATATCTTGTATGATACTTGACCTCACTATTTTCCCATTTTCCTTCTGCTTGTTTGGTTAAAGGAAATTTATGCCAGCCACCAGAGGATCTACTTTCGCCAATACAAGCTCTCAAAAGGTATTAATATCTAGCTGTTCATTCGTCTGAATTGGTAGAAGGATTGCATTGATTCAAACTAACCATGGCTTCTCCTTCTCTGATTTTCTGCTAAGGCTGTTTTGAAAAGTAAGGAGACGAGCAAAGGGAAAAACGATACTTCTGGTATGGTCTACTTACAGTCTAGACTAGACTTGTATTTGAAACTTAAACTACTTATTTCAGAAATTCTATGATGAACTACTTTCCGTTTCTAGAAAAATCAAATTTGGGAAGAAGACCATTGACAGATGCCAGCATTACTAACAGCACATCTTCGAGGAGTCTGTTGCGAAATAGCTCCAAACCCTCGTAAGTATCACTCCGTTTCTTTAATTCTTTCTTCAAATTTCATTTTGACTTAATGTTTCACCAAGTATTAAGTAGCATTTTACGTTCATATAATATTTGTACTTATTATACTTGGATGCATATTAAATGCATGGCTATGTATTTGCAGATATTCATTGTATAAATATACATATAATATTTTAAAGAGGATAGGGGGGTCTTTATCTTGTGTGAAGCCTTCATTCTTGAACCAAGGGTTCCTATAAATAATTCATTGAAAATTTGTAGTTCATGAAATGAGAGAAATATTCTTTGTTACATGATGTACCTTCTATGTATTTTTTTTGTATGCTTTTGAGTGAGTGATATGTTTTCTCAATCTTAATTTATCTTGCAAAAGCCTTTTTGTATAACTTTGACGGAAGTTGAAAATAACATCCTCACTGTTGTTTGATCCTTCGCTTGTTTTCGTATCTTTAGAGTATCAGCTACTGTGGGCTCTAGGACTGTAAATGTATCATCAAGGAAATCATTTCAGGTATAGATTTGTATTTCAACATTTTCAGTTTAGAATGCGTTGCTTACAAAATAATCACAGAAACTAGTACATTTACCTTCTGGTTCACATGTCTCCTGTTAAGTGTCATTTGAATGAGACTTGGGCTAGAAAAGAACTTATTTAATTCACGTGCCTAGTTAAAATAATTAGTTAAGTGCATAAAAAAGATGAGTGGATAAAGTTATATTAAATATTCTCTTACTTTGTTAACTAAGAAAGGCTGGGAAAGTCAAGTTCCTGGTGAGAGGCTGGACATAGGGATAACCTTCAGAATTATGTATTTGATTTTCTATTTTTGGAAAACCATTGATTTGAATGGCAGCAATGCTTACACACACACACACATATATATATCAATATATATGTACATACAAACCAAAAAATTGAATCAAATTAGACAAGCTTATATTGACCATATTCACAATCCTAATGATCTGTCACCATTTGCCTTGGAACTGTGAAGTAGCAGACTATAATTTTTATTTGATTTAGCGGTCATTGAAAGTTTCTTCATTCACATTTGTCTAACTAGGATAAGTATGCAGGGAGGTATTAGTCAAGGTGATCCTGGTTATCATACTTCAAAGAAAGGTGATTTATTTCCTTTATAAATTTATGACCAGAGTTTGATAAACATGTTTCGGTTCTAACTTGCTTTTATAAGCAGTGCTTGTTAAAGATTTGAAGGTTCCCTCTGGTTACCAAAGGATCAAAGTCACTGGACAGGCTCATGGATCTCTTGTTGATTTAAATGGCAGGTCTGTTAAAGTTTCCTCAAACCAAAGACTAGTATGTAAGAATATTTGGGCAGTTCAAACATGTTTAACGGATATGTTTAATGTTTCAGGAGAACAACAAGGACTTCACTCATACCAACAAGGTTTGCAATTTGATTTTATATTATTATTATTATTATTTTTTTTTCAGGGGGGGGAAGATTGAATAAAATATACATCAGTTATTCATGTACTTCGTTGCCGTGAATTTTTTTCTTGAAGGAAGTCTTTTCCTGTTTTAAAGAGGGAGGACCCAACAAATATCCTCAAGGTTATTCTCACATTACATCATAGATTAAAATATTTTTTTTCCATTATCTTTTGTAATCATCTGTTGAAATTGTCGAGCCTGCTTGATTTTTTCTTCAGAACTTTTATATTTTATCTTCATCCTTTTGTAGGGAAATCCTGGAAGTTCTGGAAAAATAAACGAAAGTGAGTGTCTTGATTATAAACCAATATGCATTGTGCTTTGGAAGATTCTCACAAGTGTATTGCTTAGGATAGACCTTTCCATGATGAAATTTTGAATTTATTGTTGGTTTCAGTTAAGGTCAAAGTTGGTGGGAAAGTAGTGCCCCGAGTAAGCAATGGAAGGACCCATCATTGGAAGAATCGAGTGAGTGACAACTTTGTAATAATGTAAGTATCAATGACTTTTTCATCTAAAAGATTATTTGGTTGCCGCTTAATGCAGCAAAGTTTTGTGCTGAGTAATTTTTAACAATGTATACTAGAGATCTATCTCGTTGTAGCAAATTCTTGAATGGATTATTAAGGAAGTCTGTAAAAGGCCATCTATTTATTATATCAAATTTATCAACTCTAAAATGTATTATCAGGAACCATGCAATCATGAATGTTATATCTAAATAGTGTGATTATTATTTATGATCACAGGGGTCAAAGTACTGTGGATTCTCGTACATTGTCAAGAAAATCTATTAGGGTATGGGTTCTTTTTACAGTTTATATATCTTTTCTTCTCAATTACCATCTATCCTTTTGTGTTCCAGTTTGTGTAGATTTTGCAGTTTTTAAATTGGACGACAAACTAACTCCAATCAATGTGTTTTTTAGTCACTTTGTCTACATTGTTTCATTTGACTTGTGGAGCTGCTTTCTCAAATGTTTGCAGATCACCAATTATTGTTAAAAGAGAACAATATTAGTATCTAGTTATAGAATAAGTTGTTCATTTCACAAATGGATAAGTTTCTTTTCTTATTTTGATACTTGCAGCATATCTTGATATTATTATTATTATAAATTCATGGCTTAACATGTTTATTGTGTAAATGGATGGGCTACTTCAAATTGCAACAGAATGCTCATTGCTGTTGCTACATAAACTCCCCATTGCTATGCTCATTGTGACTAGGCTGCTTTCCCTTTCCAGTTAGCTGTCTTGTAGACTGTATATTAGTTGATTTGAGCATGCTTCTAATAAATAAATCAATTTTAATTTGCGTCCTGTATTATCTTAAACTTTTTTCTGTGTTGCGGCTCTTAAGTGTCAAGTTAGAGTATCATTTTGGGAAAGAGTGATTCGTTACAAGTATGTTTAACCATATCAATTGCTTCACTGTTATGATCCAGCCAAGTGTGAAGGGTGCTCTAAAGACTTCTGATGACAAAAGGAATACAAGACCCAACATCACAAGGAATCTAGAAAAAGTTGTAACTATCGCTACAGCTGCATCAAAGAACATGGAGAGTGTAGCTTCTTCTCCTTCAAAAAATATAACACAAGAACCCACCCATGTACAGCTTCCATCTGATGTCGATAGCAAACCAAGTACATCAGATGTTACTATTACAAAGAAAGTTCCACGTCGAAGAAAATCCTACACATCTTCGTTAATGGAAGGATCAAAGGTTGAGATTATTGCTTTATATTGGCTTTTTTTATTTATTTTCTTTTCATTCATTTCAAATAACATGTTTAAGTTTGAACTGCAATCAGCTAATAGAAGAGCAACATGATGTTCTTAAGCAAGAAAGGCTACCAGACCTGGATGATGAGAGAAATCAGCTAGAAGTTGCAGACTATGTTGATGACATATATCAGTATTATTGGGTTATTGAGGTGATGGATTTTATCTCACTTTTCTGGAACCCTTTTTTCCTATTCTTTTTCTTTTTTGTGTATGTGCTTATGTATTATCTACAATGTCGTTGTAACCTAAATTTTTCTACCATTTCGTTTCCTTTAGCTGTAGATGAGAGTTTAACTCTTCCTTTTTTGAAAGAAATGAGCATTTCTATGTTTAGCTACATTATTGACGGTGAAATTTATTATCATTATTTTGAGAGTTCACAAGATCTAGGTATCCAACCACTTGTCAATCACTGTAAATGTACCTTTAAGGCTATTTTTTTTAGCATTTTCACAAGAACAGAAATCCTTAAAAAAAAGTAACCAAAGCAATAATGAATATGCTACTTAGCTGTGAATCTTGACTTCTGGATTAGAAATATTGCATTGCAAGTGGATTTATATGATTAATTGACATAGCCTCCTATTAAATCTCAAGTTATTTTTGCTTTAGTATATCATGTTTCTTCTGAAGCTTTTCTTCTCACTCTCTCACCATTTGTGATAGGCAACCAGAAGCAATGTTGTATTGTTTATAATCTGTTGCAAGTTGCTGTTGGTATTTATTTGAGTACGTGGGCTATATTTTAGCTGAATAATTAGTTAGTTCCATTTGTTTATATTTGATTTATTCACTGACTAAAAATATTTTTTTGCAGGCGCAAAATCCACCCCCAGCAAATTACATGTCAATTCAAATAGAAATTACACCTCATATGCGGGCTGTATTGATCAATTGGTTAATTGAAGTAATCATTTTAACTTTATGGATGTTTCTCTTTTCCCCTGGTCTTTGTTATCTGGTTCAGTTACTCAGTACTTTTCAAAATTGTTTTTATGATAACAGGTACACCTTAAATTTGATTTAATGCAAGAAACACTTTATCTCACGATTACGTTGTTAGATCGTTATCTTTCTCAAGTGGCAATAAAGAAGAATGAAATGCAGTTGGTTGGCCTTACAGCACTTCTACTTGCATCAAAGTATGAGGACTCATGGCAATGGATTCCAAGGGTACATATTTTTATCTAGTTCTCACACTAATCTTCACATTTATCTTTTCTAGAAATCCATTTTTCTGATTTTTCTATTTTTCATTTCATTAAGGTAAAAGACTTGCTTAGCATATCAGCTGAATCATACACAAGGGAGCAGATGCTTGGAATGGTATGCATTATCATGTTGATTGAAATTCTTGTTGAAAATCTATGTTTTGAACTATTTATTATGCACGTTTTTTGTAATTTTGTACTGTTCATCTTTTAGCTGCTTATAGAATGAAACTAGACATTTGTTGATTGAAAAAGCTAATGAAACCGAAAATCCTCTTGTTGCTAGATGTCAAGTAGAGAATTCCTTTTCATATGATGCTTTTGGGTTTTTGACGAGATAGTTCATTATTAGATTGTGTACTAATCATAGATTATTTATCAAATGAAATGAAATGTAGTAACTTCCTAGTAATTTGTTTCCCCTGTTCTCAGGAGAAGCTTATTCTTAAGAAATTAAAGTTTCGCTTAAATACACCAACTCCGTATGTCTTCATGCTAAGGTTTCTCAAGGCTGCACAGTCTGATGCGAAGGTATGTAATAGCTTCTGACATAAACTAGAAAGTACATTATATAACAAACTTTTCTTCTGATATTTTTATTATACTTAATTGTTAAATGTTAGGTATGTTACATGTTATGGCTATAGTCATTGTGACAGAGTTTCTTGTAAATTGACCAGGCTATAATACTGATGATGACTAATAATCATCTTCTATTTATGTAACTCTTTCCATATAATAAAAATAGGAATGGATCAGATACTTCAAATACTAACATCGTGTTTTGTGGTTGTCTACCAGCTTGAACACTTGGCTTTCTACCTCATTGAATTGTGTTTGGTTGAATATGAAGCTTTAATGTTCAAGCCCTCACTGCTGTGTGCATCGGCTATCTATGTTGCACGATGTACCTTAAAAATGGCTCCTCATTGGACTCCATTACTTTGCCAACATGCACACTACGAAGTGTCACAATTAAGGTATTTGTCTTATCAATTTATTTGGTTCTGCAAGTGTCAACTTCATTTCAAAATTGACTCGAGGCATTTTAATAATTGCAGAGAGTGTTCGGAGATGTTGTTACAATTTCAAAAAGCTGCTAGACTTGGACAGTTACAGGTCATTTACGAGAAGTACACAAGACCCGAACGGAGTGGTGTTGCAGCTCTTAAACCATTGGATAAGCTTCCTCTCTGATTTCGCTCACGGTAAAGTTTGCTCTTAATTTGTCATTGAAACATGTTATGATGTTAGAAAACTGTGGGCTCGGAGCGTTTGTGAATCTGACATTCGACGTAATCACTCTTCGGCTCTGTCTTGCAGCTACTTCTATTCTTGTTTGAGTTTGTGTGTGACTTTATAGATGTGTGAGTACATTGCATCTTGCAAACCACTCTTGTTGTTTGTGTGTGAATTTAGTGCTCTGCATATGTATATATATACATTATATATGATTGATTTTACCTGTACTAGGGAGCTAACAAATTTCTGATTCATTGCTTGGTCATTTTGTATGCCACTTCTGAATTTCTGGCTTGTTTTATTGCCATTATTCAATATGCAATGAAAGATCATTACATCAATGCGTTGGGATTTAGTTAATGTGAATTTATTACAATCTCTTGTTAATGAATGGTATATGAAGATGTAAAATGCTTAACTAGCTTTAATGACGTGCTAATTATTTTAAATTAATTTATTTTATAAATTTTGAAATGATTTTAAAATTATTTTAAAAATTAAAATTAGTTTGACCAATGAAAACATGTGTACAACATATTTCTTTATCATTTTCATTCATATATAAAGATAATTGATTTAAAAGTGTTTTATTTTGTTATCTTAATTATTGTGCAAGATTTTCAAAAAAGAAAAATGCATTTTTTGCTTATTTCCACGTTGAAATCAAGATTGTTCGATGTTTTTTTTTTCTTAAGATGATAAAATATTCAAATTTTGGACTACACGTGAAAAGAAAATTAAGGTGCACTTTATTATTATTTTTTTTATTTTACATAAGGCTTATTTTGGTAAATAGGAAGGGGTATAAAATAACTTGTTGTACTTTCGAGAAAGATGTGTAACCATCTAGTGAGCCTATTAGACGAAGAAATATACGGGTCAAGTTAATAAACTAGATTCCTGTGCCTAAGAGTTATGGATCCTTGTGCCTCTTTGGACGGAAAGGTCCCGAGCCTTCTTTTGGGTTACAAAGGACAAGAATATTTACAGATTGATGTATCTTTTCCATACTCAAGAAGTCATGTAATGTCAGTGTTTGTTCGATAATTGGCCTTGGTAATGTGGACATAATTTTTAACACGTGGCAAGAAGGAAAATACTTAGGGAGTCTCACGTTCCTAATCATAGTAGTCAACCTCAGGAACGGGTTCCTAGCCCAACGCCCAGGTTGACATGGGGAACTCCCGAGTGGGTATTTAGATCCTGTCAAATTGTTTCCAAGTCACCTGAACCGACATGACAAGAAGAATTCGAGTCATGGATCTAGAAGCTGAGAATGTCAAGTTGACATCCCAAATGCCAACCTAGCACCTAGTGTTTCACTCAATTCGCAAGTTAACATTTTGGACAAGGGTTTCAGTTTCAGACCTCATCTTCGTGCATACTACTCAACAATTGCACTTAGACACGTGAAAGACTTGCCACAAGCATGCCAAATGCCCCATAATCAACTTTGGAACACTTTCAACATGGAGCACCAAGGCACACAACACCTAGGTTGACATTCTCAATCAACTTGGGGTTAACCTTGGCAACACGACAACTTGGGTTTAACTTTTTCAAGAGTCTTTGCCTCTCGACACCTCACATCCACAAGGAACGACTCTAGGACTTGAGTTTTTGCAACTTGTGCACATGAGGGGAAGGGGACAAACCTTGGACCTAGCGCCCACGTTGACATATTGCCAACCTAGGGCGCTTCTAACCACTTTTCTTGAAGATGTTTTTTAGGTATTTTTTTTGTCTTCATCCAAAATGGAGATACAAGAGCTTTCGAGAAACAAACAGAGCCATCTGGTAGCTAGAACACTAATCCAACCCCCAAGTTGACATTGGGGCTTGGCACCGGCGCCCAAATTGACATCTTGTCAACCTGGGCCACTTCTAATGACTTTTCTTGAGTTGTCTCCCGGGCATATTCTTCGTTTTTATCAGTAACGAAGATACAAGCAATTTTGCAAAGCAAACAAGATTATTTAGATGCCAGAAGCCCTAGCCAGCGCCCAGGTTGACATTCAACCTGGTGTATATGGTTTCATTACTCAAACACCAATTTTGTTCCAAGCATTCTTCATATTTTGGTCCCAAACGGGGGAGGAGATCTCGTGTCCTGACTAAAATATCATCAAAGTACCAAAAAATGACTCCCGAAGAGTCATAAAGTAAGCACTCAGCACCTAGGTTGATGTTTAACCTGACGCGGGTGGTTTCGATCCTCCAAATTCAGTCCTTTTGACGAATATATGCTAGTTCTTCATTGCAAACAAGGTGTAGCACTTGTGGCAAGTCAAATTCATACTTTAATATTTCACCTTTTCAGCAAAGTGGAATATCGATAAACTAGTCACAAATTGGGTAGTTTTGAGTCTCACAATTTCGCGTAATAGCAAAACCTTCGAAAATTGGTGAACGACTTTACCAGACCCAAAAAATTAGCTAAGCGATGTTTTCATATCACTTAGACTTTGAAAAATATTTCAACACGAATTTCTAAGTACCCAAAACCTAGGTTCACGTTGGGCAACTTCTCAATCGTAGGATTGCCAATCAAGGCGCCGACTAGTGAGGATTCCGTAGTAAAATAGTCATAACTCGCTCAATACTACTCTGATTGATGTGATTCCAAGTGTATTGGAAAGCTCTTTTGAAGATCTTTGTATGCATGCCTCACACTCATATCTCAATTCTAAATTTTGTAAGTCAAAAAATTGCTCCCAAGTTGAAGTGCGATTTTAGCCGCAAATAACCTGAAAATGATCCAACAGACGCGATTCAATCTCAAAAATTGACGATCATCATTCGAAGTAAAATTTGAGCATCTTAACCATTGGATCACAATCAATAGTTAAAATTACTCTAGATGGAATATTCCCGAAATATTTTCATTTTGTATTATTTTATTATTTTAATAGACCTTCTTGTCCATAAAAGGAGAGCTCCACTAGGTCATTTTTTACATTCATAAAAGTCTCCATAAGGTCAGGGCATCTTCTGTAGAACTCGAGATCTCTTCCTTTCTTGTCATTCTCGTGAGAAATAAAAACTTGAAGTAGACATAGTGTTTGGATTTTATGCCTTAAATAAAACTCATTTTAATATAACCTTATTTACTATAAATAGAAGATTAGAAATCATTTAGGCTTACATGTAATTTTCATGATTATGGTTTTAATATACAAATTCTATTAAATCTTGAACATATAGTTACTCACAATTACACTGATGTCATCACAATGGAAAGTAATTGTGATTATATTTTTCAAACTATTTAGTCCCATGATTTATCAGTGCACTGAATTTACACGGACGTGATAATCAACGATAAAGTTTACTTACACAATGATATGTGGAATGTCCTTTCCAGGGAATTAACAAAGTATACTAGTATTGGATGTGTTGGCTATACATCGAACGAGACCGATATTGACAGTGAAAAAAGATATCATAAACTTACAGTTATGTCTTTTCTAAGTCAATGTCACTTAGTTGATCTTAGATCAAAAGATCTGAATTCTGAGATGATTAGGTTCTGGCTTAAAAGTATTACATATGTTCTTTGACTTGTTCGTTAAAGTTGATCACTTGGATCGACCCAATACTTACATATTGGGAACATTGTAGTGCAATTGAATGAGAGCGCAAATCATAGATATGGAATCTATAGCTTCTATAACTATTTAGAAGTGAAACGATGATTTTCTTAGAGTTTGGCTTAACAAACATAAATTGAAGAACTCTTATTTCAGTAATTATATTAATTTATTGAAATATCATTTATAAGAAGCTAAGTATTTTAAGGATAAAATATATTAGAGGGTAGAACAGTAAATTTATTCCTACTCGATGTAAATTATCGCCGTCTTACATCCTTAATAGATTTCGAAGACTTCATTTTCTTTGTCTTACAAGCTTCAACCTTAGATGAAAGTGGTCTTTTTTTAAAACTAGAAGCCTCTGGAACATCAGATGCATTAGACATTCCCTATTTTGCAATGTCTTTCATACCTATTTTAGGTTCACCTTCAACCTTCAGATTAGTGGACTTTGAAGGAGCTTTCTCAAGTTTCTTAGAATTTTTTTTAGCGGGGAAAGGGGACATCGAATCTGATCTAGTGGTGGTCATTTATACACAACAAAATAAAAACAATTGAGAGAGAGAGAGAGAGAGAGAGAGAGAGAGAGAGAGAGAGAGAGAGAGAGAGAGAGAGAGAGAGAGAGAGAGAGAGAGAGAGAGAGAGAGAGAGAGAGAGAGAGAGAGAGAGAGAGAGAGAGAGAGAGAGAGAGAGAGAGAGAGAGAGAGAGAGAGAGAGAGAGAGAGAGAGAGAGAGAGAGAGAGAGAGAGAGAGAGAGAGAGAGAGAGAGAGAGAGAGAGAGAGAGAGAGAGAGAGAGAGAGAGAGAGAGAGAGAGAGAGAGAGAGAGAGAGAGAGAGAGAGAGAGAGAGAGAGAGAGAGAGAGAGAGAGAGAGAGAGAGAGAGAGAGAGAGAGAGAGAGAGAGAGAGAGAGAGAGAGAGAGAGAGAGAGAGAGAGAGAGAGAGAGAGAGAGAGAGAGAGAGAGAGAGAGAGAGAGAGAGAGAGAGAGAGAGAGAGAGAGAGAGAGAGAGAGAGAGAGAGAGAGAGAGAGAGAGAGAGAGAGAGAGAGAGAGAGAGAGAGAGAGAGAGAGAGAGAGAGAGAGAGAGAGAGAGAGAGAGAGAGAGTGAGTGAGTGAGTGAAATGAGTAGTTGGGAAATGAGTGGGTTAGGGTAAAAGATGGGATGGTTTCAAAAATCCAATCGTGGATGATGGATAGAGAAAGAAAATTTAACAGAAAATGGAAGAGAGAAAAATGATGAAATTAGCAAAAAGGTAATTTTGTAATTAAAGAACTTTTTGAAATATAAAATTGAAAAACATATTTTATAAAAAAAAATTAAAAAAGCAAACAGGAATAAAATTGTAAAATAATATTAAATTTAATATCTAGTGTAAAAATTCCTATAAATAAAAAACTAAGACCATTATATATTTTAAGTTAAATTTAGCTCAAAATGTAATATAAAACTTATATTTGGTTCAGTTTTTATATTTGTGCTCTAATACAAGATGTGCAAATTAGTTATAAAAGTCAATACTACTATTAATCTTCATTAAAAATATACAAAATAATTAATTTCATTTATATTTTTTTTATTATCTTACAAATATAAAATCCATTTTTATTAATGAATGAGAAATAATTAATTAAAAACATATACTATTTATTGTTGGCATAATTTTTAGCTTTGGTTAATTTTAGTACACATTAAATATTATTATTGAAGATAAATTTTAACAAAATATTATAAAAAATGATAATAGACTATTATAGCTCTCCATTCAAGATAGACAATTTTTTTTTTTTTGACAATATTCAAGATAGACAATTGATGAACTTTATCTCCCATTTTTCTTTAAAGACTAGAAAGATTCAGGTCAATCTTTTATTAAATCAAGGACTAGAAAGATTTATTTAATTTTTATTTGAAAGGACTAGAGAGATTGGCCTGCAACTAGTAGTAAACTATACTCTGATTTAAAATTAAGAAAGAAATAAGATTTGGTACATAGAGTTGTATAAAAAAAGCTCATAAAAGATGCCAAAGCCTCCACCAATACAAATTAGTTAATTTAGCTTTGTATATACAATCCTTGTCTTTCAACAAAAACCATTATTTGCTAATCTACACAAAGTAATCCACTAATACAATAAATATTTCTTTTAATATATATATTAGTGTAGTAAAAATTTGATTGTATACATTAATGTATAGAGAATAACATAATACTAGTTATGAACAAGTGACCAAACCATCTTGTGAAAGCAAGTTAGAACCTTGTTGATCCAATGTCTTCCTAACTTCCCTATAGAATTCCAGCCATGAAGATGAGTGCATTTCGACCGGGGCGGCCCACAAGAACGTCGGGTTAGGACTCGCCGGACAGGCGCCGACCAAATCCAACACAGATGCTGCTGGTTTGAGTGGCTGTGGGAAATTGAATGCCAAGTTGTCTACTTTGTGTTCATATATTTTGCCATTTCTATCCAATTTGTATCTTGAAGTGCCTTGAAATTGGCCTTTGGCTTCCCATGGAACTCTAGGCACACCTTTCAAGTTCCATCTGATTAAAATCACATTCTCTGAGGGTTGCCATATCCTGAAAACCTCAAGATAAATCTCTCTGAACAAAATTCTGCCATGGAATCTTAGTGCCCAGAATATCAATTTGTAGTTTTCTATACCACTGAATGTGTTTAAAGGGTCTTTAAACGTTATATCATCCCTACAAAATTCATTTCACAAAATACAGTTTTATTGAAAATCCAATACATATATGAAAGAAAATTCAAGTACCCAATTGAGAAAATTACCTGTAAATGTCATAATTGAGGTCTTTGGTGAAGATTAGAGGAAGGTCTTCACGGAGAGTACGAACAGCAAGGCCGAGGTTGACAAAGAAGTCATCTTTGGGCTGCTTATCGTGTGCACCTCTTGGGGTGTTAAGCTGCGCACTCTTGTCGGCTAAAGGGGTCTGGAGGGTTGGGAGGGAAGAGGGAAGAGAAGGAGGGTTGTTGGGTTTTGTGTGGAGGAGTGTTTGGTGTACGGATTTCTCCTTGGATTTCGATTGAAGAAGCAGAGAAGGAGAGAGATTGGGAAGAAGAAAAGCCATTTCAGCTTTTCATGTGAAGAGGAGTTTTTTCAGAGAGTTTTGTTTTTTTATTTTTGACTAATTTTGTCTGTTTGGGTCATCGAAACACACACACACACACAGTTATTTCGATTTATTTGAGTGGTTTTGAAGGTTGCCACCCAACCCAAGACCATGAGGGCTTCACCATTGATTGGTAGTGATTCAATGTGGACCAAACTCAAAATTCCCTTTGCTTTTGTTTCATTTTGCTTTATAATATCAATCTACCATTCATATTATAGAAAAAAAATTGATTTTACTTGGGCTAAACGCCAACGGTAAAATCTGTGGAAGAAACAAAAGTGAAAGAAATATGTAGTGTAATAATGGAGAGAAGGGGGTAGGGATGCACATGGGCGGAAAATTGGCAGAGAGTAATTCCCGTTCCCGCCTTGTTTCTTATTTAGACGGGGAATTCCCGCTCCATTAGGGGTAAGTCCCCACGGGGCTATCCCCATGAAGAAAATATGCATGGCTTCAAGACTATCTCCAATAGGAGATGTAAAAGTTGAGCTATTTTAACACAAATAATAGTTTTGTGATATTTTTACATTCACTTTCATTATTATGCTCTAACACATAATTATAAATCTTGATACAAAATTTGATATGTTATTTAATGTTCATTTATTAATTTATTAAAAATATAAAATAATGCATTGTCAAAAAATATATATATATATATATAAAATAATAATTATATAAAATTAAATATAAAATTTAATTATAAAATAATAATAATAATAATAAGAGCATTGTTATTGGACACCAGTAGTGTCTAGCACCTTCTATAGGTAGCACTCTACGATTGGTTGACGATATTCCCTAAAAAAATTATTTTCTTAAGTTATATGTGACGTTATACTTAATTATACCAATAACAGTATAACATCGAGGAAAATAATAGGTACCAATAATGTATTAACTAAAATTTAATAATAAAATATTAAAAATAGTATAATAGTAAATATAAAAGCATAATATTTATTATAATGTATATTTTACATCATGTTATATTGTGATTCACATTTGGATAACTTTTTGTTATATATGTGATAAATTTACATTAAAATTTAGCACACTACTAAAATGGAATTTTTATAAAGTAAACTATATTTTATATTTCTATCACTTATTTACATCTCCCTCCGGTAGAGTTACTCTTATATATGTAAAAGAAACACACAACATAATATATATTTCATTTGCGCCCTTCTCCTATCTCTTACAAATAATTCAATGGAATATAGAAACTAATATTAAAAAAAAACATATACTAATCAACTAATGTAATTGTAACGTTCTACCAACTAAGACGGTTACATTATTTTTTTTAATTTATGTATTAATCTTTACTAATTAAAGAATTTTAATATAAAATTGTATTTAATAAAATTTTTGTAATAATTAAAAAAATTTAATAAACTTATAATACTTTTACACAATTTTATAATTTGAGACCTTAAATACTATTTATAAAATGTACATGATACATATACTAAACAAAAGATATTGTCTAACGACACAACCAAAATACTACGAGTTCGTAGTGTCTCAAAAATTTCAACCCTCTAAGCTTAAATGACCATATATGTACAATTTTTATTAAGTTTGTTACTCACTGTTGTTCAGCTTTTGTTTTACCTTTACCTACACACAAAAATATATTTATAAGTGGACAGACTTACAAATATATTTATAACTTAAATTAATTTTTAAAAATTAATTTTAGCATATTTTTAAATCTCTTTTTCACATTATTTTCTCTTAATATAATTAATTATTTTAATTTTATTTTCACTTTTTGTTTCTAATTAAAATTCATATAGATGTTTATTTTAACTTATTTTGTCTTAATATTTAAAGTATATTTTTTAGGTGATTTTTTGATAAGAATATGAGAAGAAAAAAAGTTATAAAAAAATTAGTGTAAGTTTTTTTTTTTTTTAAATGAAGATTATTATAAGTTAAAAATATATATATTTTATAACTTTATGGTATGCAAAGTAAACTCCCAAAAAAATATCAAAGAGAGTAATTTTCCAATTTGGTGGGCTCATTAATTTCTTGGTGACACATAACAATGTCAATAACAACAAAACAAGGGGAAAAAAGAAGCATCTTTTTAAGCATTTCCCCAAGTACATTTCCAGAATCTATTTGCTCAATAGGTACATTCTATTTTCCTTTTGGTATCATTCCTATCAACTATTTTTAATTACTCATTTGGAGGAATGGAATATACAATGGGATACTAATACACTATACTCATAACCAATCCTATAGCTCCTCCCATTTGCTCTTCCCTTTCAATTTTCAATTGTAAAAATTACACTAAATATAAGTTTTTTTAAAGAATATTTACAACGTCGTTTACTTACATATAATCGGAATGACTAGGAATCAAATTCACCCTTAATTGAATTGATGAATCGGATTAAGAATGAGTTGTTTACTTAACTAACAGGAATCAGAATTAGAATAGGCAATATTCTATATGTTTACATTAATGTAGAATCAGTTTAAATTAATTTAAGTTACAAAAGTACTCTTTATTAAAGTTTTCTTTCGATATCCTTACAAAAAAAAATTATTTAGATATTTTTAATTTTCTTTAATTAAAAATATTAAAAGAGGGTAAAAATTAAATTTCATAATTTTAAATTATTATATTTATATAACACCTAAGTTTCAATTTTTTTGAGCAAAAAAGTACTCAAATTATTATGTTTGTAGAACTTAAGTACTTAAGTTATTTATTTTGCTACTTAAGTTTTTATATGATGTCAAATTTACTTATAACTTAATACTTAACTGTTAAAAGTAAAAAATTTAAATTGGGTACTTAAGTTCTACCATTGTAACAATTTAAATAATTTCTACAACCTAAAAAGTAACTTTGCCTCATAATGGCCTGCTCAACATGCGAGGCTCCTAAGGACAAGTCATCCCACATCAAGAAAACCAAGGGTTCCAAGTGTATGGTCAACACCGAAATAACAACCAACAATAGAAGCAAGGTCGGAGAATGAGATATGAGCCTGAAGTCTCTATTCATCGACAATACCCCAATGGATATGACGATGACGAGGTTGGAAGTCGAGCCTGAGATGACAATCGACAACAAAGGCGCGAAGATCATCATGTCAACCAAAACAATAATCACAATGATGGCTAGAATAACTGCACCAATGGCCACAATGGCAGAAACCCACTTAGGAAAGAAAGGAAAGAAAGCCAAAATGCAGGTGGGACACCTCAGACAGATGTTGTATTCCGAAAGATGGGTTAAAGGCTTGAAGATGACTTACAAGACAACTTGAACCAAAGAAGAGAGAATTGAGACTCAAAATTCACCCCACCGCAGGGAAACCAGCTAAATAATCAGTGTAACTTTGTCCTGAATGATCAAAACAAGTTTGTCCCGAATGACCAACTTCGTACCAAATAGAGTTCTGAGTGAACAACCGGTGGCACAAGTTGGTCAACAGGTGGCATAAATATATTCAGGAGTACACGCATAATTTGATTTACGTAAAAGTATAGTACAAAGCATGACTGACTCAAACTCACCGACCTGAAACCCGATCAGAGCTGAGGTTCCCCATTCTCTCCTAGGAACAATTCGTTGGAAATTCTGACCAAATTTTTCCAACTTGGAAGATGTATACATCAAAAGAAGATCGACTATCCCATATTAATTATTTTGAGATACAAACCAACCTACGAGGAGTGAAAGAGGATGTTAAGTCTAGAATTTTCCTAAAAGCTTTGGCAAAGTCCACACAACAATGATACTTTAAGTTGATATTCGAGAAATTTGATTCATCGAATGCCTTTGATTCTCAGTTCTACACCCAATTCTCCTCCTCTCGCCAACTACCTGCTCACCTCGAAGACCTGGTCGAAGTAAAAAAAAATACTGGAGAACCCTTAAAATACTATATTTAGCAGTTCATGGCAGAGACCACCAAGGTCAAAGCTTTGACCAACGAGGGGCAACTAGCAGCAATCTTAAGCAGAATTGAGCCCAAAGGGAGACCTTGGTCTGACATTAAAAGGCTCATTATGGGATCAATTTAAGAATTCTTAGATCGGGTTGATGAGTTCATAAAGCTCAAAGAGGCAGAATGAAAAGTCAATAGCATTCACCTCGCTAGTACAAGCGTAGGTTAGACCCTTGAAGCCCCTATCTAAAACAACCGAAATTCCCAACCACAAGGGAATAAAATCAATAATAATAACAAAAATAGTGGTAAGATGCTGAACTATGGAAACAATAACAACAACAACAGGAATGGAAAGAAAGGAAAATTCAATAACGTCGATCAAAAAAATCCTCAAGAGAGAGCTCCTCGATGCACTACCTTTTCCATCCTCACTAACACTCGAGAAAACATCTTTACGAAAATACAAGTACCTTACAGAAGGCCCCCTCCCATAAAAAAGATATAAATAAGAGGGACACCACAATGTTTTGTTGCTTTCACCAAGATCTTGGTCATGACATAGATGAGTGTAATAAAAATCTGAAAAAGGAAATTGAATTCCTCATCCGAAGAAATAAGCCCTCATATGATTGATATGTGAAGACAGATCTAGTTCAGCGACCCCCTTAGCAAGGGGATAATGCTCAAAATTATTTGATGACACCCCTTGTGGATGGGAATCTTAACGTGATAGAGGATCCCACATTGCTGGGAATACTGATGAAGACACAATTGCTGGCCATTGAAGAGCAGACTCCCAAACAACCATGTCTAGATGACACAATTGTGTCATTTAGCGATGATGACTCTACACAAGATCCATGAATGAACATCCTCTTCAAAACCACATACGAGAAGATGGGCTTCTAGCTCAAAGACCTTGTTCCATGTGCCCAATTGATCTATGATATTTTAGGCCACAATATTGCAGCTCTGGGAGTCATCTGTCTCCCTTTCACTGTAGGGAAAGTGCCCACCAGTAGCATAGTCATGGCACAGTTCTTGGTGATAGACGTATGTCATGATAGGACGACCAAATCTGCATGACTTGAAAGAAATAACTTTCATTGACCACCTTTGTGTAAAGTTCCCCACTAAAAATGGGGTTGGATGTATGAAGGGAGCCCAACAGCTAGCCCGCCAGTGTTACAATATCACGATCATAAAGGCGAAGAAGGAAGACTAATTTGGCCATAGTTCAAAGGCTGAACAAACTAAAAAAAATAGGGATCCACCCAAGGTGGGGATGTTGAGATGGATCCTACTTTGGGGACCCTGACACTGAAATAGGGCCGATGGAAGAATTAGAAGACATGGAGATAGACCAAACCATACCGACCAGGATAATCAAGATAGGTTGAGGTTATACGAGTGAAATAAAATCTGCTTTGATCAAATTTTTAAGGAAAAACCTCAATTTATTTTTGCATGGTCGCATGATGACATGGTTGGGATTTTTCTATTTGTAATTTACCACACTCTAAACATTAATACTCACAATTCTGACCAGTACAACAAAATTAGAGATTGTTTGAAAAAGAAAAAGCTCGAGCTCTCAAAGAGGAAGCAGAAAAGCTCTGAGACAACAAATTCATCATAGAGGCATTTTACCCAATTTGGGTATCAAACCCGATGCTTATCCCAAAACCTAATGGCAAAAGGTGAGTATGCATAGGCTTCACCGACCTGAATAAGACATGCCCAAAGAATTATTCTCTACTTCCCATGATTGATCATTTGGTGGATGCTACTGCCAGACACAAGATTTTAAGCTTCATGAATGCATACTTAGGTTACAACCAGATCAAAATGTATCCACCTGACCAGTGTTACATGAAAGAGTATAGGGACAAATTAGTAATTATTAGTATTGTCTAGTTAGTATAAATATGTAATACTATCACACAAATAGAAAATCAATGAATGAATGAGAGAAAATTAGGATTATTCCTATTGGGTTTTGGCACTAACTCGAAGAGTGCAACCCGATACAATTCGATCTCCAGTAACACCGCCAAAAACTTTTTGTGAAAATTAGTATACGTAGTCACACAAGTAATAAAGTGATAAGTAAGATCGTCTCCACAGGGAATGCAAGTAAAATTCAATGCAAAATCAATTATTTAACAATTTAGATTTTAAGAAAATAAATGGATTAGATGTTGTGAACTAGAATTAATATTGAAATATTGCTACAAATGCTGGAAAATTAACTATAAGAAAAAGTAATCAAACAACAAATGGACTTGAATAGCTAGATCCCCCTATGTCTAAAACTGCCCAGTCGCTACAACATTTCTTCAACAAAATGCACAGAGTTAACTAGAATTCCTATATGTTCATGAGATTTTTCCAAAACTCATGAAATAAAGTTCTATCATCTAATTCAATATAATTCTATATTAAATCACATCTAAGAACACAATCCCAGCACCAATTCTTAAAGTTATGCAAAGTAAATATTCCTATTTCACTTACTAAGAATAACCTAAAAATGGGTATTCTCTTGCATCATTCAAGTACCAACTACTAGATTTAGCCTTTCCAGTATTAAATCTAGATTAATAACCTGCCATTGATTTCTAATCATGTACAACAGTAAATAAACATGAAGCTCACTTGAATGAACAATGAAAATTTAGCTTAAGTAATGCATTCAAATTTAAAATACATGACAAAAGGAGTTTTTAACCATTCAAGTCTCAAAAGTTTAGCTCATAACTAAAATAGCAAACATAAACTAAAATAAAAAATTAATATCCATGAGTGCTAGAATAGCTATGAAAAATAAGAAAATACAAAACAGAAAAGAAAAGAAGAAATGAGAACAAAGCCTAGATTGATGGTGTTGTAGGTTGGATCTTCTTGTTCTTATCTTCCTCCTTCAATTCCTTGTGCTTCCTTCTTTTTGTTCTTCATGCTTTTTTTTTCTAACAACTTTTTTTTTCCAACTATGGCAGCCAACAATAATTCCTCTCCTTTTCTTCCACATTTTGATGTACCCTTAAAGTTAGGTCCCTAAGGTACTTTTTCAATATCCTAATTAGAAAAGCCCATTTCTTTCCATGTTGGCCCACTATTATTGGTCTCTTGTTTTTACAACAGCTAGCTGGAAGAAGATTAAGTGGATGCCACCTGATTGTTGATATGGATGGATGAAAACTCCTTTTTTAAATCTGTCGCGTCACTGCGCAGAATGCGCAGAATGCTCAGAATGCTACAACATTCAGGCAGCATTTCCTCCTAGATTTCAGGTGTAAAGCTCCTACCTTGTATCATTTCACTTGGCTGATATTTAGAGGATTTTTTCTAACAACAAAACAGACAACTAATTAAATAATTATAATTAAGACTAAAAATTTAATAGACACCCAAAATTAACTTGCTAAATTAAAAAAAAAAAGATAAAAACTAACAAAAGTAACAAACAACACACTCTTTCAATACCTGTTTTCATCAAAATTGAAGTTTAAAGATGATAAAAATAACTCTATACCATAGAGTTATCACTGACCAAGAACACATAAGCTTCCGAACAGATGTTGGCTTGTATTGTTACAAGGTCATTCCATTCGGCTTGTCAAAAGTGTGTGATCCTCTACAAATTTCACACCCAGTTGAAGCTTGTACATCTTTGGCAGCTATAGTTGTTTGTTGTAACTATTTAGTGAGTGTAGCTACCTGAGCTATTAAAGCAATAAGGGCATCCAATTCATGAATACCAATTATTTTCTTTTTGCCAAGTGCTCTTTCATTAGACCATTGATAGTTGTTCATAGTCATGTCTTCAAGTAATTCATAAGCTCTTGTTGTATTTTTGCTCATGAATGTGCCTCTAGATGCAGCATCAATAGTGGTTCTAGTAGTAGGACATAAACCATTATAAAAATTTTGTACCAACATCCACTGCTCAATACCATGGTGGGGGCACTTTCTCAATAGATCTTTAAAATTCTCCCAAGCTTCATACAAAGATTCACCATTATTCTGACAAAAATTATTTATTTCTCCCCTCAGTTTAGCAACTTTTGAAGGAGGGAAGATTTTAGATAAGAACTTTTGTGCTAGATCCTTCCAAGTAACAATAGAGTTTGGTTGTAGAGAATTTAACTAACATTTTTCTCTTTCCCTTAAAGAGAATGGGAAAAGCCTCAATTTAATAGCATCATCACTCACTCAACTGTATTAAAAAGTACCACACAATTTCAGAAAATTAGACGAGTAAGTGTGAGGACCTTTAGTAGGAAACCCACTAAATTGGAGAGTGGACTGCACCATTTGTAAAATTGCTGGCTTGATCTCAAAATTATTGGCTTCCACTGCTGGTGGTCTGACACAGATTTGTACCCGTTTTAAAATAAGGAGTACATAGTCTCTCAAGCTCCTTTTAGTATTATTCTAAGCTTGACCTCCATGTATAACTCCAGGAATTAGATTATTCTTTTCATTCCCTTCATTATACGCCATGTTTGTCGATTTCTTGGCTTTCTTCTTGTTCATTCTGTTTTACTTACAAAACTTCTCAATCTAAGGATTCAAAGGAACAAGGCTATATGCACCTCTTCTCCTGTGCATATAATAAATTCACCTGAGATAGGAAAAAAAATAGTAACTAAACCGGTTGAAAACAAGGGAAAACAAAATAAAATTAGAATAAAAATTAATGAAACTGGTATTAATGATGTTCAATTCTCGACAACGGTACCAAAAACTTGTTCGATAAATTTAGTATGCAAGTATACACAATCGAATAAAGTAATAGAATGATCAAGTAGAGTATCGTTTCTATGAGGATTTTGATTATTAATTACCAATCTATTAATTCTTTATTTTTATTTGATTAATTAAAAAGTTTTTAAAAATAAAATAAAACAAAGCAAATAATTGAAAAATTAGAGAAATAAATAATGAAAAAAACAAGAATTATTATGATCCCCAGCTATTCTTTATTTACTTCTTAATGCAATTACCCAATTTTTCTTCTTCCTATTTAATTGACAAGTTGAATTAAGTAGTTCATAATCTGGTTAAGACTTACAAACCCAATCTATATGAAAACTTCCTATATTCCTATGGTAAAATTTAATCACAAAGAAAATATTAAACAAAAAAAACTCATAAAATCATACAAATAATGTAGATATTTTCGTCCTAAATTAATTTGCATCTATACCAATCAAATCATATTCAAATCTTATATTTAAGAATTTTGATTTGAATTTATAAATAACAATTATAGGTGGTCAGTTAATAATTACAAAATTAAATCAGATTACATGGAATTGAAATAAGAGAAGGAGATGAAATTGAATAACTAAATAATTCATAAAATAAATTTAAGTGGTTCACATAATAATCTTTAAAGAAAATAAGCTCATAAAAGTCATTCTAAAACAACAAAGATTCAATTAAAAACATAAAAGATAAAGATAGATGAGAAAGAACACAGTTTGGAATTCTCTAATGGTGTCTAGCCATTCTCCTATACTCAAAATTGATCTCCAAGTTTGAATGCATTGAAAACTTAGCTCCTCAACCCCTTTAAATACAAAAATAGGACTGTTTCTCAAGAACTTCTAATGACACGACATTGCCTTGAGTGCCGCAACATTCAAAGCGAAGTCCCCCACTTTCCTTTTTTTTTGCTATTTTCTTAGTTTTCTTTTTTTTCTTCTTCCAACAAGTGAATGCCGCATCATTCCTTGCTAAGTCGTGACATTCCAAGCAGTTTCCCAAAATTTTTATTTCTCCTAATAATTTCCTTAAGAGAATTTAGAGATTTGAAAGAAAAGAATTTGGGTTCTTAGTTTTTGATGGGGTTCGACCAACTAAAGAGGAGAGAGAAAGGGGTATCTCAATTGTTTAATTGGGTTTGTAAAGAAAAAAAAAATCTAATTTCATCTATTTTCTATATAATTCTATGGTACTATGGCATAAGATAAGTTTTAAAAGACATGTCTATTAATTTAAAAAACTATCAATTTGCCCCTACTCACAAACCCACATAAACTTAAACTTAGGGGTAGAAGGGTCATTTTCCAAATAACCCATATAATCTCATAATCTTAACTATCCATAACAATTTCTGATATCTTTAAAATACTAATTTGTACTAATGTGAGATTCTCGGTGCTGACGGTGAAAACTCGTCGACCAAATTACGATCGAAAATCAAAACTCAAACACGAGAATTAGAATGAGGATTATATGAAAATATAAAAACTTAAAGAAATTCTTTGAGCAACAATGGAGGAAGAGAAATAATTGTATTTCTTAGAGTGAAGTCTTACAATGATTTTCCCACCTCTTCTCACATCTAAGGATAGGGTATTTATAGGTCTAATAGCTTGGGGGTACAATTGTGGTCACAAGGGACAAGTTGATGTTCGGGTATTGTGGGTTGTAGGTGTAGGAGGTGGTTTTGCACCTTGTACCTTTAACTGGTGTCTGGTAGTCCCAGGTAGTAGAGGTGGTGGCCGTTGTGCACCCTTGGTTGGAATGTCAGAGCTTGCAGGTGCAGTGCATCCACTACTCATACTGTAACACCCTAAATAATTAGGCACGCTACCCAAAATGATTATGAAACCCTAATCCCCTAACCGGGATTACTAATTAAAAACAGCGCAGAATTTAAACTTTTATATTAAACAGACTGAAAATAAACTTGTAATATATTTAAACTTTTTCAAACATAGTTGGGATCCCAAAAATATTTACAAAATTATTACAAGTTTATTCTTACTAGCCGACCTAAGCGGCAAAACAGAATACAAAAGTCAACACTGTTAGACCCATAACCCGCTTGGTCTGAAGTGGCATGAACATGTACATTCTTCGCCCTGCTCCTGAAACTCATGGCTGATCAGCTAATGCCTTACCCTTTCCTGCACAGTAGAGCACCCGTGAGCCAAGCCCAGCAAGACAGTATAAATCATAACAAATATATTATGCTCATTCACATATGTCTGTATAGCACAGACCTGATCATTATTTCATCATGCCCATTTATGTCTACGTGGTGTAGACCTATGTGTTGCGCTCACACATCTAATTAAATCTACATGACGTAGACCCACGTGTTACTCTCACACGTCTAAATACATTAAGGCCTTAGAAGCAGTTCCTCTCGGTTATGAGTACCGAGTCCAACCTGATTATGCCTTGAGCACATAATCCTTAAATCTCATTTCAATTAACATGGCATGGCGTTTATACACATATGTCACTAGGGTAATAACCCTAGGCTATTAGACCGTTCCTATTAGGGTAATAACCCTAATCCCGGTTACTTAAATATTCATGCATATCATTCTCAACATAAGCGCCACTGCGCATACTCTACGTGCTAATCACTATCTTACCTGTTGTCCCGCAATAGTAGAGATTCCAAATCCCCGGGTGCTCCTGACCAGGTGCCGGTAATCCTAGTCACACACAATCCGGGATTTTCACAAATAGGGTTAACCCCTGATTTCACATTCATAAAGTAAATTCATGGCATTTCAAATACAGATAATCACATAGAGCTCGAAAAGAGCTTTCCAACGGTATAAAGAACGTCCCAAACGGAGTCCCGAGTCAAAAGTTATGGCCAAAACAAAAATTGAGAAAAACAGAATTTCTCACTGCCAGATCCAGTCGCGACGGCCGAAAATCCCGTCGCGACGACTGGGTTTAGAACACCCCAAAACTCCATTTTTAAGGTCTTAAACATGCTAATTTTCCATAACTTCGAACCTCAACCAAAACAGAGGATAAAAACACAAAATTCATGCATAAATCCACAACCAAAATCAGATTTAACCATATACAACTTTCAAGCTCCAAACTTGACCTAAAACTCATGCTCAAATCCACAACATTCAAGCTTTCAAGCTGGAGCTTAATTTCAGCCTACCCAAACAAATTCCAGCAATTAAACACTAAGTTCACACCTGAAATTCCATCCTAGAATCACCATATAATCTCAGCCCAAATTCAATAACAAACATACAACAAGTTAAACTCAAATCCATTCCAAGATAGCACCAATTCACCCAACATGTAGCAAGAACAACCTAACCCATGCATAACCAAAATCAACAAACCTAAACATGTTCTACAACAATATTCAGCAAGAAAATACAATTAAAAATCAGTAAGAACTCTACCTCACTTCCAAATCCAAGCCAAATCAAGAAAAATCCAAGTTTCAAGCCCAAAATCCCAAGCTTTTTCCTCAATTTCCAAGTTACAAACTCAAGATAGTAAGAGAGGGAGAGGGTTCGGGTGAGAGAGAGATAAACCAGAAAATATAATTCATTTTCTCCCAAAATCAATTTTTGGTTCAAGTAAATGACTTATGGTCAAATGACCATTTTGCCCTTAAGGCTTAAAACACACATATTCCTTTTCAAGGGCATAAATGCCATTTCACACCCAAATATTGCCAATTAAATTTCAGATTATCAAATATCAATTAAAATGCCAATTAATTCAATCTAATTTTCATTTCGGGCCCGAACCCGGTTCGGCCCGAAATACCCGGTTGTGACTATACCGCGCCAACCTGTCAGAACACACTTGAAAAGACAACACAGGCATACTATATAATAATATAGTTCTATTAAGCACGTAATTAAATTAATCTCAACAATTTACCCTTCTCGGGTCATAATTACCAAAATACCCCTGGCTCACCAACGGGGTCTTAACATGTTAAATTCATATAATTTCACATATGTTGAACTATATAATAATATAATTCCTCAATTAACTCATAATTATCTAGTTAGGGTTTTGCTAATCCTTTTCTTAATCCCGGGTATTACAATTACCCCCTCCTTATAGAAATTTCGTCCCGAAATTTACCTGAACAACTCCGGATATTTCTGCTGCATATCCGTCTCGAGCTCCCAGGTGGCCTCCTCTACTTTACTGTTCTTCCACAGTACTTTCACCAGTGCCATAGTCTTGCTTCTCAAGACTTTTTCTCTTCTATCAAGTATCTGCACTGGTCGTTCCTCGTATGATAAATCCGGTTGAAGTTCCAATGCTTCATAACTCTATACATGGGACGAGTCTGAGACATACTTCCGAAGCATTGAAACATGAAACACATTATGTACAGCTGCCAGCGCTGGGGGCATAGCCAACCTGTACGCTACTTGCCCTATCCTCTCAAGGATTTCAAAAGGTCCAATGAACCTCGGGCTAAGCTTTCCTTTCTTCCCAAAGCGTTTTATGCCTTTCATCGGAGATATTCGGAGAAATACCATGTCCCCGACTTGAAAATCAATATCTCGACGCTTTGGATCGGCATAACTCTTTTGCCTACTCTGGGCCACGAGCATTCGCGCTCTAATCTTATCAACTGCCTCACTTGTTTTCTGAACAGCTTTGGGACCCAAGAACTTTCTTTCACCCACTTCATCCCAGTGAATGGGCGATCTACATTTTCTTCCATACAAAAGTTCATAAGGAGCCATCCCGATTGTTGCCTGATAGCTGTTATTATAAGAAAACTCGATCAGGGGAAGGTACTTTACCCATGATCCTTCAAAGTCAAGCACGCATGCCCGTAGCATGTCTTCTAAAATCTGAATGGTCCTCTCGGATTGTCCATCCGTCTGAGGATGAAAAGCTGTGCTGAACTTTAACTGAGTACCCATAGCTCGATGCAGACCCTCCCAGAATTTCGATGTAAATTTCGGATCTCTATCCGACACAATGGACTTGGGGACACCATGCAGACGCACAATTTCTCTAACATATAACTCAGCATACTGATCAATGGAGAAATTCGTCCGAACAGGTAAAAAGTGAGCAGCCTTTGTAAACCTGTCCACTATGACCCACACAGAGTCAAATTGTCCCGTGGTTCTAGGCATACCTACCACGAAGTCCATAGCTATATCTTCCCATTTCCATTCTGGTATTTTTAGTGGCTGCAGCAACCCTGCAGGTCGCTGGTGTTCAGCTTTTACTTACTGACACGTAAGGCACTTTGCAACATACTCAGCGATGTCATTCTTCATACTTGGCCACCAAAACATGGCTTTTAGGTCTTGGTACATCTTTGTCGACCCTGGATGAACTGAATAAGGAGTCGTGTGAGACTCATCCATGATTTCTTTCTTGATGTTCTCATCCATAGGCACACAAATTCGATTCCCAAATCTTAACATTCCCGTTTCATCCACTGAAAAATCATTAGCCTTCCCGGCCGAAACCCTAGCTCGGGTTTTTATCAATTCTGAATCCTGCTTTTGTGCTTCTTTAATTCTCTCGAGAAGAGTGGATTGCAGGGTAATATTAGCCAATTGCCCCACAACCAACTCAATTTGAGCTCGAGTCATTTCATTTGCCAGTTGTTGAGAGATTTGCTTCATAGAACTTAGCTGACTCTGACCTTTTCTACTCAGGGCATCAGCAACTACATTGGCTTTACCAGGGTGATAAAGAATCTCACAATCATAATCTTTCACCAGTTCTAGCCAACGCCTCTGTCTCATATTCAAATCTTTCTGGGTAAAGAAATACTTCAGACTTTTGTGATCAGTGTATATCTCACATTTCTCGCCATAAAGGTAATGCCGCCAAATCTTTAGCGCAAATACCACTGCTGCGAGTTCTAAATCGTGAGTAGGGTACCTCTGCTCGTACTCCTTTAACTGCCGAGAAGCATAAGCTATTACCCTCCCAACATGCATAAGCACACAGCCGAGACCCTGTCTCGAGGCATCACAATATACCACAAACTTTTCCTTATCTGAAGGAAGAGTTAGTACAGGAGCGGTAATCAAGCGTTGCTTTAACTCCAGGAAACTTTTCTCACACCGATCAGTCCAAACAAACTTCTGGTTCTTTCGGGTCAGCTCCGTTAAGGGTACAACAATCTTTAAAAAACCCTCAACGAACCGACGATAATAACCAGCCAAACCCAGAAAACTTCTGACCTCTGTAGCTGACTTCGGTGCTGGCCAATCCCGAACAACTTCAATTTTGGCCGGATCCACCATGATCCCATCTTTATCCACTATGTGCCCCAGAAATGAGACACGGGATAACCAGAATTCACACTTTTTGAACTTAGCATAAAGCTTGTGATCCCGTAATCTTTGCAAAACCGCTCTGAGATGCAACTCATGATCTTTTTCTGTCTCAGAGTATACCAAAATGTCATCGATAAACACAATCACGAACCTATCCAGGTAATCCTTAAACACTCGGTTCATCAAATCCATGAATGCCGCCGGGGCATTAGTGAGTCCAAAAGACATCACAAGAAATTCATAGTGTCCATACCGAGTACGAAACGCAGTTTTTGGGATATCTTCCTCTCGAATTCTCAGCTGATGATAGCCTGAACGAAGATCGATCTTGGAAAAGACCGTCCTCCCCTTCAGTTGATCAAACAGATCATCAATTCGAGGTAAAGGATACTTGTTCTTAATGGTAAGCTTGTTTAACTCCCGGTAGCCAATACACATTCGCAGGGTTCCGTCTTTCTTCTTCACAAACAAAACCGGAGCACCCCAAGCTGAGTAGCTCGGTCTAATGAATCCCAGATTCAATAACTCTTGCAATTGTATCTTCAATTCCTTCAACTCAGCTGGAGCCATTCGGTACGGTGCTTTAGACACTGGATCCACTCCCGGAGCCAATTCAATAACAAATTCAATTTCCCGAACAGGTGACAATCCCGGCAAATCTTCTGGAAAGACATCAAGGAACTCACATACCAATCTCGTATGCTCAGGCCCTGATGTCACAGGTTGGCTAGTGTCCACTGTAGTAACTATGAACCCTAGACAACCTCTACCCATCAGGTCTTTAGCTTACAACAACGATATTCTCGGTATGCGTGCCCCCTGAACTTTACCCACGAACACTGCTGGGTTAGCACTATCGGGCTCAAACACCACCATCTTTCGCTTACAATCAATCATTGCTCCATATTTAGACAAAAAATCCATTCCCAGGATTATGTCAAAATTAAATAATTGCAGTTCAATTAGATTGGCGGTCAATTCACAACTGTCAATCCAAAAAGACAAGGACCGAATCCACCTTGTGGATACTATCAGGTCTCCCGAAGGTAACAGGGTCCCAAACCCCGAAGCATGAATATCACATGGCTTATGTAAACTTTCTATCACTCTACTCGATACATATGAATGAGTAGCTCCCGAATCAAATAACACAGTAGAAGCACAACCATTAATAGATAACTGACCTGTCACAACTGACGGACTAGCATCAGCATCTGCCTGAGTTATAGTGAAAAGTCGCCCCAGGTTCTGAGCAACATTCTTCTTAGGCTCTTCTTTCTTGGCTTGGGGACAGTCTCTGATAAAGTGGCCCACCATGCCACACTGGAAACATGCCTTGGCTCGGCACTCACCAGGATGATGCTTCTTGCATTTAGGACACTCAGGGTATGACCGGAATGAGGACCCGCGACCTTGACGGCCACCTCTGTTTCCCCGAAACTTTCTATTTCCTCCTGAAGCTCCGGAAGCCTCAGCCTTCCGCTTGTGCTCAGGGTTGCTACTGTCGATCCCCTTACTGAAATTACCACCAGCAGGAGGGTTTGATGCCATGGCGGCATCCTTTACAGCCTGCTCTTTCATCACTTGCTGCTCGGCCTCTTCAGCAATTAAGGCCAAGTCTACCACTCTCTTATACAGAGTGTCATGGGATGTGGTAATTTTCAAGTGTCGACTGATTGTAGCATTCAGTCCTCGAACATACTTCTGTTTTCTGGTAAAATCGGTAGGCACCAAATCACCAGCAAATTTGGATAATCGGTCAAATTCCAGAGTATATTCAGCCACCGACATCTTCCCTTGAGTCAACTTCACAAAGTCTTCCTGGTGTGAAGTCCGTACAGCCACATTATAAAACTTTTCTTCAAAAAGTTTCTTAAATTCATCCCATGTCATCACACTGATATCTCGAGTCTGATTCACTATATCCCACCAGACGCGGGCATGATCTTGAAACATAAAGGCCGCACAATTCACCCTCTCAGTTCCCGTCACCCCCATATTATCGAGGATACGGGTAACAGTGCTCATCCACTGATCGGCCTTAATAATATCAATGCCTCCCAGAAAAGCCGGAGGTTGTAGCTTCAAAAACCGCTCGAACACAGAGTCCCGGTGCGACATAATATACCCTTGGTTACCCACCACTGGCACAGGAGCTGGTGGTAACCCTTGATTAGCTGGGACAGCTTGTTGCCTCAAACGTTGCAACTCTTCTTCTTGACAAAGTATGACACTCCGCATTTCATGAAACATCTGCTGCCGCGTCGGCGGGAGGATTAACATTAACGGCCTCCGCATTATCCCGGATTTTGCGGAGGTGGAGGGAGGCGTCTTGGTGGATCGGTTCGGGTAGCCCCGGGCTCTACTTGCTCGCCCTGTGGTCTGGATGATTGCGGAGGGTCCATTACTAGTACCCCTGTAATCAACAACCCCAGCGAGTTAAGCACCGATACCACACTTACGCACTTATTGCCTTAAACCCTAACTCATCTATTTACCTAATACATATCTACATAAACAATTAGCATTTATAGCATGGCATCACATAACACATACATACTCTAGATGCTTGCATACTGCCTAAAATGGAAAGCGATAAACAGATGATCACACATACAGTCAAGTATTTACTCTCAATACTTACTGCACCATGAGTCGAGCTTATCTCTGACGACGAATGTACATGTTCGGCCGGTCTACAGGAAGTTTAAAAACCTTGGCGCTCTGATACCAAATTGTAACGCCCTAAATAATTAGGCACGCTACCCAAAATGATTATGAAACCCTAATCCCCTAACCGGGATTACTAATTAAAAACAGCGCTGAATTTAAACTTTTATATTAAACAGACTGAAAATAAACTTGTAATATATTTAAACTTTTTCAAACATAGTTGGGATCCCAAAAATATTTACAAAATTATTACAAGTTTATTCTTACTAGCCGACCTAAGCGGCAAAACAGAATACAAAAGTCAACACTGTTAGACCCATAACCCGCTTGGTCTGAAGTGGCATGAACATGTACATTCTTCGCCCTGCTCCTGAAACTCATGGCTGATCAGCTAATGCCTTACCCTTTCCTGCACAGTAGAGCACCCGTGAGCCAAGCCCAGCAAGACAGTATAAATCATAACAAATATATTATGCTCATTCACATATGTCTGTATAGCACAGACCTGATCATTATTTCATCATGCCCATTTATGTCTACGTGGCGTAGACCTATGTGTTGCGCTCACACATCTAATTAAATCTACATGACGTAGACCCACGTGTTACTCTCACACGTCTAAATACATTAAGGCCTTAGAAGCAGTTCCTCTCGGTTATGAGTACCGAGTCCAACCTGATTATGCCTTGAGCACATAATCCTTAAATCTCATTTCAATTAACATGGCATGGCGTTTATACACATATATCACTAGGGTAATAACCCTAGGCTATTAGACCGTTCCTATTAGGGTAATAACCCTAATCCCGGTTACTTAAATATTCATGCATATCATTCTCAACATAAGCGCCACTGCGCATACTCTACGTGCTAATCACTGTCTTACCTGTTGTCCCGCAATAGTAGAGATTCCAAATCCCCGGGTGCTCCTGACCAGGTGCCGGTAATCCTAGTCACACACAATCTGGGATTTTCACAAATAGGGTTAACCCCTGATTTCACATTCATAAAATAAATTCATGGCATTTCAAATACAGATAATCACATAGAGCTCGAAAAGAGCTTTCCAACGGTATAAAGAACGTCCCAAACGGAGTCCCGAGTCAAAAGTTATGGCCAAAACAAAAATTGAGAAAAACAGAATTTCTCACTGCCAGATCCAGTCGCGACGGCCGAAAATCCCGTCGCGACGACTGGGTTTAGAACACCCCAAAACTCCATTTTTAAGGTCTTAAACATGCTAATTTTCCATAACTTCGAACCTCAACCAAAACAGAGGATAAAAACACAAAATTCATGCATAAATCCACAACCAAAATCAGATTTAACCATATACAACTTTCAAGCTCCAAACTTGACCTAAAACTCATGCTCAAATCCACAACATTCAAGCTTTCAAGCTTGAGCTTAATTTCAGCCTACCCAAACAAATTCCAGCAATTAAACACTAAGTTCACACCTGAAATTCCATCCTAGAATCACCATATAATCTCAGCCCAAATTCAATAACAAACATACAACAAGTCAAACTCAAATCCATTCCAAGATAGCACCAATTCACCCAACATGTAGCAAGAACAACCTAACCCATGCATAACCAAAATCAACAAACCTAAACATGTTCTACAACAATATTCAGCAATAAAATACAATTAAAAATCAGTAAGAACTCTACCTCACTTCCAAATCCAAGCCAAATCAAGAAAAATCCAAGTTTCAAGCCCAAAATCCCAAGCTTTTTCCTCAATTTCCAAGTTGCAAACTCAAGATAGTAAGAGAGGGAGAGGGTTCGGGTGAGAGAGAGATAAACCAGAAAATATAATTCATTTTCTCCCAAAATCAATTTTTGGTTCAAGTAAATGACTTATGGTCAAATGACCATTTTGCCCTTAAGGCTTAAAACACACATATTCCTTTTCAAGGGCATAAATGCCATTTCACACCCAAATATTGCCAATTAAATTTCAGATTATCAAATATCAATTAAAATGCCAATTAATTCAATCTAATTTTCATTTCGGGCCCGAACCCGGTTCGACCCGAAATACCCGGTTGTGACTATACCGCGCCAACCTGTCAGAACACACCTGAAAAGACAACACAGGCATACTATATAATAATATAGTTCTATTAAGCACGTAATTAAATTAATCTCAACAATTTACCCTTCTCGGGTCATAATTACCAAAATGCCCCTGGCTCACCAACGGGGTCTTAACATGTTAAATTCATATAATTTCACATATGTTGAACTATATAATAATATAATTCCTCAATTAACTCATAATTATCTAGTTAGGGTTTTGCTAATCCTTTTCTTAATCCCGGGTATTACACATACCCTGTCAAGAGTAGAACTTGCAGGAGGCATGGTTGTACTCCCCTCGCATGCACGCCCCACCTCTGTGATCATACTATAGCTATATTCGTCCCCCTTACACTTAGGAAAATTTCACTAAGTATTAGTGGCATGCATGCTAGGCCGAGTGACATGTATGCTTGCTTGGTCGAGTGACATGTATGCATGCTTGGCCAAGTGACTTGTATGCTTGCATGGCCGAGTGACATGCATGCTTGCTTGGTCGAGTGACATGCACGCATGCTTGGCCGAGTGACTTGCATGCTTGCTTAGCTGAGTGACTTGCATGCTTGCTTGGCGCGCATGGCTGAGTGACTTACATGATTACTTGGCGAGTAAATTACATGCTTGCTTGGTCGAGTGACATGTATGCATGCTTGGCCGAGTGAATTTTAGAGTGATCTTTCAGGTGTACATCCATTAATATTCTAGTTAAGCGTTATCTAATCTCGAGAGTTAGTCTTGCTAATTTTTGGAATTAACACCTGGCCAATCAGTCGAGTTTTTACTCTTGCTAAATATTAAAATGATAAATTACATAAAGCAAAAACAACACATACATAATCCAATAAAATCTCTATAATTGAGAAATTATATCATATTTTCTTATTTTCTAATAATAGGGCTTATTTCTAATATTGTACATACAATTCATAATCTACTAGTGAATTATTAATTAGTTACTAATTTCTATGTCTAATTATATTGTCAATACAATTATCTCCCCTTGTTAAAAAGATTTTGTCCTCAATATTTAACTTAGAAAACTTTGGATATTTTGTCCTCTTGTCAAACTCTAACTCCTAGGTGGATTCCTCCACTTTAATATTTCTCTAGAGTACCTTAACTAAAGATATGGTTTTGTTCCTCAGAACTCTATTCATCCTGTCGAGGATCTGAACTAGTTATTGTTAGAAATTATTTTACCAGGATCTTATTTACTAATCATGCATGTTGATTACAACAATATAATCTAACATTCAAAATATGACGAATTAAAGACAAAATTTTAGGCTTCTCACATTGGATTGCAGCGGAATATAATGTCTCGTTCCATTCTAATACTCTAACATTCCTTTTTGTCGCAAGGTTTCAAACAAGTGTAGAACCTGTATCTCTTTGTATAGCTTTGAGAGTTATGTGCTTATATACTTGTAAAAATTACTACTTTTCTTATCAGGTCTTTGTATTCATTAAAATTACCTTATAATTACCTTAGTCAAAAGTACCTCATTTTATTTATTTAAACTTTTCATTTTTGTTTTCTTATTTAATTATTTTTCTTAAAAATAAATTATTTAATTGGTGGATGAGCAATCAAATAATGTATTTTAAGGATGAGTATATGCTCATATGCTCAACTTATTGTTTAAGGATAAGTATATTCTCACAATATTCTAACTATACAACTAATATACTCTCAACTTATTTCTCACAAGTTAATAAACGGTCCCTATTTGTAGAATTTTTGCTCTCATATAAACATAATTGAGAACCATAAAATCCTTAAATGTTACCACTACTAATTAAACATTTATGTACTTAAAAAGGTGATTTGGTAGTTGTGGGAGCTATTGAAAGAATCCCTAACGTTTAAAACGCACAACACGACATGTTAAGAAATATAGTAGCTAGTTACTAGTTATCACTTTTTTGAGTTTTTATCATTTCTTCTCCAAAACATTACAAATCACTTCTACTTATTTTTTATTCATTTATACCTTACAAATAATGATGAAATCAAGTCTCCAAACATCTTTTTATTTTTTTAATAGCTATCATTTATTTATATTCAAAACATTTAGTAACATATTTTATTAAGATATACATCTTTATATGATTATTGAATTAAAGAATTTGTAAACCCTATTTTATGATCATTATCTATACATTTTGTAACTTTATATAATGTATGTTACAATTAACAAAACTAATAATTTGTCACACTTATTATTTATTAAATACTATATACTAATATAATCTAACATTATATTATGTAAAAATAATCTACATTTTTTATCTATATGATATATACTTATATACTTTTTCTTTTTGAACAAATATACATACTTACCTCTTTGCTAGATCAAAATTTATACCGAAATTAACGAGCTTGCATGATTGAACAGACGATAAAATAAATTATCTATATATAAAAATTAATTTGAATAGAAATAATAATAATGATGAAGACACATTTTCTCCACTCTCCCCAAAGGACTTCGATCCAGCTTTGTGTATAGCTAGCTAGAAACCCTTGAGGGAGAGTGGACAAATTAAAGTGGCTTCCATTTACATAACTTATATATGTTGTTATTATAATTAAGTATTACTTCGACAAGGCAAAACTTCCTGCCACTCCCCTCGCAGGCTCCTTAAACTAATTACTCATTACATAATAATGGAGTCATTAATTAAGAAGCCTTTGAGGGAGAGTCAGTAATCAATGCCTTGAAATATAAAATATTATTATGTATATGTATATGATTTTCTCTAGTAATATTTTTGTCATCTTGGTTGGTTGAAGAATTAGGGAGGGGAGACCCTCTCTTTTTATAGGCCCCTTACAATTAAATGAATGAAATATAGAGAGAATATTATATATTACCATGTGTGTGAAACATGGTGATGAGTCATTGAGATTATATATGCCTTTATCAATGTTTGACCTTTTGATGGGTCACCTTATGTCTAGTTGCTTAACCAACATGCATGTGTTCTCAATAGTCAACCCCATGCATATCTTGATTCTTGGATACCTCAAATCTTGTTTTATGTTGAAATCTCAAATTTAAGCATAGAAAAAAAATTAGAAAAATAATAGAGGAAAAATTAGAGAAACTCATTTTATTAAAAATTAATAACAAGTTTTTTTAATGATTTTTTTTGTTTGAATATATTTACAATTGTTCTAAATCTTATAAACTTTATCAAATTTAACATTAAATTTTTGTAAAAATATATTCTCTCATTTTTCTTTTATAATATTCCAAACATAAAAAAAAATCCCTTGAAATTCACTTTTTTTTTTTTAAATTTGACTTCCAAACAAAGGGTTAGGGTGCATTATTTGAATTTTTTAATTTCTTATATCACACAAATAAAAAATATAACTTTTGATTTTGAAAAGTAAAAAAAGTGTTTTATAATTATTTTTAATTTTTTGATTTTATAAAAAAGAAAATTACAAAAATGGGTTTTGTATGTATTTTTAATTTTTATTTTTGTTTCTATATTTTTTCAGCTAAGTGAGAAGAAATAAAGTAAAATAAAAGAAAATGATAAAAGAGAATTAAGCTGAATATTGATGAAAGATACTACAAAATAGATTATTTTAAAGAAATATGCTTAAATAAGCTTGAAAGTAATTTATTTTTGTTTTTAATTTTTTTTAATTCTTATTTAAAAAATTAAAAAATGAAAACAAAATTTTCAAAATATGTTTTTAGGGAAATATTTTCAATTTTCTAATCAAAAAATAAAATATTATTCAAATAATGATTATAACAGACAATCTTAATAAGTAATATTTTGACATGCAACAATCACTATCAAATAAGGTGGACATAAATTACAATTGAATTATATTCATTAATATTAGTATTTATAATAAAAAAAAATGATATGATATACAGATATCTTTCTCGTTAATACACATATTTTTCTGTGGAAATTAAGGAAAATAAATAATAAGACATTATAGTGTACTCAGTAAAGATTTCTCTTGTGTCCCTCGAAATTAAAGCTCATAATAGAAAAAGGTGATGAGACTAATACAAATTTACATATATAAGATGCATGTTTAGACACTAAAAAGTTTTAAATGGCCATGAATAAAAAAGTAATTAATTTAGGTAATAATACTGCCAATAATAATATTTATCAGGATTAAAATTTCTTGAGTGTGAAAGAAAAATCATATTTGAATTTCTAATCTATCTGATAGTAACAGCCATTAATTATTATAGAAAAAAGCTTTGCAAAAAATAGAAAAGTCTAGTTGGCCTTTACGAAATTCATAAGTTATTATAAATTGTATAATAATTAGTATTTTCTTTTTAACCAAGAATAAAGCAAGTGTAACATAATAATTAGAAAGGTATTTTATTTTTAGCATCTAAATCTTATCTTTTCTAATCTGAAAAGAAAAAAAAAATCTTATCTTTTTCTCTCATATTGCATTAAGGTCAACTCAACTGGATTAGAAAATTCCTTCCTGTTTGACATTATCTGATAATAATTGCCAAGTAAAATTTCAAGGGATTAGGGCATTATTTTGGTCATTTTTTTTATATCACCATCTATATATTATAGTTAAACAACAAATTTTATTAGTTTTCAAAAATATTAAAATAGTTTAGGGTGCCCAAAAATTACACATATATTAAAATAAATTAAAATCTGCATGTGTATGATTAATGTTTCAACATTGTAAATTATTTGAAATTTTTCAAAAATTAAAAAATACACACTAGATTTATAATGTATATTGTCATATACAAAAATTAAATTATAAATTCTTTATATATCGAAATTGAAAATAATTATAAGGGAAATTATAGTAAATGGCCCCAAATCATAGGAGTATGTTAGTTTATGTACTCTTTTGGAAAAAAAATATAGCAAATGACCCTAAATCATAAGACTATGTTAGTAAATGTCCTTATTTCAATTTTTTTTTTTTTTTTAGAATTAGAAGCAAATTATTTAAACATTATGGTATATCTATATTAGTTTTGTTAAAATCTTTTTTATTTTAAAGTTATGTCAATTTTTTTTAATTTTTTATGAGTTGTTTTGGGTTGTTGGTATATATATTTTGTTGTACGGTATATTTCTATTTTGTTGTATGGGTATATTATTATTCTTAGATGATATTTATTTTTTATTATGATATGTATAATAGTGGTATATAATTTTATTAGCATAATAAAAATATTTTAATGTATGTATATAATTTTATTGCCATGCTACATATATTTAATTATTATTTTTATATTTTTTGATTGTATGATTATTTATTTTAAATAATATTTAATTAGTTTTTATTTTATTATATACAATAGTCAAGGTATATATATTTTAATTGTGGTATATAATTTGGTTAGTATAGTATACATACATATATATATGTATTAGTAATCTATATTTTTATTATTATTATTTTTTGTATATATATTTTGGTGTATGGTATATGTATTTTTTGTTATACGGTATATAATTTTTTAAATAATATTTAAGTTTTATTTTCTATTGTACTTTTGTTGATATGATATATAATTTTATTAGCATCCTATATATTTTTATTTTTATTTGTTGTTATTATTATATATATATTTTATTGTAAGGTATATATTTTATGTTATATGGTATATAAGTTTTATTGTATAGTATATAATTTTATTTTAGATAATACATGTTTAGTTTTTATTTTAGTATACATAAAGGTGATATATAATTTTGTTAATATGATATATATAATTATTTTTAATAATATTATATTATTTTGTTTTATTTTTTATTGTAGGTATATACGTTTTATTGTATGGTATATGATTTTTGTTGTCTATAATATATTATTTATATTTAATATGATATTTAGTTTCTATTTTATTGTATATAAATTTTTTGGTATGTATTCATATTTTAATGGTGATATATATAATTTTGTTAGCATGATATGTATATTTTTTGAGTATTAATTTAGTATTGTTATAATTTCTTTGTGATATATAATTTTATTACTACAGTATATTTATTTTCTGTACTACGATATATCTAATACTGCTGTATATATTTAAATGATCTAATATATTTATTTATTTTTGTTACAATATAATAATATGCAATACTAAAAAAATTATGTAACTTAATTTTGTTATTATATATATATTTTTTAAAAAAATATGTGATAAATTTATTTTTATAATTTTTATTAGCTAATTTATTAGATTTGACCATTTTCTTAATTTTTTTAAAAAGTGGACATTTGCTTACTTAGTTACCAAATTTAGGACCATTTTGCATCTCAATGACCCTAAATCTAACAATTAAGTTAATAAATGTCTCTTTTTAAAAAAAATTAACAAAATGTCCTTTTAGTTAAAAATTTGATAATAAAATTACAATTATAACCTTGAATAATTAAGTGTTTGTTATAGTTATTTTGCACAATAGTATATCGTTTTTATGTGCAATAATATATTAAAAAAAACTTAAAGGTAGTATATATATATATATATATATTGAAATAACTGAAAGTTAGTATATTAGTTTAAGATTGTAGTATATTATTTTAATGTGCTATGGTATATAATGAACGAAAGACGGAAATTAAAAAATATGGAATATTAGTTTAAGTTTGAGGTATAGTTATATTTCACTAGCAAATATTGTCTTTATGTTCATTAGTATATCATGAAAGAAAGAAAAAGAAAAAAAAAATGTGGAATATTAAATTAAGTTTTTAGTATACTGATAGTGATGTGTCATAGTGATGTCTCTTATTATTTGTATTATTTATAGAATTCTTTATATATAGCCAATAGAATATATCATCAAATTGGATATGGGTATTGATCATTTAACTCGTGTAAGAAAAATAAAAAGCACTAAAGTTTTAAACGAAAATGTTGATATATACTCCTTCCCTATTAAGGTGGAGAAAGAATTTATCTCTTTTATTTAATGTAATATATTATTTATTGATAATTTAGTTTGATTTATGGAATTTGTTCAAAATAAATACTATTTTTCTATAATTTTATAGATCTAACAAAATCTTGCTTCCTTTTATTTGTATGGGTGTTTTACTAGTCTTCCAGCATTCTAAGGTTATAGATATTTTAGGGAAACTTACAAAAATACTGTATTTTGACCTAATTCTTACAAAAATACTGCCACACGGTAAAAATAACTTTTATACTGTTTTAGGACTTTTTTTTTCTTTTATACTGTAAACACCGAAAATAAAAAACGAGGGTCCATCTTCTACACCCACACACAGAAACCACCACAATAACACCAGAACAACCGAAAAACAACCATTAAATCCGGTGAGATGAAGCAGAAACATTAAAACCATTAATATTAGGGTTGTCATGATTTTTCTAATGTTGTTTTTGGATTGTTCCACTATTGTTTCGTATGTTTAACAAATATTGGTTTTAAATTACACATGTTAAACCAATTACTAAATATTTATATGAGGTAACCAGAATGAAAGAATTATGGACAGTAAAAGACTTACCTTCCATTAAAGTGGGGAAATCTAGAAGACCAAAAAAAAAAGGATGGAAGCTGGCTGGAAAAAAAAAAACAACATAAAAAATGCAGTAAATGTGGGAAGCTAGGGCACAACAAGAGAACATACAGGAGGAGACATCAAAAATGAAAAGAATGAGAACAGCTAAAAAACAACAGTGGAACAACAAAAGAAAATTGAACATATATTGAAGTATATGATACTGAAGAAATAACTTACATGCAAATTTTATTATTTCCCTATTGCTATTAAACATAAAGCAGTACAATAATATTTTAAAAAAAATGAGATAAAAAATAAAAGAAAACAACAGTAAAATAACATTAAAACAATAATAAAACAATAACAAAATAAACCATCAGAGTCATCAAACAATACAAACTACTTACAAAAACCAGAGCTAACTATAACCCAAAAAAAGAAAAAAAAAACATAATTAGTAAAAACAGCAAAAACTCAGTAAAGTTTATGTTGTTCTAGAAAAAATAAATAAAGAAAAGAAGAGATTTTTTTTTACTTAGAAAGCTTGAGTTGTCTAATGTTCTTCTTCTTCCTTTGTATTGTTCTTCTTGAAGATATTCTCAAGGATAGGCTCTCTGTCTACTGGTCTCTCTCTCTTCAAGCACATCTTGAGGGCTAAAGCTCAAGCACAATTGTATGGATTTGTAAAAAAAAAAAAAGAAATAAAGAAGAACATGAAGAAGAAGATGAACATGTGAGGGAGATGAATAACTTAAGATGATGAAAAAAATTGAAATGATAAAATGTGGGATAACGTGTAATTATAAAATAAATATAATATATAATTTTTTTTATTTATCACTTTTTTTAAAAAAAATATGAGCTGCCATGATTTGATCATGAGCATCACATCAACAATTTTTTAAAAAAATTAATCAATAAAAAAAATAGAGAAAGGCATGCAAAGTGACAAGTGGCAGTACGTATGGCAGTATAAAAGATAGTATAAATGTACAGTATTTTTGTAATTTCTACCGTATAGCAGTATAAAAGTAATAAAATGCAAAAATACAGTATACTATGTAAAAATCCCGATATTTTATTGCTTTATTAGATGTGCAAAAATTATGTTTTTATTTATTTATATTATTTTTAATATAGATAGAAAAGTTATTTTATGTTCTTTTTTTCTTAATAGAAATTATTAAGTTACGAGTTTTGATAATTTTAGTTCTAGGAATGAGAAAACAAATAGAGACCAAAGAAGGTGAACTTCATTAAATATAGGCCAGGGCGATCCTGAGTTGAAATGGCAAAAAATTTTTTTTTTAACCCTTACTATAAAGATAAATGGTATTTTTATAAATTATTTAAAAAATATATATATCTTTTTTAAAAAGTATTTTATTTTTATTTGGGCCCCTAAAATGAGTGGGCCCTAGGCGCGACCCTAGCCCGTCTATGCCTAGGGCCGGCCCTGATATAGACTAAAGTTACAACATAAATTATAGCTAATTTTTAATAGTCCCCCTCAAGATGGAATGGAGTGCAGATATTTATCAAACCTGTATTGTCTTTTAGAAAATGAAATTGAGTAAGAAATAAAGTCTTTGTAAAAAATGTCAGTAATTTGCTCTTTAGTTGATATGTGAGTTATTTTTATTAGCCTATGTTGAACCTTTTTCCGCACTAAGTGACAATGTATTTTAATATGCTTTGTCCTTTCATGAAAAATAGGATTTGGAGTTATATGTTGAGCTACCTTGTTGTCACAATGTAGCATTACATGTTCTTTATGTTCAATCTGTAACTCTTTACAAATTGACAGGAGCTAAAAAATTTATAAGGTAGTGTTAGCCATTGCTCTGTATTGTTGATGATCTCGAAACTTTGTGTTGTTTCTTGCTTTTCTATGAAATTAATGAGCTTCCAAGGAAATACAGAATCCAATTGTTGATCTCCTTATATTCACACAAGCAACCCAGTCAGAATTAGGCTTTTGACTTGACTTTGGAACTTAAGCAGAGAAGAACAATCTATGTTGAGGAGTTCATTTCACATATTGTAATACTCTTTGAGCAGCTACCATGTTAGTCATTCGAGGTGTCCCTAAGAACTGACTCAAGTTGTTAACCACAAAGGACAGGTTTGACCTGGTGATCGTGAGGTATTACAACATCCTAATCATTTATCTATACAAGGTTGCATCAGCAAGAGTATCATCTTTGATGTTTTGGCTGAGTTTCAAGTTGGCTTCCATAGGTGTGTTTATATGCTTGCAACCTAAGTAGCATAGATCTTCTAGGACTTGAAGTGCATAAGGTCTTTGAGAGATGACCTTGATCTGATCTAGCCAGTTTCTAGACCAAAGAAATATTTCAACTTTCACAAGTCTTTTAATTTGAATATGCTATTCAATTTGACTTTCAAAGTTTTAAACTCATCCAAATTATTGCTAACAAGAATCGCATCATCAACATATACAAGTAAGGCTTTGAAACTGGACCTGAAATGTTTGATGAAGAAGGAGTGATCTGTTGTAGAATGGTTAAAATATTCTTCTTCAAGGGCAGTGGAGGAGTTTTCAAACCACTATTTAGAGGCTTGCGTCAAGCCATATAAAGACTTCTTGAGCTTGCAAACAACATTGTATAACTCTCCCTTAGGTGCATCTTATATTTTGGTAGCTGATGAGTCCATATTTATCTTATAAATATGATTAATTTATTTATTAATATTCTTAAATTGATTCTTTAAATTATTGATTAGTGTGATTTTAATTTGTTAGGTTATTTTAAATACTATTCATCCATTTAGAGTCTTTTGGAGGGATTTTAACATATTTTGGTGGAAAATAATGGAAGTCGGCGAGCTCGATTGTACAAGGCGGAACTTAATTGCAAATTCGGACGAACTTAAAGACAGAATTAGACTTAAAGCTCAACATGAAAGTTTTAGATCTTGTTCTTAGCTTTCCAGAACATCTTGAATCGTCCAATTCTGAGTAATATTGAGAGAGTTATAGCCAAAATACTATCAGTCGTCTCAGCAGGAAATTTCTAAAAAAAAGATAAATTTTCAAGAAGAGTTGCGATTTTTTATCTTTTGTTTAAAAGATGAGTTATCTTTATCCGAGATATTTCCTAATACTATTATAAATAGAATCCTAATTCTAAGAGGATTTATCTATCCACTATAAATAGAATCCTAATTCTAATAGGATTCAACTAACTTTCTTATTACTATAAATAAGACCTCTTAGACTACAAATGGAGGAGGAATCCAAAAACTACAAATTAAATATTATGATTTTTATAATGTCTACTTCTAAGTAGTTTTCTTTTAGTTAAGGGTTATTTCAAAACCCAAAACATGAATTCTTAATTTTATTATTGAATGTTAATTTTTAGTTTCCATTATATCAAATTGCTTCTATTCTTCTATGTTCAATGTTATGATTATTGTTTTAATCTTGTTTAGACGGCCGCTAAATTATGTTTTACTTTAATCTACTGTCATCTTAGAATTACTATTCACCTAATAGTCTAGGATTCTAAGTGTTTGTGACAAATTACAATTTGTGATGAAGAATAGAACCTAGGTTAAATGAATTATATGCTTCATTGATTTGTTGCCTAGATTAGTCTATCTCCATAAATCTCAATGCTTTATCTAAGTTAAATAAATTGCATGCTTCATGGATTTACTGCTTTAGGTAAAAGAGTTAATTATTGAGCGCTTCGCCTTGATTACATACAATAGGGAGATTGGGATAATTGACTGCTTCAGCGTTATCTGCGGGATTAATAGTTTGATTGGAAACTGAAAATTACATTCTTTAATAGGAATTAGGAATGATTGTTGGGGGTGGCGAATAACCTTTAAATAGTTTCTCATATCGTATTCTTTACTTTAAATTTGTTCTTTTCTTTAATTTTTATTTTTATTCTAATCTTCAAAACTCCCATTTTCCTAATTCTTACTAATTTGTGAATAATTGAGTAAACATAGTCCTCGTGGGATCGACCCTTACTTACGATTATATTAAAATAATTGGAAGTATTGGAATTAAAAAAAATAATAAATTTGTTGTGGCTTACGACACGCATCAGTAGCCCATCATGAAAGAACTCCATAGCTAAGCATGCTTGACCTGGAGTAATTTCAGGATGGGTGGCCTCCTGAGAAGTTTTCCCAAGAAGCATGCGAGTGAGGACAAAGCATGCTGGAAACACTCGTGTTGGTTTGTAGGGTAAGTTGTCATTCCAAGAAGCAGCCAGAGTGACATATTCGTGTATAAGAGCCATCATTCTGTGGATGTAAGGGTCCAATATAATTGAAGCTGGGACGTTACACATTTATACCTGATTAGGAGGCAAGCTTACTATGATCCATGTATGATTAGCTTCCAAAGCTGCTATTTCTATAGACATAACATTGTCCCATTCAAGGATACCATCATCCTAACTATAGGATTGATCATGTTCATGATGACTTAAAATGGAGAAAACTATAGCTCAAAAGGTGGAAAATATTCTGGAGTAATTAAGAACATGCGATAAACAATGAAGAGTGGAAGGATTAGTAGAAAAAGATGACACAAAATCATATGGATGAAGCAAACAGTGATAATCCTGCAATTAGGATGGCTTTTGAACATGTCTAAGAGGCATGGAAGAAGAAATATTAGATTCATGTGGAGAGAGATTAAATGATACAGAAGATGGTCCTAGAATAGACAAGTTTATTTTATTAGTGCCTTGGAAAATATGTAGCACTTGACTTAGTGTAAATAGACCGCATCGCCGATTATCACATCAGTATAAATTTAGTGTATTGATAAATCTCTAGACTTAAACATTCGAATCATATAATTCAATTATTTTCAACTGTGATGACATCACAATAATTGTGAATAATTACATATTATGGATTTAATAGAATTTAAATTTTAAATATATAATCATATAATCACGTAAAGCAAAATGTGTGAACCAAGCAATTAACAGAGTCATAAAATATTTTCTATTTCTTTATTGAATAAAAAATAAGATTACATAGAATAGTTTTATATAGGGCATAAAACCCAACAAACTCGTACTTTCAATAATATAAAACTACTAATGCATTTCTATTAATCCCATATATTTGACATGCCTCTCAAAAGTTGCTTCAAGTAGTGTCTATTTGTGAAAGGATCAACTAAGTCATCTACAGTGGAACCCTTCTCAACTAGCATGTCTCCCCTGGCTACAAAATCCCTAATAATGTGAAACTTTCTTTCCATATTCTTACTTATTTTGTGGCTCCTAGGTTCTTTAATATTAGCTATCAATCTTGTGTTATCACAAAGTAACACTAACTGTTTATCCATGTTTGGAATAATGCCAAGATTTGTATAGTACTTCTTAAGCTAAACTGATTCCTTAGCAGTCTTAGAGGTAGTTATGTATTCAACCTCCATGGTAGAATATGATATTGTAGATTGCTTTGAAACGTCTCTGCTTCAAGCTTCCATTGGGCCCTTACACCAACGGAATAATAACTCTTATACACGAGTACGTCACTCTTGCTGCTTCCTGGACTGATGACTGACCCTACAGACCAACACGAGTTTTTCTAGCGTGTTTTGTCCTCACTCGCACGCTTCCTGGGAAAACTTCCCAGGAGGTCACCCATCCTGAAATTGCCCCAATTCAAGCACGTTTAACCTTGGAGTTCTTTCATGATGGGCTATCGAAAAACAAGATGCATCTTGTTGATATAGGTAGTACCAATCAATCCATTTAAGCCATCTTCAACTGTGTAGTCCCATACCTACACAGTCTCAGAATCCTCCCACTTGACCTTCCCCAGGCGATGTGAGATTGCATAGCTTACCCGGTGTTTCCCATTACGAATCACGGGACTACTGACTGTCACAATCACCCCCTTACAGGGTCCGATGCCCACGTCGACCACACTTCCAGTTGGGTCAAGGCTTTGATACCATTTGTAACGTCCCCGCTTTAAGCCTCCATTGGGCCCTTACACCCACGGAATAATGACTCTTATATACGTCACTCTGGCTGCTTCCTAGACTAATGACTGACCCTACAGACCAACACGAGTGTTTCTAGCGTGCTTTGTCCTCACTCGCACGCTTTCCCAGGAGGTCATCCATCCTGAAATTGCCCCAAGTCAAGCACGCTTAACGTTGGAGTTCTTTCATGATGGGCTACCGAAAAATAAGATGGACCTTGTTGATATAGGTAGTACCAATCAATCCATTTAAGCCCTCTTCAACTGTGTAGTCCCATACCTACACAGTCTCAGAATCCTCCCACTTGACCTTCCCCAGGCGATGTGGGATTGCACAGCTTACCCGGTGTTTCTCCTTGCGAATCACGGGACTACTGGCTGTCACATGCTTGATGCTTCTCCAAATCGCAACTCTACTCCTAAGAGTAAACACCATCCTAGACGTAGACTTTTCATCATCGATGCAAGACTAGAAGTCTGATTTGGTGTAGCCTAACTGGTTGAGATCTCCACCCCAATAGAATAGCATGTAGTTCCTTGTTCTCTTCAAATATTTTAGGATAGTCTTGACTACAGTCTAATGTTCCTGTTCTAGATTTGAGTGATACATGCTCACTACTCTCATTGAGTAGCAGATGTCTGGTCTAGTACACAACATTTTGTACATCAAACTTCCTACTGTAGATACATAGGGAATCCTTCTCATGACCTCTATCTCTTTTGGAGTAGTTAAACATTTATCCTTTGATAGACGAACTCCATATCTTGTAGGCAAATGACCTCCCTTATAGAGTTAGCCATTAAAATTTACTCCAACACAATGTCAATGTAAGCTACTTGTGGGAGAGCTAGGAATTTGTTCTTGCGCTCTCTTATGACTTATATTCCCAGAACATAAGCCACTTCACCAAAATCCTTTGTTTGGAATTAAGTACTCAACCAATCTTTTACATTTAATTATTTCTTAACTATGTTTCCAATGAGTAAAATATCATACATAAAGTAACAGGAATACCACTGTTTGGTTTGTCTTTTGCCGATAAATACAAGATTCATCAAAATTTTGTACAGATCCATAGATTTTGATGATCTCATCGAACCTTTAGTTCGAGGAACAAGAAGCTTGTTTCACTCAATATATAGACTTATTGAGTTTGCAAACTTTCTCTTCTTCTCCTTTAACCTTGAACTCTTCTGGTTGTTCCATATAAATAGTCTTGTCTAACATTTCGGTGAGGAAAGTAATTATCTTGACGTCATTTTACCATATCTCATAATCGATACTACTACAAATATCAGAATTCGCGACAATCCTAAAAATAATTTTTTTTGGGACCGTCGCTAAAAAAATTAAGTAACTATTTAAAATCGTCGGGAAAAATTTAGTATTCCCAATATTTAAAATTGTAGTAAACAAAATAGGTAACATTTTTTAAATAAAAGGCAAATTTTTTTAAGAGCCTTACAAAACTGTTAGGTATAAGGGCCCATTAAAAAATTGTCACCTACTTCTCGCTACATTTCCCATGTGCCCACCTACTTTTTTCGTATTTCTCACATGCCCACCTATTTCTTCTCCATTTTCCACACCCTAAAACGAAAATTTTAACTCTCCAAAATCCCACCCACGCCTCACCATCGCCCTCCTCTCTCGTTATCTTCCTCCCTCTCTTGATCTTTATTTCTTCTTGTCTCTCTCATCCATCGATCTCCACCCACCCCTCCTCCCGTCGGTCTCCCTTTCCTCTCCGTCGCATACGTCAAATCACCACCACCTCCTGTCGATGTCCCTCTCATCTCCGTCTCATACGTCAGACCACCACCACCTCCCGTTCGTCTCCCTCTCTCTCTTTCTCTCTCTTCGAGCTCGGTAAAAATATATTTATTTATTAATACTTTTTATTTATTTTGTTATTGTATCTAGCTTTCAACAGCGTAGAGCATGTTATGAGAGATGTTGAGGGGGGTTGGTTGCTCCATTATAATGCGTTTTAAAGTTAGTTGTTATTGTAATAAAATTAATTAGTTGTTTTATTTTATTTTAGGTAAAATTATAAAACTAATGTAGGAAAAAATGGGGAAAAATACAGATTAATGGCAAAAAATATGTATTTTTTTCTCTTTTTTTTTACATTCCCGGCGGTTTGCAACCGTCACCTATTTTGCCTGTTTTGAGATCGTCGTATAGGCGACGGTTATAGAAACCGACAGGAATACTTTAAACGACTATTTAAAAATGTCAAGAAAAATTATTTTTATAGTAGTGAGAGCAACTACTATGGATAGGAGTATGTAGATGTATTTGAGCATAGCTACCAAACTAAGAGTTTTCTCATAGTTCATACATTCTCTTTGGGTATAACCCTTTGCAATTATTCTAGCCTTCTAGGTTTCGAATTTTCCATCTCCTCCTACCTTTCTTTCATAGATCCATTTGCACCCGATGGCTCTAAAGTCACTAGGTGCCATTACTACTTTCCAGAATGTGTTGGATTACATAGCGTCCATTTTTTGGTTTCATTACTTTTAATGAGTTTGATCTCTTCCTGCGATTTCTTCCTGCAATGCATGCATCTGCTTCTGCATGATCACATATTGTGCAGTTTTCAGTTGAATAATACCATCGAAAGCCTGGGTGAGTATTATTGGTGGAAAATGGTGTACAGTGGCTGTCAGCATCGAGGTTTCTCAAGCGTGCCCTAAAAATAGAGGAAACAGGTTAAGGGGAGTCGTGGTAGTATGACCCACTCCTCCTACCACAACATTAACTAGAGTGGTTCTCCTGCCAGTAATAGGAACATTGATAGTGCCAATGTTGATGGTTTCATTGTTGTTGTTTGTATTTGTCTATTTTGTAGCCATTTTGATTCTCCTCAAAAATCTCACAAAGTGTTATGAAAGCGTTTCTCATAAACGGTGCCAAATATTATCGGAGGAATTTTAGACAATACCAAAAAAGATAAGTATTCAAGTCAAACAAGAATATTCACCAGCAGCTATGCAAGTACTCACTTAAAATTGTGAGTACTCAATCTTTAGGCTATGAAATAGGCAAACACTCAAATAGAAATAAAAGAGACAAAAAAATTATAGTGGTTCAGTCAAAATTTAGTCTGCGTAGTCCACTAGTTTTGGTAATATTTTTTAGCTTAGTTTATTGGATTCAGATCAGCCCTATATATAGAAAGCATGTGCCCGTTGAGATTACACAACCGGCCAGTTAGGACCGTTATTACAATAATTACAAAATTTAATGAATAAAAAACATTTAAAGAATAAATGTAAGAATGGTTTCGTCCATGCTTGTTTTAATTACAGCAACGTGTGTGACTGACTAAGTCACAAATTGTCCATTCATATTCCAACATATGAGCTCACGGGCTCTGTAGTGTTGTGCTCGCATAATTATCCTTCGGGGTTGGTTTTGTGGATCTCTGCGGTCATCTTTGATTGCATATTTGGACATCACTTGTGTTAACAACTTAGAACACACGATTTCTTAACAAGTCGTCGAATACATTATAAACCTATGTACTCGCTCATCGGATATAATAGATATGCGCAATTAGTACTAACTTCTCTCGGCCCTATTTCTTTCGACCATACCAGGCATAATATACGATTAGACTACTGTCTCAGTCGCATACAAAAAATCTTATTTTTAGTCGCAACAAAACTTGTGACTAAAAGTAAAAAAAAAAAATTGACTAATTATAAATTATCATTCATATGTTGTGACTAAAAAGTCCGTGGCTAAAGGTATTAGTCACAAAAATTACAATTTGTTGTGACTGAATGTATTTTTAGTCACTACTTGTTGTGACTAAAGCTAAATTAGTGACAACTTGTAACTAAAGATTATATTTTAGTGACGAGTAATATTTTGTTGTGACTAAAAGTTACATTTAGTCACAAAAAAATTATATTGTGACTAAAAAGTTATCACTAAAAGTAACAGTTTTTTGTAGTGACACAAGTTGCTCCATGGAAGGTTGATTCTATGATAATTATATTATTGACACATTATTATTTTCTTTTGGGAAATAGGTACACGTGTCACATTTTTATGAGACTGAACTCGTATGTTTAAACAAAAATTCGGACTATAATAGATGATACTTGCGCATTATCTTACGTATATTTACTCAAAAAAATTATGAAACTTACGTAACACATGCAAGCATGTGTGTTCTGTACGTTGTTGTTTTTTTAAGACAGAACCACTACTTCAAATAAATATATATTATATACATTGACTATATAATTTCTCAAAGTTCCATTCATTTTTATGTTATTATTTATTCTGAATAGAGACTAAAAAACACATAGTTCTACTCAAAAAACAATCAAATAGATAATTAACCAAATCCCAATTTTTAAATTTTGCTTCCACAGTAAGGAAGAATAGAAAAAACATTAGTCAAATATTTACGTACACACACGAATTCATTATCAATGTAACCAATGAATTAACACTGCGTGTCAATATTTTTTTAAGAAAAAAATTTACGTAACAAATAATTACTTGGGTAATACTCTTTTCTTCTTCTTTAACAAGTGATCAGTCTACTACATATATAAATACCAAGTACCTATAGTAGTAATTGATTAAGTATAACAAATACAAATTTGACGCAGTTTAAAAGATACTTTGATATTAAACTACATAATATGGAATTGGTGAGTGAAGTGATGATGACCTCTTACTACTTATTAATCATTCTCATCACTGTCGTTTTTTCATTCAAGACAAAGAAACGACACTACAAAAACCTCCCACCAACCCCACCCTCTCTTCCCATAATTGGTCATCTCCATCTAGTGAAACCTCCACTCCACCGAGCCTTGCGCAATCTCTCCACCAAATACGGCGATGTTTTCTCCCTTGGCTTCGGTTTTCGCCAAGTGGTCGTTGTCTCATCGCCTTCTGTCGTTGAGGAATGCTTCACCAAAAATGACGTCGTTTTGGCTAATCGTCCACAACTTCTTGCGGCGAAGCACATAGGCTACAACTCCACCAATATGGTTGACACTCCCTATGGTGATCACTGGCGCAACCTCAGGCGAATTGGCGCAACTGAGATCTTCTCCTCTGGACGGCTTAACCTCTTTGTAGGGATTAGGAGAGATGAAGTCAAACGACTACTCTTCAAGCTCTCACACCATAAAGATTGGCAAAAGGTATTGTGTTAAGAAATATGCAATAACATATTATAGTGTAATGATGATATATGTGAACAAATTTAAATTCATAGTAAACTTATAAGAAAAAGTAATTTCAACTAATTATTTTTGTTTAATATAGGTTCCACTTATATATTAAAAATTACTTATTTATTTGTGTATTTCATGTGTCCATGTTTTATGCATTATCCATTATTATATTTTAAATATGCATAAAAAGTACAAAATTATATGTTGCACAAAATTTGAAATATTTTTACAGTTTTTAAGATTTTATTTAAAAAAAATAATGCATGTTATTTAAATGTTGTATTTTTTTATTTTATTATTTTTATATTAATTGTTTTTTTTTCTTTAACAATATTTTTATATTTTGCTATTGTTATTTTTATATAGTTTTTTGTTATTTTTGTGTTCTTTTTTATATAATACCGTAAAAATATATAAATATATATTAATGCAAAGTGTAAAAAAATTTAAAAAAAAAATTATGATTTATGTAAATTTCCCATTTTCTTTTAACAAGTGAGTCTCAATTAATAAAAAATTATGTCTCAAAATGACACTATTGTCCACAGGTGGAGCTCAAGTCAATGCTCCAAGAGTTGCTTTACAACATCTTAATGAGGATGGTGGCCGGAAAACGATGCGACAACAATGACATGGTGAATAAAGAAGAAGCACGGCGATATAGAGATACCTTGAGAGTTGCATTAGGGCTTGCCGGAGCAGGGAACTCGGCGGACTTTTTGCCCTTTTTGAATTGGATCCCAAATAGTTTTGAGAAGAAGGTGAAGAAGGTTGGGAAAAAGTTGGACTCTCTTGTAGAGGGTTTAATCAAAGAGCATCGGAGTAGCAGAGATAAGAATCGAAACACCATTATTGAACATTTACTCTCTTTACAGGAGTCTCAACCAGAATATTACACTGCCCAAATTATCAAAGGCTTTGTTTTGGTATGCTAATTATGTGTATTTCCTTTTAAGTTATTATTACTATATGTTATATTATATTAATGTGAAAATATTTATTTATACATATAACTTAATTTCTTTATATATAGTTAAATAACAACTTATCATAAATCCACACACTCATAACTACTATATATCTTAACCCATGTTCAAGTTTTAGTAAATGTATATCATAAATCTAAATATCATATGAATAACTTATATGTTTATGTAACAAATTTTATCATTTTATAAATATTGTTCATTTTATATTCTGTGTCATTTATACATATTATATGTAAAACTTATTTTATATTAATTTTCTATTATTATAACTATTTATTAACCAACATAATAAATTATTTAATTTTTTAGTGTAATTCGAAAATAAATGATCAAAAGTAATTAGATTTTTTTCTCTTGAAATTAATTTGATTTATTTAATTATTCAAATAAATTATTTTGTAGGTAATATTTGCAGCAGGAATGGATACATCAGCAACATTAGAATGGGTAATGGCCAATTTACTAAATTACCCTCATGTTCTAAAAAAAGTCAAAGATGAGATAGATTCTCAAATCGGTCAACAACAATTAATCAACGAATCAGATCTCTCACTACAAGAAAAATTAAAATTACCGGCGGAATCATTACTGGCGGAGCTTGCCCGCCTCTAATAATAAGAGTATTACCGGCAGAGTACGTATTTCAATGGTAATATTTACTAAAAATAATAAAATTAATTCAATATTAGTATTACTGGCGGTTTTTTTATTATTACCGGCGGAAAGTCCGCTGCTAATTGAATGTGCGGGAAAATTCCCGTTTTTTTAATTTGAATTAGTATTACCGGCGGATTATTAGCAGCGGGGGTCCGCCGGTAATACATTATTTTATTATTTTTATACTTATTACCGGCGGAAAAAATTAATACCGTCGGAGCCCCACCGATAATATTAAAATTGCTTTGTCTTTATTCTGGCTCAAAACTGGCCCAATGAGCTTCCTTATTACTGTGTATTTATATACACTTCTTTGTACAAAACCCTACAGATAACATTTCATTTTTCAATATAGCCTTTTCGGCTGAATATAATACAAGTAAGAGAAATGTTTTCTCTAATATAGTATCAGTGATAAACTCCATAAAACCCTAGCCGCCCCCTTCACCATTACCACTTCCCTATCTTCTCCATTTCATCTCATGGCTCCAAGAACCAGAAATTCCACCATTGCCGCCGCCTCTATCAGTGAAGCTCCTTCCATTTCGCTGCTCTCCAAACGTCCACCATGGCCAAGATCCTTCGTCGACAGCCGCCACCAACTCCGATGTTGCTCCGCCTCCTCATGAAAACTCCATCTCAGATCCGCATGGTGCTTCTCCATTCATGCTCGATCCGGTAATAACAGTATATATATATAAATGGAAAAATTAATGCATAAATTAATCTGTTGCTAGCCACTTTTATTCATTTTTTTTCTCATTTCCTTATTTTTTGAGATTTATCTCATAATATTTTTTTGGTAAATACCATTTTGGACCCTGTGTTTTGCAAAAGTTACAGATTGGACCCTCTGTTCTGTTAAATGACAAAATAGACCATGTATTTTCTAAAATGATAAAAATAGGACCCTAAGCTTAATTTTTGACAACTTTTTTTTTTAATACAACCAACTTAAAGAAAATTCCTAATAATAACAGATACAAAAAATGTAAACAGTTTTGTCATAATATTTTTAGATCGGATTATAATTAAACTTTAAAAATCAATTCAGGGTCCTATTTGTGCTATTTTAAAAAATACAGGGTCCATTTTGTCATTTAACAAAACACAGGATCTAATTGGTAACTTTTGCAAAACATAGGGTCCAAAATAGTATTTACCCTATTTTTTTTTTCTTGTGTTATTTTTATTCTAATGGCAGATTTGATTTATTTTTTTTTTGTTGTTCTTCTATTTTCTTTGCAGGTTAAGCATTGTTTGGGGGTTGTATGTCTTGCGTCGTTGGGTTCACATCTGGGCATTTGGGTTACGGTGTTCACTTCTGGATGAGAGGGGGTTTGGAGTTTCATGGTTGGGCTTGGTCGGGCTCACAGAGGCGGCGCATCTCACCGGGGTGGATTCAATTTCTTCTTAGATTAAATTTTTCAATATATTTTTCTGATTTTGGTTTTGGATTTTTTTGTAAAGATTTTAGTTTTGGTTAATCGTTATCTATGTAAATATATATATATATATTCATTTATTTTTATTTATTCATTATCTTTGTATATTGTATATGTAGTTAAATAGGGATTGATTGTAATAGTATATTGATGTTTGAGTATAGGTTAATATTTTGATTTGAATATATCTTCTCTCTTAGCATTTTTTTTAATGTTTGGATTTGAATATCTTTTTCCTTAGCATTTTTTTTAATAACTTCTCTCTTATTAATATAGAAAAGATAAATTAATTTAAGGTTTATTTATATTATTGAAAAAACGTTTTAGTTAATTCAAAAAAAAAAAAGTTTCAATTCTTTAGAAAAAAATAAAAGAAATAAAAATTTAAAATATAAAATTTATAACAGTAATAAATATACCAGCGGGACCCGCTGCTATTAATAATTAATAAGCGGCGCGGTGTCAGTCCGCTGGTATTAATGATGAATAGCGACCCTTATTACCAGCGGGGTATTCCGCCGGTAATAACTTTTACCAGCGGAATCTCATATCTTTACCAGCGGACTGTTCCGCCCCTAATGATGGTATTTGTTGTAGTGTCTCCAAACTACCTTATCTCCAGTGTGTTATTTCTGAGACTTTACGATTATACCCAGCAGGTCCACTCCTTGTACCTCACTACTCCTCGAATGATTGTACCATCAGTAGATACGATGTTCCACATGGCACTATTTTATTGGTTAATACATGGGCAATACATAGAGATCCTAAGTTATGGAAAGATGCTGATAGTTTCATCCCCGAAAGGTTTGAGAATATCAATAGTGAAAATAATGAAGGATACAAGCTAATGCCATTTGGGCTTGGAAGACGGGCTTGTCCTGGAAAAAGTTTGGCCCAACGCATGATGGGCTTGACATTGGGGTCTTTGATCCAGTGCTTTGATTGGAAAAGAATTGATGATAATGAAATTGACATGGTTGAAGGTAAAGGACTTACTATGCCTAAAGCTGTACCATTAGAAGCCATGTGTAAACCACGTCCCATTATGGAATTTCTTCTTTGACATTCCCATAATATGTTTTTTAAATTTGTTGAACGCTTGAAGCTTTTGTTTATAATAAGGTTTTTATTATTAAGTTAATAAGTACGTATGTATTGTTATTATTGTGTTGCTGAATTTATAACTTTTATGGTTATTGTAGAGTTTATTTCAATATTTGTAATATATTGTGTTTGCATTAATAAAAAACTTATATTGGAAAATTCTGTACACACTTAATAGTATAGATGTCACACACTTAATTGGAGTGCTTGATATGAATAATTATAAAATATAAATCTTATACCTAAGCCAAATAATTAAGGTGGCATTTATTTTCTAACCTTCTATGTCACGAACTATTTATACATTTTATATAAGGTGGCAATAAGTTCAAGTTTCTTGGCATATACATACAGTTTTAGATTAATCAAAAGGCTTTTTATTGTAAAAAAAAATTGTGAAAGAGAATTAGAGACAACTTGCATGTGAGAAAAAGTATAAGGGTGCAGTAATTGATAGTTAAAATTAAGATAATTTGTATTGTGTGACTCTTGTGAAGGATATGTGAGAATTGATGTATTGTGCTTTTGATTCTTAGTGGAAGAGCACAAGATAGTGTTAAAAATTAGAGCTCAAGTGCATTGTGCTTTTCCATTGAAGTTCAATACTTTATTCTGATAATAACTATTGGTATTGTGCTAAGGACCGAGTTAGGAACTGACAGGGGAACAATTAGGAGTATTTATGGTGCTGATATGATTCTTTACTATTTTATTTAAGAGCATTACATATGTTGTTTGAGTTATTTCTCAAATCACAGTATAGGAATCTTAAAATGCATAGCACTACATAATACATTTTGATAGATTTAATCGTACCAAACACAATATCTATTATATTTTTAAATATATATCTATATATAAATATTTACACAAAAATTAGCCTTGATGACGTGGGCAGCAATGTTTGACACGTGGCAAGAAAGAAAATATTTACGGAGTTGAGTAGTCCCAATAAGTCATAGCAGTAGACCTAGGAGGGGTCCCTGGCCCAGCGCCCAAATTGACTTTAGAAACTCCGAAATAGGATTTTGGATCCTACCAAGTTATTTTTAACTCACCATCCTTCAATATTCTAAATCAAGAAGACAAGAAGAATTCAATTTCGAGACCTGGAAACTGAAAAAGAGACGAAACAGCAACTCGGAAGTCAACCCAAGGGCCTAGGAATTTTACCCAATGCCATGTTGATATTCACAACTAATAAGGTTTCAATTTTTGGGTCTATCTTAGTAAAAATGTCTTTAACTTTATACATATACATTAATAAGACATGTCACGAACATGTTAGAAGCACCAGAATCAGAACACTTCCTGTTTGGAGCAACCAAGCACCCTGTGCCCGGGCCACCTGGTGATGCACTCGGTGCCAAGTTTAACATATTGACAACCTGAGGCGCTTCCAACCACAGTACTAAAGATGTATCCAAAATATTTTTTTTGTCTCCATCCAAAATGAGAAAATAAGTGCTTTCGGAAAAGAAACAGATTAACCTGGATGCTAAAATTAGGACATAGTGCCCAGGTTGACCTGTTGTTAATTTGGGCCATTTCCAGTAGCATTTTAGAAAAAAAAAAATCTGGGCATATTCTCTGTTTTCATTAGCAATTAAGATATGGGTACTTTCAGGAAACAAACGAAGTCATCTGGGAGTCAAAACGGACCTAGCGCCTAGGTTGACATATTGTCAACCTGGCCATTTCCAAACATTTCTCCTGAGAAGTCTTCCTAGGTATATTCTTCGTTTTCACCAACAATTGAGATACAAGTGTTTCCGGGAATTAAACGGAAGCATTTAGTGGGCGAAATTGGGACCTGGTGCCCAGGTTGACTTGATGCCTGCGCCGCCAAGTTGACATTTTGTCAACCTAAGTCAACTCCAAGTATTTTCTTCAAAAAGTGTTCTGGGAATCTTTTCTGTTTTCAAAAATAATGAAGATACAAGTGATCTAGCTCGGGGAGAAAACGAGATCCATTGGGAGTCAAAACAGGGCCCTAGCGCCCAGATTGACATTGGTGATTGGCCTTACGCCCAAGTTGACACAAAACCTAGTTATTTGGATGTTTTCGCTCCTTAAAACCTAGTCAAGTGCGATCGATTTTTTCGCAAATTACCTAAAAACGATCCAACGAACGTGATTTAAGCTCCGAAAATTTACGATTTTCATCCAAAATCAATTTTTTCCATTAAATAATGATCAAGATAATGCCTAGAGTGATTTATTCATATTTTTTATATTATTTTAATAGACCTCCTTCCCTATAAAAGGAGAGCTCCACTAGCTCATTTTTTACATCCTACTAAGTTCTCATAAGGTCAAATAATCTCTCTCTACTTTATCTTACTAGAAATCTGAACTTTTCATTAGTCAATTTTCTTGAAATTCTCATGAGAAATAAAAAATCGAAGTAGTCGTAGCTCTACCATCACGACATGGGAAGTAAACAATTATAAATTTCGTGTGTCTCTCTTTACACTACAAGAAAAAAAGACTTTTGCCCGTGAGTTTTCTCGTCGGCATAAGTATACATATGTCACCGGTACTATGTTGTCGGCGAGCTAATGTAATTTGAATAAATCTAAAATTTATAATCTACATAAATAATTGTACAAAAATATATTAGTCATTCAGTGCTACAGAACAGTCCAGAAAAATATATTGATTAAGTTTTTAATTTTTTAAATATTTTATAAATCATTAAAATTAGAATATGTTTAATCTTATTCAACACTTATAAATCAAGTTCAATAATCAAGTTGAGTCCCTACATCTCCCAAGTTGTTAAACTTTGTCCAAAAAGATGATCGTAAGCTCTCAAGTTCCGAGTTTTAATTATTTAGTCCAATCCTAGATATTACTTTTACCTATGACCATAAAATGACTAAATAATTATCATCATTGCATTCTATATTCAAAGTCAAATCCAATTAAATATAGCATAACTATATTTAAAGTTTAGAGTTTCGAAACCTCACCTAAGTAGTGCACAATAACAATCGGTGGCAATAAAAATTGGTGTACCAAAAACATCACCGAAAATAAGAGTAGTATATATCAAAACGACCATCTCAACGAGTAGATCACACTCCCAACCATTTATCAAAATGTTACACGGTGTCATCAAAAGTCACTAAAAAGGAGTGGAACAACAAAAATATTACTGTAAAAAGTAGCATGTTAGGAAAAATGACTCTGTATAGATTGTTCTCCTCGACAAGTTGAGTCTATTGGTGAAGAACACTCGTCAAACGAATACCAGAGATGATCGAAAAATGCGTTCAAAGTTTGAACCTAGGGAATGAGAAGGTGCCATTTGAAGGTTGAGATCAGTGACAGGTGGGAGTCCAATCCTCCGGTGTGTGTGGTCGAACGGTGGTCAAAAAAGTTTCGTCGAAGCTCTATTGATGGTAGTTATAGTGATTCACTATCAAAAAAAGACTATTTTTAGTGACAATTTTTTAGTCACAATAAAAAAATTGTGATTAAATGTGACTTTTAGTCATAAGAAAAAAATTACTTGTGACTAAATATAATTTAAATACAAGTTATTATCACTAATTTTGTTTTAGTTACGATAAATATTGTGAATAAAAACACATTTAATCACAATAAATTATAATTTTTGTGATTAATATTTTTAGCCACGGACTTTTTAGTCATAACGTAGAAAATAATAATTTATAATTAATTATAATTTTTGTATAGAAAAAAATTTTTTGTAGTGATTCCTTGAAAGCTTTGAAGAGAGCGAAGAAAAAAAAAAGAAAGAGAGAGAGAGAGAGAGAGAGAGAGAGAGACTGAGAGAGAGTGTCCGGGAAAGAGAAAAAGAGAAGGGGAAAAAAAGGTTAATGTTATGGAGTGGGTCCTACTCCATTTTTATTTCAAAAATATAAAACTGTTCAACCAAATAAGTTTCATGATTATCTATATGCTCGGAATTTAATATGATCTAACATTAAACAATAATCATAAAATTAGATACATAACCAAGTCAAAATAAATTTTTATTTTCTTTATTAATAATAAAAGGTCACAATGAATTGAAATTTTAAATAGGGCATAAACTTTACACGAAGGAAAGCAGGAAAAACTCAATAAGTGGCAAAATACACTAAGGTTCCTTGTATGTCAAGTAAATCAGTAGTTGTGTTATTGAAAAGTGTTAACGGGAGCTAATCTGGGTAATTCTGTTACTAAGCCTGTGCTCGACACATCGAAGACTTCTTTCAAACTCCTGGTCTGAAGAGCACTAATATAAGAGCATCGCTATTAGGTAGTAATAGTGTCTAACACCTTCTAAATGTGTTATCGTGTTATTGATACTCTCTAAAAATTATTATATTAAATTATATGAAACTCAATACTTAGTTAGACAAATAGAAATATTGACACGTAAAAATATGCTAAGCACTACTGGTACTCTTTAGCACATCAACGATAGAACAAGATCCATTTTGCATCATATCTAAGGGATTCCTTGGTTCGGGCCGAAGAAGCAATGTCACTCGATCATTATCAAACTGGCTGCAATATTTTTCTGTTTGTGAGGATCCCACCAGAGTGCCATCTACTTTTAATGGGCCATGAACTAGATTTCTCCTAATATAATATAATTGCTTACAAAAGTAAAACCCACGATGATTATGCTAGGTCCATGTGTTAAGGACTCACAAGCGCATTATAATTGGAATTTTGCTTGGACCAAACTTCCTCTGCCTTGTAGTATTCTACCTATGCTAACCATCTCTTTTGCTTTGACCAAATACTTAAACCATTTTCATTATTCTCTTGTTACTTGATTTTCACCCGTGATTTGGTTTGCAACTAGTTCTAATTTAAATCACTATAACTTTTTATTAAAATCAAGTTTAGGGTAATATTTTAATTACTGTGCAAAAAAAAAAAATCGATGTCACCTAACATTGCAGTAAAACATGATGTATAATTGTGTATTCAACAAAAGTGACATTTTCTTTAAAATATAACATAAAATATATGCACTGATTTTACAGGTTATAGCCAGGCTTAGTACTCTAAAAAAAAAACCAACAGAGAGTTGAACCCAACTTTATATAATTACACAAAAAAACTTATATAATAATCTGATTCTACGAAAAAGATTATAAAAAAGATACATTAGTATTTCATTCACACAAGAAAGAAAGAAAAAAAACAAGGCCAAACATAAAAAATGAGCAGCTTATTATATTATTCATAGACTATAGAAAGAAACCTTGAAATGATGATGATGAATGTCATGATTTGTCATTGTGATTCATCAAACCTTTCTTTTGTGTTCTGGCCTGTGAGTAAACTCGAAATCGATATGAACAAAAGCTCGTTCTACCTCGGGGAGTTGTTCGAGCTTCTCTTGCAGGTTCTCACCAATGTTATGAGCCTCAATCAGAATCATGTCTTCTGGGAGGACAATATCAACCTCTACAAAGTAATGAGAACCAAATGTGTAAGCTCTAACCGTGTCGATATGCTTAATTGCTTTGTGGTGATTCCATATCAGATATGTTAGCTTTGCTAGAAAATCTGGTGGAGCTGTTCTTCCAATCAGTGACCAAACATTCTCAATCACTGTTCTTGCCCATGTGTTCATTGTGTATAATGCTATCTAAAAATCACATTATAAAAATGGTGAAATTCACTTCTACAACATATGAAACATAACACAAAACAGAGGAAAAAGTTTCTCACAATGAGAGCACCGGTAGGATCAATCCACCAGGCATATCGGACGGCTAGGACAGCTGCTGCTAAACCAACTGAATTAGTAACAACATCGAAGAAATGATCTTGTGCATAGGCTTGAACTATTTCATTTTTAAATCTTCTACAGTAAAGCATTAAGAAAAACTTCACTATTGTCACTGAAACCATGATCCCAATCATCCATTTCTCTTCCACAATATTCATTTGAGTTGCAGACTGTGCTCAAAAAAGGGTATTAATTAGTACATTAACAAAAACAATAAAGTTCACAATTTTGTCTAATTAAACTATGTACTAATTTGACATACTTTTGTGACCAGATGCCTAATGGACTCAAGCAATATTTGTAAGCCAAGAGTTGCCATTACAGATGCAAAAACAATGATGCCCTGCATATTTGATGAGTTGAATTAGAACAGAGTTGTGAATAAAACAAAGTTAGAAGAAGAAGTGGAGACTATACCACTGGTTGCATACGATTCTTTCCAATGGGATAGTTATAATGATTTGGGTTTTTCATGGAATAGGCAGTGAACCACAGTATAAAGCCTGATAAGAGATCCAATAATGAATCCAGAGTTGAGGCAATCACAGCTAGTGATTTGCTCTCTATTGAAGCATAAACTTTTGCTGCAAAAAGAACTAAGTTAGCTATGTTTGATGCATTGACTGCCAACCTCTCACTCTTTGCTAATTGCTTTACTTCATCCTGAAACCAACCATAAATAAAAAACATGACATTGTTTCAGTAACAGTATTTATTTAAAAAAAAGACTCATCATATGATTATGTAACTATATGTGTAGTACTTGTGTCCATTCCTAATGACTTGATCATCTTTATTCCTAACTATATGTTTAGTTTACTGTTGATATAACAAACCTCAGTTAGGCTCTCAGGGAAGCAGCCATTTTCAGTCATGGTCTCCATCTCATTGTAGCCTTCAAGAAGTCTTTCTTGCTGTTTATAGTACTCTGCAACTTTGTATTGTTTCCCTAAAAATAAATGCAAAATATGTACAAATTTCTTTAATAATTCTTGGAAATCAGATTAATGCTATAAGAGGTACTTTATTGTTTACATATATAAATGAATTTAAATAAAAACAGCCCTTCATTTGAGATTTAAGTATTTTAGGCACAAGTTGATTTTCTTAAGGTGATGACATAAATCTTATTATGTCAAAAGATGAAATCATATATCACAAATTTCTGTGTATCTATTTATAGTGAAATGTCTACAAAGTTACTTTTTAAAATATATATATATTTTCTAAAAAGGGTTATAAATATATGTTCAATATATATATATATATATATATATGTATTTATAGAAAAAAAAAATTAACAGTGCAGTTTACTATTATTAGCAGCTGACTGGTACATATAAATATAATTTCACAATGTAAAAATATGTATTATAAATGAATAGACAACCCCATATATTAATTTGAAAAATGAATGAAAATCCACATTGGTATAGATCGTGAAAGCCATGTCATCAACCAGATTAAATGTGTGCCTACTTTCCAAATTGTTAGAATAATAATTGAGCAAGAAAAACACTAAAAAGGAAACTCATGAATTAATATGATGATGGAGATGAAGTAATCTGTACGTATGGATATGACTAAACCACTCAACTTGCATCATATTAATTATTCAAAATTCTCCATACCATTATGATCAGCCACTAAATCATCAAATCAATTAATAAGATATATATGAATTTATGAATATACGAAGTGATTAAGCCATCGATAATTAAAAGCTACATCGTAAAGTCTTACCTAACACAACACAAATTATTTTAAAGATGAAGCCGAACAGAAAAGACAGAACAAATTTTAGTGGACACACTAAGACACCACAAAGAAAAGAAAAATACAATTAATGTAACAAAATAAAAACAAAGAATATCCAAATGCCCAGAAAAAGGTACTAATTAGGATCAGACTCCAAATCACACCATCAAATCCAGAACTAACAAAAATATATATATTATATATAATACACAAAATTACAAAAGTAGTAAATAATAATAATAACAATCTGTCACTACAAGAAAATATTTGGTGGATGATTTTTCCTATGTAATCTGTGTTCAATTTCTAACCCTAAAAAAGTCCAAAAAAGAGAAAATCTGAACAAAAATGTACGATATCGACTAAAACTAATTAAAATGATTAATTTATGAAATAAAGAAGAAATATATGAATTACCTGGTTGGCAAAGTAAACGACGTAAAGCGAAGGAGCAACGTCCGTCGTTGGCATGGTTGGAACCGCCATGGTCTGACGGCAATTGGAAGTCGCTGAGATCGAGTCTCCAAGAACTGTTTTCCGGCGAAAAACCGGCGACGTCCACAGGCGGTGATGGTGTGAGAAGTGGCTCTCTTCTGTTGCATTCGTCCAGTACCGTCGGCGACGGAGTGTTATTACCACTCGTATTCTCCATAATCAATGCTAATCAATATCTTCTCTCTATATATATGTGTATATGTATATATATATACACAGTCAGAGTGAAACTGAAAAGGTGAAAGAGAGAATGGAAGAAGCCAAAGATATTTATTTTTGAGTTTTACAAAAAAGAAGCTAAAGTTTTTGGTTACGTGATTATCGTGACATATTTATTTGACAACATATATATATAAATATACATTGCTTGTTTCTATTGGGATTTGTTTTTATTTTTAATTATGACAAAACAGTTGGTTTATAGGGAAATATTAGTGATGAATTTTAATTTATTAAATAATATAAAAATAATTAATTAATTATGAGACGTTACATCAGTATATATTAAATATTTTAGAGAAATTTACATGATATACTAACTTTTGTCATTTTTTTACAAAAATATTGCCAGACGGTATTTTTTACTTTTTCACTGTATTTTTTTTATAAATTTCATACTGCAGTATACTGTGTTAAGTTTTCACTAGTATTCTACTGGTGTTTTGTAGTTGTTCTACTTTGTGTTTTACTGGTGTTTTATTAAAACACAGTATTTTTGAAAACTTTTCCGTGTGACAATATTTTTGTAAAAATTAACTCAAATTCCAGTATTTTTGTAAGTTTCCCATATTTTATGGTGTCAAGTATTGTTAATTTAAGGTATTTAATAGGAATAATTACATAAGATACTATTTTGGGTTGAGATGCAAAATAGCCCTAAATTTGGTAACTAAGTTAGTAAATGTCCACTTTTTAAAAAAATTAAGAAAATGACCAAATCTAATAAATTAGCTAATAAAAATTATAAAAATACATTTATCACATATTTTTTTAAAAAAATATATATAATAATAAAATTAAGTTACATAATTTTTTTATTATATTGTAACAAAAATAAATAAATATATTAGATCATTTAAATATATACAGCAGTATTAGATATATCGTAGTACAGAAAATTAATATACCGTAGTAATAAAATTATATACCACAAAGAAATTATAACAATGCTAAATTAATACTTAAAAAATATATATATCATGCTAACAAAATTATATATACCACCATTAAAATATGAATACATACCAAAAAATTAATTTATATATAATAAAATAGAAACTAAATATCATATTAAATAAATAATATATTATAGATAACAAAAATCACATACCATATAATAAAACGTATATACCTACAATAAAAAATAAAATAAAATAATATAATATTATTAAAAAAATTATATATATCATATTAACAAAATTATATATCACCTTTATGTATACTAAAATAAAAACTAAACATGCATTATCTAAAATAAAATGATATACTATACAATAAAACATATATACCATATAACATAAAATATATACCTTACAATAGAAATATATATAATAATAACAACAAATAAAAATAAAAATATATAGGATGCTAATAAAATTATATATCATGTCAACAAAAGTACAATAGAAAATTAAACTTAAATATTATTTAAAAAAATTATATACCGTATAACAAAAAATACATATACCATACACCAAAATATATATACAAAAAATAATTAAAAAAAAAATATAGATTACTAATATATATATGTATGTATACTATACTAATCAAATTATATACCACAATTAAAATATATATACCATGACCATTGTATATAATAAAATAAAAAATAATTAAATATTATTTAAAATAAATAATCATACAATCAAAAAATATAAAAATAATAATTAAATATATGTAGCATGACAATAAAATTATATACATACATTAAAATATTTTTATTATGCTAATAAAATTATATACCACTATTATACATATCATAATAAAAAATAAATATGATCTAAGAATAATAATATACCATACAACAAAATAGAAATATACCGTACAACAAAATTTATATACCAACAACCCAAAACAACTCATAAAAAATTAAAAAAAATTGACATAGCTTTAAAATAAAAAAGATTTTAACAAAACTAATATAGATATACCATAATATTTAAATAATTTGCTTCTAATTCTAAAAAAAAATTAATGATTTTGAAATAAGGACATTTACTAACATAATCTTATGATTTAAGGTCATTTGCTATATTTTTTTTAAATGAGGACATAAACTAACATAGTCCTATGATTTGGGGTCATTTACTATCATTTCTCTACTATTTTTTGTAAAATATTTAAATATTTTTTTACATTTTTACGATTTTCTAAAAAATAACACGAAAATAACATAAAATCAACAAGAAAATTACATAAAAGTAACATCAAAATAACATCAAAATAACAACCAAAAATAACATACATATAACAAAAATTCAACAATAAATTAACAAGATTACAACATAAAAAGACCGTATTTTCGGTAAATAAAATCAAAAAAATCGTAAAAATATTTAAAATTCCGTGAAACCGTATTTTTGTAATTTTTTTTTTTTTGTTGTTGTTGTTTTTATGTTTTTGTAAAATAATTCTTATTTTTTTTAATGGTTAGTAATTTTATATGCTATTTATTAAATTAAAATATGTGTAATTTGATGTTAAACTGTACAAATAAGAATATACTACCTCTTCTTAAAGTTTCTCTTAACATTTCTTTTAGATGCCAAATAATATTATTATGTTTATATTATAGTAATTTATTGACATAAATACATAAGTTTAACTTTGAATTATAAATAAATATTTAAATTTAATTTTTAGCGATAATAATATTTAAGTTATATTTTTGAAATTTCGTATAGGTACTTGCTATTAAGTATGAAGTTATTTTCCAAAAAAAAGTGTGAAGTTATTATTGTGTTATTTTTGTATTGGTATATTTAAATTATTTTTTAAGAAAAATAATAATTTAATGACAAACTAATCAGATTGTTATGTAGTAATTTACTTAACAACCAAGTATACTTAAAGAAGTTTCAAAATTAACAAGCATTATTATAGTAAAAAAATTAAATTTAAATATTTATTTAATTAAATATAAGTATTTATACTGTAAATTATTTTTTTAGAACTTTTTTATTGTTACACTTTAAAATAAGTTTTTTTTTTATATTTTACAGAATTCTACATAAAAACTCTTAACGGAACAACTTAAATTGCAATCAAAATTCGTGTAATAAATTTAAAACTCACTTGTAGAGCAATTTAAAACTCTACATAAAAATCACTATAGAAACTACTTGTAAAACTCAAACAGTAAATTTTAAAAAAAAAAAATAAATAATATATGAATTAATTTTTCAAATTTTTTATAATATTATTAATAATAATTGATTTAGGAGAATGGGATTTGGTAAGGTTGGTTGTTTGATTCACTTTTTGTGAAAGATAAGGGAAAAGGAAATATTGTTTTTTAATAAAGATAAAAGGAATTGTGGAACTACCTCCACTTACTACGTATATATAGGTAGACAAATGTCACTCTATATAGTCTCCACTTCATTCCTAACATTTATGTGTATTATGGCTGCGAAGGAAGGACTTATCTCACCTTTTTTTTTCTTGAAAACGTATATGTAACTTATTCTTTATAAAACGATCCAAAAAAGACAGTACTACTATTTTATTTATTTATTTCAGAATTCAGCAGATAAGGATTGATAAAAAAAATAATAAATAAATAAACATAATTCCTAAAATAATTAGTAAAGAGTAAAAAACTTGAGAAATATGAAGTTTCTTTTTCACCAATTAAGAATTTTAAAAAAAATATATACATAATAATCAGGGCCGGTCCTGAAATAAAGTGGGCCATAGAGAAAAAAAAAATTTGGGCCCTTATGTTAGAAAAAATGTGGTATTTTTCAAAATCGGTAAAAAAAAAATGTATAATTTTAAAAGAAGAAAAAAAAATTTTGGGCCCTTGGGCTGGGTGGGCCCTATGCACAGGCCTAGCCCGCCTATACCCAGAGTCGGGCCTGATAATAATATTGAGGGTGCACTGTGCATTCATTTTTAGTGCACTAAGCACAACGGCATTTGTTAACCTCGTTTGTCGTTATACTGTACACCTACTTTTAGTGCACCCAAACACAATAACGGCGTGCACTGTGCACCCACTCTTAGTGCAACAAGGCACAACAGGGGCGTCTCTTAACCTCACTTGAAGGTGCAACTGTGCACCCACTCTTAGTGCACCAAGGCACAACAATAGCGTCTGTTAACCTCACTTGTGGGTGCACTGTGCACCCATGTGCACCAAGGCACAAGAAGGGCGTCTGTTATCCTCGCTTGAGGGTGCACTGTGCACTCACTCTTACTGTACCAAGGCACAACAAGAGCGTCTGTTAACCTCGCTTGAGGGTGCACCTTTTAGATATTAAGTTTTATATTTTGACAAAAAATCAGTTCAGGGTCTTATTTGTACTATTTTGAAAAACAGTCCAATTGGTAACTTTTGTAAAATACAAGATCAAAAATGATATTTAGCCTATATTAAAAAAAAATTCCCATATTTATATATAAATTATCCAATATAAAATATTAATAATTCAACATTCAAACATATATCATCAAAAATGTCTTTACAAACTTTTCAGGCATAAATTCTAACATTCATGTCATTGCCCATATGGCGAGAGACCAATACTTGAGTTTGGCTAAGTGTTGGATCACTAGGGTGTGAACCTCGCAATCTACTTTTGGTTCGAGTCATTCCCTCAAATCTTTTAACGGTTATCTCATCATAATGTGGTTTAAGACTTTAAGTATGATTGCTTCCATGAGGGGGAGAATTAATGAGTGAAAAAATAGATTAGGTGGCGTTTGGTTGTGAGGAATAAAAATATAAGAACAGGAATGGAATAAAATTTAAAATATATATAAAAAAAAAAATTGTTACATTGGAGTTGTCTTTCTATCATTTTTAATTCTACTAAAATGGAGGAAAGAGCATTTCATTAGAATGCAATTTTCAATACTTTACAATACAACCAATGGAATGAAAATTGTTTCTTTTCCATTGATTCATTCTATTTCATTATCTCCAACTAAACGCCACCTAAAAGAAAGAGAAGCAGTGTGGAGGAGGAGCGGGGAGCGGGGAGTATCCTCATATGGAGAAAAAAGGAGAGCGGAGAGTGTCCTCGTGTGGAGAAGAGAAGGGGATCAGAGAGCATCCCCACGTGAAGGAAGATGAGAGGGGGAGTAGGGAGCTAATTATGTTGTCAAAGTAGATAGAAATTATACAACTCTCATTTGAATAAATATATAGCAAATATAATTTGATAAGAAAAACATGTGTTAAAAATAACATGTATTACATTCACTCTTTCTTTTTTTTAGAAAAATATTACATTAAGACTTGAAAAGATAAATTAGAAATCATAATTGTCAAGAAATCGATAAAAGATCCAGAGTTATAATTAGACAATCCATAATCAACCTTTTTCTATTAAAAAGAAGAAAAAAAAACACAAATAATTACTTAAAGCACCTTAAGAAATTAATCAATTATTGTTTTCTAGATTAATGATGGAAAAAAATAATAATAACAATAGCTTTTTAATGATATATAATATATCATGGAACTTTTGGTTTGTGCTCTGGCTTGTGAGTGACATCAAAGTCAACATGAACAAATGCTCTCTCGACTTCTGGCAATTTTTCAATTTTGTCTTGAAGTGTCTCTCCAATGAAATGTGCATTGCTTAGAGACATTTCACCAGGTAACACTATATCAACCTCAACAAAATATTCAGTTCCAAATTTATATGCTTTCACAGTCTCAATTTGCTTAATTTCTTCATGATGATTCCATATTAGGTATGTAAGCTTTGCTAGATACTCTGGTGGTGCTGTCCTTGCAATCAATGACCAAACATTCTCCATCACTGTGTTTGACCAATTACCCATTGTGTATAATGCGATCTGCACGTATAATTAAACATAATTAATAAGAAGAATTGTAAGTAGTTTTGATTGGAAATTATATTATCAACTATCAAATTAATTTGGAGTGTTTTCTCTCTTCCAATCTTGATTTCTAAAGACATTTTCTTTTTTAAATCAGGGCTCGTTGCTTGAATGGGGTTTAAAGCACGACTTTGTTTGGAAGTGAAAGTTATTATATGTTGAGAATCATGGAGTTCCATCTATCTGAAAACCAATTGGCAATGAGTGGAGTAGTCCATGTTCTTATATATGGCTCAATTCTCTACCATTTATTCCATGTGGGACGACAATGTCACAATATTATACAACAATTGCAATCATGGACAGTATCATCTCATGCTTCGAGGGGTAATTCTATCTTTTATTTTAACTTTATCTTTGACTTTATCCTTTCAGGGTCAGGCTTGAGCTAAAGCAGGTCACCCAACACAGAGCCCAAAAAAAATATTTTTCATTTAAAATTAGACATATTTTTAGTAATTTTTGAACATACTACACATTTTTTAAATAAATGACGCAATAATTTTCTTTTTCTTAAGCCCATCTAATTTCAGAGCCGGTCTTGGATTCTTTCAGTTGGGTGAGGTTTTGTTCTAATGGGTTGGCTCCTGTTTGGCGGGTGAGCTTCTACGTGTTGGGGGTATGGGTGTAGTGTCGGGATAATTGTGGTGATTAACGAGTTTAGTGTGGTTATTCGGCCTAGATTCCAGTCGGGGTGGTGTTTTACAGGCTTAAGCATATGGAGCTAAGCTAGTAGTTGTTATGGCTTTGACCCCTATTGGAAAGTTCAGTCTAAGAATGGTTAAAGTCATTGCTTTGTTCTTGTACATAATGTCTAATTACTTATCAATACATTTTTTTAAGCTTTTTACAAAGTAAAGAACTATCATAATTTCAATTTTCTTTTGAAATTCATTCATAAAATCTTTAAAAAAAAAATAAAATAAAGAATAGAAGTGTATCAAAATACTTGTTTTAGAATAATCTAAATTATAAGTACTTACAAGAATAGCACCGAGGGGATCGATCCACCAATAGAATTTTATAGCCAAAACAGCAGCACCAAGGCCAATTGAGTTGGTAATAACATCAAAGAAATGGTCTTGGGCATATGCTCTCACTATTTCATTACTGAATCTTCGACAATATACCATTAACACAAATTTCACCACTGTCACTGATACCATTATCCCTATCATCCATTTCTCTTTCACTGAGTCTCTTTCTGGTTGTGTCTACAAATTTATCATTAATAATAATTAATAACTTTCTGATTTTCCTTAAAAAAAAAATTATAATCAAATTTATGTTTAATGTATGTGACACTTAACATTAATGTTAAATTTATAGTGTGTTTAGTGCGTACCTTTGTTAGAAGTTCTCGACCTGATTCGAACAGTATTTGTAGCCCAAGAGTAGCCATTACTGATGCAAAAACAACAATTCCCTATATACATTTGGTACTATTTCATCAGTAAGAAAATAAAAAGTAGTGAAAAAAAGAAAAGAAAATAAAACAATAGTGATGGAAATAAAAGTGAAAAATAGGTGACAAAAGGTAAATAATATTTAGGGAACAAAAATATATGTTTTTTTTTTAGCATTGTTATTAGATATTACACTTTTTATAAATGAGATCTCATAATTGATTAACCATGTTTGGTAAAAGTTATTTTCTTTATAGTCTATAGATGGGTGAAATCTAATATAATTTTATTATTTTTCTAACTTTTTTTTTATATAATTTCTAAATTATCCACATATTAAAAAAGTAATATTTTTATTTTCAAATTTTATTGTAACTAAAAATAGTCTGGCACTAATAAGTGTTTCAATGATCTAAGTTTAAGGAAGGGTACTTACGACAGGTTGCATACGACTCTTGCCAATTGGGTAATAAAACTCATTTGGTTTTCTCATTGAATAAGAAGTGAACCAAAGAATGAATCCAGACAAGAGATCTAAGAGTGAGTCGAGAGTGGAAGCTATGACTGCCAATGATTTACTCTCAACAGAGGCATACACTTTAGCCAAGAACAACACCAAATTAGCCACGTTCGATGCATAGATTGCCAACCTCTCATTTCTCGCAAGCTCCTTCATTTCATCCTAAAAATACATAACTCAATCAACATCTTCTTTCAAATATCTAATTTCCACAATATAATTAGATATCTTCTATGTCATTATAAAGATATCTTCTAAAAGTGCCTTAATTAGGATAAGGTCACAACTCACAAGGCAATAATATTGCTGTAGTTATTGATTTGCCATAATCATGCCTCATGCCTGCCCCTATATGGCATGATTTTATTTTAAGAATAAAATTAAATAATATTTAAATTAAATAAAGTCAAATAGTTTTCAAAATATTTTAGTAACATTTATGAAGAGAGTAAAATAGAAAAGAAAAACAAATTACTCTTCTTTCTCAGTTTTTACGAGTTTGTTCTCTTTTTCTTTTTAATTTTTTTTTTTTTAAAATCATTTTAATATAGATAATGTTCTTAAAAAAAAGTCAGCAGGAACAAATTAATGAAAATTAAATATTTATATATCCGCCATATTTTGATTTTTTTTTTTCAAAATGGAAGGCACATTAATGAAAAAAAAATTCAAAATGAAATGAAGGCATGATATTAATTTTGCAGGTGAAGAAGACTCACTCTGATTAATTTATTAGTTTTTACATTATTACTATTATCTCTTTTTTATGTTTAACTGTGTAAATTATTGGGAAAAATAAAAATAAAATTCACATTCATGTTAGAAAAGCATTTTATCATTAGACAATACATATATGAAAATAAATTGTAGGGAACAAGGAAGACAAATAATAAAGGAATTAATTACCTCAGTTAAAGTTCCAGGCAAAGTTCCTAACTCAGTAAATGAATCAACTTCATCGAATCCCTCAAGAAGTTTAACCTGCCTCTTGTAATATTCAGCAATTTTTCTTTGCCTCCCTACAAAAAAAAAAGTAAAAATGTAAAAGGAAAAAACAAAACTAAGAAAACCATTTTTAATAAAATTATGAAAACTAAAATAATTATATATAGTATTATTGGTTATTACTTAATGAGTTGATGAAATGGCCTATGCCAAACTGAGATGAAGTATGGCTCTCCGGAAGCTTGTACTCATCCATGCTAAGCCGCCACGATGGTTCGGTTGGCGCTATGCCGTTCGTTGCTGCTCCTGCAGGAGACAGCAACTCTGTCCTGTAGTCAAATGAATCTGTTCGAAGAGCATCGTCACTTGTCATGTTATTAATTAATATGTTTTTGTATGTCGTAATAATAATAATAGTAGTAGTAATAATTTCGAGAAAATTGATGTTGATTATTTGGAAAAGAATTAGAAATGAGAATACAACTTTGTAAACTCAACATGTTGATCTATGTATAAATACAAAGTAGGAAACTTGTAGTATATAAACAAGTGTTGTTTAATTTATTAATTAATTGACCTATTAATCATAATTAAAGACACATGAAGCGTGGGTTAGATTGACTAACTGCCCACATCATTGTTAAAATAAAAGCATGGAGAATGTTGTTTTTCTTTCTTATTAATTTAAATAACAAAAAACTGTTATTATACATTATTTTAATTTTTAATGTGAATGGAATCTTCAATATATAAATATATATATAAATAAGTAATATTAAAAATAAAAATATCCCTTAGAGGAGAGAAGGAAATATCGCGTATTAATTCCAATTAAGTTACTTCTAATTAATGTCACTACAACAAATATAAGAATTAGAGGCGGAAGGGTCCGCCGGTAATAATTAAAAAATCCGCCGGTAAAGATCTTTAGAGGCGGGCTCCGCCGGTAATAATCCGCCGGTAATAAAGGGTCGCTATTAACAATAATTAGCGGCGGACTAACAGTACCCCGCCGCTATTAATAGTGTCAGATTCGTAATCTGACACTATTATTAGCGGCGGACCACTCCGCCTCTAATACTTTTAAATTTATTTTTTAATATAAATTAATATTAAATAAATTTAAAATAAAAAAAAACATTAAATAATAAAAATATATTAAAAACCAATTATCTAATTTAAATATAAATCAAATTTAAAATTAATATAAAATTACAATATCCATTAAACAAACTAACTAATACTCATACTATCCAACTAAATAATTACATTAACTAAGTTTACAAATTAAATGCATAAACTAATCATTAATGTTGTTCATCATCACTTCAAAACAATAAAGGTCAATTTGGTGAAGCTCTTCATCTACCGTGCCATGCGAAGATCACCTAAGCGGTCTATCTTAAAATTGATTCCGAAATTGTTGGCGTATGAGGATAAGTAAAAATGTTACTCCTGTTGTTGCGAACCAATAACCTCACAATTATTATTAAGTACTTAAATTAAATAATTGTAAGATTATATCACAATTTAATCAAAATATTATTCTTGTTTAAATAACTTATTTAATGGAAAAATTATATTAAATAAATACACACTATGAAATAAGTAAAATTTAAATACATACTCATTTAAAAAAAAATAAACAAATAAATACACACAAAAATATTAAAATATTACATCAACTCAAGTATTATTTTCTTTTACTAATATAAATATACATAAGCACTTATTTAGGCTATTGAAAAACACAATAATTTCACAAATAAAAATTTGTAATAAAATACTACTTATTCAAAACTATAATATATTCTAATTGTATTTTCTGACAAAAAAAAAATACATATACATAATAATATATATAAATATATTATATATATTAAAAAAGTATATATATATATAAAAAATATGTATAACTTTTAAATTACTGTATAATATTTTTTTTTGAAATATACAAATATATATACTCTTAATCAATACATACACTCCTTCTCAAAAACAAAAAAAAATCAATACATTCACATAATTTATATTTAATCAGAAAAATATACACCTCAATAAATTAATATATATCAATTTTCTAAAAAAAAAATTATATATACCCATGTTCACATATATACCTCATTTATTAATAAAGTTTTTTAAAAATGATTAAAAATAAATAAGAGAAGAAACTGACCCAAAAATAATGGTTTCCTTTTGATTTCCTTTGTCGTAGTGCTCTAGCATTTCCACAGAGAGAAAATAACTAAAAAGAGAGAAAGAGAGACCCATTTTTAAATATATAATTAAATATTTCTCAAGTAAATATTCAAAAAAAAAAATATATCAGAGATCATACTCACCCATTAGAGGAGACTATCATTAATTTGGTGAGATGTAGGGGTGGATTTAAAGGAGCAAGAGGAGAGGAATTGATGGTGGTAAGGACGGAGACGAAGAGACGAAGAGAGAGAGAAATAGAAATTAATGAAGAGTAAAGATGAAGATGATATATATATAAAATTATTAGGGGCGGAGATCCGCCGGTAATAATAGGATCCGCCGGTAATAATAAAAGTATAATATTTAAAATATTATTTAATATTATTAGTGGCGGACTTCCGCCGGTAATAGTCCGCCGCTAATAAATTTGAAATTTAATACCGGGAGAATTCCCGCACAAACCAATTCTTTCAATATTATTTTATTTTTTTAAAAAATAAACCCTACTATTAGCGGCGGATTTAGTCCGCCCCTAATAATTCCGCCGGTAATGTAACATTTTCTTGTAGTGGTTTTTTAGTAAAAGGAAAAAAAACATGTTTTGAACGAATTTATTGTTTTGAACTGCGTTTTATTGTTTTGAACGAATTTATTAATTAATATATTTTATGATTTTTATTAAAAATAAAGTAATATTAAAAATATCTTTTTTTTAGATAAATATTAAACATGTTTTTTAGTAAAAGGAAAAAAAAAACGTAAAATGATACCTTAGGGATGAATTTTCTAATGTCTACACAAATGTAGGATTATGCATTAACACTAAATTTTTAATTTGAATTAATTTTAGAATATGTGACAAAGTGATATTAATGGCATGCATCGTTGATCATGCAATCAATTCTTTAGTCTCACTTTTGGTAGTTTTATATATGTCGCTTCTATTTACAAGACTTATGTGTTTTTTTGAAAAATCATTGTAAATGTACTAAGTGAAGTAGGTCAATTCTTGAGTCACCCTAAAATTTATTTGATTTTAAAATTGTTATTCATCAAAAATGCTCTCAATGCCACGTTAATTTTTTTGTTCAAGCTGTGGACGGGGATGATGAAGGTATGCTAACCAGTACCATGAAAACATATTGTTGCTAGAGCGAAATGCATGGTGCTCATCTCGGGTCTAAAGTTATTACAGGTTAGGCCTATACTATTTACAAATTAAATAACATAATATTAAAATTAAAATGATGATATATTATGTTATATTATTTTTAATATAATAATATGTAGATTAAAATGTGGTAATATATAATATTATGTGAATAATATATATTAAGTGTGTATGGTAAATAAATGTGTAACCTATAACTTAACTTACACTTTTGTAACCTACATAGTAACTTGGAGAGGAGTTACAATTTGTTGTCATTTGTAACTCTTGTGTTGATCACATATTATTAGTGTAATAAAAGGGTTGTTACACAATTTGGTTTAAGGATTTCAAAATTATGATGATATAGTTGTTACAAAATGTAATACTCATTTATGGGAGAGAAATGAGGTGGTATTTTGAATCCTTAGAGTGATCATCTAAACACTATATAAAAGAGTCTAATGTGCTCATAGAGATGAAGTTTTCTATCAAAAAAGCACATTGCTAGAAAACCTTAAGGCTTGATAATTCCTAAAGCTATTTCCTAGAGAGTTCCCTTAGTGCTTAGAGATAGGGGGAAATAAGCTTTTGGACAAAGGTGTAATACCTTGTTCAAGTCATGGTGATCCCCACTAATCTACACTCAAGGTTGTGAGTGAGTATTTATATATATATACATATATTATTCTCTTGTTATATATATATATATTATAATACATGTGTTGTAATCTTCTCTTCTACCTTTCATATATATAGAATATATAGTGTATATATATGTATTGTAACATATATTTAATCAATCTCTTATTTTAGTCCTTGTATTATTTTACAATAGAGTTGTAATAAATCTTGATTTTCTTCCATTGTTATAAAATCTCTAACAATCAAAAGCTTATCCCTTTTCAATGGAAGAGGTGATAAATCAAGATTGTGAGAATACAAGGATAAGAGATTTTATGTGAAAGTCATTCATGGGTGAGCATGATGGTGAATATTATGTGATTTACTATTATATATGATAGTAATATATATGATATATATATATAATATATATATGTGACATATATGTGATTATGTGTTTGTATCATATTAATATATATAGTAGTATATAATATGATATTTAATTTTTATATCATGCTATTATATGTATATATGTGAGATATATAATATATAATATGTATGTATGAGTAATATATATTATATATATGTAGAGCATGTGATATAATATATATTAGTGAGATTAAATATGTAGAAATAATTACTTCTATGTATTTATGTGAGACATGTATATATAATATATATTATGTGTATATAATATATATCATGTATATTAATATGTATCTATGTTATATATGTGTGAGGTATGTAACATATATAGTTGTGTAATTAATGTATATATTATGTGTATATGATATATATGTATATTAGTATATATGTTATATATATATGAGATATGTAACATATATATTGTGAATTTAATATTGATATTATGTGTATGTTACATATAAGAAGTTGATTAGTAACATACATATTATATTAATATATGAGTTACATAGCATGATAATAATGTTGATAGTAATAAAATAGTGTTTATTATTATTGTGAGAATTATTATCATCTATTTTGTGAATAAAGAATATTTTGAATTCTTTTTCAATTTGGTGGTGAACATCTCACTTAATGAGATAATAAAAGATGGCTTTTGAGAAGTTACATCTTTTATTGGGTTATAAGAGATAATCATCTCATATTTGAGATAAGAAAAAGTGGACTATGAGAGTTACACTTTTATTGGACTTGCATTGTCATAAGCAAGAACAAATGGATTAAAAGTGAATCCAAACTTGTGAAATGAGCCATAAATTGGAAGAACAATTTTGAACTCAAAAGTAAATGAATCAATGTGGATTAAAAAAAAAATAGTGAAGCAATTTTGAATCTTAAAAAATCAAAGTTGTGAACAACATTATGAGAATTTTGTTAACTTTGGTATAATTTTGGGCTAATCTCAATGAGGAGATAACCTTAAAATTATGAGTAAAAATAATCACATTATTTTATAAGTGGTGATGTGAGTTTGATATTTTAGTTTTGTTGAGAAAACTAAAAATGTCAAATGGTATTTTTAAAGTGGCCTTAAAGAGTCATTTGAAGAGGAAAATACACAAAAGTGATATTTTATATACACTTTATGGTAAAAATGTGGGGGTGAGCTACAAATTTAATCAAAATGTGTTGAGACATTATTGATTAATTTATTTGATTTTGAATTCAAATTCTAAATCAAATTTGGCTATGTGTATATGTAAAATTTTGACATATTTTGATGTCAAAGTTAAGTGAAAATAATTTCAAGAAAGAAATTAATTAAAAGAGTTATAGAGACAAAGTGGTCTTCTATATTTTAAAATCAAGATATTGTCTTGATAATGAAATGTGAAAGTGTGGGGGTGTATACTCTAATATGAGAAAGTTTAGACATACTTGGTGTCTAAAAATAAAATATGAGAATTTAGACATGTTTGGTGTCTAAATTGGTGTATTTTTGATATGTTTGGTATCAAAATTATTGAGAATTTGAGTTGTGTGAAAATTAATTTTTTATGATTGAATTTTCAAAGCTTAAGTACTTAAGGAGAAAAGTGGTCACAAAGTGAACACTATATTTTGGCATGCATGATTCACATGGAATCAATAGTGAGAGGTTATAACAAATCGCTTAATCTCCGTACAAGATTAAAGCATGAATTTTCGAGGGATGAGACCTAAACTCCCTTAGTGTTTTACTCATTGATGGTAACCTATCTTAACACTAGTAAACATCTAGTCTTAAGTTCAATAGGTAATAACAAGTCAATAGAGTGAATATGGTACTCAATTGTCTCATCTATGAATGAGTACATGTTGTGAAAATTGAGGGTTAAAACCAAAAGGTTTTTTAATGGAGCTTAAGCTTAAGAAAACTCACTTAAGCTTAAGAAGAGTCTAAAGAGTGGTGAGACACTAAAACTCCACCTATATGGGCTAGAGATGGTGCCGCCTCTTATGAGAATTGGGAGTATTCTCTAGAGAGTCCATGAATTGGAATTTTGCACATGGACATTAACGGTGCAAGAGCGAGACATGCTGTCTCAAGTGAGCATTAGCGAGGGTGTGTGTGTTATCACCGGTTTGTACTAAAGGAATAATGGTTCAATGCTACGGCAACCAAAATTTCATCAAATTTTGTGGTAACTACACTAAGGTAAAATTCAAGTCGAAAGACATTTTACCTAATGCACCTAAGCAAGACTTCTTTAAAAGTGTGTATTTATTCAATCAAAGTGGGGGAATGTTATATTTTGATATAATATTTTGATTGATTAAATAAATGTTACAAGTGTGTTACAAGTGTGTCACACATTTTAATCTAGTGGGGGATTGTTATATTATTTTTAATATAATAATATGTAGATTAAAATGTGGTAATATATAATATTATGTGAATAATATATATTAAGTGTGTATGGTAAATAAATGTGTAACCTATAACTTAACCTACACTTTTGTAACCTACATAGTAACTTGGAGAGGAGTTACAATTTGTTGTCATTTGTAACTCTTGTGTTGATCACATATTATTAGTGTAATAAAAGGGTTGTTACACAATTTGGTTTAAGGATTTCAAAATTACGATGATATAGTTGTTACAAAATGTAATACTCATTTATGGGAGAGAAATGAGGTGGTATTTTGAATCCTTAGAGTGATCATCTAAACACTATATAAAAGAGTCTAATGTGCTCATAGAGATGAAGTTTTCTATCAAAAAAGCACATTGCTAGAAAACCCTAAGGCTTGATAATTCCTAAAGCTATTTCCTAGAGAGTTCCCTTAGTGCTTAGAGATAGGGGAAATAAGCTTTTGGACAAAGGTGTAATACCTTGTTCAAGTCATGGTGATCCCCACTAATCTACACTCAAGGTTGTGAGTGAGTATTTATATATATATACATATATTATTCTCTTGTTATATATATATATATATTATAATACATGTGTTGTAATCTTCTCTTCTACCTTTCATATATATAGAATATATAGTGTATATATATGTATTGTAACATATATTTAATCAATCTCTTATTTTAGTCCTTGTATTATTTTACAATAGAGTTGTAATAAATCTTGATTTTCTTCCATTGTTATAAAATCTCTAACATATTATAAATTAATAAGAGATTTATATATATTGCGTGTGGATGTTTAATTGTATATGATATAGTATAATAAACACAAAATTTGTAACATTTGAGGAGTTACTGGGATTTGTAACTTATAAACTAAACTTAATAATACGTAATTAAAAAAATAATTATATTTGAGGGTTAGAAGGCATGTGAAGAAAGTTTTTAGCTCTTAGAAAAATGATGAAATATTCATTTATTTTATATGAGAACGTTGGTGTATCGTTGAAGAGATTCAAAACTCAAAATTGGAGTTGAAGAAACGTTTCAGGTGATATGTTGCCTCTTACTAGGCAACATGGTAGCTTTTTTGACGTGAAACAATGTATCCCGAAGGTTCAAATGTTTTGTTCCAAGCAACATGTCGCCTGGTGCCAAGCGACATATTGCATGGAGCCTTTTTTGGGATAAAAATTGTGAAACGGAAAGCATTCAATGGGACAAATTTTCACACTTTACTCCAACATTTTTTTGCCCTGCAGATCTCTCTTATAGGACTGGTAACTGCCATTGGTATGTGGGATTTGTGTTTTAAAATTTGGTTCTTCCTTACACTATAAATAGAGGCTTTCGTTCACCTTTGTGGATACACTACTTTTCTATCTTTAAACACTAAGCTAAAAAATTATTTGAGACTTGTTTATTTCCATAAATCCATAAGTGTTGGTGGTAGAGGAAATAAACTTTTTAGACAAAGGTGCTAAACTTTGTTCAAGTTATTGGTGATCCCCCTTCATTCACTTTGTGTTCTTCTTCATCTTATTGTTGTATATATACTATACTAACTTCTCTTAGGTCATCTCCAATGGTAAAACTCAAATTTGGTGTTAAATTAACACCAAAAAACTATTATTTTAGCACTAAATTTTTTTCCAATTCTAACCACAACACTAAAAATTACACCAAATTTTACATTCTTTATTATTCTATTATTTTATCAATATAATAAAAATATTTTAATACTAAATATTTATTAAATCCAATAAATTATATTAATATATATTATTTAATCATTAAAAAAAAAATACCGTGATCTATAGTGCCCCACTATTAATTAATAGTGGGACACTATAGATCCCCATGAAAATAGGGTGAAAATTGTCGTGCCATTGGAGTAAAAAAAACAAAATTTCACACTATTTATAAGAAAATGCAGTTGGGTTGGAGATGCCCTTATTGTCAATATTATATATACATATACACTATTTGTTTACCCAAATTTTGACTATAGTAACATGATAAAAATGATTACACGTGGCATGAGGATACCGGGACTGAATTGATGAAGAACGTGTAAAGTTATGACTGTTGGAAGAGAAGTCTGACGGTCACTGATAACTCTATGAAAATAGAGTTATTTATATCTTTTTGGGCATTAAATTAGTTTTGTTCTCAAGTATTTTAAATTTATTTTAGTGATTTTATTTAATTTTACTTAGTTTTGCTTAAATATTAGTTTTAGTATTTTTAGATTAATTTTAGTAAATTTTTGTAATATTTTATCAATTTTATTTAGTTTCTCATTTTAAAAATATTATTCTCAATATTGTGTATATATGATAAGAGATCAAATGTAAAATTTGGACTTATTAAGTGTCAAAATGGTCAAAATAGAGAACAATTTAAATTATGTGGTTGATGTAGTTGATTAATTTACCAAAGTCCAATTGAGCCCAAATATCTTTTTCCAAGTTCATTTTATTTATTAATGGGCTAATATGTTTTTAATTAGTGTGATTAAAGGTTTAAAAGAAAAATACAAAGAAAAGAAAAAACAAATAAAAAAAAATGGGCTTGATCATTTTTCCTCTTTTTCCTTTTTGTAATTGGGCCAAAAGAAAGCACTAGGCATATATCATAGGGGTAAGTTGAAAAATGCCTCTTTTATTCATCAATTAATCAAATTTACCTCTAATTTTATGTTTATTTGAAACATACCTCTTTTTATATGTATTGTACCCAAAATACCCTTACATAAGAGAATCACATGGAGAGTATCTTGAAGTGATAGGGGTAAAATTGGTACAATATTTAAAAAAAGAGGTAAAGATGATAGATTTTAAAAAAGAAGGTAAAAATAAAAGATGACAATATAAAAAGGGTATAGAGTGTAATTTCCTCCATACATATCATATATCATATATGCATATATGATGAGAGGGAATTATATATAATAACATTTTATGTAATAACGATGAAGTTATAATTATATGTTATTTATAAAAAACTTACTTTTAAAAGAAAATAAAAATTAACAACCTGATATACAATAATACAGGAATACAATAACAGATGTGAAATCCTACTAATTGTTTATGTTTAATTTTAAAAACTAAAAATAAACCAACAAGAATATTTGTACCATAAATATCTTATTTTTTCAATTTCATATATTTATATATTACATGTTTTTTTGTTTATGTTACATTCTTGTTGCAGCTTTTAATCTTAATTTTGTTAAATTTTATTAAATTTGTCTAAACTAACACTTATCAATTAATTAATTGTCCACTTTCAATAAAAAAATTGTTAAATTATTTTAAAATTGAAAAAAATAAATAATAATTATTTAATTATAAAAACTAAATAAATAAATAAAAAAACATTTCTATTTTTTTCTATATATTTGAACTTGTTATTTATTTTAAAATTATTTAATAATTTTTTAAAAATAAAAATAAATTAAACTGTTAATATATTGGCATGTAACATTTTACTTGATAAAATTTGTAGTAACAACAAAAAGGAACATATAATATTGATTTGCGAAAAAAAATAAGGAAAAAAACAAAAAAATACAAAAAAGGAAAAAAAATTACAAAAATACTTTGGGCCGGCCCATTAAACATTTATACAGTCCACATACAAATATTTACAAAAATACCACATGCACTAAGCCTTCAGCTGTACAGAGCGAACCATAAAGATGAAAATACGCGCTCGTTTCAAAACTGCAAAACAACCAAAATGAAACCAAAACGAGAAAAATACAACTATTAATTCAATTGATCTGATTCAAATAAAACTGATGAAAAAGCACAATGACCACAACTATATTAAATTGAATTAAGTGTTGTGGCTTTTCAAGTTGATTTACAGTTGCATCATTATTTTAAATTAGTTTAATTCAATTGTTTGCAAGAATTTATTTTGGAAATAAGAAAAGGAGAAAACACTTTGAGAAATAGTTAGTTTCTGAAATAAATTTAAACGTTTCTTAATAGTTTCATTTTAGTTTTATTATAGTTTATTAACAGCAATAAATATAAATTGTAAATAAACAAGTATACAAACTATAATAAAACTATAAAAAAACTAAAAACAAACTGACAAGCAGAAACAACTCTACGAATATAAACTACAAACATCTAAATCGAATTGTTACTTAAAAAGAACGACAAACAACTATACCTAATAATATTCCCAAAACACATCATACATAAACATATTAAACTATTAAAAAACTAGAAAAAAAAAAACTAAAACCCACTGATTAGAGACACTAAAACAAAAACAAATGTTTCAAAATATCTAAAAAAAACTAGAAACACAAACAGAACATAAAACACAACAAAAATGAAACGAAACTAATAAGAAACAAACTAAAATGCCAAACCCAAGAACAAAATAAAATTGATTAAAGAAAATTAAAGTCCTAAAAATCCAAAGAAAACCAAACGAAATTTTAAAATGAAAAACCTAAAATATCACAAACCAGAAAAAACCAAAACGATGAAATGGAAATACAAGAAAATGTTTAAACTGGGGGGAAACGAAAATGAAACCGAAAACAAACCTCGGTTCGAACAGCAACACCAACATTATTGTTTTTCCCATAAACATCTTCAGCCATTTTTTCTTGCACACGGACCTTTGTTTTCTTCTTAGCAGGAGCTCTCCCACGCTTCGTTAATGGAGGAGCAAAATCAGAGTCTTCCTCCTCAATAAAAGGACGTTTTCCCTTAGCTTTATTAGCTAGTGATTTCAAACCCATTTTGAATTTTTTTTTTGAACAGGAGAAGGAGATGAAGAAGAACGGGTCACATCCATTTTATATAAAGATTGAGAAACAAAAAGAAAGAGAGAAAAATGTTATGGGATGGTTTAGAGGGAGTTGAAAAAATTTTGAAGAACAAAAATGAGAGGGAAAATGGTTGAGGAATCGTGGGGAGTTAAGGTTCAACAATGGAGGTTATTTGTTATTTCAAAAAAAAAAAAAAAACTGAAATGAAATAAAAAAATCAAAGGAAAACAAAAGAAAAAGAGAGAGGGAAGTGATTGAGGGATGCATGATGGTTGATAGGTGAGTTGACGTGACTGGTGCATAGATGTGATGTGTATGTGGTATATGTGTAATAAAATATTGAGAAAAGGTAAAAAAGTTGATTTGACCGTGTGTAGGTTTATATGTAATAAAGTGTGTAATTTGTATTTTTGGTGTAAAAATTTCAAAAAAATATGATATATGAATATAAAAAATTGAAAATAATAAATTATTTATCCCACAAATATCCTTAATAATAATAAGTGCATTTTCTCAAAATAATAGTATTCTCTTCCAAATAATATTATTTATTAATAATAATAATAATAATACGGTAATAGTGAGATAGATACACAGAGGCTGAGTCGCTGAGTGAGAAAGGAAGTGTTTCTGAGAGCGAGAGAGAAAGAAAGAAAGAAAGAAAGAAAGAAAACGCAAGAAACCCTAGCTTTCTCTCTCTCTCTCTCTCACCACCCTCCTCTACTTCCACCACCTCCGAAATGGTTAGTCCTTTCCATTCTCCCCATTTAAGATTTCAATTTCTTGTTCTTGTTTTCTAACCTATGATTTCATACCTAATTCATCATCACTGCGTTCTTCTTCCAATATTTGCTTGCTCCCGTTGTTACTACTTTTCTTGATTGATGAGACTGTTGTAGATTTTGTTATTTTAGGTATGAGAAACTGAGAATGACACAAATTCCACTTTTTTTTATTATTATTTTTTTCCACCTTCAAATAGGTTTAGTTCACGAATAAATAAACATAATTATTTATTTTATTTTCTAATGAGAAGGTTTGAAGTGATTATTTACCCTCGTTCTGTTTTCTGTGTTTATTTTTTTAATTTTAGGAGATTTTTTTTTTGGGTTTTCGATAAAACTGTTATTTAGTTTGAGAAGGATAACTGTACATTGACTTGAACCGAGTACATTTCTATTCCATATTTTTCACTTATTGTAAAAATTTTCTATGTAGCTTAATATAGAGAGATTATTTTAATGGGTTTTTTATACACTTATATATATTTATGTACCATATTTTTACAGCACAAACTGGGTAGGGGCCACCGTGACAAAGTGCAGCAGTTTATAGCTATAACTGGAGCAAGGTACCTGAGAACCATATTACTTTTTTCTATTCATTTTCATCTATGTGAATAAATTTACTTTAGTTAGAACAATGACTTTAAGCTCCCCCCAACATATTATATAAACAAAAAGAATTTGTTCAAAAGGGAAACGAATAAACAGTGGCGAAAATTTTCAGAGGATAAGATAACCTCTCGTTGTGAATTTCACTTTAAATTCACAATGTGTTAATAAACCTTGTTCCAGTAGAAAGCTGGAGATCCAATAAAGTTGGTTAAAAAATTGACAAAGGTGTATACAAGTTTCAACTGGTTATGTTGCGTTATCAGTTTCTCTATGTGATACATTAAGCCTTTTATGTTCTCGAGTGAGCTCTAGTTTCATTCATTATCTTCTCTGCACCAATCTCTAGTTTTGGGTTCAGTCAGAAGTTTCATAGAATTGTTTAAGTGTAACGTGCTTGTGATTGGTCTGTGAAATGGAATACATACATACATCAAGACATGTATTACATGTGTTTATATGTATATCTTTGTGTGTATCATTGTTTTTATTATTTTTTCTTTTATGATTAAGCTCGTGATGACTTGTGTCATCGTGATGTAATTATGTTTTGGACTTCTTTGAACTTTTCTCTAGAGAAACTCTTGTGAACTATCCTTTTTCTATTCCATTATATGATTGTAAAATTGTTGTATAGGTTTTATAGGCAGGATGGCTATGTAAATATTGGCAAATATATTCTATGCTCCATTCAAGAGGTTTCTGAAATCAATGATGTTAATATAAAGTTCTGTTACCCGAATCCGATTTTAGTAAAATTTTGCCTTTTATCAATATAAGGAAAAAATTATTTTCTTCTTGAATCTTTGCTATCATAAACTTCTGTTTCTTTCTGTGGAAATATTTTGGAAGCTAGTTTTTGTAAAGTAGTGATATGTAATATTTTTGATATGTTGTGAAAACAAGCAACTTTTTTTTTTCCTTCCTGTTTTGAAGCTCTTTTGAACTAGCTAAGTCCTTTCATGGGTACATATTGTTTGTTCATGTATGTTTTAACATTATATATCTTGTATATAATATTTTAGATCTTGTCTTGCAGACACAAACATGGCAACTTCTATTTTGATTTTCTTTTAGCAAGCCGATGTAGTTTAATTTCTCATTTGATATCTTTAGATAAGATGAGTTCTACCTACATTTACTGGATGTATTGTGTTATCAAATCTGAGAACAAATACTCCTCAGTGACAAATGGAGAAATAATGATATATAGTTTGGTCTTGCTTGGAAGTCATATTGTTGTTTTGGATATGATTTGATTGTGCATACTTGTGTTGTTTCCTCCTAATGTGTTTTGATTTCCTTGTTCATATCATTGTACATGTTCTTTATGTCTTTATCTTATATTTATTACACCAAATTTGCTGGTGTGGCATTGATGGCGTTGTTTTTCCAGCTTATTTAATGACTTCTAATCTATATGTGAATTTTAATTTGTGGTTCGATTCATAGAAAAATGAAAATTTTATTTTGTGCAGTGAAAAAGTTGCACTGCAGGCTTTGAAGGCCAGTGACTGGAATCTTGAAGGAGCTTTTGATCTATTCTACAGCCATCCACAGTTTAAATCATTTACTGATTCTAGACATTTAGAGGAACTTTACAAAAGATATAAAGGCAGGTTTAAGTTTACATTTGCTTGTTTTCCCCTACAAGAAGTAGTTGCACATTTTTCTCTGGTACTGTACAGAAAATTGATTGTTTTTGTATATGAAGAGTATAAGGACCTTGATTTGCTTAAAGCACTTTCAGAAAGAAATGATAAATAGGTTCATTTAACTTTTCTTAACATGTGTGGGCATTAGTATGTGGTATTCACCTTATAAAAGGAATGCCATTTTTCGTATGTGTCAGTGTTGCATTTTCTCTGTCCATGTGATCATTGATAGACATTATTTTTTTTATTGTGCCTTGTGTTATGATTGTGTTTCTTAAGGATTTTTGTTACCTCTAATTTTTCGTGTCATGGAAATGGAGATTGGCTTCAGCTGTCATCTTTTTCTTTTAAATTACATGGTTTTCTGCTTTTGATTGGGTTATATTTCAGAATTGTGTTAATAACTTCGTACTTAGAAAGTGAATTGATTATGAAATGTTTTTGACAAGTCAATAACTTCAAGTAAGTCCTTTTATTGGGTGTCTCCTGGATTGCATATGTGTGTATTGTTTAGAAGAATTTCTGCTCACTCGAACAATTGTCTTTGTGCAGATCCATATGCTGACATGATTCTAGCTGATGGGATTACTCTCCTTTGTAATGACCTTCAGGTGACTCTTTTACTGTTGTCGAACCTCTTTTCAGATTGTGGTTGATTAACAGAAATTTCATTGTGATGTGTATTTGGTTATCATACTAAATCATGGTAAATTTATAATTTGATGGTGTTTGATGTCTCTTTATTCAACAGGTTGACCCTCAAGATATCGTCATGGTATGTATATTTAATTTCTTAATCATCTCTTAATGTATGGATGTTTATTCTAAAAATTCTCTTAGGTTTCTTGAATGTGATGCATTTATTTTGTAGACAGATTTTAGATTTTTCAATTTTTTTTCTTTTTTAGTGAGGAAACAGATTACCTAAGTTGCAAAACTACTAACAAAAAAATTATGTTGAGAATACAGTAACTTATGAAACTTGGTCACAGTCTGTTCCATTTTATTTCCCTGGTTCAAAGTGACTATGGAGTGTTAGGTTCCCTCTGATGAAATTTACATCACTGGGTGTACCAGGAGTTAACTTTTTCATTTCATTTTTACTATGAATTTTGACAACATGATGCAATTTCAGAATAATTGCTTATCCAATGTTGATTTCCCAGGGTGAGGATGGGGTGATGGCAAAACATGGACTTGGATAAATACTGTTAAGAGTATAGTATAACCTAAGTTATCCTACGAGAAAAGGGGGGCGGAAATGGGGTGGGGTGGGATGGGATGAGGGAACTTGAGATACCATCTTATTAATCAAAATGAAGCATATAAAATCAAACGTGAACAAAGAAATAGGAGCTCAATCTGTTCAAGGAAACAGGTCAAACCTAATAAGAACGCGTCAAAATTACCTATATTGGAACTGAAAGGAAGTTCGTTGTTGACTTCTTGGATATGGGGACCAAGTTATGAAATGCAACTTTCTTAGTTTAACATTTTCTCTCTTCAAAATATATCTGTTAATGTTTTTAATAGGGGAGGATAGACTATAAAGAGGATTGATATTTAATTATGTTCTCATTTTTTTTTCAAATTTTCAATAGCTGATCTTGGTCTAGGGTTTCATGACTTGAGGTTGAACATTTACAGAACTCAGCAAAAAATTGGAAAAATATTGCTGTGATGTTTATGATCTTTTGTAGCAATACATTTTCTACCCCAATTTTTTCATCTAAAATCTATTTAGTTTTGCAGTTTCTAACCATCCATTCCCCCTCAGCTTTATTTTTCATCTAATAATTTGGTTGGATTTTGTGGACCACGGGTTATTGAAACAGTTAGTTGTTTCGTGGCATATGAAGGCTGCAACAATGTGTGAATTTTCCAAGCAGGAATTTATTGGGGGATTACAAGCACTAGGGTAGGTAATCAAATGTTTTGATTATTCTTTCGTGATCACATCTAAGTCCAAATGGCTGGCCTGGAACTACTGAAAAATTAGCTCATGTTCCTTGTTGTTTATTTGTGATTAATTTTTGATGGCAGGATAGATACTCTTGAAAAGTTTTGTGAAAGAATACCATTTATGCGCTCTGAGCTGAAAGATGAACGTACGTGTAAAAGCTCCTTAGTTTTCATTTATAAATTATACGTAGATTGATTACACTTTTGTGGCAACTTTTCCATCTGGAGCAATACGGATAATATATTATTTTGTCGATTTAATTTTTGTTTTATCTAAAATTGTTGATTCAAAACTTAAGCCTTTATTCTTATGTATTAATATTCTACCTTTATTTTTTCAGAAAAGTTTCGCGAGATATATAACTTTGCCTTCGCCTGGGCAAAAGAAAAGGTACTCAGATGTCTCAGCATATTTATTGTACTTGTCTATTTTTACGAAAGAAATGCTAGTTAATATATACTGAAAATTGGACTAAATCATCCCTCTTTCTTATTTGACTAATAAGCCACTTATATGAACCACATTCATATGCAAATATATATTAATATATATTGAAGATTTTCAATAATTATCACAACTATTGAACAAGTATTTAAGGGCTATTAATGCAACTATTGACTCTTGAGTATTGAACAATATATTACTATAAATTATTGTGTGTATATGTATGCAAGTGTTGCTTAATTATTGGGGCTACTGAGACGTAGTTCTCATGTGCGTCTGTAATTTTTATTTTAACTACATTCAAATAAATTTACTTGGCATACATGTAATGGAGATTGAAATTAAGCAATCTTCAACTTCATCGTCAGGAATGGATTGTTGTCATTTGTACTGTTAACTGTTCTTTTCAATGACTTGCTGGAGATTTTAGTCAACTATATCCGTCTTATATTCATATTTTTATTTTCTCTATATCAGGGTCAAAAGTCTTTGGCTTTGGATACTGCAATTGGGATGTGGCAGTTATTGTTTGCTGAAAAGCACTGGCCGCTGGTGGAACATTGGTGCCAGTTCCTCCAGGTGACTAAGGATTTATAATTCTGTTTGTGATTAGATAGTTTAAAGTTGTGAGAAAGTAGTACATAATCTCTGTTATTTACAGCTAAGAATGTGCATCTGCCTATCATCATGCATTTTATTTATCTGTTATAGGAAATTTCGAAAATCTCCCTTTGCTCAAATATTCTCAGATGAGCACCTGGTGCTTAATAATATGCCAGGGTATTTCTTTTTCAATGAATTGCGTTATAATTTCCCAAGACATCCTATCACACAGAATATGTTAAAAATTAAGGGATGATGTGTTCCTCAGTTCCCCATAGTGATAATTCTGTGAAGGTTAAATTGGTTAATTTTTTCCTTTTTTTCTTCTCTTTCTACTCCCACAAGGTCTGAGGTTTGTGTCCCTTCTGGGTACCTACACAGCAGTTGCTATAGTTTCTTGTTTCCAAATATTTTAGGGTTAGGCGGGGATCCGAGTTTCAAAAAAGGGTAATTATGTGTCTTCTTTCATTATAATTCTGAGGATCCCCAGTCTTTTCTCTTTAGATGACTTGCTCTTTAAATATTCTCTCTTTAATTCCAAAAATTTCTGATTTTTTTTTGTGTTAATAGAATTGGTCTTCTGTTTATTTATTTATTTATTTTTATATATAATCTTCATGACTGGTTGAGGTTGGGGAATTACCGACATTATTTTGGACCTGCTGTGTTGGATTTCGACCAAATGAGCAAAAATCAAGAATTTCTGGCTTTGAGCTTTTATTTCATATTAATTTAATACTTGAATATTTACTTGACACTAAGCTTCGAGTCATGTGTTAAACGAAAACTTGAAGATAACTATGCACTCCATTTTGTACTGGAATGTAAAGAATATCACTTGTTTAGTGTTGGAGGTAGTTTTCTTTGATGATATTTATTACCAGATGATTTAGATGGGTTTTGTTATTGAAAGATTGTCAAACTTCGATACGTACTTTTCAAGTGTGTATTTATTACGCTTGTCATTTGTGTGTTTTATGTTATTACAACCTTCAAATAACTATTGTTTTTATCTGATTTCATCCTTTCAGGCTCGGCATAATAAAGCTATATCAAGGGACACATGGTCTCAGCTGTTGGAGTTTGCAAGAGTAAGATGTCTTTGCAAATGACAAATTTCGTTTTAATGAAATCCCAAATCTTGGAACCCTTGAACAACTTGGTTTTATCATTTTTTATTTTTCCAAACATAATTTTATTATGGTTCAATTTTGGTTGTGATGTATTGAGTAAAACTTGCTAGGTTTTAAAAATCAGGTGTTTTTCTTTTGAACTATTCATGATTTCTCATAATGTATAGAACAAATTCATAAGCCGTTACTCATGGAAAGTTCGTTGTTTTTCTGTGACAGACGGTGGAGCCTTCACTTTCAAATTATGACGCAGAAGGCGCATGGCCATACCTCATTGATGAATTTGTGGAGTACTTACAAGAAAATGGTGTAATGCAAAATGATCAAACGACGGATTGGAGCCTAAAGCGATGATGAAACACACACACACACACTACACCAGTGGTGGATCGATGGAGTAGCTGTGTTTTGCTCATTTTTCATTAGTGTGATTATGTTATGCTATCATGTTGTTGGATCATCTGTTTGGCAAAATAAGACCAAAATGGGAAATGGAAAAAGAAAAAGGAGCTCGATTCAAAACAGGGCTTCTATTGTAATGACAATGGTTAATGATATTATTATGATTATTAGTTGATGGGATTCTTGGTTTGGGAAATACTATCTTATCTTATTTTTAAATAAATTTAACCTTGGTGCTGTGATTTGATCCGACTTTATATCATTATAATCATTTGTAATCACTTTATATTATTGAACTTGTTCATTCATGTAAATATAGCCAAATGCTAAATGTAATATCATTTTGTGTTGAATGTGAAAATTGTCAACTTAGTTAAAGGGCAGAAGAGATCAAAGTAAAGATCTAACAAAGATGTTTTCATTCAGTAAAAAAATTCTTAAATAGATCACTTTCCTAGATGCCTATCTTGTTGTCTTGTCCTCTCTATTATAATAATTAGAGTTTTTAGTGGTTAAGCTCTCTCAATTATTATTTTACTTGCATTTAATCTTCCATAAATTTTAGCGGTAAAACTTTCTCAACTAATGAACTGTTTATGTGTACAAGAGAGTATACATAAGTAGTCTATGATGGCAGTTAATTGTAAAAAATAGATGATACCTTAAATTTGCTAACAGTTTATTAGCTTGGAGGGCTTTACAAAGGGTATTCACAGATTAGTTTGATTCGAATTTTTAATTTTTTCAAACCAAACCAGTATTACATTTATTTAAAAATTTAAAACCAAACCAGACCAGTTAAATGATCAAACCAAACCAAACCACAGATTGCTTGGTTCGAACCATGGTTTGTATTTCATAGTTCTTCTATTTTTTTTTTACAATAATTGTTTATTTTTCGGTATTTTTTTTACTTTTAATAAGTTTATAATATATAAATAATAATAATAAAAAATTATTATCGTAATAATATGAACCTAATATCAATATTCTACCTAAAATTGTTCTCAAATATCAATATTTTGTCCAAAAGAAATATTAAGTATATATATATAATAATTATACGATTAGTTTGGTTTGAACAGCTACCAAGATTTTTAAAACCGTGACCGAACCAGAGAATTTAAAACAGAAGTTGTAAGAATCATCTTCTCTTTTCTGAGAAACTTTAACGAGTGAATCAAAGAAACTAATGGCGTCCAAGTGAGTTCAAGAAGTACTCTCTTGGACCCCTCCTCTAGAGGGATGGCTATCTTGTAACTCAAATATATCACTTGCTAGTGACTATTCTATGTTGGCTGTTGTAATTAGGAATCATCAGGGAGAAGTGCTTACTCCAAAAACCATGAAATCTTTTTTTACAGACCCGAAAGTGGGAGCTATTTGCATGGCTACTGATATAGCAGTAAAAAATTGATTCCACCATGTTAAGATGTTAAGGTGATGAATAATCTACATGCATCTGAGGTGGAATACAGTCTAACCACAATCCCATCAAATTTTAAAAAGTTATGTAAGATTATATTTAGTATTTTGATTATAAAAGAATGTATTTATCTTGTTTCGTAAAGTGCTACAACAATCTGCGAAGGTGGACGGTGGCTCATGTCTCTAGAAGGAGTAACTTTATGGCACAGAACTTGGCTAAATGGGCTATATTAATGAACATGGAAGGAATCATCAACATACAACACCTCCATCCTTTAGTCCTGAATGACAACACTAAGTGGAATTTTTTTTTTTTGATAATTAAAAAAACTTTTATTGAAAACGAGAAAAAAGGGGGGCTACTTCCCTTAGGAAACCTGAAGCCTCAGCTTTATGCATCCTAGCCCAGCAGTCGAGTTTGTCAGCCAAGACATTTTCGTTCTGATTAACATGCAACACGACTACTTTGTTAAAAGCCTTACACAGATTCAAACACTCAGAAAACAAGGGAAAAGTGCTCCAACCAAAGGGAAGATTCTCAGCCGCAAAAGCAGTAGCAGCTGCCAACGAATCGGTTTCAATTTGAACCTCTTTCGCCTCTTTCTCTATAGCCAAATGCAGCGCCAAAGCAATACCCTGAAGTTCACCTTCAAGCACCCCAGAGAACCCCACAGAAACCCAAGAGTCCCCAATGTCCAGCCCGTTTGTGTGGACAGCAGCAAAGCCAGCCTCTTCTCCCGCCACAGAAGCATCAACTTTGCAGCACCAAATGGTCCAACAACAGGGGCGAGACAATCCCTTCCTTCTCTGCAGCAGGCTCATCTTTGTGATCAAACCATATGCCTCTTCTGAACCAGATACCACGGGAAAACGGACACAAATGGAAAGCATTCTCCATATCCGAATGACAGAAAAAACAACATTGATGCTCCTTATGGAGAAAGACGATTTTGCTTTCGGTGGGGAGAGTATCAGTGAAGAGCTTCCAGCAGAAATGTTTCAAACCATGGTGAATTCTAGTTTTCCACAGATTTTCCCAAAGCTTCTTTAACTCTTTGAACCGATGTTGTTGACTTAACCAGTACGCACTTTTAACCGAGAATCTTCCCAAGTTTGTTGCCTTCCAAAAAGTGATATCAGTACCTTCATTCAAAGGCTTGATCTTTAGAATATCTTCAGCAATCTCTTCAGCAAAGCATTCCCGAATCAAACTATCATTCCATATGCGAGTCCCAAGATGGAACAGATCCTTAACCTTCCAAAGAACTTGGTTGTGTATGAATTGAAAATTCTCTTTGATGTCATGAAGCCCTCTCCAAGGGATCCAAGGTCTATCCCATATTTCACACTAAGTGGAATTAAGTCTCAAAATTTCATCAATATATATCTTCAGTATAAAATACATTTTTGATGGATAAAATATTTATATAATAGCATAAGTAGAGAGAATGATAAAATTGTTCAAAGGAATTTAATTATTTTGATTGAAAATATACCAACAAGTGGATGTTCACTAAACATATATATTATAAAAAAAAAAAATGAATATTAATACAAAATTACAAAATTACATAGAATCAATTTTTCTTGGGCCATTTGTCACATTTGGTGAAATCACATTTCTCATCTTTACAATCACAGTAACAAGGACCTTCAACCTTGAGGACCCAACAATTTAGACGATTTACAGTTTCATCTTGATTGTAAATTTCATAATCATAATTAACTTGTTTAGTACCATTCTTCCATTGGAAGTGGCATCTGACAATGGCAGCTCCAAAAGCTTCAACCTTGGACCTAAAATTGAGGTCGTAGGTTCTGAATGGAGGAACAATAACCTTCCCATGACTTATGTCATCACGACACTCAATCTTCACATTAGTGTTTATTCCAACAAAATTAGTTATTCGAACGTGAATTCTTTCACTTCCAAGAATTGCTTCATTAACACATATCATCATCATCATTATTGATGTAGTTATTAACATTTTCATTACTAATTTCGTCATAATTCTCTCACTCATAATTATTTTTCTTAATCAAATGTGTGTGTCTATGTATATATATATATAAATACACATTTGGTTTCTTTGTTTAATAATAGTGAGAATTTGTTAAAATGTCTATATTTATGTGTTAATACACAGCCAATTTCTAAGATATAAATAGTAGGATCCCAAATAATTTGAGGACAACAAATATTTTCCTTCAAATAGCGCCTGATTTGTTCATTTTGAATATAATTTTAGAATGGTTTGCACCCCAGCAAAAAGATTTATTTATTTATTATTAGAATAATTAGTAATTTTACTTCCTCAAGTTTCGTCAATTCTGATTCTGTCACTTAAAATATACAACTTGTTAAAAAAAAATTCGAACTTTTACATTTATAGATATTTTGTCCTTCTGTTAGATTTCATTTTATTATTCCGTTTAAATGTTGCCTTGTCTTTGTAAATTAACAACTGTACTTTCTAAACTTTGATGATTATTAAATTGTACCCTCTCAAAATAAAAAATGACAAAAATTTAATACTTTTTTAGTAAATCTTAAAAAATTAATTTAGATCTTAAAAAAAATTCATTTTGAATGATTAAGAAAATTAAAATTTTAAAACTAATTAAGCGATTTAAAAATTATTTATTTATTATTAAAAAATTCATTTTGATATAAAAAAATATATATTAAAATTTTAATTTTTGTGAAAACTAAATTTTACGGAACAGATTAAGTTTATTTTTTTTCTCCAAAAATCTAAATTTGTTTGAGTAAATACAATATTTTTTTAGTTTAATTTCTAAAATTTTTTAAAATAATTTTATATTTTTATTGAATTTTTAATTATTTTCCTTTATTTTTTAAAATATGAATTTATAAATATAAATAAGTTTGATTTTTTTTTTCAAAAAAAATTAATTTGTTTAAATTATTTAATGGATTTTTAATAATTTTGGTGTTATTTATTAAGATACGTGTTTATAAATAAAATAAAATTTAAAAATATTTTATTTAGGAAGAATTTAAGTTTTGCAAGTAAACTTAATATTTTGTTAATTAATTTAATTTTTTTATGAGGTTTTTATTAATTTTTTTTAAAATTAATAGAATATTATAATTTTTAAAATTAATTTTTTTTAATAAAAGGGGAAAAAATTTTGTATTGGTCAAAGTTTAGAGGGTAAAATTGCTAAGTTTTAATGGTAAAAGGAACAAAACCTAACAGAAGGGACATAATTATGTAACTGTTATATTTTATGGAGAATTTTTAAGAAGCCGTATATTTTAGGAGAATAGATTAGGTAGTGTCAAAAGTTCAGGGGACAAAAATACTAATTATTATTATTATTATTACTATTATTATTATTATTAAGTACACCGAGTGAAAAGATTAATCACTTGTTGACTGAGGTTTTCGGCAACCAATATAATAATAATATTTAAGAAAGCTGTAAGGAGTTAATGCACAAGATTTTTACGTGGTTGGGGCATTAATGAGCCTTAGTCCACGAGTCTGTATATTTATGAGAGTATTTATTACTGAGAATGTTCTTGGTGGTTTTTCTCTCTAGCTCTTATGGAACCCAGAATTCTCGACCCCCGCTTTAATGAGTTTGGGGGGGTATTTATAGTGTTTTTGTAGGGTGATCCCTAGAACTAAGGTACATGTCTTTCTGTAATATTCAGTAAAGGCACACATTCCCAATGGATACATCATAGGAAATGTGCGGTCTAATCCCTAGGCTTTTTAGGGGTTTAATGGATGTAATTCATCATTCTTTCTTGATTGATGTGATTTCTCATAAAGTAGCCGTCACTAGGCTCATTAATCATAGCGTAGTAGCTGCAGAAGGGGGGTTATGTCGTCAGACTTTAATACTTATGGCAGTTTCAATACGTCTTCTCCCATGCGGCATTAAATGCGAGGTGACTGTTCAGATAGGATTTGATACCCCCGGAGATGCCTCATTTGTAGTCTTGCTTTCCGGGAGTAGATGAAACTTACATGCCCACTCCGGGAGGCATGTTGAATGCTGATCCATTTGATAAACAAGACTTAGTCAAATTATCTCAAAGTCTCGCTTCTTCAGTCCACGTGTCATGATCCGGTTGGTCCACGTATTTTGGACAAAATAAGGGGCAACATTAGTTAATGATACAAACCTAGCTAATTAATGTTAGAGAAAAATGTCTCATACGAAAAAATATATGGAACACAATACCTTTAAAAAGGAAATAGTTAATTACATAATATTAATGTTGTAAGTTTATACGTGTTGTGTTGGTTTAGTCCGTATTTATTCATGCTTTTCAAAAAATAAGTCGTGTCGTGCCATGTCACAGAAAAAAAATAGGTCGTGACATGTCGTACTAACATTTTAAAAGGGCAAGCTTGACACAGCCTGCAGGACCGGTATTTTCATGTCGTATTTTGCTCGTGTCGGCCCGTATTTCTTAAACAAGTCAGCCCGTCTTCATATTCGGGTTTAAATTCATGCTTTACATTTTCATTTTTTTACAATTATTAAATTATATGTATATTTCAAAACTTTAGTTTTTAACAATAATTTATCGATAATCATATAAAAAAATTATTAACATCATTAGAATTAAAAAAATTACTTATAAATACTTAAATTTTTATATCACACCCTATAAATAAATTAATATATAATCTTAGTTTTTTATGTTTTAATTTTAATTATAGAATTATAATATTCAGTATTATATTTAAGTTTTATTATTATTTTAACTTTTAATAAATTCATGTATTATTATTAATAATAAATTAAACGTCTTTTAATACGTCGTGCTGTATTTTTCGGGCTAATCTATTTGTGCTTACGTGTCGTGCATTTCGTGCTTTTCGTACCGTACCGTGCTTAAAGACATATTTTTCGTGTCGTGTCGTGCCCAAATCTATATTTTTTCGTGTCTAGTCGTGTTCATGTCAGTTTCGTGTCGTATCAAAAAACTCAACCCACATTTACAACACTACATAATACCAATTTGTTTTAAGATATGGAAGCTCAACCATATATCTAGTGGCATATCTTAACCCTTAGAAAGTACGACCGAACTCATTTCTCAAATCCAATTTCCTCAAGATATTATGCAACCACAACATTCATTGCCCGAATCTTCTCAAATTCTCTATGAAACTCTATTTTTGAATACGTGTAGGGATATGTATAAATATGATTCGTGAAGACATGAGTCTTAAACTTGTGGTTGACATTCATAGTAATGTGGTGGTAGTATGCATCGTGGTGTGCATCAAAGAACACAATCTCCAAAGCATGAATAATGCTTTGATGCCTATCTAACATAAAGGCTAAATTCTCAACATCACCAATCGCTTCTTTCAATTTTCTCATAAAATAAATCCAAAAGTTGTGGTTTTCGCTATCAACTACAGCAAAAGCTATCAGGAAAATATGGTTGCCTGCATCCAGTGCCACTGTACACAATATTTGCCCACCATACCTAGTCTTCAAGAAAGACCCATCAACACATACAACAGGTCAGTAAAATCTAAACCTACACCTACAAGGACCTAGCAAGAAGAAATAATACTTGAAGCGACCATCCTCTACCACAAAATTCGTGATGGTACTTGAATTTCTCAACTTTGGCATGTGCAATTAAATAGGTAATTTCGAGTATGAATCTTCAAGTGTACCCCGAACTAGGTGTAGTGCCTTCTCTCTGCACCTTTAAGCCTTTTCATAACTCATTTGGATCCCGAAATCCTTGTGCATATCTTTCCTTATATTAGAGGTCAAATGATCCGAGCCGTCAGTTGCGAATTTATGGTTAATTAGGTGAGCAACTATCAAATGTGATGTTTGACGGTTATCTTTTTCTCGAAAAAAGGGAACATATATGTACATTTTGAAATGTAATCACCTCAAACATGTTAGAAAGTCCGTTCATCTTCGTTCTTAATCTCTACCCACAATCTGTATCCTTACATGTAACGTACCAAACAATATTACCAGACTTCCTAACGAAGTAATCGAACAATTTCTTCATTGCATACAAGCCAACAAATGTTCTTTGACTCTAAAAAAGTTTTTTTAGATGTATTCACTCTAAAATATATATATAATAGAATTAGTAGAGAGAATGATAAAATGTTCAAAATAATTATATATTTTATTTAAAAAAAAAAAAATAGATATTAATACAAGTCATAAAATTACAATAGAGATCGTAGTAGATAGAATCAATTTTTGTTGGGCCATTTGCGACATTTGCTGTAATCACATTTCTCATCTTTACAATCGCAGTAACAAGGGCCTTCAACCTTGAGGACCCAACAATTTAGACGATTATCAGTTTTATGTTGATTGTAAATCTCATAGTCATAATAATCAACTTGTTTAGTACCATTCATCCATTGGAAGTTGCATCTGAAAATCGTACCTCCAAAAGCTTCAACCTTGGTTTTAAAATTGAACTCGTAGGTTCTGAATGGAGGAACATTAACTTGCCCACGACTTTTGTTATCACGACACTCAATCTTCACATCATTGTTTAATCCAACAAAATTAGTTATTCGAACGTAAGTCCTTTCACTTCCAAAGTTACTTAATGGATTTACTGGATAAATTGCTTCATTAACACATATCATCATCATCATTATTGATGTACTTAGTAATATTTGGATTACTAATTTCATCATAATTCTCTCACCCATAATTATTTTTCTTCTTCTTCTTCCTAATCAAATATGTTATAGAAATACTTTTTATTAATTGCTAGTTTTGTGTGTATATTTATAAATACACATGGTTTCTTTGTTTAATAATAGTAAGAATTTGTTAAAATGTCTATATTTAAGTGTTAATACACAACCAATTTCTGAGGTATAAATAGGATCCCAAATAATTTGGGGTACAACAAACTTTTTTAATTATCCTTCAAATAGTGTGGTTTGTTCATTTTGAATATAATCATTAATCAATTAATAATACAAATATAGCTAATTAATGTTTGAGCAAAATGTCTCATACTATAATTACATAATACCAATTTGTTTTAAGAGTGGCATTTCCCCTCTCAAAATGAATAATAAATAATCCATAAAATAAAGAAATCAAATAAATTAAGCACTGTATAATGCAAAGTTGTTTGATAGAAGTAGATGAATCAACAACACAAATAAAAGGAGTTGTTCAAATCACATGATACATTTTCATAGAGCTTTAAGCTCACTGGATAATTTTTTTTTTTGGGGGTAAAATGTTTCCCGTTTCATGTTTTTTTATGAACTAATTATAAATGAGACTAAATTTACAGGGTAAAGTTTTCAATGAAGTATTGGTTAGCCAGACAAGTACTTAAAATACAATACAAAATACCTACCTGGGGTTGCTTGGAAGAAAGAGTAACAAACAATTGTTTATTTGGTAATTTCCTTCTTTACTACCTGCATACACCACCAAAAATATCTAAATAAATGAAATGTTTGACATTATACACATAAGATAAAAGAGAAGCATGACTATATATAGAACTAAAAACTGGTCCAGAAACATGACTCAGTCTGAGAGTAAATTTTCTTTTTTAAGTTTTCGGATGATCAATAAAAAGAAATGTCTTTCATGAGTAAACTTTTTTAGAAAACACAATCTCAAAGAAAAAACTAGAAGATCCTAACTTCTTCCAGAAATAATAACAAAAAAGAGAATATTTTCATAAATACTTAAAAAAAATGTCAAAAAAAATTATAAAAATAAAGTTGTCCGGAATTTCAAACATTTCTAGGTTTACAAGTTTTTATTTAAAATAAATACTAACTATTGATATTTTCTTATTATTTTGTTGTTGGTTTTTTGATAATAGTGTGTTAATTTTATGTTGTTTTAATATTATTTTCATGTGGGTTATTTTTTTTCATGTTATTTTTATAAGACACCGTGAAATTGAAATAAAAAAAAAATTGTAAAAGTAAAAACAATACCATGTCAAGTGCACAGTTACAAAAGATAGACAGTTACCTCTTATTTGACGACCTAGTTCTTCTAGTCGTTGTGGTAGTAGTATTACCCTTCAAAGCTTTTAAGTTGCTTTTCTTAGCCCTTGACACTGCAAAGGCTAACAGCATTACATAAAGCACAAAGTTTCATTTATTTGCATCTAAAAACAGAAGTATGTGTTGCTTATTTACCTCTTGTATTAACTTTTGGTGATTGAACTTCGATTTCACTTGGTTCTGACTTCTTTAATTTGCTACAAGTACCTGATTCTTCATCTGATTCAACATGTCCAGAATTTGACTCCACATTTACGGACTGATTCACTTCGTCGCAAGAAGGATCAATGACTTCGCTTTCTGTGTGAATTTCAAAAGGAAAACAACAAACAGAATAAGAGCATTAGAATAAATAAATCATACGTAACAAACTCAAGACAGCCAGAGTTTTTAAGAGTTTTCACACATCCAAGTCAGAGTCAGAGTTTTCAGGCCCGTGCTAATGTGCTATGCAGTATAATGGTATCAAGAGCTTCAGTCACATACATATGGCAATAAGGGATATAATTATTCAAAAAATAACAAATAAAAATGGCATGCACAGCAAGAAAAAGAAAATATACACATTCTTACTTACGTAGTCATGCACTCAATATTATATCATAAAGGCAATAAATATCCATCTGCATGCTAAGAATAAGAAACTTTGCATTTTGTTGTTTGCATAACAATGTTTGAAAATTATTTTTGAACGACATTAAGAGTGTTCTGGAAAAATCATTAGATGAAATGCTTAACCAATACTTGATTGATACATGCATCTATTAAAAGCACATTGCAGCGCACCAACATATCTCTAACCTAACTTATATTATTTTTTTTCTAATGTGGCCTGATTTTTATGTGATATCATGAAAAGTTTCTAAATGGAAAACCCAGTTGTAGAGTGGAACAACCATGCAACAAGAATAAAGCATATTAAAACAAGTTCATTGCCCCAACCTTCAGAATTATTAGTCATTGAAATATCTTCCATGCGATCAATCTTTTGTTGATGAATTAGGGCATTTCGTGCTGTCAGTTCCTGCTCCTTCTTTTCCATATGGAACTTGTTAAGTTTATCCTCAAACTCCTCAATGCATGATTTCAGTTCTGGCTTCGCAAACTTCTTGCTCTGTTACACAATTTAAGTAAAAAAAATTAAAAATTAATAGGAAACTATTAGTTATATAAATAATAATTCAATACCTTGCTTATTATAGCCTTAAAATGGTCGACCACAGAGTCCTCCGACAGAACATGTTCGTATGTTTTGAATAAGTCCATGAGTTTTTTCACTCCCTTTTCAGTGAATGAAAGCTGAGAAAGGCAGTAAGAAATATATTCCCATTGTTTAATATCTGCAAAGAAGAGTGCTCCACCTTAGCTTCTATTACATTATTTTAATTTCTATAGTAAAAGAATATGGCTCCAGTTAGGCAACTTCATTGGTAACAATATTGACCACAAGATTCACAGCAATACCTGTAACTCCACTAAACCTATTACAAAGCTTCTCAACAAGAGCTTCCATTTGCTTGTCCTGGAAAATGTCAACACAAATATCGTAAACTAAGTACTAAACAGCAATTTTATGTTCTTATTGATTAAACCAGCTAAGCAGTTCATACCTTCTTGATGGAACCAATTAAGAACTGCATAATATTGCAGAAAGACTCTCGCTTTAAGTTCTGGTTAGATAACTTGCCGAGCATATCTGGAAGTAAATTATACACTGGATTGTTCCCTGTAAATTAGGAAAACGATCAGCAATCAAATGAGAAATTCTATGGTGAAACATAGGAAAATAACAGCATAAGAATTATGGTACTACTACTGGGGTTAAGGCACCACCTTTCTTTGATAACTCCAGAAAAAACAGTCTAGCCAGATTTGAAATCCTCTCATCATCATCTTCCAATCTTATAGCCATTTCATTGATGTAACCTTTCACCTGATTGAGCAATAATCATAATCATTTAATCAGACCACAATCCATTTTAATAAAAACAGGTTGAAGAAGTGACAATATTCAGATTTAGACTCTCAGACCTTCATCATGTCATTTAGTATGAGATGAGATAGCACCAAAACAGCATTCTTCCTAACAGAAACTGAAGAGTCTTGTAACCTAGAATACATATTTTCTGTCCATGGTTCCAAGATATTAGGAAAGCGAACAGCCAAGTCTCCAAGAGCAATAGTACAGTTAGAACGAACAGTTTCAGAAGGAGCACTCTCCACAACTGTGAAGAGAAGCTGGAGATTTGCCTCACTGCAAAAGGACAGAAAAAAAAAGTTAATATTGATTCATACCATGTTACATTGATAGATAGATAGATAGAGAAGCAGCGCAATTATGTGTGTGTCTAGAGAGAGAGAGAGAGAGAGAGAGAGAGAGAGAGAGAGAGAGAGAGAGAGATCATAGAATCTCACCAAAAGGTTGCATCAATTATCATAAATCGACAGAGAGCAAGCATTCCTGATGCTTGTAGTACTGGATACTGAAAAGAAGACAAATCAGTCTATTTTTGAAATCTTACAGTGCTAATAAAAAATTCCTTTGTAACTTTAGCAACTACTAACATGATAATTTCATAGTAAAGAATTACATACTTGCCATTCAATCTTAAATTTTTTTGAAATATTCTAGTCTCATAACTGCTCTACTGAATTTTCCTTTTTCGAAAACCAAATGCATTTGATTGCAAAATCAATATCTGAAGTAAAATGTTTTATGAAACCAAAATAGACATTACATTTACAAATCTCAGAATAAATGAAACTTATGCAATCACCTTTTGCATCAAACTAAAATTTCTGCAAATCTTTGTCAGGAAAGGAGCACAGCATCCAATTAGATTCTTCTCATCAAAACTACCAGAAACAATTTCTTTTTCTGCTCTTTCAGATAGTGCATCAAGTACTGCATCTTCAGAGGCCGCAAGGCCAAGCTCTGCACTAATTCCATTTTCCTGAATACCAAACATTAAAAAGATAAAAAGTCTTATATAACAAGAGAAAGTTGACAAATGGTTCCAGATACAGCAATAACACAGTAATGAAAAAGTATAAATGAATCAAGGTTCCTTGATGATGAGAGATAAAAGATTCCATGTCACCTTTGAAGCATCACCAGGAGTTGTGCCATTGACTTGCTCTGACTGATTTTCAGGTTCCTTCTCTTTTCCTGCTTTCTGTTTCTGGACCTTCCGAATACAAGATTCAATATATACCAGTTGGTTCATAGCAACATGACTTACAATAAATAGGTATCGACTAAGCTTTGCTGCTTGAATTGTGGTAAGCACAGTAACATTGCCACCATCTATCTCATTCTGCAAATCTTCACCACCATCACATTCAAACACAGAATTGAGAGATTTTTTCACCAACTCTGCAGACAAAGTTTCTGGGGTAGGATGAATTGTATATATTGTAGCAATTGCTCTGTCAGCAGCAGAATACCATATGTTTTCTGGTAGCGAAAACCCAGTAATTAAGCTTTGTAAAGTAGTAAATACTCTGGTCCCATTACTAGACAGCAACAACTTCTTGTCCTCTTGCGATAATCTCTGAAGAGCAATGCAAGCAGTTCTAGCAAGCAAAGGATCCACTTTAGCCCAACGACCAAACCCAATATCAATAATGTCTTGTAAATGAGAGCTGAGAACCTCAGGATATGACTTTGCAGCCATGCAAATGACAGATAATGCACCACGACTTTGTTCTGCAGTGGTTCCACTAACATTAAAACAAAAGAAATCCCATAAAGCTGACATCTGCCCAAAAAAAAAATACAATCCCTTAGTTATGAGCATTCATTGAGAGTTTATTGGGCATGAAGTACATATGACTTTCTCAAATATATAATGCTTTTCTCTAAGAGCAAGTGAGTATACAAACTGAACAGAATAACATGTTTCACAGCCTGATTCTAGCTGGCTCTCAATAAAGTCTATATACTTGAAAGTAAATTTCTACTCCCAGAAATCATCCCAATATTTTACATTCCTATTTCTGAAGTATTTGTTTGTACTGCATCATTCATTTCACTCGCATCAACATAAATATTTCGTAATCAATTTCTTGTTTGCTTCAGATAATAATAATTTTTGGAACGTTAAAACAAACTATACTTTGTAACGTAAGTTTTAAGCTATCATAAATTCATAACTATTCTTGAAAGAAATTGATAAGATAAAAATTTCTCAAGCTTTTGGTTACTATGCAAGTACATTTAAAAGGCAGTTCAACTCAAACAATTCAACTAAATAATGCAAAATGCTAGTCAAGAAATGAAAAAAGTGACATACCGCAGCAGTAGTTATGTCACCTTTGGATACCAACAAACCAACTATAGATTCCAGAGCTGCTAGATCTCCAATATTTGATTCGATTGCAAGGTTCAAGAGACTCTTAGCAGTATCCACGGGATTTTTTCTAATATAAATTGTTATAAAGGCATTCTCCACAGCTTCGTAGATGGATTTGTCCTGGGAAAAAACCTACCACGACAAACAAAACTAAAATTGAAAAAAAAAATAAAAGCCTTAAATCTTCTCAAGTTTTGTACCAAAAACCAGAAAATATTATATTATATTAAAATGAAGAATTGGAACAATAAAATTGTATTCGTTTCTAATATAAATCGGAGGAAAATATTTACCACTTAGTACTTACCAAAGGCAACATCTTTCGTAGACAAGCTTCTGAACCATCAATTTGAAATTGTCTGCATCTCATTAATAAGAGAATTGTGTTCTCCACGTCAGTAGCAGAAGATGATGCCATCAATTGGACAAGGGTTGGCATCGTGGCAGCTATACACTTGGAAAACCTCAAACCAGACTCAAGGGATGCAACTAAGGCCCTGGTTTGTTCCACGTTCCCAACATCTGGCACAGTGGTATCCTTCTGAATAATATTTTCTTCTGTATTGGGCAAGCAACTATCAGTTAAGCTATCCTTCTGCTCCTGGGTCCCTCTGTCAGCACCATCATCAACCTCACCATCTTCATTGCAGTTTTCACTTTCAGATGGAAACACATCCGGAACACTCTCCGAAGAAACTTCTGGTTCAAGTTCTTTCAACTTCTTCCTGTACTGTTCTAAAGTAGCTTCAAAGGATGCTATTCGAAGTTGCGGACCAAATGGGTTGTGCTGCAACATCATGATAAGTAAATTTAGTGCTGACTTTCTGACTATTGCACTCTTATCCTCCAACCTTCCGGCAGCAACTTCAGCAACCTCATTCCACAAGCCAATTGAAACAGAATGTTCTTCGCAGAGCTCACCCCAAACTTGAAGAACCCGACTCCTAGTATATGCTGAAACATCTCGGCACCGCTCAAGTAATATCTCCAGCATAGCTTGTTTGGTTCGGAGACGAACAGATTTAGTATTCAATTCACCCTCAACATCATTATATGCCTTAGCAACCAGCTTCCCCAAGACCCCAACAAGAGCATTTCTTATCTTGTAAGATTCTCCTCCAAAATGCGGGACCAGGACTCCAATGTTGGTAGAGAGCAACTTTGGCATTCGATCTGCAAGTTCCACCATAAGACGGCCAACATTTTCAGCACCAACTGTGTCTTTCACGTAATCTTTCGGATTAGCCCTGCCTATATCTCTAATGAGAGAACTGCCCAAGCTCCCATCAGCGTACTTCTTCTCGGCATTGGCAACTGCATCAACAATATGAGTAACAACAAAATCGTATTTGTGTACTAGGTGCATGATTGAAGCACATGACTGTGCCAAGTATTGATATTTAGTAGCACAGGCCCCAATTATACGACAGAGAGCGTCTTTTGATTCAGTGTCTTTCAATATTGCAGCATTCTCAAACAGAGAAAAAGCATTCCTAAAAGAAGGCAAAAATAATTTCAGCTTGAATTAAACACCAAGAAAATGGGTTCATAATCATACAACTAATTCGTCAACTTACTTTGCAATGAAAGAAACATAGCTTTCATCGAGATTTGGTGAACCAAAGAGCAACGAAAGGTTGATCTCTAACGAATTTGCAATCAAGTTGAGTATGCGACCCCTTTGTAATTCCCAATTCCAAGAGTTTACAAGAAGTTTCTTTCTGGAATTAGCAATGACCTGAGTGCATGGCCAAACATAAAATTAATAGTAAAATAATGGTCATTGAAGACTTGAAAGGGCTGCCCATGTATGCAAAATATATACGTGTGTGTACAGAGCTTATACCTTTGAATTATTATTAGATAGATAGAATGCTTGATGACTTATAGAACCAATACCTTTGAATTATTATTAGAGCTACTCTTTGACTCCTCAGCAGCAATCACACTGAACAGGAAAAACGTGTAGATTTTAAAAGCATTACGATGTGACACAACTCGATCAAGAATTGGAGAATCACCATCTTGATCTTGCGAAAGCCGTGAGATTGAATCAACATTAGGGAGAAGAACACTGAGATTGGATCGAAGACTCTCTACAAGGTTGAATTTACAAGATGGGGCGAGACCTGAGTAACCCTTGATCAATGAGTAGACACTATCAAACACATCTTGCTCTTCAATACAAAAGAGCTCCTTATCTGATAGGTCAAACGAAACACCTGAAAAAAAAATGGTATATTACAATCTTGAGTAGTATAATCATCTGGTAAAGAAATTGAGTCACAATACAAATTATAAGTTTTCAAGGCTTGAAACATGCAATTTGCAAAAAAAAAAAAAACCAGCTAAATATGAAACACATTCCTTAACTGAAATCAAAGAACACTGGGAAAGTGCACTAAGTTCAATCTCCCACCTAAACTAGTTGCAATTATAGCATATACTACCCATTACCAAGCTTAAATCTCGTTTCTTTTCAAAATTTCACTGACAAACATAAGAAAATTAGGGTTCTCCTACGTCTCATCATCCAACACTAGGACACTTTAAAGTGAAGAAAGCAAACATTTGTCCTATTTTCGGTACTTTCCTAACCTAGCTGCATTTTCTAGGTAACGAAAGAGGTAATTGTCATAAAAATGCTACAGAATTTTGCAAATGAAAAAGAGATAAGAAAAGTCCGACCTTTGACGAACTCTTCGAGTTCGGATGAACGAAAAGTAGTTATGTCGATGGGATTCTGAGCGCAGAGGCGGTTATCTTCATTCTCTTCTTCCAAATCTCCAAGAACTCTGGGGAAGACGAAGGGGGGAGCCATGAGAGAGAGAGAGAGAGGTTCTCTTCTAGCGGTTTTCAGGTTGTTTTTCGTTACTGATTTCAAATTCACTCAAAATGTTTATGAGGAGCGGGAAAATTTGCCTACGGAGTTCTGTTTTATATTGGGCCAGTTTTATCATAAAGTCACCTCATTTAATAATAATGTTTATTTTTATACTTAGTTTAATTGTTATGAGATTGTCCAACTCTATTTTATTATTTAATGATATATTGATTTTATATGAAAAATTATCTTTAATTTATTTATCCCTATAAAATAAAAATACATATATTTTAAATATTAAGATAAAAAATTAAAATATTATAAAAGTAAAATTAAAATAATTATTAAATTGAATACGAAATAATTTAAAATGCAACAGAGTTAGGTCATGGCTTTGGATTCAGACACAACAGAGTTAGGTCATGGCTTTGGATTTAGACACAAGTCCAATTTACAAATACAATAAAATTAGGCCTTATTGGTCCTAGAAGAGCGACTTGCCCAGAAGATTACAGGCCCAACAAAGTATATCTAGATACCCTCATGGAGTAATCCAGAAAGGGAAACTAAAGAGGCATTCGAAGACATTCGGATATCATTCTATGTAGGATCTTTATGACACTAGATCCCACGAAATCAGCGGCTTGTCCCCTATGTTAGGCTTGGGAAATGCACACCGCACCAAAAGGGACATGCGTTTTGTCCAACACCTTCTTCTCTAACGGGTACTGTGCCCGATCGACGATGCATGCCACCTGTCATTGTCAAGTGGTCCTCTTTGTGCCTTTATCGTCAAAATTTCACCTTGTGACTCGTTGTCACCTATACAGATAATACCTGCATCCAGGGACGGAGGGACTTTAGCCTATGTGTAGGCTAAAGCCCTCACTCAAATATATACATTAAATTTTTCACATATTGATATATACATATATTAATTCACTTTACTCAACTTATTAAAGCCCAATTTACAAAAGCCCTCACTCAATATTTCAATCATAATTCATGGGTCTACTCTTATTCTAATCAAGCCCATTTTAAAAATAGCCCAATACAAATAATAATAAAAATAACACTTTATTTAAAAATAAAATAATATTATTTTACATTAACCTACATAAACATAATACATTTACCTTCTCATCTTCTTCTCAATCCCTTCACGCACAGACAGCGACAAGACAAGAGAGAGAGAGAGAGAGAGAGAGAGAGAGAGAGAGAGAGAGAGGTCAAGGCTGAGAGAGATTGATTGATTGATTTTTAGTGTTTATATATTCTTTTCTTTCTTTGAAAAGAAAAGGATTATTTTAAACACAATTTTAAAAGATCATTGCACAACCAAATGGCTAATTACAATAGTAAGTTCTTTTTATCTTTCTTTCAATTTTTTAATTAAATAAATTAAGAGATATTTTTCTTTTCTATGATATTAGTATAAGACAAAGTAACAAGAAGAAGGCAAACCATTTTTTTAATACTTTTTGAGTTTAAGTGGTTAATTTTTTTATGTTATTTGAATGAGTCATTGCCATTTTTTATGTGTATGAAGATTATTATTTCTTGAATCTAGATTTATATGGATATGATATATTATTTTTTTTTGGGTGTTTAAAAGATTATATAATTTTTCATTGAAAATATAAAAATAAGAAATAACAACTTTTAATAATATTTATTGTCTATTGAGTATATCTTGTGTGTTTTATATTTAGTTGATTCTTTTTTATTTGTTTGCTATCATTATTTTATATTTCATAATTCAAGTAGGATTTTCTAATTTATAATTATAATTATAAATCATAATATTAATCTTTCACATATTTGTTACAAATAGATATGAAGAGGTATTTTAAAAGTATACAAGAGTCTTCAACTTCTATGGGAAAGAGTGATGGAACTGTAAAATCAAGTCGTGTGGATGTTAACACATATCTTGAAGAACTTGAAAGTGACCCCGGGTTGAGAATACCAATTTTAGACCATCCTTCAAAAGTTCGTGATCAAGTTCGACGAGCATATATGCAAAAAGGCCCTTGTCAACCTCATCTCAAGCCATTTCCATCAGAAAAGGTTGGACCTCAATCAAGGGCCTTCAATGTTGCTTGGTATGCAGACTATCAGGATTGGCTTGAATATAGTGTATCAAAGGATGCAGCTTTTTGTTTATATTGCTATCTGTTTAAAGAAGATGTTGGAGGGCAATCAGGTGGTGATGCGTTTGTTAGTAAAGGATTCAGAAATTTCAAACTTGCAAAATCAAGGCTTCATACTCATGTTGGAAAACCTTTTAGTGCTCACAATACAGCTAGAAAAATGTGTGAAGCATTAATGAACGAAAAACAACATATTCAAACATTTTTTGTAAAGCAATCGGAGCAAGCTCGTAGTGAGTATCGAACTCGTTTGGAAGCAGTGGTTGATTGCATTCGTTTGCTATTACGACAAGGACTTGCTTTTCGTGGTGATGATGAATCTGAAGACTCGAGTAATCAAGGTAACTTTCTTGCAATTCTAAAATTTCTTTCTGATCATGATGATGACATTAAAGCAGTTTCATTGAGCAATGCTCCTGAGAATTTAAAATTAACATCACCTGATATTCAGAAAGATATTGTACGAGCCGACTTTTGAAACACTAGATGTCATCATTAAAGGAATTGGGGATTCAATGTTTTCTATTTTAGTTGATGAATCTCGTGATGTTTCTATTAAAGAGCAAATGGCTGTTGTATTACGGTATGTAGATAAAGATGGACATGTTATTGAACGTTTTGTGGGGATTGAACATGTGGCCAATACCACAGCTGTGTCACTTAAAGGTGCTATTGATAAATTATTTTCTAGATATGGATTGAGCATATCTAAATTGCGGGGACAAGGTTATGATGGGGCAAGTAATATGCAAGGAGAGTTCAAAGGTCTTAAAACTCTTATTTTGAAAGAGAATCCATCAGCCTTTTATGTTCATTGTTTTGCTCACCAACTTCAACTTGCTCTAGTAGCCGTGGCAAAGAAACATATTCTAGTCGGCTATCTTTTTAGTGTGGTAACTAGGGTGATAAATGTTGTTGGATCTTCTTCCAAGCGTTGTGATATTCTTAGAGAAAAGCAAGATGTTGTTATTTCTGAAGCACTCAAGCGTGGTGAAATTGCAAGTGGAAGAGGGCTAAATCAAGAAACCAATCTTAAGCGTCCAAGTGATACTCGTTGGGATTCACATTATGCTACACTGGTAAGCTTTATTAACTTATTCTCTCCCATAACTGATGTTCTTGGAACAGTAGTAGACGATGCTCGAGAATCTGAACAAAAGTTTGAAGCAAGTAATCTGATGGGTTTGATGTCGACATTTGATTTTATATTTAGTCTACATTTTATGAAAGCATTGTTGGGCATAACAAATGAATTGTCAAAAGCACTACAGAGAAAAGATCAAGATATTGCAAATGCCATGAAATTAGTGGAAATTTGCAAGAAACGATTGCAAGCAATGAGAGACAATGGTTGGGATTCCTTTCTTATTCAAGTCTCAACATTTTGTGCTAAATATAATGTATATGTTCCTACTATGGATGATATATATGTTGTACAAGGTCGATCACGACGTAATGCTCAAGAAATGACAAATTTACATCACTTTCGTGTGGAATTCTTTTATGCTGTTATTGATATGCAACTTCAAGAGCTAAATGAACGTTTCAACGAGGTAAATGTTGGATATTATTTTACCAGGATCTTAGATCTACTCACAAGTATGTTTATTAACATCCTAAATATGAACTTTCTAAAACGATGAAATAAACACATATAAAGTTTAAGAAACCTTACATTGGGTGCAGCGGAATATAATGACTCCTTCCGTTCAGATATCTAGCCCTTGATTCCTTTACGTAGCGAGCATTATCAATATCTGAACCTGGATCTCTTTCTCTGAATCTTTGATGCTGAAACTCCTTTGCTGATGATCTTTCTTCACGATCTTCCTCACTATGATTGAGGTATCACTTGATGTGTGTGGGCACTACTCATACACTAAGGATTTCGAAATTATCAAGGAAGAAGAGAGAGAGAGTGGTCAGCTAAAGATAGGGAGAGAGAAGGCTCAGTTTTTCTGAATAGAAAAAGTCAGAAGAAAAGTGTAATTTTCCTGAAGCCTTCACTATCTATTTATAGCATTCCTACTAGGGTTAGATTTGAATTATATGGCATTAAAATAATGAAAAAATCAGTTTAAATTTCCTACAAAAGTGGCTGGCCCTAAACTTAGTGGATTGGGCCTTGCTTTTTGCAATTTTGCAATTTTAACACCTTTTGTATCTGATTTTCTCAAAAATGCCAATTTCCTAATTCAACCATTTAAATGCCAATTCTAACTATTTAATAACTATAAATAATTATTAAATAATATTGTCATTTATCATATTTATTAATTGAACCATACAAAGTATCATAATTAACAAATATGCCCCTATAAACTCTTTCTTTACAATTTCGCCCTTACTTAGTGAAAAATTCACAAATAGACATAGTCTAATTTGAGAATTATAATTGATTAATCAAAACCAATTACATGAGTCTTACAAGCAATTTTATCTCAACTAGTGGGGGGGACCATGGGTCTATATAACCGAGCTTCCAATAAGTAGATCAAGAATTTAGCACTAAAATTCACTAACTTATTAATTCTTCGTTGAATCCACGCATAGAACTTAGAATTGCACTCTCAGTATATAGAATGCTCTATATGTTCCACCATATAGACACATCATTAGTTATCCATTGTTATAATCCTAATGTGATCAATGATCCTCTATATGAATGATCTACACTGTAAAGGGATTAAATTACCGTTACACCCTACAATGTATTTATTCCTTAAAACACTTGACCCCGTATAAATGATATTTCAGCTAATGTGAAATGAGTACTCCACCATTTATGTTCGTTTGGTCAAGCTCGAAGGAGATCATCCTTTGCTTACTATTCGCCAGATAGAAGCTATAGATTCCATGTTTATGATAGCGCTCCCACTCAATTGCACTACCGTGTTCCCAAAATGTACGTATCACCCTGACCTAAAAGTAGGCTTAACTAACAAATCAAAGAACACGAATAGCCTTTCAAGATTGAGCCTAATCATATCAGGATTAAGATCATTTGATCTAGGATCAACTTGGCGATATTGACTTGAATAGATATTACGGTAAGTTTAATAAATCTAAGTCAAAGTTCAATATCGGTCCCTTCCGATGCATACTCCATGCATCCAACCTAAGCTTTACTTTAACCAATGTTCTGGAAAGAACATAGTATTTCTCCAAATACAAGTAAACTCTTGTTGTAGATTATCATATCAGTAAAACCCTGTGTCTGATAAATCTAGGAAACTTTATTCACATAGTCATGTTTACTTTCCAATGTGTTGACGGCACAATAAACACGATCAAGTATGTGAAAAGGGTTTCAGATGAATTTATACATTATGTACATATAATCAAGAAATAAATCATGTGAACCATGCAACATTAAATGTTGTTTCTGATCTATATTAATAAGTAAATTTGATTATATTGAAATGAGTTTTATTTAGGGCATTAAACCCAACAAACTCCCACTTGCACTAATATAAAAAAAAAAGTGCGTTTCAAATAATCTCAACACCTTGATATACAAATCAAGTGTAGTAGTAGTAAACTCCTCGTAATAGGATCTGAAAGGTTGAATTAAACACAACCTTTTCTCCACCATTACTCTTCCTTAATCACAAAATCATTGATAATGTGAAATTCCTCTCTATATGTCTACTCTCTTGGGATACTGGATTCTATACCTTTGGCAACTACTTTTGGTTAATCAGGAAATTAACACTAGTAGTTTAAGGCAATTTGGAATGGTGCCAAAGATGTATAGAACTTTCCTTAGACTGAATAAGTACCTTTCCTGCAGCTTTAACATTCAGTCTCTCTCTGGTAGACCTAGAGACTTCAGATAGGTTTTTACACTTCTCCGAAATCACTATTCCACCCCCAGAGTAACCACCATCTTATCAGAAAGATTTACAAGCACAAAGGCAAATTTCGAAATCTAATATGGTGTAGTCTAAGAGTTTTAAACACACCCTTATAGACTAACATATAGTTCCTCTTCTTTATCTTAAGATTTACTTGATTGTCTTCCAGTGTTCTTCTCCTGGATTAATCTGATACCTACTCATTACTCCCACTCAACGGCGGATGTCCGGTCTAAGGCATACAAAAGCATATCTAAGACCTCTCACTGTTGATATAAGAAATTCTTTCATGGCTTTATCTTTTCTGGAATAGTTGAGACTTTTCCTTAGATAAATAAAATCTATGCCTAAGAAGTTGTGAAGCTTCTCTAGATTGCCATTAGAAAGAAAATGCTTCAGCATCTTACTAAAGTAAGTTGCTTGCATTAGAGTAAGTAATTACCAGGTATACCACAAGCCATAGGTTTAGATAAACTCAAACCTATAATACTAGGAACAGGAAGTTTTGTTAAGTCCATTGAATAGACTTATAAACGAAATTTCCTTTTATGTCCTTGTAATAGAAAACTTTAGGTTATTCCATGTGAATGGATTAAACCATAGTTCTATTGGCTTTTCTTCTTAGTTTCTTATCTTGACAATCCATTACTTGTTTAAACTCACAATGGATTTTAATCACTAGTGTCTCCCAAGTCATAAGAAGGTGAATTCCTAGAAACTCTCCCACTGCAACAAGGTACCGTGAATTATGTCGAAGAAAACTAAATGGTATTAACCTCTTTGGTTGTGACAAGACAACAGAGGCAGTGGGATCATCATATGTCATATAAGATGATAGAACACTTTTGGAATCAAGAATTAAATATCTCCTTTATTTGCTACTTGTTTTTCAGACTTAGTCATTTTCTTAGAAAAGTAGTATTTGTTTGAACAAACACTTTCTTATCTATTGACAATGGGATGGTCCACCCCTAATCACTTAGAAAAGCTAACAAACCATGGTTAACAGTTCTAGCCTTTCTTAAGATTTTGATTAGGTCATCCATGAATCTAGTAATGATTTACATTAAGTATACAACCATTACATCATTCTGAAATTGTATTACCATAGAAGGACTTAGGCAACGACTAGTAACTAATCATCAATATGCAAATCGAAATTTCTGGGGAGGTAAGTTTGGATATAATTCAAAAATCAATTTAATGATCTTTGAACTGCATATCTACTAACTATTTCTCCACCCCTATCAGTTCGCAAGATCTTTAACCACTTACCTTAATGGTTTTAACCATTGCTAGAAATTAATGAAATTTTTCAAACATTTCAAATTTCTTTGCTAAAAGGTATAATCTAGAGTTATCGTCTTAAGAATACAACGAAAAACTCATATCCACCCCTGAATGTACATCCATCTGCGAATGAGATGAACTACTTTCAGTGGATATAGGCATATTATCTCTTTGCAGAGATTGATCATGTCAAATTCACTATGAACAAGATACAAATGCCATAGATTAAAAAAAAATGTGGTAGTGTCTTTTGATGACATAGGTTTAGTTACATCAAAGAGTTCTTAGAATAGTGCAAGTGGATCCTGGTCACAGAATACCTAACTCATATTCCATACAGTTTGAATCCATTAATAAAAGATGGATATTAAACACTTGAGAAAGTGTAAAGCTATTGTATCCGGAATTAGAAATATAAGAAAATTTCGTTTGGATTCTAAAATTAAAGTCAAAGACTTAAATTCAACCAAATATAATGAGTAATTCTTTCTTGGACCACCACTACTAATACAAACTCTAAGTCAGATTTGCCCATACAAGTAGGAGATTTCTAGGATTGAGGATTTATATCAATTGGGAATAGAATTTCGGGATTATAATCATATACATCATTTAATTTCTTAAGAGAAAATATAGAATGACATGAAATGATTTATAGACCATTCATCCAATGATATGTTTTGAAGCTAATTCAAAATGAATAAGCTAAGAGGAATTAGGATAATTTCGTTTATAAATAAGAATCCAACGATGCTTCGATTAGCGAAAGTCAAAGTAATCTTATTTATACAATCTTCTTGTTTCATATCGTAAAAATACTAGTCTAAGGTGTCATCAATTGATGAACAGCTAGATGTCGCATATACAATATTTATCTTTTGAGATCTTACACTATTATGTATGTCTAATGGTGAAAATCCACTAGGGATTTATCTCATTAGATAAACAAACATGTTGGACCAACAATGAAGATTCGAAATTAAACTACAACTTAATAACAGAAAATACATGGTTCAATATAAATTCATACACAATTCAGAAATTATAAACATATAGCTAGTAGGAATGACTAGTGAAAATACTAAAACATACAATCCTTAATAATTTCCAAGGTTTTCAACAAACCGATACGGTGTCCGGTAGGCGAGAGTCAAAGCATCATTTATTGAATAGAGTTGTCGGCTCATCTAAAATAGAAACCATTCTAGCAACCTTTTATTCGATCAAAATAAGAATCCAACGTGGTCCCGGTAGGCGAGAGTCAAGGTTATTCTCATTTCATGAGCCTCTACCATTGTTTCATGTTTCATAAGTTTATCTCTAAGTAGTCACCGTAGGGGAGAGTCTAATAGAGACGAAAACTTACAAAACACTTATCAAATGAAATCTTACGGTGTTAAATGCGTTCAACGAATAACCATCCATAGGGGGACGAAGTCTAGCGTCTCGAGGTTATATTGAAAACATTTAACTTTTGTAAGACCAACAATGGAGATCGAATATCTTAATAATAATCAAGCTCATTATTTAAAGTGAGTTGTATTTTCTTTGATTCTCCTTATTTATTCTATTTATTTTAAATATATATTTATTTAATTAAAATTTCCAATTTAGAATGAAAAATTCTAAATATAAATTTTAATTTAATATTTATAAATTTTACTTAGATGGATATGAAAATAACATGAATTATTTCCATCTTAGTAGTAATTTCCAATAAATATTTAGAAAAATATTCAATTTAAGTTGTTACAAAATTAATTTAAATTAATTTACAACTCAAATTTAATTTTCTATAAATATATATTGCATTTCGAAAAATTAAAGTATATAAGAATACAATTTTCGAAAAATGCATATTAAAATAAAAAATAAATCCTGGAAAAATTATTCTAATTTAATGTTGGCCCAAAATTAATTAATAAAATTAATTTACAACAAAAAATATAATATTCTTATTTAATTAAATATATAAGAAAAATTTCAAATATTTAAGTATAATGATGAAAATCAACTTAAATATTAATTTTCTATTTAATTAAATACACTAGAAAAATACTTCAAGCAAAAATATCATCTATCTAGATTTTTCTTTGACTAATTAATTCAATTTCTAATAATATACTTTAATTTAATTTATTTTAAATTAATCAATAAATGAAAAAATCATTGATTTAAGTTGATCCAAGAATTAATTAAAATAAATAATTAATTGACAACTTAATCTATTTTTCAAGATAAAATTCGAAATTCTAGCATTTAAGAAATGCAATTTCGAAAATTGATTAATAAAATAAAAAATAAATTTTGAAAATTATTTAAATTTAGTTGAAAAAATAAATTTCAACTAAAAATAATTTTCTTTTTAATTAAATGTCATGAAAAAGAAATATTTAAGTATGATGATTAAATCAACTTAGATATTTTATTTTCAAATTAATTAAATGTATTAAATTCAAGAAATAAATAATTAAGTGTAGAGAAGGCTTAATTATTAATCTCTAGTTTAATACTAGGAAAAATATACTTAAAATAAATTGTACCAAAATTAATTATATAAATAATTAATTTCACAATTTATAATATTTTCCTATTTAATATTAGAAATAATAAGTAGTCTAGAGATAACTATCTAGAAAATATCTTATTTGACTAAGTATCTTTTCCACAAAATTTGAAAAAATATCTAATTTAAGTCGTATTAGAAAAAATCTAGAACCTAAATATTTTTCAAATTTAAATTTAATTAAATATCAAAAATTAAGTTGTAACCACTTAATTTGAAAATATTCCATTTTAAGTTAATATTCGAAAAGATATTAACTTAAAAAATATCTAAAGAATCTTAATAACCAATGCCTAAAATTCCTCAACTTAATTTTGAAATTTGAAATTCAAAAGATATTCAGATTTAAGTTGGTTAGTTGAAGATAACTAAATATCAACTTAAATAGGAATATTTAATGAAAAATTTAAATTAAGTTCCAGAAAGAATCTAGATGGTTATAATTCTATATTTAATTAAATACAAGAAAATACATATAGTTTAGCTTAGAATATAAAATTCCTTAAACTATATTTTTCTTAAATTAATTTCAAAATAAATGAAATTAATTATGTTGCTAATCAATTTTATTAGGTTAAACTAGTTTAATTAACCTAGTACGATCATTCAAATCGAGCAAATGGGCCTTCACAATTGGGGTAGTTTGTGTGAGGGGGTGCTGGGTTCAGTATGTCGTACCCACTTCTATGGCTCCCAACTCTCACACAAGGCCCAAAAGAGAGGAATTTAACCTTAATAAGAACAACTGTTATTAATTGAATAGGCCCAAAAACTAAATGGGCCTAAATAAATTCTATCAATAACTATGATAATTTATTTTAGCAACATTAACCTATATGCATCTATAATAAAATTAAACACATAGGCTCACACAGGCACACTTTGGATGGGTCCTATCATGTTCTTAGGTCATACACGAGATGAAAGAAGATTGTAAATATACATTACAAATTATTATCTTGACCAAGGGAGCCATCAGATCATTAGATCTGGCAAAAAGTAACCATGGCTATTTGCAATCAAGTAATAATAGGTTTTAAAAAACTTACAAACAAGCTAAAACACATACTCCTGCAACAGGGTTAGCTGGATAGTTGGATGTAGGATTTATTTAATTTTAAATAAATATTTAATTTCGAAATTAATTAATTAAATAAATAAAAAAAATTAAAAAAAATTTCGAAAATTTTTAAAAAAATTTAAAAAAAATTCGAAATTTAAAAAAAATTAAAATTAAACCTACAATTTTTGAAAAATTAGGTTTCAACCAACCTAAATATCATTTCAAAAATTTGCTAACTACTTTTAAATTTTAAATGTTATTTTATAAATAAAAATTAAATAAAAATTAGAAAAGATAAATAAATATCTTTTTCAAATTTTTAAATATAATTTAAATAAATAAAATAACAAAATTTAAAAAAATTAGCAAAATATCTTATATCTATTTAAAATTACATGATTATAAATATCTTATTTTAAATTTAAATATGGTCAAAATATCTAAAAAGATTTAATTAAAAAATCTTAAAAGATAAGATATTTTTAAAATATCTTAAAAGATATTATAAATATCTTTAAAAGATAAGATATTTTTAAATATCTTAAAAGATATTATAAATATCTTAAAAGATATTATAAATATCTTAAAATATCTGACCTTAAATTTAAAAAAATATAATCAAATTTAAAAATAAGATAGATTTTTAAGCAAAAAGATAAATACTAATTCTATTCAAATTCAAATTACACTAATATCTTGAATTAAATTAAAAAAATTTAAATTAATTCAAAATGATAATTAGAATTGAATTAGGAATAGTAATAGTATATATACAAAACCATACAAAAAATTGGAAGTTAATTCCATGAAAAAGTATGAAAAATTGAAGAAAATTGAAAAAATTCGAAACTGTACGGACAGTTCTGCGATCGCAGGAAATTATCAGCAGAGCCCCGATTTTGTCAAATCTTCAAAAAAATCATAACTAATTCAAATAAAATCCAAATTGAGTTCTGTAAAAGGCTAACTTGCTTAATTTTTTCCATACTATCCAATAAAAATAATGCCAGAACCGAAATAACAATTATTTTTCACGAAAATTTCACAATCATCAATCAATCATCAAATAACACTCAATACAACATGATACCATCCAAAGAACATACAAACAATCGTTTTAAAGTCCAAATTACATGTAAGTAAATCAATTACCATGGCTCTGAGGCCAGTTGTTGGATATTATTTTACCAGGATCTTAGATCTACTCACAAGTATGTTTATTAACATCCTAAATATGAACTTTCTAAAACGATGAAATAAACACATATAAAGTTTAAGAAACCTTACATTGGGTGCAGCGGAATATAATGACTCCTTCCGTTCAGATATCTAGCCCTTGATTCCTTTACGTAGCGAGCATTATCAATATCCGAACTCGGATCTCTTTCTCTCGAATCTTTGATGCCGAAACTCCTTTCTTTGATGATCTTTCTTCACGATCTTCCTCACTATGATTGAGGTATCACTTGATGTGTGTGGGCACTACTCATACACTAAGGATTTCGAAATTATCAAGGAAGAAGAGAGAGAGAGTGGTCAGCTAAAGATAGGGAGAGAGAAGGCTCAGTTTTTCTGAATAGAAAAAGTCAGAAGAAAAGTGTAATTTTCCTGAAGCCTTCACTATCTATTTATAGCATTCCTACTAGGGTTAGATTTGAATTATATGGCATTAAAATAATGAAAAAATCAGTTTAAATTTCCTACAAAAGTGGCTGGCCCTAAACTTAGTGGATTGGGCCTTGCTTTTTGCAATTTTGCAATTTTAACACCTTTTGTATCTGATTTTCTCAAAAATGCCAATTTCCTAATTCAACCATTTAAATGCCAATTCTAACTATTTAATAACTATAAATAATTATTAAATAATATTGTCATTTATCATATTTATTAATTGAACCATACAAAGTATCATAATTAACAAATATGCCCCTATAAACTCTTTCTTTACAATTTCGCCCTTACTTAGTGAAAAATTCACAAATAGACATAGTCTAATTTGAGAATTATAATTGATTAATCAAAACCAATTACATGAGTCTTACAAGCAATTTTATCTCAACTAGTGGGGGGACCATGGGTCTATATAACCGAGCTTCCAATAAGTAGATCAAGAATTTAGCACTAAAATTCACTAACTTATTAATTCTTCGTTGAATCCACGCATAGAACTTAGAATTGCACTCTCAGTATATAGAATGCTCTATATGTTCCACCATATAGACACATCATTAGTTATCCATTGTTATAATCCTAATGTGATCAATGATCCTCTATATGAATGATCTACACTGTAAAGGGATTAAATTACCGTTACACCCTACAATGTATTTATTCCTTAAAACACTTGACCCCGTATAAATGATATTTCAGCTAATGTGAAATGAGTACTCCACCATTTATGTTCGTTTGGTCAAGCTCGAAGGAGATCATCCTTTGCTTACTATTCGCCAGATAGAAGCTATAGATTCCATGTTTATGATAGCGCTCCCACTCAATTGCACTACCGTGTTCCCAAAATGTACGTATCACCCTGACCTAAAAGTAGGCTTAACTAACAAATCAAAGAACACGAATAGCCTTTCAAGATTGAGCCTAATCATATCAGGGATTAAGATCATTTGATCTAGGATCAACTTGGCGATATTGACTTGAATAGATATTACGGTAAGTTTAATAAATCTAAGTCAAAGTTCAATATCGGTCCCTTCCGATGCATACTCCATGCATCCAACCTAAGCTTTACTTTAACCAATGTTCTGGAAAGAACATAGTATTTCTCCAAATACAAGTAAACTCTTGTTGTAGATTATCATATCAGTAAAACCCTGTGTCTGATAAATCTAGGAAACTTTATTCACATAGTCATGTTTACTTTCCAATGTGTTGACGGCACAATAAACACGATCAAGTATGTGAAAAGGGTTTCAGATGAATTTATACATTATGTACATATAATCAAGAAATAAATCATGTGAACCATGCAACATTAAATGTTGTTTCTGATCTATATTAATAAGTAAATTTGATTATATTGAAATGAGTTTTATTTAGGGCATTAAACCCAACAGTAAACACTGAATTACTTCTCTCTTTAGCTTCCTTGTGCCCTAGTGATTCATTTGAAGCTTTTGATAAAGAAAGGTTGATCCGATTTGCTGAGTATTACCCTAGAGATTTTTCTACTTTTGAGCTTACCATGCTCGATAATCAACTTGAAACTTACATTCTTGATGTAAGTTCCACTGAGAATTTCTTGGGTTTGAAAAGTATTGGCGATCTCGCTGAAAAAATGGTTGAGACAAAGAAGCATATTGTTTATCCTCTAGTGTATCGACTAATTACATTAGCATTGATTCTACCTGTTGTTACTGCTACAGTGGAGAGAGTATTTTCTTCTATGAATATTTTGAAAAGTAGATTGCGCAATCGAATGGGAGATCAATTTATGAATGATTGTTTACTTGTGTACATTGAGAAAGACATCTTCAATAGTCTTGACAATGAAGTCATCATGCAGCGATTTCAAAACATGAAAAGTCGTCGAGGCAGATTGTAATTTTTATTTTATTTTTTTATGACAATGTTTTATTTTATTTTGTTGAAGATGAAAATTTGAAAAGATACATTTATCAGTTATTTTTATTAGTTTTGACTCAATATTTATTCAAGCCCTCACTGAGCCAAATTTCTGGCTTCGTCACTGCCTGCATCGATAGGGGTAGCTGGAGCATCCTCGTAAGGATCATACCCGTCAGGAAAGACCTCATCATCTCCACCCATAGCAGATGGTGATGGTGATGCAGCTGCTAGTAGGGGTGATGCATCTATTGGGGGTTCCGGTGCTGAAGTTGTCGTTGGCGTACAATGCAACATGCTCTATATAGTTCTAAGTTACTCCATAATCAAGTTTTGACCACCCTTCAGCTCTATATGGCTATTTTGATATGCTTCGTTCAGCTCGGTATGACAAGCGTACAAACCTTTCTGGTCAGCCTCGATCCTGTCCAACCTCCCCACTAATTCCCTTTACTCGGCACCACCGAGGCCTGATGAAGATGATGCACTGGGCTGAAGGTCTGAAGCAGTGACCTAAAAAAATATATACCAAAAAAATACGGTAAGCATGCAGTAATATAAAAAATCAACTACATAAATATCGACATCATGTCGACAACATGTTGATATGTCATCGACAATGTAACAAATAACACAATAAAGTACAAGTCGAAACACTTATCAACATGTCGATATCATATTGAAACTAAAAACCAAACAATGTCGACAACACGTCGATATCATATCGGCAACACTCAATATAATACCACAAAAAAATGACAAACATAGTTGTTGATAACCTGTCAACATCATGTCGATATCATATCGACATACATGTACGACAAGTTTAATTAACACAGTAAACACAACTAACTAAGTAAATTACAATCTATGTAATTCACAACAACTAACTAATAAATCACAATTAATTCCAATCAATAATCATAAAAAAAAAAAGTTAAAAAAATGGTACCTGAGTATCTGTCTTAGGCAAAGAAGCATTTTCAACATATTCTGCTGCTTTTTCTGCTTGTCTTCTAAAAACGGCTGGATCTTGGGTGTCCTCCTCAGCCTGTGTAGGATCCACCCCACCAATCAGGTTCTCCACACCATCGTAAGAGATGGTCCTCACATATTCCTCCTCTTCTGTGCGTGGAAGTAACCTCTTCATCACTTTAAGATACTATTTAAGATTCCAAAAATATAAGAGAAAAATAATTTAGTATTTATTACAAGCACTAATCTTAAATAATTACTATAAACATAAGAGCAACTCATACCCGTCTAGAAAATAATGCATTGAGGTCCTTCTTCGCTATATCACCCTTGCTCGTCCAGCTAAGCATCCTGGGAAACCAAATCCCATGATTCGTGCCATACCTCTTCCCAACCTCTAAAATGGCCTCATACGCCCAATATTGTACTACAGGTGCGAAGCTATAAGCTGTGTATTTGCACTCATATTGAACTTCCAAACTCAGCTTCTTCTCGTAGTTGACCTTCTGTTTCACCATGTCCTTTTGAAGCGAGTGCATAAGTTTGGCGAATGAGTGCTTTCCCCAAGGAATCTAGAAGAAGAACTCTGGATCTTTGACATATCTAAGCATGTCGACCGTAATCAGCGCGTTTGCCTCGCGACCTAGTAGCACTACCTTAACAAACAAGCACAAGCCAAACTTGTACAAGTCTTCCGGGTTCTGACAGTTTGTGAACCTATCTTGGAGTGCTTCTGTCTTCACACTATCAGACTGGTTGAAATATTTGTTGATCAATCGGTCTGACCCTAAGCGAGCAACATGCGTAACCTTCTCCTCTTCTGTTGGCCCCGAGAAAAAGTTCAGGCCTATAATGAGGGCAAACTCAACCACTCTGAATCTGAGCTCCTTCCGACCAATGTAAAACTGCATGTGCAAATCCTCCTCAACATCAACCTTCATCTTGTGGAGAATATCAGGGGTACGACATTCCAAAAGTTGCCAAAACGGTTTTATTTCACCGTGTTATTCAAATTGTACTCCTCAAACCAAGACTTAATATTTGCAAAAGCACCGGTGCCTCTATATGTCATACGACCTGTAAAATGCTCAGATGCTGGAACTATGAGTCTTGGAGCAATCTGAAACAATATATAACAAAAAAAATATTACTGATGCCCTCAAAAAAAAATTATCGACATTATCACACTTAGAAATTACAGAACAATTAAATCACATTATCGATAACATATCGACAAGCTATCGACATTCCAACAATATGATCACACTTATTCAAAAAAACAAAATTGTCGACATCATGTCGATATTATCCCACTTAGCAATCACAGAAAACTATTAACTCACATTGTCGGCAACATATCGACATCCTGTCAACAAATTATCGACATTCCAACAATATTATCACACTTATTTGAAAAAAACAAAATTGTCAACAAAATATCGATATAATTCTGTCGATATTATCACACTTAGCAATTACAGAAAACAATTAAATTACATTTTCAACAACATATCGATATCCTGTCGACAAATTCTCGATAAATTAGGTCTTAAAATTATTATACTTATTATATCGACATCCTATCGATACACCTACGACATCCTATCGATATAACAACTAAATTCTTTCAAAAATATATCTTAATCAAAAATATGTCGATAACCTATCGATATACAGTAATAACACACAAAATTCTAATGCTCAAACTACTTTCAATTTTGGTCGACATTATATCGATAACCTATCGATATCTCATCGATAACATTGTTAAAATAAACAAGCACCACTGATGAACATGTAGAAAAATACACATTATCCAAAATCTAAAACAATTCAACTATTTTGAAGAACATACACAAATTCGCATCCAAATCTATGAAAATTATAATTTTTAATAAAAAAAACTTACTCTTTTACTGAGCTTGGTGGTGGCGACGATTTGACTCTGGGTTCTCTTGGTGGTTCGTGGTCGTGATGGTGGTGGTTGTGGTGGTTGTGGGTCGTCGTGGGTCAACGTCGTTCTCTGTGGATCGTCGTGGGTCGTCTTCGTCGTCGTGGGTCGCCTGCAGTAAATGGAGAGAGAGAGAGAGATAGAGAGGGAGAAACAGATGGTGGTTGGATGGAGTGGGTTTAGGCATTTGGGGTGGGTTTCTATCACATCGGTTGTGATTCTTGGTGTGGTGGAGAGAGAGAACGACGAAGAGAGAGAGGAGGAAAAGAGAGAAGAGGAAGAGAGAGAGACAGTTAGGGAGGGAAAATTAAATAAAAGAGTATTTTGGGTAGTTTAGAAAAATAATAGTATTATTTTGTACAAACTAGTGGAAGGTATTAATTTTGATATTAGGGTTTTATTATGAGTAAATAGTGAAATTTTTCTTTTGAAAATGATACCGATGCACATGTAATTTTTTGGTGTTTTTTTTTTCACAAAGTATATGGAAGCAAATGGGTTTCTCGTTTCTTGCAAGCCCAAAAGAGGATTTTACTTTCAAATGAGTATTACTGTATGGAGGGCAATATGGTTTAAAAGAAATAAGAATATTTATAGAAGAGTTGCAAGAACCTCACATCAAATTAGGATATGAATATCTTCCTATTATGATGAAATATGTCGAGAAAGGAAAAAAACTAAGAAAGAAAGCTCAGTTCGACACACTAGTGAGCAAAGTAATGCAAAGGCAGAAGTCTTTAGTTATAAACTTTATGTGGACGCAATGATGTCAACTCCTCAAAATGTGATTGAATTTGGAGCAACTATTTTCTCATTAAATAAACAAATAAAGGCAGTCTTATCACTATTACAAGATAACTCATTCTACATATAATAAGTATTATGTTGTTCTTATGATCCTACCTACAAATTACAAATATATGTAGTAAATATCAATTTGTTATAAATATTAATAATTATGTGGATGTCCAAATCTTTTATTTATTACCATGAATTGTAATCAACATTCCTCTTTTCCTTAGTTTCCCTTTTTCTTAGTTTCTTAATATCTCACTCTTGTATTTGTATAAATAGGGGTTCACCCCATTGGAATAAATAACTGAGAAATTCTCATTCACTTTCTCTTTCTCTCTTCATCTTCTTCTTCTTTCTTCTCATCTACTTTATATTATTTTATATTATTTTATAACACGTTATCAGCACGAGTCTCTGCCCAAGCTTCAAGCATGAGTCTCTGCCCAAGTCCCAATGTAAGTATCTTGTTAAAGTTCTTGAATTGTTTCAAAGTCAAAATACACTAAATATATATTTATATATATACTCCTCTGACTGAAACAATTTCAAGAATCATTTAGTTTCTTTTTCCTTTTTATCTATATATTATATATGTATGTATATATTTTTATATATTTATTATTGATTCATATATATATACATATTATGTACTTATCATTCATAATATTTACAATATATGTTTGTCTATGATATGATAGAGAAAATCTATATAAATTATACATATATCCAGAAAGATTATGTATCATCGATAAAATATTGCATATATCTTGAAGATTATGCATCATCGATAAAATATTGCATATATCCTGAAGATTATGCATCATCGATAAAATATTGCATATATCCTGAAGATAATGCATCATCGATAAAATATTGCATATATCCTGAAGATTATGCATCCTCGATAAAATATCGCATATATCCTGATGATTATGCGTCCTCAATAAAATCTTGCATATATCCTGAAGATTATGCAAATGTAATATTCATTATATAGTTGATGGATACATAATGAAAGAGATGAATACATATTTATATATATGTTCTTGTATTCTTTGAGGACAATGAAAAGTAATCTAATATCGATATAGATTTTGACAAACATTTCCTGAAGTAAATGTTTTATATTTATCGAAGAAAAAAAATGATTGTATTTATGTGAATACAACTAAAGAATCATTAAAAATGATTATTATTGATGCAATTTTATAGTGGGTTTTGAATATCCAAAAAGAATGTTAAGAAAATTGCATTGAAACATCAAAGTATAAGAATAACAATGAGCATGACTAATGTTATTTAAATACATGAGACATGTATTTATTGTTCATCATTCCCTGCAGAGAATGATACGAATTGAATTCAACTACTTTTAAAGATTGTTTGTATTAGTCATGTTACTATACATTGTTATTACTTGCAATGTTGGAAATTATTGAATCTGACATATATTAAAGATTAAATTTTGCATACATCTTGGAGACTATGCAAAAATTGCATTCATATATTCTTTGAAATATTGTGAAAGAAATTGTTGAGTAATTTCTTTTTATATATGAACAAGTAATAAATTTTTAAGAAATTTATAATAATGTTCTACTTGTTCAACGTCATTCCCCGAAGTGAATGTAATGATTTTAAATAATCAATGGCATTGTTTGCTACTCAAATATTTCCAGAAGAAATTGGAAACAACCAAAAGATGAAATACCACACACAATCAAAGTGCATGAAATCTATATATCATGTGTGGAATTGAATAATAGTGGTCGCGTACCTGTAGTACGGACACACTTATAATCAAGATAAAAGTATACTTGATTATTTAATAGAATATGAATTGTACAAACTTATTGTACATTTAGAATATTTAAATATCATTCCCTAAAGAGAATGAATAGACATGAAATTCTATTTCAAAGAATATAGATTTCACATATATTGGCAATGCCAAAAGCAAATTAATATATACATATTTTATTATTTCTTGAAATCAATAGTTTCAAACTATTGTTGGTACATGATATGTAAATATATAGTTACTATATAATTCAGTTTGCATATTTCCAAAAGTGGATACATAATTTGCTAATATTTGTTAGTGATCCAATATAATCAAAGTGATAAAGAATCACAAAATGATTAGTTGAAAAGCTTCCTGAAGAAGTCTTACATACAATTGCTACTTTGAGTAGTAAAATATATTTGTATGTACCTAGATGTATAACTTTTATCTAGTTATGAAAGTATAATAAGAAATAACTTATTATATGTACTGGTTGTACATTTAAATATATAATATATCAAGTCATGATAATTAGACTGATGAATAGTCTATTAATAAATTAGACGACTTGTTAAAAAGATACCAGGAAACATGAATGATATATTATGGTTATATCTATTTGACCATTATAACAACATGATGAAGTTGTCATGTACATTTTATATTATACACATCATTGAATTGATGATAGTGATTCCTGAAGAAATATAAAGTTTGATAAACATAATAGTGACTCCTGAAGAGTGTATATGTTTTGGAGAATAATATAATTATACTATTCGTGTATATAAAATGAAACTTGTAATGATTATGTTGTAATGAATTTACATTACCTTTTGAAAGTTTCATTGAAATACAAATTATAGTGAACCTGAAGTTCATGAATTGAATTTTTTGACATGATCAATCATATGCAATAAATTGTCAAAGAATTTGACTAAATTTTGTTGAAGAACCAGAAGATTCTTCTCATTGTTAATTTATAAGGCTCAAAAGAAGAATGTGCATATATTTGCACATAGAAAATATTTAAATTATATTTCTTTAACAGTCTTGAGCCATTATTAGATTTTTATTGCATAGTTTCTTATCGATGTGATAAGATTATATGATCATGCATTTACAAAATGTATAAATTTATGTATTTCTAATTATACACGCATGACTCATTCTTAGAAATGAATTAAGTTCATAAGTATTGAACTTGAAACTGAAGTTATTGAACCTGAAGTTCAATGTCATATAATATATATGAGTTTAAATAGATATTGATTCATTGTGATATATTGAAATCCCTACAGAGTATTAATATTATTAGATATCACAATTTCTTAAAATTCTCTCGATCAGGGGGAGAGAAGCAGCTGGGATCGATGATAATTTCTGAAAAATGATCCTTGCACAAAGTGTATAAGAACGATATAGTTCAAAATGATATATACCAAGCGCAAATCAATATTACTCAAAGTTGAGATAGAATGAGTTGAAAACGCCTGAAGCGTAAATGAACAATATAGAAATTATTAGTAAATGTTCATTTGATTTGCCCTGAAGTTGTTAAATCTAGAGGTACTCATGGAGATACCTTAATGTTATAAAGTATTAAAATGATAACCGTGATGAAAACGGTACTCGAAGAGACTCCCAAGAGAAGTTAGACATAACACATTTAATCATAATTGAATCCCTAAAGTGATTCGTTATAGGTACCTATAAATGATAAACATATTTGAAAATATGTAATTTAAAGAGATCTCTATAAGTTATGTCAATATGGGAGGAAATTATCATTTATTGAAATTTTTGTCGACAATAAATATTGAATGTGTGCATATGCAATAAACTAACATGAGATAGCAAGGATCATTGTATTAGATTTGTCGAGAATTATCGACATACATTTTGATTTTTGGCCAAAATATTATGACGCAATCCAGGCAAATTTACTCACATAAAGTGAAGTAAGACCTGTAGGGTGTGCAAATAAATATTTCTAATGAGAAATTTGCATATATGTATTTGTACATAATGAATTGTTGTACAAAGTTTGCATAGACATGAGATTGATTGAAGTAAGGCTTAAATATTGAGAAAATATAATCATTATTTGATTATAGCCTGGAATATATTTTATGAGGATTTATAAGCGTCACATAAATGTTGCAACAAAAGGTTATTTATTTGGAGCTCCTAATATAGTGAGAATTTGAAATAAGCCTTATCTAAAAATTCTAGAAGAATTTAATACATGTCTTAAGTGATATAAATTCTAAGTCGCGCGCACTATATGACAAAGATCTTTGTATGAAATAAGGACATGTAAGTAAATTATTGTTTGAAAAATACGTATGGTTGTCTATGCAGTATAAATACATAAATTATACTTTGTGATAGACTCTTGAAGAGTTTTTGATTAATTGAAGAACAAACTTTTATTTCTTTTGTATATCGAGAAATATTAAATGTATAAAGTTTGTTCATTAGTATTGAAGTCCTGAAGTACTTCATATGTATTAAGAATTATAGATATATGATCATTTGATATGAAAATTAAGATCACACAACAAGATGGAATAAATATATGGCCTTGGAGTACCATCATTGTCACAAATGAAAATTTGTAGTACCATTAATGTGTTATGTTCATATCTACTTGAAATTTTAAATTTTCGTATGAACAAAGTTGTGTACACACATGAATGATACAATTAGTTGGATAAAGACTAATGTTCCACGAACCCCTCATCTATAATTTAGAAGTCCATGCATACTCTGAAAGAGTTATAGAAAATATATGATCAAAGATTATATATTGTGATATTTTAAAAGTGATAACAATAATCTTATGAGATATATTATCACCAAAAGAATTATGGATCATATGTGCATGAGGGGGAGACATATTCATGTTGCACTCTTTTTTCCTTAGTTCAGGTTTTGTCCCAATGGGTTTTCCTGGCAAGGTTTTTAACGAGGCAACTTGCAAATAATTATGAATATGAAATATATATTGTACTCTTTTCCCTAGCTCAGATTTTGTCCCACTGGGTTTTTCTGGCAAGGTTTTTAACGAGGCAACTATAAATCATGTTAACATACTTGCATTTTATGAAGCAAGTAGAGAATGTGTGTGAGTGAGATCATTGACATAGCATATTCGGGAAACATATGGATTGCACTCAATAAAGAAGTATCAACCCAAGCAATTCTCTATGGATAATACTGCTTGCATCGTTCAACTAAAAGGAGGTACATTGAAGGAGATAGAGTTAGAACACATTTAATCAAGTGTCAATCTTGTAAACTTATTCACAAAGTTAATCAAGTGTCAATCTTGTAAACTTATTCACAAAGTTATTACCAACATCAACATTTGAGAAGACGGCAGATAAGATCGAAATTCGTCGATTAGAAGATCTCCACAAATGCCTAAATGAGGGGGAGTTAGTTTACACTATACTCTTTTTCCTTTGATCAAGTTTTCAGCAAGATTTTTAATAAGGCAGCTATTATGGACATCCAAGGGGGAGTGTTATAAATATTAATAATTATGTGGATGTCCAAATCTTTTATTTATTACCATGAATTGTAATCAACATTCCTCTTTTCCTTAGTTTCCCTTTTTCTTAGTTTCTTAATATCTCACTCTTGTATTTGTATAAATAGGGGTTCACCCCATTGGAATAAATAACTGAGAAATTCTCATTCACTTTCTCTTTCTCTCTTCATCTTCTTCTTCTTTCTTCTCATCTACTTTATATTATTTTATATTATTTTATAACACAATTTAAATTGTTCCTTAAGTATTAACATTATGCTTGCAATTTGAACTTATTAGAAATACAAAAGAATATAATAATAGCAAGTGTGGCTTGATAAAATTATATAATACTGAAGGTAAGAACAATAATTGATGGGACATTTCCTCTATAAGATAATAAGATTAGTCTTCTTATAGTATTAGTTACATTTCAATTTCTTCAAAGTATTTTGTTTATTTTTTTAGGATGTCTAAAACTTTATGGAGACAAGATTTTTATAAATAGAGAGTTTGAAATAGTTTTGTAAAATTTAAATAAATTAATTTTAAATAATTTAAAAGTAAATTTTTATCTAGATAGACTTTAAAGAAATTTAAATAATTTTGTGATATATTTAAAACAAATTTATGATTAGCTTTAGCTTGGTAGGTTGTTAATTTTAAACTATTTTATTCCATTAAAATGTTATCAATAATGGGTCATGTAAAGAGTCAAACCAAAAAGGTTTTCTTTTGGTAATCGACTCTTTTACAATTTTTTTATAATGATTTTTAGGGTTGAAAATTAAAAGTACTTATTGGTTTTAAAATATTTTGTTGCAAGTTTCTTTTAGAAGTAGTGCTACTGGTAGGTTTGTGTTGGGTTCAAGATGTGGGACTTCTAGTAGAAAACGTGTTTTGAGACACTACAACAGTTTTCCTTAATACCGGCGGAGGCATCCGCCGGTATTAATAGGCCAGACCGCCGGTAATAATTAATACCGGCGGAATCCGCCGGTAATTATCTGCCGGGAATAATTGGTCGCTATTAATGGTTATTAGCGACGAAAATGGTATTCCGCCGGTAATAATATTAATACCGGCGGATTAATAGCGGTGGGGTCCGCCGGTATTAATGTCTGCACTTTTACACGCAGATGCATTAATACCGGCGGACCCCAATCATTGTTCCGCCGGTATTAATATTTTTAAATATTAAAAAAAAATTCTAATTATTTAACATAATTAAATTAATTATAATAATTATTTTTATATATAATAATTATTTCATAAATATATTATTAATTAGAAATAAAACATTAAAATTAAGAAATTAAACATTAAAATTAATTTGTCCATTACAATATAAAGTATATTATCTTAAATAAAAGTAGAAAATTGTCTATAAATAAACTTTAAAACATAAAAATTGACATAATTAAAAAAACCTAACTATCATTTCAAATCAGTATACTCTAAAAATTCATCTGCATTCGAGCTAAGTCTTGAACCATCAAGATTATCACGGGATTGAGCAGGCGGGGTATGGTAATAAGGTTGTCTAGTCTGCGGGGTAAGATCTCCACATATTGTCGAGCCTGCGGGCGAACCGAAATTGGTTGTTGCTGTTGTTGCTGACTCTGCGCACTGAAAAACTGACCATACATAGGCTGTTGTGGAGATCCTCCCATTTGACTCTGCGCACTGAAGCCCGAACATGTACGATTTCGTAAAGTGGTCCAAGACTTGTCGATTGTCATCTAAAATTTTATGAAGACATAAGATTTAATAGTATAAAGACAAATTGAATGATAAAATTTTATGCTATTTTATGATATTGTATGCTATTTTATGATATCTTATGATATTTTATTAAAAATTTTACATTATTATTTTATTATAACTTACACAATTATTTATATATTATTATAATATTAAAATTCATTATTAATTATATTTTATATTGTTAACTTTTAAATGAATATTATTTAAAAATATTTTCCTATATTGACACTTTTTTTTTAAATAAAATTATAATTAAAACCGTAAAAAATATTTTTTATTCTTTACCTCAAAATATTTTTTTTTTGTTTTTATATTTTTTTAAGGTAAATATTACACTAAAATTTTCATTTATTAAATTTTTTTTAATTTTAAAAAAATACATTATTATTATTAATATTTATTTTTCACATATTTAAATGTTAAAATTTAATTATTTAATTAATTTTTTTTATATTTAATTATTAAGTATTTATTTCATAAAATTTTTTTGTAACTTAAATTTTGATTATTAAAAAAATTATAATTTAAATTTTCAAATCTTATTTAATAATTTACATAAAAAAGTTTATTTTTTTATGTTTTATATTCATAAAAATTAATTATATTTTTTTTATATTTATATCATTAATGTTAAAAAATATTTTACTTAAAAGTATTTTTTTCAATAGTATAGATTTATCCTAATTTTTTTATTACATTTTTTAAAAATAATCAATTGTATATCAATTTTTATACATATTTACAAGTTATTTATTATTCTAAAATATTAATGATATAAAATTTCTTGAGAAAATTAAATACTAAACTCTATAAATTACATTTACTATCACATAATATATATAACAGTCTATTAAATATACACTGTATATACTGTACTGTATATACTGTATACACATTATATACTGTATAAATTGTAATACACAGTGTATAAACTGACAATATATACACTATACAATATACAATACACAGTATATATATACAAAATATATAATATACAATATACAGTATACACAAAACAACAATTAAAATTACACTAAACTATAAATCCTAAATCTCTATGAATATATAATATATAAGAGTATATATAAAATTTTCAAACATAACACATATACATATATCATATTTTTTACAGAAAAAAATTATTTTTATGAGATATATACACAAATATTGTAAGAACTAACCTCTAAATATTTAGACCACCGACCGATCTCGACGTTTTACTCAGAAATCTCCTCCCCACCGATTATTTATCTCAAACTTTAAAGATGGAGAAAAAATTAAATATTAAGAAAAATAAAATAACAATATGTAAAAAAGATAAAAAAGAAAAACGAAATATATTACCGGTGCACTGGAGCTTACAGGCGCTGCACTAGTGGTGGACGGGCGACGCACTAGCGGTGCCGGGGAAAAAAGGCCGGAGAAGGGGCGGACTGTGTTTGAAAACGGGGAAGGGGGAAAGGTGGATGTTAAATGCCAAAATATTACATATTTTATAGTGTAAAAATACAAAATAAAATTAATTCTTTATAATATTTTCAAGAAATTAATGCAATATATTATTATATTGAAAATATTTTATTTAAGATTAATTTTATCTTTGTTTATAAATAATAATAGTATTTATGGCATAATTGAGAAAAAGAAAAATAAAAAGTTAAGAAAATGCATTGTATTTATTTAAAGAAATACAAATTAATTAAATTTTAAATAAATATTTTCATTAAAATTATTGTGATATATTTTATGTTAAAAATATTTTGTTTGGATTTAATTTTGTTTGTGTTTGATTGAGAAAATAGCATTTGTGAAAAGAAAGGAAAAGAAAAAGAAAAATGGTAAAAATGTGATCCAAAGCAATGAAAAATGGCATTTTTGAAGCCCAAAAGAGAGCACAAAAGGACAAAAGCCCATTTGGCCCTCTTTCTCTCCCAGCCAACAGCCACGACACGTGGCGGTCTCCCATTCGCGCGCAGAAGCCCAGCAGGAGCCTGACCCCAGCCGCCTCTCTCTGCTCCCACGCGCGCGTGACGCGCACGGCTTCTCCTTAGCCGTGCGTGCGCGCCACTTCCCAGGCGCGCGAGTGGTTCTCCTCTGGTCCGATTCCCTTCAGCCCAAAGTAGCTTCAGCCACTTTCCACGTGGCATTCTCTCGTCTCTCCACGTGTCCACATGCATCCAATCCGACAGTGACACGTGGCACTCCGAATTAAGTTATTTTTATTACATTTTTACCCACTTGCAATTTGTAATAAGTTTAATTGCACATTAGTCCTTCTACCCTTCTATAAATAGAAGCTTAGGTTTTTAGAATTCAGTTACAGTTTCAGTTTCAGACAGAAAATCCAGAGAAAACGCTCAGAGCGCTCAGTGTTAGTTTACCGCTTTCTTAGTTAATTTTCTTATGGGTTTCTAAGTTCCCTTATTATTAAGGAGGACGATGAAACCTAGTGTATTTAATTAAGTATTTATTTTTATTTTTGATTCTCATTATAATATATGCTTATGATTTTCGCTTCTTAAAATAATTTTCTTTCATCTTTAATATCAAGTATTTTTGATAGTTAGAAATTATTTATGCTTGGTTCCATATTTTATTAAAAATAATATTCTTTGATTTTTTGTATTTACATTAAATTGTTTCACATTTAATGCTTAGAAGTTATAATTTTAAAGCGAAGGAAAATCTATTTTTTTTATTAGAAAATAATTGGTTTGATTACTGATTAAATTATGAGAATCAATATAAACATAAATATTTTTATATACATTAAGTGGATTCTGAACCCTTGATAATATCCTAAAATATTTCTGAAAATATCTGTTACTGTCATTTTTATCATTTAAACACTTTATTTTATTTTGTTACCAAAAACCTCACCATTTTCGGAACTAGGTTAGAGTTTTATTAGCTTAGATTAAATAAGTATTTTCTTCGATTTCACGCAATTCCCATGGGTTCGACCTCGTTCTTCACAATCTCCATACTACAATAAAGATTCGTGCGCTTGCGAGTTGATAAATGTAAAACGTACCATTTTGGTATACAACAAGTTTTTGGCGCCGTTGCCGGGGAACTGCAAGAAGAAAAACTACTTTAATTCAGGTTGGTATAATTCTTCTACTAGTTATTATATTATATATATTATATATTACGTTTCTTAATAGTGAAGTAAGATTTATATATATATAATTATATATTATTATTATTATTATTAATATTATTATTATTATTATTATATATTACAGTAAGTAACGTAAGTTACTTACTGTTAATTATTTTTATATATATAAATTTATATTATATTATTATATATACATTACTTAACTATTAAGAAAAGCATATTATTAATATAATTATATATTATAAATTATAATTAATATTAATATTTATATTTCTGTCAAATATATATCTATATTATTTATTTCCCGCTATATTTTAAATTCAGTCTTTATTTCTGCACATATATTAATATTAGTATTTATATTTCTGTCAAATATACATATTATTTATTTCCCGCTATATTTTAAATTCAGTCTTTATTTACGCAATTATATGGTAGGCACCGCCTCCTAATTTTTTCATGTTATTTTAATTTTTGTGATACTTAGTGTATGATTCGCTGGGAACGAAATTCTAAAAATCGTTTGGTAAAAAGAAAATTATTGTGGGTTGAAATTAAAAGTGAAAATTCTGACATCATGGAACCAAATCAAGTAAATGTGGAAGAAAAAACTCTTATTGATCATTTTTCTCCAATTTCTGCTAATCCACCATCATGCATTATTTTTCCTGAAACAAATGCTACACATTTTGAGCTGAAACCTTCCATAATTCAACTTTTGCCATCTTTTTATGGGTTAGGTAAAGAGGATCCATACATGCATGTAAAAGATTTTTTAGAAATTTGCTCTACTTTTAGATTTCAAAATTTTTCTGATGAATCTGTTAGGCTTAGACTTTTTCCATTCTCATTAAAAGATAAGTCTAAAGCCTGGTTAAATTCACTCCCAGCCCGATCCATTTCTACTTGGGATGAATTAGTTAATAAATTTTTGTCCAAATTTTTTCCCATGTCTAAAACGGATAATATTAGGAGAGAAATCTCCGAATTTTATCAGAAAGATCACGAAGAATTTTATGAATGTTGGGAAAGATTTAAAGATTTATTGCTAAAATGTCCACACCATGGTTTTGAAAAATGGAGATTGGTAAAATACTTTTATGATGGATTATCTCCCTCAAACCGACAAATGGTACAATCAATGCACACTGGAAAATTTTTGCAATTTAGAGGGGATGAGGCTTGGGAGTCTCTTGAGAATCTTTCTGTAAATTCTCAACAGTGGAATTGCCAAGATCCTAGATCGAAAGCTTCCAACACACCTAAGAGAGGTGGAATTTACGATGTCAAAGATGACGTAGATATTAAAACATCATTAGCAAATCTAACTAGGAGAGTTGAAGCTATGTCATTAAGTCAATCCATGAATACTCCTATACATAGGAATGAAATTTGTTCCTTATGCTATAGTACAAGTCATAGTGCCCAGTCATGTCCATCATTGCCTATATACCAAGAGGCATTTTCTGAAGAAGTAAACGCTCTTCAAACTTATGGGAAATCATCTGATAGCCCATTTTCTCAATCCTACAATCCAAATTGGAGAAATCATCCAAATTTTTCATGGAGACAGAACCAGCCTCCAATGAATCAAGGGCACCAGTACAACACGCCCAATCAGAGTCAAGCCCAACCTAATATGCCATATCCTCAACAACAAAGAAAACCATCTTTAGAGGATACACTACAACAGTTTATGCAAACCACCCAACAAGCTTTACACACAAATTCTCAATCCCTGTTAAAGCTTGAAACACAAATGGGTCAGCTTGCTACTGCTGTAGCTGAAAGGGAAAAGGGAAAACTTCCCAGTCAACCCATTCCAAATCCAAAGAGTCAGTACGAGGTAAGTACATCTAGACCTGCGAAGAAGCTAAATCAATTTCTATCCTTAGGTCTGGAAAAATAATTGAAAAACCTGATTACATACCTCAAACTGATGCTGAAATAAACAAAGACTCATTGAAAGAAAATGAAAAGAGTCAGCCTGAAAGTTCACATTCCAAAGACTCGGTTGAAGAATCGAGTCAAACTTTACCGTTCATTCCAAAAGCTCCATTCCCACAAAGATTGCTCCCGATCAAAAGAGGTAGTCAGTATGGTGACATCTTAGAGGTATTCAAACAAGTAAGTATAAATATCCCTTTCTTAGATGCCATTAAGCAAATACCTGCCTACTCTAAATTCTTGAAAGATTTGTGTACTGCAAAAAGAAACACAAATGTTCCGAAAAAGGCATTTTTAACGGAACAAGTCAGCTCCATAATTCAATATAAAAGTCTTGTTAAACACAAAGATCCGGGGTGTCCCACCATTCCTTGTATTATTGGTGATCATGTGATTAACAAAGCTTTACTTGATTTAGGAGCTAGTGTGAATTTATTGCCTTATTCTGTTTATAAGCAACTTGGTCTAGGGGAACTGAAACCAACATCTATGACACTTCGCTAGCCGATCGTTCGTGAAAATTCCTAGAGGTGTCATAGAAGATGTTTTGATTAAGGTAGATAAATTTTATTTTCCTGTTGATTTCATTGTTCTTGATACTCATTTTGTTGAAGACATAAGTGCTCAAATTCCGATCATTTTGGGTAGACCATTTTTAGCCACATCAAATGCAATCATCAACTGTCGTAATGGTGTTCTTAAATTATCATTTGGAAATATGACTGTTGAGTTGAATGTTTTTAATGTTGCTAATAAATCTGTTGATTGCGATGATGTATATGAGGTAAATTTTATTGATTCTGTCACACAAGATTTCATGCTAAACAAAGATAATTCTTTTGAAAATTGTGTAAGTCATTTTGGTATGAATTTTGAAAGTTCTTTTGATAGTGTAAATTCTTTGTTAGAGTCTACACCATTGATAAACACAGAAGAGTGGAACACCAAAGTTGAGTCAATTGAACCCTTTCGCCAATTAGAATCACAATCACTCCCTGAACCACCAAAGTTAGATCTAAAGGTTTTACCTGAAGATCTAAAATATGCATTCCTAGGAGAGTCAGAAACCTTCCCTGTTATCATCGCATCTGCGTTAGACAAGAAACAAGAAGAGAAATTGGTACAAGTTCTTAAGAGTCACAAAGAAGCCATAGGGTGGACCATGGCTGACATCAAAGGAATTAGTCCTTCGGTGTGCATGCATCGAATCCATTTAGAAGAAAATGCAAAGCCATCCCGTGAGTGTCAAAGAAGGTTAAATCCAAATATGAAAGAAGTAGTGAGAGATGAAATACTTAAAACATTAGATGTGGGTATTATATACCCAATTTCTGATAGTTCATGGGTCAGTCCGATCCATGTTGTTCCTAAGAAGTCTGGAATTACTGTAGTCAAAAATGCAAACGATGAATTAATCCCCACTAAAATCCAAACTGGATGGAGAGTGTGCATTGACTACAGAAAACTGAATAGCCTCACCAGAAAAGACCATTTCCCATTACCCTTCATTGATCAAATGCTTGAAAGATTAGCTGGTCACGAGTACTACTGTTTTCTCGATGGTTACTCGGGATACAACCAAATCCCGATAGCACCCGAGGATCAAGAAAAGACCACCTTCACATGTCCTTATGGAACATTTGCTTATCGACGCATGTCTTTTGGCTTATGCAATGCACCTGCGACGTTTCAAAGGTGTATGATTGCAATTTTTTCTGATATGGTTGAACATTTTTTGGAAATCTTTATGGATGATTTTTCTATTTATGGATCTTCTTTTGATGAATGTTTACACCACCTGTCTCTTGTCTTGATTCGTTGTAAAGAAAAGAATTTAGTGCTAAATTGGGAAAAATGTCATTTTATGGTAAAACGTGGAATTGTCTTAGGACATGTGATTTCATCTGAGGGAATAGAAGTTGACAAAGCTAAAGTTGATCTTATTTCAAAACTTCCACCACCTAAAACTGTGAAAGAAATTAGATCATTCTTAGGTCACGCCGGTTTCTACCGGAGATTCATAAAAGACTTTAGCAAAATTTCACGGCCTCTGTGCCATTTACTTGGAAAAGATAATGCATTTGTTTTTGATCATGATTGTCATATTGCTTTTGAGAAATTGAAAACTATGCTAACTACTGCACCCATTATTCAACCTCCTGATTGGAACCTTCCTTTTGAAATAATGTGTGATGCTTCTGATTATGCTATAGGAGTTGTCTTAGGGCAAAGAATTGATAAAATACCACATGTTATTTCCTACTCTAGCAAAACTCTAAATGATGCTCAATTAAATTATTCCACAACTGAGAAAGAATTGCTTGCTGTAGTCTTTGCCTTAGAAAAGTTTAGGTCTTATCTGTTAGGATCTAAAATAATTGTTTATTCTGATCATGCTGCTTTAAGATATCTTTTGTCAAAGAAAGATGCAAAATCACGTTTAATCCGTTGGATACTTCTTTTACAAGAGTTTGATCTAGAAATTCGTGATAAAAAAGGGTCTGAAAATGTTGTTGCTGATCACTTATCTAGGCTAGTTATTGAAACTAGTAAAGAGCCTACCCCTATCACCGAAACTTTTCCTGATGAACAATTGATGCATGTTTCTTCTCTGCCTTGGTATGCTGACATTGTAAATTATCTTGTTACTGGTGAAATACCATCTCACTGGTCTAAACAAGATAAAAATAAATTTTATTCTGAGGTGAAAAATTTTATCTGGGATGATCCATACTTGTTTAAATATTGTCCTGATCAGATAGTACGTAGATGTATCCCGAATTGTGATCAAACTAAAATCATATCTTTTTGTCATGATCATGCCTGTGGAGGCCATTTCAGTAGTAAAAAGACTGCTGCAAAAATTTTACAATGTGGTTTTTATTGGCCCACAATTTTTCGTGATACATATGCATACTGTAAAGCCTGTGAACGTTGTCAAAAGTTAGGAAGTCTGTCTAGAAGAAACATGATGCCTTTAAACCCTATTCATATTATTGATGTATTTGATGTTTGGGGTATTGATTTTATGGGACCTTTTCCTAACTCGTTTGGAAATTTGTATATTCTTGTTGGAGTTGATTATGTTTCAAAATGGGTCGAAGCTGTTGCATGTCACACAAACGACCACAAAGTGGTGGTTCGTTTCTTGAAAGAAAATATTTTTTCCCGTTTTGGCACACCACGTGCTATCATTAGTGATGGAGGTACACATTTTTGTAATAAGCCATTTGCACATCTCATGAAAAATTATGGCATTACACACAAAGTCACTACACCATATCATCCTCAAACTAGTGGTCAAGTTGAAATCTCTAATAGGGAAATAAAGCACATCCTAGAAAAAACGATCAACCCAACTAGGAAAGATTGGTCCCTGAGACTAACTGATGCTTTATGGGCATATCGTACTGCATACAGAACTCCCATTGGAATGTCACGGTACCGCCTAGTGTATGGAAAAGCCTCGTCATTTACCTGTAGAGTTAGAGCATAGAGCCTTTTGGGCAATTAAACAACTGAATTTTGCTCTAGACAAAGCTGGAGAGAAAAGAAAGCTCCAATTAAATGAATTGGAAGAACTGAGAAATGATGCTTACGATTGTGCAAAAAGTTACAAAGAACGTACAAAGTTGTATCATTATAAGAACATCTTGCGAAAAGATTTCTCCACTGGTCAGAAAGTTCTTTTATACAACTCTCGCCTTCATCTGTTTCCCGGTAAGTTACGTTCTAAATGGACTGGTCCATTTACTGTTCGTACTGTTTTTCCTCACGGAGCTGTTGAAATTGAAAATTCTAAAACTGGTAACATATTCAAAGTCAATGGACAACGGTTGAAACCATTTTTAGAATTAACACCACCTGAAGTGGAGGAAACACTCCTTCACGATCCAATTTACCAAGGTTAGTGAATTCTTTCACTACTGGTCCTATCTTTAAATTGCTTTCTTTATTTTCAGTATTTTAGTTTATTTTCTGTCATTTGTTTTTTTTTTTTTAGAAAATTAACATCTATCACTGTGCATATTCTCCGTTTTTTTCGGTTCTCATCTCATGTTCTTATCATATACATATTTAGACATTGAGGACACTGTCTCATTTTAGTTGGGGGTACTGAGTATATTCTTGCGTTAAGTTCGATAAATTTCTTACCTTTTTGAAAATTTTGAGTCAAATTCCCGTCGCTAATTATGTGAATAAATAAATATTGTGTTAGACTAGTTTATACTATATTTAGTTACTTAGATAGTAATTCCAGTAAAAATTGCACAAACCAAACATATGATTTGATTGTTTTTAACACATTTAATTGAGAAAAATCTTAAGTTAAAAGCTTTCATTTTTCGTGAGAAGTGAGAATTGAGAAAACGACTTTTTGAACATATATTGATCTTCTGAATTGGTAAAATCGAAATTTTTTGAAATTTGAAAATATGACAATTACTAGAGGGATATTTTTTTTTAGAATTGAGCCTAATTGTAAATTTATTATCTTTATATTTTCTTATCACATGTTGCCTCTTGTAAAAAAAAAAAAAAAATCAAACAAGAGCAACATTTCTCTTTCAGCGTAGCTTGGTCAAAATTCAAAATATACCAAATAAAATTTTGCTACGGTAAATAGTTATTGTGGATATTGCCCTTAAAAAAAAATACATATATATCATATAAAGAGCAATATCTTAGTTTTAATCATTTAGCAAAGTAAAAAATATATATATCGGTAAAAATATATATGCATATATAATATATATATAGAAGAAAAAAAAAATAATATATCATCATCAATCAAAAGAGACTTTGCTATAGTTTATTTTTCGTAAATTTTAGTCACCAAATACAAAAAAAAAAAAAAAAAAAAAAATAAAAAAAAAAAATCGTTGTTTATTTCTTTATTTTGGCTCTAGGTATTGTAATGAAATCCCGAAAGTAACTTGTCATTTGAATTTTAAAATATTTTTGGTTAGCCTATCTATTGGTCAATAGTTGTTTACATTGTTCGTCCTAAAAATCTTTATCCATTTGAGCGTAAATTAATATACCTTTCCAACTCCAAGAGTGACAACCCTTCCTCTTTTCAAATATTTCAATACCTGTGAGGATTTGGAGTTGAGACTTTTTACTTTAAAGATTTTTCAATATTATCTGTGTTATGATTAAAGCAAAGAATATGATTTGAAACACACACACAAAAAATCTGGAATTATATCTATTGTAATTTTTTATATATAGTATTTTCTAGAGTTTACACCAATATTTTATTTTGTTTCGATTAGTCAGAGTTTGTTTGATTTGTTCATTTTGGTAATATTTTGTTATCCGCTTGAATTGCTAGGGACTAGGAATAAGCTAGTTAGGGGTTGTGTTAAATGCCAAAATATTACATATTTTATAGTGTAAAAATACAAAATAAAATTAATTCTTTATAATATTTTCAAGAAATTAATGCAATATATTATTATATTGAAAATATTTTATTTAAGATTAATTTTATCTTTGTTTATAAATAATAATAGTATTTATGGCATAATTGAGAAAAAGAAAAATAAAAAGTTAAGAAAATGCATTGTATTTATTTAAAGAAATACAAATTAATTAAATTTTAAATAAATATTTTCATTAAAATTATTGTGATATATTTTATGTTGAAAATATTTTGTTTGGATTTAATTTTGTTTGTGTTTGATTGAGAAAATAGCATTTGTGAAAAGAAAGGAAAAGAAAAAGAAAAATGGTAAAAATGTGATCCAAAGCAATGAAAAATGGCATTTTTGAAGCCCAAAAGAGAGCACAAAAGGACAAAAGCCCATTTGGCCCTCTTTCTCTCCCAGCCAACAGCCACGACACGTGGCGGTCTCCCATTCGCGCGCAGAAGCCCAGCAGGAGCCCCGACCCCCCGCCTCTCTCGCTCCCACGCGCGCGTGACGCGCACGGCTCTCCTTAGCCGTGCGTGCGCGCCACTTCCCAGGCGCGCGAGTGGTTCTCCTCTGGTCCGATTCCCTTCAGCCCAAAGTAGCTTCAGCCACTTTCCACGTGGCATTCTCTCGTCTCTCCACGTGTCCACATGCATCCAATCCGACAGTGACACGTGGCACTCCGAATTAAGTTATTTTTATTACATTTTTACCCACTTGCAATTTGTAATAAGTTTAATTGCACATTAGTCCTTCTACTCTTCTATAAATAGAAGCTTAGGTTTTTAGAATTCGCCATTCTGAGTTTCGGTTTCGGACAGAAAAACCCAGAGAAAACGCTCAGAGCGCTCAGTGTTAGTTTACCGCTTTCTTAGTTAATTTTCTTATGGGTTTCTAAGTTCCCTTATTATTAAGGAGGACGATGAAACCTAGTGTATTTAATTAAGTATTTATTTTTATTTTTGATTCTCATTATAATATATGCTTATGATTTTCGCTTCTTAAAATAATTTTCTTTCATCTTTAATATCAAGTATTTTTGATAGTTAGAAATTATTTATGCTTGGTTCCATATTTTATTAAAAATAATATTCTTTGATTTTTTGTATTTACATTAAATTGTTTCACATTTAATGCTTAGAAGTTATAATTTTAAAGCGAAGGAAAATCTATTTTTTTTATTAGAAAATAATTGGTTTGATTACTGATTAAATTATGAGAATCAATATAAACATAAATATTTTTATAAACATTAAGTAGATTCTGAACCCTTGATAATATCCTAAAATATTTCTGAAAATATCTGTTACTGTCATTTTTATCATTTAAACACTTTATTTTATTTTGTTACCAAAAACCTCACCATTTTCGGAACTAGGTTAGAGTTTTATTAGCTTAGATTAAATAAGTATTTTCTTCGATTTCACGCAATTCCCATGGGTTCGACCTCGTTCTTCACAATCTCCATACTACAATAAAGATTCGTGCGCTTGCGAGTTGATAAATGTAAAACGTACCATTTTGGTAAACAACAGTGGAATGGGGAAGGTGGAATAGGGAAATGACAAAAATGGTTTTCTGAAATGGGGAGGGGTTTTTATAGATTTTTAATACCGGCGGGACCCGCCGGTATAAATTGGGTTCCGCCGGTATTAATCCAAACGGTCAGAATCCCCATTTAATACCGGCGGGACCCGCCGGTATTAATCCGCCGGCATTAATGTTTTCAAAACTTTGGGCGGCAAAATTCCCGCCCTCTTTTTTCGAGGCGGGATTCCGCCGGTATTAATTCTCATCCGCCGGTATTAATCAATTTAAAATAAAATATTATTTATTTATTTAAAACGTTATTTACTAAATAATTATTACCGGCGGATTACTAATTCCGCCGGTAATACCCCCATTATTAGAGGCGGGTCTGTTCCGCCGGGAATAATACCGCCGGTATTAATCCAAATTCTTGTAGTGAGATTCACTATCTTTGTTCTCAACTTTAGAGGGCGAGACAATGTACATGAATGAATTAGGGGTTATGTTATAATTTTAGATAAGATGAATGAGGTTCCATCTCAGAACCAATTGACAATGGGAGGAGTAGCTCATTCATTATATATCACAATTTATTTTCACACATTAGCAATGTGGGACTAACTCTAATACACCTTCCTCACGTTTGGGTTTGGAAAGTGTGGATATAACGAACGACCTTTAAGAAACCACAAGGTCAAACGTGACATTTGAAAGAATCCCACAATGCCAAATATTGGAAAATTTGTGGGTGTACACGTCGGAAAATTCGTAGATTTTGAAAGAGGTCAAAGACTCCAATACTGAAAATTGGCACACATTGGCTGAAAGGTCCCAAATGGAGGTTAAAGGGGAGATAGCAGAAGTATCTTTTTTGGACTGGCAGCACTTTGGCTCACAACGGATCACAAATGGCTTTTTTGGACTGGTGGCAATTTGGGCTCACAACGGATCACAAGTGGCTCTGATACTATGTTAGAGTTTTGGATAAGATGAATGAGGTTCCATCTCAAAACCAATTGACAATGGGAAGAGTAGCCCATTCATCTTATATATCACAATTTATTTCCACACATTAGTAATGTAAGATTAACTCTAATAGTTATCTTTTTGATATTAAAGTTTTATTGTCTAGCTTTCTTTCTAAAACATCTCTTTCATATCAATCACTTTAATGTTGAGACTTATAGATTAACTAACTATACCTCTAGAATAGATAATGAACTTTCTTAAATAGAAGAAATTTCCCACTTGTATAACTTTTTTTACCAATGTAATTTTAAATACAAACTAAAGTATGATAGTTTCTCTAAAAAAAAACGTATGATAGTCACGTTTTACATAGAGGGAGATATAGATATAGATGTGAAAATATAATATTATCGATCATTAATGCTAAAGTTGAATGTTACAAAATATCTCAAGTATTGACACTTGTCATAAACTTCTACATGACTTATGGTTCACCATGTTCACATTCATAATATGCATTAAACAAGATATAACGTACGCTTGATACCTATTTACTAGTTAGTATAAAACCCATCTATATATTTATATATATACAGAAGAAGGAAGATAAGAACCTTCAAACTTGACTAAAATAATTAACTAATAAGGCATGGAGAGGAAGGTCTTGACAGTGTTGTTGCTCATTGTTGTTCTTATTTCCCGTAAGTTTATATATATAAATACAAATCTTGCTTTGTTCAAGTAATTGGTATATAAATATGTTAGTAATAATCAGGAACGGAGGGACTTTAGCCTATGTGTAGGCTACTAATAATATTGTTTGTATAATAATTTAATTATTGTAACAGATGAAATATCACTGAGTGGAACTGAAGCAAAAACATGTGAAGTGGAAAGTGAAAAATACTCAGGACTTTGCCTATATCGCGACAATTGTGTGGAAATATGCCAAAGTGAGGGCTTTCCATACGGCAAATGCTCCAAGATACGACGTCGTTGCATGTGCCTTAAGCCTTGTGTTTGATATATATGATTATAACAGTACTTACCTACTCTACTCATAAATAATAAGTAAAATAAGATATTAATGTAAGATTAATTTTAGTGCTGCAAAACTAAACCTTTGATCTATACATGGCTATATGGGTATTATTATGTACTGTGTAGTAGAAAATAGAAATCAATGAATGAATAAAAATAAAGTAATAATTTTTTTTTATCTTAAATAATATTCCTATATTATTGCTGATTTAGCAAAAAATATTGTTAATTGTATTAGGAGTTTATTTATATCATATTTCTTTTTTATGTTAATTTATTTTTAGGACTCGTAATTTTTTTTTTATCTTTACTAGTTAATTTTTCAAAAATATTGGTGCCGTTTGGTAACACTTTTGTTTTTTAATCTTTTAATCACAAAATGAAAGTAAAATTTTTGTTTTTAAAAAATTTGTTTTTAAAAAACAAAAATGCGTTCTGTAACCACTTTTGTTTTTCAATTTTAAAAACAAAAAACAAAAGTGTGTTCTATAAAGTTTATTTTTATTTTTATTTTTTGATTTTATTTAAGTCGGGTCTAGGTCCGGGGTTTGATTCGGGTTCAAGTCAAAAGTCGGGTTTAGCGCCAGGGCCGTAGGGAGGGGATTTGGGTCCGGGTCTGGTCCTAATCTAAAAGATTGATTAAGAAAAAAAACTGTTTAAAAAAATATTGAAAGTGATTCTTTTTGTTTTTAAAATTTTGATTTCTAATTATAAAATTGAAAAGTAAAAACAGTTTTATAGAACATGTTTTTGAAAAATATTTTCACTTTTCTACTTTTAAAAACAGAAAACTGATTAAAAAAATGTTACCAAACGCCACCATTATTACTGCAAAAAAAAAAAGTTAAATAATAACAAGAAAAAACAGTATGATATCAACCTCACTACAAAAATAAAGTAGATATCAACAAAGTGATTAACCCGAAATCAACTACGGTCAAAAACATCAAAAAAATTTATTATATATTTTGAAATATATAAATAAAATAAACTAACAATAGTCAATTGATCAAATTATAAAAAATAAAATTTTATATAAACATATTCACTAGTCACCATCATGTTAGGAATTTTTATTTTTTTAATAAATATATTTGTTATTATTATATGAAAATAAGGAGATAGATCATGGAATAAACGTTTTTAAAACTTCTACAAGTGTCCATAGGATTTGTCTGTGTTTACAAATTGATATATTTTTTTATTTTTTATTTTGGTCTGGTTGGTATCTCTTGTGCAATAGCACTGTTGCTAATTATCACTATTCATTCATTATCATTATTACATTTTTCTATTCCCAAATTGATGTTCATTTCTCCTATAATAAATAAATAAATAAAATTAATATTCGTTAATTTATTCAGTAGCATAATTATCATTGTTTTATTTTTTAGAAAATTTGGCTTCATTATGAGAATCTTAAAAGGAAAAAAGAGATGAATAAATTCAGCTAGAACAATAGTTTAGTATAAATGGGGTAGCCACCACCAACTTCCTCTAAAGCTATTGTCACCAACCAATGCAGAAAATATCATTGTTCATTTGACCATATCCTCCCTTATTATATATGTTTTTTCTTGAAAGAGCCTTATTATATATGTTTAATATATATTTTCAGACATTAATGTGCATTGAAATTGACTAAAGTTAATATGAAGATTAAACAAGCAATTACCCGAATAACTATTTTGAAGAGAAAAATGCTAAAAGACACTAAGTAATTCCTCACTTTTTTATGTGTCAAAATCACTATGTGTCCAACTAAGTATCTGATCTCATATAATTAAATGTAATTACTTTTATAAAGCATTGCTAACCAATTACGATACATGTCTTAAAAGTGCTAAGCACTACTTTGAAGATGGTGAGGGGTGGTAGACAATTAATTTGATGCCATTTGCATTTATAATGTGGTTAAAAATTATTTATTATGCCTATAACTTGAGCTGTACCCATATTCAGATGTATTTGGTAGTTGATACTAGCATTGATCAACATAGGAAATGAAACCATTTTTATCAAGAGATGAAAGATTCATGTCAAAAGTTACTAGAAAGAAAAGCCATACAAGAGAAGCAGAAGAAACCCTTCTCAATATGTATATTAATGGCATCAACTCCAATGAGACAATGATTATCAAAGCCCATACATCTCAGAATTTTCATTATTTTCAAACTGAACCATGCGAAATCTTTAAATCGCACCAAATGAGATGAGGAAAAACCCGAAACCCTATCAAAATGTATTAACTACTCTCCAACCAAACTCATAGCAAGAGCTCTAAAAAAAATTGTTGTTGCAGCAGCAACAATACTTAGTAGGTAGCCGCTACCAACGCCATGTGCTCAATAAGGTCCAAAACACGGTTGCTGTTAGGGAAAAAGGAAAAACATGATTTGTCACCCTCTACAGAACTCGCAGATTTGAGAAAACTACATAGCACAAGGAAATTGGAACTTGGTAGTGTGAAAAGATCTTTACCTGTATCCCCATTCGTTATCGTACCATGACACAAGCTTCATGAAGGATGTGCTAAGCCCTATTCCAGCCTTGGCATCGAAAATACTTGACCTGCAGTGAAGACATGTCCAAGTAAGATGAATATTCATAAAAGACACTTTCAGCTTCTGTTGAGATGAATTGACAAGGGCTAACGATGCAATAGGGTGAGAGTTTATAGGTAAAGACCCACAAATTCAACGGTGAAGAAAACAAATATTTTGTATTTGAAACAAATGACAGCATAACTACGGTTATTTTTCCCAATCTAATTTCTTTAGTTAAATGGTATTTCCAGGGCACTACACTGCCAATATGCTGGTAGAGAAATTATACCTTGTGTCACCAACGAAATCATTGGAGACAACATCTTCATCTGTGTACCCAAGAATGCCTTTAAGTGGTCCTTCTGATGCATACCTATATAGGCAATCACAGAACAAAGAATTAAAAACATGAAAATTACACAGACGAGCACGAGAGGAATAGTACAATGGTTAGATACTTCACAAAGAATGCAAGAACATACTTAATGGCTGCCTTGACATCTTCATAAGAAGCACTCTTCTCAAGTCGACAAGTTAAGTCTACCACTGAGACATTAGGAGTTGGAACACGGAAGGCCATTCCAGTAAGCTTTCCATTCAGTTCTGGGAGAACCTTACCAACAGCCTACAGTTCCAAAAGCATAATAATAACAATAATCAAACACGATAATAAAACCAGCATTGTTTTTAGAATTTCCTATGAATTAGTTACTGTTACTACCTTTGCTGCACCAGTAGAACTAGGAATAATATTTTGTCCAGCTCCACGGCCTCCTCTCCAATCCTTCATTGATGGGCCATCAACGGTCTTCTGTGTTGCTGAATATTGGAAACAATAATTAAGTAACTAGCTTGTACACCACTTTCTCCTATTTTATCAAAAATAAAAAGAAACAGTGAAAAACAAACCTGTAGTTGCATGAACCGTTGTCATTAAACCTTCAAGAATACCAAATTCCTCATGAACCACCTAGGTAAAGCATTAAGAGAATTGCTCAGAGAATAACCAAAAACATTTTAGCTAACACCAAAAGCACAAGGGTATTTAACCAGATGCATTCATAAATTCAAAATACAGTTTGAAAAATTTCATTAATCATATTTCAAAAATGACAACTCATCTGTTACTTTTTAAAAGAAATTTCTAACACTGTTCATCTTACTGTTTTTAAAAGGGCTGTCACTCTCTTTTGCTTTTTCGTTTGGACTCTCTTCTTTTATTTATTTATTTCTTTTTTTTCTAAAAAAATGAAAAAAAAGACAAGTAGCCACCAAACCTTAGCTAGAGGAGCAAGACAGTTAGTAGTACAGCTTGCATTGGAAACAATGTCCATGTTTGGCTTGTATGTCTGCTCATTTACTCCAACCACGAACATAGGTGCATCAGCTGATGGAGCTGATATAACTACTTTCTTGGCTCCACCCTACAAAGACAGAAAAGCTCAATGTTACAACGAATTTCATGCAAATGAATATGGATTTGTATGTGCAACGCATCTGAATGACTGAGACAGAGAACAAAATAAATTAATAAAACAAACCTTTTTATGTGCTGAAGCCTTGTCAATTGTTGTGAAAACACCGGAAGATTCAACGACATACTCAGCTCCATAATCACCCCAAGGAATCTCAGCAGGGTCCCTGATTAAAGGTTTAGATTGTACTTGTCAGCTCAAAGTACAATAAGTTTAGAAAAAAGGAACACATGCACACTTTCATGCTAAGATCTGATGAAAATTACCTTTTGCTCAGAACCTTTATCTGCTTCCCATTGATTTCTAAGGTTGAATCATCTACAACCCTAATGCTTCCTTTGAATAATCCATGAGTAGAATCATATTTGAACATGTAGGCCTGCATAGAGAAAAGAGATATCATAATCAGTTTCGCATAATGGGATGACCATAGAAGACAATTAAGAGTAATTGTTAGTCTGTTACTAAGTTGTAAAACTAATGCGAACGACAGCAATTTAATAAAAAAAATCTGAAAATGCTCATTTCATTCAGACACATTGATTGCATGAATATAAATAAAGGTCCTTCAAGCTAGTATCATAAGCCTATAAATGACCATAGTTCATCACTACAGCTCACACTCAGCCCTCAAGAGTATATAATCCAAAAAATGTGAGAATAAGTGGCAAGTTAACAAACTGCCATACATTCAACTTTAACATATATAATAATAATAATAAAAAAAAAAAGCTAACACAAAATACAACAAAATCCAAACTGCTAGCATTAGCACTGAATTCCTTTGAGGTGTTTGCAAATTTAATAGCTACTTATATAAAATGCAATATAAATGTTCTACTATATTCTTTATACCATGGTTTCCCTATCTTATTTATGTAGTGTATAATCCTTATACCCAATTTAGACCATAAAAAATCACAAGATTCAACAAAAACATACTAGCAAAACAAGAAGAAATCAAGCATGGCACAAAAATAAGACATATATCAAGTCATTCTACAATATGAAGCGAACAGCTAACAGGAATTTTCAGCAGACATGTCAACCAAATTATAAGCTCAATGCAGTCTTACAGACATAAGAAACCTATTTGCATCATCTGAGCAGCATTATTTAAGCAGAGAAATGTCAGTAAAATACTATGCTTGATTTTTGCATCATTTAATTAACATATAGATGATAATGATGAGCATAGCAATAACATCAGTAGCTGAAATCCGTCAAGCTGCAGCTAGGTTGACATCCTTACCATGTATTTAGCATCAATGAAAGGATCATTCACTGCCACTACGTCAATATCATCCCTGAATGTTGCTACTCGTAAAACCAATCTTCCAATCCGACCAAAACCTATATGAGTCAAGCAATGAAAAAGTACGAAATTAATCCCTTGGCTTACTGCTTACATTCATGATTAAGTTGTCAATTCAAAGTAGGAACTATGATGAACTTACCATTGATCCCAACCTTTGTCTTCCCACTGGTCTTCAATTCTAAACAAAATAAATTATGAGTGAGTGAACATCAAAATATTTTGGAATTTCGAAATTCACACTACAACATATGAAGTGTCCAGTCCTTACTCTGAACAGTTGGTGGTACTTCAGTGGCCGTTGCTTTAATGGGTTGGACACTCTTGACATTGCATACCCTGAACAATGTGTCATCTTCTTGGGTCAGTAAATTAGAACAGAAAATATGCTTAAACCTATATAAACTTAATATATTACGTTACTCAACTGTAAAACAGATGATCCACTTGGGACAGCAGTGCCAAATAAACTTGATTGAAATCTTGCAGAGTTTGGGTTGCGATTGAAACAAATGCTCGATGCCTGAAAAGAAAAAAAATTAGAAGGAAAATATCACCAATAAATATTTATATTTGTGTGGAGGATAATGAAGTCCGTGTAAAGCCAAAACAGAAAAAAGTTCAAAAGATTAAATACGAATTTCTAACAAATTAATAAAAAGGTTTTTCTAACACATATCATAATAAGACAAAAACATTTTAACATGAGAGGAATTAGAACAAATGCAAAATTTATGTATGGAAAAAATAAATTGATTGAAATTTACATGAGCAAATTAACTAAACATTTTGAGCTTAACAGTACAGATATGTGTTACTTTCATTTATCCTCGTTTTTTTTGTTCAAAAATCAAACATCAAACGGTGTGTATAATATAATAACAATAATCGAAAAACTAAGAAAGCTCACATCGCAAAATAGAAGAACAAAATTCAAAACAATATATAACCGATAGGAGTTTCTTTGAGAAAAATAAAAGAAAATCGCACACAGCACGAATATACACACATATAAATATATAAATTAACACGTTAAGCTCGACTAGACGAAATAACAATAAACGGTCGATCAAATGAGCAACGAGACAGTTGATTGCTAACATTGATCAAACAGTTTAAGCAATAGATTATCAAGATGAGAGAAAGAGAAAGGGAAAAATACCTTAGAAGGATTGGAAGAAGCAAGAGGCGCAAAGATTTCAGGTCTAGAAGCTTCAATCAGAACAGCTCCGGTGGTAGATCTGAGCAGAGAAGAGAACGCCATTGTTGACTGTGTGTACGGAGCTTTCTCTTTTCTCTTCTTCTTCTTCTTTCTCAACAACCCTAAAAAAAACTTCCTGCCTTTATGTGCCTCTTCGAAACCGGCACAAGTCAGAAATGCAAATTTTCTTTTTCTTTTTTTTATTATTTTATTTTTTAATAATAATTAATTAATTAATTAATTATTATTTTAAAGGATGGAGTAATTAAAAAATTATTAATATAATAATATCGAGTAGTGTATAGAGGGGAGCGGAGTTTCTTATGGAGTTCTGTAATGACACTCTCTGTTATGCGATTGTTTGTAGCTATGAAACTCGGGCTGTTCTCAGGTCTGTAGAGGGTGTAAATCTGCTGCATTAGAGCTTACACTAAGCTTAAAATATAAGCCGTTGATGCTTTGCATCGTTAATTTTAACGGTTATAAAAGGAGGAGCATAGAAATTTATTATAGGGTAGAAGCAGGGGATAGTAGAAAGAGTTTGGTCAGATATACGTAGGTAGGTTTTGTCGTGAGGTGGTTGGGGGTGAGATATGAAAGTGATTTGTTTAGACTGAGTGAGCCACCTCGAAGGCCACGTTGGACAGTCTGGGCCTATTTTTGGGCTCTTCTTGTTTTCAACTTTGATGATCGGTCCTACTTTTTATTTTTGGGGAATAGAATTTATTTTTTATTAAGAGAGAAAAAAACCAATACCAAGTCACAAAGGCTCAAATAATGTTCGGTAAACTCGGTCATCACACTCTAAACTTATTCAAGGATAAAGCAAGTTAAATAAGATTATGAGCTATAAAATTTACAATAAAATTAGGGATATTGGCGGTTAAACCACCTGAACTTTACAGTTTGTAACACTTAACCACAAAAACTGAATTTTTGGCGGCTAAACTACCTAAACTCTGGTTCCGTTTTGCTCTGCACACTTCCGTCCAAAAATCACAGTTAAGTGCCACGGTGGACTGTCCACGTGTACACACTTGTACACGTGGCAAATTTTCAGTGGTCCACGTAATATGAGTTTTTAAAAAATAATTATAAATATTTAAAAATATATAAAAATTAAAAAAAAATTATTTTTTATTACTTTTTTTTCTGCTTTTTTTTTTCTTCATTTTTTTCTTCTTTTTTTTAATTTTTTTTAATTTTGATTTACTCTTTTCTTCCTCCTCTAGAGAACCCACACCCACCACTCCTTCTTCCTTTCTTCATCTCCTTCGTCTTCTTGCAAAATCAATGTTGGCTCTTTCTATGAAAAACACCAGAAACACCAGAAAGAACGCAACTGAAACTCCATTTATTTAATACTCCTTTCCTCCATTCTCCATCACTTTCCTTAAAAAATGGGCTCTGACAACCTCTTGTTCGAATCTCACTAATTCACTCTTCGCTCATATATTCCTCCCAAAGACCTCATCTGGGTTTTCAAACTCCTTCCTTAAACCCTTTCAAAAATGATCACTCTTTTAGACCTTTACCATGTCTTGAAAGCTGTGGCGCCTTTATATGTGGCCATGATCTTGGCCTACGGCTCTGTAAAATGGTGGAAAATCTTCAGCCCTGACCAGTGCTCTGGAATCAATCGTTTGGTGGCACTTTTCGCTGTCCCACTCCTTTCTTTTCACTTCATCTCAATTAATAATCCGTACGCCATGAACTTCAGATTCATAGCTGCAGATACGCTCCAAAAAGTGATCGTCTTGGGGGTCCTTTTAGTTTGGTCCAGAGCCAGTGCTAGAGGGTCCTTGGAATGGTCCATAACACTCTTCTCACTCTCCACAAGCTTTTTAACCCAGCTCATCGAAGATCAGTCTCGACTGGACACCCATTGATTATGCAAGAAGACGAAGGAGATGAAGAAAGGAAGAAGAAGGAGTGGGTGTGGGTTCAGAGGAGGAAGAAAAGAATGAATCAAAATAAAAAAATAAAAAAAAAAAATGAAAGAAGAAAAAAATGAAAAAAAAGTAGAAAAAAGAAAAAGAAAAAAAATTAATAAAAAATGTTTTATTTTTTTTTCTGATTTTTTTTTATTTTTTGTAAATATTTATAATTATTTTTTAAAATTAATATTACGTGGACCACTAAAAATTTGCCACGTGTACAATTGTGTACACGTGGACAGTCCACTGTGGCACTTAACTGTGATTTTTGGACGGAAGTGTGCAGAGCAAAACGGAACTACAGTTTAGGTAGTTTAGCCGCCAAAAATTCAATTTTTGTGGTTAAGTGTTACAAACCATAAAGTTCATGTGGTTTAGCCGCCAATATCCCATAAAATTACAATAAAAGAACTTAAAAAGATTAATGCGATCACATATATATAACATAATTGAACTAAATTGAGTCAAGAGCAAATTTTTCTTCTGTAGGATGTTAGTAACACGTTGACAATTCATTTCATCCTTCACGTTATGAAAACCCAAGCCTAGAGAAAAGCAACAAGCCCTGTAGAATTGCCATAGCTTCAACTACTGGAGGAGAAAGAAAGCCCAACGTTGGAGTCTCAACGGAAGTCACACAAATCCCCTGTTGGTCTCGTACTATGACACTGTACCCTAGGCGACACCGACAGTGAACTCCCTAAACGCTTGCATCCACGTTCAGTTTAAAATAACCCCCATCAGGTGACACCCACGATAAAACTACCAGAACCGAGAAACCAGTGGCCCACCTCAACACTCATTGTTGACCTTGAAAAGTGGTCAACCGACAACGGGCTCGTATTAATCTAATGTTTCTTACGTGTTACACAATTAGAACACAATGATTTTTATAGAGGTTTGGCCCCTCAGTTAGCGGGTAATGACCTACTCCCCTTTCAGTTGTATTAATACTTACTCAGATCACTATAGGTGGAATCTGATATAACTCTCTTAAGGTTACAATGTATAAATCAGTAGGTAGGTCTCTAATGAGGGAGAGATAAAGTCTTGGAGGCGTGTGAGAGGGAGAGAGGTAGAGAGCCCTTTGGGCGTGTAGTAGAGAGAGAGAGAGAGAGAGAGAGAGAGAGAGAGAGAGGAGAGAATTAGAGTTTCAGACTTGGAGCTTTATGACATAAATGAAACTTATGTGGAATACAACCTTGTCAATAGCAAGACAAAGTCTCCTTATAAGGTATGGTAAAACCGTCAAGCAGCAAGTGAAAGGAGTGAAGCAAGTCGTCAAGTAGTTGTACCAACATGTCTGGCCAGCCAAGGGGAGTTTATAGGCTAGCAAGGAAGAGCTTGTATGGCCGGCCAGGATCTAGGCACAAGCTGGCTGCCCAAAAGGTAACTTTCAGACCCAGGGAGCTTCCGTTCGACTAAGAGAACCTGACCTTTGCAAGGAAAATGTGTACAAAGCTGACTTCTACTCACCAAAAGTTGGCCTCCATATCTAAAGGCTAGCCTCCTCTTGGTAAAGCTGACAGAAACATGACCTACCAGACCCTGGCAAGAACATAATCTGCTAGACCCTAACAAGAACAGGACCTGCCAGATCCTAGTTAGAGCATGGCCGGCCAGACCTCATCCTGTAGGTGTATGGTCAGCCAGCTTCTCCCTAGCAGGACATTGATGCGCAACCTTCATCCTTGGACAGCAAGCCAAGCTACGATTTTGGCCTTGACAGTCCACTAAGATGCTACAAAAATATCTACTTTCAAGGGGTAATTTGGCCATTTGTATTTATTAATTTAACACATGAATATCTATTATTTTATCTGCTAATTAGGGTTTATGCTCTCCTATATAAAGAGCCTTAACTCAACCCTAAAAGCCTAAGTCAGTCTAACTCTAATTTAGGCCATAAAGCTCTAAGTCTGGAACCCTAATCTTCCTCTCTCTCTCTCTCTCTCTCTCTCTCTCTCTCTCTCTCTCTCTCTCTCTCTCTCTCTCTCTCTCTCTCTCTCTCTCTCTCTCTCTCTCTCTCTCTCTCTCTCTCTCTCTTCTACATGCCCAAAGGGCTTTCTCTCCCTCTCTCTCTCAAGCCTCCAAGTCTCTATCTCTCTCTCATTAAAGACCTGCCTACTGATTCATACATTGTAACCTTAAGAGAGCTATATAAGATCCTACCTATAGTGATATGAATATATTATCTCTAGGTACTAGTACAACTAAAAGGAGAGTTGGTCATTACCCGCTAACTAAGGGGGATGATGTTAGCCCAAGATATGTTTCCAAGAGGGGGGGTGAATTGGAAATTTAAACTAATTTCGGAAAATTAAAACTTTTAACACAAAATTATGCAATTAGTCAATTAATCAAGTAAAAGCAAGTAGTATGGCAAGCAATATATTAAGACAAATAATTAAACTTGTAAAGTAAAGAGTTTAAGGATTAGAAAATGCAAACTCTCGATTTTTACAAGGTTCGGTAGAACTATGCCACCTACGTCCTTGGTCTTCAAAGCTATGGACCTAGCTTTGAGTTCCAATATCGAGCCAAGTTAACGGGCTTGACTAACCCTTACAACCGGGAAATTTTCACCAAGGTATTTCCAAACCTCTTACAATAGTTTCGCACCCCCGAGGACTATTAACCTCTTTCTCGGATTGTTAAAGTGCCAATCTCACTATTTCCGGGTTGTTTACAAAACCGGTGCCAACCTCACCTCAATCACAATATGGAAATGTGTTTGATATACAAGCTAAAATCACTCTAGAAATATGATGATACAATGGAAACCTAGAGTGAAAAGCAAGCACACTTAAGATGAATAAAATCAAATTTTGGCTCAAAGTGTGTGAAAAGTGTTGGTTTGGATTTCAAACTTAGAAGCTCCTTAATCTCACTTAGATAGGTTAGATATATGTAATAAATGCTCAACCAACTTATTTTTTGAAAGAAAAATCGAGTTTATATAGTGTTTGATAAAAAACTAGCCGTTTATAGCCGTTAGCACGTTTCCCGAGGTGGGGTCAGCCATGAACCGGAAGTCCGGATGGGAACCGGAATTCCGGATTGATTGCAACCGGAATTCGGTTGCCATCCGAATTCGATGACCGACTCAAAGGGCAAAAGTGCCATTTTTCGGGACTTAAACGCGCATAACTTCTTACTCGATTATCCGATTTCAGAAATTCTAACTTTGTTCTCTTAGTTAAACAAAATGTAATTTAGAAATTCAATCAAAAAATTTTTTGAACTATCGTGTGAGAAAACTTGTTGCACAAGTTAGTGAATGGGCCAAAATTCAAATTTATAAAAACTTAGTGTGTTATGCAAATCACTTTAACAAGACTAAAGTAGATTTATACCATTTAATTTTGAGTAGTCTTGATGTAGAAGAGCCTCCTAGCTTGATTTGCATGTTTTTGATCCCAAGTTGATTTTTCCCGAGAGTTGACCTTGACTTTGACTTTGACTTTGACTTTCGGGTTGACTTTTTGACTTTGGGATTTTGAAGACCTCTTTTGAATAGGGTCTTGAGTTGTTGATCCCTTGATGAATCTTTTGCTCTTGACATGCTTGTTGAGTCCATTTAGTGTTGCTTTTAAAAGTTTGGTAAAAATACCAAAATATTTATTTTCTCTTTTAAATTTGCTACAAAATCAATAAATCATTAGTAACAAATAATAATCAAATATTTGCTAATCATCAAAACAAGGAGATCGAAAAGTTTGAGTTAACAATCTCCCCCTTTTTGATGATATCAAATATTTGATTATTTTGAAAGGGAAAGAAAAAATTTAAGCAAAGTAAGTTGGATTAGCTCCCCCTTAATGTGTGCAAGAAAAAAAATTTACCTTTTAATTTTACCTTGCATGAATTTGTAAACTCCCCCTCAATTTTTACTTATGATAAAAGGATTAGATACCAAAAAAAAATTTGAGGTGATGCCAAAAATTAATCAATAGTTGTTCTCCCCCTTTTGATTCATCAAAAAGGGTGGCAAGGAATTCACAAAAAATAAAAGAAAAGAGAAAAAAAATAAAAACAAAGCAACAAGCCAATGCATTAAAAAAAACATAACATCCAAAATAACATTCAACACACCAAACAAACAACAAAAAAAAAAAAAATACCAACTAACACAAAGTCAAAAGGCATGAAGCCTTTGCACACAACCAAAAAAAATAAAAGGAAACTAAATAAGCCAAAAAAAAATAATGCAAGAACTAGTTTGGTGGGGGGCCAAAGCGATCCATGTATGCCCTCCATTGTGCCATCTCCTCTTGCACATTAGCAAACCCATGCACCATGTCACTCCTCATGGTGTTGATGTCATTGTTGAGGTTGGAGAGTTGTGAGTTGAGATCATTTCGCAAGGTTTGAAATTGGTTGTCAACCGAAGTGTGAAGACGAGTGAAAGCTTCCTCAAGGTTGAATTGGGGAAAAGTAGGCATGGGAGGAGCTTGAGGAGGCATGTCTTCTTCTTCTTCTTCTTCTTCTTCTTCACTTTCACTTGCGGGCAAATTAATTTCTTCATCATCACTCTCCAAATCAATTTGCATTCTTTGCCCTCTTTTGGGTGTGAAAACCCATTCATTGTTAAGGAATTTGTAACCCATAGCCTTGAAAGTTTTGGATCCTAGAATGTCACTAGAGGTAGGATCATTTTTCTTTTCATGTAGGGTAGGAATTCCTAAGAGAGGAAAAAGGTAGCTAAGAAGAAAACCAAAGGGAAGTGCCTTAATCATATTAGGCTTGTCCACATCAAGTATGAATTTTAAAATAAGATAGCCTAGGTTGATGGGTGTGGTTTTGGCTATAATGAGATGCATGAGTAATTGATCAATGGAATTGATCTCATCTTGGTGGCCACTTCTAGGAGCAAGATTTGCAACAATAAATTTGTGGAGGATTTTAGCCTCTAAAGTGAGTTGGTGTCTTTTTGGTCTCATAATAAAAGGGCCATCACCACAAATATTCCTAGAACACTCATCAAAGTTAAAAATGGCATCATTTTTGAGAGAAAGTTTGGGTTCAACTAATATGCCACCATTTGGTGCTCCTAACATGTCATTAAGAGATGCTACATTGAGTTCAAAAGCTACTCCTCTAAGGGTTCCTCTAACACCTAAAGGTTCTAATGTAGGTTTAATACAAGCATAAAAGCCTTGAACTAGCCTAGGATACAATGGAGTATTAATTTGAATAAAAGATGTCCATCCTAGGGTATCAAAATGATGACTAAAATCAACACAATCAAGGCTAGGGAGATCACAAATTTTACCTTTGAGAATTTTCCTAGAGGAGAAATCATTGACAAACTTGTTGTGATCTTCATCATTGAAGAAGAGAGTGGGCTCTTGCCTTGCTTTTGCCCTTATTTCCCTTTGTTGAATTGCACTAGCCATTCTCTTGGGAGCTCTTGATGAGGAAGCCATTGAAGAACACACTTCTCCTTTTTTTTTTTAATTATTGGAAGATGAGAGTGAGGCTTTGAAAGAGAGAATTTTAGAGAGAAGGAGATGATGGCTGCTGTATTAGGGTTGAAAAAACTGAATGGGGGAAGAAAAATTCGGTGGAAGGGTTTAAAAAGGGAAAAAATCGCATTGAAAAGACAAAACTGCCCCCTTTGCTGATCCTGTGCCATCCGGAATTCCGGATGGTACAACCGGAATTCCGGTTGGTACAGGACCAGCAAAAAAAAATTTCTAAAAGTGGGCTAAAAAATCCAATTTTGACCCAAATGACCCCAAACCAATTCTAATACCTTTAATATGATAAAACAAAATTACTCAAACAAGAAAATCTGAAAAATAATGAAAAATGACGATTTACGGTAAGTTTTTCGAAAATTGCCAAGAAAACTAGAACCGTACCAAAAATGAGTTTTATGCAACGAAATTGAAAAATTCTTTTTCCAGCAGTTTTATAAAATAAAATGTGAGGTGTACAAACTTACGGAATCGAAAAATGTTGAAAAATGAGAGAGTTTGGCGAAAAACACTCTTTTAGGCCTAAAAATCTAAAAATTCAACAAGTGAGGTACCAAAAATTTGTTTCATGCAAATTTCAATCAAGACAAACCTATAGGCATACTAAATACACTCTATTTCACATATTCAAGCATATAGACACACAAGAAAATCAAATATGCAAAAATTCACATGTTCACTTGTTTAAAAAACAAGTCCAAAGTTCACCAAAAATCTACATTTTGACCTATAATTTTAAGTTTTTCAACAAGGATAGTTCATATAGGTCAAGTATCAATAAATTTTCACATCTATGCATATAAATCTCATTAATATCATATTTGGAACAATTATGCATAAATAAGTAAGTAAAGAGATATGAATTTTTTTTTTTTTTTTTTTTTTTTTGTGAATTCCTTGCCACCCTTTTTGATGAATCAAAAGGGGGAGAACAACTATTGATTAATTTTTTTTTTTTTATAGCTAGCAAACCTTATATTTCATCTAAGTTGGTCATTCCTAGCTCTCTTCTAATGAAACTAAATCTCTCATCACTAAGAGGCTTGGTGAATATATCCGCTAATTGGAATTCGGTGCTTACAAAGTCTAGCATAATATCACCTCTTTGGATATGATCTCTAAGGAAGTGGTGCCTTATGTCAATATGCTTGGCTCTAGAATGCAATATTGGATTCTTAGAGAGGTTAATGGCACTAGTGTTATCACACTTTATGGGTGTACATTCAAAATCAATATCAAAATCCTTAAGAGTTTGTTTCATCCAAAGTATTTGTGCACAACAACTACCCGCAGCTATATATTCGGCTTCGGTTGTGGATAGAGCTACCGAGTTTTGTTTCTTGCTAAACCATGACACTAAGGAATTTCCTAAAAAGTGACAAGTTCCACTAGTACTTTTTCTATCCGTCTTACAACCGGCAAAGTCGGCATCCGAGTAGCTAACTATTTCAAAGTTTGAGTTCTTGGGGTACCAAAGTCCTAGATTCATTGTGCCTATCAAGTATCTAAATATTCTTTTAACGGCACTTAAGTGGGATTCTTTAGGACAAGATTGGTACCTAGTACAAAGACCAACACTAAACAAAATATCCGGTCTACTAGCGGTTAAATATAATAAAGAGCCAATCATACCTCGATACTTGGTGATGTCCACATTCTTACCGCTTTCATCTTTGTCCATCTTTATGGATGTGCTCATGGGTGTATTCATGGACTTTGCATTTGCCAAGTCAAACTTTTGAAGAAGATCCTTGATGTACTTAGTTTGACCTATGAATATGCCATCCTTTTGTTGCTTGATTTGAAGTCCAAGAAAGAAATTGAGTTCTCCCATCATGCTCATCTCAAACTCACTATGCATACACTTAAAAAATTCTTCACAAAGAGCATCATTAGTAGCACCAAAAATAATATCATCAACATAAATTTGTACTATAATAATGTCTTTGGATTTTCTTTTTATAAAAAGTGTATTATCCGCTTTACCCATTGAAAAACCATTTGAAATAAGAAAGGTGCTTAACCTTTCATACCAAGCTCTAGGAGCTTGTTTTAAACCATATAAAGCCTTTTTCAATTTGTAAACATGGTTAGGGTATTTATGATTTTGAAAACCGGGTGGTTGAGAGACATAAACCTCTTCTATAATGTACCCATTTAAGAATGCACTTTTTACATCCATTTGATACAAGATAAAATTCTTGTGGCATGCAAAAGCTAACAACATTCTAATGGACTCAAGTCTTGCTACCGGGGCAAAGGTTTCCTCATAATCAATTCCTTCTTCTTGATTGTAACCTTGGGCCACTAATCTAGCCTTGTTACGCACAATGACCCCATGCTCATCTACCTTATTTCTATAGACCCATTTTGTTCCAATCACCGATTGATGTGACGGTCTTGGAACTAACTCCCAAACATTATTTCTTATAAATTGATTTATTTCTTCTTGCATAGCTAGAAGCCAAAATTCATCAACTTCGGCCTCTTTAAAATTCTTTGGTTCAATTTGAGAAATAAAAGCAATGAAATTACACAAGTTTCTAAGGGAGTTTCTAGTAGTGACACCTTGAGAAGGATCACCTAGAATTTGGTCTATAGGATGAGCACTTTTGAATTTCCACTCATGTGGAAGGTTAGAGTTCATACCTTGGCTTTCATTTTCCTTTTCCACGGGTGGTTCCTCTTTGGGAGTTTGTGAAGGAGCATTGGAAGTCTCTCCTATTTCGAGATTTTGAACTTCATCTCCCAAACCTACAACATCATCATCTAAACTTTTGCTCGTAGGCGGGTTAGTCTCATCAAAAGCAACATGAATAGATTCTTCAACAACATTAGTTCTTTTGTTATAAATTCTATAAGCTTTACTATGTGTTGAATACCCTATAAAAATTCCAACATCGGATTTAGCATCAAATTTTCCAAGGTTGTCCTTGGTGTTTAAAATGTAACATTTGCATCCAAAAACTTTAAAATAGCCAATGTTGGGTTTTCTTCCTTTCCAAAGCTCATAAGGGGTTTTATTCATGTTGGGCCTAATGAAAACACGATTCAAAATATAACAAGAAGTATTGACGGCCTCGGCCCAAAAATATTTTGGTAATGAAATTTCATTTAGCATTGACCTAGCCATTTCTTGAATTGTTCTATTCTTCCTTTCGACAACTCCATTTTGTTGTGGAGTTCTTGGTGCCGAAAAGTTATGGTTAAAACCATGATCTTCACAAAACAATTCTAAGGCATCATTGTCAAACTCACCACCATGGTCACTCCTAACGGAGGTAATAGAATATCCTTTTTCATTTTGCACATTTTTACAAAATTTGACAAAGTTTTCCAAAACATCACTTTTAAGAGTCAAGAAAATAACCCAAGTAAATCTTGAAAAATCATCAACAATTACAAATGCATAGTATTTACCACCAAGACTAGCAATTCTAGAAGGACCAAATAAATCAATATGAAGCAATTGCAAAGGTCTAGTAGTTGAAATTTCTTTCTTGGAATGAAAAGATGTTTTAATTTGTTTTCCAAATTGGCATGCATCACAAAGTTTATCTTTAACAAACGGAATAGATGGCAAACCAATAACAAGATCTTTTCTAACCAATTTTGAAATAGAATCCATACTAGCATGTCCTAATCTTCTATGCCACAACCAAGAATTATCATTCATAACGGTTAAACATTTATTTTTACTATCAAAAGAATCAACATCAATAACATACACATTATCCTTCCTTACTCCAAGGAAAATAACTTCATTGGTTGAAACATTTTCAATGGAGCATTTTGAGGATTCAAACACAACACGAAAACCTATATCACATAATTGACTAATACTAAGCAAGTTATGTTTAAGATTATCAACAAGAAGCACATTTTTAATACATGGAGAGTATATGTTACCGATATCACCAATGCCCAAGATTTTTCCTTTTGAATTGTCTCCAAAAGTGACAAAGCCACTTTCCTTGCTTTTAAAGCTTGAAAATCTTGATGGATCACCGGTCATATGCTTCGAACATCCACTATCCAAGAACCATAAGCTTTGGCTCTTTCTTGTTGATTCCTACAAAAACAAATTCATTTGTTGGCTTTTGGTACCCATATAACTTTGGGTCCATTCATGTTAGTTCTAGAACCCTTTGGTACCCATTTAGTCTTGCCTAGATATGCAAATTTCTTTACATGACAATAGGAAATAGTATGACCATCTCGGTTACAATATGTGCATGTAAAGTGAGGTAGACTAGATGATTTCACAAAATGTTTCTCAAAAATTTTTGTTTCTTACTAGGATCATAGCCAATACCATTTTTTGAAAAACCACATGATTGGTTTCCCACCATGAGATCATAGCCTTCCTTACCTCTAGTGAAGGTATATATGTCATTTTTTAGGCTTCTCACATGGGCTTTCAAATCAATAATTTCTTTCTTATGTGAAGCACATGTAGCACATTGAGATTTAGCTATAAGTTCTTTTTCATTTATTTTCAAAATCTCAATTTCTTTTAAAAGCATGTTGGTCTTCTCTCTAAGGGTTTGGTTTTTAACAAGCAATTTACCAAAATCATCAAATAGTTCCTTAAATGAATTAGACAACTCATCATATGACATATCTAAGTTATCATCATCATTTTCACTATCACAATCATTTTGGTTAGAAATGCTTACCCCATCATCAAGTGCCATCATGCACATGTTTGCCACTTCATTCTTTCCTTCTTCTTCGGAGTCCTCTTCGTCACTATTGAGCCAATCCGCCAACATTGCCCTTCCTTTGTATTTGTTCTTCTTTCTCATTGGACAATCCATCTTCATATGTCCGGGCTTCTTGCACTCAAAGCAAATTGGTGGATCATCTTTGCTTTTCTTTCTTTTGAGTCACTCCCTCTTTGTGGCCTCTTCCCAAAGTTCTTTTTGAATTTCATGAACTTTTTGTATTTCTTAGAGAAGAGTGCCAAGTCCTCCATGTCACTACATAAGCTTTCCTCATCTTCTTCACTAATGGCATGGGAGGAGGAAGACTTGAATGCAATAGTCTTCTTTTTCTTCTCAACTTCCTCTTCTTCTTGAGCACTCATGAAAATTTCATGGTTCATGAGTGAGCCAATTAGTTCTTCCAAGGGAAGTGTTGAGAGATCCTTGGCTTCTTGAATGGCAACCACCTTTCCTTGATAAGCCTTGGTGAGACTTCTCAAAATCTTGGTCACCATATCCTTTTGAGTAAGTACCTTGCCAAGAGAGTTCAAACCATTAGTAATTGTAGTGAAGCGAGTATACATATTAGCAATGGTTTCATCCAATTTCATCTTAAAGTTCTCATATTGAGTGGAATAAATTTGAATTTTAGTTTCCTTCATAGCACTAGTTCCTTGATGAGTAACTTCAAGCATTTTCCACATATCATAAGCGGTAGAGGCTTGTTCAATATTTTTAAAAATATCTCTATCCAAACCACATATAAGAGCATATTTAGCTTTAGCATTTTTAGAAAGCATTTTCTTATCATTTTCATCATATGCTTCATAAGTCTTAATTACTTCAACACCATTTATGACATGTTTAGCAACATAAGGACCACTAGACACAATATGCCACAAATCATAGTCAATAGATTGAAGGTAAGTTTCCATTCTAATTTTCCAATAAGGAAAATCTACTCCATTGAAGTATGGTGCTCTATTTGTGCTAAAACCTTCTAACATGTTATTTTGTGAATTACTTGGAAACGCCATGCTCTAGATTGTGAAATCTAATCAAATAATTTGAGCCCTCGCTCTGATACCAATTGTTAGCCCAAGATATGTTTCCAAGAGGGGGGTGAATTGGAAATTTAAACTAATTTCGGAAAATTAAAACTTTTAACACAAAATTATGCAATTAGTCAATTAATCAAGTAAAAGCAAGTAGTATGGCAAGCAATATATTAAGACAAATAATTAAACTTGTAAAGTAAAGAGTTTAAGGATTAGAAAATGCAAACTCTCGATTTTTACAAGGTTCGGTAGAACTATGCCACCTACGTCCTTGGTCTTCAAAGCTATGGACCTAGCTTTGAGTTCCAATATCGAGCCAAGTTAACGGGCTTGACTAACCCTTACAACCGGAAATTTTCACCAAGGTATTTCCAAACCTCTTACAATAGTTTCGCACCCCCGAGGACTATTAACCTCTTTCTCGGATTTTTACAGTGCCAATCTCACTATTTCCGGGTTGTTTACAAAACCGGTGCCAACCTCACCTCAATCACAATATGGAAATGTGTTTGATATACAAGCTAAAATCACTCTAGAAATATGATGATACAATGGAAACCTAGAGTGAAAAGCAAGCACACTTAAGATGAATAAAATCAAATTTTGGCTCAAAGTGTGTGAAAAGTGTTGGTTTGGATTTCAAACTTAGAAGCTCCTTAATCTCACTTAGATAGGTTAGATATATGTAATAAATGCTCAACCAACTTATTTTTTGAAAGAAAAATCGAGTTTATATAGTGTTTGATAAAAAACTAGCCGTTTATAGCCGTTAGCACGTTTCCCGAGGTGGGGTCAGCCATGAACCGGAAGTCCGGATGGGAACCGGAATTCCGGATTGATTGCAACCGGAATTCCGGTTGCCATCCGGAATTCCGGATGACTGACCAGTGGCAAAAGTGCCATTTTTCGGGACTTAAACGCACATAACTTCTTACTCGATTATCCGATTTCAGAAATTCCAACTTTGTTCTCTTAGTTAAACAAAATGTAATTTAGAAATTCAATCAAAATTTTTTTTGAACTATCGTGTGAGAAAACTTGTTGCACAAGTTAGTGAATGGGCCAAAATTCAAATTTATAAAAACTTAGTGTGCTATGCAAATCACTTTAACAAGACTAAAGTAGATTTATACCATTTAATTTTGAGTAGTCTTGATGTAGAAGAGCCTCCTAGCTTGATTTGCATGTTTTTGATCCCAAGTTGATTTTTCCCGAGAGTTGACCTTGACTTTGACTTTGACTTTGACTTTCGGGTTGACTTTTTGACTTTGGGATTTTGAAGACCTCTTTTGAATAGGGTCTTGAGTTGTTGATCCCTTGATGAATCTTTTGCTCTTGACATGCTTGTTGAGTCCATTTAGTGTTGCTTTTAAAAGTTTGGTAAAAATACCAAAATATTTATTTTCTCTTTTAAATTTGCTACAAAATCAATAAATCATTAGTAACAAATAATAATCAAATATTTGCTAATCATCAAAACAAGGAGATCGAAAAGTTTGAGTTAACAGATGAACCTCTATATAAAACCCTTGTTTTCTTTTACTTTCTAGTTCTAATTGTTCGAAATTATTTTACCAGGATCTTAGATCTACTCACAAGTATGTTGATTAACACCCTAAATATGAACTTTCTAAAACGATGAAATAAACACATATAAAGTTTAGGAAACCTTACATTGGGTGCAGCGGAATATAATGACTCCTTCCGTTCAGATATCTAGCCCTTGATTCCTTTCTGTAGCAGAGCATTATCAATATCTGAACCTGGATCTCTTTCTCTGAATCTTTGATGCTGAAACTCCTTCTTGCTGAAAGTCTTTCTTCACGATTGTCCTCACTATGGTTGAGGTTGTTGGGTTTTATGCCCTAAATAAAACATTATTTCAATGTAATCCAGATTATTCAATATCAATAAAGTAACACAAGTATTTTTCATTCATTTGTGTATGTTTTGGTTCACTTAATCAATTGTTTGTCTATTTGATTTATAAGTTCATCCAAACCCCTTTCACATACTTGATCATGTTTATTGTGTTGTCAACACAGTGGAAAGTAAACATGACTATGTGAATAAAGTATTCCTAGATTTATCAGAACACTGGGTTTTACTGATATGACAATCTACAACAGAGTTTACTTGCATTTGGAGAAATGCTATGTTCTTTCCAGAACATAGGTTAAAGTAAAGCTCAGGTTGGATGCATGGAGTATGCATTGGAATGGACCGATATTGAACTTTGAAATAGATTTATGAAACTTACCGTAAATATCTATTCAATTCAATATTACTAAGTTGATCCTAGATCACATGATCGAAATCCTGATATGGTTAGGCTCAATCTCGAGAGTGTTATTCGTGTTCTTTGATTTGTTAGTTAAGCCTAATTTTTGGTCAGGGCAATACATACATTTTGGAAACACGGTAGTACGATTGCGTGGGAGCGCTAACATAAATATGGAATCTATAGCTTCATCTGGCAAATAGTAAGCAAAGGGTGATTTCCTTCGAGCTTAACCAAACGAGATAAATGATTGAGTACTCATTTCACTTAGTTGAAATATCATTTATACAGGGTTAAGTGTTTTAAGGATAAAATACATTGTAGGGTGTTACGGTAATTTAGTCCTTTTACAGTGTAAATCATCCATATAGAGGATCATTGATTACATTAGGATTATAACAATGGATAACTAATGATGTGTCTATATGGTGGAACATATAGAGTCTTCTGTATACTGAGAGTGCAATTCTGAGTTCTATGTGTGGATTCAACGAAGAATTAATAAGTCAGTGAATTTAAGTAGTAAATTCTAGATCTGCTTATTGGAAGCTCGGATATATAGACCCATGGTCCCCCCACTAGTTGAGATAATATTACTTGTAAGGCTCATTTAATTGATTTTAATTAATCAGTTATAATTCTCAAGATAGACTGTGTCTATTTGAGAATTTATCACTTATTAAGGGCAAAACAGTAAATAGAGATTTTGAAGGGCATATTTATTAATTAGGAAACTTTAATTAGTTTTATTATTAATAAAATAAATGACAATATATTATTTGATAATTATTTTTAATTATTAAATAATTAGATTTGACATTTATGTGGTTGAACAAAGGAATTGGCAGTTTTTGACAAAACAGGAAACTATCAATGTAGGAAAAGGAAAGTTGGAAAAGTGGCAAGCCTTGTTTCCACAATACCTAGGCCGGCCACTTAAGCTTCCTTTTCTCTTTGTTTTTTTTTTTTCAATTTTTAAATGTCAATTAATTCAATCATAGCCCTGGGTGGTCTTCTATAAATAGAAGGCAAAGACTTCAGTTTTCAACAACACATTCACAACATTATTCTGACAGAATTTTCTCTCTGAAAATTCTCTCTGAGCCGCCACCCTCTCTCTCTCTCTCTCTCTCTCTCTCTCTCTCTCTCTCTCTCTCTCTCTCTCTCTCTCTCTCTCTCTCTCTCTCTCTCTCTCTCTCTCTCTATATATATATATATATTCCTTCACTGTTTCGAAATCTATAAGTGTTAGAGTAGTGCTCACACACATCAAGTAATACCTCAATCATAGTGAGGAAGGCTGTGTAGAATTCAGAAACAACAAAGAAGGACTGTCGGACTCAGATCTTGATTATACTCTGCTACAGAAAGGAATCAAGGGTTAGAGATCTGAGTGGGAGGAGACATATATTCCGCTGCACCCAATGTAAGATTTCTGATACTTTTATGTGTTTAATTTTCCATCGTTTTAGAAGTTTATATTTAGGTTTTTAAATCAACATACTTGTGAGTAGATCTAAGTTCCTGGTAAAATAACTTCCAACAACTGGCACCAGAGCCATGGTAATTGATTTGCTTGCAAGAAATTTGGACTTAAAACGATTTGTTTGTGTTTTGGATGGTATCATGTTGCTTTGTGTGTCATATTGATGTTTGATTGTTGTTTGTGAATTCTGGGAAAAATAGTTATTTTTCTGTCTCTGTAATTATTTTTTTGGATAGTTTGGAAAATTCTAAGCAATTTATTTTTTTACAGAACTCGATTTCGATTTAATTTGAATTAGTTATGAATTTTTGAAAATTGGAAAAATCGGGATGATGAGCACCCTCATCACGCGCGCGGAATGGCTGCAACCAGCCTTCCTGCGCCGTGATTCCTCGGCGTGCAACCCCTGAGACGCGCGCGGATGGGCATGCCTGGCATGCCATCCGTACAGTTCATCAATTTTTCAATTTTTTCGATTTTTCATGCTATTTCATGGAATTAAATTCCAATTTTTTGTGTAGTTTTGTATGTTGATTTTTGTTTTTCAAATTTCAAATCTAATTATCAGAAATAAATTAATTTTATTTTTAAAATTAATTTTAGATATTAGTGTAATTTGATTTTGAAAATAGGAAAAATCAAGTTTTGCTTACCTCTTTTCTTATTTCTTTTAAAATTTGATTATTTTTTTTTTAAGGTCAGATATTTTTTTTTTTGTAACTTGACCTTAATTAGAATAAGATCAAAATAATCATGATATTTTAAAAGAGTAAATAAGGTATTTTTGTTAACTTTTAAATTTTTTTATTTTTACTTAAATTAAATTGTAAAACAAGAAAAGGGTATGTATTTACCATTTTCTATTTTATTATTTAATTTATTAAATAACATGAAATTTAAAAGGAAAGTTAGCAATTTATTTTGAAATGACATTTAGGTTACCCAAAACCTAATTTTTCAAAATGGTAGGTTTAATTTTTTAATTTTTTTTTTCTTTTCGAAATATATGTTTAAAAATTAAATAAATCCTACATCCAACTATCCAAATCTAACCTTGTTGCAGGAGTATGTGTTATAGATTGTTTGTAAGTTTTCTAAAACCTATTATTGCTTGATCTAAATTGCCATGGTTAACTTGTTGACAGATCCAATGATCTGATTTTAACCAATGGTTCAATTTATGATAGATCAAGTAAATAATTTATAACAGGTAATTTTTACAAACTTCTTTCATCTGTGTATGACCTAGTAACATGATAGGATCCATCCAAATGTGTGTGCCTGTGTGAGCCTATATGTTTAATTTCTGTTATAGATACATATAGGTTGTTGTTGCTAAATAAAATATCATAACTGATAGATTTTATTTAGGCTCATTTAGTAGTGAGCCTATTCAATTAATAACAGTTGTTCATTTTAAGGTTAAATTCCTCTATTTTGGGCCTTGTGTGAGAGTTGGGAGCCTTAGAAGTGCGTACGACATACTGGACCCAGCCCCCCTCACATGAACAACCCTAATTGTGAAGGCCCATTTGCCTGATTTGGATAACTGTGCTAGGTTAATTATATTAGTTTGACCTAATAAAAATTGATTAGCAACATAATTAATTTCATTCTTCCTTGAAATTAATTTAAGAAAAACATAGTTTGAATAAAATATCATAACTGATAGATTTTATTTAGGCTCATTTAGTAGTGAGTCTATTCAATTAATAACAGTTGTTCATTTTAAGGTTAAATTCCTCTCTTTTGGGCCTTGTGTGAGAGTTGGGAGCCTTAGAAGTGGGTACGACATACTGGACCCAGCCCCCCCTCACATGAAAAACCCCAATTGTGAAGGCCCATTTGCCTGATTTGGATAACTGTGCTAGGTTAATTATATTAGTTTGACCTAATAAAAATTGATTAGCAACATAATTAATTTCATTCTTCCTTGAAATTAATTTAAGAAAAATATAGTTTGAATAATTATATTCTGGAAAACTATATGTATTTTTCTTGTGTTTAATTAAATATGGAATTATAACCATGTAAATTCTTTCTGAATCTTAATTTTATAATTTTATTAAATATTCCTATTTAAGTTGAGATTTAGTTAAATCTATCAAATCAACTTAGATTTGAATATTTTTTGAATTTCCTATTATAAATTAAGTTGAGGAATTTTAGGAATTGGTTATTAAGATTCTTTAGATATTTTTTTTAAGTTGATATTTTATAAATATGGGAACTTAAAATGGAATATCTTCTAAATTAAGTGGTTACTACTTAATTGGTAATATTTAATTAAGTCATTGATTGAAGAATATTTAAGTTGGGTATTTAGATTTTTCTAAACAACTTAAATAAGATATTTTTCATAATTATTCTATTTTTGAAATTTAATTAAAGTTTTTACTTTAATTTGTAATATTTCATTATTGAGATATGGAATATAAATGATTAAACAAAATACATATTTTTTAAAATAATGAGCTTTAATCAAGAGAAATTCGATCTCCATTGTTGGTTTTACGTAGCTATTGTTTTAGTGAGTAATCCTCCCTAATGGAGGAACGTTCATTAGCAAGTTAGCGCCGTTTAATCTCGAAAGATAAGTATTCTTATAAGTTTTTTATATGGTTTATGACCACCCTAATGGTGGCGACTGTATAAGACTTACAAGAGTGCGAAACAATGGTAGAAGCTCATAAGATAGAATTGCCTTGACTCTCGCCTAAACGGGACAACGCTGAATTCCAATCTTGATCGAATAAAAGGTTGCTAGAATGTTTGACATTTTAGATGAATTGACAACTCTATGGATGATGCTTTGACTCTTGCCTAAATGGGACACTGTATCAGTTCGTTAGAAACCTTGGAAAATAAACTATGTTAGATTTAGTATTTTTATAACATATGTGATTATTTGTTTTCTGAACCTGTGTATGAATTTATAGAACAAAAACCTTACTTCTGTTTATTGATATGTTGTAGTGCCAATATGAATAACCCTCATCCCGATCCACTCCTAGTTAGTATCTTTGCAAAAGAACTCAATAGTGTGAAAATGCATCCTGGTAGTTGCATTAACTCGCACCTATTGTTGATGAATCTGAAATTCCAAAAGGCAAATCTACTAGGAATTGATTTATCAAAGGAACAATGGGTAAGACTCATACTTAATAGTCTTCCTCAGGAGTATGATAGTTTTGTTCTATATTACTTATTGAACAATCCTCACTCCTCCGACATGGACAAACTCGAGACTGAGTTGAGGGCCCATGAGCGAAATCTGATTGCAATGGGACGTCCTTGTATTGCAAACTTTAATCAGAGGAAGAAGATTAAGCATGAAGGCTCTAACAAAGCTGCTTCTTCAAGTACAATTATCAGACATCATGTTCTATGTGCGAATTGTAATGGAAAGGGACATAAAGAAGAACAATGTCCCAGGCTTCTAGACAATTCAAACGAAGGTGATGCTTTTGTCTTTGAATCATGTGTTTTAGAGAACGACAAATCCACCTGGATTGTTGATTCTGGATCTACTAGCCATGTATGTTCTTCATTGTAGCTGCTTGAAACTTGGGAGAATCTTCACCCAGATGAGTTAGAGCTTAAAGTTGGAAATGGCGAGTTGGTATCAGTTAAAGCAAGAGGAACAACCCGAATCAAGTTTAATTCTAAGAAGTTTTTACTTTTAGAGAATGTTTTATATATTCCCAATTTTAGTAGAAACTTGATTAGTGTTTCATGTTTACAGACACAATTTTATATATTGAATTTTTCGAGTTCAAATTGTTCAATTTCTCGTAATGGATTTCATATATGTGTTGCAAACATGGAACAAGGGCTTTATGTTTTAAGACCTGATACTCAAATCTCACTAAATACTGAACTTTTCAATGTAGCTAAACCTAGAAGCCTTAAGAGAAAAGAGATTGATAATGATGATCAAACTTATCTATGGCATTTACGTTTAGGTCATATAGGCTTTGATAGACTCAATAGGCTAACCAAAGACGGTCCATTGAAAAATGTCGTCTTAGGAGAACTGCCATTTTGCGAGTCTTGCCTAGAAGGAAAAATGACCAAACGTTCTTTCTCTGCGAAGGGAGAACCTGCCAAACAACCCCTAGGGTTAGTGCATTCAGATGTTTGCGGACCGCTGAATGTAAAAGCCAGAGGAGGTTATGACTATTTCGTCACTTTCATTGACGATTTCTCTAGATACAGTTTTCTTTACCTAATGCAAAAGAAATCTGAAATGTTTGAAAAGTTTCAGGAATTTCATGCTTTGGCTCAAAACCAATTAGGTAAAACATTAAAGATCTTGCGAACTGATAGGGGTGGAGAATATAAGGATATGCAGTTCAAAGATCATTTAACTGAACTTGGAATTGAATCCCAATATACTGCCCCAAGCACTCCACAGCAGAATGGAGTTGCGTAAAGAAGAAATCGCACTTTCTCTTGGAAATGGTTAGGTCTATGCTTTGAGTTATTCAACTCGTCTACGTCCTTACGGGGATATGCTATTCAAATGGCAAACGACATTTTAAATGTTGTACCATCTAAAGCAGTCCCTAAGACACCCGTCGAACTATGGAATGGTCGTACACCTAGTTTACGCCATTATAGGATTTGGGGGTGCCCTGCTCACGTCTTGAGAAAGAAAGAAGGCAAACTGGAATCGCGAACTGAAGTTTGCATGTTTGTCGGAAATTCTAAAGAGACTAGGGGTGGACTATTTTATAGTCACAAGGATAACAAAGTATTTGTTTCTACAAATGCTACTTTCCTTGAAGATAACTATATGAAAGACAACAAACCGAAAAGTGAAATTGTATTAGAGGAAATGCTCACGAATCTTGTTCCTTCAAATGTACCATCCTCTTCTACTCAAGAAGAGGAACATCCCACTCCCTCAGTTGTAGCAACTGAGAAAACTACTACCAAAGCTCTTGTTCAGAAGGTCACCGCTCCTCGTCGTAGTGGGAGGGTTTCTACAAAACCATCTCGTTATGGCTTGGATGGTGAAATCAATATGGTCGTTGGTGACGGTATTGATGACGACCCATTAACCTATAAACAAGCAATGGCAAGTCCGCAACGGAAGCGATGGTCATCCGGCATGGATTCAGAAATGGATTCCATGAAAAAGAACAAAGTCTGGGAATATGTAGAACCAGCTGATGATTATCGTCCAATTGGATGTAAATGGGTCTACAAGAAGAAAAGAGGTGCTGGAGGCGAAGTCGAAACTTTCAAAGCTAGACTGGTCGCCAAGGGTTATACCCAAAGAGAAGGTGTGGACTATGAGGAAACTTTTAGTCCGGTTGCCATGCTCAAATCCATCCGAATTCTTCTCTCCATAGCTGCCGCTTTAGATTATGAAATTTAGCAAATGGATGTCAAGACAGCCTTTCTTAATGGGCTTCTTGAAGAAACCATCTATATGGAGCAACCAGAAGGTTATGTTCTTCACAGGCGGGGAGAATAAAGTTTGCAAATTAAATAGGTCCATATATGGACTTAAGCAAGCTTCTCGCTCGTGGAATAAAAGGTTTGATGAGATCATTAAAACCTACGGCTTTCATCAGAATGAAGATGAACCTTGTTTTTACCAACTCAAGGAAAACCAAGTAGTAGTATTCCTGGTCCTTTATGTTGATGACATTTTGATCATTGGCAACAATGTCAAGAAAATGACTCACATCAAGGAATGGCTTGACACTCAATTCGACATGAAAGACTTGGGTGAGGCAGCCTATGTTCTCGGTATTCAGATTATCAGAAACCGGAAGAACAGATCCCTTGCTCTCTCTCAAACAACTTACATTGACAAAGTTCTAGAGAGATTCTCCATGACTAATACCAATGGGGCAAATATGCCCTCTAGACATGGTATCCGTCTATCTAAGGAACAGTGTCCTACTAATCCTCAAGAGATAGAAGACATGGCAAAAATTCCTTATGCTTCTGCAGTTGGAAGTCTAATGTATGCTATGCTATGCACTAGACCTGACATCTGCTATGCAGTTGGAATCGTGAGCGGGTATCAGTCAAATTCAGGACGGGTACATTGGAATGTTGTTAAGTATATTTTGAAATACTTAAAGAGTACAAGAGATTATGTATTAGTCTACAAGTGTGGTGCTTTAAATCCCTTAGGCTATACAGACTCAGATTTCCAGGGATGTCTTGAAGACAGGAAATCTACATCTGGGATGGTGTTTACTCTTGGGGGTGGAGCAGTGGTTTGGAGAAGTGCTAAACAAACTGCAATTTCGGATTCTACCATGGAGGCAGAATACATAGTTTCTTGTTGAAGCAGCTAAAGAGGTTGTCTGGCTTAGGAAGTTCTTCACCAGTCTTGGTGTAGTTCCTGGAATGGAAAAGCCTCTAGTCCTACTTTGTGATAACAATGGAGCTATAGCCAACAGTAAGGAACCTCGGAGCCACAAGAGAAGTAAGCACATAGAAAGAAAGTATCATATTATCAGAGAATATGTGGCAAGAGGGGATGTACTGGTGGAGAAAGTGGACACGCAGGACAACTTAGCTGATCCATTCACCAAAGTCTTGGCAGTAACTTCATTCGAAAAGCACCGTCAGAATTTAGGATTAATTGAAATGTACTGATTTGTTTTATCTTAGTGCAAGTGGGAGTTTGTTGGGTTTTATGCCCTAAATAAAACTCTATTTCAATGTAATCCAGATTATTCAATGTCAATAAATTAACAGAAGTATTTTTCATTCATTTGTGTATGTTTTGGTTCACTTAATCAATTGTTTGTCTATTTGATTTATAAATTCATCCAAACTCCTTTCACATACTTGATCATGTTTATTATGTTGTCAACACAGTGGAAAGTAAACATGACTATGTGAATAAAGTATTCCTAGATTTATCAGAACACTGGGTTTTACTGATATGACAATCTACAACAGAGATTACTTGCATTTGGAGAAATGCTATGTTCTTTCCAGAACATAGGTTAAAGTAAAGCTCAGGTTGGATGCATGGAGTATGCATTGGAATGGACCGATATTGAACTTTGAAATAGATTTATGAAACTTACCGTAAATATCTATTCAATTCAATATCACTAAGTTGATCCTAGATCACATGATCGAAATCCTGATATGGTTAGGCTCAATCTCGAGAGTGTTATTCGTGTTCTTTGATTTGTTAGTTAAGCCTAATTTTTGGTCAGGGCAATACATACATTTTGGGAACACGGTAGTACGATTGCGTGGGAGCGCTAACATAAATATGGAATCTATAGCTTCTATCTGGCGAATAGTAAGCAAAGGGTGATTTCCTTCGAGCTTAACCAAACGAGATAAATGATTGAGTACTCATTTCACTTAGTTGAAATATCATTTATACAGGGTTAAGTGTTTTAAGGATAAAATACATTGTAGGGTGTTACGGTAATTTAGTCCTTTTACAGTGTAAATCATCCATATAGAGGATCATTGATCACATTAGGATTATAACAATGGATAACTAATGATGTGTCTATATGGTGGAACATATAGAGTATTCTGTATACTGAGAGTGCAATTCTGAGTTCTATGTGTGGATTCAACGAAGAATTAATAAGTCAGTGAATTTAAGTAGTAAATTCTAGATCTGCTTATTGGAAGCTCGGATATATAGACCCATGGTTCCCCCACTAGTTGAGATAATATTACTTGTAAGGCTCATTTAATTGATTTTAATTAATCAGTTATAATTCTCAAGATAGACTGTGTCTATTTGAGAATTTATCACTTATTAAGGGCAAAACAGTAAATAGAGATTTTGAAGGGCATATTTATTAATTAGGAAACTTTAATTAGTTTTATTATTAATAAAATAAATGACAATATATTATTTGATAATTATTTTTAATTATTAAATAATTAGATTTGACATTTATGTGGTTGAACAAAGGAATTGGCAGTTTTTGACAAAACAAGAAACTATCAATGTAGGAAAAGGAAAGTTGGAAAAGTGGCAAGCCTTGTTTCCACAATGGCTAGGCCGGCCACTTAAGCTTCCTTTTCTCTTTGATTTTTTTTTTTCAATTTTTAAATGTCAATTAATTCAATCATAGCCCTGTGTGGTCTTCTATAAATAGAAGGCAAAAGCTTCAGTTTTCAACAACACATTCACAACATTATTCTGACAGAATTTTCTCTCTGAGCCGCCACCCTCTCTGTCTCTCTCTCTATTCCTTCACTGTTTCGAAATCTATAAGTGTTAGAGTAGTGCCTACACACATCAAGTAATACCTCAATCATAGTGAGGAAGGCTGTGTAGAATTCAGAAACAACAAAGAAGGACTGTCGGGCTCAGATTTTGATTATACTCTGCTACAGAAAGGAATCAAGGGTTAGAGATCTGAGTGGGAGGAGACATATATTCCGCTGCACCCAATGTAAGATTTCTGATACTAATATGTGTTTAATTTTCCATCGTTTTAGAAGTTCATATTTAGGCTGTTAAATCAACATACTTGTGAGTAGATCTAAGTTCCTGGTAAAATAACTTCCAATAGAGGTATCACTTGCTGTGTGTGGGCACTATTCTCACACTAAGAATTTCGAAATTCAAGAGAGAAGAAAGAGAGAGGGAGTGGTCGGCCAGATAGGGAGAGAGAAGGCACAGACTTTTCTCTGAAGGAAAAATAAAAAATTTAAGTGTAATTTTCCTGAAGCCTTCACTATCTATTTATAGCATTGCACTAGGGTTAGGTTTGAATTATTTGAAATTAAAATAATGAAAGTATCAGTTTAAATTCCCTAGAAAAGTGGCCGGCCATGCATAGTGGATTTGGGCCTCACTTTTTGCAATTTTGCAGTTTTATCTTTTCTGCATCTGATTTTCTCAAAAACGCCAATTTTCAAATTCAACCATTTAAATGCCAATTCTAACTATTTAATAACTATAAATAATTATTAAATAATATTGTCATTTATCATATTTATTAATTGAACCATACAAAGTATCATAATTAACAAATATGCCCCTACAAACTCTTTCTTTACAATTTCGCCCTTACTTAGTGAAAATTTCACAAATAGACATAGTCTAATTTGAGAATTATAATTGATTAATCAAAACCAATTATATGAGTCTTACAAGCAATATTATCTCAACTAGTGCGGGAACCATGGGTCTATATAACCGAGCTTCCAATAAGTAGATCAAGAATTTAGCACTAAAATTCACTAACTTATTAATTCTTCGTTGAATCCGCGCATAGAACTTAGAATTGCACTATCAGTATATAGAATGCTCTATATGTTCCACCATATAGACACATCATTAGTTATCCATTGTTATAATCCTAATTTGATCAATGATCCTCTATATGAGTGATCTACATTGTAAAGGGATTATATTACCGTTACACCCTACAATGTATTTATTCCTTAAAACACTTAACCCCGTATAAATGATATTTCAGCTTATGTGAAATGAGTACTCCACCATTTATTTTCGTTTGGTCAAGCTCGAAGGAGATCATCCTTTGCTTACTATTCGCCAGATAGAAGCTATAGATTCCATGTTTATGATAGCGCTCCCACTCAATTGCACTACCGTGTTCCCAAAATGTACGTATCACCCTGACCTAAAAGTAGGCTTAACTAACAAATCAAAGAACACGAATAGCCTTTCAAGATTGAGCCTAATCATAACAGGATTAAGAACATTTGATCTAGGATCAACTAGGCGATATTGACTTGAATAGATATTACGGTAAGCTTAATAAATCTAAGTCAAAGTTCAATATCGGTCCATTCCAATGCATACTCCATGCATCCAACCTGAGCTTTACTTTAACCAATGCTCTGGAAAGAACATAGCATTTCTCCAAATGCAAGTAAACTCTTGTTGTAGATTATCATATCAGTAAAACCCTGTGTCTGATAAATCTAGGAAACTTTATTCACATAGTCATGTTTACTTTCCAATGTGTTGACAGCACAATAAACAGGATCAAGTATGTGAAAAGGGTTTCAGACGAATTCATACATTATGTACATATAATCATGAAATAAATCATGTGAACCATGCAACATTAAATGTTAAATCTGATCTATATTAATAAGTAAATCTGATTATATTGAAATGAGTTTTATTTAGGGCATAAAACCCAACACTAATTGTGTAATACGTGGTAAACATCAGATTAATACGACCCCACTGTCGGTTGACCACTTTTTGAGGTCAATAGTTTGGTGTTTTTATTGAGAGTGAGTTGATATCATATTTGATCAAACGCTATGGTTAACACGAGAAGACCTCCAGTTGCACCATCTGCATCTTCGGGTCTTCCTCAAGACCCTCAGACTATAGATCCTGATGTAAATGTTCCAGCCACGACTAAAACTCCCATGAACAGTGCAGATGTTGTCAATCCTGCCATCTCGATAGGCACCACGAATCTGGCCACTATAGCTGGCCAGGATGGCACAAATATCTTGATGGATCTAAGCAATCGACCCTTGCCTCTAAGGGAGGACCCTCTACAATCGCCTCCCACTGAAGGAAGGATCCTTGGGGAACATCTCCAAGGGACACAGCCGAACCACATCCTTAATATTATGCAGGAGAGACAGGACCAGGAATTGGCAAGCCCCATATAGACTTGGGAGAAGATCTCAAGTTAGCCAGATTTGGAGAGGCCATATGCTAAGCCGACCTAACTGAAGAACCACGCGTTGTTGATGTTAGAATTATTTTACCACGATCTAGATTTACTAACAAGTATGTTATTAACATCCTAAATATGAACTTTTAAAACGATATGAGATAAACACATATAAAGTATAAGAAACCTTACAGTGGTTGCAGCGGAATATAATGTCTCCTTCCACTCAGATCTTTAACCCTTGTATCCTTTCTGTAGCAGAGTATCACCAAGATCTGAGTCCGAATCTCCTTCTCTTGAAACTGGATTCTTCACAGCCTTACACACTATGATTGAGTACTACTTGATGTGTGTGGGCACTCACTCTTTTCACTATGTGGCTTCGGTTTTGAAGAGAGAAAGAGAGAGAGAGATGGTTTCGGCTAGGTTAGTGAAAGAGGCTTTGAATTTTTTACTGAAGGAATGAGATGCATCATCTTTTCCCTTAAGCCATCACTACCTATTTATAGGAAACCACCTAGGGTTAGGTTAGATTTATTTGGCATTAAAATAATGAAAAAAATAAATGGTAAATTTGCTATAGAGTGGCCGGCCATGAATGGATATTGGGCCCCACTTTGCAATTTTGCCTTTTTTTTTTCTCATTTTCCTTCTTAATTCTCAAAAATACCAATTTTCCAATTTAACCATTTAAATGCCAATTCTAATTATTTAATAACTAAATATTAATTAATAAATAATATTGTCATTTAATATATTTATTAATTAGACTTATCAAAGTCTCTTAATTAACAAATTAACCCTAGATACTCTTTCTTCACAATTAAGCCCTTGCTTAGTGAAAATTCATAAACTTGACATAGTCTAATTTTAGAATTATAATTGATTAATTAAAATCAATTAACTGAGTCTTACAAGTAGTATTGTCTCAACTAGTATGGGGACCATGTGCCTATATATCTGAGCTTCCAATAAGCAGACCCAGAATTTACCAAGTAAATTCACTGACTTATTAATTCCTTGTTGCATCCACCATAGAACTTAGAATTGCACTCTCAGTTATATAGAGCGCTCTGTATGTTCCACGATATAGATACGCTATCAGTTATCCATTGTTATAATCCCAATAATCAATGATCCTCTATAGATGATCTACATTGTATAAGGATTAATTTACTGTTACACCCTTCAATGTATTTTATCCTTAAAACACTTAGCCACATATAAATGATATTTCAGTGAACTAACATAATCTCTGAAATGAGTACTCAACCATTTATCTTTGTTTAGTTAAGCTCGAAGGAAATCATCTTTACTTCTATGCCCTGATAGAAGCTATAGATTTCATATCTATGTTTAGCGCTCCCACTCAATTGCACTACCATGTTCTCAAAATGTACGTATCACCCTGACCAAAAAGTAAGCTTAACTAACAAATAAAAAAAACATGTATAATACTCTTGAGATCGAACCTAACCATGTCAGAATTAAGATCATTTGATCTAGGATCAACTAGGTGATATTGAATTGAATAGATATTACGGTAAATTTAACATATCTGATTCAAAGTTCAATATTGGTCCCTTGCGATGCATACTCCATGCATCCAACCCAAGCTTTACTTAAACCAATGCCCTTGAAAGGACATAGCACTTATCCAAGGTGCAAGTAAACTATGTTGTAGATTATCATATCAGTTAAACCCTGTGTACTGATAAATCTAGGAATATATATTTAATCACACAATCTTGATTACTCTCCACTGTGCTGACGACACAATAAACAAGAATATTAATGTGATAAAGGGTTTGGATGAATTTATAAATCAAATAAACAAATAAATGATAACATGAACCAAATGACACAATAAGTGTTGAAAATACTTCTGTTTCTTTATTGATATTTAAATGATAGAGATTACATTGAAATAGAGTTTTATTTAGGGCATAAAACCCAACAGTTGATTGCGATGTATTAGCTCAGTAGAGATGCAAATTCCTAAGATGGATGGATGACCAAGAGTACATCTTTTGATCTCACCAGACAAAGTTGGATCATCGCAATAAAGAAGCCAACGGCCTGATAAGGCAGTTCAATTAGAGAACCAATGGAAGAGGCAAGGATCTCATCAGAGATCCACTCCAAGAAAGACTAGTTTATAGATCAGGGAGGGTCTATCAACAAGCTGACCAAAATTACTCCTTAAAAGTAGATATTTTTGTAGCATCTTAATGGGCTGTCAAGGCTCAACTCGTAGCTTGGCTTGCTATCCACAGATGAAGGTTGCGCATCAATGTCCTGCTACGGAGAAGCTGGCCAATGCCATATACACCTGCAGGATGAGGTCTGGCTAGCCATGCGTGCTCTTGCCAGGATCTAGTAGGTCCTATTCCTGTTACGGTTTGACAGGTCATGTTCCTACCAGGGTCTAGCATGTCATGTTCCTACCAGGGTTTAACAGGTCATGTTCCTACCAGGGTTTGACAGGTTATGTTCCTTTCAGCTTCACCAAAAGGAGGCTGGCCTTTGGCAAGTGGATGCCAGCTTTGTACACATTTTTCTTGCAGAGGTTAGGTTCTCTTGGTCAAACGAAAGCCCCTTTGGTCTGAAAGTCACTTTTTGGCCGGCCAGCTTGTGCCCAGATAATGGCTGACCATATAAGCTCATCTTGGTCGGCCTATAGACTTCCCTTGGCTGGCGAGACATGTTGGTACAGTTACTTGACGACTTGCTCCACTCCTTTCGCTTGTTGCTTTGCAGTTTTATCATATATACCTTGTAATGAGACCTTGTCTTATGGCAAGGCTCTGTTCCACATGTACTCTGTCTTGGTTTATGTTGACATGCCATATCAGGTGGGTGAAATTTGGGATAACGTTTGCCCCTAAGTCCCTGTTCGAACATCTGGTCGGATAGGGTGTTTCTAGCTCTCGTCTTGTTTGTAGTAGTCTCTCTCGAGTAGCCTTATCTAGCCAAGTGTTGGCTTTTTGCATGGCATGCTTTTAGATCTTTTCTCTCTCTCTCTCTCTCTCTCTCTCTCTCTCTCTCTATATATATATATATATGTTTCATCTTCTCTTCTTTGATATCTCTTCTTTGTATCTGCCATTGATAAATTTCAAGGCTTTTATGCTTTTAAAAACTTTTTGAGTCTCATGTTAGTTTGTAATCTTTTTGGTATTTTGATTCACATGATAGTTTTTGAATGTATAATGTGTAACTTCTCAATCGAAAAGATTCTATTTTGGCCTTCTTTGTGATTCTTGACTCTTTGAGTCATAAAGAACACGAGGCACATATTTGAGTTTTGAGAAAAAAAACACACATTTAGATTCAAAAATTAACCTTGGTTGGTCTTCGAGGTTTGGCTTGAGACCTGGCCGATCCTAGGACTTATTCATGGGAGTTGTCCAGCCCTAGGGGTTTACCCTATAAAGTTAGCATGTTCATGCATGGGTTTGGTGACCCTAGCTAGTTCTTGGCTGAGTCATGGGACCCTGGCCGACCCTCCTGAAGCTTGGAAATCCTGGTCGGCCTGTGCCTTGGTTCCAAGTGGGTGGCCAACTTTTGGTCCTCTTTTAACTTCAGTAAGAATCCTGTCATGGCCCTGTGGGCATATACAACATTAGTCTCATACATGGTTCCCTTAGAAACTCTGTATGAAACTTAATAGCTAGTGAGTCTATTATAGTCGAATGTTCAACTTAAGACTCAATATTTGTCTAAATTGTTACACTTGAGATGTGTTTGGGTCCCGGGTCCGGGTCTGGGTCTGGGTTCGGGTCCCGGGTCTAGGTCTGGGTTCGAGTCCCAAGTCTTGGGTCCTGGGTCCCGGGTCCCAGGTCCAGGTCCAAGTCGGGAGTCCAAGTATGGGTTCGGGTTTAGGTTTGGGTCTCAGGTCTAGGTCCCAACTGGTCTGGGTTGAGTCCAAGTTGGGTCCGGGGTCCAGGTGTGGGTCCGAGTTTGTGTCCGGGTCTAGGTCTGGGTCCGGGTCTAGGTCCAGGTCGGGTTTGGGGTCGGGGGTCCGGGTCCGGGTCTGGGGTCCATGTCCAAGTCCGGGTCTTGGGTTTGAGTTTCAGGTCTGGGTTGGAAATAGATGTTGACCCTAAATCCTTTATAAATATTATAATACAAGATAATACGAACAATTTGTTATGTATTAAATAATACAACATACATTGTATTAAAAAATTTGATCGTAATAATTAATACAATACATTGGTTTATCTAAACATAATGTTATTTATTATTTAATACAATACGACCCTTATATGACATACTAAACGAGCTTTGAAACTATATATATTTGTCTTGTGTCTATATTAATTAATTCTATCACCACATCCACATATATATAATGCTACAAGTCAAGGCACTCTACATATCATTATATAAGTTAATTTTTATTTTAATATTTAGTGATAAATCTATATATATCTTTATATATTAAAAGTGCCTATGTAACGACAATTCTTGGTTTAACGAACGATTAATTAACGTTAAACGTTAACAAATAAATAAACCCAATAATTAAACCCAAAAAATTAAACAATCTTTTTTTAAATTAAAAAAAATATCTTACCCACATATCTCTCTAACAAATCCTACAATTTTTGAAATTTTTTTACAAGGCTTCATTGAAATTAAACAAATAAACCCAATAATTAAACCCAAAAAATTAAACAATCTTTTTTTAAATTAAAAAAAAAATATCTTACCCACATATCTCTCTAACAAATCCTACAATTTTTGAAATTTTTTTAGCTTCATTGAAATTCAACAAATAAACCCACTTACATATCTCTCTAACAAACTACAATTTTTGAAATTATTTTACACTGCTTCATTCAAATTTCAAAAAATAACCCCAATAATTATACCCAAAAAATTAAACAATCTTTACGATTAACCCATTCATCACCCATACAGGCAAACACAATAAAAGCTTCTCTCTCAATTTCACATATTTTCATATTTCTTTCTCATCGGTTGCAATTCTGTTATTTTACAAGAGTGTCCAAGCTAAAGGTCAGAATATAATTACTTTTTCTTTTCATTTCAAGCAAAGATCACTCCTTATATAGGACAATATGCTCTGACAATAGGGGTGTTCGAGGAACAAATGCAACATATATTATAACTTTATTATTATTGTTTCCAATATATTTTTACTAACAATATACTAGTATATATATAAAGGAGAATTATAAGGCGATGATGTGTCATTTAATATCACTTCAAATAGCTTTATCTATTCTCTCCTTAATTCTCTCTTTTATTAATTTTTTATTAGATTTATAAATATTTATTTATTTTCTTATATTTTTTTTTATCATTTTATTATTAATAATTATTTTAATTAATATTTTTTTAAGTTTTTTTCTATAAAAACGTGACTTTCTTTTATATAAAAAAATCTACATATATTTATTTTCTTATATTTTTATCATTTTACATTAATTAATAATTTTTTTAAGTTTTTTTTTTTAATTTATAATTTTTATCATTTCAAATCTATATCATCATTCATCACACGTTTATAGCCATATTTTTAATTAATTTTTTTAATCTACCCCAAGTCATCATATATATATATATATATAAATATATATATAAATATATATATCATTAACCAAAAATTAAGTCATATCTTTTTTTCTTCATTATATTAATCTTTTATTACTATGTGTCTTCTTTCAATCTCTAACTGCCACATTTTTTATTTTTTATTTTTTATACACTTCATGATTGTTATTATTCATTCTCTTTTTCTTAGATAGCATCAAATAATCTTTTTTATATTCATAAATAATAACATAATTTGTAAGTACATGTTCAATTTCATAATCAAATATTATATAGCAATCTCCAGGGGCGGAGTCAGAACTAAAGAGTTGGGGGGGCCAATATCAGACAGTGCAATATACAATAAATTTAAATTTCGATGATTTTAATACCTTTTAAGGATGTGTGTCAATTATAAAAAATACTGCATTTTTAAATTTTATAAATATTTTATACAATATTTTTTTTTTAAAAAAAATTAATCAAATCATTAAATTAAAAATAAAGTACGAGTGTTACGCTAAAATTTGACGGAGTTTATTAATTTAATTATCAAAATTAATAATAATATGTTATTTCTTTAGGAAAAAATACTTATATTGACTTTAAGAATAATATAATTAGTTAATTTTACTACTATTTATTAAATAATTTACTAAATATCTTTTTAAAAATTAAAACAAATTAATTAAGTCTAATAAAATAGTAATATAATAATTTACTATTTATTAAATATATATAATTGTAAGACCTCCATTAATATATAAAATAAAACTATATATATTTTCTTAATAATAAAATTATATTTAAATAAGTAAATATTAATTTTTTAGTTCTTTTATACATGAAAAATTATGTATTAATATCTTTTTATATGTGATTATATATATATGTTTAGTAAAGCAAATTTTTTAAAATTCAGGGGGCCACAGCCCCTATAGGGGTATATGTGGCTCCGCCCCTGGCAATCTCTCTCTCTCCTATCGAGTCCTAGCATAGTCTATAGCAGAAAAAACTTTCGACAAAGAATTAAATGAATTGGAACAATTATCTTAGTTTTATAAAATTTTCATGTTTTTAATTTCACTACTTTTTTCTTTTATTTAACACACTGGTTGTATCTTTAAATTTTCTTTGAATGATATATTTGAAGTATTATATCAATGATATATTTCATATGATTTTTTAATTGTTATTCTAACTAAATATTAATTCTAAATTTTTTAATTTCTGTTATTATTAATTTTTAATTTGTTTCCTAATAAATTATAAAAAATAAAATGTTATTATGTTAGATTTATGCAGTGTAGTGATATTTTGATTTTTGTTCTTTTAATATGTTATTAAATAATACTAACTAAAAAATAGAGAAAGAAAGATAAAATAGATGGGAGTTGATTAAATTAATATATAAATAAAATTAAAAAAAAATAAGAGAATCTATATATCTATAGATATATATATATAAAGGAGAAGTATGAGACAATGATGTAGCGGTCTAAAATCTCTTTAAAACTATTTTTCTTTCTTCTCCTTAATTCTCTCAATTTTTTAATATAATTAATACTTTACTATTATTCTAATAATTTTTTTTATAAAAATATCTATCTTTTTTTTTTTTTGAACAAGAAGAAGATCTTTATTCAAATAGACAAAACAAACAAGCAAACAACACCAGCTGCAGACCGAAATCTGCCATTAAAACCAGCTGGAAATTACATTAAAAATGTGATTATCTAGCTTCCCTTTTCCCCCATTACAACCAATTAAACATCTATATTTAACACAAGATTTGATCTCTCTACTTAAGGTGCTAGCTGTCTTACAACTCAACTCAAATATGCAACTATTTCTGTTTGTCCAAACCATGTAAAGGGTAGCCAAAATGACAGCATTGGTGATTCTTCCCTGCAAGTTAACAGCAGCCTTTGAGAACCAACAACTGAAGTCGATTGGCCAATCAATATGGCCAAACCATTTGGTAATCTCATCAACCAGATTGCGAGTAAAGCAGCAGGTTACAAAAAGATGCTGGTGCGATTCATTTTCCCTACAGCAGACCGGGCACAGAGGAGAAGAGATTGGCATAAATCGGCTTAGATTGTCCCTGGTTAGCAGCTGATTATTCACTATTTGCCATCCTATGAACCCATGCTTTGGAATAATCATTCTATTCCAAATGTTCCTTGCATAATCAATCTTTTGAGCTTGAATAAAAGAGAGATAAAAGAGTTTAGCACTAAACTTACCTCTTTTAATAGCAGAAGTGATTATTGTTTCATTGACAGTTGAACGAAGACGAAGTAATTTTTTGAAGTACCAGCTCGCATCTTGCTTGAATTCAACTGTCCAAAAGCTCAGCCCTCTCATGTAGATTGCATCAATCCATCTAACCCAAAGGTTATCCTGTTTACTAGATATAGCCCAAATATACTTTGCCATAAGCGCTATATTCCAAGCCTTACCTTCTCTAAAGCCAAGGCCTCCTGCATTCTTGGGGAGACAAACTTTTTCCCAAGAAGGAATATGAAGTTTGCTTCTGTTTCCCACAGAACCCCAGAGAAAATCTTTGCAACATTTGTCAATAGCCGCCGTAATTTTCTGAGGAAGCAAAAATAAGCCCATCCAATAATTCCTGATCCCCAACAAAATCGAATGAATCAATTGAGCCCTTCCAGCAAACGAGAGATTCCTACTAGCCCAAGTGTGTAAATTCTTGTGCAGTTTGTCTAAAATGATACCACAATCAGCAGATCGCCACTTGGTTGGTCTAAGATTCACCCCGAGGTACTTCATAGGGAAAGAACCCTCTTCCATTTGTAAGATGTTGGCAAGTCTCTGTTTGTTGGCATTTGGAATACCCCCAAAAAACACCGTTGACTTGTCTTTATTAGCAACCAGGCCCGTTGCTTCACTAAATCGATTGAAGGCATTTTTCACCATCTGAACAGACTTGTCATTGCCCTTGCAGAAAATAATGAGATCGTCTGCAAAACACAGGTTGACAAGGCCTAAGGATTTGCACAACGGGTGAAAACCAAACCCTTTCTTCTTAGAACATTGAATAAGAAGTCTGGTTAAGTATTCCATTATAATAACAAAGAGAAGCGGGGACATCGGGTCCCCTTGACGAAGGCCTTTTTCACCTTTAAACGACCCTTGGATTCTTCCATTAAGCAGAAGGGCATAAGAAGCTCCGTGAAGACAGCTTAAGATCCAGATGATAAATTTAGAAGGGAAGCGAAGAGCTTTTAAAATATCAGCCACAAAGCACCAGTCTACCGTATCATAAGCCTTGCTCAAATCAATCTTCATAAGACATCTAGAAGAAATGGTCTTCCTAGTGTATCCTTTTAGAAGATCCTGCAAAATCAAGACGTTATGAGCTAAAAGTCTCTTCTTGACAAAAGCACCTTGGTTTTCATGAATAAGGACCGGGAGAACTTCCGAGAGTCTGGTACAAATTATTTTTGAAATGCATTTGTAAGTAGTGGTGCAGCAGGCTATTGGTCTGTAGTCAGTAGCTCCTTGAGGGTTATCAATCTTCGGTATGAGAGATATGGTTGTTGCACTCACTTCGGTCTGTAGTCAAAAGCACCTTGGTTGTTGCACTCACTTCGGTAAGAAAAATATCTATCTTAAATCAATTATTTTTTAAACAACTAAATTAATAATATTAAATTAAATAATTATTCAATTATTTATATATATGTATTCATAACTATATATGTGTGAAGTTTTTTTACTTTGCAGAATATAAGAAAAGTATTTTTTATAGAAAAAGTTTATTATAAATCAAACATTATGAATTGAACAACAACAAAAAAAAAAAAAAAAAAACAGGCGTAAGATTACGTAGAAGAAGAAACAAGTATGAGACTATAAATTAAATTTTTTCAAAATGTATTATTTTTATATTTCAATCATATAAAGTCGATGTCATCATTTTAGTTCCTATTGATAATCTCAAATTTCTAAACTTAACACTCAATTTATCGTTCTATTAGTTGATCAATAAAGTGCCACATGTAAATATAGTATTGACCAAACTAATAATTCTTTTAAAAAATAAAAATTAATTAAATTGAATTCATATTATTCAAAAAAGAAAAAAACATTATATATACATATTAAATGAAATAAAAATCAATTTTCCATCTTTTCCAACCATATCATCTTTACAGATTAATAATAATTTTTTTTGTAAGGACATTAACAATAAACCTTGATTCTCGATTCAAATACTATTTTTCAATTCTTTTTTCACATACATTCAAAATTCTCATTACATAAACTTTCTACTAATATTTTTCAATCAATGAAACGAAAAAGACAAACTTTAATTCCTGCATGAAAAATCAAACTCTCAATCCCAATAATCAATTGAAACAACATCAAATTTTAAGTTCTCAAAATCTATAAAAATAAATAATAATAAAAAAAAATCTCATAAACACAAACTCAAACATTAGAACTCCAGTAAAACACTAAAACTCAAACATTAAAAACACACGTAATATAAAATTCGAACTCAGAACTTAACACACACATCAAAATAAAAATTAAACCATAAATAAAGATTTATGCTACTATTTTTTCGAATTCCAATATTTATTAGCAACAAATTTAATATTTTAAGTATTTATGTCACAAATTTTTTAATAGTTTAGTTAAAATTTTAATAAGTAATTATTATTAATTAAAATATATAATTTATTTTTTTATATATAATTTAAAATATTTTATATATCCGCCGCAAAGCGCGTAATGTTTACTAGTGATAACATATAGCTACTTATTATGAGATAAGGTTACGTTTATCTTAAAATCGAGCAATGACTAATTAGATTCATCAAGGTACTATATATATAAGAAACCTAAAAAACCAGTTAATAAGCTTAGAACAAATGAATCGATCTATACATATACATATATATACTAGCAAAAAGTACGTGCGAGGCACGTATACTAAATTTTATGTTAGTTTTTTTTTTTTATATTATTTAAAAGTGATACAATTAAAAATTAAAGAAAAAATATTATTAGTTATTAGGTGAGATTATTATTACGTGTATCTAAATAATATACTTTATAATTTAGATATAATGCGTGGAATCCGTAGTCCATTGGATGCTTGTCAACATCTTCAGGCTCGATTCTAGCAGTGTTCTGAGTTTGCAAAATGAATATTAAAAGTATAAATAAATATACAACTCCTAAAGTCATAACCCCAAGGTGTAACAAAAATGGTTCTGAGAGGTAAAATTGAATATTTTAAATGGAATGCCACAGGTAGGTACCTTTATTATAAAAACTAAGCTCGTTAAAAATGTGACCAGGAAAAAACAAAATATTCTCAATGAAAAAATGTTATAATTACCACTGGATGAGAAGGAAAATATGGTGCCTAAGTGTTTCTTCACACCAATAGGACCACCTCCTCCATGTGGAAATACAAAATGTTTTATGAATTGAAGATTGAGATGGCAAACATCAACTCCAATCCAAATCACTGAATGAATTTCAAAATCAAAAAATAAATTAGAAATATGATAAAATAATGAATGAATGAAAAATAAAGCAAAAAAAAAAAACTATTTTAAATGATTTGTCTATTTTTTTTTTTAACTATTTCAAATGAATTTGTTCAATGTAATTCAACCATCTAATTATAATTTGGATGATTATCAAGGAACATTGAAGCTTGTTTCTCATGTTTTGGTATCTTAGAACTCGATATCGATCTACTTGAGCTTGCAACCCCCTTTGATGCAATATCAATAGAAACAAAGATAATCCGCACTAAACATGTAGCAATAAATTATATATACACATAGAGTTTATAGATATTCCATTAAATTAATAAACATATATAGGGTGATATCTCAAATAAAACAAGTGTACCTTAACAAAAAAAAAAAAAAAAAAAAAACAAATGGGTTGTACAAGTTGTATTGATACTTGAAAATCTGATTTGTTTGGGCTCGGCTTTGTTCCAATCGAAAGAGGTAAATGAACCACATAATTAATTTCTTTCGTTCCGATTTATTCTCTGTTTTTGTTATTGGGAATTTATGGCTTCGATTTGCAAATAGTTGGAATATCAGATTGTTTGCTCAAATCTTCTCTCCGTATCAAATCTCACAGTTCAAATATCAATTTAAATATTAATAGGATTTGTATTATTATTATTTTATTATATATGAATAATATTTTATTATTTTATTAAATAAAAATAAAAAATCACCCATAAATTTATCATAAATCAAGAATTTCAATTATATAGGCACACTTTATATAGAATAGATATTTATATTAATTATATGACTGCCGGGGTTCTAATCAACATTAAATAGTTTACGTACTACGGCGATATATATAGGTTAGTATTAAGCTCAAAACTAAGTACACCAATAATTAATTACATTTACGTACGTACATGTTTATAATATCTCAGATTATATATATACATACATCTCATGTAGGTCTTCAAATCGTTCGTACTGAAGTTTTTGATATCTAAGGCCAAAAATCAATACTGTCCCAAAAGATATATAATTGTTTTTTTTACTCAATTTGCTTTTCCAACTATATTATGGCTCAACTAAAATTGATCAAAAAGTGTTCGATCTGTGCAACAAAAAGAAAAAAAAAAGGAGAAATTTTCAAAGATGAATATCTCTCTCAAAAGATAAAGTATATTTTGAAGAATATTGAAGTTCATAATACGAAAAGCTTAGGTATACACACATATAATGAAGTAATAACAAACAGAGAGAGAGAATAAAATGTGACATATACTATATTCCACACACGTACATATATATATATATATAAATATATCAATAATAAGGATTAGTCAAGGGTGTATTCCCTAAGGTTTGGCTGAGTAGGAAGGAGACGATTAGGGTTAAGATTGTGATGATCATGAAGAGTTGCAAGTTGAAGAACACTGCTTGGTTGCACTTCTCCACTAAATGGGAATTGATCCAAAACATTCCCATTCCTATTCCAATTAATATTATTATTATTCATTCCCATTCTCTCTACTTCTTCTATCTTTGTCACATGTACTTGATTTTGCTCCTCATAAGCTGCTGCTGTTGCTTGGTGCTCCTTTATCTATTTTCATTTTATATAATTATTATATTATCATATGTAATTAATCATTTATGAATGTCTATATATATCTTTATATATTAAAAGTGCCTATCTAACGGTATTTCTTGGTTTAACATTCTTGGTTTAACAGAATATACTTAAAAATAAAAGAATATTATGTTAAATTTAGTTTGATCTTCCGTTAAAAAATAAACCCAATAATTAAACCCAAAAAATTAAACAATCTTTTAAATATTAATAATCTCTTTTTAAATTAAAAAAATCATCTTAGCCACATATCTCTCTAACAAACTTATCTTGGGAGAATATTAATAATTTTTTTATTTATTTTTTAAAAAAGAAAAATATAGATAAAATATTTAGAAAAGATAATATAAAAGAAGATTGATTGTGTTGGCTTAGAGATTTTTGGGCTTGGGCTTAAAATAATAATAAAAAAAAGATAAAATGGGCTGTAATTAGTATTTACCTTATATGTTTGTGCTTATTTTTAGTTTTATTTTTAATTTTACCACCAAGAGGAGAAGGTTGAAAAATATTAGAATATGAAAATATTATTGGTGCTTATTAGTAATTTGCAAAGAATGTGAAAGTCTATAAATATATAGTTGTGTAGCTATTATTAGATATGAAATGAGATAATAGAACTTTTTTCAATTAGAAGATCAATGTACATTTTACTATTAATAACATACATTATTATAACACAACTATATTTTACTTACTAAATATACTGACACATATTTTATTTTTATAAAACAAATCGTTCAAATAATTATACTATTTTAATTATTAATTCAAATAAAAAACTAAAATATTAAATAAAACTAACACTACGTGGCTTGACACGTAACAATCACCTAGTATATATATATATATATCTCTAGAAATATGTGCTCTTACTCATACCAGATGAAAAATGTGCTCATTATCTTGCTCCAGTAGTTGCTTCTATATATGTATTTTAGCCAATATTAATATTATTTCATTGCAAATATATATAATTAATAATATTAACAAATATATGAGATGTTATATGTACAGTACTAATAATGAGACTTCAGTACCTTTCTTTGAAGATTCTCCATCTGCTGTTGTAAGATTTCAAACTGCTCATGCATAGATAATGCAAAGTTAATCAATAATAATAATTAATAACATAGCACTATTCTACACATATATAATCAAATATATATAGTTATTAGGTAATATAAGGGTTGATATATTAAACTTGATTTATTTAGTATAGTTAATTTTTAAAATTTTCTTGTTATTAAAGTTTTTAGACTATTTTTATATTTATTAATAAAGTGTTTAAAGTTTTCTGTTTTGTTTGAGTAATCTTGAATTTTCTAGAATTATCTTCTATTTGTGCTAGTAGTGAGAATTATGTAGAAAAATGCAAAAACTAAGAGTTTGTTTAGCTGTGTTTTTAGTTTTTAATTTTTAGAATTGTGTTTTCAAAAGTGAGAACATATTTCAGGTTTTTATCATTTTAAAAATTTAATAGTGTTTGGCTCAAGTTTTTTAAAACTATTTTTTAATTTTTTTACTAAAAAAAATTAATATTCTACACCATATTATGATGAAATGAATCCATCCATGCTTGGACCGGATCATGGACCCAGACCTCAGCCTGAACCCAGACTCAAACTCAGACCTGAACCCGAATTCTGACCCGATTTCGGGGTTTGGGGTCCAAGTCCGGGTCTATGTCTGGGTTCGAGTCCGAGGTCGGTCTGGGGTCATGGTCCGAGTCCAAGTCTAGTTTCGGGTTCAAGATTCGAGTCCGGGTCTGGGTCCAGGGTTCGAGTTGGGGTCCAAGGTCCGGGGTTGGGGTCTGGGCTCCGGGTTCCATAGTCCGGGTATGTAAGCAAGAATATAAAATATAATATATTAGACAAAAAAAAATTATTTTTGAAAATTGAAAACTACATTTTAATGTATTCTGTTTTCTAGTTTTTTAAAATTCTGTTTTTAAAATACAATTTTTAAAAAAATTAACCAAACGATCTTATTAATTTTTAAAACAAAAAATAATTTTTAAGTTACCAAGTTAAACAATCCCTAATTATTTAATAATGTTTTTAAATTAGTCCATAGAGTTTTATAAAAAAGTCATCCTATCATTTTGTACCAAGTCAAAAATCACATAAGATATAAAATATAGTTTCTTCTATTTAAGTATTCTCTCTAAAGATCTTTATTATTATCCAACAATAAGATCGATCGAAGTATATATATACCTTGCGAGCTCGGACATTATGGGAAGCATGGACTAAGACTTGTTCGAGTTCATTCAATTCGCCCAAAGTCAATGAACTCAAATCCTCTCCAGTGTAGCGTTGTAAACTCAGTTGAAGATTTTGAGTTTCGCTTATGATTCTTCTCATTTCACCGTGGAGTTGTTCCTACAAAATTATACATTTAAAATTATAATTTTCTTGTTAATTATTAGCCAAATATAGTTTGTGGAGATATATGGTGGTGTAATAATACAATAATGTGCCTTACTGTGTCATTTTGCTCCACAATTCGAGTTCCTGTTGTGAGTTGATACTTCTGTATTATATTCTGCATACTGTAAAAAAAATAATAAATATACTTAGTAAAAACTAAATATATATCAAAATTTATAATTTATACATATTTGAGTGCCCATTAAATTTAATTTATTATTATAAATAATAATGACCAAAACTGCGATTCAGAGAATTTCATCATTATTTAATTTTTGACATGTAGCTATATATAGTGTGATACGTATATAATAATACATTATTCTTGGTTTGAAAATGACATTAATTAATTGGACCACTTCCACAAATATTCCTAAGACAGAAGAGAAATTTCTACATTGTTTAAATACAACTGAAGTATATAATAATAATTAAGTAATTAATAAATTAATTTAATTAATACCTTAAAGGGTCACTACAGAAGTCATATAATTTTCCATTGGCAGAGAAAATGATGAGACCGATCTGAGCATCGCATAGCACAGCAAGCTCATGAGTTTTCTTTAAAAGCCCAGCTCGACGTTTTGCAAAGGTTACTTGTCTTGTGATTTTGTTCTCTATTCTTGAAATCTTAATCTTTCCACGTCCCATAATTCTGTGCCTAGCTCTAATTCTCCTATCAAACACAACAAAAGTAATATATATAATAGAGATATGATATAAGGAATTAGAGAAAGGAAGAAGGGTTCACACTTACAGATATGATATTGCAGGTATATATGATCCTCTTGTTTGGCTAGAGCACTATACTATTTTGTAATATTTGGCTGAGTAAGAAAAATACCCCATTGTTCTATACATGAATCGAGGGCATGTTGTATTGAGCAATAATGAGATGGTATGTGGTCCCATATATATTCCTTAGTTGGTATATCAAATGTGATATATTATGAATTTTGCTACAATAAAAAAGATTACCAAATAAGGAATGTTTCTATGAGCACTAGCTACACCTATTAATGGAGAAATGGACAGTGAAGTATACGAAACGCATGTGATCGTTTTGACTCATTTCATCAGATCAACTCTCTTTTTCAACTACACTAAGCTTCAATATTAAGTTTGCTGAATAATTATAATTTATTCAATTCACTTAATTAAAATTATATATTATATATAGTATGTATCCCACCTTGAGTGACCATCACTAATATATATTATAGAATGTTTAAGCTAAATATTTAATTATATATAAAAAATATATAAATAAAAACTTAAAACTTATAATATAATGTATAATATATAACTTAATATATATGTATAAGTGTAATTATAGTGTCATAGGTATATATAAATTGGAGAATATGTGATACACAAATTCAAGTAGTTATGTTTGCATACATTTACGGTAGCATTTAAGCTATAGTTATTGTTACTCCTGAATTTGCCCAAAATACGTGGACCAACCGGATGATGACACGTAGGTGGAAAGGGTTTGGCGTTTATGTAATTCAGCTAAGTCATCTTAAGCGCAGGGATCAACCTTAGACATGCCTCCCGGAGATGGCATGTAAGTCTCACATGCTCCCGAAGAGCAAGGCTACAACAAAGCATCTCCGGGAGGTGTCAGATCCTATCTGAACAGTCATCTCGCATTTAATGCCGCATGGGAGGAGACGTATTGAAACTGCCATATGTATTAAAGTCTGACGGCACAACCCCCACTCTGCACCTACTAGGCTATGATCAATAAAGTCTAGTGACGGCTACTCTGTGAGGAATCACATCAGTCAAAAAGGATAAAGGACTACATCCATAAAATCCTTACAAAGCCTAGGGATTAGACCGTGCATTTCCTATGATATATTCATTGGGAATGTGTGGCTTTACTGATAGATACAGAAAGACATGTACCTCAATTCTAGGGATCACCCCACATAAACACTATAAATACCCCCCAAACTCATTAAAGTAGAGGTCAAGAATTCTGGGTTTCATAAGAACTAGAAGAGGAAAAATCCACCAAGAACATTCTCTGTAATAAATACTATCATAAATATACAGACTCGTGGACTAAGGCTCATTAACGCCCCAACCACGTAAAAACCTCTCTCTTAATTCCTTAAAGCTCTCTTAATTATTATTATTTTATTGGTTGCTGAAAACCTCGGTCAACAGTTATGTTTTATTAATAAATGAATTGGTGTGTAAATAGTTAGGTATGTTAGTGAATAGAAACATTATTACTGTAATTTTGGTTGTGTAGAGAGAAATAAAATGAAGAAGAAAAGAAAAGACAAAGTAAACAAAGAGTGTGCATGTAAGCACATGACTAGTTTGAAGTTTGTCTTTTTGAAGAATTTGAGGTGGAAGTTTCAATGAATTCAGATGAAGTTGGTAGCTTGCATACAAGCATGCTGTTATGTTTTGAGGCCTACAAGCAGCCTGTGTAGAGGAAGAGAAAGAAAGGATCATTCTTTGAAGATTAATAAGACAAGTTTGATGGGACTAGACACCTTTTTTTTCCCTCTTCCTTTAACTTTGTCCGTTAGCTTGGGTGAATGTATTTATATATAAAAGTAGTGTGTCGTGCCTCCTTAAGGTGAACCTTATCTTCGTAAAAAAAAAATCAAGTGCGAGCTGCTTTTATATTTATGCATTCACACCTAAACCCAAATGTATATTCATATTAGATTTTGTGTGGCTACCATTCATGTTTTTATGTACATTTATTTACTATTTTACTTCTTTTGATGTTATTATTTTATTTTATTACACACAATCTCTTTCTCTCTTTTTACTCATCAACATTAGCTATCTTGTTTGTGTTTAAAAAAAAAATGCTCAATGCTTTTTCTTCGCATAAACAATTATACTATTCAAAGTTGATTACTCATTCTTTCATTTTTTTACTACATGTCTATAGATTATCACACTATTCTTTTACTTCCATGCATCACTTCAATTTTACTGTTAAAAAATGATTACTCATCTTTTTATTTTTTGCTACGTGGAGATTTGGGGAGGAAGCTCACATGCCTATAAATTATCACTCTTCTTTTTTTACTTTCATGTATCTCTTTTTCCATGCTATCTCTTTTTTTTTATTATTATTATTATTATTTTGAATATTAATCCTTGGGCATGTCTTTTGGAGGTCACAATTTATCTCCTCACTTTTCACACAACACAAGTCCCATTAGTGAACTAAAGAACTTCCTCCTAATGCTCTTTCGTGCCTTAACAATTTGCGAAATAAAGTACGTTGTTTAGACTCTCTTTCCAATAACTCAAAGGATGTTAATTGAGGAAGGGACATGAAGTGTCATGATCATTTACGTCAACTGGACAGCTTAGCTGGTCGTGTTGAGGAGCTATCTTCGAGAACACTCTTTCTTAGATATAAACTACTGCAGGCGTCAACTGTCTTTTCCAGAAAGGATGCTGAGATGAGGTGTGTCCTTATCGAGCATGATAAAAACATGCATCTCCTTTGCAACCAATTCAGTAGGAATGTGGAGATGTTAAAGATTGAGATCCAAGTATAGTTTTGTAAGTATTTGGATGCTAGACATATATCTCCTATCCTTAACAATCAGGGTACTCCTTTTGATAATATGTATGAAGTTCCCATGTTCCCCGAAGATTATGCATCGAGCCTTCTTGTACAATAGAATGAACTACACGTTCTCTTTTTTTTTTTTTTTTTTTTTTTTTTTTTTTAAATATATAGGTACCCTGCATATTTTCAATAGTAGCACGCAGTTTGCTACTTTGTATCACTTTTTTTTTTTTTTTTAATTTGTTTGGCTATTTGTAATATACATAATATTTTATATATATTTTTTTTAGCACTGGACTCCAAGGAAAAGTGTACTTGTGTTTTTGTTTAATATATAAATTTTGTTATTCTATCAACTCACTCTATCTCTTGTCTCAGGTATATATGTATATATTCATCCTTAACAAACTTGTATAATGACGTTTTAATTTTATTTTTTTCTCAAATATTCTTCTTGATCTACTATAAATAGAAGCTTAGTCATGCATATTTTAATTATCGTGATATGTCTTCTTCTGTTTGTCACGAAATTACCCACTCCAAAAGAAAAGCAACATGACCTCTATTGTTATTTCCATCTGAAGGCTAGTCATCCAACAATGAGGTGTTACATGTTAAGAAATTTTTTTAATGAACGACTAGAGAAAGGACAAATTGTTTTGGATCAAAATGAAATGGAACAAATGTGGTTTCCCTACATCGAAACGGAGGAGCCGCTACAACACACAGAAAAGAGTTTTCCCTCATTTTAATAGGGATATCATGGGGCATACATATCGAGGAATTTATAAAAGAACAACCAAAAGTAGATAGCATGGTGGAGCCGTTGTTAAAAACTAAATTGTTTCGTAATTTCTTCGATTGCTTAAAATTTGGGCAAGATACAAGAATTGAGGCTACAAAAGTTTTGCTTAAAATTTCCTAACAACATAGCCCTTTTTGTTATATGGTAGGGCACCCAATGCATAATATTGATAAAAAAATCTGAAAGCAACGATTGTTTTAACCAATGCTGACATACAAACATCTCCGTTCCTTCACAACCAACCGTCATATGTTGAGGCAAAAGTCAATGGCCTAAAAATGAAACATGCTTTAGTAGATAATGGAGCTTTAATAAATCTTATGCCAGTTTGAGTATATTCTGCTATAAAAGAGGTAAAAGGGGAGTTAATCCTGCAACCAATCACAGTCATTAGATTTGTTGCCAAGTCTGTAAAAACTATGGGGTATGTAACTGTTGAACTATAGGTTGGACCAATCAGAGGACCCATTCGTTTCTATGTGATAGAAGCAGACACTTCGTACCATCTCTTATTACGACGACAATGGATTCATACACATCATACTATAAGAAATATCACTTTAATTACTAGCACAGTTCGCTACTGCGCTGGTAAAAGTAACTTTTACCAGCACATTTTGCAAACTGCGTTGGCAAAGAGGTCAAAGTTTTACCAGCGTATATTTACAGTGGCTAAAATCTAACTTTTACCAGTGCATTTACGCGTTGGGAAAAGTCATTTTTGCCAGCACTTTTCATTTTATGCTGGCAAAAGTTCTAATACCAACATTGATTTGCCAACTCCCTTTTGCCAACACATCACAAGTAAATTCTATTTTACCAGCGTAATACCAACTTTTGCCAGCACATTTTAGTGACATTTCTTGTAGTGTCATTATGTGCCATCGACATTGCATCAATGTGTCAAGACACACTTTCGAGGAAAAGATGTTCATATCACAGCTACCAAAGCATCGTTTGCTAGAGAGGAAGCTCACATGGCTGAAGCAATGTTCTTTGACGAGCTTTCAGAAAATAATATGAAAATGGTCACAAGACCACGTGTGGTGTGCTTACACCAATGGGAAGAATATGAAGCAACGAATAATCCTTCAATTGCCAAGCCCAAAAGAGAAAAGAAGGTTCAGAAAGTCACATTGCCTAATGAGAAAAAAGCGTATTGTTTATGACGGTGTGCGGGGTCGGCTATCATGTCTGACCCCACCATTGCTATAAAGAAATACATGATGCCCATTCTACCAAATCTTGACTACTTTCTTGATGAAAATATCTTACCCAATCAAGCAAGTCATACTGCTTCTTTTTCATATATCTTTTCTTTAAATCCTTTATGGCTACGGTTAAAGATGACAACAGAGATTGTTCATCATTGGATAAAGGGGATACCATTGAAGCTGTACCACAAATCGGCAAGAGAAGTAAAACATAAACATCCTCCAAGTTTACAGTAAATTCTCCCCAATTTATAATAAAAGTGTGAGTTGTCTTACTCTAATATAACACTAATTGGTTTAGGCTTGATTTTACATGGTATATCTCTTGAAATGGGAGGGGTATTTTGGACGTTAAAGTAAAACAAAAGTGTATTTTGAAAACTTTTTGTAGGGTGGAATATTAAGAGTGGCTAAACCCAATTTAAGCCACGGATGTCAAATTTCTCCATAGAAATAGGTAACAAAAAATGGCTGAAATAAGTAACCTTTATATGTTTAATTATATGTATTTTTTTTTATTTAAGCGCTTATATATTACAATACATAATTTGAGACTCAAACCCATGACTTTCAATAGACACTCTCTTATGGCCCCTCAAGTGGTTTATATGTATTGGAAACTCATTAGGTTAATTTTTTTTTAGAAAATGAACTCATTAGGTTGCGCAAATGTAATACACTTAAATATTTTTAAATTTGAAATACTTCTATTTCTAAATTGTTAAACATTTTTAAAATTGCAAATATTAAAATATTCAATTTAAAGAATAACATATATTAAATAATATTTAATAGTCGCATATGAGAACTACTAATCTTAGTAGATATACGTACTATTTTCTAAATATTTTGTAATGGGCTATTTACAAAAATATGGAAAAATGAACATATGTTTTTATATATATGACATAAAAACTTAATTACCCTAAATATGACATATTTTTAAAAAAACTTACAAATATGGGAAAAAGTCATGAGGAATGCCATAAAAAACTTTAAATTTGTGTTTCTTTTTATTTTTTTTTCTTTTTTTTTAAAAAAAATAAAACACTAAAATAAATAAAAGATGATCTCAACTGTAGATGTTGTTTTTTTTACAGAAATTAAACATATTTTTTTTTTATTTAAACTACTGTTTCTTTTTTTTTCTTTATTTTTTTGTTAAAAACTAATTATTTCATTAAAAGCAGCAGAAAAAAAAAACCAGTTTCATCAACATCATCCTAAAAAAAAATAATATAAAAAAATATAATCTAAAAATAATACAAACTTTAAAAACCAGTTTCATCAATATTGAAAGAAAACTAATAATTTCATTAAAAGAATAAAAAAATAGTTTCATTATGTTATTACAAAATTTTTATTTCAAGTTACTTTTTTATTATTTTGTTTCTAGGTTCGAAACTTACACTTATATTTTGTTTTTAATATTGGTATGCATGGTGTGTTGTTTTGATTATATTTGTGATTAGTATTTTTTTTTTTTTTGTAAATTTTTGTGTGTGTGTATTTTTTTTATTTGATTGTCTGATGAAACTAGTTTTTGTTAACTTTATAATTAACATTAATATTTTGTAATGATTTTTTATAGCGTCAAAACTGGTTTCACAGGTCAAAACTAGTTTCACAGGTTTTAACTGTTCTGTAATGGGGTTGCTCCATTTTTATGATATTATTGTATTTTTTTTAGTTTGTATAAAACCAGTTTTATTATTGTATGATATTTGAACAACAATTTTTATTTTATTTTAAAACACACATATTATTTTATTATTTTCATAACTGGTTTTTTAAGTAACTAGTTTTCATAACTGGTTTTTTATTGTTGTTCATAATTGAGTTTTAAGTTTCAATTTTTTATTTGATTATTTCAAGAAACTGGTTTTTATTTGTTTGTTTTTATTTTGGTTGTTTTACTAACTGGTTTCTCACATTCCACTGTTTTTTTGTTATTCTTTTATGATTTTTATTGCATTTTTGTTTCTTTAATTTTCTTTGTTTCTTTTTTTCTCTTTGATTTTAATTTCTTTTTCTCTTTGCTATATTTGCTACATAATGTATGTTTAAATCAATTCTATTTTTTGAGCAAGCAAATTAAATGCCAAAATAAAAAATGAAGTTAGAAATTTGGTTATTAGGTATTGATATAAAATTTATATGTTCAAAACTGGTTTTTAAATTTAGTATCGTTTGTAAAAGTTTAGTTATTAGGCATTATGTATTTTTCATTATGTTATTGATGAAACTATTTTTTTTTTGCCTCTTTTAATGAAATAATTAGTTTATTTTAATATTGATGAAACTAGTTTTTAAAGTTAATATCGTTTTTAGATTGTAATTTTTTTCATTATCTTGTTAATGAAACTATTTTTTTTTATTCTTTTAATGAAAATATTTGTTTCTTTCAATGTTGATGAAACTAGTTTTTAAAGTTTGTATTCTTTTTAGATTATGATTTTTTATATTGTTTTTTTTTTCATGATGATGTTGATGAAACTGTTTTTTTTTTTTTTTGTTCTGCTGTTTTTAATAAAATAATTAGTTTTTAACAAAAAAAAAAACAAATAGTAGTTTAACTAAAAAAAACAAGTTTAATTTCTGTAAAAAAAAAATGAGATATAAAAATGTACACTTATTATATCTTTATATATTAAAAGTGTCTATCTAACGGCATTTCTTGGTTTAACAGAATATACTTAAAAATAAAAGAATATTCTGTTAAATTTAACGATTAGGTTTGATCTCCCGTTAATAAATAAACCCAATATAATTAAACTCAAAAAAATTAAACAATCTTTTAAATATTAATAATCTCTTTTTAAATTAAAAAAAATCATCTTAGCCACATATCTCTCTAACAAACCTATCTTGAGAGAATATTAATAATTTTTTTAATTATTTTTTAAAAAAGAAAAATCTTTATATATTAAAGTTAACCTCACGTTATCTAATGTTTTCTCTGGATAAGTATATGAAGCAGAAATACCACTTCTATCTTTGTGTGATTGCAGATATACCACTTCTGTCATTGACCCACTTTTTAGCTTTATAAATGAAGATGTTCATATAATATTAACACTTTACAGAATATTTATAGATATAAACTTACATTACAATGCTATATTAAAAAAAGAACTAAATAGAATAATCTACTACTCCAATAATAAATTTATTTACAATTTTATAATTACACTAATATTATTTTTAATACATTATTAAATAATATTTCAAATATAAATATTTAATTTTTTCAAATAAAAAATTTGCAATCTTTAAAAATAAAATACATTCAAAATCTTAAAAAGACCAAAATCTTAAATGAAACTAGCAATACGTGGCTCGGCACGTACATTCACCTAATATATATATATAAATATATATATATAAAAAGAGAAAATAAAATAGTTTGAGAAAAAAAATTAAAGAAAAAAAGAGAGACACAGAGAAATTAGAAAAAAAAAAAAATTAGAGAGAGAGAAGAGAAAGAAAGAAACAATAAAGTAATTATAAATGTAATGTTTGAAAAAAAAAAAAAGTTAGTGTTTGGTGTAAATTTTTCAAATTGAAAAAAATCCTAAAATGTAAATACAAAATAAACTAAAAAAAAATAAAACTAATTAAGTTAGAAACAAAAACATGAAATATGGGTTTGGATAATAGGCTTACAAAAATATGGCATATCAAATACCATAAAAAGTCTTAAATGTAAAAAAATGCCATAGAAGGATGACAAACCTATAAATGTCATATTTTTGTAACTTTTTTACAAAATCCCATATTTGATGTAATTTTCACTTTTGTAATTTCCTCGAAAAGTAACCCCAAAGATGGACTTGGAACAGTCTGGGCCGAATTCTACTTGGGCCCAAAAGAAGTATTCGGTCACTAAATAGCTACTACTAAAGTGGAATATGAAAGAGGAACAACAAACATATATATAAACATTCATCAATTACATCAAATTATAATGTTTGGAATAATTAAGGTTTCACAATTTTTATTTTGTCACACCCATTTGAAACACTTTTGTTCAAACATTAGTTTCTTGCTCCAAGTAATGTCATCAAGAAATCTTCATAGTCTCCTGATGTATCACCAACAACTGCATCATCAAGACTGGTTTTGTACAGATTTTGATACTCTTCCCTCACTTTCATAAGATCGATTTCGGCTCGGCTCACAATAGCCCTACTTAGGGAGTCCTCATCTGTTCCAAACCCAACAATGGAGTCCCTAATGACCTGGTAACGGTACTCAAAAAATGTCATGTAACAACATGTAAGAAACAAAATAAAAGTACAACACATTTTGACAAGACAAAAATTACCTCAGCAAAATGTTTCTCAGGTGAGTCTAAGCAACAAATAATCACTTTTAAGACAGACTCGAACTTGCCATTCCCACAACTCAAAATGTCCTATTCAAATCAATTTATGCACATTAATAATATTCATACATAAAGCAAGAAACTACAAAAGTTTTTGGTAATAAGGCCATACCTGAGCAATAAGATTTCCATAAGTAGTTTTGTAACATGCAAAAGTTTCTCTTAGTTGATAGAAATTCCTAGTGCTGAGTATCCAATTAACATGATCATCGTCTAATTGCTTTGTTTTAATAGCCTCATGTAATTTAGATGCCTCTAAATTAGCAATACCAGAATCCACCTCATCTCTGTCATACCTATATGAGCTCACTACAGCCACTAGAAGCTATAGAAAAACATACAAATTACTTTACAATAGATAAGCATTGAGTATTTAAGGCCTAAAGGGGTGTTTTGTTTTCACCTTTGCTAGTGAAGAAGGAGACACATTTGATGCAATATCTTCTTCCAAAGAACAATGAAAAAGACAAGTGTAAGCTTGCCTCACTCCCACCAAATGGTCAGGAGATGAAGCACATGACATCTCAACTATGATTTTGAGATGCTCAACACTTTTCTTACTGTTTTCCAAGGCTTCCCGGGCTAATTTCGCGTCCCTTTCGCAAGGATCATACGCCCACAAAATAATCGCTTTCTGTTTCAAAAGATTGGGAGATATTATCATTAAGCCATTCCAAATTAAAATAGGTGTAACAAAGTTCATACCAGAATCAATTCCTTTTCATTCTTATCTAATATTCTGTTTGAACCCTTATTATCTTTTTCCCAATTGATTATTAATCAAAACCCAACTTCAGTAACAAGGAAAGAATCAAAAAGTATTAACAAACTAACATAGAAAATCACCAAAAACATATCAAAATTATAAAAAAGAAAAATGAAAAAAAATAAAGAAGTGCATACTCCAAAATCTCCAGAGAGTTCAGAAGAGAGACGGTCAATGAGGGATTCATTATAAAGCTGGAAATAAGTGTGTCTAATATTTCTTCTCTGGTTTGCATTTCTGTGTCCTAATATCCTTATCAGTGTCTTCTCATCAGTTCCCCATCCTGTAAAATATGAAAATATTAGATAAATAAGAAGAGTATCTCTCTCCATCAAAACCTCAAATTGAAAAACAAATAATGAATAAAAGAAAATAAATAAAACCATGGAAAGCTTTCTTGAGGGCGTTGGCATCTTCAGCTGGAGTTGGAACAATATGAGGTACGGTCAGGCTCCCCATTCCACTCTCTCTCTCTCTCTCTCTCTCTCTCTCTTTCTCTCTCTCTCTAAAGCTAAAGCAAAAACATAAACAGATTATTATTTGTTTATTCCTTTTGTTTTAGACAGTTTCAATGTATGACTTCCGAAACTAACGCTATAAAACGGTAAAATTTTATGGGCACCTAATTACATCACCAAAAACAACTGTAACATCTCCAACAAAAAAAAAAAAAAACTGTAACAGTTACGTACTAATTGAGTTCTTCCTTGGCCCACAACAAATCAATTTGAATCAAATATACAGTTTTATTTGTCCAAAAATATTTTTTTTTGGAAAGGATATACTATTTTGATCATCTATTTTGCAAAAAATTTGGAATTCACTCTCTATTTTATTAAATTATAAACTCGATCATATATTTTTTTACAATGGTACTTAACAGTACTTCGAGTCTAATTTTTAATAATTTTTTTTTTTATTATAATCAACTTAATGATAATTTTTAGCACGATTCTTCTCATAACACTTTTATATTAGATTATTGTTAAGTTTTATTTTGACCAAAAAATAACTTAGGGGTACTATTTTGTATTATTCAGCACAATATTGTTATGATGCAAAATTTGCATTAGTGTTTGTGACGTGAGCGGTGTGGTTTTTACTTATTTTTTCAAATCAAACTGCACATATAGTTTTAATAATTTTTCAAACTGCGATCGCACTGCAAGAGTTTAAAACTGTAAAAAGCACACTACAAAAATGTCTGACATCCGAAACTTGTGCTAGAAAATAAAACGAATTTTTTTTATAGGTAGCTGAATTATATGACCAAAAATAACTATAACAGCTACGTGCTAATTAACGAATCAATTATGAATCAAATATTTAGGTTTGTTTTTTTTACTACGTGTTGTGTGGTGTAGTGGTAGGGATCGCTCTTACTGGCATCTTTCCTTGCTTGGGTAAAAGATTCGAAACCCACCACAACTCCTCTCGAAGGGATTAAAGGCTTGTCTCTCTGAGCTAGCTTGATGTAGGTGGTGTCATCTATGTGATGGGAATCCTTAAGGTAGTTAAGGATAACTCAATTAAAGCAGGTTGAGGTATAAGGCCCCTATAACTAACACGTGGTCCTCAAAAATTGTTAAAATGACCGAAAAAGATTGTCAAAATGACCAAAGGGGTGGAAAGAGAATTGTACTAGATCTATTTTTTTTTTCTCTTTTTTCATTTTTTTTCAAATTGTGGTGCAATGACTGTCTTTTTATTTATCATCATTAATTAGATAAAGTCGGTTTTCTCTAAAATTATAGTGTAATTATATATTGTAGTATTTTTTTTTTTAAAAAAATAAATTTAAATTTTGTGTAATACACATTTTTTAACTACAATTTTTTTAATCGATATTGTAAATTTGCATCTTAAAATGCTATTCTACATTGAAGCACAATATCATATTGTAACAATATCATATTTGTTTACTTTTTATATCAAATTCAGCATACAATTGTTTCAAAAATAAATAAATAAATAAAATTAGCATAAAATTAAAATTTTGCATTAGAGATAGTCACCGCTAAACTATCATACTTTTGTTAGAAAGGTAATAATTGTGTTCTCATCTTATTCTTATACTGCTATTCTAATAATGGAGATATAAATAAAGGGATTATTTCACAAATATATAAAAATAATAAAAAAATTATAAAAATACAGTTGTACGGAATTTTAAATATGTTTACGATTTTTATGATTTTATTTACATAATATACGGTATTTTTATGTTGTACTCTTATTAATTTGTTATTGATTTTTTGTTATCTATATATTATTTTTTATTGTTGTTTTGATGTTATTTTTGTTGTTATTTTTATGTAGTTTTCTTACTGTTTTCGTATTATTTTTATAGAAAACTGTAAAAATGTAACAAAAAAAATTACACGTAAAAATATATATTTTTTTTACAAAAAATGATATTTTATGTAATTATCCCGTAAATAAATGATGTAGCTAAAATATGGGTAATTACTATTTTGGACCTTGTATTTTGTAAAAGTTACTAATTGGACCATCTGTTTTATTAAATGACAAAATGGATCCTGTATTTTCTAAAATTGTACAAATAGGACCCTGAACTGATTTTTTGTCAAAATAAAACTTAATAATAATCTAATCTAGAGATGTTATGACAAATCTAGTTACATTTTCTGTACTTGTTCGTGTTAGAAATTGTCTTAAAGTTGGTTATATTAAAAAATAAAATTATTGAAAATTGAGCTCAGTGTCCTATATTTTGAAAAATATAAGATCTATTTTTTCATTTAACAAAATATAGAGGGTCCAATTGGTAACTTTTGCAAAACATAGGGTCTAAAATAGTATTTACCCTTAAAATATAGTTGAACCTCCCCCTGCACGGGGTGGTTACCAGGGCCGGCCCTAAGTTGAAATGGGCCATAGGCAAAATTTTTTTTTGAGTCCTTACTATAAAGATAAATAGTATTTTTAAAAATTATTAAAAAATTATGTATATTTTTTAAAAGGTAATTTTTTTTATTTAGGTCCCTAGAATGAGTAAACCCTAGGCATGACCCTAATCCGCCTATGCCTAGGGCTGACCCTGGTGGTTACTTAAAAGGCCATGCGACATTCTGCATGAGGTATGAGTCGTCATGAACTCATATTGGAAGAATACACTATTAGGCGATTAGTACTTGCTTAATTGGTAACCCCGGCAGACACAAAAATTTGTTCAAGATTCTCATTAATGGGCTTAGAGTTTAGAGTTTAGGGTTTAGGGCTCAAGGTCCTTAAAGATTCAATCATGTAAACTCGTTCAACTTCAAGATTTACTGCGAAGCACGAAATCAACTCTATTAATTTGATGTACTCTACAAATATAATAAACCCCTCCACCATAGTGGAGGAGATCCGGACCAAAATTGTATACAAAAATTTTGCTAAATTCATATTTTGTGATCTTGGGTAATACAAGTAAAAGGAAGAGTAAGCTATTATTGTCAAAATCGGGGCTAATCTCTATCACTACAAAAAAAAATAATTTTAGTCACAATAAACTTTGTGACTAAAAGTAAAAAAAATTGTAACTAATTATAAATCATCATTCATATGTTGTGACTAAAAGGTCCATGATGACTAAAAATATTAGTTACAAAAATTACAATTTGTTGTGACTAAATGTATTTTTAGTCACAATATTTATTGTCACTAATACTAAATTAGTAACAACTTGTATCTAAATATATTTTAGTCATAAGTAACATAATTTGTTGTGACTAAAAGTCACATTTAGTCGCAAATAAATTTTATTGTGACTAAAAAGTTATCACTAAAATAACAATTTTTTATAGTGTATGTAAATCTGGTGTCACTATTATTTTTAGCCTTTGATGTCATACTTTTGTAAATGTATTTTAAATTAATTAATTGAGATATAGAAAAATTTGCAGCCATGTGAAAATTTTGAGTGGATGTACTTTTTCTCTTATAAAGAATATATATGTGTTAAAATAAAATAATAAATTTATCAAGGTTTAAATTTTATAGAAGTAGATATTATTATAAGTCATAAGCCTATGATCATCAGCTCAGCAACAAAAGAAAAAGATAGAAAAAGTATTAAAGGCTCGTCGCTGTCAAAGGTCTTGTTCTGCATTTCATTATTAGAGCTGGAGAGGGTCCATAATGGTGACATCAAATAATATATAGCAGAAGAAAAACAGGTGCACACATGAACCACATGCAACACTACATATCATTCTTATATATTTATTATTATGTATTGTTCAACAAACTCCATTCATATTAATATTGAAACTGACGTATTTCTATATTCTGATAAAATAAATTATCCATTCCAGTATACACATTTTTATATAGATGTCTTAGCTATGAAGAAATATTATTTCGATTCTTAATTAAACTTTTGTTCATTATTGAAATTAACAATTAGTCCTTTCAGCTTTAATTCATTATTTTTACTCAAAACTATGAGCAAAGCTAAACAAATGCATGTATATTATATAAGCTACTTTTTGATCGACGTAATTAATAGTGGAAAAGAACATCTCAGTTTGGTTGATATAATTAAATTGAATTTTGTGTGAGGAGCTTATGATACGAAAGGCCTATTAATTTGGATAGGCAGTAATAATTAATGGGAATTTTACAAAAATACTGCTTTTTGACCAAAAGTTTATATTTATACTGGGACACGGCAAAAACAACTTTTGTACTGCCCAAGCCCAATTTCATTACTTTTGTACTACCCAAGCCCAAGATCATTTCATTTGTACTGTGAACAGTACAACACACGAAGCTTGACCTTGTTCGTGTGTGAGGAGACGCCGGAGACGGAAATCACCAAGAAAAAACCATTAAATCCGGCGAAGAGTTTTTTGAAAAGGAATCAGAATTGAAGAACAACACGAACAGAAAACCGTCCCAACAAAATAACAGAGGTAAACACAACAAACCCAAAAAATAATTTAATTCTTAAGAAACCAAAAAAAATTAAAAATAAAAAAAAAAGGATTTAGATCTGAAGTTTTAAACAAAAAAACTAAAACACAACTGTGATATTCTTTAATTTATGATGCAAAAACATAAATGAGGGTTGTTCTATTGTTAATTTGATGTTTGCAACACAAAATGATTTCGAAAAAAAAAAATCGATAAATTGGAACAATTATTCAAACACAACATCAGGGTTGTTCAAATGTTGTTTTGCGGTCAGTACTACAACAACATTCATACATATATGTATCAGACAAATATAATAATAAAAACTTTAAAAAAAATAATGGGTATTTCTGTTTGGTTGTTTTTGTGTTGTTTTATTGTTGTTGTTTTTTTTTTGTTGATTTTTTTTTTGTTGTTTTGCTATTGTTTTATTGTTGTTATACAATTGTTTTAACATTAAGTAAGACCCTGGAATGACAGGTAATGGAACGTGTACCAGTACTCATCAAGAGCAATGGACAATGGAATGAAGATCACAATTATGAGAACTATGTGGCTAGTGGAGAATTCATACCAACAAAATGCAAGTACGAAGAGCTACTGCAAATACTGGTTACTTCATTGGGGTGCGAAAACACCAGCACAACACTACAAATACAGTACCAAGCTAAAGAAGGAATACCACCGATCAAAATATGCAACGATCGAAGCCTCTACTTTTACTTGGAATTGAAAATGAAGGAAACAGATTTCACAACATATCCACTATGTGTGAACCAGGAAAACAACAACAAAACACGTGCTGCAACACCAAATTCGATATCCACAACAACACCGAATGAGTATAATGTCGCAATGATCGAAAACAACACAACAACGCTTGAAAACAACATAACAACAACAGAATCGTACACAACAGACGGGAAAGAACGATTAGAAGGGGAAAAGTCGAAACAATAGAAGATGAGGAGGACAAATTCGACATAATTGACTATGCAAATCTGGTTGCTGAAGAAATGGTGGAACAACTTGAAAACACCAGTAAAAAACTGGATCCAGAAATTGACATCAACAATGCAAAGTTAATAACAGACAAGCAACACCCCGAAGTGGAAAAAGGACAGGCATACAAAGACAAAGAAACACTAAAAAATGTCCTCAGCTACTACGCAATCAAAAACAACTTTCAGTACAAAGTGTGGAAGTCACGCTCTCAAGAATACGATACGAAATGTGTTTATGAAAGCTGCAATTGGTCACTAAGAGCATCGAGAAATGGGCCAACAAACACATTCATAATCAGGAGGTTTGTTTTTTAATAGTTTTGTAATGTTGTTTTTTTTGGCATCCTTAACAAATGACCTGTTTTCACAATTTGTACTGAAATACACATGATTGGTATCTGCAACAGTTTTGTTTTAATATTTTTTTAATGTTGTTTTTGTTGTTTTTGTTTCAATAGGTTCTCAAATATGCACACATGCCCCATAAATATAAGGCATGAAGACCAAAGGCAAGCAACATCGAAACTGATAGGGGAATGCATAAAACCGAAGTTCTTGAACATAAAGACCAAGGCAACAGCGATGGACATAAACAGGGAGTTGAAATACGGATTTGGCATCAAAATGAACTATATGAAAGCTTGGAGAAGTAAGGAACATGCAGTAAACGACTTGAGAGGAAATGCTAGTGACTCGTACAGCCTAATACCGAGTTTCTTACACATGGTGGAAAAAACAAACCCTGGATCATTTGTGGATCTGAAAACGGCAGAAGACAACAGCTTGCTCTTTGTTTTCATGGCGTTGGATGCATCCATAAAAGGGTGGGGAGCATGCAGACCGATAGTTGTTGTGGACGGAACGTTCCTCAAAGCGGCTTATGGGGGAACTTTGTTGTGCGCATGCACACAAGATGCAGCAGGTCATATTTTTCCACTAGCGTTTTGTGTTGCAGATTCTGAGAATGACCAATCTTGGAAATGGTTCTTCAAAAAATTTAAAGAAGCGTATGGTGTACGGGAACACCAATGCCTAATTTCAGACAGAAATGAAAGCCTCATCAAAGCAGCGAGAGAAATCTATCCAGAAATTGCACACAGTTACTGCGGTTACCACATTTTGAGCAACCTTAAAACAAGCTTCAAACAACATGCTGCCAAATACAATCTGCCATTCTTTGGAGCAGTGAAAGCCTACACAGAAAAGCAATTCGAGTTCCACATGGCTGAATTGGATGGATTGGACAAACGCATAAGACCTTACCTCAAAAAAATCGGGTATGAAAAGTGGTCGAGAATTCATAGCCAAAACAAGAGGTATTCCACAATGACATCAAACATATCGGAATCAACAGAAACCTTTGCAAATTTGGCGACAAGGGAGCTACCCATTACAACGCTGCTAGAATGCTTGAGAGCATTGGTGCAACAATGGACGCATACTAATAGGACAAAAGCACAAAACACCTTCACTAAGCTATCACCAACTGGAGAAGACATACTGTTGAAGAATTACACATACTCATTGAATCTGGAGGTAAAATATTAATTATGTTTTTTTTTTTGTAGTGTTGTAGTGTTGTTGTAGTGCTGTTTCAATAGTTTTGTATTGTTGTTGTATGAATTACAGCTAGGTTTGATTTTTTTTTCAATAAAATTTAAAACGGGTTAAAGCAACAACGAGATTACTTGTTTGAGGTAACAAGAATGAAAGAATCGTGGGAAGTAGACCTAGAAAAAAGAACATGCACGTGCAACGAGTTCCAAATAGATGAAATGCCATGCGGGCACGCGGTGGCCGTGATGAGGAGATGAACATGGACCCGTACACCTACTGTTCGGATTACTACACAAAAAAAAAATTGGTGGCAACTTATTCGGGGACGGTTACCCAATAGGACACCAAAGTGAATGGGAGGTACGGAAGAAGTGAAAAATATTACAGTCTTGCCTCCACATGAAAGAGTAAAATCGGGAAGACCAAAAACATTAAGAAGGAAGGGTTTGGATGGGAAAGGGATCAACACAACAAGTGCGGCAAATGTGGAGAACGGGGCATAACAAAAGAACATGCGGCGAGAAGACGTAGAAGGGAATGAAAACAACAACGAACAACGGTGAAACAACAAAAGAAAACTACACTTACGTTATGAGAATTATATATTGAGGAATTTAAATTTCGAAATACACGGGGAATACGATTTTTTATTTGAAAAACATTGATTACATTAGGAATTGTTGATACTCTAGATTGGATATTAAAAGATGTTGGATACTAAATTGAATATATATATGAAGTTTGTTATTGAAACAGTTGTGCTTTTAATACTGAAATGAATATTTGGATTCAAAAAAACAGAGAAACTATAAGAAAAAAAAAACAAAAAAAGAATGGATGTGAAATGAAAAAACAAACAACTTTAACATACCAACTTGTTTGTACATAAAAATAATAAGAAAAAACATACAAAAATAAAAGATTACATATTGTCCACACAAAGCGTAAGGAAAAACAACAGAACACCAATGTTTGTTTACGAAAAACAACAAGAAAAACATTAAAACAACATTAAAAAACTATAAGAACAATAACAGTCTGATTGAAAAAGCAAATCACTTCTTGGGAAGGCTGGGAGGGGCCTCGGATTCACTTTCAATGTTCTCAGTTTGCTTCTTCATCCCATACTGATAAAATAACGCAGCCAAACGATCGCGGTGAATTTCCACATCAAAATCAGAGGATGGGATGGGTTTGCCATCAATGAAATACTCAGCAAATGATGCAACAAAAACACCACAATCACTGGAAAAAAAAACAATAAAACACAAAAATAGACACTATGATAACACTGATAAAAAACAAAGTCAACAACAAAAAAATAAAAATACAAACAACCAGTGAAAAAACATTGAACACTAAACATAAAACTTACGCTGTGACCTGCTCGGGTAAACCATCAACAGCAACAATAGGGAACGGTTCCATAGTGCTAAACTTAGTTTCGTTGCGAAGGCCTTTGAAGTCTAACATAGAGAAGTAATATGGTAAAATAACAGAGAAAGGCTTGCAAGCCTCTTTGGCAGCAGTCATATACCTCCCAGAACGCAATGAATTGTACAGATATATGCGCCTGTCAACTATGTTAAGACGACCACAAATCCAATGATCCTGTAATTTTACATTGATAGGCATAACAACATGATCAACCAAATGCCAAGGAGTGGCACATAATATCTTACCACCTTGAATGTACTGGGCCACATTGTGAGAAAGAGACAACACCGATATATCGTTGTTTTTCTCAACAAACCTCTCATACAAAGTTGTTATGCTAGAACAAAAGAGGCAATCAGTTGTGGTGACTTTGATTTTCGGCTCGGCTGAGTACATTATTTTCTTACGAAGATAATAGAAAATGATGTCAATGTCTTTGAACAAACGGATAAAAAAGTAAGTGAAAAAACATTCAAACTTATGAAAAACTAACAGAACAACACTTAAAAACATTAAAAAAAATAGATAAAGAAAATAATATGTAAAATAATAATAATAATAAAAAAAAAACTTACAGAATTGGTAAGGAAACAATTAGGGTAGGCAAGGTTGTGAAACCACATCTTGTTGCTGATGTCCTCAACACCAAAACGAAATGGCGGAAATATAGTGTCCTTACCCTTACAATACACATTAGTTGTTGTGCTAAAAAAAAAACAAATATCAAAACGAAATGAAAAAATAAAAAAAATAGAAAACAATAACAGATATACAACTGAAAACACATACAAAAATACTTACTTAGATTTGTGCTTTCTAAGACCTGAATCAACCCACTTGACAAAATCAGCTTCCAATTGCGGATCAACAGGTTCACCAATCTTGTTGTCCAACGGGCACAAACCACGCACATATTTAACGACCTTATACACAGAATCATCAGGAGAAACCGAGGATGAACCTGATTTAGATGCACCAGAAGCAAGCTCAATGAATGGGGATTTCAAAACAGCTCCTTTCTTCCGATCCCTCTTTTGAGGACGTAAAATAGGAGTCTCTTGAAAAACAACCATTTCAAGATTAGTCTTCTCAGAAGTGTCAACAGGAGCAGGGGCATGAGTTGAGGAACCAATCTAAAAAAGAGAAAGGATAAATAAAAAGACTTATGTTTTAATTTCAAACAGTACAATTAAAACACCATAAAAACAACAATATAATACCAAATAAATACAAATATAAAAAAAAAACATAAACACAAACCAAATTCTCCACAGCTTTAACAGCAGATGCAATTGTTGCATCAACATCAATGTTCTCCTCCCCACCTTGAGACTGGTCAGGCTGATAACAAAAAAAAACAGTAAAACACTATTAAAACAAACACAAAACACAGAAACACACAAAAAAAAGCACAAACCAAAAATGATGTCCAAACAAGAAACACACCTGTTTGATCTCTGCAATAGGTTCCACAGTTTCAGAATTCTTGGCATCATCGACCTTGCCGGTATCATCATCCCTCGAAACAACCGCGGGGACAACAACACCCTCATCGTTACGAACATCGCCCGTGTGAGCCTCATCCTGACCAGCACCAACACCATCTCCACCCAGATCATCATCATCATCATCAGTTTCATCGTCATGATGATCATCTCCTTTGTCATCGTCGAATTTATCATCCTCGTCTTCCTCCGAAGTGGAATCTTCATCATCCTCATTTTCTGAAGTACGAAGAGCATCTTCAGACTGAGATCCATTGTGAGTGGGACCACCTTGGGATGACTGAGAAAAAAAAAAGAATAAACATAAGTAACTGTATAAAACAACATAAAAACACTATTAAAAAAATAACAGAAAAAGTAATGACAATTTTAAAAAAAAAAACCTCAATAAGAATGTCCAGCTTCTTGTTCATCTCAGCAACAGATTTCATAAGAATCCCTTCCGGTGACAACAAAAGATAAACACTTTTTAAATTCCTCAAACTCAACTCGGGAGACATTCTCATGAGCAGTTGATGAAGAAGAACCCATCGAAGCCGGAGTTGACCAGCAGGCTTGGAACCACCTTTAATTTTGAATTTCACAGCCTCGGGAGTAGTCTCACCAGAGAAAAAATCAGTGAGGCTCAAACTCAATCTCTCAACGGAAGTTGGAGTGAGGTTTCTTAATTTTAACTGAAACAACAAAAACCAACAAAAAACAATATGCACATGAAACTGAAATTATAAAATAACAACAACAATAAAAACATAAAGTGTAAATAATGTATACAAAAACAACATTAAAACAACAGTGAAAAAATAATAAAAAACAACAGGATTACCTCTTTCAAAGACCGATCGAAAATGAGGGTGTTCATGACATCCATTTTCACCATACCCTCCTTGTCCTTGGGTAATTTAGGCCAATTCAAGATCCTTGGAATGCCAACATTTGAGTACAAGGATAGTTTCCCAATAACATACGGGCAACACTCGAAAAACCAGAATTGAATAGCCAAAGGAAAACCCGATAACACTGTAATACCCACCATCCTCGTCACTACGAACTACCCTCTTATAACCAGAATCTATCTTACCCTTCAAAGAATGCATAGTGATATCAAAACAATGCTTGCCCCACCCAAATTCATTATATCGACCACTATCCACAACATCTATTTCCTCAAACGAAACAACTTTACCCGGGGGACCACCTAACAAATAACACTGCACAAAATACAATACAGCCAACTTGACTGCAAGATCGTCGTTATCCTTAAGATTGTCAGCAATAAAAGCAGTCTGAATAGCAGCCTTGGTAATTTTTTTGTACCCCTTAAAACTAGATTTGACCAATTCATTATCATCTTGCTTAAACTTATAAAAATCAGAATCAACATGACAATCTAACCCCGTGACCAACGCAAACTCTTCAATACTAAACCTAAGGTATTTCCCTTGGACACAAACCCAAAACTCCAACCCATTAGGCTGCTGAACCTCCCTCAACAACAAACAATGCAGCAATTGGTAATGAATTATGTACTCAGGAATTCGAAGAAAATAACCAAACACAGATTTTGAAAAAATTTCCAATTGCCTTTCAGTTAAAATTCTCTTAATGTCACCAAGAACAGAGTAATAACCAGATGTTACTACTCTAGAATGATAAAATTGAGATCGAGTGTACTTGCATTCCCAATCCTAAAAAACAGAACAATGAAAACACTGATAAAACACCAAAAAAACAATACGAAAATAACAACAACAAAAAAACAACCAAAAAACATAGAACCGAATGCATAACATCACAAACCTCAACCGTCCTATTAACAGGAATTTCTTCAGAAACACCTGATGATGGCAACACCTTCACAGGGGATTTACCCTTGCCCTAAAATAAAAAATACCAACACCAACAAAACAACAAAAAAAAAATTAACAAAAACACAAAAATAAATCGAACAATATATATAAAACAATTACAAATACATAAACAAAAACAAACAAATACCCAGAAATATGAACCTCAAATATCGAATTTAACCAAAAAACAAAAAACCCCAAAAACAACAACAGATAAATAGTAAAATACCTTAACAGAAACAGGCGACTTAAGAAATTCAGAATCCAACTCAAAATCTGAGTCTGAATTTTCAACAACAGTTCGAGGTCTTTTTCCTCGAGTGTTCTTCGAAGGTCCAGCAATGGTTTTTCTCTTAACAGAAGGGGAAGTGGGGCTAGGAGGGTTCTCTTTCAGATTTTTTTTACCCATTTTTGATTTGGGTCTGGTTTTCTGGGATTGTTTTCTGGGTTTTGTAACTTTGGCCGGAGATGGTGATGAACGAGTAACGGCCATTATGAAGAACTATGAAGGTATTTATAGACAAAAATAATAAAAATGGGAGGGAAAATGAGAGGGAAGTTTAAGATAATGGGATGGGATTTGAAATTTTTTAAAATGAAAAAACTACCCACTATTACAACCGTCTAAGCAAACTGGAAAATGGGGAAGAAGATGAACAGTTGAAATGAGAGAGAATACCAATTACAAAATTTAGATTCGAAAATAATATGAAAAAAATAAAAGAAAAATACATAAATACAACACTTTTTCATCATAACACATAACCGTCAAAATCAAAACAATTACTTTTTTTTTATAAAAAAGAAAAAAAAACGTGGCAAAACCCTATCGTGACAAGTGGCAATGAAAACAAACACCACTCACATCAAGCGGCTAAAGTTTTAAAGGCAGTAAACTGCCAAAAAAAAAAAAAAAACAGTATAAATGTTGAAAATGCCGTGCAACAGTAAAAAAGTTATAAATTGGGAAAAAACAGTATAGGGTGTAAATTTCCCTAATTAATTCTGACGCAATAGGCTTTTGCATTGTAACCTTGGTTGTAAATCATTTGTATTGTTAGTTCACAAACCACCCATTTTTCAATAGCCTCAATTGTTTTCATATTTGTCACAAATATTTGACCAAAAAGGATCTTTTTGTAATAGTACATGTTATATATTTTCATTAGAACCTTCATTAAGAGTCATATGACACTAATACAAAAGGGGTAAGTTGAAAAATGTCTCTTTTATCAATCAATTAATTAAATTTATCTCTAATTTTTATTTAATTGAAATATACTTCTTTTTATATATATTGTACCCAAAATACCCTTACATAAGGGAGTCACATAGAGAGTATCTTGAAGTGACAGGACAAAATTAGTACAATGTTTAAGGACAAAATTAGTACAATGTTTAAAAAAAAAAGTAAAAATAATAAAATTTAAAAAAGAGGGTAAAAATAAAAGAAGACAATATAAAAAGGGTATAGAGTCTAATTTCTTCAATATACAAAATGGTCTTTTAACCTTTTAACTTTGGTTTTTTTTTTTCGGACATTTAGCTTCGATTTTAACAAAATTCGTAACTAAAAGCGTTCGAGATGAGATGAAACGAAAGGGGTGTCACGTAATCGAAGGCATAGTCATACCCTATGGCTTAAGTTGTTATGTAATCAACAAGGCATGGGGGCTTTGCATACACGAAAAATTCACCTTGTCTTAGATATTTATGAATTAATTGAAGTTTAAAGTATTTAACCGTTCCCATTTTTTTTGTCTAATAGCCGAAGATGCAATTTTTTTTTTTATATATATTTTTTATTTTTATTAAAAATTTAAAAAAATTGATTCTAGTTTTTAAGCTAATTAGTAATTTTTTTCCCGAACTTTGACACGTACCAAATCATGCCCCCTGAACTTTTTTGGCCGTTAAAAATTCCCCCTGAACTATTGAGATTGTTAGATTTAAGGACTTTTGTCTAATTTTAGTAAAAAAATTCTAACATGGATGAAAGTTCAGGGGGCATGATTTAGTACATATCAAAATTTGAGGGGCATGATTTGGTATATATCAAAGTTTGGGGAGCATGGTTTAGTACATAAACAATCACTGAAATAGTAAAAATGAATGAAATTAGACAAAAGTCCTTAAATTTAACAATCTCAATAGTTCGGGGGGAATTTTTAACGGCCAAAAAATTTCAGGGGGCACGATTTGGTACATGTTAAAGTTCAGGGGGAAAAATTACTAATTAGCCTAATTTTTATATATTCTTATTAATATATTTAAATTAAATATAAACTCTATATAATAAATATAAGTGTAGACGATCAGAACTCGTCAACTATGATAAGGCCAAAAAATTAAAGTAAGATTGAAGTAGAAGGTGATTAATATGGTTAGCTATTTTAGAAAGATGTCAATAACAATGGTAAAAGGACCATAACTCACTCAATGTTTATCCGATTGATGCGATTCAACTTGAGTTTTGAAGCTACTTAAACTCTCTATTAAGTCAACTTATGTCTCACACCCCAGTCGTAATTCTGAAGCAATCGTCGTCAAAATTCACCCCAAGGGAGTTACGAAAATAAGTTTCGGGTAAATCGCAGCGGGACCTGTCGGGCACCAAAAATCGGCCATCACCACCAGAAGCTAATTTTTACCATTAGATCATCATCATCTGTCGAAAACAACTAATTTGTACTTTTTTTCCTATTTTCGTGGGACTCCTTCACCTATATAAAAAGAGAGTTCCATAAGCAATTCAAAAAACTACCCACAAGATCAGAGCTTCTCTCTAGTACTTTCTCTCTCTAGAGTTTGGAGTTTCTGACATTTAGTCTATTGCTGTGATTACTATCTCGTGAAAAATAAAAACTCGAAATAGTCGTAACTCCATTACTATTGCGATATAGGTGGTGAATTACTATAAATTAGATGTGTCTCTCTTAATCACTTAACTATTTCTATTCATTCTCGTCAATCTAGCGAGAGAGTGTGGTTTAGAATTCTAGTTTAAATTTTTGAATTAACACTTATCTATGAAGGAGCTGATGGACAAATATTTAAGTAATTTACATATGCAATTACACCAAGAAACTTGTAGCTACATGTAGCAATGAGATGAAATTGGTTCTTCATTTAGTTTTTTTAATAATTTTTTAGTTTATTTTTACCTGTCTCTCCCCTATTATTTATTTTATTATTATTTTTGCTTTTTTCTATTTTATTTTAATTGATATTATATATTTTTAAAAAATAACATTTAAATAATATAGAAAAAAAATATAAAAAACATCTAATATATGGTATTGTGTAAAGAGATAAAAGTGTTCTAAGCCTATAGACTATTGAAATTTCTTAAGCCTTCATATTATTGATGTAACTTCGAACAATTCTTCTAATACAGTGATATATATATCCTGTAATTTGACCATTAATACTAATACTAAGACAGGTTACCATTTAATATTTTATAAATGCTTGCAAAATGAGAAACAAATATTCTTTAATTAAAAAAAAAAACAAGTACTCATAAAAATTATAAATTACCTAAATATTATACAAGAAAGAAATATTCTATTTATTATTATTCTCCAGGTTCGAAACTTCAACATTTAAACATTCAAAGCTGGCTTCATGATTTCAGTTATTTATATTATTATACGTTTATAATTTAAATTAAATTAAATGTTCCTATAAAGGAAAAACAGAACATTTATTATTTCTTTATTTAATTTTTAAAGACAAAATAGTAAAATTTATTAACGGAATAAATGTTAACGTTTTCTTTTCCTGAACCAGAAGGTTGAATTTGCTGGATATCCGTTTACAAAAGTAACCTCATAATTACTTTGGTCTTTAAATACATTTGTTAGTCGTTACAAAAAAAACAACAATAAGTTGAAAGTGACGAAAATACCCTTGTCCATTCATATAAATTAGCAACGCAGCTGGTTTTGAAAAATGTCTCACAATATAATCTCTATTTCTTATTTTTTTAATTAACTCCAAAACACTATCAATATGGCTCTCTCCGACACGGTTCAAATTGTCACCGATGCTTTCAAAGGTTATTTTTATTTTTATTTTTCCAATATATGAATTTTATTATAATCGATACATATTCTAATATTTTTTTTATGTGTAAATAAAAAAAAGGAGTTGGAGTGGATGAGAAATGTCTGATAGAAAATCTGGGAAAATGGAAAGCTGAAGAAGGAAGTTCATTCAGGAAGAGCAGTGATTTGTTTGAAAAAGATAACGAACGTAATTTGGAGCACTGGCGAAAACAACATCTCAAACACCTTCAAAACGAGTTCTTGCGTTTTAATGTAATTTCTCTATCTCTCTCTTTAATTATTTATCCAAACTTTATTTTTGTTCTTAAATTTTTTAATTAAACCATGAAAATCGTTTGATTAATTGATTCATATTTGATTTGTTTGGTATCATTAAAATGATAATAATTAGTTTGTTCTTATGTAAATAAAAACAATTTTTGTTTTCTATCTTTCTGTTGACTTTGTAAAATAAAATTATTATGAAAGTGGGGCCACTAATATTATTATAAGTTCATAACCATAACTTAGAGAAGTCTTATTAGAGGGTTTATAGTTATCAAAATACATACATTATTTAAAAATATATATTTTTTTTCATCCACCTATTTATCAATAGTTGACAATATTAAAATTTGCCCATTATAATCTTACATCACATTAAATTAATAACTATTTAAGAAAATATAATTTTTTTAATAAAAAAATAATAAAAAAAATAAGAAAAATAGTATGTGACCATTGTTTATATTAAACAATCTTCTCATAAAATTACTCTTGAAAATTAAACACATTAGCAAGATTACTCCAATAGATAATTCCTATTAGAAATGCTTTTATAAATTTTATTGCGGTGTTATAAGTGGTTAGCAAATTTTTTATATTATTTATTAAATTAAAATATATCTCACTTAATAATAATTTGCAACAATATTAATATTAGTATGTCTCTTCTTCTTTTAATGCTTGTCAGCTACCCTTTAGTATTTTTCTGTGTATATTAATTAATAATATAATATAATAAAAAATATGTAACATTGATTATTATTATTATTATAGAATGCTGTGGTTTGGTGGACGATGCATCCATGGGAGAGAGATGCTCGTTTGGTGAAGAAGGCCATAAAACAGGGGTCTGAGTCGTACGGTATACTTGTTGAGGTCGCATGCAGTAGATCATCTGATGATCTCTTAGGTGCTAGAAAAGCTTACCATTCTCTCTTTCATCACTCTATCGAGGAAGATGTTGCTTTCAAACTCCACTCCACCCCTCAAAACAAGGTAATAATTAATTAATTAATTAATTAAACACACCCAATTGATATACTAATTTGTTTTTAATTAATTAAAAAACATTATATTATATTAATTATTATGAACAACGACAGCTATTGGTTGCACTAGTGAGTGCGTATAGATATGAAGGTGGAAAGGTTAAGGAAGACCATGCAAAATCCGATGCAAAAACTCTTGCTAGTGTCATAAAGAATAACACAGAGAAGAAGAGCCTTGTTGAAGATGAACAAGTCTTGAGGATACTAACCACAAAAAGCAAACTCCATCTCAAGGAAGTGTGTGAACAATACAACAAAATTTCAGATGGAAAGAACTTGGATGAGGTATAATTATTATTTATATATGTTTCTTTATTGTCTCTATATAATTCATTTATGCTGATTTTTCTCCAATTATAGGATTTTGGTATCACTGATTTGAGGCTCCAAGAGACAGTACAATGTCTATGTGCTCCACAAAAATACTTCACTAAGGTAAGTGACAAAAACATGTACACATGGCGCTATAGTGCCACAAGCCATTTTTCATCGCTCTTTTACTATTTTGACCTTACTCAATAAATTATGTATAATTTTTGTGTTCGGACTTCAAATGAGATAATTTAACGTGTTTTGGAAAATTGGGAACAAGCTTTATCATTTTGGGTTTTATAATCTCTTTGAAAAAATGATGAAAATATTATCAAAAATGGGTTCAAAGATCTCAGTCCATAACAAAATTATCTTTTAAGTACAAATTTGTACACTTGAAGAAAACACATCGAATCTATACAAAAATAAATACTAATCCATCTAATAATTGACTAAAAATGAGTGTACATATATTTGAGTACTTTTAATTTGTTATTAGCTGAAAAGAATAATATTAATTTTTCTTGCCCAAATTAGGTATTGGAGCAATCACTACAGAATAATGATGGTAATAAGAGATTGAAGAAGGCAGTGACTAGAGTGATTGTTACTAGAGCTGATAATGGTATGAAGGATATTAAAGAAGAGTTTAAAAAGAAGCTTAGTGTTGATCTCTCTACCAAAATTGGTGAGACCTCAAAGGGAAACTACAAGGATTTCTTACTTGCATTGATTGAAAGGGGACACTGATAATTTGGAGAATTTGGAGAATTCATGAGTTGGTTTGTCTTAATAATTTGGAGAATTTAATAAAGTTGGTTTTCGAATTAGTGTTTTCTCTCTAATATTGTTATTCTTATTCAGTTATTATGATTTGGAGAGTTTCTCAGTTCTGTTTGTAATTTTTCTTTTACCAATGTAATAAGTTAATCAAAGTGCGCCTACTTCTCGATTTCAATATTATTGATGGATTGAATCATTCACAAATTTAAGCTTTTCCATTGCAAGAGTGTTAGTGGGGAAATTACAGCTCGGTTTTAGTTTTATGAGATTGAATTGATTCAGTAAATACAATAGGAAAGCCATTATATATATAGGCAAGTAAAAAGTTAGCTAGTTGAGTTAGTTGGAACAAATAACTAATTAACCTGACTAACTAACCATATTTAGTAGGCCCCTTTAGTGTAATTTTTTTTACACCCATCTTAGAAACAATTTCATTGAAATGAGCTAGGAAGGGGTTTGGTAAAAATATCAGCAAGATTCATCTTCAAAGTGTCATTATTGGTGATCTTCTCTCAATAACACAATCAATCTCCACATGCTTTGTATACTCGTGGAATACTAGATTTTCTTAAATGTGAATTGCTACATTGTTATCACAGAAGAGAAGTACAAGAAAACAGATGTTAATATACAAGTGATATTGGCAAATTCTCTATGCTCGACTTGTACATTGAGTAATAGTTTCTTGCTTCTTGGACTTCCAGGAGATGAGGGAGGAATTGCCTAAAAAAAGCAGTAACCAGAGATGAATCTCCTATAGTGTCAAGACAAGCACCCTAATCAGCATCTACAAATGCTTGAAATGTTAAGTTTGCGGACGAGCAACATGGAAGAAAAGGCCTTCGCTGAGGGAGCCCTTCAGCTATTGGAGCATGGGGTAAGCAACATTCAAGTGAGGTTGCCTAGGAGATTGAATATATTAGCTGAGTTTATTGATTGCAAAACTAATGTCGAGTCTTGTAATTGTGAGGTATGTGAGCTTACCGATTGGAATTCTGTACTGAGCATTGGATCTGTTAAGAGAGTACCTGAATCTTTATTGAGTTTTAGATTTGGTTTTATTGGAGTTGAAGCACGTTTAGTGCCAAGATATTTTTCTTCTTGGAGGATTTTAAGGGTGAAAGGTTGATGTGAGACAAAAATGCCTTTGGTATATCGAGCTATTTTAAGTCCTATAAAGATTCATAATTTTTTCAAGGTTGAAGCATCATGGGAGCTTTTAAAATTATTTAATTCATTAAAATCATTAGTGGTAATAATAATATCATAACTATAAATAATTAAGGCAAAAAAAATACATAATTTATATATGATGAAGAGAGAATGATCACACTTGGAATCGCTACTACAACAAAAATGAGTATTAGCAGTGGATGTATTATTAGCGAAGGGAAAATTCACCGCTAATGTCAAGGTCATTAGTGGCGGACCCCTTAGTCTACCGCTACTAGTGTTTAGAAACTAAATGAGTCCACGAGCTCGAGGAAGAGCGGAAGGGTGTTGGTCGGTTTCATGTCTCTCTTGAGGACCGAACCAAGTAGCTAAACCAATCTTTGGAAGCTGCTCAAAGAGTATTGAAGGCTGAGAAGAAAACTCATTTGGATGGCCAACATAATTTAGAGGCTAAGAAGAAAGTTCTCAAGATTAAAAGGTTGGCTCACCAGCGAGACAACTCGAACTATAAGACTTATGGCAACATAGTTTTTTATGAGCTCTGGAAGGCCAATCTAAAAGTTGACTTTGCTATTTGGACCCTGAAGAGTTGGCTGCGCTTCTTAGCTTAGGTGAAGCCCAAGAAGCTTAGAATAAGGCCAAGGCTGCCGTTGCAGGCACCTGCTAGGATTTCCAAGAAAGTTGGACCTATCTAGAATGTCGAGGCTGCTGAATTCACCATTCAAGAACAAGATGATAATCAAGAATCCACTCCATATTCATTGAAGATTCTAAGATAAAGAACAATTCTCCATCTGTGGAAAAGTCACTATCTTTTGTGACTACAACTGAATCCTTCCTGTGGTGACGCAACTTATCCTTCCTATCTCTATTGTGAGATTTGTTGAAGTCTTGTTGCTCCTTGTACTTCTTGCAAAATCTTTGCAAGTGTCTAGACTGTCCACAGAAGTAACACTTTCTTGTTTCCTTCTCTCTGGACTTCGATCTTGATTGAGAATGATGGTGTTTACTCTTCGAACTTACTTTCTTGGGCGATCTACCTCTTTTTAAAGTCGGTGGCTGCAAAAATCAAAATTGTTAAGTTAGTTAGACAATAACTAAGTTAACAAACTCTCCTCTGAGCGAGAGCTCCACGCCGGCATCAGTCTTAGTGCATCTGGAAACATATACGAGCTTTCGAGATCTCAAACCAAAGACACTCGTTAAAGAGGCTTTTGGATAGGTTAGAACCAAATGGAGTTGACTATTCAGAACTGCTTTCTTGGAAAAATAACTGGTTGTCCGGAATTCTTTTCCAGAGAAAGGCTAGTTATCCTAAAGACTAAACCCGAAGTGGACATGATAGTCATCCGGGAATCCCCTTCCAGACTCAACTATCATTCCACAATACTCCATTCAGGATGGACAAGTTACAACATCCGAGAAATACCTAATTTTCTAGGCATAACTTTAGAGACTTTTTATTTGGAAGAACTATATTAGAAACTGCAATAAAATATAGATAAACTAAAAAATAAAAATGAAAAATTTCACCCATAACATAAGCCATAACAAAAAGTAGCATTAATTGAAAATTGAAACACTAATGAGTTTATTATTATAAAACCATAACACAACACCACAAAGAAAAACAGAGTACTCAACTCAACTCAGCAAGTAACAACAAAGTACTGATCTCGACTCAACAATACAAAACGAAAGAAAATGAGGAAAGCCAAAAAGAGGCCATAACAATATAGTTTGTAGAAATTAATTAACAATGGTCTGGTTTTCCAAGGAGAGCTAGGAGAAAGTCTTTGTAATCCCCTGAAGTGTCTTTGGCAATAGCATCATCAAGGGAAATACTGTTCTTCTTGTAGTAAACCTCTTTGATCTCCTTCAAGTCCTTTTCAGCTCTTGTCACTATCACACGTGTCACTGAGTCCTCATCAGTGCCCATCTTCTTCACCCCATCACGCAACACCTATAATTATATAAACAAAGCACTTATTGTATTTTTATCTTTCACAATAAAAAAATGCAAATTAAAATTTTTGTCCATCTAATTTTAACATATATTAAATCATGTCTTTTGAACTTTCAAAGCTGTAAAAAATTTCATCTAAACTATTATGATTGTTAGATTTAAGAATTTTTGTTCAATAAAAAAAGTCTAACAAAGATGAAAGTTCAGGAGACATGATTTGGTACATGTTAAAATTCAAGGAGATGATTTAGTAGATATCAAAATTTAGAAAACATAATTTAACACATGGATAATCATATAATTAGTAAAATTGAATAAAATTAAATAAAAATTCCTAAATCCAACAATCTAAATATTTCAAGAAAATTTTTTAACGATTAAAAAAATTCAAAAAGTATAATTTAGTACATGACAAAATTCTAGGAGTAAAAATTCTAATTAGTTATAAAAAAACTAATTATTTTTTGAATTATTATAAAACACATTTTCCAAATTGTATAATAAGATGGCTTTGGATATAGTAATTATGTGTGAAATGAATACCTTTGCATAGTACTTGTGGGGGTCAGTTATGCAACGAACTGTGGTATGAAGTGCCTTCTGAAAACTGTTACCAGAATCACCCAACAAATCCTGCAAAAAAATATATATACCAATTAACATTTTGAAATCTCATTATAAAGTTATGATAAAAACATAAACAATTTTGATGTGATGATTAAAAAAAACCTTGGAAATAGAAGTTTTGTGGTCTTCTCTGTAACGATTGAAGGTGGCATTGAGCTGGGGTTTGCTCCTTGTGGTAAGAATCCTAATGAGTTCATCATTGTTGAAGCAGTTGTCTTTGATTGCCTTGTGAACTATGTCAGCTTCTGAATCTGCCAACCTTGCATTCACCTCTACCCCATTGTATCGATAACCACTCACCAAAGCCACCAACAACTGTTTTTGTTTTATACCAAAAGTAAAATATAAATAAATCACTTACTAATTAATCAAAAGGCAATACATTATTATTAAAAGAAAATGTTGAACCCAAAATCTTACATACATAACTTATATATATTTACTAAAATAAGTAGGGAATATACATTAGGTTACCAAACCTTCACATGATGAAAACTTCTATACATGAAAAGGTTAGCAAAGGGGTAAAGTGTCTACTATGCTATAGCTGTTGAAAACTTTTATAAATGTATTAATTTTAGAGCATTCCTATTTCACATTAGTTAAAATGTTAACATACATGTATTTAATTTGCATATATAAAATGTTAAAAATTACTAATAGTTAGTAGTGTCTAATACTTTTCTATTTATTAATATGGTTATTGATTGTATTAGGCTTATATAGTTTAATGTAATAATTTTTAAAGAATATTACTAATCAATCGCAAAACGACATGTTTAGAGAGCACAAATGCCTAATAGCGATAGCAATGCTCATAAATTAATAAAATATTGTTATTAGGTACCAGTGGTGCTTAGCATCTTCTAAATATATTGTCTTGCGATTGGCTAACAATACTATCTAAAAGTTATTATATTAACCTATATGGACTCAATACTTAATTAGGTGGACCCATATTGATATTGACATATAGAAAAAAGAGCTACCACCACTAATACTTTTTAATATTTCTCTAAATTAAATGAGAGATTACATAAATTTATATAATGTGGTAATTACCTTGCGGAGATCACCAGAGGTATGGGAAGCCAAATCCTCCTCAAGTGAATGTTTGTAGCGATTCTGGTAAGCTCTTCTCACACCCAAAAGCTCTTCAGGTGAATAAATGCATGAAATTTCAATCAAAACCTTGAAATCCACCTCTGACTTTTTGATCGCCACGTGGGCTAAAACTGCATCTCGGTCTACTGGGTCAAGGATCCAACGGTACACAGCTCTCTGATCCAACGGTTCACATCACACGGGTATATTAATTAATTAAATAAATCATTCTTATAATATGGCCTGGCCTGCACTTTCAGTACTATATCTCTTTCATTACAATTTTACAATTAGATTAATGTATATTATTTTATTTTATTTTTGAATATGAATATGATTAAATAATAAACCTCAAAGTCACCGGAAAGCTCAGACTCAAGGCGCTTGATAAGATCCTCTTCATAGAGCCTCTCATAAGCTTCTCTGATTTGCTTCCTTTGGGTTGCATTTCTATGGCCCAATATGTTAATGATCAACTTCTCATCAGTTCCCCATCCTATTATAAATATATATAATATTACCCATTTCAAAATTAATAATAATACTCACATTAATATAAAATGAATATACACATATAAAACATATATATAATATTGTTCAACCTTTACAAGCTTTGTGAAGAATTTCAGCGTCTTCAATTGGAGAAGCATTGTCCATAGCAATTAGTGTTGCCATATTATAGTGTATTGAGAAGAAAAATAGTTTATAGATATGTATGATATTTATTCTTATATATGTGTATGAAGTGAGAGTGTATATGTATTCACTTATTTATATAGGGAGGATTGATGAGTAGTAAGTGACTATAGTACCCCTATTATAATAGAGTATTGTTATTAGGTATCAGAGATACTAAATACTTTTAAATGTTTCGTTTTGTAATTAGCTATAACAATATTAATACGTAAGAAAGTATTAATTACCACTAGTGCCTTTCTCTTTATAATATTATTCTATTTTATTATTAGGGTAAAGGACAATTTTTAGTACCTAGTTTATTATATAATTAATTAATGGAATATACGTTAAAAATCAACATCTCTTCACCAGGTTTACCAAAACAATTAAAGAGATAAGAAGGGCTAGCTTAGGTGTGAATTAGTTGGCTTACATTGAACATATTAAATATTCACCAAAATATTAGGTGAAATTTGTCAAAATGGCAATTTGTAATATATAGGATACGACATTTGCATATATGTATATAGTATGAATTTAAGCGTAAATACACACACATAATTAAGCATCATTCTTTTCTTTGGTATAAATTTTCCATAAATATATATATATATATATTCTATATATGATAGATGTATAATTCCATTTCGAACAACTCAATGGCCATATTTCTATATTGATTGTCATTGTGACCTATAATTATTTGAATTTTTTGAAGTACTTTTACCAATTTTTCAACATGTAATAATGAGACACTGTATTGTATTTCCTATAATATCCTCAAAAACAAACAAACATACGCTGCAATATTTGTAGATTGTTTCCCCCTTCAGTTTATAATAATTTCCTTCTAAAGGGGAAGCCAAATTGTAATGGTAAATTTGTATGGGAATATATTTTTTTTAATGTCATTTAATGAGACACATACTTCACATTTTTTTTAAAAAATTTACATAATAGACTAAAAAATTAAAAAAATATGTCAACACAGAAAAATTTTCATTTTTATTTTTAATTTTTTTTTATTTACAAAAATAAATCTTCAGTAAAAACAGTAATTTTTTTTTTTGTTTTATAGTTTATTTATAGTTATATTATAATTGACATATTTTTTTAATTTTTTTATAGTTGATATATAGTTGTCATGATGTTAATTTTTTTGTTGTTTTTCAATTATTTTTTTTTTAATTTTTACTAAACAAAATATATTTTTGTAATTTTATAACTTTACAACCATATTTTTATAATTAAAACATAAAAAAAAGAGTAATTTTTTTTTTTGAAAATTCTACTTTTTTTTCTTTCTTATAACTAAATAAAAACAATGCATGTCATTTTTTAGATAGGAATATTCGTTTCACATTATATACAACATTGAAAAATAAAAAAGTGCCAAACATATAAGGAGGAACATCCAAAAACTTGAATAAATTTACATAAACTTTTATATAAGTGCCAAACATATAGTGATACATTTTATTACCTTTACATGCTTTTTGAAGTGCTTCAGCATCTTCCACGGCAGAATCGTAGTGCAGAGGAGCAATAAGAGTAGAAGAAGTACCCATTTGATATATTATTAATTAAATCTATTAATAATTAAATAATATATTATAGATTACTACACAAAAATGTGTGTATTTATAACCCCAAACCCAACCCAATACATAAACTTAGATTTTAACGCCACCACTTCACGTTTACCATCATCATCTTTGGACCGTTACTTACTTCACATGTCCCTTGTGTATATAAATATTCAAATTATTTACTATAGTCAAGCTATTATTATTAATTAATTACTATATGATATATAACTAAGTACTTCACATGGTAAATAGTGTGGTGGGTATTGTCGTTTTCTATTTGCATGGTGGACACGTGTCACATTGTATGGTATCTGGTTTTTATTTTTTTCATTTCTTCGCTGGATTTTCATTTATTTCAAAAAAAGCCAGAATACAGTAGGCTAAGCGTATTATTATTATTATTATTCTATACAGTGTATTCTTTTTCCTTTTTTCTAATAATTTCTTGCTTTTACTAAAGACTATTCTACATATTCCCTCAAAAAGCTATTTAAATAAACTATATGAGTATATAATGTACACTTAAAAAATAATGTGTTCAACACATTGCTTAATTGTGGTTTATTAAATATTAAAGGTCACATTATAAAGCATGCCCTTTAATGTGGTTTGTTTTGCTTCGACTCGAAGTATTCTGAGATACAATAATGTGATCAAAGAGATTGCTTGATTTAAGATTGATTCTCTAAATTGGTGACATTATATCTAAAGAAGGTTTGTTCGAATTTTTGCCAATTATGGCTAGGGTAGGGTTGCACATTTGGGCCGAAAACCCGCCCCACCTGGATTGGCTAATCTGTACTCAGAAATCAACCCAAAAATTTGATATCATTATTTATGCATGATGTATTTCGATAAATAAAATAAAAGAAAAAGGTATATGTTATAAATATTAATAATTATGTGGATGTCCAAATCTTTTATTTATTACCATGAATTGTAATCAACATTTCTCTTTTCCTTAGTTTCCCTTTTTCTTAGTTTCTTAATATCTTACTCTTGTATTTGTATAAATAGGGGTTCACCCTATTGGAATAAACAACTCAGAAATTCTCATTCACTTTCTCTTTCTCTCTTTATCTTCTTCTTCTTTCTTCTCATCTACTTTATATTATTTTATTATTTTATAATACGTTATCAGCACGAGTCTCTACCCAAGCTTCAAGCATGAGTCTCTGCCTAAGACCCAATGTAAGTATTTTGTTAAAATTCTTGAATTGTTTCAAAGTCACGATACACTAAATATATATTTATATATATACTTATCTGACTGAAACAATTTCAAGAATCCTTTGGTTTTCTTTTTTCTTTTTATCTATATATATCTATATATTATATATATATATGTATATGTTTTTATATATTTATTATTGATTCATATATATATATACATATTATGTTCTTATCATTTATAATATTTACAATATATGTTTGCCTATGATATGATAAAGAAAATTTATATAAATTATACATATATCTTGAAGATTATGTATCCTCGATAAAATATTGCATATATCTTAAAGATTATGCATCATCGATAAAATATTGCATATATCCTGAAGATTATGCATCCTCGATAAAATATTGCATATATCCTGATGATTATGCGTCCTCAATAAAATCTTGCATATATCCTGAAGATTATGCAAACGTAATATCCATTATATAGTTGATGGATATATAATGAAAGAGATGAATACATATTTATATATATGTTCTTGTATTCTTTGAGGACAATGAAAAGTAATTTAATATCGATATAGATTTTGACAAACATTTCTAGAAGTAAATGTTTTATATTTGTCAAAAAAAAAAATGATTGTATTTATGTGAATACAACTAAAGAATCATTAAAAATGATTATTATTGATGCAATTTTATAGTGGGTTTTGAATACCTAAAAAGAATATTAAAAAAATTGCATTGAAACATCAAAGTATAAGAATAACAGTGAGCATGACTAATGTTATTTAAATACATGAGACATGTATTTATTGTTCATCATTCCCTGCAGAGAATGATACGAATTGAAGTCAACTACTTTTAAAGATTGTTTGTATTAGTCATGTTATTATACACTGTTATTGCTTGCAATGTTGAAAATTATTGCATGTGACATATATTAAAGATCAAATTTTGCATACATCTTGGAGATTATGCAAAAATTGTATTCATATATTCTTTGAAATATTGTTAAAGAAATTGCTGAGTAATTTCTTTTTATATATGAACAAGTAATAAATTTTTAAGAAATTTATAATAATGTTCTACTTGTTCAACGTCATTCCCCGAAGTGAATGTAATGATTTTAAATAATCAATGGCATTGTTTGCTACTCAAATATTTCCAGAAGAAATTGGAAATAACCAAAAGATGAGATACCACACACAATCAAAGTGCATGAAATCTATATATCATGTGTGGAATTGAATAATAGTGGTCGCGTACCTGTAGTACGGACACACTTATAGTCAAGATAAAAGTATACTTGATTATTTAATAGAATGTGAATTGTACAAACTTATTGTACATTTAGAATATTTAAATATCATTACCTAAAGAGAATGAATAGACATGAAATTCTATTTCAAAGAATATAGATTTCACATATATTGGTAATGCCAGAAGCAAATTAATATATACATATTTTATTATTTCTTGAAATCAATAGTTTCAAACTATTGTTGGTACATGATATGTAAATATATAGTTACCATATAATTCAGTTTGCATATTCCCAAAAGTGGATATATAATTTACTAATATTTGTTAGTGATCCAATATAATCAAAGTGATAAAGAATCACAAAATGATTAGTTGAAAAGCTTCCTGAAGAAGTCTTACATACAATTGCTACTTTGAGCAGTAAAATGTCTTTGTATGTACCTAGATGTGTAACTTTTATCTAGTTATGAAAGTGATAATAAATAACTTATTATATGTACTTGTTGTACATTTAAATATATAATATATCAAGTCATGATAATTAGGATCGATGAATAGTCTATTAATAAATTAGACGACTTGTTAAAAAGATACCAGGAAAAATGAATGATATATTATGGTTATATCTATTTGACCATTACAATAACATGATGAAGTTGTCATGTATCTTTAAATTGTACACATCATTAAATTGATGATAGTGATTCCTGAAGAAATATAAAGTTTGATAAACATAATAGTGACTCCTGAAGAGTGTATATGTTTTGGAGAATAATATAATTATATTATTCGTGTATATAAAAATGAAACTTTTTATGATTACTTATATGTTGTAGTGATTTTACATTACCTCGTGAAAGTTTCATTGAAATACAAATTATAGTGAACCTGAAGTTCATGAATTGAATTATTTTGACATGATCAATCATATGCAATAAATTGTCAAAGAATTTGACTAAATTTTGTTGAAGAACCAGAAGATTCTTCTCATTGTTATTTATAAGGCTCAAAAGAAGAATGTGCATATATTTGCACATAGAAAATATTTAAATTATATTTTCTTAACAATCTTGAGCCATTGTTAGATTTTTATTGCATAGTTTCTTATCGATGTGATAAGATTATATAATCATGCATTTACAAAATGTGTAAATTTATGTATTTCTAATTATACACGTATGACTCATTCTTATAAATGAATTAAGTTCATAAGAATTGAACTTGAAACTGAAGTTTATTGAACCTAAAGTTCAATGTCATATAGTATATATGAGTTTAAACAAATATTGATTCATTGTGATATACTGAAATCCTACGGGTATATTGATATTATTAGATATCACAATTTTTAAAAATTCTCTCGATCGGGGGAGAGAAGCGGATTGGGATGATGATAATTTTTTAAAAATGATCCTTGCACAAAGTATATAAGAACAATATAGTTCAAAATGATATATACCAACTGCAAATCAATATTATTCAAAGTTGAGATAGAATGAGTTGAAAACGCCTGAAGCGTAAATGAACAATGTAAAAATTATTAATAAATGTTCATTTGATTTGTCCTGAAGTTGTTAAATCTAGAGGTACTCATTGAGATACCTTAATGTTATAAAGTATTAAAATGATAACCGTGATGAAAACGGTACTCGAAAAGACTCCCAAGAGAAGTTAGACATAACACATTTGATCATAATTGAATCCCTGAAGTGATTCTATATAGATACCTATAAATGATAAACATATTTGAAAATATGTAATTTAAAGAGATCTCTATAAGTTATGTCAATATGGGAGGAAATTATCATATAATGAAATTTTTGTCGACAATAGATGTTGAATGTTTGCATATGCAATAAACTAACATGAGATAGCAAGGATCGTGGTATTAGATTTGTCGAGAATTATCGACATACATTTTGATTTTTGGCCAAAATATTATGACGCAATCCAGGCAAATTTACTCACATAAAGTGAAGTAAGACCTGTAGGGTGTGCAAATAAATATTTCTAATGAGAAATTTGCATATATGTATTTGTACATAATGAATTGCTGTACAAAGTTTGCATAGACATGAGGTTGATTGAAGTAAGGCTTAAATATTGAGAAAATATAATCATGATTTGATTATAGCCTGGAATATATTTTATGAGGATTTATAAGCGTCACATAAATGTTGCAACAAAAGGTTATTTATTTGGAGCTCCTAATATAGTGAGAATTTGAAATAAGCCTTATCTAAAAATTCTAGAAGAATTTAATACATGTCTTAAGTGATATAAATTCAAAGTCGCGCGCACTATATGACAAAGATCTTTGTATGAAATAAAGACATGTAAGTAAATTATTATTTGAAAAATACCTATGGTTGTCTATGCAATATAAATACGTAAATTATACGTTGTGATAGACTCTTGAAGAGTTTTTGATTAATTGCAAAACAAACTTTTATTTCTTTTGTATATCGAGAAATATTAAATGTATAAAGTTTGTTCATTAGTATTGAAGTCCTGAAGTACTTCATATGATCATTTGATATGGAAATTAAGATCATAAAACAAGATGGAATAAATATATGGTCTTGGAGTACCATCATTGTCACAAATGAAAATTTGTAGTACCATCAGGCCCGGCCCTAGGCATAGGCGGGCTAGGCCCGTGCCTAGGGCCCACTCTTTCTAGGGGCCCATTTAAAATTTTAAGATCTCATCTTTTAATTACTATAATTATATAAAATTAACATCTAATATAACTAAAATAGGCCCAGCATAGTGGAAGCGTGAAGGATGATAAGGTTAATGGTTTGTTGGTTGAGGGACCTGAGTTCGACTCCACCGAGCTTCACTTTTTAATGTTAATTTTAAAAAAATAAAATTATCTAAAAAAACTACAAGCCCATATAACTTAATAACTAAACTAAAAAAAAATTAAATACATAAATATTATTTTAAAAAAATATTTTATAAGCTTATTTATTTTTTTTATTTTCTTTCTTATCTATTTTCTTACTTTTCTTATCATGTTTTTCTTTTCCTATTTATCTTACTTCAATCAAAATTACATTTTAATATTATGTACAAAAATTATTAATCAAGATATAATATTTAATTTCTATAATAATAATAATAATAATAATAAATAATATTTTTCTTGAATATTATTTGAAGTGATTTTAATTTATTTTTTTTAAATATCTTATTATAATTATGGATTATAATCTAATGTATGTATTAAAATTTTTTTGTAGCTATAGGTAAATATAGACTAGATAGTTTTTCTTTTTATGAATTTGATTTATTGTATGTTGAAATTGGGCAAGATAAAAATATTACTATGGATGATAGAGTAAATTAAAAAATACAAATCTACTAATTTTTATGATACTTTAGAACTTATTTCAAATTTTTTTTTATTATTTTTATGTCATGAAATGTAACATATAATTTTTTAAAATTTATTTATTAAGGGGCCCAAAATTTTTTATCGTCTTAGGCCCCCATTTCTTCAGGGCCGGCCCTGAGTACCATTAATGTGTTATGTTCATATCTACTTGAAATTTTAAATTTTCGTATGAACAAAGTTGTGTACACACATGAATGATACAATTAGTTGGATAAAGACTAATGTTCCACGAACCCCTCATCTATAATTTAGAAGTCCATACATACTCTGGAAGAGTTATAGAAAATATATGATCAAAGATTATATATGGTGATATTTTAAAAGTGATAACAATAATCTTATGAGATTTATTATCACCAAAAGAATTATGGATCATATGTGCATGAGTGGGAGACATATTCATGTTGCACTCTTTTTCCCTTAGCTCAGGTTTTGTCCCACTGGATTTTCCTGGCAAGATTTTTAACGAGGCAACTTGCAAATAATTATGAATATGAAATATATATTGTACTCTTTTCCCTAGCTCAGATTTTGTCCCACTGGGTTTTTCTGGCAAGGTTTTTAACGAGGCAACTATAAATCATGTTAACATACTTGCATTTTATGAAGCAAGTAGAGAATGTGTGTGAGTGAGATCATTGGCATAGCATATTCGGGAAACATATGGATTGCACTCAATAAAGAAGTATCAACCCAAGCAATTCTCTATGAATAATACTGCTTGCATCGTTCAACTAAAAGGAGGTACATTGAAGGAGATAGAGTTAGAACACATTTCATGAAATTCTTCTTTATACGCTTCAAGAAAATGCGTATTGGTGTTCAACATATTCAATCAAGTGTCAATCTTACAAACTTATTCACAAAGTTATTACCAACATCAACATTTGAGAAGACGGCAGACAAGATCGAAATTCGTCGATTAGAAGATCTCCACAAATGCCTAAATGAGGGGGAGAGAGTTAGTTTACACTATACTCTTTTTCCTTTGACCAAGTTTTCAGCAAGATTTTTAATAAGGCAGCTATTATAGACATCTAAGGGGGAGTGTTATAAATATTAATAATTATGTGGATGTCCAAATCTTTTATTTATTACCATGAATTGTAATCAACATTTCTCTTTTCCTTAGTTTCCCTTTTTCTTAGTTTCTTAATATCTTACTCTTGTATTTGTATAAATAGGGGTTCACCCCATTGGAATAAACAACTCAGAAATTCTCATTCACTTTCTCTTTCTCTCTTTATCTTCTTCTTCTTTCTTCTCATCTACTTTATATTATTTTATTATTTTATAATACGTTATCAGCACGAGTCTCTACCCAAGCTTCAAGCATGAGTCTCTGCCTAAGACCCAATGTAAGTATTTTGTTAAAATTCTTGAATTGTTTCAAAGTCACGATACACTAAATATATATTTATATATATACTTATCTGACTGAAACAATTTCAAGAATCCTTTGGTTTTCTTTTTTCTTTTTATCTATATATATCTATATATTATATATATATATGTATATGTTTTTATATATTTATTATTGATTCATATATATATATACATATTATGTTCTTATCATTTATAATATTTACAATATATGTTTGCCTATGATATGATAAAGAAAATTTATATAAATTATACATATATCTTGAAGATTATGTATCCTCGATAAAATATTGCATATATCTTAAAGATTATGCATCATCGATAAAATATTGCATATATCCTGAAGATTATGCATCCTCGATAAAATATTGCATATATCCTGATGATTATGCGTCCTCAATAAAATCTTGCATATATCCTGAAGATTATGCAAACGTAATATCCATTATATAGTTGATGGATATATAATGAAAGAGATGAATACATATTTATATATATGTTCTTGTATTCTTTGAGGACAATGAAAAGTAATTTAATATCGATATAGATTTTGACAAACATTTCCAGAAGTAAATGTTTTATATTTGTCAAAAAAAAAATGATTGTATTTATGTGAATACAACTAAAGAATCATTAAAAATGATTATTATTGATGCAATTTTATAGTGGGTTTTGAATACCTAAAAAGAATATTAAGAAAATTGCATTGAAACATCAAAGTATAAGAATAACAGTGAGCATGACTAATGTTATTTAAATACATGAGACATGTATTTATTGTTCATCATTCCCTGCAGAATGATACGAATTGAAGTCAACTACTTTTAAAGATTGTTTGTATTAGTCATGTTATTATACACTGTTATTGCTTGCAATGTTGAAAATTATTGCATGTGACATATATTAAAGATCAAATTTTGCATACATCTTGGAGATTATGCAAAAATTGTATTCATATATTCTTTGAAATATTGTTAAAGAAATTGCTGAGTAATTTCTTTTTATATATGAACAAGTAATAAATTTTTAAGAAATTTATAATAATGTTCTACTTGTTCAACGTCATTCCCCGAAGTGAATGTAATGATTTTAAATAATCAATGGCATTGTTTGCTACTCAAATATTTCCAGAAGAAATTGGAAATAACCAAAAGATGAGATACCACACACAATCAAAGTGCATGAAATCTATATATCATGTGTGGAATTGAATAATAGTGGTCGCGTACCTGTAGTACGGACACACTTATAGTCAAGATAAAAGTATACTTGATTATTTAATAGAATGTGAATTGTACAAACTTATTGTACATTTAGAATATTTAAATATCATTACCTAAAGAGAATGAATAGACATGAAATTCTATTTCAAAGAATATAGATTTCACATATATTGGTAATGCCAGAAGCAAATTAATATATACATATTTTATTATTTCTTGAAATCAATAGTTTCAAACTATTGTTGGTACATGATATGTAAATATATAGTTACCATATAATTCAGTTTGCATATTCCCAAAAGTGGATATATAATTTACTAATATTTGTTAGTGATCCAATATAATCAAAGTGATAAAGAATCACAAAATGATTAGTTGAAAAGCTTCCTGAAGAAGTCTTACATACAATTGCTACTTTGAGCAGTAAAATGTCTTTGTATGTACCTAGATGTGTAACTTTTATCTAGTTATGAAAGTGATAATAAATAACTTATTATATGTACTTGTTGTACATTTAAATATATAATATATCAAGTCATGATAATTAGACTGATGAATAGTCTATTAATAAATTAGACGACTTGTTAAAAAGATACCAGGAAAAATGAATGATATATTATGGTTATATCTATTTGACCATTACAATAACATGATGAAGTTGTCATGTATCTTTAAATTGTACACATCATTAAATTGATGATAGTGATTCCTGAAGAAATATAAAGTTTGATAAACATAATAGTGACTCCTGAAGAGTGTATATGTTTTGGAGAATAATATAATTATATTATTCGTGTATATAAAAATGAAACTTTTTATGATTACTTATATGTTGTAGTGATTTTACATTACCTCGTGAAAGTTTCATTGAAATACAAATTATAGTGAACCTGAAGTTCATGAATTGAATTATTTTGACATGATCAATCATATGCAATAAATTGTCAAAGAATTTGACTAAATTTTGTTGAAGAACCAGAAGATTCTTCTCATTGTTATTTATAAGGCTCAAAAGAAGAATGTGCATATATTTGCACATAGAAAATATTTAAATTATATTTTCTTAACAATCTTGAGCCATTGTTAGATTTTTATTGCATAGTTTCTTATCGATGTGATAAGATTATATAATCATGCATTTACAAAATGTGTAAATTTATGTATTTCTAATTATACACGTATGACTCATTCTTATAAATGAATTAAGTTCATAAGAATTGAACTTGAAACTGAAGTTTATTGAACCTAAAGTTCAATGTCATATAGTATATATGAGTTTAAACAAATATTGATTCATTGTGATATACTGAAATCCCTACAGGTATATTGATATTATTAGATATCACAATTTTTAAAAATTCTCTCGATCAGGGGGAGAGAAGCAGTTGGGATGATGATAATTTTTTAAAAATGATCCTTGCACAAAGTATATAAGAACAATATAGTTCAAAATGATATATACCAACTGCAAATCAATATTATTCAAAGTTGAGATAGAATGAGTTGAAAACGCCTGAAGCGTAAATGAACAATGTAAAAATTATTAATAAATGTTCATTTGATTTGTCCTGAAGTTGTTAAATCTAGAGGTACTCATTGAGATACCTTAATGTTATAAAGTATTAAAATGATAACCGTGATGAAAACGGTACTCGAAAAGACTCCCAAGAGAAGTTAGACATAACACATTTGATCATAATTGAATCCCTGAAGTGATTCTATATAGATACCTATAAATGATAAACATATTTGAAAATATGTAATTTAAAGAGATCTCTATAAGTTATGTCAATATGGGAGGAAATTATCATATAATGAAATTTTTGTCGACAATAGATGTTGAATGTTTGCATATGCAATAAACTAACATGAGATAGCAAGGATCGTGGTATTAGATTTGTCGAGAATTATCGACATACATTTTGATTTTTGGCCAAAATATTATGACGCAATCCAGGCAAATTTACTCACATAAAGTGAAGTAAGACCTGTAGGGTGTGCAAATAAATATTTCTAATGAGAAATTTGCATATATGTATTTGTACATAATGAATTGCTGTACAAAGTTTGCATAGACATGAGGTTGATTGAAGTAAGGCTTAAATATTGAGAAAATATAATCATGATTTGATTATAGCCTGGAATATATTTTATGAGGATTTATAAGCGTCACATAAATGTTGCAACAAAAGGTTATTTATTTGGAGCTCCTAATATAGTGAGAATTTGAAATAAGCCTTATCTAAAAATTCTAGAAGAATTTAATACATGTCTTAAGTGATATAAATTCAAAGTCGCGCGCACTATATGACAAAGATCTTTGTATGAAATAAAGACATGTAAGTAAATTATTATTTGAAAAATACCTATGGTTGTCTATGCAATATAAATACGTAAATTATACGTTGTGATAGACTCTTGAAGAGTTTTTGATTAATTGCAAAACAAACTTTTATTTCTTTTGTATATCGAGAAATATTAAATGTATAAAGTTTGTTCATTAGTATTGAAGTCCTGAAGTACTTCATATGATCATTTGATATGGAAATTAAGATCATAAAACAAGATGGAATAAATATATGGTCTTGGAGTACCATCATTGTCACAAATGAAAATTTGTAGTACCATTAATGTGTTATGTTCATATCTACTTGAAATTTTAAATTTTCGTATGAACAAAGTTGTGTACACACATGAATGATACAATTAGTTGGATAAAGACTAATGTTCCACGAACCCCTCATCTATAATTTAGAAGTCCATACATACTCTGGAAGAGTTATAGAAAATATATGATCAAAGATTATATATGGTGATATTTTAAAAGTGATAACAATAATCTTATGAGATTTATTATCACCAAAAGAATTATGGATCATATGTGCATGAGTGGGAGACATATTCATGTTGCACTCTTTTTCCCTTAGCTCAGGTTTTGTCCCACTGGATTTTCCTGGCAAGATTTTTAACGAGGCAACTTGCAAATAATTATGAATATGAAATATATATTGTACTCTTTTCCCTAGCTCAGATTTTGTCCCACTGGGTTTTTCTGGCAAGGTTTTTAACGAGGCAACTATAAATCATGTTAACATACTTGCATTTTATGAAGCAAGTAGAGAATGTGTGTGAGTGAGATCATTGGCATAGCATATTCGGGAAACATATGGATTGCACTCAATAAAGAAGTATCAACCCAAGCAATTCTCTATGAATAATACTGCTTGCATCGTTCAACTAAAAGGAGGTACATTGAAGGAGATAGAGTTAGAACACATTTCATGAAATTCTTCTTTATACGCTTCAAGAAAATGCGTATTGGTGTTCAACATATTCAATCAAGTGTCAATCTTACAAACTTATTCACAAAGTTATTACCAACATCAACATTTGAGAAGACGGCAGACAAGATCGAAATTCGTCGATTAGAAGATCTCCACAAATGCCTAAATGAGGGGGAGAGAGTTAGTTTACACTATACTCTTTTTCCTTTGACCAAGTTTTCAGCAAGATTTTTAATAAGGCAGCTATTATAGACATCTAAGGGGGAGTGTTATAAATATTAATAATTATGTGGATGTCCAAATCTTTTATTTATTACCATGAATTGTAATCAACATTTCTCTTTTCCTTAGTTTCCCTTTTTCTTAGTTTCTTAATATCTCACTCTTGTGTTTGTATAAATAGGGGTTCACCCCATTGGAATAAACAACTCAGAAATTCTCATTCACTTTCTCTTTCTCTCTTTATCTTCTTCTTCTTTCTTCTCATCTACTTTATATTATTTTATTATTTTATAATAGTATAAAAATTGTTTTACCTTATAAAAATAAAATTCTTATCAATTTTTTTTTTCATGTAAATTTTCCTTAAAATAATACTTTTATGTTAATTTTCGACACCATATCTCAACTTAAAATTAATTTAAATAATTACCGCGTATTTTTTATTATGGGTATTTTTCAAAAAACATAAATAAATAAATAAATAAAATTATTTAAAAATATTATTATGAAAGTACTCGATATTGGTCAAAATCCTTATAGTTTGGTGCAGTTTTGTTATTAGTAACAACTTATTTATATGTTGAATTGACCATATATATATGTTAGTTCATGTCTCATCATATCAATAATATAAAACAGAATTGGTCAAATTTTCAGAAAACGTAATCAATTCTAAGAAATAAGAGATCATGCGATAAACTCTGTAATAACAAAATAACAAAAATAACAAAACCATAAAACCAAATAATATAAATATATATATATATATTGTGAGAGAATAACAATTGATACAACTTAGAATTAAACAAAATAATAATAACAATGAGGTTGGTGCTATTATTAGTTGTATCTCAATTATTATTATTATTGGAGGCAATAGATATTGGAGGAAGAACAACTCGTGTTCGAATCACTAATATGATTACAGAAAGCAAATACATGATAGTTCACTGTAAATCAATGGATGATGATCTTGGTAAGCAATATTTGAGACCATATTTCAGCTATGAGTTCAAATTTCGAACAAGGGTTCGACCATTTGGGTATACTGTATTCAATTGCAGCTTTGAATGGGGTAATAATAATAATAATAATAAAACTAGAAATTCATTATTATTTGAAGTGTATAACCAAGAAATAGATAGTTTTAGACAAAATTGTTGGTATATAAAGTCTAAAGCTCCTTGTTTATGTAATTGCCAAACTTATTGTAGAAAACCAACATGTTATTCTTGGCCACATAGAATGAGGCGTCCCCCTCCCATCATTTAATTTTATTTATTATTATGATATATATATTTATGTAATGTAGCCATTAAACATGTATTACACCACAATTTTTCACTTCTAATATGAATACATTTTTTCTATATATAATTTCTTTTGTATGTAATTATAAATTTCCATGATCCATGATCTCTTTTATATTAAATGATTTAAGTATGATTTAGCTAGCTGAATTTTGTTGGTAAAAGGCAAATATTGAATTGTTAGAGATATTATGTTATATATGAGTAAATAAATGTAACAATACTAATACTCAAAATACAATTAAAAGAAGAAAAAGGTAGAGAACATAAAGAGAATGTTACTGCACACAAATTAATCAACATAAAGAAAAGAACACAAATAAGATAAAGAAGAAAGAAATGACACGTGGACTCACACAAATTAATGCTTTACTGAAGGACTTCCTTGTGAATATGTATGTTAAAAGACTATTGCTACTGGGTATTAGTGGTGCTTAGCACCTCTTGACATGTCAGCCAACGAGCTGATTTTTCATTTTCACCAACGAGCTCTCTATCTTTCTCTCCATCCACCGCTGATTCGATAGCATCATGGTCATCTACATCCTGACCATAATACTCTTTCGCGACAGGAACTCAAAGGGTGCAAAGGAAATTTTAAGCTCTGAAAGATTTAAAATTTAAAAATTAGAGAAAAATGGTATTTGAAAGTTGTAAATGATATTCATACCTAGAAAGCAATCCACTTGAAAGAGGATGAACGGTCTACGATCCAACCTATAGAAACAGAAGCTTCATCCAATGGTTAGGGAGTTCAACGATCCACGCGCATCTTCACAATTAATGCTCCCAAAAATCGAGGTAAAGATTAATGATGAAGATGCTATTTTTATATTTTCGCGCAAGAAAAAGTGAACAATCGTCAAAATAAAGTCGTTTCTAGTAAGTAACTCCTCGATGGTCGTGTCCTTCCACCACCATGCGACTGACACATGGATATACTACAATCAAAGACAAAAGTCACCTTCCACGATCGATTAACACCTAGAAAGTCATGATATTATCTCTCATCCTCCACATGTCCACACTGAAGGAGTGATGCAAGCTTCCACCATACGTAGCATTCTAGAAGCTTAGGGGATAAATGTTAACCGCATTTTCGACAGTGGACACGTGTAATCCAGGTCAACATCCAAGGCCCACCAATAGGTCTCCCAAAGAAGATAAAGTGGGCCAAGTCCATTTGGACAGGACCTTCCAAGAACGTACTTCAGCTTTGTGATCATAGAACCTTCTGCCTTTGACAGCTCTTGTCCAGAAGTAGGTTCAATACCGTGAGGCTAGAAGGGTAAGACAACGTGTTCCCGAAAGACTGGTTTGGTTTTTCCTTTTTATTCCTACGCATAAATAAGGAAATATTTGTTTGCCAGATCTTACATCAAGCTAAAAGGGGAAACTTCTTATAATAGATATCAAGCAATTAATTCACAGTTAACTGCCCACAATCACAGTACTCAATTTTGACTAAATCCAACTGAATCCAATCTACCTAGTCAGCATATAATCTCCTTTGTGGACTGGACTTCATGAGGCAGCCCAACTATGTAATTCATTGTAAACTCCCCAATAGAGGGAAAAGATAAACTAAATATCATTCTCAAACTACTATAAATACTAAGTGAATCTTATGGATTAAGGGTTGAATTTCCTTGCAATACTTGCTCAGGCAAACTTGAGAACTTAAATTTATTGTATTCCCAAAAGCTTTTCAAGCTAAAGAATTATCTAATAACATCGACTCGTGGACTAAAGCTAATTAATGCCCCAACCACATAAAAACTGTTTGTGTCTTTCTTGCTTTTTCTCTTTTGGTTGTTTATTTCTTCAATTCTGATTATCTATAATTAGTTTATTGAAAATTTCGATAAATACTACCTTTATAACAAAAAAAAAAAAAATGAAACAACTCACTCACAACAAAATCTCACCAACCACACACGCGAAAATAAGAAAAAAGGCATACACAACACAAGGGAAAAAGAAACAAGAAAAGACAAGAGAAGAAAATAAATAAAGAGAGATAGGGAGGAACAAATAAACGAAAAATAGAAAGAAAGACCCAAATCAACTAATGATTTCATTCTATTTGCTTGTATCTCCATCTCTCACCATACACATCATCCTACATTAGGAGGGATATGTGTGAGAAGTGTAGTGTAGTACTAGGGCTCGTTTGGTGTGCAGAATTAGACTGAAAAAGATTGGATTGAAATGAACAAAATTGGATTATCCTGAAAGTAATTCTGTGTTTGGATTATTTATTTCGTTTTAGAAAAAAAAAACTTTAATTAAAATAAAATATATAGTGATCCAGACTTCTAACTGTTGGGTTTTATGCCCTAAATAAAACTCATTTCAATATAATCAGATTTACTTATTAATATAGATCAGAAATAACATTTAATGTTGCATGGTTCACATGATTTATTTCATGATTATATGTATATAATGTATGAATTCATCTGAAACCCTTTTCACATACTTGATCCTGTTTATTGTGTCGTCAACACATTGGAAAGTAAACATGACTATGTGAATAAAGTTTCCTAGATTTATCAGACATAGGGTTTTACTGATATGATAATCTACAACAGAGTTTACTTGCATTTGGAGAAGTGCTATGTTCTTTCCAGAGAATCGGTTAAAGTAAAGCCAGGTTGGATGCATGGAGTATGCATCGGAAGGGACCGATATTGAACTTTGACTTAGATTTATTAAACTTACCGTAATATCTATTCAAGTCAATATTGCCTAGTTGATCCTAGATCAAATGATCTTAATCCTGATATGATTAGGCTCAATCTCGAGAGGCTATTCGTGTTCTTTGATTTGTTAGTTAAGCCTACTTTTAGGTCAGGGTGATACGTACATTTTGGGAACACGGTAGTGCAATTGAGTGGGAGCGCTATCATAAACATGGAATCTATAGCTTCTATCTGGCGAATAGTAAGCAAAGGATGATCTCCTTCGAGCTTGACCAAACGAACATAAATGGTGGAGTACTCATTTCACATAAGCTGAAATATCATTTATACGGGGTCAAGTGTTTTAAGGAATAAATACATTGTAGGGTGTAACGGTAATTTAATCCCTTTACAGTGTAGATCATTCATATAGAGGATCAGTGATCAAATTAGGATTATAACAATGGATAACTAATGATGTGTCTATATGGTGGAACATATAGAGCATTCTATATAACTGAGAGTGCAATTCTAAGTTCTATGCGTGGATTCAACGAAGAATTAATAAGTTAGTGAATTTTAGTAATAAATTCTTGATCTACTTATTGGAAGCTCGGTTATATAGACCCATGGTCCCCGCACTAGTTGATATAATATTGCTTGTAAGACTCATATAATTGGTTTTGATTAATCAATTATAATTCTCAAATTAGACTATGTCTATTTGTGAATTTTTCACTAAGTAAGGGCAAAATTGTAAAGAAAGAGTTTATAGGGGCATATTTGTTAATTATGATACTTTGTATGGTTCAATTAATAAATATGATAAATGACAATATTATTTAATAATTATTTATAGTTATTAAATAGTTAGAATTGGCATTTAAATGGTTGAATTTGAAAATTGGCGTTTTTGAGAAAATCAGATGCAGAAAAGATAAAACTGCAAAATTGCAAAAAGTGAGGCCCAAATCCACATGTATAGGGCCGGCCACTTTTGTAGGGTTTTCCCTCTGATATTTTCATTATTTTGATGCCAAATAATTCAAACCTAACCCTAGTGGAATGCTATCAAATAGATAGTGAAGGCTTCAGGAAAATTACACACTTTTTTCTGACACTTTCTGAATCAGAAAAACCTGAGCCTTCTCTCTCCCTATCTTTGGTCGAACCCACTCTCTCTCTCTTCCTCATTGAGATTTTGAAATCCTTAGTTTATGAGTAGTGCCCACACACAGCAAGTGATACCTCAATCATAGTGAGGAAGATCGTGAAGAAAGACTTTCAGCAAGAAGGAGTTTCAGCATCAAAGATTCAGAGAAAGAGATCCAGGTTCAGATATTGATAATGCTCTGCTACAGAGAGGAATCAAGGGCTTGATATCTGAACGGAAGGAGTCATTATATTCCGCTGCACCCACTGTAAGGTTTCCTAAACTTTATATGTGTTTATTTCATCGTTTTAGAAAGTTCATATTTAGGGTGTTAATCAACATACTTGTGAGTAGATCTAAGATCCTGGTAAAATAAATTCTAACAATTGGCCTCAGAGCCATGGTAATTGATTTACTTGCAAGAAATTTGGACTTTAAAATGATTGTTTGTTTGTTTTTGGATGGTATCATGTTGTATTGAGTGTTATTTGATGATTGATTGGTGTTTGTGAATTTTCGTTAAAAATAATTGAATATCTGTTTCTGGAATTATTTTTATTGGATAGTATGGAAAAAATTAAGCAAGTTACTTTTTTACAGAACTCAATTTCGATTTAATTTGAATTAGTTATGATTTTTTGAAGATTCGAAAAAAACGGAGTTGTGCTGAAATTTTTCTGCGATCGCGAAAACTGTCCGTACAGCTCACAATTTTTTCGTTTTTCTTCGTTTTTTCATGCTTTTTCATGGAATTAACTTCCGATTTTTTGTGTAGTTCTGTATTTATACTATTACTATTCCTAATTCAATTTAATTATCATTTTGAATTAATTTAATATTTTTTAAATTTAATTCAAGATATTAGTGTAATTTGAATTTGAAAATAGTTAGTATCTATCTTTTTTTGCTTCATAATCTATCTTATTTTTTAAATTTGATTATATCTTATCTTATTTTTAAATTTAAAGTCAGATTTAAGATATTTTTAAATTAAATCTTTTTTTTTAAATAATTTGACCTTATTTAAATTTAAAATAAGATAACTATAATCATGTAATTTTAAAAAGGTGTAAGATATTTTGCTAACTTTTAAATTTTGTTATTTTATTTATTTAAATTACATTTAAAATCTGAAAAAGATATTCATTTATCTTTTTTAATTTTTTATTTAATTTTTATTTATAAAATAACATTTAAATTTTAAAAGTAGTTAGCAAATTTTGAAATGATATTTAGGTTGGTTGAAACCTAATTTTTTAAAATTGTAGGTTTAATTTTAAATTTAATTTTTTTTTAAAAAAATTCGAATTTTTCAAAATTTTTTTAATTTTTCGAAAATTATTTTTTATTTAATTAATTATTTCGAAATTAATAATTTAATTTAAAATTAAATAAATCCTACATCCAACTATCTAGCTAACCTTGTTGCAGGAGTATGTGTTTTAGCTTGTGTGTAAGTTTTCAAAACCTATTATTACTTGATTGCAAATAGCCATGGTTACCTTTTGCCAAATCTATTGATCTGATGGCTCCCTTGGTCAAGATAATAATTTGTAACAGGTATATCTACAATCTTCTTTCATCTGTGTATGACCTAGCAACATGATAGGACCCATCCAAAGTGTGCCTGTGTGAGCCTATGTGTTTAATTTTATTATAGATGCATATAGGTTGTTGTTGCTAAAATAAATTATCATAGTTCTTGATAGATTTTATTTAGGCCCATTTAGTTTTTGGGCTTATTCAATTAGTAACAGTTGTTCATTTTAAGGTTAAATTCCTATCTTTTGGGCCTTGTGTGAGAGTTGGGAGCCATAGTAGTGGGTACGACATACTGAACCCAGCACCCCCTCACATGCACCACCCCAATTGTGAAGGCCCATTTGCCTGATTTGAATAACTGTACTAGGTTAATTAAACTAGTTTAACCTAATAAAATTGATTAGCAACATAATTAATTTCATTTATTTTGAAATTAATTTAAGAAAATTATAGTTTAAAGAATTTTTTATTCTAAGCTAAACTATATGTATTTTCTTGTATTTAATTAAATATAGAATTATAACCATCTAGATTCTTTCTGGAGCTTAATTTAAATTTTTCATTAAATATTCCTATTTAAGTTGATATTTAGTTATCTACAACTAACCAACTTAAATATGAATATCTTTTGAATTTCTAATTTCAAAATTAAGTTGAGGAATTTGAGGCATTGGTTATTAAGATTCTTTAGATATTTTTTAAGTTAATATCTTTTCGAATATTAACTTAAAATGGAATATTTTTTAAATTAAGTGGTTACAACTTAATTTTTGATATTTAATTAAATTTAAATTTGAAAATATTTAAGTTCTAGATTTTTTCTAATACAACTTAAATTAGATATTTTTTCAAATTTTGTGGAAAAGATACTTAGTCAAATAAGATATTTTCTAGATAGTTATTTCTAGACTACTTATCATTTCTAATATTAAATAGGAAAATATTATACATTGTGAAATTAATTATTTAAATAATTAATTTTGGTACAATTTATTTTAAGTATATTTTTTTCCTAGTATTAAACTAGAGATTAATAATTAAGCCTTCTCTACACTTAATTATTTATTTCTTGAATTTAATACATTTAATTAATTTGAAAATTAAATATCTAAGTTGATTTTCATCATGATACTTAAATATTTCTTTTTCATGATACTTAATTAAATAGAAAATTATTTTTAGTTGAAATTTATTTTTTCAACTAAATTTAAATAATTTTCAAAATATATTTTTTTTTCTTTATTTTATGAATCAAATTTCAAAATTGCATTTTTTAAATGCTGGAATTTTGAATTTTATTTGAAAAATAGATTAAATTTGTAAAGTATTTATTTTAATTTTGGACCAACTTAAATCAATGATTTTTTTTTTCATTTAATGATTAATTAAAATAAATGAAGTAAAATATATTTTTCTTTATTTTATTAATCAATTTTCGAAATTGCATTTCTTAAATGCTGGAATTTCGAATTTTATCTTGAAAAATAGATTAAGTTGTAAATTAATTATTTATTTTAATTAATTTTTGGACCAACTTAAATCAATGATTTTTTCATTTATTGATTAATTTAAAATAAATTGAATTAAAGTATATTATTAGAAATTGAATTAATTAGTCAAAGGAAAATCTAGATAGATGATATTTTTGCTTGAAGTATTTTTCTAGTGTATTTAATTAAATAGAAAATTAATATTTAAGTTGATTTTCATCATCATACTTAAATATTTGAAATTTTTCTTATATATTTAATTAAATAGGAAAATTATATTTTTTGTTGTAAATTAATTTTATTAATTAATTTTGGGCCAACATTAAATTAGAATAATTTTTCCAGGATTAATTTTTTTTTATTTTAACTTGTATTTTCGAAAATTGTGTCCTTGAATACTTTAATTTTTCGAAATGCAATATATATTTATAGAAAATTAAATTTGAGTTGTAAATTAATTTAAGTTAATTTTGTAACAACTTAAATTGAATATTTTTCTAAATATTTATTGGAAATTATTACTAAGATGAAAATAATTCATGTTATTTTCATATCCATCTAAGTAAAATTTATAAATATTAAATTAAAATTTATATTTAGAATTTTTTCATTCTAAATTGGAAATTTTAATAAATATATATTTAAAATAAATAGATTAAATAAAGAGAATCAAAGAAAATACAACTCTCTTTAAATAATGAGCTTTATTATTAAGATATTCGATCTCCATTGTGGGTTTTACACCGCGTTTGTTTTAGTGAGTAATCCTCCCTAATGGAGGAACGTTCATTAGCAATTTCGCACCGTTTAACCTCGCATGATAAGTAGTTTGTAAGTGTTTTGTATGGTATGGATCACCCTAATTGTGGCGACCATACTTGACTTGCAAATTATGAAACAATGGTGGAAGCTCATAAGATAGAATTGCCTTGACTCTCGCCTAAACGGGACAACGCTGAATTCCAATCTTGATCGAATAAAAGGTTGCTAGAATGTTTAACATTTTAGACGAGCTGACAACTCTATTCAATGAATGGCAGCTTTGATTCTCGCCTAAACGGAACACTGATATCAGTTTGTTGAAAACCTTGGAAATTATTTAGGATTGTATGTTTTAGTATTTTCACTCGTCATTCCTACTTGCTATATGCTTATAATTTTTGAATTGTGTATGAATTTATATTGAACCATGTTATTTTCTGTTATTAAGTTGTAGTTTAATTTCGAATCTTCATTGTTGGTCTAACTTGGCTTGTTTATCTAATGAGCTAAATCCCTAGTGGATTTTCACCATTAGACATACATAATAGTATTAGATCTCGAAAGATAAATATTGTATATGCGACATCTAGCTGTTCATCAATTGATGACACCTTAGACTAGTATTTTTACGATATGAAACAAGAAGATTGTATAAATAAGATTACTTTGACATTCGCTAATCGAAGCATCGTTGAATTCTTATTTATAAACAAAATTATCCTAATTCCTCTTAGCTTATTCATTTCGAATTAGCTTCAAAACATATCATTGGATGAATGGTCTTGTAACGCCCTAAATAATTCGGCACGCTACCCAAAAAGCTTATGAAACCCTAATCCCCTAATCAGGATTACTAATTAAAATAGCGCAGAATTTAAACTTTTATATTAATCAGAATGAAAATAAACTTGTAATATATTTAAACTTTTCAAAATAGTTGGGATCCCAAAAATATTTACAAACTTATTACAAGTTCTTTCTTACTAGCTGACCTAAGCGGCAAAACAGAATACAAAAGTCAACACTGTTAGACCCATAACCCGCTTGGTCTGAAGTGGCATGAACATGTACATTCTTCGCCCTCCTCCTGAAACTCATGGCTGATCAGCTAATGCCTTACCCTTTCCTGCACAGTAGAGCACCCGTGAGCCAAGCCTAGCAAGACAGTATAAATCATAACAAATATATTATGCTCATTCACATATGTCTGTATAGCACAGACCTGATCATTATATCAACATGCCCATTTATGTCTACGTACCGTAGACCTATGTGTTGCGCTCACACATCTAATTAAATCTACGTGATGTAGACCCACGTGTTGCACTCACACGTCTAATTACATTAAGGCCTTAGAAGTGGTTCATCTCGGTTATGAGTACCGAGTCCAACCTGATTATGCCTTGAGCACATAATCCTTAAATTTCATTTCAATTAACATGGCATGACATTTATACACATATATCACTAGGGTAATAACCCTAGGCTATTAGACCGTTCCTATTAGGGTAATAACCCTAATCCCGGTTACTTAACATTCATGCATATCATTCTCAACATAAGCGCCACTGCGCATACTCTACGTGCTAATCACTGTCTTACCTGTTGTCCTGCAATAGTAGAGATTCTAAATCCCTGGGTGCTCCTGATCAGGTGCCGGTAATCCTAGTCACACAATCCGGGATTTTACAAATAGGGTTAATCCCCAATTTCACTTTCACAAAATATAAACATGGCATTCAAAACACAGATAATCAAATAGAGCTCGGAACGAGCTTTCCAACGATATAAAGAACGTCCCAAACGGAGTCCCGAGTCAAAAGTTATGGCCAAAACAAAATTGAGAAAAACAGAATTTCTCACTGCCAAATCCAGTCTCGACGGCCGAAAATCCTGTCGCGACGACTGGGTTTAGAACACCCCAAAACTCCATTTTTAAGGTCTTAAAATGCCAACCTTTCCTAGATTTCGAACCCCAACCAAACATAGGGTAAAAATACAAAATTCATGCATTAATCCTTAACCAAAATTAGATTTAATCAATATAAAAATTAACCTCCAAACATTGAGCTAAATTTCCCACTAATTCAAGCTCAAACCTTGAATCTTTAAATTCAAACACAAGCTCAAGAAAAACATACAATTCAGAGCTGCATAAGATAATGGAAACACCAAAACAAACTCTAATAATCCCACACAACATTCAAGTTGCAATCCATATGGTCTCAATAGCTCAAACACATTAAAAATTACCAATATCACCACTAATTCACCAACATGCATCAAATCTCAAATGAACATCAAACCTAAACTCAAAAAAATATTCACATACCAGAATTTAATCATAAACAAAAAGGATCAAGAAGTTTTACCACAAATTTCTAAGCTCCAAGCACCAAAATCACCCAAACTCCTTAACTTTTCTCCAATCCAAGCCTTAATTTCAAAGTTGTAAAATATTTAAGATGATAAAGAGAGGGAAGAGGGGGTCGGGTTAAGGAGAGAGAGAGGACCCAAAATTTCTAATTTCATTTCCTCAAAATCAGCTTTTATTAAAGTAAATCAAATAAGGTCAAAAGACCATTTTGCCCCAAAGGCCAATTTTCACCTATTCACACATACAAGGGCATTCTAGTGAATTCATACTCAATTATTTTCAAATAAAAATTCAGATTATCACCCATAAATAATAATTCCAAATAAATCAATCCAATTTATATTTCGGGCCCGAACCCAGTTCGGCCCGAAATACCCGGTTGTGACTATACCGCGCCAACCTGTCAGAACACACCTGAAAAGACAACACAATCATACTACATAATAATATAGTTCCATTAAGCACGTAATTAAATTAATTTCATCATTTTACCGTTCTCGGGTCATAATTACTAAAATACCCCTGGCTCACCAACGGGGTCTTAACATATAATTAATCAAATTAATTCACATATACTTAATTATATAATAATATAATTCCTCAATTATTCATAATTATCTAATTAGGGTTTTGCTAATCCATTCCTTAATTCTAGGGTACTACAATTACCCCCTCCTTATAGAAATTTCGTCCCGAAATTTACCTGAACAACTCCGGATATTTCTGCTGCATATCCGTCTCGAGTTCCCAGGTTGCCTCTTCTACTTTACTGTTCCTCCACAGTACTTTCACCAGTGCCACTGTCTTGCTTCTCAAGACTTTTTCTCTTCTATCAATTATCTGCACTGGTTGTTCCTCGTATGACAAGTCTGGCTGAAGTTCCAATACTTCATAACTCAGAACACGGGACGAGTCTGAGACATATTTCCGAAGCATTGAAACATGAAACACATTATGTACAGCTGCCAGCGCTGGGGGCATAGCCAACCTGTATGCTACTTGCCCTATCCTCTCAAGGATTTCAAAAGGTCCAATGAACCTCGGGCTAAGCTTTCCTTTCTTCCCAAAGCGTTTTATGCCTTTCATCGGAGATATTCGGAGAAATACCATGTCCCCGACCTGAAAATCAATATCTCGACGCTTTGGATTAGCATAACTCTTCTGCCTACTCTGAGCTGCGAGCATTCGCGCTCTAATCTTATCAACTGCCTCACTTGTTTTCTGAACAGCTTCGGGACCCAAGAACTTTCTTTCACCCATTTCATCCCAGTGTATGGGTGATCTACATTTTCTTCCATATAAAAGTTCATAAGGAGCCACCCCGATTGTTGCCTGATAGCTGTTATTATAAGAAAACTCGATCAGGGGAAGGTACTTTACCCATGATCCTTCAAAGTCAAGCACACATGCCCGTAGCATGTCCTCTAAAATCTGAATGGTCCTCTCGGATTGTCCATCCGTCTGAGGATGAAAAGCTGTGCTGAACTTTAACTGAGTACCCATAGCTCGATGCAGACTCTCCCAGAATCTCGATGTAAACTTCGGATCTCTATCCGACACAATGGACTGGGGGACACTATGCAGACGCACAATTTCTCTAACATATAACTCAGCATACTGATCAATGGAGAAATTTGTCCGAACAGGTAAAAAGTGAGCAGACTTTGTATACCTGTCCACTATGACCCACACAGAGTCAAATTGTCCTGTGGTTCTAGGCATACCTACCACGAAGTCCATAGCTATATCTTCCCATTTCCATTCTGGTATTTTCAGTGGTTGCAGCAACCCTGCAGGTCGCTGGTGTTCAGCTTTCACTTGCTGACATGTAAGGCACTTTGCAACATACTCAGCGATGTCATTCTTCATGCCTGGCCACCAAAACATGGTTTTCAGGTCTTGGTACATCTTTGTCGACCCTGGATGAACTGAATGAGGAGTCGTGTGAGACTCATCCATGATCTCTTTCTTGATGTTCTCATCCATAGGCACACAAACTCGACTCCCAAATCTCAACATTCCCGTTTCATCTATTGAGAAGTCACTAGCCTTCCCAGCCGAAACCCTAACTCGGGTTTTTATCAACTCTGAATCTTGCTTTTGTACTTCTTTAATTCTCTCTAAAAGAGTGGATTGCAGGGTAATATTAGCCAATTGCCCCACAACCAACTCAATCTGAGCTCGAGTCATTTCATTTGCTAGCTGTCGGGAGATTTGCTTCATAGTACTCAACTGACTCTGACCTTTTCTACTCAAAGCGTCAGCAACCACATTGGCCTTACCAGGATGATAAAGGATCTCACAATCATAATCCTTCACCAATTCTAGCCAAAGTCTTTGTCTCATATTCAAGTCCTTCTGGGTGAAGAAGTATTTCAGACTTTTATGATCAGTGTATATCTCACATTTCTCGCCATAAAGGTAATGCCGCCAAATCTTTAGCGCAAATACCACTGCTGCGAGTTCTAAATCGTGAGTAGGGTACCTCTGCTCGTACTCATTTAACTGCCAAGAAGCATAAGCTATTACCCTCCCAGCCTGCATAAGCACACAGCCGAGACCCTGTCTCGAGGCATCACAATATACCACAAACTTTTCCTTATCTGAAGGAAGAGTTAGTACAGGAGCGGTAATCAAGCGTTGCTTTAACTCCAGGAAACTTTTCTCACACCGATCAGTCCAAACAAACTTTTGATTCTTTCGGGTCAGCTCCGTTAAGGGTACATCAATCTTTGAAAAACCCTCAATGAACCGACGATAATAACCCGCCAAACCCAGAAAACTTCTGACCTCTGCAGCTGACTTCGGTACTGGCCAATCCCGTACAACTTCAATTTTAGCCGGATCCACCATGATCCCATCTTTATCCACTATGTGCCCCAAAAATGAGACACGAGATAACCAAAATTCACACTTTTTGAACTTAGCATAAAGCTTGTGATCCCGTAATCTTTGCAAAACCGCTCTGAGATGCAATTCATGCTCTTCTTCTGTCTCAGAGTACACCAAAATGTCATCGATAAACACAATCACAAACCTATCCAGGTAATCCTTAAACACCCGGTTCATCAAATCCATGAATGCCGCCGGGGCATTAGTGAGTCCAAAAGACATCACAAGAAGTTCATAGTGTCCATACCGAGTACGAAATGCAGTTTTCGGGATATCTTCCTCTCGAATTCTCAGCTGATGATAGCCTGAGCAAAGATCGATCTTGGAAAAGACCGTCTTCCCCTTCAGTTGATCAAACAGATCATCAATTCGAGGTAAAGGATACTTGTTCTTAATGGTAAGCTTGTTCAACTCTCGGTAGTCAATACACATTCGCAGGGTTCCGTCTTTCTTCTTCACAAACAAAACCGGAGCACCCCAAGGTGAGTAGCTCGGTCTAATGAATCCCAGATTCAGTAACTCTTGCAATTGTATCTTCAATTCCTTCAACTCAGCTGGAGCCATTCGGTACGGTGCCTTAGACACTGGATCCACTCCCGGAGCCAATTCAATAACAAATTCAATTTCCCGAACAGGTGGTAATCTCGGCAAATCTTCTGGAAAGACATCAAGGAACTCACATACCAATCTCGTATTCTCAGGCCCTGATGTCACAGGTTGGCTAGTGTCCACTGTAGTAACTATGAACCCTAGACAACCTCTACCCATCAGGTCTTTAGCTTTCAATAGTGATATTCTCGGTATGCGTGCCCCTTGAACTTTACCCACGAACACCGCTGGATTAGCACTGTCGGGCTCAAACACCACCATCTTCCGTTTGCAGTCAATCATCGCTCCATATTTAGACAGAAAATCCATTCCCAGGATTATGTCAAAATCAGATAATTGCAGCTCAATTAGATTGGCGGTCAACTCACAACCGTCAATCCAAAAAGACAAGGACCGAATCCACCTCGTGGATACTATCAGGTCTCCCGAGGGTAACAGGGTTCCAAACCCCGAAGCATAAATATCACATGGCTTATGTAAACTTTTTATCACTCTACTCGATACATATGAATGAGTAGCTCCCGAATCAAATAACACAGTATAAGCACAACCATTAATAGATAACTGACCTGTCACAACTGACGGACTAGCATCAGCATCTGCCTAAGTTATAGTGAAAAGTCGCCCCGGGTTCTGAGCAACATTCTTCTTAGGCTCTTCTCTCTTGGCTTGGGGACAGTCTCTGATAAAGTGGCCCACCATGCCACACTGGAAACATGCCTTGGCTCGGCACTCACCAGGATGATGCTTCTTGCATTTAGGACATTCTGGATATGATCGGAATGAGGACCCGCGACCCTGACGGCCACCTCTGTTTCCCCGAAACTTTCTATTTCCCCCCTGAAGCTCCGGAAGCCTCAGCCTTCCGTTTGTGCTCAGGGTTGCCACTGTCGGTCCCCTTACTGACATTACCACCAGCAGGAGGGTTTGATGCCATGGCGGCATCCTTTGCAGCCTGCTCCTTCATTACTTGCTGCTCGGCCTCCTCAGCAATTAAGGCCAAGTCTACCACTCTCTTATACAGAGTGTCATGTGATGTGGTAATCTTCAAGTCCCGACTAATTGTAGCATTTAGTCCTCGAACATATTTCTGCTTTCTGGTAAAATCTGTAGGCACCAGATCACCAGCAAATTTAGATAACCAATCAAATTCCAGAGTATATTCAGCCACAGACATTTTCCCCTGAGTCAATTTCACAAAATCTTCTTGGTGTGAAGTCCTCACTGCAACGTTATAAAACTTTTCTTCAAAAAGTTTCTTAAACTCTTCCCATGTCATCACACTGACATCTCGAGTCTGATTCACTATATCCCACCATACGCGGGCATGATCTTGAAACATAAAGGCCACACAATTCACCCTCTCAGTTCCCGTCACCCCCATAAAGGCCGCACATTTTAGATTCCAAACAGAAATTTTCTTATATTTCTAATTCCAGAATACAATACAGTTACACTTTCTCAAGTGTTTAATATCCATCCTTTATTAATGGATTCAAACTGTATGGAATAAGAGTTAGGTATTCTGTGACCAGGATCCACTTGCACTATTCTAAGAATTCTTTTATAAACCTAAGTCATCAAAAGACACTACCACATTTTTTTTTAATCTATGGCATTTGTATCTTGTTCATAGTGGATTTGACAAGATCAATCTCTGTAAAGAGTTAATATGCCTATATCCACAGAAAGTAGTTCATCTCATTCGCAGATGGATGTACATTCAGGGGTGGATATGAGTTTTTCGTTGTATTCTTAAAACGATCACTCTAGATTATACCTTATGCAAAGAAATTTGAAATGTTTGAAAATTTTCATTAATTTCTAGCAATGGTTAAAACCATTAAGGTAAGTGGTTAAAGATCTTACGAACTGATAGGGGTGGAGAAATAGTTAGTAGATATGCAGTTCAAAGATCATTAATTTGATTTTTGAATTATATCCAAACTTACCTCCCCAGAAATTTCGAGTTGCATGTTGATGATTAGTTACTAGTCGTTGCCTAATTCCTTCTATGGTAATACAATTTCAGAATGATGTAATGGTTGTATACTTAATGTAAATCATTACTAGATTCATGGATGACCTAATCAAAATCTTAAGAAAAGCTAGAACTGTTAACCATGGTTTGTTAGGTATTCTAAGTGATTAGGGGTGGACCATCCCATTGTCAATAGATAAGAAAGTATTTGTTCAAACAAATACTACTTTTCTAAGATAATGACTAAGTCTGAAAACAAGTAGCAAATAAAGGAGATATTTTTCTTGATTCCAAAAGTGTTCTATCATCTTATATAACATATGATGATCCCACTGCCTCTGTTGTCTTGTCACAACCAAAGAGGTTAATACCATTTAGTTTTCTTCGACATAATTCACGGTACCTTGTCGTAGTGGGAGAGTTTCTAGGAACTCACCTTCTTATGACTTGGGAGACACTAGTGATTAAAATCCATTGTGAGTTTAAACAAGTAATGGATTGTCAAGATAAGAAACTAAGAAGAAAAGCCAATAGTACTATGGTTTAATCCATTCACATGGAATAACCTAAAGTTTTCTATTACAAGGACATAAAAGGAAATTTTAGTTAACAAGTCTATTCTATGGACTTAACAAACTTCCTGTTCCTAGTATTATAGGTTTGAGTTTATCTAAACCTATGGCTTGTGGTATACCTGGTAATTACTTACTCTAATGCAAGCAACTTACTTTAGTGAGATGCTGAAGCATTTTCTTTCTAATGGCAATCTATAGAAGCTTCACAACTTCTTAAACATAGATTTTATTTATCTAAGGAAAAGTTTCAACTATTCCAGAAAAGATAAAGCCATGAAAGAATTTCTTAAATCAACAGTGAGAGGTCTTAGATATGCTTTTGTATGCCTTAGACCAGACACCTGCTGTTGAGTGGGAGTAATGAGTAGGTATCCGATTAATCCAGGAGAAGAACATTGGAAGACAATCAAGTAAATCCTAAGATTAAGAAGAGGAACTATATGTTAGTCTATAAGAGTGTGTTTAAAACTCTTAGACTACACCATATCAGATTTCGAAATTTGCCTTTGTGCTAGTAAATCTTTCTGATAAGATGGTGATTACTCTGGGGGTGGAATAGTGATTTTGGAGAAGTGTAAAAACCTATCTGAAGTCTCTAGGTCTACCAGAGAGGGACTGAATGTTAAGGTTGCAGGAAAGGTACTTATTCAGTCTAAGGAAAGTTCTATACATCTTTGGCACCATTCCAAATTGCCTTAAACTACTAGTGTTAATTTCCTGATTAACCAAAAGTAGTTGCCAAAGGTATAGAATCCAGTATCCCAAGAGAGTAGACATATAGAGAGGAATTTCACATTATCAATGATTTTGTGATTAAAGGAAGAGTAATGGTGGAGAAAAGGTTGTGTTTAATTCAACCTTTCAGATCCTATTACGAGGAGTTTACTACTACTACACTTGATTTGTATATCAAGGTGTTGAGATTATTTGAAACACACTCTTTGTTTTATATTAGTGCAAGTGGGAGTTTGTTGGGTTTTATGCCCTAAATAAAACTCATTTCAATATAATCAGATTTACTTATTAATATAGATCAGAAATAACATTTAATGTTGCATGGTTCACATGATTTATTTCATGATTATATGTATATAATGTATGAATTCATCTGAAACCCTTTTCACATACTTGATCCTGTTTATTGTGTCGTCAACACATTGGAAAGTAAACATGACTATGTGAATAAAGTTTCCTAGATTTATCAGACAGAGGGTTTTACTGATATGATAATCTACAATAGAGTTTACTTGCATTTGGAGAAGTGCTATGTTCTTTCCAGAGCATTGGTTAAAGTAAAGCTCAGGTTGGATGCATGGAGTATGCATCGGAAGGGACCGATATTGAACTTTGACTTAGATTTATTAAACTTACCGTAATATCTATTCAAGTCAATATCGCCTAGTTGATCCTAGATCAAATGATCTTAATCCTGATATGATTAGGCTCAATCTCGAGAGGCTATTCGTGTTCTTTGATTTGTTAGTTAAGCCTACTTTTAGGTCAGGGTGATACGTACATTTTGGGAACACGGTAGTGCAATTGAGTGGGAGCGCTATCATAAACATAGAATCTATAGCTTCTATCTGGCGAATAGTAAGCAAAGGATGATCTCCTTCGAGCTTGACCAAACGAACATAAATGGTGGAGTACTCATTTCACATAAGCTGAAATATCATTTATACGGGGTCAAGTGTTTTAAGGAATAAATACATTGTAGGGTGTAACGGTAATTTAATCCCTTTACAGTGTAGATCATTCATATAGAGGATCGTTGATCAAATTAGGATTATAACAATGGATAACTAATGATGTGTCTATATGGTGGAACATATAGAGCATTCTATATAACTGAGAGTGCAATTCTAAGTTCTATGCGTGGATTCAACGAAGAATTAATAAGTTAGTGAATTTTAGTAATAAATTCTTGATCTACTTATTGGAAGCTCGGTTATATAGACCCATGGTCCCCGCACCAGTTGAGATAATATTGCTTGTAAGACTCATATAATTGGTTTTGATTAATCAATTATAATTCTCAAATTAGACTATGTCTATTTGTGAATTTTTCACTAAGTAAGGGCGAAATTGTAAAGAAAGAGTTTATAGGGGCATATTTGTTAATTATGATACTTTGTATGGTTCAATTAATAAATATGATAAATGACAATATTATTTAATAATTATTTATAGTTATTAAATAGTTAGAATTGGCATTTAAATGGTTGAATTTGAAAATTGGCATTTTTGAGAAAATCAGATGCAGAAAAGATAAAACTACAAAATTGTAAAAAGTGAGGCCCAAATCCACATGTATAGGGCCGGCCACTTTTGTAGGGTTTTCCCTCTGATATTTTCATTATTTTAATGCCAAATAATTCAAACCTAACCCTGGTGGAATGCTATAAATAGATAGTGAAGGCTTCAGGAAAATCACACACTTTTTTCTGACACTTTCTGAATCAGAAAAACCTGAGCCTTCTCTCTCCCTATCTTTGCCCGAACCCACTCTCTCTCTCTTCCTCATTGAGATTTTGAAATCCTTAGTGTATGAGTAGTGCCCACACACAGCAAGTGATACCTCAATCATAGTGAGGAAGATCGTGAAGAAAGACTTTCAGCAAGAAGGAGTTTCAGCATCAAAGATTCAGAGAAAGAGATCCAGGTTCAGATATTGATAATGCTCTGCTACAGAAAGAAATCAAGGGCTAGATATCTGAACGGAAGGAGTCATTATATTCCGCTGCACCCAATGTAAGGTTTCCTAAACTTTATATGTGTTTATTTCATCGTTTTAGAAAGTTCATATTTAGGGTGTTAATCAACATACTTGTGAGTAGATCTAAGATCCTGGTAAAATAAATTCCAACACTAACATGCCCAAACAGTGGATTAGACAATTTAGTCTGTCTAATCAAATCCAGTCCTGCATACCAAACGGACCCTAAAGTATAAATGCATATTATGTTAAAGCACAACAAAAACTGGTAGGCACAACAAATTTTATTTTATATTTTATAGACTTTTTATATAATAGGTGAAATATATATTGCATTTTTTAAATGATTTATGCAGCAAGATTTTTATAAATATTAGTGAAAAAAAATGCATTTAATTTAGAATTAATTTATTGAAAAAAAAAAACAAAAATTATCCACTTAAATTATAAATTGTATTTAAATTTATTTTTTAAAATTTTTTAGTTTTATATTTCCATACCGAAATTATATTATTATGTATATATAGATATTCATCTCTGTTAAAATACCAAGAAATATATTGGATTCTGACTTGAAGTTACTAGTAGGATTTTCTTTAATTTTATTATAAAAGGTTTAAGCCTAATTTTGTGAATTTGGGTTTAAGTCTAATTTTGTTGATTTTACTCATAAATCATTTCATATATATTTCTAGTTCATTACAGTACCCTTTGACTTATCTCTTTCCCTATATTTTACATATATTTTAGTTTGGTTATTCTCAATATTTTACAGCAAAAAGACAATTTTTTCAGCATAAATATTATTTTTAGATAAAAATAAAAAAATTGATAAAGTGCATTTTCATAAAATCATTTAAGAATTTTACATATATAACCAAGACTTTATATCTATTCAAAAAGGTGAAAGATTAAAAACAAAAAATTGTTGTAGATAATTTTAGAAAAGTATTTTTCCTATCTTTACTAATTCTTGTTGAGAATTATGGGGTTCCATCTCAAAACCAATTGACAATGAGTGGAGTAGCACATGTTCTTATGTATGGCTCAATTCTCTACCATTTATTCTATGTGGGACAATATCCACAACATTCTCCCTCAAGATGATGACTATTTTTTGCTCATCAATCTTGAACCGTATCAGAGTGGACATAGTCACTATCTGTATAGGTGCGGATCGGATAGGATCACTTGCCCGCAAGGGATATGACTCTGATACCATGTTGAGAATCATGGGGTTCCATCTTAAAACTAATTGTCAATGAGTGGAGTAGCTCATGTTCTTATGTATGGCTCAATTCTCTACTATTTATTCTATGTGGAACAATTTCCACAACAATTCTATCACAAAAAATTTCCTCAATAAAATATGTGTTCCAAACAAGCCTAATAAAATTTATACATAACATACAATGTGTGAAGTACCAATGGCTACATTGTAAAATATTATTATATTACAACAATAAAAAAACAAATACAATAAAATACCCTTAACTAATACAATACAATTGTGGTTAGTAATTAATACTACATTTCTCCTCTCCTCACAAAGAAATCTCAAATATGAAACCCCTTCTCCAATGTTAGAAATAAAATTCTCAAGGTATATTTGGCATGTTTAGAATTGTTTACAACAACATGAAGGGGTGAGCAACTTACATGATGATGCAGCCCCCTTGATCCCTACAAAAAAGTATACATGCATATTTTGGTTCAAATTATTTCAACATCTTCAAGTAAATTTGCAAGAGAATCTTTTCTTCAAAATAAAGAAGAGATGGTGAAAAAATGACAAAAAATCAGCTACATACATTGTATTAACTATTTTAGTTCAAATTTTAAAGAATGTTAAAGCATTTTTCTACATGTAGAAAAGTACTATTCATTCTTCAAACAATATTTTAATAATATATTTTGTTCATTATTTAATTATTGTGTATTTTATATATATTAAAGAAATAATATTTAAATAAATGCAGAAAAATAAAATAAAAAAACTGATGTATAGTGTAATGTAAAAGTTTGAGGTAAAATAGAGAAAGTATAATTTTGGTTAAATATTTTAAAGAATAAAGTAGAAAAGCTAATGTGAGCGCTCTTAGAAATGATTTTATTTTCTAGAGAAAAGTTCTACACTATCACTGATCATGCATAAGAAGGAAAAGGCATACTTCTTTATGTCTTCAAAATAACTTAAAGCTTCCTCAAATTTGAGCCACATTGGACCTGTCTCTTGAAAATTCACATTCTTTGGTCCTGCTATATAAGCCTGAACTACAAATTGTGGAGTTCTTTCCCTGTGTTTTCAACATCATCAGTTAGACATGACTTCATCAAGGGAATGTAAAAAAATTTATACATGAATAGCTTCTAATATACAAATTGCACTTGAGTAGTCTAAGTCTATTTTTCGACCGAAAAAAATATCTATAATCAACTTGTAACTTTGTTGTTAGATTCTAATGTAAAGTTAATAGCAGATAGTTATTGTGAAATTTTTGTTGCAGAAGTAAATTAGTATTTAAGTGTAATAATTCAAATTAGTTTTGAACTAAATAAACATACCTTCCTTCATATTCAGATAACCAGAGGAAGTATGCTGCACCAAAGTACATGGACACAAATGGCTTGGTTAGATCATCAATGGAATCCACCTTATAAGCCCTGAAGCCCAACTCCCTATGCACAAGAACAACATTCAAAAAAGAAACATTTTGGCTAATATTACCAAAAGGGTAAACAAATGATAATTTTAATTTATTCATTACTCAATAATTTACATTATTTTACATACATGTAAAGCCAGAAGGCTGTGGAATAGTCTAGTCCCATTATTCCAGCATTTGGACCGATACCATATACAAAACGCATGCTAAGAAGCTCCGCAAGGGCACAAAGAACTGACTGTGAATAAAATCAAACTTAGAAATTGCATCTACCTATTCATTTATGAAAATTATACTTTAAATTCTCTATCAAATACACTATCACTAACACAGATACCATATGGGATTCATGTGGATACAAACTTAAAACAAGTGTGTCTCATCAACAAAAATAAAAAATAAAGTGTCTTACAGGTTTCAATCCCTTTGTACTGAAGTGTTTCGAAAGTATAATTTCTGCAACTGCCTGCAAGTAAGTCAACATCATTAATGTGTAGCATCCATAATATGTGGAAAAATTTCATTCTTTAACATTTATGATGGATGCAGATTAATAATGCAGAATTTATTTTTAGGAAAATATCATCAAGTGTAAAACTTAGACCATAAAAGATTATTTTTTTTGTGGAAATAGGACAAAATATGCTCCCTATATGAATATATGAAAGTGTGTTGTCACTCAAAAAAGTTGAAATGTGATTTTGAATTACACATACATTTGAAGAAGACAATTCGCAAACATCAAATTTTGCCATTGTATCATGTCAATTTTTGGTACTGAAAACACTTTTTTTGTTGTATGGTATCTCAAAAGATACTTGTTTATTGTGCTGTGTTCATTAAGCAAACTAAAAACTTGTTTGTTATATGCTATCTCAAAAGATTAAAACACATGAAAAGGAAAAGCAAAATAACTTTATGACATTGTTGAATAGCTCTTAAATTTGAGGACTTGTTTTGTTGACATATAGAGAAATACCTTTACTTCTATTCGAGAAAGATATGGTCTTTTCTTTTCATCTTGGGAGAAGCGGACCTTTCCCTTTTTCTCTCCCGATTTGCTCCACTCTTTAAAAACTTCAGGATTATTCCACATCTCTTCCATGTCTTCAGGAGAAGCCATGGAATCCCAGTATGTGTAATCACCTAATAAAGTCGACCTGGTTTAGTGATATACAAGTGAATGAAAAATAACTCCCAACTACCATATGAAACTACTAATGATGGTACTAAAAAAAGTGTGCTATTAAACCTTTTGTTAGAAACAATGTCATGACATATATTTATAGCAGCAAACCAAGAAATAATAATTGTAGAAAATAGTGATTCGAATTGTGTATTGATTTCATAGAATAATACATATTTATATACAAAGTTAGGAGACATAAAAGGGAAACTACCAAAAAATAGGAAACTACTAAATATCTACTAAACAACTAATTCTTTTACAGCTAATATCTAACACTCCCCCTCAAGCTGGAACATAGATGTTAATCATGCCCAGCTTGTTACAAAGATAATCGACCCGCACCCCATTCAAAGCCTTTGTAAAAATATCTCCTAGTTGTTCTCCGGTCTTCACATATCCTGTGGAGATCAGACCTTGTTGAATTTTCTCACGAACAAAATGACAATCAATCTCAATGTGCTTAGTTCGCTCGTGGAATACGGGATTCGAGGCAATATGAAGAGCAGCTTGATTATCACACCATAATTTTGCTGGAATAGAAGTCTTAAAACCCGAATTCGATTCAAAAGCCCCGATAAATCCATATTACCTCACACACTGACCGGGCCATAGCTCTATATTCGATTCAAGATCGGATCTAGATACAACATTTTGTTTCTTACTCTTCCAAGAGACCAGATTGCCCCCAACAAATACACAATATCCTGAAGTGGATCGTCTATCTACCTTGGAACCTGCCCAATCGGCATCAGAAAAACACTCAATCTGGGTATGTCCATGATCCTTGTAAACTATACCTCGTCCTGGTGCTCCTTTTAAGTAACATAAAATTTGTTCTAATGCTGCCCAATGATGAATTGTTGGGGAAGACATGAAGCCGGATCGATAACACTAACTGAAATGCAATATTTGGACGAGTCACGCTAAATAATTCAACTTCCCAACTAACTCCGCGATATTTCTCAGGATCTTCAAATGGTTTCCCATCACGTGTAAGATGCACAGCTGGATTCATTGGAGCATTGCAAGGTTTTGATCCCAATTTCCCTGTCTCAGTTAGCAAATCAAGTACATACTTTCTTTGAGACAGAAAAATACCTTGTTTACTCCGAGTAACTTCAATCCCCAAGAAATACTCGAGTTCCCCTAAATCTTTCGTGTTAAACTGGGTGTGAATGAAAGACTTAAGGGATGAGATGCCTTCAGTATCATTTCCAGTAATAACGATGTCATCAACATACACCACTAACAAAATGATACCAACAGTTGATCTTTTATAAAACACAGAATGATCTGACTTACTTTTCAACAAACCAAACTTCTCAACTGACTCGACTAAATTTACCAAACCAAGCACGAGGGCTTTGTTTCAATCCATATAAAGATTTGCGAAGATGACAAACTCGCCCTAACTCCCCCGAGCAACAAACCCGGGAGGTTGCTCCATATATACTTCTTCCTCAAGATCTCCATGAAGAAAAGCATTTTTAATATCAAGCTGATGCAAAGGCCAATGATGAGTAGCTGCCAGGGAAATGAACAGTCGAACAGATGTGAGTTTAGCAATAGGAGAAAAAGTATCACAATAGTCCACTCCATAGGTTTGAGCATAACCCTTGGCAACAAGACGGGCCTTTGTCTGAATTGAATTTAATTGTGAACACCCATTTACACCCGATGGCCTGTTTTCCGGAAGGTAAATCAACCAAGACCCAAGTACCATTCGCAACCAAAGCATTCATCTCTTCTATCATTGCAGCAAGCCAACCAGGATGAGACATCGCTTCTCGAACAGTTTTAGGAATAGTGATAAAATCAAGAGAAGCAATAAAAGAACAAGAAGAAGAGGAGAGATGATTATAAGACACAAAAGAAGTAATAGGAAAAGTACATTGGCGTTTACCTTTACGTAGTGCAATGGGAAGATCATCTGAGATGTCCAGATCTGATGACGAAGATGCGGGTGCGGGACATGAAACGGGAGGTGGAGGAGGGGGGCGCACAGGTGTACACTATAGGAGGCCGAGGGAGTGGTGGAGGTGGTAGAGGTGGTGGAGGTGGTGGAGGTGTAGACATTGTGGGGGTGACGACCGAGGCAGGTGAAGGAACAAAAGACCCGCCAGAACATGGAGCAGGCGCATAGGATGTGACAGAATAAACCAACAAATCATCATCCTCCCCCTGACTAGTAGAAGTAGTGGAAGATGAAAAATAAGGTGTATTTTCTACAAAAGTAACATCAATAGAAACAAGATATTTGTTGTGATCAAAGACTAACACCTATACCCTTTCGAAGACGAGAATAACCAAGAAAGACACACTTTAGTGCCTTAGGGTCTAATTTGGTGACAGATGGACGGACATCGCGAGCAAAACAAACACTACCAAATACTGGCGGAGCAACCGGAAATAATGACTTATTAGGAAAAGAATTTTAAATGGAATTTCACCATTAAGAACGAGAGGAGGGCATGCGATTAATAAGAAAGCATGCGGTGGAACATCGGCCCAAAAGGTTTAGGGACTTTCATTTGAAACAAGAGAGCACGTGCGAGTTTCAAGAAGATGTCTCGGTTTTTACGTTCTGCAACACCATTCCGAGGTGCCGTATCAACACGTTAAGTTTCATGAAGCATGCCATTAGAGGTCATATAAGATTGAAATTGAGCGAGACATGTACTCTTTGGCATTATCACTTCTCAAAGTACGAATAGATACATTAAATTGAGTTTGAATCTCGGCCACAAAAAGCACAGAATATAGAAAACAACTCAGAACGATTTTTCATTAAATATAACCAAGTTAAACGAGAATGATCGTCCACAAAAGTAACAAAATACCTGAATCCAGGTTGAGACAAAATAGGAGAAGGACCCCAAACATCAGAATGAACTAACTCAAAAGGAACACTAGCACGTTTATTGACACGTGGACTCAAACTAACACGATGATGTTTGGCAACCGACATGACTCACATTCTAACGAAGATAAACTACTATATTGGGGACACGCTTTCTTGAGCAAAGGAAGGGATGGATGACCTACACGACAATGAGCCTCAAAAGCGGAAGCAACACTCGAACAAGCAATAGAGGTTGGCGGAAGTGGGTCAAGACCATACAAGCCACCAGATTCATGTCCTTTACCAATAATCTTCTTCGTCATAAGATCCTGAAACAAACAATGATCAGGAAAGAATGAGATGCAACAATTTAGATTACGAGTGAGTTGACTAACAGAAAGCAAATTAAAGGACAAATCAGGTAAATGTAAGACTGATGATAAAGACAACATAGGTGAAGGAACAATAGTGCCGAATCCAAGAATGGCCGTTGACCCATCGGCTAAGGTGACAACGAAGTGGGGCGTAGACCGAAAAGTGGAAAAGAGACGGGAATTACTCGTCATATGATCCGTGGCACCGAAATCAATGACCCATTTTGAGGATTTGGAAAGAAGGCGAGGCATTAGAGTTACCCGAATCGGCAATCGCAAGGAAGAAGATGAAAACTTAAGTGTTTCACGATACCTTGAGAACTTGGCAAATTCATCGGCGAAATAAGGACCGATTTGCCAGATGCATCACTAGTGCTTGCAATATTGGCAGAGTGTTGTTGTCGATTCTTAAATTGTAACTTCCTACACTCAAACTTGGTGTGGCCTGGTTTCTTACAATAATTGCACATGATGCTCCCAGAATTTGGTGTGCGGTTATCGTGTCTCGTGAATTACCTCCTTTAAATCCACTTGGAGTAGAGTTTCTTTTCGGGCAAGGTATTACGACTCACCAAGGCGCTATTAAGAGGAGTTGAAGAGGTAGTCTGTGCGAAGAACACGAGTAAACACATCTTGTAAAGAGGAGACATCGAACCGTAGAGAACTTGTGACTTTGCGAGTCAAATTCGGATGAGAGTCCTGCAAGAAAACTCATAATAGCCATATGTTCTCGTTGGCGCTGTTGAACTTTTACATCAGGACTAAACGGTAATAGCACATTAAGTTCTTCACATGTTTTCTTGAAAGCCATAAAATAATTCATAAGAGACTTATCTTGTTTCTCCGCGCGATAAAAAGCTTTGCAAACATCATATATGCGAGATATGTTGTCTTTGCCGAATACAAAAACTCAAGTAACCCATTAGTTCTTTAACCAATTCACAATGATTAATCAAACTAATTACCTCATTATCGATAGAATTTCGAATTTGAAGGAACAAGCGAGCATCCTCACGGAGCCATATTTTCCTTGAATCGTTTGTTTCTTCAGGAGGATCGTCAGTCAAGTGATCATCTTTGTCAATACTCCTCAAATACAGTCGAATCGTCTTACTCCATTCTAAATAATTCGAACCAATCAACTTATGGTCCGTGATTTTAGACATCACGGGAACCACATCAGAAACAACGATTGATTTCGAATCTGATTTTATCTCTGCCATAATCTCGAAACCAAAAAATTGACAGAAAAAGGAAGAGAGCAAACTCAAAGGAATAGATACCCAAACACAAAGAAGACAAAAGTATCAAACCACAAAAATGCGAAGAACCGCCGAAAACCGAAGCAAGGAGGACGAGAAAGGAGCAGGAGTGGGACGGGCGTCGACTGCCACCGGAGAAGACGCCGGACGCGCCCTCACGCGCCGGCGCGTGGGACGGTCGGCAGCGGCGGACGACGGCGCGTGGGCCCCACGCGCGGTGAATCTGGACGCCGGACTTTTGGGTTTTGCGGTCCGTGGTAGGCGGTCCTCCTATGTGGGCGGTGAGAAAAATGGTCACTCGAATAGGGTTTTCGAAAAACAACCCTAAACTCAAAACCCTAATTTTTTTTTTTTTTTTTTTTTTTTCAGAATCCTAATTTCGAATTTCGAATTTTGAATCACAATGCTCTGATACCATGTAGAAAATAGTGATTCGAATTGTGTATTGATTTCATAGAATAATACATATTTATATACAAAGTTAGGAGACATAAAAGGGAAACTACCAAAAAATAGGAAACTACTAAATATCTACTAAACAACTAATTCTTTTACAGCTAATATCTAACAATAATCAACCATATGCTGATCAATTAAAATATTGACTCTTGAATAGCCTATACTAAGATGTTGAATGTTGACATTTAAAGTACTTTTGTGGCGAACTCAATTATATCCCTGGCTGCAATTCTTCTCGGAATTAATTTTTTTTAAAGTTGCTTGAGCATGACCAAAGGAGGGAAAATAGTCTTGTGATTCTTAAGCATCCCATTGAGTCTCTGAAGCTTCAATGAAGAAGCTACAAAGGTAAAGATGGTGGATGAAAATGTGTTCATGACAATACATGATAGATTGCAGCCAAAATCTGAATTTTGGGAGCCCCCAGAGAGGGCCAGCTATAGTATGAAAGAATTTTTGAAGCAAGCAGATAAGTATATCTTGATTGAGTTGGCAGAAGAACTATGTCCGAACAAATCAAAGGTTGGTAGGAGCCACTGTGTCAAACTGAGAACCCTGGCTCAAAACAACTGTTCTGGAAAGAAAAGGAATACTAATGACCAGAGCCAAGATGGTCATAAGCAAGCAAAGCAGGATAAGGCGGAGCCAAAATACATCCCTTGTTTTCGATGCTACACAAACGTGCTAGAGTCCAGGGAAGATGTGTTCATGGTGACAAAGGCTCGTCTTCAAAGACTTGGGAAGAGACCATTGCACCATTGCTTTGATCTTTGTGGGATCAGCACCTACCCCTGTGCCATAATAATGTGCCCCAAGTACTCCAACATAGTTTGCTTGAATAAACATTTCTTTGAATTGACAAACAGTGAATGAATCTAAAGAATCTCCATTACTTGCTGCAAGTGACTAAAATTTTCTTGCATTGATGAGCTATAGAATAAGGATATCATGAAAAAACTAAAAATAAAAAGATATTGCTTGAACACATCATTCATCAAGGCTTGAAAGGTGTCAATACTAGTATGATCTCACTGAAATAGGGATCATTCCTTCTACTAGTTCAATGCAATGATCTCAAGCTTTGTGGTCGAGGTAACTGTTAAGATCCCACACTAACCAAGTATGGGATTGGTTAGTAGTATATAGCTACTTAAGAACTTTCACCTCTTAGGCTAGTTTTTGGGAGTCAGTTCTACCCAAGTGGTTGTGCGTGTGACATGGTGGATCCCAACAATGAATTCATGGATTATTTTGTACCCTTAGCCTCCTCTAGCCCCACCAGCATCAATGCCAAATAGTCTAGAAGTTTTCGTCATCAGGATCCTTGACCGCACTTGAAATGTGTAGGAGAAGCACCTTTAATAATCAATTCTTGCACTATGCGTGCAGAACCACTAGTCATCACAGCTACCAAGTCTAAAGTTTGACATCAATGTGCCAGCTTTAGAACAATAAATCACTGGAATTTTTACAAGTTTAGTTGTCGTTGCTCCGCCAGACGTTGTGACATTGGTTCTGTCCAAGTAGGACTTGGTAGGATGAACTTAATAGAAGAGAACTTAGCCCTCGTATAAACAAGGACCAAATTAATGGGTCTAGTCCAATTCTCACCCAACATGTTCTGATCCAATTGCATGACCCTATTCTTGACTTCAACCATTAGGGTTGCCTCCATCTTCATCAATCCTTGAGGATTCATAATTTGCATCTTAGCTCGATTAGTAGGCTTAAGGCCTTCCATGTATTTATTTGCCAACACCTCTTGCGATAACCACATGTACATACTCTCCAACACCTCTTGAGATAACCAACCATGTAATGGCAACACCATTGACTCAAATAATTTTTAGTACACTTCCACTGTAGAGCCTTAACAAATGTTTAAAAACTTAACACAAAGAGAGCCTTCATAGAGAGAACATAAGCTCACAATAAATACTACCTTGAACTTTCCCAAGTGTGGAAACAAAGCAAATCCTCTATGTATAAAAACCAAACTAAGGCCTTCCCCTGCATATTGACCACCATAACTTCCATTTTCAACATGTGACTAAGTTGGAAATACCTCTTTACCTGCAACAACCACCTACTGAATCCAAACCACCAAAAGTGAGAAATCCCAACCGTTGAGAAACACGAATTTTAGATTGGATCTCTTGCTCGCTTGTGTTGAACTCCATTCATAGTGATTTTCTCTTTGGATGTATTGAATTAAGTTTAATTCACCAACTACTCCAAATGTGAAACCATAAAATCTAATGTTTATTGCATTGCCTCCTATGTTTAATAAATTTGCATAGATAGACTTGTCACCCCAACATTGGTATGTTAGTTTTACTCTTGAAATTTCTTGATAGGTATAACCCCTCTCTCTCAACTCTGTCAACCTTGTCAACTCCTTTTGTCATTCCTCTAGCTTGCACCACAACCAATCTTTCCACAAGTGCTTCGACTCTACCTTGACTCATTCTCTCCAAAATCGGATTGCTCTAATACCACTTGATACGTAAATAAACCTCCAAAGATTCGAGAGTCTAACCATCCCAACAATTCACAAAAATCCCATGACCTTCCCTCTCTCACACTACTCTATTTATTATTAACTAACTAAACCACTCTCTCTTCTATTCACACAATCCCCATTCTATTCTTCTTTCTACATAAGGGCATTTCACCAATAGCCCATCTGATATGTCTTACAATAGTGGTCTCATTGAAAATTCCTTGTAAGGTTTTATCTTACATGTTATGTAAATCATGGATTTTACAAGCCAGCTTGGTAATTGACAAATGTTCAAGAATTATGAGGCAAGTACTTTTCTTATGTTTTTTTATGTGTGGTGAGTAATAAAACGGTAACTACTAGATTCTAAGAAGTAAAATGTGGCATGATGACACTAAATTTGTAATAAAAATATAACTAATAAACAAAATAAAAATACTTATTCCTAATATTAGTATCACAATTATGTCTGACCTCTAATAAATGGCACATTTTATCTTTTAATTGTTAGTACTAAAATACTAATTATTATTTTTAGATGTTAACACAATGGGGTTGATGTCTCACTTAAGTTAGGGATCTAAATTTTGATATTTGGCGATCTGAGTTTGGAAACTCCTTTTAAGAGATGTTCGTATCACTAAACTATGCCTATCGCCACAGAATATGGACATTAAAAACATAAATTTTCAGGAAAATTATCTTGTGTTAAGCACTCATTGCTCAGTCCAGCTAGTACTAGTAAGTCATTTTAATATAGATATATTTATATATATATACATATTTATATAGAGCGAGAGAGAGAGAGAGAGAAAGAGAACCTGCATTCGGTGGAGGCGTATAAGGGGTAGAAGATGTAGTAGTGACAGAAGCATCATTCATTGACACATTCTGTGACAGACCATCTTCAAAACATTTCCTAAACATGGTGAAAAATTGTGTTAGACATGTTCTTATTGTTAACTCTTCATCCTTGAAATCAAAAATAGACATGACAAGACTCAACCCAAAATTTGATAAAATGTGGCAAATAAGGTAGTGTTTCACCCCCCTTTTGGTATATTATAAATGGCATATGTATATAATATATAGTTGTGAATTTCACTTGATCAAACTGAAATATCTTTGACTTTATTCTAGAAAACTTATTTAATCAGAAAAGGAAAAGATCAAATATCAAATTGTAGCATGTCCTAAAACTCTTTTCTCAACCTCTTTAAAGCTACAACTGCATTGTGATGAGACCCCCACATAATAAATGGCCGAGCTTTCAAAACTTCCTTTCCAACAAAATTCGGAAACTAAGACATTGATTTTCAAGTTCCTCATAGTTCAGTGTTCAAATTGTTCATGAAAAAAAAAATAATATACATATGCATTTCTGAACTCCCAAATCAGTCCCGCTCAAAAAGAAAAATTTTGGCAAAAAAGAATGTAGGGACTAAACTCACTTAACTTGTCAAGTCAGTATGTCCATCTATTTGCTCATCAGATGAATCTGAAAAAAGTTGCTACTATTTATAACAGTTGGTTTTAATACCAACTTAAAGGGGACTCATCAGCAACTATATATAGGGGTTCCTCTATTCACAAAGAGAGTTCTGAGTTGAGAGTTCTGATCTCTAATCTCCAAAGCTCATACTTCAGATTCAGTTGAGAGAGCAGAGAGTCCGAGATCATAGTGAGTGTGTGTGGAGGGATGTAAAAGGGAGTATCACTCTTGAAGTGATTTCCCTCAATGTGAGGCATTTCTTTGTAATACTTTACTATGTTGAGTTGTAATCTTGGGCTCATTCTATTGTAAACTACTGACTATTCCTATTCAATAAAGATCCATCATTCATTCATTATCAAGTTAAGTTTTTTTTTGTCTTATTTCAATTAAGTTCAAGTTTTGATTTTGTGATTGATTTTAGTTTTGAATTGTGTTTCTTGAAGCTGTAACAACCAGTTTTGAGGGTGAGGATTCACCACAACAAGAATAAAAGAAATAATCAAAAAAATTGAGCCAACCCAAGTACAATGAAAACACAAATACCATAAAAATTAAATGATCTGATACAATTATATTATTACAATATACTCCAAATCATATCTAAATCAATGGCTATGCTTCAGTTATACTCCAAAACATGTTTTTATTATTTTAAGACGAAACATATCTCTATGCTTTTATTATTATTTTTATGGCCATAAATTACTAATTTATAATAGAAAGGGAAGCAGGCATTACCTGGATGGAAAACTTTCTTTGACAGAAAGATATCGTTGCCAAGATGACATAGTTGATTTGTGAGTTGCTTTTTTTGTACCACCTCTATATGCCCTTACCACAAACTCTTCATTTCTTTCTCTGTTAAAATATTAAAAATAAAAATAGCTTAAATTTGTGGATGTAAGGGGAGTAATAAAGAAACTATTGAAAATGAATAAAGAAATGTACCAAGAAACTTACTTCTCTTCAAAATTTGATAACCATTTCAGATAAGCAGCACCAAAATATACACTCACAAAAGGCCTGAATAGAAGATCTGGATTCCCTACTACTTCATAAGACTGGTAATTCAATTCTCTGCAAATTAGTAACAAAGACTCTCTACTATCACTCCATTCTTCCAACACAATAATAATAAGTGGTAAAACATGTCAAGTGTAATTGATATGTACCTATAAAGCCATTCTGCTGTTTTTGGAAAAAGTTGCATGATTCCTAATTTTGTGTCCTTGGATTTCTTGTCATACCGAATAGAAAGGGGTTGTCTGTCACTTTCGAGCTCGGCAATGGCACAAATCATGTTCTGTTTCATAGTGTTATGACATATAAACTTGAATTCTCAAAACCATGTGAACAAATGAACACCTCAAAGAACATAAATTAAGAAGAATGATCAAAAGCAACATAAGAAATTCTTTTATTTGTAAAATATAATCTCAAATCTCTGAAAGTGTCTCTTAAATTATAAGTCCTCGATTGTAGTTCACTCCTCTGCTCTATAGACTAGTGAATGAATCTTAGAAAGTCATTACTTAATATCTTTTTTTAAAAAAATTATCTGTCATTCTAATAAATAATTAAGAGAGAAGGATTTTCATCAGCTAAGAAATGAACTCTTAAGATTAACAAATAATTCATGTGCTCTAGCATATAATATGAATATGTTAGGCCTTAGCATAATAAAGGGTAAATAGCGGCACAAGTACCTAAAGTTTTGAAATTGTAAGCGGCATAAACTCAATGATTTTTTTTAAGCGGCAAAAGTATTCAATATTTGTAAAACTGTAATTTTTCTCTATTTTTATCAGTATAGACTCCGTTTTGAATTTATTAACAGAAGATTTGAAGTAACTTATACTACACATTTTCATCCTGGCCCAATAATTTAGAATCTGGACCTTATATATATATATATGTACTATGTTTAAGGTAATAACAGAGTCTGTACTGATGAAATTGGAGGAAAATTACAATTTTATAAACATTAGATACTTATGCCACTAAAAAAAATCATTGGATTTATGCTGCTTACAAAATCAAAACTTTGGGTACTTATGCCACTATTTACCCGCATAATAAATAAAGAAGGTAAATGAGTAATTGTAAGGAGACCTAGGATCTATGAATTGAGCAGAGCATCTATAGGAGATGGGATGGAATGGTTGGGGTATGAAAATTGTAGGGGACTGAGCTTTGGCTCTTGGGAGAGTTGAGTTCTCTCTCACACCTCAGGTTCTATTGTTCTATTGTTCTATTATTCTGTTCTAAGCTTTATAATCCTATCAGAATACTCTCTTTTTCTCCAAGGAAAGGAGGCTGTTTATAATACTTATGACTTATTTGAGTATGGAGAGAAATTTCAAAACTCACACACTAGTGATGAAACATATTCATATATAAACAACAACAGAAAAACCATAACAAAGACAGAATGTTTTTGTTATACAAACACTTACAGGATCCACTTGCAAATGAAAATGTCTGCTGACAATAATCTCAACCACAGCCTGAAAAAAGTAATATGATGGAAGATAGTTAAGGTTTAATAACAAAATATGCAACTCAAGTCTATGTCAATCATAATTTAAAATAATAGCAACTCAACACATTCATTTCTATATGTCATAGTGCAGTTAACAATCGTTATTGGATATATTATTATTCAAAATTTAACAAAAAAATAAACAATTGTACATGTTTAGATTTTTAGCTATGCAATGTAAAATAAACAAATGTACATGTTTCAATTTTCTTTTCTATGTACCTTCATCTCAGTCTGAGTCAAATAAGGCTGTCCATCAGGATCGCGCGAAAGGTGAACTTTCTGTCCTCTTGTTTCTCCAGCATCTAACCATTCCAAATTCACTTCAGGGATTTTCCACATAGCTTCCATATCCAGGGGATCAACACAGTCATCCCAATACTTGAAGTTAACAGCCATTGTATGAATTATGCAGTATCCTTAATCAAACACTAGAGAAACATACAAAAGCAATCTCAAAACCATAATTAACCACCTTATGGGAACCATCAAATAAACATTAAAACAGATGCTAGAGGTAAATTTCATACTACTAATGTTTGTTCTTTCCTTTCTTTTTTGGTTGAAAATAGCAAAACATGTTAAGGGATCATATATTATCACCTCTTGAGAATGATTTAAATATTAGCAAGACATGTTAGTAATACCAGAAATTAAAGAATGAAAATAGCAATTACTAAGCCAATTAAATTATAATTGAAATACAATTGTTTATATTGAAGATTGTATGTTCTTAATTTCCCTTGGTCAACAAGCAATGTGAAAAATATGACATTTTCAAACATGAATACAATACAATTTAAAGTAAATGATCCACAAGATATTTAATTACCAGGACTAGAGAATGATCAATCCCCAAAGAAATATCAGAAAAAAAAAAAAGAATTAGAAAAATTAAAAAAAACTAATCACAATTCATGTCAGCAAAATGAATAAAAAGAAATGAAAAGAGAGAGAGATAGATTACCAAAAGGGATGTAATGTGAGCTGGGAAAGGAGGAGAAGCAAAAATGGTTAGAAAGGAGAGAGAAGGGTGAGAGGTGAGGGTGGTGGTGGAGCATTGTTATCGGACCTTTGGTAAAATCAATCTCATTCATTCCTACATTTTCATTCTTTCTTTCTTTTTTATTTTTTTATATATTTGAAAGGCCCTTTTATATTTCATTTTTTTTACATAAAATACTAAACTTTGGCTTAATATTACATTTATACTAGAAAACTTTACATTTATAACACTACTTTTTTTATTGTTTTAACTTTTATAAATTGCAAATATACCCTCACATCTCTCCAACCTATCTCTAATCCTCCATGACACATCACCTTCAATTACTCTCCTCCATAATCCTTCAATCACTCCATCACATATTCACTACTATAAAAAGGCTTATATTGAGTTGGGTCTCAAACTAATTTTTTTCGAAAACTATCGCTAATAAATTTACATGATTGTTGAAGATCGTCGAAAAAAATTAAGTATTCTTAACGATTTTAAGCATTCATGAAGCATCTCTGACGGTTTAATATAGTTACTTAAAAATTGAGCGAGGTTTTTTTATTGTGTATTCCCAACAGTTTAAAACTGTCGGCTATAGTATATTCGACGATTTTAAACTGTCGAGAATATCCAATGTATATAAATACCTCCAAATCTCATTTTTCATTTCAGATTATATCTCTCTCTTCCTCGTTTGCTCTCTCTCCTCGACCACGAGCCACCACCACCTCCCTCACCTTCGTTCTTTCTCACTCCGTCCCTCTCCGCTGATCTCTCTCCTACATTCTCTCCTCTGTCCCCTCTCTCTCATCTCTGATCTCTCTCCTCTGTTCTTTCCTTCACGAGCCACTGTTCCACCACCGTTCGAACCGAGCTCCACCACTGTTTCCTCACCAAGCCGAGCCACCACTACTACCACCTCCAGTATATATATATATTTATTTATATATTTCATATATTTTTATTTATTTATATATTTAGAATTTTAATTACATTAATTTTTTAGGTATTAATTTTAGATTTAGGATAGAAAAGTTTTTAGAAAGGTTAATTGTTTAGTTTTAGATTTGAGGTATTATGAAAAATATTTAGTTTAGATTAATTGTTTAGTTATTAGTTTTAGGTAATAAAAGAATTATTTAGTTTAGATTATTGTTTTATATATTAGTTTTAGGTATTAGAAAAAAAATATTTTACATTAAATATTTAGGTATTAGTTCTATTTTCATTTAATTTTGCAAAATAACGAGGTCCAACCAAACATTGAGTAAGTTTAGGTTAACTTTTCATACATGACATTACAAAATATTCAATTGAAACTGAAATGTTAATGCTTTATTGAATGTTGAAGGAAACATTTCAATTGGATCAAGACCACTAATTCGACTAATGCAAGGAATCAAAAATAATACAAGACGAACATTATTAAAATTTTAGTACATGGTTACAAAAAAATGTAGTATGTATTTATTGTTTTATTACTTATCATATTAATATACTAGTGCTCACTAATTCACTTGTGCATGTTAGGTGTATGCGAAAATGTGTGAATCCCCAAGCAATATATTCGACACACTACTTTTCATATCACGAAGTCCTTCGTGTGATGTACTCAAGTATCAATCGTACTGTATAAATAGTACTCAATTTTGCACTTAAGACTGTGATAAATCTAAAAAAATACAAAATAGTAGTGTTATGATAGTTGCTATGGCTTTCTAAATATCTAGTTCAAAAGACAAAAACCCTATTGAATATGATATGTCCTTTTACGGTGTAATTCAAAAAAAAAAAATGGAATTAGATTACAATTGTTTTCGAATCCCTATTTTTCTTTGTGATTAGGTTAGGAGTAACAACGGGGTAAAAGACGATGAATATAAATTCAAATTAGTGGACTTGAATCGAATATGTCACGTCTGATAGGTTTATAATGGTATCCCAAGCCACTCATGTGCTTTACATGATTGATCCATTAGATGTGCGCTAGTCAATTTTTTTGACAAGGCAAACAAAAGATTATACTAACCAAGAGTCTAGTGGTGATGATCTTATGATCAGTGACCAAATCATTAAATCACTCCACCACCTATTGATGTACGTTATTGTTGGGGATGATGTTGTATCATCTTGTGATGATGAGGAAGGATTGTGGGTGAATGAAACTATCAACTCGTAGTCCATGAGTTATCGAACACGTATTAATTATCAATTTGTATATTTTTGTATAATCTAATATATGATTTCCATATTTATGTAAGACTATTCATTATGGAGCTAGCACAAGACAAGGATTAATATGATTATTGGGGCCAATCTATTGGTGATTATCATGACGCACCATCCGAGCTGAAAGAACCTCATAAAGAACCAAAAGAACTTCCACTAGCAACAACGCAGTAGAAAAACACCAGGGAAGAAGCGAAAGAGTAGATCTTACTAAAATGAAGAGCTAGGGGAAGCATGTGGAAGTTGAGTATAACAACTTCAGACAACATTGGAGAAATTGATTGACTATTCACTACCTGGCTTAGGACTTGGGTGCGGTTTAACATTCCACCGCGAGATATCAGTTAACCTAAGGTGGATGTTGAACTTAAAGAAACATGTTGGAATAAAATGAAGGTACTATTAAGTACCTTAATTTTTTTTTCTTATTATTAATTATAATTTGTACTTATATCTAACTATAATTGTCAATTTTTACAGAGTTTTCTCAAGTTGTCGGAGGAGTACAAAAAAAAATCATTTTAAGAGCTGAAGATAGATGAAGAGATAGGAAAACATTCCTAATAGAAGGCATACGAATTCAAAGATGTGGCTCCTCACCTTCTCAAGAAGCCACTTAAAATTTATGAAGAACTAATTGGTGAGAATGATTGAAAGGATTTGTGGTATCTAGATTGACTCTTGAGTGGGCAGCAAAGAGTAAAAGTGCCTAAGAGAACAGAGAAAAAAATATTTACAACCACCGCTTCGGACGAGGTGGTGTGAGGAAGGTGGAAGAAGATATGGAGAAAGAGTTAGACCACCAACTCATCGACATTGATAAATGAAGTACTGTGGAAGTGTAATGATCGCGTACTTAGAATACATGATTAGTAAGACAATTAGCATATTAATTAACTAAATTATATTATTATATTTGATTATTTTATATTGTGGGTGCTATTATCAAGAAATAGGTATTAGAGTTATAATTTTTTAATTCTTGAGATTTTATTATTATTTTTATAATTTTTGCTCGGTAATGATGAAAATGTGACGGTTTTGCTAATAGAGTCACATAAGTTTGGTTTAGAACTTTTTGTTTAGCGGACCGGCAAGTATTTCATATTTAGAATATCGAGATTAGACTGGGTTGTGGTATTTGACCATTTTACCCCTAAACCTTAATGTTACTTAAGCTTGAATTAAAGGGTAAAATTGGAATATTGCTTAAGGTTAGACTTTGGATTTTAGTGGAAAATTTGTAGAGTTTATTTCCTTAAGTATTAATTAGAGTTTTTGTCGGCTAAACCTTCTCAACTGCCATTTTACTTGTATTTAACCCTCCAAGCTCAAATTTTGGCGATAAAACCATCCAAACTACTGAACTGGTGACAAATTTAAGGTGTCATTTGGCTAAGTGTCATTATTGAATGCTTATGTATACACTCTTGTACACATGACACGTTTATATTGGTACACCTAATATTATTATTTAAAAATTATTTTCAAAATTCATTTTGAAATTATAATAAATTATAAAAAATAAAAAGTATATTATAAATTTTGAAATAATTTTTATATTTTTTAAATAATAATATTAGGTGTACCAATATAAATGTGATACATGTACAAAAGTGTACACATAAGTAGTTTATATTGGCATTAGAAAATTGAAGGCACCTTCAATTTGCTACCAGTAGTTCACCGTCAAAATTTGAGCTTAGAGGGTTAAGTACAAGTAGAGTGATAGTTGAGAGGGTTTAACCGTAAAAAACCTCTATTAATTATAATTATTTGGTATAAAACAAAATAAAGGAAATAAAAATAAGTTAGAAGAAAAATCAAGAAGTCAAAACTCATCTCTTTTAAGTCCCTCTCTTGGCCCTTCTGAACCCAAGGAAACCAAGGATTTTCCTTTGAATTTCAGTCATCCTAGCTGGGAAAAATTAAGGGCTCGTTTGGTACGTTGTATTAGGTCGTATTGTATTGTATTGTATTGTATTATATTAAATTGGATTGTATAGCATATTTTTATATAATACTATGTTAAATTTTAATTTATACTAAAATATTATATAGTATATTGTATTAGGAACCTATAAAATTCAATACCATATATAGTTTTATATAAAAATATTGTATAAAATACAATTCAGTATAATACTATACAATATAATGCGATGTAATACAGCGTGCTAAACAAACCCTAAGATAATTCAATAGCAATTGGAAAGAATTAGTAAAAGTAAACCCTAAACTATTGTTCTTTGTGATTTTTGAAGTAAAGGTGTTGGTTTTGTTCATGCAGATTTTGAGATTAGGTTTTGTCCAAACCTTAGCTTCATAGGGTGTTTTTTCTAAGCTTTCTTTTAAGACTTATATAGGTTTTTTTAGTGGTTGTTTCAGATATGTTGAGCAAGTTTTAGTTTGGCTCAACAATGATGTTTTCTTATTATATACGTTTGGAGTTTTAGCTGTTGTTATTGCATGAAATATGTTTATTGAGAGTTATATGAAGTTTGTAGTTAATTTGGACAAAAATACTTACGATTTTCTCTTAATGAAAAATAGAAAAACATTACATGCATGTTGGATCAATATTATTATATATATATATATGATACTAAATATTACATTAATTATAATCTCGTCGTATATAATAATCATTACCTGATTATTCATCATGTTAATTAATCAAAATCTCTCTCATATATCCCATCGAAAACTAGACTTCTCTCGTTTCCTTTCTTTTCTTCAGTACAACTTAAGATATAATATAACAAGTAAATATCTATACATATTAACTAATTCATGCCCACTACTATATATACGTACGTATACACTTAATAATAATGTGTACGTATATACGTAGTAGCTATGTGATCACATTATTATTATTATTATCATTATTTGGTTAATTAATTTCTTCCAATCCTTAAAGAAGAATCAACAGGTTTACCAACATGAGCAACTGAAGCAAAAAGCTTAGCAATCTCAAGCTGAGTATTGGCAATAATCTCAGTCCTCTTCAGCTCCATTTCAGCTCTCTTAGCCTCAGCTTCAACTCTCATCCTCTCAATCTCTCTCATTGCTTCCATTCTAGCTTGTTCCGACTTCACCACCGCCTCCGCCAGCCACCGAATACTCTCCGCCACCTCCAACTCTTCTTGCTTTCTCTTCCTCTTCCTCTTTATCATCTTGTTCACCGCCGCCCCGGCTGCAGCGGCCGCCTTTTTTCGCGACGAACTGCGCCTAATCTTTTCGGCTTTTTCGCTGTAAAGAGCTGGTGTACTACTACTGTCCGACGTTATGTCCATTGAATTATTGTTGTTGTTATTATTATTGTTAACGTTCTTGTCCGATGCATTATCTGATATAATGAGCGTTTTGTTCATGCCAACTCCTGTATCATCCTACACATTATAATATAATAAAACAATTTATATTAGAATCTATATATAATTCATATTAATTGTAATTTTTATTAGAGCATCCATATTGAGTATCAGTGACCTAGCTTGTAAGTAGCTATATAAAAAGGTGCATGTGTTGAAGGTCTTAAGTTTGGGTCCCAGGTTATACAATCTAATATATAAATAAATGTTTAAATAATCAAAAAAAAAATATTGAACATTTCGTATCACCTAATATATAATTGGTGAAACATGCTCTCTAAAAAAATTTATATTTAATTATAACGATATTAACATATACCACTATTACAGCATTAATTTCTCTTCCTATAGAGGCTTAAAATTCAACAGTTTTTATTGATCAGATCAGTTTGTAATTAATTTAATTAAAAAAAATACTATATAGAGAGAGATGATTTAGCTATTTAATGTTTGAGATAATTTTTTGTTTTTGATAACCAAATATTTGAGATAATTATTGGAGAATAAAACAATACAGATCCACTAATAATGACTGAAATATTTTATTATTTGTAAATGGATAGTAGAACTTTTTTAATACAGAGAGAAATTATTTAAAAAAAATGTAATAGGAATTTATTTATTTAATATATAATATATATTTGTTTAATTATATTGGTTAAAGTTGAACTAATTAATAAATATATGATTACACAATAAAAAAGAAAGAAAGAAAAAAAAAACTAACCTTTGTTAGTCTCTCAACCCCATTAGATCCATGTGAATTTTGTGCGGTTCCAATTAGAGGTGGAGGAGCTGGTAGCGGAGGAGGTGGCGGCAGCGGCGGCGGTAGTGGTGCCACCGCCACCGCCACCGGTGTGGGCTCCAAGAGCAATAAAGGTGGGTTATTGGTGGCAAGATGAGAAGGTGGCATGGGAGGTAAAGTTGGCTGAGCCGGGGAAGATGTAGTGGCGGCAGCGGCGGCGGCGGCAACAGCTGGAGACACCCCATTTCCACGTAGGAGAAGATCAAGGCGAGAGTAAAGAGGCCATGAAGATGCATCGGTAGTGGACTCAGATCGGTACCTTTTCTTCATGGACTCAATCTTGTTTTTGCATTGAGTTTGTGTTTTTGGTGATTTGGTAGAATTGGCTCTTGAAGATACATATCTTGCAACATCTTCCCAATCATGTCCCTTAAGCTTAGCTCTATTTCTTAAAACCCACTTACTTTCATAAGCCTCTAAAAGGCTTGAAACAGCTCCTTCACTCCACTCATCTCTCTTTAACCTATCCCCGCCCCCACTACCGCCACCACTGTTAAAGGGTTTTCGAGGAGACTCTTCTTTCGGGATGGCGGTTAATGGAGCGGCGATAGTAGTGTTGTTAGGAAGAAGAGATGGACTCTGATGATGGTGATGAATACTATTTTCTTTGTCCATCTCTTCTCATCCCCATACTATGTCTTAATTTGTTTGTTTGTTTTGGGTTTTTTTTTTCTTTTTTTTTTTACCTCTTTGTTTTAAGCAGCTATAAAACTACATAGATAGATAGAAGAGAAAAGAAGAGAACCACTAGCATTTGAGAGAAGGAAAAAGGAGATGGGTATAGCGTAAGTGGCCAACCAAAGAAAGAAAGTGAGTGAAAAGTGAGAGGGAAAGCCACTAGCAGTATATCTATTATTAGTGAATATGTATACACTCATCCTAGACTAATATTCTAACCCTACTAATTAACTTTATCAAATGTTTTTTTGTAAATATTTTTATTTATTTATTTAGATATAATAATTTTTTTAGTAATGATAAGGATTCAAACTTTTAGAATTTAAAATTTATTTTTAAGATAATTAAATATGAATTTTGGGGAGTAGTTTTGTTTCATGTTGTTCGCTCTAAGAATTTAGCACCTCATGCAGTTAGACAATGAATTATTTTAGTTCCAGGAGGTTCAGCATAAACCGTATATGACCGTATATAAATTGGTTTTGGTATCTTTAAAAAATTAAGAACAAAAAGGGAATAAAAGGAAAGATTTAAAGAGTTAGTGGAGGAAGGAAAAGAAAAATGAATAGTGATGAGACTTTTTGAGGGGGTCAAATGAGTAAATGATGTGAAGTTGTTTTAACTTTTTTTTTAATTGGTTGATTATGTGGTTTGTAAGTATGTTGGTTTTATTGCTGTGGTGTTGTGTTATATATTTTGGCTGTTAGCGTTGATATGAAGCCAACCAAGAGATCCACTGGAGAAAGTGTTAGAGAGAGGTGGTGTGGTGGTGGTGGTGGGTCAGTCACGTGGGTCTGTCACCCACTCCATATATATATATCTCTATCATCATGCACCACTATATATATACTTACTACTACTACTACTACCACTAAACCAAATTGTGATACCGTCACTCATACCCTAACCCCCTACTACTACTACTATTACCTCTCCTTTTCATCTTTTCTTTTTTATCATTATATACAAAAATTGATTTCCTTTTTAACTTTGCCTTTATTTATGCCCTTTTGAAAACTTTTTGGTGGGATTCATATTGCCACTTGAATTGAGAGCTTTTATTTCTTTTTTAATTTGAAGGGAGAGAAGGAATTAGGGCCCATCAACCGCTCTCCAATATTACTATTATTATTATGTATTGTTAATTAATGAGAAGTAGTTTAGGGTGATTATACAATGCATTTTTTTAAAGAGATGTATTGATGTATACTTTAATGTACATTGTAGTTATTCAAGATATCTTATAAAATTTTGAGAAATTTAAAATAATTTATAATATAAAAAATAATATTTAAACAATCTATTTTACACGCGTATAAAATAAAATAGTCATGTGTATAACATACTGTTTGAACGCAATTTTTAACATGTTAAATTTTTCTGAATTTCTTAAAATTTTACAGGATATCTTAAATAACTATATTTTACATGACCATGAGAAAAAAATTAATTAAAAAATAATTTCGAATACTAAATAAGATAAAAATGTATTAGTGCATCTCTTTTAAAAATGTACATTATAAAATTTTCCAATAATTTATATGTGTATTATATCATATCTCTTTGTTATTGGTAGATACACTTATTCTTTTTGACCAACCGTAAAATGCCATGCCACCATTGCCATATCACTTGGAGGTTTGCTGAGTCATTTTGATGCCAAAGTTTGAAACCTAAAACACAAATTAAACCACACACAATATCACCATGTCCATCGAATAATATTTGTTCGAATAAAGAAGAATGATAAACATAAATAGTGGATTTTTTAAAAAAGGAAAAGGAAGCCCTTTACCATTATATCTTCTTATTAATTTATTATGGTGGCGTTTAGTAACACTTTTTTAATCAGTTTTCTGTTTTTAAAAGTAGAAAGGTGAAATTTTTTTTTAAAAACATGTTCTATAAAACTGTTTTTACTTTTCAATTTTATAATTAGAAATCAAAATTTTAAAAACAAAAAAAATTACTTTCAATATTTTTTTAAACAGTTTTTTTTTTCTTAATCAATCTTTTGGATTACGACCAGACTCGTACCCAAATCCCCTCCCCACGGCCCTAGCGCTGAACTCGACTTTTGACTTGAACCCGAATCCGACCCCGGACCTAGATCTGACTTAAATAAAATCAAAAAATAAAAATAAAAATGAACTTTACAGAACACACTTTTGTTTTCTGTTTTTAAAATTGAAAAACAAAAGTGGTTACAGAACGCATTTTTGTTTTTCAAAAATAAATTTTTTAAAAACAAAAATTTTACTTTCATTTTGTAATTAAAAAATTTAAAAACAAAAGTGTTACCAAACGGCACCTATAATAATATGACCTTGGTATTGTTGGTGCTTTTTGATAGATTCATATATGAAAACTAAAGGATATGTGAATAATTCTATGTGAAATACACACTACTACGATGTTGGCCTTTAAAGGTTACTTTTTCACCCACATTTATAAAAAGGAAAGCTAAAGGTTGTGAAAATACCCACTTTGTTCGAAATTGACATTTAGAGGCAGTTTTTTGATAAAAACCGTAAGTATAAAATTGTATTATACCATTTAGAGACGGTTGGAAAATAATTTTTTTTTAGGCTAAGCCCTATGGCGTCGGTTCCTTTATAGAAACCGACGGCATAGGGTACACGATTATCTGACACATGTACCCTATGTCGTCGGTTCCTATAAAGGAACCGACGCCATAGGGTTATAAAAGAGACCCTTTTCCTCAGCTTCTTCCTCACTCGAACAAACCCAACCAAGCCAAAGAACCAGTAGCAGAGAGACGAAACCCTTGCCGACCACCGCCTCCACCACCCATTTCTCCCCCATTTCTCAACCATTTGAGCCCATTCTTTTCTAAAATCTTCCATTTTCGATACTTAATCACATACACCTAAAAAGTTTTTATTTTTTACCCTCTTTGAGTGTCATCCGAACCCAAATAGAAAATTTTGGGTTTAAAATCTGGCCACCATTTTTTGCTGAGAAAACATTGAATCTCAACCTCCTTTAAGGTATAAATATAGTTTCTATTCATTTTTATAATGTACATTGTTTTATTTTTGGTTTTTGTAAATTATTTTTTGGGTTTTTTTTAATTTTATTAGTAATATTGTTGTGTTGTATGTGTATAGTGCCCGGATTTTTGACGAAATTGCTCGTCGAATTGCGGTTATTAAGTAAAAATTTAAACCTCAATATATAGTATATATATGTATTTGTATATTTTATTGGATATGTGTGTATATAATGTGTGTATATATTGTGTGTATATTAGTGTGTGTATAGTTTAGAAATAAAAATTTTAAAATTGAATTAGTGTGGGATATAATTTTTTTTAAGATAATAGTGTGAGATATAATTGATTATATATATGTATGTATAATTTAGTAACTAAGTAACTTGTTACTATTTTTTATAACTAGTTATAAGTAATGAAATAATTAATTTTAGAATTTCGTTGTATTTCTTTATATTGTAGGTTCGGCATAATTTTGTGTGTAGCGTATTTGAGCTTGCATTGATAGGTATATACTTTAACTAACTTTTTCTTATTATATAATTAATTATTAATGCATGTTAGTTGAGTTTGAATATCTTAAATATTCATCCGTAGTGAAGTAGGTTCTGCGAATACATGTACTGTGGTCGGATGGGTGGATAAATTTTGTATTGTTTATCTGTTTTGTTTGTTATTTTAGGCACTTTCAAAATTTTTGGGAACGTCCAATTACAGTCGTTATGCTGCCGAAATTTCGGTAGAATTAGGATAAATCTTACTAAAAAAATATTAATATTTACATAACACAAATAACTAGTTAATTATAACATAGTAATAAGAAGTTAGGTCACATAAAAAATAATTATATACACATTTATATAAACTTTTCAATTTTACGAACATTTTAATCAACTAAACAACCTAATAACATGAACTAAACTAAAACAAGAATTTGAGTAATTTATAAATTAATATGAATAATTTGTGATAAACTTAGTTAGTTACATTGTGTAATTAGTAATTAGCTATAATTAGTTACTAAATACTGAATTTTTTTGGATAGGATTTTTGTTATGGATAAATCATGGATGCGTGAGGAGAGAGACACACTGCGATTTCAAGTAGGGTTCGATGCATTTTTAGAGTTTTCCTTAAAGAATTCTAAAAATCACGATCGTATTCATTGTCCGTGTGTAGATTGTTGTAATGTATCTAAAGGGAATATTACAATGATTAAGGACCATGTGTATTTACGAGGTTTCAATAGAAGTTATACTAATTGGTATGACCATGGCGAATATTTACCTGATGATCCATATCCATTAGGAAAGCGGGGGTAGATGATATTGAGGGTAATGATTTCGATGATTATCCATTGGACTTGCTTAACGAAGCACAGGAGGAATTTCTTAATGACCTTGAGAAATTCGATGACTTTCTTAGTGATGCTGATAAACCCCTGTTCGATGGTTGTAAAAAACTAAGATTACCAACAATGGTAAAGTTTTACAACATAAAAGCAGAAAATATAGTGAGCGATAAATGTTTTACTCAACTTTTAGCTGCTTTTAAAGATATCTTACCATTTGCCAACTGCTTCCCGGAATCTACTTATGAAGTGAAAAAACGTTAAATTCTATAGGATTGAAGTATGAAAAAATTCATGCATGTCCGAACGATTGCATTTTATATCGTAAGGAATATGCAGACATGAATTATTGCCCGACTTGCGGTTTATCCCGCCATAAAGTAAACAAGAGTAAGGAGAATAGGAAACTTATCCCCCAAAAAGTGATGTGGTACATGCCTTTGATTCTGTGACTGAAACGATTATATCGTAGTGCAGAACATTCAGAAAATTTGATTTGGCATGAGACCAAGAGAGTGAAAGATGGAAAACTCAGACATCCTGCAGATTCCCAAGCTTGGAAAAAAAATAAACTACATAAATCTTGAATTCAAATCTGAACCAAGACACATTCGTCTCGGTCTGTCTACGGATGGAGTAAATCCACATAGATTTCTAAGTAGTCGTCATAGTTCATGGCATGTCTTCCTAGTTATGTACAATCTTCCTCCCTAGTTAGTGATGAAGAGGAAATTTAACATGCTTTCTTTAATGATATCAGGCCCGCAACAACCCGGACATAATATCGATGTATATTTGGAACCATTGATTGACGATTTAATAGAATTGTATGAGAATGGTGTTCAGGCCTATGATGGTTTTAAAAAAAAAATCTTTAATCTGAAAGCTGTGTTATTATGGACTGTCAGTGATTTCCCTGCTTATAGTAATTTATTAGGCTTGAGCACAAAAGGTTACGAAGGTTGTCCGATTTGTTGCACTAACACATCGGCTCGTTGCTTGGAAAATGGACACAAGATGTGTTATATGGGTCACAGACGGTACTTGCCTGCAAATCATCCTGATAGACGGAAGAAGAAAGCATTCGATGGTACTGAAGAGGGAGATATGGCTCCTTTGCCACTGGGGAACAAATTCTCCAACAAGTTGAACTTGTAAATTTTAAGTATGGAAAGACGCAGAAAAATAAAAAAAAAAACAAATGGTTGTTTTCAAAGAAAGTCAATCTTCTTTCGTCTTCCATATTGGAAAAGTTTACTTGTTCGACATTGTTTGGATGTCATGCATATTGAAAAAAATGTGTGTGAGAGTATTATTGGTACCTTACTTGATATTCCCGGCAAAACTAAGGACGGTCTAAAATAATGTAGAAAAAGGATCTCGAAGTTCCAGATCCCCCCCGCCACCGTGTTTGGATTAAATCTCTCATCAAGAGTCAAAAACTTGTCACTGATTACGACAAGAAAATTGCAGGAAGATAGTAAGTATATATTAATCCTTAATTGAGTTCTACTAATGAATTAGTGTATATAATTCACATACTAATTGCTTGAATATGTGCGTGCATTAGGCTCAATTAGAGGAGAAGCTTAGTCAGGGACAAATTCAGGTCTAAGGCCAAAACGATATCCTGACACAGGCGCTCGGGACACCAGAGCATCCTGGACGTGTCAGGGCTGCTGGGTATGCTATTACTTGAAATATCTTCAATTTTTTTAGTAACACAAATAAAATCGTAGCTAATTTGCATTTTATGATTTGCAAGTTCCTGACCAGGGCATCTAAACTGTTCGACAGGAAGAAAAGGGAAGTGTTTTATCTTGTGGCTCGGCAAGCGAAGGAGATTGAAAAATTAAAAGCCGAAGTTGTTGGAATTATTTTACCAGGATCTAGATTTACTACCAAGTATGTTGATTAACATCCTAATATGAATTCTATAACAATGAAATTAAACACATATAAAGTTTAGAAAACCTTACATTGGGTGCAGCAGAATATTATGACTCCTTCCATTCAGATCTCTAGCCCTTGATTCCTTTCTGTAGCAGAGCATAATCAAGATCTGAATCTGGATCTCTTTCTCTCTTTCTTGTTGGTGCTGATTTTCCATAGTCTTACATACTATGATTGAGGTACCACTTAATGTGTGTGGGCACTACTCATTCACTCAAGTGTTTCGAAATTTAGAGAGAAGAATAGAGAGAGAGGGGCGTGTGGCTTTTCTGAAAGAAACCAATGTTCAAAGTTGTGTGTTTCCTGAAGCCAACACTTTCTATTTATAGAATACCCTCTAGGTTTAGGTTAGAATTGTATGGCATTAAAATAATGAAAACTATAAATGGTAATTTCTTGTGCATGTGGCCGGCCATACAAAGGGAATTGGGCCTCACTTTGCAACTTTCCCATTTTGTTATTTCTCATTCCCATTTTCTCAAAATTGCCAATTTTCCAATTTAACCTTTTAAATGCCAATTCTAATTATTTAATAACTTAAAATAATTATTAAATAATATTGTCATTTAATATATTTATTAATTTAGACATATAAAGTCTCTTAATCAATAAATAAACTTAGAATCTCTTTTCTTTACAATTTCGCCCTTGCTTAGCGAAAATTCATAAAGTAGACATAGTCTAACTTTAGAATTATAATTCATTAATTAAAATCAATTAACTGAGTCTTACAAGCAGTATGGTCTCAACTAGTATGGGGACCATGGGTCTATATGACCGAGCTTCCAATAAGTCGAATTGTTCCCTAACTTATTAATTCCTCATTGAATCCACACTTAGAACTTGGAATTGCACTCTCAGTCATATAGAACGCTCTATATGTTCCATGATATAGACACGTCATTAGTTATCCATTGTTATAACCCTAATGTGATCAATGACCCTCTAATAGATGATCTACATTGAAAAGGCACTAAGTTACCGTTACACCTTCAATGTATTTTATCCTTAAAACACTTAGCTCCATATAAATGATATTTCAGCAAAGTGAAATGAGATCTCCACCATTTATCTCTGTTTAGCCAAACTCAAAAGATATCATCGTTTCATATTTATGGTAGCGCTCCCACTCAATTATACTATCATGTTCCCAAAATGTACGTATCACCCTGACCCAAAAGTAGGCTTAACTAACAAATCAAAGAACATGTATAGTACTCTTGAGATCGAACCTAACCATATCAGGATTAAGGTCATTTGATCTAGGATCAACAGGTGATATTGAATTGAATAGATATTACGGAAATTTTTAATATATCTAATCAAAGTTCAATATCAGTTCCTTCTGATGTATACTCCATACATCCGATACTGGTAAACTTTGCCAATGTCTTGGAAAGAACATAACACTTTTCCAAGGTGTAAGAATACCTATCGCTGATTATACCATGTCAGTCTAAATCCAGTGCTCTGACAAATCAGGGAATAAACTTTTGAACATATAATTAAGATTATATTCCACTGTGCTGACAACACTATAATCTTTAACAAACTCATATGTTCTGGACTTAAAAAAAATTCATACATTATATACATATAATCATGAAATAAATCATATGAACCATGCAACATAAAATGTTATTTCTGATCTTTATTAATAAGTAAATCTGATTATATTGAAATGGGTTTTATTTAGGGCACAAAACCCAACAAACTCCCACTTGCACTAATATAAAACAAAATGTGCATTTCAAATAATCATTAACACTTTGATATACAAATCAAGTGTAGTAGTAGTAAACTCCTCGTAATAGGATCTGACAGGTTGAATTAACAACAACCTTTTCTCCACCATTACTTTCCCTTAATCACAAAATCCTTGATATTGTGAAATTCCTCTCTATATGTCTACTCTTTTGTGATACTGGATTCTATACCTTTGGCAACTACTTTTGGTTATTCAGGAAATAACTCTAGTAGTTAAGACAAGTTGGAACAGTGCCACAATTGTATAGAACTTTCCTTAGACTGAATAAGTACCTTTCCTGCAACTTTAACATTCAGTCTCTCTCTGGTAGACTAAGAGATTTCAGATAGGTTTTTACACTTCTCCAAAATCACTACTACACCCCCAGAGTAATCACCATTTTATCAGCAAACTTTCTAGCACAAAGGCAAGTCTCGAAATCTGATGTGGTGTAGTCTAAGAGTTTTAAACAGACCCTTATTGACTAACATATAGTTCCTCTTCATAATCTTAAGATTTACTTGATTGTCTTCCAATGTTCTTCTCCTGGATTAATCTAATACCTACTCATTATTCCCACTCAACAGCAGGTGTCTGGTCTAAGGCATACTAAAGCATATCTGTGACCTCTCACTGTTGATTTAAGAAATTCTTTCATGGCTTTATCTTCTCTGGAATAGTTGAGACTTTTCCTTAGATAAATAAAATCTATATCTAAGAAGTTGTGAACCTTCTATAGATTGCCATTGGAAAGAAAATGCTTCAGCATCTTATGTTTGCATTAGAGTAAGTAATTACCAGGTATACCACAAGCCATAGGTTTAGATAAACTCAAACCTATAATACTAGGAACAGGAAGTTTTGTTAAGTCCATTGAATAGACTTATTAACGAAAATTTCCTTTCATGTCCTTGTAATAGAAAACTTTAGGTTACTCCATGTGGATGGATTAAACCATAGTTCTCTTGGCTTTCTTCTTAGTTTCTTATCTTGACAATCCATTGCTTGTTTAAACTCACAATGGATTTTAATCACTAGTGTCTTCCAAGTCATAAGAAGGTAAAGTTCCTTGAAACTCTCCCACTGCGACAAGGTACCCTGAATTATGTCTAAGAAAACTAAATGGTATTGACCTCTTCGGTTGTGTTAAGACAACAGAGGTAGTGGGATCATCTTGTAACGAATAAGATGATAGAACACTTATGGAATCAAGAAAAAAAATATCTCCTTTATTTGCTACTTTATTTTCCAACTTAGTCATTTTCTTAGAAAATTAGTATTTGTTTAAACAAACACTTTCTTATCTAATGACTATGGGATGGTCCATCCCTAATCACTTAGAATAGCTAACAAATATGCAAACCAGGGTTAGCAATTCTAGCTTTTCTTAAGATTTCGATTAGGTCATCCATGAATCTAGTAATGATTTACATTAAGTATACAACCATTGCATCATTCTGAAATTTTATTACCATAGAAGGATTTAGGCAACGACTAGTAACTAATCATCAATATGCAACTCGAATTTCTGAGGAGGTGAGTTTGGATATAATTCAAAATCAAATTAATGATCTTTGAATTGCATATCTACTAACTTTTTCTCCACCCCTATCAGTTCGCAAGATCTTTAACCACTTACCTTAATGGTTTTCCACCATTGCTAGAAATTCATGAAATTTTTCAAACATTTCAAATTTCTTTTGCATAAGGTAAAATCTTGAGTGATCTTTTTAAGAATACAACGAAAACTCATATCCACCCCTAAATGTACATCCATCTACGAATGAGATGAACTTACTTTCAGTGGATATAGGCATATTAACTCTTTGCATAGATTGATCTTGTCAAAACCACTATGAACAAGATACAAATGCCATAGATTTATTTGGTTGTGTCTTTTGATGACTTGATTTAGTTACATCAGAGAGTTCTTAGAATAGTGCAAGTGGATTCTGGTCACAAAAGACTCAACTCATACAGTTTGAATCCTTTGATAGAAAATGGTTATGAAACACTTGTGAAAGTGCAACTATATAATGAGTAATTCTTTCTTGGACCACCACTACTAATCTAACTCTATGATTTGCCTATACAAGTAGGAGATTTCTAAGATTGAGGATTTATATCATTTTGGGATAGAATTCCGGGAATATAATCATATGCGTCATTCAATATAGAATGACATAAAATGATTTATAGACCATTCATCCAATGATATGTTATTAAGCTGATTCAAAATAAATAAGCTAAGAGGAATTAGGATAATTTCGTTTTAAATAAGAATCCAACGATGCTCCGATTAGCGAGAGTCAAAGTAATCTTATTTATACAATCTTCTTGTTTCATATTGTAAAATACTAGTCTAAGGTGTCATCAATTGATGAACAGCTAGATGCTGCATATACAATATTTATCTTTCGAGATCTAACACTATTATGTTAGTCTAATGGTGAAAAATCCATTAGGGATTTATCTCATTAGAAAAACAAACCAAGTTAGACCAACAATGAAGATTCGAAATTAAACTACAATTTAATAACAGAAAATAACATGGTTCAATATAAATTCATACACAATTCAGAAATTATTAAGCATATAGCAAGTAGGAATGACAAGTGAAAATACTAAAACATACAATCCTAAATAATTTCTAAGGTCTTCAACAAACTGATATCAGTGTCCCGTTTAGGCGAGAGTCAAAGCTACCATCCATTGAATAGAGTTGTCAGCTCATCTAAAATGATAAACATTCTAGCAACCTTTTATTCGATCAAGATTAGAATCCGCGTTGTCCCGTTTAGGCGAGAGTCAAGGCTATTCTATCTTATGAGCTTCCACCATTGTTTCATATTCTTGCAAGTCTTATACAGTCGCCACCATTAGGGTGATCAATACTATATAAAAAAACTTACAAGATTACTTATCTTTCGAGATTAAACGGTGCTAACTTGCTAATGAACGTTCCTCCATTAGGGAGGATTACTCACTAAAACAATACCTATGTAAAACCATCAATGGAGATCGAATAGCCTAATAATAATAAAGCTCATTATTTAATGAAGGTTGTATTTTCTTCTGAAACTTAATTTATTTATTTTAAATATAGATAATTATTTAATTAAAATTTCCAATTTAGAATGAAAAATTCTAAAGATAAATTTTAATGTAATATTTATAAATTATACTTAGATGGATATGAAAATAATATGAATTATTTCCATCTTAGTCATAATTTCCATAAATATTTAGAAAAATATGCAATTTAAGTTGTTTCAAAATTAATTTAAATTAATTTACAACTCAAATTCAATTTTCTATAAATATATATTGCATTTCGAAAAGAAAAAAAAAAGTGTATTAGAATACTACTTTCGAAAATGCTTTAAAATAAAATAAAAATAAATCCTGGAAAATTACTCTAATTTTATGTTGGCCCAAAATTAATAAAAATTAATTTTCAACAAAAAATATAATTTTCCTATTTAATTAAATATCTAAGAAAAATTTCAAATATTTAAGTATCATGATTAAAAAATCAACTTAAATATTAATTTTCTATTTAAATTAAATACACTAGAAAAATACTTCAAGCAAAACAGATAATAACTATCTAGACTTTCATGGACTAATTAATTCAATTTCTAATTATAATATATTCTAGTTCATTTATTTTAATTAATCATTAAATGAAAAAAATTCATTGATTTAAGTTGGTCCAAAATTAAAATAAATAATTTTCAACTTTAATCTATTTTTCAAATAAAATTCAAAATTTTTGCATTAAAGAAACACAATTTCGAAATTTTGGGAAAAAAAATTAATAAAATAAAATAAAATATATTTTGAAAATTATTCAGATTTAAGTTATTCTGAAATAAGATTCGAAACTTAAGATAATTTTCAACTTTAATTAAATAACATGAAAATAACAATATTTAAGTATCATGATGAAAATCAACTTAGATATTGAAATTTTCAATTTAATTAAATGTATTAAATTCAAGAAATAAATAATTAAGTATAGAGGAAACTTAATTATTAATTCTAGTTTAATACTAGGAAAATGTACTAAACTTAGATTGTACCAAAATTAATTATTAAACGATTAATTTCACAATCAATGATATTCCCTTATTTAATATTAGAAATAATAATTAGTATAGAAATAACTATCTAGAATATATATCATTAACTAAGTGTTTTTCTAAAATTAACTTTAAAATATTAAAATGAAAAATAAATTTCATATATTTTAAAAGTTAATTATGTTGCTAATTCAATTTTAATTAAGTTAGACTAATATAATTAACCTAATACAATTATTTAAATAAGGCAAATGGGTCTTCACAATTGGGGTAGTTCATGTGAGAGGGAGCTGGATTCAGTATGTCGTACCCACTTCTATTGGCCCCCAACTCTCACACAAGGCCCAAAAGAGAGGAATTTAACCTTTAAATAAATAATTGTTATTCATTGAATAAGCCCAAATCTAATTGGGCCTAAATAAATTTGCTTATGTCAAAATTTATTTTAGCAACCTAGTCCATTTACTTAGTAAAACTTAAATGGGCTTCCTATATGCATCTAAGCCCAATAGCAAACATATAGGCTCACACAGGTCAAATGATTTGGATGGGCCCTATCATGTTACTAGGTTTACACAGATGAAAGAAGTACAAAATTTACCTGTTACAAATTATTCATAAGATCTATTGACAATTGGACTATGATTAAAATCAGATCATTGGATCTCTCAACAAGTTAATCATAGCAATTTAGATCAAATAAATAATAGGTTTGTTAAAAAAAGAAGTTTTTGAATAAACAATATAAAATAAACAAACATTGTCCATGTAACAGATGTGAAATAAGATATTAATATAATTAAATTATTATTCTTAAACTAACCAATTACATTTTTGAAAATTTAGGGTTGTTAAAAACAAACCTTAAAATCTCAAAAATAAAGGAACTAATTTTAAAATATCTAGATTTATATATCAAATTCTAGTCAAATTATTATAAGACACTAATACTTAACAATCTTTTTGGCAGGCACATTTGGGAGAGCATCAACGGTATGAGAAAATTTTTCAAGTTTTACGACGCAGAGCTTCTCGTAGTGACTGGGAAAATCGATGAAGAGACAATCTTTTGACAATGCAGCAAGACGATTGGTTGATTGGTTATCATTGATGAATAACAACCACCAAATGTTCTTTATGTTGGAAATTATTTTACCATGATCTTAGATCTACTCACAAGTATGTTGATTAACACCCTAAATATGAACTTCTAAAACGATTATAAATTAAACACATATAAAGTATGAGAAACCTTACATTGGGTGCAGAGGAATATAATGTCTCCTTCCGTTCAGATCTCTAACCCTTGTATCCTTTCTGTCGCAGAGTATTATCAAGATCTGAACCTGGATCTCTTTCTCTCCTTCCTTTAATGTTAAATCTCCTTCTTGTAGAATGTCTTTCTTCACGATCTTCCTCACTATGATTGAGGTATCACTTTCTGTGTGTGGGCACTACTCTATCACTAAGAGGTTCGAAATTATTCAAGGAAGAAGAAGAGAGTGAAGGTGGCGACTAGGTATAGAGAGAGAAGGCTCAGGTTTTTCTTTGAAGGAAACAAGATGTGAAAGTCGTATATTTCCTGAAGCCTTCACTATCTATTTATAGTATTCCACATAGGGTTAGGTTTGAATTATTTGGCATTAAAATAATGAAACTATAAGATGATAATTCCTATAAAAGTGGCCGGCCAAGGCTTTATGGATTTGGGCCTCACTTTTGCAATTTTGCTGTTTTATCATTTCTGAATCTCATTTTCTCAAAAACGCCAATTTTCAAATTCAACCATTTAAATGCCGATTCTAACTATTTAATAACTATAAATAATTATTAAATAATATTGTCATTTATCGTATTTACTAATTGAACCATACAAAGTATCTTAATTAACAAATATGCCCTAAAAACTCCTTCTTTACAATTTCGCCCTTACTTAGTGAAAAATTCACAAATAGACATAGTCTAATTTGAGAATTATAATTGATTAATCAAAACCAATTAAATGAGTCTTACAAGTAATATTGTCTCAACTAGTGGGGGGACCATGGGTTTATATAGCCGAGCTTCCAATAAGCAGATCAAGAATTTATAACCTAAATTCACTGACTTATTAATTCTTCGTTGAATCCACGCATAGAACTTAGAATTGCACTCTCAGTATATAGAACGCTCTATATGTTCCACCATATAGACACGTCATTAGTTATCCATTGTTATAATCCTAATTTGATCAATGATCCTCTATATGAATGATCTACATTGTAAAGGGATTAGATTACCGTAACACCCTACAATGTATTTTATCCTTAAAACACTTAACCCCGTATAAATGATATTTCAGCTATGTGAAATGAGTACTCCACCATTTATTTTTGTTTGGTCAAGCTCGAAGGAAATCATCCTTTACTTTCTATTCGCCAGATAGAAGCTATAGATTCCATATTTATGTTAGCGCTCCCACTCAATTGCACTACGGTGTTCCCAAAATGTACGTATCACCCTGACCCAAAAGTAGGCTTAACTAACAAATCAAAGAACACGAATAACACTCTTGAGATTGAGCCTAATCATATCAGGATTTAGATCATATGATCTAGGATCAACTAGGCGATATTGACTTGAATAGATATTACGGTAAGTTTAATCAAATCTATGTCAAAGTTCAATATCGGTCCCTTCTGATGCATACTCCATGCACCCAACCTGAGCTTCACTTTAACCAATGCTCTGGAAAGAACATAGCATTTCTCCAAATGCAAGTAAACTCTGTTGTAGATTGTCATATCAGTAAAACCCTGTGTCTGATAAATCTAGGAATCTTTATTCACATAGTTATGTTTACTTTCCACTGTGTTGACAACACAATAAACAGGATCAAGTATGTGAAAAAGGTTTCAGGTGAATTTATAAATCAAACAGACAAGCAATTGATAACATGAACCAAAACATACACAAATGAATGAAAAATACTTCTGTTTCTTTATTGGTGTTGAATAAAATAGATTACATTGAAATGGAGTTTTATTTAGGGCATAAAACCCAACAAACTCCCACTTGCACTAATATAAAACTAATCAGTACATATCAATTAATCCTAAATTTTGACGGTGCTTTTCAAATGTAGTTACTGCCAAGACTTTGGTGAATGGATCAGCTAAGTTATCTTCTATGTCCACTTTCTCAACCAGTATTTCCCCTCTAGCCACATATTCTCTGATGATGTGATATTTCCTTTCTATGTGTTTGCTTCTCTTGTGGCTTCGAGGTTCCTTACTAATGGCAATTGCTCCATTATTATCACAAAGTAGGACCAGAGGCTTTTCCATTCCAGTCACGACACCCATACTGGTGAAGAACTTTCTCAGCCAAACAAGCTCTTTAGCAGCTTCTGCTGCAGCTATGTATTCTGCTTCCATCGTAGAGTCCGATATCGCGGTTTGTTTAGCACTTCTCCAAACCATTGCTCCACCTCCAAGAGTAAACACCATCCCAGATGTAGATTTCCTGTCTTCAAGACATGCCTGGAAATCTGAATCAGTATAGCCTATGGGATTTAAAGCACCACCCTTGTAGACTAACACAAGATTCCTTGTACTCTTTAAGTATTTCAGAATATACTTAACTGCATTCCAATGTTCCTGACCTGGATTTGACTGATACCTGCTCACGATTCCAACTGCATAGCAGATGTCAGGTCTAGTGCATAACATTGCATACATTAGACTTCCAACTGCAGAAGCATAAGGAACTTTTGCCATGTCCTCTATCTCTTGAGGATCAGTAGGAGACTGTTCCTTAGATAGACGGATACCATATCTAGAAGGCATGTTTGCCCCATTGATGTTGTTCATGGAGAGCCTCTCTAAAACTTTGTCAATGTAGGTTGTTTGAGAGAGAGCAAGAGATCTGTTCTTCCGGTTTCTGATAATCTGAATACCAAGAACATAGGCTGCCTCACCCAAATCTTTCATATTGAATTGAGTGTTAAGCCATTCCTTGATGTTAGTCATTTTCTTGATATTGTTTCCAATAATCAAAATTTCATCAACATAAAGGACCAGGAATACTACTACTTGGTCTTCCTTGAATTGGTAAACACAAGGTTCATCTTCATTCTGAAGAAAGCCGTAGGTCTTGATGATTTCATCAAACCTTTTGTTCCATGAGCGAGAAGCTTGCTTTAGTCCATAGATGGACTTATTTAATTTGCAAACTTTCTTTTCCTGCCCTGGAAGAACATAGCCTTCTGGTTGCTCCATATAGATGGTATCTTTAAGTACCCCATTAAGGAAGGCAGTCTTGACATCCATTTGCCAGATTTCATAATCGAAAGCAGCAGCTATGGAGAGAAGAATTCGGATGGATTTGAGCATGGCAACAGGACTAAAAGTTTCCTCATAGTCCACACCTTCTCTTTGGGTATAACCCTTGGCTACAAGTCTAGCTTTAAAAGTTTCGACTTCGCCTCCAGCGCCTCTTTTCTTCTTGTAAACCCACTTACATCCGATTGGATGATAGTCATCAGGTGCGTCTACATATTCCCAGACTTTGTTCTTTTTCATGGAATCCATCTCTGAATCCATGCCGGCTGACCATCGTTTCCGTTGCGGACTAGCCATTGCCTGTTTATAGGTCAATGGGTCGTCATCAATACCGTCACCAACGACCATATTGATTTCACCATCCAAGCCATAACGAGCTAGTTTTGTGAAAACCCTCCCACTACGATGAGGAGCGGTGATCTTCTGAACAGGAACTTTGGTAATAGTTTTCTCAGTTGGTTCGACTGAGGGAGTGGGATTATCCTCTTCTTGAGTGGAAGAGGACGAAACATTGGAAGGAATTATATCTGAAAGCATTTCCTCTAATACAATTTTACTTTTCGGTTTGTTGTCTTTAATATAGTTTTCTTCAAGAAAAGTAGCATTTGTAGAAACAAACACTTTGTTATCCTTGTGACTATAAAACAGTCCACCCCTAGTCTCTTTAGAATTCCCGACAAACATGCAAACTTCAGTTCGCGATTCAAGTTTGCCTTCTTTCTTTCTCAAGACATGAGCAGGGCACCCCAAAATTCTATAATGGCGTAAACTAGGTGTACGACCATTCCATAGTTTGACGGGTGTCTTAGGGACTACTTTAGACGGAACAACATTTAAAATATCGTTTGCCATCTATATAGCATATCCCTAGAAGGACGTAGACAGAGTTGAATAACTCAGCATAGACCTAACCATTTCCAAAGGAGTGCGATTTCTTCTTTCTACAACTCCATTTTGCTGTGGGGTGCCTGGGGCAGTGTATTGGGATTCAATTCCAAGTTCAATTAAATGATCTTTGAACTGCATATCCATTTTTCTGTGGAGTGCCTAGGGCAGTGTATTGGGATTCAATTCCAAGTTCAATTAAATGATCTTTGAACTGCATATCCATATATTCTCCACCCCTATCAGTTCGCAAGATCTTTAATGTTTTACCTAATTGGTTTTGAGCCAAAGCATGAAACTCCTGAAACTTTTCAAACGTTTCAGATTTCTTTTGCATTAGGTAAAGAAAACTATATCTAGAGTAATCGTCAATGAAAGTGACAAAATACTCATAACCACCTCGGGCTTTGACATTCAGGGGTCCGCAAACATCTGAATGCACTAACCCTAGGGGTTGTTTGGCACGCTCTCCCTTTACAGAGAAAGAACGTTTGGTCATTTTTCCTTCTAGGCAGGACTCGCATACTGGAAATTCACCTAAGACGACATTTTCCAATGGACCGTCTTTGGTTAGCCTTTTGAGTCTATCAAAGCCTATATGACCTAAACGTAAATGCCATAGATAAGTTTGATCATAATTATCAATCTTTTTTCTTTTAAGGTTTCTAGGTTTAGCTACATTGAAAAGTTCACTATGTAATGAGATTTGTGTATTTGGTCTTAAAACATAAAGCCCTTGTTCCATGGGAGCAACACATATATGAAATCCATTAAGAGAAATTGAACAATAAGAACTCGAAAAATTCAATATATAAGATTGTGTTTGCAAACATGAGACACTAATCAAGTTTCTACTAAAGTTTGGAATAAATAAAATATTTTCTAAAATTAAAAATGTTTGTTGAAACTTAATCCGGGCTTTTCCTCTAGCTTTGACCGACACTAACTCGCCATTCCCAACTTTAAGCTTTAACTCTTCTGGAAGCAGATTTTCCCAAGTTTCAAGCAGCTGCAATGAAGAACATACATGGTTAGTAGACCCAGAATCAACAATCCAGGTAGATTTGTCGTTCTGTAAAACACATGATTCAAAGACAAAAGCATTACCTTCGTTTGAATTGTTTAGAAGTCGGGGACATCGTTCTTCTTTATGTCCCTTTTCATTACAATTCAAACATAGAAGATTATGTCTGATAATTGTACTTGAAGAAGCAGCTTTGCTAGAGCCTTCATGCTTAATTCTTTTCCTCTGATTTTGATTCGCAAACCCAGGAGGTCCCATTACAATCAGATTCTGTTCATGAGCTCGTAATTCTGCTTCGAGCTTGTCCATGTCGGAGGAGTTAAAATTGTTGATCATGTAAGATACAACAAATCCATTATACTCTGGAGGAAGACTATTAAGAATAAATTGTACCCATTGTTCTTTTGATAAATTAATTCCCAGTAGATTTGCCTTTTGGAACTTCAGATTCATCATCAACAGGTGCGAGTTTATGGAACTACCAGGATGCATTTTCACACTATAGAGTTCTTTTGCTAAGATATTAACTAGGAGTGGATCGGGGTGAGGGTTATTCATATTGGCACTACAATACATCAATAAAACAGAAGTAAGGTTTTGGTTCAAATAAATTCATACACAAGTTCAGAAAATAACAAATAATCACATATGTTATAAAAATATTAAATCTAACATAGTTTATTTTCCAAGGTTTTCAACAAACTGATACATATCCCGTTTAGGCAAGAGTCAAAGCATCATCCATTGAATAGAGTTGTCAATTCATCTAAAATGATAATCATTCTAGCAACCATTTATTCGATCAAGATTGGAATTCGGCGTTGTCCCGTTTAGGCGAGAGTCAAGGCAATTCTATCTTATGAGCTTCCACCATTGTTTCATATTTTGTAAGTCAAATACAGTCGCCACCATTACGGTGATCCATACCATATAAAACACTTACAAAGCTACTTATCTTTCGAGATTAAACGGTGCTAAGTTGCTAATGAACGTTCCTCCATTAGGGAGGATTACTCACTAAAACAAAAGCTATGTAAAACCAACAATGGAGATCGAATGTCTCTTGATTCAAGCTCATTATTTTAAAATATGTATTTTATTTAATCATTTATTCCGTATTATAATAATGAAAAATTACAAATTAAAGTTGGTTTAAATAAAAAAATCCAACTTTAATTAAATTTTAATTACTATTTAAATTCGAAAAATAAATTCGAAAAGAATGGAACAAATTTGAAAATATCTTGTTTAAGTTGTTTAGAAGAATCTAAAATATCCAACTTAATTATTTTTTAAATTAGATTTAATTAAATATAAAATTAAGTTGTAACCACTTAATTTGAAAATATTCCATTTTAAGTTAATATTTGAAAAAAATATCAACTTAAAAAAAAAATCTAAAGAATCTTAATAACCAATTCATAAAATTTCTCAACTTAATTTTGAAATTTGAAATTCAAAAGATATTCAGATTTAAGTTGATTAGTTAGAGATAACTAATTTTAACTTAAATAGGAATATTTAATGAAAAATTTAATTTAAGCTTCAGAAAGAATCTAGTTGGTTATAATTCTATATTTAATTAAATACAAGAAAATACATTTAGTTTAGCTTCGAATATAATTCATTAAACTATGTTTTTTCTTAAATTAATTCCAAAATAAATGAAATTAATTATGTTGCTAATCAATTTTATTAGGTTAAACTAATTTAATTAACCTAGTACAGTTATCCAAATCAGGCAAATGGGCCTTCACAATTGGGGTAGTTCATGTGAGGGGGAGCTGGGTTCAGTATGTCGTACCCACTTCTATTGGCCCCCAACTCTCACACAAGGCCCAAAAGAGAGGAATTCAACCTTAAAATGAACAACTGTTATTAATTGAATAGGCCTAAAAACTAAATGGGCCTAAATAAAATCTATCAAAAACTATGATATTTTATTTAGCAACAACAACCTATATGCATCTATAACAAAATTAAACATATAGGCTCACACAGGCACACATTTGGATGGATCCTATCATGTTGCTAGGTCATACACAGATGAAAGAAGATTGTAAAATTTACCTGTTACAAATTATTTACTTGACCTATTGACAATTGAACCATGGGTTAAAATCAGATCATTGGATCTGTCAACAAGTTAACCATGGCAATTTAGATCAAGCAATAATAGGTTTTATAAAACTTACATACAAGCTAAAACACATACTCGTGCAACAAGATGAATTGGATAGTTGGATGTAGGAATTATTTAATTTTAAACAATAATTTTCGAAAATAATTAAATAATAAAAAAAATCAGTTTTTATTAAAATAAAATAAAAAAGATTAAAAATTAAAACTACAATTTTTGAAAAATTAGGTTTCAACCAACCTAAATATCATTTCAAAAAATGATTGCTAACTACCTTTTAAATTTTTTAAGTTATTTTATAAATTAAATATAAAATAACAAAATTTAAAAGTTAGCAAAATATCTTACTTCTATTTAAAATTACATGATTATAGTATCTTATTTTAAATTTAAATAAGGTCAAATAATTCAAAAAAAAAATGATTTAAAAAATATCTAATATCTGACCTTTAAATTTAAAAAATAAGATAAAATAATCAAATTTAAAAATAAGATATAAAATCAAGCAAAAAGATAGATTTTTACTTGTTTTCAAATTCAAATTACACTAATTGAATCCACACTTAGAACTTGGAATTGCACTCTCAGTCATATAGAACACTCTATATGTTCTATGATATAGACACGTCATTAGTTATCCATTGTTATAACCGCAATGTGATCAATGACCCTCTAATAGATGATCTACATTGAAAAGGCACTAAGTTACCGTTACAACTTCAATGTATTTTATCCTTAAAACACTTAGCTCCGTATAAATGATATTTCAGCAAAGTGAAATGAGATCTTTACCATTTTGTTGGAAATTATTTTACCAGGATCTTAGATCTACTCATAAGTATGTTGATTAACACCCTAAATACTTTCTAAAACGATGAAATAAACACATATAAAGTTTAGTAAACCTTACATTGGGTGCAACGGAATAATATGACTCCTTCCGTTCAGATCTCTAACCCTTGTATCCTTTCTGTCGCAGAGTATTATCAAGATCTGAACCTGGATCTCTTTCTCTGATTCTTTAGTGCTGAAACTCCTTCTTGCTGAAAGTCTTTCTTCACGATCTTCCTCACTATGATTGAGGTATCACTTGCTGTGTGTGGGCACTACTCTAATCACTAAGTATTTCAAAATCTTAAGGAAGAAGAGAGAGAGGGAGTGGGTGGCCAGATAGAGAGAGAGAGGCTCAGATTTTTCTGAATGAAAAGTGTAATTTTCCTGAAGCCTTCACTATCTATTTATAGCATTCCACTAGGGTTAGGTTTGAATTATTTGGCATTAAAATAATAAAAATATCAGAGGATAATTCCTATAAAAGTGGCCGGCCATGGCAGTATGGATTTGGGCCTCACTTTTTGCAATTTTGCAGTTTTATCACTTTTGCATCTGATTTTCTCAAAAACGCCAATTTTCAAATTCAACCATTTAAATGCCAATTCTAACTATTTAATAACTATAAATAATTATTAAATAATATTGTCATTTATCATATTTATTAATTGAACCATACAAAGTATCATAATTAACAAATATGCCCCTAAAACTCTTTCTTTACAATTTTGCCCTTACTTAGTGAAAAATTCACAAATAGACATAGTCTAATTTGAGAATTATAATTGATTAATCAAAACCAATTACATGAGTCTTACAAGCAATATTATCTCAACTAGTGGGGGGACCATGGGTCTATATAACCGAGCTTCCAATAAGCAGATCAAGAATTTATAACCTAAATTCACTGACTTATTAATTCTTCGTTGAATCCACGCATAGAACTTAGAATTGCACTCTCAGTATATAGAATGCTCTATATGTTCCACCATATAGACACATCATTAGTTATCCATTGTTATAATCCTAATTTGATCAATGATCCTCTATATGAATGATCTACACTGTAAAAGGATTAGATTACCGTTACACCCTACTATGTATTTTTATCCTTAAAACACTTGACCCCGTATAAATGATATTTAAGCTATGTGAAATGAGTATTCCACCATTTATTTTCGTTTGGTCAAGCTCAAAGGAGATCATCCTTTGCTTACTATTCGCCAGATAGAAGCTATAGATTCCATGTTTATGTTAGCGCTCCCACTCAATTGCACTACCGTGTTCCCAAAATGTACGTATCACCCTGACCTAAAAGTAGGCTTAACTAACAAATCAAAGAACACGAATAGCCTTCTGAGATTGAGCCTAATCATAACAGGATTAAGATCATTTGATCTAGGATCAACTAGGCGATATTGACTTGAATAGATATTACGGTAAGTTTAATAAATCTAAATCAAAGTTCAATATCGGTCCCTTCCGATGCATACTCCATGCATCCAACCTGAGCTTTACTTTAACTAATGTTCTGGAAAAAACAAAGCATTTTTCCAAATGCAAGTACACTCTTGTTGTAGATTATCATATCAGTAAAACCATGTGTCTGATAAATCTAGGAAACTTTATTCACATAGTCATGTTTACTTTCCAAAGTGTTGACAACACAATAAACAAGATCAAGTATGTAAAAAGGGTTTCAGATGAATTTATAAGTCAAATAGACAAGCAATTGATAAGGTAAACCAAAACATACACAAATGAATGAAAAATACTTCTGTTTCTTTATTGATGTTGAATAAAATAGATTACATTGAAATGGAGTTTTATTTAGGGCATAAAATCCAACAAACTCCCACTTGCACTAATATAAAACTAATCAGTACATATCAATTAATCCTAAATTCTGACGGTGCTTTTCAAATGCAGTCACGGCCAAGACTTTGGTGAATGGATCACCTAAGTTATCCCCTGTGTCCACTTTCTCAACTAGTACATCCCCTCTTGCCACGTATTCTCTGATAATGTGATACTTCCTTTCAATGTGTTTGCTTCTGTTGTGGCTTGGAGGTTCTTTACTGTTGGCTATTGCTCCATTATTATCACAAAGTAGGAGCAGAGGCTTTTCTATTCCAGGCACGACACCGATACTGGTGAAGAACTTTCTTAGCCAAACAAGTTCTTTAGCAGCTTCGGCTGCAGCTATGTATTCAGCTTCCATCGTCGAGTCCGATATCGCGGTTTGTTTTGCACTTCTCCAAACCACTGCTCCACCCCCAAGAGTAAACACCATCCCAGATGTAGATTTCCTGTCTTCAAGACTTGCCTGGAAATCTGAATCAGTGTAGCCTATGGGATTTAAAGCACCACCCTTGTAGACTAACACAAGATTCCTTGTACTCTTTAAGTATTTCAGAATATACTTAACTGCATTCCAATGTTGTTGTCCTGGATTTGACTGATACCTGCTCACGATTCCAACTGCATAGCAGATGTCAGGTCTAGTGCATAACATTGCATACATTAGACTTCCAACTGCAGAAGCATAGGGAATTTTTGCCATGTCCTGTATCTCTTGAGGATCAGTAGGAGACTGTTCCTTAGATAGACGAATACCATATCTAGAAGGCATGTTTGCCCCATTGGTGTTGTTCATGGAGAATCTCTCTAAAACTTTGTCAATGTAGGTTGTTTGAGAGAGAGCAAGAGATCTGTTCTTCCGGTTTCTGATAATCTGAATACCAAGAACATAGGCTGCTTCACCCAAATCTTTCATATCGAATTGAGTGTTGAGCCATTCCTTGATGTGAGTCATTTTCTTGATATTGTTTCCAATAATCAAAATGTCATCAACATAAAGGACCAGGAATACTACTACTTGGTCTTCCTTGAGTTGGTAAACACAAGGTTCATCTTCATTCTGAAGAAAGTCGTAGGTCTTGATGATTTCATCAAACCTTTTGTTCCATGAGCGAGAAGCTTGCTTAAGTCCATAGATAGACCTATTTAGTTTGCAAACTTTCTTTTCCTGCCCTGGAAGAACATAGCCTTCTGGTTGCTCCATATAGATGGTTTCTTCAAGTACCCCATTAAGGAAGGCAGTCTTGACATCCATTTGCCAGATTTCATAATCGAAAGCAGCAGCTATGGAGAGAAGAATTCGGATGGATTTGAGCATGGCAACAGGACTAAAAGTTTCCTCATAGTCCAGGCCTTCTCTTTGGGTATAACCCTTGGCTACAAGTCTAGCTTTAAAAGTTTCGACTTCGCCTCCAGCTCCTCTTTTCTTCTTGTAAACCCACTTGCATCCTATCGGATGATAGTCATCAGGTGCGTCTACATATTCCCAGACTTTGTTCTTTTTCATGGAATCCATTTCTGAATCCATGTCGGCCGACCATCGTTTCCGTTGCGGACTAGCCATTGCCTGTTTATAGGTTAATGGATCGTCTTCAATACCGTCACCAACGGCCATATTGATTTCACCATCCAAGCCATAACGAGCTGGTTTTGTTGAAACCCTTCCACTACGACGAGGAGCGGTGATCTTCTGAACAGGAACTTTGGTAGTAATTCTCTCAGTTGGTTCGACTGAGGGAGTGGGATTTGTTGGAATTATATTTATCCAGGATCTTAGATCTACTCACAAGTATGTTGATTTAACAACCTAATATTGAACTTCTAAAACGATGAACTAAACACATAAAAGTTAAGAATAACTTACAGTGATGGCAGCGGAATTAATGTCTCCTTCCACTCAGATCTCTAACCCTTGATTCCTGTCTGTAGCAGAGTATAATCAAGATCTGAGCCCGAAAGTTCTTCAGTTGGATGTGATCCTTCACAGTCTTCCAAACTATAATGAGGTACTGAGTGATGTGTGTGGGCACTTCTCTCTCACTAGGAATTTCGAAATTCTCTCTTGTTTTTCTCTCTTGATTTCGTGTGACACAATGCAAAGCAAAAGCTTGTCAAAAGCACTCTGAGAGTAGAGAGAGGGGGCGGCTATAAATAGGAAAAGGGAAGAACATAACTTTCCAAATAAACAGTTTCCTCTTTTACTGTGTAATTGAATAACTGCCTTATTTAGTGTGATCCACCACTTTCCTATTTAGGCTAGGCTTTGATTAGCAATTATATCGCAATTTAAATTGAAAATAATAATTGGGAAACATGCAAAGGGTGGCCGGCCATGGTGTGAATGGGCCTCACTGGAATTTTGCAGTTTCCTCAATTTTATTTATATTTCTCCAAAAATGCCATTTTTCCAATTCTAATCTTTTAAATGCCAAAACTAATTATTTAATAACTAAAATAGATTATTAAATAATATTGCCATTTAAAATAATTATTAATTAGACATGCAAAGTCTCTTAATTAATAATTAAACCTAGAAACCCTCCTATTTACAATTTCATCCTTAAACCGTGAGAATTCACAAATTAGACATAGTCTAACTTTTAGAATTATAATTGATTAATCATAAATCAATTACAGAGTCTTACAAACAGTATAGTCTCAACTAGAATGGGGACCATGGATCTATGTGCTGAGCTTCCAATAAGTTGAACCGATTTACCAAGTAAATCCCTAACTTATTAATTCCTCGTTGAATCCACTCTTAGAACTTGGAATTGCACTCTCAGACTTATATAGAGCATATCATATGTTTCACGATATCAATATGCTATCTCATTTAACCATTGTTATAATCTTAATGTGATTTAGAGATCCTCTATATAGATGATTTACATCGAGATGGGACCAATTTACCGTTTACACCCCTCAATGTATTTTGCCCCTTTGAACACTTAGTTACCTGTAAATGATGTTTTAGTGATCTGATATACAGTCACTGAAACAAGAGCTCGTCCATTTACTTCTATTTAACTAAGCTCAAAGGGAATCATCACTTTACTTATATACACCACTAGAAGCTATAGATTTCCATATTTATGTTCAGCACTCCCACTCAGTTATGCTATCATGTTCCCAAAATATATGTATTATCCTGACCCAAAGGTAGGCTTAACTAATAAATCAAAGAACAAGAATAGCACTCCTGAGATTGAGCCTAAGCATATCAGGATTTAGATTCTCTTAATCTAAGATCAACTTCTGACATTGACTTGGAAAGATACAATGGTAAGTTTACAATATCTTTGACCAAGTTCAATATCGGTCCAGACCAATGCATACTCCATACATTCGAAACCAGTATACTTTGCCAATGTTCTGGAAAGAACATAACACTTACTCCAAGTGTAAGTATACTTCATCGCTGATTATCACATCAGTGTAAATCCAAAACACTAATGAACAGGGACCAAATCTTTTGAACCATATAATCACAATCACATTCCACTGTATTGACAATACTGTAATTGTGAATAACTATATGTTCTGGACTTAACTGATTTTGTGCATATATCAAGTATATATATATTAAACCATAAACATGTAACATACATGTAATCATAATTCACTTCAAAATTCTAAATTGATAACTAATCAGATTGTAATGGGTTTTATTTAGGGCATAAAACCCAACAGGATTGTCCTCTTCACGAGTGGAAGAGGACGGAACATTGGAAGGACTTATATCTGAAAGCATTTCCTCCAACACTACTTTACTTTGTGATTTGAAATTCTTAATATAGTCATCTTCAAGGAAAGTGGCGTTTGTTGAAACAAACACTTTATCATCCTTGCGACTATAGAATAGTCCACCCCTAGTCTCTTTAGAATTTCTGACAAACATGCAAACTTCACTTCGTGACTCAAGTTTGCCGTCTTTCTTTCTTAAGACATGAGCAGGGCACCCCCAGATTCTGTAATGGCGTAAACTAGGTGTACGACCAATCCATAGTTCTAAAGGTGTCTTAGGGATTGATTTAGATGGAACAACATTTAAAATGTCGGTTGCCATCTGAATTGCATATCCCCAGAAGGACGTAGGTAGAGTTGAAAAACTAAGTATGGACCTAACCATTTCCAAAAGCGTGCGATTCCGTCTTTCTACAACTCCATTTTGATGTGGAGTGCTAGGGGCGGTTAATTGGGATTCAATTCCAAGTTCAATTAAATGATCTTTGAACTGCATATCCATATATTCTCCACCCCTATCAGTTCGCAAGATCTTTAATGATTTACCTAATTTGTTTTGAGCCAATGCGTCAAATTCCTGAAACTTTGCAAATGTTTAGTCCATATCTAGAGTAATCGTCAATGAAAGTGACAAAGTACTCATAACCACCTCGGGCTTTTACATTCAAAGGTCCGCGGACATCGGAATGCACTAACCCTAGGGGTTGTTTGGAACGCTCTCCCTTTGCAGAGAAAGAACTTTTAGTCATTTTTCCTTCTAGGCAGGACTCGCATACTGGCAGTTCACCTAAGACGACATTTTTCAATGGACCATCTTTGGTTAGCCTATTGAGTCTATCAAAGCCTATATGACCTAAACGTAAATGCCATAGATATGTTTCATTATCATCATCGATCTTTTGCTTTTTGTGGTTTCTAGGTTTAGCTACTTTAAAAAGTTCGTTATGTAGGGAAAATGGTGTTTCTGGTCTAAGAACATAAAGCCCATGTTCCATGGATGCAACACAAATATGAATGTTATTTCGAGAAATGGTAGAACCAGAACTCGAAAAATCTAATTTGTATTGTTGCAATTGTAAGCATAAAACAGAAACCAAGTTTCTATTGAAATTTGGAATGTATAAGAGATTGTCTAATTCCAAAATTCTGTTTTGAAACTTGAGTTTGGCTTTTCCTCTAGCTCTAACCGAAACCATTTCACCATTACCAACGTTAAGTTTCAACTCTCCGGATTTCAAATAATTCCAATTCTCAAGCAATTGTAATGAACAACTTACATGGTTTGTAGACCCATAATCAAGAATCCAAATGGATTTATCATTCTCTAACACACATGATTCGAAGACTAAAGCATTACTGCTTATTCGTTTGTGATTTGTTGTTCTTGATGGTACAATTTGTTGTGAAGTATATCTTGAGGAAGTGAAATCACTTTCTCTTATCTTCTCAACTAAGCTCGAAATAGTAGGATTTATGGAGGTATGAACTATTTGCTCTTCAGAGTGAACAATTCCCAGCTTACCTGCTTTCTGGAATTTAATGTCCATCATGAGCATATGTGAAGTATTACTCTGGCACGGAGTTTATAACTTCAAGTTCAATTGCTAAGATATTAACTAGGAGTGGAATGGGATGAGGGTTATTGGCACTACAACACATCAATAAAACAGAAGTAAGGTTTTGGTTCAAATTCATACACAAGTTCAGAAAATAACAAATAATCACATATGTTATAAAAATACTAAATCTAACATAGTTTATTTTCCAAGGTTTTCAACATAATGAAATACAGTGTCCCGGTAGGCGAGAGTCAAAGATAACATTAGTTGAATAGAGTAGTCAGCTCATCTAAAATAAAACCATTTTAGCAACCTTTTATTCGATCAAAATGAGAATCCAACGTTGTCCCAGGCGAGAGTCAAGGTTATTCTCATTTTATGAGATTCCACCATTGTTTCATATTTTATGAGTTTATCTCTAAGTAGTCACCGTAGGGGAGAGTCTAATAGAGACGAAAACTCACACAGCACTTATCAAATGAGATCTTACGGTGTTAAAAGTGTTCAACGAATAACCATCAATAGGGGGACGAAGTCTAGCGTCTCGAGGTTATATTGAAAAAATTTAACTTTTGTAAGACCAACAATGGAGATCGAATATCTTTTGATTAAAGCTCATTATTTAAAAAAATATGTATTTTATTTAATCATCTGTTCCATATTATAATAATGAAAAATTACAAATTAAAGTTGGTTTAAATAAAAAAAAATCAACTTTAATTAAATTTCAATTATTATTTAAATTCGAAAAATAAATTCGAATAAAAATAGAACAAATTTGAAAATATCTTGTTTAAGTTGTTTTAGAAGAATCTAAAAAATCAACTTAAATATCTTTCAAATTAGATTTAATTAAATTAAAATTAAGTTGTAACCACTTAATTTGAAAATATTCCATTTTAAGTTGATATTTGAAAAAATATCAGCTTAAAAAATATCTAAAGAATCTTAATAACCAATGCCTAAAATTTCTCAACTTAATTTTGAAATTTTAAATCCAAAAGATATTCAGATTTAAGCTGGTTAGTTATAGATAACTAAATATCAACTTAAATAGGAATATTTAATGAAAAATTTAAATTAAGCTTCAGAAAGAATCTAGATGGTTATAATTCTATATTTAATTAAATACAAGAAAATACATATAGTTTAGCTTAGAATATAAAATTCTTTAAACTATGGTTTTCTTAAATTAATTTCAAAATAAATGAAATTAATTATGTTGCTAATCAATTTTATTAGGTTAAACTAATTTAATTAACCTAGTACAGTTATTCAAATCAGGCAAATGGGCCTTCACAATTGTGGTGGTTCATGTGAGGGGGTGCTGGGTTCAGTATGTCGTACCCACTTCTATGGCTCCCAACTCTCACACAAGGCCCAAAAGAGAGGAATTTAACCTTAAAATGAACAACTGTTATTAATTGAATAGGCCCAAAACTAAATGGGCATAAATAAAATCTATCAAGAACTATGATATTTTATTTAGCAACAACAACATATATGCATCTATAAGAAAATTAAACACATAGGCTCACACAGGCACACAATTTGGATGGATCCTATCATGTTGCTAGGTCATACACAGATGAAAGAAGATTGTAAATATACCTGTTATAAATTATTTACTTGACCAAGGGAGCCATGAGTTAAAATCAGATCATTGGATCTGTCAACAAGTTAACCATGGCTATTTGCAATCAAGCAATAATAGGTTTTAAAAACTTACAAACAAGCTAAAACACATACTCGTGCAATAAGGTTAGCTGGATAGTTGGATGTAGGATTTATTTAATTTTAAATAAATAACTTCGAAAAAAATTAATTAAATAAATAAAAAAAATTATTTTCGAAAAAATAATAAAATAAAATTTAAATATTTTCGAAATTAATAAAATAATATTTAAAATTAAACCTACAATAAATTAATAAAATAATATTTAAAATTAAACCTACAATTTTGAAAAATTAGGTTTCAACCAACCTAAATATCATTTCAAAATTTGCTAACTACTTTTAAAAATTTAATGTTATTTTATAAATAAAAATTAAATAAAAAATAAAAAGATAAATAAATATCTTTTTCAGATTTTATGATTTAATTTAAATAAATAAAATAACAAAATTTAAAAGTTAGCAAAATATCTTACATCTATTTAAAATTACATGATTATAGTTATCTTATTTTAAATTTAAATAAGGTCAAATTAAAAAAAAAAAAATAATTTAAAAAATATAATATCTGACCTTAAATTTAAAAATAAGATAAGATATAATCAAATTTAAAAATAAGATAGATAATTAAGCAAAAAGATAGATATTTACTATTTTCAAATTCAAATTACACTAATATCATGAATTAAATTAAAAAAATATTAATTAATTTAATTATGATAATTAGAATTGAATTAGGAATAATAAATGTATAAATACAGAACTACACAAAAAATCGGAAGTTAAATCCATGAAATAGCATGAAAAATCGAAGAAAAACGAAAAAATGCGAGCTGTACGGACGGTATGCTGTGCATACACGTCCACGCGCGCAAGGAAGTGCACAGCCGAGTTTTCTCGGTGCAGGGAGGGTTCCAGCATGATTTCCGCGCGGGGAACCCTGTTGCACGATTCCTGATTTTTTCCGAAACTTCAAAAAATCATAACTAATTCAAATTAAATCGAAATTGAGTTCTGTAAAAAAGTAAATTGCTTAATTTTTTCCATACTATCCAATAAAAATAATTCCAGAAACAGATATTCAATTATTTTTCACTAAAAATTCACAAACATCAATCAATCATCATATAACACTCAATACAACATGATACCATCCAAAACATCAAACAATCGTTTTAAGTCCAAATTTCTTGCAAGAAGATCAATTACCATGGCTCTGAGGCCAGTTGTTGGAAATTATTTTACCAGGATCTTAGATCTACTCACAAGTATGTTGATTAACACCCTAAATGTGAACTTTCTAAAACGATGAAATAAACACATATAAAGTTTAGTAAACCTTACATTGGGTGCAGCGGAATAATATGACTCCTTCCGTTCAGATCTCTAACCCTTGTATCCTTTCTGTCGCAGAGTATTATCAAGATCTGAACCTGGATCTCTTTCTCTGATTCTTTAGTGCTGAAACTCCTTCTTGCTGAAAGTCTTTCTTCACGATCTTCCTCACTATGATTGAGGTATCACTTGCTGTGTGTGGGCACTACTCTAATCACTAAGTATTTCAAAATCTTAAGGAAGAAGCGAGAGAGGGAGTGGGCGGCCAGATAGAGAGAGAGAGGCTCAGGTTTTTCTGAATGAAAAGTATAATTTTCTTGAAGCCTTCACTATCTATTTATAGCATTCCACTAGGGTTAGGTTTGAATTATTTGGCATTAAAATAATGAAAATATCAGAGGATGATTCCTATAAAAGTGGCCGGCTATGGCAGTGTGGATTTGGGCCTCACTTTTTACAATTTTGCAGTTTTATCACTTTTGCATTTGATTTCCTCAAAAACGCCAATTTTCAAGTTCAACCATTTAAATGCCAATTCTAAATATTTAATAACTATAAATAATTATTAACTAATATTTTCATTTATCATAGTTATTAATTGAACCATACAAAGTATCATAATTAATAAATATGCCCCTAAAACTCTTTCTTTACAATTTCGCCCTTACTTAGTGAAAAATTCACAAATAGACATAGTCTAATTTGAGAATTATAATTGATTAATCAAAACCAATTATATGAGTCTTACAAGCAATATTATCTCAACTAGTGGGGGGACCATGGGTCTATATAACCGAGCTTCCAATAAGCAGATCAAGAATTTATAACCTAAATTCACTGACTTATTAATTCTTCGTTGAATCCACGCATAGAACTTAATATTGCACTCTCAGTATATAGAATGCTCTATATGTTCCACCATATAGACACATCATTAGTTAACCATTGTTATAATCCTAATTTGATCAATGATCCTCTATATGAATGATCTACACTGTAAAGGGATTAGATTACCGTTACACCCTACTATGTATTTTTATCCTTAAAACACTTGACCCCGTTTAAATGATATTTAAGCTTATGTGAAATGAGTACTCCACCATTTATTTTCGTTTGGTCAAGCTCGAAGGAGATCATCCTTTGCTTACTATTCGCCAGATAGAAGCTATAGATTCCATGTTTATGTTAGCGCTCCCACTCAATTGCACTACCGTGTTCCCAAAATGTACGTATCACCCTGACCTAAAAGTAGGCGTAACTAACAAATCAAAGAACACGAATAGCCTCCTTAGATTGAGCCTAATCATAACAGGATTAAGATCATTTGATCTAGGATCAACTAGGCGATATTGACTTGAATAGATATTACGGTAAGTTTAATAAATCTAAATCAAAGTTCAATATCGGTCCCTTCCGATGCATACTCCATGCATCCAACCTGAGCTTTACTTTAACCAATGTTCTGGAAAGAACATAGCATTTCTCCAAATGCAAGTAAACTCTTGTTGTAGATTATCATATCAGTAAAACCCTGTGTCAGATAAATCTAGGAAACTTTATTCACATAGTCATGTTTACTTTCCAAAGTGTTGACAACACAATAAACAAGATCAAGTATGTGAAAAGGGTTTCAAATGAATTTATAAATCAAAAAGACAAGCAATTGATAAGGTGAACCAAAACATACACAAATGATTGAAAAATACTTCTATTTCTATATCGATGTTGAATAAAATAGATTACATTGAAATGGAGTTTTATTTAGGGCATAAAACCCAACACATTTATCTCTGTTTTGCCAAGCTCGAAGGATATCATCGTTTCACTTCTAAATTCATATAGAAGTTATAGATTCCATATTTATGGTAGCGCTCCCACTCAATTATACTATCATGTTCCCAAAATGTACGTATCACCCTGACCCAAAAGTAGGCTTAACTAACAAATCAAAGAACATGTATAGTACTCTTGAGATCGAACCTAACCATATCAGGATTAAGGTCATTTGATCTAGGATCAACAGGTGATATTGAATTGAATAGATATTACGGTAAGTTTTAATATATCTAATCAAAGTTCAATATCGGTCCCTTCCGATGTATACTCCATACATCCGATACTGGTAAACTTTGCCAGTGTCCTGGAAAGAACATAACACTTTTCCAAGGTGTAAGAATACCTATCACTGATTATACCATGTCAGTCTAAATCCAGTGTTCTGACAAATCAGGGAATAAACTTTTGAACATATAATTAAGATTATATTCCACTGTGCTGACAACACTATAATCTTTAACAAACTTATATGTTTTGGACTTAAAAAAATTCATACATTATATACATATAATCATGAAATAAATCATGTGAACCATGCAACATAAAATGTTATTTCTGATCTTTATTAATAAGTAAATCTGATTATATTGAAATGGATTTTATTTAGGGCACAAAACCCAACAGAATTCTAATCCCTTAAGCAGAAGAGAAACGCTGCCGAACAAGAGGAAGAAGGAGAGGTGGCTAATGAGGCATATGTTCCACAACCATGCGCTCCTGAGGATGAGGGACAACCACAAACTTATGCTGAGGAGTTTATTTCCCTCAACGACCAAGGTCTCCTGTACAATTTCGATGACCATGCGGCACTTAATCAGCAAGTACATCTCTGCTCTGACAACATCGACAACATTGTGGCCCGAGCGTATTTGTATGAGCATGTTGGTAAAATCAAAGTTCACTGCACGGACTACGATGATTCACATGCCCGGATTCTGGTTTCGAAAATGCTACAAGAGGACGCTGAAATCCCAATCCCAATTGAAGGGTACAGATATGTTAGGGACGTATCACAGATGTTCCTTCCTTGGCCTAAATACTTAATTCTAACAACCGAGGTAACTTCTCTTATAAATTAATTATTAATGATTAGTGGAGTTTGAATATCTTCAATATTCAACCATAGTGAAGTAGGTTCTGCGAATATATGTGCTGCAATGGAATGGATGAACAAACTACTGTTATATATGTGTTATTTGTCGTTATACAGGCATGTTTAAAATTTTTGGGGGCATTTAATTACAACCGTTATGCTGCCAAAATTTCGGTAGAATTTGGATAAAATTTGATATATTATGTTCTGTTTTGTTTAGGGTCCACTCGCTCAACCGCCTTCAAGACGTGAAGCGTCGAAGGGGAAAGCTCTGATGCTTTCTCCACAAGGTGGTGGTGCACGGGAAGATGAATTGTTCTCGGAAAAGAAGATGGACTTGATCCCTAAATCGCTAAAATGGATGGTTGTTGAATTCCTAAACCTCAAAGATAAACGTGATATAATCACAATTCCTGTACCCCGAGGATTCATAGCACCGCGTACCCAGATCACGTTATCTAGAGAGGATTTGTAGCAGGTTGCTACGTGTGACTACATCGGCAACCAGGGAATGATGTTTGGAATGATGTATACTCTTCTTTAATCTAATTAACTTTATATATCAAATTCTAGTCAAATTATTATAAGACACTAATACTTAACAATCTTTTTGGCAGGCACATTTGGGAGAGCATCAACGGTATGAGAAATTTTTTCAAGTTTTACGACACAGAGCTTCTCGTAGTGACTGGGAAAACCGATGAAGAGAAGAGTCAGTCTTTTGACAATGCAGCAAGACGATTGGCTGATTGGTTATCATTGATGAATAACAACCACCAAATGTTCTTTATGTTGGAAATTATTTTACCAGGATCTTAGATCTACTCACAAGTATGTTGATTAACACCCTAAATATGAACTTCTAAAACGATTATAAATTAAACACATATAAAGTATGAGAAACCTTACATTGGGTGCAGCGGAATATAATGTCTCCTTCCGTTCAGATCTCTAACCCTTGTATCCTTTCTGTCGCAGAGTATTATCAAGATCTGAACCTGGATCTCTTTCTCTCCTTCCTTTAATGTTGAATCTCCTTCTTGTAGAATGTCTTTCTTCACGATCTTCCTCACTATGATTGAGGTATCACTTGCTGTGTGTGGGCACTACTCTATCACTAAGAGGTTCGAAATTATTCAAGGAAGAAGAAGAGAGTGAAGGTGGCGGCTAGGTATAGAGAGAGAAGGCTCAGGTTTTTCTCTGAAGGAAATAAGATGTGAAAGTCGTATATTTCCTGAAGCCTTCACTATCTATTTATAGTATTCCACATAGGGTTAGGTTTGAATTATTTGGCATTAAAATAATGAAAATATCAGATGATAATTCCTATAAAAGTGGTCGGCCAAGGCTTTATGGATTTGGGCCTCACTTTTGCAATTTTGCTGTTCTATCATTTCTGAATCTCATTTTCTCAAAAACGCCAATTTTCAAATTCAACCATTTAAATGCCAATTCTAACTATTTAATAACTATAAATAATTATTAAATAATATTGTCATTTATCGTATTTACTAATTGAACCATACAAAGTATCTTAATTAACAAATATGCCCTAAAAACTCTTTCTTTACAATTTCGCCCTTACTTAGTGAAAAATTCACAAATAGACATAGTCTAATTTGAGAATTATAATTGATTAATCAAAACCAATTAAATGAGTCTTACAAGTAATATTGTCTCAACTAGTGGGGGGACCATGGGTCTATATAACCGAGCTTCCAATAAGCAGATCAAGAATTTATAACCTAAATTCACTGATTTATTAATTCTTCGTTGAATCCACGCATAGAACTTAGAATTGCACTCTCACTATATAGAACGCTCTATATGTTCCACCATACAGACACGTCATTAGTTATCTATTGTTATAATCCTAATTTGATCAATGATCCTCTATATGAATGATCTACATTGTAAATGGATTAGATTACTGTAACACCCTACAATGTATTTTATCCTTAAAACACTTAACCCCGTATAAATGATATTCCAGCTATGTGAAATGAGTACTCCACCATTTATTTTCGTTTGGTCAAGCTCGAAGGAAATCATCCTTTACTTTCTATTCGCTAGATAGAAGCTATAGATTCCATATTTATGTTAGCGCTCCCACTCAATTGCACTACTGTGTTCCCAAAATGTACGTATCACCCTGACCCAAAAGTAGGCTTAACTAACAAATCAAAGAACACGAATAACACTCTTGAGATTGAGCCTAATCATATCAGGATTTAGATCATATGATCTAGTATCAACTAGGCGATATTGACTTGAATAGATATTACCCTAATGGTGTCGACCATACTTGACTTGCAAATTATGAAACAATGGTGGGAGATCATAAGATAGAATTGCCTTGACTCTCGCCTAAACGGGACAACGCTGAATTCCAATCTTGATCGAATAAAAGGTTGCTAGAATGTTTAACATTTTAGATGAGCTGACAACTCTATTCAATGGATGGTAGCTTTGACTCTCGCCTAAACGGGACACTGATATCAGTTTGTTGAAAACCTTGGAAATTATTTAGGATTATATGTTTTAGTATTTTCACTTGTCATTCCTACTTGCTATATGCTTATAATTTCTGAATTATGTATAAATTTATATTGAACCATGTTATTTTCTGTTATTAAGTTGTAGTTTAATTTGGAATCTTCATTGTTGGTCTAACTTGGCTTGTTTATCTAATGAGATAAATCCCTAGTGGATTTTCACCATTAGACATACATAATAGTGTTAGATCTTGAAAGATAAATATTGTATATGCGACATCTAGCTGTTCATCAATTGATGACACCTTAGACTAGTATTTTTACGATATGAAACAAGAAGATTGTATAAATAAGATTACTTTGACATTCGCTAATCGAAGCATTGTTGGATTCTTATTTATAAACGAAATTATCCTAATTCCTCTTAGCTTATTCATTTCGAATCAGCTTCAAAACATATCATTGGATGAATGGTCTATAAATCATTTCATGTCATTCTATATTTTCTCTTAAGAAATTAAATGACACATATGATTATAATCCCGAAATTTTATTCCCAATTGATATAAATCCTCAATCTTAGAAATCTCCTACTTGTATGGGCAAATCAGACTTAGAGTTAAATTAGTAGTGGTGGTCCAAGATAGAATTACTCATTATATTTGGTATAAATTTAAAGTCTTTGACTTTAATTTTAGATTCCAAACAGAAATTTTCTTATATTTCTAATTCCAGAATACAATACAGTTGCACTTTCTCAAGTGTTTAATATCCATCTTTTATTAATGGATTCAAACTGTATGGAATATGAGTTAGGTATTCTGTGACCAGGATCCACTTGCAGTATTCTATGAACTCGTTGATGTAACTATACCTAAGTCATCAAAAGACACTACCACATTTTTTTTAATCTATGGCATTTGTATCTTGTTCATAGTGGATTTGACAAGATCAATCTCTGCAAAGAATTAATATGCCTATATCCACTGAAAGTAGTTCATCTCATTCGCAGATGGATGTACATTCAGGGGTGGATATGAGTTTTTCATTGTATTCTTAAAATGATAACTCTAGATTATACCTTTTAGCAAGAAATTTGAAATGTTTGAAAAATTTCATTAATTTCTAGCAATGGTTAAAACCATTAAGGTAAGTGGTTAAAGATCTTGCGAACTGATAGGGCTGGAGAAATAGTTAGTAAATATGCAGTTCAAAGATCATTAAATTGATTTTTGAATTATATCCAAACTTACCTCCCCAGAAATTTCGAGTTGCATATTGATGATTAGTTACTAGTCGTTGCCTAATTCCTTCTATGGTAATACAATTTCAGAATGATGTAATGGTTGTATACTTAAATGTAAATCATTACTAGATTCATGGATGACCTAATCAAAATCTTAAGAAAAGCTAGAACTGTTAACCATGGTTTGTTAGCTATTCGAAGTGATTAGGGGTTGACCATCCCATAGTCAATAGATAAGAAAGTGTTTGTTCAAACAAATACTACTTTTCTAAGATAATGACTAAGTCTGAAAAACAAGTAGCAAATAAAGGAGATATTTTTCTTGATTCCAAAAGTGTTCTATCATCTTATATAACATATGATGATCCTACTACCTCTGTTGTCTTGTCACAACCGAAGAGATCAATACCATTTAGTTTTCTTCGACATAATTCACGGTACCTTGTCGTAGTGGGAGAGTTTCTATGAACTCACCTTCTTATGACTTGGGAGATACTAATGATTAAAATCCATTGTGAGTTTAAACAAGTAATGGATTGTCAAGAGAAGAAACTAAGTAGAAAAGCCAATAGAACTATGGTTTAATCCATTCACATGGAATAACCTAAAGTTTTCTATTACAAGGACATAAAAGGAAATTTTGTTTATAAGTCTATTCAATGGACTTAACAAACTTCCTGTTCCTAGTATTATAGGTTTGAGTTTATCTAAACCTATGGCTTGTGGTATACCTGGTAATTACTTACTCTAATGCAAGCAACTTACTTTAGTAAGATGCTGAAGCATTTTCTTTCTAATGGCAATCTATAGAAGCTTCACAACTTCTTAGACATAGATTTTATTTATCTAAGGAAAAGTCTCAACTATTCCGGAAAAGATAAAGCCAAGAATTTCTTAAATCAACAAGGAGAGGTCTTAGATATGCTTTTGTATGCCTTAGACCAGACACATGGTGTTGAGTGGGAGTAATGAGTAGGTATCAGATTAATCCAGGAGAAGAACATTGGAAGACAATCAAGTAAATCTTAAGATTAAGAAGAGGAACTATATGTTAGTCTATAAGGGTGTGTTTAAAACTCTTAGACTACACCATATCAGATTTCGAAATTTGCCTTTGTGCTAGTAAATTTTTCTGATAAGATGGTAGTTACTCTGGGGGTGGAATAGTGATTTTGGAGAAGTGTAAAAACCCATCTGAAGTCTATATGTCTACCAGAAAGGACTGAATGTTAAAGTTGCAGGAAAGGTACTTATTCAGTCTAAGGAAAGTTCTATACATTTTTGGCATCATTCCAAATTGCCTTAACTACTAGTGTTAATTTCCTGATTAACCAAAAGTAGTTGCCAAAGGTGTAGAATCCAGTATCCCAAGAGAGTAGACATATAGAGAGGAATTTCACATTATCAATGATTTTGTGATTAAGGAAGAGTAATGGTGGAGAAAAGGTTGTGGTTAATTCAACCTTTCAGATCCTATTACAAGGAGTTTACTACTACTACACTTGATTTGTATATCGAGGTGTTGAGATTATTTGAAACGCACTTTTTGTTTTATATTAGTGCAAGTGGGAGTTTGTTGGGTTTTATGCCCTAAATAAAACGCATTTCAATATAATCAGATTTACTTATTAATATAGATCAGAAGTAACATTTAATGTTGCATGGTTCACATGATTTATTTCATGATTATATGTACATAATGTATAAATTCATTTGAAACCCTTTTCACATACTTGATCCTGTTTATTGTGCCGTCAACACATTGGAAAGTAAACATGACTATGTGAATAAAGTTTCCTAGATTTATCAGACATAGGGTTTTACTGATATGATAATCTACAACAGAGTTTACTTGCATTTGGAGAAATCCTATGTTCTTTTCAGAGCATTGGTTAAAGTAAAGCTCAGGTTGGATGCATGGAGTATGCATCGGAAGGGACCGATATTGAACTTTGACTTAGATTTATTAAACTTACCGTAATATCTATTCAAGTCAATATCGCTTAGTTGATCCTAGATCAAATATTCTTAATCCTGTTATGATTAGGCTCAATCTTGAAAGGCTATTCGTGTTCTTTGATTTGTTAGTTAAGCCTACTTTTAGGTCAGGGTGATACGTACATTTTGGGAACACGGTAGTGCAATTGAGTGGGAGTGCTATCATAAACATGGAATCTATAGCTTCTATCTGGCGAATAGTAAGCAAAGGATGATCTCCTTCGAGCTTGACCAAACGAACATAAATGGTGGAGTACTCATTTCACATAAGCTGAAATATCATTTATACGGGGTCAAGTGTTTTAAGGAATAAATACATTGTAGGGTATAAAGGTAATTTAATCCCTTTACAGTGTAGATCATTCATATAGAGGATCAGTGATCAAATTAGGATTATAACAATGGATAAATAATGATGTGTCTATATGGTGGAACATATAGAGCATTCTATATAACTGAGAGTGCAATTCTAAGTTCTATGCGTGGATTCAACGAAGAATTAATAAGTTAGTGAATTTTAGTAATAAATTCTTGATCTACTTATTGGAAGCTCGGTTATATAGACCCATGGTCCCCGCACTAGTTGAGATAATATTGCTTGTAAGACTCATATAATTGGTTTTGATTAATCAATTATAATTCTCAAATTAGACTATGTCTATTTGTGAATTTTTCACTAAGTAAGGGCGAAATTGTAAAGAAAGAGCTTTAGGGGCATATTTGTTAATTATGATACTTTGTATGGTTCAATTAATAAATATGATAAATGACAATATTATTTAATAATTATTTATAGTTATTAAATAGTTAGAATTGGCATTTAAATGGTTGAATTTGAAAATTGGCGTTTTTGAGAAAATTAGATGCAGAAAAGGTAAAACTGCAAAATTGCAAAAAAGTGAGGCCCAAATCCACTAAGCATGGCCAGCCACTTTTGTAGGAAATTTAAACTGATATTTTCATTATTTTAATGCCAAATAATTCAAACCTAACCCTAGTGGAATGCTATAAATAGATAGTGAAGGCTTCAGGAAAATTACACTTAAATTTTCTACTTTTTCATTCAGAAAAACCTGAGCCTTCTCTCACCCTATCTTTGGCCGAACCCACTTTCTCTTTCTTCTTCCTTCAATTTCGAAAATCTTAGAGTGAGAGTAGTGCCCACACACAGCAAGTGATACCTCAATCATAGTGAGGAAGATCGTGAAGAAAGACTTTCAGCAAGAAGGAGGTTTCAGCATCAAAGATTCAAAGAAAGAGATTCAGGTTCAGATATTGATAATGCTCTCCAACAGAAAGGAATCAAGGGCTAGATATCTGAACGGAAGGAGTCATTATGTTCCGCTGCACCCAATGTAAGGTTTCCTAAACTTTATATGTGTTTATTTCATCGTTTTTGAAAGTTCATATTTAGGGTGTTAATAAGCATACTTGTGAGTAGATCTAAGATCCTGGTAAAATCAATTCCAACACATACTCCATGCACCCAACCTGAGCTTTACTTTAACCAATGCTCTGGGAAGAACATAGCATTTCTCCAAATGCAAGTAAACTCTGTTGTAGATAGTCATATCAGTAAAACCCTGTGTCTGATAAATCTAGGAATCTTTATTCACATAGTCATGTTTACTTTCCACTGTGTTGACAACACAATAAACAGGATCAAGTATGTGAAAAGGGTTTCAGATGAATTTATAAATCAAACAGACAAGCAATTGATAACATGAACCAAAACATACACAAATGAATGAAAAATACTTCTGTTTCTTTATTGATGTTGAATAAAATGGATTACATTGAAATGGAGTTTTATATAGGGCATAAAACCCAACACTTTATTCCTTGGAATATCGGGTAAACTCTATTTAATTCTTTAGTGCTAATTGTTCATTTCTATATTATGACTTCAAATTATTTTTATACTATCTTACTTATATTCCAATATAATTTTCTAGTGCGCATTTGACGCTAGAGGTGGTTACGCCAAAGAAAATTATCCATTTAGACCCTGTACGTGGCCGCCCAATTCCTGAAGAAATTACTCAAATGATCGGAAGGTAATAATTTAATGAATTCTTATGTAACAAATTTAAATTAACTAATGAATTGAAATGCTAATATAATTTTTCAAAACAGTGCATTCAGATATATAGGGGACACACATGAGTATCTTGGCCCGTGGCAAGGAATTTCACAAGCAAATTGTCCAAGACAACCTAAAAGCCAAGAATGTGGTTTTTATGTTTTGAAATATATGACTGACATCGTCGCACGTGTAAACCCCAACCGTTACATACAAGATCAAAAAGCTGTAAGTTTTAATTATTGATTATAGTATTTATTATAATAACAAATATATAATATACATATATATCAACCAATATAAATTTTTAATTTTTTTAACAGTTTGGGGGTAAGAAGCAATACGATCCAAAAACTGAATTGTTACCATTACAGCGAAAGTGGATAGAACGAATAATGGCGCTGATTCACGATGACGATTGAGGTTGAAAGGCCCAAGAATTTTTCTTCATTATGTAATTTTTTTAGATTAACTTGTAGTTAGATTTATTAACTTATTAATATTTTCGACTAATTTTACATTAGTGTTTGCGTAATATTTAATTACTTTTATGAAATGAAATTATGTATTTTAGCCAATTTTAAAATTAATTTAAATAATATTTAATTTACATTTTAAAAAATAGATATGTAATTTAAATTAAATAAAATAATATATAAATTAATAAATATATAATTAAAATAAATTATATAATTAAATTTAAAAAAAATTAAAAACTACTCATTTTTGGCGTCGGTTCCTACGCCACATATGTCGTCGGTTATTTGCTAGGAACTGACGTCATATATACCCCTATGGCGTCGGTTCCTAGTTAATAACCGACACCATAGGGGTATATATGGCGTCGGTTCCTCAAAACCCTTTAGCGTCGCTCTGATCAGCGTCGGTAGCGAATTTTGCCAAAACCAACGCTGAAAGGGCTTAAAAACCGCCTCTAAAGGAGATTTTTGTAGTAGTGACAATAGATTGAACATACATGTAAATCTACAATATTTATAACTAATTAGAATTATAATTATATTTTGTTCAATCAGCTTCATCTTAATATATTCAAGCAACAAAATTTATACAATCTAAGAGCTCAAAAAAAACCTTAATAACACATTATATACAAACAGCTCAAAAAACTAAAAAAAAATATAATTGCTTAAACCATAATACATTTATTTTTTGCAACTTTTTCCTATTCTATCTTTAACATCTTGCTGAATTTTATGACAGCTAATTATGATAGTTTGCACATATTAAAACCAAAAGGCTTTATTTAAAATTATCTATATGTGATACACCAAGACAACTATAGAAATAGTATAAACTTACCTTTGAAAATTTAAAAATTTTCACTCTATCAATCTATCTCAAAATAGTGTTCAAATTAGCATCTCCAACCAAGGTACTTTTTAATCTAACCAAGTCATGATGAAATAACAGTTAAAGTAAAAATGCTCCACGGATCCAGCCTAAAAGTCACACAATAAACAAGTATTCGTTTGACAGATATTAAATTTCATTAGTCTATATGTTTGCAGCCTCTTTACAACAGCTAATCAAAGTATAAAATAATGCTTTGGAATGGAAAGTCTCTCCCAAACTTGATTAGCCCAATTTATTTTCTTATGAGTAGGAAGAAGAGCCTATAAACATTAAGTATTCAATCATAAAGAAATGTAAGTGATAATTAAGCACACAATATTGACTCGAACGATCACATATTCCTTGACTAAATTTAAAGACTTTTGGCCTTTTGCTTATTATTTATTTTTTTCTTTAATTTCTCTAATTTTTTCTTAATCTCAATAGCATTAGGAATTGTTCTTACATTTTAAATTTATATTCCTATTCTTAGTTGGATAGGAATTCGAAATTAGCTTGAAAAAAGAGAAGAGAAAAGGCATAATTATCTTTTACTTATCATTTACCTCTTCCTCAGGAAGCTTTAAATTTAAAAGACTCCAACTGATTACACTCATTAGTATTGTTGACCTCAGATTTTACTAATCGACAGTGGAGTCATATTTAATGTTGATGTTTGTCACGTGTTACACAGTAAGAACAATAAATTAAATGAACATAGGATTTTATAAAGGTTCGGCGCTCTTAGTTAGCAGGTAATGACTTCCTCCTCTTTTAGTTGTATTGATACCGAGAGATAATACTACTCAGATCACTATAGTGATGGGATCTAAAGTAGCTCTCTAAAGGTTACCATGTAGGAATCATAGTTGGCAAATCTCAAGTATGAGAATAGCCATGGGCGTGTGAGAGAGAGAAATGAGATATTAAACTTAGAGCTAGGGTTTCTAACTTACATTTAATGACTTCAGACTTTGCCTTTTAGGGTTTGAGTAAGGCCATTTATGTATGAGAGCTTAAACCATTCATATCCCTTAATAATAGGTAAAATAAGTTGTTATTTACATATTAAATTAGTAAAATATAAATGACTAAAATGCCCCTTGAAATACATATTTTCCCTCTATTTTTGTGGACTGTTAAGGCCTAATTTGCAGTCTGGCTTGCTCTCGACGTGTGAAACTTTACACCAAAGTCCTGTTAGGCCAATGTCTGGCTAGCCATGCACCTGCAGGACTCATGCTAGTCGACCCTATGATGTCCAAAAGGTGGTCGACCTATGCTAGAATTCTTAAAACTGGTCATATACCGGAATTCTTATATTCAAAATCTAAAATAACATATTCTGAACTACAAGTAGATTGATCCTTCACAAAGAAGATATGTAGGCATCTCGATTAATTAAAGTTACTGAGTTTAGCCGTAATTCTAAATTCACCCAAAATTTCCACAAATTATTTCAATTATTTAGTATCATCGTGATTAGATTCAAAAGGTATTTCTTTTAAACTAAAAGATTGTAATTAAGATATTATTTTTATAATGTTGAATGGATCAAACATAAATTAATAAACTCTTATGCTATAAATTTGGCATAGGTAAAATTGTGTTTTGTATTTATTTTAATATTTTAGATATATAATTTTTACTTAATATAATTTTTGGCACGCCCAGTGGGATCCATTCTCCTTTTCATCTCCAACTATGATGGCTATTCTTGAACTTTAAAATTTTGGTGCTATTTTTGTTTACATTTGTCAGGAAAAATGGCATCGCAAGTCACAGTCTACTTCCACAAACTACCAATGACCTCTTCTTGCCGAGGAGAGAAAAATAATAGTTTCCTAGCGGCATTCTCTATGGACCGAGCACCCATTTCATGTAGGGTACCCAAACCTATGGAGAATGTGAAGAAACCTTCACCAGCTAAAAAGGTTGGAAGAGGAAAAAGTGTGAAGGATGTCCTAAGACTGCGTAAGCCTTGAGCAGCAAGGCTGCAAAAGGCTTCAAAAAGAAGCAAGCTCGAACAATAAAAAGGCCCATTGCAAAGGTTTTTAAGGCAGAAAGGAAGCTAACAACGAATGGTTATCCCATAATTACCCACAAGGAATGGGGCCAAGAGTGTATCCTAATTGGTTCCATCCTGAACTTCTTGTCCACTGTTGCTTCAGTGATGGTTATTTTCGCAAAAGAAATTGAGGTAACACTAACTTCTCAAACTCTGAGAGGTAGGAAGGTAATGGGAGGTAGGAAGGGAACATCAACATCACCCTCACCAAATCCTCTTGAAACACGAGAATGAGTAAAGGATGTGCCGATCAAACCTATGATCGTGATCCATGTCAATCGCCAAAACCAACAGGGGCATCTGTCGAGAACAACGAGCACCCTTTATTACGTTTATGACTAGCTGGGAGGTGTAGGACGCCTTTTGCCTTCTCAAAGAAGGCTAGAAGTGACAATGTAAGGGTTTCCAAAGAAAACCTGAACCCGTTCCTAAAAGAACACGGTGAGTGGTTGTTCCTTTAAGAATACCGACCAATGAGAGTCGCTTCAAATGTTGAATCTAGATCCTATATGAGACTTGGAACTCGATCGAGAGCTCGTGCCATGCATACAATTCTCAGTCAGGAATCAATGAACCCCTTTAGTTAAGGAGGTCAAGAAGAGGGGCGTTGCATATCTGAACAGTCTCTAGAAGACACTCCATTTGTCAAACAGAGCAATGGTGTGTCCGTTGATCTCATTACTCAGTTGGCAATGATAAAAATATACCAATGTTAATAACTAGCGCAATCAGTAATGAAGAGAAGATCCAGGAACTTTAAAGATTATTGGCTGAGAGGGATGAAGAAGTAAACCCGACTCTCAACACAATTATCTCATCAAGCTAACATGAGACAAAAGGAGAGTGAGATTGGGCAACATTCCTCGTCCTCGGCACCGCCCGTAGGCAATACACAATTGTCACCGCTTGGTGCGCAACCACCACTACCCGGTGTTCAACCTCAACAAGATCTAAAGGCTCTTATCATGGAGAGCATTCGAGAATACTAGACTTCAACAAGCATTTTTATTCTGGGTTATCATAAGCCATACCTAGCTTTCTATCACCAAATCATGTTTCTACCAAACTATGTCAGACAAAAGTTTGAAAAGTTTGATGGAATTAGCGGTTCTTCCCATGAGCATTTGGCGTATTTTACTTCTGCATGTGGTAAATCTGCTCAATCAGATGCATTGTTGATTAGACAATTCATGCAATCGCTAAAAGAGGTGGCGTTCACTTGGCACACTCAGCTGCCCTCAGGATCCATAAATACTTTAATAACATGAAAAAGCCTTTTTGGCACAGTTTGTGAGTTCAAATAAGACCATAAGCATCTATGACTTGGTGGAAACAAAGTAACGAGCCAATAAAAATGCGAAGGAATTAATTCATAACAAGATGGAGAAATCTTAACCTCTAATATCCAGAGAGGTTGTCAGAACAAGCGGTTGTTTCAATGTGTGCCAAAAATCTCAACCCTGAGGTGGCAACCTTTGTGGGCACAACAGATCTCAAAACTTTTAATGAGCTTGTTGTCGAGTGAATTTCGCAACACCAAATTATATTATTTGATTAATACAAAAGAGAATTTTCAGAGAAACGACAAGTGCGAGTATTCAACCTGGAACGGCGAGTACTCGACTGGGAGTGTGAGAACACTCAACAAAACTGGAAAATATCAGTAAGACAAAGAATTATAGTGGTTCAGTCAGATTGTGATCTGCTTAGTCCACTGTAGCGAAGGATTCGTAGGTGCCATTTCATGGTGGATCACCCCTTTATATACAAAGCAGGTGTCCAATCGGTTACACAAGGATCACATTCATTGTTAATCCATTATTTACATATTGAATTGCAATAATTAAACCCAAGCAACGTTAACATTAATAAATGAATGACAGTTACTAAGTCCATCAACGTATGCGTCTTCCGCATCTGCGAGTTGACTGTTCATGTTCCGTTGTTGAGCTCGCAGGGTTATCATTACGTTTGGAATGTCTGCGTCCTTAGGTAATCGCCTCTTGTAGACATCGCGCGTCGAGCTGATAGAACCTAGACATGCGAATCTATACCGGTTTATCAAGGCTATTGGGTCGTTAGGACCAAATCGCATCATAGAGAGTTGATCTCTACGCTTTCGCAGAAGTATAGAGAGGATACTCGCATATGTCCCGACACATACGAGTTGGATCCATCCTCTCATCCTGCATAATGCGAGTTACAGTTATGCGATCCGACTTTGGTCGTACTCGCTGGCTTTATCCTGGCGGGGTTCAAACTTCGAGGAGTCTCTCATGGACATTTCAGCTTCCATTGGAAATCTAAAAATACGTGTCCTTTAAATAGGAGTCTTGTCTCGAGTTTCTAGGTGAGAGAAATCTCACTATAACACATGCCCCTAGTTTCGTGATGTGACAGGTGCGGTCACAGAGGAAAACTATTACTCGAGAGACAGGTGAAAGGTTGTCACGAGGAGGTGACCTTTTGGTTGTCCCGTCGAGGGGTTTCGAAAAATGACGGCTGTAATTATTACTTTTTATTGCATTTATGGTGCCACGTCACAAAACTCCTCGGTTTTCGTGTAGGCGTGGACATTGTTGGCCGTTAGATTGGGCGACCTTAGGCATTCTGATTGCCACGTGTCGTAATCCCAATTAATGAGGGATATGGGTATTTAAACCCTTTGATACGAATCAAATCTTCCATTTTTCCCTCTTGTTCTTAACTTCCTCCTTCCCTCCTTTGGTATTTTGAAGCTTTTAGGAATGTATGCTTGTAAGGGGTATGTATGAGTGTTGTGTAAGGATGAATGTTTATGAGGCTATGTGTTTTAGGTAAAAAACCTGGGTAAATTCATAGAATATGACCTGTAAACTGACATAACCACACACGATATACTTGAATAGATACTGTTTCATGTCTTGAATACTCGTGGGTATTCAGATGAACAACTCGAATACTCGCGGGTATTCAGATGAACAATTCGAATACTCGCATATTACCAAGATTTACTTTCTTTTGATTGATAGCTAGATCTTTCAGGATTTTTATACGTCGTGGGTTGAGTTGCGAGGGTATCAATCGCTGTTCCAAATGGTGGGTGTGTCTCAGTATTCTAATGGTCATATATGCGATTATATGCCCCTTGAGATACTGAGATACACCCAGCCATTTGCAATATGCGATGATACTCAAATGATCGTACTCCTTGGCTGATAGGTAGTCTCGGAACGGTGGGAGTATCCCAGTAACTTCAGGGATATGCTTGAAAACGCATGCCCCTTGAGTCACTGAAATTCTCCCAGCCGTTTCTGGAGGTATATCGCTTGGCCCAGGATGCGTGAATTACTCGCCAAAGAAAGTATTATCTCTACTCGCATATTGATGGGGCGGTCAGTATTCGCAAGGATGCTGACCATTCTATCGAGTGCGACTTTACAGTTTAATGCGGGTGAGATCACTTATTTTGCTTTTCACACATCCATCACGCTGAATAGATCTTCTATCTTTCAGATGAGCGACTTTTCGGATAGCCAACAGCTCGGCTCTGGAGGTCGTGCATTCGACGGTGAAGTTGACCAGGAGGAGGACAGCTTTCTCCCAACCTCGCTTTCCGAAGAGGAGGCCGCTCCAATAGAGCTAGGCCCGATGTCTTCTGTGGACATCGAAAGGATGGTGCAGGAACTCGCCGAACCTGGGACCATCGATATTCGAGACAGCGAGTCCACAGTGTCGGCCCGCGACTACCTTATCCACTCGAGGCATGCTCCTGACGTCGAGGTCGAGGAGATGGATGATGAATGGACGACCCCAGTTCGCGAGTCGGGTGAGAACGAAGAGGAGGCGGAAGGGAGTGGGACAGATTCGGTTGACGATACCCAGCTGAATGAGCCCTTCGCGTGTGAGGATCTGATTTCGAGGGTTTCCAAATCAGATTTCACTACCTTTGTGAGGTTAAATTTGCTGCGACTCGCGTTTCAGCGACCTAAACCGTCCCAGAGGGTGCATCTTCCGTTTACTAACCCTGCGATTATTCCCACTGAGGATGTGGTAGTCTCAATACCCATTCTCCGGTGTGGGGTATCGGTCCCCTTCCATCCCTTCATCGCAGCTATTCTCAGGCGATATGATGTATCACCTTTTCAGCTAACTCCAAACAGCTATCGCACTGCCCTAGCCTTCTATGCGATGTACATGGAATATGTTCATAGGGCCCCCTCAGTAGAAGAGTTCAGCTATTTCTACGACATAAAAAGCGTAGGTCTTCATAATGGCTTCTACTGTTTTAGCAAATGGGCGACTTCTGAGATCAATGGAGTAGAAGGAATGGTATCGAACATGGGGGACTGGAAATCGAAGTGGTTTTATGTCTTTAAAGTCCCTGGGATTAGAACTGACTTTAATCGCAGACCTAGTATGTCGCGTATTTTTTAACTTAGACATTTTCTGAATTACTTTTGAGATCTTTTGCTTACTCGCTCTTTCTTGCTCTCGCAGATAGACCCGCCCGACCGCACTTGATGCGACCGGCAGAGAGACACGAAATCCCTGAGCCTTCCGGTACAAGATCGCGACTGGCGATTACTGTGTACAACTGCGAAGTTGCGAGAACACCAGCTAATTCCTGAGAACGCAAGTCTTCAAAGGGAGCCAGTATACAAAGAACCATCTGAGAGGCAACAAGAGCGAATAGACAAACGCCTCTCCAAGCAAACTTCTCGACCAATCTCAGGTAATTTATCTCTTGTTATAAACTAATAGATAGAATTTGACGTATACTTATCTTTCATTTATCTTCGCAGATATGACTTTTTTGAAGTCCGCACCTGTCCTGAAGATCAAGCCGAAGGGTGGAGCAACGACGACCTCGCCCGTTGTCGCCCAAAAGAGGAAGAGCGATGCGATGGCTACCCTTGCCACAGACTCTTCCAAGAAGCTGGCCAAGACCGCACAGGACAAGGGGAAGAAAGTCGTAATCGATCCACCTGTTCGAGCTCGCGACTTCTTAGCCATGCAAGAGAAGTTCCTGGCCGAGATCCCTTATGAGGAGCTTGTTACGCGCTCTGCTGAGTTGGCCGCGCAGTCGATGACCCTATTCATAAAAGCTGCTGCTACTCCTTTGAAGGAAGCCGACTCGCTGAAGAGGCAAAATGCCCAATTTCAGGAGAACATAAAAAGGCTGAAGCAGGAAGTGGCTAGGAAGGAAAAGGAGCTCGAAGAGCTTAGCAAGGCTAAGGAGCAGGCGGAGCTTGAGGTAAAGAACTCGCGGGCGACGATCGAGGAGATGACCCGCGATTTGGAGACTGAGAGAGAGAATGGGAAGAAGCAGTATGATCGGGGGCAAAGGTCTCTGATTATATTTATACCACTCTTTCCAAAGTTCCAGACTTCGACTTCTCTCTCCTCGGAGCAGAAGCCGCTGAGATGGCCGAGGCTTTTCGTGCCATGTCGCCTACTCAGACCCAAGGTGGTGGAGGGAACCTTCCTGATGAGGTCGAGGGTGCGGATGCTGAAGAAGTCAAAAACGAGGTCATCAGCAAAGTCGCGGATGAGACTGCTCCTGCTGCTCCAGATGTTTAATTTTCCTCTATGTTATGCTTTTTAATTTTACTTCTCTTTTTTTCTTTATATGCGGTACAGGGGTACTCGCGCTTTTGTACTTAGACAAATTTCCTTTTATTTTGGACAAATTTATATCCTCGCGGGGATAACTATCCTTTAACATTTTTGCAGTACATGGGTACTCGCGTTTTCTATATATATTTGAGACTTTTATTACAGCTTGGTGTAATAAGTAGAAATATTTACAAGGCTGATAAAATTTTGAAAATTTTGAAAATTTAACAATCAATTTCATTCATATAATCAATAGTACATTCGGGTATATATACCCCCTATACTTAGGATTTTTTCCTTGCCTGAAAAATATCTAAGTATAAGTGCAAGAGTGAACATAGTCGAATAATGCGAGTACTATTGATAATAAAATTTCAAACTCTCGCCATTCCATGCTCGTGGAATCGCAGTTCCATCGAGTGTTGCGAGTCGGTACGTGGCATCACCAATTTTTTCTGCGATGAGGTATGGTCCTTCCCAATTATCCCCAAAGGCCCCATGTGACGGGTTTCTAGTATTTGGCATTACTCTTCTAAGGACCAAGTCTCCTGCTCGCAGGGCTTTTACCTTCACTTTGGAGTTAAAGTATCTTGCAGTTCGCTGTTGGTAAGCCGCATTTTTTAAGTGCGCTTGGTCACGCTTTTCCTCCAAAAGATCAAGGCAGAACAGCTGTTTCTCGTCGTTCTGCGAGATGTTGAAAATATCTCTGTGCAGGGAACCTGCCCCAATCTCAACTGGCAACATGGCCTCGCACCCATAAGAAAGTGAGAAGGGTGTTTCGCCAGTTGTAGATCGAGGAGTTGTATTATAAGACCATAGGACTTGCGGTAACTCGTCTGGCCAAGCTCCTTTGCGATCTTCTAGTTTCCCTTTTTATGGTGTTTTTGATTATTTTATTAATGGCTTCAGTTTGTCCATTACTCTGCGGGTAAGCAACTGCGGAAAAAGCCTTTTTAATTCCCAAATCGTCGCATAGTTGTCGCATCTCTTTGCAGTCAAACTATTTTTCATTGTCTGAAATGAGTTTATGCGGAATGCCAAAGCGACAAATGATGGAGGTATAGACAAATTCGCGCAATTTTGTTGCTGTGATGGTTGCGAGTGCTTTAGCTTCGGCCCACTTCGTGAAGTAATCAACTGCAACTACCGCATATTTGACTCCGCCTTTTCCTTTGGGTAACTCACCGATTAGATCAATTCCCCATATTGCAAAGGGCCATGGACTTGTGATAGAATGGAGGTTACTCGGAGGCTGGTGGGTATAAGTGGCTATTCGCTGACACCTGTCACACTTCTTTGCAAACGCGAGAGCATCTTGTCGTAATGTTGGCCAGTAATACCCTTGCCGTATGATTTTTAACGCAAGGGAGTTACCTCCGGTATGATTGCCACAAATCCCCTCGTGTACTTCACGAAGTATGTAACCACAATCCTCTCCGCTGATACATTTGAGAAGCGGTTGACTAAAACTTCTGCGATACAACCTTTGGTCATATATTACATAACGGGAGGCTCGCTGTCGCAATTTTCTTGCTTCTACTTTATCATCGGGTAAGAGCCCCTTTTCCAGATATGCGAGGATAGGAGTCATCCAGGTAATCTCCTGAACGGCATCTATCTCCATGATTACTTCTTGATTTATGGTTGGGTGAGCCAATACGTCTACCGGAATCACATCGAGCAATTCGGCTTCTCTAGTTGAGGCCAAACGGGCCAATGCGTCTGCGTGGGCATTTTGAGCACGCGGTACTCGAGACACGACTACATTTTTGAACTTCTGCATTATTTCGCGAACAATGGCTAAATATTTAACCAATCTCCCGCCTCTTGCTAGGTATTCTCCATTCACCTGGCATACCACGATTTGGGAGTCGCTAAAAGCTTGAAAATATTCGACTTTCATCTCGAGGGCAAGTTTCAATCCTGCGATTAAAGCCTCATACTCGGCTTCATTGTTAGATGCAGAAAACTCAAAACGTAAAGCAGCGTGTACCTTGAAATTATTGGGACTGATTAACAAGATCCCACTACCAGAACCTTCGCTATTTGAGGCTCCATCGACGTACAATGTCCATGTTTCTCTGCTTGCTATAGCAATGTCACTTCTATCCTCTACGACTGCCACCTCGGTGCTGGGGAATTCAAGTATAAAATCCGCCAAGGCTTGCCCCTTGATCGCAGTTCTCGGTTTATACTTGATGTCGAATTGACTCAACTCCATCGCCCATTTTAACAATCTCCCCGATGCTTCTGGTTTCGCTAGAACTTGTCTTAAGGGGAAGTTCGTCAAAACTTCAATGCTGTGAGCCTGGAAATAGGGTCGCAATTTTCTTGAGGATATTATCAAGGCGAAAGCCAATTTCTCCATTTGGGGATAACGTGTCTCGGCATCCAGTAATCGCTTACTGACGTAATACACTGGGCATTGGCGTCCTTGGTCCTCGCGTATTAGTACCGAACTAATCGCATATTCTGAGACGGCCAAATAGATGGACAAGACTTCTCTGGACAATGGCTTTGACAAGATCGGAGGCCGCCCCAAGTGCGTTTTTAAAGCTTGAAAGGCCTGCTCGCATTTTTCATTCCAATGGAACCTGTTATTGCCTTTCAAAATCTGAAAAAACTCCTTGCACTTATCAGAAGATCTGGATATAAAGCGGTTTAAAGCTGCGACTTTACCTGTGAGGCTCTGAACCTCCTTTGGCTTGGTCGGTGATGGCATTTCCACCAATGCCCTGATCTTCGCAGGATTGGCTTCTATTCCTCGCTGATTAACCATGAAACCAAGGAATTTCCCATAGCCAACTCCAAAGACGCATTTCAGTGGATTTAAACGCATCTTATATCGTCGCAATATATCGAACAAGGCCTGTAAGTGGGCAATATGATCCTTCACATGTTGTGATTTTACGAGCATATCGTCAACATATACCTCCATGGTCTTTCCAATGAGATCTGCGAACATCATATTCACTAGCCTTTGATAAGTCGCACCTGCGTTTATTAAACCAAAAGGCATTACTTTGTAACAGTATAATCCTCGATCAGTAATGAACGAGGTATGCTCCTGGTCTGGTTCATACATCGGGATTTGATTATATCCCGAGTATGCATCCATGAAACTCAAGAGTTCGTGACCAGCAGTGGCATCGACAAGCTGGTCAATGCTAGGAAGAGGAAAGTTGTCTTTGGGACAGGCTTTGTTTAGATTTGTAAAGTCAACACATGTGCGCCATGAGCCATTAGGCTTTGGCACAAGTACGGGGTTTGCTAACCAGTTGGGGTAAAACGACTCCCGTATAAAGCCGCAGGCAAGGAGGCGGTCGACTTCTTCTTTTAGCGCTTGGTACCTCGCGGGGTCCATTTTGCGGCGCTTTTGTCGGACACCTCGCACTTCAGGGTCAATGTTCAAGCAATGACACATGACTTGCGGAGATATCTCGACCATATCTGAATGTTTCCAGGCAAAGACATCAAGATTTTGCTTTAAAAAGGTCGTTAATTGTTCTCGCAGCTGTAAATTTAATTTAGAACCAATTTTTAAAACTTTGTTATTATCTACAGGATCTATAGGTACCTCGATTGTGTCTTCCGCGGCTTGGGCTGCGGCGGTGTGATCGAGGATTCTTGGATCCAAGTCTGGTTCGTCTATGTGCAGCACTTCCTCAATTCTGAGGATCTCCTGGCGAGGAGGTGGTGCTTCCAAAAGGTAGATAACATTTACCGTCCTTTTTTTCTGCGAGTTTAACGGCTGCGTTATAACATTCTTGTGATTCGGATTGGACTCCCCGCACCGAACCTACTCCAGCGGGAGTAGGGAACTTCATTGTCAGATGATAGATCGAAGTTATGATCTTCATCTCCTTCAGGATTGGTCGACCAATTACGGCGTTATACGCTGAGTACTGGTCGATTACTGCGAAATCTGCCATTGACTTGGCAGTCACTGGGGCAGTTCCCAAAGTGATTAGGAGTTTGATCATTCCTTTAATTGCTATGACATCTCCCGAAAAGCCATAAATGCTCGACGTCATAGGTCGCAAATCCTTCTCCTGCAACCCCATTTGTTTGAAGGCTTGGAAATTCAGCAGATTCACTGAACTCCCATTGTCAACCAGTATGCGATGGACATTGTCCCCACCAATATTGGCGACTATCACCAGTGCATCAGAATGCGGGTGATGGACCCATCTCGCATCACTCTCCATAAAGGTGATGTCGTCGCATTCTTTCTTAAAGAGCTTATCGGCCCGCTCACCAAGATTATTCACATTGGTAAGCGGCTTCTCCTTGGCTTCTCTGGCATATCGTTCTTGTGATTTGCGAGAGTCGCCTGCGATGTGAGGTCCTCCAATTATAGTCAGCATATTGCGAGGTGTTCTAGAGCCACTCGCATTCTGGTTTTCTCCTTTGTCATCTGCTTGGGGACGACTTTCCTCGCTCATTTTGTACTTGTCGAATTTCCCTCTCCGGATCAGCTCCTCTATTTCATCCTACAAGACCCAACATTCTAAGGTAGTGTGACCAATATCCTTTTGGTACTTACAGAATTTACAAGGAGCCCTCCTGTCGCGATTTCCCCTGATGGGGGGCGGCTTCTTGAAGACTCCGTTTCTTTCTTCAATTGCGTAGATATGGTCTCGAGGGACTGCGAGTTCAGTATAATTGACGAAGCGAGGTCCACCCTTCCTTTTCGGCGAGGACTCCTTCTTTGGAGGAGATTTGGCCAGCTTCGGACTTCGCTGTCTTCGCGGGCTGCGTCTTCTTGGGCTTCGGCCCCTGGAGTTCTTCCCTCGCGGACTGCGAGATTGTGACCGCGGTATGGGTGACCGGCGTTTGTCCTTCCCCTTCTCTAACTCCGCTAGATAATTCTCGATTCTTTTGTGAGGTTCGGCCATGGCGAAGAACTCTACTAAGAACTCCGGCCTTCGAGCTTGTAGTTCCTTCCAAAAGTCGGTCCTCGGCAAGATACCTGTTATCAACATGCAAACAAGCGAAGACTCGGGGGCCTTCTCGACCTTTGTTACTTCTGCGTTAAAGCGTTTGAAATAGTCTTGTAAAGACTCACCAGTTTCTTGTTTGATGTTGGCCAGAGTCGTATAAGGTGGCCTATACGTCATTGTGGCCTGGAAATGTGTGAGGAATAGGTCGACGAAGGTTTCCCACGTCGATATCGATGCCTCAGGTAATTGGGTGAACCAATCATGGGCATTTTCCTCGAGTGTTGCCGTAAGAATGCGGCACTTTGCGAGCTGCGGTACCTGGTCCATTTCCATTATAGTATTAAATTTTTCAAGATAGTCTATCGGGTTAGAAGTACCTTTATATTTGAGGGACTCAGATAGACGAAACCCTTTTGGAAGTTGAGCTTGTCGCACTTCTGTGGTAAAAGGCGAGGTGCCATGCAACTTATATATAGGCTTACGTTGCTGCTCGAGCATTTTCAAAGCCTGCAGAAGCATGCTTTGGTCAATTCCTCCTGTCGCAGGAGCCGGAGTCGCTGCAACTGCGGGGCTCGCAACTACTGCGGCAAGATTTGTTGGGACATTAATCCCAGCGGTCGCGATCGGCGCGGTAGGCGGGTTATTATCAGTGTTGGCACCCTGATTGCCCGCATGGGGATCACGGAGTGTCTCAGTATTATGTGGGCCGCGAGAGCGTGCCCTGAAAACTGCGTTGAGATGATCACGCAGATCACCTCGGTGTACCTGATAACGTCCTCCCTGTTGTGTCTGTACAGAGCCGGACCTTGTGTACCTGCTTGGAGTGCGACCATGCGACGACGAAGAGGCTAATTCTGCGTCGTTGTCTCTTGATGGCCGGCTGCGAGGATTACGGCGCTCAGGATCTTCATCGATTTGTGCGCTCTGGTTTGGAAACCTTGTGGATTGATCCCTTGACATTGGATGGTTCAGGTCCAGACCTTCAGGGTTAGTTCTTCGTTCCCTGCGTACACGGTTAGTATGACGTCTAGAAGTTGTTACCTGAGGGTTATCGGTGCGAGTAGCGGGAACTCGAGGAGGGCGTCGAACTCGGCTTTGTCCGTCTACTTCAGCCTGTAGTGCCCGCAGTTGATCCTGGATCGCAGCATATTGATCAGTGGTGAGCTGGATCATTCCCTCAGACACCACCGCCGGAGTAACGGGGGGAAAATGCATGGTTGCTGGTGGCGTGGATGTGTCCCCGACATGAGGGCCAGTCATTTCTGGGAATAGGTTGAGAGGTCTGATATTGCTTCTCCCTACTCCACCGTTAATGACGTCCACAGGTGGCACTCCAGCTCCAGATAGCGGTACATTCATCATTCCAATGTTGATGGACCCGTTGTTAGCTCCGTTAGAGTGATTTCCAGCCATGATGATTAGTGTTCTTTGAAATGAATGAAATCTTTAGTCGGTTCCCACAAACGGCGCCAAATGTTGTCGAGTGAATTTCGCAACACCAAATTATATTATTTGATTAATACAAAAGAGAATTTTCAGAGAACCGACAAGTGCGAGTATTCAACCTGGAACGGCGAGTACTCGACTGGGAATGTGAGAACACTCAACAAAACCGGAAAATATCAGTAAGACAAAAAATTATAGTGGTTCAGTCAGATTGTGATCTGCTTAGTCCACTGTAGCGAAGGATTCGTAGGTGCCATTTCATGGTGGATCACCCCTTTATATACAAAGCAGGTGTCCAATCAGTTACACAAGGATCACATTCATTGTTAATCCATTATTTACATATTGAATTGCAATAATTAAACCCAAGCAACGTTAACATTAATAAATGAATGACAGTTACTAAGTCCATCAACGTATGCGTCTTCCGCATCTGCGAGTTGACTGTTCATGTTCCGTTGTTGAGCTCGCAGGGTTATCATTACGTTTGGAATGTCTGCGTCCTTAGGTAATCGCCTCTTGTAGACATCGCGTGTCGAGCTGATAGAACCTAGACATGCGAGTCTATACCGGTTTATCAAGGCTATTAGGTCGTTGGGACCAAATCGCATCATAGAGAGTTGATCTCTACGCTTTCGCAGAAGTATAGAGAGGATACTCGCATATGTCCCGACACATGCGAGTTGGATCCATCCTCTTATCCTGCATAATGCGAGTTACAGTTATGCGATCCGACTTTGGTCGTACTCGCTGGCTTTATCCTGGCGGGGTTCAAACTTTGAGGAGTCTCTCATGGACATTTCAGCTTCCATTGGAAATCTGAAAATACGTGTCCTTTAAATAGGAGTCTTGTCTCGAGTTTCTAGGTGAGAGAAATCTCACTATAACAGAGCTTATCTCGAAGGTCTGTAATGTCGAGATATGTTAGGCTATTTTTAGTCTACATTTTGGGTCACTTTTTATAGTTGTTTTCCTTTTTTGTTATTCTTTTTGGAATAGAATTACGCTTGTTTTCTTTGATTTCAGGTTTCACACTTGGAATATATTAATTGATCACATTTCGGAAAATAACAAGCTATGGAATAGAGAAAATTCTGCAAGAAAATAAAGCTAAAACTTCAAGCTTAAATTCGACTATTTTCTTATCAGATTTTGGAAAAAATCAAAACATAAAAGTTTTAGATTTCTTTTTCTTCTTTCCAACGCATCTTGAATCAACTCATTTGGAGTTTGTATGTGAAAGTTATGCACATTTTACTGAAAGATGCTGAAGTTGTCAAATTTTGCTCCAGTAGTCGCGACCACCACTTTCCATGGTCGCGACCCTTTTTCATGGTCGCGACCATGGTCGCGACTAGGAGCCAAACAGCGAGTTCTTTTTCGTATTTTGCCTATGGTCGTGACTAGACTTTATGTAGTCGCGACTAGGGGGGAAAAACGAGATTTTTGGGCAGTTTTTGACTTTTTCAAAGGTAGCAACCCTAATTTCTATTTAAGGGGCTCGTGTTTTAGAAGGAAAGGAGGCAGAAATAAAACCCTAGAGATAAAGAAGGAGGCAAAGGAAGCAATTGTGGCGATCCGGAATGCAATCACCAACTAGTTCTTTCTTAAACTCTTAGTTTCTATGTTAATTTCTGTTTTAGTTTTGATTATGGATGTTATTATGGATTTTATGAACTAAACTCCTATTTAGGGAGATGATGAATGTTGATTGAAATTACTTTTGGTTAATGATAATTGCTATTTCTCCTTTCTTGATTGTGAATTTATCCATATTTGTGTTTAATTACATGTTTAAGATTGATCACCTTCTTCATGTTCTATGATCCTAATTCAAAATCTGAAAAGTGAGAATTGGGAATGCTAAAATTGGATAAACTAGGTTTTGATGTGAAACGAAAGTATTTGCATAGCCTTTGTGACATTTAGATTATTGCTTAATGCTGATTATATGTTAATCTATCCCAGAGATGATTAGATAACATGTGATTTAGGACCTAAAAGATCTGAAAAGAGTTAGGTTAATTTTTATAATCTGTCATTCACATTGAGAAAGAGAATAGTAATTAGCATTAACAATTGGGTAATTAAATCAACAGGATTCTTTTCCCTAAATATTCATCCATAATTAATTACATTTTTTATTATTATTATCCTGCTTTTTAATTTTTAGTTATTTAATTATTCAACCTTATTATTGATTCTGCCAAATAGAAATAAGAGTTCAATTGATTGGTACTTAGCTACAGTCCTCGTGGGAACGATCTCACTTACCTGAGTATTACTTGTTAAAACGATACGTATACTTGCGTGTTGGATTTATCACAACAAGTTTTTGGCATCGTTGTCGGGGACTGTTTTAGTTAATATCAATATAGTTGAATTCTATTCTAATTTGGTTTCTTTTTATTTACGTTTATAAATGTTTTATTGATGAGTTTGACCTGCAAGGTAAATCCAGATGCTATATCTTGAGGATTTTGCCCAACAACACAATGAATCATTTTATTCTGCTTGGAGGAGATTTAAAGAGCTTGGAGAGAGATGCTATGCCACTTTCTCAAGTGGATGTTTTACGTGGCTCTTTTATAATGGACTTGATGATGAAACAAAAAGTTGGGTGGATTATGGAGCAGAGGTTACTGGAGGGCCTTTGTTAAGTAGAGGTCATGAAGCAATAAATCTGTTGAATGATATGGCAGATTTTCATTACGATTGGCATTGGAATCCATCACTTCAAGGTTGGAGTCACCAATACCCTCCTTATTGTCCAAACTCACCCCAACCAATTGAAGAAGAGGAGGATCTACTATCACTTCCAAAAGAGATTAATCGCTTGGCAGACATGGTAAATAGGGGTGTTCACAAAGTATCCGATCCAATCCAATCTGCACGATCCAATCCAATCCAATCCGCAAAATGCGGATATCCGCACTTGTGCCGATTGGATTGGATTGAAAAATCTAAAATCCGCACTTGTGTGGATTGGATGTTGTTTGACCTCAAAAAGTAACCGATCCAATCCAATCCGCACTAAATTATATATATTTTTTAAAAAATATAATATATAATATATATTAATTAAAAAAAGACACAAACTTCTAATTTATTAATCTTTTTTAGTAATATATTGAGTTGGTGTATTTTATTTATTTTGTAATAAAAAATACAAAAAAAATTAATTCTTATTCACATAAAGACATACACATAAAGTTTAAACATATATATACTAGCTTATTTATTTTAGTAATAGATACATATATATTTTAGTGTAAATCTAAAGATAAGTATATATATAATGATATATATGTATATTGGTTTAATTTGTATATAAATAGAGATGAAAATAGGTTATTAATGGAGATTAAGAAACAATAGTTTTTTTTTTAATTTTTTTTCTATGAAATATTAAATAATTTATTATGAAAAAAATAACCGATCCAAAATAACCGATCCAATCCGCACTATTGCGGATCGGATTGGATTGGATTTAAACTCTTATGCGGATCGGATTGGATCCAAAATATGAAATCCGCACTTAGTGCGGATTGGATGTTGTTTGACCAAAAAAGTGCGGATTGGATCGGATGAACACCCCTAATGGTAAAAGCTCTATGTGCTAATTTAATGGCGCATGATTCAGAGAGTTTTAAGGATAATAACTCAAATAACGAAAGTTATAAGAGTTGTTTGAATATAGTAGAAGCACCATCAGATGAATACATAGAAGAGACTGAGCCTAGAATTGAAGAGAAAGAATCCTTTGAAGTGGTTGAAAATTTGGATACATTGGATGCTTGCTCAACAAATGATGATCTCAATTTGGTGAATGAAGAAACATCCATCCTCAATGATGAAATTATTGAAGATCAAATCACAGTCAAGGATGCGGATGGTCATGAGGAAATTGAACAACCAATTGAGAGGTTATTTGAGAAAAGCAAGAAAGAGGTGCCATTGGTGGCAGAAGAATCACTTGTAGTTGTTGATTTAAGGTTGTCAACACCACTATATTATGAACCACCAATGGACCCTTATTTTCCACTAATACTGCATTCTCCATATTGTATTCTCTTCGAGTTACCAAAGGCTTCTCCCCAAGCTCATCATCTAAGGTCTTTTGTTGTTGGTGCAGATTTTGGTTCAAACTCATTACATGCCAAGCTTGAGGGCATCTTTAAAAACAACTTTCAAGTTGTCTTGCATGACGCTTATTATGGGCGTCAACCGCTTGTTGATGTGGCATGGACCTAAGGTAAGCTTTCTTCTCTTTAAGTTTTATTTTCACATTGGGAACAATGTGAAAAATTAGTTTGGGGGAGGGGCTTAATTTTAATTTTTTTTTTATTTGTTTGATTGTTTAGTTGTTTAGTTAGTTTTTTTTAGTTGTCGTTGTTTAGTTTATTGTTAATTAAGCCAAGATCAATTTTGTTGTTGTTGTTATTTGTGAAATGTCTTGAAATTTTGAAACTGTGTGCTTAATTCTTTTAACTCTTTGGATTAGTTTGGATGCTTGTAAAGCCTGTGTATGAATGCAATTTGACGATCTGTGAAATATGTTATAATTGTTTTACTGTGGTTTGTGGTAAGATTGATTGAATAGCTTAGAACTTGCATGTCTTATTCTCTTGAGGCGAAATCCTTGACAACATTTAATAGGAACATGATTTAGGCAGTTTGTTTGGATAGTTTGAGCCTTTCAAGCCTACCATAAAATGAATATCCTTTGTGAACCCTTTTGAGCCTTAACTTATTTCGTTTCTTCACCCATTGAACTAAAAGATGTATCCACACTGTTGTTTTTGTCCTCATTACATTTTGAATGGTATCATAAGCCTTACAATAAGTTTGGAGGAGTGAAATATTTAGTGTGTGGAAGTATTGAAGAAAAGAAAAAATCTTGCGTGATTGAGAAACATGTGAAAAAAAAAAAAGAATTGTAACTCGACATCACTTGAAAAAAAAAAAGGAATTAAAAAAAATCAGAAATAAAAGAAAATTTCAGTGATGTCTGGTGATTGAAAAAAAAAATAAAATAGAAAAATCTCAATCATGGTTAGTTGTGGGAACACTTCGGGAAGTTTTAAAATTATGAGAAGCTTGTGGGTTCTTTTGTGCTTATGATACCTTTAGCCAAAATTGTCTTTCATTTCCAAATATCTAAGCCATAAATTCTAACCTTAAAAAGTCCTTTTGATTCCGAAAAGAATGTTGTCAACATTAGTGGAGAGAGGTAATCATGCAAGCATATTGGCTATTAGTTTGTGGATTGATTTGATGGAGTGAAACAATTATGACATTATTTTAATATTGAAGTTAGTTTGTATCTCTACATTGTGTGATAAGAAGAGCATCCTAATTAATTGTTAGAGTTTTTGGAATTGAAAATCTAGTTTAGTTAATGGAAGGAAATTTCACATGAGCCAGCAGTAATATAATTATCTGATAGCTTAGTTAATCGAGGTTTTAGTGTTAGTCTTAGTCTTACTCGAGGGCGAGTAAGAATCTAGTTTGGGGGAATTTGTTAGGCTATTTTTAGTCTACATTTTGGGTCACTTTTTATAGTTGTTTTCCTTCTTTGTTATTCTTTTTGGAATATAATTACGCTTGTTTTCTTTGATTTCAGGTTTCACACTTGGAATATATTAATTGATCAAATTTCGGAAAATAACAAGCTATGGAATAGAGAAAATTCTGCAAGAAAATAAAGCTGAAACTTCAAGCTTAAATTCGACTATTTTCTTATCAGATTTTGAAAAAAGTCAAAACATAAAAGTTTTAGATTTCTTTTTCTTCTTTCCAACGCATCTTGAATCAACTCATTTGGAGTTTGTATGTGAAAGTTATGCACATTTTACTGAAAGATGCTGAAGCTGTCAAATTTTGCTCCAGTAGTCGCGACCACCACTTTCCATGGTCGCGACCCTTTTTCATGGTCGCGACCATGGTCGCGACTAGGAGCCAAACAGCGAGTTTTTTTTTCGTATTTTGCCTATGGTCGCGACTAGGGGCAAAAAACGAGATTTTTGGGCAGTTTTTGACTTTTTCAAAGGTAGCAACCCTAATTTCTATTTAAGGGGCTCGTGTTTTAGAAGGAAAGGAGACAGAAATAAAACCCTAGAGATAAAGAAGGAGGCAAAGGAAGCAATTGTGGCGATCCGGAATGCAATCACCAACTAGTTCTTTCTTAAACTCTTAGTTTCTATGTTAATTTCTGTTTTAGTTTTGATTATGGATGTTATTATGGATTTTATGAACTAAACTCCTATTTAGGGAGATGATGAATGTTGATTGAAATTACTTTTGGTTAATGATAATTGCTATTTCTCCTTTCTTGATTGTGAATTTATCCATATTTGTGTTTAATTACATGTTTAAGATTGATCACCTTCTTCATGTTCTATGATCCTAATTCAAAATCTGAAAAGTGAGAATTGGGAATGCTAAAATTGGATAAACTAGGTTTTGATGTGAAACGAAAGTATTTGCATAGCCTTTGTGACATTTAGATTATTGCTTAATGCTGATTATATGTTAATCTATCCCAGAGATGATTAGATAACATGTGATTTAGGACCTAAAAGATCTGAAAACATTGAGAAAGAGAATAGTAATTAGCATTAACAATTGGGTAATTAAATCAACAGGATTCTTTTCCCTAAATATTCATCCATAATTAATTACATTTTTTATTATTATTATCCTGCTTTTTAATTTTTAGTTATTTAATTATTCAACCTTATTATTGATTCTGCCAAATAGAAATAAGAGTTCAATTGATTGGTACTTAGCTACAGTCCTCGTGGGAACGATCTCACTTACCTGAGTATTACTTGTTAAAACGATACGTATACTTGCGTGTTGGATTTATCACAACAAGATACAAGAAAAAAAAAAAAAAAACCTCAAAGCCCCTTATTCGATTCTTTCTCGCCAAAAAAAAAATCCTTATTTGATTGAGAAGGAGAGTGCTAATAGAGTAAGAAAATTAATTAATAAAAAGTAATTAATTTTAGAGTTATTAATGTAGTTTCTTTTTATTTATTTTTTTATTTTAGGGAGGGAGGATTTTTTTTTTTTTTTGATTTAAGCGTTTATATATTACAACATGCATAACTTGGGACTCGAACCCAAGACCTCCAACACACACGCACCCCTGTGGTCACTTGAGCTAGCCTCAAGTGGTTTAGGGAGGGAGGATTTGAACTTATGATTTTCTCTTTGTGAGGAGAAGTGTAGAATCATTAGAATATGCATATGTCCACGTTGTTAAAGTAGTTTTAAAGTTAACCTAATTTAGAATATTTATAATGATTTAAATATTTAGTTTAAAATTAATATTAGGAGAAACTGAGGAAAAATATGAATAGGTGATTGATATTTTGTTAGTTATTAATTAATTAATATTTATAAATTTAATAAAATATTAAAAAATGAGAGAAAACACGTAATAGAATGGAGTGATATAAAAAATTTATACTTTGTAATTTTTTTTGGCCAAATGGTGTAAAACTGTAAAATTCCCTTTTTACAGATTGAATTAAACAAAGTTGCAATGCAACATTATTTTGTTGGGATATGTTAATTCGAGGTGAGAGGATGGATTTCAAAGCTTCCAAACAGTCTCTTCAATTATCTTCCTTTGCCTTTGTTTTATGGGTTTTGGGTTTTGGCTTTTGAACTAAACCCATCTCCCACTCTCTCAACATGGCTCTTCTTCACCCACACTTTGCTTTTCAAACCTTCTCACCCTTACCAAAAATCCCTTCTTTCACAACTCCAAAACCCATCTCTTCTTTTCCACTGTCAGCCATAAAAACCCATCACCAAAGCTCGCTCTTTTCCTCCAATGTCCAAACACCCTTTTCTCTCTCAACACTTCCCAGAAAGCTTCTTTGTAAACCCCCTCAAGGAAAACATGTCAGAGAAGACTATCTCGTGGTATGCTTCTCTTCATAACACTTGCCCATTTTCTTATCTTGTCTCAATTCTTGCTCTATTGTTCTGTAAGAGTCTTTACTTTATTGTATGAATTATGGGTTGGTTAAATCTGTAAACAATGTTAAAGGAATATGATGTTGGTTGTAGAATTTATGTATAACACTTTGAAATTCTGTAATTATGTTGTTGCAGAAGAAGTTGTCTGCTCAGGAGATTCAGGACCTGGTAAAGGGAGAAAGAAATGTGCCCCTCATAATAGATTTTTATGCTACATGGTGTGGACCTTGTATTCTGATGGCTCAAGAACTAGAGATGGTAAGTTTGGTTTAAGAATTGTACTCCTGTATACAGACTTAAAAGACTCTTTGTTTTATGAAATGCTTTAGTTTTTGTATGAATTTCAACTATTCATATCCAGCTCTGCTTTGGTTCCTATATTTTGTTTAGAAGAAAAGACTTTTTAAGTTTTGCATGTTCAGAATGGTTTGATTCCACTAACACATGAGGTTTTAGTCTCTCCTGGGGTTAGGCAAGGAGCCCAGTTTCTTGAAATAGAATAGAAACATCTAGCAGTTTCATTTATATTAATATATACAACATCTATATTTCTCTGAAGTGATATATGAGACATTTAAGTTTTAGTAGGTTAGTAATATTTTCTGGTAATGCTGAACCATATAATACATTTAGATATAAATTTTATATGAGTAGATGCTTTGTATAATTTTTTGTCAATGAGGGACATTATTTGGTTATGATAAGGAGCTTCACTAGGTTTCTTATAGTGGTACTTTTAATCATATTGTACTTGTATGTGTTTTCATTCATGCTATCTTTTTAATCCAGATTCGGTCTAAGATTTTCGTTTCAACCTGGCTTTCTTCACCACTCTACCCATGGCATCTACTACTAGTGTATTCTCCCTCATATTTTGTACAATAACTCTAGAAAATAGTAAATACCACACCATAAATTTGTAGGCCTTCTCAAAGTCAATTTTACATGTTAGCCCCTTTTTTTCCATAGCCTCTATCTTCCTCCATAACCTTGTTTGTCTCTAAAATAACATCCAAAATCTGTCTATCAGCCTTGAAAGCCCCTTGTGTTTCTGAATTTGTGTCACGTAGTACGATCTCATGAGACTAGTAAGCATGTAATAACTTACCTTACAACAATTCAATTTTCTTGGGGGGTCAAGCAATTGTACGTCTTGCGCCGTGAATGCAACAGTCCTTATCAAACTCCCTGCAAAACTTGCCAACATTGCGGCTGTAAACCCGTCTAGTTTTCGTGCCTTTTCTCCATTTGTTTGTGTCTTGTGGTCGTTTGAATTGATAAAACCAATCAGCAAGCTGCCCCATTTCATTAAAGATTTGTTTTTGAAGCTTTTTTCCCAGTAATATTAGTTGACCAGATCTATGATTCCTTAAAAAGTCATTTAGTTCATGGTTAATTCTTTAGTTGGGGTGTTGGATATGATGTGAGAATTCATGAAATATTAATTAAATGTATTGTGTCATAGGTTTTGCATATATTGAAATGAATTCTTAATTTTGGGTTTGTTCTAACAGCTTGCAGTGGAGTATGAAAGCAATGCAATGATTGTAAAAGTCGATACAGATTATGAATATGAATTCGCTCGTGACATGCAGGTAGAATCATTTACTCATCTTTGTTCTAATTGCATATGTTACTTTCTTAAGTTCTTTAACTGCAGAGATGAAGCCATGAAAAAGTTTGTCGTATTTTCCATCATGGCAGGTGCGAGGATTGCCTACATTATACTTCATTAGCCCTGACCCGAAAAAAGATGCAATCCGGACTGAAGGGCTCATTCCAATACAGATGATGCGGGACATCATTGATAACGAGATGTGAGTAGGGGCAGGAGCTTCCATGAAGCAAGACTGGTTGAAAATTTTGCAAAGAAGACTGGATCGAAACGAATTAGCCTATCCTCGTCGAGGCTCTTACTTCTGAGGTCTTTCTGGTCATATTTTATTAACTAGAGTGTTGTGAGGTTGAGTTTGTGAAAATTGACATGATGTTAGGTAGGTTGGGATTGTATTATACTGAGTAGAAGCCACGAAATACTCTCATATCTTGTGGTGTTGTACTACTACCATATGAGTTTATCATAAGGAGTAGATAGAGAAGTTAATTAAAAATCAAATCATGATTTTGAGGCAAAACACACGCCAGATTTTGATTTTCAAAGAGAAGCTTTGTCTGCAACCATGTCTTAATTGTCAGTAGCATATAATTTTTGGTTATTTTTTGTTAGTATGCAGAAATGATAAAAGGAAGAAGAAGAAAAACAATCTATATCTGTAGTTTCAATTCCAACGAGTTCATCTTTACATTGGGGTAGTGCTATAAATACAGATTAGGGTTTTTGGTACAACACTAAATTAATACTTGCATGATTCGACATAAAAAAAAATATGACGGGGCCGTGTTTGAGAAAATAGACCATGTGAAATTATGGATTCCTAAATATCCTAATTAGAATATATAAATTGTAAGACACATAAATATTAACATGATTTGGTCTGGTAGGGTAATATTTGTAGGGACATGATTTTGTCCCGTGATGTACTTTCACTGAATGCATTTCGTGATGTACGGCAGCCGTTAGATGGGGGAGTTATTTAATCTGAGGGCTAGGGTTGATTTATGGGTAATTAGGGTTAAAAAATGATAACGTACTCTGAGATTCATCTAATGTACCCTAAGACCTATCTAATGTACCACGGAATACATTCTGTGAAAGTACATCACGGGACAAAATCGTGTTCTAATATTTTTAATGCAGAAAATGTCATATTTAGAATGTCATTTTTTTTATATTTTTATTTCTCATTGTAATCGAGCTAATAATATTTTGCTTATTATTTAATTAAATTAGCACTTTTTAGAAACATCTCAATTTTAGTGACCGGATCTTCCCCATAATTTACTCTAGATGATTTATATTTGTATTGATCTTTTGGTCATCTTGGATGTGTGCCTTTCAATAGAATTATTCCTTTTTTTTAAAAAAAAAAATAGCAGTTGAATTTATTTATTTATTTATTATTTTTACATTTCAAAACAGCTTTTTTTTTTTTTTTTGTTTTTGCATTTTTACGGAATTTTATATAAAAACTCCTATTGCAACTAGTGCTGCAACTTACTTTGTAACAAAAAATTGTATAGAAATCCCTATTACAACTAGCGTTGCAATTACTTTAAAAATTCAAATCGTAAATTTAAAAGAAAAAAAAGTTAAAAAAGTAATATACGAGGTAATTGAAAAAAAAATAAGAAAATAAAGGGAAGAAATTGACATACAATGTTAGTATTCTTCTATTACATTACTACATACAATGTTGCCGGCTTTTAGGTTTGGCTTTATAATTTTCTATAGTCAATAGTCCACTATATAAATATTTATATAGACACCAAAAAGAAATTTTCCAAAATAAGGTATCAATTCATCAATCAAAGTCAATAATAAATCTTCTTGTAAATAATAAAAAGTTGAAGAAAATAAAGAAATTAATTGTATCAAGACTATTTATTACTTGTATATTAATCACTAATAAAGAAAAATGAAATCCCTTTGTGAATATTTCTCAGACTCAACAATGGTCAATGGCCTCTGCTTAATTGATTTCATTTACTATGAATGTGGTCATACCCAGCTACTACTCTATTCTCCAAATCTGTAACAGAAAAAAAAAAAATATTTACTTTGATTTTTTCTATTAAATTTATAATATTTTATGTATTTTTTCCAAAGAGAAGGTGTTGGGAATATGTATTTTTCATCTAATCAATTTTTTTTAATGAATATTTCATATTTCGATTCAATCTAATTATTTAATAATTTATTAAAATGTAAATTGTCATTTATTTTATTATCATTAAAGTTAAATAAATATTGATATAAAATATCTTTTTTAAATAAATTTGCTTATGAATTTTCTTATTAGTTGGTGATATGCCTACTTCAATCTATTTTGTTGTTGTAATGAATTCTATTCATCAATGATAAAAGGTTTTCTCATTAAAAAAACAGCAACAAAAATTGAACAAATGTAATTTATGTATCCAAAGAGCAACAACACACCAAAATACAAAAAAAACAAAAATAATAATAATAATTTCCAAATCCAAATAAAAAAGTTCCAAGTCCAACAACACCTAAAAAATATTTAATATGTAGTATACTATATTTAATTAATCATATATTAGCTTTTGAAGCTATATTATATCCCATTTCTTTGAATTTTATAACATTTATAATTTTGAATAAGCGTAAATTAAATTATATCGATTATTATTTTGAAATATTGAAACGGCACAATATTTAAATTAAATTGAATCTATAATTAGTGGTAAACTGGACAAAGTCACAAACAACTCTTTTTGTTTACATTCCTTCATAATTATAAATTAAAATTTAGTTTTCAGCAGCTGGACAAAGAAAAAAGAGAGCTGTTGGTGGCGTTGAGTTGGTCGATTTGGAACGCGAGAAATGATAAGGTGTGGCAAAATAAAAGAGTCGGTGTGGATAACATTGTTACGTCAGCAAAAACCTTCCTTAACCAATGGAAAAACGCACAAGATTCAGTCATTGAGACTACATTTTCGGGTTCTTTAACCGAAGATGCTGCTGTGTGTTGGGTGCCTCCATATGATAATAGTGTTAAGATAAATGTTGACGCGGCTATGTTTAACGAAAACCGACAATTTGGAGTTGGTCTAGTTGCTAGAGATACACAAGGACTACTAATCGAAGGCTGCACTAAACTGTTCCAAGGCCAAGCTTCTGCTGCTACAGCCGAAGCCATGGGAATCCGTGAGGCCCTGAGCTGGATCAAGAAGAAACGTTGGACAAATGTGTGTATCGAGACAGATTGTTTACAAGTGATTCAAGCCTTACGAAGCACAATTGAGATGAGATCCATGTTTGGTCAAGTGGTGAATGTTTGTAAGGACATGCTTAAGTTTTTAAATGATGTTAGTATTTACTTTGTAAGACGATCAGCTAATATGGTTGCTCATAGCTTTGCTCGAGCCTCTATATTCTACCCTGATTGCACTTTCAGTTTGGAGTCTGTTCCAACTGATTTGTTACCTACTTTGGTAGCAGAGATGGTTATTTAATAAAAATTATTTCCATTCAAAAAAAAAATAAATTAAAATTTAGAAATATATATTTTTTTTTTATTAAAGCAATTTAGAAATATATTCTAATATTCACTTAAATATATAACAATTAAATTCAATATTACAGCTCAAAAATTTCAGGTCAACCTAAAAAAATAAAATAAAGAAAATATAACAATATATTCTTTTGTGCTTCATTCGATATCGATAATCAGTTGAGGTAAGCTTTAATATTACAAGATTTTGGGGTTATTATACTAATAATATTATTTAAACTCTAAAGAATCTTCAAACGACAACATTTGACCAATACGACAATATAAAGGTGAAGTGCTATTTTCAAGTCTCTGGTCTTAAACGACAACAAAGTTGAAGAAACGACATTAATAGAAGGCGTCCGTTGAAATGTCGTTTTCTTCTCTTTTTTTGGGTAAAGTTATGATCAGATTGAGTTTCAGAGGGAGAAAATGAGGAGATTTGGGTCTTGGGAAGGGGAGAAAGCGAGGATCATAAGCGCAGCCATGATCCCTACAGGGAAGAAAAGGAGCATCAACGGTGGAGGAGGCAACGGCGGTAAGATCAAGGGTAATACGACCATGGAAGCTGCTAGAACGGTTAGTAGCAGAAACGAACTTAAACTCAGAAGCTTGCTCATTTGATCAAAACTCAGAAGAGAAGAGAACCATATTAGAGTGGGGTGCGGAGAATGTGTTTGATAAAAATCGAATGAGATGAGATTGAGAAGGGAAGAAAAGGTTATATAATAGAGAGAGAGTTGAAGTTATGGGTATGGAGTTTGGGGTGTTACTCCGAATCTGACAGAATCAGAATGCATCTCTCCCTAAGATATTCAATTTCATTCTTTCAACAAACCTATCTAACACTTTATATTATTTTATTTAAGGTTAATTAGTGTTTTTGTCCTACTAAATTATGTTTTTTTGAACTTTGAAATCATAAAATAATTTTTTTTTTGAATTATTGAAATGGTTAGATTTAAAATTTTTATCTAATTTTAATAAGAAAAGTCTAAGATGAAAGTTCAGAGGACATGATTTGACACATGTGAAAGTTCGAGAAATATGATTTGGTAAATATCAAAATTTGATAAGCAAAATTTAGTATATTGACAATCACTGAATTAGTAAAATTGAATAAAATTGGACAAAAGTCTTAAATCCAATAATCTTAATAGTTTATAATTTAATACATGTTAAAATTTAAGGGGCTAAAAAATTCTAATTAATTTTTATTTAAATTGTAATTAAATAATATAGAAATTTTTACATGAAAAATCCATTTTACACAATTTATTACAAAATTACTCATACACGCTTATACCTACTTTTTTACTTACAAAGTTTGTTTTATTACACATATACCACTTAGTCATCATTCCATCCATCATCAATCAAATCCTACTCTCTTCCCTCTCTTTTTTCATTTTCTATCAATCAATCCATCATTTCACTCTTTTTTTTTCTTCTTTTCTTTTTATTTTTAATTTTATTTCAGTTTTTAATTTTTTATTTTTAATTTTATTTTCAGTTTTTAGTTTTTTATTTTTTTTTTTCCATAACAATTCTTATTTTATTTTTTTTTTTAATTTTTAATTGTAAAGCTAGTTTCTTATATATTGTTGCTTAGGTCTATGATTGACTTCTATCAATCAATCCATCATTTCACTCTCTTTTTTTCTTCTTTCCTTTTTATTTTTAATTTTATTTCAGTTTTTAATTAAATCTTTTTAACTTATTATTAGTTTAACTTTACAACTTCTGAAATACTTTCATGACAAAAGAGAAGACTTTGACTAGGCCATTCAACTGATATAAGCATGTACAAATAAATTCGTACAATTTTAATGTCATTTTCATTCTCGCTGGACTAGCTCAAAGCCACGTCGAAATAATTAGATAACAAAATAAAATAATAAGAAACAATTACCGATGATATTCTATACTTGAAAAGAAAACGATCTAATTCATGCTTATAGTAGTATTGACGTGAGTAGAGTTATAAAATTAATATTAGAAAAGTATTAGGACAAACATGATTAAGATTTATGAGTGAAGGTGGCAAAGCTAATAGATTAGATTAACCTGGTCAGTCCCATTTTTATATCATCAATGGGTAACAATGAGATTTATCATGGATGTTGATGTTCAAAGAGTTTTTCCTGTATTTTAGTTTGTATACAGTTGTTTTGTAGTTTTATTATAGTTTTGCTACTTGCATATGTTATTTCACTATAAAATTCATATGCAACTATTTGCACAAAACTTACTATGTATAACTACTATTTCTTAGTCCCCATCAAATTAAATTCTTGCATAATATATAAACTATCATAAAACGATAATGCAACTATAAGGCAACTATTTGCACTTGCATACAGTTGTTTTGTAGTTTTATTATAGTTTTGCTACTTGCATATGTTATTTCACTATAAAATTAATATGCAACTATTTGCACAAAACTTACTATGTATAACTACTATTTCTTAGTCCCCATCAAATTAAATTCTTGCATAATATATAAACTATCATAAAACGATAATGCAACTATAAGGCAACTATTTGCACTTGCATACAGTTGTTTTGTAGTTTTGTTATAGTTTTGCTACTTGCATATGTTATTTCACTATAAAATTAATATGCAACTATTTGCACAAAACTTACTATGTATAACTACTATTTCTTAGTCCCCATCAAATTAAATTCTTGCATAATATATAAACTATCATAAAACGATAATGCAACTATAAGGCAACCAAAACAAAAAATAAATCAAAATGCAACTGTATATAACGTAGATGTATTATTCATGAGGTTTTTTTTTAAATTTTTTACATCATACATTGTTTTGGATTTAGTGGGAGCTCCAGATCTGTTTGTTACAGATCTACATTTCATGAATATAGATTTCGATATTAGGGGGAGTTATTTTGATTGAATAAAATAGAAAACAAATGTGTAATTTCAGTTTCTTCACAGTTTTTATGATTTTTTTTTCGTCATTTTCAGTTTAGATCATTGCAGGTATTCTTTTCCAGTTGATTTTGCCAGAATTAATAGTTGTATTTTTCTCGTTTTGGTTTCATTTTGGTTGTTTTGCGGTTTTGAAACGAGCGCGTATTTTCATCTTCATGGTTCGCTCTGTACAGCTGAAGGCTTAGTGCATGTGGTATTTTTGTAAATATTTGTATGTGGACTGTATAAATGTTTAATGGGCCGGCCCAAAGTATTTTTGTAATTTTTTTTCTTTTTTTGTATTTTTTTGTTTTTTTCCCAATAATATATTTGTTTATTTGACACATGTTTTTCTTTTTTTTGTTCTTTTAGCTATAATAATAATAATAATAATATGAAAGGAATGGGATATTTCCTATTCAAATTTCAAACTTCAAAAAGCAACTTTGTCCTTAATTAGTAAGATGATGGGTACTTGAGTTAAACTTAAAATTAGCCATTATTAAATTTGGAAGAAATTATTGATAATTTTTCTCGTTTAATAAATGGTGTAGAATTTTATAATATAATAATATTAAAATTGTCTGCTTCAAAAGATATATATTTTAAAAAATTGTCAACAAAATACAATAAATTTAATAGCTACCAAAATTGTTATTTATTTACAATAGATCCAAGTTATGTTGTCACGAGCTTGTCAATCACTTTTTTTTATTTTATTTTTTAGAAATGAAAAAGAAATAATTAAATACTTCCATTGGATGGTATCTTTGAGATTTGGAGACTGATTATGAAAGGTTGTAAAGCTACCAAATAATTCACCATTGTATCTGTTTTTCTTTATACCATTTTTTGGTGTCATCAACTTTTCACACTTTTGTGAACCCAAAAGAAAATTAAGACCCTCCTCCAAAACCAAGAAAACAACAAGATTATAATTACGCAGAGTGATTTACGTTATAAATACTTAAGTTTAATTTTAAGTTGTAAATAAATACATAAATTTAATTTTTGACGGTAATAATATTTAAGTTATAATTCTTGAACTTCTGTAGGTATCTGACTATTAAGTGTTAAGTAAATTACTACGCGATAATCTTTAATTTTTGGTCTAGGTCATTAAATTTTTATTTTTTTTAAAAAAAATTAATTTAAATATACCAATAAAAAATAACACGTAGATAATGACTTGACATTTAACAATGCCTGCAGAAGTTTCAGAAATACAAGTTAGATATTATTACTGTCGAAATTTAAACTTATGTATTTATTTACAACTAAAAATTACACTTAAATATTTATGCCGCAAATTACTTATCTACTTTTTCCAAAAACAAGATTGAAATTGTAACTAAATTAGTGTCTTTGAATTGAAGAAAAAAAAAATGGATTGTTGATCACAAAAAACAGCCAAGGCGCCCATTGTATTATTTCTCTTTTTTCCTTAGATTTGAAAGTACTAGTAAGCTAGTAACTACTACTAGTACTCAACATGTAAATATTGCGTGTTAAGAAGAAAAAACATGCAAATATATTACAAGTGGGATTGGACTATTGCATATTCTTAGAAATTAGTTCACCATAATTTTACTTCTATATATATGAAATGGTGCTTACTTAATTACTAGACAATCTTCAATGCATAATTTAAAGGATATCAACACATACAAATTTGTTTGCTTCTAGTATATGTGGCACTAGTAGTAAATAAGTCAATGAATGGGTGTTAGAAGAAAAAATATGAACAAATGTTACATTTAACACAATATTTGTAATTTTGTTGGAAAAATATTAAAAACTACATTGTAAATAAATATCAAATCCTATATATTTTCATTTAATTAAACTAATTTTTGTGAAATCCTCCTACTAAATTGTACCCATAACAATAAATATCAACAACAATATATAATATACTTCTTCATAAAAAAAATAAAAGAATAATATACCTTTGTGAAGATACATGATAATATTTTTTTAAAAGAAAATATTTTTGTGGTATAGTTTCTCCACATGAAAAGGTCTTAAAAAGTTATTCCTAAAAAGTTATTTGTTTCCCGGAAGTATGTTCCCGAACAGCTAACATGTCCATCTAGAATAAGTCTCGTGGAATGATTATTGCCATCCGGAAAGGAGTTCCCAGATGACTATCATGTCCACTCCGGGTGTAGTCCTCAAGAAAGCTAGCCTTCCTCCGAAAAGAAGTTCCAAATGACTAGTTGTTTCTCCTAAAAAGGAGTTACGGATAGTCGGCTCCAGATGACTCTTTCCTACCAGGGAAGTTCCTTCAGCGAGTGCCATGGTCCGTGATTCCGAAAGCCCTCATATTCGCTCCTGAATGCACTTATACTTATACTGGCATGGAGATCTCTCTTAAAAGAGAGTTGGTTAAGTTATTTATTGCCTAACTAACTTAACAATCTTGCTTCTTGCAGCCATCGACTTTAGGATCTTGATCCTAAGCCTATAAATACCACCAACACTTATCATTTCAGACACAATGATCAGATTGAGTTTCAAGATAGAGAGAGAAAAGATTGAGAGATAGAGAGAGAGAAAGGTACAGAGAAAAGAGAGAGATTGGATTTGGGTTTTTGTATAAAGAATCTTCTGTAGATGAAGATTCTTGGGTAAAAATGTGAGAGTTGAAACAGTTTGAGAAAACTCATCAAAGAGGATCGATCTCGACTGTATTGTACCTGTTCTTGCTCAATCAATAAAGAGAATTTAGTGGTGTTCCGGATCTAAAGTATAGCCATAGATTATATCGATCTATCAGACTTAACCAATATATACATTGGCGTTGATTTTATTATTTTACTGCTTTAATTGTTTCTGGTTGTTCATGTTAGACTATATATATATAGTGTATGTAATATAGCATATACAAATGATATGAAATGCGGAAAATAAACTGTAATCATATCAATAATATATGCAATGAAAGGATCGATGTACCTCCAGCCATTGATCTTTGAGCTTCAATCCCTGCGGTAGCTTCGGTATTGGAGTTCGGGCTTCCTCGCTCTCTCAACTCTCTTTAGATGGAATTTGCTGAATGAATTCAGAATGAGTGAGGAGCTCGGGGACCGAGACCCTATATTTATAGGTGAGATACTCCATCGCATTCGCGCCACATTAATTGTCGAATATTTTGACAATTAATTCAGAAATCAAATCGAGTAATGAATATAGAAATCTGACCATATATAGAATATTACATAATTGATTTTGTCCAGATTCAATGAATATAAAATATTCATTTATCAGAAAATCAATTATTTATTTATTTCCTTAAATAGAAAATCATTTCCTTAATTAGAAAATAACTTCCATATATAAAATATTCTAATATTCTCCCACTTGGTCAGCATTTAAACTAAAATATTCAAACCCAACGTTCCTCATTATATAATAAACATACGAATCATAGCGACATGTCCTCATTATGAATCGAGTATTATCTTCCATGTATTACAATACATTTATTATATAACAATGTACTTTATGTGGCAATGTACTTAAGTGAATAAACCCTAAACCTTATGTTTATTCAGGTCCTCTGAAATTTTTCTCAAATGTAAAATTAAGATGCGCATAAATATGAGAAAAATCAAAATAAGAGTTTCATTAATAATAACTTTATTTGTACAAATTACATAAGGGAACCAAGTCCCATGTTCTCTACATGATCCTTGAATTTATGAGGTGGCAAGCCTTTTGTCATAGGATCGACAATCATCAATTCAGTGCTAATGTGTTGAATGACCACTTTATTTTCCTTAACACGTTCTCTAATAGCTAAGTACTTAATGTCGATGTGCTTGCTTCGACTTCCATTTTTGTTGTTCTTAGCCATGAAAACAGCAGCTGAATTGTCACAGAACATCTTTAGCGGCCTTGCAATGGAATCAACCACTCTAAGGCCTGAAATGAAACTCTTTAGCCATACACCATGTGATGTAGCCTCAAAACAAGAAACGAACTCAGCCTCCATAGTAGAAGTAGCAGTCAAAGTTTGTTTGTTACTCCTCCAGGACACAGCTCCACTAGCAAACATAAACACGTAACCAGATGTAGATTTACGTGAATCACTGCAACCAAATGAAATCTGAGTCTGAGTAGCCAACTACTTCTAGATTGTCAGTTCGTTTGAACATCAGTTTGTAATCCTTAGTACCCTGAAGATACCTCATTACTTTCTTTGCAGCTTTCCAGTGGTCTATCCCCGGGTTACTCTGAAATCTTCCTAACATTCCGACAGAATAAGCAATGTCGGGTCTTGTGCACACCTGAGCATACATTAGGCTTCCGACAGCAGAAGCATAAGGAATGTTCTTCATTTGTTCTCTTTCAAAATCATTCTTTGGGCACTGGCTCAAATTTAATTTATCACCCTTCATAATTGGAGCAACGCTCGGTGAACAATCTTTCATATGAAATCTTTCTAAAACTCTGTTGATGTAGGCTTCTTGAGATAAACCTAAGATACCTCGGTATCTATCTCTATGAATCTTAATGCCTATGACATAGGATGCTTCACCCATGTCTTTCATCTCAAAGTTCTTTGAAAGAAATTGTTTCACTTCACGTAGCAACGCTTTATCATTGGATGCAAGAAGAATATCGTCCACATATAAAACAAGAAAACAGATCTTACTCCCACTTTCCTTCAGGTATATGCATTGATCCATGACATTCTCTTCAAATCCAAAGGAAGAGATGACATCATGAAATTTTAAATACCATTGACGGGATGCTTGTTTTAATCCATAGATGGACTTCGAGCTTGCATACCAAATCCCGACCTTCACTAGAGGAGAATCCTTCGGTTGTTTCATGTATACCTCCTCCTCTAGATCACCATTCGAAAAGCGGCTTTTACATCCATCTCGCTCCAGCTCTAAATCAAAATGAGCAACTAATGCCAAGATGACTCGAGGGAATCTTTCTTTGATACAGAGAAAAGTCTCCGTATAGTCAATTCCTTCCTCTTGAGTGAATCCTTTAGCAACAAGTCTCGCTTTGTACCTCTCAGTGTTGCCTAATGAGTCTTTCTTAGTTTTATAGACCCATTTACAGCCAATGGCTCTCGCCCCATTAGGCAACTTTACAAGTTCCCGCACTCGTTGCACCTCATAGAATTCATTTCATCATCCATAGCATTGTACCACAATTTTGATTCTCTACTGTTCATAGCTTGTAAAAACGTTTCTGGATCATTCCCAATTCCAATATCAGATTCTAATAAATACACAACATAGTCTTTGTAAATCTTTGGTTTGATAGGTCTAGTAGATCTTCTTAAGACTTCACCAACAGGCTCTTGGGGAGCAGCAGCGGTGTGCGGAAAGTTGTTCAACAAGTTGCAGTGCAACTCTTGAACATTTTGATCTACTGGATTATCATTACCAACTTGTGGATCTTCAGTGATTGGTAATGGTTGTTCAACATTCGTTTGAACTACAGGAGTGTTAACCATTATCAATCTTGCTTTTGAAGTGGAAGGTTCAAGGATCTTTCTCAGGACCTAAGTCCTTTGATTGATCACTCCCACTGATCAAGGCATTCTCAAGAAATTTTGCATTCCTTGATTCCACAATTCTTGTGCTATGAGATGGACAATAAAACTTGTAACCTTTAGACTTTTCAGCGTACCCTATAAAGAATCCGCTTATGGTCCTTGGGTCCAATTTCTTCTCTTGTGGATTATATATTCTGACTTCAGATGGACATCCCCAAATGCGTACATGATTCAAACTTGGTTTCCAACCTTTCCATAATTCAAAAGGAGTTTTTGAGACTGCCTTTGTTGGAACTCGGTTTAATATGTACACGGATGTCTTTAATGCTTCAATCCACATGAATTTAGGAAGATTAGAGTTGCTACTAAGCATACTCCGCACCATGTCCATTAATGTTCGGTTTCTTCTTTCTGCAACACCATTTTGCTCGGGTGTACCGGGCAAGGTGTAATGGGCAACAATCCCATTTTCTTCAAGAAACTTCGCAAATGCACCAGGTGCTTGTCATTCATCTTCTCGTGTATCTACCATAATACTCACCTCCTCTATCTGATCTCACTATCTTAATTTGCTTGTTGCATTGTTTCTCTACTTCAGCTTTAAATATCTTAAAGACATCTAATGCTTCACTTTTATTATGAAGTAAGTAGATATACATGTAGCGTGAGTAATCATCTATGAATGAGATGAAGTATTTCTGACCATGTGACTCCATATCTGGACTACATATATCGCATGTATGATTTCTAATATTTCGTAACTCCTATGGACACCGCTTTGACAGACTTGGAGGTTTGCTTTCCCTTAATGCAATCCACACAAGTATCAAAGTCAGTAAAATCTAAGGTATTGAGTACCCCATCTTTTACCAACCTTTTAATTCTATCAATGGAGATATGTCCCAATCTCCGGTGCCACAATGTACAGGAATCCTCTTTCATAACACATCTTTTAGTGCCAGCGTGAACATGCATAACATTATTAGTGGTATTATTTTGTAAATTAAGGCAGTAAAGACCATCAGACAAAATACCATTTCCAACACATTCGCATTTATAATATAAATTGAAATATTTGTCCGAAAATGTAAAGGAAAAACCAAAGTGGTATAAGTCTTGAAATCGAAATCAAGTTTCTAGAGAAACTTGGTACATAAAAGGTCTTTTCTAACTTTAAAATAAAACCATTACTTAAAACTAAATTGCATGTTCCAATAGCTTCCACATGTGAGCCCATCTTGTTTCCGGATAAGATGCTTTGCTCACTTGCCATCGGCTTCCTTAGATTTTGAATATCCCGCAAGGAATTTGTTATGTGAATTGTTGAACCGAATCAATCCACCATGTGTTAAGATTAACATTAGCCATATTAGATTCATAACATACTAAGGAAATTGGATTACCTTTGTCATCCATCCATTTCTTGAACTGGCTGCACTCCCTTTTAGCATGTCCCTTTTATTTACAAAAGAAACATTTGATGGAATCTTTCTTTATGGCAGCCTTGGGAGCCATGGGCTTTTTCCCTTTGTTCTTCTTGAATGGCTTGCGTTTCTTAGGTTTAGTGGTCAGGTGAACACTTTCTCCTTGCTCCTGTAGGAGCCTGGCTTCCTCTTGAACACACATGGTCATCAATTCATTGATAGTCCATTTTTCTTTATGTGTGTTGTAGGAAATTTTGAAAGGCCCATACTGTGGAGGAAGATTGTGAAGGATGTAATGAACCAGGAAGGTATCGTGAATGATAACGTCGAGTTTCTTCAAATGAGCAGTGATGTCCCTCATTTTAGAAATGTGTTCTCGAACTCCTTTAACACCGGTGAGTTTTGTGGACGAGAACTCTTGGATGAGGTTGATGAACAAGGATTTATCTGAAGTGTCAAACTGCTCATCCATAACTTTGATAAAGTCTTTCACCTTCTCAGGTGGCTCCACCGATCCACGCATTCCCATAGGAATTCTAGACATAATGAACATGATGCAGAGACGATTAGATTGCTCCCACTTTTCACGCAGTGCAATCTCAGCAGCAGTGCTAGTATCAGTGATAGCAGCTGGTTCATCTTTCCTTATTGCATAATCCATGTCAGTGCAAGCTAGGTGGAGAAGAACTCGTTCCTTCCAGATTTTGAAGTTGTCACTCCTAAGCTCAGGGATTTCACTAGTAATTTCAGCATATTTAGAGGTGGATGAAATAGCTGCAAGAATAGGATTACAAAAAATTTAGATGTTGAAAGAATTGAGGCTTTAATGAATTCATGTTTTACCAATGTAGAAACATAATGAAGATGAAAATTTTATTAAATCTAAAATTGCCTGTGGGCTAAATTTTAAATCTAATAAAATTAGATGAACTTTATGATAGATTTAATGAAGTATTTAATTTAGAAATAATGGAGGAATGAAATCTATCTTTAATTAACATTTGTGATAACACTATTAAATCAAATCCTCATAACTCCTTGTGGGGTAAATTAAGAGAATTTAACTTAATATATTATCCTAATTAATTATAAAAATATAATAAAATCCCTGTGGGGTAAAATTATTATATCCAAATAATTAATTACAAGTTTTGTCCATTAAGGTGAATTTTAATTAATATATAATTTTATATGTTGCTCCAAAATTCGCCCAAAATACGTGGACCAGTCGAGAGGGGACACGTGGATCAGATAACTTGGAAAGATTTGCTAAGTCTTTTTATGCCACCAGGAAGCGCTATTAGCATGGGTCCCGGAGGAGACACCCGGAGTACAAGGTACTCCAGGAAGCTAGTATAGCATGAAGGCTCTCCGGATGTGTCGTGTCTCTCCCGAGAAATCAAGTCGCATTTAATGCCGCATGGGAGGAAGCGTGTTGGGACCGTAACACGCAATAAAGTCCGACTAAGACAACCCCCGAACAGCAGCGCTACAGTAATGATCATTTAAGTCTAGCGACGGCTACTCTGCGAAGAGTCACGTCAATCACAAGACAAAAAGGACATTCTCCATAAAAACCCTACAACACCTAGGGATTTGACCATGCATCACCCATGGTATATTCATCGGAAATGCCCAACTTTATGGATACTTACAGACACATGTGTAAGAACAATTCTAGGGATTACCCCACCAAAACACTATAAATACCCCCTCAAAGCTCATTTAATGGGGTCGAGAATCTTGGTTGCAAAAGAGCAGGAAGAGAAAAAACTCACCAAGAACATTCTCTGTATTCAAGAGAAAAACATTCTCTCAAGTGTAGAATCTGTATTAAATACACCCATTAATAGCAGTGGCTCGTGGACTAAGGCTCATTAACGCCCCAACCACGTAAAAAGTCTTCATCTCACTTTCTTACAGCTCCTTATTATAATTATATTTTAATAGTTGCCGAAAACCTCGGTCAACATTATATAATTAAAGATGCTGTGGCTACTCCCTAATTATAAAAAATTATATTTTCACTTTAGACATTAGGTATTGGGCTCTACCTAAAAGTAATTTCGTTATTAACATAATAGACAATCACTGAGATTAGTGCTCCTAGTGTGGTCGTCCGAAGATCATTAAAAACCGTTCTAAATATGAGCATTTGTCCCAGGTTCATGTTTTCTTATGTCAAACCACAAAACTACTTACGTTTTATTCATATTTTATTCATTTTAAAGTTTTATGAATATTTTATGAATAATTTTATGAAGTTTTATGAAACTTAATTGCTAAATAAAATATTCAACCTATCTTAATGTTTGAATATTTCTAAATATATCTAGCACTATAAAAGGAATTTATGTATAGCATTTAAATCATACAAATCCAAATTAATTGCATTAAACATAAATTTGTCAAATAAATACAAAATAATACAATTAATGTATGATTATTAATTAAATGCTAATTCCTTAATATGAAATTAATGGCAGATTTTTCAAAATTAATTTAGACAATAAATTGCATAAATTTGGTAATATATAATTAAATGCACAAATTAGCACAATTTTTACATGCCTAAATAAATCATGTAATAAATTACCAAATTTAAACAAATTTCCATTTTCAATTTATACTATATATATGTATTAAACAAAAATGGAAAATTAACTAAATGCAATTTATTGACTAAATTAACACACAAAATAGGAAAATAATTAATATTCCAAATAAATAAAAAATTTATCAAAAATTTAGAATTTTTCCTTTTTCTTTTTTTTTTTTTTTTTTTTGAAAAATCCATACTGCCAAACGACATGTCGTTTTTTATATTCTGAAGTGTGCAGAAAACATACAAAAACGACGTGTCGTTTTCCCTAAGGTAAAAACGACATGTCGTTTCATTCATGAAGAGGCTGCCTCAGAAGACGGAAAACGACATGTCATTTTTCACAGTGTGAAAAACGACATGTCGTTTACTACAAACGACAGCTGAAATGAAGGCTTTCAAACGACACGTCGTTTTTGTCAAACGACACGTCGTTTTTGACAAACGACATGTCGTTTGCGTCGTCTTCTCCAGCCAAACCGGGTCGAATTTGACCCGTTTTTCTGCACGCGGGTCCGTCGAACCCGACCCAAACCCGATCGGAAATTGCGTTTCCGACGACCAAATTGCGTGTTTTCAAATCTAAAATGTTCTAAATCAAATAATAAAGAGATCCACATAGATTTTATGCACGAAAACACGAAAAAATATATACTTTAATATCACGAAACTAATCGGGTCCGAAAAAGTTTTAACCGGAAAAAATTTCCATCCTTAAGTTTTTCAATAGATTTTCAATGCTTAGATCGATCTATAATACTATACGAACATAGCAATATATTTAGAATTCGAAATAAACACCAAAAAATGAAAAATGGAAAAAACCAAAATGGATCGATCGTGTATATATATATATGCATGTATATATATATATATGCATGTATATATCACATAAAGAAAATGAATATTATGAATGTATTATGCGATAAAGCATATATATAATATACAATATATATATAAACATATATACACGTGAAAATGAAAAAATATATATATACAGTATATATAAATGTATATAATATATATATAAGAATAAAGATATATATGTATATACGTATGAAAAATATATATATATACTTGAAATTATATGAATATGAGTATATATATATACACCACGAAATGAACCAAACAAATATATATATATGAATAGTGTATATAAGTGTATATATATATATATATGAAACTCAACCAAAATCAAGGCAGAGATAAATCCGCTCTGATACCAACTGTTAGACTATATATATAGTGTATGTAATATAGCATATACAAATGATATGAAATGCGGAAAATAAACTGTAATCATATCAATAATATATGCAATGAAAGGATCGATGTACCTCCAGCCATTGATCTTTGAGCTTCAATCCCTGCGATAGCTTCGGTATTGGAGTTCGGGCTTCCTCGCTCTCTCAACTCTCTTTAGATGGAATTTGCTGAATGAATTCAGAATGAGTGAGGAGCTCGGGGACCGAGACCCTATATTTATAGGTGAGATACTCCATCGCATTCTGCGCCACATTAATTGTCAGAATATTTTGACAATTAATTCAGGAAATCAAATCAGGTAATGAATATAGAAATCTGACCATATATAGAATATTACATAATTGATTTTGTCCAGATTCAATGAATATAAAATATTCATTTATCAGAAAATCAATTATTTATTTATTTCCTTAAATAGAAAATCATTTCCTTAATTAGAAAATAACTTCCATATATAAAATATTCTAATAGTTCATACTATCTCATTCTTATTTTTTCTATGATTACTATTTGTGTTTTGTTAATCTTGCCATCACTAATCTTTTGATTGTTTAAAATTTAGTTATTTTGATTTTGTATCATTGGTTATAATTTTCTCACAATTTTATTAATTAATTGTTATATAATAATTTAATACACTTAAAATAAGATTCAAAGAGTCTGTTGTATGCGTACTTCTTTTATTTTATATGTGTGAAATAAACTGTTTGAACCTTTTGTATTGTAAATAATTCTAAATTTCTCTGTATAAGATGTCTTAGATTATTACAATATATATACATTGTTATATACAAAAATTAATTAAATTAAAATTATTTAGATGTCAAAAACACGAAGAGATTACATCGGTACACCTTTTTTAGGAAATAATAATATGTTGATAACTTCACCAAATTGTCACCTTATTAATTTTGTAAGTAACCATTAAAAATATTCCATATATATATAGTTTGTTATAACTAAATATAAATATAAAATTTGTAGTGATAACATAAACATTGATAATGTTTTTGAATGGACATAAACATTGATAATTCTTTTTAGAATACTACATGTTTTTTTTTTTAATTTTTACTAACATGCTTACTTCATTAGAAATAAGAATTATCTTTCTAGTGGTTGTTTGAGACGTTAAATACTAAAAGTAAGTTAGAATGTATTTTAGGTATGGAAAGATAAGAAAATGGAAGCTCACAATATTGCTCAATTACATAGTCAAAATTAGACTGCAATTTTTTTTTTATTAATTTTTCTGAACTCTCTCAATTACTCATTACTTTCTTAAATATATTAAATTAATAAAAAAAAAATGAAATAAAAGTTGTATACAATGAACGAATGAATATATATATAGATCTTGTGTATGACTTGTTACAATAATTTTTAACACTTTTATCATGTTTGACATTTCCTAAGAGAAAATATACATGAAAGCGTGCACTGCAACTTTCTTTTATTTCTTCATTAAAATTGAACAATCATGTACAAGGTTATGTGAACAAAGAAGGGGATTAACATACATTCAAATTTTCTCCATCTATTATATATAAAAATAAAATTAATATAAATTAAATAAAAAATAAAAATAAAAATGAAAATGAACTCCATCAAATTCTAGTACATACAAACCTTAATAGATCATCATGGATGAGCAACTAAATTATTCTCCTTTGATCAAAAGAAGCAAAAGTGTAGTTTGAAATGTTGGTACGTTCACTTAGTATTTTTTTCCCTAAAATTTACATTTTATACTAATTTTGTGTGACTATTATAGTATATCATTAATGTTAGATCTAACTGATTTTTTAAGACTCGTTTGATACTATGTTCCTAGAGGCTCTGGTACTTAAGCTGACGTGGAGACTTCACTCAAAGAGGAGTTGGTTAAGTTAGTTATTTTCTAACTAACTTAACAATCTCGTTTCTTGCAACCACTGACTTTAGGATCTTGATCCTAAGACTATAAATAACACATTGACTCATTATTTGAGACACAATTGAGATACACGAGCTTGAGAACTCTGTTCAAACGAGATTAAGAGTTTGAGAGAGAGAGAGAGAGAGAGAGAGAGAGAGAGAGAGAGAGAGAAAAGATTGAGAGGTGCAGAGAAAAGAGAGAGATTGTATTTGGGTTTTGTAAGAAGAATCTTCTGTAGATGAAAAAGATTCTAAGTGTAAAGTGTGAGAGTTGAAACACTTTGTGAGGACTCAACAAAGAATCTCGTCTCGACTGTATTGTACTTATTCTTGCTCAATCAATAAATTAAAGAAGGATTACGGTGGTGTTCCAGAACTGGAGTAGTAGCCATAGATCACATCGATCTATCGAACTTGAACCAGTATATTTTTTTGTGTTAATTTCTTTATTTTCTGCATTTATTGTTTCTGATTGTTATTTACTCTGTTTTCCCATGTTTACATCTAATTGTTGTTCTTGGTTTGATAATCTTGTCATTGCTAATTGTTTGATTGTTTAAAATTTTATTCATTTGATTTTGCACATTTAATCATAATTTTTTCATAAATACTATACTAAATTTCAATTTACACTAAAACATTATATATTTTTATGCCTAAAAAAATTAATACTACATAACTTTATATGAAAATATTACATAAAATATAATTTAATTTAATATTATACAATACAATACGATCGTAATACGACATAACAAATGAACTCTTTCCTGACTTTTTATTGTAATACCAAATGAGTGAAAATGGCATTGTCCCAAATTCTAAATTTCTAAATGTACTAGTTGGGTCTAACGTGCTTCGCACGTGAGCCCATAGTTCAAATATTTTTTCAATAAATTTGTAATATGTTGATTATTTTTACCATCTTCAATGGGAGCTGTAAAAATTGATTTATATTTGTTACAAATAATAGTTTTGTGATATTTTTGCATCAATTTTTACTATTATGCTCTAATGTATTATTATAAATTTTAATGCAAAATTTAGTTTATCATTAGATGTTCATCTAACAATTTATTAAAAATATAAAATGATATGCAAACATGTTAATTAAACTTTTATAATAAAATATTAAAAATAGCATAATAGTAATTATAAAATCATAGCATTCATTGTAATGCAAATTTTACATTATACTATATTGTGATCCAAATTTAGATTACTTTTTGTTATGTGAGATATTTGTATCACAATTTGACACACCATTAGAGTAGACTTTTAACAAAATAAGCTATATTTTATATTTGCTCACTTATTTGCATCTCCATTTGAGATGTTCTTAGTCTTTATTGTTTTTTGTAAATTAACAAGAGCCAAAATTATTTATTAATTTTGTGACTCTTAAAAATATTTAGGATATTTTACACATATTTTATTTTTGTAAAATAGAATACTTTAGATTTTTTTTAAGAGAAAAATAATCAATACATAAAATACCTAATTTATTTTATAAAATAAATAATATATAAAGTTTTTATTAAGTTAATTTTTTTTTTAATAATGAAGTATACGGGTGTAAATAGAACTCTAAAATTATTAACAATTTTATTACAGTTATAGATTATAGATAAATATTGTCTCAATTTAATTATTTACACTAATAAATTCATTTATTATATGGTATGATTATTAGTATATATATTAATTATATAATTATCAAAGGCAAAATATTCACTTAAAAAAATAAAGAAACTTTATTAATTTAAAATTATATTTGTAATTGAGAGACTTTGATAAAATAATCACCTTTACAAATATTTCACATAATACAAAATGTCAATTGGATGACAAACTTATTTAGCATTAACCTTAAGAAGTAGTGTAGTGTAATGTGGTACTTGTTTTATCAATTTTTTTTTGTAATTTAAGGCTAATTATATAATTCAATTAGTGGATGTCCAAAAATATTTTAACTTTTTATGTATGATATAAATATATAGTTTTTTTAAAAAAAACAAAAATTAACATTTTATATACACTTATACATATGTATAAGCAAACTTTTATTTTTTATTTATTTTTATTTAATAAAATAATAAATAAATTATTTCCTAATTAGATGTAAGTTAGATGATTATAATATAATTTTTTATATTTGAAAGCATAAAAAAAATATTAATGGTTTGTTGTTCATCCAAAAAAACAAAAAAAAGTTTGTAATTTAATATTTAATGAAGGTTAATTGTATAATTTACATAGTAAAAGTCTAAAATTATTCTCACTTTTATAGAAGTTATAGATAAATGAAGATTAATAATATCAATAAAATAGTTAGAAGGTTATGGGATCTGTGAAGATGGATCATACACACACTACTCATTAACATAATAAAAAATGAAAATTGAGGGCACAATCTTATTATGCTTACAAGATATATATTTATATATATACATAAAATCTACAAAAGAATATTTCATGATAGTTCACAATGAAGATATGCATATATTTATGTAATGAAGAGCTGAGAAGTGTATAAATATATATAGTGATGATCAGTAAAAGATGCTCTCAAAATCCAAGAATGCTGGCCTTTTGGCTTTCTTATTGTTTTTGTTGACTCACAACTGCAGATATCATCAATCTCAGAATATATTTTAGCTATGAATGGCCCCAAATTGGTTTTTTCTCTTATTTTATTTTATATTATATGTACATGACCTAACTAGTTCAATGCATGGAGCCCTACTTTCTAAAAGGGCATATCTTTTCTATTGTATTTTTTTGTGAATTTATAAAGTAATGAAAATAGAAATCAAGCCAGAAGATAATTAGATACGATTAGATGATATGGCCTTTGTATCTATGATGATCATGTGTAAGAGAATATCCATATATCTATATATATATAAATAAATAATATATATTATATGATTAACTTGATACAATTCCTTCTACCTTCAATGAATCTTACCCCATATATCTCTCTTTCCAATACATACCTATCAATCTTCTAATCTTCTACTACTCTCTGTCTCTCTAATACTTTATAAATATCAAATGACTTATGTCTCTATGCTCACATGAGAATGGAAAGTTAAAAATTGTTATGTTAGTAAAACAACTTAAACTAATTATTATATGGTAATAGAATAAGGAAAATGACATAAATTATATCTATAATTTATTTTATTTTACACAACTCTTATTTCAAGTGGGATGGACAATGACACGTTTAACTAACTAAATTTGTATATTGTATAATATTGAATGCTTAATTTTTTTTTTTTGAAACAAAGATTGCAACTTTCATTAAAGCAAATCAGCTAACAAAATAGCTTTCAAACCAGAAGGAACAAACCCCCTACTGGAAATACGATCAAGACATGAACCAGAAGAACGAGCTAACCAGTTAGCCGCTTGGTTCCCAAATCGTTTAATAAACTGAACTGAAATACTTGATTTAGTTAGCCGCTTACTAAATTTGTATATTGTATAATATTGAATGCTTGATTTAGTTTATGAGCATTATTATTGGGCACTCAGTAGAATTTAATACTTTTTAAACGTGTCGTCTTGTGATTAGTTAGCAATACTCCTTAAAAATTATTATACTAAACTATAAATGACCCAATATACTTAGTTAGACTAATAGTCATACTATTAATAAGTAAGAGAGTATTATAGCACTAATGGTTTTTTTTAGTATTGTTTTAATTTATTGACTTGGGGCTCGTTTGGAATGGCGTATTAGGTCGTATTGTATTGTATTGTATTATATTGAATTGGATTATACATTATATTTTTATATAATACTATGTCAAACTTTAAATTATACTAAAATATTATATATTTAGGTGTCCATAAAAGTTAATACCACATATAGTTTTACATAAAAATATTGCATAAAATACAATTCAATATAATACAATACAATACAATACGACCTAATACGGCGTTCCAAACGAGCTCTTGGATAGTAAAACTATGCATATTATAGTAATATGATGATGAAGAATGTATATATAAGAATAACTTTATTTTGTTTTTAGTTTAATTAGAATGTATAAAACGATCTTGAAATGTCCAAATTAAGGGATTCTTGTATCAAAAATTAGCACCATTCAAGGTTTTGGGTTCATCACCTCTTGGAATGAATAAATGCCCAAATATATGGGTTTTAGTTTCCTATACACTTCTCCTTTTGCTTCTTTTTTTTTATCTTTTTTTTTTCTTGTCACAAACATATAATTCCTTATAAAAAGATCTATCATTGCAACAAAAATAATTATTTATAATTAAAATAAATATTTGATTACAAATTGTTATTAATATAATTTTTTTTAACAAGAATGTTACTAATATTGTTACAATTTATTGTATATAGTCATTTAAAATTTGTTGTGACTAAAAACACTAATAAATTTATTTTTGTAACAAGTTTTGTTGTAACTGAATTTAAAATTTTTGATAATGATAAATACCTATACTTATATTAACATTACGGTTATTTATTGTCAACTTTTGTAATTTTTATTGTTGCAGTTAATAAAAAATAATTTAATTATAAATTATGTTACTTACATTTATTAATCCAAAGAGAGGATATTTTTAATAAAAAAAACAACAATATTGAAAGGATTTTAAAGTTTTTTTTTTTTTTTGTGAAAAATTGGAGGAAAATTCAAAACTTGGGAGGAGAGGTGTGAAACCGACTATGCCCACTTTTTTTTTTTTTTGATGTGCTATGCCCGCTTATTTATAAACTATTGACATAACCTAACGGTAAAATAAAGTATAACTACCCGAGTTGTCATGAGTTCCTAAAATTTATGAAAAAAATTGCCTAAACTCAAAACCCCGGGTGGGGGCTGAGGCAAGTAAAAAATGTATGAAAGCCAAACTACTTTCAATTAAGGGCAAGCGGGACTCAAACCCAGCAAACAACCAACTTGTCAAGAAATGGGACAGTGCCCTTATGCGAGCCAGCACCCCTTTTGACTAGAATACAAGTAATTATATAAATACAATTTCTAAGGTGTCGTTTGGTAATACTTTTTTAATCAGTTTTCTGTTTTTAAAATTGAAAAAGTGAAAATATTTTTCAAAAAACATGTTCTATAAAATTGTTTTTACTTTTTTATTTTTTAATTGAGAATCAAAATTTTAAAAACAAAAAAAAAAATCACTTTCAATATTTTTTTAAACAGTTTTTTTTTTCCTAATCAATATCTTAGACTTTGATCAAGACCCGGACCCAAATCCCTCCACGGCCGCGCTGAACCCAGCCTCTAACTTGAACCCAAATCCAACCCCGGACCTAGACCCGATGTAAATAAAATCAAAAAATAAAAATGAAAAATGAACTTTACAGAACACACTTTTGTTTTCTGTTTTTAAAATTGAAAAATAAAAGTGGTTACAGAACGCATTTTTATTTTTCAAAAGCAAAATTTTTAAAAACAAAAATTTTACTTTCATTTTGTAATTAAAAAATTAGAAAACAAAAGTGTTACCAAATGGCATCTAAGTTAAGTTAAGGGGTTAATATTTTTACTTAGGTATAACTTTTTTTACTTATTAATACACTACTTAATATTTTACTTAGTCACACTATATTTTACTAGTGCTGCACAATGGAACAACATTAATAGGATTTTTTAAAGTTTTTTTGGAAGATGATGTCCTACAAGGTCATTAACAGGCCCATTACACATAATTTCAGGCCCAATCCAAGCATCTCATCAACTTTTTTTTTTTTAGAAACTTACAAAAATACTAAAATTTGGGTTAATTTTTACAAAAATATTACTACATGAAATTTTTTTCAAAAATACTGTATTTTTATAAAACAACAGTAGAACACAAAACAAAATAACTGAAAACAACAGTGGAACATCTAAAAAATAACCGTAAAACAACAGTGAAAATTTAACACAATACACAATACAAAACTTACACAGTATGTTTAAAAAAATTTTGTCTCACAATAGAAAAAGTAAAAAGGCTGAAAATTCAGTATGTGGTATAAATCTTTTTTTTTAATACCAGCATCTCACCTTGGAAACTTTTAGTAAAAGAAAATTGAGAAACTTTCATCAGGCACCTAAATTTGAAAATTATTTACAAAAATAACTTTGTTTTTGTACCAAAAAGTCTTATGCTGAAGGAAAATTTGAACCTGAATTTTCATTTTCTTTTCAAAAACAATACTTTTCTTGTTGGGCCTCTTAATTCCTACCATTAACTGTAAGCCATTGAGCATCATTCATGATAGAATACCATTAGTCTTATTGTGTTTTAATGGAATAAATATTAATTTTTTAACTTAAAAATTGAATGAAACTAAAGGTAATTCCATTAAAAAAAAACTGATTAAGAGAAAAACTCACAATTAAACTAACATAATAAAACCTTATAATGGAGAGAGATATTTGCAGGAGAATTATCCTATCTTTCGATTGTTATGATTAGATGCACATATACTATCATTAAAAAAATTGATGCACATATTGTATTGTATTGTATTAGTATTATTTAATACAATACAATGTTTGGTATTAACTTGTATTAATTGATTGTGTAAAGTTATAATATATTTTTAATCCACTTGATCCCAATACCATCTACGGGTCCGCGTCCCGGTTTGAGTCCGGATCCAAGTTCGGGTCCAGGTCCGGGGTCCGGGTCTCGGTCCGGGTCCAGGGTCCGGGTCTGGGTCCGAGTCCGGGTCTGGGGTCCGGGGTTTGGGTCCGGGTCCAGGTCCAGGATTTGGGTCCGGGTCCAGGTTCGGGTTCAGGTTCGGGTCCGGGTCCAGGGTCTGGGTCCGGGTCCAAGTCCGAGTCCGGGGTCCGGGCCGGGGTCTCGGGTCCGGGTCCGGGTCTGGGGTCTGGGATTCGGGTCCGGGTCCGGGTCTGGGTCCGGGGTTCGGGATTCGGGTCCGGGTCGGGGTCCGGGGTCCGGGTCTGGGTCGGGGTCCGGGGTCCGGGTCCAGGTCGGGGTCTGGGTTTGGGTCTGGGTTCGGGTCCGGGTCCGGGGTCTGGGTCCAGGGTCCGGGTCCGGAGTCCGGGTCCAGGGTCCGGGTCCGGGGTCTGGGTCCAGGGTCCGGGTCCGGGTCCAGGTCGGGGTTCGGGCCGGGGTCTCGGGTCTGGGTTCGGATTCGGGTTTGGGTCCGGGTCGGAGATTGGTGTTGACCCAAAATTCTTTGTAAATATTATAATACAAGCTAATACAGACCATTTATTATGTATTAAATAATACAACATACATTGTATTAAAAAATTTGGTTGTAATAATTAATACAATACATTGCTTAATCCAAACATAGTGTTATTTATTATTTAATACAATATGACCCTTATACGGCGTACCAAACGAGCCCTAATTGTGTTCTTAAGTGTGATTTGCACTATTACTCGTTTGGATCATGTATTTAAAAAAATGGATTGAGCTTGTATTTTGGAGATTGATTAAAGATAGGTCATTGAGCTTAATTATTATTTTTCAAATGAAATATTAGACTTCATTGAAATATTAGCATTCTGAATACAATAAGGCTTGTAAATCAGCCCAAGCATTATGTTCCAAAATGCTGCAACCAGAAAAAAAATCGAGAGTGTCTAGCAACGACATGTGCAACTCGATTTGTTGATCGCTTTATAAAACGCAAAGATACATTAATTAACGAGGATAATAAAGTCTGACAATCAAGAATAACCAAGCCAAAAGTAGAGTTCATGCGTTGATTGCTACGTATAGCCTAAACACACAACATACTGTCCGATTCAATCACTATATTGTGCCAGTTATTACGCTTGACCTAGATGAGAGCTTCTTTGATTCCCATAGCTTCAATAGTCTCGGCGGAATAAGCACCTGTTTGGTACCCAGTTTTTGCTTCGATTAATCGACCAGAACTGTCCCTCGCCACAACCTCGTAACTGTAAGAACCTTCTTATGGAAATAAGGCAGCATCAACATTGATTTTGAGATAATCTGATTCGGGTTTAATCCATTACTCAAGCTTATAAACATTGTTTTCAAGAGACAATGACAACAAGCATGTTTTATCCTAAGCATTTTTCCAATGATCAAAAGTGACAGTAGCTGATGCAAGAGCCTCATTACTAAATGTAGTTTTTTTTGTTCCAAACAGTATCATTCCAAGCTTTCAAGATTGCCCAACACAACATTGCAACCCGACACACTTTATGCACATCATAGCTCTGTAATATGCTGTCAAATCATGTTCCAAAGGAAGTGGAAATTAATGCGCTAGTATGAATACCAAAAGAAGCCCAATAGGAGCTAGCAAGACCACAATTAAGTAAAATATTGTTGGAAGTTATTTACCAGGAACTTAGATCTACTCACAAGTATGTTGATTTAACAACCTAAATATGAACTTCTAAAACGATAGAAAATTAAACATATAAGAGTATCAGAAATCTTACATTGGGTGCAGCGGAATATATGTCTCCTCCCACTCAGATCTCTAACCCTTGATTCCTTTCTGTAGCAGAGTATAATCAAGATCTGAGCCCGATAGTCCTTCTTTGTTGTTTTTGAATTCTACACAGCCTTCCTCACTATGATTGAGGTATTATTTGATGTGTGTGGGCACTACTCTAGCACTTATAGATTTCGAAACAGTGAAGCAATAGAGAGAGAGAGAGGGTGGCGGCTCAGAGAGAATTTTCAGAGAGAAAATTCTGTCAGAATAATGTTGTGTATCAGATGTATATTTTTTTCAACTCTGAAGCCTTTGCCTTCTATTTATAGAAGACCACCCAGGGCTATGATTGACATTTAAAATTGAAAAAATCAAAGAGAAAAGGAAGCTTAAGTGGCCGGCCTAGGCATTGTGGAAACAAGGCTTGCCACTTTTCCAACTTTCCTTTTCCTACACTGATAGTTTCCTGTTTTGTCAAAAACTGCCAATTCCTTTGTTCAACCACATAAATGTCAAATCTAATTATTTAATAATTAAAATTAATTATCAAATAATATATTGTCATTTATTTTATTAATAATGAAACTAATTAGTTTCCTAATTAATAAATATGCCCTTCAAAATCTCTATTTACTGTTTTGCCCTTAATAAGTGATAAATTCTCAAATAGACAAGTCTATCTTGAGAATTTTTAATTGATTAATTAAAATCAATTAAATGAGTCTTACAAGTAATATTATTTCAACTAGTGAGGGGACCATGGGTCTATATATCCGAGCTTCCAATAAGCAGATCTAGAATTTACCACTTAAATTCACTGACTTATTAATTCTTCGTTAAATCCACACATAGAACTCAGAATTGCACTCTCAGTATATAGAATGCTCTATATGTTCCACCATATAGACACATCATTAGTTATCCATTGTTATAACCCTAATGTGATCAAGGATCCTCTATATGGATGATTTACACTGTAAAGGGACTAAATTACCGTAACACCCTACAATGTATTTTATCCTTAAAACACTTAACCCTGTATAAATGATATTTCAACTAAGTGAAATGAGTACTCAATCATTTATCTCGTTTGGTTAAGCTCGAAGGAAATCACCCTTTGCTTACTATTCGCCAGATAGAAGCTATAGATTCCATATTTATGTTAGCGCTCCCACTCAATCGCACTACCGTGTTCCCAAAATGTATGTATTGCCCTGACTAAAGATTAGGCTTAACTAACAAATCAAAGAACACGAATAATACTCTTGAAATTGAGCCTAACCATATCAGGATTTTGATCATGTGATCTAGGATCAACTTATGATATTGAATTGAATAGATATTTACGGTAAGTTTCAAAAATCTAATTCAAAGTTCAATATCGGTCCATTCCAATGCATACTCCATGCATCCAACCTGAGCTTTACTTTAACCTATGTTCTGGAAAGAACATAACATTTCTCCAAATGCAAGTAAACTCTGTTGTAGATTGTCATATCAAGCAAAAACCCAAAGTGTTCGATAAATCTAGGAATACTTTATTCACATAGTCATGTTTACTTTCCACTGTGTTGACAACACAATAAACATGATCAAGTATGTGAAAAGGGGTTTGGATGAATTTATAAATCAAATAGACAAACAATTGATTAAGTGAACCAAAACATACACAAATGAATGAAAAAATACTTCTGTTACTTTATTGATATTGAATAATCTGGATTACATTGAAACAGAGTTTTATTTAGGGCATAAAACCCAACAAATATGAACAGTAGTTTCAGCACAAGACCGGCATATAGGACAAGAAGAAGAAATTTTCACCTTCTTGGTGACAAGGTTAATGCATGTTGGCAAAGAATCCAAGATAGCATGTCATAGGAAGTTCTTTACTTTAGGAGGGATCTTTAATTGCCAAAGCTTCCTCCAGAACCCACTGTTGTTGGGACCCGATGGACTGCCTTTTTAAGATTGAAGGAGATGATAAGCACTTCGAATCGAGAATAACCCAGAGCTCTCTCCACATCAAGACCAAAAATTTGAAGTAGCATTTGAACTCAAAGGAATACCAAGGATCAATTTGGCATCACGGGCAGGGAAGAGATCTTGAATAACATCACGGTCCCAGTAGCAAGAATGGACATCAATTAGAGAGCTAACTGAATTTATTAAGAAGGCCTGAATGAATGGAAGTGACATACTGATTTTTCGGGTCAGGCAACCAAGGATGGCCGAGTATACTAGTTGATTCACCATTGCCAATGGTGCGTACAGCACCCAGTCGGACAAGTCTTTGAGCATCCCAAATACTACGCCACACAAAGCTTGGGTTGTTACCCAAATCAGCAAAGAGAAAATCAGTTGAAGTAAAGTACCTGGCTTTGAAAAATACTTTTTTTTTGTATCAATTAATCAAAAATACCCTAATATTATATTTCATTAAAAAGTACTCACTTTTGTGAGTAGGTTGCTCTATATACTCTCATCCTCTACTTAAGTCTAGCACATAATTTACATTAACTTTAGGGGTATAATAGGAACATCATCTATAAAAGTGTGTATATCTTAAAGAATATCAAAATAAATGTAAAAATTAAAACAAATAAAATAAAATAGATATACAATGTAACTTCTTCAAATATTTTTTAGTAAGTGTTGATGCGTAATGGTGAACCAACAACAATGTTGTTTAATAAATGACAGATGTTATATAAAAGTAGTAAATAAGAGTAATGGACATAACAATTTTATAGTAGTTCGACCCCTTTCAACAACAATGACTTAAGTCTACTAAGACTTTTATTATGACTTGTTGTTCGTGCGCGTTTAATTTGTAGCCATTTTTTATTCTCCTCCACAATCTTAGAAATATAATGTGTCCCACAAATGGCATCAAATATTATCGGAGAAATTTGGACAACACAAAATATTGTTAATATTAAAAAAAAAATATTCAATAGCAGTTATGCTAGTACTCCCTTAGAATAATGTGAATATTCAATAGCAGTTATGCTGGCACTTAAATGTAAAAAAAATTCATAATTGACTAAGTCAATAATGTGAATCTAATTAATTAAAATAAATTAATTATTGAGACTTATTATTTGGTATTTATCGTAAATATTGTGGGGATCATGAGTCCACAAAATTTAGGCTCCTAATAAGTAGATTTAAAATTTAACAAATTAATTTCTTAACTTATTAATTCATCATGACTTTACTATAGATACAGAATGGTACTCCTAATTAAATGGAATGTTCTATACACATAATATAGATACAATGTTATTTATCTATAATCGTAAGCATAATCATAATTGAAAATTAGAAGAGTTTAAGAAGAAAAACTAGATGTGGGTGTGGATTCTCCTCTTCTCTTGAGTTCTCACCTTCAAAACCGCAGTCTAAATGTGTTAAAAACAAACTCTAAAAGTCTCTGGCCGCCCTAACAATACTTGTGTTGTCGGGGCAGTGGATCCTGTGAAATTGCGTCGCGTGCTCAGATCAATATTTTAGCCATAACCTCTTCAATATAACTCAAAAATAGACGTTTCAAGATGTTCCTAAGAGCTAGAAATGAGATCTACAACTTTTATCCTGAGCTCAAGGTCCAGTTATGCACTTAAATTCATAAAAAAAATCTTACTTATGTGTAGTTTTATCAAATCAAGCTCACCAACTTCTACTATTTTTCACCAAAATATGCTAAAATCCCTCCAAATGACTCCAAATGCATGATTAGTTTTCAAAATAGCCTAACAAATTAAAATTACACTAATCATTAATTTAAAAAATAAATTTAGGAATATTGATACATAAATTGGCTATATTTATATAAATTTACCATATTTATAAGACAAAATATCGAGTTATCACACTTACTCTAAGAAATACAAGCATTTTTCTTCCTCTATTGTTGCTCTGAACATTTCTTTAAGTTTTTGTATTTTCATATTTTCATCTTCATTATAAGTCTTGTGTTTGAGTTTGATTTTTCGGCCTTAAGTTAGTCGACGAGTTTTTACTGTCAACAATTTGGCGCTATCTGTAGAAACGACAAGCTCAAGTGACATCGTTTCATTACTTGCCACTGCTCAAAGACGCCTAGATGCTCTAGTCGTCTTCAGGACATCAATATTAATTCATCTAGATAACACTCAGTTGATCATCTCTAGAAGAGAGCCACCTACACCCAAAGTTGAAGAAGTTTGCCAGAACACTCAAGTACCTCTAACAAGAGGAGACGACGACTATCGCGAAGAGACAGTGGCAGAACCAGCCCTTAGTCTTAGGAGGGGCCTAAGTATGTTGATTTTTTTTAGCATAAGGATAAAGATTTTTTGTTCTTTTTTAGCACAAATATGAAGAATTTAGTACATTGAGAGCATAGGGTAAATTTATAGTATACCCCTTAAGGGGTTGTATTTGTTTTAACATTCAGGACAACTTTTAGTCAAATATTTTTCCATAATTGCGTACATTACAATTATATAGGATCACTTACAAATTTTTAGAAAATTTCGAATAGTATATAGTGTAAAAAATAAGGTTTAAATATTTAGTTGAATACACGACTGTTTTTTCTTATACGTGTGGTAAATAACTGTTTGAGCTTTATTTTCGGTACTGTAAACTATTTAAAATTTTTTGAAAATTTTATATATGGTCCTAAATAAGTACATCGTATGCGATTATGAAAAAAAAATGGACAAAAAACTTTTGGGTGATTCTACAATGCACTCCCTTAAAAGGGGTGCACTAATGCACCCTTACCTATTTCGACATTGAGAAAAAATTTGAAGTCTAATTTTTTTTCATATTCATATTCGTTTACGTTATAGTTAATTAAGATATTCTATAAAATTGTGAGAAATTCGGAATAATTTACAATATAGAAAGTAGTGTTCAAACAATCTATTTCACACGCTTATAAAATAAAATAGTCACGCGTGCAACACACTTTTTGAATCTTATTTTTCGGCGTGTTAAATTTTTTCAAATTTCTTAAAATTTTATAGGATATCTTAAATAGCAATAACGTACACGACCATAAGAAAAAAATTGACTAAAAAATATTTAGATTCTAAAACAAATATGGTGCATCAATACATTCATTTAAAAAGGAGTGGTGTATTGTAAAATTTTCCAAAACTTTTTTAGATGCCGAAATAGATAGCACGTCTACCAGAACGACCCCTTAAAGGTTGTACTACGTAAATTTTCTAGAGCATACTTTGATATTTTTTTTTATTGAGAAATAAATTTTTTAAATTAGAAAAAGAACTTTCAAAAGAAAAAAAAATCAAAAAGAGTGAACTATAAAATGTATAGGATGCAAATGATATTGATACAATTCTAAACAAAATTGTTTTAGTATAAAAGCATAAATAATCATTGGCCCATTTATGAGCTTTTGAGTTTTGAAATAGTCAATTTTCTATCAAGAAATATATATTTAAAAAAAAGCAATTAATATAGAGAGCCTATGAATATATGTATATACATTTAAAAATCAAAATGTGAGGAGGGGCCATGGCCCCAGCACCCAACAACATAGTTCCGCCATTGCGAAGAGAAATTTAAATAACTTATGAAGGCGAAAACAAAAATGGTGCATGCAAACTAATAGTTCCTACTTCCTACCACATAATTTTTTATATTTTATATATGTGTGTTACTCATATGTAGGGTGTTCATTAAACCGCCTACACTGCATAAAAAATGCAGTTTGAAATCTTTTGTGGTGTAGTTATAGTTTTTATTTTTGCCAAACCATCCGGTGCAATGCGATTTGCAATTTTGAATTTAGTTATTAAATTTCAATTTTCACCGCAATATATATTATAAAGTTACTAATTTTTACGATATAATTTTTATTGTATATTTTCATATAAAGATAAATATATGTGTATATTACATCTTTTTTAGAGACAATTAATATAATGATTTGAAGATTAGTATATATGTTATGATATTAAAACTTTAATAAAAAATTTATATTGTTAAAACTTTATTAGATTGACTTTAAAATTTTTATTATAATGTTTGATAATGATGATAGTGTAAACCGTACCGCACGATACTGCATTTTTACGGTGTGGTTTTTGTGCATGGGCATCGTGTCTGACCGAGGGGGACCAAGGCTTCAAACACAAGATGTCTGAATTCCACACGCAGATCTCCTCCTTGTCCGAGGGTCCGTGCGCGCATGGAGCACCATGCTTGACACTCAATGCATCAAATTTTCAAAACCCCATATCTATCTCGTTTTTAATTGAAATTGAGTTCCGTAAAAAATAAACTTGCTTAATTTTTCTCAAGGATTAATCTAGATAAATTATTTCCATAACGAAAATAAAATTATTTTTCAAAGAAAATTCGTAATTTACAAACATTCATCAATTAAGCACATAAACCAACATGAACACATCCAAATTATACAAACGTCATTTTGAATCCATATTTCATGAAAGTAAATTATTGTCATGGCTCTGAGGCCATTTGTTGGAATTTATTTTACTATGATCTAGATTTACTAGCATATATGTTTGATTATAATCTATAATCTAACATCCTAAATATAAATTTTCTAAAACAATGAAATAAACACATAAGAGATTAAGAATTCCTTACATTGATGGCAGCAAAATAATAATGAATCATTCCATTCAGATCTCTAGCCCTTGATTCTTTTATGTAGCAGAGCATTATCAAGATCTGAACCTGAATCTTCTCTCCTTCAATTTGGTTAGACACAATCTTCCTCACTATGCTAAGTATTGCTTTGACATGAGTGAGCATACTCTCAATCACCATGGACTTTGAATTATTCAGTAGAGAAGAAGAATAATTTCAAAATTAGAAGAAGAATAAGAAGTTCTCTCTTTATTTTCTAGTTGTTTGACAAAAGAGACTGAAATCAAAATCAGAAAACTAGAGTCATCTTATTCTATTTATAGGATTCCTTATAGGGTTAGGTTTAGAATTTAAATAGAATTAAAAAAGATAAAATAATAGCTTAAATTACCTTAAGGGTGTGTTTGGAAGTAACAATGTAATTACAAGGTAGGGTAATTACTAGGGTAGTAATTACACTATATTTTAAAATGCAAGGTGTTTGGATATAAGGTGGTAATTACATATGAATTTCTAATATCTTGTTTGGCAAAATAGTTAGTAATTACATAGGAAAATAATATTTTTTAGTAGCTAATGTTTAATCTGGAAAGTTTTTAGTAATTACACAGTGTAGTTACATTCAATTCTCATGGGGGGCCATGAGAATTGGAGAGTGTAATTGGAACTCCTCAATTACTTCCAATTACACATTACAGTGTATTTACATGGTCAGACAAATATGTCAAATTGTGTAATTACTTCCAATTACACACAAATCCAATTACATTGTGGCTTTTCAAACGCACCCTAAGTGACCGACCTCATTGTGGACCCCATTAATTTTAATTTTGTTATTTTATTTAACAACTTGTTTTTTCTTTCACAAACGCCATATTTTAATTCTAACTCTATAAATGTCAATTCTATCTATTTAATAATTATAATTAATTATCAAATAAAATTATCATTTAACTTATTTATTAATTAGACATTACAAAGTCTCTTAATTAACCCTAAATCCTCTTTTCTTCTCAAACAAGCCCTTGCTTAATAAAAAATTCACAAACAATACATAGTCTAATTTAGAATTCTAATTGATTAATTAAAACTAATTAATTGAGACTACAAAATAATTTTATTCCAGTTAGTGCAGGGACCATGACCCTATGTAATTAGGCTTCTAATAAGTATATCTAAAATTTACCAAGTAAATTTTCTAACTTATTAATTCTCCCTGACTCCACTATAGATTTGGAATTGAAATCTTAATTACATAGAATGTTCTATTACAGAAATAGATGCGATTTGAATTACCCATCGTTTCAATTCAAATAGTCAAAAAATCCTCTATAGATGTTCTACATCGAGCAGGGATAAATTTATCGTTCTACCATTCAATGTATTTTATCCTTAAAATACTTAGCTAGTTGTAAATTACATTTCAGTAAAGTAATATAATTGCTGAAATGGAGTCTCAATCATTTATCGCATTAAACCAAGCTCGAAGGAAATCATCATTTCACTTCAAATAGTTATAGAAGTTATAGATCTCATATCTATGATTAGTACTCCCACTCAATTGTACGACCATGTTCCCAAGATGTAAGCATTGGGCCGATGAAATTGGTCAGCTTTAATGAACAAGTCAAATAACACAAATAATACATTTAAGCCAGAACTTAACCATCTTAGGATTAAGATCTATTGACCTAAGATCAACTAAGTGATATTGACTTAGAAGGATATAACAGTAAGTTTATGATATTTTATCCAATGTCAATATAGGTCTAGTCTGATGTATACTCTATACATCTGATACTAGCATACTTTGTCAATTCTGGAAAGGATATATCACTTATCCAAGGTGTAAGTAAACTTTATCGATGATTATCATGCCAGGGTAAATTCAGTGTACTAACAAAGCATGAGACTTAAACTTTGAAATATATAATCATGATTATATTCCATTGTGTAGACAACACTATAATCATGAATAACTATATGTTCTGGATTTAATAGAATTTATATTTTAAACATATAACCATGAAAGAAATCACGTGAACCATGCAACATACAATAATTTTTGATCTTTTATTAATTAGTAAATCTGATTATATTGAAATAGATTTTATTTAGGACATAAAATCTCAATAGGGGCTTTCTCTACTTTGATTACCTCGACGTTAAAACACTTAAAGTAATCTTGTAAAGTCTCACTTGTATCTTGTTTCATGTTTGCTAAAGTTGTATATGTCATGGTTGATTGAAAATGAGTCAAGAAAAAATCCACGAACGTCTCCCACGTTGAGATGACTACTTCAGGCAATTAGCTGAACCAGTCATGTGCATGATTCTCCAAAGTCGCGGTAAGGATACGACACTTAGCCAATTGAGGTACATGATCAAATTCCATAATAGTGTTAAATTTATCAAGATAATTTATAGGATTGACGGTACCTTTATATTTAAGCGAATCAAAAAGTCTGAAGACTTTGGGGAGTCTGGCTTGTTGCACTTCTTCGGTGAAGGGTGATGTTCTATGCAACTTATAAGTGTCCTTTCTCTACTGCTCAATCATCCTTAGCGCTCGCAGAACAATCTCTTGATCAACCCCTCCTGGAAGCAGGGGATTGTTAGCAGGTGCAATTTGGTTTCTCGTTGGTGGAGCTGCTAGTGCTATATTCACCGGTACTACCACATCGTTGGGCACAGCTGGTGCAAGTGGCGGGTTAACGTCCTTTTTTGCATTATTTGTATTTGTAGGGGGGATACCTTGATTGGCCAAAAGGGGATCACAAGTTTCCTCCTCTATATTGTGATTCCTCGGGATCTGGGAACATGCGCGAAACACTTCGTTGAAGGCGTTCTTGCAGGTCGCCTCTCTGCACATGGTACCTTCCTCCTAGCCTTGTGAACACCGTTCCTAACTTGGTGTAAACACTGGGGGAGCGACTATTAGTCCTCGAGGAAAAGGAATGAGATTCGACATTGTTTACCTCAATTTGTGGTTGTCCATGACTACGCAGGTTACGCCGTCGAGATCTTTTTCTTCCTGAGGTCATTCCACCCTTCGACTAGGCTATTGGTTTGTGTTAGGAACAACATGACCTCTACCGCGTACGGGGTCACAAATAGGTTGATTCAGGTCGAGTCTAGCGTGGTTATTCTCACTTGAACGTTCCATGCAATTACGAGTTGTGTTAGAAAGTGTTCATTATGCCGCCTACTATCATTAATTACCTGATTATCAATGCCACATCGGTTTAGGACTCTTAATGGATGTCGAACTTACATTTGGTCTTTTCCTGCGATCTTTGCTTGTAATGCTAGCATCTATTCCTATATAGCTGTGTATTGCATGCTTTTTAGTTGGATGATTCCTTCAGAGGCGACGACGGGCGTGATTGGTGGAAACTGTCCATGGTAGCTATTGGTGTTGAGGTTTCTCCAGCATGCCCTGAGAACTTAAAAAATAGGATGAGGGGAATCACAATGGTACCTCTTACTCCTCCTATGACGATATCAACGGGGGCTGTTCCTTCCTCCGAAAATGAGAACATTGAGAGTGCCAACGTTGAAAGATTCATTGTTGTTGTTCGTGTGCGTTTGATCTGTAACCATTTTTGATTCTCCTCCACAATCTTAGAAATATAATATTTCCCACAAATGACGCTAAATTTGGTCAGAGAAATTTAAACAACATCAAATATTATGAATATAAAAAAAATAGAATATTCAATAGCAATTGTGCTAGTGCTCCCTTAGAATAGCGAGTTCAAAGTATAAGCTACTAAATAGACAAAAAAGAAAGGAAATATAAAGAGAAAACAAGAGAATTATAGTGGTTCAGTCAGAGCTTGGTCTGCTTATTCTACTTTTGGTAATGATTTTAGCTTAGTTTATTTGTTTTGGATCACCCCTTTATATAGAAAGTAAGTGCCCTTTAGAATTACATAACTGATCGGTTTAAAATTATTTTTTTTTACAACAAATGACATTGTTAAATTAAAATCAAAGTTTAAAGAATAAATGAAGAACACTTCCGTCCGTTCTTGACTTAATTGCAGCAACGTATGAGACTTGAAAATTCGCATCTTGTCTATTCATATTCTATACACATGAGCTCACGAGCTTTATGGTGTTATGCTCGCAAGATGGGCCTTTCGGCCTGATCTGTTTGAATGTTTGCATTCACTTTTAATCCCATAACAGAACATCCCATGCGTCGACAACTTGCAACATGTTAGTCCTTGACGAGTCATCGAACATATTAGTCATTTAGACCAAACTTATGTAAAGAAACGACCTTTACTCGTTGCAGGAGAGATATACTTGATCATTGCATATAATCAGTATACGCACGACCAATATTAACTTCTCTTGATCCTATTTATTCTTATACTACGCAATGCATTGTATGCAATTAGACCTTGTCTCGTTCGCATATTCTCGCAAGTTCTTATCAAGCAAGGTGAGATGATCATTCTTTAATCATTTTTTCCTACAAAATTTGGCTCCATGTGGCAACTTTTTACAAGATTGAGCTCGTATTTCTAGGTGAAAAATTTGGACTATAACCTTAACATTAATTGGTTTCCTCGAAATAACTCGGCCAACCAATGATTGTTCATCGAATTCGACAACATTATCTTCGTTCACCTCCCATTCTTCTTCTAGTTCCACAATCAACTTACTTGTCATATTAACTATAACCTCAACAACTTGTATCAGTAATCACCATCAATCCTAGCATTAGAAGAACACCAATTATTGTTGAAAGAGGGTCAAATCGACTAAACAGACCAAACATGTGAGTTAGACCATAATTTCCATGGTGTTGGCCAAGGCTTTCTGTGATTTGAAGCCTCTGGATTGGCAGTTCACTGCCCAGTTTTTTTCCGTTTTAAGTTTAATGAACTCTTTTTCTTCTTGTTCAGTTGTGTTTGTTAAAAGGAACAATATCACTTTTGTGGACGAACTTGCTAAGAATGCTAGACATTCCCAAAGCGGTTCTTTGCTTTGTAAAGGGGAGGGATTTCCCCCTGTGAATCCCACTCTCTTTTGGTTTTAAGTCTTGAACGAAGGTTCTTTTTCAAAATAAATAAATAAATAAATAAATAAAATAAAATATCTAATATAACTATAATACATAAAAATTGAGATTGACATGTTGAACAAAAATACACATAATTAACAATATAACAAACTACAATTAGTGGTAAAACTTTCTCAAACCAGAATAACTTATTTTCTAACTGAAGATACATGTTTTGTCAAACCATAAACTGTAAAATTCATTTTGCGAACTGCCATCGAAAACTTAAATAATATTAGAATTTGGGATAAGATAAATGAGATTTCACCTCAAAACCAAGTGGCTCTTTTGCTCTACTTTTTGAATCGGTATTTTTGGATCTTTGGTGGCCATTTTCTTTTGACTTACTATCTCCGAATCACAAGTGTCTATTTTTTGGATTAGTTTTTTTTTTTGAATTTACGGTGGCTCTTTTCTTTGTTAGAGGTTTTTTGTTTTGTTTATTTTTGCAATGAGATGAATTTGAAGATAAAATGAATGAGCTTCGATTTTAAAATTAATTAGCAATAAAAAAAATAGTCTATTCATCTTATATATTATAATCGATTTCCACACAAGACTTTTATGTAATCTTTTAATGTACCAAAAATACAAAATAGCCATGATAAAAAAAAGCAAAAATCCTACCTAAGAATTTTGATAAAAACATATTTTATTTTTAATTGTTGTACAATAATACTTGTCTTAAGAAGTTTGGTGAGTATTTCTTTTTCACCTTAATTTATTATTATTTTAGTTTAGACAGAAAGAAGTAGGAAGGTTTAGTGGGAAAGGTGTAGCCGAAAAATTGAAAAAAATAGAGGGGCATTTTGGGAATATACAAAAAATAGCTCCTTTCTCTCTCTAAAACCCTTCATACTTCTACTTCTTCTAACTTACTACATATTATTTTCTCTCTCTTTCTCTCTCCTCACCTGAAAATTTTGATAATTTCTCCATTTTGTCTTTTTTATTTTTATTTATTTATTTTTCTTAAAATTAATAATTAATTATTTTTATATTTATTTTTATTTTTCTCTCTCATTTCGTCCATGGATCTGCTTCGCTTCACCGAGATCTTCACCTGAGATTACTCCTGTACTCCGCCATAGCCGAAGTACTAAGCTTTTCTTCTTCTTCTTCTTCTTCTTCTTCTCTGGTGAGTTGTTCTTCGATTAGGCTTTGGAGGAAGAAGAAGAGGAAGAAGAGAATAAATGAAAGTGCCGTGTTGTTCCGTTTGCCAAACGCGGTACAACGAAGAAGAGAGAGTTCCACTTCTTCTTCAGTGTGGCCATGGCTTCTGCAAGGAGTGTCTCTCCAAAATGTTCTCTGCTAGTCCCGATACGACCCTTCCTTGTCCCAGGTGCCGCCATGTTTCCCTTGTCGGAAACTCCGTACAGGCTCTGCGCAAGAACTACGCTGTTCTCGCCCTAATTCATTCCAGCTCTAACTCTAACTCAGCTCCACCTGGTGCTGCCGCTGCTCCGAATTTCGATTGCGATTTCACAGACGATGAGGAAGATGATGATGACGATGAAGGAGGAGGAGCGGGAGGGGACAATGATGTTGACTCCTTCTTGCGCCGTCGATGTAGTCGTGCTTCTGCTGCATCGAGCTCGGGACGGTGTGGACCAGTAATCGAAGTTGGTGCGCACCAAGACTTGAGATTGGTGAAGCGGATAGGGGAAGGGAGACGGGCTGGTGTTGAAATGTGGGCTGCGGTTATGAGTGGTGTTGGGGTAGTGCGTTGTCGCCACCATGTGGCTGTGAAGAAGGTGGTGATTTCGGAGGAGACGAGTGTGGATTGGGTGCTGGGTCAGCTCGAAAGTTTGCGGCGTGCCTCAATGTGGTGTCGGAATGTATGTACTTTTCACGGGTTTACGAGAATGGAAGGCTCGTTTTGTCTTGTTATGGACAGGTGTTACGGGTCTGTTCAATCCGAGATGCAACGCAATGAGGGCAGACTCACTTTGGAGCAAATCCTAAGGTTTTCTAGCTTTCTTATCTCTTTTCACCCTCATAATTTACTTGATGCTATTTCTTTTGGGAAAAAAAGTTGTGGAATCCATGACTTGTTTCTGGTCTATTCAGTGTTTGTTCATGGTGAAAAACTGCGTGTTGTTTAAAAAAGGATAACTTTGTGGATGCATTGACCTCTTGTGAAATTGCACACAGAGGCTTTACTAATGGGGGAGACCAAAAGCATGGACCTTTAGGATCTGAGAACTAGACTTAACTTTTACAAAGTGGGGTAGATTGTTTCTTGGGTGAAACATAAAGCAGGCTGTGATTGGTAGCTAAAGAAAAGTATTGCATGCAATGAAAGTTTATTTCTTTTCATTGTTGAAGTTGGTTACATATAATATGAATTTAATCTAGAAAACAAAATTCGTTTATGCTTCATGTATCAATTTTTTCTTTCTTCAATAACCTTTGTGTTATAAATTCTCCATTTCATTCTAATTTTTGCCCCTTCTGAGTTTACTTGGTATCCCCATGCTCCTTCTAACATTTAGGTGTTTGCTTGGTTGCAACAGAAGTTCCGATGTTTTGATTTCTCTTTCATAAGTATATTTTGAATAGAAGTGGAATATCATAAAACGATTGCATTTCACTGTTAGGTGGCTTTTGCATTTAGTTTAGACTGCTAAGGAATAGAAGTTCTTGCTTGTGTTTCTATTTAATTTATGCTTATTTAGGAATTTAGGTGCGCAAAGCATATTGTGGAAACATGTTTCTGAAAGTGTGGTGCTAGCCATTCTTCGGGATCTTTAGTTAGAAAGGAACCATAGGTTGTTGAGGGTGCCAAGACATTGAGAATGAAGACTTTTTCATGGTTTAAATTTGAGTATGGATCTCCAATCATAAAGACTTCAAAGATGGTCCATCTTTAATTGTCTTAGATTCGATAATTGGTTTTTTTTTTTGGTGTTATTGGTTTGTTTTGTTGCTGAACATTAAGAATATGTTGTTTGCTTATTCTTGTGTGTGTATACATATGTATTATCTAAGTGAATTTAGTAGTAATACATTTTGAGATATAATAGCTATTTATTTATCATCACACTCAAGTTTGAAAATGCAACTGATTAACTTCGCAATAGGTCTAGCAATTGAAATTTAGTGTATCACACTTTGAAGGTGTGGTATTAACATTGCACTATAATAAGTACTGCAAAATAAGGTTAAGGATTTTAAATTAAAGAGCGTTTTGCTGACACACTAATGCCAAATCGTGAACGATATTTAGAAAACCCCCAATGTTGTAAATTTTTTTACTGCTGTAGCGGTAATCAAAGTATACTTTTTTTTTATTATTTTACTATAACTCACTAAAAGTATGTTCGAAAGTAGATTAAATATTTATGCCACTTGTATTTTTGATAAGCCTTTTCTATTCTATTTAGGGGAAAAACTTTGATAATATCACCAATAAGCTTATAACAATCTTGATACATTCAATACGTTTTCCTCTATCACATCATTACTATAATATGATGAATGTCATGATGGATTTTTCGTAATACACTAAAAATCTATATTATAACGCAGAAAGTTAGAAGAATGAGGTGATATGTTCTTCTTTAACTGGAAGATCCACTATGAATGTTTGTACTATCATTTTTATGTAACTGGCAATGAAATTCGCCTTGAATTTTTGTAACTTTGCTGTTTTTTTATCATCAACTTATACCACAAATTTCAAAAGTACAACCATACGATTAATTATTTAATTATCCTTTTCAACATTTTCATATTTTATGACCAATGACCATAAAATATGTACCAGCAAGTAACCATACGAGTTTTATCCTATTGGATTTTGATGGCTTTTATCACTGCATAAAGAATCCAATTTCTAATTGTATATTATCATGGCATGGGTATTTTAATATGTACCAGCAAGTCCAGATTTCAAGTACTAGCTGGCCAATTCTGAGGCAAAAAAAAAAAAAACTAGCTGGCCATGTATTAATTGGGTTGTTTGTCTATTAAAGGTGCACATTATATTATGTATTGAACGTTGGTATTTTAGTATGTTAGAGTATGCACAAAGCTTAATCCAGGGTTGTAGAAAAAAAAACTATTTTGATGGAAAAAAAATTCAGTGCACCACTACAATAGATGACTGAAAATAAAGAAACATAATTATGAGTTTTTTGTTTTGTAATTCTCACATATGGAGTATTTTGTAATTGTAGATATGGAGCTGATATAGCACGAGGGGTCGCTGAACTTCATGCGGCAGGTGTTGTGTGTATGAATCTGAAACCATCAAATCTTCTATTGGATTCAAATGGGCATGCAGTGGTTTCTGACTATGGGCTTGCTGCAATTCTTAAGAAGTCTGACTGTCGGAAATCTCGATCAGAGTGTGATACCACAAGGGTCCATTCTTGTATGGATTGTACAATGCTAAGTCCGCACTATGCAGCTCCAGAGGCTTGGGAGCCAGTAAAAAAGTCGTTAAATTTGTTTTGGGATGATGCAATTGGTATTTCTGTAGAGTCAGATGCCTGGAGTTTTGGCTGTACTTTGGTTGAGATGTGCACCGGTTCCATCCCGTATGTCTAACAACACATGTACTATTTAAAAATTTTAATCTTTTTCATCACTTATGGTGACATTTATTTTGTAGGTGGGCGGGCTTAAGTGCAGAAGAAATTTATCGAGCTGTCGTGAAGGCTCGAAAGTTACCTCCACAATATGCAAGTGTAGTAGGTGTAGGGATACCTAGGGAATTGTGGAAAATGATTGGTGAGTGTCTGCAGTTTAAGGCAGCCAGAAGACCTACTTTCAGCGCAATGTTAGCTACTTTCCTTCGTCATTTGCAAGAGATACCTCGTAGCCCTCCAGCAAGCCCTGATAAGTAAGCTTTTAATGTTTTGTTCATGTCTTTTTCCCTACCATGTGTCTGTACATTGTTAGTTCATCAGACTTATTGATTGTTGATTCTTGTGGATTTTTCCAATGAATGTTCTCTCTGAAGATTTTTATGGGTGAACGATATGTCACTTTTAATGTTTTAGACAGTTTTAAATTGTTTCTTTTTGTTTGTATACAGTGACTTCGCTAAATGCTCTGGATCAAATGTGACAGAACCGTCTCCTGTTTCTGATCCAGAAGTATTCCAAGATAACACCAACCTTTTACATAGACTTGTGTCTGAAGGGGATGTAAATGGCGTTAGGTAAACCCTTGACTTAAGTCTCTTTTTTCATTGTATCCTTAGGGGATATTTTTGTCATATTTTCTTTACTCTTTTATCTTACTCAGAGATCTGCTTGCAAAGGCTGCATCGGGAAATGATAGTACTGCAATATCTTCACTTTTAGAAGCTCAAAATTCAGATGGCCAAACTGCTCTCCACTTGGCTTGTAGGCGTGGTAGTGCAGAGCTTGTTGATGCTATCTTGGAATACAGAGAAGCAACTGTGGATGTGCTTGATAAAGATGGGGATCCTCCGCTTGTTTTTGCATTAGCAGCTGGCTCCCCAGAATGCGTTTGTGCTCTTGTTAGAAGAGGTGCTAATGTGAAATCTAGCTTAAGGGAAGGGTTTGGTCCATCTGTTGCTCATGTTTGTGCTTACCACGGCCAACCTGATTGCATGCGTGTAGGTGTTGAAGCTAATTAGATAAATCAATGATTTGCGTTTGATGCTCTTTCCTGTCTGACGAGATTCTCTCTCTAAATTATTCATAACAGGAGTTATTAATTGCTGGAGCTGATCCAAATGCTGTGGATGATGAAGGCGAGACCGTGCTGCATAGGGCTATTGCCAAGAAATATACAGACTGTGCCCTTGTCATATTGGAAAATGGTGGCTGTATGTCAATGGCTTTTTCGAACTCAAAAAATTTAACGTAAGTATAAATTTGAATTCTTCAACTTTGGTTGGCATAATTTACACACATTATGACTCAAATGGGGAAGAAAAAGAAAGTTTTTCATGAACTGTGGGAAGTCAACTTTTGGGCTCCAGACATGAACATGTTTGTAAGTATAAGTACTGAGAAAAGGGATAGATATGAGATGTTTGGTATGGGGGTTTGAGTTCTTTGGAATGGAAATGTAAAACCAAACTTGTGTTTGGTATAATTTTAGTTGAGGGCTTATGATTGAGTGGGTCCCACTTTTAAGTTTATTTTTTGGGGTAATCTCAATCTCGTTAAATATTTGAGTTTGAGATTCCCTTAATCTCAACCCCTCTCAACTAAAATCCACAAAGTGAAACTTTTTTTTTTTTGAGAAAGAGAAGGCCACCAAGTGAAACTCATACACCAAACATCCCAATTGTTAATACACAGTACATTTACCATATGATGGGAGAGGGAAATATGGAATGATTGACAACAAAGATTGGATAAAAGTTTGTGATGGAAAGAAAGGAGTGTGTTGGTGCTTGTTCTGCTTCTGTGTCGTGTATAATATTTTGTTGGATATTATTTGGGCTAAATTGGAACTGGATGAAGAAAAAAAAAAGAACAGATTTGCTGCTTTTAATTGTTCAGTAAGCTCGTTTTTATTTTTCTTTACCAGACTTGTATTTTTAAGCGGCCTTAAAATAACTATTCTTGCTCCGTATGTGGTTTAATTCATGAGTCATGACTCACCTTTTCATGGGAAAATACTGTTATTGTCCCATGTTTTCTCAATAAAATTCTCATTATCTTATAAACAAAAAATGTCAATATTCTCATTGATGAATTTGAGTATTCATATTATTTCTGTTCTCGATTTAACAATAATTAGTGTTGAGAAAGTTTTTCTTTTATTTGTATTGGAAAAGACAAATGCCTAAATGTATGTTTAAACAGAAAAATAGATGTTCGTTGTCAACAATGTAAATTACAAATATCAGCAACAGAAAAAAAAAAACAGAATTTCTGATCAATAATTAATGAAATTATAGTTGAAAGAACATGATGAAGGAATTCAAAGCTTGCTCTTTTTTGTATATATATATTTATATAAAATGCTTGAAATGTTTTCCAAAAGGTGGCTAACTTAATGCTTCACTTCTGGGTTGCCATTTACGGAATCCCTTTGGATGAGCAGCCTGTAGTTTTTGTTGACGTCTATCTTACATCATTTTTTTCTTTCATTTTGATGTCATTCTACCCTGACATTTCTGTGGCCTTTGAGAAAACAGTTCAATTTGATATATGCAGTTCAAACTACATGTTTATTTTATCTTACATAAGAGAAAAAAAAAGCACTATTTCACTTCTCTTGTTAAGTGTATCTGTAAACCTGCAGCTTTTACTAGTTATGATCTTCTGGTGCTTGATTGGTTGTTTTCCAGTGTTTCAAATGGAGCTGCAATAATGTGCATTACAATTAGATTGAATCATTGGAACTATGTGTACTGTTACTTTTGAATCATGAATGCTAATAAATTCTTGTGGTGTCACCAGACCATTACACTTATGCGTGGCAACATGGAATGTGGCTGTTGTAAGAAGGTGGGTGGAAGTTGCAACTCCAGAAGAAATTGCTGATGCAATTGATATTTTCAGCCCAGTCGGTACTGCTTTGTGTATGGCAGCTGCAGTAAAGAAAGATCATGAAATTGGTAATGCTAGACTTTAAACTAGATTTGTTTGAAGTTACTTGATTATTATTTATGTGTTTATTTTCTTAGAAAGAGCAAGATTTATCTTAAAAAGAAGCATTTGTATCCAAGTACAGAGTCAATTTGGTTAAGGGTCAATTGTCTTCTTTATACTTTTTCTCTACATTATTGCATTTGCTCCCAGTATAATAATAATGATTATTTTTATGATTGTTTTAGAGGGGAGAGAAATGGTGCAGATACTGCTTGCTGCTGGGGCAGATCCAACTGCTCAAGATACCCAGCATAGGCGAACTGCACTGCATACAGCTGCTATGGCTAATGATGTTGACTTGGTAAAGGTATGCAAGATTGCTTTTATAGATTATTAGAAAGTCTTAAGCTTTTATTGATTCTACAGTAATTATTGTGTCTGCTTCTCTGCTTTCTCGGATTTTTTCTATAGCTTTTTAGATTTACATTGTTGTGAATTTACAATTATTGTATAGATCATTCTTGATGCTGGAGTTGATGTGAACATACGGAACGATCATAATACAATTCCTCTTCATGTCGCGCTGGCCAGAGGGGCAAAGTCATGTGTTGGGTTACTCCTATCATCTGGAGCAAATTATAATTTGCAGGTTTTTCTTCATTTTTCTAGAATTTATTTTTACATTTTACAGTAGTATACTTTAAAGTTTAAACTTCTTATTTGTTTTGCTTATACAATATCAATATGATATTTTTTTTTCCTACGCTAGAAATGCCCTCATTTTCTTCATTCTGAATCAATCATCTATTATTGTATGGTTCTCTCTCTCTCTATCTCTCTCTCTCTCTCTCTCTCTCTCTCTCTCTCTCTCTCTCTCTCTCTCTCTCTCTCTCTCTCTCTCTCTCTCGCTGCTTTTTGTTTTTTTTCTTTTCAAACTAGTGTTTAAAATTGGTTGTCTTCAATCACTTTTTTTTTTTTTTTTGTAAATCTCAATTGTTTTCTTTAATAAAAGATATATTAGGTGATCCTAATCCTATATCATCTTCTATGTTTGTACAAGTTTGAGGTTTTGTTTCTATAAATAAAATAAATTATATTGCATTAGCTTCACTATATGTCTTCAGATAAATTGTGCATTGCCATGTGACTTGTCTGCTCACTTCTTGTTCTAGTCTTTTCTCATATATCTTCACATTTATTTGGAATTTCAGCTGTCTTTTTATTTAATGTGATTAGTATTATTGCTGGCTAACAATTTCTGTACACGTTTTCAAGGATGATGAAGGTGAGAATGCTTTCCACATAGCAGCAGATGCAGCGAAAATGATACGTGAGAATCTAGAATGGCTTATTATTATGCTTCGGAATGCAGATGCTGCTGTAGAAGTCAGAAATAACAGGTAAGTGGCGATTGTTCATATTGCTTATTGATTTCGTTTGATTATTTTATATGGATACATTATCAGTAGAAAGATAATTTTTTAACGGACATTTAGGTCACTCATGGACATGTGACCTTTGTCTCTTTTCAAAACAAGAAACAGAAAGAAAAAAGAAAACTAAAGATAAAATTGGAAATAAAAGGAATTATCATTTTTCAAGTCTATATTATCTTCTTCCTTTTTGGGGATGAATAGTTTGTACTTTGTTGTAGTTTAATGGGTTTTCTACAAGTAGTTTCTGCTCTCCTCACCCCACCCGACCCACTTCTTCCCCTGTGGTACTTTTTGCTTAAAAAGAATTCAAGTATTGTTTGTGTATTTAGAAAAGGTATTACTTCCATGCTAAAAATGCAACAATGTGGCAAGGCAGTCATATTTAGTCTTTTTTTCAGATTTTATTAGAGGTCTGAGTATTTGGCTGTAACTGTTGATGACAGCTTGTCATCTTTTGTATTCTCTCTTTTCGTCAATAATCATTTTGAATTGAACTGATTACAATCATTTTGCATGGTGACAGTGGCAGCACATTACGTGACTTTTTGGAGGCTCTTCCTCGGGAATGGATTTCTGAGGATTTGATGGAGGCACTTGTAAACAGGGGAGTCCATCTTTCGCCAACAATGTGAGTAGAAAAGTAAAGGGTTTTTTTGTCATTGTGTTGATGTTGAATTTTTACACGGCTTTTGGATTTTTAATCAGTACTGTGTGCACTCTGGTGATTTAGATTTGAAGTGGGAGATTGGGTTAAATTTAAAAGAAGCATCACCGCTCCAACATATGGTTGGCAAGATGCTGAACATAAAAGTGTTGGCTTTGTCCAATTTGTCCCAGACAAGGACAATCTCATTGTGTCATTTTGCTCTGGAGAGGCTCGTGTTTTAGCAAAGGAAGTTGTAAAAGTCATTCCACTGGACAGGGGACAACATGTGCAACTTAAACCAGAAGTAGAGGAGCCTAGGTTTGTTCCAACTGTGTGATTTTGTAAAAATAGAAGTAGTTCTGTGGTTACCTTTGGTTGGTTGGCTATTTCTGATTCCAGTCCCTTTTTTTTTTCGTGTGCTACAAATTGTTGCAGATCCCAGTATTCTTTTTTGTATTATCCCTAATGTTTTCTTCGATTCCCCTTGTTTCCAATAAAATTATTTATTTTTATTAGAAAGGAGTTGAATGCTTGTTTGTATGGAGTAGTGAATTATCTATCTCCATCATTAACTCTGATGTGTTAAATAAATGGAACTATGGCTAATTTTTGTTGTGAAGCAGTTTTGATTATGCAGTTTGAATGACTTTAGAAGTAGAATATACAGTGAATGATTTCAAACATTGTGGATCTTCTCTCTGCTTCTTTGCTACCCACGTTACTTGTGTATTCTAATTAGATTGTGACTTCGTCGTTCATTTGTTAGGTTTGGTTGGCGTGGTCAGTCACGAGACAGCATTGGAACTGTTCTATGCGTGGATGATGATGGTATCTTACGAGTTGGGTTTCCTGGGGCATCCAGAGGATGGAAAGCTGATCCTGCAGAAATGGAAAGAGTTGAAGAATTCACAGTTGGCGACTGGGTTCGCATTCGGCCTACTCTAACAACAGCAAAGCATGGACTAGGATCTGTAACACCTGGGAGTATTGGTATTGTCTACTGTATCAGACCAGATAGCAGTCTGTTGCTGGAGTTGAGCTACCTTCCAAGTCCATGGCACTGTGAACCAGAGGAAGTTGAGCTTGTAACTCCTTTCAGGGTATTGTTACATTTATTGTCCTTATTTTTGTATATTTAGCGTTCTGTAAGATTAGTTGTGTATTTCTTGCTCTGACACATTGTGTTTAGATTGGGGATCGTGTATGTGTGAAGCGATCTGTTGCAGAACCCAGGTATGCTTGGGGTGGTGAGACTCATCATAGTGTCGGAAGAATAAGTGAAATAGAGAGTGATGGTCTTCTAATCATTGAAATACCAAATCGACCAATACCATGGCAAGCTGATCCCTCAGACATGGAAAAGGTGGAAGACTTTAAGGTGATTTATTTCACTTGTTATTCTTACAATGTAGATTAATTAATTAAGAATAATTTTTTTAATAACATAATTTTAATATACAACTGTTCTATCAATTATGAGTAGGTTGGTGATTGGGTCCGAGTGAAAGCTTCAGTACCCTCCCCAAAATATGGATGGGATGACATAACAAGGAGCAGTATTGGAATAATTCACAGCTTAGAGGAGGATGCTGACATGGGTGTTGCCTTCTGCTTCAGGAACAAGCCCTTTCGTTGTTCTGTTACAGATGTAGAGAAGGTGTCTGCATTTGAAGTGGGCCAAGAAATTCACATTATGTCTTCTGTAACTCAGCCACGACTTGGATGGTCAAACGAATCTCCAGCCACTGTTGGAAAAATTGTTAGGATTGATATGGATGGAACATTGAATGTAAGTATTATTGTCTACTATTATTATAAATGATATCATGCATGAGTAGTAGAGAGTAGTTCCTCTATGTTTTTCCGTCTTATAATATTTTAGAAAAATCAATTATGTTGTTGGATAGGTTAAACCAAAATAAGTAAAAAGGAATGGTAAGAATATGTGAAAAATATATTGCATCTTGAGGGGCTGTTTGGTTGTGGCCAATGTTGCTTTCAAATAAGAAAGTTTCAAAGATTTGTGTTTTTATTCTCAGGAAAGCGATTTCCTTAGTGATCATTTTATTTTCCATAAGGCTAAACATTAGTGTTAAATAAATAGGTGGATTATATAAAAATATTTATAAATAATTAAATGAAAATTGTCTGTAATTTTTGGTCTTTGGCATTGAATGTTATGACTAATTGTCGTAGATAAAAACAATGAGAGTTTGTAAGTAACAGAAGAGAGTTTGAGGTAGTTTTGCAACAAATGTCAAATGGAGGGAGGATACAAGATAGAGAGTTTAAGTTTCCTTCGGAACATCAACTATGTCTCAGTCTCATTTTGTGTGTTTAATTATGTCGGTCTTAGTCCATTGTCGGTGTTAAAAGCTAAAATCAAAGGACTAGACAGAAACTACTTTAACTTCTCACTAAATGGCCATTGCAGCATCGGCGTATTAATGCTTTCAATCACGTGTTTATTTATCTATTTATTTTTATTGTTGATAAGCATTTTGTACTTCATATAGGTGAAAGTTGCTGGTCGGCAAAGCTTGTGGAAAGTTTCACCAGGAGATGCGGAAAGGCTTTCAGGTTTTGAAGTGGGAGATTGGGTCCGTTCAAAACCAAGCCTTGGGACCAGACCAAGTTATGACTGGAATAGCATCGGAAAAGAAAGTTATGCTGTTGTACATAGCATACAAGACACGGGTTATCTGGAGTTAGCCTGCTGTTTTCGTAAAGGTAGGTCAATTACTCATTACACTGATGTTGAAAAGGTTATGTGCTTTAAAGTCGGGCAGCATGTTAGGTTTCGGACTGGAATTGCTGAGCCTAGATGGGGCTGGAGAGGGGCTCAGCCTGATTCTAGAGGCATCATAACCAGTGTTCATGCTGATGGGGAATTAAGGGTTGCTTTTTTCGGTTTGCCTGGGTTATGGAGAGGTGATCCTGCAGACCTCGAGCTTGAGCAGATGTTTGAAGTTGGAGAGTGGGTTCGATTAAGACATGATGCAAATAACTGGAAGTCCATTGGACCTGGAAGTGTTGGTGTGGTTCAAGGACTAGGGTATGAAGGGGATGTATGGGATGGAACCACTTTTGTTGGGTTTTGTGGAGAGCAAGAAAAATGGATAGGGCCAACTTCTCATCTTGAAAGAGTGGAGAGGCTATCAGTTGGTAAGAAGGTTAAAGTTAAAGTGTCTGTAAAGCACCCGAGATTTGGCTGGTCCGGCTACAGCCACTCAAGTATTGGAACTATATCTGGAATCGATGCTGATGGAAAGCTGAGAATATATACTCCTGCAGGCTCAAAATCTTGGATGCTAGATCCTTCTGAAGTTGAAGTAGAGGAGGAACAAGAGCTTCAAATTGGAGATTGGGTTAGGGTCAAACCGTCTGTGTCAACCCCAACGCATCAATGGGGAGAGGTAAATCATTCAAGCATCGGAGTCGTTCACCGCATGGAAGATGGGGACCTATGGTTGGCATTTTGCTTCACGGAAAGGCTGTGGCTTTGCAAGGCATGGGAAGTGGAATGGATTAGACCATTCAAAGTTGGGGACAAAGTAAAGATTAGAGATGGGCTGGCGACCCCTCGTTGGGGTTGGGGAATGGAGACACATGCAAGCAAGGGAGAGGTGGTTGGAGTGGATGCGAACGGGAAGTTAAGGATAAGATTCCGATGGAGAGAAGGCCGACCGTGGATTGGAGATCCAGCTGACATCGCTATTGATGAAAACTATGGGAAAATGGGTTCTTCATGAGTGAGGGGTATGGTATCCCCATTACTTTTCTGCAACTTATGTTGCTTTCATTTAAGGGTGTTTAGCGATGGAGTTCTACCCTCTCGAGGTTGCGAGGGAGAGAAAGGGTAGCTCTTGCTACTGCTGCTGCTCGATAAACGGATATGGCAAAGAGCTCTACACTACAAAATTTATTTATTGTTAATAAAACAGAGAAGAGAGTACAATCAATGGATAGGTAGAGAAAGAGGAAGAAGATGGTTTGTTGTCCTACTGTTATTTATAGTTGATACAAAGGACACAGGCCATGAGAAAGTGGGCATTGGGCCATTTCTCATCTGATTTATATAGATAAAAAAGATGTTTTTAGCTACACAAGCTCTTGTTTCATCTATATATATATATTTATATGTATAATTAACTATATTGCTATTTGTGTCATTGTATAAATTTAAAATGCTTTTTGTCTTATGATTGAGATGCATTTTGGGGCATCTTTTGCAACTATTTACTCTGCCATCTTTCTTTTTTTTTTTGTTTTTTTTTGTTTTTTTTTGTTTTGGTTTAAAACCTTTCACCATGGATGCAATTTTTGAATGTCTCTACCAACACGAACACCTTTTTTATTGGAAGTCAGTCTGATTTAACCATGAAGGGTTGTGAGTATACATCCTTGAGTTTATTGGGATTATCAAAATTAAACCATCTTTGAATTTCTTCAAGTACTTTATTATTGACGGTGTGTGTTTTTGCTATTTTTTCAAACTAAATTACATATGTAGTTTTTGTAAATTTTCAAGCTGTAATGTATTGCAAGATGTTAAAATCGTAAAAATTAGACAGCAAAACTGTAGTGTGGGGCGGTACGGTTTTATGTGGTTTATGTTATCATTATTATCGAATATTATAATAAAAAATTAAAAATTAATCTACTAAAGTTTCAACAATAAAAAAAAGAAAATGTTATTAAATTTTTAGTATCATAACATAAATACTAATCAAGTTATTGGATTTATATATAGATGTTTCCTTGAATTTAATTATATGGCTTGAGCATTGTAAGTATATGAGTTGATCATATATGGAAAAAGAAATTATATTGTAAAAATTGGTGGTTTTATAATATATAATGTGGTACGGTTTGATCTACGATTATTGATAAATGATAAATACACTCCATCATTAAAAAATATGTAAACTTAAATAAATTTTAAAAATTTCTTTTAATATTTTTTAAATTTTTTTTTCTCACATTAATTTATGTTAATTTCATACTTATTTTAATTTCAGTTTCATAATTTTTTTCTAACTCATGTATATATATTTTTTTTATTTTTTTCTAAGAAAATTTCATATAATTTTTTTATTTTAATTTTTTTGTTATAATATTTAAATATAATTTATTTTTGTTTGATAAGTATATTTTTTAAGAATATGAATGGAAAGAAAAAAGTTGAAAAAATTCAGTACAATTAAAGATATAAATTTTACATAAAATAAAAATTATTAAAATAGGGTGTATTTATAAATTTTTGGAGTGTAAATAAAATTTTCCAATAAAAATATGTAAAAAGGGTAAATACGATTTGGACCCTGTGTTTTGCAAAAGTTACCAATTGGACCCTCTGTTTTGTTAAATGACAAAATAGACCCTGTATTTTCTAAAATGGTACAAATAGGACCCTGAACTGATTTTTTGTCAAAATAAAATTTAATAATAATCCGATTTAAAGGTGTTATGACTGTTATAAAATAATATAAAGTAAATGAGAAGAAAGAAGAAGAAGATGAAGAGAGAAAGAGAAAGTGAATGAGAATTTCTGAGTTGTTTATTCTAATGGGGTGAACCCCTATTTATACAAATACAAGAGTGAGATATTAAGAAATTAAGAAAAAGAGAAACTAAGAAAAAGAGGAATGTTGATTACAATTAATGGTAATAAATAAATAAAAGATTTGGACATCCACATAATTATTAATATTTATAACACTCCCCCTTGGATGTCCATAATAACTGCCTTATTAAAAATCTTGCTGAAAACTTGATCAAAGGAAAAAGAGTATAGTGTAAACTAACTCCCCCTCATTTAAGCATTTGTGGAGATCTTCTAATCGACGAATTTCGATCTTATCTGACGCCTTCTCAAATGTTGATGTTGGTAATAACTTTGTGAATAAGTTTACAAGATTGACACTTGATTAAATATGTTGAACATGTATTTTCTTGAAGCGTATAAAGAAGAATTTCGTGAAATGTGTTCTAACTCTATCTCCTTCAATGTACCATCCTTTTAGTTGAGCGATGCAAGCAGTATTATCCATAGAGAATTGATTGGGTTGATACTTCTTTATTGAGTGCAATTCATATGTTTCCCGAATATATTATGTCAATGATCTCACTCACACACATTCTCTACTTGCTTCATAAAATGCAAGTATGTTAACATGATTTAAAGTTGCCTCTTTAAAAACCTTGTCAGAAAAACCCAGTGGGACAAAATCTGAGCTAAGGAAAAAAGAGTACAATATATATTTCATATTCATAACTATTTGCAAGTTGCCTCGTTAAAAACCTTGCTAGGAAAACCCAGTAGGACAAACCCTGAGCTAAGGGAAAAAGAGTGCAACATGAATATGTCTCCCCCTCATGCACATATGATCCATAATTCTTTTGGTGATAATAGATCTCATAAGATTATTGTTATCACTTTTAAAATATCACCATATATAATCTTTGATCATATATTTTCTATAACTCTTCCAGAGTATGTATGGACTTCTAAATTATAGATGAGGGGTTCGTGGAACATTAATATTTATCCAACTAATTGTATCATTCATGTGTATATACAATCTTGCTCATACTAAAATTTAACATTTTAAGTAGATATGAACATAACACATTAATGATAATATAAATTTTCGTTTGTGACAATGATGGTACTCCAAGACCATATATTTGTTCCATCTTGTTGTATGATCTTAATTTCCATATCAAATGATCATATATCTATAATTCTTAATATATATGAAGTACTTCAGGACTTCAATACTAATGAACAAACTTTATACATTTAATATTTCTCGATATACAAAAAAAATAAAAATTTGTTTTGCAATTAATCAAAAACTCTTCAAGAGTATCACAACGTATAATTTACGTATTTATACTGCATAGACAACCATACGTATTTTTCAAACAATAATTTACTTACATGTCTTTATTTCATACAAAGATCTTTGTCATATAGTGCGCGCGACTTAGAATTTATATCACTTAAGACATGTATTAAATTCTTCTAGAATTTTTAGATAAGGCTTATTTCAAATTCTCACTATTGCTCCTAATTTTGCCCAATATATGTGGACCAATCAGACAGGGACACGTGGATCAAGCAATTCACAATATTTGCTAAGTCTTTAGGCCATAAGATAACGTCCCGGACGTAGGTCCCGGAGAAGGCACATGGAACTCAATATGCTCCCGGAAGCTCACACAACGCTAAGGCATCTCCGCGAGGTGTCAGGTTTCTCCTGAGCAATCAAGTCGCATTAAATGCCGCATGGGAGGAAGCGTGTTGGGACTGCTACACGCAATAAAGTCTGACGGCACAACCTCCAACCAGCAGCGCCACAGTAATGATCATTTAAGTCTAGCGACGGCTACACTGTGAAGAGTCACGTCAATCAAAAGGCAATAAGGACATTCCACATAAAAACCCTACAACACCTAGGGATTTGACCATGCATTACCCATGGTATATTCATTGGGAATACCCAACTTTATGGATACTTACAGATACACTTGTAAGGACAATTCTAGGGATTACCCCACCAAAAACACTATAAATACCCCCTCAAAGCTCATTAAATGGGATCGAGAATCTTGGGCTGCATATGAGCAAGTAGAGTAAATACTCACCAAGAACATTCTCTGTATTTATAAGGGTGAAATTCTCCCAAGTATAATATCTGTATTAAATACATCCATAAATAACAAAGACTCGTGGACTAAGGCTCATTAACGCCCCAACCACGTAAAAATCCTTCTCTCACTTTCTTACAGCTCAATAACTTTATAATATTTTATTAGTTGCCGAAAATCTCGGTCAACATTTTGGTGCTTTCATTGAGAGCTGAAGAAAGCTACTGTAAACAAACATTTGACTTCACAAACATGGTGGAGACAAGAAGTACTCGTCAGCCTCGTCCTCTGGAAGACGCTCAAGACCCGAATGAGGAAGATGTAGCCTCAAGAGCAGAAGAGGAGTCCGAGGAAGAAGAAATAGTCCCCGATGATGACTACGAGGGAAACCTCGACGAGTATGCCTATGACGAAGGTAGTTACTCAGAACTGGTGCTTCTCAGACAAAAAGCTATCGATCACGAAGCCGAGATCGAAGCTCAGAAAGCGCAAAACCAGAAAATGCAAGAAGTGATGCTGGCCATGCAAAAAGCCATGGAAGCAGCTGTCATTCACGTGCACCCCAAGGAAATGACCGCTGGACTCGACAAGGAGCCAGCGATGTCTTCGCCTAATTCCCAGCAACAGAAATCTAGGGAGCCTAGCCCTATAAGATACCCTGCTGAAGGGAATCAAACAAAAAACCCTACTTCTACCCCAGGGCGAAAGAAAAAGGTGCAGGATCCGCGAAAGGTCCGCTCAGATTTCCCTAAAGGGAAGGGTTCGCAGAGGGGCAAGCCCCAAAGAGGGAGCCTTGGGCCTCAAGATCGAGGGGACCAAAAAAGCGTTTCTGTGCACCAAGAACCCGGGGGTAGAGGGAAAAGAGGACAGAGGTGTCCTCCCGTTGATCTGAGAAATCAAATCAATGGGAACCAAGGTGATCTCCGAGATCACCTTGACCAAAAAAGATACGGACCCGCGGTCTCCACGGGTACGTTGAATGAAGGAATTATGGCGGAACTCGCCATACTTCGAAAAGACATTGCCCGAGTCTCCCGGAGACAGAAAGGAGATGATTTCGACTCGGACAGCGAGGATCGAGAGCCATGTGCTAAGCACATCTTAGAGGCAGAGCTCCCTAAGAACTTTAAGATGCCCGAAAGGGCAGCTTATACCGGGAACTCCGATCCTAGCGACCACTTGTCACGGTTCAACCGTGTCATGACGGTCATGGGGGTCAGCAATGACGCCAAATGTCTGTGCTTCCCACTTACCCTAAGTGGGTCTGCGGAAGAATGGTTCAAAAAACTGGAACCAGGATCCGTGGGCTACTGGAACAAACTACAGACTAACTTCCGGAGACAGTTTGTCGCCGCAAGAAAGGTCAATCTGGAGGTCAGTGCCTTGACTAATATCAAGCAACTGCCCACCGAGACCTTGAAGAATTACATAAAGAGGTTCCGAGAGGAAGCCTCGAAAACCAAGAAAGTTGACGACGGACAACAGCTTGCACTTCTCCAAGCAGGCATCCGTACTGGGACTCCTTTCTGGAATGAGCTGCAGCAAGAAGGAGCTGCTAGCCTCCAGGACTTCCAGAAGAGAGTCCAAAAATATATCAACCTCGAAGAAGCCCAAATCGTGGCTTATGGAGGCTACTATCCCACCGGAATAGCAGGGTACATGCCCGGAGTATCGCCCTCGGGTACTGCCCCGACCGCAACTCCACAAGCAAGTGGCATGTAAAGCCCGCTTAGTTAATTTGGAAATTAGCAGTTATTTATGTTAATCAGGAAATTATTTATAGCTATTTAAATAATTTATCATGGATATTTATGGAATTCAGATATGCATATTTATGTCATCAGCAGTTTTTATATTTCGCATTTCCGGTGTCCGGTATTTTGGAACGCGGCGTTTGGCTCAGTAGAAATCACAACTTAGTATGTTAGATTTTGGGGACGGGTTTTAGACATTGGGAATGTCGGGAATGGCCGGGAATTTAGAATGTCCCAAAAATACCCCTTTAGTATGGTTTTAGTGATTTTATGGTGGAGGGGCAAAATGGTCTTTTTGCCCCATTAGTGTTTTGTTTTATGTGATTTATTAAATGGAAAATTAGGTATTTATTTTATTAAATATTGGCTGAAATGAGTTAATTAAATGGTTTTATTAGGTTGTTATTAAATGACTTTCTTTTATTTTACAACACTTAGAAAAAATTCCAAAAAAGTTTCAAACTCTCTCTTTCTTTCTCTTCCATTTTCGGCCAGCCTTGAGCAGCTAGGAGAAGGTGTTTTTCCTTTGATTTTGGCTAGTTATTCTTCATCCTTTATGGTCTATTGCAACTAGGTTGGTTCATGTCTCTTTCCCTCTTTAAATTCTTGAAGAAAATGTGTGTAAATGTGAATTGCATGTTGGATTTTTATGTTGTTGTTGCTGCTGTAATCTAGTGATTATTTTGTGTTTAAGCATGATGAGTTTAGGGTTGTTTTGATGCTTGATTACTAGGTTGAGCATGCTAGAAGTGAATATGTGAAATTATGTAATTTTGAGAGAAAATGCCATGAATTGTTTACGTGAATTCTTTGGATGTTGTTGTTTGTTTTCAGAGGCTATATTATGCTAGTTTAGGTTGATTTTAACTGGTTTGCATGCTTGTTTTGTGGTTTTGCTCAAGCTTGAGTTTGGAACTCAAAGCTTGAGCTCCAATGGCAAAATTTGTGTATGTGGTTTCTGGGTAGGTTTGATGCCTTGGAAATGTTTATTAGGACCTATGTAGGAGGTCTGGAAAGTTTGGGACCATTTGGGTTCGAAATGGTCAAGTTATGGGAATTTTTGGTTGCTGCCTGCGAGGAACCGGAATTCCGGTTGAGCATCCGGAATTCCGGATGGGGTTCAGAATTTTCCCGAACGGAATTAGGTTGAACCGACTTCGGATGGGGGATTTTCGAACCACTAGTTTTCCTCGTTTTTGGGTTTTTAGGGGTATTGCCATGCTTTTTATCGATAGGGAAACTTTTAGTTTCGAGTTTTAGTCCCCGGGAAGTGATTTAGAGTGTCACTTATAGCGTTGTGGTTTTTATGGTTTAGAAGCCAGTAATCCGTAGTTCGGCTTCGGTTCCGGTCGGGTTGACCGCACACCCGAAATCGGAATCCGGTGTAAGATTAGTATAACAGTATGCATATGTAGATTACATGTTTAGCGTGCATGTAGGAAGCCTGTTAGATTACATTAGATATGTATTTAGGCTTCGAACCACCCAACCCTGTCACGTCGGTACAGGCTGGAGTATGACCAGCAGCCGGAGTATGACCGGTTCGACCGATCAGGCTGACACTTGGTTGGTGGTTCCGTGCTATTGACGTATCCCGTCGGGACAGGCTGGAGTATGACCAGTAGTCGGAGTATGACCGGTTCGCCCGATCAGGAGGATATAGTAACACGTCGGTACAGGCTGGAGTATGACCAGCAGCCGGAGTATGACCGGTTCGACCGATCAGGTTGTTACGTGTCAATAGTACCGTCCCCTGAACGTTCAAAACTCAGTACCATGTTGGACATGGCAGTAGTGCTCAGTACCATGTTGGACATGGCGATAAGCGGGACTCGGTATCGTGTTGGACACGGCGGTCGGTTTTATGTATGATATTATTATGCTTTTCTTGCGAGTACGTCGACTCACGGTTTACGTTGCATGTGTAGGTAAAGGCAAGGCGGATTCTTGCTGATGGACCGTGAGCGAGCTTATGGGGTTGTACATGTCGGGGCGGTTAGGCCTGGAGCGTACGATCCTCGGGACAGCACGGCTGAGATTTTGTAATTGTCGTTAGACGACTGTATTTTGATGTAAAAGTTGAACAGTGAAAACGTTTGTAAATATTTTATAAATCGGGATCCCGTGACTTTTTGTAAAATGGTTTGTAAGTTAATGAAAAAGCAAAATTTTAATTAAACACGTTTTTCCATAAACCTCGTTGATTAGCAACGAGCTGCACAGTATGTTCAAAAAAATCACGTAATACGCCTAAGATAGTTAGGGTGTTACAATTTGGTATCAGAGCCGCCAGGTTGTCTTCCGAAGATCGTCACGACATGTACAATCATCATCAGCAGTTAGCTCGGTTCACGGTTCAGTAAGCCTTTATTGCTTTAGTAGTTTATTTTATTCAGTTATGAAAAAGAAAAGCCTGTTAGGAAGCATGTTAGTAGCCTGATAGTAGAATAGGCGCATGTTTCATTTCTAATTTCCAAATTAAGCGGCATTAGTAAGCTCGCCTTGAATACGACCTGATATGCCAACTCTTGGTTTCGCAGGCGGTTCTAACTAGATGGACGCCAGGCGGACTACCAGGAGTCGAGGCAACTCAGTGGGGTCGAATCAGGGAGAGGGAGCTCGGTTTCCCCCACCTGTAGGGGCCGAGGTAGAGGTCCCCGAGGCGGGGCTCGTGGTCGGGGTGATGAGAACCGCCACGGGCTGCCCGAGCTCCCCGGCCGATCGGGGAGCCCGGCCGGGAGTTGCGGTTTGCGGAGATGCAAGCCGGGATCGAAGAGCAAGACCTCGAGATTCCGAGGTTGAGACGAGGTGCTCCTGCAGTTCCGGTGCCGGTAGTTCCGGTGGCACCGCCCCTGCTTGCCCGGCCGAGATGGTAGTGGCGGCCCATAGATTGGAGCCTTTGTATGAGAGGTTCCGGAAACAAGCACCTCCGGTATTCCTGGGAGGTCCAGATGTGTCGAAAGCCGAGCAGTGGCTTACGGTGATCACCAGGATTCTTAACTTTATGGGTGTCACCGGCAACGACAGAGTGGTGTGCGCCACATTTCAGTTCCAGGAGGATGCCCTGGTATGGTGGGACATGGTGTCTCAGATTCACGATGTCACCACCATGACTTGGGAGAGGTTCCAAGAACTTTTCAACGCGAAGTACTACAATGAGGCGGTTAGAAGCGCCAAGAGAAAGGAATTCGTTCACCTGACCCAGCGGGAGAACATGAGTGTCACTGAGTATACTACTCAGTTTGACCGGTTGGCGAGGTTAGCCTCGGGAATTGTGCCGACCGACTTCAGCAGGAAGGAGAAGTACCTGGACGGGTTGAATCCCAAGATCAGGCATGACCTGATGATTACCACAGACGACAGCACCACCTACGCTCAGATGGTGGAGAAGGCACTGCGAGCTGAGGGCGCAGTGGGGTGCATGTCAGAGTCAGCTAGTACTCCGATTAGTGGCGGAGCTCCTACCCCTCCTCCATCAGGATTTAGCAGGGGGAGTAGTGGTTCGGCCATTGATCAGAGGAAGAGGGCACCCACTGCTTCCGGCGGCTCGAGTCGAACAAGAGGTTCGGGGGAACCGAACGGAGGGAGTCGTCCTGGTGGTAATGAGACTCGCTTCTCCTATCCCGAGTGCCCTAGGCTGCACGAGAGGCACCATCGGGGAGAGTGCAAGGGGCGGGGATGCTTTCATTGTGGCATGCCGGGCACTTCAAGAGGGAATGTCCCCGGCTCGGCCGGAGGCACCGAGAGCTCCGGCGATGCCCACTCCGGCCGGGGTATTCGCGATCACGCGAGGCGATGCGGATGCCGGCCCATCGGTTGTTACGGGTCGGATTCTTATTAACGACTCGTTTTATTCGGTCTTGTTTGATTACGGGGCTACACGTTCTTATGTGGCGGCCGAGTCTTTAGTAAGTTGGGTAGACCCTTTGATAGATATGAGTCGGGGTTTGGAACCACTGTTACAGCGGAGAATTGGTTATCTCCAATAGGTGGATTAGGTCTATGCCGATCAGGATAGATGGTAGAGAGTTAAGCGCTGATCTGATAGAGATGAGCTTAGTCGAATTTGATATTATTTTAGGAATGGACTTCCTATCTAAATATTCGGCGAGCATTGACTGTAAGAGGAAGATGGTGGTCTTCCAACCGGAAAGTGAAGAACCGTTCGTATTTGTGGGTTCGGTTCAGGGATCTCGGATCCCGGTGATCTCGGCTATGTCGGCGAGAGAATTATTGCACGGTGGGTGCTTAGGGTTTACGGCGTGGTGGTGGACACCACTCGGCCAGACACCATTCGGCCAGAGGACATCAGAGTGGTTCGGGAATTTTTGGACGTTTTTCCCGAAGAACTTCCAGGGTTACCACCTCATCGGGAGATCGACTTTGTGATTGACTTGGCACCAGGGGTGGATCCGGTTTCTAAAGCCCCGTATAGGATGGCTCCAGCTGAACTTAAGGAATTGAAGATTCAGCTCCAAGGGTTGCTTGACCTAGGGTTCATTCGGCCCAGTGTGTCACCTTGGGGAGCCCCGGTTTTGTTCGTGAAGAAGAAGGATGGATCTATGAGGATGTGCATCGACTACAGAGAGTTGAACAAGCTGACGGTGAAGAACAAATATCCATTACCTAGGATCGATGACTTGTTCGATCAGCTTCAGGGGAAGACGGTCTTCTCTAAGATTGATCTCCGTTCGGGTTATCATCAGTTGAGGATCCGAGAGGAGGACATTCCAAAGACGGCTTTCCGCACTAGGTATGGACACTACGAGTTCCTGGTTATGTCATTCGGACTAACCAATGCTCCTGCAGCATTCATGGACCTGATGAATAGAGTATTCAAGGATTTCCTCGATATCTGTGTGATTGTGTTTATCGACGACATCCTCGTGTACTCTCAGTCAGAAGAGGAGCATGAGTTACACCTCCAGATGGTACTGCAACGACTTCGAGAACATAGACTCTACGCCAAGTTCAAGAAATGTGAGTTCTGGTTGTCTCAGGTGTCCTTCCTAGGGCACATTGTGAGTAAAGATGGGATCGAGGTGGATCCGGGAAGATTGAATCCGTCAGGGATTGGCCGAGACCGAAGACAGTGACAGAGATCAGAAGCTTCTTGGGGTTAGCTGGGTACTACCGTAGGTTCGTGGAGGGGTTCTCCAAAATTTCAATGCCCCTAACCGAGCTTACAAAGAAGAATCAGCGATTTATCTGGTCCGATAAATGCGAAGCTAGTTTTCGGGAGAGCCGAAACGAGAGGTTGATTACTTGCTCCGTACTAGCTTTGCCTTCGGACGAGGAGAAGTTCGTGGTCTATTGTGACGCATCCAAACGGGGTTTGGGGTGCGTATTGATGCAAGCCGATCGGGTTATCGCTTAGGCCTCCCGTCCGTTAAAGGATTATGAACAGCGATACCCGACTCATGATTTAGAATTGGCCGCAGTGGTCTTTGCACTGAAGATTTGGCGGCATTACTTGTATGGTGAGAAGTGCGAGATCTACACCGACCATAAAAGTCTCAAGTATTTCTTTACTCAGAAAGATTTGAACATGAGACAAAGGCGTTGGTTGGAGTTAGTGAAGGACTACGATTGTGAGATCCTTTACCATCCCGGGAAAGCCAATGTAGTGGCCGATGCCCTGAGCAGAAGGGTCCGGGCAAGTGGCTAGCATGGTCCGGATCTCACCTCGGCTAGCGAGAGGATATGGTCGGGTCCGGCATTGAGTTTGTGGTAGGTCGGCTACACAACTTAACGCCGCAATCGATACGGTAGAAAGAATAAAAATTGCTCGGACGACGGATCCGGAGTTAGTGAAGATCCGAGATGAGGTATTGGCTGGTCAAGCCAAGGACTTTTCAGTGTCAGATAGTGGGATGCTTTTGTATAAAGCCAGGGTTTGCGTCCCGAACAGTGTGGACTTGAGGAATGAGATCTTTGAGGAGGCTCATTCTACCCCGTATTCTCTGCATCCCGGCACCACCAAGATGTACCAAGACTTGAAACCGTACTTCTGGTGGAACGGTATGAAGAAGAATTTGGTAGAATTCGTATCGAGATGCCTCACTTGTCGGCGGATCAAGGCCGAACATCGAGACCGAGCGGGGGTTGTTGCGGCCTCTAACCCTACCGTAATGGAAATGGGAGGATATTACGATGGATTTTGTGGTCGGGTTACCTAGGACCACGGGTATGTATGACTCCATCTGGGTAGTGGTGGACCGATTTACGAAATCTGCTCATTTTCTGCCGGTTAGAACAACGTTTACAGTGGATCAGTTGGCAGAATTATACGTCAGGGAGATAGTGAGACTTCACGGGGTACCGAAGTCTATAGTTTCGGACAGGGATCCGAAATTCACCTCCAAATTTTGGCAGAGTTTGCAACGGGCAATGGGTACGAAGCTAAAATTCAGTACAGCCTTTCATCCTCAGACAGATGGTCAGTCCGAGAGGACAATTCAGATATTGGAGGACATGCTGAGAGCCTGTGTTATGGACTTTGAGGGTTCATGGAATAAATACCTACCGTTAATAGAGTTTTCATACAACAACAGTTACCAGAGTACGATAGGGATGGCACCCTACGAATTGTTGTACGGTAGGAAATGTAGATCCCCTATCCTTGGGATGAGACGGGGAGAGGAAATACCTGGAGTCGGGAATCAGTTCAGCGGACCAATGAGGCAATAGAGAAGATTAAAGCTAGAATGCTTGCCTCCCAGAGCAGACAGAAGAGTTACGCAGATCCGAAACGTCGAGATGTTGAGTTCCGAGTGGGGGACCATGTGTTTTTGGCGAGTATCTCCGATGAAGGGGATTAAACGTTTCGGGAAAAGAGGCAAGTTATGCCCTAGATTTACAGGACCTTTCGAGATTCTCGAGAAGATAGGTCAAGTGGCATATCGGTTAGCATTGCCTCCAGCTTTATCAGCAGTACACAACGTATTTCATGTCTCAATGTTGAGAAAATACGTTTCAGACCCCTCTCATATACTCAGTTATGAGAGCCTTCAGCTCGATCGGATATGTCTTATGAGGAACGGCCCGGTGCGGATCTGGATAGAAAGGATAAAGTCCTTCGGAATAAGACCATAGCGTTGGTCAAGGTTCTCTGGAGAAACAGTAAGGTGGAAGAAGCCACCTGGGAGCTAGAATCAGATATGCGAGCTCAATATCCAGAGTTATTCAGGTTAGATTTCGGGGACGAAATCCTTTTAAGTGGGGAATAGTTGTAAAGCCCGCTTAGTTAATTTGGAAATTAGCAGTTATTTATGTTAATCAGGAAATTATTTATAGCTATTTAAATAATTTATCATGGATATTTATGGAATTCAGATATGCATATTTATGTCATCAGCAGTTTTTATATTTCGCATTTCCGGTGTCCGGTATTTTGGAACGCGGCGTTTGGCTCAGTAGAAATCACAACTTAGTATGTTAGATTTTGGGGACGGGTTTTAGACATTGGGAATGTCGGGAATGGCCGGGAATTTAGAATGTCCCAAAAATACCCCTTTAGTATGGTTTTAGTGATTTTATGGTGGAGGGGCAAAATGGTCTTTTTGCCCCATTAGTGTTTTGTTTTATGTGATTTATTAAATGGAAAATTAGGTATTTATTTTATTAAATATTGGCTGAAATGAGTTAATTAAATGGTTTTATTAGGTTGTTATTAAATGACTTTCTTTTATTTTACAACACTTAGAAAAAATTCCAAAAAAGTTTCAAACTCTCTCTTTCTTTCTCTTCCATTTTCGGCCAGCCTTGAGCAGCTAGGAGAAGGTGTTTTTCCTTTGATTTTGGCTAGTTATTCTTCATCCTTTAAGGTCTATTGCAACTAGGTTGGTTCATGTCTCTTTCCCTCTTTAAATTCTTGAAGAAAATGTGTGTAAATGTGAATTGCATGTTGGATTTTTATGTTGTTGTTGCTGCTGTAATCTAGTGATTATTTTGTGTTTAAGCATGATGAGTTTAGGGTTGTTTTGATGCTTGATTACTAGGTTGAGCATGCTAGAAGTGAATATGTGAAATTATGTAATTTTGAGAGAAAATGCCATGAATTGTTTCTGTGAATTGCTGGATGTTGTTGTTTGTTTTCAGAGGCTATATTATGCTAGTTTAGGTTGATTTTAGCTGGTTTGCATGCTTGTTTTGTGGTTTTGCTCAAGCTTGAGTTTGGAACTCAAAGCTTGAGCTCCAATGGCAAAATTTGTGTATGTGGTTTCTGGGTAGGTTTGATGCCTTGGAAATGTTTATTAGGACCTATGTAGGAGGTCTGGAAAGTTTGGGACCATTTGGGTTCGAAATGGTCAAGTTATGGGAATTTTTGGTTCTTTGCTGCGAGGAACCGGAATTCGGTTGAGCATCCGGAATTCGGATGGGGTTCGAATTTTCCCGAGCCGGAATTCGGTTGGGCAACCTGGACTTCGGATGGGGGATTTTCGGAACCACTAGTTTTCCTCGTTTTTGGGTTTTTAGGGGTATTGCCATGCTTTTTATCGATAGGGAAACTTTTAGTTTCGAGTTTTAGTCCCCGGGAAGTGATTTAGCGTGTCACTTATAGCGTTGTGGTTTTTATGGTTTAGGAGCCGATGTCCGTTCGGCTTCGGTTCCGGTCGGGTTGACGGCACACACGAAATCGGAATCCCGGTAAGATTAGTATAACAGTATGCATATGTAGATTACATGTTTAGCGTGCATGTAGGAAGCCTGTTAGATTACATTAGATATGTATTTAGGCTTCGAACCACCCAACCTGTCACGTCGGTACGAGCTGGAGTATGACCGGCGGCGGAGTATGACCGGTTCGGCCGTCAGTGACACTTGGTTGGTGGTTCCGTGCTATTGACGTATCCGTCGGGACAGCCGGAGTATGACCGATGGCCGGAGTATGACCAGGTTCGCCGATCGAGGAGGATATAGTAACACGTCGGTACAGTGGAGTATGACCAGGCGGAGTATGACCGGTTCGACCGATCAGGTTGTTACGTGTCAATAGTACCGTCCCCTGAACGTTCAAAACTCAGTACCATGTTGGACATGGCAGTAGTGCTCAGTACCATGTTGGACATGGCAGTAGCGGGACTCAGTATCGTGTTGGACACGGCAGTCAGTTTTATGTATGATATTATTATGCTTTTCTTACTGAGTCTGTCGACTCACAGTTTACGTTGCATGTGTAGGTAAAGGCAAGGCAGTTGCTGATGGACCGTGAGCGAGCTTATGGGGTTGTACATGTCGGGGCGGTTAGGCCTGGAGCGTACGATCCTCGGGACAGCACGGCTGAGATTTTGTAATTGTCGTTAGACGACTGTATTTTGATGTAAAAGTTGAACAGTGAAAACGTTTGTAAATATTTTATAAATCGGGATCCCGTGACTTTTTGTAAAATGGTTTGTAAGTTAATGAAAAAGCAAAATTTTAATTAAACACGTTTTTCCATAAACCTCGTTGATTAGCAACGAGCTGCACAGTATGTTCAAAAAAATCACGTAATACGCCTAAGATAGTTAGGGTGTTACATGGCATACAATTCTCTGCTACCCCCGGATATAGCCAGGGCCAAGCCTTGGCACCAGCATCATCCCATTTTGGCAACCCGTCCGGAGTGAATGGACAAGCTCCTTCACACTCTGCTCCGGCTGCTAGCCTGACAGGCCCTTCCCAGGGTTCGAGGAGTAAAAGATCCTCCAAAGGCAGCACCCGGACGGGAGAGAAGCGCCAGAAAAAGGGGTACACCCCCCAGTATACTCAATACACGGAGCTGTCGGACTCCCAAGAGCGTGTGTACTTTGCTACTAGGCAAAATACACATTACCGGAGACCACAACCGTTGTACAAAGATAGCTCCCGGAGAGATCCGAGCAAGAGATGCGAGTACCACAACGACATTGGTCATAACACCAATGAATGTAAGAATCTCAAAGACGAGATCGAAAATCTAATCCGATTAGGCCACCTCTACGAGTGGATCAAGAATAGGTTGCCCCACCTCAATCCGGGTCAGGCGACTGTGGGTATGCCTCAGGGAACACCGGGGGGTACAGCAGGAGTATTGGCTCCAGCTGCTCCCACGGGCGACGCCCAGCATATCCCCGGTCTGCCGCCCCGGCCTAATGGGAGGGTAGCCATGATCTCCGGAGGTCCCCATATCGGAGGGACTACTCGCAAGGAGCTTAAGCGATACGCTGGGGCCGCGAAACACAATGAGGTGTGGGAAGTTACTCAACTCCCAGCTCAAAGGCCCTGGTTGATGGACCAACCCATCACGTTCACGGAAGAAGACGCCAAGACGGTGCACTTCCCTCATCATGACCCGTTGGTCATAGAGACCCCCATCGCGAATAAAGTGGTGGCCAGAGTCTTAATTGACAATGGAAGTTCCGTGAACTTACTCTTCAAAGAAGCCTTCACCGCGATAGGCTTGACAGACCGGGACCTCTCACCCAGTGGGTCCCAGCTCACAGGGTTTAACGGGACGACACTTATCCCAATGGGAAAAGTAAGGCTCCCAGTCACCTTGTGCCCAGACACCCCCCCAGAGCACATTCAAATACTGCACCTTCGTAGTGGTAGGCTGTCCGACAGCCTACAACGCGATCCTCGGCCGACCGACCATGGTAGACTTTGGCGCAGTCACATCGATTCGGCACCTGTGCCTAAAGTTCCCTACCCGGGAGGCCGGAATCGGAACTGTGAGGGGAAACCAGGGGGAAGCAAGACAATGTTACAATGTCGCAACCCGCCTGCCCGTGCTAATGGTCCGGGAGTCAGCTGAGCCAGAAGTGGCTGAAGAGGATGAGTTGGACCCCCGTGTGGGGTCCGAAAGAATTGTGGAACCAATGGAGGACGTCGAAGAAGTATCACTGTGCGACATCGACTCCACCAAAGTACTCCGGCTAGGGAAGAACCTAGATCCGGAGGAAAAAGAAAAAATAATAAGAACACTGAAGGGCGCCATCGACATCTTTGCATGGCGCCAAGAAGACATGACTGGCATAAGCCCTCATGTCATCACCCACGTACTCAACGTCAATCCGGACATGCCTCCCGTCCAGCAAAAGCGACGCCCGCTCGACTCGGTGAAAGCCGAAGCTCTAGAGAAAGAGGTGGACAAACTTTTGAATAACGGCATGATCCTCGACGTATACTATCCGGAGTGGCTGGCTAATCCGGTCCTGGTGCCCAAGCCGAACGGAAGTTGGCGAGTTTGTATAGATTTCACTGATCTAAACAAAGCTTGTCCAAAGGACTGCTTCCCGCTGCCCAGGATCGACCAGATGGTAGATGCCACTTCTGGATTCAAACAACTATCCTTCATGGACGCCTATGCTGGGTACAATCAAATAAAAATGCATACGACAGACCAGGAGTGCACTAGATTCAGGACCGACAAGGGGGTATACTGTTACCTAGTCATGCCCTTCGGACTGAAAAACGCCGGAGCAACCTATCAAAGAATGGTTAACCGGATGTTTAAAGGCCTCCTGGGGTGAAACATGGAGGTTTACGTGGATGGCATGCTTGTCAAATCCAAAGCATGCAATAGCCATGCAAGCGACTTAGAAGAATTCTTCGAAGTTGTCCGGAGATACGGCATGAAGCTCAACCCAAAGAAATGCACCTTTGGGGTCAAATCAGGAAAGTTCCTGGGCTTCATCGTCAGTCAAAGGGGGATTGAGGCAAATCCGGGAAAAATCCAGGCTCTCCTGAGCATGCCATCCCCCAAAAAACATAAAGATGTGCAGAGCCTGACCGGAAAGGTAGCTGCTTTAAGCTGCTTCATCTCACGGTCCACGGACAAGTGCATACCCTTCTTCAACGTGCTAAAGAAGTGCCAAAAGTTCGAATGGTCGGACGAGTGCGAGGAGGCATTCAAAAAGCTAAAAGAGCACATGGCCAAGCCTCCTATCCTATCAAAACCCGTCCTCGGAGAAGACCTATTTCTTTATTTGGCCGTCTCCGAACACGCGGTCAGCGCTGCCTTGGTCCGGGAAGAAGAGAAAACTCAGCATCCCGTGTACTATGTCAGCAAGCGCATGATAGGGGCCGAAACAAGATACCTGGTCATTGAAAAACTGGTGTTTTGCCTCCTGATGGCGTCAAGGAAGTTGAGGCCATACTTCCAAGCCCATCCGATCAAAATTCTGACCAATCACCCGCTTCGACAGGTCCTCCAAAAACCTGAAGCGTCCGGAAGGCTCCTCAAGTGGGTAATGGAGCTAAGTCAATTCGACTTGCACTACATACCCTGAATTTCTATAAAAGGCCAAGCCTTGGCGGACTTCATTACTGAATGCAACGAAGCCGATGCAACCGCGAATACGCCGGTACCGCCAATCCCCACATGGAGGGTATTTGTAGACGGAGCCTCCAATGAGAACGGTTCCGGAGCCGGAGTAGCTATGATATCACCAACCGGACTGCGACTCCAGGCGGCCCTACGGTTTGACTTCGCAGCTTCAAATAATGAGGCCGAATATGAAGCCCTGATAGCAGGGCTGAAATTAGCAAAAGCTGTAGGAGCCAAAAGAGTGGAAGTCTATAGTGATTCCCAACTGGTCGTAAACCAGGTATCCGGAGAATACCAAACCCGCGGCGAGCGAATGGCCGCGTACGTAACAATAGTCCGAGAGCTGCTCCACGAGTTCACGGACTCCAAAATAAAAGAATCCCCCGAGAAAAGAACGCTCACGCGGTCTGTCTGGCTAAGTTAGCCTCGGATAGCGAAATCGAAGAGCTGGGGGTAGTACCAGTGGAACGCTTGCCAGAGCCAAGCATCAAAATAAAAGAGACCACGCTAACGGTTGGGCAAGAACCCAGCTGGATGGTCCCTATCATAAAATACATAATAAAAGGTGAGTTGCCCCAAGAAAGGGCACTGTCTCGGAAGATTCAGTATCAGGCTCATCGTTATGTAATGATGGATCAAATTCTCTACCGAAGAGGACTCAGCATGCCTTATTTAAGGTGTGTATCGGACTCTGAAGCTAGAAAAATCATGCTAGAGGTCCACGAAGGGTTCTGTGGAGATCATACGGGAGGACCCAGTCTCTCAAAGAAAATATTGAGGCAAGGGTACTTCTGGCCAACAATGAAAAAAGATTGTATAGACTATGTCCAAAAATGTGACTCGTGCCAAAGGTACGCGAACATACCGAGAGCTCCTCCAAATGAAATCACCCTGATGACTAGTCCCTGGCCCTTCGCGGTTTGGGGAATAGATTTTATTGGGTCCCTGCCAACAGGAAAAGGGGGAGTAAAGTATGCAATAGTAGCAGTAGACTACTTCACCAAATGGACGGAGGCTGAGCCTATGAAGACAATAACTGCTAAAAAAGCACTGGACTTTGTTATTAAAAACATAGTGTGTCGATATGGCTTGCCTCACAAAATAGTCTCTGACAATGGAAAGCAATTCGATTGTGAGGAATTTACTGACTTCTGCAACCAACACGGAGTAGTGAAAAGCTTCTCCGCGGTGGCCAGACCTCAAACAAACGGTCAGGCGGAAGCAGTCAATAAAATCCTAAAGGTCACATTGAAGAAAAAGCTGCTGGCCTGCAAAAACAACTGGCCTGAAGAGTTGCCAAGGGTGTTATGGGCCTACCGGACGACCCCCAGAACCACAACCGGTCACTCGCCTTTTTCAATGGCGTACGGTTGTGAAGCGATGGTCCCGGTAGAAACGTTATTCCCATCCCACAGGAGGACGACTTACGATCCAGCCACGAATCAAGCTTTGCTTCAAGAGGCTTTGGATCAAGTCGAAGAACTCCGGGATGAGTCTCAAATACGGATGGCAGCTTATCAGAAGAAGGTGACCAAGTATTTTAACTCTAAGGTTAAAAACAGAAAATTTGCTATTGGGGATATGGTCCTAAGAAGAGTCTTCCCAGCCACCCAGGAACCCAGAGTAGGGGTACTTGGGCCAAATTGGGAAGGACCATATGAAATCGAGGACGAAATCGGCTCCGGCACTTACAAGCTAAAAAGAATGGATGGAACCATTGTGCCAAGAGCCTGGAATGCCGATCACCTCAGAAAATATTACCAATAGCAAAAATATAACTTAGACTTTGTTCAAAGAGTTTGTACCGTCCAAATGTATACCTCCTCTACATCTGGAATAAAACTGAGTGCCTTAAAAACAAAGTTTCTATGCCACTCAGGGGGGGTACTAGGGTATACAGCACGGACAGACAGAAAACAAACTAAGTAAAATATCCTGACCCAAAGGGCAGGTCAAAAAAGTATGCACAAAAATAAAAAGCATAAGTATAAAAATCCTGATCTAAAGGACAGGTCAAAAAAGAGAAATATGTGGCAAAAGAGATCACATATAAATATCCTAGCCCACAGGGCAGGTCAAATATATACAAGTGGCCCGGGGACAGGCCTTAAAAAATTGTCTCCCTTTCAAATAAAAAACAGCTACCTAAATATATTGTCCCAAGGTAGCAGCAAATATATATAAAAAAATAATAAAATAATAATAATAAAAGAAGTGGGTGGAATCCTGGTTGTACTGGGTTAATCTCAAGCGGCTCAATCAATACGCGGAGGAAGGCGAGGTCCGATACGCGCCTCTACCATGGCATCAAGCTTCTTCTTCTTCTCCCGAAATTTGGCAATCATTTCCTCAGGTTTGGGGTAGAAAGTAAGCTTGATATTTTGGTCGTTGGTAGACCAAGCCATGAAGACTCCATCATCGAAGCGCTTAGGGCACCGGCCGCAAGAAACGGGAGAGAGAAGCTCGGCTCTTTTTGCCTTCTTGGAGGCTTGTTCCTTGAAGTCCCTGAGCTCCTTCAGCTCCGCGGCTAGAGCGGCCCTGGACTCTAAGGTTGCTTGGTGAGTTTCCTCTAAGGATCTCACCTTGGCAACCATCTCGTCCAAGGCTTCCCTGGCCTCCCGGAGCTCCCGCTTGGCCTTTGCAGCGGCCTCACTTTCCGCCCTCAGCTCCTCTTGATGCTTGGCCTCCAGCCTGTCCCTCCGCTGGGCCTCATCCCGGATCATGGCCTCCGCCTGGGCTTCCCTCCGCTTGGCCTCCTCCTCATTGGCCTTGGCAGCAGCCTCCCGGCGCTCAGCAGCCTCCTGGTAAAGCTGCCTCTCCGCAGTAAGATCCTGAAGGACCTTCCTGACGTCGTTCATGTCCCCAAAATCAGACAGAACGAAGCCATGGTTAATTATGTTCTTGGAGAGGCGGCCAACCTCAGCAGCAAGCTGAACAACAATACAAGTGTAAGAAAGAATCCCCAAATAAGAAAAATAAAGGGAAAAGCAAAATTACAAAGCACTTACCACAGTGAGGGAGTGGCTGAGGTCCTGGACCTGGAAGATAGAGTTCAGAGAGGCACAAGTTGCGAACCGCTTAGGCGCGCACCGGGTAAGCTGAGAAGCAAACTCGCCAGTCATCTCCGCGGCGAAGGGAGCCAAGGTGGGCCCAAGGAAGCGACGGAACCAGTCCGACAGGGGGTCCAAGTTTAGGTCCCACGGATCCTGGTATTCCGGGTTGTTGATGGTTTCTTGCACCTCAACCCGCAGAACCCTCCTAAGGGCTTCCACCTCGGCAAACCCCTGGGAGTATTCGTCCATGGCATAGTTATGCTTGGCTATCCAGAGCTCTTGCCTCGCCTCGTCTCCAGGAACCGGAGTCAGCAAAATGTTGGGAGGAGTAGGATGCTCTTCCATGGGAGAGACCCCACCATCAAGACCGTGGGCTGGAGTGTCAGCTCTCCGAGGCCGCTTGGGCTCTTTCTGGGCAATCATTTTGCCCTTACGCTTGCGAATCAGAGCAATTTCTTGCTCTTCTTCACTTTTTTCAACTTCCTCAGGAAGAGCCCGGAGCCCTCCTGCACCTTCTTCAACTTCCTCAGAAAAGCCCCATTGCTTTTCTTGACCTTCTCCCGACAGCACCTCCTCGTCATCCACTAAATCAATAGTGTCGGGGGGAGCGCTGGAAGAAATCTTTAGAGCAGGGGCCATTGGGGAAGAAGTAAAGGCAGGAGGAGCCTCAGGAGTGTGAACCCCAGCAAGCTGATCCAAGATGGCGTCCATGGAGATACCTGCAACAACAAAAATAAGCAAGTGTTAGAACATCCGTGGGAAACCACCAACACAAGATATGGCAAATAAGCTAGTCCTACCCGGACTTCCTAATTCGGCCCTAGCAAAATTCTGAACTTTTATACTGGCAGCATCATCTCCGAGATAGCTGTCCGAAGGCCGGAACCAGCTGGATGTAATGTAAGCCGAAGGACCTAAGGGAACGGGCTCCGGAGGACCAGAACCCATCCGAGACCGACCTAGGAAATCTCCTAAGTTTGAAAAATAAAATTCGTTCAAATGATCTCCCCACCGGGTCGAGGGCATCCTAAACCTATACAGACGCTCGTCGAACCCTACGGGCCTACGACTGGCATACTCGCCAACAGAAGGGACATAATAAATTACCAAAGGAGACTTACCGTCGGTGCCGGAAGTGCTGGCACCAGGAGCCCCAGTGTTTGGCTCTGGATCGAAGGCTGTGGCCTGGGAGCCCTTCTCTCCGATGAATCCCCAATGTGAAGGGGCTTCCCGGCAATCGCCTGACTCCTTCTCTCCACCGGGCTCCCCACACGGAGCGCCCTCCCGGAAGCCTCCTGGGCCTTAGAGTACGCCTTCTCCTGGGCCTTCCGGTAGAGATACTCCTGGTATTTCTTCTCTGCCGTGGCGATGATCTCGTCCCGGAAGGTCTTCTCCGCAACCGGCGCCCTCACATTGGGACAGATGACCCGGGAAAGGTTAGAGTCCTCCACGGATTGATGCAGAAGGATAAGTTTGGCCTTCCTGCAGTTCTCTGTAGTGACCATACCCCCGACGTCAAGATCGGCCCGGTCGTAAGAGGCAAAGGCCTGGGCTCTCCGAAGAAAGGCCTGGGTAGGGGCAGTCCGTTCATATGGAGGGATCCTCACCCACTCAGTAAGGAGCTCCGGATGGTCCATTGCCCTAAATCCGGAGGAAAAGAAAAAGCGATGGCGATACTCCTTAACGTGAGTCTGCCTATTATACGGGACCACCCCTTCGTTAGCAGGGTGGGCCCGGAACCCATAAAAACCGTCTTTAAGTTTGTCCCCCTTCTTGGGGACGGAAACAAGTTCATAAAAATACAAAATTTCCGCTGGGCGGGGAGATCCCCATCCTCGGGCGGCATAAAAAATAAATAAGCCTGAAAGCAGGCGATAAGCTTGGGGAATGAGTTGGTATGGCGCAAGGCCGACAAAAACTAGAAAATCAACAAAGTAATCCTGAAGAGGAAGCATGACACCGACCATCAGGTGCGTTTGGCTCCAAGCTCCGAAGCCGCCGTAATTGTGGTTGGGCGTCTCCGCGTCGCGAGGTGGCCGATGGTAGGTCCCTGAGGTGGAAGGCTTGATTCCAGCAACCTCTACAATATTCTCCAGTTGGTGGGGACAGGTCAAGGTGGAATAAAGCTCTGCCGCCTCCCATCCGGTCGCCCGGGACTTATACCCCTCCTGGGCTACGGGTCCCAAGGAGACTTCCTCAAGGGTAGCCATGCGCTTACCGCTTTTCTTTGAGGACTTGGAGCCAGAAGCAGACATTTTTCTATTCTGTAAAAAAAAAGAGTAAAATTCCAGCAGTTAGGCCCCGTACCAAACCCTAAATTAAGAAAAAGGGAATGGGAGTCCCCTAACCGCTAGAAAGAGGCCCCCTCCGGACACGTGTCGCACAGGAAACCCTAGAAGGATTCCCTGGACAAGTGTCGGGTGCAGTAAATTCACAGAAGACGGCTTTACGCAATAAAGAAAATAGAAAGAAAAGATTCTGTTCTATGCCCTAAGCAGCCATTAAACGAAGAACGTATGGCCTTCTACAAAGAAAATACACAATAACAACAGAGGCATGACAATGGAAATCCTACCACTAGAGCAGTAAATTCAAACAGACTACATGAAGAACTTAAACACTTGCACGCCCAGAAATCTCGAATGCAAACCCAGAAAAGAACAAACAGAACAAGTAATAATATGCCATTCAATAACAGAGCAAAGGATGCAAAAAACTTACGATGAAGTGTTAAACTCGGGGTCCTGATGCAAGTCGAGTGAAGACGAGAAGGACTGGTAGCAACGAGCAAAGAAGAACTGGGAAAATCGCAAAGTGTTTGAAGGCTTCGTTCTAGGTCTGAGAATTTTCTCTCTAGGAAATTCGAGCAAAGTTGGCAAGAAATGGGAAGTAACCGAAATGAAGAAAAGATGGTGGCTTTTATAGGCAAAAATGCATGAGGAACATGCGTCATCACCTACCAATCGACGGTGAGGGAAGCGCACGATTCAAATACCCAAAGATCAACGGACCAGATTGATTTACAATAAAGGCGGTGGAAACGCTTGAGTATCCGTCTGACACCATTAATGCGTCGTATCAATCAATGGGCGTGAAACAAATCGACCTCTGCAAAAAGTGAATCGTTGCATTAAATGCCATCATTAAATACACCCTCACGCGCTCAAAGCTCGTGCCAGGAAACCGAGGAGTCAACCGGAGGCACTTGAGCAAGCCTTGTTTCATTTTCCAAATAAACAAGACTTGGGGGGTAAATGTTGCCCCTAATTTTGCCCAATATATGTGGACCAATCAGACAGGGACACGTGGATCAAGCAATTCACAATATTTGCTAAGTCTTTAGGCCATAAGATAACGTCCCGGACGTAGGTCCCGGAGATGGCACATGGAACTCAATATGCTCCCGGAAGCTCACACAACGCTAAGGCATCTCCGCGAGGTGTCAGGTTTCTCCTGAGCAATCAAGTCGCATTAAATGCCGCATGGGAGGAAGCGTGTTGGGACTGCTACACGCAATAAAGTCTGACGGCACAACCTCCAACCAGCAGCGCCACAGTAATGATCATTTAAGTCTAGCGACGGCTACACTGTGAAGAGTCACGTCAATCAAAAGGCAATAAGGACATTCCACATAAAAACCCTACAGCACCTAGGGATTTGACCATGCATTACCCATGGTATATTCATTGGGAATACCCAACTTTATGGATACTTACAGATACACTTGTAAGGACAATTCTAGGGATTACCCCACCAAAAACACTATAAATACCCCCTCAAAGCTCATTAAATGGGATCGAGAATCTTGGGCTGCATATGAGCAAGTAGAGTAAATACTCACCAAGAACATTCTCTGTATTTATAAGGGTGAAATTCTCCCAAGTATAATATTTGTATTAAATACATCCATAAATAACAAAGACTAGTGGACTAAGGCTCATTAACGCCCCAACCACGTAAAAATCCTTCTCTCACTTTCTTACAGCTCAATAACTTTATAATATTTTATTAGTTGCCGAAAATCTCGGTCAACACTCACTATATTAGGAGCTTCAAATAAATAACCTTTTGTTGCAACATTTATGTGACGCTTATAAATTCTCATAAAATATATTCTAAGCTATAATCAAATCATGATTATATTTTCTCAATATTTAAGCCTTATTTTAATCAATCTCATGTCTATGCAAACTTTGTACAACAATTCATTATGTACAAATACATATATGCAAATTTCTCATTAGAAATATTTATTTGCACACCCTACAGGTCTTACTTCACTTTATGTGAGTAAATTTGCCTGGACTGCGTCATAATATTTTGGCCAAAAATCAAAATGTATGTCGATAATTCTCGACAAATCTAATACCATGATCCTTGCTATCTCATGTTAGTTTATTGCATATGCAAACATTTAACATCTATTGTCGACAAAAATTTCATTATATGATAATATCCTCCCATATTAACATAACTTATAGAGATCTCTTTAAATTACATATTTTTCAAATATGTTTATCATTTATAGGTACCTATAACGAATCACTTCAGGGATTCAATTATGATGAAATGTGTTATGTCTAACTTCTCTTGGGAGTCTCTTCGAGTACCGTTTTCATCACGGTTATCATTACAATCATCAATATTTTATAACATTAAGGCATCTTCATGCGTACCTCTAGATTTAACAACTTCAGGATAATTCAAATGAACATTTATTAATAATTTCTACATTGTTCATTTACGCTTCAGGCGTTTTCAACTCATTCTATCTCAACTTTGAGTAATATTGATTTGCAGTTGGTATATATCATTTTGAACTATATCGTTCTTATATACTTAAAGCAAGGATCATTTTTCAAAAATTATCATCGATCCCAACTGCTTCTCTCCCCCTGATCGAGAGAATTTTTAAAAATTGTGATATCTAATAATATTAATATACCTATAGAGATTTTAATATATCACAATAAATCAATATTTATTTAAACTCATATATACTATATGACATTGAACTTCAGGTTCAATAAACTTCAGTTTCAAGTTCAATACTTATGAACTTAATTCATTTCTAAGAATGAGTCATACGTGTATGATTAGAAATACATAAATTTACACATTTTGTAAATGCATGATCATAAAATCTTATCACATCGATAAGAAACTATGCAATAAAAATCTAACAATGGCTCAAGATTGTTAAAGAAATATAATTTAAATATTTTTTATGTGCAAATATATGCATATTCTTCTTTTGAGCCTTATAAATTAACAATGAGAAGAATCTTCTGGTTCTTCAACAAAATTTAGTCAAATCCTTTGACAATTTATTGCATATGGTTAATCATGTCAAAATAATTCAATTCATGAACTTCAGGTTCACTATAATTTGTATTTCAATGAAACTTTCATAAGGTAATGTAAAATCACTACAACATAATCATTACAAGTTTCATTTTTATATACACGAATAATATAATTATATTATTCTCCAAAACATATACACTCTTCAGGAGTCACTATTATGTTTATCAAACTTTATATTTCTTCAGGATTCACTATCATCAATTCAATGATGTGTATAATTTAAAAGATACATGACAACTTCATCATGTTATTGTAATGGTTAAATAGATATAATCATAATATATCATTTATTTTTCCTGGTATCTTTTTAACAAGTCGTCTAATTTATTAATAGACTATTCATCAGTCTAATTATCATGACTTGATATATTATATATTTAAATGTACAACAAGTACATATAATAAGTTATTTATTATCACTTTCATAACTAGATAAAAGTTATACATCTAGGTACATACAAAGATATTTTACTACTCAAAGTAGCAATTGTATGTAAGACTTCTTCAGGAAGATTTTCAAATAATCATTTTGTGATTCTTTATCACTTTGATTATATTGGATCACTAACAAATATTAGTAAGTTATATATTCACTTTTGGGAATATGCAAACTGAATTATATAGTAACTATATATATACATATCCTGTACCAACAATAGTTTGAAACTATTGATTTCAAGAAATAATAAAATATGTATATATTAATTTACTTATGGCATTGCCAATATATGTGAAATCTGTATTCTTTGAAATAGAATTTCATGTCTATTTATTCTCTTTAGGGAATGATATTTAAATATTCTAAATGTACAATAAGTTTGTACAATTCACATTCTATTTAATAATCGAATATACTTTTATCTTGATTATAAGAGTGCCCGTACTACAGGTACGTGACTACTATTATTCAATTCCACACATGATATATAGATTTTATACACTTTGATTGTGTGTGGTATCTCATCTTTTGGTTGCTTTCACTTTCTTCTGGAAATATTTGAGTAGTAAATAATGCCATCGATTATTTAAAATCATTACATTCACTTCGGGGAATGACGTTGAACAAGTAGAACATTATTATAAATTTCTTAAAAATTTATTACTTGTTCATCCATAAAAATATAAGAAATTATTCAGCAATTTCTTTTACGATATTTCAAAGAATATATGTCACATGCAATTTTTGCATAATCTTTAAGATGTATGCAAAATTTGATTTTTAATATATGTCACATGCAATAATTTCCAACATTGCAAGTAATAACAATGTATAGTAACATGACTAATACAAACAATCTTTAAAAGTAGTTGAATTCAATTCGTATCATTCTCTGCAGGGAATGATGAACAATAAATACATGTCTCATGTATTTAAATAACATTAGTCATGCTCATTATTATTCTTATACTTTGATGTTGCAATGCAATTTTCTTAACATTCTTTTTAGGTATTCAAAACCCACTATAAAATTGCATCAATAATAATCATTTTTAATGATTCTTTAGTTGTATTCACATAAATACAATCTTTTTTTTTTGACAAATATAAAACATTTACTTCAGGAAATGTTTGTCAAAATCTATATCGATATTAGATTACTTTTCATTGTCCTCAAAGAATACAAGAACATATATATAAATATGTATTCATCTCTTTCATTATATATCCATCAACTATATAATGAATATTACGTTTGCATAATCTTTAGGATATATGCAAGAATTGAGGACGCATAATCATCAGGATATATGCAATATTTTATCGAGGATGCATAATCTTCAGGATATATGCAATATTTTATCGATGATGCATAATTTTTAAGATATATACAATATTTTATCGATGATACATAATCTTCAGGATATATGTATAATTTATATATATTTTCTCTATCATATCATAGGCAAACATATATTGTAAATATTATGAATGATAAAAATATAATATGTATATATATGTGAAATCAATAATAAATATATAAAAACATATACATACATATATAATATATAGATATATAGATAAAAAGAAAAAAGAAAACAAAGGATTCTTGAAATTGTTTCAGTCAGATAAGTATATATATAAATATATATTTAGTGTATCGTGACTTTGAAACAATTCAAGAACTTTAACAAAATACTTACATTGGGACTTGGGCAGAGACTCATGCTTGAAGCTTGGGTAGAGACTCGTGCTGATAACGTGTTATAAAATAATATAAAGTAAATGAGAAGAAAGAAAAAGAAGATGAAGAGAGAAAGAGAAAGTGAATGAGAATTTCTAAGTTGTTTATTCCAATGGGGTGAACCCCTATTTATACAAATACAAGAGTGAGATATTAAGAAACTAAGAAAAAGGGAAACTAAGAAAAAGAGGAATGTTGATTACAATTAATGGTAATAAATAAATAAAAGATTTTGACATCCACATAATTATTAATATTTATAACAATGACAAAATTGTTTATATTTTTTGTATATGCTCGTGTTAGGAATTATTATCAAATTGGTTTTATTACAAAAAGTTGTCAAAAATTAAGCTTAGGGTCCTATTTTTGTCATTTTGGAAAATATATAATCTATTTTGTCATTTAACAAAATAGAGGGTCCAATCGTTAATTTTTACAAAATACAGGATCCAAAATAGTATTTATCCATATAAAAATGTAAGTAAAAAAAGTTGTAAAACTATTTAGTTTTTAGGTGTATTGTGTAAATTTTTCTATAAAATATAATACGAATGTGTTACAATTTTTATAGACCGGTCTAATTTGGGTTGGCCTATTAAAATAATTGGGAATTATTTCACAAATGCACAAAAAATAATAAAAAAATTACAAAAATACGATTTTACAGAATTTTAAATATTTTTATATTTTTGTAATTTTATTTATAAAAAATACGGTCTTTTGATGTATTTTTATGTTGTACACTTATTTATTTGCTGTTAATTTTTTTATTATTGTTTTGATATTATTTTCCTGTGTAATTTTTTTATTGTTTTTATATATTTTTTTAAAAGGCTATTATTTTCATGTTATTTTTATAAAATACTCTAAAAATATAAAAATTAAAAAAAATAATAATTTTAAGTAATTATCCTAAAATTAATCTCAATTCAGCCAACTTTCTTATTGTTAATATTATGTCGAACTAATTATCGAATCGCATATAATTTAAGAGCATTGCTATTAGGCACCAGTGTTGCCTAGTACTTTTTCGACATGTCGTGTTGCGATTGGCTAGCGATACTTCCTAAAATCTATTATATTAAAGAGGAAATTACACTTAGTATGGGATTTTAAAAGTTCTTATGATAAATATGGCACATTTAAGTTTGGCCAATTTATATGGTATTTTTTTATTTTTAGGTTTTTGTATGGTATTTGATATGCCATATATATGTAATTAGGTTTCTAAATCCCATATTTACTGTTTTTATTTGTTTAGGAAGTTTTATTTGTCATTGATGCCGGAAAAGTCATCGGAGTTTCTTTGCCGGTGCGGAAAAGTCACGGAGTAGCGGTCGGTGCGGAAAAGTTGTCGGAGTTCTTTGCGGCGCGGAAAATTCGTCGGAATTGGCATTTTCGCCGGAAAAATCACTGAAAAATCACCAAGAGACCGGTTTCTTAAAGTCTCAGAAACCGGTTTCTTGAAGTCTAAGAAACCGGTTTCTTGGTGATTTTTCCGTTGACAATGCCAATTTTGACGACTTTTCTGACGCTAGCAGCTACTCCGGCGACTTTTCCGCACCGACAAGAACTTCGAAAAGTCATTAGAATTGGCATAGTCGCGAAAAATTACCAAGAACCGGTTTCGGTTTCTTGATGAAGAAACCGGTTTTTTGGTAATTTTTCCTAATTTTTCCGACGACAATGGCTCGACGAATTTTCTAGCGTTGGTAGCAACTCGACGACTAATACACCGACAAATACTCCGTGACTTTTTCGGTACCAACAAGAAACTCTAGGAAATTCGTCAAAATTGTCATTGTCACGGAAAAATTATCGGGCTAATCACCAAAAAGCTGGTTTTTTTCGGTTTCTTGATGAAGAAACCGGTTTCTTGGTAATTTTTTTATATTTTTTTTCTATTTGGTTGATTGATGAAACTGTTTCAATTATTTTCGATGTATATCATTTTTGTTTTGTTTTCATAATCTTTATTATTGTTGTGTAACAAAATTAGTTCCTTGATGAAGAAACCACTTTCTTGGTGAAGAAACCAGTTTCTTGACGAAAAACCACTTTCTTGGTGATTTTTCTAATGATTTCTTTGGCGACAATGCCGGTTCGACGACTTTTTTACGCCGGCAATAACTCTGGCGATTTTTCCAACACCAGGAACTACTCCGGCAACTTTTTCGGCACCGACATCAAACTCCAGAATAGTCGTCGGACTTGGCATTGTCATTGGTAAAATTACCGAAAAATCACCAAGAAACCGGTTTCTAACATCAAGAAACCGGTTTCTTGGTGATTTTTCCAGCGACAATGCTAATTCTGACGACTTTTTCGGCGCCGGCAGCAACTCCGGCGACTTTTTCGGCACCAGCCTACTCCGACGACTTTTCCTGCCGACAAGAACTCCGTGACTTTTCCAAAGACGAGTGACAACTTCGGCAATCACTATAGTTTTATTTGTTTTATTTTTTTAAAAAAAATAAATATGAAGGGAATTTTAATATTTTTTATAGTAATTTAATTAAGTTTTTATTTTTTATGAATTTTAAATTCAGATTTCTTTTTAATGTTTTGTATGGTTTTTTTTAGAAAAAAACCATATTTTTAGTTTGATTGGTTAGATAATGCCATATTTAGTGGTATTTACTTTTTATGCCATATTTATCATAACCTTAATAATTTTTCCCATATTTTTGAAAATAGCCCTATATTAAATTATATATAAGTGAGTATTAGGCACCACTAATGCCCTTTAGCATTTTTCGTAACTTTAATGTAATAATTTTTTACAACTTGTAAAAGGTGTTGTCAAATAACCATACTTGTCTTAGATAATGAAAGAAAATTAGAAAGCGAAACGCAGAGCTCTTCTCCCAAACGAAAAGTTGAGTTGAACATCCTTCTGCGTGCCCTAGAATTTCCTCTTCTTCCTTCACCATCAACCAATCGCCAGCTTTTTCTTCTCTTCCAGGTAACATCCTTTTTCAATTCAATTTACTTCTTTTCCTATTTCATTTCCTCTTTTGTGATTAATTGGAGCTACCTAGGACTAGGGTTTTTTTACGATTGTCATATGTAAATTATGGTCTAAAATTTTCTTGGATATTCTTTGTAAGCTGGGTTTTTTCTTGGGGGGTTGTACCACATGATTAATTTTTCTCCTTTTCGGCATCTTGAAACTGCCAATTTGACACAGTTGAACTACCATATATTTGTGTGATAGATATATGTATATGCATATTTATTGTTTTCTGTGTGTGTGTTCTTTTCATGTTTTGAAGAATGTAATGGTAATTGAAAACTTTGCTCAAGATTGCTAAGCTTAAGACTATAATGAAAAATTGATGATGGTTATGGGTTTTGAAGCATTTGTCTTGTCTTTCAGATCACATCTGGCATTAATAGTAAGCAAGCATGACGACTGCAGCTCGACCAACGTGGGCTCCTGCTAAAGGTGGTAATGAACAAGGTGGTACTCGCATTTTTGGCCCATCTCAGAAATATTCATCGAGAGATCTAGCTGCTCATACCACTTTAAAATCCAGGTACATCAACCATTGAGGCTCACAACAAATTTGTATATGATTCATACGAGTCTTTGTTGCATAATCCATAAATACTTCATATGAATCCTCTTTAATGAGTGTATTTTGTTTACCTAGATTGTCTAAAACATGTGCTAGAATTGGGGTAATTAAGTGATCATATTTCATAATTATTTGATAGATTTATAACTAAGCAGTTTCACTAAAATTTTGTTGCTATGGAATAACATTGGAGCTACTATTGGTTGTTGCTCTTATCTTTTAAAGTGAGATTCTTCCGTTCATCATCATTTTTGTCTTCTCTTTGCCATGTCGTAATATATAACATTTCGAATTTTGTCTTTCTGCAACTTTGACTCTGTTAATTACCATTATCTTTCTGCAATTATAGGAAAGAAGGGCAGGACACCCAAGATGAATTGCAGAAGAGGAACCTTCAGGAGGAGCTTGAAGAACGTGAGCGAAGACATTTTTCATCAAAGGATAAGAATTATAATGGTACAGCTTATAAGTTAATAACTGGCCTTTCATTATATGTAGTCTCAGTCCATAATGTTGCTCTCTTATCGTGCTTCTATTTTGTCTTATAGAAATTTGGATTTTATTTGATTGGTTTGTTTATTATTACAGATGACAGAGATCGAAGGAGGGGAAGCCATCTCCTGTTAGAAGGTGAATCTATACTTTCTAGTTTGAGCATTTGAATTACATTTTCTGAAGTGTTTGGTTCATCACTAACTGTCTAGATTGTTTATGAAAATAGGGTCAAAGAGGGACATTGAAGACCGCATAATACCACGTAGCGTAGATGCTGATGACTCCGATGTTGAAGTCAAAAGTGATGAGGACAGGTACTAATGCGTTTTAATAATCTTGCATATTCTGCGTATATGTTATTGTTTAAATGAGCAAAAGCATCATGTGCAAATTTTTTGATGGGAAGCTGTATTTAATATATATCGTTCTTTAGGGGATGAAAAGTAGTACTAGTAATCATTGTAATTTGTAAGCTTTGTGTTTGTCTGGATTTAACTAATCTACTGCTTTCCCAGATTTTTCTCCTGGTTTTTATTGTTCTGTGTGATAAGAACTTTCGGTGGTTAATCTTGGTTTTGTTTGGTGATGGTAACAAGCTTTCATTGAAGGGGATGTTAATCTATCATTATGAAATTTGTGGTACTTATCATATTATAGCAAAAAAGTGTCAGCTTATGTAGATTTGTCCCGTAATCCTATTAACTGTTCGTATGTTACAACTTTACACTTTATAGTCACATTTGCTAAGATATTTCTCTCTTAACATAGTGATGATGACGACGACGAAGAGTCTGATACAGAAGCCCTCATGGCTGAGCTTGAACAAATCAAGAAAGAAAGAGCTGAGGAGAAAATGAGGAAGGTGAGATCTATAATAGTCTCTTCTGATTTATTATTATGGTGTTTATTTTAATTTCTGTAGGTAAACTCAGTTTTGATTATATAAGTAAACAGAGTAGAAAAACTTGTGAATTGCATCATGTGTTTATTGAAAGTTAAATCATTTATGAGTGCTCTTTTGCTGGAAATATAATTGTGATTTAAATGATTCCCTTATGGTTAATATGGTAGCCATATTATTCTTACCCCAACAGCATGTTGCCTTAAAATGCATTTTTATCAAAAGAAGCTTTAAATATTTAGATATTACCACCTAACAAAAATATATATATATATATATATATATTATATTATCACTGAAGAAAAGAATGACTGATTTCCTTTGGTCTAAAGAATTTGTATTATGCATCTTTTTTTTCATAGGAACGAGAACAATGGGAAGAGGATCTTAAAGTCAAGGAAGCGGAGCTTCTGAAAGGAAATCCACTGCTCAATAATCCAACTTCTTTCAACGTGAAAAGAAGGTTTGAGTTGCAAGAACCTGTTGTCTGCTGTGTCTTTTTGGTAATGTTTTTCTTAAAACAGTCTTTTTTGCCTATAACTAATTCTATTTTATTTTGGTATGTGGTATTCATCTTTTCGGATCAGATGGGACGACGATGTGGTATTTAAAAACCAAGCCCGAGGTGAAACTAAGACCCCAAAGCGTTTCATCAACGATACCATTAGGAATGACTTCCACCGAAAGTTCCTTCATAAATACATGAAGTGAGAACACAGATTAGTTGTATTTGAAGTTTTAAAATTGAAGAAACTGAGTGTTATAAAATTCTAGATGAAACACAAACTGGGTTGCCAAATATTCAGTTGAATCTAAGTAGTGAATGTCATTTTCTTTCTGTATTAGTTGGCAAACGTTGTATTGAATTATATAACATTGTAATGGTGAATGTCATTTCCTGTATAAATTGTTTTGGCCTTTAAATTCTACTCCTTTTTGTTATTGTTATTGTTATCTTGGAATAGACCTGGTTAGAATCAGCTTTTAACTTCAAAAAAATCAGCCATTTGAACTGATATGGCGTGTTTGGATAGGCTAAAAAAATCATGAATCTGTATACCTAAAACGAACCAAGAACAAATGAGATTAAACACTTAAAATAGAGAAAGAGTTAATTGATATATCCAATGCTGGTATACTGTGTTTGTTATGATCATTATTACAACAATTAAATATTGTTACAAGAAAGAAGTAAATAATATTTTTACTAAAATTCTTCCTGTCTATACATAGAGTGAGAAGTTCAAACCCCTCCTCAACATTCTCTGCAAAAGTGGATAGAAACAATAAATTAAAAGCCTAAAATCAGAATAAAGTGTGTTTAATACAATAGGTATTTTTTTTTTTGTATAAATATGTATGTATGGATTTGATCACATCTGTTATATTTAGATGTACTTTACGGATTAAATTAAATTTAAATTGTTATGAATTTAATTAGATTATATTAATTTAAATTTAAATAGTGGAATGTTATTATAGTACATCAACCACACTATCAAATATATACATATTTTCTAAAATTCAGTACAAGTTTAGAGTTATGTATACAGCTTGCTGTTACTATTAACATTCTAATCAATATCATTTTTTTATGAAAGAATTTTATTGATTAATATCTCCCAAAATTATACAAAATATCACAAAACCTAAAACATTTTGAAATCAAAGTTACTTTTTATATTACAGTATTGATCCACTAGAGTCTTCTCATGAGAAATATTATATGAGAAAATGAATAAAACATCATATTAATAAAATTAAAATAGATGTTACACGATGTCCACACATTATTATTTGAAATATTTGCACCAATAACTATTATTATTAAATTATTTAAGAATTTACCCTTACCTATTTTAATACTCACAATTTAGGCATTTCTTTTTTATAGGTATACCAATGTATATTTATTGCTTCTCTCTCTTAAACTCTGCCTACATGCTAGTTTTTTTTTTTTTTTCTTTTTCTAGACGGTAACTTTTTTTTTTTAATAAAAATCTTATTTTTTTCAAAATAACAGTAAACTAGGTTGATCAAATATTTTTTTTTTTTTACATTCTATTTTTTTTTATTATTATTTTACATTCTTTTTTGTTTTTTAATCTAATTAGTAGTTTTAGAAAAAAATAATTATATGTATCAACGTGAATTGTATTTATGAAATTTTCTTAGACCATTTTATTGTTTTCAATACCGCTACACGCCTACTAAAATTAAAAATTAACCATATGTTTTTCTTTTACATTTTATTGACTCTCCTAGTTGATATATAATCAGATTTTTTTTAAAAAAAAAAAAATTATATGAATAAACGACACAAATTGTTATTATTCTCACTTTCTTTATTTTTTTTTTATTTAAAAAGTTTTTTCAGCCACGCAATTTATTATTTGGACACAAAAATTACACTATTATAATCCATTTTTTAAAGTGATCATTTTAACATGTTAGAAGCATATATTTTTCTGCTACAAAAAAAAATGACTAAAATTAAAAGTTAGACTAAGGTTTCTTAAACAACAAAATAACACACTATAATTTAAAATCTAAACAAGAAATTATAAGTCTCCTCCAATATTTATCTTTTTACTTTTTTTTTCCTTTTTGTTTACTTCTTCTTTTTCTGACATTATTATCTTCTTCATTTATTTATTAATTTGTTTTTTTGAAAAAATCTTCTTCATTTATTATTATTTTTTTTATTATTCTTTTTCTCTAAATTTATTATTTCTCTTAGTTTTTTTTTTATTTTTCCTCTAACATTTAGATATCTCTCTTACATTTTAGTATGTGTTAAAAGAAACTTTTTTGTTCCTTTTTTATATTTTGTAACAAAAAGTAATAAAATTTAAAATTTAATAAACTTTAACATATCAAGTAACATCATAACTTAACTTAAAGTCTTTTATTATTTTGTATTTAAAAGTTAAAATATAGTATACTAATAATAAATTTATTTAATAAAAAGAATTTAATATGTTAATAAAAAAACTTATAAAGTTACCAAATAGTATCTAAAACATAATAGAATTAGTTACAATATGAAAATTATTATATATATTAATTTTAAAGTTGTCTGATCAAAATAAGCAACCAAATGTGTATGAGAAAAAAATTATCTTGAATTAATTTTTTTCTAATAAAAAGTAACTAATTGATATATTATTTACATCAAAAGCAACCAAAAGGTTGCTTTTTTTAAAATTTGCAAAACACTAAAATTTCTGGAAGCGAGATTTTTTTATTTTTTTCAATTTTCGGTAATTATTTTATATTTCGGTATTTATGCTGACGTGGCAATCGGTATTTGTGCAAATAATTTTCTTAAAGGTATTTTTATAAATAAAATCAATTTTAGGTATAATATTGAAAAGACCCCTTATTATTTTATGTATGTATAAATTATTATAAACTAATTAAAAAACAAAACTCAACAATTGACCATATTAAAAATGTAGATAGACAATATTATTGACATTTTTTCTTGGCATGCCGAAATGTATTATTAATTATTATCATTTATCATTTAAAATGAACTTATATTGTTACAAAGTATTACTGTATCTAACACTAACACTTTAGATGAAGTAGCATCTATTTTTTTTTTTTTAAATAATGATATATGCACACATAAATTTAAAATATATTTATGTTGTAAATAATTTTAATCAATTCAGTTTTTTAAAGATCAGTCTCACTTGTTAAAAATAATTTGTCACAAAAATGTGTATCAAATTTATGTATAGACATATCATTATTTTTTATTTTTATTTTTACTATTTCAGAATAACGCGCTTAAATACAAGACTGAAAGCTAAAAAAATAAAGGAAAATTACTGTGTATAAGTTTTTTTTAAAGGAAATTCTCCTTTTACGGCTTTAATTATTATTTTTTTTATTTTTATACTTTATTATTTATAATTTTACATTAAATTTATATTTTTTAATTTATTTTTACGATAATATCTTTTTTTTCACATTTTTTGTCGTCCTTTTTTCTTCCTCCTCCCCGTTACTCTCCATCGTGGAAATTGAAGCTTGATTTTTTCCAAAATCAAAATTGAACTTGCAGCACATATCACAACTCTAAACCACGATCAAACCATATCACAATCTTAGCCCCTTTCTTCCTCCTCCTCAGAATTATTCCATCCTCCCTCTGTGATTGTTTAGCCACCACGTGAAGCTTCTATTGATTTCCACAAAATGAACTGAAGTAGCAATCATATCGCAACCCTAAATTACCATCAAACCATATCACAATCTCAACCATGCCCAAATTGTAACCTAAATCGTGAGATCACAACGTGAAGCTTCCATTGATCTTCATAATGAAACTAAAGTCGCAACCAATATTAACTTAAATCACCATCAAACTATATTGGAATCTCTTCACTATGTCCAGCCGTAATTTAAATCGCAACCCTAATTACCATCAAACCATAACTCAATCTCAGTTAAACTTAAGCTGCAACCCAAATTACAACCCAAATTGCAACATTTCTTCTTCTTTCCTCTAATCACTCTTTGATTGATCACCGTAAATATGTAAAAAAAAATCTTATATAACATTGATTCACTTAATTAGATACCGTTATTGGTGTCCCATAATATATTAAATCAATCTAAGCATACCAACTCAACTAACTAATTTTCTTAAATATTATTAACTATGTAGACAATTTTTTTTCTTTAAGTACTCTCAAATTAATTGATGTCATATATTTTTTTTTTGACGTGAATTGATATGTTATATTTAAATTAATTTAATACACTATGATATACTATTTTTTAACCGAAAATCTTAATTCGTATATAACATACAAGCCCTTCGGACTTACCTAAATTAATAAAAATATATAGACGAGTACAAAAAATATATATTTATTTATAAAACTATTATATAATTATATATTACATTAATCATATAATCTAACCTAACTAAAAATACTCCGATCATTTCCAAAAGTTTGTGTGGGAATTAAGGACAAGTACTCAGACGAGGTTGTGGCTGAAAAATCGAAGAAGTGATCGGATATAGTATTTATGGAAAAAGAAGACAAGTGATGATCCTCGGTCTTCACTCTCAGCCTTTGATCTTCTTGTTGATCAAGAATATTATGATGATGATGATGAGAATAGGATGATAATGAAGTATCTGATCCAACTCCAACTCCATTGATATTATTATTCTCCATGTAACGCTCAGCATCGGAGTTTATACCAGTAAGTTCTTGAACCAAAGCTCTAAACTCTGAAGCACTTGTTTTGACCTTCATAGGACTCGATATGTATACCACTTTCACTCCTTTTTTGGTGTTCTTCTTCATCATATCTTTCTGGGTTTTCATTATTAATTAATTAAACTCACTGATCACACCACATGCATGCAAACCACCTGTTTGTGGAAATGCCTTATCTGCTGTTTATATTTATATATATATAAAAAAATCTTGATAACAGATATTTCAAAGAAGGAAAATAAGTAGAGGAAAAGGGAAGGTAATTGGAAACTACAATAATATTATCATATGTATTTATATGTAAATATAGAAGTTTCTAGCTTGGTGGGGTTATATATTCTTGGATGACCCGTAAGTAAATTAGTTAGAAAATGATTATTTCCGCATGAGTACTACCTGTTTGAATTTGGGATGAAAGTAGTTAAGATGCATGAGGTTTTATTTTAAAATTAATTCGCAATAGAAAGAGTAGTTTATTCATTTTATATATGATAATTTAGTGAGATTAACTCTAATACACTCTCCTCACGTTTGGACCTAGAAAGTGTAGGTATAACAAACGACCTTTAAGAGACTACATGATCGAACGTGACATTTGAAAGAATCTTACAAGGCCAAATATCAAGAAATAAGATGTACACGTCGAAAAATTTGTAAATTTTGAAACAAGTCTAGATAGCAGAAGTTTGACTCATATCTTTTTGGACTGGTGGTATTTTGGACTCACAACGGATCACAAATAGCTCTTTTAACGACTCACCTTTTTGGACTGATACCATGTTAAAATTTGGGAAGAAAGTGGCTAAGGTGCATGAGATTTCATCTCAAAATCAATTGACAATAGGAAGGAGGAGTAGCTCATTCATCTTATATATGACAATTTATTTTTACACATTAGCAATATGAAACTAACTCTAAAAGTAATATTTATGATTAGTTAACGTTATTTTATAAAATTTATTACATTAAATTATATCGCTATTAGTATAATTAAATATTAATTTTTATATAATTTAATATAATTTCTTATAAAATATTAATAACTAATTATAAAATATCATCTAATTAGCCAAATAATCATGCTGAATTATGTTAGACATCCCTATACTTAATTGGTGCCTTTTAGCATTTTAAAGTATTTAATCAAAAGAAAAAAAAAAGTTGTGAGAAAGTGGTTTTTGGATTTTAGTTTGAGGATAAGAGTAGGAATAAGAAAGAGATGTAAAGACCAAAATAAAAGGACTGGAAGCTATCTTAATTAATTATAAGCCTTACGTTTGCGCAGCCTCCTCCTATGACCCAAAAAATTATTATTGATGTTTCTTTTTCTAGTCAACACTTCACACGTGGCCTCTTTTTATTTGTTATTGGAGATACATGGTTCCTTTTTGGCGGGTTTTAATGTACTTATTATAACACAACTACTATCCTCAATTTTCTCTTTTCTTTTTTGACAAGAAAAATATTTAGTAGAATCTTTATTTAGTATCTATTTTAATTAATTTATTTTTTTTTAACGATCGTTTAATTACATGAAGTTGCTTGTACATTTTTAAATTTTTTTAAATATATAATTAATAATATTAAAAATAAAATTTAAATATTTTATACGTGTAGTAAGTATGTTTGAATTTTATTTTCGACATATAAACTATTTAGAATTTTTTAAAATTTATAAGTGGTTCAAAATAACTATATATTTGTAGGTATCTCCTCCTAGGTACTTCTTTGCAGGGACCTCCTTACAGTGGAAGGTCTTCGAAGGTACCTCCTCACAAGGGAGGCATTCGTAGGGTACCTCCTCGCAAGGGGTACTTTAGCCTCTCTTTTCTAACTCTTGATGAGTGACGAAGGATTTTTTTCACACAAATTCTCCCGTTAACAAATTTATATAGTTTTGGAAATTTTTATAGTACATCTTCTTAAAAGAGTGTTCTGGAAGACCTTCTATCTATTTCGACATCTAGATTTTTATTTTAGTCAAATATTTTCTTATGATCGCATATGTTGTACCTATTTAAGAACAATACATGTAAATTTTTAAATAAATTTGAATAGTTTACAGTGCTAAAAATAAAGTTCAAATCAAATAGTTGCATACCACGTGTATAAGAAAAAAAAGTTGCGCATGTAACAAAATATTCGAATCTTATTTTCAGCATTATAAATTATTTAAAAATTTTAAAAAAATTTCAGGTGATCCTATACAACATACAAAATTATAGAAAAAAAAATATTAGATTAAAATTTTTTTTAAATATCAAAACAGATAAAAAATTTATCGAAATATTTATTTAATGTTTACCATATAATTTTTTTAAATAATAAATAAAGCATTAATTGATCTAATATTGTGATCAAAATAAATTAGACACGAAAACAACATACATAATATATACGTAATATTACATTAATTTTAGCTTTATATATTAAAAAAAATATTTTGTCTAATATTAATTTATAGTATTATTACATATAATATTATTATTTGTAGTATATAAATAAAAAAAATGATGTAATCATTATGTAGAAGGACACGTAATCATGTATACGACTATTATTGTAATTAAAGTTTCATAATAATTTATAACTAATTTATTAGTCAAGAGAAATTACTATGTAATAATTATTAAAAACAAAATTTATTAGGTTCGTATTTGCCAAACTTTGACTTAGACATGAAGCTAGCTATAGAGCTACACACACCAAAGTTCTAGATACAATTTTTTTTATTTTTTTTTATTTTTTTATTTTTTTTTTCGGAGTAGAAAATTAATGATGGGCGTTTTTTCTCTCCGTACACTCAGGTTTTTTTGAATATTCTTTCGTACAGTAGGGTTTCCGTACATTTGTGATTACCCTATTCCTGACCCCCCTGTGGTCTTGGGTCTCCTGTAACCCTGTATCTTCTGTATACTGTTCTTTCACTTCGTTTTTCTGTTCTCGCGTCTTGGTGCTTTGAGGTTGTGACTGTGAGATGGCTGATAAAGGCAAGTGTATCATGGGGGAGGTGAGCCGTTCTGAGGTTGAGGCTCCCCGGGAAAACAAAGGAAAAGAGGTGATGGAAGACCCACATCCTGCTGGAGCCTTGGACTCTATGGGGGCGATGTTGGCATCGGGGTTCAAGAAAATGTCCATTTCCCTCGAGGCCAATGCGGAGCTTGGACAAGATGTGGTGGAACGTTCGGTGGTGGTTAAAATGGTGTCGAGAAGACGGATTTTTCTTGGGTTGCTCCGGTCGGTTCTTGCTAGCAAATGGAGGCTGGCCAGGGGATGGAAGTTGGAGGAAGTGGAACCAAATATTTTCATCATGCGTTTTTCAAAAAGACATGAGGCGGAGATGGCGGTGCTGAACGCTCCGTGGTGTATTTGTGATGGTTTTATGGTGGTAAAGGCCATGCCGGCTGATGGTCTATGGAGGTCTGCTGATTTATCCACAACTCCGATTTGGGTCAGAGTCTATGACAATCCCCCCCAGATTTTGGACGAGGAAAAATGCGCTTGCTGTTGCTGGGCGTATAGGAAAGAATGCTATCATTGAGAGGATGTGGAAGAATGGGTTTCCTGCTCATGAGTATATTCGAATGAGGGTTAACGTGCAGTTGAAGGTTCCTCTACTGGTGGGGCTGTTCTTGCCGATGGAGGAAGGCGTGAGCCTTTGGTGCTATTTTAAATATGAGAACTTGCCGATAGTGTGCTATAAGTGCGGTATTATTGGGCATGACCAGAAGATGTGCCGTAGGGAGAGAAGAATGATCACTAATGACTTTGATGTCACGGTGCCGATGTATGGGGCATGGATGAGGCTTGGGTCTAGAGTGATGGATTGTTTCTCGGACTACGCCCCATATGAAAGAGAACGTATGGAAAGAGAGGTTGCTGATGCTCAAAACCAGGAGGAGGTTCGTCGAAATGCCTTGAACCAACAGGGGTTTGAACCGGCCCTTCTTGGGATAGAAATTCACAGGGAGGCGTTGTTGGAAGCCAATGGTGAAAGCTCGGGGGGAGTTGAGCCACCTATGATTACGGCGGAGGAAGTGGCTCCGGATAGGGGGGCAATCTCGTCTAATGCAAAAAATAGTACAGTCCCTGTGAAGGACGATGGTAGTGGCCTCACTACGTTGCATGGCAATGATAGTACTGGTGGTACTATGGGAGCTGACGTGGGGGATGGATCGAATGCACAGGTGGAGCCAGCTGTTGCCCAGAAGACAAAGGAGCCTGAACTCAATATGTAGGCTGAAGGTGATGGGCCTAAGAAGGAATTGGAGGATAAAGTTGGTCATTTGGCCATGATTTTTAAAGGGGCTTTCGACCCATCATTTAAGGAAGGCCCGGTTAGGGCAAGGCCTAGGAACAAGAAGGGCCCAAAGTATTTAATTAAATCTTCTGAAGGCACGTGTGGTGTAGGAAAGAAGAGGCGGATTTGTGAATTACAGTATGGGGGTCTCAATTTCAATGGTATCGCAGGGGAGGGGTCCTCGAACTCTGGTTGCAAAAAAATCAAGGATGTGGGAGTGTCTAATGGGGACGGTAAATTGGATAATAAGGTTCATGGCGATGGTTATTTGGATACCAATGTTTTGTCGTCAATGGCCATCACGCAGGCTGAGAATGAGGAGGGGAGGACGGTGTTGGAAATTATTTTACCAGGATCTAGATTTACTAACAAGTATGTTGGATTAACAACCTAATATGAATTCTAAAACAATGAAAATAAACACATATAAAGTTAGAAAACCTTACAGTGGGTGCAGCGGAATAATATGACTCCTTCCGTTCAGATCTCTAGCCCTTGATTCCTTTCTGTAGCATAGCATCACCAAGATCTGAACCTGGATCTTCTTTTCTCCTTCTTTGATGCAGAAATTCCATAGTCTTCCATACTATGATTGAGATACCACTTGATGTGTGTGGGCACTACTCATCACTCAAGGGAATTCGAAAATACAAAGAAGAAAAGAGAGAGAGAAGGTGGCGTGTGAGGCTTTTTCTGAGAGAAAACAAAGTGATCAAAGATGTGTGTCTTAGTTTCCTCAAGCCAACACTTTCTATTTATAGAAAACCCTCTAGGTTTAGGTTAGAATTGCATGGCATTAAAATAATGGAAACTACAAATGGAATTTCCTATGCAAGGGCCGGCCATACAAAGGGTATTGGGCCTCACTTTGCAACTTTCCCATTTTGTCAATTTTCCATTCCCATTTTCTCAAAAATGCCAATTTTCCAATTTAACCTTTTAAATGCCAATTCTAATTATTTAATAACTTGGAAATAATTATCAAATAATATTGCCATTTAATATATTTATTAATTTAGACATATAAAATATCTTAATTAATAAATAAACCTAAAATCTCTTTTCTTTACAATTTCGCCCTTGCTTAGTGAAAATTCATAAAGTAGACATAGTCTAACTTTTAGAATTTTAATTGATTAATTAAAATCAATTAACTGAGTCTTACAAGCAGTATGGCCTCAACTAGTATGGGGACCATGGGTCTATATAACCGAGCTTCCAATAAGTCGAACCGAATTTACCAAGTAAATTCCCTAACTTATTAATTCCTCATTGAATCCACACTTAGAACTTGGAATTGCACTCTCAGTCATATAGAAACGCTCTATATGTTCCACGATATAGACACGTCATTAGTTATCCATTGTTATAACCCTAATGTGATCAATGATCCTCTATATAGATGATTTACACTGTACAGGATTAAATTACCGTAACACCCTACAATGTATTTTATCCTTAAAACACTTAACCCTGTATAAATGATATTTCAGCTAAGTGAAATGAGATCTCCACCATTTATCTTCGTTTGGTTAAGCTCGAAGGAAATCATCCTTTACTTCTATTTGCCAAATAGAAGCTATAGATTCCATATTTATGTTAGCGCTCCCCCACTCAATTGTATTACCGTGTTCCCAAAATGTAAGTATCACCCTGACCCAAAAGTAGGCTTAACTAACAAATCAAAGAACACGAGTAACACTCTTGAAATTGAGCCTAACCATATCAGGATTTCGATCATGTGATCTAGGATCAACAGGTGATATTGAATTGAATAGATATTACGGTAAATTTCAACATATCTAATCAAAGTTCAATATCGGTCCATTCCAATGCATACTCCATGCATCCGATACTGGTAAACTTTGCCAATGTCCTGGAAAGGACATAACACTTTTCCAAGGTGTAAGAATACCTATCGCTGATTATACCATGTCAGTCTAAATCCAGTGTTCTGACAAATCAGGGAATCAACTTTTGAACATATAATAAAGATTATATTCCACTGTGCTGACAACACTATAATCTTTAACCAACTCATATGTTCTGGACTTAAAAAGAATTCATACATTATATACATATAATCATGAAATAAATCATGTGAACCATGCAACATAAAATGTTATTTCTGATCTTTATTAATAAGTAAATCTGATTATATGAAATGAGTTTTATTTAGGGCATAAAACCCAACAGACGGTTCATGGCGAATTGGAGGAAGTTCACGGGATGGATTTTCCAGAGGCCGAGGAGGCGGGCCTTATCATGCCCCCCAACCCCCCAAGTTAATCCTATCATGGAATTGCCGGGGGCTTGGAAAGCCTCGGGCGTTAAGCTCACTGCGTAGCTTGATTCGTAGTGAGAACCCAGATTTAGTTTTCTTGATGGAAACTAAAAAATCAAGCAATGAGATGGGTCTTTTGAGTCGGAGATTGGGTTTCTCGAGGGTGTTTGCTGTATCGGCGGAAGGGGCTTCAGGTGGTCTTGAAATCATGTGGAGAAGAGGTTGGGATATTCAAGTGCTCAATTCTAATCTCAGTATGATAAAAATTCGCATAGGGGGAGAGCGTAACGTCTCGGATTGGGTGGGGATGTTTGTCTATGCTCCTCCTGTGAGATCGCAGAGGGTTGAATTCTGGATGAAAGTCACTGAAGACACTAAACAAATCATAGAACCCTGGGTGGTGGTTGGAGACCTAAACTTAGTCCTTACTCAACATGAAAAAGTTGGGGGTCTTCCTATTACTGAAGTTGAGGGTCAAGGCCTACGGGACTTCATTTTTGAGACCGGGGCTACTGATATCGAAGGGGCAGGGGCGTTTTTCACTTGGAGCAATGGTCACCAATGGCAGAGTTTGATCCGTGAGAGGCTTGATCGCGCTCTGGGATCTTCGGAGTGGGTGGTTCAATTCAACAAAACGGGAGTTAGCACTCTCCCTAATGTACAATCTTCACTGGCTCGCTCACGGTCCATCAACTCTAGCCTTGCCTTTACCTACACATAAACATAGCACTGTGAGTCGACGGACTCAGTAAGAAAAGTATAATAATACTCATACATAAATCTCGGTCATGATCAGATGCCCATACCCCTGACCATAACCCTAACTGTCGTGTCCAACACGATACTGAGTCCTGAACGTTCATAGGGACGGTACTATTGACAAGTAACAGCCTATACTCGGTCGAACTGGTCATACTCCAGCTGCTGGTCATACTCCAGCCTGTATAGATGTGTTACAGTATCAGCCTATACTCGGTCGAACTGGTCATACTCCAGCTGCTAGTCATACTCTAGCCTGTACCGATGTGATACGTCAAATAGTACGGAACCACCAACCTAAGTATCAGCCTATACTCGGCACACTGGTCATACTCCAGCTGCTAGTCATACTCTAGCCTGTGCTGATGTGATATAGTGTCAGCCTATACTCGGTCATACTGGTCATACTCCAGCTGCTGGTCATACTCCAGCCTATACCGATGTGACACAGTCGGATGGTTCGAAGCCAACATACATATCTAATGTAATCTAACAGGCTTCCTAACATGCACGCTAAACATGTAATCTACATATGCATACTGTTATACTAATCTTACCTCAACTCCGAATTCAGGTGTGCCGGTCAACCTGACTGGAACTATCTGCGCGGCGGATTACAGGCTCCTAAACCATAAAAATCACAACACTATAAGTGATACGCTAAATCACTTCCCGGGGACTTAAACTAGGAACTAAAAGTTTCCCTATCGATAAAAAGCATGGCAATACCCCAAATAACATAAAAACGAGGAAAACTAGGGTTTCTGAAAATCACCCAACCGGCAGACCGGTTGTCCAACCGGAATTCCGGTTCTGGGAATTTTCAAAACCCATCCGAAATTTCGGATGCACAACCGGAATTCCGGTTCCTCGCAGGCAGAATTTCAAAAATTCATAACTCAACCAAATCAAATCCAAATCACACAAAACCTTCCAGACCTGTTCTATATATCCCCTAGAACATTTCTAAAGCAACAAAACCGAGCTTCACACACAGAAACTCATTTCACCATTAAAGGTCAAAGATTGAGTTCTAAACTCAAAACTTGACCAAACAACATAACAAGCATCAAACCTAGATTAAAACTACCTAAACATGCATACTAAAGCTGCAGAAAACCAAAACAAACTCATGCAATAATCACAGCCACCACAATCTCAATTTCACTTTGAAAAACCAAACTTTTGCATAGAAAAACCATAACTATAATCAATCTAACTATCAAGCACAACAAGTAGCTTAATTAACCTCAAATTATCATGCTTTAACTTCAGAAATAATCATCAAAATCCAGCAGCAAGAACAACTTAAAACTAAGCATGCAACCTACCATTTCTCTTCAAAAATTCAAGAAAACATAAAAGAAAGATGTAGAAAACATACCAACAACTTATGAACACTTAATCTTGCTAAGGAGGGCTTGAAATCCAAGAGGAAAATCCTCTTTTCTTGCTGCTCAAAGGGGGCCGAATTGAGAGAGGAAAAGAGAGAGAGTTTTCCAACCTATTTCTAATTTTTCTAAGTTTGAAAAGAAAATGAAGTTTAATGCCACTTAACCCACTTTATTTCCGCCAAAACTTAATAAAATAAAACACATAATTCAACTAAATAAAGTCCACTAAAGGACAAAATATTATTGGGGAAAAAAGACCATTTTGCCCCTCCACACTAAAATAATAAATTAACACAAAAGGGGTATTTTTGGGAAATTCTAAATTCCCGGCCATTCCCGACATTCCCAATGTCTAATAAATCGTCTCAAACTACTAACATACTAAGTTGTGATTTTACTGAGCCAATTCAACACCGAGTTCCATGTTACCGGGCACCAGAAATACAAACTTATGAAAACTACTAAATGACATAAAAAATGTATTTCAGAATTCAATAATAACAGTATAAATAATTATTTAAATAGCTATAAATAATTTCATAATTAAACATGATTAACAGCTAATTTCCAAATTAAACTAAGTGGTCTTTACAACTATTCCCCCCTTAAAAGGATTTCGTCCCCGAAATCTAACATGAATAACTCTGGATATTGAGCTCTCATATCTGATTCTAATTCCCAGGTGGCTTCCTCCACCTTGCTGTTTCTCCAGAGAACTTTGACCAATGCTATGGTCTTATTCCGAAGGACTTTATCCTTTCTATCCAAGATCTGCACTGGCTGTTCTTCATAGGACATATCTGGCTGCAGTTCAAGGCTCTCATAACTGAGTATATGAGAGGGATCTGAAACGTATTTTCTCAACATCGAGACATGGAATACGTTGTGAACTGCTGATAAAGCTGGAGGCAATGCTAACCGGTATGCCACTTGACCTAACTTCTCGAGAATCTCAAAAGGTCCTATAAATCTAGGGCATAATTTGCCTCTTTTCTCGAAACGTTTGATCCCCTTCATTGGAGATACCCGTAAAAACACATGGTCCCCTACTTGGAACTCAACATCTCTGCGTTTCGGATCTGCATAACTTTTCTGTCTACTCTGTGAGGCGAGCATTCTAGCTTTTATCTTCTCTATTGCCTCATTGGTCCGCTGCACTGACTCTAGACCTAAGTATTTTCTCTCTCCTGTCTCATCCCAGTGGATGGGAGATCTACACTTCCTACCGTATAACAGTTCATAGGGAGCCATCCCTATCGTACTGTGATAACTGTTGTTGTAAGAAAATTCTATCAACGGTAGATATTTATTCCAAGAGCCTTCAAAATCCATAACACAGGCTCGTAACATGTCCTCCAATATCTGAATTGTCCTTTCGGATTGACCATCTGTCTGAGGATGGAATGCTGTACTAAATTTCAGTTTTGTACCCATTGCTCGTTGCAAACTCTGCCAAAACTTGGAGGTGAACTTCGGATCCCTATCCGAAACTATAGACTTCGGTACCCCGTGAAGTCTTACAATCTCTCAAACATACAATTCTGCCAACAGATCCACTGTAAATGTTGTTCTAACAGGCAGAAAATGAGCAGATTTCGTGAATCGATCCACCACTACCCAGATGGAATCAAACAAACCTGTGGTCCTAGGTAACCCGACCACGAAATCCATCGCGATATCTTCCCACTTCCATTCAGGTAGGGTTAGAGGCTGCAATAACCCTGCTAGTCTCTGATGTTCAGCCTTAATCCGTTGACAAGTGAGGCACCTCGATACGAATTCTACCAAATTCTTCTTCATACCGCTCCACCAGAAGTACGGTTTAAGATCTTGATACATCTTAGTGGTGCCGGGATGCATAGAATACGGGGTAGAATGAGCCTCCTCCAAGATCTCATTCTTGAGTTCCACACTATTCGGAACACAAACCCTAGCTTTATGCAGAAGCATCCCGTTGTCTGACACTGAAAAGTCCCTGGCTTGACCAGCCAAAACCTTATCTCTAATTTTCACAAACTCTGGATCAATCATCTGAGCGGCTTTGATTCTTTCCAACAGATCAGATTGCAGTGTCAAGTTGTGAAGCTGACTTACCACAAACTCGATACTGGATCTAACCATGTCTTCAGCTAACTGAGGTGAGATTCGAACCATGCTAGCTATCTGCCCGGGACCCTTCCTGCTCAGGGCATCGGCCACTACATTGGCCTTCCTAGGGTGATAGAGAATCTCACAGTCGTAATCTTTCACTAATTCCAACCAACGTCTCTGTCTCATGTTCAAATCTTTCTGAGTAAAGAAATACTTGAGACTTTTATGGTCGGTATAGATTTCACACCTTTCTCCGTAAAGGTAATGCCGCCAAATCTTCAATGCAAAAACCACCGCAGCCAACTCTAGATCATGAGTCGGGTATCGCTGTTCGTAATCCTTTAACTAACGGGAGGCATAAGCGATGACCCGATCGGCTTGCATCAGCACACACCCCAGACCCTGTCTGGATGCATCGCAATAAACTACGAATTTCTCGTTGTCTGAAGGCAAATCTAGCACTTGAGCGGTAATCAACCTCTGTTTCAGCTCCTGGAAACTAGCTTCGCACTTGTCTGACCAGACAAACCGCTGATTCTTCTTTGTAAGTTTGGTTAAGGGCATTGAAATTTTTGAAAACCCTTCCACGAACCTACGATAGTACCCAGCTAAACCCAAGAAGCTTCTAATCTCTGTCACTGTCTTTGGTCTCGGCCAATCTCTGACGGATTCTATCTTCCCGGGATCCACCTTGATCCCATCTTTGCTCACAATATGCCCTAAGAAGGACACCTGAGATAGCCAAAATTCACATTTCTTGAACTTGGCGTAGAGCTTGTGTTCCCGAAGCCGTTGCAGTACCATCTGAAGATGTAACTCATGCTCCTCTTCTGACTGAGAGTACACAAGGATGTCGTCGATAAACACAATCACACAGATATCGAGGAAATCCTTGAATACTCTATTCATCAAATCCATAAACGCTTCAGGAGCATTGGTTAGTCCAAACGACATAACCAGAAATTCATAATTTCCATACCTAGTACGGAAAGCCGTCTTCGGAATGTCCTCCTCTCGGATTTTCAACTGATGATAACCCGAGCAGAGATCAATCTTAGAAAAGACCGTCTTCCCCTGAAGCTGATCGAACAGATCATCGATCCTAGGTAATGGATACTTATTCTTCACTGTTAGCTTGCTCAACTCTCTGTAATCAATGCACATCCTCATAGTTCCATCTTTTTTCTTGACGAATAAAACCGGGGCTCCCCAGGGTGACACACTAGGCCGAATAAACCCGATGTCAAGCAACCCCTGGAGCTGAATCTTTAATTCCTTAAGTTCAGTTGGAGCCATTCTATATGGGGATTTAGAAACCGGTTCCACCCCTGGTGCCAAATTTATTACGAAGTCTATCTCCCGCTGAGGTGGTAACCCTGGAAGTTCTTCGGGAAAAACATCTAAAAATTCTCGAACCACCTTGATGTCCTCTGGCCGAATGGTATCTGGCCGAGTGGTGTCCACCACCACGGCCAGAAACCCTAAGCATCCACCATGCAATCTCTAGCTGACATGGCCGAAATCACTTGGATCCGAGATCCTCGAACTGAACCAACAAACACAAATGGTTCGTCACTTTCCGGTTGGAAGATCACCATCTTCCTTTTGCAATCAATACTCGCCGAATATTTAGATAGGAAATCCATTCCTAAAATAATATCGAACTCTACTAGGCTCATCTCTATCAAGTCAGCACTCAACTCTCTACCATCTATTCTGATCGGCATAGACCTAATCCACCTTTTGGAGATAACTAACTCTTCGCCAGGTAAAAGGGTTCCAAACCCTGATTCATATCTATCATACGGTCTATCCAATTTATTAAAGACTCTGGCTGCCACATAAGAATGTGTGGCCCCAGAATCAAACAACACTGAGTAAAATGAGTTATTAACTGAAAGCTGACCTGTTACAATTGAGGGGCTGGCATCTGCATCAACCTGAGTGATGGCGAACACCCTAGCTGGAGTGGGTATCGCGGGAGCCCTTGGTGCCTCTGATCGGAGCTGGGGACAATCCCTCTTGAAGTGTTCGGGCATGCCACAGTGAAAGCATCCCTGACCTTTGCATTCACCCTGATGGTGCCTTTTGCAGCTGGGGCACTCGGGATAGGAGAACCGGGTCTCTGCACCACTAGGACGACTACCTCTACTCTGGTTCCCCCGGAACCTCTTGTTCTGACTCGAGCCACCGGATGCAGTGGATGCTCTCCTCTTTTGGTCCATGGCCGAACCACTACTCCCCCTGCTAAAGCCTGATGCAGGAGGGGTAGGACCCCCGCCACTCGCCGGAGTACTAGCTGACTCCGACATACACCCAACTGCGCCCTCAGCTCGCAGTGCTTTCTCCACCATCTCAGCATAGGTGGTCTTGTCGTCAGTAGTGATCATCAAGTCATGCTTAATCTTCGCATTTAACCCGTCCAGGTACTTCTCTTTCTTGCTGAAGTCGGTTGGCACTATACCCGAGGCTAACCTCGCCAACCGGTCGAACTGAGTAGTATATTCTGTCACGCTCATATTCTCCCGCTGGGTCAGGTGGGTGAACTCTTTCCTCTTGGCGCTTCTGACCGCCTCGTTATAATACTTGGCGTTGAAGAGTTCCTGGAACCTTTCCCAGGTCATGGTGGTGACGTCGTGAATCTGAGACACCATGTCCCACCAGACAAGAGCGTCTTCCTGGAACTGGAAGGTGGCACACACCACTCTGTCATTACCGGTGACACCCATAAAATTCAGAATTTTGGTGATCACCGTCAGCCACTGCTCGGCCTTCATCACATCTGGACCTCCCAGAAAGACCGGAGGTGCTTGCTTCCGAAACCTTTCATACAAAGGTTCCATTCTATTAGCCGCCATAACTATTTCGGCCTGAGCAGCAGGGGCGGGTGCCACTGGAACTACTGGCACAGGCACTGCAGGAGCCCCCTGCTGCCTCAATCTCTGTATCTCGAGGTCTTGCTCTTCTATCCTGGTTTGCATTTCAGCAAACCTAACCTCCCAATTCTGGGCTCCCTGATCGGCTTGGGGAGCCTGAGCAGCCTGTGGCGGGTTCTCATCACCCCGACCACGAGCCCTGCCCCTGGGACCTCTACCTCGGCCCCTAGCTGGCGGGGGAAACTGAGCTCCCTGACCTTGATTCGACCCTACCGAATTGCCCTGGCTCCTGGTAGTCCGCCTGGCGTCCATCTAGTCGGAACCGCCTGCGAAACCAAGAGTTGGCATATCAGGTCGTATTCAAGGAGAGCTTACTAATGCCGCTTAATTTGAAAATTATAAACGAAACATGCGCCTATTCTACTATCAGGCTACTAACATGCTTCCTATCAGGCTTTTCTTATTCATAAAAATTAAATAAACTACTAAAGCAATAAAAGCTTACTGAACCGTAGAACGAGCTAACTGCTGATTATGATTGTACATTTCGTGACGATCTTCGGAAGACAACCTGGCGGCTCCGATACCAAATTGTAACACCCTAACTAGCATAGGCGTATTACGTGATTTTTAAACATACTGTGCAGCTCGTTGCTAATCAACGAGATTTATGGAAAACGCAATTAATTAAAATTTTTGCTTTTTAATTAAACTTGTAAAATATTTATACAAAATACTCGGGATCCCGATTACAAAACCATTTACAAAAGTTTACTGTCTATACAAAATACTTGTCGCCTAGCGACTAATTACAAAAATAGCCTTGCTGTCCCGATGATCGTACGCTCCAGGCCTAACAATGTTCACCGGCTTGCTCACGGTCCATTAGCTCTAGCCTTGCCTTTACCTACACATAAACATAGCACTGTGAGTCGACAGACTCAGTAAGAAAAGCATAATAATACTCATACATAAATCTCGGTCATGATCAGACGCCCATACCCCTGACCATAACCCTAACTGCCGTGTCCAACACGATACTGAGTCCTGAACGTTCATAGGGACGGTACTATTGACAAGTAACAGCCTATACTCGGTCGAACTGGTCATACTCCAGCTGCTGGTCATACTCCAGCCTGTATAGATGTGTTACAGTATCAGCCTATACTCGGTCGAACTGGTCATACTCCAGCTGCTAGTCATACTCTAGCCTGTACTGATGTGATACGTCAAATAGTACGGAACCACCAACCTAAGTATCAGCCTATACTCGGCACACTGGTCATACTCCAGCTGCTAGTCATACTCTAGCCTGTGCCGATGTGATACAGTGTCAGCCTATACTCGGTCATACAGGTCATACTCCAGCTGCTGGTCATACTCCAGCCTATACCGATGTGACACAGTCGGATGGTTCGAAGCCAACATACATATCTAATGTAATCTAACAGGCTTCCTAACATGCACGCTAAACATGTAATCTACATATGCATACTGTTAGACTAATCTTACCTCAACTCCGAATTCAGGTGTGCCGGTCAACCTGACTGGAACTATCTGCGCAGCGGATTACAGGCTCCTAAACCATAAAAATCACAACACTATAAGTGATACGCTAAATCACTTCCCGAGGACTTAAACTAAGAACTAAAAGTTTTCCTATCGATAAAAAGTATGGCAATACCCCAAATAACATAAAAACGAGGAAAACTAGGGTTTCTGAAAATCACCCAACCGGCAGACCGGTTGTCCAACCAGAATTCCGGTTCTGGGAATTTTCAAAACCCATCCGAAATTTCAGATGCACAACCGGAATTCCGGTTCCTCGCAGGCAGAATTTCAAAAATTCATAACTCAACCAAATCAAATCCAAATCACACAAAACCTTCCAGACCTGTTCTATATATCCCCTAGAACATTTCTAAAGCAACAAAACCGAGCTTCACACACAGAAACTCATTTCACCATTAAAGGTCAAAGATTGAGTTCTAAACTCAAAACTTGACTAAACAACATAACAAGCATCAAACCTAGATTAAAACTACCTAAACATGCATACTAAAGCTGCAGAAAACCAAAACAAACTCATGCAATAATCACAGCCACCACAATCTCAATTTCACTTTGAAAAACCAAACTTTTGCATAGAAAAACCATAACTATAATCAATCTAACTATCAAGCACCACAAGTGTTGGGTTTTATGCCCTAAATAAAACTCATTTCAATATAATCAGATTTACTTATTAATATAGATCAGAAATAACATTTAATGTTGCATGGTTCACATGATTTATTTCATGATTATATGTACATAATGTATAAATTCATCTGAAACCCTTTTCACATACTTGATCCTGTTTATTGTGCCGTCAACACATTGGAAAGTAAAGATGACTATGTGAATAAAGTTTCCTAGATTTATCAGACATAGGGTTTTACTGATATGATAATCTACAACAGAGTTTACTTGCATTTGGAGAAATGCTATGTTCTTTCCAGAGCATTGGTTAAAGTAAAGCTCAGGTTGGATGCATGGAGTATGCATCGGAAGGGACCGATATTGAACTTTGACTTAGATTTAATTAAACTTACCGTAAAATCTATTCAAGTCAATATCGCCTAGTTGATCCTAGATCAAATGATCTTAATCCTGTTATGATTAGGCTCAATCTTGAAAGGCTATTCGTGTTCCTTGAATTGTTAGTTAAGCCTACTTTTAGGTCAGGGTGATACGTACTTTTTGGGAACACAGTAGTGCAATTGAGTGGGAGCGCTAGCATAAACATGGAATCTATAGCTTCTATCTGGCGAATAGTAAGCAAAGGATGATCACCTTCGAGCTTGACCAAACGAAAATAAATGGTGGAGATCTCATTTCACATAAGCTGAAATATCATTTATACGGGGTCAAGTGTTTTAAGGATAAAATACATAGTAGGGTGTTACGGTAATCTAATCCCTTTACTGTGTAGATCATTCATATAGAGGATAATTGATCACATTAGGATTATAACAATGGATAACTAATGATGTGTCTATATGGTGGAATATATAGAGCATTCTGTATACTGAGAGTGCAATTCTAAGTTCTATGCGTGGATTCAACGAAGAATTAATAAGTTAGTGAATTTTAGTGCTAAATTCTTGATCTACTTATTGGAAGCTCGGTTAGATAGACCCATGGTCCCCCCACTAGTTGAGATAATATTGCTTGTAAGACTCATGTAATTGGTTTTGATTAATCAATTATAATTCTCAAATTAGACTATGTCTATTTGTGAATTTTTCACTAAGTAAGGGCGAAATTGTAAAGAAAGAGTTTATAGGGGCATATTTGTTAATTATGATACTTTGTATGGTTCAATTAATAAATATGATAAATGACAATATTATTTAATAATTATTTATAGTTATTAAATAGTTAGAATCGGCATTTAAATGGTTGAATTAGAAAATTGGCGTTTTTGAGAAAATCAGATGCAGAAAAGGTAAAACTGCAAAATTGCAAAAAGTGAGGCCCAAATCCACTAGTATAGGGCCAACCACTTTTGTAGGAAATTTAAACTGATATTTTCATTATTTTAATGCCAAATAATTCAAACCTAACCCAATGCTATAAATAGATAGTGAAGGCTTCAGGAAAATTACACTTAAATTTTTTTATGTTTCCTTCAGAAAAAACTGAGCCTTCTCTCTCCCTATCTTTAGCTGCCACTTCTTCTTTCTTCTTCCTTTGAATTTCGAAATCCTTAGTGATTAGAGTAGTGCCCACACACATCAAGTGATACCTCAATCATAGTGAGGAAGATCGTGAAGAAAGACATTCAGCAAAAGGAGTTTCAGCATCAAAGATTCAGAGAAAGAGATCCAGGTTCAGATATTGATAATGCTCTGCTACAAAAAGGAATCAAGGGCTAGATATCTGAACGGAAGGAGTCATATTATTCCGCTGCACCCAATGTAAGGTTTCTTAAACTTTATATGTGTTTATTTCATCGTTTTAGAAAGTTCTTATTTAGAATGTTAATAAACATACTTGTGAGTAGATCTAAGATCCTGGTAAAATAAATTCCAACAACTGGCCTCAGAGCCATGATAATTGATTTACTTGCAAGAAATTTGGACTTTAAAACGATTGTTTATATGTTCTTTGGATGGTATCATGTTGTATTGAGTGTTATTTGATGATTGATTGATGTTTGTCAATTTTCGTGAACAATAATTGCGATTTTGTTTCTGGAATTATTTTTATTGGATAGTATAGAAAAAAATTAAGCAAGTTAGCCTTTTACAGAACTCAATTTCGATTTTATTTGAATTAGTTATGAATTTTTGAATATTTGAAAAAAATCGGGGCTGTGCTGAAATTTTCCTGCTACGCAAATCTGTCCGTACAGTTCACAATTTTTTCGTTTTTCTTCGATTTTTCATGCTTTTTCATGGAATTAACTTCCGATTTTTGGTATAGTTTTGTATTTATACTATTACTATTCCTAATTCAATTTTAATTATCTTTTTGAATTAATTTAATATTTTTTAAATTTAATTCAAGATATTAGTGTAATTTGAATTTGAATAGAATTAGTATCTATCTTCTTGCTTAAAAATCTATCTTATTTTAAAATTTGATTATATCTTATCTTATTTTAAATTTAAAATAAGATATTTATAATCATGTAATTTTTAAATGATATAAGATATTTTGCTAATTTTTTAAATTTTGTTATTTTATTTATTTAAATTACATTTAAAATTTGAAAAAGATATTTATTTATCTTTTCTAATTTTTTATTTAATTTTTATTTATAAAATAACATTTAAAATTTAAAAGTAGTTAGCGAAATGATATTTAGGTTGGTTGAAACCTAATTTTTCAAAAATTGTAGGTTTAATTTTAAATTTAATTTTTTTTTAAATTTCGAATTTTTCAAATTCTTTTTTTAAATTTTCGAAATTTTTTTATTATTTAATTAATTATTTTCGAAATTAAATATTTAATTTAAAATTAAATAAATCCTACATCCAACTATCCAACTAACCTTGTTGCAGGAGTATGTGTTTTAACTTGTTTGTAAGTTTTCAAAACCTATTATTACTTGATTGCAAATAGCCATGGTTACTTTTTGCCAGATCTAATGATCTGATGGCTCCCTTGGTCAAGTTAATAATTTGTAACGGGTATATTTACAATCTTCTTTCATCTGTGTATGACCTAGCAACATGATAGGACCCATCCAAAGTGTGCCTGTGTGAGCCTATGTGTTTAATTTGATTATAGATACATATAGGTTGTTGTTGCTAAAATAAATTATCATAGTTCTTGATAGAATTTATTTAGGCCCATTTAGTTATTGGGCTTATTCAATTAATAACAGTTTTTCTTATTAAGGTTAAATTCCTCTCTTTTGGGCCTTGTGTGAGAGTTGGGAGCCATAGAAGTGGGTACGACATACTGAACCACCCCAATTGTGAAGGCCCATTTGCCTGATTTGAACAACTGTACTAGGTTAATTACACTAGTTTAACCTAATAAAATTGATTAGCAACATAATTAATTTCATTTATTTTGAAATTAATTTAAGAAAATTATAGTTTAAAGAATTTTTTATTCTAAGCTAAACTATATGTATTTTCTTGTATTTAATTAAATATAGAATTATAACCATCTAGATTCTTTCTGGAACTTAATTTAAATTTTTCATTAAATATTCTTATTTAAGTTGATATTTAGTTTTCTACAACTAACCAACTTAAATCTGAATATCTTTTGAATTTCAAATTTCAAAATTAAGTTGAGGAATTTTAGGCATTGGTTATTAAGATTCTTTAGATATTTTTTAAGTTAATATCTTTTCGAATATTAACTTAAAATGGAATATTTTCAAATTAAGTGGTTACAACTTAATTTTTGATATTTAATTAAATTTAAATTTGAAAAATATTTAAGTTCTAGATTTTTTCTAATACAACTTAAATTAGATATTTTTTTCAAATTTTGTGGAAAAGATACTTAGTCAAATAAGATATTTTCTAGATAGTTATTTCTAGACTACTTATTAATTCTAATATTAAATAGGAAAATATTATACATTGTGAAATTAATTATTTATATAATTAATTTTGGTACAATTTATTTTAAGTATATTTTTCCTAGTATTAAACTAGAGACTAATAATTAAGCCTTCTCTACACTTAATTATTTATTTCTTGAATTTAATACATTTAATTAATTTGAAAATTGAATATCTAAGTTGATTTTTATCATCATACTTAAATATTTCTTTTTCATGACATTTAATTAAATAGAAAATTATTTTTAGTTGAAATTTATTTTTTCAACTAAATATAAATAATTTTCAAAATATATTTTTTCTTTATTTTATTAATCAATTTTCGAAATTGCATTTCTTAAATGCTCGAATTTCGAATTTTATCTTGAAAAATAGATTAAGTTGTAAATTAAGTATTTATTTTAATTAATTCTTGGATCAACTTGAATCAAAGATTTTTTCATTTATTGATTAATTTAAAATAAATTGAATTAAAGTATATTATTAGAAATTGAATTAATTAGTCAAAGGAAAATCTAGATAGATGATATTTTTGCTTGAAGTATTTTTCTAGTGTATTTAATTAAATAGAAAATTAATATTTAAGTTGATTTTCATCATCATACTTAAATATTTGAAATTTTTCTTATATGTATTTAATTAAATAGGAAAATTATATTTTTTGTTGAAAATTAATTTTATTAATTAATTTTGGGCCAACATTAAATTAGAATAATTTCTCCAGGATTAATTTTTTATTTTAACATGCATTTTCGAAAATTGTATTCTTAAATACTTTAATTTTTCGAAATGCAATATATATTTATAGAAAATTAAATTTGAGTTGTAAATTAATTTATATTAATTTTGTAACAACTTAAATTGAATATTTTTCTAAATATTTATTGGAAATTATTACTAAGATGGAAATAATTCATGTTATTTTTATATCCATCTAAGTAAAATTTATAAATATTAAATTAAAATTTATATTTAGAATTTTTCATTCTAAATTGGAAATTTTAAATAAATATATATTTAAAATAAATTAATTAAATAAAGAGAATCAAAGAAAATACAACTTACTTTAAATAATGAGCTTGATTATTATTAAGATATTCGATCTCCATTGTTGGTCTTACAAAAGTTAAATGTTTTCAATATAACCTCGAGACGCTAGACTTCGTCCCCCTATGGATGGTTATTCGTTGAACGCATTTAACACCGTAAGATTTCATTTGATAAGTGTTTTGTGAGTTTTCGTCTCTATTTAGACTCTCCCCTACGGTGACTACTTAGAGATAAACTCATAAAACATGAAACAATGGTGGAAGCTCATAAATGAGAATAACCTTGACTCTCGCCTACCGGGACAACGTTGGATTCTTATTTTGATCGAATAAAAGGTTGCTAGAATGGTTTCTATTTTAGATGAGCTGACAACTCTATTCAATAAATGATGCTTTGACTCTCGCCTAGGGACAACTTTGTATCAGTTTGTTGAAAACCTTGGAAATTATTTAGGATTGTATGTTTTAGTATTTTCACTAGTCATTCCTACTTGCTATATGTTTATAATTTCTGAATTGTGTATGAATTTATATTGAACCATGTTATTTTCTGTTATTAAGTTGTAGTTTAATTTCGAATCTTCATTGTTGGTCTAACATGTTTGTTTTTCTAATGAGATAAATCCCTAATGGATTTTCACCATTAGACATACATAATAGTGTAAGATCTCGAAAGATAAATATTGTATATGCAACATCTAGCTGTTCATCAATTGATGACACCTTAGACTAGTATTTTTACAATATGAAACAAGAAGATTACATAAATAAGATTACTTTGTCTTTCGCTAATCGAAGCATCGTTGGATTCTTATTTATAAACGCAATTATCCTAATTCCTCTTAGCTTATTCATTTCGAATTAGCTTCAAAACATATCATTGGATGAATGGTCTATAAATCATTTCATGTCATTCTATATTTTCTCTTAAGAAAATTAAATGACGCTTATGATTACAATCCCGAAATTCTATTCCCAATTGATATAAATCCTCAATCTTAGAAATCTCCTACTTGTATGGGCAAATCTGACTTAGAGTTAAATTAGTAGTGGTGGTCCAAGATAGAATTACTCATAATATTTGGTATAAATTTAAGTCTTTGACTTTAATTTTAGAATCCAAACAGAAATTTTCTTATATTTCTATTTCCAGGAAGCAATACAGTTACACTTTCCAAGTGTTTAATATCCATCTTCTATTAATGGATTAAAACTGTATGGAATATGAGTTAGGTATTCTGTGACCAGGATCCACTTGCAGTATTCTAAGAACTCTTTGATGTAACTATACCTAAGTCATCAAAAGACACTACCACATTTTTTTTAATCTATGGCATTTGTATCTTGTTCATAGTGGATTTGACAAGATCAATCTCTGCAAAGAGTTAATATGCCTATATCCACTGAAAGTAGTTCATCTCATTCGCAGATGGATGTACATTCAGGGGTGGATATGAGTTTTTCGTTGTATTCTTAAAACGATAACTCTAGATTATACCTTTTCGCAAAGAAATTTGAAATGTTTGAAAAATTTCATTAATTTCTAGCAATGGTTAAAACCATTAAGGTAAGTGGTTAAAGATCTTGCGAACTGATAGGGGTGGAGAAATAGTTAGTAGATATGCAGTTCAAAGATCATTAAATTGATTTTTGAATTATATCCAAACTTACCTCCCCAGAAATTTCGAGTTGCATATTGATGATTAGTTACTAGTCGTTGCCTAAATCCTTCTATGGTAATACAATTTCAGAAAGATGTAATGGTTGGGTACTTAATGTAAATCATTACTAGATTCATGGATGACCTAATCAAAATCTTAAGAAAAGCTAGAACTGTTAACCATGGTTTGTTAGCTATTCTAAGTGATTAGGGGTGGACCATCCCATTGTCAATAGATAAGAAAGTGTTTGTTCAAACAAATACTGCTTTTCTAAGAAAATGACTAAGTCTGAAAAACAAGTAGCAAATAAAGGAGATATTTAATTCTTGATTCCAAAAGTGTTCTATCATCTTCATATGATGATCCCACTGCCTCTGTTGTCTTGTCACAACCAAAGAGGTTAATACCATTTAGTTTTCTTCGACATAATTCACGGTGCCTTGTCGTAGTGGGAGAGTTTCTAGGAACTCACCTTCTTATGACTTGGGAGACACTAGTGATTAAAATCCATTGTGAGTTTAAACAAGTAATGGATTGTCAAGATAAGAAACTAAGAAGAAAGCCAAAAGAACTATGGTTTAATCCATTCACATGGAGTAACCTAAAGTCTACTATTACAAGGACATAAAAAGGAAATTTTTGTTAATAAGTCTATTCAATAGACTTAACAAAACTTCCTGTTCCTAGTATTATAGTTTTGAGTTTATCTAAACCTATGGCTTGTGGTATACCTGGTAATTACTTACTCTAATGCAAGCAACTTACTTTAGTGAGATGCTGAAGCATTTTCTTTCTAATGGCAATCTATAGAAGCTTCACAACTTCTTAGACATAGATTTTATTTATCTAAGGAAAAGTCTCAACTATTCCAGAAAAGATAAAGCCATGAAAGAATTTCTTATATCAACAGTGAGAGGTCTTAGATATGCTTTTGTATGACTTAGACCAGACACCTGCTGTTGAGTGGGAGTAATGAGTAGGTATCAGATTAATCCAGGAGAAGAAAATTAGAAGACAATCAAGTAAATCTTAAGATTAAGAAGAGGAACTATATGTTAGTCTATAAGAGTGTGTTTAAAACTCTTAGACTACACCATATCAGATTTCGAAATTTGCCTTTGTGCTAGAAAATCTTTCTGATAAGATGGCGATTACTCTGGGGGTGGAATAGTGATTTTGGAGAAGTGTAAAAACCTATCTGTAGTCTCTAGGTCTACCAGAGAGGGACTGAATGTTAAAGTTGCAGGAAAGGTACTTATTCCGTCTAAGGAAAGTTCTATACATTTTTGGCACCATTCCAAATTGCCTAAACTACTAGTGTTAATTTCCTGATTAACCAAAAGTAGTTGCCAAAGGTATGTATAGAATCCAGTATCCCAAGAGAGTAGACATATAGAAGAGGAATTTCACATTATCAATGATTTTGTTATTAAAGGAAGAGTAATGGTAGAGAAAAGGTTGTGTTTAATTCAACCTTTCAGATCCTATTACGAGGAGTTTACTACTACTACACATGATTTGTATATCAAGGTGTTGAGATTATTTGAAACGCACTTTTTTTGTTTTATATTAGTGCAAGTGGGAGTTTGTTGGGTTTTATGCCCTAAATAAAACTCATTTCAATATAATCAGATTTACTTATTAATATAGATCAGAAATAACATTTAATGTTGCATGGTTCACATGATTTATTTCATGATTATATGTACATAATGTATAAATTCATCTGAAACCCTTTTCACATACTTGATCCTGTTTATTGTGCCGTCAACACATTGGAAAGTAAAGATGACTATGTGAATAAAGTTTCCTAGATTTATCAGACATAGGGTTTTACTGATATGATAATCTACAACAGAGTTTACTTGCATTTGGAGAAATGCTATGTTCTTTCCAGAGCATTGGTTAAAGTAAAGCTCAGGTTGGATGCATGGAGTATGCATCGGAAGGGACCGATATTGAACTTTGACTTAGATTTAATTAAACTTACCGTAAAATCTATTCAAGTCAATATCGCCTAGTTGATCCTAGATCAAATGATCTTAATCCTGTTATGATTAGGCTCAATCTTGAAAGGCTATTCGTGTTCCTTGAATTGTTAGTTAAGCCTACTTTTAGGTCAGGGTGATACGTACTTTTTGGGAACACAGTAGTGCAATTGAGTGGGAGCGCTAGCATAAACATGGAATCTATAGCTTCTATCTGGCGAATAGTAAGCAAAGGATGATCACCTTCGAGCTTGACCAAATGAAAATAAATGGTGGAGATCTCATTTCACATAAGCTGAAATATCATTTATACGGGGTCAAGTGTTTTAAGGATAAAATACATAGTAGGGTGTTACGGTAATCTAATCCCTTTACTGTGTAGATCATTCATATAGAGGATAATTGATCACATTAGGATTATAACAATGGATAACTAATGATGTGTCTATATGGTGGAACATATAGAGCATTCTATATACTGAGAGTGCAATTCTAAGTTCTATGCGTGGATTCAACGAAGAATTAATAAGTTAGTGAATTTTAGTGCTAAATTCTTGATCTACTTATTGGAAGCTCGGTTATATAGACCCATGGTGCCCCCACTAGTTGAGATAATATTGCTTGTAAGACTCATGTAATTGGTTTTGATTAATCAATTATAATTCTCAAATTAGACTATGTCTATTTGTGAATTTTTCACTAAGTAAGGGCGAAATTGTAAAGAAAGAGTTTATAGGGGCATATTTGTTAATTATGATACTTTGTATGGTTCAATTAATAAATATGATAAATGACAATATTATTTAATAATTATTTATAGTTATTAAATAGTTAGAATTGGCATTTAAATGGTTGAATTAGAAAATTGGCGTTTTTGAGAAAATCAGATGCAGAAAAGGTAAAACTGCAAAATTGCAAAAAGTGAGGCCCAAATCCACTAGTATAGGGCCAACCACTTTTGTAGGAAATTTAAACTGATATTTTCATTATTTTAATGCCAAATAATTCAAACCTAACCCTAGTGGAATGCTATAAATAGATAGTGAAGGCTTCAGGAAAATTACACTTAAATTTTCTATTTTTCCTTCAGAAAAAACTGAGCCTTCTCTCTCCCTATCTTTAGCTGCCACTTCTTCTTTCTTCTTCCTTTGAATTTCGAAATCCTTAGTGATTAGAGTAGTGCCCACACACATCAAGTGATACCTCAATCATAGTGAGGAAGATCGTGAAGAAAGACATTCAGCAAAAGGAGTTTCAGCATCAAAGATTCAGAGAAAGAGATCCAGGTTCAGATATTGATAATGCTCTGCTACAGAAAGGAATCAAGGGCTAGATATCTGAACGGAAGGAGTCATATTATTCCGCTGCACCCAATGTAAGGTTTCTTAAACTTTATATGTGTTTATTTCATCGTTTTAGAAAGTTCTTATTTAGAATGTTAATAAACATACTTGTGAGTAGATCTAAGATCCTGGTAAAATAATTTCCAACAACAAGTAGCTTAATTAACCTCAAATTATCATGCTTTAACTTCAGAAATAATCATCAAAATCCAGCAGCAAGAACAACTTAAAACTAAGCATGCAACCTACCATTTCTCTTCAAAAATTCAAGAAAACATAAAAGAAAGATGTAGAAAACATACCAACAATGTTGGGTTTTATGCCCTAAATAAAACTCATTTCAATATAATCAGATTTACTTATTAATATAGATCAGAAATAACATTTAATGTTGCATGGTTCACATGATTTATTTCATGATTATATGTACATAATGTATAAGTTCATCTGAAACCCTTTTCACATACTTGATCCTGTTTATTGTGCTGTCAACACATTGGAAAGTAAACATGACTATGTGAATAAAGTTTCCTAGATTTATCAGACATAGGGTTTTACTGATATGATAATCTACAACAGAGTTTACTTGCATTTGGAGAAGTGCTATGTTCTTTCCAGAGCATTGGTTAAAGTAAAGCTCAGGTTGGATGCATGGAGTATGCATCGGAAGGGACCGATATTGAACTTTGACTTAGATTTATTAAACTTACCGTAATATCTATTCAAGTCAATATCGCCTAGTTGATCCTAGATCAAATGATCTTAATCCTGATATGATTAGACTCAATCTCGAGAGGCTATTCGTGTTCTTTGATTTGTTAGTTAAGCCTACTTTTAGGTCAGGGTGATACGTACATTTTGGGAACACGGTAGTGCAATTGAGTGGGAGCGCTATCATAAACATGGAATCTATAGCTTCTATCTGGCGAATAGTAAGCAAAGGATGATCTCCTTCGAGCTTGACCAAACGAACATAAATGGTGGAGTACTCATTTCACATAAGCTGAAATATCATTTATACGGGGTCAAGTGTTTTAAGGATAAAATACATTGTAGGGTGTAACGGTAATCTAATCCCTTTACAGTGTAGATCATTCATATAGAGGATCATTGATCACATTAGGATTATAACAATGGATAACTAATGATGTGTCTATATTGTGGAACATATAGAGCATTCTATATACTGAGAGTGCAATTCTAAGTTCATGCGTGGGTTCAATGAAGAATTAATAAGTTAGTGAATTTTAGTGCTAAATTCTTGATCTACTTATTGGAAGCTCGGTTATATAGACCCATGGTCCCCGCACTAGTTGAGATAATATTGCTTGTAAGACTCATATAATTGGTTTTGATTAATCAATTATAATTCTCAAATTAGACTATGTCTATTTGTGAATTTTTCACTAAGTAAGGGCGAAATTGTAAAGAAAGAGTTTTAGGGGCATATTTGTTAATTATCATACTCTGTATGGTTCAATTAATAAATATGATAAATGACAATATTATTTAATAATTATTTATAGTTATTAAATAGTTAGAATTGGCATTTAAATGGTTGAATTAGAAAATTGGCGTTTTTGAGAAAATCAGATGCAGAAAAGGTAAAACTGCAAAATTGCAAAAAGTGAGGCCCAAATCCACTATGTAGGGCCGGCCACTTTTGTAGGGTTTTTCCCTATGATATTTTCATTATTTTAATGCCAAATAATTCAAACCTAACCCTAGTGGAATGCTATAAACAGATAGTGAAGGCTTCAGGAAAATTACAATTTTTTCGTTTTTCTTCGTTTTTTCATGCTTTTTCATGGAATTAACTTCCGATTTTTTGTGTAGTTCTGTATTTATACTATTATTATTCCTAATTCAATTCTAATTATCATTTTGAATTAATTTAATATTTTTTAAATTTAATTCAAGATATTAGTGTAATTTGAATTTGAAAATAGTTAGTATCTATCTTTTTTGCTTAATAATCTATCTTATTTTTTAAATTTGATTATATCTTATCTTATTTTTAAATTTAAGGTCAGATTTAAAATAAGATAACTATAATCATGTAATTTTAAAAAGGTGTAAGATATTTTGCTAACTTTTAAATTTTGTTATTTTATTTATTTAAATTACATTTAAAATCTGAAAAAGATATTCATTTATCTTTTTTTTAATTTTTATTTAATTTTTATTTATAAAATAACATTTAATTTTTAAAAGTAGTTAGCAAATTTTGAAATGATATTTAGGTTGGTTGAAACCTAATTTTTCAAAATTGTAGGTTTAATTTTCGAAATTTCTTTCATTTTATTTTAAATTTTCGAAAATAAATATTTTATTTATTTAATTAATTATTTCGAAATTAATTATTTAATTTAAAATTAAATAAATCCTACATCCAACTATCCAACTAACCTTGTTGAAGGAGTATGTGTTTTAGCTTGTTTGTAAGTTTTCAAAACCTATTATTACTTGATTGCAAGTAGCCATGGTTACTTTTTGCCAGATCTAATGATCTGATGGCTCCCTTGGTCAAGTAAATAATTTGTAACATGTATATTTACAATCTTCTTTCATCTGTGTATGACCTAGCAACATGATAGGACCCATCCAAAGTGTGCTTGTGTGAGCCTATGTGTTTAATTTTATTATAGATGCATATAGGTTGTTGTTGCTAAAATAAATCATCATAGTTCTTGATAGATTTAATTTAGGCCCATTTAGTTTGTGGGCCTATTCAATTAATAACAGTTGTTCTTATTAAGGTTAAATTCCTCTCTTTTGGGCCTTGTGTGAGAGTTAGGAGCCATAGTAGTGGGTACGACATAGTGACCCCAACACCCCCTCACATGAACCACCCCAATTGTGAAGGCCCATTTGCCTGATTTGAATGACTGTACTAGGTTAATTAAACTAGTTTAACCTAATAAAATTGATTAGCAACATAATTAATTTCATTTATTTTGAAATTAATTTAAGAAAATTATAGTTTAAAGAATTTTTTATTCTAAGCTAAACTATATGTATTTTCTTGTATTTAATTAAATATAGAATTATAACCATCTAGATTCTTTCTGAAGCTTAATTTAAATTTTTCATTAAATATTCCTAGTTAAGTTGATATTTAGTTATCTACAACTAACCGACTTAAATCTGAATATCTTTTGGATTTAAAATTTCAAAATTAAGTTGAGAAATTTTAGGCATTGGTTATTAAGATTCTTTAAGATATTTTTTAAGTTAATATCTTTTCGAATATTAACTTAGAATGGAATATTTTAGATATTTTTTTAGGTTAATATCTTTTCGAATATTAACTTAAAATGGAATATTTTTAAATTAAGTGGTTACAACTTAATTTTTGATATTTAATTAAATTTAAATTTGAAAATATTTAAGTTCTAGATTTTTTTTCTAATACAACTTAAATTAGATATTTTTTCAAATTTTTTGAAAAAGATACTTAGTCAAATAAGATATTTTCTAGATAGTTATTTCTAGACTACTTATTATTTCTAATATTAAATAGGAAAATATTATACATTGTGAAATTAATTATTTATATAATTAATTTTGGTACAATTTATTTTAAGTATATTTTTCCTAGTATTAAACTAGAGATTAATAATTAAGCCTTCTCTACACTTAATTATTTATTTCTTGAATTTAATACATTTAATTAATTTGAAAATTAAATATCTAAGTTGATTTTTATCATCATACTTAAATATTTCTTTTTCATGACATTTAATTAGATAGAAAATTATTTTTAGTTGAAATTTATTTTTTCAACTAAATTTAAATAATTTTCAAAGTATATTTTTCCTTTATTTTATTAATCAAATTTCGAAATTGTATTTCTTAAATGCTGGAATTTCGAATTTTATTTGAAAAATAGATTAAAGTTGTAAATTATTTATTTTAATTTTGGACCAACTTAAATCAGTGATTTTTTCATTAATTGATTAATTTAAAAATAAATGAATTAAAGTATATTATTAGAAATTTAATTAATTAGTCAAAGGAAAATCTAGATAGGTGATATTTTTGCTTGAAGTATTTTTCTAGTGTATTTAATTAAATAGAATATTAATATTTAAGTTGATTTTCATCATCATACTTAAATATTTGAAATTTTTCTTATATATATTTAATTAAATATGAAAATTATATTTTTTGTTGTAAATTAATTTTATTAATTAATTTTGGGCCAACATTAAATTAGAATAATTTTTCCAGGATTAATTTTTTATTTTAACATGCATTTTCGAAAATTATATCTTGAATACTTTAATTTTTCGAAATGCAATATATATTTATAGAAAATTAAATTTGAGTTGTAAATTAATTTAAATTAATTTTGTAACAACTTAAATTGAATATTTTTCTAAATATTTATTGGAAATTATTACTAAGATGGAAATAATTTATGTTATTTTCTTATCCATCTAAGTAAAATTTATAAATATTAAATTAAAATTTATAATTAGAATTTTTCATTCTAAATTGGAAATTTTAATTAAATAAATATATATTTAAAATAAATAGAATAAATAAAGAGAATCAAAGAAAATACAACTCTCTTTAAATAATGAGCTTTATTATTAAGATATTCGATCTCCATTGTGGGTTTTACACTGCGTTTGTTTTAGTGAGTAATCCTCCCTAATGGAGGAACGTTCATTAGCAATTTCGCACCGTTTAACCTCGCATGATAAGTAGTTTGTAAGTGTTTTGTATGGTATGGATCACGCTAATGGTGGCGACCATACTTGACTTGCAAATTATGAAACAATGGTGGAAGCTCATAAGATAGAATTGCCTTGACTCTCGCCTGAACGGGACAACGCTGAATTCCAATCTTGATCGAATAAAAGGTTGGTAGAATGTTTAACATTTTAGATGAGCTGACAACTCTATTCAATGGATGATGCTTTGACTCTCGCCTAAACGGGACACTGTATCAGTTTGTTGAAAAACCTTGGAAATTATTTAGGATTGTAAGTTTTAGTATTTTCACTTGTCATTCCTACTTGCTATATGTTTATAATTTCTGAATTGTGTATGAATTTATATTGAACCATGTTACTTTCTGTTATTAAGTTGTAGTTTAATTTCGAATCTTCATTGTTGGTCTAACATGTTTGTTTTTCTAATGAGATAAATCCCTAATGGATTTTCACCATTAGACATACATAATAGTGTAAGATCTCAAAAGATAAATATTGTATATGCAACATCTAGCTGTTCATCAATTGATGACACCTTAGACTAGTATTTTTACAATATGAAACAAGAAGATTACATAAATAAGATTACTTTGTCTTTCGCTAATCGAAGCATCGTTGGATTCTTATTTATAAACGAAATTATCCTAATTCCTCTTAGCTTATTCATTTCGAATTAGCTCAATAATATATCATTGGATGAATAGTCTATAAATCATTTCATGTCATTATGTTTTTTCTTAAGTAATTAAATGACGCATATGATTATAATCCCGAAATTCTATTCCCAATTGATATAAATCCTCAATCTTAAAAATCTCCTACTTGTATGGGCAAATCTGACTTAGAGTTTGTATTAGTAGTGGTGGTCCAAGATAGAATTACTCATCATATTTAGTATAAATTTAAGTCTTTGACTTTAATTTTAGATTCCAAATAGAAATTTTCTTATATTTCTAATTCCAGAATACAATACAGTTACACTTTCTCAAGTGTTTAATATCCATCTTCTATTAATGGATTAAAACTGTATGGAATATGAGTTAGGTATTCTGTGACCAGGATCCACTTGCAGTATTCTAAGAACTCGTTGATGTAACTAAACCTATGTCATCAAAAGACACTACCATTTTTTTTAATCTATGGCATTGGTATCTTGTTCATAGTGGATTTGACAGATCAATCTCTGCAAAGAGTTAATATGCCTATATCCACTGAAAGTGTAACGCCCTAAATAATTAGGCACGCTACCCAAAAATGCTTATGAAACCCTAATCCCCTAACCGGGATTACTAATTAAAATAGCGCAGAATTTAAACTTTTATATTAAACAGACTGAAAATAAACTTGTAATATGTTTAAACTTTTCAAACATAGTTGGGATCCCAAAAATATTTACAAAATTATTACAAGTTCTTTCTTACTAGCCGACCTATGCGGCAAAACAGAATACAAAAGTCAACCCTGTTAGACCCATAACCCGCTTGGTCTGAAGTGGCGTGAACATGTACATTCTTCGTCTGCTCCAGAAACTCATGGCTGTATAGCATATATGTAAATCATAACAAATATATTATGCTTATTCGCATATATGTCTGTATAGCACAGACCTGATCACTATATCCACATGCCCATTTATGTCTACGTGGCGTAGACCTATGTGTTGCGCTCACACATCTAATTAAATCTACGTGACGTAGACCCACGTGTTGCTCTCACACGTCTAATTACATTAAGGCCTTAGAAGTGGTTCATCTCGGTTATGTGTACCGAGTCCAACCTGATTATGCCTTGAACGCATAATCCTTAAATTTCATTTCATTTATCATGGCATAGCATTTATACACATATTCCACTAGAGTAATAACCCTAGGCTAACAGACCGTTCCTATTAGGGTAATAACCCTAATCCCGGTTACAATAACACACATGTATCATATTCACATAAGCGCCACTGCGCATACTCTACGTGCAAACTACTGTCTTACCTGTTGTCTAGCTATAGAAGGAGATTCTGAATCCCCGGGTGCTCCTGATCAGGTGCCGGTAATCCTAGTCACAGAAATCCGGGATAATTCACACTTAGGGTTAACCCCTGATTTTCAACTCATAAAAATTAAAGCATGGCATTTACAACTCAGATAATCATACAGAGCTCGGAACGAGCTTTCCAACGATATAAAGAACTCCCAAATTGGAGTTTAGAATCAAAAGTTACGAACTTTCGAAAATCAACTCGAAACTGCCCAAAAATACGAGGGCGGGTCGCGGCATGCTCAAACCATGCCGCGGCACCTGGGACAAAACCCAGGTTCCAGCTACAAGGGGCGGGCCGCGGCATGCTCAGAGCATGCCGCGGCATCTGGGTGCAGAACCCAGAAACCAGCAGCCCCTTCTTCGAATTTTCAGCTTCCAAACTCAATCTTTCACACCAATTTCTCAACCAAGCATACAAATTAACAATTGGGATAACTAGCAATAATAAGATGCTCAAATATCATGCTTTAGGTATCCAAAACCTTATAAAAACACCACAATTTCAGATTGAGAATCACAACAAAAATCATGCCTAAACTAAGCAAATCTCAAGCTCAAGAACATGAGCTTTCTCTTCAACTATTCAAACAGTTTTCCAGCCATTAACACATTACTTTACACATGAAATTACAACCTAAGAATACCATAAAATCTCAGCCCAAGCTCAACAACAATTCTAACAATAAATAGAAGCTTAATCCCATAAGGTTAGCATCCTTTTCATCACACATGCAAGAAGGAAATCCAAACTCAAACACATGCTTTTTACTCTACAATTCCAGCAAGAACTTAATTAAAACAAATCTAAAAACAAGATTAGGATCATAGAAACTACCTCACTTCCAAATCTAAAGCCAACACAAGCAATAATCCAAGTTTCAAGCTCAAAATCTCAAGCTTTTTCCCAATTCCAAGTTGCAAAAATTTGAGATAGTAAGAGAGGGAGAGGGTTCGGGTGAGAAAGAGGAAAACCCAGAAAATTAATCCCTTTTCCTCAAAAATCACTTTTAATCAAATATAATTCAAATATGGTCAAATGACCATTTCGCCCATAGGGCTTATAAAACATACCTATTCATTTTCAAGGGCATAAATGCCATTTCACACTCAAATATTGCCAAATAAATTTCAGATTATCACATACCAAATAAAATACCAAATAATCAATTCAATTTGAATTTCGGGCCCGAACCCGGTTCGACCCGAAATTCCCGGGTGTGACTATACCGTGCCAACCTGTCAGAACATACCTGAAAAGACAACACAGGCATACTATATAATAATATAGTTCTATTAAGCACGTAATTAAATTAATCTCAACAATTTACCCTTCTCGGGTCATAATTACCAAAATGCCCCTGGCTCACCAACGGGGTCTTAACAAATTAAATTTTATATAATTTCACATATATTGAACTATATAATAATATAATTCCTCAATTAACTCATAATTATCTAATTAGGGTTTTGCTAATACTTTTCTTAATTCCGGGTATTACAATTACCCCCTCCTTATAGAAATTTCGTCCCGAAATTTACCTGAACAACTCCAGATATTTCTGCTGCATATCTGTCTCGAGCTCCCAGGTTGCCTCTTCTACTTTACTTTTCGTCGACAGTACTTTCACCAGTGCCGCAGTCTTGCTTCTCAAGACTTTCTCTCTTCTATCAAGTATCTGCACTGGTTGTTCCTCGTATGATAAGTCTGGATGTAGTTCCAACGCTTCATAACTCAGAACATGGGACGAGTCTGAGACATACTTCTGAAGCATTGAAACATGAAACACATTGTGTACAGCTGCCAGCGCTGGGGGCATAGCCAACCTGTACGCTACTTGCCCTATCCTTTAAGGATTTCAAAAGGTCCAATGAACCTTGGGCTAAGTTTCCCTTTCTTCCCAAAGCGTTTTATGCCTTTCATCGGAGATATTCGGAGAAATACCATGTCTCCGACCTGAAAATCAATGTCTCGACGCTTTGGATCGGCATAACTCTTCTGCCTACTCTGAGCCGCGAGCATTCGCGCTCTAATTTTGTCAACTGCCTCACTTGTTTTCTAAACAGCTTCGGGACCCAAGAACTTTCTTTCACCCACTTCATCCCAGTGAATGGGCGATCTACATTTCCTTCCATACAAAAGTTCATAAGGAGCCATCCCGATTGTTGCCTGATAGCTGTTATTATAAGAAAACTCGATCAGGGGAAGGTACTTTACCCACGATCCTTCAAAGTCAAGCACGCATGCCCGTAGCATGTCTTCTAAAATCTGAATGGTCCTCTCGGATTGTCCATCCGTCTGAGGATGAAAAGCTGTGCTGAACTTTAACTGAGTTCCCATAGCTCGATGCAGACTTTCCCAGAATCTTGATGTAAACTTCGGATCTCTATCCGACACAATGGACTTTGGGACACCATGCAGACGAACAATTTCTCTCACATATAACTCAGCATACTGATCAATGGAGAAGTTCGTCCGAACAGGTAAAAAGTGAGCAGACTTTGTAAACCTGTCTACTATGACCCACACAGAGTCAAACAGTCCTGTGGTTCTAGGCATACCTACCACGAAGTCCATAGCTATATCTTCCCATTTCCATTCTGGTATTTTCAGCGGTTGCAGCAACCCTGCAGGTCGATGGTGTTCACCCTTCACTTGCTGACATGTAAGGCACTTTGCAACATACTCAGCGATGTCATTCTTCATGCCTGACCACCAAAACATGGCTTTCAGGTCTTGGTACATCTTTGTCGACCCTGGATGAACTGTATAAGGAGTCGTGTGAGACTCATCCATGATCTCTTTCTTGATGTTCTCATCCATAGGCACACAAATTCGATTCCCAAATCTCAACATTCCCGTTTCACCCACTGAAAAATCACTAGCCTTCCCGGCCGAAACCCTAGCTCGGGTTTTTGTCAATTTTGAATCCTATTTTTGCGCTTCTTTAATTCTCTCAAGAAGAGTGGATTGCAGGGTAATATTAGCCAATTGCCCCACAACCAACTCAATTTGAGCTCGAGTCATTTCATTTGCCAGTTGTTGGGAGATTCGCTTCATAGAACTCAGCTGACTCTGACCTTTTCTACTCAGGGCATCAGCAACCACGTTGGCTTTACCAGGGTGATAAAGAATCTCACAATCATAATCTTTCACCAGTTCTAGCCAACGCCTCTGTCTCATATTCAAGTCTTTCTGGGTAAAGAAATACTTCAGACTTTTGTGATCAGTGTATATCTCACATTTCTCGCCATAAAGGTAATGCCGCCAAATCTTTAGCGCAAATACCACCGCTGCGAGTTCTAAATCGTGAGTAGGGTACCTCTGCTCGTACTCCTTTAACTGCCGAGAAGCATAAGCTATTACCCTTCCCAGCCTGCATAAGCACACAGCCGAGACCCTGTCTCGAGGCATCACAATATACCACAAACTTTTCCTTATCTGAAGGAAGAGTTAGTACAGGAGCGGTAATCAAGCGTTGCTTTAACTCCAGGAAACTTTTCTCACACCGATCAGTCCAAACAAATTTTTGATTCTTTCCAGTCAGCTCCGTTAAGGGTACAGCAATCTTAGAAAAACCCTCAACGAACCGACGGTAATAACCAGCCAAACCCAGAAAACTTCTAACCTCAGTAGCTGATTTCGGTGCTGGCCAATCCCGAACAGCTTCAATTTTGTCCGGATCCACCATGATCCCATCTTTATCCACTACGTGCCCCAAGAATGAGACACGAGATAACCAGAACTCACACTTTTTAAATTTAGCATAAAGCTTGTGATCCCGTAACCTTTGTAAAACCGCTCTGAGATGCAATTTATGCTCTTCTTCCGTCTCAGAGTACACTAAAATGTCGTCAATAAACACAATCACGAACCTATCCAGATAATCCTTAAACACCCGATTCATCAAATCCATGAATACCACCGGGGCATTAGTGAGTCCAAAAGACATTACAAGAAATTCATAGTGTCCATACCGAGTATGGAACGCAGTTTTCGGGATATCTTCCTCTTGGATTCTCAGCTGATGATAGCCTCAGCGAAGATCGATCTTAGAAAAGACCGTCTTCCCTTTCAGTTGATCAAACAGATCATCAATTCGAGGTAAAGGATATTTGTTCTTAATGGTAAGCTTGTTCAACTCTCGGTAGTCAATACACATTCCCAGGGTTCCGTCTTTCTTCTTCACAAATAAAACCGGAGCACCCCAAGGTGAGTAGCTCGGTCTAATGAATCCCAGATTCAATAATTCTTGCAACTGTATCTTCAATTCCTTCAACTCAGCTGGAGCCATTCGGTACGGTGCCTTAGACACTGGATCCACTCCCGGAGCCAGTTCAATAACAAATTTAATTTCCCGAACAGGTGGCAATCCCGGCAAATCTTCTGGAAAGACATCAAGGAACTCACATACCAATTTCGTATTCTCAGGCCCTGATGTCACAGGTTGGCTAGTGTCCACTGCAGTGACTATGAACCCTAGACAACCTCTACCCATCAGGTCGTTAGCTTTCAACAACGATATTCTCGGTATGCGTGTTCCCTGAACTTTACCTACGAACACCGCTGGGTTAGCACTCTCGAGCTCAAACACCACCATCTTTCGTTTACAATCAATCATTGCTCCATACTTAGACAGAAAATCCATTCCCAAGATTATGTCAAAATCAGATAATTGCAGTTCAATTAGATTGGCGGTCAATTCACAACCGTCAATCCAAAAAGACAAGGACCGAATCCACCTTGTGGATACTATCAGGTCTCCCAAGGGTAACAGGGTTCCAAACCCCGAAGCATAAATATCACATGGCTTATGCAAACTTTCTATCACTCTACTCGATACATATGAATGAGTAGCTCCTGAATCAAATAACACAGTATAAGCACAACCATTAATAGATAACTGACCTGTCACAATTGATTGACTAGCATTAGCATCTGCCTGAGTTATAGTGAAAAGTCGCCCCGGGTTCTGAGCAACATTCTTCTTAGGCTCTTCTCTCTTAACTTGGGGACAGTCCCTAATAAAGTGGCCCACCACGCCACACTGAAAACATGCCTTGGCTCGGCACTCACCGGGATGATGCTTCTTACATTTAGGACACTCGGGGTATGACCGGAATGAGGACCCGCGGCCTTGACGGCCACCTCTGTTTCCCCGAAACTTTCTATTTCCTCCTGAAGCTCCGGAAGCTTCAGCCTTCCGCTTGTGCTCAGGGTTGCTACTGTCGATCCCCTTACTGAAATTACCACCAGCAAGAGGGTTTGATGCCATGGCGGCATCCTTTACCGCCTGCTCTTTCATCACTTGCTGCTCAGCCTCTTCAGCAATTAAGGCCAAGTCTACCACCCTCTTATACAGGGTGTCATGGGATGTGGTAATTTTCAAGTCTCGACTGATTGTAGCATTCAGTCCTCGAACATACTTTTGTTTTCTGGTAAAATCGGTAGGCACCAAATCACCAGCAAATTTAGATAACCGGTCAAATTCCAGAGTATATTCAGCCACCGACATCTTCCCTTGAGTCAACTTCACAAAGTCTTCCTGGTGTGAAGTCCGTACAGCCACATTATAGAATTTTTCCCAAAAAAGTTTCTTAAACTCATCCCATGTCATCACACTGACATCCCGAGTTTGATTCACTATGTCCCACCAGACGCGGGCATGATCTTGAAACATAAAGGCCGCACAATTTACCCTTTCAGTTCCCGTCACCCCCATATTATCGAGGATCCTGGTAACAGTGCTCATCCACTGATCGGCCTTAATAATGTCGATACCTCCCAGAAAAACTGGAGGTTGCAGCTTCACAAACCGCTCGAACACAGAGTCCCGATGCGGCATAACAAACCCTTGGTTACCAACCACAGGCACAGGAGCTGGTGGTAACCCTTGATTAACTGGGATAGCTTGTTGCCTCAAACGTTGCAACTCTTCTTCTTGACGAAGTATAACACTTCGCATTTCATGAAACATCTGCTGCCAATCAGCAGGAGGATTAGCATTAACAGCCTCCGCATTATCCCCCAGATTTTGCGGAGGTAGAGGCGGTGCTGGTGGATCGGTTCGGGTAGCCCCGGGCTCTACTTGCTCGCCCTGTGGTCTGGATGATTGCGGAGGGTCCATTACTAGTACCCCTGAAATCAACAACCCCAGCGAGTTAAGCACCGATACCACACTTACGCATTTAATGCCTTAAACCCTAACTCATCTATTTACCTCATACATATTTACATAAATAATTAACATTTATAGCATGGCATCACATAACACATACATACTCTAGATGCTTGCATACTGCCTAAAATGGAAAGCGGTAAACAGATGATCACACATACAGTCAAGTATTTACTCTCAATACTTACTGCACCATGAGTCGAGCTTATCTCTGACGACGAATGTACATGTTCGGCCGGTCTACAGGAAGTTTAAAAACCTTGGCGCTCTGATACCAAATTGTAACGCCCTAAATAATTAGGCACGCTACCCAAAAATGCTTATGAAACCCTAATCCCCTAACCGGGATTACTAATTAAAATAGCGCAGAATTTAAACTTTTATATTAAACAGACTGAAAATAAACTTGTAATATGTTTAAACTTTTCAAACATAGTTGGGATCCCAAAAATATTTACAAAATTATTACAAGTTCTTTCTTACTAGCCGACCTAAGCGGCAAAACAGAATAAAAAAGTCAACCCTGTTAGACCCATAACCCGCTTGGTCTGAAGTGGCGTGAACATGTACATTCTTCGTCTGCTCCAGAAACTCATGGCTGATCAGCTAATGCCTTACCCTTTCCTCCACAGTAGAGCACCCGTGAGCCAAGCCCAGCAAGACAGTATAAATCATAACAAATATATTATGCTTATTCGCATATATGTCTGTATAGCACAGACCTGATCACTATATCCACATGCCCATTTATGTCTACGTGGCGTAGACCTATGTGTTGCGCTCACACATCTAATTAAATCTACGTGACGTAGACCCACGTGTTGCTCTCACACGTCTAATTACATTAAGGCCTTAGAAGTGGTTCATCTCGGTTATGTGTACCGAGTCCAACCTGATTATGCCTTGAACGCATAATCCTTAAATTTCATTTCATTTATCATGGCATGGCATTTATACACATATTCCACTAGAGTAATAACCCTAGGCTAACAGACCGTTCCTATTAGGGTAATAACCCTAATCCCGGTTACAATAACACACATGTATCATATTCACATAAGCGCCACTGCGCATACTCTACGTGCAAACTACTGTCTTACCTGTTGTCCAGCTATAGAAGGAGATTCCGAATCCCCGGGTGCTCCTGATTAGGTGCCGGTAATCCTAGTCACACAAATCCGGGATAATTCACACTTAGGGTTAACCCCTGATTTTCAACTCATAAAAATTAAAGCATGGCATTTACAACTTAGATAATCATACAGAGCTCGGAACGAGCTTTCCAACAATATAAAGAACTCCCAAATTGGAGTTCGGAATCAAAAGTTACGAATTTTCGAAAATCAACTCGAAACTGCCCAAAAATACGAGGGCGGGCCGCGGCATGCTCAAACCATGCCGCGGCACCTGGGACAAAACCCAGGTTCCAGCTACAAGGGGCGGGCCGCGGCATCTGGGTGCAGAACCCAGAAACCAGCAGCCCCTTCTTCGAATTTTCAGCTTCTAAACTCAATCTTTCACACCAATTTCTCAACCAAGCATACAAATTAACAATTGGGATAACTAGCAATTATAAGGTGCTTAAATATCATGCTTTAGGTATCCAAAACCTCATAAAAACACCACAATTTCAGATTGAGAATCACAACAAAAATCATGCCTAAACTAAGCAAATCTCAAGCTCAAGAACATGAGCTTTCTCTTCAACTATTCAAACAGTTTTCCAGCCATTAACACATTACTTTACACATGAAATTACAACCTAAGAATACCATAAAATCTCAGCCCAAGCTCAACAACAATTCTAACAATAAATAGAAGCTTAACCCCATAAGGTTAGCATCCTTTTCAACACACATGCAAGAAGGAAATCCAAACTCAAACACATGCTTTTTACTTTACAATTTCAGCAAGAATTTAATCAAAACAAATCTAAAAACAAGATTAGGATCATAGAAACTACCTCACTTCCAAATCTAAAGCCAACGCAAGAATTAATCCAAGTTTCAAGCTCAAAATCTCAAGCTTTTTCCCCAATTCCAAGTTGCAAAAATTTGAGATAGTAAGAGAGGGAGAGGGTTCGGGTAAGAAAGAGAAAAACCCAGAAAATTAATCCTTTTTTCCTAAAAAATCACTTTTAATCAAATATAATTCAAATATGGTCAAATGACCATTTTGCCTTTAGGGCTTATAAAACATACCTATTCATTTTCAAGGGCATAAATGCCATTTCACACTCAAATATTGCCAAATAAATTTCAGATTATCACATATCAAATAAAATGCCAAATAATCAATTCAATTTGAATTTCGAGCCCGAACCCGGTTCGGCCCGAAATTCCCGGGTGTGACTATACCGTGCCAACCTGTCAGAACACACCTGAAAAGACAACACAAGCATACTATATAATAATATAGTTCTATTAAGCACGTAATTAAATTAATCTCAACAATTTACCCTTCTCGGATCATAATTACCAAAATACCCCTGGCTCACCAACGGGGTCTTAACAAATTAAATTTTATATAATTTCACATATATTGAACTATATAATAATATAATTCCTCAATTAACTCATAATTATCTAATTAGGGTTTTGCTAATCCTTTTCTTAATTCCGGGTATTACAGAAAGTAGTTCATCTAATTCGCAGATGGATGTACATTCAGGGGTGGATATGAGTTTTTCGTTGTATTCTTAAAACGATCACTCTAGATTATACCTTATGCAAAGAAATTTGAAATGTTTGAAAATTTCATTAATTTCTAGCAATGGTTAAAACCATTAAGGTAAGTGGTTAAAGATCTTGCGAACTAATAGGGGTGGAGAAATAGTTAGTAGATATGCAGTTCAAAGATCATTAAATTGATTTTTGAATTATATCCAAACTTACCTCCCCAGAAAGTTCGAGTTGCATATTGATGATTAGTTACTAGTCGTTGCCTAAATCCTTCTATGGTAATACAATTTCAGAATGATGTAATGGTTGGGTACTTAATGTAAATCATTACTAGATTCATGGATGACCTAATCAAAATCTTAAGAAAAGCTAGAACTGTTAACCATGGTTTGTTAGCTATTCTAAGTGATTAGGTGTGGACCATCCCATTGTCAATAGATAAGAAAGTGTTTGTTCAAACAAATACTACTTTTCTAAGATAATGACTAAGTCTGAAAACAAGTAGCAAATAAAGGAGATATTTAATTCTTGATTCCAAAAGTGTTCTATCATCTTATATGACATATGATGATCCCACTGGCTCTGTTGTCTTGTCACAACCGAAGAGATCAATACCATTTAGTTTTCTTCAACATAATTCACGGTACCTTATCGTAGTGGGAGAGTTTCTAGGAACTCAACTTCTTATGACTTGGGAGACACTAGTGATTAAAATACATTGTGAGTTTAAACAAGTAATGGATTGTCAAGATAAGAAACTAAGAAGAAAGCCAAAAGAACTATAGTTTAATCCATTCACATGGAGCAACCTATACTTTCTATTACAAGGACATAAAAGGAAATTTTCATTTATAAGTCTATTCAATGGACTTAACAAAACTTCCTGTTCCTAGTATTATAGGTTTGAGTTTATCTAAACCTATGGCTTGTGGTATACCTGGTAAGTACTTACTCTAATGCAAGCAACTTACTTTAGTAAGATGCTGAAGCATTTTCTTTCTAATGGCAATCTATAGAAGCTTCACAACTTCTTAGGTATAGATTTTATTTATCGAAGGAAAAGTCTCAACTATTCCAGAAAAGATAAAGCCATGAAAGAATTTCTTATATCAACAGTGAGAGGTCTTAGATATGCTTTTGTATGCCTTAGACCAGACACCTGCTGTTGAGTGGGAGTAATGAGTAAATATCAGATTAATCCAGGAGAAGAACATTGGAAGACAATCAAGTAAATCCTAAGATTAAGAAGAGGAACTATATGTTAGTCTATAAGGGTGTGCTTAAAACTCTTAGACTATACCACATCAGATTTCAAAATTTGCCTTTGTGCTAAAAAATCTTTCTGATAAGTTGGTGGTTACTCTAGGGGTGGAATAATGATTTTGGAGAAGTGTAAAAACCTATCTGAAGTCTCTAGGTCTACCAGGAAGGGACTGAATGTTAAAGTTACAGGAAAGGTACTTATTCAGTCTAAGGAAAGTTCTATACATTTTTGGCACCATTCCGAATTGCCTAAACTACTAGTGTTAATTTCCTGATTAACCAAAAGTAGTTGCCAAAGGTATAGAATCCAGTATCCCAAAAGAGTAGACATATAGAGAGGAATTTCACATTATCAATAATTTTGTGATTAAAGGAAGAGTAATGGTGGAGAAAAGGTTGTGGTTAATTCAACCTTTCAGATCCTATTACGAGGAGTTTACTACTACTACACTTGATTTGTATATCGAGGTGTTGAGATTATTTGAAACCCACTTTTTGTTTTATATTAGTGCAAGTGGGAGTTTGTTGGGTTTTATGCCCTAAATAAAACTCATTTCAATATAATCAGATTTACTTATTAATATAGATCAGAAATAACATTTAATGTTGCATGGTTCACATGATTTATTTCATGATTATATGTACATAATGTATAAGTTCATCTAAAACCCTTTTCACATACTTGATCCTGTTTATTGTGCTGTCAACACATTGGAAAGTAAACATGACTATGTGATAAAGTTTCCTAGATTTATCAGACATAGGGTTTTACTGATATGATAATCTACAACAGAGTTTACTTGCATTTGGAGAAGTGCTATGTTCTTTCCAGAGCATTGGTTAAAGTAAAGCTCAGGTTGGATGCATGGAGTATGCATCGGAAGGGACCGATATTGAACTTTGACTTAGATTTATTAAACTTACCGTAATATCTATTCAAGTCAATATCGCCTAGTTGATCCTAGATCAAATGTTCTTAATCCTGTTATGATTAGGCTCAATCTTGAAAGACTATTCGTGTTCTTTGATTTGTTAGTTAAGCCTACTTTTGGGTCAGGGTGATACATACATTTTGGGAACACGGTAGTTCAATTGAGTGGGAGCGCTAGCATAAACATGGAATCTATAGCTTCTATCTGCCGAATAGTAAGCAAAGGATGATCTCCTTCGAGCTTGACCAAACGAACATAAATGGTGGAGTACTCATTTCACATAAGCTGAAATATCATTTATACGGGGTCAAGTGTTTTAAGGATAAAATACATTGTAGGGTGTAACGATAATCTAATCCCTTTACATTGTAGATCATTCATATAGAGGATCATTGATCACATTAGGATTATAACAATGGATAACTAATGATGCATCTATATGGTGGAACATATAGAGCATTCTATATACTGAGAGTGCAATTCTAAGTTCTATGCGTGGATTCAACGAAGAATTAATAAGTTAGTGAATTTTAGTGCTAAATTCTTGATCTACTTATTGGAAGCTCGGTTATATAGACCCATGGTCCCCGCACTAGTTGAGATAATATTGCTTGTAAGACTCATATAATTGGTTTTGATTAATCAATTATAATTCTCAAATTAGACTATGTCTATTTGTGAATTTTTCACTAAGTAAGGGCGAAATTGTAAAGAAAGAGTTTTAGGGGCATATTTGTTAATTATCATACTTTGTATGGTTCAATTAATAAATATGATAAATGAAAATATTATTTAATAATTATTTATAGTTATTAAATAGTTAGAATTGGCATTTAAATGGTTGAATTAGAAAATTGGCATTTTTGAGAAAATCAGATGCAGAAAAGGTAAAACTGCAAAATTGCAAAAAGTGAGGCCCAAATCCACTATGTAGGGCCGGCCACTTTTGTAGGGTTTTTCCCTCTGATATTTTCATTATTTTAATGCCAAATAATTCAAACTTAACCCTAGTGGAATGCTATAAATAGATAGTGAAGGCTTCAGGAAAATTACACTTTTCTTCTGACACTTCTGATTCAGAAAAACCTGAGCCTTCTCTCTCCCTATCTGGCCGACCACTCCCTCTCTCTTTCTTCCCTCTTAAATTTCAAAATTCTTAGTGTATGAGTAGTGCCCACACACAGCAAGTGATACCTCAACCATAGTGAGGAAGATCGTGAAGAAAGACTTCCAGCAAGAAGGGGTTTCAGCATCAAAGATTCAGAGAAAGAGATCCAGGTTCAGATATTGATAATGCTCTGCTACAGAAAGGAATCAAGGGCTAGATATCTGAACGGAAGGAGTCATTTAATTCCGCTGCACCCAATGTAAGGTTTCTTAAACTTTATACGTGTTTATTTCATCGTTTTAGAAAGTTCATATTTAGGGTGTTAATAAACATACTTGTGAGTAGATCTAAGATCCTGGTAAAATAATTTCCAACAAACAACTTATGAACACTTAATCTTGCTAAGGAGGGCTTGAAATCCAAGAGGAAAATCCTCTTTTCTTGCTGCTCAAAGGGGGCCGAATAGAGAGAGGAAAAGAGAGAGAGTTTTCCAACCTATTTCTAATTTTTCTAAGTTTGAAAAGAAAATGAAGTTTAATGCTTCTTAACCCACTTTATTTCAGCCAAAACTTAATAAAATAAAACACATAATTCAACTAAATAAAGTCCACTAAAGGACAAAATATCATTGGGGCAAAAAGACCATTTTTCCCCTCCACACTAAAATAATAAAATAACACAAAAGGGGTATTTTTGGGAAATTCTAAATTCCCGGCCATTTCCGCCATTCCCAATGTCTAATAAACTGTCCCAAACTACTAACATACTAAGTTGTGATTTTACTGAGCCAAACACCGAGTTCCATGTTACCGGGCACCGAAAATGCAAACTTATGAAAACTACTAAATGACATAAAATGCATTTCAGAATTCAGTAATAACAGTATAAATAATTATTTAAATAGCTATAAATAATTTCATAATTAAACATGATTAACTGCTAATTTCCAAATTAAACTAAGCGGTCTTTACATCAGGGATCGGGAGAGATTTAATGCCCCGTTCAGGTTTTTTGATGCTTGGTCCAGGGATCCTTCTTGTCGAAAGGTGATTGAGGAGGCTTGGTATCAGGTGGTCCATGGGTATCATAGCTTCATCTTGTCAAAAAAACTAGCCATCACGGCGGGGGCGCTTAAGAAATGGAATGTTGAGTATTTTGGGTTTTGCAAAACTAAAATAAGCATGCTGGAGAAGCTCTTGAGCGAGATTCAAAAGAAGCCTCCCTCACAAGAGAACGTTGAAATGGAGGGGTCCATTATGATGGAATTGGAAGAGATGGAAGCGAGGCAAAGCTCCATTTGGAGGCAACAATCCCGTGAGCTGTGGTTAAAAGAGAGGGATAGGAATTCAAGGTTTTTTCATGCTTCAATGGTAATTCGTAGAAAGAGGAACTTCATTTGGGTAGTTAGGAATGATAATGGAATGTGGTTGGAAAATAGAAATGACATGGAGACGTATTTTCGTGACAATTTTGGGAAGATTCTCATGTCCTCTAATCCGCGCATCCCTGATGATTTGTGGAATCTGATCCCCAAGTCGATTACTGATGAAGAAAATTGTATGTTGAAGGTCGCTCCCTCGATGGAAGAGATCAAAAAAGTGGTGTGGGAGCTCCCTCCTTTAAAGGCCCCGGGGCCGGATGGCTTTCCGGGTAAATTTTACAAACAATACTGGGATGTTGTGGGGGTGGAAGTCTGTAACTTTGTCCAAGAATTTTTCCGAACAGGCAAGTTCATTTCAGATATCAACCGCACCTTCTTGGTGCTTATTTCGAAAAATAACGCGGCTGCTACTTTCGATGATTATAGGCCTATAAGCCTTTGCAATACCACTTATAAGGTCATTTCAAAACTCCTAGCCAATCGGCTGCGAAGAGTCCTTGATAAGGTGATCTCGCCAAACCAATCGGCTTTTATCAAGGGAAGATGGATTACGGAGAATGCGATTATTGCTCAAGAAGTGATGCATGATTTCAAAAGAAAAAAAGGTCGGGAGGCGTTTGTGGGAATTAAGTGTGACATGTCTAAGGCCTATGATCGATTGGAGTGGGGATTTATTGAGGCGGTTCTCCTTGCTAATGGGTTTGATTCTCATTTTATTACCCTCATTATGCATTGTATTACCACTGTCAGATTTCAAATTTTGCTTAATGGGGGTCTTACCAAGTCGTTCTCTCCTGGTAGGGGGGTTCGACAAGGGGATCCTTTGTCGCCTTAAATTTTTATTTTATGTGCGGAGGTTCTTTCAAGGCTTATTCTTAAAAGGGAGGAAGAAGGGACCTTGGTGGGGACTGGTATTTCTCGAGAGGGGCCAAAAATCACACATCTCATGTATGCGGATGACACTTTATTATTTACAAAGGTGGATCCTCAGTCGGTGGCGGTGCTTATGGAATGTTTGGATAGGTATAGCTATTGGTCTGGACAAGCGATCAATACCCATAAATCCAAAGTTACCTTTTCGGCCAATTGCAATCAACAGAGGAGAGAGGAGATTTCGAACTTATTGGGTTTTGAAGCTATGGGGGAGGAGGAGAAATTCTTGGGAAATCCTATGTTTGTCAGAGCTAACCGCAACAATTCTTTCAAATTTGTTGTTGACAAAGTGTCTTCCCGTTTTGAGGGATGGAAGGCCAAACTCCTTTCCCAATCAGCTCGTACTGTTCTCATCAATAGTGTCATTCAAGGTATGCCTCAATATACCATGTCTGTGTTCAAATTGCCTACTGCAACTCTTTCTAAACTTGATAAAATGGCTCGCCAATTTTGGTGGAAAGGGGAAACGGATGGGGGCAGATTCTTGGCTCTTGTGGCGTGGGATAATATTTGTAAGACGAAGGCTTGTGGTGGTCTCGGATTGAGAGAGGCCAATGACATTAATGTTTGCTTCCTGGCGAAATTGGCTTGGTGTTTGGCGAGCAATAGTGACAGTCTTTGGTCTCAGTTCCTCAAGGGCAAGTATTATCCTAGTTCCACTTTTTTGGAATCGGAGTTACGAAGCAATGCCTCGATGGTGGCAAGAGGGATTTGGGCGGTTAAACCTATGATTGCAGACAACTCGGCTTGGCGAGTTTGTCCTCAATCTGATAAAAATATTTGGAAAGGAAATTGGATCCTTTTTTATTCTATTGGCATATCGGTGGGTGAAGTTAATTCGAGGGTGCAGGAGCGGATCACTTTGAAGAATTTGATCAGAGAGGAGACTCTTAAGTGGGATTTTAACATGATTAGGAATGTTTTCGTATCGACGGCTGTGGATAAATTTCGAATGGTTAATCCGGTTGATATGGCGCTTGAGGACTGTCTTATATGGACCCCTGAAACGAATGGGATTTTCTCTATAAAATCTGCCTACTGGAAGCTCAATGCAAGTCATTTTGTATTGTCTGATTTTTTTAAGGATCTTTGGAAAAGCTCTATCCATCCTCGGCATAAGCTGTTTTTGTGGAAGACGGCAAAAGGGGCTCTACCAACTGGTGACAGGTTGGCGGTTATTTTCAATAACGATTATGGCTGATGCTCTTTGTGCTTGGCGGATGGGGGAAACACCTTGGCTCATGTGTTTGGCGGCTGTGATTTGGTTAGAAGATTGTGGTTTCTATCACAATGGAATATCAGGATTGAATCTTTCAATTTCAGATCTGGCTTGGAGCTGGTGCAATGGATTATTCGGGCACCTTTCTTAGGCCTCTCCCAGTCTGATGAAAAACTGATGGAATTTCAAATATATGCGGCTTGTTTGGTTCATAATGTTTGGGGCTTCAGAAATCATGCATTTCATCACCAAAGTGTTCTTCCATTGGTTGAAATGAAAAAGTGTATTGACAATGATTTTGCTTCTCACTGGAAGGAGGTCTTGTCTCATGTTGTTGATCGCTCCCTGGATGAGAGCAGTCGCACTACTAGCGGGGCAGTGGTTGAGGATTGTGAAGGCTTGTTGGTGTTTGTGGATGCAACTGTTAAGAATGGGGAAGCAGCTATTGGGGTGGTGGTTAAAAATGAGGCTAGACAGTTGCAAGCTTTGTATGCTTGTAAAGTGTCGGCAGTGTCTGCTCTTCATGGAGAGCTTTCTGCTATCTTGAAGGGCCTGGAGGTTGTGGAGAAGTTGAATGTGAGGAAGGGAACTCTCTTCTCGGACTGCCAGAGTCTCACCAAAGCTGTGGAGGTTAGAAGGTCCCCAAACTGGTCTATTTCCTCTTCTTTCGCTAAGCTGCTGATGGCCATTGATGGTGCGGGTGTGGAGATCCGTTGGGTTTCTAGAAGTAATAACGGCGGAGCGCATGCTCTTGCGAGATGGGGACTCAACCATGTTTGCAACGGTTTTCTTAATGTTTGGGATGTGTGTTGGGTTTTATGCCCTAAATAAAACTCATTACAATCTGGTAAGTTATCAATTTAGAAGTGAAGTATGTTTACATGTATGTTACATGTTTATGTTTTAATACATATACTTGATATATGCACAAAATCAGTTAAATCCAGAACATATAGTTATTCACAATTACAGTATCGTCAATACAGTGGAATGTGATTGTGATTATATGATTCAAAAGATTTGGTCCCTGTTCATCAGTGTTTTGGATTTACACTGATGTGATAATCAGCGATGAAGTATACTTACACTTGGAGTAAGTGTTATGTTCTTTCCAGAACATTGGCAAAGTATACTGGTTTCGAATGCATGGAGTATGCATTGGACTGGACCGATATTGAACTTGGTTAAAGATATTGTAAACTTACCGTTGTATCTTTCCAAGTCAATGTCAGAAGTTGATCTTAGATTAAGAGAATCTAAATCCTGATATGCTTAGGCTCAATCTCAGGAGTGCTATTCTTGTTCTTTGATTTATTAGTTAAAGCCTGCTTTGAGTCAGGATAATACATATATTTTGGGAACATGATAGCATAACTGAATGGGAGTGCTAAACATAAATATGGAAATCTATAGCTTCTACTGGTATATAGAAGTAAAGTGATGATTCCTTTTGAGCTTAGTTAAATAGAAGTAAATGGATGAGCTCTTGTTTCAGTGACTATATATTAGATCACTAAAACATCATTTACAGGTAACTAAGTGTTCAAATGGGCAAAATACATTGAGGGGTGTAAACGGTAAATTGGTCCCGTCTCGATGTAAATCATCTATATAGAGGATCTCTAAATCACATTAAGATTATAACAATGGTTAAATGAGATAGCATATTGATATCGTGAAACATATGATATGCTCTATATAAGTCTGAGAGTGCAATTCCAAGTTCTAAGAGTGGATTCAACGAGGAATTAATAAGTTAGGGATTTACTTGGTAAATCGGTTCAACTTATTGGAAGCTCAGAATATAGATCCATGGTCCCCATTCTAGTTGAGACTATACTGTTTGTAAGACTCTATAATTGATTTATGATTAATCAATTATAATTCTAAAAGTTAGACTATGTCTAATTTGTGAATTCTCACAGTTTAGGGATGAAATTGTAAATAAGAGGGTTTCTAGGTTTAATTATTAATTATGAGACTTTGCATGTCTGAATTAATAATTAATTTTAAATGGCAATATTATTTAATAATCTATTTTAGTTATTAAATAATTAGTTTTGGCATTTAAATGATTAGAATTGGAAAAAGGGCATTTTTGGAGAAATAGAAATAAAATTGAGAAAACTGCAAAATCAATGTGAGGCCCATTCACACCATGGCCGGCCACATCATTGCATTTTTCCAATTATTATTTTCAATTTAATTTGTCATTTAATTGCTAATCAAAGCCTAGCCTGAATAGGAAAGTGGTGAATCACACTAAATAAGGCAATTATTCAATTACACAGTAAAAGAGGAAACTGTTTATTTGGAAAGTTGTGATCTTCCCTTTTCCTATTTATAGCCGCCCCTCTCCTCTCTTGGTGTGATGTGCTAGCTTGAGAAAACTTTGCTTTGCAAAGTGTGTCACACGAAATCAAGGGAGAAAAACAAGAGAGAAATTTCGAAATCCCTAGTGAGAGAGAAATGCCCACACACATCATTCAGTATCTCATTATAGTTTGGAAGACTGTGAAGGATCACATCCAACTGAAGAACTTTCGGGCTCAGATCTTGATTATACTCTGCTACAGACAGGAATCAAGGGTTAGAGATCTGAGTGGAAGGAGACATTAATTTCGCTGCAATCACTGTAAGTTATTCTTAACTTTTATGTGTTTAGTTCATCATTTTAGAAGTTCAATATTAGGTTGTTAAATCAACATACTTGCAAATAGATCTAAGATCCTGGATAAATATAATACCAACAACTGGCACCAGAGCCATGGTAATTGATTTGCTTGCAAGAAATTTGGACTTAAAACGATTTGCTTGTGATTTGGATGGTTTCATGATGTGTCATATTGATGTTTGATTGATGTTTGTGAATTCTGGGAAAAATAATTGATTGTCTGTATCTGGAATTATTTTTATTGGATAGTTTGGAAAATTCTAAGCAATTTACTTTTTTCCAGAACTCGATTTCGATTTAATTTGAATTAGTTATGAATTTTTGAAAATTGGGAAAAACCAAGGTGGTGAGCACCTTCCCTGCGCGCGCGGAAATCATGCGCAGGGGTGCTTGCACCCAGTTTTCTGGGCTGTGTCTCCCCTCCCACGCGCGCGGACAGCATGCTTTGCATGCTGTCCGTACCACCTGCTATTTTCTTCGTTTTCTTCGATTTTTCATGCTATTTCATGGAATTAAATTCTGATTTTTTGTGTAGTTTTGTATGTTGATTTTTGTTTTTCAAATTTCAAATCTAATTATCAGAAATAAATTAATTTTAATTTTAAAATTAATTTTAGATATTAGTGCAATTTGATTTTGAAAATGGGAAAAATCAAGTTTTGCTTATTTTTTTTTTATTTCCTTTAAAATTTGATTATTTTATTTTTTTTTAAGGTCAGATATTTATTTTTTTTTGGGTAACTTGACCTTAATTAAAATAAGATCAAAATAATCATGATAATTTTAAAAGAGGAAATAAGGTATTTTTGTTAAATTTTAAATTTTGTTATTTTTCAATTAAATTAAATTGTAAAATAAGAAAAGGGTATGTATTTACCATTTTCTATTTTATTATTTGATTTATTAAATAACATGAAATTTAAAAGGAAAGTTAGCAATTTATTTTTGAAATGACATTTAGGTTACCCAAAACCTAATTTTTCAAAATGGTAGGTTTAATTTTAATTTTATTTTTCGAAATACAGATTTAAAATTAAATAAATCCTACATCCAACTATCCAGATCTAACCTTGTTGCAGGAGTATGTGTTTTAGATTGTTTGTAAGTTTTTCTAAAACCTATTATTACTTGATCTAAATTGCCAGGGTTAACTTGTTGACAGATCAAATGATCTGATTTTAACCCATGGTTCAATTGATGATAGATCAAGTAGATAATTTGTAACAGGTAAATTTTACAAACTTCTTTCATCTGTGTATGACCTAGTAACATGATAGGATCCATCCAAATCTGTGTGTCTGTGTGAGCCTATATGTTTAATTTCTATTATAGATACATATAGGTTGTTGTTGCTAAATAAAATGTCATAACCTGATAGATTTTATTTAGGCTCATTTAGTAAATGGGCCTATTCAATTAATAACAGTTGTTCATTTTAAGGTTAAATTCCTCTCTTTTGGGCCTTGTGTGAGAGTTGGGAGCCTTAGAAGTGGGTGCGACATACTGGACCCAGCACCCCCTCACATGAACAACCCCAATTGTGAAGGCCCATTTGCCTGATTTGGATAACTGTGCTAGGTTAATTATATTAGTTTGACCTAATAAAATTGAATAGCAACATAATTAATTTCTTCGAAATTAATTTAAGAAAAACATAGTTTAATGAATTTCATTTCTAGATAAACTATTTGTATTTTTCTTGTATTTAATTAAATAAAAGAATTTTAACTAACTAGATTCTTTCTGAAACTTACTTTTATTATTTCATTAAATATTCTTATTTAAGTTATGAATTAGTAATTACTAATTTTTCATAATAACTTAAATTTGAATATATTTTGATAATAATACTAAGCTGAGGAATTCTAGGAATTAGTTATTGAAGATTCTTAGAAGATATTATTTTAAGTTGGTTTTAAACTTAAAAAGGGAATATCTTTAAATTAGGTAGTTACCACCTAATTTTGATATTTAATTAAATGATGTTTGGAAAATTTTAAGTTTGTAAATTATAGATTCTTTCTATAATAACTTAAATCAGATATTTTCCAGATCTTGAAAAGATACTTAGTAGAATTGAGATATTTTCTAGATAGTTATTTCCATACTAATTATTATTTCTAATCTAGGAAAATATCATTGATTGTGAAATTAATTGGTTAATAATTAATTTTGGTACAATTCAATTAAGGATATTTTTCCTTGTATTAAATTGGAAATTAATGATTAAGCCTTCTCTATACTTAATTATTTATTTCCTGAATTTAATACATTTAATTAAATTGAAAATTAAATGTCTAAGTTGATTTTCATAATGATACTTAGATATTGTTATTTTCATGATATTTAATTAAATAAGAAAATTATTTTAAGTTGGGTATTTCCATAACAACTTAAATTTGAATAATTTTCAAAATATATTTTATTTATTTTATTAATCATTTTTCAAAATTGCATTTAATTATGCAAGATGATTTTGAATTTATCTTGAAAGATAGATTGAAGTTGTAAATTAATTACTTTTAATTAATTTTGAATCAACTTAAATCAATAATCTTTTTAATTAATGATTAATTTAAAATAAAGGAACTGAAATATATTATTAGAAATTGGATTAATTAGTCAAGAAAATCTAGATGGATAATATTTTTGCTTGAAGTATTTTTTCTAAGTAAAGTTTGATTTATTTTAATGTATTTCGAAAATTGTATATTTTTGGAAATACAATATATATATTTATAGAAAATTTTAATTTGAGTTGCAAATTAATTTAAATTAATACAACTTAAATTAAGTAATTTTCTTAATATTTGTTGGAAAATTAACACTAAGATGGAAATAATTCATTTTATTTTCATAACCATCTAAGTTTAATTTTACAAATATTAAATTAAATTTTATTTAGATTCTATTCTAAATTTAAAATTTAATAAATATATATATATAGATTTAAAATAAATAAATAATAGAAGAAAATGCAATTTAAATAATGAGCTTTATTATTTTGAGATATTCGATCTCCATTGTTGGTTTTACATAGCTATTGTTTTAGTGAGTAATCCTCCCTAATGGAGGAACGTTCATTAGCAAGTTAGCGCCGTTTAATCTCGAAAGATAAGTATGTTTGTAAGTGTTTTATATTGGTATTAATCACCCTTATGGTGGGTACTGTATAAGACTTACAAACATATGAAACAATGGTAGAAGCTCATGAAATAAGAATGACCTTGACTCTCGCCTAAACGGGACAACGTCGGATTTTTTTTTTCAATCGAATAAAAGGTTGTTAGAATGTTTGCGATTTTAGATGAGCTGACAACTCTATTCGATGAATGATAGCTTTGACTCTCGCCTAAACGGGACACTGATATCAGTTTGTTGAAAACCTTGGAAATTATTTAGGATTGAATTTTTTTTTGTATTTTCTCTAGTCATTCCTACTTGCTGTATGCTGATAATTTCTAAATGAGATTTTGTGATAAACCATAACTGATATCTATGTATTATCCTGTAGTATCCTGAATTGAAATGTCAAATCCCATGTTGTCACTCTTAACTGAAAATAAGCTAAATGGGTCTAACTTCCCAAAGTGGAGAGAGAACATTCATATTGCTCTCATAGGTGAAAGTGCCTCGTTTGTGTTGACTGAGCCGTCCCCTGAGCAGCCAAGTGACAATGCAACCAAAGCTGTAAAAGAGAAGTTCGAGCGTTGGCATAATGCTAACAATAAAGCTCGTTACTTCATGCTTTCCAGCATGGTTGACACCTTGAAAACAAGGTTTGCAAACACTGTCACGGCTGCAGAAATCATGACGCAGTTAACTGAGCTATTCGGTATGGCATCTATCCAGTCTCGTTTTGACGCGACTAAGAAATTCATCAACGCACGGATGGAACCCCATCAAAATGTGCGTGATCACCTTCTCCAGATGGCTATTTATTTCCAGGAAGCCCAGAATCATGGTGCTGAAATGGATCAGACTACTCAAGTGAGTCTCATCTTGAATAGCCTGACTCCAGATTTTCTGCCCTACACATCAAATTATGTCATGAATAAGAAGGAACAAGACTTTCATACTTTAGTCAATGACCTTCAGACATATGAAAATTTGATTGGAGGTCCCAAGAAAAGAGGGAATAAACCTCAGAATTCTGGAAATGGTAATAAGACAAGTAATCCTGAGGCACTTGTTGCTTCTACTTCCAAATCCAATCATAAGAAGAAGTGAAAAATGCCAAGAAGCGAGCTCAAGCTGCGAATGCAGCTAGGAACAAAAATGCTGGAGCTTCTGGCAATACACAAAAAGGAAAATGTTTCTACTGCAATGAGAAAGGCCATTGGAAATCCCAATGTCCTAAGTATCTCGCAAAGAAACAAGGTATTTTCTTATAAACTGATGTGTTTTTAGTGAATTATTATCCTTTTGGATTAATAATTCTGGACTACTAACCTTGTTTATTATTCTTCTTATAGCTAAAGCTTCTTAAACTCGGATGCTGTCTTAGCTAGTTGGATTAGAAAGCTGGATGATGGATGGAGATTGTCTACAATAAAGAAGAAGCTCTTTCATTTGAATTAATTGTTTAGTTTTTCAAACAATTTGGATTTCAAGTTTGGGATCTTAATTCCCTGTTTGGTTCTCATAAATATTGCAAACAATTTTTTTTTGGTTTATAATAAAATATCTTTTTCAATTATATTGCAATTCATGAGTTGAGCTTCAGTTCTTTATTTTATCTATTACCAATTATTATATTTATTTTGTTTGAATGTGTATGTGTTTTTATTATTGATGCAAATTCAAAAAGTATTTAAACTCTTTACAGAGTTATTACTACATAAACACTAGAAGTTATTTCTATGTTTATGAATAATTGTTAGTTCCAAAAACAATTATTTAAGAATTTGTTTAATAAAAAGATCTTTTGATCTGATAGGGGTGGAGAAAAGTTAAGAATAATATGCAGTTCAAACGATTTTTTATATCTAATGAACTCTGGATTATATTCAACTCCACAGACTCTCTATCACACTTAGAGATTTACAACCTTTAGGGGTGGACCATAATCTCTATAAACTTAGGGGTGGACTTTATTCTATAGTACCCTTTGTGATACATATTTTTTAAACATGGAAATAATATAATAAATTAGCTATTATCAGAATAAATCCTTGATCTTGATTATATGTTCCAGTTTAGATTTACTGTTGTAATAGTTATTGATACCATTAAAGTTCTTTGATAATGTTTCACATTACCTTGGTTGAGTGGGAGAATATTAAAATTCTTTCCCCATCTTCGTTTGGTTGATAATTGTGATAGGAACTTAAGAACACCTCTGATAAAAACAAGTCTAACCATTCACATGGATAGAAACAACTTATCAGAATTATGAGAGTAAGATAGAAGAATTCTTGCATAGTCTATTCGAAAGACTGATTCAAGATGTCTATTCCTCATAACATTTTATGGTATCTTAATTTGATTGTTTAAATCTCTAGCAAGTATTTTACACTTCAAATACTAGACTGCTATGTTGTTGACCTAATCTTAAAGAAACTTACAGTTTCGGCTTAAGATAATAAGTCACAATGAGATGTTCCCAGAAACAATAGTAAAAGGTTAAAAGTTTCTAACCGACATACCGTTTATTGAGTGGGAGCCATCTGAGATGTAATCAAATGGGGAACATTAGGGGACAATCAAGAAAGATTTACAAAAGTGACGTATATGTTATTAAGGAACTATGCATTAGTGATCCTGATATGCACACCGACTCATTGTGAGATGGTGGTTACTCTGGGGGTGGAGGAATCATTATAGAAGAGTGTTAAAACCCATCTATAATAATTCAAGCTTCATCGGAGAAGATATAACTTTGTAAATTCAAAATTACCAGAAAGTTATTTTACTGAAGAAAATTCTACACTGCATTATCTCAATTCCAAATTTTAAAATTTGAGAGATATGTCTTCTGGTTGTTCAGATGTACTTAATGGGCAGTAAGGATTTCAGTATCCCTTGATGAGTAAAGCATAAGTTAGGGAGGTTTCACGTATCTCATGAACCTGGTTCCAGATATATGGGTGGATTCAAATATACTACACTTGATCAGAGGATCAAGACAAAAGATTGATTGTAATGCACAACTTGTTTTATGTTAGTGCAAGTGGGAGTTTGTTGGGTTTTATGCCCTAAATAAAACTCATTACAATCTGGTTAGTTATCAATTTAGAAGTGAAGTATGTTTACATGTATGTTACATGTTTATGTTTTAATACATATACTTGATATATGCACAAAATCAGTTAAACCCAGAACATATAGTTATTCACAATTACAGTATCGTCAATACAGTGGAATGTGATTGTGATTATATGATTCAAAAGATTTGGTCCCAGTTCATCAGTGTTTTGGATTTACACTGATGTGATAATCAGCGATGAAGTATCCTTACACTTGGAGTAAGTGTTATGTTCTTTCCAGAACATTGGCAAAGTATACTGGTTTCGAATGCATGGAGTATGCATTGGACTGGACCGATATTGAACTTGGTTAAAGATATTGTAAACTTACCGTTGTATCTTTCCAAGTCAATGTCAGAAGTTGATCTTAGATTAAGAGAATCTAAATCCTGATATGCTTAGGCTCAATCTCAGGAGTGCTATTCTTATTCTTTGATTTATTAGTTAAAGCCTGCTTTGAGTCAGGATAATACATATATTTTGGGAACATGATAGCATAACTGAATTGGAGTGCTAAATATAAATATGGAAATCTATAGCTTCTACTGGTGTATAGAAGTAAAGTGATGATTCCTTTTGAGCTTAGTTAAATAGAAGTAAATGGATGAGCTCTTGTTTCAGTGACTATATATTAGATCACTAAAACATCATTTACAGGTAACTAAGTGTTCAAATGGGCAAAATACATTGAGGGGTGTAAACGGTAAATTGGTCTCGTCTCGATGTAAATCATCTATATAGAGGATCTCTAAATCACATTAAGATTATAACAATGGTTAAATGAGATAGCATATTGATATCGTGAAACATATGATATGCTCTATATAAGTCTGAGAGTGCAATTCCAAGTTCTAAGAGTGGATTCAACGAGGAATTAATAAGTTAGGGATTTACTTGGTAAATCGGTTCAACTTATTGGAAGCTCAGAATATAGATCCATGGTCCCCATTCTAGTTGAGACTATACTGTTTGTAAGACTCTATAATTGATTTATGATTAATCAATTATAATTCTAAAAGTTAGACTATGTCTAATTTGTGAATTCTCACAGTTTAGGGATGAAATTGTAAATAAGAGGGTTTCTAGGTTTAATTATTAATTATGAGACTTTGCATGTCTGAATTAATAATTAATTTTAAATGGCAATATTATTTAATAATCTATTTTAGTTATTAAATAATTAGTTTTGGCATTTAAATGATTAGAATTGGAAAAATGGCATTTTTGGAGAAATAGAAATAAAATTGAGGAAACTGCAAAATCAACGTGAGGCCCATTCACACCATGGCCGGCCACATCATTGCATTTTTCCAATTATTATTTTCAATTTAATTTGTCATTTAATTGCTAATCAAAGCCTAGCCTGAATAGGAAAGTGGTGAATCACACTAAATAAGGCAGTTATTCAATTACACAGTAAAAGAGGAAACTGTTTATTTGGAAAGTTGTGATCTTCCCTTTTCCTATTTATAGCCGCCCCTCTCCTCTCTTGGTGTGCATGTGCTAGCTTGAGAAAACTTTGCTTTGCAAAGTGTGTCTCACAAAATCAAGAGAGAAAAACAAGAGAGAAATTTCGAAATCCCTAGTGAGAGAGAAGTGCCCACACACATCATTCAGTATCTCATTATAGTTTGGAAGACTGTGAAGGATCACATCCAACTGAAGAACTTTCAGGCTCAGATCTTGATTATACTCTGCTACAGACAGGAATCAAGGGTTAGAGATCTGAGTGGAAGGAGACATTAATTCCGCTGCAATCACTGTAAGTTATTCTTAACTTTTATGTGTTTAGTTCATCGTTTTAGAAGTTCAATATTAGGTTGTTAAATCAACATACTTGCAAATAGATCTAAGATCCTGGATAAATATAATACCAACAATGTGAACCCCGCTGTGTTCACTAGTATTTTAATGAACTAGTAGTTTAAGGGAGGAGCGTCCCCTTGTGCGCTTCAGTGTTTTTTCTGGTTTAATGAAATTTCCCTTTTAGCAAAAAAAAATTTCTAGATACAACAAATTAACACATGAATAAGGGCAAACCAGGAAATATCAATCATAACAATCCCATTGAACGCTATAACAAAAATAATTAAACTAAGACTTTAATATTGCCCCTTCTGTTTTTTTTTCTCATCTTTTGATTCCTTTAATAGTTCGTTTGGTATGTCGTATTGTATTGTGTTGGATTGTACTATATTGTATAAGTATTATTTGGTATTGACTTGTATTAATAAATTGTGTAAAGATAATATATTTTCAATACACTCGACCCAACACAAGGGGTGTGCATAAATTGATCTAATTTAATGAGAACCGACCGATCCAATTACAACCGACCGCCAAATATTGGATATCCAATTATGATCAGATTGAATTGGATGTATTTTTATATATATAATTGGATCGGATCGGATGGTGGATGGGGCGTCTAAAAATCTAATACATCCAACATCCAATCGAACTAATTTGTATTTACATTTAGTTTGGATGAGTAATTAGATTTTATATTGTTATACATGTATATATAAAAATTCACATTAAAATTTTACTCTTTTTTTCTTGATTGGATGGATCCAGTCTGATCCAATACATACTGAATCTAAAATATTAGATGGATCTGATCCAATATTGTGTACGTCGTATTATATTGTGTTGGATTGTATTATATTGTATTAGTATTATTTAATACAATACTATGTTTGGTATTGACTTGTATTAATAGATTGTATAAAGTTATTATATATTTTTAATACACTCGACCCCAACACAAACTACGGGTCCCGAGTCCCAGGTTTGGGTCGCGGGTCTCGGGTCTAGGGTCTGGGTCTAAGTTTGGATCTAAGTTCGGATCTGGGTTCGGGTCTAGGTCCCAGGTTCGAGTTTGGGTCCAGGTCCGAGTCTTGGGTCCAAGTCCCAAGTCCGGGTCCGGGTTTGAGTTCAGGTTCAGGTCCGGGTCTGAGTCCAGATCAGAGATTAGTTTTGACCTCGAATCCTTTGTAAATATTACAATACAAGCTAATACGGATCATTTGTTATGTATTAAATAATACAACATACATTATATTAAAAATTTTGATCATAATAATTAGAGCATTGCTATTGGGCACCAGTGGTGCCTAGCACCCTTAAGATGTGTCGCCTTGCGATTGGCTAGCGATACTTCCTAAAAGCTATTATATTAAACTATATGGGACTTGATACTTAATTAGACCAATAGCGATATTGACACGTAGGAGGGTGCTTGGCACCACTGGTGCCTTTTAGCATTTCTCTAATAATTAATACCATACATTGTTTTATCCAAACATAGTGTTATTTATTATTTAATACAATACAATCCTTATGGCGTACCAATTGAGCCCTTAGAGAATTTTAATTTCCAACATATTATGTTATGTGTACGATAATTACCTCCCCCTTCAACAACTTAACCTATTGTTTTTAATCAAGAACTGTTTACCAATATCCTTAGAAACTAATCAAATATAAAAGCTAAAAAATAAATAAATAATAAAGAAAAAATACTAGAATTTTTACGTAATTGAAACGTTAACAAGTACTAGTCCACGATTCAATATTATTACAATAAGACTGGAAAAGCCTTATAATTTACACAAATATTTGAATCCTAAATTTTGCCTAAGCAAACACTTGCATGAACAAATGTTTGAATCCTAAATCTTATTCATTAGACTTTGCCTACTGGTGGTAAATACAAATAATATATTGACTTGGGCTCATCTAGTGGAGCTCGACCCATGAGGCTCTGACTCTATGCTGATGTGGATGTCACACCATGGTGATAGATATCAAAATCGTATCCTACTTTCGTGGATAATAAAAATACATTAAATGCTTGATCGTCAATTATTATCTTTTCATATTAAGAATATATGATCCTCGGACACGATCCTAGGAGTTAAAACTTGATATAGCAGGATATGATAATTAATGAATATGATACAGAGCTGGATGTCCTTAGCAGGATCTTCTTCGGTGATGCAAACTTTTTCCACCTCCTCCATTGGTTCGACTATTCTTTCTACCCTTACATAGGGGTCTAATTCATCTTCTTCCCAAATTACTCCTAGTGCTGGTTGGACGGGTGTTCTGCGATCTTCTTGGTTCTCTTCTTAGACCATGAATACAATCTTAGTCAAGACATTATAACACTTCCTACCCCTACAGAGGGGTATAATTCATCTTCTTCCTAAATTACTTCTAGTGTTGGTTGGACGGGTGTTCTGAGATCTTCTTGGTTCTCTTCTTAGACCATGAATACAGTCTTAACCAAGACATTATAATACTTTCTTACACTTTTTTGGTCACCTTTTATTACTCTGATGCTTCCATTATCACTTGGGAACTTCATGCAAAAGTGTTGAATGGAAGTTACAGCTCTGAAGTCAACGAAGTCTAGTCGTCCTACGATAACATTGTGGGCGGTGGGATAATCCACTACTACAAATGCGTAGTATTTGAAGGTGGATGTTGTGCTTCTACTAGATACACCTCCACTTAATTTTTCTGGATGTTGAATCTTCCCCATTGGCAGTAAAGAGTTTCCATTGAAACCTTGAAGTTGAATTGGACAAGGCATCAGATTGGTTTCCACTAACCCAATTGCATGGAAGGAAGTTTTGAGCAGAATATTAATTGAATTTCCATTGTCCACCCAAATTCTAAATGCGCATTTGTTTGTAATTTGCGCTTAAATCACCATCAAATCATTGTGAGGGAAATGCATGTGATGGACATCTTCTTCTATGAAAGTGATTAGGATATTCATCATTCAAGGATGTTGAGTAGGTGTTTGTACAAGAGTAGATGTTTCTTCTTGATCTAGCTCATTAAGATATATTTTTTTTAACCATTTTTGGTACTTTTGGCAATATGTGGGCCTTTGGATATGGTTGCCATGTGGCCTTCTACAGTGGGCGAAGTGACTCTGGGTGGATACATATTTTCTAGTTTGGGAGTAATGACGGGTCTAGGCACCTGGGCATTAGGTGCCCCCTGAGGGGCTTGTATGCTTGGAATTTGTATTCCCAAAGCTTGAGGATAAACTATGACACGAGGAGGATTTACGATCCCTTGCTGTTCAAAAATGAAAATCTATCTGTGTGCTACTCCTTTTCCAAGCTATATGATGGTTATCCGCACCCAATTGGCTAAATGACCATTTTTAACCAACTCTTCGATTTCATCTTTCAGGTAACCACACTCATTTGTGGCGTGCCCAACATCACCGTGGTATTCACATTTTTTTATTTTGATCCCTTTTGTATTTTCCACATTTGTACATAGGTAGAGGTTTCTTGTAATTGACCATATTGTAAGTTGCTTTATAAATATTTTCCCAAGTATCAACTAGACTAGTATACTAGAAATATCTTGGTTCATGACTCCTCCCCCTCTTTGGAGCTTCACTCCAACTAGGAGCCTTTGCACTTCTATAACTTTTGTTTATTGGTTCGATTGTCCGGGGGCATGATTGTATCTAGTTTGTGCCTCCCCAAAACAACAGAAACTTGTCTACACAGCTACTTGTCCGAAGATAGCAAGTCCGTAAATTGTAGGAGTTGTGAGCATGTCTCCCAGAGGAACGATAGCTGGAGCTGATATATGAGGAGTTTAGATTGTATAGCTGACATTTGTTGATGGTGCTAGAAGTACTCCATAAGTATGAACATAAGCTTCTTCTAGATATATGAAACCCTGGGTCATGGATAGGAAATCAGACAAAGTGTTAGACCTCTTTCTTTGTAACTCTCCCCACAAAAAGGATCCAGCAGATATTCCTGAGGTTAAGGCCACCAACTTCATATCATCATTGACTTTAGTCTTGGCAGCTGCATCTATCATTCTCTGAATGTACTTTTTGAGATTTTTCTTGTTTGTTGCTTGATGTCGATCAATGGGCTAACCTCCATGTCATAATCATTTGCAGCTATGAACTGTTCTTAAAAATTATTTGCAGATCCTTTCAATTACGAACGAATCTAGGAGATAATCTCTTCCACCAATCTTCAAACAGATTGTCAAAGTTAAAGGAAAACAGTTTGCATCATCACTCACCTTTACTAGCATCAGTCAGATGTATTTGGATAGGTGAGCCCTAGGGTCTATCTTGCCTTTGTACAACTCCTTTGAGGCATTCTAAAGTGTTCTAATAAGGGTGCCTCTATTATTCTTCTTACACATGGTTTTAGAGCATATTCTTCTGAATCAGATACGGTCCTATTTTTCTTTTGGGTTAGATGTTCTACGAACGTAGTTAACTTAGCAATTTGATTTTCTACACGTTTAGTTGTAGCATCTTGGGATTCATGTCCTTGAACTCGATCATTGTTGTGGCATTTGAGGTCGATTCTACGGGGCCTTACTATTGGGTTTTATGCCCTAAATAAAACTCTATTTCAATGTAATCCAGATTATTCAATATCAATAAAGTAACAGAAGTATTTTTCATTCATTTGTGTATGTTTTGGTTCACCTTATCAATTGTTTGTCCTTTTGATTTATAAATTCATTCAAACCCTTTTCACATACTTGATCATATTTATTGTGGTGTCAACACAGTGGAAAGTAAACATGACTATGTGAATAAAGATTCCTAAATTTATCAGAACACTAGGTTTTACTGATATGACAATCTACAACAGAGTTTACTTGCATTTGGAGAAATGCTATGTTCTTTCCAGAACATTGGTTAAAGTAAAGCTTGGGTTGGATGCATGGAGTATGCATTGGAATGGACCGATATTGAACTTTGAAATAGATTTATTAAACTTACCGTAATATCTATTCAATTCAATATCACTTAGTTGATCCTAGATCAAATGATCTAAATCCTGATATGATTAGGTTCAATCTCAAGAGTATTATTCGTGTTCTTTGATTTGTTAGTTAAGCCTACTTTTGGGTCAGGGTGATACGTACATTTTGGGAACACGGTAGTGCAATTGAGTGGGAGCGCTAACATAAATATGGAATCTATAGCTTCTATCTGGCGAATAGAAAGCAAAGGATGATTTCCTTCGAGCTTAACCAAACGAAAATAAATGGTGGAGTACTCATTTCACTTAGCTGAAATATCATTTATACAGGGTTAAGTGTTTTAAGGATAAAATACATTGTAAGGTGTTACGGTAATTAAATCCCTTTACAGTGTAAATCATCCATATAGAGGATCATTGATCAAATTAGGATTATAACAATGGATAACTAATGACGTGTCTATATGGTGGAACATATAGAGCGTTCTGTATAACTGAGAGTGCAATTCTAAGTTCTATGCGTGGATTCAACGAAGAATTAATAAGTCAGTGAATTTAAGTTGTAAATTCTTGATCTGCTTATTGGAAGCTCGGATATATAGACCCATGGTCCCCTCACTAGTTGAGACAATATTACTTGTAAGACTCATTTAATTGATTTTAATTAATCAATTATAATTCTCAAGTTAGACTATGTCTATTTGAGAATTTATTACTTATTAAGGGAAAAACAGTAAATAGAGAATTTGAAGGGTATATTTATTAATTGGGAAACTTTGATTAGTTTTATTACTAATAAATAAATGACAATATATTATTTGATAATTAATTATAATTATTAAATAATTAGATTTGACATTTATATGGTTGAATAAGAGAATTGGCAGTTTTTGACAAAATGGGAAACTAGGAATGATGGAAAAGAAAAGTTGGAAAAGTGGAAGGCTTGTTTCCACATTGCCTAGGCCGACCACCTTTGCTTCCCTTTTCCCATTTATTTTTCATTTTTTAATGCCAAGTAATTCAACCATAACCCTATGTGGTCTTCTATAAATAGAAGGTAAAGGCTTCAGGTTTTACACACTTTGACATTATTTTCTTTCACTCAAAAATCATCTTGAAGTCGCCACTCTCTCTCTCTCTCTCTCTCTCTCTCTCTCTCTCTACCTTCTCTGTTTTTCGAAATCCTCTAAGTGATAGAGTAGTGCCCACACACATCAAGTAATACCTCAATCATAGTGAGGAATTCTGTGTAGAATTCAGAGTCAACAAAGAAGGACATTCAGGCTCAAATCTTGATTATACTCTGCGTCAGAAAGCAATCAAGGGTTAGAGATCTGAGTGGGAGGAGACATATATTCCGCTTCACTCAATGTAAGATTTCTCTTACTTTTATGTGTTTAATTTTCTATCGTTTTAGAAGTTCATATTTAGGTTGTTAAATCAACATACTTGTGAGTAGATCTAAGTTCCTGGTAAAATAATTCCAACACTTACCTTCTTGCTTTTACCTTTTTCTTTCTTCGCATTTAAACATTCCCAAAGGTCATTTGTTGAAAGACTTCCGTCAAAAAGTGGATGAATCTCATCTACCTCATCATCGTTCCATTCACCAAAATTACTAAGATGGTTTTTGCTTCCCTGAATGGTAGGCCTTTGCACCTGAGCACTAGGCCTATCATTTTGCACAACTCTGCCTCTCAAATAAATAAGATTGCCTTGCCCTGGAGCATTGGCTACCTTCTTTTCTTGCAGAGGTTGGCCAACAACATTCGTAGTTTTTAATAGAGTAGTTAAAGCAGTATTTCTCAGAGGTTCCCCTATGACACTTTTTCTTTGTCCCTGTTGGGATCAGAAGTTTCACGATCTTTAAGGTCCATTCTTTTTGTAGTATTATTGTCCTGAGGAGTAGGATCATCATGAATATGTTCATCAGGAGCTACATTCTCTTGCTCAAGTCTGGATTCTAGTATGGCAAGGTTGCTTGTATTTGGTCAGAGAATTCTTTTGTGCCGCCAATTTCAGCTTGGTTTTGGCGAGTTCTTTGGCCACCTCAGCGCTGCGGGATCGGGCTCATAATAATATCCCTCATCTTCTTTTTCTTTCCCATCATCTTCAAGATCTTCATTTTCGGGATCTTCCTCTCGATCCCTATTGATTGGATTTTCATCAACATATTTTTTATTGCGTTGAGTCTTTTTAGTAGGACGGATGATTGCTTCTGGTGGATCTCCATCGACTCTTGTCTTCGCCTGGACTGTAGGATATACATCATCCATAAGAGTGTGACGAGTGTCTCCATTGTGACCGCCAATTTTGTTTCGGGTGAGTACCATGGTTAAAGTATACAACCTTTGACGGTATCACTGCTTTCTCAACTCTCAATAAAAGCTCCAAAATATTTACCAAAATTTTTAGAAACTAATAAAGTATGAAAACTAAAGAAATAGATAAAAAAAATAAATAAATAAAGAAATAACACTAGAATTTTTACGTAGTTGGAGCATTAACGAACCTTAGTTCACGAGTCAATATTATTACTATAAGACTGGAAAAGCCTTATGATTTACACAAGTATTTGAACCCCTAGATTTTGCCTGAGCAATTGTGGAATGAATTTCTAACCCTTTGCTTGAATGAGTATTCTTATATTTATAGTGTTAGGGTTCTTATTCATTAGACTTTGCCTACTAATGGGGTAAATATAAATAATATATTGACTTGGGCTCATCTGGTGGAGCCTAGCCCATGAGGTGCTGACTGTATGCTGATGTAAATGTCACATCATGTTGATAGTTGTCAAAATTGTGTCCTAATTTCGTGGAGAATAAAGACACATCAAATACTTGATCGTCAATTACTATCATTCCATATTAGAAAGATATGATCTTCAGACGAGATCCTAGGAGTTAAGTCCTAATATCGTAGGATCTAGGGGTGTTCATTGGATCACATCCAATGGATTTGGACCCATCCGATCCAATCCAATTATTTATTGGATATTGAATTTTTCCATCCGATCCAATCCAATTGAATTGAGTCATCCGATCCGATCCGATCCAATGGATGTATTGGATTGGATCGGTTCCATCCATTGGATGCTTTAACTGGTTTTTTATTAGATTGGATTGGATCCATCCAATGAATCCCATGGATGAATCCAATCCATTTTAACCACTATTTAGGCTAATTTCATTAAAAATATATATATATGAAAAAACATAATTTAAAACCTAATAAATAATAAAACAATATATAAAATATTAAATAAAATAATTAAATATAAAAAATTATAAATATTAAATATGATTGGATGGACATTGGATGATATTGGATTGGATTGGATCGGTTATCCATTGGATCGGATGTCTCATCCAATATCCGATCCGATCCAATTGGATTTTTAAAATTTGCATCCGATCCGATCCAATTATGATTGGATATCCGATTCTATTGGATCGGTTGGGATTGGATCGGTCGGTTAGAATTGGATTGGATGACTTTCTGCACACCCCTAGTAGGATCTAGTGATTAATGAATGTGATACCGAGCTAGATGTCCGAACGCTTGCAAACTACTTCTTCGGATGCTCCAACTGATGTCTATGGGATTCATGCTATGTTGGAAGATTGTCTCCCTGGATGAGTCATTTGTCTGTCATCTAAAAGAATTGGCTTCGTTAATGGATCTGGTCTATTATCTTGGTTGAACCTGCTAATGCTATTAGGCTTGAAGTGATTGAATTGGAACCGACTTTGGAAATTACATGTGTCCTCATCCAGAAACACGGATAACAAGAACGATATATTATGTCTCACCTGATTAAATTAATTAATCTATAAGATTGTTATTTTTTTGACAAATAATGTATATTAATTGTTGTTCCAATATATATATAATAATCTACATTAATGTTGTTTAATTGTGTACAAATTGAACAATAACATTTATTTTAAGATTGAAATACAAGGTGTGTTTATAATAAATTATAAATTTGGTTTCTAATCTAATTATGGATACATAAAGACTTTCTTTATTATCGTGTAGAGATTTGCAAGAATTTGTGGTGTAGAGATCAATTTTCATGATTATTAATTGGTCAAAAAAACCGACTTAAGTGACATAATATAATGAAAAGAATCTACAGATAATGTTTGTCACTTTGTCTAGCTAATAAATTTCCATAATTTTATATTGGGTAAATATTATTTTAGACCTTATATTTTTGTAAAAGTTACAGAATGAACCATTTATTTTATTAAATGACAAAATAAGTTATATTTTTTAAAATAATACAAATAGTATTTTGAGCTTAATTTTTTGATATTTTTTTTAATATAACTAACTTTAAGATAATTCCCAACACAAATATGCAGAAAATTTAACTAGTTTTGTCATGACACCTTTAAATTAAATTATTATAAGTTTTATTTTGACAAAAATCAGTTTAAGATCTTATTTATACTATTTTAGAAAATAAAAAATCTATTTTGCTATTCAATAAAATAAAAAGTCTAATTTATAACTTTTACAAATTATAAAATTCAAAATGATATTTACCTTTCCATATTCTCTCATCACATGTTTCCTTTTCATCATTAGTGGTTCTATATATGCTGTGCTCCCTAGACTTGTTATCCACAATGTTTGCTTATGTTTTCACATAAAATGATGTTTAAATAATATAATTTTTTTAACATTAAACAACTTTAACATGTATACATATATCAACATATTATTATTATTATTATTATTATTATTATTATTATTATTATTATTATTATTATTATTATTATAATTTTTTGAAATGTAGAAGTCACATACAAATTACGTAAGAATAATAAGTGCATGTTTAGTCACTATAGTCATTCAAATTAATAGTGTATATGAATGGTGGAAATAAAAAAGAATAATAATTTTGAAATGAAGGACAAATATTCATTCAAACTATGTTATATATATAAGTTCCTTAACGTATACTTTTTATAAAGTTATTCTAGAAGCTCTATCTATACTATTTTGTATAACATCCTTTTAAATAATTATTAATATTAATATTTCTTCAAATTTGACTAATCTATTCAATTTTTACTATTTTTCCCTTTAAGCTTTTGAATTATAAAGGGAATTTTGATTTTATATGCTTAAATAATTAAAAAAATTTATTATTATACCAAAAATTTAAACCATAAAAAAACTATACTTTTTTTTTCAAAACCCCAAAATATCACAATTCTCTCTCTCTCTCTCTCTCTCTCTCTCTCTCTCTCTCTCTCTCTCTCTCTCTCTCTCTCTCTCTCTCTCTCTCTCTCTCTCTCTCTCTCTCTCTCTCTCTCAGCCAACTCTCTCTCTCTCAACTCACAGTCGACCCCAACGCCACCCACGAACCCAAACCCCATCGGACCCAAACGCCACCCACTCTCGGACCCAAACGCCACCCACTCTCGGACCGAAACCCACTCTCTCTTCCTCTCTCTCTCTCAAATCGCAGAAAAAAAAAAAAAAAAAAAAAAAAGTTTCACGGTAGATGGTCGGACCTTGGGGTCAGGTGGGGTCCGACCAATCGGACCCATCGGACCCCGAGTCCGACCATCGGACCTCTCTCTTCCTCTCTCTGAAATCTGAAGAAAAAAAAAAAAAAAAAGTTTCACAGTAGATGGTCGGACCTTGGTCCGATGGAGTCCGACCAATCGGACCCATCGGACCTTGGGGTCCGATGGAGTCCGACCAATCGGACCCATCGGACCCCAAGGTCCGACCATCGGACCTCTTTCTTCCTCTCTCTGAAATGCGAAGAAAAAAAAAAAAAAAGTCCCACGGTAGGAAGGTTTCGTGGGTGGCGTTTGGGTCCGAGAGTGGGTGGCGTTTGGGTCCGATGGGGTTTGGGTTCGTGGGTGGCGTTTGGGTCCGACTGTGAGTTGAGAGAGAGAGAGTTGGCTGAGAGAGATAGAGAGAGAGAGAGAGAGAGAGAGAGAGAGGGAGAGATGATGCAGAGAGAGAGAATTGTGAGGGGGGTATTTTTGGGGTTTTGAAAAAAAAAAGTATAATTTTTTTATGGTTTAAGTTTTTAGTATAATAATAAAATTTTTTAATTATTTAAGCATATAAAATCAAAATTCCCATTATAAAATGTGTAGTCAATCACATGTATGTACCTTTTAATTTCAATAATTTATTTATAAGAAAATTCAAGTTCTACCGTACGCACGTAGCTTGTTTGTTTTGCTAGAGTGCTTTTTATTATAATATTGAATAATTAGTAATTTTGCTTTTGAATTTTCGAACTTACTGATTTTATTTTTATAATTAGTAAATTTTTACATTTACAAACTTTATTTTGAATATGATAAAATAACATTTAAAAATAACTGATATTACATATTTCTGTTTAAACCCAATAATTTAGAATCTGAGCCTTATATGTACTCTATTTAAAATAATAACAGAGTCTATACAGATGAAATTAGAGATTAATTACAGTTTTACAAATATTGCATACTTATGCCGCTAAAAATAAATATTAAATTTATGTTACAAACTTAAAACTTTAAATACTTGTGTCACTATTTACCCAAGATATAACACTTGTTCTTTGCATAATTTAATTTAATTTATTTATTTTCACATTTTAAGGATATTATTCCATCTCATCATGTGGACAGAATATTTCAATTTTGGGTTTCAATGTATTGTGAGAACGATGGGTATCATCAACTTGGGCATGACCCTTTTATTCAAATAGCTTTATTTATTTATTTATTTTTAAATGTATTTAAATAGCTTTATAAAAATATAAATATTTATATACATATCATTCAATATGCAGCTTCATTTAAAGTATTGTCCTCCACAAAATATGATGTAATAATTAAGGATCGCACAACATTAGTCTTCCTTTTGAAAGTAGTTGGCCAATGTAGGAAAATTAAGACTAGTAGTGCAAAATCAAACTAACTAAATTTTAAAAAATCAAACAATTAAGAACGATAAGATTTAACAGATAGTACAGTAATTGAAGAAAAGTAGAGATAAACAGAGTATGAAAAACTAAAAATAAATAAATCAACACCAAAATATATACTAATTCAAGTATGATAGATCGATGTGATCTATGGCTCTACTCCAGTTCTGGAGCACCACTAAATCTTCTTTATTGATTGAACAAGAGCAGGTACAATACAATCGAGAAAGATTCTTTATTGAGTTCTCTGAAAGTGTTTCAACTCTCACGCTCTTACTCAAGAATCTTTTTCATCTACAGAAGATTCTTCATACAAAGCTCGTTCCCCAATCTCTCTTTTCTATGTACCTCTCTCTCTCTCTCTACCTCTCGATCTCAATCTGAACTGTATGATCTTCGTCCTCCTTAAATGCTTAAATGTGGGTTGTATTTATAGGCTTAGGATTAAGATCCTAAAGTCAGTGGCTGCAATACACGAGTTGTTAAGTTAGTTAGGAAATAACTAACTTAACCAACTCTTCTCTGAGCGAGATCTCCACGTCAACATAAGTCTTAGTGCATCCAGGAACAAATGTGAGCTTTCGGGGTCACGGACTAGGGGTGTTTACGGTCCGGGTGGTGCGGTTTTTGACCATTTTTTTCAAACCAACCCGCACATTCAGTTTTTCCAATTTTCCAAACTGCACCCGCACTGGGAAACTAAAAGACCGTAGAAACCGCATCGCAAAAAATGGTGCGATGCAATGCGGTTTTTAAAGTTTCTGCAGTTTGGACTATCACTAAATAATTAAATTATCACAAATACAACAAAGCTTGAGCAACACTTGTCAAAAATACCATACAAGACTTGAAAATAAATATGAAAAAAATAAATTTCAACAATACAATAATTAGTGGGCTTTGGGTTGGACATTCACATATTGGACCTAAATAAATATAAAAAATGGTATTTTTATAAGCAGTATGGTTTGAACCGCATATTAACAATTCAAAATTGCAAATTGCACCGCATCGCGCGGTTTGGAAAAAATTCAAACCGCAACCGCAAAAAATTTCAAACTGCATTTTTCTTGCAGTGCGGGCGGTTTGAACAGTTTGATGAACACCCCTATTACGGACCAAAGACATTTGCTAAAGAAGTTTTCAGATAGGATAGAACCTGCTGAAGTCAACTATCCGAAACTTCCTTTTTAAGAGGAATAACTAGCCAACACGAACTCCATCCCAGAGAGAGGCTAGCTATTCCTGAAGACTCTTCCCGGAAGGACAAAAAAGCATTTTAGGACTGGCTTCTGCGAATGAACAACTTTTCAGGAATGAAAAAATAACTTGTGGAGACATTTTCATTTGGAGAAACTATGCCACAAATTTCACCTAGTTACTTCAAATTAAAAGAATGACGATGATGAAGAAAGAATGCAGCCATCATGGTTGGTGTTCCAGAAATCCCAGTATACTAACTTTTGAGATTGATCAAGTTCAAGAAATTATTGAACAAGTCAAGACCTTAGTCCCAACGTCAGCAGGATTATCTTCTATTTTGACTTTCTCTAAATCAACCACCCCTTCCTCTATCTTCTCTCTAATTTAGTAAAATCTTATATCTATATGTTGGCTCTTTTCATGATAAACTGGATTTTTACAAAAGTGAATTGATAAGTGGCTATCCGAATATAATACACAAGTCACTCGCCCTTTAATTTGTTTCAACTTAGTGTCTAATTGTCCTAAGTCACATAATCGGTAAAAAAAATTGATAAGTATTTACCCAAAATACTAATGGGTATTAAAATCAAAACTAATCGATCTCTGTCTATAAACGTACGTAGTGGAAATACACTAGAAAATCTTAAGGCACGAAAATTGATGTAGTTCTGAAACAACCCAAATCAATCCCACATAAATTCTAACTATATACTTCAAATTAACAAAGAAATTAAATATAAGTTTACCTCTATTTCCTTATTCAAGCCTTTGTCTTTCTAAGTTAAAATCCCATTATAATTTCCAAGCTCAAACTCCACCATGGAGGTACTAGAACACCTATATAGGTGCTCACTAAGCATATAAATTTTAGGTTGAAGGAACAATGGTCAGGAGAGAAGTTGCAGAGTTTTGCTATACCAGATGCCATGGCAACTCCCACCTCAAAACTGGCTCATGTGCAACACGAATGTATCTATATCAAATCACTAATCTGCAGTGACTATTGTCTCCAAGAACGAGGAAAGGCGTTGTTAGTATTTATACATCGAAAATCATTAACCATAAATCATTGGAGGAAGGAGAGCTTATGACACTCTGCTATGGTGCCTAGGCTGCTGCTCAATTGAACTTCCCATTGTAATTCTTTTAAAGTGATTCTGGTGGGTGTTTTGCAATCCCTACAAACACACAAGAATTGGCTGGGAGGTTCCATGATTCAGCTAGCTTGGAAGTACATTGGATTTCTAAGAGATGTAATGGTGTATTTATATAAAAATTCATTGTAAAAGAACAAAACCTGTCAAGGCAAAAGGTCTATGGCTGAAACAATGGATTCCACCTCTCGAGCAGAAAAGAAACCCAAAGGAAAGAGCGGAGGCAGCCCAGGCCGCCAAGCCAACCAGTGAGCCGAACCATTCAAAACTCTAGTTATAGCTTTGTTTGATTCTTGTGTTTTTGCTCTGTGCTATTTTGCAGAACAATTTTGTATTTCTGGTCTCTACAAAGGTTCATATTAAAAGGACCATGGCTGATCTCCTTGAAGACAAACCTTGTATATAAATATATCTGTATACTTGAAAAAAAAAAGACTATAAATTCATAATAGAGATGTAGAATTATTACATCAATGATGATTCTTTCTATTATTAGAAACAAAAATAAAAAAATATATGCAGGTATATATCACCAATAACATTTATCTAGAGGACATAATAACTCAACATTAATGAACTTGTCAAGACTAATACTAATAATACACAACAATTTTCCAAAAACAAAAAAACCTTGTTATGATGATGCAGCACCCTATGTGAGAATGTCAATGTGACAATTAAGATATTTGCAGAACTCCACAATTTTCAGAGATCAGCTAAAAGAAAACTGCAAGCCCATTTCACTCCCTCGGGCGGGCTAGCCAAAGGGAACTAAGAGCACGTAGGCGGGAGAAATAGTCATGTATTGCTAGAAGCGCACGAGCAGACTGACGGGTTGTCAATATCCGATGCATCTGTTGTAACGTCTGTAGCCGCAAATTGTCCGCCTGGTTTTGTTAGACAAACAAAAGAGACTCTAAGAATGCTAACATTGTGAACATTAATCTCAACGGAAACCAGAGAAAATAATGCAGTTCTAAACTCTGTTTATTTCTTTCTGGTTAGAAGATTACATGTGCAATTAACATTGTGCTTAGATTGAACCGTAGCTAACTTGACAGTTTAGACAAAAGACAAATATAAACCAACTAGAATGAATCTTACAATACTTAATGAGTAGCAATGTGATTTCTCAAATTGCCAGCATGAACATAGTTACCTTAGTTGAAACTGGTATTTTTAGCTTTGGTGTCTTTTCTATTTGATTATTTTAAAGAGCAAACTTAGTGGTTGATCGTAAAAGGGGATTTGGGAAGTGAGAATTTTCTAAGCTGTGGAGATTCTAAATCTGGTTAAGTGAGTTGTGTGAACTTGAAAGCTTCAGTGTGTGATCTTTGGCTTTTGTGATAAAGACTCTTTTCAAAGTAAGATTCAAATCAAATCCAAACCATGTAAAGCGAGTCTGATTTGATTTTTTTGTGGGGTTGACTGTGTTTATATCAATGTTTGCAAGGAGCAAGATATGGAACCAGTTGTAAGAAAAATTTTGCAGCTTTATTCTGTACCATAGAAAAATTTGAAAAGAAATTACCTGACGAATAAAGCCTTCAAGGGTGCCTAGCTTACCCATGGCCATAGCCATTTGACCCATGTAATTTGCTACATTCCCAGATGAACCGGAGGAACCAAGAGATCCGCTTGACAATGTTTCAGCCAGGGACTGTTGTAATGCCTCCATCCCTTGAGATAATGCATCTTCTGCTTGTTGGGAGGACTGTTGTAAATTCGTAATCCCCACCAACTGCTGTTCTGTTAGAGGCTCCAACTGATTTACAAGAAGCTGCACAATACATTAATCATTCTTTTCATTTTCTCAGGTGGAATAATAGATCAAACAAGTTATCCAAGTTGGTTGAGAAATTTATGTATGACTAGAACATATTGGCCTATTACAAGTGACAAAAATCATGGGTTCATAAGTGATGCAGTCGAATTCACTCTCCTCAAAAGACGAGCACAAATGTCAATGAACGTGAATAAAGTTCTTCCTACATAACATACAGAATTGTTGGAAATAGAAAAAGAAAATCACATAACCACCAAAAGATTGGAGAATATGATGTTCCTTAGAAACTGTAAGTACATACTTAAACACCAGAATACATAACAAGTTAGTCAAAATTACAAATTCATTAACGCCTTTTTCGTTCTTTTCCAAGAAAGCTTTTTCCTTTCAAAGAATGAAAAGAATGATATCAAGTGGCACCCAGCACTACAGTCATTTAGATCAATGGAGGAATAAATGCAAAAAAATCTAATCCATAGAACATTTATATCACAAGAATACTATTTAAAAAGACAAGAGAAACCTTCTACGGAAGTATATGAAGACATAATGCATTCGAGATCATTGAATAGAAAAACTAAACTCCAGAATAAAAATATTAGGATATGTGCTATAAGTCACAGGAAGAACCAATGTGCTGGTTTGGGAAAATATTAAAAACCAATGTGCTGGTTTGGGAAAATATTAAAAACCAATGTGTGAGTTTGGGGAAACTTCACCTTGAGGAGCTCTGACGAGCGAAAACCACCAAGCCATAAGAAACACCTTTCAGCAGGAGTTTTCCACATACCAGACAACAAATGAAAAACATCAGTCTTTGCTGCAACGCCCTTGAGCCTAAAAATCTCATCATAGTGTGCCAAGATACCGTCGTTAATAATACGGAGCTCTGTATCACCTGCATGAGAATTAACTGCTGATCTCAGTTCATTAATCTGTCGATTCTGCTCTTCCAACCAACGACCATATTCTACGTCAAAGGCCATCGCGCCTGCAGAAAAAACGTGGTCCTCAGATTAATAAGCGATAGACAAACTAACCCATATAAAATTTACAGTAAACTTAAGTCTTGCACCTTCCCAACTTAACAGTTGGACTTGGACAGTATGTATTTCCATTTTGATTACTTATAACAGTTATTTTTTTGGAAGAAAACAGTTATTGATTTAATATCAAGCAAATCTTATGCAATAAAAATCAGATACATACATGATTTTTTTATTTACTTATCAAAATATTTTCCCATGCACGTTTATGGGCGAGTCTTATTACGATAAACACATTTCAAACTTCAAACCTCAGAAAGGATATACCATTTCCACTCATAGAATGGGCCTGGTCTCCAGAGCTTGATATAAAGATTCCCTGTAGATAGTAGAATTAATTAGAAATTAAGTTGCATATCCTATATTAGAGAGCTCATTTGTGACCGATAGAGAATTTTAACCTGCTGTCGGGCACGTTGGAGCTCTTGTTCTAATTGCGTGAGTTTCAAACGACTACTCTCCAGCTGTTGGACATATGCCTACAAGACGAGAAATTGATGCAACTTAGTCAAGGCTTACTAAGCAGTAGAGCATGTAAATGAAAAATGTTACACATAAGTATTGCAAGTTGGCAAATTGCATGGCAAGCAAATCTGCACAGCTATTTAAAAATGTATTACTTACTATAACTGCTTACGATTACGAAAGGCATTAGTGTAGATTAAAAAATGAAACGAGTAGTGAATAGGGGATGAATTTAAGAAAACCCGGTTCATAATGAGAAACATTGACAACACAAGCCTTGGAAAGGCACACAAGTCGCGAACCCAGAAATTGATTTAAGGAGGGGGGAGGAATATTGATATGAATTCACTTGAAGCTAAATGTTATACATCTAGGGACAAGGGTAATTATAATTGTGTGTATACATATTAACTTTTGGTTATATATTATGAATTAAAAGAAAAAATCAGCATAGTCAATAGCCCACCCTTGTCATTCATTAGGTCCGACACTGAACCACACATATATTATCGACAATCAAGGTGTCAGATGGAGCTCAACAATAACAAACCTATCGCTGAAGGTGAAAAAACCCCAAACTATCCATATCCTTAAGCCAAAGCTATCTGGACAGTGTAGACAATTAACTCAGGATCGATATGGCTCTCCTGGACAGAAATAAATAATATTATAGCTTGAGCACTAAAAGGTGTACCATTTTCAGGACAATGATCAACCAATAGAAAGTAATGGTGTTGCAAACTAGTTTTATGTCTCGTACTCCTAATTTTCTAATTTATAAGCCTACCATTTCCAGAACAAAATGGAGCCATTATATCATCCAATTAATTTTCAAAAAAAATAGATAACTATACTCTCTGCCTAACCCTATAATATTTAGGGACCAAGAAACTATATCACTTACAATGTAAGTACCCAGGAGGAATTCAAAGCAATATCAACAACTGATGTCAGAGAATACTTGTCCTATACTTGTTCCAATCTCCCTTTGTTTTAACAAGTGTCAATATCATTAAATGAGGAACCAACCTTGTCCTATACTTTCTTAATTGATAGATAGCTAACTTCCTTCCTATTTCTCGAGGAACTAGATATCCTTGACACTATTTAGTATTTTCCATGGACGCTTCCAATAAGTTTATCAGACTCAAACGGGGAGTAAATCATAGGCCTAACCCTCTTGGGTTGCATTGCATGAGGATGATTTATTAGTTAATGAAGTTAGCCTAAAGACAAGATCAATGATCATTTCAGTATGTTCCAATGAAATCTAATTAAAAGGATTGGTTTTGGCTGTTACTAGTTTGTTACTCAGTTGGATTTGTTATTATTAGTTGGCCATTCTTGTTGTTATTCTTTTATTAGTTTTCATTTGTATATATATTACTGTTTTGTACTATTCTGTTAGTTAATATGAGAATTCGCTCTTTTCATTCTCTCAAACACTTTCCTTTTCCCAAGATGGTCATTATCATTTTCCCAACCATCTTCAACTTTCAAATCATCCCATAACAACAAAGTTCAGAATCACATAAAACCAAGATAACAACTTCTAGCTACTCGGTCCAAACTGCTCAATATAAAGTAAAAACAAAGAATAAAGCGAGTCACTAAAAACTCAGAAGCTTGGTTTATTATGAACTTCTGAAATGATTGTTACAATTAGCTAATACTTATTAGCTAACTCTTAAACCATGATTACAACAAGGAGACCATCCAGGGATCGAAGAATCTAGTGCTATAACTTTATCAAATTTCGATGGTAAAAGAATCTAGTGCTATAACTTTATCAACAGTTAAGATTCATCATATCAGTCTGAGTTATAGTGAGACATGGAAGAAGCCAACTTGTCATAAATAATTCAAGCTTTTCCCAGATATTGTTGAAGTTTTGAATGTTGAGAAAATATTGAGAGAAATGTTTAGCCACACTAAACATAAACTTTAGTAAACAAAAGGCACATTTAGAAGACAATTGAGTATAAGCATTTTGAATATTAGCAAACAAGAAACATAAGTAAAAGGGGTTCATACTTTCTTTCGCAATCGGCTTTTCCTTGCAGCCTCGCGATTCTGAGCAAGCCTACGTAGAGTCTGCAAACAGAATTAAACAAATGATCATTACAGTTTCATCAAATTTATACATAAATATATCATAAAGTTTCAACATTATCACCTTCTGATCTGATTTATCCTTTGATCTGTCACTTGAATCAGAAGCCGCCATAAGACCATATTGACCTCTATCAAACTGCATACAAGGTGGGGTATCACATTCACAACTTTGATAAATTAGTGAAAATGATCAATCTATTTTTATTCCTAAAACAGAAAAATCAAGCTTTGTGTTCTCAATGGTATCAAATTTTCGCATACATACTCACTCAGTTGAAAGAAAGAACATGGAAAAGGGAAAAAGAAAGCTTTACCATTTGATTCTTCTCATCTGTATCCACATCTGTAGATATATCAGTCCTAGGACTGGCATCAGCCATGGGAGTTGACTCTTTACCAGTGGTTCTATGGCCTAAAACCAGATTTGACGGTTGACCCTTTTGAGACTACAACCCCTGAAACTCAACCGGAACCAAAAAAAAATTGAAATTCAAGTTTGAGGGTATACCTTAAACCATTCAAAGGCACAACCTTTATCACTTTCGTATTAAATTTTTAATGAAAAAAAAAAAAGAAAAAAAGACGTACCTTTCTAAGAAGTGGCAAGGATCCAAAGCAAGTAGTTGACCAGTAAATCTTATTGAATTAAGACAAAGTTTGACTGAGAGGAGAGGTCTTGTTTCTTTGGCTCCCTACTTAGTTATGAAATAGGAAAAAGAAACAATAACAACAACAGAGATATGCAGCTGCACTACCATTGTTTGTAAGATATTCAAAACATATATAATTATGTTTACAGGAAAGGGAAGATAATGGGTTTCTTTTAAGAAAGAAAAGTTGGCATTTTTTTGGGGTACTAATTAACACTGTGCATCTCCACAAATACTGATATGGGTTTTCTCCCTCAATGCTAATTTATTCATTTTTTTGACCCCAAATAAAAATATATATATTTATACATGTAGTCTCATCTAAATACTCCTCTGTCTCTCACTCACTCACTCACTCTCTCTCTCTCTCTCTCTCTCTCTCTCTCTCTCTCTCTCTCTCTCTCCTAATCTTATGGACTTTTTCCCATAATAATAATATATGATATGATATTATTAGAGGAATATTGCTATTGAATGTTAGTGGTATTTAATACTTTCTAGATGTATGGTTTTGTAATTGGTTAGCGATACTCTTTAAAAATTATTACATTAAATTATATGAGACTCGATAGTTACTTGAACTAATAGATATTGACACGTAGTAAGCACCACTAGTGTTTTAATATTTCTCTTATTAGAGCATTGTTATGAGGCACACACCTAGTACCACGATGAAGTATCGCTTTATAAGTGGGGCCCGATTACCCTATATACTATTTTTTTAATTTTTTTTTTTCAAATTTACAGTTTGGATTTTCAAAATAGTTGCAGCACTAGTTGCAATAGAGATTTCTATGTATATTTTAGTAAAAATACAAAAAAAAAAAAAAAAAACTATTTAATAGTGTAAAAATAAAAAATAAAAAAAAAAAGCTCTTATTAAATTACATCAATAACGATATTAGACTTTGGGAGTTCCTTTTAGTATTTTTCATATTATTATTGTTTGTCCAAGACAACCCACACAGCAGCACAAGACCAGTAGTAGAGTAGTAGTACTAATTGGTATTGGAAATCAGAAAAAGTAAAGCGATAGGCATAGCCTAACATGCACGTGACAAGTCCGTGCCATACCCTTTGTCTTGTCTTTTACCATAAATACATTAGGGAAGGCTCAAACTTTTTACCATTTGCCATGTTTTACTTTTTTTGGTTGCAACTTGGAAGCTTTTGTACATTCTATAAGAGAAAAAGGGGAAATATTGAAATTGTGAATTTTAGTGGGTTATTTGTCAATTTTCTAAAAACATGTGTTTTTTTGAAATGACATGTTGAATTTATAAGAAATAAGAATATACAATAATGAATTAAATGTTGTAGTTTCAAAAGAAATAAAGAAAAACAAAATTGTTTTCAACACAACAAGTAAGGAGAACTTAAAGTCAATTTTGATACAAAACCTAACATCACACTCAAAAATCCAACTAAAAAAGATTAATTTACGAAAAAAATATTTAAATTTAATTTTTAACGGCAATAATACTTAATTTATAATTTTAAAATTTCTGTAAGTACTTAAATATTAAGTGTTAAGTAAATTGTCACGTGACAATTTTTAATTGGTCTAAATCATAAAATAAGAAAATAACACGTAGATAATAACTTAACATTTAACGTTTAAGTAGCTACAGACTTTCAAAAATATAACTTAAATATTATTATCGGTAAAAATTAAATTTAAATATTTATTTACAATTGAAAATTAAATTTAAATATTTATACCGTATATTATTTATTAAAATAATATAATATTAGTATTATTTATTCAACTTTGTGAGATAAACCCTATTTGGGTAAAATACATAAAAAATTAAAAAAAATAAATTGGGTTTAGAAAATGAATCATTGGATTAAGTGAGAGGAAGAGAGAGAAAGAGAGGAAGCAAACAAATGGATCCTTGCAATCTCTAGATGTCTTTTAGTGTAGAAAAAAGCCTCCACTTCCCACAAATATTCTTATTTAATTTTTTTTTTTTTAATCTTTAGTGCTTTGACATCAACACTCTCTCTCTCTCTCTTTCTCTTTCTTAGTTTAATTTTTTATTTTCATGTTTGTTAATTGTGTCAGAAATGTTGATACAATAACATTATTACAACCAATCTCCTCTCTGTAATACAAGTTATGATCTTCTACTACCATGACCAGAGATACCAACATAGTATTCCCTTCTAGTGTTTGACAGCTCATCCATTTGACACGTGTCTTACTATGATTGAATCATGAAGACATATGTATTTACCATTCTTGTAGTGTAAAATATGAGAATATTAGTTGATTCTCTCATCCTATTAATAGAAGCCCTGAAAATTAGGGAGTAGATCATCTACTTTCTAATTTTCTTTTCTTTTACCAATGACACTAATATGTAAAATTCAGCACACACTAATAATAATTATTATTATTATATTATTACACTTTATAATACTCATCATTCCTTCCTCTTTTCTTGTTTGGGGTAATCACTAGTTTTTTCTTTTTTTAAATTGAAATCTTATTAACAAGTTTAATACATATCAATAAGAAAATATGTATAATTCTTAATCTAAATTAATTTATCATCCACATTAAATGCATATACAACTAATTTATGAAAAACAAATATGAACTAAAGATGCTTTAAAAAAACTAGAAAGCAAACTAGCAAAAACATCTAAAAAAACCTAACTCATTTCAAAAGAAATAGCACTATTGAAAAATAGAAACCAAATAAATAATCAAACTCCACATTACAAAGACAAAGAACAATGTGCAAGACCACTCCGGCACATCATTAAGACTAATGCTTCTGCTTGAATGACTAAAAAGTAACCAAAAAATTCAAATCTTCTGCAATATGTGAACTTTTCGCATTTTGAAGTATAAATAAACAACCTACAAAATACCAAAAAAGATAAAAGAGGTAAAAAATTAACTTTTAAAAAATAAACCAAATTTAAAAACTACTAGTTATAGAAAATAAATCACTAGTTATTCATAAGAGTTTTTAGCAATTAAATCATCTCAACTATCATTTTATTTGCATTTAACACTCTAAGCTTAAATTTTAAAGGTAAAATTCTCCAAAGTCTAAATTATTAAACTAGTAGTAAATTTAAGGTGTTATCCGATTAAGTGTCAATGTAGACTACTTATGTATACACTCGTGTACACATGACACGTTTATATTTGTACATCTAATATTATTATTTAAAAATTATCTTCAAAATTTATTTTGAAACCAAATAAAATTATAAAAATAAAAGATAAAATATTTAAAAAAAAATAAAAAATATATATATTATAAATTTTGAAATAATTTTTATATTTTTTAAATAATATTATTAGGTGTACAAATATAAATGTGACACATGTACAAAAGTGTACATAAAAGTATTCTATATTAGCAGTTAACTGTAGAAAATGAATGGCATCTTGAATTTGCTACCAGTTTAATAGTTTGGAGAGTTTTACCGCCAAAATTTAAAATTAGAGAATTAAATACAAATAGAATAAAAGTTGAGAGAATTTAGCCGTAAAAAACTTTATTCATAAATATAATTATTGATTATTTTGTGTGAAAATATAATTATTTATTTTAATCTCTATATAACATCTCCAACATCATTAGCTTAATTATTATTATCTTCTTTTCTTTTCTTTTTTTTCTTATGGATCATTATTTTTCTTTACATTTCCAATCATAACACATGATTAACATATAAGCATATTATTACCAATTTAAATTTGTTATTATAGCAACTTTTGAGTAAATATCTATCTATCACTATAAAAGATGAAGATCTTTCAAGATCAACAACCTAATATTTAGTTCTTAAAGACCTGACAATGGACATCATAGAAACCTAAATTTGGACTAGAAGAAAGAGTATTTCAAAACTAATTATAGGAATAAGAATAAACATACCTAAAATTATAATACCTTTGTACTCTTTGTTGCTTGAAGAAAAGTATATCACCATAAAGTTGATCATTAGTTAGAATAAGATGTATCAAGAATCGGTGGGTTAACATGAGCATAATATAAATTATATAATGATTACCATAATTTATCTAAGATAATGACACTTATAAATAATCATGTACGAATCAACATGATATAATTAGTAAAAAGATTCGATTGGGGCATATCAGTATTAAGAGAAATAGATTATAATTCTAAATATAAATAAAATACATCAAACAGACTTAGATAATTTGACGGTCGAATAGGCAACGGTTATAGATTAATTAGAATATACCTCTTAAAGACTATTAAAGCATCCTCAAAACTTTTTGTATGTTCTATCCTTTAATCCAGATATGCAATTTGAATTCACACCAGTGTCTTCCAAATCGATCCACCACACATAAGAAATAGTGGAGAGAAAAAAATAATTTCATTTTTCCCTCTCTAATTTCGAAAATTATAGTTTAGATAAGTGTTTAAATTTTTTAAATCAGACTTCTATTTATAGTAGTTAAATCTCATTAATTAGATCATATTTTAATTAATTAAATAAATAAATATATATAATTGAATTCAATTACTGGTATTTATAAGGATTTCTCTTAACTACTTGAGATAATATCTCAACAACTTTGAAATATTTATAATCACTTTTCAAATTAGATATTTACTTAATTGAATTAATTAAATAATTAATTAACTCAAAAGGATAAACTCTATAGGAACAGGACATAGGTGTAGGCATCTATCTTGTTGTTGGGTTTTATGCCTTAAATAAAACTCATTTCAATATAATCAGATTTACTTATTAATATAGATCAGAAATAACATATGTTGCATGGTTCACATGATTTATTTCATGATTATATGTACATAATGTATAAATTCATCTAAAACCCTTTTCACGTACTTGATCCTGTTTATTGTGCCGTCAACACATTGGAAAGTAAACATGACTATGTGAATAAAGTTTCCTAGATTTATCAGACATAGGGTTTTACTGATATGATAATCTACAACAGAGTTTACTTGCATTTGGAGAAGTGTTATGTTCTTTCCAGAGCATTGGTTAAAGTAAAGCTCAGGTTGGATGCATGGAGTATGCATCGGAAGGGACCGATATTGAACTTTGACTTAGATTTATTAAACTTACCGTAATATCTATTCAAGTTAATATCGCCTAGTTGATCCTAGATCAAATGATCTTAATCCTGATATGATTAGGCTCAATCTCGAGAGGCTATTCGTGTTCTTTGATTTGTTAGTTAAGCCTACTTTTAGGTCAGGGTGATACGTACATTTTGGGAACACGGTAGTGCAATTGAGTGGGAGCGCTAGCATAAACATGGAATCTATAGCTTCTATCTGGCGAATAGTAAGCAAAGGATGATCTCCTTCGAGCTTGACCAAACGAACATAAATGGTGGAGTACTCATTTCACATAAGCTGAAATATCATTTATACGGGGTCAAGTGTTTTAAGGAATAAATACATTGTAGGGTGTAACGGTAATTTAATCCCTTTACAGTGTAGATCATTCATATAGAGGATCATTGATCAAATTAGGATTATAACAATGGATAACTAATGATGTGTCTATATGGTGGAACATATAGAGCATTCTATATACTGAGAGTGCAATTCTAAGTTCTATGCGTGGATTCAACGAAGAATTAATAAGTTAGTGAATTTTAGTAATAAATTCTTGATCTACTTATTGGAAGCTCGGTTATATAGACCCATGGTCCCCGCACTAGTTGAGATAATATTGCTTGTAAGACTCATATAATTGGTTTTGATTAATCAATTATAATTCTCAAATTAGACTATGTCTATTTGTGAATTTTTCACTAAGTAAGGACGAAATTGTAAAGAAAGAGTTTTAGGGGCATATTTGTTAATTATGATACTTTGTATGGTTCAATTAATAAATATGATAAATGACAATATTATTTAATAATTATTTATAGTTATTAAATAGTTAGAATTGGCATTTAAATGGTTGAATTAGAAAATTGGCGTTTTTGAGAAAATCAGATGCAGAAAAGATAAAACTGCAAAATTGCAAAAAGTGAGGCCCAAATCCACATGTATAGGGCCGGCCACTTTTGTAGGGTTTTCCCTCTGATATTTTCATTATTTTAATGCCAAATAATTCAAACCTAACCCTAGTGGAATGCTATAAATAGATAGTGAAGGCTTCAGGAAATTTACACTTAATTTATATACTTCTGATTCAGAAAAAACTGAGCCTCTCTCTCTCCCTATCTTTAGCCGCCACTTCCCTCTTCTTTTCTTCTTCAATATTTTGAAATTCTTAGTGTATGAGTAGTGCCCACTTACAGCAAGTGATACCTCAATCATAGTGAGGAAGATCGTGAAGAAAGACTTTCAGCAAGAAGGAGGTTTCAGCATCAAAGATTCAGAGAAAGAGATCCAGGTTCAGATATTGATAATGCTCTGCTACAGAAAGGAATCAAGGGCTAGATATCTGAACGGAAGGAGTCATTATGTTCCGCTGCACCCAATGTAAGGTTTCTTTAACTTTATATGTGTTTAATTTCATCGTTTTAGAAAGTTCATATTTAGGGTGTTAATCAACATACTTGTGAGTAGATCTAAGATCCTGGTAAAATAATTTCCAACAACTGGCCTCAGAGCCATGGTAATTGATTTACTTGCAAGAAATTTGGACTTTAAAACGATTGTTTGTTTGTTTTTGGATGGTATCATGTTGTATTGAGTGTTATTTGATGATTGATTGGTGTTTGTGAATTTTCGTTAAAAATAATTGAATATCTGTTTCTGGAATTATTTTTATTGGATAGTATGGAAAAAATTAAGCAAGTTACTTTTTTACAGAACTCAATTTCGATTTAATTTGAATTAGTTATGATTTTTTGAAGATTCGAAAAAAATCGGAGTTGTGCTGAAATTTTCCTGCGATCACGAAAACTGTCCGTACAGCTCGCAATTTTTTCGTTTTTCTTCGATTTTTTATGTTTTTTCATGCAATTAACTTCCGATTTTTTGTGTAGTTCTATATTTATACTATTACTATTCCTAATTAAATTCTAATTATCATTATGAATTAATTTATTATTTTTTAAATTTAATTCAAGATATTAATGTAATTTGAATTTAAAAATAGTTAGTATCTATCTTATTTACTTAATAATCTATCTTATTTTTAAATTTGATTATATCTTATCTTATTTTTAAATTTAAGGTCAGATTTTAAATATTTTAAATTTTTTTTAAATAATTTGACCTTATTTAAATTTAAAATAAGATAACTATAATCATGTAATTTTAAAAAGATGTAAGATATTTTGCTAACTTTTAAAGTTTGTTATTTTATTTATTTAAATTACATTTAAAATCTGAAAAAGATATTCATTTATCTTTTTAATTTTTTATTTAATTTTTATTTATAAAATAACATTTAAATTTTAAAAGTAGTTAGCAAATTTTTGAAATGATATTTAGGTTGGTTGAAACCTAATTTTTCAAAATTGTAGGTTTAATTTTAAATTTATTTATTTTTTTAAATTTTCGAAAATTATTTTTTATTTAATTCGAAATTAATAATTTAATTTAAAATTAAATAAATCCTACATCCAACTATCCAGCTAACCTTGTTGCAGGAGTATGTGTTTTAGCTTGTGTGTAAGTTTTCAAAACCTATTATTACTTGATTGCAAATAGCCATGGTTACCTTTTTCCAGATCTATTGATCTGATGGCTCCCTTGGTCAAGTTAATAATTTGTAACAGGTATATTTACAAACTTCTTTCATCTGTGTATGTACTAGCAACATGATAAGACCCATCCAAAGTGTGCCTGTGTGAGCCTATGTGTTTAATTTTATTATAGATGCATATAGGTTGTTGTTGCTAAAATAAATTATCATAGTTCTTGATAGAATTTATTTAGGCTCATTTAGTTTTTAGGCCTATTCAATTAATAACAGTTGTTCTTATTAAGGTTAAATTCCTCTCTTTTGGGCCTTGTGTGAGAGTTGGGAGCCATAGTAGTGGGTACGACATACTGAACCCAGCACCCCCTCACATGAACCACCCCAATTGTGAAGGCCCATTTGCCTGATTTGAATAACTGTACTAGGTTAATTAAACTAGTTTAACCTAATAAAATTGATTAGCAACATAATTAATTTCATTTATTTTGAAATTAATTTAAGAAAATCATAGTTTAAAGAATTTTATTCTAAGCTAAACTATGTGTATTTTCTTGTATTTAATTAAATATAGAATTATAACCATCTAGATTCTTTCTGAAGCTTAATTTAAATTTTTCATTAAATATTCCTATTTAAGTTGATATTTAGTTATCTCTAACTAATCAACTTAAATCTGAATATCTTTTGAATTTCAAATTTCAAAATTAAGTTGAGGAATTTTAGGCATTGGTTATTAAGATTCTTTAAATATTTTTTTTAAGTTAATATCTTTTCAAACATTAACTTAAAATGGAATATTTTAGATATTTTTTAAGTTAATATCTTTTCGAATATTAACTTAAAATGGAATATTTTTAAATTAAGCGGTTACAACTTAATTTTAGATATTTAATTAAATTTAAATTTGAAAATATTTAAGTTCTAGATTTTTTCTAATACAACTTAAATTAGATATTTTTTCAAATTTTGTGGAAAAGATACTTAGTCAAATAAGATATTTTCTAGATAATTATTTCTAATATTAAATTGAAAAATATTATACATTGTGAAATTAATTATTTAAATAATTAATTTTGGTACAATCTATTTTAAGTATATTTTTTCCTAGTATTAAACTAAAGATTAATAATTAAGCCTTCTCTACACTTAATTATTTATTTCTTGAATTTAATACATTTAATTAATTTGAAAATTAAATATCTAAGTTGAATTTCATCATGATACTTAAATATTTCTTTTTCATGACACTTAGTTAAATAGAAAATTATTTTTAGTTGAAATTTATTTTTTCAACTAAATTTAAATAATTTTCAAAATATATTTTTTTTATTTTATTAATCAAATTTCGAAATTGCATTTCTTAAATGCTGGAATTTCGAATTTTATTTGAAAAATAGATTAAAGTTGTAAATTATTTATTTTAATTTTGGATCAACTTAAATCAATGATTTTTCATTTATTGATTAATTTAAAATAAATTGAATTAAAGTATATTATTAGAAATTGAATTAATTAGTCAAAGGAAAATCTAGATAGATGATATTTTTGCTTGAAGTATTTTTCTAGTGTATTTAATTAAATAGAAAATTAATATTTAAGTTGATTTTTATCATCATACTTAAATATTTGAAATTTTTCTTATATATTTAATTAAATAGGAAAATTATATTTTTTGTTGTAAATTAATTTTGGGCCAACATTAAATTAGAATAATTTTTCCAGAATTTATTTTTTATTTTAATATGCATTTTCGAAAATTGTGTCCTTTAGGGGTTAGCAACGGTCGGTTTGGTCGATTTTTTACACAAAAAAAATCCAAAATTCGGTTTTCGGTTTTTATGGTTCTAATCCGAAAACCGACCGACCATTATAAAAATATAAAAAAACCGACCGTTTTAATCTACGGTTTGGTCGGTTTAAACCGACCAAACCGAACTTCATTTTTTTTTTAAAAAAAAAATAAGTTTTTAAATTTTTTATAATTATTTGAAAACTAAAAAATTAAAGTATTGTATCAAATATCATATAATTTAAAAATAAAACTTTCTTAGTTAAATAAATAATGTAAAATAAACTTTTTTAAATTTGTTCAAATTATTTGTGCTACTAATATGGTAATGAATTATATTAAAAAACTAGTATTATTTTATGAATGTATGTATATAATATGTAAATGCATCAAATTATAATAACATAAAATAATGAATAATTGAGACTTTAAATAAAAAAGATATAAGTAAACTTAGATTAATAAAATTATATATTAAATATGTACAAAAATAATATATATTACATATAATATATATGTTCGGTCGGTTCTCGGTTTAATCGGTCGGTTTGCGATTGACACTAAAACCGACCATATTAAAGCGGTTTTAACCGAAGGCGGTTTTTTCGGTTTTCAGTTTTTTCGGTGTCAGTTTTTTCGGTGTTCGGACGGACGGTTTATTCGGTTTGGTCGGTTTCTTGGATTTTTTGCTCACCCCTAGTGTCCTTGAATAATTTAATTTTTCGAAATGCAATATATATTTATAGAAAGTTACATTTGAGTTGTAAATTAATTTAAATTAATTTTGTAACAACTTAAATTGAATATTTTTCTAAATATTTATTGGAAATTATTACTAAGATAGAAATAATTCATGTTATTTTCATATCCATCTAAGTAAAATTTATAAATATTAAATTAAAATTTATATTTAGAATTTTTCATTCTAAATTGGAAATTTTAATTAAATAAATATATATTTAAAATAAATAAATTAAAATTAGTATCAATGAAAATACAACTCTTTTTAAATAATGAGCTTTATTATTATTAGGACATTCGATCTCCATTGTTGGTCTTACAAAAGTTAAATGTTTTCAATATAACCTCGAGACGCTAGACTTCGTCCCCCTATGGATGGTTATTCGTTGAACGCATTTAACACCGTAAGATCTCATTTGATAAGTGTTTTGTAAGTTTTCGTCTCTATTAGACTCTCCCTTACGGTGACTACTTAGAGATAAACTTATAAAACATGAAACAATGGTGGAAGCTCATAAAATGAGAATAACCTTGACTCTCGCCTACCGGGACAACGTTGGATTCTTATTTTGATCGAATAAAAGGTTGCTAGAATGGTTTCTATTTTAGATAAGCTGACAACTCTATTCAATGAATGATACTTTGACTCTCGCCTACCGGGACACTGTATCAGTTTGTTGGAAACCTTGGAAATTATTTAGGATTGTATGTTTTAGTATTTTCACTTGGCATTCCTACTTGCTATATATTTAATAATTTCTGAATTGTGTATGAATTTATATTGAACCATGTTAATTTCTGTTATTAAATTGTAGTTTAATTTCGAATCTTCATTGTTGGTCTAACTTATTTTGTTTATCTAATGAGATAAATCCCTAGTGGATTTTCACCATTAGACATACATAATAGTGTTAGATCTCGAAAGATAAATATTGTATATGCGACATCTAGCTGTTCATCAATCGATGACACCTTAGACTAGTATTTTTACGATATGAAACAAGAAGATTATATAAATAAGATTACTTTGACTTTCGCTAATCAAAGCATCGTTGGATTCTTATTTATAAACGAAATTATCCTAATTCCTCTTAGCTTATTCATTTTGAATTAGCTTCAAAACATATCATTGGATGAATGGTCTATAAATCATTTCATGTCATTCTATATTTTCTCTTAAGGAATTAAATGACGCTTATGATTATAATCCCGAAATTCTATTCCCAATTGATATAAATCCTCAATCTTAGAAATCTCCTACTTGTATGGGCAAATCAGACTTAGAATTAAATAGTAGTGGTGGTCCAAGATAGAATTACTCATTATATTTGGTATAAATTTTAAGTCTTTGACTTTAATTTTAGATTCCAAATAGAAATTTTCTTATATTTCTAATTCCAGATACAATACAGTTACACTTTCTTAAGTGTTTAATATCCATCTTTTATTAATGGATTCAAACTGTATGGAATATGAGTTAGGTATTCTGTGACCAGGATCCACTTGCACTATTCTAAGAATTCTTTTATAAACCTAAGTCATCAAAAAACACTACCACATTTTTTTTAATTTATGGCATTTGTATCTTGTTCATAGTGGATTTGACAAGATCAATCTCTGCAAAGAGTTAATATGCCTATATCCACTGCAAGTAGTTCATCTCATTCGCAGATGGATGTACATTCAGGGGTGGATATGAGTTTTTTGTTGTATTCTTAAAACGATCACTCTAGATTATACCTTATGCTAAGAAATTTGAAATGTTTTGAAAAATTTCATTAATTTCTAGCAATGGTTTAAACCATTAAGGTAAGTGGTTAAAGATCTTGCGAACTGATAGGGGTGGAGAAATAGTTAGTAGATATGCAATTCAAAGATCATTAAATTGATTTTTGAATTATATCCAAACTTACCTCCCCAGAAATTTCGAGTTGCATTTTGATGATTAGTTACTAGTCGTTGCCTAATTCCTTCTATGGTAATACAATTTCAGAATGATGTAATGGTTGTATACTTAATGTAAATCATTACTAGATTCATGGATGACCTAATCAAAATCTTAAGAAAAGCTAGAATTGTTAACCATGGTTTGTTAGCTATTCTAAGTGATTAGGGGTGGACCATCCCATTGTCAATAGATAAGAAAGTGTTTGTTCAAACAAATACTACTTTTCTAAGATAATGACTAAGTCTGAAAACAAGTAGTAAATAAAGGAGATATTTTTCTTGATTCCAAAAGTGTTCTATCATCATATATAACATATGATGATCCCACTGCCTCTGTTGTCTTGTCACAACCGAAGAGATCAATACCATTTAGTTTTCTTTGACATAATTCATGGTACCTTGTCGTAGTGGGAGAGTTTCTAGGAGCTCACCTTCTTATGACTTGGGAAACACTAGTGATTAAAATCCATTGTGAGTTTAAACAAGTAATGGATTGTCAAGATAAGAAACTAAGAAGAAAAGCCAATAGAACTATGGTTTAATCCATTCACATGGAATAACCTAAATTTTTCTATTACAAGGACATAAAAGGAAATTTTCGTTTATAAGTCTATTCAATGGACTTAACAAACTTCTCGTTCCTAGTATTATAGGTTTGAGTTTATCTAAACCTATGGCTTGTGGTATACCTGGTAATTACTTACTCTAATGCAAGCAACTTACTTTAGTAAGATGCTGAAGCATTTTCTTTCTAATGGCAATCTATAGAAGCTTCACAACTTCTTAGACATAAATTTTATTTATCTAAGGAAAAGTTTCAACTATTCCAGAAAAGATAAAGCCATGAAAGAATTTCTTAAATCAACAATGAGAGGTCTTAGATATGCTTTTGTATGCCTTAGACCAGACACCTGCTGTTGAGTGGGAGTAATGAGTAGGTATCAGATTAATACAGGAGAAGAACATTGGAAGACAATCAAGTAAATGCTAAGATTAAGAAGAGGAACTATATGTTAGTCTATAAGGGTGTGTTTAAAACTCTTAGACTACACCATATCAGATTTTGAAATTTGCCTTTGTGCTAGAAAATCTTTCTGATAAGATGGTGATTACTCTGGGGGTGGAATAGTAATTTTGGAGAAGTGTAAAAACCTATCTGAAGTCTCTAGCTCTACCAGATAGGGACTGAATGTTAAAGTTGCAGGAAAGGTACTTATTCAGTCTAAGGAAAGTTCTATACATTTTTGGCACCATTCCAAATTGCCTAAACTACTAGTGTTATTTCCTGATTAACCAAAAGTAGTTGCCAAAGATATAGAATCAAGTATCCCAAGAGAGTAGACATATAGAGAGGAATTTCACATGATCAATGATATTGTGATTAAGGAAGAGTAATGGTGGAGAAAAGGTTGTGGTTAATTCAACCTTTCAGATCCTACACTTGATTTGTATATCGAGGTGTTGAGATTATTTGAAACGCACTTTTTGTTTTATATTAGTGCAAGTGGGAGTTTGTTGGGTTTTATGCCCCAAATAAAACTCATTTCAATATAATCAGATTTACTTATTAATATAGATCAGAAATAACATTTAATGTTGCATGGTTCACATGATTTATTTCATGATTATATGTACATAATGTATAAATTCATCTGAAACCCTTTTCACATACTTGATCCTGTTTATTGTGCCGTCAACACATTGGAAAGTAAACATGACTATGTGAATAAAGTTTCCTAGATTTATCAGACATAGGGTTTTACTGATATGATAATCTACAACAGAGTTTACTTGCATTTGGAGAAGTGTTATGTTCTTTCCAGAGCATTGGTTAAAGTAAAGTTTTCAAAGTTGGATGCATGGAGTATGCATCGGAAGGGACCGATATTGAACTTTGACTTAGATTTATTAAACTTACCGTAATATCTATTCAAGTCAATATCCCCTAGTTGATCCTAGATCAAATGATCTTAATCCTGATATGATTAGGCTCAATCTCGAGAGGCTATTTGTGTTCTTTGATTTGTTAGTTAAGCCTACTTTTAGGTCAGGGTGATACGTACATTTTGGGAACACGGTAGTGCAATTGAGTGGGAGCGCTAGCATAAACATGGAATCTATAGCTTCTATCTGGCGAATAGTAAGCAAAGGATGATCTCCTTCGAGCTTGACCAAACGAACATAAATGGTGGAGTACTCATTTCACATAAGCTGAAATATCATTTATACGGGGTCAAGTGTTTTAAGGAATAAATACATTGTAGGGTGTAACGGTAATTTAATCCCTTTACAGTGTAGATCATTCATATAGAGGATCATTGATCAAATTAGGATTATAATAATGGATAACTAATGATGTGTCTATATGGTGGAACATATAGAGCATTCTATATACTGAGAGTGCAATTCTAAGTTCTATGCGTGAATTCAACGAATAATTAATAAGTTAGTGAATTTTAGTAATAAATTCTTGATCTACTTATTGGAAGCTCGGTTATATAGACCCATGGTCCCCGCACTATTTGAGATAATATTGCTTGTAAGACTCATATAATTGGTTTTGATTAATCAATTATAATTCTCAAATTAGACTATGTCTATTTGTGAATTTTTCACTAAGTAAGGGCGAAATCGTAAAGAAAGAGTTTTAGGGGCATATTTGTTAATTATGATACTTTGTATGGTTCAATTAATAAATATGATAAATGACAATATTATTTAATAATTATTTATAGTTATTAAATAGTTAGAATTGGCATTTGAATGGTTGAATTAGAAAATTGGCGTTTTTGAGAAAATCAGATGCAGAAAAGATAAAACTGCAAAATTGCAAAAAGTGAGGCCCAAATCCACATGTATAGGGCCGGCCACTTTTGTAGGGTTTTCCCTCTGATATTTTCATTATTTTAATGCCAAATAATTCAAACCTAACCCTAGTGGAATGCTATAAATAGATAGTGAAGGCTTCAGGAAATTTACACTTAATTTATATACTTTTGATTCAGAAAAAACTGAGCCTCTCTCTCTCTCCCTATCTTTAGCCGCCACTTCCCTCTTCTTTTATTCTTCAATATTTCGAAATTCTTAGTGTATGAGTAGTGCCCACACACAGCAAGTGATACCTCAATCATAGTGAGGAAGATCGTGAAGAAAGACTTTCAGCAAGAAGGAGGTTTCAGCATCAAAGATTCAGAGAAAGACATCCAGGTTCAGATATTGATAATGCTTTGCTACAGAAAGGAATCAAGGGCTAGATATCTGAACGGAAGGAGTCATTATGTTCCGCTGCACCCAATGTAAGGTTTCTTTAACTTTATATGTGTTTAATTTCATCGTTTTAGAAAGTTCATATTTAGGGTGTTAATCAACATACTTGTGAGTAGATCTAAGATCCTGGTAAAATAATTTTCAACACTTGTTGTTTAGGACAAGATTGGTATCTTTTGTCCTAACAATTTTTGTCTTGACAAATTTTATCTTAATAATTTTTGTTTTTTTTTCTATTTAATTGATTTTAAAAATTATTTATTTATTACAAAAATAAATAATTACTATTTTGCCAATTCAAAATAGATTTTTCTCAACGGCATTATACTACTCTTTATCTCTACCCTTGACAGTGTTTCAAGGTGGCGATTCGGGGACCATGAACCTATAATTCTAAGATCCAATAAACTAAATTATTTATTGAGTCTAATCAAGCAAATAATCCTTGTTTGTTAATTCTATGATTACTCCACTATAAATATGAAATTAAACTCTTAGTAATTATAGAATTATATTTACTGAGTTTTATTGCAGTGTCTATTGATGTAATCAGTTCCAGTGATTAGTCTTCCATGTGTTGGTTCGTAATTAGTTTTGGTCAAATTATCATTTTATCCTTCTAATTACTTCTTTATCCTTTAGTATCATTAATTCACTAGTGGAAGTATAATTTAGATCTCATCTAAATTTGTGCACACCATTCCAGTTCTAGAATTAACACTTAAAGGGAACCAGCATTCGATCCGTTAGGAAAGTCAGGATTCTATAAATTTAAATCATGTTTCCAGCCATCCACATTATTAGATTCCCAAAATAAAAGTTGGAAGAATCATCTTCTATGAGAAACTTTAGCGAGTGAACTAATAACATGAACATGAGTTCATGATATTCAAGATTTAGGGCGATCTATTATTGATCATTATTATGATATGAATTAGATCTTTATAATAAACGACATGTTAATAGAGACAGCTTCATTCATATTTGTCATTGTCATATAAAATCTCTATTGTATACACCTTCACTCTGATGTCATATTACATCTGTAATTAGAACCAAGATTACTTGTATCGAATAACGAACATTAATGAATTGTACTAGCAGCCATACATTAAAGATTCAATAACTTTAATATGTTGCTGACTATTCTATTCATAGCTAAGTAGTCTTAGTTCTCTGTATAACTATAAATCACAGCCTCATATATGAATAAGGAATTTTTTTGATATTTAATATTCAATAATAAATATTAATAACTTAACATTCACATTATATCAAATGTTTAACTCTTTATTTAATAATCAAAAAATATCTTTACATATTTTTCAGGGCGTAAACCCAAACAGTTCTATCTCCATCCTCACCCCGTTTAATATTTGGAGATAAAAAATTGTCCCAATTTGCTCATATTCCCCATGTAGGCAAGGAATCTCCATCCCGTTAAGGGCGGATACTTGTGGGCCCCATACCCACAATTTAAGTTTCCATCACTACATGTAGGGTGTCTACGCATATTGGCAATTTTATGTGTGAAACATGATACACAAATTATTTTTGTATAACAATAATGTCACCGCATAAAGCGCGGTATAGTTTACTACTAAGACCATCTCCAATGCAAGATGTAAAATTTGTGTTAAGTTTAGCACAAAAATTAAGTTTGTGTTATATTTAACTCACTATTTATAATTGTGCTCCAATATAAAGATATAAAAAATTATAATTATTATTGATCATAATTTAATATTGTATTGAAAATATACAAACATCATTATTTTTTTTTTAATTGCTTAAATGATGATAATATATCAAATAAAAAAAATAAAATTATGTAAAAGCCAATAAATCATAATAGTTAATGACATTATAGTATAAAAAAATATAAAATTTATCATAAGCTAAATTTGGCACAATGTTATATATTGTGCTAAATTTGACACACTTTTTAAAATATCATTGAAGTAATATTTTTCTTTAAGTGTGCTAAAATATAACAATACATTACTTTGTTAACACTCCATTAAAGATATTCTAATAATAATAATAATAAAAAAAGGTAAAAATCATTGGACTTTATATTTTACAAAACATACCAATCAAACCTTCTATTTTGATAAATTAGATTATGTATTCTCTAAAATGATACAAAATAATACCGCAAACATTTATGTCAATTTTTCTCTTATTATAGCTAACTTAAAACCAATTTCTTGAAGCCTTTTGGAAGAAATTTTAGGCTTTGAAACTTCCCCCAAAAATGAAAAACCTGGTATGGAGAGCTTGTCAATGATGTCTTCCAACTATGATTTAGTTAAAAAACTAAGAGAGTGAATGTGTCTACTACTTGTCCAGTCTGCAACTGTCATGAGGAGTCCATTTACCATGCTCTTGTTGAGTGTCCAACTATTCAATTTTGCTGGAACAGAGAAGGAATCGAGACACTGCTGCAAAATAATGCAGCGTTTTTGGACTGGTGTGTATCGAACTTTCTGGTGTTAGATTCAGATCAGAAAAAACATTTGATTGCTCTTTGTTGGTCAATATAGAATGCTAGGAATGACAAGGTTTGGAACAACAAATAGTTAGTGCAGAAAGTATAGTTTTTTTAGCAAAAACTTACCTTAATCAATGGCTTGCTGCTCATAGTTCTACTGTGATTTACCCATGTCCTGGTTTCGTGCTAGGTGATGGGGCTGAGCAGTGGTAGCCACCAAGTGAAAATAGCATTAAGGTTAATGTTGATGGCGCTATATTTGCTGACACAAATTGATTTGGGATTGGTTTTGTGGTTCGCAATGCACAAGGACTCTTAATCAAAGGAGTTACCAAGCTTTATCAAGGGTCGGCTACACCAGAATTTGTGGAAGCTTTGGGTGTTAAGGAAGCTTTAAGTTGGATCAAGCAAAATCGATCTTGCCAAGTTTTTCTTGAAACCGATTGCTTAGTGTTTATTCAAGCCTTGCGTAGTTCAATTGATATGATTTCTATGTTTGGTCAAATAGTTAATGATTGTAAGGCTTTATTGAAAGAAAGTCAACATGTTTCTATCTTTTTTGCTAGGCAATCAGCTAATAAGGTGGCTGATGAGTCCATATTTATCTTATAAATATGATTAATTTATTTATTAATATTCTTAAATTGATTCTTTAAATTATTAATTAGTGTGATTTTAATTTGTTAGATTATTTTAAATACTATTAATCCATTTAGAGTTTTTTGGAGGGATTTTAACATATTTTGGTAGAAAATAATGGAAGTCGGCGATCTCGATTGTACAAGGCGGAACTTAATTGCAAATTCGGACGAACTTAAAGGCAGAATTGGACTTGGAGCTCAACATGAAAGTTTTTGATATCGTTCTTAGCTTTCCAGAACATCTTGAATCGTCCAATTCCGAGTAATATTGAGAGAGTTATGGCCAAAATACTATCAGTCGTCGCAGCAGGAAATTTCTAAAAAAAGATAGCGAAAATAAAGATAAATTTTCAAGAAGAGTTGCGATTTTTATCTTTTGTTTAAAAGATGAGTTATCTTTATCCGAGATATTTCCTAATACTATTATAAATAGAATCCTAATTCTAAGAGGATTTATCTATCCACTATAAATAGAATCCTAATTCTAATAGGATTCAACTAACTTTCCCATTACTATAAATAAGACCTCTTAGACTACAAATGGGTAGAATCAAAAAACTACAAATTAAATATTATGATTTTTATAATGTCTAGTTCTGAGTAGTTTTCTTTTAGTTAAGGGTTATTTCAAAACCCGAAACATGAATTCTTAATTTCATTATTGAATGTTAATTTTTAGTTTCCATTATATCAAATTGCTTCTATTCTTCTATGTTCAATAATATGATTATTGTTTTAATCTTGTTTAGACGGCCGCTAAATTAGGTTTAACTTTAATCTACCGTCATCTTAGGATTACTATTCACCTAATAGTCTAGGATTCTAAGTGTTTGTGACAAATTACAATTTGTGATGAAGAATAGAACCTAGGTTAAATAAATTATATGCTTCATTGATTTGTTGCCTAGATTAGTCTATCTCCATAAATCTCAATGCTTTACCTAAGTTAAATAAATTGCATGCTTCATGGATTTACTGCTTTAGGTAAAAGAGTTAATTATTGAGCGCTTCGCCTTGATTACATACAATAGGGAGATTGGGATAATTCACTGCTTCAGCGTTATCTGCGGGATTAATAGTTTGATTGGAAACTGAAAATTACATTCTTTAATAGGAATTAGGAATGATTGTTGAGGGTGGCGAATAACCTTTAACTAGTTTCTCATATCGTATTCTTTACTTTAAATTTGTTCTCTTCTTTAATTTTTATTATTGCTATTTTTATTCTAATCACCACACATAGTTAAAGGTTATTCGCAATAATAAAAATTAAAGAAGAGAACAAATTTAAAGTAAAGAATACGATATGAGAAACTAGTTAAAGGTTATTCGCCACCCTCAACAATCATTCCTAATTCCAATTAAAGAATGTAATTTTCAGTTTCCAATCAAACTATTAATCCGCCGGTGCGAACGCGATGGTGAATTATCCCAATCTCCCTATTGTATGTAATCAAGGCGAAGCGCTCAATAATTAACTCTTTTACCTAAAGCAGTAAATCCATGAAGCATGCAATTTATTTAACTTAGGTAAAGCATTGAGATTTATGGAGATAGACTAATCTAGGCAACAAATCAATGAAGCATATAATTTATTTAACCTAGGTTCTATTCTTCATCACAAATTGTAATTTGTCACAAACACTTAGAATCCTAGACTATTAGGTGAATAGTAATCCTAAGATGACGGTAGATTAAAGTTAAACCTAATTTAGCGACCGTCTAAACAAGATTAAAACAATAATCATATTATTGAACATAGAAGAATAGAAGCAATTTGATATAATGGAAACTAAAAATTAACATTCAATAATGAAATTAAGACTTCATGTTTCGGGTTTTGAAATAACCCTTAACTAAAAGAAAACTACTCAGAACTAGACATTATAAAAATCATAATATTTAATTTGTAGTTTTTTGATTCTACCCATTTCTAGTCTAAGAGGTCTTATTTATAGTAATGGGAAAGTTAGTTGAATCCTATTAGAATTAGGATTCTATTTATAGTGGATAGATAAATCTTCTTAGAATTAGGATTCTATTTATAATAGTATTAGGAAATATCTCGGATAAAGATAACTCATCTTTTAAACAAAAGATAAAAATCGCAACTCTTCTTGAAAATTTATCTTTATTTTCGCTATCTTTTTTTAGAAATTTCCTGCTGCGACGACTGATAGTATTTTGGCCATAACTCTCTCAATATTACTCGGAATTGGACGATTCAAGATGTTCTGGAAAGCTAAGAACGATATCTAAAACTTTCATGTTGAGCTCCAAGTCCAATTCTGCCTTTAAGTTCGTCCGAATTTGCAATTAAGTTCCGCCTTGTACAATCGAGATCGCCGACTTCCATTATTTTCCACCAAAATATGTTAAAATCCCTCCAAAAAAACTCTAAATGGATTAATAGTATTTAAAATAATCTAACAAATTAAAATCACACTAATCAATAATTTAAAGAATCAATTTAAAAATATTAATAAATAAATTAATCATATTTATAAGATAAATATGGACTCATCAGTGGCTCATAACTTTGCTAGAGCTTCCTTATTCTATCCTGATTGCAGTTTCAATTTAGGATCTGTCCCAGTTGATTTGCTACTTTCGTTGGTAGCTGAGTTTAATGGTTAATAAAATTATGATTTTCCATTAAAAAAAAAAACAATTTCTAGCACAAATCTCAAAATATTATTTTGTACTGTTTTAAAAAACACTGAATTTATAATTTAACAAAACAATAACTAAAATAAAAAAAAATAAAAAAATAATAACAAAATGGCATTTACCATAGATATTCCACCGTTGATACCTATAACCAACTTGAAATCAAGTGATATTGAATGGGAAATTTGATTTTTTGTGCTTACATGTGCTTAAAATTTTTCCCTTAAACTCATTATAACTAATATTTGTAGAATATGACAACTTTTATGATATTCCTAAAATACCCCTCATTTACATCACCCACATTTACATAATCGGACTCCACATCGGACAGAATCGGACCCATCGAACCCCCCCCCCCCCCAATCGAACCCCCCCCCCCAATCGAACCCCCATCGGACTTACGTCTCCTACCTCGCTAACTCACAGTTTCATTCGACCCTATCGAACCTCATCAGAACTACAACAGACCCCATTGGATTTTGTCCAAAATCACAGATCTGAGATTTTAAAACCTATCTAACAAAATCACAAACAAAATCAAACAAAATCTATCTTTAACACTAAAATCACAAACAAAATCAATAAAAACTAAAAAACGGAACACAATTTGGTTGGGGGTGCGCCCTGGGTCGGTGGGGTCTACGGGGTGGTTCATCGTGGGTTGGGATGTTGAAGGGGCCTGTTCAACAAATCGAGCAAGAGAGAGAGATAGAGAGAACAAAGGTGTAGAGAAAGAAGTGGGGTTTGAAAAATGAGAGGGGTATTTTTGGGTTTAATGTAAAGTAGACCTATTTTTAAAATTTTGAAATGTTTAAGTTTAGAGAATTAATTTTCCCAATTAGTATGCATAAATAATCAAATTTCCCAATTGAATCCCACAATTAGGCATATATATACAAACAAAAGAATCAGCAGAGCATCATATGCAAGTGCATATAATAATTTAGTAAATTACCATGTCTTCATCAGCACTAGAAGAGACAGAAAATTGGTTGTATTGTAGGAAAACAAAACGGTTTCATCAAATGTAAGGATATGCTTTTCACTTAGAGACCACCAAACAAAAAGAAGAAGAAGAAGATTGAATGGTCTGTGTTCACCAGAATTATATAAAAGCAAATTCAAACACATCTTTATTTAGGAACTTCACTCCCCAAGGAAAAAAATTCCCATGGGAGAACAACAGTAAAGAAAGGAAGTTGTTCAAAAGTAGTTGCTCTTGTAAAAATTTGTGAGGAAAGGAGAAGTTGCCTGATCCTTGAAGTTCAAATCCTGAGCTAGCCCATGCTGACCAACCACGTACTGTCCAATGAGATGGTGCCGCTGCTTTGCATGCTCCAAGATGTTATTCAACTCTTCTGTTGCCTTGAAAAGAAGCATATCAATCACCTGCAAATTTATACCATTACAAATTAGCAACACTGTCCCCATTTTTCTTCTTCAACATTAGTTTCATATATATATATATATATATATAATAGCTTATTATCAAAAAACCACATAATGACCACTCATTGAGTATGGGGAAAGGGAAAAAATTGACATCCCTAGTGTTGAAACCCATACAGACACCTGATACTTTATCCCTAATACAGTACACTTACCCTATCACAAAGAGCACCCACTTCAGATTTCATATCATTGAAGATTCTATATTTTATCTCTCTAATCATATGGCAATGGCCCAGGTAATAGCAAGTGTACCCACTACCCACATTCCACACTGTTTTCTTCCCAAACATCCCATTTCCTTCCTATACCATCCACCTCGAATTTCGCCCAAACATCTCATGTTCTATTTGCATAAAATGCACCAATTAACAGAAGAATTATAGAAATGTCCTCAGTCTTGTAGAGCTGCTGAGTTGATTGAGGGATGGTTGTTTCTGCATTATCCTAGAAGATAGAAAAGTTTGGCTAAGAAGGACCAGTCTGAAATACGCCCGTGCAAAACTGCATTTGAAACACCTTAGTTTGGAAAAACCCCGTCAAAGTCTAGACTGGACAAGGACCATTGGAAGAGCTCACTTAAAGTCAAGAGTATTGAGGTCACTTCTTGCTATGGTGTCTTGTGGAAGGCAGATAATGAGATCATAGACCACCGTTTTTCACATTGCCAGTTTGTGTGATCTATGGTTTTAAGTGCTTGTAGATTTTAAGTTGGTGTAGTGCTTGGCTCAATACTGTACAGATTTATTACACTTAGATGGAAGGGTCAAAAATCTTATTGTAAACTGAAAAAACTACATCTCGTTGTATTTCCCCTCTATCAAAATAAGTTTTATTTTGAACATATGAATCACATGAATTAAAATGGCTAGACCCCTCCAATTTTTTTAACTTCATGGAAATAAATTTACATGAAAACACTTCTGAGCCATCCAAACTCCAAATCATCTTGTCAACTTGAAAGTGCAACATTTAAATGATCCAACACCACTGACAAAACTGAAACGTGTAAAGCTCTCTCATTTAAGTTTTCTAATAAACTTTAAATTACATGAGAAACCCGTAGATCCACTCATATCCTTATTTTCTCTAAACAGTGCTATAAAGTCGTTCTTTGAGTTTGCAACCATATATAATCATGCAAATCTATCAGCCAAAGTCAAATCACTCACCCATAAATTCTCCAAAAACCAAATACTACCCCCATGCAAATCTTCTAATAAAACTTCTGGGTGAATTTTAATAGAGAACACAACTCAATATTATATAAAACTAACTAGTGAAATATAGGTTCATGTTCTATTGAGTCTCATTTTAATATATTCCACCTCAGATTGACTGAACGTTAGAGAAAGAAATCTTACTGGAAGTCAAAAAGGTATTTACAGGAAGAGAAATAAGGTGTCCTTGTATAATCATATAATGAATTATGAAACGATTGCGGCTACAAGTTCAACCCTTGCACATGTACCAACATATGAAACATCGTAAAATAAAAACACAAGAAATGTAGACAGATAGGAACACAGATATAACAATGGCGATTCTATACTCAATAATTCCACACCCACTACTAACCTCTCTTTCCCTATTTATATCCCTCAACAGCTAGAACATTCTATACTCAACCATACAGCCAGCTATCATAGCTAATACAACCCCTTATCCCAAGTCCTAACATAGACTTGCTCTAATCCTAAAAATCAGTTCCCCAAGCCAAGCCAAGGCAAGGCAGTGGTATAATAATCCTATCCTGTGTTGGGCATATTTAATGAAAGGATGCAATTTTTGTTTAACTAATTCAAATGAAACCCTGTCATCGGCATTGTGCAATAAAAACATAGATTTTGTTAGTAAAAAGAAAAAGTAGAAGAAATGTAAGATGAAGAGTTGTTATACTTATACCCAACAGGACTGATGTGCTATCTATCTGCTTCTAACTGAAAGATTGGCCAAGGTGATATTACTTTTATCCTAACCTAATCATTTGGCTTGCCCAGCATCCCAAACATGCGCTAACTAGGTTACTAATACAACAATTAGAAGGTCAAGCAACCGATTAGTTAGCATAAGTTTTTTCATGGAACAAAGTCGGTGGTAGGAAGACTGATCTCAAATTATATCTATATTTTGATTTTTCTTTATTTATTTCCATTTAAAAGATATCCTTACAAAAAATAGCACCTAAGCCCCATAAAATTTTGGAAAAACTATGTAGCTTAAGCTCACTACAAATTTCAGTTCTGTCTCTGAGTGAATTGTTTCATTTCTCAATGGGTTATCATTGCAATTTCAAGAGTAATTAGAACAAGCTACAAGTAATGAAATTCCATAAAAACGAGAACTTTAAATTTATCTAAAGATTTAATCAAACTTACATACAGCAAGGAACTGAAAAACCTTTCTCCTCCTATTACCAAACCCTACAAACATGGCCTTCTTCCATAATTTTTTCTAACAAACACTCCATCAAACAGTTTACAGGCATGATTCTCAAACAGAAATATAGCATAATAATAGCCAGAAAACTCAAATGAAATGAGAAAGAGAAAGAGAAAGACCTTGGGATTGGTGGAGTGAGAGTTCTTGCGGATCTGAGAAGCGATAGTGGAACGGAGCTGGGAGACGGTGACGACGTCGTCGAGATTGTAGATGTCGATGATGGAAGGAATGGATCTGCAAGCAGTTCTGAAGAAATCGAAGACACGGTGCCTAGCTTCCTCCAAGGTCGCTGAATTGGGCGGCACCTTCACGCTTCGCAATGTAAACGACATTTTCCCTTCTTCTTCTTCTTCTCTCTCTCTCTTCTCAAATATCACTAAATTCACTCATGGAAACCCATTTCTTTTTCTTTTATTATTTTACTTAGAATACAATGAGTTTTCATTTTTGCTTTAAAACATGGATGGTACTTTTTAAGCAAAAATTAAAAGAAATTACATTTTATATCTAATTTACTTTATTTATTTGTTTTAATTTATTAGATTTTATTAGATTTCTTATATTAGTGTAAATTATATGCTAGACTTAAGTAGGGAGTAAAAGTATATTAGATCACCCACTTATAAAAGTATATTTTAATAAAATATAATATAAGAGTATTATTGATTAATGAATACAAAAAAAAAAAGATATTTCTCAACTTATACTGTAAAAATTAAGGATAATCGGGTTGGTCGGGTTGGTCGGTTTAATTGGGCGGGTTGGACCTATTTTCAACCCGCCCAATTAACAGATTGGGCGGTTCGTAATTTTTTCGGGTTATTTCGGTTTGTAATTTTTATCGGTTTTTTCGGTTCGGTTTGGGCGGGTTATTCGGTTTAGGCGGTTTACAAATTTTTTTGTACAGCCCTAATAAAAACTTACTAAAACAACAAACATAAGTGGAATAGTGTGTATAATAGATGAAGTTAGTAAAATAAAATTGGTAATCGAAAATAAGTGGTTAAGTATTATTTTTATTTATCAATTAAGTGTGGTTATTAATATAAATCGATGCAGACATTTTCATAACTAAAATGTCTCATTAATGTAATCAATAAAAAACCTAAAGCATGAAGTTATTTTAATTGTAATAATTATGATTTTAAAACCTAAATATATACATATATCATATCGGGTGGGTATCTATTCCCATGCCCTTGCTCCAAACTCGACTCGGGTATAAACATTTAAACTCATACTCGCCCCCGCCCCCGCCCTCGCCCCCATTTGGGGCAGGTACTCGCGGGTAACCTTTTAGTTAAATTTTGTGTTCAAAATCAAATGTCAGAATATATTTTTTTTCAAAAATAAAGTTTGTAATATTCTAATTTACCATAGGTGTTCAAAAAAATTCAAACATATTTTTGACACTATAAACAATTCAAAAATTTATAGAGATGATGTTGTAACTATATCGAACACTGTTATGAATTTTATTTTTTTGAAAAAAAATATTCCAAAATATGTATTTGAGTACGGAGATTAATGTTGGTAGCATTTCTCTTTTAAAGTAACATTTGGAGCATTGCCATATTTTTTAGCATTACTATTATGTTTAGGGTTAATACTATTTTAGATCTTGATATGTTGGGTAGACTAATACAAGCACTAGAATACCTGGTTAGGGGAAACTCAGGAAAGTTAATGGCCAAGTGCAAGGGCATAGCAATGTCATGCATCACAAGCAGGAAGCTACCCATACAATGGCTAATGAAGGTTTTAAAGCACAAATGTGAGATTTCCAAGTTTGGATAGAGCAAAATGCACGGGAGATGAGGGTTCAACATGAAGAAATGGACCGCCGAACCCAAGAGATTACAAAGCTGATGAAAAGGTTCATGCAATATAATCAAGGAATAGGGGAATAGGGCCTCAGGCCCACACAACCCAAACTAATCAAATTCCTGCCAAAGGTAAACAGTTTATGCCCTAGACTGTGGTCCAGTGTATGGACCCAAAGAGTGTCCCCAACACTAGAGGAATGGTCCAAGCAGAGGTAAATACCCAAATGGAAGATCTCAAGTGAATATAATGGAGGACATATAACAGATGAACAAGTCCTCACAGGACACTACTTTGGGTAGAACAACATAGAGAATTGTTGGCCCAGGTCTTTTAGGCCGAGAGAATAGATGAACCCCCTGCGTAGAGGAGGTGGTTCAAGAGATAATGTTGTCCTGTACAAAAACAATCAGGGAGTGCAAATTTAGCCCAATAATCGGTGAAATGGGCTACAAAATCAAAAATATTAACCACGACCAAGGAGGGATAACCCAAAAGTTAGTAGTCAATACGTACCCAATCATCTTGATTAGTGATGATGAAGTTGAAAGCAAAGCTAATGGGCAATGTTGCCATTGTCATAATGGTAATATTCCTGTTGGACTGGATGTGCCTTTAAGGCAAAATAACCAAAATGATAATGCACACCACCAAGATTCCGAATGGGAAGATAACCAAAATACTGTGGACAAACCCAAAATAAACTCAATTTTTTAGCGATTTAGGGTTTTTTTTTTTGTACTCATTTTTGGTTTATTTTAGAGTTGTTAGTGGGAGGTTGGAAGCATTTGAGTGGATTTTGATAAAGAAAAGAGCCTAATAGTTGAAGTGTTACTTTTGCTGAAGTTTTGTGTAGATTTTACTGCAGCAAAAGTAGCAGTGGCCAAGAGTTTAATATAGTGCAGAAAAGATGAGGTGGGACTTTATCAATTGAGGTGGTAATTTTATGGTTGAGGTGGCAAAATAGGATTGGTCTTAGGGCTCAATGTGTTGAGAGGCCTAGGACAAAATTTGAAATGAGGCTTTTTCCTTTTATAGACATTTAAAATAAATATTATTTAAGTTTTGACGCAATATCAATTTTAACTCTTTTATTTCTATGTAATAAATAATTTTCTTCTCGCGTAAGCTAACTTGATAAAATAATATTTGATTACTAATAGCAGCTCTATTGGAGTACTATACATTTTAGCACTTTTGTAAAATAATCATAATAATAAATATTAATATGTCAAAAATTATGTCAATTTTTCTTACCAGTTTACACCTTAAAATGCTATTGTACATTATATATTAAAATAATTTTTTAAAAAAATATACTAAATATAATATTTGCTCCTTATAAAAAATATAGCATAATATTTATTCTTTTTTTAAACATTGAAAATATTCTAAAATATTATACTATTATATCGATTACCCATGGTCTGGGTTAGTCCCGCGGAACCACTTATGGTCTAGGATGTGTGAAAAAGTGGATGACTTTGGTGGTAACTGATGGACCATTTTTCAAGGGTTGAAAAATGTTTTAAAGGTCCTAAGGTTTTTGAGTGTGGAAAGGAAAAGAAGAGATTCAATATTTGGGCTTAAAGGGTGTGGTGATTGAGAGAGATAAGTTACCGAAAACCACCTCCGTTGAAAATCTGAAGTAATCAGACTTTAATGGTAACTGATCGGGCATTTTTCAAGGGTTAGATAATTAGCTCTTGCATTACTTTTTTAATTTACAATCCATGTGAAGACAAGCTACTTATCATTGTATTACTTATTTGATTGTGTACACTTGCTCACACTAATTTTCACAATAAATTTTTAACGTTGTTACCGGAGATTATAAAAATATTTAATTGTAATAGTCAATTATTTTAGTTTATTTTTCTTTTGTACTCATTTTTGGTGACTCTTGTTCATTGACATGTGCAATATCTTTATGAACGAGTACTAAGAATTTATTAATCCTAAACTATTTCCTATTGATCCTGAAATTGAACACACATTAAGAGAAAAAAGAAAAACACAACAAAGAGCTCAAGAGATAGTAGTGATGGAAAATCAAGAAGATGGGCAGCAAGCTTCAAGGGGAAAGACTCTTACTAATGGTCAAAATGCAATGATTATGGCGGATAATAGAGATCAAGCCATTCGACATTAGGTTGTCTCCCTTTTCAATGAGCTCAACCCAAACATAGTGAAATAGGGATATTCATCAAACTATCCACACCACTCAAACCATCGGCACCACACCAAATTGCATGAAAATACAAATTGAAATATTTTACGGTGCAACTGTGATTTGTACTTTCGCCGAACCAGGTGGTGCAATTTTAAATTTAATAGTTGAGGTCAAACTGCAATGCAACAAATTTTATAAATTTATACAATAACTTTAATAATGATTATATAAAACCACTAATCATTTATAAAACTTCACCTCCTAAAAGTGTTAGGTAACATGCTGCCTAATACCAATAAATAACATATTAGGTATTTGGTTCAATACCACGTATTTAATTTAATGGATTTTTCCAAAATATTTAGTATACAATATCATGTCATGCAAATTTACTACCTAACTATTTTAGACCAAAAACTACATGGGAGAAAAGAAAAATAAAAAATATAAAAGAAACAACTTCTTACACCGCAAAGAAAAAACGAAATGTTACCATTCAATCCTCATTCTCAAAGCTGGAATAGCCTTTCTACGACCCGAATTGCTTTCCTTCAAATGATTGTCCGAAGTTCCAATCTTTGGGAGCAACACTGTAAGATGTAACAGTGACACCTTCACTATTAGTGACTTCAAAGGATAGGGGTTGATTTTTTAAATCAGCATTTATGTGCCAGTTTTGGCCCCAGTTCCTTCCCATTGAAAGCCAACCAGTTCTTGAACCCTTAATTTTCACAGCAGATACGTCTCCAGCACCGGCAACATTGCTGATTAACACCGAAATGAAGATACTTGAACCGTCAATTGTGAATCGTATTCCTCCTTCCTTTCTGCACTTTATTCTGTTACAGAAGTCAAATTAACTAGTTGTCAACATGCCACATTTTTTCCTAATAGATTTAATCACACCGAACATAGTTTTCGTCATCAATATGCCACATTTACAACAACATTGTCATCTCATCTTTTTCACTATCTCTTAAGTGCTACATGCAAGTCTAAACATGAAATAGTCAACAAACGATTGCGTTGTATCGCCCCCATTTTCCTTAATAACAAATTTAGAAAAAACCTGTTACAATTATATGAAAAACACCATAACATTTTACCAAGTACCTCATTTATCACTAATTGGTTTTAAGTTGGAACTCTAATCTTTTCCTAGAAGGCTTATTTCTTCCAAATTGTAATAGCTTCTATTGACAATATGCCATATCATATCAGCATGTTTATTCAGATGGAATGACAGAAAATTTGGAAACTTTAATTAAACAGAAAAACTAGATCATCAGTTCCAACTATGCCCAGAAAGAAAAAAGCTTTCTTTCTTTTGTTCTTCCTTAAATTTCTAGCTTATAAAGGGAAGCTAAATTAAATTACTGTAGATAAATACAAAATCATGTTGTAAAAACTTAAAGGCCATCAGTTCTATACTCAATTCAAAGAAAAGTAACTCTACTTCATACAAGTGAACTACAATAACTATTCCATCCCCAATCATAGTAAATGTGGTTTGCCCTTGCAAGAGACCTACCTCCAATTGCTATAGTTTCCTAGTCCCTAAATATAATGCTGAACAGAGACATCTGCACAATCAAGAACTAGTTTGAACTTTGGTTTGAAAATCACTGCTAAATATCCCCACAATCTCTACAAATAAGAATAGGAAATATGTTTCAAAATTATAAGCACATCAAACAATTAAGATGCGCTCAGTAATTTAACTAAAAGGGAATAGACTGCATAATCTGCATCTTTGTTAAAGCCACATGCCTTTTATGGCTCAGAACTCATTTTGCATTGAGATGCTAAAGCAGAACAAGTAGCAAAACACATGAATATATTATGAACAGACTAAAGTGAAGGTAAATTTCAACTGAAAAAGAATACCTGCGATACTGAACAGGCATATTGCCAGCCTTCCAAATGGCGATTTTCTCGAAGGACTCAATGGGAAGAACAAAGTGCTTGTTAGGAGGGTTACAATGGCCGCCTCCATCAGTAGTAAAGCCATAATTTGGAGCACAAAAGTTGGTAGCGGTGAGGATAATCGAAGTCCCCGGAATGCACCAGCGGAGATCCTCAACACACCTGAGCTCAAAGCAAGCACCACAGATCTGACCCCGCTCAAACAGAGCCTCGCTCAATCCAACGGTGGCCATTCCGTAACCGCTCTTGACAAGGTCTCCGTATCCACAGGCGCCTCCCACGACATCTCGAGGGTCTGCGGCGGCGTAGTAGGTTGCACGAGCGGGTCGCCATTCGGAGAAGGAAGCGGAAGGAGAAGTAGAAGAAAAGGATGAGAAATGGGCAGTGGATGTGGGGAGGAGAGAGTGAATGAACGGAAGTAGTAGTAGTAAAAGGAGTACCATTGGCTTCTTCTTCTTCGTCTTCTTCGTCTTCTTCTTCTTCTGTACTGAGTTAAGTGAGTAAATGTAAATGTGTTTCCAAATCCGCAGATCGAGTTCAGACAGAGACAGACAGAGACTGAAGAGTAAAGCATCCCATGTAATGTATGTATGTCCATCCTCTTTTGCTTTTTGCTTTTTTTAATTTTGAGTTTTTTTGTCACTAAAAAATAAAAAAAAAAATTAATTTAGGAAAATTACTTTATATATTATTTTTTATTTTTTTTTAAATTTACGGTTTGAGTTTCTAAAGTAGTTACAGTGCTAGTTGCAATAAGGGTTTCTATACGATTTTTTGTTACAATTTAAGTTACACCGCTAATTGGAATAGGAGTTTCTATGTAGAATTCTGTAAAAATGCAAAAGAAAAACTGATTTGAAGTATAAAAATAAAAAGATCCTTTAATTTATTATAATAAAATCAAGTGTCAATTTGAACTAGTTAGATTGTTGTATTTAAAGATTTTGTCTAATTTTATTCAATTTTACTATTTGTTTATGTACTAAACCATGCTCATGTCAGATTTTTTTACTAAAATTGAAAAAAAAAATCCTTAAATTTAACAATTTTAATAGTTCAGGAGTATTTTTAACGACTTTAAAAGTTCAGGGGACATGAACATGCCAAAGTTCAAGGGTCAAAAATCCTAATTAGCTTGATAAATTATTAAAATAATTTGGTTTTAAATGACACGAAATCATTTTATTAGCTAGAGAAATTTGTATTTTCTCTCTGAAGTTTATATGATTCTTCTTGCTAAAGAAAATACATGTTGATTTGTATCTAAAACAACAATTTACACCTTTGTCAAAAAAAAAAAATGGGGATTAGCTCAGCTTTACAAGAATTCTTACAGCTTAAGTCAGATACAATTATTTCTTATTTCTTATTTAATTTTCAATGTTTTTCTTTTTTTTTTTTCGTTATTTATTTTTTTGGTGAATGACAAAAATGAGAAGGTACAGGTGAAACACTTTAAGCATTGAAAAAGCAAAGCTGGTTCTCTTCTCTCCAATTAATATGGAAAAGTCTGTTCAAGAACCATCTTCAATGGTACAGCCTTCTTTGAGCTCTCACCTTGTTTCCAAATCTTAAAATCTGGAGGAAAGCACTTATGATCATCATTCCAATTTTTCAACATCAATATCGAGAAAGGGCCTTGTATATCTCCCTGGGGATCTAAGTAATGCCACATGGTCGAAACTGGAGCTGGAGCCGGAGCCTGAGTTGGAGCTGGTAGTTCATCTTCATCTTCGTCGCTCAAATCAATCACCACTTTCTCCTTTACCCCATTAGAAAGCTTCTTTTCTGGTACACTCTCGGTTTGTGCTTCAATTTCAGATTTTGTTGGCTCCTTTTCTGACTCTTGCAATGAATTGCTATGCTCAGATACTACATTATAAGCCAAACGAGAACAAGAATCTGGTAAGTTAATATTTTTTTGTGCTTGTAGCATGCAAATTAGTCCAAAAAGAGAAAAAGAACAAAAATGGTTGGAGAAATGGCGCAAATTGGGAATCGGAGGTTGTTACCCTAGCATTTGCATGATAAAAAGCTATTAGGAAATTCTATGGTGCTGCCCCCAAAAAGGGGTATTCAAATAGTTTCAATCTTACTTTCTTTTAATAAAACAATATTGCATCGTAGTTATCTAAGACATCTTGAAAATCTTCGAAAAATTCTAAATAATTTAATGTGTCAAATAGTCATCTTTTATTTTATACATTTATAAAATAGACAGACTGAACTCATTAAAAATTTTACAGGATGTCTTGAATATGTACATTGTCGTATATAATAATTACTATTAAAACTATCTAGATGTCGAAAAAAACAAAGAGGGTTCATTAAAAGCACCCAAAGCTAATTTTTCCATCAGTATCAATAAAACTAAATAGAGTATACATCCTAAAACATTCATATAGAATTTTAGAGATTTGATGAAAATAACAAGTAATAATGTAATATAGAAATGTACCTTCAGAAATTAGGTCATCTATGGCCCAAGTTAATGCAAATTCATCTTCACATTCGTCTTCTCTAGTATCAAACATATTAGCCTCCTTAGATCCTGGGAGGATTGATCCAGGTGAACTATCATTTGCTTGTTTTACTTCCTCTGGACTATGCTGTGGATCAATTTCAGGTTCTATATCTTCTGCAATTACTTTGGGAACTTCCTGAAATAGTTTTGACTGTTCATCCGGTATCTCAAGTAGCTCCCTTCTTTCTAAGTACTCGGCCAGCGTGAAAGAGAAAAGTTAAGGATCAAACATCAAACATCAAAAACCAAATGTGTTTCTATTTCACATTATTTTAACAAAAATCATATCTATTGGAATTCGGAAACACCCATCAGCTCTGTTATTGCAGCACTAAAATTAAAGATAGCCCTAAAGGACATTGTAAACTATTAGATCTATTGTAAGGATATTCTCTGCGCCATCCTTTTTCGTTGGCTCGATCAATAAGATTTTTCAGCAAAGCAAGTTCTCTAACAAGCCACTGCAAGTCACAATTAACATTCAAAGACCAATATCCCAAACAGAGCAACAGATATAAAGCATTAAGCAAATAGGCAGCCTAATATGGATAATACAGCAGATTTCTTTTCTCATAATATAATACTCAGTAACAAAATACATACATGCTTCGTCATGTCCTCATGCAATATCTGGGCCTTCTGTTGGAGCTCCTCCTAGAAAGTTTAAGAACATTTACAATGTAAGGGCACGAAAATCATCGTGCCAAACTCTCTCTCCTTGCAAATTTATTTTTGTTGAATGATAAAAGCTTTTTGGGAATTTCACTTTTACAAGCAATGTTTTAATGAATCATTCTTTAATACATTAAGGTGGTGTTTGGTTAGAATGAATGAAAACATAGAGGAATAGAAATGAGAATGGGAATAAAAATGGAATCAAATTTAAAATACACAAAAAAACTTAAAAACTCTTTTGGGGAGAAGATAGGATTCTAGCTTCTCTCAAAAACTTCTCCCAAAAGGACTTTTAAGAAGTCATTTTTGAAAGTAGAATAATTTACATAATTCCTAACTTACTCAGAAAAGATGTTATTTTAATAACTTGCAAACACTTTAAAAGGACTTTTTATAAGAAAAGATCTTTATATAATAGTTATTCAAATAGAAAAAATAAGTTAAAGCTTTTACTTAGCTTATACTTCTAGTTATAAGCAAAAGTAAAAGCTTATCCAAATAGAGCAGAAATTTAATATGCAAACGAAATAGAGGAAAAATACCACCGTAGGTCTTTTGAGCATTCCACCTTTTATTCTTTGACGCAAATCCTCACATTCTTCCTTTAAGGCATTGCAACAAGATTAGTACGCAAAAGAAATTTAAAAAGGTGAAACTCAGGACTAAAAAACATTTTACTGCATGCGATTCTAGATATCACAAACCGACATTGTTACCAAAGTTCCAACGAAAATATAGAAGCCTACTAATCACTACTTATCAGCACTTTCACGTAGCAGAAAATCCCAAATACATCTAGACTTACAACAGGAATGTCAAAGAATATGCAAATTTAAAGACTTGGCACCATGGAAACATATATAAAAAATACAGTAAAAGGCAAAATCAACAGCCGGAAACTCCAGCAAAACATACAATATGACCAATTTTTCAAAGGCCGAATCCAATGATTACACATGTTGCTGACAAGATAAATCACAAGCTATATTAAGGTATAAGCCCATAAATATATATAAAAATATAGAAAGAAGCCATAACTCAAATCAACCCAATTCAAAGTATATCCAAATAAATATATTAGATTACCTTAGAGAAATCATCATCAGAAATCAAAGATAGAGGGACGTCTTTTATAAAACCAGAAACTTGAAAAAGAGTTTTATTGGATTCAGAGAACCTCACACCTAGTCAAAATACAAAATGAAGATATTCAATTCATAACATAGATATTGCAGATGTAAAATTCAGAGTGAATATAACTAAGCATATGAGGAAGAAAGTGAGAAAACCTATAACTTGGAGGAGACAGTGAGAGTGTTTCTGAAGGTAGTCATTAGGGTCAGATTTGGTCCTTACAAAACTTCCCACAATTTTCGTTTCGAAAGTTGAAGGCTCACCCTTCTTCTCCTTCTCCTTCTCCTCCTCCATAATATTCTCAATTAAACTTCTTTTCAAATAAACAAGCTTTATATTCTCAGGAATGACAGCAGCAAAGCAACTTTTAAGGTTAGACTTAGAAGCAGACGCTTCAACAATCAATCTTTTAGGACGATGGGATTTTTCTCGTTTTTCTTCTTTAACTCTCTCTTCTTCATTCGCATAAGAAAGATAATCAATTGCATCATCGTCATCAGAATAAAGTTGATCATTAGCTTCAGCCAAATGGGATTCTAACAATTTATATATCATGGTCCGGTTAATGGATTTTTTACCGAAAAGCGATCGAAGCTTCTCATCACAAATAACCTTTTTCTTATTCTTCTTCTTCTTCCTCCCATTTTGACTAAAATCAAGCATTAAACTTGTAGTTGAGGAGGGTAGAATACTCTCCACATACTCATTGACAATTTTATTAACATTGATCTGAGAGATTGGATGAGTAGTGTCAACTCCAATTGAATGCAAGAATTCAATTAAGGCTGTTGAACCCCACCCTGAAAACTCTATCCTCTTTCTTTTCCTTAATACTGGACTCGGTTGTCCAAACGCAACACTCGAATATTCCTCCATCCACACAATGGGCTCTATCATTTTCTCTCCACCATTTCCCTCCATGGTTTATCAAAATCGCATTCTGCACATTCTCTCTCTCAGCTTCATTAGTCATAAAATAATAATAACTCGTTTTTCACTCTTTTTTCATTACCCCCCAAACAGAGACAAATATGAAACATATATATATATATCACATGTATCTATACATACCGAGGAGTGAGAGAGATAGATAAGTCACGCTTCAGAAACCCTAAATTTAACCTACAAAAGAGAGAAATGGAACATAAAATCATTTCCATCTCAATTTACTGAATGAAGAGTTCAAATAAATCTTAACATGCAATAAATTAGAAGAGAAATAAATAAAAATCTGTACTAATTTTCTCACGATGATACTCTGAATTCTATTCAAAAAAATAAATTAAAACAAAATTGAGGGAGAAATGGAACCTTAAAAGGAATATACTTCATCATCCCTAATCAAAATTTCAAAACTCAGGAAAATTAATAATAATTAATTGAGGTGATTTTCAATATTTCTTCTTCTTCTATCGTTCTTTTGAACAATGTTAGCAGTGGAAATCCAAAAACTTATTAACTTGAACGACACCAACTCAAATTTCATCAATGGAAAAGAAAAAAAGAAATGAAAAGGCCAAGTGTAATATAGGAACGTAGAGAATGAAAATCACCTGCACTGTTGGAAACCCCGACGAAGTCTCTTGCTCCTTTGAGAACCCAGGTGCCCAATCCGTCGCGAGTTCCCGTCGAAGTCGCCTGTGAGTAGAGCCGATTACCATGGAAGGTCGACACAGTGAAAGCCTTCTTACTCTCAACACTCTAACGGAAATGACCTAACTACCCTTCATTTTCCCCCTTTTTTTTTTGGTCCCAACTCCCAACCAGTCTAGTGAATTTGCAGCGAATCTATTTGAGAAAATTAAATATATCACTTTATTTTACTTATTTTAATTTTTTTTTTTTTTCATATTTTTTAAAATATACCCCGATGATCTCAATAAACTCCTTAAATTAAAATAAATTATTTACATAGATAATGAAAATATTTTAGACAACTCACTCGTAAAACTGAATATATTTTAATAAAAAATAAGGAAATTATTTCATATACAATAGATTTCTAAAGTAGTTTCTATGTGGGTTGCGATTTAGGTTGCTTCGTTAGTTGCGATTTAGGTTGCTTCGTTAGTTACAATAAGTGTAAAAATGAAAAAATCCCTAAAATATAAATAAGAAGGTATTTTTGATTAATAGATAAAAAAAAAAGAGTATTCCTCAACTTATCCCAAACTATTTTATGTTTTGATTTTTTACATGGATAAATTGAGAGATACTTCTTTTTATATATATTAATCAAAAATATTTTCATATTATATTTCAATTAAATATACCACTTTTATCTTTATTTTCATATTTTTTGAGATATACCCACTTTTATAAATGATGTTTTTTTTTATACCTGTAGAAAATAGTGATTCGAATTATATGTCTATTTCATAGAATGGTACATATTTATATACAAAGTTAGGAGACTAAATATCTACTAAATATCTAATTCTTTTACAGCTAATATATAACTAATATCTAACACTCCCCCTCAAGCTGGAGCATAGATGTTAATCATGCCCAGCTTGTTACAAAGATAATCACCTCGCACCCCATTCAAAGCCTTTGTAAAAATATCTCGTAGTTGTTCTTCGATCTTCACATATCCTGTGGAGATCAGACCTTGTTGAATTTTCTCACGAACAAAATGACAATCAATCTCAATGTGCTTAGTTCGCTCGTGGAATACGGGATTTGAGGCAATATGAAGAGCAGCTTGATTATCACACCATAATTTTGCTGGAATAGAAGTCTTAAACCCGAATTCAGTCAAAAGCTGATAAATCCATATTACCTCACACACATACTAGGCCATAGCTCTATATTCTGATTCAGCACTGGATCTAGATACACCATTTTGTTTCTTACTCTTCCAAGAGACCAGATTGCCCCCAACAAATACACAATATCCTGAAGTAGATCGTCTATCTACTTTGGAGCCTGCCCAATCTGCATCAGAAAAACACTCAATCTAGGTATGTCCATAATCTTTGTAAATTATACCTCGTCCTGGTGCTCCTTTCAAGTAACATAAAATTTGCTCTAATGCTGCCCAATGATGAATTGTTGGAGAAGACATAAACTGACTTATGACACTAACCGGGAATGCAATATCTAGACGAGTCACAGTTAGATAATTCAACTTTCCAACTAACCTGCGATATTTCTCAGGATCTTCAAATGGTTTCCCATCACGTGTAAGCTGCACAGCTGGATTCATCGGAGCATTACAAGGTTTTGCTCCCAATTTTCCTGTCTCAGTTAACAAATCAAGTACATACTTTCTTTGAGACAAAAAAATACCTTGTTTACTCCGAGTAACTTCAATACCCAAGAAATACTTAAGCTCCCCTAAATCTTTCGTGTTAAACTGGGTGTGAATGAAAGACTTAAGGGATGAGATGCCTTCAGTATCATTTCCAGTAATAACGATGTCATCAACATACACCACTAACAAAATGATACCAGCAGTTGATCTTTTATAAAACACAGAATGATCTGACTTACTTTTTAACAAACCAAACTTCTCAACAGCCTGACTAAATTTACCAAACCAAGCACGAGGGCTTTGTTTCAATCCATATAAAGATTTGCGAAGATGACAAACTTGCCCTAACTCCCCCTGAGCAACAAACCCAGGAGGTTGCTCCATATATACTTCTTCCTCAAGATCTCCATGAAGAAAAGCATTTTTAATATCAAGCTGATGCAAAGGCCAATGATGCGTAGCTGCCATGGAAATGAACAGTCGAACAGATGTGAGTTTAGCAACAGGAGAAAAAGTATCACAATAGTCCACTCCATAGGTTTGAGCATAACCCTTGGCAACAAGACGGGCCTTTAAGCGAGCAACTGTGCCGTCTGGATTGAATTTAACCGTGAACACCCATTTGCACCCGATGGCCTGTTTTCCGGAAGGTAAATCAACCAAGACCCAAGTACCATTCGCAACCAAAGCATTCATCTCTTCTATCATTGCAGCAAGCCAACCAGGATGAGACATCGCTTCTCGAACAATTTTAGGAATAGTGATAGAATCAAGAGAAGCAATAAAAGAGCAATAAGAAGAGGAGAGATGATTACAAGATACAAAAGAAGAATGAGGAAAAGTACATTGGCGTTTACCTTTACGTAGTGCAATGGGAAGATCATCTGGGATTTCCGGATCTGATGACGAAGATGCAGGTGCAGGACATGAAACAGGAGGTGGAGGAGGGGGGCGCCTGGTGTACACTATAGGAGGCCGAGGGAGAGGTGGAGGTGGTAGAGGTGGTGGAGGTGGTGGAGGTGTAGACATTGAGGGGTGACGACTGAGGCAGGTGAAGGAACAAGAGACCTGCCAGAACATGTATCCGGCGCATAGGATGTGACAGAATAAACCAACAAATCATCATTCTCCCCCTGACTAGTAGAAGTAGTGGAAGATGAAAAATAAGGTGTATTTTCTACAAAGGTAACATCAATAGAAACAAGATATTTGTTGAGATCAGGACAATAACACCTATACCCTTTCTGAAGACGAGAATAACCAAGAAAAACACACTTTAGGGCCTTAGGGTCTAATTTGGTGACAGATGGGCGGACATCGCGAGCAAAACAAACACTGCCAAATACTCGCGGAGCAACTTGAAACAATGACTTATTAGGAAAAAGAATTTTAAATGGAATTTCACCATTAAGAACAGAGGATGGCATGCGATTAATAAGAAAGCATGCCGTGGAAACTGCATCGGCCCAAAAAGGTTTAGGAACTTTCATTTGAAACAAGAGGGTGTTGGGTTTTATGCCCTAAATAAAACTCATTTCAATATAATCAGATTTACTTATTAATATAGATCAGAAATAACATTTAATGTTGCATGGTTCACATGATTTATTTCATGATTATATGTATATAATGTATAAATTCATCTGAAACCCTTTTCACATACTTGATCCTGTTTATTGTGTCGTCAACACATTGGAAAGTAAACATGACTATGTGAATAAAGTTTCCTAGATTTATCGGACATAGGGTTTTGCGATATGATGTCTACAACAAGAGGTTTACTTGTATTTGGAGAAATACTATGTTCTTTCAAGAGCATTGGTTAAAGTAAATCTCAGGTTGGATGCATGGAGTATGCATCGGAAGGGACCGATATTGAACTTTGACTTAGATTTATTAAACTTACGTAATATCTATTCAAGTCAATATCGCCTTTAGTTGATCTAGATCAAATGTTCTTAATCTGTTATGATTAGGCTCAATCTTGAAAGGCTATTCGTGTTCTTTGATTTGTTAGTTAAGCCTACTTTTAGGTCGGGGTGATACGTACATTTTGGGAACACGGTAGTGCGGTGAGTGGGAGCGCTAGCATAAACATGGAATCTATAGCTTATACGAATAGTAAGCAAAGGATGATCTCCTTCGAGCTTGACCAAACGAACATAAATGGTGGAGTACTCATTTCACATAAGCTGAAATATCATTTATACGGGGTCAAGTGTTTTAAGGAATAAATACATTGTAGGGTGTAACGGTAATTTAATCCCTTTACAGTGTAGATCATTCATATAGAGGATCATTGATCAAATTAGGATTATAACAATGGATAACTAATGATGTGTCTATATGGTGGAACATATAGAGCATTCTATATGCGAGAGTGCAATTCTAAGTTACTATGCGTGGATTCAACGAAGAATTAATAAGTTAGTGAATTTTAGTGCTAAATTCTTGATCTACTTATTGGAAGCTCGGTTATATAGACCCATGGTCCCCCCACTAGTTGAGATAATATTGCTTGTAAGACTCATGTAATTGGTTTTGATTAATCAATTATAATTCTCAAATTAGACTATGTGTAATACATTTGTGAATTTTTCACTAAGTAAGAGGCGAAATTGTAAAGAAAGAGTTTATAGGGCATATTTGTTAATTATGATACTTTGTATGGTTCAATTAATAAATATGATAAATGACAATATTATTTAATAATTATTTATAGTTATTAAATAGTTAGAATTGGCATTTAAATGGTTGAATTAGGAAATTGGTATTTTTGAGAAAATCGGATACAAAGGTGTTAAAATTGCAAAATTGCAAAAAGCAAGGCCCGATCCACTAAGTGTAGGGCCAGCCACTTTTGTAGGAAATTTAAACTGATTTTTTCATTATTTTAATGCCAAATAATTCAAACACTAGTGGAATGCTATAAATAGATAGTGAAGGCTTCGAAATTTACACTTAAATTTTCTATTTTTCCTTGAGAAAAACTGAGCCTTCTCTCCCTATCTTTAGGCATCACTTCTTCTCTTCCCTCTTGAGAATTTCGAAATCCTTAGTGATTACGGTAGTGCCCACACACATCGAGTGATACCTCGATCATAGTGAGGAAGATCGTGAAGAAAGATCGTCGACGAAGGAGTTTCGGCATCAAAGATTCGAGAGAAGAGATCCGAGTTCGGATATTGATAATGCTCTGCTGAGAAAGGAATCAAGGGCTAGATATCTGAACGGAAGGAGTCATTATATTCATTTGCACCCAATGTAAGGTTTCTTAAACTTTATATGTGTTTAATTTATCGTTTTAGAAAGTTCATATTTAGGATGTTAATAAACATACTTGTGAGTAGATCTCAGATCACTGGTAAAATAATTCCAACAAGCGGCCTCGAGCCATGGTAATTGATTTACTTGCAGAAATTTGGACTTTAAAACGATTGTTTGTATGTTCTTTGGATGGTATCATGTTGTATTGAGTGTTATTTGATGATTGATTGATGTTTGTGAAATTTTCGTGAAAAATAATTGCGATTTTATCTCTGGAATTATTTTTATTGGATAGTATGGAAAAAATTAAGCAAGTTAGCCTTTTACAGAACTCAATTTGGATTTTATTTGAATTAGTTATGATTTTTTGAAGATTTGACAAAATCGGAAATGGTCTTTGATAGTTTCACTGCGATCACGAGAACTGTCCGTACAGTTTCGGATTTTTCCTTTTCTTCAATTTTTCATACTTTTTCATGGAATTAACTTCCAATTTTTTGTATGGTTTTGTATATATACTATTACTATTCCTAATTCAATTCTAATTATCATTTTGAATTAATTTAATTTTTTTAAAAAAATTAATTCAAGATATTAGTGTAATTTGAATTCGAATAGAATTAGTATTTATCTTTTTGCTTAAAAATCTATCTTATTTTAAAATTTGATTATATCTTATCTTATTTTAAATTTAAAAATAAGATATTTATAATTATGTAATTTTTAAATGATATAAGATATTTTGCTAATTTTTGAATTTTGTTATTTTATTTATTTAAATTAAATTTAAAATTTGAAAAAGATATTTATTTATCTTTTCTAATTTTTTATTTAATTTTTATTTATAAAATAACATTTAAAATTTAAAAGTAGTTAGCAAATTTTGAAATGATATTTAGGTTGGTTGAAACCTAATTTTTCAAAAACTGTAGGTTTAATTTGAAATTTTTTTAATTTCAATTTTTTTTTTAAATTTTTTTAAAAATTTTCGAAATTTTATTTTTTTTATTTAATTAATTATTTTCGAAATTAAATATTTATTTAAAATTAAATAAATCATACATCGACTATCCGGTAACCTTGTTGCGGGGGTATGTGTTTTAGCTTATGTGTAAGTTTTTAAAAACCTATTATTACTTGATTGCAAATAGCCATGGTTACTTTTTGCCGGATCTAATGATCGATGGCTCCACTTGGTCGAGATAATAATTTGTAACGGTATATTTACAATGTGCTTTCATGCGTATGTATGACTGTAACATGATAGGACCCATCAAAAGTGTGCACATGTGAGCCTATGTGTTTAATTTTATTATAGATGCATATAGGTTAATGTTGCTAAATAAAATGTCATAGTCATTGATAGATTTTATTTAGGCTCATTTAGTTTTGGGCTTATTCAATTAATAACAGTTGTTCTTATTAAGGTTAAATTCCTCTCTTTTGGGCCTTGTGTGAGAGTTGGGAGCCATAGAAGTGGGTACGACATGCGAACCCGGCACCCATACACAAGCCACCCCGATTGTGAAGGCCCATTTGCACGATTTGAATGGCTTGTACTAGGTTAATTAAACTAGTTTAACCTAATAAAATTGATTAGCAACATAATTAATTTCATTTATTTTGAAATTAATTTAAGAAAAATATAGTTTAAGGAATTTTATATTCTAAGCTAAACTATATGTATTTTCTTGTATTTAATTAAATATAGAATTATAACCATGCTAGATTCTTTACGGAACTTAATTTAAATTTTTCATTAAATATTCTATTTAAGTTGATATTTAGTTATCTTGACTAACCAACTTAAATGCGAATATCTTTTGAATTCAAAATTTCAAAATTCAGTTGAGGAATTTTAGGCATTGGTTATTAAGATTCTTTAGATATTTTTTTTAAGTTAATATCTTTTCAAATATTAACTTAAAATGGAATATTTTCAAATTAAGTGGTTACAACTTAATTTTTGATATTTAATTAAATTTAAATTTGAAAATATTTAAAGTTAGATTTTTTAGTACAACTTAAATTAGATATTTTTTGAATTTTGTGGAAAAGATACTTAGTCAAATAAGATATTTTTACAGATAGTTATTTACGGAAATACTTATTATTTCTAATATTAAATAGGAAAATATTATAAATTGTGAAATTAATTATTTAAATAATTAATTTTGGTACAATTTATTTTAAGTATATTTTTTCCTAGTATTAAACTAGAGATTAATAATTAAGTCTTCTCTTTACACTTAATTATTTATTTCTTGAATTTAATACATTTAATTAATTTGAAAATTAAATATCTAAGTTGATTTTATCATCATACTTAAATATTTCTTTTTCATGACATTTAATTAAATAGAAAATTATTTTTAGTTGAAATTTAATTTTTCAACTAAATTTAAATAATTTTCAAAATATATTTTTCTTTATTTTATTAATCAATTTTCGAAATTGCATTTCTTAAATGCTAAATTTCGAATTTTATCTTGAAAAATAGATTAAGTTGTAAATTAATTATTTTAATTAATTCTTGGATCAACTTAAATCAATGATTTTTTCATTTATTGATTAATTTAAAATAAATTGAATTAAAGTATATTATTAGAAATTGAATTAATTAGTCGAAGGAAAATGTTTAGATAGATGATATTTTTGCTTGAAGTATTTTTCTAGTGTATTTAATTAAATAGAAAATTAATATTTAAGTTGATTTTCATCATCTACTTAAATATTTGAAATTTTTCTTATATATTTAATTAAATAGGAAAATTATATTTTTTTGTTGTAAATTAATTTTATTAATTAATTTTGGGCCAACATTAAATTAGAATAATTTTTCCGGGATTTATTTTTATTTTAATATGCATTTTCGAAAATTGTATTCTTATATACTTTAATTTTTCGAAATGCAATATATATTTATAGAAAATTAAATTTGAGTTGTAAATTAATTTAAATTAATTTTGTAACAACTTAAATATTTTTTTCTAAATATTTATTGGAAATTATTACTAAGATGGAAATAATTCATATTATTTTCATATCCATCTAAGTAAAATTTATAAATATTAAATTAAAATTTATATTTAGAATTTTCATTGAATTGGAAATTTTAATTAAATAAATATATATTTAAAATAAATAGAATAAATAAAGAGAATAAAAGAAAATACAACTCTTTTCAAATAATGAGCTTTATTATAGAGACATTCGATCTCCATTGTGGGTTTTACAAGCGTTTGTTTTAGTGAGTAATCCTCACAATGGAGGAACGTTCATTAGCAATTTCACAGTTTAACCTCGCATGATAAGTAGTTTGTAAGTGTTTTGTATGGTATGGATCACTAATGGTGGCGACCATACTTGACTTGCAAATTATGAAACAATGGTGGAAGCTCATAAGATAGAATTGCCTTGACTCTCGCACAAACGGGACAACGTTTGAATTCCAATCTTGATCGAATAAAAGGTTGCTAGAATGTTTATTATTTTAGACGCAGTGACAACTGTATTCAATGAATGGTAGCTTTGACTCTCGCACAAACGGGACAACGATATCAGTTTGTTGAAAACCTTGGAAATTATTTAGGATTGTAAGTTTTAGTATTTTCACTTGTCATTCTACTTACTATATGTTTATAATTTACGAATTGTGTATGAATTTATATTGAACCATGTTATTTTTACATTTATTAAGTTGTAGTTTAATTTCGAATCTTCATTGTTGGTCTAACTTGGCTTGTTTATCTAATGAGATAAATCCACAGTGGATTTTCACCATTAGACATACATAATAGTGTTAGATCTCGAAAGATAAATATTGTATATGCGACATCTAATTTGTTCATCCATTGATGACACCTTAGACTAGTATTTTTACGATATGAAACAAAGAAGATTATATAAATAAGATTACTTTGACTTTCGGCTAATCGAAGCATCGTTGGATTCTTATTTTAAACGAAATTATCCTAATTCCTCTTAGCTTATTCATTTCGAATTAGCTTTCAAAACATATCATTGGATGAATGGTCTATAAATCATTTCATGTCATTTTATATGACGCATATGATTATAATCCGAAATTCTATTCCCGATTGATATAAATCCTCGATCTTAGAAATCTCCTACTTGTATGGGCAAATCGACTTAGAGTTTGTATTAGTAGTGCTTAGTCCGAATAGAATTACTCATTATATTTGGTATAAATTTAAGTCTTTGACTTTAATTTTAGATTCCAAATAGAAATTTTCTTAAATTTCTAATTCCGAATACAATACGATTACACTTTCTCGGGTGTTTAATATCCATCTTTTATTAATGGATTAAAGCATATGGAATGTGAGTTAGGTATTCTGTGACCGGGATCCACTTGAAGTATTCTAAGAACTCTTTGATGTAACTAAACCTATGTCATCATAGACAACTGCCACATTTTCTTAATCTATGGCATTTGTATCTTGTTCATAGTGGTTTTGACAAGATCAATCTGCCAAGTTAATATACCTATATCCTTGAAAGTAGTTCATCTCATTCGAAGATGGATGTACATTCGGGGATGGATATGAGTTTTTCGTTGCATTCTTAAAACGATAACTACAGATTATACCTTATGCAAAGAAATTTGAAATGTTTAAATATTTCATTAATTTCTAGCAATGGTTAAAACCATTAAGGTAAGTGGTTAAAGATCTTGCGGGCTGATAAGGGTGGAGAAATAGTTAGTAGATATGCGGTTCAAAGATCATTAAATTGATTTTTGAATTATATCGAAGCTTACCTCTCCCCGAAATTTCGAGTTGCATGTTGATGATTAGTTACTAGTCGTTGCCTAAATCCTTCTATGGTAATACAATTTCGGAATGATGTAATGGTTGTATACTTAATGTAAATCATTCTTAGATTCATGGATGACCTAATCAAAATCTTAAGAAAAGCTAGAGCATTAACCATGGTTTGTTAGCTATTCTAAGTGATTAGGGGTGGACCATCCCATTGTCGATAGATAAGAAAGTGTTTGTTCGAAGCAAATACTACTTTTCTAAGAAAATGACTAAGTACGAAAAACAAGTAGCAAATAAAGGAGATACTTAATTCTTGATTCCAAAAGTGTTCTATCATCTTATGACATATGATGATCCCTTACTCTGTTGTCTTGTCACAATAGAAGAGATCAATACCATTTAGTTTTCTTAGACATAATTCACGGTACCTTGTCGTAGTGGGAGAGTTTCTAGGAACTCACCTTGCTTATGACTTGGGAGACCTTTAGTGATTAAAATCCATTGTGAGTTTAAACAAGTAATGGATTGTCAAGATAAGAAACTAAGAAGAAAGCCAATAGAACTATGGTTTAATCCATTCACATGGAGTAACCTAAAGTTTTCTATTACAAGGACATAAAAGGAAATTTTGTTTATAAGTCCATTCAATAGACTTAACAAAACTTCACATTCTAGCATTATAGGTTTGAGTTTATCTAAACCTATGGCTTATGGTATACACTGGTAATTACTTACTCTAATGCAACGACTTACTTTAGTAAGATGTTTGAAGCATTTTCTTTCTAATGGCAATCTATAGAAGCTTCACAACTTCTTAGGTATAGATTTTATTTATCTAAGGAAAAGTCTTGACTATTCCGGAAAAGATAAAGCCATGAAAGAATTTCTTACATCAACGGTGAGAGGTCTTAGATATGCTTTTGTATGCCTTAGACCGGACACTGTGTTGAGTGGGAGTAATGAGTAGGTATCGGATTAATCCGGGGAGAAGAACATTGGAAGACAATCAAGTAAATCTTAAGATAAAGAAGAGGAACTATATGTTAGTGTATAAGGGTGTGTTTAAAACTCTTAGACTACACCATATCGAATTTCGAAATTTGCCTATGTGCTAGTAAATCTTTACGATAAGATGGTGGTTACTGCAGGGGTGGAATAGTGATTTTGGAGAAGTGTAAAAACCTATCTGAATTCTCTAAGTCTACCGGAAAGGCGAATGTTAAAGGCTAACGGGAAAGTTACTTATTCGGTCTAAGGAAAGTTCTATACATCTTTGGCACCATTCCAAATTGCCTTAAACTACTAGTGTTAATTTCTGATTAACCAAAAGTAGTTGCCAAAGGTATAGAATCCGATATCCCAGAGAGTAGACATATAGAGAGGAATTTCACATTATCAATGATTTTGTGATTAAAGGAAGAGTAATGGTGGAGAAAAGGTTGTGGTTAATTCAACTTCCAGATCCTATTACGAGGAGTTTACTACTACTACACTTGATTTGTATATCAAGATGTTGAGATTATTTGAAACGCACTTTTTGTTTTATATTAGTGAAAGTGGGAGTTTGTTGGGTTTTTTATGCCCTAAATAAAACTCATTTCAATATAATCGAGATTTACTTATTAATATAGATCGAAATAACATTTAATGTTGCATGGTTCACATGATTTATTTCATGATTATATGTATATAATGTATAAATTCATACGAAACCCTTTTCACATACTTGATCTTGTTTATTGTGTCGTCAACACATTGGAAAGTAAACATGACTATGTGAATAAAGTTTCCTAGATTTATCGGACATAGGGTTTCTTGATATGATAATCTACAACAGAGTTTACTTGTATTTGGAGAAATACTATGTTCTTTCCGAGCATTGGTTAAAGTAAAGCTCGAGTTGGATGCATGGAGTATGCATCGGAAGGGGACCGATATTGAACTTTGACTTAGATTTATTAAACTTCGTAATATCTATTCAAAGTCAATATCGCCTAGTTGATCTTTAGATCAAATGTTCTTAATCTTTGTTATGATTAGGCTCAATCTTGAAAGGCTATTCGTGTTCTTTGATTTGTTAGTTAAGCCTACTTTTAGGTCAGGGTGATACATACATTTTTGGGAACACGGTAGTGCAATTGAGTGGGAGCGCTAGCATAAACATGGAATCTATAGCTTACATGCGGCGAATAGTAAGCAAAGGATGATCTCATCGAGCTTGACCAAGCACGAACATAAATGGTGGAGTACTCATTTCACATAAGCTGAAATATCATTTATACGGGGTCGAAGTGTTTTAAGGAATAAATACATTGTAGGGTGTAACGGTAATTTAATCCCTTTACGGTGTAGATCATTCATATAGAGGATCATTGATCAAATTAGGATTATAACAATGGATAACTAATGATGTGTCTATATGGTGGAACATATAGAGCATTCTATATGCGAGAGTGCAATTCTAAGTTCTATGCGTGGATTCGACGAAGAATTAATAAGTTAGTGAATTTTAGTGCTAAATTCTTGATCTACTTATTGGAAGCTCGGTTATATAGACCCATGGTCCCCCCACTAGTTGAGATAATATTGCTTGTAAGACTCATGTAATTGGTTTTGATTAATCAATTATAATTCTCAAATTAGACTATGTCTATTTGTGAATTTTTCACTAAGTAAGGGCGAAATTGTAAAGAAAGAGTTTATAGGGGCATATTTGTTAATTATGATACTTTGTATGGTTCAATTAATAAATATGATAAATGACAATATTATTTAATAATTATTTATAGTTATTAAATAGTTAGAATTGGCATTTAAATGGTTGAATTAGGAAATTGGTATTTTTGAGAAAATCAGATACAAAAGGTGTTAAAATTGCAAAATTGCAAAAAGCAAGGCCCAATCCACTAAGTGTAGGGCCAGCCACTTTTGTAGGAAATTTAAACTGATTTTTTCATTATTTTAATGCCAAATAATTCAAACCTAACCCTAGTGGAATGCTATAAATAGATAGTGAAGGCTTCAGGAAATTTACACTTAAATTTTCTATTTTTCCTTCGAGAGAAAAACACAGGCCTTCTCTCTCCTATCTTCGTACATCACTTCTTCTCTTCCTCTTGAGAATTTCGAAATCCTTAGTGATTACAGTAGTGCCCACACACATCGAAGTGATACCTCGATCATAGTGAGGAAGATCGTGAAGAAAGATCATCGACGAAGGAGTTTCGGCATCAAAGATTCGAGAGAAGAGATCCAGGTTCAGATATTGATAATGCTCTGCTACAGAAAGGAATCAAGGGCTAGATATCTGAACGGAAGGAGTCATTATATTCCGCTGCACCCAATGTAAGGTTTCTTAAACTTTATATGTGTTTAATTTATCGTTTTAGAAAGTTCATATTTAGGATGTTAATAAACATACTTGTGAGTAGATCTAAGATCCTGGTAAAATAATTCCAACAGAGGGCACGTGCAGTTTCAAGAAGATGTCTGTTTTTACGTTCTACAACACCATTTTGAGGTGCCGTATCAACACAAGAAGTTTCATGAAGCATGCCATTAGAGGTCATATAAGATTGAAATTGAGCAGACGTGTACTCTTTGGCATTATCACTTCTCAAAGTACGAATAGATACATTAAATTGAGTTTGAATCTGAGCACAAAAAGCACAGAATATAGAAAACAACTCAGAACGATTTTTCATTAAATATAACCAAGTTACACGAGAATAATCATCCACAAAAGTAACAAAATACCTGAATCCAGGTTGAGACAAAATAGGAGAAGGACCCCAAACATCAGAATGAACTAACTCAAAAGGAACACTAGCACGTTTATTGACGCGAGGACTCAAACTAACACGTGTTGGGTTTTATGCCCTAAATAAAACTCTTTACAATCTGATTAGTTATCAAAATAAAAAATTTGAAGTGATTGATGTTTGCATGAATTTTACATGCTAATGGTTTAATATGTTTATTACATTCATACACACAGAATCAGTTAAATCCAGATCATATGTTTAATTCACAATTACAGTATCGTCAACACAGTGGAATGTGATTGTGATCATATGAATCAAAAGACTGTCCCTATTTCATCGGTGTTATTGGATTTACACTAATGTGATAATCAGCGATGATGTGTACTTACACTTGGAGTAAGTGTTATGTTCTTTCCAGGACATTAGTAAAGTATACTAGTTTCGAATGTATGGAGTATACATTGGACTGGACCGATATTACAACTAAGTTAAGATATTACAAACTTACCGTTATACATATCTTTCCAAGTCAATATCAGTAGTTGATCTTAAGATTAAAAGAATCTAAATCCTGATATGCTTGGGCTCAACTCAGGAGTGCTATTCATGTTCTTTGATTTATTAGTTAAGCCTACTTTTGGGTCAGGGTGATACGTATATTTTGGGAACATGATAGTATGATTGAGTGGGAGTGCTGAACATAAATATGGAATCTATAGCTTCTACTGGTGTATAGAAGTCAAGTGATGATTCCCTTCGAGCTTAGCAAATAGAAGTAAATGGATGAGCTCTTGTTTAACTGACTAATTATTAGATCACTAAACACCATTTACAGGTAGCTAAGTGTTTTAAGGGGCAAAATACATTGAGGGGTGAGAACGGTAAAGAAATCCCATCTCGATGTAGATCATCTATATAGAGGATCTTTAAATCACAATAAGATTATAACAATGGTTAAATGAGATAGCATATTGATATCGTGGAACATACAATATGCTCTATATAAGTCTGAGAGTGCAATTCTAAGTTCTAAGAGTGGATTCAACGAAGAATTAATAAGTAGGAATTTACTTGGTAAATTTGGTTCACTTATTGGAAGCTCAGCATATAGATCCATGGTCCCCATTCTAGTTGAGAACATTCTGCTTGTAAGACTCATTAATTGATTCGTGATTGATCAATTATAATTCTAAAGTTAGACTATGTCTAATTTTATGAATTTTCACTAAGCAGGGGTGAAATTGTAAAGAAAAGAGTTTCTAGGTTTATTTATTTATTAATGGACTTTATATGTCTAATTAATAATTAAATTAAATGACAATATTATTTAATAATCTATTTTAGTTATTAAATAATTAGTTTTGGCATTTAAAAGGTTAGAATTGGAAAATTGGCGTTTTTGAGAAAATAGAGATAAAATTTGATAAAACTGCAAAATCAAGTGAGGCCCATTATAACACCATGGCCGGCCACTTAATGTGGGATTTCAAATTAATATTTTCATTATTTTAATGCCAAATAATTCTTAACCTAAACCTAGTAGTTGCCTATAAATAGAAAGTGATGGCTCAGTCACAAAAATGCTTTCAAATGCTTTCATTAGTAATCTGACAGAAATTTCTCTCTTCAGAAAAACTGAGCCTTCCCCACTTTCTATACCTGGCCGAAACCAAGGTTTTCTTAACTTTATATGTGTTTAATTTATCGTTTTAGAAAGTTCATGTTTATGGTGTTTAAACAACATACTTGTGAGTAGATCTAAGATCCTGGTAAAATAAATAATCCAACAACACGATGATGTTTGGCAAACTGACATGACTCACAATCTAATGAAGATAAACTACTATATTGGGGACACAGTTTCTTGAGCAAAGGAAGGGATGGATGACCTAAACGACAATGAGCCTCAAAAGCGGAAGCACCACTCGAACAAGCAATAAAGGTTGGCGGAAGTGGGTCAAGAACATACAAGCCTCCAGATTCATGTCCTTTACCAATAATCTTCTTCGTCATAAGATCCTGAAACAAACAATGATCAGGAAAGAATGAGATGCAACAATTTAAATTATGATTGAGTTGACTAACAGAAAGCAAATTAAAGGACAAATCAGGTAAATGTAAGACTGATGACAAAGATAGCATAGGTGTAGGAACAATAGTGCCAGATCCAAGAACAGAAGTTGTTGACCCATCAGCTAAGGTGACAATAGAAGTGGGACTATGAGACTGAAAAGTGGAAAAGAGACGGGAATTACCTGTCATATGATCTGTGGCACCAGAATCAATGACCCATTTTGAGGATTTGGAAAGAAGGCATGTATTAGAGTTACCTGAATCAGCAATCGCAGTGACAGAAGAAGATGAAGACTTAAGTGTTTCCTGATACCTTGAGAACTTGGCAAATTCATCAGCAGAAATAAGGACTGATTTGTCAGATGCATCACTAGTGCTTGCAATATGGGCAGAGTGTTGTTGTCGATTCTTAAACTGTAACTTCCTACACTCAAACTTGGTGTGGCCTGGTTTCTTACAATAGTTGCACATGATGCTTCCAGAATTTGGTGTTCGATTATCAGGTCCTTGTGAATTGCCTCCTTTGAAACCACTTGGAGTAGAGTTTTTTTCTGGTGCAGAAGTATGACGACTCACCTGTTGGAATTATATTTATCCAGGATCTTAGATCTATTTGCAAGTATGTTGATTTAACAACCTAATATTGAACTTCTAAAACGATGAACTAAACACATAAAAGTTAAGAATAACTTACAGTGATTGCAGCGGAATTAATGTCTCCTTCCACTCAGATCTCTAACCCTTGATTCTTGTCTGTAGCAGAGTATAATCAAGATCTGAGCCCGAAAGTTCTTCAGTTGGATGTGATCCTTCATAGTCTTCCAAACTATGATGAGATACTGAATGATGTGAGTGGGCACCTCTCTCTCACTAGGGATTTCGAAATCTCTCTCTTGTTTTTCTCTCTTGATTTCGTGTGACACACTTTGCAGAGCAAAGTTTTCTCAAGCAAATTCATGCATACAAAGAGAGGAGAGGGGCTGCTATAACTAGGAAAAGGGAAGATCACAACTTTCCAAATAAACAGTTTCCTCTTTTACTGTGTAATTGAATAACTGTCTTATTTAGTGTGATTCACCACTTTCCTATTTAGGCTAGGCTTTGATTAGCAATTAAATGACAAATTAAATTGAAAAATAATAATTAGGACAAAAACAATGATGTGGCCGGCCATGGTGTGAATGGGCCTCACATTGATTTTGCAGTTTCCTCAATTTTATTTCTATTTCTCCAAAAATGCCATTTTTCCAATTCTAATCATTTAAATGCCAAAACCAATTATTTAATAACTAAAATAGATTATTAAATAATATTGCCATTTAAAAATTAATTATTAATTCAGACATGCAAAGTCTCATAATTAATAATTAAACCTAGAAACCCTCTTATTTACAATTTCATCCCTAAACTGTGAGAATTCACAAATTAGACATAGTCTAACTTTTAGAATTATAATTGATTAATCATAAATCAATTATAGAGTCCTACAAACAGTATAGTCTCAACTAGAATGGGGACCATGGATCTATATTCTGAGCTTCCAATAAGTTGAACCGATTTACCAAGTAAATCCCTAACTTATTAATTCCTCGTTGAATCCACTCTTAGAACTTGGAATTGCACTCTCAGACTTATATAGAGCATATCATATGTTTCACGATATCAATATGCTATCTCATTTAACCATTGTTATAATCTTAATGTGATTTAGAGATCCTCTATATAGATGATTTACATCGAGACGGGACTAATTTACCGTTTACACCCCTCAATGTATTTTGCCCATTTGAACACTTAGTTACCTGTAAATGATGTTTTAGTGATCTAATATATAGTCACTGAAACAAGAGCTCATCCATTTACTTCTATTTAACTAAGCTCAAAAGGAATCATCATTTTACTTCTATACACCAGTAGAAGCTATAGATTTCCATATTTATGTTTAGCACTCCCTATTCAGTTATGCTATCATGTTCCCAAAATATATGTATTATCCTGACTCAAAACAGGCTTTAACTAATAAATCAAAGAACAAGAATAACACTCCTGAGATTGAGCCTAAGCATATCAGGATTTAGATTCTCTTAATCTAAGATCAACTTCTGACATTGACTTGGAAAGATACAACAGTAAGTTTACAATATCTTTAACCAAGTTCAATATCGGTCCAGTCCAATGCATACTCCATGCATTCGAAACCAGTATACTTTGCCAATGTTCTGGAAAGAACATAACACTTACTCCAAGTGTAAGTATACTTCATCGCTGATTATCACATCAGTGTAAATCCAAAACACTGATGAACAGGGACCAAATCTTTTGAATCATATAATCACAATCACATTCCACTGTATTGACGATACTGTAATTGTGAATAACTATATGTTCTGGATTTAACTGATTTTGTGCATATATCAAGTATATGTATTAAACCATAAACATGTAACATACATGTAAACATACTTCACTTCTAAATTGATAACTAATCAGATTGTAATGAGTTTTATTTAGGGCATAAAACCCAACATCACCAAGGCGCTATTAAGAGGAGTCGAAGAGGTAGTCTCTGTGCGAAGAACACGAGTAAACACATCTTGTAAAGAGGAGACATCAGAACCAGAGAGAACTTGTGACTTTACAGAGTCAAATTCAGACGAGAGTCCTGCAAGAAAACTCATAATAGCCATCTGTTCTCGTTGGCGCTGTTGAACTTTGACATCAGGACTAAAGGGTAATAGCACATTAAGTTCTTCATACGTTTTCTTGAAAGCCATAAAATAATTCATAAGAGACTTATCTTGTTTCTCCGCGCGATAAAAGGCTTTGCAAACATCATATATGCGAGATATGTTGTCTTTGCCAGAGTACAAAAACTCTAAGTAATCCATTAGTTCTTTAACCAATTCACAATGATTAATCAAACTAATTACCTCATTATCAATAGAATTTCAAATTTGAAGGAACAAACGAGCATCCTCACGGAGCCATATTTTCCTTGAATCGTTTGTTTCTTCAGGAGGATCGTCAGTCAAGTGATCATCTGTGTCAATACTTCTCAAATACAGTCGAATTCTCTTACTCCATTCCAAATAATTCGAACCAATCAACTTATGGTCCGTGATTTTAGACATCACGGGAACCACATCAGAAACAACAACTGATTTTGAATCTGATTTTATCTCTGCCATAATCTCAAAAGCAAACACAATTGACAGAGAAAAGGAACAAAAACAACACCAAAGAATGAACACCCAAACACGAAGAAGGCAAACAAATACCGAATTACAACCTTGAACAGAGGCGGGTGGGCTTAGAAGAACCCAGTAGAGAACCGGCAAAACAACGCCGTCGAAGAAGCCGTCTCACGCGCCGGCGCGTGGGAGAACGGGCAAAATCTTTGGACGGCGCGTGAGCCCCATGCGCGAGGAATCCAGTGACCGGACTTTGGGGTTCTGTAGATCGGCGGCTGGGCAACACTCCTGAGTGGGCGGTGAGAATAGATTCGCACTCCAAAAAAGATTTTTGAAAAAGAACCCTAAACTCAAACCCTAAGTTTTTTTTTTTTTTTTTAATGAAATCTAATTTCGAATTTCGAATTTCGGATCACAATGCTCTAATACCATGTAGAAAATAGTGATTCGAATTATATGTCTATTTCATAGAATGGTACATATTTATATACAAAATTAGGAGACTAAATATCTACTAAATATCTAATTCTTTTACAGCTAATATATAACTAATATCTAACAATACCCATTAATCAAAAATATTTTCATATTATATTTCATTAAAATGTACCACTTTGTGGGTTGCTCAATATACTCTTACCCTTCACTTAAGTTTAGCACATAATTTTTTTAACTAAGGGGTATAATGGGAACATTATTTATAAAAGTGGTTATATCTCAAAAAATATGAAAAATAAAGATAAAAATTAAAATAAAGTGGGTATACAATGTAATTTCTTCTTTATTACACTTTACTTCTTTATTTTTTTCCAGTAGTAAAATTTCTTTATGTTTACTTTTCTTACCATTAAATACCAACTAGATTATTAATGTATTAGTTTTGAAGTTTTATTTTTACATATACACAGGTACACACGGTGATTATCTAGTTGATATTTAACGATATATTTAATTAACGCCTCAAATTTGTAAAGAAAAATAAATTTGAGTTTTGCTACAAATAAAAATAAGGGATTAAGTATAAAAATTAAAATATAAAGAAAATTTAATGCCAATTTCACTTATTATGGATGACAAGTTTGGTGATGTTTGATTTATTTTTAGGTGAATTGTCAAAAATATATTTTAATTTTTTTTATTAAAATATCTAAATATATTTTTAGAAAATGATAGAAATTTGACCTTCTATATTTAAAATGGTAAGATAATTAATAAAAATAAGATTAATACCATATCTTTATGTTTTGCAAAAATTATTTATTAGATTCTCTATTTTGTTAAATGATAGAATGATTAATTTCACAAATGCACAAAAACAACAAAAATACAGTTTCGCGGAATTTTAAACATTTTTACGATTTTTTTGATATTATTTACATGAAATACGGTCTTTTTATGTTGAAATTTTGTTCATTTGTTGTTAATTTTTTGTTATATGTATGTTATTTTTTTGTTGTTATTTTCATGTTACTTTTATGTTGTTTTCTTGTTGATTTTATGTTGTTTTCGTGTTATTTTTTGGAAAACCGTAAAAATGTAAAAAAAACATTCTTTGAACGTAAAAATGTAAATATTTTACAAAAAATGGTGCCTTATGTAATTATTCCATGATAGAACTCACCATTTTTTTTTTTTTAAATGGTACCCTTAGAGCATCTCCAATGACGGTTGTCCATTGGAGTGATCTTGCCACACATGCAATGTGGTCTATTTTTCAAAGAGTAATTTATGTGAAGTGTTGCTCAATATAAACAATGGTCACATGATATTTTTTTTTAATTTTATTTATTAGGATAAAATTATTATTTACCTAAAAAGTCATTAATTCAATGTGATGTGAGATCATGGTGGGTAACTTTTAGAGTTGTCAATTATTGGAGTATTTATTTTAAGAGAATAAGACAAATCTTATGTGGATGAGAGAGAAAATAAAAAAAAATATTTTAGGATGATATATGTATTTTAGTAACTATATGCGTTGCCCTCCATTGGAGATGGTCTTAGCTCAATTTTCGACAATTTTTTTTAATAAAACCAACTTAAAGACAATTCCTAACACAAATAGATATAGAAAATATAATCAATATTGTCATAATACATCTAGATCGAATTATTATTTAGTTTTATATTTGATAAAAAAAAAAAGAATAATTAGCATTTTTACCCCCTCAACTTATGACACTACTATATTGTGCCCCCTAAACTATATGACATGTTAAAAACTCCCCTTAAAATATAACCATTGCATTATTATAGTCCTTCTGTTAGCATCTGTTTGATTTTACTGTTAAAATGATATGTGTCAATCTTTTATTGGTCCACAAAAAAATTTATTTTAAAATTATTTTAATTCAATTTGAACATTAAATTTATAATTTATAAATTAAAAATAATTACAATAAAACCAAAAATCACAACCCAGAAAAACCATTGCATCACCGATGCTTCTATATATATGAAAGATTCATATTAAATTAAAGATCATCTATATATTCCTATTCAAATTAAAAGGTTAGTAATTGATAAAAGAAAAAAAACATTACAGGTTACTGTGCAGAGAAAATCGTGAAAGACAAATAAAAGTACCCTAAATCAGATCTAATGCACTCACAAAACCCAAAAGTTTGATGCTTCTAATTCTCATATACTCCTCTCTCCCTCTGTCTCATTATTCTGATTTGAAGCCCTATGCGCCTACGTGTCTCTCATCTCTCAAATCTCTTTCTTTCTCACTTTCGTCCTCTATTTGCTTAGGTAAGTAGGGGTGGCGAACGATGAGGAATGGGTGAGGGACTGGACGAGAGATTTGACGAAAGTTCAAGCGGCTGGCATATTTTTAGGTGGTAATATAACGTTTTTGGTTATTGAGAAAGTAAGTAAGAAAAAGAAAAAATAAAAAAAAAGAAGAAGATGAAGAAGCAGAATGATTAATTTTTTTTAATTAAAAAACAGTTTTAACATTTTTGTGTAAACATTCTATTTTAAAATTAATTTAATTATTAATATTTTATGTATTTATTAATTATGTGTTTTTATTTTATATATATTAAATAATTTTTAGAATATTAGTTTTTTAGACAAATAAATAGGTGACACCTGTCGTTTTAATTAGCAATTAACAGCAAAATGGATGGAATGCTAACAGAAGGACTATATTTCTACAAGTGTAAAATATAAAGGGGTATTATTAACAGACCATATATTTTAGGGGGCATAATACAGTAGTGTCATAAGTTGAGGGGGCAAATATGCTAATTATTCAAAAAAAAATCAATTCAAGGTACTATTTCGTACAATTTTCAAAATACAAAATTTAATTTATCATTTAACAAAACAGATGGTCCAATTAATAATTTTTACTAAACACGGGATCCAAAACAATATTTATTCATAAAAATATATCATCTTTTACACTATACCTAAATATATTATTTTGTATTTTAGTACTCCTAAATACTTCTCTTATTAATCTCTCTCTCTCTCTCTCTCTCTCTCTCTCTCTCTCTCTCACACACACACGCACACACATATGCCACCCCAGACGAACCGCCACCTTCTTCATCCTTACCTTTCCCCCACTTTCTATTTCCTAGATATCAACAAAACTCCACCTCAAACAGGCATCTCGAACCCCATACATGACATTGCTTCACCCTCCCAGTCTAGCACACTGCACTGACAATTCCTTATACAGTCAGATAAAAAGATTGTTTCTTTTTTTGATAATCTCGATGACTCTCGATAGAGGCTCGAAAGGCAATCTTATTTATGGCTTTGGGGTTGGCTCAATGAGCAGTCTTTTTATGACTTTGGCATTGACTTGATAGGACTCAACAAGATGGAGGCTCTTTAAGGAAAAATACAAATCAATAGAAGCAATATATTAAGATGAATAAAATAAATCAAGAAAATTACAACTCAATACTAACAATACAAGGACTATAAAAAGATATAAATAAGTGTTACAATTCTAAAAACACACAAAGACAAAAGAAGAATACGATTATAATTATAACTCAAAGCATGAAATACATGTAAATATAAAAAGCAATTGGAGAATATAATATAGTATACTATTGTATAAGAGAGAAAAAAGAACGCATAAGTGTAGCAAGAGGGGGATCACTAAAACTTGAACAAGGTTTCAACACCTTTGTTCAAAAAATTATTTCCCCCCTACTACCAAGCACTCGGTGAAAGATGTAAAAGTTTTTGAGAATAATCAAGCCTAGAGAGTCTTCTAACTAGTGTTCAATAGATAGAAAACAAATGTGTCAAAGAGTGAGTCATAGGTACTCATTTATGGTGTAGGTGAACTACATTTGAACCTCACACCTCATGATAGTTACCAATTGAATTTAGGGGAGTAAATAGGGTTTAGAATGTTGGCATTGATGCTGAAAACGTCCCCATTTAAGAGACACATTTTGCAATGTTTTTTTAGAAATTGGGAGCAAAACCATTAAGCCTCTTCAAATACGTTTAAAACATCGAAAACCCCATAACGTCAACTTCCAGGTGACATGTCGCCCAATGCCAGGCAACATCGCCAGATGCATTTCCAGCCAACTCAAATTTCAATTTTGTACCTCCCTCTCCCAGCCAACTTTTCCACAAACGTTTCAACACTCATTTTACTGATATAAATGAGTTAAAAACATTTTCCAACAACGACATTATCATAGTTTTTAATCTCATGACATCTTTGTGTAATAACTCGCATATTTCCACAATTAAGCAAATGTGATTCATAAGTTACAAATCCATTTTTCTAATGTTACTAAATTATCAAACTATATATTATATAATTTAATCACCAAACACATTATATACATTAACTTCACATTAATATATAATATGTCACATTTTAACCTAATTATAACATTTGTTAATAGCAGATAGTATTTTCAAATAATATCTCATCATCATCAAGACTTTTCTATTTTCTTACCCTTTTCACCTCTCTTAAATTTCCAAAGATGGATCTTTCATATGACCCGCCGCTCTTGCTAGCTTACCAATTTGGGTATGTTTTCGTTTATGCTTTTCATAAAAACTAAAATATAATATTATTCTTTTTATTTTTATAATAAGAAAATCTCTACACATTAAGTGGTCAATAATAAAAAGAGTTGCAGTGAAAAGTCTCTTACATCTCCCCACACTCCGCAATGATACATGCCAATTTAGGCCTGTTGTTGGGTCCAGTAGCCACATTCTCAATCTTCCTAACTACCAAAAGACCATCTCCAAGTACTCTCTGCACCCAAAAGAAAAAGAAACAAAAAAAAACACAATTGAATGCATGAAAACTATAAAGCATGACCTTATACATAATAAATTAAATATACAATTTTTTAAATTTCGATCGGTTCCACGATCAACTTCAGATCTAATATCATGACTATCTATATAGAAAATTTACCAGGGAAAGAAAACAATTTGTCACAGAAAACAACATATCTTAGAATGTACTGTACATACCCCGAAAACAACATGCTTGTTATCCAGCCAATCGCACTTAGCACAAGTAATGAAGAACTGTGTTCAACAATGGAATGAGAAAAAGTTTAGTCAATACTCGGTAGTTGATACAATTTGAATATTTAACAAATTCGAAAAACAAAAACTCCTTGAAAATTTTGATACTCTTCATTCCACTATGGAATTTATTTTATAATGAAAAGGACAAGGGGAAGAATGCAGATCATAATGTATGCCATTTACTTTATATAAACAAGGAAATTTTAGTGATGTTAGTCGTAAGAAGAAATAAATAATTAGTACTAAAGAACTGAAAAGTTGAATATGAATACTAGGCCATTTGAAAACACACACAAAGTGCCAATCACTTAATATATGATTAGTAAATGCATTTGAGAGTAGTGGCTTTGTGGGTATCCTTATGTATGTCTGTTCGAATGTTAAAAGTTTAAGAGATTACCTGACATCCATTGGTATTTGGCCCACTGTTTGCCTGAAAGAGGAGGAAAATGAAAAACTTGCCATCAGTCTACAAAATCAAATCTTTTTTCTCATAAAACTTGAGAAAGAAAGGATTTCACCAAAGAAACTAATTGATAACTAAATAATATTAGCAGTGCATATTCAGTATCACCATTAGCATGTTGACGAGAAAAATACATAAGCAAAGAGGAGAAATGGCGAGAAAAATTCCAAACACGATTTGGAAGCTCTTTTGGAGGCACACTGCAAATTTTAGTAAAAACTCCACCAGAATTGCATCGCTTCTCAAGGGTTGGAGAACAAGATATACCCAAAACCCCAAGGATGCCTATGTGAATTACACACAGATAAAATTTCAGTGGGAAGAGCCATCATAAAGAGAGAGGGACTTTAAATTTGAATTCTGTCAAACCTAAAGAGGGCTCCAACCCCAAGGAATATTACAATGAGAAACTTGAAGGAACCATACTGTGTTGGTTGAAACTTTACAGCTATATCAGTATACCAAGGAACTACACGATGTTAGCTGAAACTTCACAACTATACCAGTATACCACTCAAGGGAAAAAAAAATTCACTAGAAATTCTGTGACTTATCTTATGTAAAGTTGGTTTCCTTAAGGATGTGTTTGGAATGCTAGATAGAAGAGGGCTGAGATTATATAATTTTCCAATGTGTTTTTTATCATATATTCATATAATCCACCTGGTATGAAATAATACTATTCCAGTAAGAACTTTGGACTATCTTTATCCTAATCATTTCAAGAGGCACTTCTCATAATTTCCCTACATTTGGAAGACCGTAATCCCTTCAGAGGTCAAAGTTTTCAGCTGGCTACTCTCCTTGGGCTCTTTGGCTAGAAAAAAACAATAGGATCTTTAGGGTGTAGAATTTGAGGGATTAATCAAATTATGGGTAGCTGTTTGTATCTATAAGACTAGGGATTTTAATGTGTTTCTTTTTACTAAGAAATTGGAACCTGTGATATTCATCAAGATGATCTCTTATCATCTTCCATTGTAGGAGATCATACCTTATCATCACCATATGTTATTCTTTCCCCCATCAATAAAAAATGCGGTATTTAATCAAAAAGAGGAATTTCTGTTTCTAAATGAGCAAACTATTCATACCCTATTCTTTTTTCTTATTTATTTCACTGTAAAAAGACAAGCAACTCACTCAGTCATTTGCATTTGTAGCTATCTTATTTTCATGTGATGCAAAGTTATCCTAAGCAAGCATCAAACAACAATATCTGATTGGATAATTTGAATGAACAACTCACAATAATAAGATAAACTTTATAAAATAAATTAGCTGGAAACTAGAATTGAGAATGTCTTCGAGTTGGAACTTTAAAGAAAAAAAAAATTATATGAGTGATCAGAAACAACATAACATTAGTGTGATAGAAGTGGAAGCATACCATTGATAAGAGGCCAGGACCAGTGTGTTTAGCAGTGAAATTTTCATCGTCAAACTTATGACCATAGACAGAAACACAACCACTGCCATCACCCTGCAAAGCCAAAAGAATCTTCCAAATCAAAATCTGAATAGAGTTGTTGAGGAACTTAAAGAAGAGAGAGGATGACTCAAGAGGGGTAGGTCTGATGTTTGAGTCCCCGGTACCTACGTGCCACATAGCAATTACTATAGAGAGAGAGAGAGAAAGAGACAGGTAACCTTGAGAAAATCACCAGCTTGAATCATGAAATCTTTAATGACCCTGTGAAACTGAGAGCCTTTATAGCCAACAGGGAGCCCAGCTTTTCTGTACTCCCCAGTACAGAACTGCCTGAAGTTTTCGGAAGTTTTGGGTGCAATGTCAGCGAACAGCTCCATTTTGATGCGCCCGGCAGGGATGGTGCCGATTGTAATGTCAAAGAAAACGATCGGATTCTTTGGGTTTGGAGGTCGCACGTGCCACTCCACACCAGGAGCCGCCATTATAAACTGATCAAAAATAAGGTTTTCAAATTTAAAAACATTTGATTACATCTAGGCCCAAATGGACATACGTATAACATATAAAATTTCATCCAAATTGAGCAAACTTCAAAATCCTTGGATTTTTCAATGTATAAACAGACAGTTTAAATTAATAAACTACTTATGAAAAACCAAACTATTAGACAGCAAAAATTTGAATTATTACTCCTGGCAACTCAATAGTTTCAAAATCAAATGAATGCCTAAAAAGGAAAGAAAAATAGAACAGTTCAAGTTCAACCACACAAATCTCCAACTCTTGAAAACTCCACTTTCAATTATGTATCACTTAAAATGTTCGTGGTTGATTTGATTTAAGCACCTACAGACAGAAATTGGATCATCCATATCTTTAACTTATATTTGCTAGCACAAACCTCCTATGGAACTTAAATAATTAAGCAATTTCCTTGAGAAAAGATGTAAAATACACGTATAGAATGAGCATTAAAGATGAACAAAAATTGAATTGAAAGAACGGGAATTGCTTGAGTAGTGTACCTCAAATTAGTAGAAGGAGATTTACAAACTTTGTCGTGATTTATCTGTGGAATCAAAAGAGAAAAGTTGTTAGTTACCTAACTTCCAAAGACTGAAGCAACAAAATCAGAGAGTCACTGAAGAACGTAAAATTTCATAGGAAAAGCTTCAAAGGTTGAGATTTTGCATAAAGATTGAAACCCTAACCAAAGCACATCGATTGATACCTTCGTTAGGTGGGTGATGGCGCCAGTCCACAGTAGGGAAGGGCTGCGTGTCGACGGAGATGGTCAGGGCGGCAAATGGTGAGGATTTTTAGGGTTAAAATATGAAATTTGCTTTATTATTATTACTAGTAAATTAAGCCGCGCTTTGCGCGGTATTATCCAATTTTTGTAATATTTTTATATTTTGAATTTTTTAAATTAATTAAGTGATATAGTATACAATATAACATTTTTTTATAGAATAATATTTAACATTTTGATGTGTGTATTATACATGAAATAACACTTGAAATTATAAACGAAATTTGTTATTGTCAAAATATGTAGAAAATTGTAATTTTATGACAAATATTAAAAATTGTAGAATTAATAGAAAAATTGCATATATTTTTATAATAAAACAAATAAAAAATAATTTTTAAGTTTAATAAACTCGTCTTATGACTGATTATGCAATTTATTTATTATTATTTAAAAACCTATTTAGACTTTTTCTCCTTCAACTACAAAGAATGATGTAAAACTATCTAAGTATGATATGTTTGACTCACTAAATAAACGAAAAAAAAAGACAAATATCTATAAAATTATTAAGATAGCTTGTTATTATATAAGTATTTAAAAGTTTAGATTATAGAATTAATTTTATCAAATTATATAAATATGAAATTTGTATCTTAAAGTATAATATAATAAAAAAAGAGCTTGTAATACACCAAGCTAATAGGACCGTATAAAAAAAATACACAATTTTGTATATAAAATATGTAAAAGAAAAAAAATATTATGTAGTATAGAATGAATTGTTATTACAAGATTAATATAAGCATGCATGCTCAGTTTAATTTTTTTTGAGACCAAATATATGTGTTATTCTCAAAATTCTAAAATTTTAACTAAATGAATATAAAATGTCACTTAAACTTATTTGTGATTTAGAAAATATAACCGTCTTTTACTTATTTGTATAGTATTAGAAACTTCTTTTTATTTCTCTAAAATTAATTCTTAAATTTGTTCTAGCTCTTCTTATTTTTCTTATCATTTTAATATGTGAAAGCATTGAATGAAAATACATTATTTACATAATGCATTCACATAAAGAGTATGTTATACACATAACACTAATCGTATTGCCCAAACCTACATCAATCCCTCAAAAAAAGTTATACAAACTAATCATGGTAGCTTAAAAAAAGTATCAAGTTTTGTTCAACGACTTATTGGTCAAATTTTTATTCTTGAACAAATTATCATTAAATAGTATTTATTTAGCACTATAAAATCTATTAACAATATATATATTTTAATGGCAAGCATAGAGCCTAAATCTTTCATTAATTTATCCTTCTTTTTTTGTGCTAATTAGAACCTAGCTCCATTCAATTATTAATATATATACATACTGTAGTTACTGAAACAAATCTTCAAAAAAAATAATATATCTATATGAAGAATTTTTATTTGTTAAATTAAAAATATATATATGGAGAATAAAGTGATTAATATATATATTTATATATATAAATAAACTGCAATAAGTGAAATGAATCTCCAAAATATATAATATCAACTCCAAAAAAATTTCATTGCTTCCTTTTATATTTTTCATTTATATTTTGTGGAAAACAATTATAATGGGAGACATAAAATTACAGAGAATACATAAATATATAAACATTATTGAGAGAAATCTAATTATACCAGTAATATTAGTATCTAGATAAATAAATTAGCATTATACGTACTTACGCCATCTATATTGAATAGACTACTTGGTAAGGATTGGAATGATCTTCAATAAGTTTAGTGGATTAATAATATTGAATCCTAAATTGCCAAAATTCATAGAAAAAAAAAAAAGAAAAAGACCATTATATATACTGTATATGGAGAAATAAAAATTCTACCTTAAGGGAAAGGACAAGTAATATAAATCTTAACCCTAAATATATATATATATATATATATATAGATAAATATAGAGGTAAAAAAATTACCAAAATCATTTTTTGAGCAACAACATAAAATTGTTGCAAGATGTAAAAATAGAAAATTGTATAGAATGTACTGTGCTCAATCATATTATAATAATATTTGGGCAAGAACTTTCTTAGAGTTTGTTCGGCTTCTTGGAAAAAAAAATGCAAGTCTTATACAGCCAACATAATACCAGTTATGTCTTATCAAAGTATTAAGAATCTTTCCTGCAATGTAAATACATAAAAAAAAATTAACTAAATGCATAAAATCTCTGTTTCAAAAAAAAAAAAAAAAAAAAAAAGCGAAAAAATCTAAATATGATAAAAAAAATATATAAATTAAACTATATTCTCAAATAATATATCGTATGCAATCTATACATACCTCAGACCACACATGATATATATATCGATCATTAAAAAAAAAATAATTACATGGAATCAGTCATGGACTTCACCCAGACCACACATAGTACTATTGATAGTATAGTGTATATAAAGAAATCTAAAGCAATGTATATCAATAACAAAGACAACTAATGAAGCATATATATAGCTCCAAGACTATCTTACACCTTTCAAATTTAACTCTTTTTTATTTATGTATGCAACATTAAAGTTGGAATAAATAAAAAATGTCGGTCAAAATATCAAAATCAATGCATATATAATTCTAATATTTTAACTTAAAGTCATATAATAAGACATAATATAAAATAACTCAATATAAATTTTGGTATTAATGTAATAATTAATAAGTTAACGTATAAGTTAACATTTGGTATAACTTTTCATAGGATATACATTAATGATTTTTATAGGTTTTTTTTTTAAGTTAGAATATTAATAAGGATTAAGTTAACGTATATAGGTTACATATTTTTGAACTGAAACATTTGTAAAAATACATACATTAATAATTTCAACAAAAAAAAAGGAGAATAAAATAATTAGAAAAAGAGAAAAATAAGCTTTGGAGAATAATAAGAAGTTAAGCATGCCACATCAACTCTTCTAAACTTTCCTTTATATATAGATATAGATTATTATTATTATTATTATTATTATTATTAGGGGATTACCCATTTACTGTTTTTTTTATTTTTTTTTCTTTTTTAAATTTACGGTTTAGTTTCTAAAGTGGTTGCAGCTTTAATTGCAATATAAGTTTATATACGATTTTTTGTTGTGATTTAGGTTGCAGCGCTAGTTGCAATTGGAGTTTCCATGTAGAATTCCGTAAAAATGCACAAAAAAAAAACTACTTTGAAGTGCAAAAATAAAAAAACTCATTATTATTATTATTATTATTATTAACTCAAATATAATTTATTCTCAAAAAAATAAATAAATATAATTTAATTTAATAATTATAATAAAAAGAATATTAGCAGCAAAACTATCTAAAACTAGGGAACTAAGCCGCGCTTTGCGCGGTGTTACCCAATTTTTGTAATATCTTTATATTTTGAAAATTTTATATTAATTAAGTGATATAATATAAAATATAATATTTTTTTTTTATAAAATAAAATATAACATTTTAATGTGTGTATTATAAATGAAATAACACTTGAAATTTTAAACGAATAATTTGTTATTGTCAAAATATGTAGAAAATTGTAATTTTATGACAAATATTAAAAATTGTAGAATTAACAAAGAAATTGCATGTATTTTTATAATAAAATAAATAAAACTAATAATTTTTAAGTTTAATAAACTCGTCTTGTGACTGATTATGCAATTTTTTTTATTATTATTTAAAAACCTATTTAGACTTTTTTTCCTTTTAACTACAAAGAATGATGTTAAAACTATCTAAGTATCATTTATTATTCTGTAATATTATTTTTTTTTTGTGTGTAGCTTACTTGATATGTTTGACTTACTGAATAAATGAACCAAAAAAAAACAAATATTTATAAAAAATATTAAGATAGTTTGTTATTATATAAATATTTAAAATTTTAGATTATAGAATTAGTTTTAACAATATGAAATTTGTATCTTAAAGTGTAATAATAAAAAGAGTGTTTGTAATAAATCAAGCTAATAGGACTATATAGAAAGAAAAAAATACACAATTTTGTGTATAAAATATGTAAAAGAAAAAAATATTATGTAGTATACAGTAAATTGTTATTACTTTTTTGGTACCAAATATATGTGCTATTCTCAAAACTCTAAAATTTTAACTAAATGAATATAAGATGTCACTTAAATTTATTTCGATTTAGAAAATATAGCAGATCTTTTACTCATTTGTATAGTATTAGAAACTTATATGCATAGGAAATATATATTATATTAGTCACTAATAAATCTTTTAAAAAATAAAATTCATAAAAATTTATATATATAATTTTTTTCAATTTATATGAACTATATATATAAATTTAAATTATAAATATATTTTTCAATATATATGTATTGGAAATTTTAGAAAACTAAAAGATTCAATAAATTTCATGCATATATATTATTTATAAGAATAAGAATATCTTATATAACAATAAATAATAAGATTTATAAAAAAATATGAAAAGACATGAGTTCTGTGCATATAATTTAATTGTAATAATATACAATTTATTATTATTATTATTATTTAATATGATTAGATTATAATAGATGTAGTCATAAGTTACACCAATAATAATAATAATAATAATAATAATAATAATAATAATAATAATAATAAATGTAAATGTGAGTTACTCGTTTAATTATATAGATTAATAATAAAAAAAGATAGAGCACATTAGGAAAATTTTATAATATGAAAATGGAATATAAAAAATTAATACATATATATAAACATTAATATATAACTAAACTCTAAAATTTTAACCCAATAAACAATTGTATTTGGGACTATATACGAACATTAAAAAAATAAAAACTATACAAAGAATATAAATAGTTTTTTTAATAGAAGAAAACAAATAGTTGTAATAATTAATAAAAAAAATATTAATACAAACATAAATAATAAAATTATACAAATAATACATAGTTATTTTTTGTTACAAATTTTTATCTTGAGGTAATAATAAAAATTCTAAATAAATAAAAAAATTGAAAAAATAAAAATATGAAACATAACTCTAGGATGTCATTTTATATTGTTTAACATCAATATTATATAGATATATAGATAGATATTACATAAATTTTGTATTTAGTTAAAATTGCTATATAGATGGAGAAATTGAATTGAAAAAAACGTATAACTAATAGTATTATTAGGGATTAAAGATAAGGATGTTATATTTTTTATTATAATCATTAAGTGAAAAAAATTATTAAAAAAACACTGCAATTTAAAAAAAAAAAAAGAATATTAAAAGAAGAAGATGTCACCTCACATATTTTAACATCACAATTATAGATGTACAAAAATTTTATTTTTATTCACGATTTCGTTATTGGTATTGAATTCGATGATAAAAATATAATGAATAGAGTTGTTTTTCCATAAGCTTTGTAGTTGGAGCCGTGGTGGACTACGACGAAGACAAAATTTATACTGAAAAAAAGTGTTAGAATTAGACAACTTCTTCAATTAAAAAAATGATAAACATAGTTTGATTGATTCAAAGAAAGAAAAAAATAATACATACTAAAATATATAAACAACATTAAACAAAATAGTAATGAAAATTAAGAATTTACATTTTAAAAGATATTCTAATTTACAAACCCTTACATATTGCACATCCCAATACATGTATATATAGTGGTATTCAATCTAATAGAAGTTTTGAAGTGGAATAATTATATTGTAACCGAATATTAATTATATTTTTTATAAATTGAATGGAGTTAATAATAAAATAATAAATAAGAAAGGGGTTATAATAATAAAATAATTTAGAATTAGAGTTATAAAAATGAAAGGTCATTAACTTTTTCAACTAAATAAAACTACATTAATATTGAACATAAATGATTAAATAGAAAAAAATTAACAAAAGAAAATTAAAAAAAAAAAATGAAAGAGCAAATACAATATAAATAAATATAAATATATAAATTTATTCTTTTATGTATATTTTTATATTGGAAAATAATATATATTTATAATGCTTAAAATTATTTAAATAGGGAATGTTATTATTATTATTATTATTTTAAAATTTTAAAAAAATTAAATTAGAAAAAGTAAAAAATTTTAAAAAAATGCCAGCAAAATATATATTTGAATAATAAGAAAAATAAAATGATGAAAAACACAAAATAATATTAGATTATGAGTTATAAAAAATGAAAAGTCACTTATTTTTTCAATTAAATAATGCTACTTTTATTATTAAATAATAAATGATTTAAAGATTTTAATTGATGAAAAAAAAAAAATTAAACAATGTGAAAATTGAGAAAACAAAAAAATGGAAAAAAATTCATATAAAATATTACCTCATTTTTTTATGGTTTATTATTATTATTATTATAATTATTATAATTGTTATTATTTGAATTGAATAATTTATTATTTATTAATTTTTTAAACTTACATTTCGAATGAAATTATACATCCATATATTCATTGAATATTGATTGACTAATAATGAGTATGAAAATCTTACCAAATAAATATGGTAGATTGAAGAAAATATATGATAATAAAAAGATTGGTAATTTTCTTTTTTGAGTTTAAAAAAAATAATGTAAAATAAATGTGAAGAGAAGAGGAAAGGTTAAGAAATGTGAATAAAAGAGATAAAAATAATTAAATTAAAAGTAGATAAGTTACACTTAACACAATTTAAAAAGAAAAAAATTAAAAAAAGTAAAAAATAAGTATTAGAGATTATAAGAAGCTTAAGATGCCACATCATCTCCTTAAAACATTCCTTTATATAGATATATAGATAAATATATAGATAGATATATAAATATAGCTATATGTATATATTTTTTTGCAATATAAATATCTATGCATATATTTTGAATTGTTAAAGATTAATCAATTATATAGGTTTACAAAATTACTATACATATATCATATTTTTTGGGTGTAATAAAATATTTATATATATATAGATGAGAATACTAATAGTTTAAAAGAATACTAATAGATTATAAAAAATTAAGAATGGGGAGGTTACATTATTTATTTCTTATTATTCAATAGAAAAAAATTACAAAACATAAGAAAATAGAGAAAATAGAGAAATGGAAGGAAAAGATGCCACATCAATGCTCTTATGCTTTCCTTTATTTATATATATAACCGCGCGTTGCGCGGTCTCATAATAATAATAATTGAACTTATATATTAATTTATTTTATGAATATATATTTAATATTATTTATAATGTTAACTTCTAATTAATTAATATTATTATAGTAACTACCAAATAAAAAATAATAGCACAAAATCATATATTCATTGGATCACATCTAATATTTTTATGTCTACCCAGATCCGATCTAATCATATATTGGATGTTAGATTTTACTATCCGATCCGATCCAATTAATTTCGATCATCCAATAGATCCAACATTCATTGAATGTTGGATTGGATCGGTTCTATCCATTAGATGTATATCATATATATTTATTGGTTTAATTTGAGTTTATCCAATATTTTAGACTTAGTATTTTTTGGATTAGATCGGATCCATCCAATATTTTAGGTCCAGTATGTATTGGATTGGATTGGATTCATCCAATCCAAGAAAAAAAGAGTAAAATTTTAATGTTAATTTTCATATATACATATAGATTTTATTTCGATTGGATGTTGGATGTATTGGATTTTTAGAAACCTCACCATCTGATCCGATCCAATTGAATATTTAAAAATAACATCTAATTCGATCCGATCACAATTGGATATCCAATGTTTGGTGGTCAATTGTAATTGGATCGGTCGATTCTCATAATATTGGATCCATTTATGCACACCTATAATATATAGAGATTTATAAGTGTATATTTAAACACACATTATGGTAAAATATATGGTTCCTTAATATTGCTCAAATAATGTCATTAAGGTAACTGAAATATTTATAGAGATAATAGTAAGATAATGCTATCATAATAATATATACGTTACTTATTTTATTTTTTAATTTTATTATAGTAAACATTACATATTTATTAAATATGAAAATATTAAAAGAAATATTGAAATATATAATAAGAATGTACATATAATATTATATATAGATATTATTAATAAAAACAACATAATCATTTCATGGTTTATATTTATTATATATAGAAATTATATATAGATATATAATAAGAATGTAAATAACAATTCTATAATAATATTTTTATTCTAACTCTAGGGCAATAAAATTATATTTTCTTTTGTAGGGTATCTTTTTATGTGCCTTATTAATTAAAGAACAAAATACTATATATTAAAATATAAAAGTAGTAAAAAAAAATCACTTATCTTCTAACTAATTCTCATATATCTCAAGTATATATATATAAATTAGTGCAAATGAAATAGGGCAAGATATTGCTACAGTCAAATCTATTATAGTATAGGTTATAATAATATAATTAATATACACTACACGCATTTAAAGAAAATAACAATTGAGTTTTATATATCATAAATAAAAGAACCTATAATTACACATTTCATCAAAATTAAACTTACTATAATTTTAAATGCTAATATAATAATTAGAATGGGAGTTAAGAGAACGAAAGGACACTTTTCATTTAAATAAAAATATTATTATTAACTCATGATAAATAATAAAAGATTATTAAATTATTAATAATAGATAATGAATAATGAATATATAAAAATTTGAATAATGTATGCATGTTTTTATTACAATTATTATTACTATTTTTGCTATTTTTATTTAATTAATGAGTATAAATTTGTTATTAGACTATTAGTTAGTATATAAAAATTCATCTAAAAATACTACAAAATAAAAAAAAAAAAACACACTTCTTTTATATAATGCATATATATAATATAATATTGTAATACTTAGAATTAGAAATGTATTTTTTTAGGAAGAAATTTATACTAAAATTGCAATTTGAATCCAATAATACTCTTTTTTTTTTTTCTGTTTTTTGACAGTAGTTAAATATCAAATAATAGTAGGAACGGTTATCGGTACCAAAGAAAAAAAACATTTTATAGTTATTAATAAAGATTATCTCTTTCTTGATAAAAAAAAAGTATGTTTTACAGGTTCTCTTAAAAAAAATATATATTACAGATTCAATATTAATTAGGGAAGATGAAAAAAAGAAAAAAATAATTGAAAAAACTAAAATACATATAGAAAATAATAAAAAAAAAATATTGAAAAAAACTATTTTTTCCTACCATGTTCTGCTTCGTCCCTCTACTGTCCCACTCCGAATGTGGCCTTCCATACTCCACCCTAACTCCGCGCCAAGCTTTTTGAATTGGGGTTGGTGAGTCATCGACCCAAAAACTCTTCTTCTTCCTCTTCTTTCTTGCTTTTTGGTTTTGTTTTGTTACAAAAATGATCATTTATCTCATTAATGCATTACAAACTAATGTGTGAATCATTTCAGAAAAAAAAAAAAACTACATGTGAGAATATTATTGAACTTCTTCACGATGCTCAATGCCAACAATAACATGTACATATACACAAATTAAAATATTACTACACACTCCAACAAATACATGTACATATATATAGATGTATGAAAGTGGAGTGATAAGTAAAATATCATAGAAAAACCAAAAGTTGTAACCGATTTTTTATTGTATTAAATAAAACAATATGCACTCATTAGTTTTATAACTTAAAACTGAAAAATAATAATAAATTATAATTAATATACAACTTTTTTTTTTTTGGTTAGAAACTCTAAATAAATAAGAAAAATAGAGAAAATAGAAAAAATGAAACAAAGCTCATAGAAGATGCCATGTCACATACCTTAACAACACAATTATATAAATACATAGATAGATAGATAGATTATTTTTTTTTTGTGGTAATTGCTATTATTAAAGTTATACGATGATATATATTTCATGTTATTAAACTCAGTTACTAAGCTAGTCGTATTATAATTTTTTTTTACCATGTTATACTTCCTTCTTGATTAAAATATAGCAATTAAGTTTTGTAATGTTGAAAGTTACAATTGTATAATGCATGAAAGTTACAATTATTTATTGGAGTGCAGTTACATATATTATTTATCAATATAAATTATTTGTTTTGTAACTGAATAAAAATAAAAATGCACCATTAATTGAACCTATTAATTGAATCGTTTTTCAATATATTATTAAATTTAAAAAGCAAAAATGAAGAACAAAAGTAATTAAAAATCAAGAAATGGAGGAAAATGATAATGTAAAAAGAAGAAATGTTAGAGCGCCACATCATCCTACTTAACAACAGGATTATATATATATATAGATTTATGATTAGTGACACTTAACTACATAAATTAAGTTCACTTCTGTTAGTTATTTATCCATTTCGTTCAAAAGGTTTTGTTAAGTGCTACGGTAGACATGCCACGTGGAAAAAATTTAGTAAAGGATATTGGAGAAAAAATTACCTGAACTCTATGATTAGTGGCACTTAATCACATAAATCGATTTTTTTGGTGGTAAAACTCTCCAAACCTCACTTCTGTTAGTTATTTATCTCTTCTGTCTAAAAAACTCTATTAAGTGCAATGATGGACATGTCACAGCGTACACAAGTGTACACATGGTAAATTTTTAGTAGTCCACATAATTTTAATTGATTAAATATTTTAAAAAATGATTTAAAAACTATAAAAATAATTTTTAAAAAAAAACTTCTCTTTTCCTATTTTTCTCTTTCTTTTACATTTTTCTCCCTGTAATCCTAATTTCCACTCGCACTCCCTCGATCTTTCTCGTTCACCTTCTCGCACAGCTCTGACAAGTCATCTTCGACCACCTTCAACATAAACGAACCACAAAACTGACGTCATGACCTCACAAACCCAACCCTCTTTAAGCCTCGAGACCCAACCCTTCTTTGGAGTTTCTCTTTCTCGCCTCGACCTCACCGGATCTAATTCTCCCTCTCCCACAAATCTTTGCGGATATTACCACAACTGGAGGGGTTTGCTGATTCGTCCCTAGGTTTGTCATGGCCTGGTGGATTCATTGCAAAAGAAGAAGAATGAACATGAGAAGAAGAAATCTGATGGTTCCAGTCCTAGAGCACTTAACAGATTTTTTTTGAACGGAATGTGTAAATAGCTAACATAATTGAAGTTTGGAGGGTTCTAGTACCAAAAACGCAGCTTATGTGGTTAAGTGATACTAATCATAGAGTTCAAGTAGTTTTGCAATTAATATCCCCACTAAAAATTTGCTACGTGTACACTTGTGTACACTGTGACATGTCTACTATGACACCTAATAAATTCTTTTGAAGGACAAGGGTAAATAGCTAACAGAAGTGAAGTTTGAAAGATTTTACCACAAAAAAATCGATTATGTGGTTAAGTGTCACTAAGCCTAGAGTTTAGGTAGTTTTGACGTTAATATCCCTTATAAAAAAATTATTTTAAATAAAAGTTTACAATTTTACTGTCACAACTGTAAAACAACAAAATTAAACAATTAAAGAAACAACTAAAAAATAACTATGGAACAACTGTAAAAATTTAACACAGTACAGTATAAAACTTAAAAAAAATATAGTAGTTTTGAAAAAAAAAACATAAATTCCCCACCTAAAAAAATTAGAAATTTGATTAAGTGGTGTAAAAATTCATAAATAACTAAAAGAAAGAAAGAAGAGTATTTGGTTTGGATTGGATCCAATCTCAATCTTCATTTCAATTCCTTATCTGTCTTTTGACTCTTGTGGCTTCACATTTGACTCCCAATTCTTTTTCTTTTTTCTGTTTGGTTCCCGGGATTCTCAGCTAAAACACAATCACAATCACCATTTTCATTTCTTGTTCTCAAATTTCCGCAGATCTCATCAGTTTTCTTTTCCTGCTATCCTCCTGTTTCACGCCAACCAAACAAAGCTTTGTATACTAATTGGAAAGCAATGTGGTTCTTCTGAACTTAGGCTCGAGTGATCAAGTTGCGTTGTATCTGTTCGAGATGGAAGAGTATGTATCGCTTTTCACTTTTAATTAATTATTATAAATATGCGATGAAGAAAATTAAGATTTTTTGGTACAAATTTTCTCAGGGAAAATACTTTAGAGCTTTTACAAAGATATCGCCGAGATAGGCGAGTACTTCTTGATTTTTTACTCTCTGGTAGCTTAATCAAGAAAGTTGTAATGCCTCCTGGTGCTGTTACACTTGATGATGTCGATCTTGATCAAGTTAGTGTTGATTATGTCCTCACTTGTGCTAGAAAAGGTAGAATACAACCTTAATTCATTGCAAATGCCTTTATTTTATCTTTTTAATTATTAAGCATAATGTTCTTTGTCAATGTAGGTGGAATGCTTGACCTCTCAGAAGCTATTAGAGATTATTATGATCATATTGGTTTACCCCAAATGGTAAGTTGTTATCAAATCCTTGCCAATTTAGTTGGTAGTTTCACTTTTATGGCTAAATGATTCCTGTTAAATTAATTACATAAACTTTTTTCTTTTTTAAATGTGATTGCCTTATAGTTTTATCATTTAACTTCCTTAAAACTTGACCAGAATAATACAAGTTCTGCTGGTGAATTTTTTTTGGTTACGGATCCTGAGTTTTCGGGTTCTCCTCCTAGGAGGGCACCACCCTCGGTACCAGAATTCATACCGCCCCCTGCTTATACTGCCCCGTCTGTTCTTGTGCCACCACCTGGTCTTGGTTCACCCATTGAAGATGAAGCTTCATCACCTGTTATGTCGAGTGTGTCAAAATCACAATCTTTTAACTCCACACAAGTTCATGAACTAACTGTGGATGACATTGATGATTTTGATGATGATGATATTGAAGAAGTTAGTGATATCAGGACTTCACGAAGAAATCGGAATGATGCTACTGATGTTGGAGTGGGATTGCCTTCTTTTGTTACAGGTATGTTGTAGGTGTACTGATCAATTTAGATATTGTGGTAAATGTCTTGTATGTGTAGCTTAAACTATCAGTAAACATGATACAAGTTACCTTTTAAAGATTAATTTGAAATTTTCATGAGAACTATGCACCTAATCTTGCCTGAAGAAGTGTAAGAACTTAGCTCACCAAAAATATTTTTTAGTGTTTAGATCTTAAGGTTTTAATTATGTATTACGAAAGTGCTCGAAAGCCCTTTGGGACAGTGTTTTTCCTTCAAAAGTCTCATTTTCACAAGTGATCAGGATTATTTAGGTCCTCAAAAATTTGGAACTGTCAAATAGACTCGTTTTCTCAAATTCAACTCTCATTTTCCTTTTCTATGTTCAAGTGCTAAGCAGTCATAAAGAAACTTTACAGTCATTTATTAGAGCAAATTGAATTAAGACAAGGGGGAGACTTGTAGTTATTTAGTAACTTCACTCCAAATTTTTTAAAGCTGAAATAATCTTGATATGCGTAAAAAATGTGACTCTTGCACAAAACTTAAGAAAATGGACTAATGTGACCTAATTGGTACATTTTTTTTTTCAACAAAAAATGCTTTTTATGGATAATTGTGAGAAGTTGTAGAGAATATAAACAACAGTTGAAAGAACCCAACTTTATTTTGTTTGTTTTGAATAAGATTAAGAAATAGTTGCACTTTTGCCTTATATCCCTAATTTGTACAGTGGAGCCATGTGAATTCATCTATGCATGTTTATAGTCTACTTAGTTACCAAAGCTGGTGCTGCTGAGGCTCTAACCTATATTTGATTCTAATTTTAAGAAAAAAGAGAAGTATTGCAATTATTTGTGAACCATAATTGCAATACTATATATAAAGGGATTAAGACTTTAATTTTTTTGGCTATTCAGGTAGTATGCTAAGTTGGAAAACCTTTCTATGATAATGGCCTACCTAATACCTATTGACATCTCTTTTAAAAGAAATTTATATGAAAATTGTATTCCTGTTGAAGTATCTATGCCACATGGCATAACGTTAATTTATTATTGAGATTCAAAACTACAATTTTGGAAGTATTTCAGCATCAATGTTGGGACTGAATTGTGACACCTAAACCTGTGCGGGATGGTTATTATGCATTTAGGTATCACAGATGATGACCTCAGAGAAACTGCTTACGAAATCCTGTTGGCATGTGCTGGAGCATCAGGGTATGCTCATTATCTTGTTAGATATATATATATCTATATTTATATATATATTTTATTTTACAACTGTATATATAGGCAGCACATTTACAGGCACCAGAAACTGAACTTTGAGGGATGAGTATGTTATAATTTTTGTTTTTAAAATAATTTCCCTTTTATCTATTTTATTTAACTATTTTGCATAAAAGTTCTTGCTTTGTTTTGTGAGGTCATACTTCTTCGGTTCTTCCTTCACTTTATTACATTTCAATATATATTTATATATTAGAAACAAAGACAGTACATTCAATGTTTTTAGATGATGCAAAAAAATAAACTTTTTATGCCACTTCTTGTTGATTTGTAATGTTTGAAGAAAATGGGGTTCAGTATTATTTTTTTCATTATAGAGTTGTTTTCAAATACAAGATAATGTTTCTGGAGTAGATTTTATCTTGTGTATTTTTCATGAGCAATAATAGAACAGAAAGACAAGTGTAATTTTAAATTAATGCAAAACTTTTAAAACCATTCAAAATCAAAAGTTTTTATAAATCATCTAAACAGCATTTTTGTCACTGTCACTTAGAATGCCATTGAATTCTTCTGTATGCGTAGCTTTGGTCTAGTTTTTTCTTCTATATTCTTGAATTTTTTATCCTCAGTTAAACTTGCAAACAGGGGTCTCATTGTACCATCAAAAGAAAAAAAGAAAGACAAGAGGTCCAAGCTAATGAGGAAGCTAGGGCGTAGTAGAACTGAAAGCATTTCGAGTCAATCTCTACAAGCACCTGGATTGGTTGGTTTATTAGAGACAATGCGTGTCCAGATGGAGGTACAAGAAAAGCATTTAGTATTTATACAAATATATATCTTTTATATGGAGTTTGGGGTGCTTTCTTATTCTAGTATTGATGTGTGTTCACACATGTATATATTTGGGATTTCATGGGGTTTTTTGTTTGACTGCAGATATCTGAGGCAATGGACATCAGGACAAGACAAGGGCTGCTTAACGCTCTTTCAGGAAAAGTGGGAAAGAGAATGGATGCCCTACTAGTACCTCTGGAGCTTTTATGTTGTATTTCTAGGACAGAATTTTCTGACAAGAAGGCATATATAAGGTGGCAAAAAAGGCAGGTGTGTTATTTTCGTTGTTTCCCCTTTATTTGGCCTTGCCAAGTAGTGGCCTTGAAGTTTCCGTGGAATTGGGGATGTAAACATATACTCAACTTTAGTATTTTTATTTTGATGCAGCTAAACATGCTGGAGGAGGGGCTTATTAATTTCCCTGTTGTTGGTTTTGGGGAATCTGGACGCAAGGCAAGTGAGATGAGGATCCTTTTGGCGAAGATTGAAGAATCTGAGGTGTGTTTTAGTGGATTTTTTTAAGTCTCTGTTTTTTTTTTAAATTTTTTTTGTTGAATTAGCCTTTTTTTAATCTCTGTTTCTTTGATTTCAGTTTAATCCCTCTTCTACCGGAGAACTCCAGCGAACAGATTGTTTAAGATCTCTCAGAGAGATAGCAATTCCTCTAGCTGAGAGACCTGCTAGGGGTGATTTAACTGGAGAAGTATGTCATTGGGCAGATGGTTATCACCTAAATGTCAGGCTGTATGAAAAACTACTTCTCAGTGTCTTTGATGTACTAGATGAGGGAAAACTGACAGAGGTGAGTACTCTTGCTCTTGGCATGATAACATCATATCAAGTTGAACACTTTTTTATGACGTTAAATCACCATCGGACAGAGAAAGATCCAGTTGAAAACTATGTTTATTAGATTCTTGAATTTTCTTGATTTTTGCAAATTATTATAAGGCGCTAAACGTTTTCTTGAAGCAAGGGATCCTCTATAATTCAATTTTTATTTTATGTTTATTTTTTACGTGTAGTTTTTTCTATCATGCTTTAAAAAATTCTCTGAGAAGTGAAAAGTTTAAATTAGCTTGATACCTTCTAAGACCCTGTCTTATTGTTTCCAGGAAGTAGAAGAGATTCTTGAACTTTTGAAGTCAACCTGGCGTGTTTTAGGCATCACAGAGACCATTCATCACACCTGCTATGCTTGGGTATTATTTCGTCAGGTAAGATTCAGTTGGAGTTGGCTTTTCTTTTGTACTAATAGCTCCTTATGTGTGATATCTTTCCATATCGTATACGTGAACTTAATGGTGAGACTCTTGATTTGAGGCTGAATACAAACTATCATGCTAAATTATTGATGTCATAATCAATAACCCCCACAACAACTGCTGGAACTGACATTGTGCTTTGTAGAACTTAACACTTGTGGCCTCTATCTACCTTATAGCCGATATTCTTTAGGTGTTTTTTTGTCAGTAAAATGCTTGATGTTATTGTCTAAAATGATATTTGCTATTCATATTTTACTATTATCTTTATTTTCCCTTTGTTCATGAATTTTGGTTATTTATGTCAACAGTATGTTATTACAAATGACCAAGGGATCCTAAAGCAAGCAATTGAGCAGTTGAAGAAAATACCACTGAAGGAACAACGGGGTGCACAAGAGAGGTCACACCTGAAAAGTTTGTATGCTAAGATTGAAGGTGAACATGGTTCTCGAGATGTTTCTTTCTTACAGTCCTTCTTATCACCCATCCAGAAATGGGCTGATAAGCACCTAGGAGATTACCATCTTCATTATGCTGAGGTATATTTTTAAAAGTTTTCTTTTTTTAAGTTTTATGTTGTCACCTAGAAATTCCCCCCAAACTCACTTAAAAAGCCAAAGTTTGAAATTTGAGCAGCCTATGACACTACAGCAGTTGCTATGTATGTTCTTTATGTACTGGGAAGGCTCCGCCTAGGGTTATTGTTGTCAAGTACAATTAGGCTTCACATGTTTAACATTGATCACTGTTTTCTTTTTGCTTCTGGGTAATTCTTTATAGTTCTGCAGCTCATTTTTGTACTCCAAAACCCTGTAGGACTCGGCCATGATGGAGAATATGGTAGCAGTTGCAATGATTTCTCGGAGGCTACTTTTGGAAGATCCTGAAGTATGCATAATGATTTATTAACAAATTTGTTGCTTTATTGTATTTGTAGCCTTTGTAGCTTTCTCAAATGATTATTTTGTGAAAGTAATCTCACAAAACCAGCTCAAAATTATGAAGCATCGTCTTGAAACTTTTCAAAAAAGCCAGCACAATTTTCGAACATGGCAACTCAAAATTTTGAAGTTTCTTCATGAAACACTATGCTCGTCAAATTATACTTGCTCTCAGAATTTTTCTTAAAAGCTATGTAAATTCTTATTCTTAGCAACATTTGTAATTTTTGTTTTGAACAGGCAATGAAACAGTTCACATCCACGACAGATAGAGATCAGATAGAATTGTATATATCATCATCAATTAAGAATGCATTTGCAAGGGTAGGTCTCTAACTTATTATGAAATCATAATATTTTCTCGCTTAGGCAATTTTTTTAACTTAGTGAGATGTTAATGTTAGTTTGGTCTTGACAGTTGAGGGAAAGACCATATTTTTACACTTATTGCCAGTGGGTTTGTCTTGAGGTTGAGAGTTCCTTGTGGGTTGACTAAAAAAGTACAAAGAATATTGGGTTGTTATTTTCAGGCTTTGTTAGTTTCATTACAGGATGGATGGAACAAAACGTTTCTTTAAAATTTTTGTTTCTACTTTCCCTACAGGGGATTTTGTATAATTTGCAAGGGAAGGGAGAGTGGTTAAAATAAAGGGGTGATGACTTGCCTGCCTAGTAATTGAGAGCAAATATGTTTCATTTTATTCATAATTTGGCAAAGGTAGAACACACTCAAGAAATCAAGTGATACTTGTCATAGCCATAACGTAGTTAGTCTCATGCTAGGATTGGTAGAAAATCAATTTGTCATTTAACTCTTCATAACAGGTATTGCAGATTGTTGATAAATTGGAAACAAAGCATGAGCATCCTTTGGCATTGCTTGCAGAAGAAAGCAAGAAACTTATGAAAAAAGATTCAACCATGTTCTTGCCAATATTATCTCAGAGGCACCCACAAGCACTTGTTGTCTCTGCTTCACTTGTCCACAGGCTTTATGGAAACAAGTTGGTTAGTGTATCTCAATTTAAGATCAGATGCCATTTCCCTTGGTTTCTTCACTTTACTATGAGACTAGCATCTTGATTGAAACACTTATTTCAGAAACCTTTTCTTGATGGTGCTGAACATCTGACTGAGGATATAGTATCTGTATTTCCAGCAGCTGATAGCTTTGAGCAGTTTACTATTGCACTCATTAAGTCTTCTTGTGAAGAGGAAATTGGAGATGCTTTGTGCAAAAGATTATCTCTATATCAGGTATTACCCTTGGATCTTTTATTTGTTGTCAGCCTAGTTAAAATCTCCATTACTCCTCACAACTTAGAATTTTTTTACTCTTCTCCGTGAGGAAATAACAAAGTTAGATGTTTTAGTTAGCTAGCTAAAAAGAAAGGTAAAAGATTTGGTTCAGCACTTGATATTTATCAAAAGAACGGTTTCCTGCTGCCCTAGAAATTGTTTCATTTGAGATATTGTAAATTCTCCGGACTCCTGATATATTTGTTTCCTTCGCACTCCCATTCCATAAAAGCCACATGTTGCATACTCTAACATCTTCATCTCTATGCCATTAGTTGGTTATCGGACCTGTAGATCCTAATGAAATGTGGCAACTAGGAGTCTAGGACCAAACTTCTTGGTGTAGGAAAAGCTTGGAAATGGTTATAGGCTTGACAACTGTTGTAACCAGACAGGGATATAATGGTTCCTCATCTTATGAATGGCTCAGATATACTTGGATGCATATGCTAATAAAAGATATTATGTCATCTGACAGAATCTACAGGTCATAGGAGGAGATATCTTTTTATGCTATACAAAATACTTCTAAAAATGCTGTACTTCATCATGTTTTTCATACAGTTCTTATAGTTTGAAAAGTTAATGGCTCATTAGTCTTTTTTGTTTTTGTACTTTTATATTATTAAGATATTATTAGCAGACTTGGTGCTTCTATAAAGTAAATAACAGGGAGGTCCCAGGTGCAAATCTGAGATCTCAACCAGTTACCCCAACCCTCCCTCATCTTTGATAATCACAATTGGCACAATTGTTAATTTGTCAATCCACATTTGATGAATAAAGAATTATCACGTAGAGAGTTGTTATATGCTTTGATATTACATGTGCTCGATAATCATCTGAATTTTCACTACATTGTTTTTTATATTCAGAAATCATATGTATGCCTGACTGGGGCATGCACAAAGTTTTGCCAGTTATGGTTTACTTCTATGATCACTGAGCCTAAATCGTGTGAAACTATTAGTTCTATACTTAGGGATGGATAAATTGTAGCCAAACATGTTAGTTGCGTTTTGTAATTTCATTCTTGTTATCATCTATAGTCCATACTTCACAATTTAATTTTTGAACAAACTTTTCAGATTGAATCCATATCTGGAACATTGGTACTGCGTTGGGTCAATGCGCAACTTGGAAGAATCTTAGGTTGGGTGGAGCGTGCAATTACACAGGAGGTAAAGGAAAAACAATTTTGCTGTTTTGTTTGTTTGTGGTTTTAATTTTGGCACTTTTGTGCTATTCAACTCAATCTCTTCGCTCATATGTGTTTTTTTGAAACATAACTTGAAGTCAATAATTAAATTAAGTTTCTTTGAGATTAATTTCTAGCAGCTTACTTCTATGTTGGTTAAGTTATTTGGTACTAAATAACTGCAAAGAGCACTTGATGGGATATTTATGTCAATGGATATGGAAATCCTTTTTCTTAACAATTAATGCCAGGGCAGCTATTCTGCTTTAGGGATATTCCACGACTCTTCGATTGTGGTTGTGAAAGCTGGCATAGCTTTGTTTATTCTGTGATGTTTTCAAAAACTAATGAGATTTTCTTTTTGAAAGGAATGATTTATGGTGAAGGGTGCTTTGGTAGCTTGGGATATTTGTTCTAAGCTTAGTTGTATTGAGGGGCAGGCTGTGAAAATTTGGAATGCTGTTAAAAGGATTGGTTAAGTATGTAAGAAGGGCCTCTGTTGAAAATTCATGGAAACTTAAACTTGTTTTGAATAATTCTTTTGACTTTTACCTTCTTTTTTTCATTAGAATGACTTTTCCTTTTGTTATCGAGTTCTCAATTAATGTAATGCTTTCTTATTACTAAGAAAAAGATTGAAATGTAAGGTCATGCCATACTAATATATGTTTTTTAACAGCGGTGGGACCCAATATCACCTCAGCAGAGGCATGGGAGCTCAATCGTTGAAGTATATAGAATCGTTGAGGAGGTACAAGCCTTTTTATTGTAAATTGTGTGTGTTTCTTAAACTACCCTTAGTTATTTTGATTATTGTTAAGATCTTTAATAGTAAACATAATCAATTTTTACCTAGTCTTCTTCTTTCCTCTGCTTGGGTTGGGGGTTACATGTGAGTGGGATGGGATTTAAGTCCCTTAAATATATATTCAGTGAAAAAACAATGGTATTTGATTGCTCTTAAAATATAAAGACTGCTTGAAACCAAAGCTTCAACAATTCAGGTACTGAACATTGAAACTGATAATTGGTATGAAGTTAATGTCTGCAACGTAGGTACTAAGAGTTGTTTTAAATGAGGATGTTTATTTTATAAGGAAATAACTTATGATTTCTTCTTTATCTAATAAAAAAAAATGGTTGTTGCTCAAACAAATGGTTTTTAATTTTAGAACTAGCATTTTTGGAGCTTTCAGTATCTCATAATTGTAGCTAATGTTATAGTATTTGTATCTGTTCAAAATTCACTGTTGCTATTGTTTATATAAATATTGTTAAAATTCAATTTCTTTTCTCTGAGGCAGACTGTTGATCAATTTTTCGCTTTGAAAGTTCCAATGAGATCTTCCGAATTGAGCAGTTTATTTCGTGGCATTGATAATGCATTTCAAGTATATGCAAATCATGTTGTTGACAAGTTAGGTGAGCACATACGCTTAATTAATCCATTCATTTTTTTTTTCATTGTGAAGCAGTTTTGATTTTCATTCATGTTAGAGTTGTATGTTTTTTTTTTCACTGGTTTTCTTAGCAAAATATAAACGCTGCTACTTCTACGCCTTTGAAAATAGGAACTACTTTCTTAACAGTTCTTATTTCTATTATTCATCTATTGTCTTCCCAAACAATGTGTTTAATCAATTTTTTCTATCTATTATAATCTACCAATTTTTTGTCTGCATATACCTTGAATAATTAATTGTTGATGCAGGTAGCAAAGACGATTTAATTCCTCCCGTACCAATTCTCACACGATACAGGAAGGAGGCTGGAATAAAGGCTTTTGTAAAGAAGGAACTCTTTGACCCTAGGCTTCCTGATGAGAGAAGGTCCACTGAAATCAGTGTCCGAACAACTCCCACACTATGCATTCAGTTAAACACACTATATGTGAGTCCAATCCAGTCCTTATCTAGAATCATTTTCCTTCATTTATTTTTTGGTGGGCAAAGGAATTTAGCTATAATGATTCTTTTTAAGTATCCTCTCTCACATTTACATCTAACTAAACATAAGTATCATCATCAAATGCATTTGATTACTATAGTAGACTCTCTCAACAATCAAAATAAGGTTTGGATTTTTAACACGATAGTAGGAGGAGGCTTGAATAAAAGCTTTTTCTTTTTACAATCTTCTTATAGATTAGAATGTGTTGGTTGTAATTTCTTTTAGATGATCCCATATCATCTTCTATATTTGAAGATGACAACTTATGGTCTTTTGTAATTTCCCCTCTTTCTAAGATACTTTTGTATAAAAAGAACAATCAGAATAATGCTTGTTAGACAGATTTGATAAAGTACCCATTTCTTTCCATCTCTTAATAGACTGTGGGAAAGAGTGAGAGAGAGAGAAAGAGAGATTTGATAAAGTAGGTATTTTCTTCCCCTCCCTCGAAAGACAGGTGAGAGAGGAAAAGGGGAGAGGGAGAAAGAAGAAAGAAGAGAGAATAAAAAAGAAACTAGAATGGATAAAGTAAGAGATAGATTCCCCAGAACCAAACTATAACCTTCTATGTTTTGTTTTGTTTATTATGTTTTATTATCTTACAAGATATCATATCCGCATTGTTTTGTAATTCTGAATTTTATTTACATTAGAATTTTTTTTTTCTTATAATATACATCTAATTGTTTTTTTGGGTCATATAACTAATGTTTATATATATTGCTACACACACATATATATATATATTTGTGACAACCCACAGTATGCAATTAGTCAGCTGAATAAGCTTGAAGATAGCATTTGGCAAAGGTGGACAACGAAAAAGCCCAATGAGAAGCCTTTAAGTACGTATCTCGGTTTTTGTTTTCTTTCACTGCCTACCTAACATCTTTTTCAGTTACTTTTTTCTTTTAATTCAATTAACTTCGTTGTGATGAAGACCAGTTTCATTAATTTGAGAATGCATACACCTTTCCTTTTTTTTTTATATAGAAATATTAATTACCTCCATGAATTTGGGAATACATAGCCTTCCAAATTATATGCAAAGAGCAATTACTTAAATCATAATACTTGTAAGCATACAAAAGTATTCAATAATTACATGAATATATACAATAACTTTATAGTAATTTAATCATAGTAAATGAAAGATTAGTTATGTATTATAAAATCTTCATATATGATGATATATATTTAATATATGAAGTAAATCAACAATTTTTAATATAAAAAAGCTAAAGTTACTAGTGAGATGGAAAAGAGAAATGTTTCCATCTTTCTGCAGAAATATTTATCACATCTCTGTTGACCGCTGTGTTATTGACATTGATAATTTTTGTGTGAGTAACTTTCCAAAGAGAATGGGGACTTATTCTGCACTAAACTTCATCTTTGGGGTTAAAGATATAGTTCTAAATGTATTGTGGCATGTATTGGAAGTCTTATAATTATGGTCTTTTCTTTAAATTCTTGTCTTTTTTCTATCACGGTGTTCCTCCGTCACAAGTAAGACTTCCTAATAAATTTGGAAGATCAGTCTAAGATAGTTCAAATGTCTCTTTTTCAATTTATTTTGGGTAAAATGTAAGAAATTTCCAACTGCACATAAATGAAATTTCACAAATATCAATATTTTCATTGCCTAATACATCAAAGAAATTTGGACAGACATAGTTTTTTAACTCAAAAAATAAATAAATTAATATTTGTAGCACCATTTTTTTTCTTAGATGCATTGCTGGTTTGTAGGCCAATATTATTGATTTTTTTTTCATCCTTGGGTCTATGACAGATTATATTGTTATTTTGACTGTTATTCTTCCATGGGAGATGTTTAGCTGTTAATCTTTATAATGCTTTCATTACTATACATTGAATGACTGATCAATTCTTTAATGCTTAGTACACTGTCCTTTTTCTTGGTTATAGAGAAATCCTTGGATGAGAGATCTAAAAGTTTCGTGCAAAAGGATACATTTGATGGAAGTAGAAAAGACATTAATGCTGCTATTGACCGCATTTGCGAGTTCACCGGTAACAATTTGTGCAATTGTAGCGTCTACTTTGAGAGAAGAAAAGTTTCAGTTGTTGATTTGCTACCATCTGCATGTTTCAGGAACTAAAATTGTCTTCTGGGATTTAAGGGAACCGCTCATCAACAATTTGTATAAACCAAATTGTTCTCAATCTCGGTTTGACGCAGTTATTGAACCACTTGATATAGTCAGTTTTTCTTTTCCTTGACCTATAAGCTAAACATAAATTATGTTGTGGTGTTGTTAAAACTGCTGAAATGGATGCATAGTACTTTATGGTTATATCACCCCGTCACTATTGAGTGTGGTGTGGCTGCTACTGCTATATCTTTGACTTCTCTTAGACATGGGCAAGTAAAGTGGCACAAGTACCGTGGCTGATTTTGTTCAATGCACGTAACGGTAGCACATTTCATATTCATCTCATCTTGGGATATGCTTCAGCTTTCAATTAGATTAAAAAGTTTCACAATGTATATAGAAAGGTCACTTCGCTGTGTAATTTGTTTTCACAATGTGATTCAACAACATGGCCATATAGTATAAATTTTGCTAGTCATTACTCATCTGCTACTGAAAAAATATTCGAAATAGTGTGGGATAAATCATAGGCATGGAAAAAAGGACAACCTGTATATTCTATTTCAACCTTAATTAGTGAAGTTGTGTGTCCTTGTGCATGTGTTATGTTTACATTTCAAGATGACAAGATTATTGATTGTATGGAGATTAAAGATTACTTATTACTATAAAGTCTTCAGCTGCAAAAATTATTGTTGTGCAGGAACTTAGTCAACTATGTAACGTCATTGTAGAGCCACTTAGGGACCATATAGTGACGAGCCTTCTTCAAGCGACTCTGGTATGTGCCTTAGCTTCGTATTTCGAATCTAACGACATATATGTGTCTTAAATTTATATAAAATGTATTTTTCCAGGATGGTTTACTCCGCGTTCTATTAGATGGTGGACCGTCACGAGTTTTTTCAACAAGTGATGCAAAACTAATAGAAGAAGATTTAGAGATCTTAAAGGTATTTGCAGCAATCTTTGAAAACTAAAAGAAGTGCACTTTTGAAAGCAAATGTAGATTGCTTAATTCTATATATAAACTATAAACATTTCTTGGGCTTGCTTGGTTGTAGGAGTTCTTTATTTCTGGAGGAGATGGACTTCCCCGAGGAGTTGTTGAAAATCAGGTGGCTCGTGCTCGAAATGTTGTCAAGTTGCTCGGCTTTGAGGTTAGCATCTCTTTTAAGTCGATTATCTTCATATTGATTAAATTAGATTAGAAGATGTAGAGATTTAAACAAAGGAGAGGAGTTTAAGTTGGTTTTGAACATGCAGACTAGGGAACTGATTGAGGATTTAAGATCTTCTGGAGGCCTGGAAACGCAGGGTAGCCGAAGCAAATTGGGAGCCGATACCAAGACTCTATTGCGAATTTTATGCCACAGGTCTGATTCTGAGGCTTCTCAGTTCCTCAAGAAGCAGTATAAGATACCCAAGTCTACAGTTTAGCTTCCCTCCCTACTTTTTTAATATAAAAATGGCACTGTTATTTTTTGTACATCTCCCAAAGAAAATGCCGTTATGATTTTTGTCCATTTATGTTCTTTTTATTGGTTGTATTGTTTAACCAATAGATGGATTCAAATTAACCATTCTGATTAATGTTAATAGTTTTGAGTTTTGTTGGGCGCAGTTGGCTATTAATATGTACTTATTTGATTAATTTAATTTGAAGTATTGGAGTTGTTTAAGTTTGTGCAACAATAACAAATTGTATTGCCCAGGCTATGTGAAAATATATTTGTGCGTACATGTTTCTAGGTACATAGAAAGAGTTTGTATAACTTAAAATTAAAAATAATACCATTATTCAATTGTGGGATATTTTTAATTAAAACTAAATTTATCTGTTAGTTAATAAAGGAAAAACTACTATCAAACTAGCTCTGGCAAAATTTTGAGTTTAGGGATATTGATACATATGTACTATTTTGGTCATAGTACATTTTATTAAGTGCTGATTTCAAATTTTACTTTCACTCCAACATGTACAATTAAAATCTAATTCAATTCAATTGTGTTAATATTAATTTTTTGTTTTGATAAAAATTGTGTTGATATTAAATTAAGTAGTAGTTCACTAAAATGGATAATCATCTAAATATTAGAATAAAATAGTAATTCCCTTTTAAATTTAAACTCCAATAACATATTTTTTTTAGTGTAATGTAGTGCAAAGCAACTATTTATATTTATACAATGTAGGTAATTTGAAAAACACCCATAATGTCTAGCCAAGTGTCAAGACCAAGCTGATGTGCAAAGTGCAATGCCTCTCATTTAATATTGTTTGAATAGTTCTCATCATGGCCAATTTACATACCATGAGGTCTCTTGGAGGTGTAGGCCATGTTCCATAGAAGCTAAATACTGCAAACCAAGGAAAATGTCCATGAATAAGCGGAGACACATGTCTTAAAATGGATGAATGAAGAGGATAGAAAGAGAGTTGGCTCTCTCTCTCTCTCTCTCAAATGTCTTAAAATTCAATTATTGATATTATGTTGTCATTAGTATAATTTAACCTAAATATTTTAATTTAATAATTATTATAAAAAATATTAACTAATTATAGTTTGCTAATGTTATGTTTGGTAGGAAGAAAAATAGAAATGAGAAATGAAAAAGAAAATGAAGAATTGAATAAAGGATGAGGAGTGTTGAAGATGGATGGCTACCAAACATAACCATGGAGAGAAGAGAAAGAAAAGGTGTTAAATTTCTCAATGCCAAACATAGTGTTACTTTGGTATGAAGAAATTAGGAGAAGGGCTTTGTTAGGCTATTTTTAGCCTATATTCTGGATCTATTTTATGCGCGTTTTTCGCTGTGGGGATAGAATTACGCTTGTTTTCTATATTTTCAGGTTCTTTGGAATAATAGAGGTCTCGGGATGAAAAAGTCCAATAAAAGACGAGCTGGGCCAAGAAAAGTACTTTCTGAGGAAAAATGCATATCTGGCCGCGGCTAGACACAGATTGGCTGCGGCTAGATTGTGAAGCAGGAGTGGGATTTTCGAGGCTATAGTCGCCGCGGCGAGGGGTAGTGCCGCCGCGGCCATTTAAGAGATACAGAGGGATGCTTATTTTGCGATTATTTTGCCGCGGCGAGAGGAAGCATGGCCGCGGCGAGATCCCGTACGGCTCAGGGGCATTTTCGTCCATCGAACCCTAAAAATTAGTTATAAATAGAAAACTGCGATTGGAAGTCAGGGGAAGCAATTTGGAATCCTAAAATACAGCAGAGAGCGGCAAGAAGAGCATAGAGATTCAAGTGAAGATCCAAAATTCATCGACCAACAATTTCTTTCTTTATTCCTCTTTAATTTCTTTATGTTGAATATTGCTATAGGAATGGTTATGGATTTGTTTCTGAACTAAATTTCCCATTTAGGGAGGATGATGATTGTTGTTTAACGTTTTGCCTAGTTAATGTTTAATTACCATTCCTTCATTCTTGTTTGTGAAATTATCTTAATTTGCGTTTAATTTCATGTTTAAGATTGATCACCTTGTGCATGCTTTATGATCTCAATTCGAAATCTGAAAAGTGAGAATTGAGAATGCTAAAATTTGGATAATCGATGTTCTATGTGAAACGAGAGTATTTACATGACTTATGTGACGAGTAGAATATTACCTAATGCTGATTTCATGTTAGTTCAATTAAGGAATTAATTAGATAACATGTGATTTAGAATCTAGAAGATCCGAAAAGAGCTAGGTTACTTTATAATCTGTCATTCACTTCAAGAATAGGATAGTAATTAAGCATTAACGATTTGGGTAAACAACAACAGGATTCTCCTCCCTATCATCTCATCTTGCTTAAACTTTAACTGTGTTTTACGTTTTTTGAATTACCTTAATTCTCTTAAATCATAATTGTTTTCGATTTGCCAAATAGAATTATAAGTATAGTTTAGTGGTATTTAATCCAATTCCCTGTGGTTCGACCTCACCTGTGTGAGTTTTACTACTTGATTGCGTATACTTGCGCAATATTTATAATTTTCGTAACAAGTTTTTGGCGCCGTTGCCGGGGAATTGTTTAAAGATTAATATTACATAAAATTATACTAACTTCTACTTTGGTATATTTTCTCTTGCTGAGTTTCTAACCTTTTTCTTGCAATATTTTCGTGATCCATTTCAGGAATCCTAGTGTATGCGCCGTCAAGGACAAGCTGTCATATTACCAGTTGATCCTGAAATCGAGAAAACTTGCAGGAGAAACCGAAAGAACAAGATGCAAGAAGGAGTTTCAGCAACTGCTGAAACTTCAGAAATCATGGCTGCTAATGCGAATGCTAACGCTGCAAATAATGGAAATAATAACAGTAATAATGGTGGTGCCGTGGAAGATCAAGCTAATGGCCGTAGCTTGAGAGATTACATTCTCCCTACTCTGACGGGAGTGCAGTCATGTATCAGGCCACCTGCAGCGGATGCGAACAACTTTGAGATTAAACCTGCCATCCTTCAAATGGTGCAGTCTTCAGTTCAGTTTGGTGGCCTCCCTTCTGAAGATCCTAATCTGCATCTCTCTAACTTCATGGAACTTTGTGAAACTTTTAAAATTAATGGAGTTAGTGATGATGCCATTCGATTGAGACTGTTCCCATTCTCGCTCAGAGAACGAGCCAAGAGTTGGTTAAACTCTTTGCCACCCAACTCTATTGCCACCTGGAATGATCTGGCAACAAAATTATTGTCAAAGTTCTTTCCTCCAGCCAAGTCTGCAAAGTTGAGAGGAGAAATCAACAACTTCTGCCAACAAGATAATGAATCTCTCCATGAGGCTTGGGAGAGGTTTAAAGATCTGATCAGAAAGTGCCCTCATCACGGTATAGAGAAGTGGATGCTTGTCCACAACTTCTACAACGGGTTGGTTGGTAACACTAGAACTCTAATAGATGCAGCAGCTGGCAGAGCCTTTATGAGAAAGAGTGCTAATGAGGCTTATGATCTATTGGAGGAGATGGCTCTAAACAATCAGCAGTGGCCAACTGAAAGGAGTCAATCTAAGAAGGTAGCTGGTGTGTTAGAGGTTGATGCCATCACAAAGTTAACAACTCAGGTTGAGGCATTGACAAAAATAATTGCAGGGCAAGCTAAACAAGTCCAAATTGTTTGTGAGATATGTGGAGGAAATCATCACTTTTCAGAGTGTCAAGCAGATGTGGATGATTTGCCAATGGATGAAGCTGAAGCCATTGAAAATTTTTCACAGAATAACAACAACAATTATGGGTTCAACCAGGGTAATAACCGAAGAAATAGTGGGTTCTATCAGCAACGAAATCAGAACTAGAATCAGAACCAACAGTTTAATCAGCAACAAGCCTCTGGTGGAAATTCTAGTTTGCAAACAGATTTACTGCTTCAATTCATGACTGAAACTAGATCTTCAATTAAAGACCTGCAGACTCAGATGGGCTAGCTAGCAACTCAGGTAGCAACCCGCCCTCAAGGAAATTTGCCTAGCACAACTGAAGTTAATCCCAAAGAAAACTGCAAGGCAATTACCCTGAGGAGCGGTAAGAAGTACGATGGGCCTGAGTTACCACAACCAGTTGAGGTAGATGAGGAGATAAAAGTTCAACCAGTGCCAACCCCAACACCAACAGCAGAGAAGGCTACTGATAGCCCAGCACAACCACAACAGTCTCCACCAATTAGCATTGATCACCATGTGAAAATACCCTACCCTTAGAGGCTTAGAAAGTCAAGCTTAGACAAGCAGTTCACCAAGTTTCTAGAAGTCTTCAAAAGACTTCACATTAACATTCCCTTTGCTAAAGCTTTAGAGCAGATGCCAAGTTATGTGAAGTTCATGAAGGAAATTCTGTCAAAGAAGAGAAAGATGGAGAATTATGAGACAGTGGCTCTAACTGAAGAGTGCAGCGCTATTCTACAGAAGAAACTCCCTCCAAAACTCAGAGATCCAGGGAGCTTCACTATTTCTTGTACTATCGGAAGAATTGAAGGAATAAATGCACTATGTGACTTGGGAGCCAGCATTAACTTAATGCTTCTGTCAGTGTTTAAAAGATTGCAGCTGGGTGAAGCAAAGCCAACCACGGTAACTCTCCAATTGGCGGATCGATCACTAGCTCATCCTAGAGGAGTCATTGAGGATGTGTTAGTTAAAGTTGACAAGTTCATCTTTCCAGCTGATTTCATTGTTCTAGATATGGAAGAAGATAGCAGCGTCCCAATCATTCTTGGGAGACCATTCTTGGCAACTGGCCAAGCCTTAATTGATGTTCAGAAGGGTGAATTAAAGCTGAGAGTCCAAGGAGAAGAAGTGGTCTTTAATGTACTAAAGGCTATGACATACCCAAAGGCAAGTGATAACTGTTTCTTCATTGATTTGATTGATGAAATTGTGGGTGAGAAAAAGCTGCTAGATGATCCTCTTGAACTAAGTTTAACTGAAGATGAATTGACGGAGCAAGAGGGACAAGAGGTCATGGGCTATGTGAAGTGGCTTGATTCCTATGGGCCTTTGAATAGAAAATATTTTGAGGAATTGGGAGCAATTCCAAAAGAGCTAATGCCATCTACTGAAAAGCCTCCAGAACTTGAATTGAAGGTGCTTCCTAATCACTTGAGGTATGAGTTTTCGGGTAAAGATAAAAAGCTGCCAGTTATTGTGTCAGCTTCTCTTTCTGATGTGGAAACTGATAGACTACTGAGGGTACTCCGAGCTCACAACAAGGCCATCGCTTGGACACTGGGTGACGTCAAAGGAATCAGTCCTTCAACAGTGATGCACCGAATTCTAATGGAAGATAATGACAAACCGACAATCGATGCTCAACGAAGACTCAATCCACCCATGAAGGAAGTTGTCAGAAAGGAAGTAGTCAAGTGGTTGGATGCTGGAGTCGCTTATCCTATTTCAGATAGTAAGTGGGTTAGCCCGGTGCAAGTGGTTCCAAAGAAAGGTGGAATGACTGTGATTAAGAATGAAAAGAATGAGTTGATTCCTACAAGAACAGTCACTGGTTGGAGGATTTGCATCGACTACAGGAAACTCAATAAAGCAACACGAAAGGATCACTTTCCTTTGCCCTTCATTGATCAAATGCTAGACAGATTGGCGGGGCAAGAGTATTACTGCTTTCTTGATGGCTACTCTGGATACCACCAGATAGCTATAGCACCTGAAGATCAGGAGAAGACGACTTTCACATGTCCTTACGGTACCTTTGCTTTCAGAAGAATGCCATTCGGTTTGTGTAACGCCATTGCTACTTTTCAACGGTGTATGATGGCTATCTTTTCAGATTTGATTGAATCCTGCATTGAAATTTTTATGGATGATTTCTCGGTCTTTGGTTCCTCCTTTGATCATTGTTTAGAAAATTTAGAAAAGGTGCTAACCAGGTGCGAGAAGTCTAACTTGGTGTTAAACTGGGAGAAGTGCCACTTTATGGTGACAGAAGGAATTGTTCTTAGGCACAAAATTTCGAAAGCAGGAATTGAGGTGGATAAGGCTAAAGTTTCAACAATAGAAAATTTACCACCTCCAGTTTCTGTAAAAGGAGTGAGGAGTTTTCTAGGACATGCTGGTTTCTATCGATGATTCATTAAAGACTTCTTAAAGATCTCTAAGCCATTGTCCAGCTTACTTGTTAATGGTGTACCCTTCGAATTTGGAGATGACTGTTTAAAAGCGTTCAAAGTTCTTAAGGAGAAACTGATTTCAGCACCAATAGTTACTTCACCGAATTGGGAGTTACCTTTTGAATTGATGTGTGATGCAAGTGACTATGCAATTGGAGCGGTCTTGGGTCAAAGGGTTGACAGGGTGTTTCACACAATCTACTATGCTAGTAGAACCCTAAATGATGCTCAACTGAATTATGCCACAACGGAGAAAGAGATGCTGGCAATTGTGTTTGCTTGTGATAAGTTCCGACCCTACCTGATTGGGAATAAGGTTATTGTCTACACAGATCATTCAGCGATCAAGTACCTTATGACCAAGAAGGATGCAAAATCGAGGCTGATTCGATGGGTACTTTTACTTCAAGAATTTGACTTAGAGATAAAAGATAAGAAGGGCACTGAGAATCTGGTAGCAGATCACTTGTCAAGACTAGAGCTGGAAGAAAGTCAGAATACGAAAGAGGTACAAATAAATGAACAATTTCCTGATGAACAACTCTTTAGTGTGAGGGAAAGTCTAATGGTACCATGGTATGCTGACTATGTTAACTTCTTGGCTGCTAATATCACTCCTCCTGAGTTCTCTCGACAACAACTAAAGAAATTCTTTTCTGAGGTGAAACATTACTACTGGGAAGAGCCAATCCTCTGCAAGCACTGTGCGGATCAGATAATAAGAAGATGTGTTCCTGAAGAGGAGATGTACTCTATTCTCAATCACTGTCATGCTCTACCGTGTGGGGGACACTTCAGTGGAACTAGAACAACTGCCAAGGTGTTGCAAAGCGGATTCTTTTGGCCAACACTTTTTAAAGACGCTAGTACTTTTGTGAAGGCATGTGATCGTTGTCAGCGTACAGGAAACATCTCGAGGAGAAACGAAATGCCTTTGACAGGAATCTTGGAAGTAGAATTGTTTGATGTATGGGGGATAGACTTCATGGGTCCTTTTCCTTCATCTTTTAGCAATCTATACATCCTATTAGCTGTGGATTATGTGTCAAAATGGGTGGAAGCTGCAGCAACACCAGCTAATGATGGTAAAACAGTTCTTCGGTTCCTTCAAAAGAATATATTCACTCGGTTTGGTACTCCCCGAGCAATCATAAACGATGAAGGGAGTCACTTCTGCAACAAACAGTTCGAAGCACTCCTTTCGAGATATGGTGTTCGTCATAGAACTGCTCTACCTTATTGTTACGACAATTATAAACACTACGCAAGTGCACGCAATCAAGTAGTATACTCACGCAAGTGAGGTCGAACCACAGGGAATTGGATTAATTACTACTAAACTATACTTATAATTCTATTTGGCAAATCAAAAGTATTTATGATTTAAAAAGAATGAAAGTAATTCAGAAAACTTAAATAACACAGTTAAAAGTTGAGCAAGATGAGATAATAGGGAGGAGAATCCTGTTGTTGTTTACCCAAATCGTTAATGCCTAATTGCTATCCTATTCTTGAAGTGAATGACAGATTATAAAGTAACCTAGCTCTTTTCAGATCTTCTAGGTTCTAAATCACATGTTATCTAATTAATTCCTTAATTAAACTAACATGAAATCAGCATTAGGTAATAATCTACTTGTCACATAAGTCATGTGAATTCTCTCGTTTCACATAGAACATCGATTATCCAATTTTAGCATTCTCAATTCTCACTTTTTAGATTTTGAATTGAGATCATAAAACATGCACAAGGTGATCAATCTTAAACATGAAATTAAACACAAATTAAGATAATTTCACAAACAAGAATGGAGGAATGGCAATTAAACATTAACTAGGCAAAACATTAAACAACAATCATCATCCTCCCTAAATGGGAAATTTAGTTCAGAAATAAATCCATAACCATTCCTATGACAATATTCAACATAAATAAATTAAAGAGGAATAGAGAAAGAAACTGTTGGTGGATGAATTCTGGGTCTTCACTTTGATTTCCTCTGCTCTTCCTGCCACTCTCTGCTGTGTTTTAGGGTTCCAAATCGCTCCCCCTGACTTCCAATCGCAGTTTTCTATATATAACTAATTTTTAGGGTTCGTCAGACAAAAATACCCCTGACCGTATGGACGCTCGCCGCAGCCAAAAGTGGTCTCGCCGCGGCCAAAAGTGCATCAAAAAACCACGTTTCTGCCCAGACTTTCTAGCCGCGGCCATGGAAATCTCGCCGCGGCGAGATGGAATTTTCTGCTTCGATCTGTTTTAGTAAAATGAGCATAACTTTCTCATCCAAACTCCAAATGAGCTGATTCAAGATGCGTTGGAAAGATAAAAAAGAGATCTAAAACTTTTATGTTTTGACTTTTTCCAAAATATGATCAGAACATAGTCGAATTTAGGCTTGAAGTTTCAGCTTTATTCTCTTTCAAAATTTTCTCTATTTTATAGATCACTGTTTTCCGAAATTTGTCCAATTTATACATCCCAAGTGTAGAAACCTGAAATCAAAGAAAACAAGCGTAATTCTATTCTAAAAATAATAATAAAGAAGAAAAACAACTATAAAATGTGACCCGAAACTTAAGCTAAAAATAGCCTAACAAATTCCCCCAAACTGAATCTTTACTCGCCCCCGAGTAAAGCTAAAACTCAACTAAACTAAAGAAAAAAAAAGAATGCAATAGATAACTAAACCTTCCAATGATTGAACTACCACTACCACCTGCACAACTTCAAGCAAATCAATAACCAGAATTTTAACTCAATAACTCTAAGAACTAACTTGGATGCACAATTCAGAAGTAAGTAATTCATATGGACACAAAACACCTCTTTTGACAATCATATCACAGTCATTCTACACTCTCTGACATTCCGCTAACCCATGTTCGATAAGCTTGAGTGACATACCTTTCTCCACTAATGTTGACAATTCTTGCTCGGAATCAAAAGGTCTTTTTCGGTAATAATAGCATGGCTTAGGTAAAACAGGTAGATGAGAAGTCATTTAGGCTACATTATACCATAAGCACAATTATACCAAACAAGTACCCACACTTATCCATTCTTTCATCCCAAAGAAGATAGTAAGAGATTGCATATTTTTTCCTATGTGCCTACCTCATTGTCACATTTGATTCTCAAGAAGAAATTATCACATTTATTTTTCTTTTGTTTTTTTCTTTTTTTCTTTTCTTCGTTCTTTTTTTTTTTTTTACAACAGAGGCACATCACATAACAACTATTTTTTTCCAATCTCTTACTCTCAAAGATTATTCCTATTCCCCCCCAAACTTGCTTAACAGCTTATGGCATAGTAAGGCATGTTGAGAAGGAAAATAGTTAAAGATAACGAATTCAGCTTAGTTAAGTGGTGAAATTTTTTTAAAATAGGCTAAGGCTCAACTTTGGGTATACTAAGGATAAAATTTTTTAGGTAGGCTTGGAAGGCTCAATCGATCCAAAGAAAATTTGCCTAAATCATTTTCCAAACAAAAATCATCAAGGATTTCGCTTCAAGAGAGTATGTCAAACAAATTCTATTTCATGTCAAGTCAATCATTCCACAATCCAAATAGAACACAAGTGATATGCGTCAAAAACAAATGTTTTACATCTACATGAACAACCTTCTAATACACATCCACCTTAATTCAAACAGTTACAAGTCAAGCACACAGTTAAGATTCTAATCCATTGTACAAGTAAACAACAATAGTTCAATCAATCTTCTAGCTCAGATATCAACACATGACACTAACAATAACAAAGACTAACTAAAAAAAACGAAAAAAAAACTGAACAAAAAAACTAAAAATATTAAATCTCTCCCCCCAAACTAAAGATGCACATTGTCCCCAATGTGTTAAAATAAAATTGTGGTTGAGAGAAACTTACCTGAGCCCCATCAGAAGGGATCAAGTCCACCCTTTGCATCCAAAAGAGCCCTCGTACTAAATGAAGAAAATTTACCACCAATAGTGTTGATTTTAGAGTTTTGCACAAGAGTAAGCTCACCTTCAGAACTACCACACATCAATCTTTTCCAACGACGCTGAATCGTTCGAAGTCGCTCTTTAGGCTTTGCTTTCTTCTTATCAGTTTTAACAAAAGAACCATTCACCACCTCAATCTTGCAATAGGTAGGAATGTTAGTTGGGGCAAAAACATTAAAATTGACATCTTCATCTTGCACTCGCAACTTTAACTCCCCCTTTTGAACATCTATTAATGCTCGCCCCGTGGCTAAGAATGGTCTTCCCAAAATAATGGGAATAGTTGAATCTTCCTCCATATCAAGAATTAGGAAATCAGCAGGGAAGATAAACTTACCAACCTTCACCAGTACATCTTCAATTATCCCACGAGGATGAGTTAGAGAACGATCCGCTAGTTGTAAAGTCACTGTTGTGGGCTTTGCTTTTCCCAATCCTAGCCTTTTGAAGACAGACAAAGGCATTAGATTAATGCTTGCTCCCAGATCACATAGAGCTTTAGTTTCCACCGAACCCCTATAGAGCATGGAATATTGAAACTACCCGGATCTTTAAGCTTGGGCGGTAGTTTCTTTTACAAAATTGCACTGCACTCCTCAGTGAGTGCCAGTGTCTCGAATTCTTCCAACTTCCTTTTCTTAGCCAAAATTTCTCTCATGAACTTCAGGTAAGTTGGCATTTGCTCCAAGGCCTCCGCAAAAGGAATATTGATATGTAGTCTTTTAAAGACCTCTAGAAATTTTGAGAACTGCTTGTCTAGATTGGTCTTTCGGAGTCTCTGAGGATAAGGTATCTTCACATGATGATCGATACTGACTGGTGGAGACTGTTATTGTGGTGCAGGACTATCAGTAGCCTTCTTTTCTATTGATGTTGGAGTTGGTGCTGATTGATCTTTAACTTCTTCATTCAATGGTTGTACCACATCAGGCCCATCATAATTCTTTCCACTCCTCAAGGAAATTGCTTTACATTGCTCTTTTCCTTTTGCCTCACTAGTGCTAGGTGAATTTCCTTGAGCTTGTTTTGCCACTTGAGTAGCCAATTGTTCCATTTGAGTTTCTAGAGTTTTAATAGAGGCTCTAGTTTCCATCACGAATTGGAGCAATAAATCAGCTTGGATATTGGAGCCTCCACTAGGACTTTGTTGTTGGTTTTGTTGGGGCTGATTTCTCTGCTGGTAGAACCCCTGTTGGTTGTGCCCATAATTATTATTTTGGGAGTAGTTCCCAATGGCTTTTGCTTGATCCATTGGCAAATTATCCACATCTGCCTGACACTCTGAAAAGTGATGGTTTCCTCCACATATCTCACAAATAACTTGGGCTTGTTTAGCTTGCCCTGCAATCAGCTTTGTCAAGGCCTCAACCTGAGCTGTCAACTTTGTGATGGCATCAACCTCTAGCACACCAGCTACTTTCTTAGTTTGACTCCTTTCAGTTGGCCACTGCTGATTGTTTAGAGCCATCTCCTTCAATAGATCGTAAGCCTCATTAGCACTCTTTCTCATAAAAGCTCCACCAGCTGCTGCATCTATCAGAGTTCTAGTGTTACCAACCAACCCGTTGTAGAAATTGTGAACCAGCATCCACTTCTCTATGCCATGATGAGGGCATTTTCTGATTAGATCTTTAAACCTCTCCCAAGCCTCATGGAGAGATTCATTATCTTGTTGACAGAAGTTGTTGATTTCACCTCGCAACTTGGCTGACTTTGCTGGAGGAAAGAACTTTGACAAAAATTTTGTGGCTAAGTCATTCCAAGTGGCAATAGAGTTGGGTGGCAAAGAGTTTAACCAGCTCTTGGCTCGTTCTCTGAGAGAGAATGGAAACAGTCTCAGTCGAATGGCATCATCACTAACTCCATTAACTTTAAAAGTTTCACAAAGTTCCATGAAGTTCGAGAGATGCAGATTAGGATCTTCTGAAGGGAGCCCACCAAACTGGACTGAAGACTGCACCATCTGGAGTATGGCAGGTTTGATCTCAAAGTTATTCGCATCCACTGCCGGTGGCCTGATACATGACTGCACTCCAGTAAGAGTAGGGAGAATGTAATCTCTCAAGCTACGACCATTAGCTTGATCTTCAACGGCACCACCATTATTACCGTTATTTGGAGCATTCGCATTAACATTAGCAGCCATGATTTCTGATGTTTCAGCAGTTGCTGAAACTCTTTCTTGCCTCTTCTTCTTTCTGTTTCTCCTACAAGTCTTCTCAATTTCAGGATCAACTGGTACTATGACTGATTGTCCTTCACGGCGCATACACTTAGAATTCTTGAAATAGATAGAAACAATCTTGCAAGAACAGATTAGCAATTAGCAAGAAAAAAAAATAAACCAAAGTAGAAGTTAGTATAATTTTATGTAATATCAATCTTTATACAATTCCCCGGCAACGGCGCCAAAAACTTGTTACGACAATTATAAACACTACGCAAGTGCACGCAATCAAGTAGTATACTCACGCAAGTGAGGTCGAACCACAGGGAATTGGATTAATTACTACTAAACTATACTTATAATTCTATTTGGCAAATCAAAAGTATTTATGATTTAAAAAGAATGAAAGTAATTCAGAAAACTTAAATAACACAATTAAAAGTTGAGCAAGATGAGATAATAGGGAGGAGAATCCTGTTGTTGTTTACCCAAATCGTTAATGCCTAATTGCTATCCTATTCTTGAAGTGAATGACAGATTATAAAGTAACCTAGCTCTTTTTAGATCTTCTAGGTTCTAAATCACATGTTATCTAATTAATTCCTTAATTAAACTAACATGAAATCTATTGGGTTTTATGCCCTAAATAAAACTCATTTCAATATAATCAGATTTACTTATTAATATAGATCAGAAATAACATTTAATGTTGCATGGTTCACATGATTTATTTCATGATTATATGTACATAATGTATAAATTCATCTGAAACCCCTTTCACATACTTGATCCTGTTTATTGTGCCGTCAACACATTGGAAAGTAAACATGACTATGTGAATAAAGTTTCCTAGATTTATCAGACATAGGGTTTTACTGATATGATAATCTACAACAGAGTTTACTTGCATTTGGAGAAATGCTATGTTCTTTCCAGAGCATTGGTTAAAGTAAAGCTCAGGTTGGATGCATGGAGTATGCATCGGAAGGGACCGATATTGAACTTTGACTTAGATTTATTAAACTTACCGTAATATCTATTCAAGTCAATATCGCCTAGTTGATCCTAGATCAAATGATCTTAATCCTGATATGATTAGGCTCAATCTTGAAAGGCTATTCGTGTTATTTGATTTGTTAGTTAAGCCTACTTTTAGGTCAGGGTGATACGTACATTTTGGGAACACGGTAGTGCAATTGAGTGGGAGCGCTATCATAAACATGGAATCTATAGCTTCTATCTGGCGAATAGTAAGCAAAGGATGATCTCCTTCGAGCTTGACCAAACGAACATAAATGGTGGAGTAATCATTTCACATAAGCTAAAATATCATTTATACGGGGTCAAGTGTTTTAAGGAATAAATACATTGTAGGGTGTAACGGTAATTTAATCCCTTTACAGTGTAGATCATTCATATAGAGGATCATTGATCACATTAGGATTATAACAATGGATAACTAATGATGTGTCTGTTGACCAAAAGTCATTCACTCATTTATTTTGATGATAAACAAATATTTGATTATTATTTGTTACTAATCTTTTCTTGATCATTTTGCAAGCAAGTTCACAGAGTATCTATATTTTCTCGGTAAAGTCAAACATAATCAAAGAAGTAGATTCAACAAGTATATAAACTACTTCATACTTCATAAGAGCAAAAGATTCATCAAGGGATCAACAACTCAAGACCCTATTCAAAAGTCAAAAGTCAAAAGTCAACCCAAAGTCAAAGTCAAAGTCAAAGTCAACTCTCGGGAAAAGTCAACTTTGGATCAAAACATGCAAATCAAGCTAGAAAGCTCATCTACATCAAGACTACAAACAATCAAATGGTATAAATTTGCTTTAGTCTTGTTAAAGTGATTTGCATAGTACACTAGGATTTATAAGTTCAAAATTTTGGCTCACTAACTTGTGCGACAAGTTATTTCACAAAAAATGATATCTAAATTTTCTAAATTGATTTTTAAGATCACATATCATTTAACTAAGAGAACACAACTGGAATTTTTGAAATCGGATAAACGAGTAAAAAGTTATGCACGTTTTAGTTCGAAAAAATGAACCTTTTGCATCTGGAATTCCGGTTCCCATCCGGAATTCCGGTTGCCAAGCGGAATTCCGGTTGTAACCAATCCAGAATTCTGGATCACGACTGAAGTGGCCTCAAAAAATGTGCTAACGGCTATAAACGGCTAGTTTTCATTCCTACACTATATAAACTCGTTTTTCACTCAAAAATGGAGGTTGGTTGAGCTTCTATTCATCATATAACATCATTCTAAGTGTTCTAAACTAAAGAGTTATCATCTTTTCATAAACACACCAACCACACACACTTGAGCCAAACTTGTTCTTATCTTCTCTAGTGTGCTTGCAATTCTCTCTAGGATTTTACTTTGTTTTCTATCTTATTAGAGAGAGTTTGCTTTGTATTTCAAAATTACATATTCATTGTATTGAGAGGTGAGGTTGGCACCGGTAGAAAAACAACTCGGTTGTAGGTGAGGTTGACACCGATTTTGTAAATAACCCGAGAAAAGTGAGATTGGCACTTCAACAATCCGGCGAGATTGATAGTCCTTGGAAGAAAACTATTGTGAGAGGTTTGGGGAAAACCTTGGTGAAAAATTCCCCGGTTGTAAGGGTTAGTCAAGCCCGTTAACTTGGCTCGATATTGGAACTCAAAGCTAGGTCCATAGCTTTGAAGACCAAGGACGTAGGTGGCATAGTTCTACCGAACCTTGTAAAAATCGAGAGTTTGCATTTTCTAATCCTTAAACTCTTTACTTTACAAGTTTGATTATTTGTCATAATATATTGCTTGCCATATTACTTGCTTTTATTTGATTAAGTGGCTAATTGCTTAATTTTGTGTTAAAAGTTTTGATTTACCGAAATTAGTATAAATTTCCAATTCACCCCCCCTCTTGGAAACATATCTTGGGCTAACAATTGGTATCAGAGCAAGGGCTCAAATAATTTGATTAGATTTCACAATCTAGAGCATGGCGTTTCCAAGCAATTCACACAATAACATACTAGAAGGTTTAAGCACAAGTAGAGCACCATTCTTTGATGGGGTAGACTTTCCTTATTGGAAAATTAGAATGGAAACGTATCTTCAATTCATTGATTATGATTTGTGGCATATTTTATGTTATGGTCCTTACATTCCTATGCATGTTGTAGATGGTGTAGAAACTATAAAGAAATATGATGCATATAATGAAAATGATAAGAAGATGATGTCTAAGAATGCTAAGGCTAAGTATGCTTTAATATGTGGACTAGATAGAGATATATTTAAAAATATTGAGCATGCCTCCTCGGCTCATGACATGTGGAAAATGTTAGAAGTAACTCATCAAGGAACTAGTACCATGAAAGAAACTAAAATTCAACTTTTAGTTACTCAATATGAAAATTTCAAGATGTTACAACATGATACCATTGCTAACATGTATACTCGTTTCACAACTATTACTAATGGTTTGAACTCTCTTGGCAAGGTACTTACACAAAAGGATATGGTGACCAAAATTTTGAGAAGTCTCACCAAAGCCTACCAAGGCAAAGTAGTTTCCATCCAAGAAGCCAAGGACCTCTCAACTCTACCATTGGAAGAGCTCATTGGTTCTCTCATGAATCATGAGATTTTCATGAATGCTCAAGAAGAAGAGGAAGTTGATAAAAAGAAGAAGAACACAATTGCATTCAAATCCACTTCACATGATGATAGTGAAGCTAGTGAGGATGGTGATAGTGATATGGAGGATATAACCCTACTCACAAAGAAATTTAAGAAGTTTTTGAACTTCAAGAAGAATGCAAATAGATTTTACAACTCAAGGGAGAGCTCAAGAAAAGATGATCAAATTATTTGCTATGAATGCAAAAAGCCCGGTCATATGAAAACGGATTGTCCTTTGAGAAAGAGGAGTAGAAGAAGGGCAATGATGGCTACTTGGAGTGAAAGTGAGAAAGAAAGTTCCGAAGATGAACAACATGAGATAGCCAACACTTGCTTTATGGCCATTGATGATAAGGTAAGTAATCCTAACCATACAAGTGATTTTGAAAGTGAAAGTGATGATGATGCACTTGATATGTCTTATGATGAATTATCAAAATCCTTCAATGGTTTGCTTGTTGATTTTGAAAAATTGCTTGCTAAGAACTCAACTCAAAGAAAGAAAATAAGTTTATTGCTTGAAGAAGTTGAGGCTTTGAAAGTCAAAGAAATTGAGTTTTTGATTGAAACCCAATGCAAAAAGTGTTCCTTATTTGAAAAAGATGTTGTAAACTTGAAAGCTAAAATTGATGATTTAAACAAGGTGGTTTACAATTTTACAAAAGGAAAAGAGAATTTTGAAATGATGCTTGGGAGTCAAAAATGTGCTTTTTCAAAAAGTTGTATAGGATATAACACTAGTGTGAAACAAAAATTTCTTAGGAATTTCTTTGTCAAATCATCTAGTAATTTGAACTTAACTTGCACTTATTGTAACCAAGATGGTCATACTAAATCCTATTGCCATGTGAAAAAGAATGCCTATTTTGGTAAGGCTATTTGGATACCAAAGGTTTTAAAGACTAACATCAAAGGACCCAAAGTCATGTGGGTACCAAAAAGAAAGATATAAGTTTGTTTTATAGGTATTAATAAAGAGGAACCAAAGTTGGCTCTTGGGTGTTGATGCTTAAAGAAGAATGCCAATTTCCTACATTACCAACAAGTCTCAAAAAGCATAGAAAAAGAGCGTGTCAATTCTTGAACACAACCTAAATTAACAAATTGGGGAATCGGTAATATCATTCTTATTCATTCTACTTATTTTGATGAGATTAAGATGCCTAGATAAAAAGAAAATGAAATTTGAAGTGTTTGGCTAATTGACTTGCTTTTGATCCTTCTTGTTCACTCTCTTATGCATACATGCTTAATTGGTATGTCACATACTATTTCTATGAATAAAAGTTTTGATTAGTTGAGTTTTGACATTCTTGAACTATACATGGTGAAAAATTCACATTATAGGTCATTATGCAAATTTTTGGTGAACTTTGGACATACATTTGAACTAGTGAATATGTGAATTTTTACATATTTGGCTAGTATATGTGTTTATATGTTTGAACATGTCCAAATGAGTGTATTTAGCACGCCTAAAGGTTTTTCTTGATTGAAATATACTTTAAACAAAATTTTGGTATGTCATTTGCTTATTTTCAACTTTTTAAGGCCATAATGGGTGAAATTAGCCAAAATTTCATATTGTTGAGAAAATTGTTGTTTTGAAAGCTTGTACATCTCTAAATACTCATATATAAACTGTCTCAAAAAGAATTTTTCAAAAATAATGCTCAAATCTTGATTTTGGTACTATCTTGCATAATTTTGACTTTTTAAGACCTAAAAGAGTGTTTTTCTCCAAACGTGCTCAATTTTCATTATTTTTCAATTCCGTAAGTTTGTACACCTCACATTTGATATTTTTGACCTACTGGAAAAAGAATTTTTCAATTTGGTTGCATAGAACTCATTTGTGGTAGATTTCTAGTTTTTAAGCAAATCGAAAAGCTTACCGAAAAGTTAGGATTTTTGACTTTTTTCTGATTTTCTTGTTTGAGCATGTTTGTTTTATCATATATCAGGTGTCAAAAAATATTTTGCATGAAAATTTTGCATAAAATCAATTTTTAATAAGTAAGTTGCTTAAAATGACCTTATATGACCAAAACGAGTAAAACTTGCCAAAATCTCTCATTTTTGAAGCTTTTTCTATTTTTCCAGCTTGTACACTTCATATTAATCATGTTTAAGCTGATACAAAAAGAATTTTTCAAAAAGGATGCATAAAACTAATTTTTGGTACATATGTTGTTTTTGCTTAAATTTTTGAAAAACTTACCAAAAAGTCTCAACTCTTGTCATCTAATTAATTTAAGTGCATGAACACATTTGTTTTATCATACTTGAGGTATGAGAAAAGGTTTGAAATCATAACCATGCCATTATTTACCTGCATCTCTTACTTTCAAGGTTTTTGACATATTTTTTTAGGTAGATTAAATGTTTAAACTTGTTTTGACTATATGAACTTTCATCTTTTTATGCATTTTGAAATTTCTCTTTACCCATTGTGCTTCATTGATACAAGTCATATCTTGTATGATTAAGGGGGAGAAATATATTTAGCTTGACCTTGCTTCCTCTGCCACCCTTTTTGATGAAATCAAAAGGGGGAGAAATATTGGAATTAATTATTTTGGCATTAATCATATTATGTTTTCAAGTATTAACAAGTTTATTGAGTATATGATTAAGGGGGAGCTTTTTCATGTTAAGAAAGGATAACAATAAATATGCAAAGGTAAAATGGTATAAACAACATATGCATACATTAAAGGAGAGCTAAACTCAACATGTTTCAATTTACTTTTTCTTTCCGTTAAAATAATCAAATATTTTGATATCATCAAAAAGGGGGAGAATGTTGACCAAAAGTCATTCACTCATTTATTTTGATGATAAACAAATATTTGATTATTATTTGTTACTAATCTTTTCTTGATCATTTTGCAAGCAAGTTCACAGAGTATCTATATTTGCTCGGTAAAGTCAAACATAATCAAAGAAGTAGATTCAACAAGTATATAAACTACTTCATACTTCATAAGAGCAAAAGATTCATCAAGGGATCAACAACTCAAGACCCTATTCAAAAGAGGTCTTCAAAAGTCCAAAGTCAAAAGTCAACCCAAAGTCAAAGTCAAAGTCAAAGTCAACTCTCGGGAAAAGTCAACTTTGGATCAAAACATGCAAATCAAGCTAGAAAGCTCATCTACATCAAGACTACAAACAATCAAATGGTATAAATTTGCTTTAGTCTTGTTAAAGTGATTTGCATAGTACACTAGGATTTATAAGTTCAAAAGTTTGGCTCACTAACTTGTGCGACAAGTTATTTCACAAAAAATGATATCTAAATTTTCTAAATTGATTTTTAAGATCACATATCATTTAACTAAGAGAACACAACTGGAATTTTTGAAATCGGATAAACGAGTAAAAAGTTATGCACGTTTTAGTTCGAAAAAATGAACCTTTTGCATCTAGAATTCCGGTTCCCATCCGGAATTCCGGTTGTAACCAATCTGGAATTCCGGATCACGGCTGAAGTGGCCTCAAAAAATGTGCTAACGGCTATAAACGGCTAGTTTTCATTCCTACACTATATAAACTCGTTTTTCACTCAAAAATGGAGGTTGGTTGAGCTTCTATTCATCATATAACATCATTCTAAGTGTTCTAAACTAAAGAGTTATCATCTTTTCATAAACACACCAACCACACACACTTGAGCCAAACTTGTTCTTATCTTCTCTAGTGTGCTTGCAATTCTCTCTAGGATTTTACTTTGTTTTCTATCTTATTAGAGAGAGTTTGCTTTGTATTTCAAAATTACATATTCATTGTATTGAGAGGTGAGGTTGGCACCGGTAGAAAAACAACTCGGTTGTAGGTGAGGTTGACACCGATTTTGTAAACAACCCGAGAAAAGTGAGATTGGCACTTCAACAATCCGGCGAGGTTGATAGTCCTTGGAAGAAAACTATTGTGAGAGGTTTGGGAAAAACCTTGGTGAAAAATTCCCCGGTTGTAAGGGTTAGTCAAGCCCGTTAACTTGGCTCGATATTGGAACTCAAAGCTAGGTCCATAGCTTTGAAGACCAAGGACGTAGGTGGCATAGTTTTACCGAACCTTGTAAAAATCGAGAGTTTGCATTTTCTAATCCTTAAACTCTTTACTTTACAAGTTTGATTATTTGTCATAATATATTGCTTGCCATATTACTTGCTTTTATTTGATTAAGTGGCTAATTGCTTAATTTTGTGTTAAAAGTTTTGATTTACCGAAATTAGTATAAATTTCCAATTCACCCCCCCTCTTGGAAACATATCTTGGGCTAATAGTGTCTATATGGTGGAACATATAGAACATTCTATATACTGAGAGTGCAATTCTAAGTTCTATGCGTGGATTCAACGAAGAATTAATAAGTTAGTGAATTTTAGTGCTAAATTCTTGATCTACTTATTGGAAGCTCGGTTATATAGACCCATGGTCCCCGCACTAGTTGAGATAATATTGCTTGTAAGACTCATATAATTGGTTTTGATTAATCAATTATAATTCTCAAATTAGACTATGTCTATTTGTGAATTTTTCACTAAGTAAGGACGAAATTGTAAAGAAAGAGTTTATAGGGGCATATTTCTTAATTATCATACTTTGTATGGTTCAATTAATAAATATAATAAATTACAATATTATTTAATAATTATTTATAGTTATTAAATAGTTAGAATTGACATTTAAATGGTTGAATTAGAAAATTGGCGTTTTTGAGAAAATCAGATGCAGAAAAGGTAAAACTGCAAAATTGCAAAAAGTGAGGCCCAAATCCACTAGTATAGGGCCAGCCACTTTTGTAGGAAATTTAAACTGATATTTTCATTATTTTAATGCCAAATAATTCAAACCTAACCCTAGTGGAATGCTATAAATAGATAGTGAAGGCTTCACGAAAAACACACTAAATTTTCCACACTTCTAATTCAGAAAAAACTGAGCCTTCTCTCTCCCTATCTTTGGCCAACCCTTCTCTTTCTCCTTCCCTCTTCAATTTCGAAAATCTTAGTGTGAGAATAGTGCCCACACACAGCAAGTGATACCTCAATCATAGTGAGGAAGATCGTGAAGAAAGACTTTCAGCAAGAAGGAGTTTCAGCATCAAAGAATCAGAGAAAGAGATCCAGGTTCAGATATTGATAATGCTCTGCTACAGAAAGGAATCAAGGGCTAGATATCTGAACGGAAGGAGTCATTATATTCCGCTGCAACCAATGTAAGGTTCCTTAACTTTATATGTGTTTATTTCATCGTTTTAGAAAGTTCATATTTAGGGTGTTAATCAACATACTTGTGAGTAGATCTAAGATCCTGGTAAAATAAATTCCAACAACTGGCCTCAGAGCCATGGTAATTGATTTACTTGCAAGAAATTTGGACTTTAAAACGATTGTTTGTTTGTTTTTGGATGGTATCATGTTGTATTGAGTGTTATTTGATGATTGATTGGTGTTTGTGAATTTTCGTTAAAAATAATTGAATATCTGTTTCTGGAATTATTTTTATTGGATAGTATGGAAAAAATTAAGCAAGTTACTTTTTTACAGAACTCAATTTCGATTTAATTTGAATTAGTTATGATTTTTTGAAGATTCGAAAAAAACGGAGTTATGCTGAAATTTTCCTGCGATCGCGAAAACTGTCCGTACAGCTCACAATTTTTTTCGTTTTTCTTCGATTTTTCATGCTTTTTCATGGAATTAACTTCCGATTTTTTGTGTAGTTCTATATTTATACTATTACTATTCCTAATTCAATTCTAATTATCATTATGAATTAATTTAATATTTTTTAAACTTAATTCAAGATATTAGTGTAATTTGAATTTAAAATAGTTAGTATCTATCTTTTTTACTTAATTATCTATCTTATTTTTAAATTTGATTATATCTTATCTTATTTTTAAATTTAAGGTCAGATTTTAAATTTTTAAATTAATTTTTTTTAAATAATTTGACCTTATTTAAATTTAAAATAAAATAACTATAATCATGTAATTTTAAATAGATATAAGATATTTTACTAACTTTTAAATTTTATTATTTTATTTATTTAAATTACATTTAAAATCTGAAAAAGATATTCATTTATCTTTTTTAATTTTTTATTTAATTTTTATTTATAAAATAACATTTAAATTTTAAAAGTAGTTAGCAAATTTTGAAATGATATTTAGGATGGTTGAAACCTAATTTTTCAAAATTGTAGGTTTAATTTTAAATTTAAATTTTAATTTAATTTCGATTTTTTTTATTTCAATTTTTTTTTAAAATTTTTGAATTTTTTTTTAAATTAATTATTTAATTTCGAAATTAATTATTTAATTTAAAATTAAATAAATCCTACATCCAACTATCCAGCTAACCTTGTTGCAGGAGTATGTGTTTTAGCTTGTTTGTAAGTTTTCAAAACCTATTATTACTTGATTGCAAATAGCCATGGTTACTTTTTGCCAGATCTAATGATCTGATGGCTCCCTTGGTCAAGTTAATAATTTGTAACAGGTATATTTACAATCTTCTTTCATCTGTGTATGACCTAGCAACATGATAGGACCCATCCAAAGTGTGCCTGTGTGAGCCTATGTGTTTAATTTCATTATAGATGCATATATGCTGTTGTTGTTAAAATAAATTATCATAGTTCTTGATAGAATTTATTTAGGCCCATTTAGTTATTGGGCTTATTCAATTAATAACAATTGTTCTTATTAAGGTTAAATTCCTCTCTTTTGGGCCTTGTGTGAGAGTTGGGAGCCATAGAAGTGGGTACGACATACTGAACCCAGCACCCCCTCACATGAACCACCCCAATTGTGAAGGCCCATTTGCCTGATTTGAACAACTGTACTAGGTTAATTACACTAGTTTAACCTAATAAAATTGATTAACAACATAATTAATTTCATTTATTTTGAAATTAATTTAAGAAAATTATAGTTTAAAGAATTCTTTATTCTAAGCTAAACTATATGTATTTTCTTGTATTTAATTAAATATAGAATTATAACCATCTAGATTCTTTCTGGAGCTTAATTTAAATTTTTCATTAAATATTCTTATTTAAGTTGATATTTAGTTATCTACAACTAACCAACTTAAATGCAATATCTTTTGAATTTCAAATTTCAAAATTAAGTTGAGGAATTTTAGGCATTGGTTATTAAGATTCTTTAGATATTTTTTAAGTTAATATCTTTTCGAATATTAACTTAAAATGGAATATTTTAGATATTTTTTAAGTTAATATCTTTTCGAATATTAACTTAAAATGGAATATTTTCAAATTAAGTGGTTACAACTTAATTTTTGATATTTAATTAAATTTAAATTTGAAAAATATTTAGGTTCTAGATTTTTTCTAATACAACCTAAATTAGATATTTTTTTCAAATTTTGTGGAAAAGATACTTAGTCAAATAAGATATTTTCTAGATAGTTATTTCTAGACTACTTATTATTTCTAATATTAAATCGGAAAATATTATACATTGTGAAATTAATTATTTATATAATTAATTTTGGTACAATTTATTTTAAGTATATTTTTTCCTAGGATTAAACTAGAGATTAATAATTAAGCCTTCTCTACACTTAATTATTTATTTCTTGAATTTAATACATTTAATTAATTTGAAAATTAAATATCTAAGTTGATTTTCATCATGATACTTAAATATTTCTTTTTCATAACATTAATTAAATAGAAAATTATTTTTAGTTGAAATTTATTTTTTCAACTAAATTTAAATAATTTTCAAAATATATTTTTTCTTTATTTTAATAATCAAATTTCGAAATTGCATTTCTTAAATGCTGGAATTTCGAATTTTATTTGAAAAATAGATTAAAGTTGTTAATTATTTATTTTAATTTTGGACCAACTTAAATCAATGATTTTTTCATTTATTGATTAATTTAAAATAAATTGAATTAAAGTATATTATTAGAAATTGAATTAATTAGTCAAAGAAAAATCTAGATAAATGATATTTTTGCTTGAAGTATTTTTCTAGTGTATTTAATTAAATAGAAAATTAATGTTTAAGTTGATTTTCATCATCATACTTAAATATTTGAAATTTTTCTTATATATATTTAATTAAATAGGAAAATTATATTTTTTGTTGTAAATTAATTTTATTAATTAATTTTGGGCCAACATTAAATTAGAATAATTTTTTCAGGATTAATTTTTTATTTTAACTTGCATTTTCGAAAATTGTGTCCTAGAATACTTTAATTTTTCGAAATGCAATATATATATTTATAGAAAATTAAATTTGAGTTGTAAATTAATTTAAATTAATTTTGTAACAACTTAAATTGAATATTTTTCTAAATATTTATTGGAAATTATTACTAAGATGGAAATAATTCATGTTATTTTCTTATCCATCTAAGTAAAATTTATAAATATTAAATTAAAATTTATATTTAGAATTTTTCATTCTAAATTAGAAATTTTAAATAAATATATATTTAAAATAAATAAATTAAATAAAGAGAATCAAAGAAAATACAACTCACTTTAAATAATGAGCTTGATTATTATTAAGATATTCGATCTCCATTGTTGGTCTTACAAAAGTTAAATGTTTTCAGTATAACCTCGAGACACTAGACTTCGTTCCCGTATGGATGGTTATTCGTTGAACGCATTTAACACCGTAAGATTTCATTTGATAAGTGTTTTGTGAGTTTTCGTCTCTATTTAGACTCTCCCCTACGGTGACTACTTAGAGATAAACTCATAAAACATGAAACAATGGTGGAAGCTCATAAAATAAGAATAACCTTGACTCTCGCCTACCGGGACAACGTTGGATTCTTATTTTGATCGAATAAAAGGTTGCTAGAATGGTTTCTATTTTAGATGAGCTGACAACTCTATTCAATAAATGATACTTTGACTCTCGCCTACGGGACCTTTGTATCGGTTGTTGAAAATCTTGGAAATTATTTAGGATTGTATGTTTTAGTATTTTCACTAGTCATTCCTACTTGCTATATGTTTATAATTTCTGAATTGTGTATGAATTTATATTGAACCATGTTATTTTCTGTTATTAAGTTGTAGTTTAATTTCGAATCTTCATTGTTGGTCTAACTTGGCTTGTTTATCTAATGAGATAAATCCCTAGTGGATTTTTACCATTAGACATACATAATAGTGTTAGATCTCGAAAGATAAGTATTGTATATGCGACATCTAGCTGTTCATCAATTGATGACACCTTAGACTAGTATTTTTACGATATGAAACAAGAAGATTGTATAAATAAGATTACTTTGACTTTCGCTAATCGAAGCATCGTTGGATTCTTATTTTAAACGAAATTATCCTAATTCCTCTTAGCTTATTCATTTCGAATTAGCTCAATAACATATCATTGGATGAATGGTCTATAAATCATTTCATGTCATTCTATATTTTCTCTTAAGAAATTAAATGACGCATGTAATTATAATCCCGAAATTCTATTCCCAATTGATATAAATCCTCAATCTTAGAAATCTCCTACTTGTATGGGCAAATCTGACTTAGAGTTTGTATTAGTAGTGCTGGTCCAAGATAGAATTACTCATTATATTTGGTATAAATTTAAGTCTTTGACTTTAATTTTAGATTCCAAATAGAAATTTTCTTATATTTCTAATTCCAGAATACAATACAGTTACACTTTCTCAAGTGTTTAATATCCATCTTCTATTAATGGATTCAAACTGTATGAAATATGAGTTAGATATTCTGTGACCAGGATCCACTTGCACTATTCTAAGAACTCTTTGATGTAGCTATACCTAAGTCATCAAAAGACACTACCACATTTTTTTTAATCTATGGCATTTGTATCTTGTTCATAGTGGATTTGACAAGATCGATCTCTGCAAAGAGTTAATATGCCTATATCCACTGAAAGTAGTTCATCTCATTCGCAGATGGATGTACATTCAGGGGTGGATATGAGTTTTTTGTTGTATTCTTAAAACGATAACTCTAGATTATACCTTATACAAAGAAATTTGAAATGTTTGAAAAATTTCATTAATTTCTAGCAATGGTTAAAACCATTAAGGTAAGTTGTTAAAGATCTTGCGAACTGATAGGGGTGGAGAAATAGTTAGTAGATATGCAGTTCAAAGATCATTAAATTGATTTTTGAATTATATCCAAACTTACCTCCCCAGAAATTTCGAGTTGCATGTTGATGATTAGTTACTAGTCGTTGCCTAATTCCTTCTATGGTAATACAATTTCAGAATGATGTAATGGTTGTATACTTAATGTAAATCATTACTAGATTCATGGATGACCTAATCAAAATCTTAAGAAAAGCTAGAACTGTTAACCATGGTTTGTTAGCTATTCTAAGTGATTAGGGGTGGACCATCCCATTGTCAATAGATAAGAAAGTGTTTGTTCAAACAAATACTACTTTTCTAAGATAATGACTAAGTCTGAAAACAAGTAGCAAATAAAGGAGATATTTTTCTTGATTCCAAAAATGTTCTATCATCTTATTTGACATATGATGATCCCACTGCCTCTGTTGTCTTGTCACAACCAAAGAGGTTAATACCATTTTCTTAGACATAATTCACGGTACCTTGTCGCAGTGGGAGAGTTTCTAGGAACTCACCTTCTTATGACTTGGGAGACACTAGTGATTTAAATCCATTGTGAGTTTAAACAAGTAATGGATTGTCAAGATAAGAAACTAAGAAGAAAGCCAAAAGAACTATGGTTTAATCCATTCACGTGGAATAACCTAAAGTTTTCTATTACAAGGACATAAAAGGAAATTTTCGTTTATAAGTCCATTCAATAGACTTAACAAAACTTCCTGTTCCTAGTATTATAGGTTTGAGTTTATCTAAACCTATGGCTTATGGTATACCTGGTAATTACTTACTCTAATGCAAGCAACTTACTTTAGTAAGATGCTGAAGCATTTTCTTTCTAATGGCAATCTATAGAAGCTTCACAACTTCTTAGGCATAGATTTTATTTATCTAAGGAAAAGTCTCAACTATTCCAGAAAAGATAAAGCCATGAAAGAATTTCTTATATCAACAGTGAGAGGTCTTAGATATGCTTTTGCATGCCTTAGACCAGACACCTGCTGTTGAGTGGGAGGAATGAGTAGGTATCAGATTAATCCAGGAGAAGAACATTGGAAGACAATCAAGTAAATCTTAAGATAAAGAAGAGGAACTATATGTTAGTCTATAAGGGTGTGTTTAAAAACTCTTAGACTACACCATATCAGATTTCGAAATTTGCCTTTGTGCTAGTAAATCTTTCTGATAAGATGGTGATTACTCTGGGGATGGAATAGTGATTTTAGAGAAGTGTAAAAACCTATCTGAACTCTCTAGGTCTACCAGAGAGGGACTGAATGTTAAGGTTGCAGGAAAGGTACTTATTCAGTCTAAGGAAAGTTCTATACATTTTTGGCAGCATTCCAAATTGCCTTAAACTACTAGTGTTAATTTCCTGATTAACCAAAAGTAGTTGCCAAAGATATAGAATCCAGTATCCCAAGAGAGTAGACATATAGAGAGGAATTTCACATTATCAATGATTTTGTGATTAAGGAAGAGTAATGGTGGAGAAAAGGTTGTGTTTAATTCAACCTTTCAGATCCTATTACGAGGAGTTTACTACTACTACACTTGATTTGCATATCGAGGTGTTGAGATTATTTGAAACGCACTTTTTGTTTTATATTAGTGCAAGTGGGAGTTTGTTGGGTTTTATGCCCTAAATAAAACTCATTTCAATATAATCAGATTTACTTATTAATATAGATCAGAAATAACATTTAATGTTGCATGGTTCACATGATTTATTTCATGATTATATGTACATAATGTATAAATTCATTTGAAACCCTTTTCACATACTTGATCCTGTTTATTGTGCCGTCAACACATTGGAAAGTAAACATGACTATGTGAATAAAGTTTCCTAGATTTATCAGACATAGGGTTTTACTGATATGATAATCTACAACAAAGTTTACTTGCATTTGGAGAAATGCTATGTTCTTTCCAGAGCATTGGTTAAAGTAAAGCTCAGGATGCATGGAGTATGCATCGGAAGGGACCGATATTGAACTTTGACTTAGATTTATTAAACTTACCGTAATATCTATTCAAGTCAATATCGCCTAGTTGATCCTAGATCAAATGATCTTAATCCTGATATGATTAGGCTCAATCTTGAAAGGCTATTCGTGTTCTTTGATTTGTTAGTTAAGCCTACTTTTAGGTCAGGGTGATACGTACATTTTGGGAACACGGTAGTGCAATTGAGTGGGAGCGCTATCATAAACATGGAATCTATAGCTTCTATCTGGCGAATAGTAAGCAAAGGATGATCTCCTTCGAGCTTGACCAAACGAACATAAATGGTGGAGTACTCATTTCACATAAGCTGAAATATCATTTATACGGGGTCAAGTGTTTTAAGGAATAAATACATTGTAGGGTGTAACGGTAATTTAATCACTTTACAGTGTAGATCATTCATATAGAGGATCATTGATCACATTAGGATTATAACAATGGATAACTAATGATGTGTCTATATGGTGGAACATATAGAGCATTCTATATACTGAGAGTGCAATTCTAAGTTCTATGCGTGGATTCAACGAAGAATTAATAAGTTAGTGAATTTTAGTGCTAAATTCTTGATCTACTTATTGGAAGCTCGGTTATATAGACCCATGGTCCCCGCACTAGTTGAGATAATATTGCTTGTAAGACTCATATAATTGGTTTTGATTAATCAATTATAATTCTCAAATTAGACTATGTCTATTTGTGAATTTTTCACTAAGTAAGGGCGAAATTGTAAAGAAAGAGTTTATAGGGGCATATTTCTTAATTATCATACTTTGTATGGTTCAATTAATAAATATGATAAATGACAATATTATTTAATAATTATTTATAGTTATTAAATAGTTAGAATTGACATTTAAATGGTTGAATTAGAAAATTGGCGTTTTTGAGAAAATCAGATGCAGAAAAGGTAAAACTGCAAAATTGCAAAAAGTGAGGCTCAAATCCACTAGTATAGGGCCAGCCACTTTTGTAGGAAATTTAAACTGATATTTTCATTATTTTAATGCCAAATAATTCAAACCTAACCCTAGTGGAATGCTATAAATAGAAAGTGAAGGCTTCAGGAAAAACATACTAAATTTTCCACACTTCTGATTAAGAAAAAACTGAGCCTTCTCTCTCCCTATCTTTGGCCAACCCTTCTCTTTCTCCTTCCCTCTTCAATTTCGAAAATCTTAGTGTGAGAATAGTGCCCACACACAGCAAGTGATACCTCAATCATAGTGAGGAAGATCGTGAAGAAAGACTTTCAGCAAGAAGGAGTTTCAGCATCAAAGAATCAGAGAACGAGATCCAAGTTCAGATATTGATAATGCTCTGCTACAGAAAGGAATCAAGGGCTAGATATCTGAACGGAAGGAGTCATTATATTCCGCTGCAACCAATGTAAGGTTCCTTAACTTTATATGTGTTTATTTCATCGTTTTAGAAAGTTCATATTTAGGGTGTTAATCAACATACTTGTGAGTAGATCTAAGATCCTGGTAAAATAAATTCCAACAAAATCAGCATTAGGTAATAATCTACTTGTCACATAAGTCATGTGAATACTCTCGTTTCACATAGAACATCAATTATCCAATTTTAGCATTCTCAATTCTCACTTTTCAGATTTTGAATTGAGATCATAAAACATGCACAAGGTGATCAATCTTAAACATGAAATTAAACACAAATTAAGATAATTTCACAAACAAGAATGGAGGAATGACAATTAAACATTAACTAGGCAAAACATTAAACAACAATCATCATCCTCCCTAAATGGGAAATTTAGTTGAGAAATAAATCCATAACCATTCCTATGACAATATTCAACATAAATAAATTAAAGAGGAATAGAGAAAGAAACTGTTGGTGGATGAATTCTGGATCTTCACTTTGATTTCCTCTGCTCTTCCTGCCGCTCTCTGCTGTGTTTTAGGGTTCCAAATCGCTCCCCCTGACTTCCAATCGCAGTTTTCTATTTATATCTAATTTTTAGGGTTCGTCGGACAAAAATACTCCTGACCGTACGGACGCTCGCCGTGGCCAAAAGTGGTCTCACCGCGGCCAAAAGTGCATCAAAAAACCACGTTTCTGCCCAGACTTTCTAGCCGCGGCCATGGAAATCTCGCCGCGGCGAGATGGAATTTTCTGCTTCGATCTGTTTTAGTAAAATGAGCATAACTTTCTCATCCAAACTCCAAATGAGCTGATTCAAGATGCGTTGGAAAGATAAAAAAGAGATCTAAAACTTTTATGTTTTGACTTTTTCCAAAATATGATCAGAACATAGTCGAAATCAGGCTTGAAGTTTCAGCTTTATTCTCTTTCAAAATTTTCTCTATTTTATAGATCACTGTTTTCCGAAATTTGTCCAATTTATACATCCCAAGTGTAGAAACCTGAAATCAAAGAAAACAAGCGTAATTCTATTCCAAAAATAATAATAAAGAAGAAAAACAACTATAAAATGTGACCCGAAACTTAGGCTAAAAATAGCCTAACAAATTCCCCCAAACTGAATCTTTACTCGCCCCCGATTCTGGCGCCACTATGAAGAACTCGATCAACGTCTAGCTGTGCGACGATAAAGGCAGTGCTAATTGGGAGGCAACCCAAGCGATCTTTATGATTTAGTTGAACTCCTTTATGTTTTAGTATTATTTTCTTTTGCTGTTCTGTCTAGTTTTGTTTAGAAAACCGGTAAAACAATTTTTAGTATTCTTGTTATTTATGCACTGCATAGAGAAAAAAAAAAGTTTTTTTTTGGGATTCGCCCAGTGGCCGTGGCCAGATTTAGAGCCGCCGCGGCCATTTAAGGATTACAGAAGGGCCTATTTTTCGAGGAAATCTGGCCGCGGCGAGGGGTAATGCCGCCGCGGCCATTTAAGCCTTACAGAGAGACCCGTTTTTTCACGTATTTTGGCCGCGGCGAGAAGCGTCAGACGAGTTTAAAAGAGGCAAAATTCCCAAACATTTCAAACACACTCCCATTCAAAATCCCTAACCTTCACCTCCGAAAATACTTCTTTCCACCATATTTTTTTCATCTAATCCCATTCAAAACCCTTTTCCTTTAAATCTAACCATAAATCTTCATCCCAAATCATCCTAAACCATTATTTCTCTCATCAATCACTCATTCCCACTCAAAATCAACCCCAAATCCCTAAAACCTCACCCAAAATTTCAAAGACCTCTATTCATCTTCTTCTTTCTCAAGAACTTCAAGTTGTCTCCAATGGAGGATGATTAAAGGAGGATTCTCATTGAGGTATTAATTCTAAGACTCCCTATACAATTTTTATTGAAGAATTTGTGAATTGTTGGAGAATTTTGGATAGTTTGTTGGATGTTTGGGATTTTTTTTCTATACATTGTTCAATATTGTTTGTGTGAGTAAGATTGGGTTTGATTGTGAGGGAATTAATTCCCGGGAAGTGAATTTTTAAGGGGAAGTGCTGTCGAAATTTTTAAAAAAATCTTGAAAGTTAGGAAAATTTGGGTGACATGGGTCCTAAAAGGTCAAGAGTGAGTGAAGAAGGGGGAGCTTCATCATCCAACCCACCTAGGGGTCGCTCTAATCTTGATAGAGTGAGGTTTACCAATATGGATGCTCAAGAGCGGTTTCTGAAATTGAAAGATAGGGCATTCATTGAAGATAGAGGGATTGACATTGTTAACCTGAGTCAATCTGCAAACATTCCTCCTGCATTTTCGTCTATTAGAGATCAAATTTTAAATAGGCAGTGGACTAAGTTCGTGGATGTCACTGAACGTAGCAACCAAACTCTAGCTTTAGAATTTTTAGCCAACTGGCCTGAAAGAGAGGATGACAAAGTGAGAGTTAGGGGGGTTAGAGTGCCTGCTTCCACAGCTGCAATTCATGCTCTTTATGAGCTACCAACCTTCACTGTAGAACATCAACCCTTGAAACAACAATTTCGGGAAAGGAGTTTGAATTATGTAGATATAGCTGAAACTCTAGGGTATCCTGGCTTGAGGTTCCATGAGCTTGCTGGAGAACCATATCAATTGTACCGGTGTGAACTCAACCCAGTAGCCAAGGCATGGCTTTACTTTGTTAGTGCAAGGTTGCTCCCGAACAAACATTTTTCTGATGCTCAGATTGACAGGATTAAATGGGTTTATGGAATTATGAAAGGTTACAATTTGAATGTAGGGGACATCATTCGAGTGACATTTGACATAATGGTTGAGGGGTCTTCTGGTGGTGGACTTGGGCTTGTTGGAATTATCACCGACCTTTGTGAGAAACATGGAGTACCTCAGTACTCATATGATACCAAGGCGGCGCCACAACGCAGTATTAACTTGGCCATTGTTCTTCGACTCAAACCTCCTCACCCTTATGGTCAACCGCCAGCTCAGAGAGATCCTCCTGCAAGAGAACAAGAGGAGCATGAAGATATTGAACCACCACGTCTTGTCGGGCCTTTCGACCCAGCCATGCAGTTTACTCACGATCAGCTGAATTATCTGATTCAGCAAAACATGCACATGCAGAATTATATGGCCCAACGGAGTGTCTTCGATGAGCAGCAGGTGGCCCAATTGAACGCACTTGTCACGAGGATGAATGTCGGTGTGGACGATCCTAATTACTTTGCCATGCCACCCCGCTTCAACCCCTATGATCAGCCACCGCCGCCAAACCCCTTCTAAGGGGCTCAGGTAAGTTTCTCTCATCCTGGTTTATTTTCACACATTGGGGACAATGTGCATCTTTAGTTTGGGGGGAGAGACTTAATTTTTTTTCAGTTTATTTGTTTTCGTTAATTAGTTTTTTAGTTTTTTTTTTTAGTGTCATATGTTGATAGCTAAATTGGAAGATTGATTGAACCACTGTTATTCACTTATATATGCAATGGATTAAAACATAACTGTGTGCTTCATTTGCAACTGTTTGAATTAAGGTGGATGTGTGTTAGGAGGTTGTTCATGTAGATATAAAACATTTGTTTTTGACGCATATCACTTCTGTTCTATTTGGTTTGTGGAATGATTGACTGTACATGAAATAGAATTTGTTTGACATACTTTCTTGAAGCGAAATCCTTGATGATTTTTGTTTGGAAAATGATTTAGGCAAGTTTTCTTTGGATCGATTGAGCCTTTTGAGCCTACCCGAACATTTTACCATAGTATACCCAAAGTTGAGTCTTAACCTATTCTAAAAATTTCTCACCACTTACCTAAGCTAAACTCATTATCTTTAACTCTTTTCACTCTAAACATAACTTATTATGCCATGAGCCTTTAAGCAAGTTTGGGGGGATAAATTGTTGTAAGTGGGGAAATAATGTGTATAGTAAGAGATTGAAAAAAAAATATATATGATAAAGTATTGTGTGTTGTGCCTCTAGTAAAAAATATAAGAAGAAGAAAAAATATGTGATAATGTCTTCTTGGAAAAAAAAAATATGAAAATATGAGGTACGCACATAGGAAAAATATGCAATCTCTTACTATTGTCTTTGGGATATATGAAAGAAAAAAGAAAATAAATGTGGGTGCTTGCTTGGTTAATAGTGCTTATGGTATAATGTAGCTTAAATGACTTGTCACCTACCCATGTACCTAAGCCACGTTGTGATAACCGAAAAAGACCTATTGATTCCAAAGAGAAATTTGTCAACATTAGTGGAGAGAGGTATGTCATTCAAACTTATTGATCATGTGTTAGTGGAATGTCGGGAAGTTTAGAACGGTTGTGATATGGACGACAATTGCAATGTTTTGTGTTTGTATGAATTGCTTACTTCTAAATTGTACATCCAAATTAGTTCTTAGAGTTGGCAAATTGAAATTCTGGTTATTGATGGCTTGAAGTTGTGCAGGTGGTGGTAGCAGTTCAATCGTCAGAAAGTTTGGTTATCTATTGTGTTGTTTGCTTTTAGTTTGAGTCTTAGTTTTACTCGGGGATGAGTAAAGATTCAGTTTGGGGGAGTTTGTTAGGCTATTTTTAGCCTATATTCTGGATCTATTTTATGCGCGTTTTTCGCTGTGTTGGGATAGAATTACGCTTGTTTTCTATGTTTTCAGGTTCTTTGGAATAATAGAGGTCTCGGGATGAAAAAGTCCAATAAAAGACGAGCTGGGCCAAGAAAAGTACTTTCTGAGGAAAAATGCATATCTGTCCGCGGCTAGACACAGATTGGCCGCGGCTAGATTGTGACGCAGGAGTGGGATTTTCGAGGCTACAGTCGCCACGGCGAGGGGTAGTGCCGCCGCGACCATTTAAGAGATACAGAGGGATGCTTATTTTGCGATTATTTTGCCCGGCGAGAGGAAGCATGGCCGTGGCGAGATCCCGTACGGCTCAGGGGCATTTTCGTCCATCGAACCCTAAAAATTAGTTATAAATAGAAAACTACGATTGGAAGTCAGGGGAAGCAATTCGGAACCCTAAAATACAGCAGAGAGCGGCAGGAAGAGCATAGAGATTCAAGTGAAGATCCAGAATTCATCCACCAACAGTTTCTTTCTTTATTCCTCTTTAATTTCTTTATGTTGAATATTGCTATAGGAATGGTTATGGATTTGTTTCTGAACTAAATTTCCCATTTAGGGAGGATGATGATTGTTGTTTAACGTTTTGCTTAGTTAATGTTTAATTACCATTCCTTCATTCTTGTTTGTGAAATTATCTTAATTTGCGTTTAATTTCATGTTTAAGATTGATCACCTTGTGCATGCTTTATGATCTCAATTCGAAATCTGAAAAGTGAGAATTGAGAATGCTAAAATTTGGATAATCGATGTTCTATGTGAAACGAGAGTATTTACATGACTTATGTGACGAGTAGATTATTACCTAATGCTGATTTCATGTTAGTTCAATTAAGGAATTAATTAGATAACATGTGATTTAGAATCTAGAAGATCTGAAAAGAGCTAGGTTACTTTATAATCTGTCATTCACTTCAAGAATAGGATAGTAATTAAGCATTAACGATTTGGGTAAACAACAACAGGATTCTCCTCCCTATCATCTCATATTGCTTAAACTTTAACTGTGTTTTACGTTTTCTGAATTACTTTAATTCTCTTAAATCATAATTGTTTTCGATTTGCCAAATAGAATTATAAGTATAGTTTAGTGGTATTTAATCCAATTCCCTGTGGTTCGACCTCACCTGTGTGAGTTTTACTACTTGATTGCGTATACTTGCGTAGTGTTTATAATTTTCGTAACAGGCTTCTCTAAACAAATTAGAATAATTAATATTAAAATTTGAAATAAGATGAATGAGGTTTTATCTCAAAATTAATTGGCAATGAAAAAGTAGCCCACTCATCTTATATATGATAATTTATTTCCACACATAACAATGTGGGACTAATTTTAATACACTCTCCTCACGTTTGGGCCTGAAAAGTGTGGTATAACGAATGACCTTTAAAAGACCACAGAGCCAAACGTGATATTTAAAAGAATCACACAAGGCCAAATATTAGAAAATTTATGGGTGTACACGTCGCGAAATTTGGGGGTTTTGAAACAGGTCAAAGACCCTAATACTAAAAATTAGTACACATTGGTCGAAAGGTCTCAAATGGAGGTTAAAACGGTCATTTTGGGCTCACAATTTATCACAAGAGACTCTTTTTAAATCGAATATTCATTAGAGTTTAGTTTGACTCTGATACCATGTTAGAATTTAGGATAAGATAAATGAGATTCTATCTCAAAAATCAATTAGAAGAGTAACTTATTCATCATACATATAACAATTTATTTGTACACGTGACTTTAATATTTAAGGATAATTATCAATGAAACATTTGTTACAAGACAAAGAAAAGAGAATGGATGTAGTGTTAATAATAACTCAAACCCTGTTTGGGGAAGCTTTTTAAAAAGCTAAAATCACTTTTGGAAAAAGTTACGATTTAATATGTGTTTGGTAAAATTTAAAAAATAGCTTTTTCAAAAATTTAAGTGAAATTTATAACTTTTAAGAAAAGTTGGCCCACCTGGCTTTGGGATTTTAGCTTTTAAGGGAAGTTACAATTTTGGTTTAATGAATTTTTCACTTGACCCAATTGTCCTCATCTAATTTTAAAATTCTCCATTTACCAATTAATTTTAGGACTTCTTACATTCTTTCAATTTCATCCTTATTCAAAAAAAAAAAAAAAAAAAACCCTTCGATTAAAAACTACTAACAATCATCATCTTATTATTATTATTATTAGTAGTAGTAGTAAAAGTTTAATTTATTATATAAATATTTAAAAGAATTAAATATTATAAGAAAAAAAATTATCGTAAATTATATTATAATAAATAATAATTATAAATATATTAATATGTATAGAATTATTTAAATAAATTAGATAACAAATGTCATACATATTTTAGTAATTATATATTTAACAACTATTTAATCATTTTTTTTTTTGAAAGAAGATTCTTTATTAATCAACTGTCCTTCAAAATCAAGGACATTAACATAGTAGGAATGGAATCCCTACTAATAATACAATCAGCTTTAGAATAAGAGTCCCTTGTAAGGAAATGGGCAACCTTATTCGCAGATCGTTTAACGAAAATAACAGAAACATTATTAAGAACAGATAACAAAAGCTTAGACTCATTAATAATGGAGCCATATGGAGAGATCATATGGACTTTACTTCGCAGAGCATGGACAACATTAATGCAGTCAGTTTCAACAATAACATTTTGCCAGCCTTTTCTTTTGATCCAGCTAAGAGCTTCTTTGACACCAATTGCTTCAGCAAGTTCAGCATCAATAGCACCTGGTTTGCAGGATTGGAAGGCTTCAATAAGGATTCCATCGTGATCTCTGGCTATAAAACCATAGCCGAAGTGGTTCTGTTGAGCAAAGGTAGCACCGTCTACATTAACCTTGAGTTGAGTATGACTTGGTTTGGTCCATTGCTCAATTCCTTCACTATCATTTGGAAAGGATAGTGGGCGGAGAGACATGTTTTGAGCAGATTTCCATTGTTCAAGGTTGAGTTTTGCAGAGGAGATGACTTTGTCTACAGAAGGAGAAATTTTGTTCCAAATAAGATCATTCCTGGTTTTCCATAGTGCCCAACATAACATGGAGATTTGTATTATGTCATCATTGGGCCAGTGTGTAAGACCATAATCAAACCAGGCGGTGAAAGTTCCTTCAATGGAGCCTCTTACTGATCCGAAAGCTTTTCTCCAGCAGCTTTGTGCGAAGCTGCAACTGGTGAAGAGATGGATTGAAGTTTCGGGAAAAGAGTTGCAAAGGGGGCAGGTAGTGTCAATGTTGACATGCTTTATTCTGAGCTGAACCTTTGTGGGAAGACAATTAGAGCAAACTCTCCACAAGAAGTCTTTCACTTTAGGGGGGAGTTGTAAGTTCCACAAAGCTTTCCAAAATTCAGATTGGTGGTTAGTGCCAGAGTTGCCTTTAAGCTGCTGGAGTAGGTGATATGCAGTCTTCACAGAGTAATTCCCCATTCGATCCTTATACCAGTACCAGTGATCGGTTTCAGAGTGGGAAGGAAGTGGAATCTGGAGAATAAGGTTCTTGTCTCTCTCAGTGAATAGATCATTTAAGATATCAATATCCCAGGCCATACCGTCGGTTTGCATAAGGGAATTGACAGTTGTACCAATAAGAGCAGGGTGAGAGGATTGAATGAGACCATCAGTGTCATTCGGAAGCCAAGGATCATTTAGAACATTAGCATAAAGACCAGATCCAATGCACAACCGGCTACCAGAACGAAGCAGGTGTTTAGCCTCAAAAATGCTTCTCCAAATGAAGCTCGGGTTATTTCCAAGCTCAGAGTTGAAAAAAGTGGTAGTTGGATAGTAATGAGCCTTAAAGATTCTTCCCACAAGACTGTCATGATTAATCAAGAGCCTCCAACCTTGCTTGCCGAGAAGAGCAAGGTTAAAGTCTCTTAGACTTCGAAATCCCATTCCGCCTTTGAGCTTGTGTTTGCTGAGATTTTTCCAGCTTTTCCAATGAATTCCTTTTGATGAGTCTTTTTTTGTTTGCCACCAGAAGCGGGTCATTAAACTTTCCATCTGATTGCAGATGTCTTTGGTAAGAAGGAAAACATTCATAGCGTATGTTGGAAGAGCTTGAACAACTGACTTGATCATGACCTCTTTGCCGGCTCGAGAAAGGAAAATGTTGTCCCAACTTTGAATACGCTTTTGCATTTTATCCCGAAGATAACCAAGAACAGAATTTTTATTTCGACCAAGCATGCTTGGTAACCCCAGGTATTTGCTATCCTTTGATGCTTCCAAAATTCCCAAGTCAGAGCAAATTCTTGTACGGGTATCAGTTGGAGTATTTGGATTGAAAAAGGCAGACGACTTTCCAAAATTCACTTGTTGGCCAGAAGCTTTTTCGAAAATTGACAGGAGTTCATTTACTCTAGCAGTTTCTGTAGAAGTAGCTCGACAATAGAGGTAGCTATCGTCTGCAAAGAGCATGTGAGAAACAACAGGAGCTCCTCTTGAAACACGACAGCCATGTAACCATCCTCTACCTTCAAATTTTCTAATGAGAGTTGAAAGACCTTCAACACAGATGAGAAAAAGATAAGGAGAGAGGGGGTCTCCTTGCCTTATACCTCTAGAAGGATAGAAATGATCAGTTTCATTATTGCCGCAAATGACTTTGTACTTGACAGAAGAAAGGCAGTGATGAATAAGAGCTACCCACCGAGAGTTGAAACCCATTTTAAGAAGCATTGCATTGAGATATGGCCATTCAATTCTATCAAATGCTTTGCTAAGATCCAATTTGAGAGCCATAACCCCTTCTTTCCCTTGTTGTTTTCTTTTGAGGTAGTGTAGAATTTCAAAAGAAATCATGACGTTGTCAGTAATTAAACGCCCAGGGATAAACGCGCTCTGGTTTTCTGAGATGATGGAGCTCATGAGATACTTCATGCGGTTAGTGAGAACTTTGGAAATTATTTTGTAGAGAACATTGCATAATGAAATAGGCCGCAACTCAGAAATAACCTCAGGATTCTTTTTCTTGGGAATTAGAACAACATTAGTGTCATTGAGATTAATAGGGAGAGTACCTGAAGCAAAGAAATCCTTGACAGTAATATCGACACCAACAATGTGCCAAAAATTCTGATAAAAAGCAGGGCTCATGCCATCAGGTCCCGGGGACTTGTCGGGATGCATTTGGAAAAGAGCAGTCGTTACTTCAAGGTCAGAAATGGGCTTTAATAATTCAGAGTTCTGTTGCTCAGTGATTGAAGGCTCAATAATATCAACTATCTCAGACCAATTAGAAGCCGTAGAGGTGAACAGGTTTGTGAAATATCCTTTAATAAAATCAGCAAGGCCATTTTCCCAATCAATGGACTGACCTGAGTTATTTTTTAGGCAGAGGATATGGTTTGTTCGACGCCTATTTGAAGCAGCCTTGTGAAAAAACTTTGTGTTCTTGTCACCCGCACTAAGCCACATTTGCTTGGAACGCTGCTTCCAATATATTTCTTTCTGGTTGAGGATTTGATTGAGTTTGCTCTGCTCTTCAGAATAAATACGGACTCCATCAGCATCACGCCGCCTTTTAAGATTCTTCAAATTAGCTTTACAAGCCTTTATACGCGAACTAAAATTCCCAGTAATTTCAGAACCCCATTGTTGAAGAAGCTGCCCACAACGATTCAACTTTGCTTGGAGATCAAGATGTGGAGAAGAGGTCCAAGTGTCACGGATGATTTGTTCACACATAGGTTCCCCTATCCAGGCATTTTCGAACCTGAAATGATGTGAGTGCCGCGTCTGGTTCTTCGGAGAAGGCTCGAGAAAAATTGGTGTGTGGTCTGAAGTGGATATCTCGGTGTTTGTCAATCTTGCAAGAGAGAAGTTGTGTAGCCATAAATCATTAGCCAGTGCACGGTCGATTCTAACTTCGATCCAATTCGAAGTCCCTCGTCCTCTTTCCCAAGTGAATTGGTAGCCGAAGAGATTCAAATCAAAAAGAGCACAGTCGGAGAGGACCTTTTGAAAGCCTTCAATGAGCCAATTGGGATAAGGGTTACCCCCTTTTTTATCAGCTTGACTGGTGACATTATTGAAGTCGCCAATAAGACACCAAGGAGAGGAGTTCGAAACATGGAGAGTGCGAAGGAGTTGCCAAGTGTTCTTACGAAGAGCCCTGTTGGGTTCTCCATAGATGCCCGTGAGTCTGTAGGTAGGAAAAGTGCTACTGGTAACAAAACAATCAATATGGTTATTAGAATAACCATTTAATTTAATCTCATCATTATCTTTCCAAAGAAGAGCAAGGCCTCCACTATGGCCTTGGGCCTCCACAGTAAAAGCCCCTTCAAAACCAATTGTTCTTTTAATTTCATCAACTTTGGCCTTTTTACAAAGAGTTTCACACAAAAAAATGATGTTGGGTCTCTTTTGAGCATTAAGCACAATAATGAACTGAGAAGTCCGTTGGTTCCCAAGCCCCCGGCAATTCCAGCTTAGAATACTCATAATGCGTGGCGAGCCTCGTCGAGACCCGCCAATATCACATTTTTTGGAAGCTCAGTGTCATTTTTGATAAGCTGTTGTGGAACAGTTTGGGCCGAGTCAGCATTGTGGCCCATTAAGTCATTGTGATCCATGTCTTCATCTAATGGATCCAAATCAATAGAACCTTCTATAGATGTTCTCCTACGTTTGACATCAGAGATTGGTAGACCCCCCTTTTTAATGTCATTATTATTCTGTGTTCCAGCTTTATTGAGAAGATCAGAGGATTGGATATGTTGACTATCCCTTGTGTTAATTGCCGAATGAGTGCCTTGATTTCCTCCAATAATGTTGGGATTGGCATTAACTTTGCCAATATTCTCCACGCTGGCTTCCTCGATTTCAGCATCAGAATCTGTCATCATTTTTGCTGAGCTGGTAGATCACCGGCCTGAGGGATGAAGACCAACTTGCTCCGGTTGCCATCCAACGTTGCGTAGCCACTTGGAACCAATGAACTTGGATTGACGGGTTGGTTGAGCTCTCATCCAATTACTGTAAGGCTTAACAATTTTTTCAGGAGGAGTATGGAAGAGTTGGCTGCAGAAGTTTTCAGTGTGGCCTATGATGCCGCAAATGAAACAAAACGTGGGGGCACGTTCATATTTGAAGTTGATCCAAAAGCTATCTTCTCCTTCTGGGCTAATCTTCATTTTCCTTCGAAGTGGTTTCCCAATATGAAGAGTAACCCGAATCCTGAGAAATTCTTTCCAGTCTCCAGTGAAATTGTTCGGGTCAGATTCAATGTAAGCTCCCATCCTATTTCCAACATCTTTAACCACATGTTCTGACATAAAACCTGGTTGTAGATTGAATATTTGAACCCAAATGTCAAGTTTAGACAAAGGGATTGATCTGGGATCATCACCGGCTTTGAGTCTGTCGAATATGATGAGCTTACGAAGGCATCTCCAGGGGCTGCCATCTATGACTCTATTGATGTCAACATCATGATAGAATTGAAAGAGAAAACGATTTGATCCCAATTCCTTACAAAACATACCCATTCCTGGTTTCCACAGAGAAGCAAGTTGATGTTGGATAGTGTCAAAATCCATTTGGTGATGTTGGATGAAAGTTCCTACTAAGCACCATCTCGTATCCACTCCTGTATCAATGCTGCCAGTATTGCGTATAATAACATCCTCCTCTTCTTCTTCAAGATTGAGGTTGGCACATAGATCATTGATTTCTTGAAAATTGTGACTTGAGGAGGCCATTAGTACAACCGAAGGGGCAACAAAAGGGACAGCACGATCAGTAATAGAAAAAAGAGGGGATAAGTCAATGGATTAGAAGGTCAGGGCTTACAACATAAGCAAACAGGGAAAACAAAAGAGAGAAAACTATGTCATCAGACATCACTATTGAATTCTTGTTATTTTAGATTACCACCACGACACGAAACTACTATTTAATCATTTAGTTTACCAAACATTTATATATTCATAGCTGTTTTAAAATTATATTCCCACAGCACAGATATGCCAAACTGGCTCTGAATCACAGATTTTGTTATTTTAAACTTAGTGAGTACTGTGTAGTGAGTCGGTTGCCGGAAGTAATGGCAGTTCCTCAAAACCCAACAAATTTCCAAGATGAAGACCCTCCCTCCCATCACCCTTCTCCTCCCCCCGATCACGATCAGGTAAGTACATATACATATATATATATATATACATGTGTATCAATGTCTGTAGCCATTCCTTCTATTGATTTTATTTTTGGGTGTTTTTGCTCAGCTATTCGAGGTCTCCACCACGGTGGATCCTAGCTATGTAATCTCTCTCATTCGGAAACTATTACCAACTACTCAGCCTCAGCAAGAGACTATGCAGCTTGATCAACAACAACAACAGCAACAACAACCTAATCATCATCATGAATCTCTCTCGGTCGGAGTTGGAGACCAGGCTTGGGAAGACTATGGCTGCATTTTATGGGATCTTGCTGCTAATAAAACTCATGCTGACTTTATGGTATGCTATATATAATTCTCTATACATATACGTTCATTTTGTTGAAAATTCCTTCTCTAATTTGAAATATGTAGGTGGAGAATCTTCTGCTTCAAGTGCTTTCAGCAAATCTCACGGTTCAGCAATCTTCGCGTGCCATTGTAAGTGTATACTTCTACGCTTAATTACAGATTTTATGCACTTTTTATTAATTTGGGATGATATTGATGATATAGTTACAATGTATTGTTTCTTTTCGAAAGAAGAAAAGGAGAGATTTTATGCATATTTGGAATTAATTTCCTTTTTGTTGGTCTAGGAAATTTGCCTTGGGATCATTGGAAACCTTGCTTGCCATGAAGACCCTATGAGACTTATAGTCAGTACAAATGGATTAGTTAAATTGATTGTCAATCAAATATTTTTAGATGACACACAATGTCTATGTGAAGCTTGCCGGTAATTGACAGCTACTCTCTTTCAAATATTACCTTTTCCATTTGTTTTTCTTTTTCATTGTTGTTGATTAAACTATTTGTTTTTAGATTCATAATTCCTATGAATTGGTATCTTTTTCCCTTTGGCTTTTCCTTGTTTTTGGTAATAGGTTTGCACCCTTTCTTTCTAATTGTTTCTAACAACAACTACAAGCTGAGGACTGTACCTTGCTACAATCCCTTAGATGGGTTGGGCTAACTTTGGCTTTTAGCTTTAGCTTGAGCTAAAATTCTTCAATAATCCATAATTTACAAGTTTACAAAACACTTTTTGACTCATGGCTTATTAAATAACAGCTTTAAAGGTACTTAGAATCTATTCCAAATTGACCTTTTGTCGTATTGAAACAAATTTTTATTCATTTCTTGTGATACTTTTCTATGTTTTATCCATAACACCGGGAAATGGTACCGTATTTTGGCGAAGTTAAGTTATAATATAATGCACTCTTGGTTGACTGTGGTTCCACTGTTCTGCCCTTGTTGAATTCTAGTCATATATATGTTTTTTTCTCTGAAACTCTGAATTTTCTAATGACTCCACTGCGGTCTTGTGCTTCTATGTAACATTGTTAAAAAGTGTTCATATATACTTTTTTTTTGGTCTTGAATGACATTATTTCCACGAGTTTTATGCTTCTAATATATTTATAATGTCCACAGGTTGTTGAGTTTGGGTGTTCGGAGTAGTGAGAGTGGTACTTGGGCAGCAGCGATTCAGTCTGAAAATGTTCTTTGCCGTATCTTATGGATTGCTGAAAATAGCTTAAATCTGCAACTTGTGGAAAAGGTATTAAATTCGATTTTTGTGTTTGCTTGCAAGAATGTAAAGATTTTACAATTTTATATGCCTATGCACTACTTATACATGTAAAACCTGTGATCCAGCAAATTTGTTTTAGTTATAAAACTATTGATTAGTTTGCAGAAAGTAAATGTATCCTCTCTGAAACAATAAGGGTATGTTGGACTGGGTAGTTTAGGACTTCCCTGTGCTAACAATCATGGGTTGTTTTGGATATATATTTAGCTAAGCTCCAGTTGATTAACTGGATTATGAATGAAATTTACTCCAACATTGTGGCAGCCGTTTGACCACTATAATAAGTAAGATATTTTCTTTACTTGTAAGGATCTTGGAGTTCGTGCTTTATTGAAGCTTATTGGACTTTACCAATATTGTCTTGTCTATGGCTTATTGATTGGATTGGTAGGCTGATGACCAGTGACCATATATGTGGGTCACTGCTTATTGATAAAGGGTTAAAGCTTTGTAGGCAGACAAACACTTCCTTAACATTGAGACATATGGATTCTCACACATAGAGCAGTTCTTTATAATGCAAATTTAATTCACAGTGATAATTAATCATCTTACAAACTAATTTGAAGCTTTGTTAACTGTTTTTACAGACTGTGGAACTATTATTAGCCATCATTGAAAGTTCACAAGAAGTCATGGAAATTCTTCTATCTCCTTTAATTAAGATGGGTTTACCAAGCACATTGCTGAGTTTATTGGCTTGTGAGATCAGTCAACTGTCAAACGAGAAAGTACTTGAAAGGTGTATTTTGTTTTAAATTAGATTACTTAAGTCTGTCAATAATTATACGAGTTTGGTTTTGATATCTTATAACGAGTATGTAAAGTAAGTTTTTGTGGAAGATATATATATTTTCCAGTTATGATTTTTAGTGGTTTTTGTGATTTACTGTAGCAAAATGTGTTTGGATGGAAAATTAGACTTGTTTGCTCCTGTCTAATGTTGGTTTTTAAGCAATATCAGGTTGTCGATTCTTGATGTAACACTACGTGCAATTGAAGCTATATCTGTCATTGATGGACATTCTCAAGAGATCTCTTCAAACAAGGAACTTTTTCAACTGGTTTGCCAATTAATCAAAGTTTCTGATAAAGCTGAGGTACACTATCCTGCTTCATTTTCCATTGCTCAGAGTTAATGGTCTTCTGAAGATAATCACATATTCTGAACTAGTTTGCTTATACCAAGTTTTTGCAACTATGTTATATTTTCTTCTAACACTGCTGCTTTTTGGCATTAATTACAATTGTAGTGTACAGTACTAAAGTGTTCTCTTATTTAGATAGGAATAATATATTAGGATATTAGTGGTGAGATTGATTGTGTAGTTTAGTTTCCAGAATAGTTTATGTATACTTGTGTATAAATATTCCTTTGAGAAGAATGAAATATTCATTCAACCATTCTGCAATTATTATTGTTTGTTTTCAAGTCAGTATCACAGAGCTACGGAGTAATTGTAGATGGTATTTTATGATGCTGTTATTATCTGTAGGTCGCAAACTCTTGCGTCACTGCTGCAGTTTTAATTGCAAATATTCTGTCAGATGTACCTGATTTAGCGTCTGAGATTTCAAATGGTACTTTTGGTTATATATACAAATATATTTTTCCATTACAGATGGAATTTCTTATGATCAAGTGTTAACATTTTGGATGCATCTAGATTTGAATTTTTTGCAGGGTTTGCTCGATATATTTCCTTTTGCTTCAGATGATTTAGAAGCACGAAGTGCACTTTGGAGCATCATGGCAGGGTTACTCCTCCAAGTTCGAGAAAGTGAGATGAGTTTGCCGGCTCTATATGAATATGTTTCTGTTTTAGCAAGCAAATCTGATCTGATTGAAGATGATCTTCTTGGCTATCAACTAGATGGCCTAAAATCTAATGCTAGAACTACAGCTGTATCCTTGGATTAACTTCTCTGTATCAATGCTATAAGGCGGATTATAGCAGAGTAGTTGTAGCTTTATGAAATCGCCAATAGCTCTTTCTTTTTGTCATATCAAATAGTTTTGTGCCCTTTACTTTGAAACAGCTTAGAAGGATAATCAACATCTTAAATCTGTGGACTGCATCAAAGGATGAGCCCGAAGAGAATGGTCAAATGGCGGCTGAAAATCAAACAGCCAATGTAGATATCAGTAGATTGTTGGATTGTTGCAGAAGGCATACCGAATGAGTGAGTGCTTCCCCACTATTAATTTTGGTACACTTATGGGTGGTAGTGTACTGGTGACATTCTTATGAATTTTTATTTTCCCTTACTAAATGCTAATTTTTCTGAACACACAAGTAAGCAATCTAGGAGGAGAGAATGACACTGCAATTGATTGAAAGTACACTCTGATGGCGAAATTGATAGGACAAAGGATGCATCTGTTTCCAGAATTTGCTGATAAATTAATCAAATAAGCCCTGGTATGATATTTTGTTACTATGCTAAATGGATGAAAGGAATTTTATCTGGTACTCTGTGCCTGTCCCTACCCTCGGCCATGTTATGATTTGTTAAAACAGATGACAAAGCAGCCATAATGGCTCGAGAAGCTGCAATGAGCGATATGTGGGGGCAAGTACAGAACCATGTATGGCTGCTTAAGCCTGGCATGTTGCAGGTATGATACTCATGTACCACCAGGTCTAAATTTTGAAGCTGTTAATTGGCACTAGAATGTCTACTTTTTTTTTTATTTTTAAGAGGAACTATGAGGAGATGAAGTGAGAATAAGTGAGTATATGTACTTATTCTGGTACTGAAACAATACATTATAGGTGAGGAATTTAATTATGAAAAGCTCATGCAAATTGAATTTGTCAGAAATCTGAAGATTGATACTTGCTATAATAAGGAAAATGCATAGCTTAAGGGAATAGTATGCAAGTCTCATTTAGAGATCTGTGTATACAAGAAATTTTATTCATATTATTATGTAAGTTATGAATAATTGCATAAAGTGGAGTGTTAATTGCAACCTCTTAGTCTACCTCTTAAATACTTAAGGCTCGTTTGATACATTGTATAAGGGTCGTATTGTATTAAATAATAAATAACACTATGTTTGGATAAAGCAATGCATTGTATTAATTATTACGACCAAAATTTTTAATACAATGTATGTTGTATTATTTAATATATAATAAATGGTCCGTGTTAGTTTGTATTATAATATTTACAAAGGATTTAGGGTCAACACCAATCTCTGACCCGAACCTAGCCTCGAACCCAGGACCCGAATCCAAACCTGGACCCGGACTTCGGACCCCGGACCTGGACTCAGACCTAGGTTTCGGACCCAGACTCAAGACTCGGGACCCAGACCTAGACTTAGACCTGAGACTCGAGACCTGAACTCAAACTCAAACTCGAACCTACGACCTAGACCCGAGACCCGGACCTGAACCTAAACTTGGATCCCGGACTTGGGACCCGAGATCCAGACCCGGACCTGAGACTCAAACCCGGATCCAAACTTAGATTTGAGACCCGGACTCAGGACTCGAGACATGGACCCCAGATCCGCGACCCAGGATCTAGGACACAGACCTAGACACGGACCCGAACCCGAACCCGACTCGTAGTTGGTGTTGGGGTCGAGTGTATTGAAATATATTATAACTTTACATAATATATTAATGCAAGTCAATACCAAACATAGTCTTGTATTAAATAATACTAAAACAATGCAATCTAATACAATATAATACAATACGTCATACCGAATGAGCCCTTAGACACTTAGAGTAATTTAGAATATTAGTGTAATATATTTACTTAGAGTAATGTAAATGTGTATTTATTTAATTTTTTTAATGTAATTTTTACTTATGATTATTTTATAGAATTTATACTTAATAATATATGAAAAAAAAAATCAAATTTTAAATAAAAGAATTGGCTATTACAAAAAAAATATTGAAGTTGCACATGAGCCATAAGGGCCTTACATAATAATTGCTGCCATAGGGTCCCTTATGGTTGTAGTTGTTAATCCCATTTAGCAATCCTTGCAACCCCAACAATTGCGAATTTCTCCAACACTGCTTCTAAAATTCGTTTTTGAAGTAGCGCGGACAAGCAAATGGAAAAAAGAGCCTACCGTGTTAGAAGGATAAACAGGACGATCCGAGAATATATTGCCTAATAGCCCCTACCAATCTACTCGGCCAAGGCCAAGCCCAAAGATGAGCCAACAAAGCCCTAGCTAGGCAGAGATTTCAGAAGGCATGATTCCATTGTCGTCACCCAATTGCAGAAGAAACCCTAATCACAAAGAGAGTTTTTTATATATATATTTTTTGAGTGTGTCACTTATCATGTTAATGGTTAGAACTTAGAATCAATTATGATTCCAAAATATCTAAATCTAATTTTTGGAGATACATTAATATTCTAAAATATTTGACCATTAATGGAGATACATTAATATTCTAAAATATTTGACCATTAATTAGTTTGAATAATCAAAGGCTTACTTTTTAATAGTGTTATTCTGTACTCGGTGTGCCATAATCGTTGATCCACAAAACCAATTATTCCTTCCAATGTAATTACTTTAATTTTTGGTAAGGAAAGTAATTACTTAATTTATATGAAATAAATAATATTATTGTCAATATCATTGTTTAATTACTTAATTAATTTCTTAAATTAGTATTTGACTGAGAAAAAACATAGTCAATAATAATCAATTAATTAATTTCGAAATATATATATATAAACTAACAAAAGGAAGGGAAGCCTCAAAGAAATTGTTAAATGTATCATATGAGATCTTAACATTATTATATTTATATATATAAGTTTTGGTCATGCACTTGGTGACGTGCATGCAATAATGAAAATAATAGTACCTTTAAACCTTAACGAAAAGACAACAAATAAACAATTTATTTATAAGATTGTTTCCTTTATTTGAATCAAAGCACCACCTTTATAAATAATAAACAAAGATCTTTTTTGAAAATATTTTATCTTGATGCATAATGGAATGGTGGTCCTCCTTATACTCCCTTATTTTAATTTGGTCCATAAAGTTCTCTTCTAATTTTAATAATGGGATTTTTTTTTATAAATACTCAAAAAAAGATAAAAAATATTACAAATGTAAGTTCTTTTAAGTTATGTTTGAAAGATGAATTTTTGTGATGAAAAAAAAGTAAGAAAAATGTAGAAAAAGAATATGGAGAATTAAAAAAAAAAAATCAAATTTTTGTGTTAGGAAAATTTTGTTGATTAAGAATTTTTCCGTACAATTTTTCATTTCATACTATCTATGAGAATTTTATTTTTTTTTCTTATTTTTTTTTTTCTATCAAAATCTAACTTCCAAAAATAGAGTTTTTTTTTTTTTTTTTTTTTTTTTTTTTGAGAGAAAGGGAGCCCGCTAAGGAGAAAGGAAATCCACTAGATTGCAGGGGTCATCGCCTATCCAAACAGCTACTTCATCTGAACCTGAGGCCCAATGTGCCAATTTATCAGCTAGAGAGTTTGCAGTACGATTGGTGTGGAAGATATGAACGTCAGGTAGAAGAGACAAAGTTTCCTTGATTTGCCGAATGAGATCTCCAAACACTGAGATATCGTCTTTGTGATGACAAATGGCGTCAATTACAGCTTTACAGTCCGATTCTACTTCTTGGACCAGAAAGTGCTCGTCAATGCACCAGCGAAGCAGAGAGAGGAGAGCCTTAGCTTCCAAAGTGGCGACAGAACCACCTCCCTGATAGGGTTGGGCGAGGGCTGCAACCACTAAACCTTCACTATTCCGGATTACTCCACCAAAACCCACTTTTCCGCCATACTTAGGAACTGCCGCATCCACATTGAGCTTGAGAGTGCCGGGCTTTGGGGGAATCCAGGGAGCAGGGGCAGGGGTCGTAATTGGCCGGCCTGAGAGTGACGAGGCTGAGGACGTCAAGTTGTAATCTGCTAAAAAGCTTTGAGCCAGACTGATAATTGCATGCGATTGGTCTGGAGGTTGACCTTTGAGAGCTTTATTCCTGTTAAACCAAACAAACCAAGAGATACACAGAAAAAGAGCAACATCGTTCTTGGAGAAAGATGTGTAAATTTGGTAAGCTAAATCATGGAACAAAATTTCAGAAGAGCAGGAAAAAATATAAGATTGAAATTGCGTACCTTTCCAGACTCTCCGGACATTCTGACAGTAGAACAATGCATGTGACACCGATTCTTCATGGTTTCCACAACGGTTACAACCCGGGGATTGGATGATTTTCCTAATGGCTAAGTTTTTAGCGGTGGGGAGGGTGAGGTTTGTGGCACGAAAAGCAAAGTGTTTCACCTTGGGAGGAATCGGGAGATGCCAAAGGTTTTTCCACCAAGGCGAGGGAGAAGAGGAGGAAGGGATATCAAGAGAGCTAGCAGATGAAAAACTAAGGTGATAGCCGGATTTGACTGAGAAGATCCCAGAGGTTGTGTGTTCCCAGACCAGGTCATCCTGGGTTGGGGTAAGGGGGAGAGGGATAGAAAGGATATTATGGGCCACATGGGGGGGAAAACAACGATGAATTTCAGCAGTATCCCAGGATAAAGAAGGGGTGATGAAATAGGCTACTCTGTCAGGGACAGGGAGTAAAGTGGTGATCTGTCGACATCCCGGAATCCAATAATCTGTGGTGGTGCAAGTGTTCTGTCCATTGCCAATTTTAGAGATGAGACCTTTTTGGAGCAGTTCTTTTCCCCAGCAAATGCTACGCCAAACAAAGGACGGAGAATGCCCCGTGGAGCTACTGAGGAAGGATGACTGAGGGTAGTAACGGGCAGATAAAATTCTGGAGACAGTGGAGTTTGGTTGCTTTAGGATGCGCCAGGCTTGTTTAGCGAGCATGGCTTGGTTGAAATGGACCAGGGAGCGAAAACCAAGCCCGCCATCTTTCTTAGAGCGACAGAGTTTGTTCCAGCTTTGCCAGTGGGTTTTAGGACGGTTGTTTTCATTAGTTCCCCACCAAAAATTTGCCATGGTTGACTCGAGAGAGCGGCAGGTGGCGACAGGAATACGGAAGCAAGCCATGCTGTAGGTAGGAATGGCTTGAATGACCGATTTTAAGAGAATTTCTTTTCCTCCTTTGGAAAAGATTTTATTCCGCCAGTTATGAAGATGGCCCCAAACTTTGTCATGAAGGTAATGAAACAGTTGCTTTTTGGTTCGGCCTATGTGTTGAGGAAGCCCAAGATATTTTTCAAAGGACGGGCGAACAGGGATCCGCATGAAGTCAGAAATCAAGGTTTGGTCTCTTAGTTCTACATTGGGCGAAAAGTACAGGGAGGATTTTTGGAAATTAACTTTTTGCCCAGTGGCTCTTTCGTACAAATCCAAAACCTCCTTGATGACGTTACAAGATCTAATGGAAGCTGGACAGAAAAGAAAACTGTCGTCCGCAAAAAGAAGGTGGGAGATGGCCGGGGCCCGTCTAGCAACCTTAAAACCCGGGAAGGACTTATCACGCTCTTTCTGACGCAGGAGAGAAGAGAATCCTTCTGCACAGAGAAGGAAAAGGTAGGGCGAGAGAGGATCGCCTTGGCGAATTCCTCTGGAGGGGAAAACACGGCCTGCGATATTGCCGTTTAGGTTGAATTGAAAAGTGGCCGTGGAGATGCATGAGAGCACCAGGTTAGTGAATCGGGGAGGAAATTGGAATTTACTAAGAATAGCCTCAATGAAGGGCCACTCCACTCGGTCAAAAGCTTTTGCCAAATCAAGCTTGACCGCCATCCAACCTTTTTTTCCCCTAGTTTTCAGCTTGATGGAATGCGCAACTTCCTGGGCAATAATAATGTTATCCGAAATGAGTCTACCCGGGAGAAACGCACTTTGATTGGGGGAGATCAAAGAATTAAGGACAGATTTTAGCCGATTAGCCAGCGTCTTGGAGATAACTTTGTAGATGACGTTGCAGAGACTGATCGGCCTGAAATCGGACAGGGAGGAGGGTCGTTTGACCTTGGGGATAAGGGTGATGAGGGTTGCGTTCAAAGGGGTGATGTCCCCATTCCCATTAAGAAAGCTTGTAGCTGCTTTGAGGACGTCGTGCCTGACAGAGGTCCAGTTGGATTTGTAGAAATTAGAATTGAAACCATCAGGACCAGGAGCTTTATCTGAAGGAAGTTGGAAAAAAGCTTTCTCAATTTCGTCCAAGGAAAACTCCTCAGCAAGGAAAGATTTGTCCATCTCGGAGAGGGAGATTGTGATGCCTTGAAGAACTTGATGGAAATCCTCCTCGGAGGGGTTTGTGGACGAGAAGAGTTGGTTAAAATGGGATTCCATTTCGCGGGAGATGCCTTCATCATCAGAGACAATACCTCCATTAGCAAGGTGGAGTTTGTTGATTTTATTGATTTTCTTTCTGTGGGAGGCATGACGGTGAAAGAATTTGGTGTTCTTATCACCCTGGGCTAACCACTGGGTCCTAGCTCTCTGCTTCCAATAGGTTTCTTCTTTGTACAGAAGAGAGTCAAGCCTGGATTGGAGCTCCTTTATTTTCCTGATGGTATTGTCATCCCAAACGGAAGCAGATCGGGCAAATTCCAAGTCTCTCTCTAGCCTGGTGATGTGCTTTTTAAAATTGAAATCCTTTTTATGGTTCCAATTGTTAAGCATCTCAGCACAAGAGGCTTGAGTCGAGACAAGCTTGAGGATGGGGTCATGCTGGTTCGGGTGACTAGTCCAAGATCGGTCAAGAACTTGATTCCAATTTGGATCCTTGAGCCAGACGTTCTCGAAGTGAAAACGTTTGTTTTTGTTATTAAGGCAAGTGCCCGGAGGATTAGAAGTGTTGAGTTCAAGGGCACGGTGGTCAGAGCCGAAGAATCCCAAATGGGCAAGGGTGGCATCAGGGAAGGTATCTACCCAGTGGTTGTTGACAATGCCCCAGTCAAGACGCTCTTGAATGTTTTTTGGGGATGCAACATTATTATTCCACGTGAGTAAGGGTCCAGAAGGATCGAGAGGGGAGAGATTAAAAGAGTCAAGGAAATGTCTGAAATCCGAGGAAGGGCCTCTATCGGGATTGCCCCCTTGTTTATCGTATGAAAAGAGAAAAGCATTAAAATCCCCAATAATAAGCCACGGGTCTCGAGGATTACCCCTACCAATACGGTTAAGAATATTCCACGTATGAGACTTGAGAGAATCAACCGGGGAGCCATAAAAACAAGTAAGATGAAAAGAGACATTGGTAATTGAACACGAGACATAGCAATCAAAATGACTGATAGATTGAGATAGCAAAGTGACAATTACATCATTAGTCCAAAATAAAAGCAAGCCTCCACTTCTACCTAACCTAGGCATTTCCAAACCCGAGTCAAAATGGAGCTTGTGCTTAAGATTGTCAACAGCATTCTTAGCCATCCTAGATTCCATAATAAAAAGCAAAGTGGGATTACAAAGATAGACTAAACGGGAGAGATTACGGAATGCACGATCACTCCCAATACCACGTGCATTCCAGCTGACAAGTTTCATGGCGGCGGGCAGGCCCGCTCAGCGGCAGGGCCTGCGCTTCCAGATGTGATTTCCGTGGCTTGAGGGGTGTCGGAGCGGGAGCGCTTGATTTGGTGACGAAGCTCTCCATTGACCATTTCAGTTTGCCTTTTAAATTTTTCTTTTGAGTCAGGCTTGCTTCTCTTCCTTGAGGCCTTGGAACCTGTGGGAGTAGCAGTTCCCGGTTGGTAGGTGAGGTTCATGGCTTCGAGTCTCTTGCTGGTGTCAAGGAGGGGAAGGTTCTCAGGCAAAGGCACATGGCAATATTTTGAGCTAGTAGAGTTTGAGCCACTGGAGTGTTGAGAGGTAATGACTTGGTTCGGTGTGGAAGCTGGTGAGGCTTTTTGGACACTAGTGTTGCTCATAGTGGCATGAAGGAGGGCAGTGTGCGTTGGGGTGGTGGTGTCGGGTGGGGGGGGCTGTGATGGCTGAGGGGTTGGTGTGTTGGGATCGGGTTGGTTCCAATGGGAGTAATTTGGTGGAAGGGTGGATGGGCCGGATTTGAATAGACCCGCTTGCAGAGTTTGGCCTTGAGCCGGCCCGATTTCTTGGGAGCCATAGGTAGGGAAAGGAGGCATATTCTCCGGAGGGGCAACACAGACAGCGCTAGCGGGATTAGTGGTCATGAAGGAAGCAACCGGCGGGTTGACAAAGTTACTCTGTTCAGGGCAAAGCAAAGCATTAGTGGAAACTTTAACTTTCCCGGAAATGGTTTTGATGTCATACCTGAGCTCCGGGGGGAAAGGAGCTTCATCGCAAGCTTTCATGTAATCCATACAGCCCTTATTGTAACTATGCCCCATTCTCCCACAGAAAAAGCAAATGTCGGGGAGATTTTCGTATTTCAGCTCCAGCCACACGACTTTGTTAGTACCAGAGAAGTGAATGGGAATGCCTCGAGGCAGGGGTTGCGCCACATCAAACATGACACGAAGTCTAAAGTAGGGACCCCATGTCTCACGAAGAGACGGCTTGTACAATTCCAACATGTGGCCGAGCGACGATGAAACAAGAGTCGCCAATTCTTCCGATCTTTTGAGAAACGGGGTATTGAACACTTGAACCCAAAGAGGGATTTTGAGTAAACTATCCCCATTGAGAACATCCAAAGAGTTGGGGATATCCATAAGGATAGCTTGGTTGAGATAGGTCCATGGCTGTTGCAACAAAACCCGACGTCTATCTCCGTCACAACCAAACTCCACAAGAAAAAGGCCATGAGGGCGCTCGGTGATAATTACGGGGCTTCGGGAAATATGATTCCAATTCTTGGTCATTTTTTCGATGAAGTTTTTTCGGTTAAAAGACTTGACTGTGTGCACTTTGGCAACGAGAAAAAGGGGGGCTTGTTGTATCTCGGTTTCAGGTGTGGTTGCAGGGGTGATTTCATGCAGAGTTTGGATAGTACATTCGGTCTCTGTGAGATTGAGAGCAACAGAGAGAGAGTTTGTTAGATCATCCATAGGGAAGGAAATTAAAATGTAATGAGAAACCTTAGACAGTGAAGGTCCCGGCCGAGTAAGGAATATAGAAAGAAATTGAATAAATATTAAAAGACACAGAAACTTGTATGGGCAAAGGACTATGACAGCTCGGTTAGTCAGGGAAGGGAATTTTCTGTGTATAGAACCGCTTTGAGAGATAGACACAGCTTCAGGAATAATAATAATAATAAGCCAAGAAACAATTTCAAAGGTAACACAAGCACAGAGAAGGGGATTGTCCGGATTGGTATTCTGAAAATGAAACAATTTATGAAGAAAAGGAAGAACTAGACTATGATTATGAGTCCACGGGTGGGGAAGGTGACGAGGAAATGCCAGAAAATTTTTCAAAGGGGACAAACGGTTGAAACTCCTACTAGAACATAACTTAATAATCAAAGAGTTTTGCAGAGAGAGTAAGTTTGATATTACTAAATCGCACACATCAAAGTTTTTCCTGAGATTAACTATATATAGGCAAATACCCACGGTAGAAGAGTAATGCAAGGCAGTAACAGTCAAATCGATGGCATTAAATACTGGGAAAATTGTCTGCACCAAAAATTGGGATAGAGCAATGGACAGAACATCTTTGCAGGCCACATTAAATGATAAATTCAAACTCAAAATGGCAAAAGGGAATAAGGGCCTGTTGTCGACAGATTTAGGGAAGTTCCCATGGCCCCAAATCCTTTGTAAGGTACAGAAATCAGGGTATAATTTAATGGGCAAACCAAACAAATATTTATATTGTTCTATCAAAAACCATTTTTTCTGAGATGATTTGACAATGAATAGGGATAAATGTAGAAGAAGATCAGTACCTGTAAGAGGTTCATTAATCACGGTACGATTCAACTGAAATGGGAGAAGGCCGGAGTTAATGGTGACGCGACTGGAGTGGTTGGGCACCTGCAGAGGGGAACGGCTTGCTCGGCTTGGTCGAGTCGAGCTGCGTTGTGTCTCAGCAGAGGAGGAGTCAGCAGAGGAGGAGCCACCATGATCAAGCGATCTGGAGCTGGGCATGGGTTTCACCTTGTGGAAACGTTCAGAAGATCTGTGTGAACATGCAGGGGAAGAGGATGAAACTGTGTTCATACTGAGAAGTCGAGAGAGAGAGTCTGGAAAAGTTGAGAAAAGTCGAGAATCCCAAAAATAGAGTTAATATTCTTACAAATTTAAAGTTTTTTTTTAACAAAAATATGGACTTATTTTTTACTTTGTTTTCGCAACAACATCATATTCATACTATATTATTTTTATATTTGTACTATATTATTTTTATGTTGTTTGTATGATGTTTCATAAAAATATAGTTAAAATATAAATTTATAAAAAAGAAATCATAATTTGTAAAAATAAAAAATGAAAAATAGATAAAAATAATATAATTTTAAGTAATTTGTATAAAAATATCAATAATAATTAATTCTATGTGCTCCATTAAACTATTTATGGAAAGTATTTTCTATTCTACTAGTCTATATGTTTAATAAATAAAAATTAATATCACATATGCATTTATATGCAATCTTTTATACAAATTATGAACTTCTGCTCATTAAAATTTCTTTTATATATATTTTTCCCGTGAAAATACTTTATATTGTAGCATTTAATTAAATCATTAAATTTGTTTTTGAGTAAAATACGAAAGATTGCTAAAACTTGCATTTTATTATCCAAATTGCTTTTTATAGTTCATATTAGATTTATTTATTTTTATTAAATCCTATTTTATTTACTTCAATTGCGATTTTGATATGAACCCTAATAACCAACAAATGATATCGGAGCCATATACTAGTATCCATGTTTTATTCTTCAATAATGATCTCATCTCTTCATTCATGGCCTACAACCGTTTCTTGAAATCAATTCTTGTTAGTGCTTCTTCATAAGATTCGGGTTCTGCTTTGTCCAAGCCAGCAACGTATGTTAAAACATATGTTATTATCTCTTCCCAAGCACTGTAGTTGAACTTCTGGTTTGGCTTTGGAGATCTCTTGGCCCTATCTCTTGTGAGTTGATAATCTGCAAGGTCTTCGAGGTTCTGGTTTGTCTTCATTAGGTTTCACTTGACCAGTGTCATCATTTGTCACTTCAATTTTTGCTTCGTCTTGTTCTTTCTGAGTTTGCTCCACCTAAACTGATTCCACTTGAACTAGGTCAGGTCCTTGTGGTTCTGAACCATGATCTAGTCTGGTTTGAAAATTCGTTGTGTTACCTACATGGTTAATTTCAGAATTGAAACCTGCACTAGAATTGGAGTTAGTAACACAAGGAAATATATCTTCTTTAAATCCCATTTATACTAAGCATAGTTTTCAAACCAGGTTTTCTCCCTTACCCACAACCTGTAGCCTTTGGTTCTCTTAGGGTATCCTAGGAACACACACTTCAATGTTATAGGCTCTAGCTTTCCCACACTTTGGTGTGCATATATTGCACACCCAAACACCCTTAAGTTAGACAGATCTAAGGGCTTACCAGACTAGACTTTTTCTGACATTTTAAGGTTAATGGCACTACATGAGAATTTGTTGACTAGGTATGCTGCTGTTAACACTACTTCTTCCCAAAATTATTTTGGCAGTCTAGCTTGCATTAAGAGGCCTCTGACTTTGTCCGTCAATGTTCTGTTCATTCTTTCTACATCTCTATTTTGTTGGGGTGTCAACCTAACAGTTCTGTGTCTATAATTTACACCTTTGCACAATACATGCTAAACTCATCATTATAAAAATCCAAGCTATTGTCAGTTCTCAGATTCTTAAGTCTCAAATTAGTTAAATTTTCCATGAGGATTTTCCATTCAAAAAATTTATTGAAAGCATCATTTTTCAATTTGGGTAAATAAACCCATACTTTCCATGAATGATCATCTACTAGAGATAGAAAATAGGCACTCCCATCATGTGTAGGAGTTTTCTCAGGACCCCATAAATATGAGGGTATATACTCAAGGATCTTTTTTGTCTTGTGAGTTCCAGTTTTGAACTTAAGCCTATGATGCTTCCCAAGGACACAATATTCATAGAAGTCAACCTTACTAACCTTATCTTTGCATAGCAAGTTTTGGTCACTCATGATTTGCAATCATTTCTCAGTGATATAGCCTAATCTCATGTGTCGTGGTATTGCCTTTTGATCCTCTGGTGAGTGTACTGTTGTGTTGTGGCATTTTGAAACTAGTTCTCCTTGCAAGTAGTACAGACATTTATGTTTTATACCTTTAATAATGGTGATGGAACATTTGCTCAACTTCATAGTTCCTGTTTCAATCTTGCTCACAATACCTAAGTCATCAAGTACACTAATAGAGATCAAAATTCTAGCAAGATTAGGTACATACTTGACCCCTGTCAAAGACCTTACAACCCCATCAAATATCTTAAAACTTATAGCATCTGATCCTTCAATTTGGCATGATTGATTGCTTCCCAAGACAAATTTTTCACCTTTGGATTCCCTGAAATCAGACAACAAGTGTTTATTGTTGGTCATATAAAATGTACATCCTAAATATAAAATCCAATCATCCGTAAAATTAGTTGCAACAAGATAGACTTCTCCACTATCATATCCATCACAATTTTTTGCATATTGTTGATATGATCTGAATCTGTTATCTTCTTTCTGGTTGCTTGAGTCTTGACTGGATCCCTTGTAATTGCTACTTTTCTTCCAGAAGTAACAATCCCTTCTCATTTGTCCAAGTTTTCCACAATGGTAACAATTATTTGGATCCTTAGGGTCCTTTGCCGGAGATCTTCCTCTTCCATTATCAGATCCTTTACTTGGTTCTTTACTCTGGCTTCTAATTCTGTAAGGCTTTTTGTATTTGTTCTTTCCTTTATTGTAATTCAATTCAGCATTTGAGGAGCTTATTCTTTCATTCTTCATTTTAAGATCCTTAGATTTGAGAGGTGAAATCACCTCTTCTAGGGTGATTGATGTTCTACCATATTTGATAGCAGTCTTGACTTCCTTGCAAGATTTTGGAAAGGAACTCAAGATAATAATGGCCTAATTTTCATCACTCAAGGCTTCATTTTCTCCTAAGTTTTCAAGTTTAACATGCATCCTCAAGAACTCATCAAGATTCTAATCTAGGAATTTATAGTGACTCATCTTGAACTCAATATCCTTTCCTTCAAATAGATCTTATTGGTGAGTGATTTCTATTGAAATTGATCTTCTAATTTCTTCCATATTTTAGCTGGTGTTTCTTCCTTATCTACCAATCGAATAATTGAATCTGAAAGGTTGAAGATAATGATTCTGTGGCTATATCTAAGAGTTCTTCTTTCAAAATCTTGGTAAGATCTTGTGGCCACTCGATTGGATCTTCAAGCACTCTCAATAGCTTCTGTTGTGCAAGAAGAGATCTAATGTTTCTTCTCCATTCCATCAAACCTATCAACATCAATCTTTATATTACTCATGTTAACAAAATCAAAATAAGTCAGAGTTTTAAGTTGAGAGTATTCTATTGGATCATTCAAATGAACATCCATTAAATCTTCAATGTCATGAACTTCCTGCTGAGGATCAATTTTCTTCAGCCTTTGCTTGATTCTTGATCACTTTCTTTAGTTGAATCTTTAACCAATATTTGGTTGATACCACTGTTGGGATTTATAGACTCAATCCCTACACCAACTCAACATACACATTAGATCATCAAGGTCCAAACCAACCATAGTATTCAATCAAACAATTCACAATCATGACATAACAAATTGTATACATTTCACATTCAAATTATAATCATTGAACACAAACTGAATTAAACAATCTTGGAGGATTCAATTTGCACACAAAACCAGTAGGATTAGGAATTCAAACATAAGTAATTATAGAAAACATAAAGAAAGATAATGTAAGAAAGAAGAAGAGAACAAACAAAAGATTTTCCCAAGGTTCACCTAAATAATAGGATTACATCCCCGTTGAGCTCGCGATAGAACTAGTTTTCCCTCGTACTATAATCAATCTCAAATTACAACAATGTTGTGGAAATTCCAAGTCACACACTGACTTGTAATTTCAATATCACGCTCTTTCTCTCTCAATCTTTCTTTTACAAAGTATTTTTCCTCTTAACTCTCTTATGTTTCTCTCATTTGAGAATCCTTATCTCTCTAGCTCTCTTCGAGCTCAATCTTGCTCAGGCTGTGATCTCTTAATCTGAAAGGAGAGACTTTGCTATATATAGCAGTCTTGGTAGTTGAGGGGTCTGTTATGTTTGTTATAATAGTTTTAAGTTGCCTCCAGATGCAACTAACTGTAAGTGAGATGAGTCTAGTTATGTTCACGTGTACTGTAATCTTGTAAGGGAATTTAATTCCATTAACCATGTCACAGAGACAAGACTAATCGCAATATAAAAAAATGAATCACAATAGCAAAACACAATCCCGACTAAGCTGCACTTATACCCAGGGAACACCGACGGGCCAGACCGAAGAAAAAAGATAACCTCCTGTAGCTATAAATTTAAGAACATACTCTTATCATATATAATTAATATTAACTACAAAATAAATTATTTTCTTTCTTAACTATACGTAATATTTTCTCGATATGGATTGGAGTAAGTTAGATAAAGTGGAAAAAATACTAATTATAGATAAAATATGGAAATGTCATTTTATATTATAAGATAATTATATATAAATTATTATTATTTTTTTAATAAAATAGTTTGTATCGAAGATATAATATTGTTTAATGATAGGATATTGACAGTTAAAATACTTAAGATTTTACAATTCAAGCGCTTAATTATACCTTTTTACGATAACAATTATGATTCAAATACTTTTAATTTTTCTTTCTTGTGGGAAATTTCAATTATTGTGTAAAATCAAACTAACTTAAAATGAATCACCACACAATTAGTGATGACAAAAATAAACCAAACACAATTTAAGAATTGAAAGAATAACAAAGCAGAACAGAGACGATAAAACTAGAAATAAATCGTGAAAATAACACTAAGAATTAAACTAGTTCAAGTCTGATAGATCAATGTGATCTATAGCTCTAATCCAGTTCTAGAGCTCCACCGAAACTTCCTTTATTGATTGGGCAAGAACACAGGTACAAATAGTTGAGAACGATAATCTGTTTGGATTCTCTCAAAGTGTTTTCTCTCTAACACTCTTCATGAGAAGTTTCTTCATCTACAAAAGCTTTCCTTTTACAAAACCCAATCCTCTCTTTTCTCTGTACCTCTCTATTAAAACTCTGTCTCAAAGAACTTGCGTACTCTACTTCTGGTGTTTCCTCATTGTTATCTCAAATGAAGAGGATGGTTGTATTTATAGATCGAGGATATGAATTCTAAAGGTGGTGTCATCAAACAACTAAGAAGTTAATTCGGTTAAGACTTATCTGTCTCCTTACAATGAGATCTCCAAGTCAGCTCTGGGCATCAAGCTCTCTCCGGACATGTATCACGCTTCCTAGACGGACATCCCAAACTGTTGAAGCGCATTCTGGAAGGACGTTCCAGATACTATCTGAAACCCTTTCCTGGAAGGAATAGCTAGCCTTCTGAAACTTCTTTTCAGAGGACGACTAGCTTTCCTAAACCACATCCTAGAGAAACTACAAGATCCACGAGACTTCTTTCCAGATGGATAAGTTAGCCTTCCAAAACTCCTTTCCGGCCGACTAGCTTTCCACAAGACTGCTTTCGAAACTCCTTTTCGAACGACGTATAACTTTCTTGAAGACTCGACTTGAGACATTTTCATTTGGAGGAACTATACTACATTTCTCATAGTAAAAATACTAAAGTTGCAACAATTCAAGCTCTTAGTTGGATAAAGAACAAAGGATAGCTGACTGTACTTCTTGAAACAAATTGTTTAATGGTAGTTGAAGTCATTCCTAGTCATTTAATGCTAACCATTTCTTTTATTGTAGTTGCTAATGATAGTAGACAATTGATTATCTGTATGAGCGAAGTATCTTTAGTGTTTGTTTATCGTTTTGCTAACAGTGTAGCTCATTGCTAGAGCTTCTTGTTCTTTTCTCGATTTAATTTTTAGCGGGAGTACTGTTATCGCTAAGTTTATCTCTATATTGTTAAATGATTTATCTTCTTAATGAATTTCTTTTCCTTTTAAAAAAATACCTAATCCATTTCTTTTACAATAAAAAAAATACTTGGTAGCAACAATTTGACAACTTGTTACTTTATGTATTTTTGAGATTTAGATACACGCACTTGTATAACAAAAAACGAAATTCAAACAATCTATCTCGCATGCTTATAAAATAAAATATCCTCTCAGTGTAACAAATCTTTTTCACAATATTTTCAACTCAATAATTTCAAATATTTATAATATACACCAATATATATATATAGGAAGAATCATCAATTACACTTATTTTGAAAAGGTGCATATAGTAAAATTTGAGGGTAATTTTCATATCATTATTATTTGTATATTTATTATATATATATAATAGGAATAAAGATTAGAGGAGCTTGTTTGCGTGTTCACCAAATATTAAAAAAAAGACAAGGTAGAAGATCCGGATGATTGTTGAGCAAATCTGTGGGATCTTACTTTCCAAACTGTCAATATTTGGTATCCTATCTTCATTCTCATCATGTCTCCTCTCCTCTCCTCTTCTCTTCTTCATTTTATATTCTCACTTTTCACCATTCTTTCTCTTCAATTCTTTTCTCTCTCCTTTCTCTCTTCTCAATTTTCTCTCTAAAACATTATTATCATCATGGGTTTGGCTACTAACTTAGAATTGGATCACTTTCATGTGTTGGCTGTGGATGATAGCATCATAGATAGAAAATTGATTGAAACTCTTCTCAAGACTTCTTCCTATCAAGGTATTTTTATATATATACATATATTTAACTTTTCATCTCCAAAAAGAATTGATGTATTTTGTTTAATGATGCATTGTTGTTATTTATGAAATTTTGTAGTTACTGCAGTAGATTCTGGAACTAAAGCACTAGAATTTCTTGGTCTAAATACTATTCAAGAAGAAGAAGAAAATGAAGAAGTAACAAATTTCCCATCTTTTTCTTCAACAACTGATCATGATGATCATGATCATGATATTATGGAAGTTAATTTGATCATAACAGATTACTTTATGCCTGGAATGACTGGCTATGATCTCCTCAAGAAAGTTAAGGTAACATAATTTATATAATATTATCAGTGCCAGTCCTAATCTGAGACGAAGGAGGCGGTGGCCTGAAGCCTCGCACCGCTTAAATATAATTAGTAATAAAATAAATAATAATACTCTTAATATTATAATTTAATTAGTTTAACAATTCACTATTCAAATTTCAATTAATTTAGATATTGTTTTTTTTTTATATGGTATTGCAGGAATCAAAATCTCTTAGAGATATACCAGTTGTTATCATGTCATCTGAGAATGAACCATCCAGAATCAACAGGTAATTTTATCTTTAATACAAATTAATTAATTACATATAATCTGAAATTTTGTTTGAATATATAAATTATAATATATATAATGATTACTTTATAAAGGTGTTTGGAAGATGGAGCTGAGGAATTCTTCTTGAAACCAGTTCAGTTATCAGATGTGAAGAAACTAAGATCTCATTTGGTAAAGGGAATAAGATCTGATCATCATATAATTGAAAATCAACCCAACATTATGGAAAAAACCCAATCTGCTGTTGAATTGGAATTTCAATCTCTATGAAAATAACCATATGAATTTCATATACATATGTTGTTTTAATTATTTCATAGGTATTTATTAGATCAGATTTAGTGGAGAGAAATAACATTATTGATCTATGCTAGTATTATTATATTATTCAAATATCAACAACATTTTTTACAATTATTTATTTTTTTAAGTCATTAAATTTTTGCCTCTATTGATATTAATTGAACAGGGCAATAAGATTTGAATTGTTTTTTGAAGTCAAAGATCTTATGAAAGAGAAATGCATGATTTCATTTCAATCAAGTTGATTGGAAATATTGAATAATAAATAAAAATTAAAAAAAAAAATAGTGATTGGAGAATAATAATAATTGAAATTGTTAGCTTTGCCACCTCATTCATAGCTGGTTCCAACTTTATTAGTGTGGTTTTTGTAAAATAGGGAAAAGTAGAAAAGGTACAATTTTTTATTTATTTTATAATACTAATAATAATAGGAAAATTTATGTCAAAAGTTCTAAAAAAAAATTAGTTTGATACAAATAAATTCACAACTTAAAAAAGTAATAATATTTTTTTTTGTAGGTAATCACTTTTTTAATTAAGTTGTTTACTTATTAAAAATACCACCTATTATTAGTCTAAATTTTAATTTTGATTTAATTTATTTAAAATTAAAAAAAAAAACTAATAAGTAAACCATTCAATTAAAAAATAGGATTAATGAACTTACGGAAAATATCACTTTAAAAATTATTATCGTTATTTTTTAAGATTAAAAATTTATTTGTATTAAACTAAATTTTTTGAAAACTTTTATCGTAAATTTAAAAGTAAAATAAGTTTATGGTAATATATCTATTAGTCTACTTTTCTCATTTGACACTTATTCTTTCAATTGAGTTTATGTATCTTTTACATATTCCATTCTTGAATAATTACAATTAGGATCTTTTTAGTTAAAATAAAAAATATTGGAAATCATATATGTTATATTTTTATAAATTGTATGCTTCCTTACAAACAAAAAAGAAACAATAATAAATTGTATGCAAAAATACGGTTTTATATTGAAATTCTTAATTATGGCCTATTTGTTTTTTTTTTTTAATAAAAAATAATTAGTTTAAGTCAAGAGTATTCATAAAATAATCCATGGTATAAAAAAAATTTAGTTTAAATTTTTTTGTGGCACAATTATAGTTTGTGTTTATTTTTTAAAATTGTAAGGTTTAAAATTTAAATAAGAACAATGATATGTACATATGTTAATCATAAACAAATTGTGGCATATATATTGAAGACAATTTTACATGTCCTATGGAAAGATAATAATTTTTTTACAAAAATATTAATTTATATATATTTGTTTTTGCTCAAAATAATATTTATATTTATTAAAGTATATATATATGTGCAAAAGTCTAACAACTTAATTTATGGGCCAACATCGACTTGGTAGATTGACAAGATAAAATATGAGTTAACTAATTAATAAGAAAGACACATAATACCATACAAATCACAAGTTAAAACCTTGTGAGTTTTAGCTACGGCTCTCTCAATATTACAATTGTGAGAATGCATGTTATAGATGGAAAATATGAGAATAACTTAGAAGAACAGAGAGACTTAGAGAGGCTTAAGCTCTTAGGTGCGTGTGAGAGGACTTGTGGAGACTCTTTAGTGTGTGTAGAATGACTTAAGCCTTGAGAGAGTGATCTAATGCCTTTTATATTGTGTAGGACTTACAAAATATCCTAATTCAAATAGGCAAAGATATCCCTTTAAAATAAGAAAAGAAAACATATTTTATATCTTGTATTTGAATTACAAAAAAGGATAATTAAATCCCTAAAATATAAGACTAATATCTTGAGGGAATATCTCTATCTTCATGGGTTGTTGGATCTATCTGTCCCGATATAGTAGGTCAGCTTGAGAATCCTCTAGAAGGTTGTTGTGGACCCCATAATTCGTTCAGCCTTTTTTGAGGCTGTTTGCATGTGCTGGCCAACCAACTCTATTTTTAGGGTCTGGCCGACATGTAAGGCTTCATTGGCCGGCCAGGTATGGTTTCTATACAGCTTTGTTGTTCAGCTTCTTTGTACAACTTTATATACATATTCTTCGTACAACTTTGCTGCTTAACTTGGCCGGACAAACCTCCTTGGTTGGTCAGCAATGGTCTGGCCAGGGTTTAAAAACTTGTCTTGTTTTACTTGGAAGCTGCACGGAGTGTACCTGTTCGGTTGTTGACATGTTGTATTTCACGTGTCTTTTGTTTTGACTATGTAGACATGGCACGTCATGTGAAAAAAAAATGGGATAACTATAGGTGTTCATCCGATCCAATTCGTATTATTTTACTCATAGTGCATCTGATCTGCACTAAGTGCAGATTTTATATTTTGAATCCAATTCAATCCATATAGTAACTCTAATCTAATCCAATCTAATCCGTAAAAGTTCGGATTTAATCTGTTATTTTAGATTGGTTACTTTTTTAATATTGAATTATTTAATATTTATTATCAAAAATATTTTTGCTTACATAACTAATAACAAAATAAAATAAATTATTGTTATTTTATGTATCAAATAAAAAATTAAAATAAATAAAATAAAAAATAACAAAAATTTTTTTTGAGGAAAACAAAAAAAAAAATATTCAAAGCAAGACGAAAATAATTATATGTATAAAAAAATATTTAACATTGTTTTATATAATATTTTCCTTGTAAGTAAGGATGAAATATACATTTGGTATACTATATTTTAAAATATATTTGTATAATATGTATTATATTTTCAAATTATTATTTTTATATTAAAATATTAATTGTATATATATAATTTTTTTTAAATAGATATATAAATATGTGTAGATTGGATTGGATCAGTTACTTTTACATATCAATCAACATCTAATTCGCACAAGTACAGATTTTAAATTTTCCAATCCAATCTAATCCGCACAAGTGTAGATATCCGTATTTTGCTGATTGGATTAGGTATTTTATGAACACATCTAGGGATAACACCAACAGAGATCAAATTTCTTTTAAAATCATGTACTAGTCGGACGTCCTTCAACACCATCGTGAAGTTTCAACCTTACAGTTCCAATTCCCACCATCTTACAAGACTTGTTATCTCCAAGATACATAGTCTCATAATTTTCAGATGTAAATTCTTCTAACCAAGATTTATTCGGTGTTATATGAAATGAACACCAAAAGCCCAAGATCCATTCAGAATATGAATTCTCAAAGGTTACCAGCAAAGTGCCAGATGAGTCATAACTGTCACTACTTATTGTTGCATTTCCTTCAGATCTTGAATTACCTGTCTTATGCCGCTTTGGACACGCCTTTCTGAGATGCCATGTTTTCTTATAAATCCAACATCTAAAATTCTTCTGGTTATCAGATTGTGCTTTAGATTTAGATTTTTTAAAAAAAAATACTTGTTCTTTAGATCTAGATTTTACTTTTGAATCTTTGTGACTTTATCTTTTCTCACTTTTGCCCTTACAATCCATCACCACTTTTAAAAAATTTTGACTCACTCCTTTGATTCAGCTCTTTCGAATTCAAGGTTGATTGCACATCATCGATTGTGATCGATTCTCTTCCATACAACATTGTATCTTTAAAGTGTACATAAAACTTTGGTAAAGAACTGAGCAACCACAAGGCTAGATCTTTGTCTTCAATAGTGACACCAATATTTTCAAGATCGAGAATCAACTTGTTAAACTCATCAATTTGTTCTCCAACAGATTTGTCTTCTGTCATCTTAAATGAATACAGGGCATGTTTCAAATATAATCTATTCACTAATGATTTAGCCATATACAAACTTTCAAGTTTTAGCCACACACCTGCGATTGCATCTTCTTTAGCAACCTTTCTCATAATCTTATTTCCAAGATTCAAAATGATCACACTATGAGCCTTTGTAGGAGTCTTTTTCTTGTCTTTTTCAGATATTAAATCAGGAAGAGACTTCGTATTTTGCAGCAACCATGATTACAAACCAAGCTTTGATACCAATTTATTGTGCAAAACAGAAATAATCAATGACTTATGATTTAGTTTACAGTATCAACAAACACGCAACGCAATCAAGAAATAATATACCAAGACATTTCAAGATTCAAGTAATGAATTAAGCAATAAACCAGAAAAGAATAACACCAGGTTTAACGAGTTCGAGCCATGTACAATGCTTTACATCTCGATCGGAACAACAACAACCATATCTTTATTGATATTAGTGTTTACAAGGTTACAAGAATCCTCATAAACTCTCAGAAATTACGAGAACAAGTTTATCTCTCTAGTTTAGACTCTCTCTCTTAACCTTACATTATCACGATTTTCAATCAAACAAATCTGGTCTAATTCTCACATAGGTTATAAAAATTTACAACTATTTATAGATTTGCATTATTGCCTAAAATATATCCTAAATCACCGTGACACATTTACACCACCTTAAATGATCTAGCTCATCACTAGCAATAATAATCCACGCTAACTTAAAAAACACACTTTCAATTCGAACAATCTGGAAGCTTTATAAAACAAGCCTTTCGGATACGTACATAGCTTCCTTCCCGGATAGATCTTCAAGACTGACAATAAGTTGTCTGGGAATGTATTTCCGGATTAATAACAAGCTATCCAAGAGAGACATTCCATACACGGTACAAGCTTATCTAGAAGTACCTTAAGAATTCCATAAGACCTTCTGCACAGTGCTTTTCGGATTCACACTAAGCTTCTGATATCGCTCTTTCGGATTAACGACTTCTATCTTAGATGACAAAACTTATAGCCATAACCAACAAATACAAATTTTTTTTTTTTTGAAATGATAATACAAATATTATTAAAACTAACAAAATGTAGTATAAAAAATGAAGAATAAATCTTAAGAAAATAATTTAATTTGATTTTTTTTTGTTGATAATAATAATAATAATAATAATAATAATAATAATAATAATAATAATAATAATAATAATAATAATAATAATAATAATAATATGAGAAATATCAAAAGGTATTATTGGTGTCTAGCACCTTCCTTAGTGTCATACCGCTATTAGTGTAATTAAGTAGCGGGTCTCATATAACTTAAGAAAATAACTTTTAGAAAATATCGCTAACCAATCGTAAGGTACCACATATGAAAGGTATTAGGCACCACTAATACGCAATAACAATGCTCTAAGGGATGAGTTTATATATTTTTGTTAGGTCAAGTCTCAAATATAATAAAGAAAAATTTTATTTGCACCTCAAAAATTTTTAAAGACACTCTATTTTAATAATTTTTATTTTATATTAAATTTACATCTTTAATTGTACTAAGTTTTTTTTAACTTTTTTCTTCTGATTTATATTCTTAAAAAAATATACCTATCAAATAAAAATAAAGTATATTTAAATATTATGACAAAAAAATTACAATAAAAAATTGTATAATTTTTTTTAAAAAAAAACATATATATATGAGTTAGAAAAAATTATGAAAATAAAATCATATTAAAATTAATATAAAATAATATAAAGAAAAAATTTAAAAGAATTATTAAGAGTAATTTATAAAAATTATTTAAGTTTGTATTTTTGTTAATAATAGAGTGTATTTATAATAAGGGTAGTTATATTTACACCCCTAATATTATTAAGTACACCCCAACATTTTATATACATTCTTAACCTTGTGTAAAATGACAAAAATAGACATTTTAAAATTAAATAAAATTAATTTTTAAGGAATTTATATTAAATCAATTATTTCTAATAAATACACCTCATTTACTTTTTTTTTTCTTTTTTGAACGAGACCCTATTTCCTTAGTTAAATTGAGTAATTTTAAATCCTAAAAGAAAAATAAATAGTAACACAGTATAGAAAAGATTATTTATCCAAAAGAAATTAGAAATTACATATAGAAAAATAAATAACAACACATATGAAAGTTTCATTGTATGAATCATTTACAAAGTGGGATTGTATATAAATAGAGTATTCACTTTCTTTGTATTACTTCAAAAAAAAAATTTATATTGCTGTCTGCACATATATATATATGGAAAATTTTATAATGCACACCTTTAAAATGGATATATTGATGCACCCCTATTTGTTTTAGTATCCGAAATAATTTTTTAATCAAATTTTTTCTCATGGTCATGTACATTATAGTTATTTAAGACATTCTGCAAAATTTTAAGAAATTTGAAAAAGTTTAACATGTCGAAAATTATGTTTAAACAGTGTGTTGTACGCGTGACTATTTTATTTTATACGCGTGTAAAATAGACTGTTTGAACATTGTTTTCTATATTGTAAATTATTCCGAATTTTTCAAAATTTTGTAAGACATCTTAAATAGTTATAACGTACATGAATATAAAAAAAAAATTAGACTAAAAAATTTTTCTGGATGCCGAAATAAGTTAAGGGTCCACCAGTACATCCCTTTTAAGGGGATGCATTGTAGAATCACCCTATATATATATATAACTTTCTTTTTTATTGTGCCAAAAATAATAAAAATAGTACTGTTTCATGGTATCAAAACATGATTCTTTGAAATACCTCATCCTATTTTTTCTATTATTGTAAATGAACTTTGATTTATAATAATAGTGAAAATTTCTCAAAAAAAAAAACACGATTCTTTGAGTTTTTAAATAATTAAAGATCATTCATCACACAAAAAAATAAATCAGCGATTATATATAGAAAAATCAAAATGGTGATTACCTTTCTTTCAAAAAAAAAATTGCGGTTACCTTATAAAAAAAATCCTTTGAGTAGTAACATATAGAGATTAAAAGGGAGGTTAGAGATTTTCCAATTAAAGATTAAAAGAAGAAGATGGTCTCTATAAAAAAATATGGGGTGCACTTCTCCATTTAAACAAGACCTACTTTTGTAATAAAAATGGGGTGCTTTTATAAAAAATAACAATTTTAAAAATAAAGAGGGGGTAAACTTAGATATGGGGTGTACTTATATATTTTTGGGGTGCAAATATAATTACCCTTATAATAAAACTCCCCACTAAAATGGTGTATTACATATTTGCCCTTTTTCTTTCGTCAATCAAAAATAGAACAATCAAAACCCCTTTCTTTGTTTCGCTCAAACCACAAACCTCAACTCCGCTCATCTCATCGCCGTCCGTACACCGCCGCCGCTCGACCCCTCACCACCGCCCGACCCTGCAACTCCTTCTTTTGTCTCGGCTCAAGGTAATTTGTTCTTTCCCCAAATCAACACGAAGAAGAATGTTTCTTTATATCCGGGAATTTGATGTATGTGTTGTTATAGTTTTGAATAAAGCTAATTGGTTTTAGGTTAAGTTTGATATATAATTTTACTGTTGTTCATGTGAAATTTAAACATCAGTGCATGGCTTTATTTTCTAAAGACTTTGTTTTTTTAGCATTGTGTAAAGTTTGTTTTTTTAGTACAAGTTAACTTTGATGCAGTGTATGATTGGTTCCTTTCCGTTGTATCGCCTTGGAGTCATTTGGCTTTAATTCAATATGGTTTCTAGTGTTTCTGGTTTTCTTAAATTGGGCTGGAAAAGAAGTGATGATGAATATAAATTGAAGTATTGATATGCTGTAACATGATCTTTTCTTAATTATTGGAGAACACTCAAGCTTGTGGTTGGAGATCTTCTAGTGCTGTTTTTTTACGTTTTTTGAGTGTTTTACAAGTATAGATAGGGGTTGTGGTCTAGCTCACTCCTATCTGTTAGGTTCTCTCTTCACTCTCAAGAACTAGCAGTATGGTTTCTTTCTCTATTAGTAATTAGCTGTGGAATCCAAAACATTTTGTATATATGGTGATTGAAATCAAGCTTTTGGTTGGAGATTTTCTACTGCTGTTTTTTTACATTTTTTGAGTGTTTCACAAGTATAGATAGGGGTTTTGGTCTAGTTCACCCCTATCTGTTAGGTTCTCTCTTCACTCTCAAGAACTAGCAGTATGATTTCTTTCTCTATTAGTAATTTGGCTTTGGAATCCAAAACATTTTGTATATATGGTGATTGAAATTATTGACCAATTGTTTTTATTACCCTTCGAATCAACATTTTTTATGTTCTGTTTTCAGTGATACACTTAGTAACTAACAAAATGTCATCCCTGAGGAATGCCATTAGCAGACGGGCACATAAAGAACGAGCTCAACCGTAAGTCATTACATAATTATCTTATTGTGTACTTTCTAAATAAACAATGCCAATTTTTTGTAATTTTTTTCATATTAAGGTCTATGTGTGTTGTTTGTCAGACAAGCAAGGAAAAAATTTGGATTTTTGGAAAAACACAAGGACTATGTTGAGCGTGCAAAAGTATTCCACAAAAAGGAGGAGACTTTACGGGTAAACACTAGGATAAATTTTGTGTATTCAAATATTTAGTTTTTTGGTTTCTGCTGGTAATACTAATGGGCCTTGTTTATTCTAATATTATGTATTTGTTTATTTCTCAGAGACTTAAAGAGAAAGCTTCCTTCAGGAATCCTGATGAATTTTACTTTAAGATGATCAACACTCGAACTGTTGGCGGTGTCCATAAATTAGAGTAAGTTATATTTGTTTTGTTGTTTGTTATTTTCTCTATGTCAATGTATATTCTTACCTTTAACTTTAGTACATTAATTTACTGAAAGTGTTTTTTTTGGGGGGTAATGCAGGAGTGAGGCAAACAAATACACTCCGGAAGAGCTTATGCTCATGAAGAGCCAAGATATAGGATACATACTTCAGAAAGTTCAGAGTGAGAAAAAAGTAATAATTGAGTAATGATGTATTTGGTGTGATTAGGTTTATCAGAAAAAGAGACAAAAGTAATAATTGTCTTTATCGTCCTAGTTTTATAAAAAAAAAATTGCTGTAGATTGATTGTGCTTTGTTTGTTGCAGAAAATCGAAAAGCTGAATGCTGTTCTACACTCTATTGATAACGAACCATCAAATAGAAAAGTTTACTACGCTGAAGACAGGTTAGATCTCCTACCTCTCAAATAGTTTTTTTTTTTTGGGGAAGAAAGAACTCTCTTCTTTTACTAACGATAGATTAGTTGGTAGTCTTTGAGTATTTAAAAAAAAAAAAAAAACCTCAAACCACTATTTACTGGGAAATTTTAACAAAGTGAACATTTTAGAAGTCTTTCGCTGGTGCAAATCTCATTAGCTTAAAAATTTGTTTCTTGGTGTCAATCTCATTAACAAAGTTTACATTCTACTAATAATAGACCATCAAATAGAAAAGTTCACTACACTTTTCAGATTGTTTTTTTGGGAAAAGAGCACTTGTTTCCTTTACCAACTATAGATTAGTTGGTTGTTAGTGAGTTCTTCTTTGTACCAAGTTTAACTCAAACCTCTTTTTACTGGGAAACTTGGAATACTATTAACAAAGTGAACATCTTACAAATCTTTCACTGGTGCCAATCTCATTGACTTATAGTTTATTTCTTGGTGTTTCATGTGTTTGTTGTTTACAATTTCAAATTATCAACTATTTTTATTTTGTGATCACATTCAGACACTCATACAATCTTTTCATGGTCATTTTTCTTTTGTGGATGAACTAATATATCTCGGCTGAAATTCTTTTTATCATTTCTTGTAGGGAGGAGGCTAAAGATATCCAGTCACGTTCTTCAAAGCCTAGAATACCCTTAGCGTCTGAGGACATTCCTGAGCGTATTAAAAGGTATAACCATTGTAGAACAGAATTTTTATATTTGTCAGTGTGCACATTGTGAAATCTGACTAAACTCACTATTTAGATTCTTAATTAGTTCTTACCTATTATTCTCCAAACATCACCTATTATTTTCATGTCTCATGCTATTTTATCTTTCATGGACAGGAAAACAGCAGCTTCCTACAGAGAACTAGAAGCAAGAAAGAAAAGGGTCAATGAGTTGGAGAAAATCTACATGGATATGTCAATGCAGCAGGAATTGCAGGTAATGACATACAAAAACTTTTCCATGTTTTTCTTTCTCTATATGAAACTAAATTAGAGTTTCTAGAAATAAACCATTCTTTATAAACTTGTAGAAAAAGGGTCGGAAGCGCAAACTACGCGAGGATGAGATTGTCACGCCAACATCCAAACCGGTTTTCAAATGGAGGGCAGAGCGGAAGCGTTGAAAAGAATAGTGAGACAGTGTGGTTGGATTGGATCAAAACAATTTTGTTTATATAAAACAAGTTTGCTTCTACATTTTAGGCATGCCAATTTTCAAAGACATCTACTTTGGGAAAACTAGGCTCTAGTTAATCCAGATTATTGTATAACGGTTATCTCTTTATTTATATAACAATTTTGTATGGTGTATTACCAACTATGATTATTAGTCAAAATTTTGATTTATGAACTCTTCCTTTATAAATTTGCAAATAAATTTTAAAATTAATTAATTAACTTTATTTTTTTTTTATCTTTCATATTTTTTTCTTTCTTCTTCTTCCCGATCACTTCAGCCCAACATGTCTAGTCCCGATTTGTTCTACTGAAACTCTCCAATTTCCATTAAGAATAGGGGCGACTCTAAAAACAAAAAAACAAAAAATTGTCTGAGTAAACCTTACTCCAGAAAATTCGATGTCAAGAATTGGCCACCAAAACTCACTACTCACCACTACCCATATCTCTCTTTCTATACTGCATACTACATCCATATCTCTCGGTTTTTTAGAAATATAAAGTAAAAAAAAAGTTTTATCTTTCTCTAAGATCCTAATTTCTATCACGATCATATCTCTTCTTTTTTCTTTTACTTAAATTAATTTTTTGGGATAGTGAGATAATGGGATAGGACGAGGAAGAAGGTAGAGATGAAGGGATGGTACTAGTCTGCAGTAAGTGTTGTGATTATGTGTTTTCAAGTAGAAATTAGGGCTTATTGTCAGAAATAGGTATATAAAAATAATTTCTCAATTATAGAGATATATTTGAATTCTAAGTAATTATATATGTTATATATAAAATTTTATGTTTTTCATGTTTTGTGCCCAGTGATAGTGGAGTGCAACGGTTTGGTCATTAGAGTCACTTAAATACTGTTGAGTATCTTAGAATTAGCGAGGTAAGATAATTTGACATTTGGAATATTGGGATGTCACGTGGTTATGATTTTAGACTATTTTATCCCTAAGTTATTAGAATACTTCTTAGTGAAGTAAATGGCAAATCAGTCTTTTGGCCTTTAATTGATTTTGTTGGGAGATAGTGGATTTTTTGTAGTAACCTTTAGATTATTTTAGGATAAGCTTTGCTGAATAAAATAAAAGCTTTATTATTGATAAATATCAGTCTAAAAGAAAAAGCCAACTTCTCCATTTTGAGACCATAAGTCAAGGAGTATTCAATGTATGATTCAAGGATTGTGATAGCCAAGCTAAGGTAAGCTTTTAAACTCATATTTTCTTTGATTTTTTAAGTGTAAAAGTTAGGTTTGAGCATGCTGTTTTGAGAATTAGTTTTTGTAGTGTTTGGGATGTTTGAGGGTTGATTTCTAATGTTGTTTGAAGATGTTTGGAGCTAGTTCCTCTAGTTTTGGTGAGAGTTTGGTGTTGGTTAGTTAAGTTTGAGTTTATGAGCTCAAACTTAGCTCATTAATGGCAAAACTCAATTCAGAGGCTTTTTGGGTTTTGTTGTGGTTGAAATATGTTTATTGGACTCAAATTAGGTGTTTTGGAGAGTTTCACGAAATTTGGGGTAGAATTGAGATTGGAATCAAATTTTGGGTGTTTTTTTTGTAGAAAAATGGTCCATTGTTTTTCCAGAAATGGTGAACCGTTTTCCAAGACAGAACCCCATAAAATAGTTCACCGTTTGGGGTTTCGATTCACTAGATTTTTTAAATTTTAGTGTTTAGTTTTTCATGTTTTATCGATATTTCAGGTATTGCCACAGTATTTATCAATAAGAATTTTTTTAGTTTTAAGTCTAAGTCCTCAAAAAAGTGAGTTAGCGGGTCACTTATCAGTTTTACGTAAATTTGTGACTTAGGGCCTTAAATCGTCGAGCAACAGTTTCCATTCAGAGTTACCAGTATACTTTCATTCAGAATCAAGGTAAGATTAGTATAAATAGATGCATATATGTATACATATTTAGCATGCATGTTTAGCATCCATTCAGAGTTACCAGTACACTTTCATTCAGAATCAAGGTAAGATTAGTATAAATAGATGCATATATGTATACATATTTAGCATGCATGTTTAGTTGCCATCAGATTAGCATATCAGGATATTGGTGAACTGTGCATAGAGTTGCACTGAGATATCAATAGATATATGCTAGGTGAAGTAGTAGCCATCGGATTAGCATTTCAGGATATTGGTGAAGTGTACATAGAGTTGCACTGAGATATCAATAAATATATACTAGGCTTTCAGAAAGTATGAACTAATTGCTACCACATCAGTACGACTAGAGTACTGAGTATAGGCTAAATTCGTGGTTAGTCATACTTTAATCAAGAACGTTCATGACCTAGTTTCAGACCTATAGGTAGGTGTATGGGTGCCTGGTTATACGTCAGTTACATGTTTATGTTTTATACTTTTGACTCACAATTATTATTTGCATGTGCAGATAAGAGCCGGAATTAAATCAGAATGAGTCTAGAGCTGGATGAAGATTGTACATATCAAGAAAATTAGACTTGGAGTGTTCGGGTCTTCGCAACAAGTTAGACTCATTTTTTAATAGTCGCTAGGCAACAACTTTGTAATAAATATATTTTGAAAGCAGTTGTGAAACTTTTAACGGGATCGGGATCCCAAAACTATGTAAATTATGTTTAATTATTAAAGTTTAAGTTTATTTAAGAAAGTTTTAATTAAATACGTTTTTTCGATAAAAACTTTTATTAGTAAAGGAACGCACAATAATTAAGAAAGCACTGTAACGTGCCTAAATTAGTAGGGGATTACAGTAAGTCTCCACTAGCAAGAAGGGTGGGTGGAAAATTGTAGAAGTTTGTAAAAATTTTTATTTTTTTTATATATAAATTTTTTTTATCTTTAATAAAAAAAAAGTTATTAAAATCTTAATCATTTCTTTATGATGTGGACAAATAAAATTTTGACATGTGGAAATTTTAAGAACTACAAATGTAATAGTTAAATTATGTACCTACAGACTAACGAGAATCTTGAGCGTGAGGCTATAACTATAATTTTTTGAGATAAAGGACTTATTTACATCAAAGTGAACTTTTTGAGAATTTATGTTGCTTCGACACGTGACATTTTGAGAGCAACTAACGAATTTGTTAAAATGAAGACCAACGGACTTATAAAAATCTCGAGTTTAGATACTATTATTGCTATTTTTTGAGATTGAAAACTTATCGGTATTAAAGTGAACTTTTGTCATAATTTTTTCTTAATAAAATAATAATTATAACATGACATGTCATTCATGATACAATATCATGATAGATTTTCATGATCATTTTTCTTTTATTTTATACGTGAAATAAAATTTTTAAACTTTTTATATTAGAAAAGAAAAGAGTTATTTGTAGCGAAATCCTTTTATGTTTTATTTTTTTACACTTATCTTTTTTTTTGTGGCAAAATTTTTTATGTTCATTTTTCTTTGCAAATTTGAGGTGTCAGTTGGATATCACTGTTAGATACCAACTAAATTATTATTGTATTGTCTTTAAAGATTTACTTCCAGAATTTAAAGTGGGGGCATTTTTTTTTTTTTTGTAAAAACATAAAAAGAAAAAAAAACAATGCTCTTCATAGAAATTAAACCATTAACCTCTACCCTATATGTAATCTAGTTTAACTATTATCCTAAAGTTAATATTATGCCTATAAATATAATGATTTTATTACAAATATGTGTCGTACCTAATTAAATTATATATACATTTTTTTCTAATTTTTTTTCGAGAGGCAACTGCGGCGTCCGCCCCTGGGTGTACACAATAGTCATTTAACGGAAATATTCAACTCATGCTTCAAATTTACAAAAAAAAAAATAATAATAATAATAATAATAAACTTAAGGTAGTTTAGATATATATTTTTTTTGGCTAAGAAAAAACTTAGTTAAGTGTGTCTAAGTAAATATATGTATTGAGATTTGATTTGAGAATTATTATTACATGTTGTTGGTTGTTAGGGTTTTGCTTAGGGTTTAACAGAACACCATTTTCGGTTAGTAATGGCGAACGATGAAGAAACACTCCGACCCAAACGGATTGAAGAAGACGACCACGATGATGAATACGAAGACCAAGAAGAAGAAGAAGATGATGACCTCCATGGCTGGGATGACTGGAGAGAAGACGACCAAGACCAAGACGAAACAGAAGACTCTGCCTTTCTCTGTCTCTTCTGCGATTCCACTTACACTGATACCCAAGCCTTGTTCCATCACTGCATTTCCACTCACCATTTTGATTTTCAGAGCATTAGGAAAACTCTTACTTTGGATTTCTATGCTTCTTTCAAGCTCATTAACTATGTCCGTTCCCAGGTACAATACACTCTCACTCCCATTTTCCTTCAATTGGGTTTCTTTGATATTGAACTTGAGATTGAATGGTTGACCAAAATGGTGACTTCTTGAACAAACTTACAATTTTCAGTGAATTGAGCTAGGATTGTGAAGTACTTGTATTTATTTATTATTTTGAATTACCAGGTTTCCCAAAAGAGATGTTGGAGTTGTGGACTGAATTTTCAGTCTAAGGAAGATCTTTGGAATCATTTACATGAAGCAGTCAGTCTTGATGACATTAAACCTCTTTTGGAGAATGATCAATACCTAAAACCTTTTTTGCAAGATGATTCACTCTTGTACAGTTTTAATGAAGATGAGGAAGCTGTAGATGATGGTGATGATGTTGTTGTTGTTGATATCGCCGAGAAAGAGGAACTTATGACCAATCTGAGGAGGTTTAAAGATATTTGCATTGATAGTGAGATTCAGGATACATATGACCAATGTGGGAAAGAACATGTTGACTCTATTTCGGGTAGCCATTTGAATGTGGGCAGTTCTTCTGGAAAGAGTGCTGTGAATGGGTCTACTTTAAGGGAACCCGAAAGACATACTAATGATAAAGCTTTAAGAGCTTATTTTCCAAATCGTGATCTGAAGGATGTGAAGATTGTCAATGCGGATTATTTTGGGTCGTATAGCTCATTTGGAATCCACAGAGAGATGCTTAGTGATAAGGCATGGGTTTTTGGATAACTAAGATTTGATTTTTAACTTTTTAAATGCAAGTTGTGTGTCTGTATATAGAATTACTAAGACTCTTTTTTGTTGTTCAGGTAAGAACGGATGCTTATAGGAAAGCTATCGTGGACAATCCATCTCTCCTGAATGGTGCAGTTGTGATAGATGTTGGTTGCGGAACTGGCATACTTAGGTAAGATGGCTGGCCTGGCTTGCTCTGCCTGTGTATTTATCATTAGATGTGTTTATGTGTAGATATGGGTTCTTCCTATTGGAAAAATTTGACCTTTACTTTGTCCAATGATGATGTCCTAAACACTGGTTTAATTTTTCTTGTAATTACATATTTGCTCTAAGGAGCTTATGTCTTGATTAAGAAAACACTAAAGTTCTCAACTCTGATATGGTTTTGTATTATACTACTCTCATTGGTCCTCGAGTTTTCTTTTCTGAAGCTGGTTGTCGTGTAGTTATCTGTTTCAGATCAATTTAAAGAGATAAGCCAAAGTTACCCCTTCTTTTAAGTTTTAGAGCTGTATTTGGTTACCCCATATGTTTATTTGAGCAAATCAAGTTGAGACATTTCCCCCTTGGTCACTGTATCATCATTAACGCTATCATAGTTTGTCGTTCGTTTAGCTTTCTAATGTGGAATTTTGTACTGGGTGCTTTTTGGAGTTTCATCTAGTACTGATTTAAATCAGCATTTATATTTGATATTCCACTTCTTACCATGAAGATCATTTTTGTTTTATTTGTATTATGTCTCTCTCTATGTGTCTGTGTGTTTGGATCTAATCTTTTTCCGCCTTTAGTTTATTTTCAGCTCAAGCCAAGGCATCTAGGGTTATCGCAGTTGAAGCAAGTGAGAAGATGGCTGCTGTTGCTACTCAAGTAAAGTTTTTCAATACTATTGTTGTTAAACCTCTTGATTTTAAGAGTTGGGTGTCGAATGCTTCTCAGATTTTTTTTAATTGCAGATAGCAAAAGAAAATGGTCATTTGCGGATTAAGAAACCAACTGATGGTACTAGCCAATCCACTGGAGTAGTAGAAATTGTTCAATGTATGGTTGAGGAACTTGACAAAAAAACATCAATTGAACCCCATAGTGTTGATGTATTATTAAGTGAATGGATGGGATATTGTCTACTCTATGAGTCCATGCTTAGTTCTGTGCTTTATGCACGGGATAAGTGGTTAAAACCTGGAGGTGCAATACTTCCTGACACAGCAACCATTGTGAGTTTCTTCTATATGTTTCCTTGTTTGTTCGGATTAAATTTTATCCCAACAACTGTTGCTAATTGTCGCCTTTCTATTTTTCCTTTAGATTGTTGCTGGCTTTGGAAAAGGTGGCACTAGTATACCTTTTTGGGAAAATGTATATGGTTTCAACATGTCTTGTGTAGGCAAAGAACTTGTTGAAGGTGCTGCTCAAATGCCGATCGTTGATGTTATTGAAGGAGATGATTTAGTAACAAATGCTGCAGTTCTTAAGGTTAGTGCTTATTTGATATTTAAGATATTAGTTCTTTTCCACGTTATGTGGTAGGGTTTTTGTTACGATTCGGTATTAAACATCTTGTACTCCTTTCTTGATTTGGTTTATATTTTTCCCATTCAGACATTCGACTTGGTGACGATGAAACCAGATGAAGTGGATTTTACAGCCAGTGTTGAGTTAGAACCAAATTTGTGCAGTACAGAAACCAATTCACTTGATTTTGCATCCAAAACAACGTGGTGTTACGGTGCTCTTTTGTGGTTTGAGACTGGTTTTACAAGCAGATTCTGCAAAGAAATGCCAGCCAATCTGTCCACTTCTCCTTACACCCCAAAAACACATTGGTCACAGACAATCCTAACATTCCGCGAACCAATTGCCATTTCATCAGGTAAATCTAACTTGGACAAATCGGCAGAGATTGGTAGTGATGGCTGTCCTGCTGTAAAGATCAGTCTACGTATAAGCATTGCCCGTGCATCACAGCATCGCAGCATCGACATTTCCATGGAAACTGTCGGAGTGGGCCCTGATGGTCGAAAACGTAGCTGGCCGGTGCAACTTTTTAATATGTCATGATCTGATTCTTTCAAAGGCAGCAGCTACTTTTCAGGTCTGTTGGTGCTGTTCGATTTTGGTCGAGGCCTTCTGCTTCATCTTGTTGTTGTTTCAACCATTTTTCCTTTCCTATAAAAGTTTTTGAAGTGAATTGGTGCAAAATGTTGTGAATTATCATCAAAACTACAAAAGCAAAGTTTCACTAATCGTTATTTCGGCCAAGGGACATAGGGAATCCATATTGGGATATGAATATATTTTTATTCCTAAATTAAGTTTGAAAACAAAATAAAACCAAACAGAATTGAATAATAATATTATGAATGTGAACTTATAATAATAATAATAATTACTTTCTAAGGAAAACGATATATGATTTTCAATTATTAGAGAAAATTAAATAAAACATTTTGTTTTATGGTGCAACACTTTTTACACTCTTTTGTTAGTGTATGACACTCATTTAATAAGAGTGGCAATATTAACTTCAAAATGATGCACGATAGTATTATATTTATATTAGTTCAAAAATAAATACTAAAAATAAATTAATTAATATTGTATAATAAAGTTTAAGCAGAAAAACAGTCACAACAAATATTTGTTATTTATTTTCGATACTTTAAAACATTTATTTTGAAAATTTAAAAAATTATAACATATATAATTATTAAAAAAAAAATAGATTAAAAATCTCTCTTAAATTAAAAAAAAAATTGTATTACAAATTTTATTAATTTTGTGGCCAAGTCACCTCTCCTCCTAAATAAGAAAAAGAGTAATAATATCTCCACACCTTTTACACCAAAATTATTAGACATACTTATATGGCACTGCTTTTTAAATTAGTAGAACCCATCTCAAATCAATATTAAATATATTTATAATATATAAAGAATAAATAAAAAATTATAGCAATATTTCCCCTTTTATGGGTGCATTGGGTGACCATTACAAAATAACCCTTCACCTTTCTTTAATTAACAAATTCCACCAACAATAATAGAATAATGATAAATATATAATAGAGTAATGATAGACATTTTTAACAACTCGTATAAATGCACTATCTACAATTTAATATTATATAATCTCCACTTAAAATACCCATAATTGATATTGTGATTTAGTATTACTCTGAAATAATAAAACAAAATAACACAATTAAATACAAGCAATCATAAAATCCATTCCTGAATGGTCAGTTAACGTGTTACACCAACCTACAAAACACTCTTAAGTAAATTTCTAAACACTCTTTCTAGCTGAAAAAGAAAAACTCTAATTTCAACTCAACAATTTTTATTGAATGAGTAGAGATTAGGCTACAATTTCCAAGTTTGGCACCTAATTACTAACAAATAACATACATCAGTAGCACATGATGGAAAGAAGAGGGGCGCGTAGGGGCGGGTGGCGGCCTTTCTACAATAACTTACCGCTCATCATACATTACCCCGTGTCACGAAAGCTTTACTTTACTATAATAAAAGATACATAGGGGAGGTTAAGATTAACATGAGATTAGAATTTACATACAGCAAAAGTAAAAGTAAAAAAAGGTTGGGAAGCTGTCGAATTAGAAATCAGGTTGCTCGGTTTTCAACGGTGGTGCGCCTGATGAGGATGCTGAACTCCCGTTTTGAAGGTACAAGCTGTTGGCTACCATTGAATCGCTGACCAGGCCAGCATCAACATCATCGAAATTGAGAATGCCCCTGATCTTTCGATTACTGGATACCATAGGAAAATATTAACTACTGAACTCGAACAAATGAGAACACCCTCACAACATATAGAAGAGCTCAGACATTACCCATTTAATCGATTGTTGATGGCAGTCAAATCTTTGGAAGGGCTTTGATATGCATGAGTGCTTTCTCCAACACAAGCGTAGTAACTTTTTGAGCTATGTGAGATTAGAGCATCCATCTGTTTTAATGATCACAAGTGTACCCAAAGTTATGAATTCATTATTTAAAGAGCATATATTTATCTATATTTTTCGAAGCTATTCTTTTTATACATGTCTACAAATGGTGATCAATAGAACCCCAAAGAAGAAACATGCATAAGTATCAATCATAGCATTAAAATATGTTATGCAACTAGGTATACATACTAGCAAATATCATGATTGAACATGCCCAAAGTACTATTAAAAAGTACTTATTAACAATGAAATACATATGAGCTTCATACCAACCACTAACAAGGGATAAGAGGATGTGAAAATTTAATCAAATTTCAACCAGTTCTTTTCCATTTTTATGACTCTTGAGTTTGGTAAAGCATGCAATATTAAGTAATTCAAAAACTAAGAAACAGGCATATCTGAATAATATTTAAACATATACCTTAGAAGACCGCAATGGTGAAACATATACATTATGTGATGCAGACACTTTCTTTGGGGACATATCAGGGAGACTCGGGAATGGAGACACCTTAGGAGATTCAGGACATTGAGCTGATTTACCACAACAATGATCTTATCAGGGATGGGTATTCAAAGAATGGCAATGCATCTTGACAAAAGTACACTGACAAGGCATACAGACCAAAATCACAAACACATACCTTCGTTGTTATTATTAACCTCAGGAGCTCTGTTGGCTTTTGTGTTTGCCGCGGCAGGACCAAGCTCAACCAGTAGAGGTTTTACAGCAGGAATGAAAGTTCCATTGTAAAACGTAATTATATCAACATGGTCTTGAGCAGATCTCTGCAATCCAGCCATGCATTTGAAAGATTAGATAAAGCTTAAAACTGGAGAGCTAAGAGAATTTAGATTGGGCAACATACCCCATTGCAGCGTGTTGCTGGACAATCAACAAAAACACTCCGAAGAACTTGGGGTTTACATTGTGGTTGTTTCCTATAGTTGTAAATTATTTCTTTAAAGGTGAGCTTCAGCTGAGAAATCTGCAAGCCAGAACATTTGACGGGTAAACATAATATAACAATATGACTATATATTCACAAAGGTTTTGGTTTACTAAAATAATTCACCTTTGCAACTCCGTAGAAACAACAGAGGATTATCTGGTCAATATGGCGGTTGAAAAAGAGAGATGTCCGCTGACTGAGTATTTGTTGGAAGAGACAGTAGACATTCTCCCTAATCTGCTGAGATAGTTGAAGCCTTTCAACCATACCACTGATTCTGACAGCAGCCAACTTATTTATCTATATGATACAAGATATAAATAAGGCTGTTAATGTAAGTCAGAACTAAAAAGAGGAACTACAGCGCAAAATTGATTCCTAAGGTTGCTTAAAGGTAATTCAGGTATGACACCACAACAATAAATCCCAAAGAAAAAAGCATAAAAAACAAAATAGCGCTTACATTAGAAAGTAGATTTTTGCCTTTAATAATTAAGATCTAAAGTTGTCAAATGTCAACCACGTCATAATCATGAAAAACCTCCAACAACCTTTTCACCATTTAATGTTTGTTTTTGAGTACCCACTTGTTTGATATATCATTGTAAGAAAAACCACACCACCACCACCACCACCACCAACAACAACAACAACAAAAGCACAGCAACAGCAATAATAATAATAATCTCCTAGATTCTTGAGTCGGTGGAATGGAAGTAGTCTTTGGACTGGGATAATACCTTGCTGAAGAAAACATTTATTCCGGTCTCTGCACATGTTTCACCTCCACCACCTGGATTTGGCCGTGTTGGACTGTTCAACAAAAACCACAAAATAATATCAACTCAGGAAACATTTGGAAGAAGAAAGTATGTAAAAGGAAACTGAAAATAAATTATATTTTTTCTTCCTAGGGTTGAACTTGGTACCTTGCAAACGCAGATTGCAAAGGAGGAGGAAGCTTTGATTTGAGGTTATTTAAAGCTAGAAAACGATCTTTTACTGGTGATGTAAATGTATTCCTTTCGACTAGTACACTTCGATAATCCGTGGACAATCTCTTTGGAGATCTCATATCACCATTCTTACCTGAAAAATACTAGTTACTTTCGATACATCTAATGATTTTTTGTAAGTGAATACGGTCATGCACCACCATTTAGTGCACCAAGGAATCTAGTTTGGATGTCTACCTGGTGAAGTCTCATGCTTCTGTAAAGGTATGGGAGGAACTGCTCCAGACGAGAAGTTTATATGCACAGCAATTGCATCCAAAGATGGCATTGGTTCTGCTAATAAACAAAGGCGATTTATTTCTGCAGAGAGGGCAGGTCTTGCAACTGTCAAAGAATTGTACATTGAGGAGCCCTTTTCCCATACCAAACTCTCCAAAAGTCGTTCTTCCAAGGAATTTAAATGTCTTCTCAATTCTCTTGGGAGAGATTCTTCGTGCCGAATGAAACTCTCTATCACCTTGCTAAGATCAAAAGCTGTAATACCAGTCCTCTCCAGCACTGCAGGAAACAGCATTGTAACAGTCTTATGTGTAGCAAGAACTAATTCTGCCGAGCAGGCAAGCATGCATCTATGAAACCTCTCATTGGTTAATAAAGAGGTTAAATTAGTTGCATGCAGTATTTGAGCCTCTGCTCTACACATTGCTTCCAAAACCCTGTAATATAGTTTAAGTGCTTCTAATCTTCGTTGTTCTGCCCAAATTTTGTCAATAAGATTGGGAGTTTGTAGATTTCCCGTCACACATCGATCTCCTAGTGCACTGCTAGGAAATATGGCTTCAAGTATTATGTGTGCCCTACGTACCACATCACTAGTAACATCTTTATCACATGATACCAGGAAGCGTTCCAGCTCTGGTGAGGGTTTTGCTGGTAGTGGAGAAATGACAGTCCGAAGCCACTTGGCCGTTGTCATTGCAGTACTCACTGGCGTAGCAGCTATCTTTGAACTACTACCTCCAAGAGTGCGGTTAGAGTGAGATGCAGGAGAACGATGCGGAGAGAGTGGACTTGTAATTGTCTTTGTTGGAGATGACATTAAATCAAATTTCCTCTACATAGAACAAGAGAAGAGCCACACCAAATCAATTTACCTCGAGAATAGAGAGTAAAAAAAGCACCACTAATATTTATGCATAACTTGAAAGATGCTACTTGATGTGGGAACAAACCTTAACACCAGACATAGTCATAGAACCTGCAGATAGGCACCCTGAACCAAGAACGCTGTCATCCTCATTAACAAATACCCTCTCATCCAGTCCACACTTATTCCAGATAGCATCAGTATAATCCTTTTCTAAAATATCCAAATTTGATGATAGTGATGCATCCATCAGATCATCAAAATAGGTCAAACCATCTGCATTAACGAGGAACATTCAACAAATTTCAATAAATGGCATAACAAAACATATTCTATGTATCACAAAGATTTCAACTGAACCTGGAATGATGTTCTTCAGCGTTTCACTTTTACTTTCAGATGCCAAACAAGGCTTCTTCCCCAAAATTTTAGTTATCAAAGTATTGGCCTCTTCCATTCTCCTTTTTAATTCATCTTCTGAGGCATTATGAATGTTGCTGAGTGACGCAAGCAAATCAACCCCTTTCTTTTCCTTTTTAACTGAACAAGGATCAATGGAATTAGCATCACATTTTAATAGAAAATACAATGATAATCTTACACAACTTCTAAAAACCCAAAAGATTATGACCTAGTTTTGAAAAGTCATGGATGTCAAAATTCCTGAAGCGAACAGGGACATGAATAACTAGTACGGCCTGAAAAATGAAGAACGAGAAAGAAAAAAACATCAAGCAATAAGACTTAACAATACATGTTGTATGAAATACATAGCCTAGCATCCTCACGTTAATATGATAAAATTGATCAAGTAAAGAAAGAACGAAGAAAAAAAAGCTGCATGACTGACCAATATAGCAATCAAACAGTTGGTGCAAGTCACCAGGTCTACAAAGCGGCTGAGCACATGCGAGCGAAAAGCCAAGAACATCAACCATCCAAAACGATGGTACTCTGACAGATAACCAGTGTGATTGCCAACAGTTGATTGCTTATCCATATTTGCATCGCTTGCCGTTGTTAACTGATTTTCCATATTTGCACCGCTAGTAATAAACAGTTCCAGGTATGCTCGCTTATAGAACCTTTCAGAGTTAAGAAGAAAAAAAAATCAGATATTTAATTATTTGGGCAAGAGTAGGAAGGGCACATTGAGAAACAAAAGTTTACATATAAACAAAATCAATTGTTAGGAAATATGATCTCCACATAATTCAACAGAAGAGTTATATTTACATTTTACAGCATATGACTGACCATACAGCTTTCAAGGAAGATTCATGAACATTTAGTTAGACAAAGAAAGACTACAGAGAAGCAAAATACTCACTTGCTTAAAACGTTCAAAAACACAAAATTGGTCTGCAACTCCTTGGCCTAATAAGATCAAATAATGTACAAACAATAAATGAGCAAAAGCATATAGAGATATAAACTGCATAAAAGATTATAATAGAGAATGATACCGCCTTAATGAAGCGTAAACATAAACCTGTACCAAGTCATACCTCAAGTCTGTTTTCCCAATCCGCGCCATAAACATCAGTCATGACTGGTCCAGCTTTATCAACAAACTGAGGAAGCTCTTTGAAAAAATCGACAATGCTGGTAAGCCAACAAAAACGATTATACAATTCAAAACCCCGCAACAAACAACCAAAAGTTTAAACAAAACAAAAAGACCCTCATCAACATCAACATCAACATACTTAAGCTTCGCAGCTCTCAAAATCTGCCATAACGTAACCCCACCATCCTCAGAGCCACGTTTCACTTCACTTTCATCCTTATTACTTAGCCTCTTCACCGAGAACAAAATAAAGGAAAACCAGTAGCGTTCTGCTTCTTCAGGCTATGCCCCCAAAAATTAAAAAATAAAAATAAATAATTATTAAAAAAAAAAGTTTCTACATTTAGTCAACAATGAGAGAGAAATCTCCCGCCATATTTCAACATCACAAATTAATCACAACAAATCACACTATCAAAACAAAAAAAAATCCACAAATTCTACCGTTCCACCGCCAATTGCAGAAGCGTTCGTCTGTACTAGATCCTTAGTTTCTTCAAAAAGTTTCATGGCTTCATTAAAAGCAGTCGCATCCAAAGCAAACCCATTATTCTGCGTTCACAAAAAAGAGACATAAAAACCCTAAATTGAAACGAGTACGAAAGTGAAAAGAATTAAAATAAGAAAAAAAGTAGCCGTAGCAATAGTACGAGAAAAATCGAATTAAGAAAAAGACCTTGCAGAAATCATCGAAGCGAGAACGGGCAGCACTAGCATTGGCATTGGCAGTGGGATTGGGATTGGAATTGGAAGGTTTGGAATCGGCCATGGAAGAGGTGAGAAGTTTTGAAATCGGAATTGAAACCCTAGAAAAGGTGCATATTATCGGGGAAATTACAACGGCTGATCTGGTAGTGATAGTACAACTCGATGATGATGATGATGGAAAAAGAAGAAAAGGAGGGAAACACTAAGGAAAAGGGGGGAAACATCCCCATCATCTAATGGGCCCAATCATAATGGGCCTTGTTTGTATAAAGCCCAATATCATTTTTCCACAAATATTTTTCGAAAATACCTCGTATTCATTTAAAAAATTTATAGATTCATACATCATTAACGTGTGACCTACTAAACTACTCATTTGTTTATTTTTTAATAAATATTAAAATTATAGACTTACTATTCTCTTTGGTATCTCTTTATTTTATTTTACTCTTGAAACGGCTAATTATTTTTAGACTTCAAATTTAGATTTTTTTTTAATATTATGGAGGAGATTTAAGTGTGAAACTACTAAGTTATGCTATGACGACTCAAATTTAGAATATTAAATACTATATTATGGAAACAAAATTAGTATATATTGTTTACGAAACCTTTCAAAAAAAAAATAAAATTAACTATAGTTTCATGAAATTTGTTAAATAAATTATATGTATTTGGTTTGTAGAAATTATTTAAGGTTGATGAAATTTTTACAAAATAAAAATTTTAGGAAAATTCTACAATACACCCTCTTAAAATGGATATATTGATGCACCCCTATCTATTTAGCATCCGAAATAATTTTTTAGTTAAATTTTTTCTCATTGTCATAAACGTTATAGTTTTTTAAGACATCCTGCAAAATTTTAAGTAATTTGAAAAAGTTTAACATGTCGAAAATTATGTTCAAACAGTGTTTTGCACGCGTGACTATTTTATTTTATACGCGTGTAAAATAAATTGTTTAAACATTATTTTTTATATTGTAAATTATTCCGAATTTTTCAAAATTTTGTAGGATATCTTAAATAGCTATAACGTACATAAATATGAAAAAAAAAATTAGACTAAAAAATTTTTTTAGATGCCGAAACAAGTTAAGGGTGCACCAGTACATCCCTTTTAAGGGGGTGCATTGTAGAATCATCCAAAATTTTATTTACATAACACAAATTTATCAATATATCAACTAACAAAAAAGAAAATAATTACCAATACATCTCAATTCCTTTTTTTCTTGAGGGAAGATTATCATTCAAACAGGAAAAAACAAGTCTTAAAAAGGTGAGATGTGTTGCCTAAAATTTTTCCAAAAATAGGTGAGTTCAAGAGCAAGTTAGGTGGCAATGGGACCCACATTATGAGACGTGTCATCTTTAATCACTTCTGGAGTTTGTTATTCTGCAATAATTACAAAGGATTGATCATCTCCGAGAGGGTTTACCTAGATGACGGGTGGTTCTTGTCTTTTCCTCTCCGTGAGTGAATTCGACTTAAAGAAGATATGGAAGGACAGACGGAGTATAGCACACTGCTCGAGGTTAAGTCACTATATACGTATCTAAAGACGTGCTCAAGTGTGTAACTCATAATTCACTAATTTCACAATGCCACATACATTAATTGATGGCTGCATAATGAGCTATCAAATCACAAGCAAGAGATAAGTCAGATCTTACCAAACACCTATAAGAAGCCTAAGCAAATCATAAAACAATGTCCTACGATCAAATTTGAGAAATCGTGCGAAGCATGACTCATACAATCACGACAATGGTAGCCTTTTACCACCATTATGAGCATATAAATACCCCAATGATGTATAGAATAGGGGATTTTTCAGAACTCTCTGTAAGAAAAGGCGCTCATTAATAATAGTGGCTCGTGGACTAAGGCTCATTAATGCCTTAACCACGTAAAAAATTATCTTATCTAATACTCATTAATTACTTCAAACAACTTTAATTAACAATTGTTGAAAATCTCGGTCAATATTTTGAAGCTTTCATTGAGAGTTGTAGGAAGCTTACCATAAGAGGAAGTCGTAAAAAGCCTCGTGGTATAATGGTGTTAATAAGAAAAACTTCACATCCACAATAACCTAACGACCCAAAAGGTCCATAAGAAGAAGCGGCTTCTTGGGTGGATGTTGAAGGAAATGAGAGACCAGTGATAAAGAGTGTACATACCAAGAGGAGTACAAAAGAGTATGATGAAAACAACTATACAAAATTAGTTGAGTTAAGGCAAAAATCTGCTAACCATGAGGCTGAATTGGCAAAACAAAATAAGAGAATGCAAGAAATATTGATTGTCATAAAAAGGAAATGAAAAATGTAAGCATTCATATAAATCCAATTGCAGTCCCGTATGTACAAGAGAAGACAGGGGAAAGAGCTTCTCAGCCTGCGATAGGCTAAAAGCATAAGGATAGGGAACCTAGTCCCATCAGTTACCCTCGAGAAAGACCTCCCCCAAAGGGGAACCCTACGACCATACATGAAAAAGAACAAAACGGCATGGGATACACTGAAAGTTCATTTTTATCTCCCAAAAGGGAAATGTCTACAGGGGTAGGTTTTCCAAGGGGAAAACTGGCCCCCAGGACCGTGAAGCTTAGAGGAGTGTGTCCGTGCACCAAGAACCAGAGGAAAAGAAGGGCTTCGCCTAGAAAGACCCCCTGGTCGACTTGCGACAAAAGCTCAATGCCAAACACGATTCCTCAAAGTGCGTCTTGACCAAAAAAAAGAAAGTTGTTCTAGCCTCTGGGAGTATCCTAAACGAAGGATTTTTGGTAGAACTTGATATCCTTTAGAAGGACATAGCAAGGGTCTCTCAGAGACAAAAGGAAGATGACTCGTAGTTTGATTGTGAAGACTGGGAGCCTTGTGTCAGAAATGTCCTTGAGGCTAAACTCTCGAAAAACTTCAAAATGTCTAAAATGACTTTATATACAGGTGACATGGATCAAAGTGCTTACTTGTATAGATTTAACAGAGTTATGAGGGTTAGCAACGACGCTAAATGCTTATGTTTCCCACTAACATTGAGAGGATTTACAGAAGAATAGTTCAAGAAGTTAGATCCCGAATACATGGATTGTTGGAATAAGTTGTAGATTAATTTTAGAAGACAGTTCGTTGCAGCCAGAAAGATAAATCTCGAAGTTAGTGCCTTGAGTAACATTAAACAACTACCTTTGGAAACTTTGAAGAATTTCATCAAGAGGTTCAAAGAGGAGGCTTCCTAAACAAAGAAAGTAGATGATGAACAACAATTAGCATCGTTACAAGTTGGTATCTAGACGGGAACTACCTTCTGGAATGAACTACAACAAGAAGGTGTGGCTAGCCTTCAGTATTTTCAGAAAACAGCTCAAAAGTACATCAACTTTAAAGAGGCCCAAATAAAAGCTTTGGGAGGATATTACCCTATTGGAGGCCCCAGGTATGCTCCCAGAGTGCAATTCCATAGAACCACACTTCTTGTTGCTCCTTAAATAAGTGGGATGCCTAGTGTACGCCTGAGTACTCGTAAAATCTTGTCGTGGCACCAGCTCAATTTGACTACGGATTGCCAGGTGGTGGCCCCATTCCCAGAGCATGCATGCAGCATCCTATTCAATTTGCTTCACTTGCGACAAGTGCAGCTGCAACTCTTAAAGTGTCCTAAAGCAAAAGGTAATCTAAAGGAAGTACCCAGAGTGAGAACAAAAAGCTAAAGAGAGGCTCTAGATACATTCCTCAGTATACTCAGTATACTGATTTGGTAGACACACAAGAACGTGTGTATTTGGCTACTAGATAGAATGTTCATTATCAGAGGCTGCCTCCTTTATTTTGAGACAGTTCTTGGAAAGATCCCAACAAAAGATGCGAGTATCATAATGATATTGGACATGCAACCAATGAACGAAAAAATTTACAAGACAAAATCGAGAGTTGATTGATACATCTAGGCCATTTGTACGAGTGGATAAGAAACCATTTGCCACACATGAGAGAATGACAAGTCGAAGCCCAAGCACCACCCAGAGGAGTAGTGTAGACTCCATATGTGTAGGTTCCTTCGGGAGCACTCCCACTGAACTAAGGAGCTCTTCTCGAACAATTTCCTAGGCCACCGGGAGAGTGGCTATGATCTCCGAAGGCCCTCATATAGGGAGTTCGACTCGTAATGAGTTAAAATGCTATGCCGAACCCCTGGATCATGATGAAGAGGTATGGGAAGTAGGCCAATTGCCGACACAAAGACCTCGCCTCATTGACCAACCTCTAATGTTCACTGAAGAAGATGCCCAGACGGTGCATTTTCCACACCATGACCCGTTGGTGATTGAGCCTCCCATTGCAAATAAGATAGTTGCTCGAATCTTGGTAGACAAGAGGAGTTCAGTGAATATTCTGTTCAAAGAAGCTTTTCTTGCCACCGGCCTCGCGGACCAAGACTCGCCTCCGAGTGGTTCTCAGCTCATGAGATTCAATGGGAATTCCCTTATTCCCATGGGAAAAATAAGGCTCCCAATGACTTTGTGTCCTGACACTCCTTAGAGCACATTCAAATATTGTACCTTCGTTGTGGCGGATTGTCCAACAACTTATAACACTATAATGGGACGTCCGACTTTGGTGGATTTCAAAGTTATAACCTCAATTAGGCACTTGTGCCTTAAATTTCCCACCCACTCCACAGGAGTGGGGACTGTTTGAGGAAACCAAGGAGAGGCAAGAAAGTGTTATAGTGTGGCCACCAAACAAGCTGTCTTAATGGTCCAACAAACTGAAAAAAGAAACCCAGTGGGGGTTACAGGATGAGCTGGATCCCTGAATAAGAGTCGAAACCACACTTGAACCTACAGAGGAAGTGGAAGAAATCCAAATTTGCGAGCATGATCTAAAAAAAGTGATCCACGTTGGGAAAAGCATTGGCCCCAACGAAATAAGTGAAATAGTGGAAACCATCAAAGAGTCGACAAATGTCTTTGCGTGGACTCACAGGGACATGACTGACATCAGTCCAAACGTAATTACCCATGTTCTAAACGTTGACAAGAATATGCCAGATGTGCAGCAGAAAAGACGTTCCCTTGATCCAATTATATCAAAAGCTTTAAATAGACAAGATGTTTTCAAATATCTTCATCTAGGATGTCTATTACTCGGAGTGGTTAGCTAATGTGGTACTAGCACCAAAGCCTAACAGCACATGACAAGTGTGCATTGATTTTACAGACTTGAACAAAGCCTATCCTAAAGATTACCTCCCTCTTCTCCAAATTGACCAAACGGTTGATGCCACATCCGCCTATAAATTGTTTTGCTTCATGGATGTTTACTCTGGTTATCACCAGATTAAGAAGCATGTAGCTGACCGATAATGTACTAGTTTCCGAACAGACAAGAGAGTGTATTGTTACCTAATTATGTCCTTTAGACTGAAGAATATAGGAGCAACTTACCAACAATCAGGTAACCAAATGTTTAGAAATTGTTAAGCAATAAGACTCAATACCAATGCTCAAAATAAAAAAAATAAAAATATTGTGTCTTTTAGGGTGCGTTTGGAAGTAACTGTGTAATTACTAGATAGGGTAATTACTAGGGTGGTAATTACATAGTGTAGTAATTACACTATATTTTAAAATGCAAGGTATGTTTGGATATGAGGTGGTAATTACATATGAATTCATAATATCTTATTTGGCAAAATAGTTAGTAATTACATGGAAAAAATAACAATTCTCATGGGGGGCCATGAGAATTGGAGAGTGTAATTGGAACTCCTCAATTACTTCCAATTACATAGTTACAGTGTAATTACATGGTCAGATAAACATGACAAATTGTGTAATTACCTCCAATTACACATAAATTCAATTACATTGTGACTTTCCAAACGCACCATTAATGATTTAGCATATTTTATTTTAAAAATAAATGGATGAGGAATATATATTTAAATAAAGGATATTCTAACTATTCTATTGGTGTAATAGAATCTTTCTAAATTAATAACACAAGTTTCTCCAAAGGGAAAAAAAAGAAGCTTTTGTTTGCCTTGAAATTGAATAGAAGCAAACAAAACGTGTCACCCATCGACATGAATCTGATAAATCACGTGTCCACTTCACACACATAAAAAAAGAATTCTCCTTTTTCTCTTTCTAGGTCTAAGTTTTCTCAAAATGTTGGACTCAAAAAGACCAAACTACCCATGTGGTTATCCACTCAGCACGAGTCAACTTCTCCATCAGTTGGGGGTAAATCCGTAAATAAAACTCCTGGACGAGAATTGCTTGGTCACAGCACAACAGATGATATCGTCCATCAATTTGATTTTCAGGGGTCCAAGTAGGACTGGATTCGACACGTGGACCAATGAGAAAGCAGTTTTAGATGGAGCAGTCTCAGCCACTAGTCTAGAGTCTCAGTTCTCAGCCACAAATTCCCATGAGTGAAAACCTGGACTCACTCTACTCGTTATATATATTTCATTATTATTTATTATTATATAATTTTTAGATACAAATTCTCTATACACTCGCTTTGGTTAATTTTCATTTTTGTGATAAAAGAAACCGAAAACTCTGTTAAAGAACCAAAAGCCGCCTTCTTTTCATTTGCCACTCTCTCTTTCTCTCTCACTTGTTCTTAGTTACATCGTTTCTTGATCTGGGTCTTCTTATTTTTCTCAATCATCAACTGGGTTCTTTCTTTTCTCCTATAATTCATCACAGGTATGTGTTTTTCTATCTGGGTTTAAACTTTAAAGTGTTCTTTTTCTGTGTTGATCTGTCTGTCTGTCTGTCCGTACAGAACCAAGGAAAAGTCTTCTTAGAATTTGGTAAGAAGCTTTGAACTTGAGATTCAAAATTCAGAGCACATATAAGATTTTAAGGTTATTAAATATGTTATCTTGAATATTTAGGGTTGAGACAAATTCTCAATCTGAAAAAAAAATTTACAAAAATTAAGGCATAAGTAGGAAAATTAGTTGAATTGAGTAATTGGTTTGTTTATTTATTTGCTTTTATAGTTGGGGAAAACAGTTAATTAATATTAAGAACGATTTATTTATTGTGAAGAAATTAATATTTTGTATAATGGGCTCTCATATTAATAAGCCCAGAAAATTACAGTTAACCTAATATTACTTTTATAAATTTAGAGTTATGGTCTTATTCCCAAGACTAATCATTGACTAGTTCTCTTTCTCCACCATAGGAGAGAGAACTCTTTCAACTTGATCAGTCTATGGAAGACCTCAACTTCACAACTTGTAAAGTAACCATTGTCTCAGGTACGTTTTCTACATGATAGTTTCCACTTTTTACAAGATAGTTTTTGCAAATTATGTGTCTTGTTTGTAAGTAAGTAAAGGTTTTCTTGTCAATTTACATGTTTGGAGATATAGTACAATTCTCATATAATTTAATTATGTTGTAATTGTTGTTATTTTCTTGTTTTGGTACAGATTTGAAGTAATGGATTGGTGTCTTAAGAGTGGCGGCGGTGGTAGTGGCGGCGGTGCTAATGATGAGTGTATGGTTCCAGTTCAAAAAGGAAGAAGAATATTGCCAGATAGACTTCCATCACCTGATAGATGGTCGGAATGGGGAAGAGTAGGTGAGTTTGAAACATTTCAAACACATTACAAAGATGGTGATTCTGATCAAAAATTCTATGCTGAAGAAAATTGCTTCAATGGAACAGCTCATCATGAGATGGAAGAAGATAGTTTTTATGATAAGTATCAATCTACCAGTCCTACTAATCATCAGCTTGGCCTAGCAGAATCCTCTCAGACTGATGACATGTTCTTGTACCAATCTTTAACTCTTCATTTTTTGCCTAACTTTTTCATTCCCATTGCCTTGTTTGCTTTCCTCTTGCTTACATGAATCACTTGTTTTGTTGTTTTCTTAATGCAGTTCTTATTTTTCTGAGATGGATAATCAAGAGAGATCCTATTGTTTTTCGCCTAAATCTCAATGTGGTGGGATAGAGTTCAATAGAAATTCCCTACAAGACATGACTTCAGATTCTAGAAATACTTCAACTGATTTTCCAAGTCTGCACCCAACATATCTTTCAACATTTGACATCGACGATAACAATGCCTCGATGTTTGTTGTTCCTCGCAATTTGCAGAAAAATGATTTCTTACCAGATCAGGTGAGATACAATATTCCCTTTCAGTTGCCCATTTCTCAAATTCTGCTGTTGTTAAAAGTTTATTTACCAATATTTTTTTTGTTTTTTAAAGGCAACTGGAATGGAGTTCTCTGTCAATTCTGAGAGTAGCAGCATGACTAGGTCTGATGAAGAGCCATCCCCCGAAGAAACTGTACTGCAAGGACTTCAATCAGTAACGAAACAGGTGATTTTTTCAGTTTGTTTTTTATATTGAAAAAGGAAATGTAGACAGGTCTCAGTATAGTATTGGATTTATTTCTTGAGCAAGTTTTTGACAAAAACTCAAACACAGCTCAATGTAAGTACTCGACTTTCACTCCGTGATGCATTGTATCGCCTTGCAAAAAGCTCAGAAAAACGTCCCATGAGACAGAATCAAGATGGAAACCACTGTGTGGAAAATAATTCTTTGTGGACTCCTGGCATGGAAACAACAAGGTATTTTACATAGTTTCTACAAGCTATGTTTTATATACCAATTTTAGTTCATGTCAAGTTTACCCTTTACACAATTCTGTGGGATTGCAGAGAAGGGAATGGTTACAATTAGTCAATCTTTGTTCCTTTCTGTTTTTTCAGTTTATAAAATATTGTTAGGATACTTTTGTACAAGGAGCATTGTTGCTTGGCCCTGAGGCAGAGTTCAGCCCGAGCCAAGTGACTCTCACTTATTGGGTCATGTGGCCGAATAAGTGAGGTTCACACATATGTTATTTCATAAGAATGTGTTCAATAATTATAAGCTTTCTGATCACAACTTTTACTTTTGATGATCTCAGGTGTGGAACAAATAAAGGAACTGAGACAGAGACCAACATCATTGACAGAGCTATTGCGAACTTGATGTTCAACAAAACCGAGTTGGACTACCAAGATCTTACTGGTGCAACATCCTCAAGCTCCAAAGACGAGGTTGAACCGTCATCATCTGAGTACCAATCCTACACATCTCAATCTCAACAACAACAGCAGCAGCATTCAAATGTACTTGATGATTCTGACTTTCCAATGTTAATGTATCCGGGCGGGGTGGATATGGAAATGGAAAGCTTGAGTTGCGATTTTTCAGGAAATGGTGTTTGAGTTTAAATCATTGTTTTGATGATCATGATGATGATGATGATGGATTTTAAGTGGCATTTGAATGCTTTTTTATTATTATATATTTTGTTTGTAAATAATAATATCATTAGTACTAGTAGCTAGCTATAGTGGGCAAGATTTAGATACAAACTTGCTGTATCAGTTTTGATCCTGAATCCAAATTTTAGATAATCAATAACTAATCTCAGTCTCTTATTATAATGATGATAATATATGTTTCTCCATTTGTTGATTTTTTTTTCTCTTTCTTTGGATGAGATAAAGAAAGGAGTTCTTTGATGAGTAACAATCCATTTTGGCACTTACAATGATTCAATCTATCTTCTCTTTTTGTACAATTCTTATTTCTATTATAGCTTTGTCCTTTTGTTTTCAAACATATGAATACAACACCTTAATGCATGAATTTTATTGGGAGTTTAATTATTATTTCCCTTGAGCTTTCGCATTTCATGTTACTTTCTAATAAAGATGATAACGACTTTTTGAGCCCAAATAATTTTTTGAAAATTTTAAAGAAATTGAAAAAAGTTGTATTTGAATAGCGAATACTCAACTTAGAATAGCGGGTATTTAAAGAAAACTGCCAAAATAATAGAACAACTGGAAAAATAAAATAAACACAAGGAAATATAGTGGTTCAGTCAGATTACAGTCCGCTTAGTCCACTGTTGCAAATGAATTCTGCTTAGTTTATTCATCTTGGATCACTCCTTTATATAGAAAACAAGTGTCCTTTTAATTATACATAACTGATCGATTATAGAACCGTTTTACAATATATAACAATATTAAATTAGAATAAATAAAGAACCGTTTAATCTGTTCTAATAAGTGCAGCAACGTATGTGAACTATAGAATGCGAGTTGTCTGTTCATATTCTCGCACAAGCTTGAAGGCTTTAGGTGCGTTCTATATTCTTACACAAGCTTGCAGGTTTTAGGTGTGTTCTATATTCTTACACAAGCTCGCAGGCTTTAGGTGCGCTCTATATTCGTAAAAGGGCTAATGAGCCTACCACTAGGATGTTTGCGTTCTATCTGAGTTGCATTGATGGACATCTTATGTGTCGACAACATGAGACACGTGAGTCTCTATCAAGTCATCGAACACGTTTTGTCATTTAGATAAATCGTTTCGTAAAGAAGCGATCTTTACTTAGTCGCAAGAGAAGGCTACTTAGCCATCGCATATGTTTCGATATATGCACAACTTGTATAAATCCTTCTCGGCCTTGCTTATCTTACACTACGCAAGACATAGTATGCGATTAGACCCTGTCAAGGCCACATCATCTCGCGAGTTTGGTTCAAGCGAGGTCAACTCTCAGAGAGTCATTAACTAACAACTCATCTATCCTTTGAGGATTGGATCCACGTGTCAATTTTATAGGAGACTGATTTTGAGTTTCTAGGCGAAAAAATCGCAATATAACAGAACACTTAAACAAAAAACATAAAAATAACTATAAAGTAACAAAAAGACAACTATAAATCAACAAACAAATAACAAGACATCAATCTTGTTAAAATATGCAAATCATTCATAAATTAACTCTGAATAAACTACACGACATCCAAGAAAATATACTATTTTTATTAATCATGTAAAAGATACAAAAATATAGGATGAGTGCTTTTAATTTTTTTTGTAAGAGAGATAAAGAGTGTTAAAAAACAAGATATAAAAATGTACACTTATTATATATATTTATATATATACAAAGATAAAAAAAATTAGTCTGAGAAAAAAAATAGAGAGAGAGTTAGAAAAAAAATAACAAAGAGAAATAGGGAGAGAGAGAAGAGAAAGATAGAAAGACAAAAAAAAGTAAAAATAAAAAATTAAGTAGGGAAAGATGTAAAAATTTTCTTTTCAAAGTATAAATATAAAGCTTGAAAAAAAATTAGTATTTAGTGTAAATTTTCTAATTCACATCATGCAGTTCCTCATTTTTCCTTCTCATATGAGCTACAGAACTTTGGGCTTAGAGCCCCGCCATCTACCACCCGAATAACTTTAGGCATTGGGCTTTTGTTTGCCACCAATAGCCTTGCTTTTTTAAATAAAAAAAATTATATATATACACATGTATTAAGTTTATATAACTTAAATTTGCTTACATAATTGAACCTATTTTTTATTTTCCACTCTCCACTCCTTGTTCTTTCTTCCACTCTTTCTTTCAATTCTTAGAAAGAAAGAATAAACCATGGATGATGCAAATGCAAATACCAATGACAATTACCATTGTACTATGTGTACTTCGAAAAGGAGTTCAAAGATGAAAGTGGTCTACAGAAGCATAAACGTTCAACACATCTCGATGTGTTCTAAAAGAAGAGATGTAAATGCGGATATGTTCTTGATCCACACAATTGCCACCCTGATTAGGTGAGTTTAATTCATTATTCAAGAACTATAAATTTTAATGAATTCTTTGTGTTGCTTCATATGTACAACTAATTATGCTAATTGGATGATTTTAAATTTATCAATCACCCACCTAAAAAAATAAATAAAGTTAATTTTGAGACAAACTAAAGTGAAAAAATTAAGATCTATATATAACCTAAAAGTATAAACTCACTATGGTTTTTAAACATGTGGGACTTTTTCAAAAGAATTAAAAGTATAAAAAATGTTGAAAAAGAGAAAATGAAATGAAAAAATTAGAAAAATCTACCACTTAGAAAATATAGATTATTAGAGGGAAATTTCATTTAATATACATAAAAAAAAAACTCCTATTTTAAAAAATACCCTCTAAAATATTTTGTACAATAGTAATCTATTAACTTCTTCTTTTTCCAAAAATACCCTTATTATTTATTTATTTTCAAAACCTAAATAAACTCAAAAACAATCTCTCTCTCTCTCTAGCCGCCCCTCTCGATTTCTTCTTCGCCTCCCCAAGTCGACCAGCCATCCCCCAACCGTACCCCAGCCATCCCCCAGCCGACCCCCAGCCGCGTCCCCACCTCCCCCAGCCACTTTTCCTCTCTCGCAACCAGCTTTCGAAGCCTTTGCTTTCGGAGTCGCAGCGTTCTTCTTCACCGGTGCAGAAGGGGATTTTGAAGATGACATCATGAAGGAGCCCTTAACCTTCAAGATATTTTCAGCAGCAAGAAAGTATTGTTAATAAAAAAGTTTATTTTTAGTTTTTTTTTTGGTTAATTTACAGAGATTATATATTATTTATGTTGAAATAGATTTTATTTTGATGAATTTTCTTAATTTATAATCGGTTTTATATGGTGGTTATGGTGTTTTCTGATCTAGTGTGGTGGTGGTGGTTATGTATGTTCTTGATTAATTATCGACAGATTCTCGATAGGTTATCGACAAGATGTTGTTTAAAAAAAGTTTGTTTTTAGTTTTTTTTTGTGATTAATTTAGAGAGATTATATATTATTTGTGTTGAAATATATTTTATTTTGATGAATTTTTCTTAATTTATGGTCGGTTTTATATGGTAGTTATGGTGTTTTCCGATCTAGTGTGGTGGTGGTGGTTATGTATGTTCTCGATTATTTATCGACAGATTCTTGATAGGTTATCGACAAGATATTGTTAAAAAAAGTTTATTTTTGGTTTTTTTTAGTTAGTTCAATAATATATTATTTGTGTTGAAATACATTTCATTTTGATGATAATTTCTTTTAATTTATGTAAGTTTGATTATCGACATATTGTCGATGGATTTTCGATAGGTTCTCGAAAGTATTAATTCATGTTTGGTATGTGTTTACTGATTATCGATGGGTTCTCGACAGGTTCTCGATAGGATTTAGTATTTTTTATATTAGATTGTACTCCGAATTCCCAACTTTTTTTACCTTAGTCACAAATAATGGCATAAATTCTGTGTTTGACATTGTTGCCCTCATCTTTAAGAACGTTCTTAGTTGGCGTTCTTTCTTAATAACCTCTGGCGGAATCATTTGTCCCTTCATATACAAGGAATAAATCTTCAATTTCAAATCATACGCCAAAGGATCAACCTCCAACTCTTCATATAAAATCTGACGCAATTGTTGTATGGTTGTGTCAGTTCTAATTGTTAACGTCAAACTGCCTTCAACTTTATAAACCCAATTAAAACCCTCAACACACAAAACACCACCGTACGATATAACAAGAAACACAATCGATCCTGTAATTTGAAACAACAAAATGTTCGTTAGGGAACAGTACCAAAAAAATATAAAAAACCAAAAATAGAGAAATTTAATATAATCGACAACCTATCGACATCTCATCGATATCCCATTAATAAGAAGTGTCAGGATTTCGAGTAGTGAGAAAAATCGACAAAGTGTCGATAATATATCGATATAATGTCATGACATTGAGGCATTTGAGACACTCAACAAAATTGTCGACATATCGATAAAGATTGGCTTCAAGAGCCTATCAAAAATCTATTGAATAGCATTCAAGAAAGGTCATCCCTGACCTTGAAACATCTTCTTCGAGAATCTTTCGAAAACTTATCGATAACCATTCGAGAAAAATAATGTCATAACATGACATTGAGGTAGTTGAGACACTATATAGAACTATCGACATATCATCGATATCATATCGATAAATATTGGCTTCGAAAACCTATCGAATAGCATTCGAGAAAGGTCATCCCTGACCTTGCAACATCTGCTTCGAGAACTAATCGATAACCAGTCGAGAAAAATACAAAACCCAAAAGACTCATATCGATAAATATTGGCTTTGAGAACCTATCGAAAACCTATCGAAAAGCATTCGAGAAAGGTCATCCCTAACTTTGGAACATCTGCTTCGAGAAGCTTTCGAGAACTAATTGATAATCAGTCGAGAAAAATACAAAACCCTGAATACTCTGAAAAAATAAATCTCGCAATTTTGACGAAAATTTTACGAACAACACCATAGATTTACTGAAATATGCTATACTTTTACAATTATTTAACAAATGTTTTAAAAAAACACTTACCCATTAATCCACAATGAAAGAGAGGTCGAGGAGGGGCGGCGCGGTGGTCGGAATGAGGCATGAAGGATCGTCGGCGTCCTTCACGGTGGTTGGGCTGGTTCGAGTAGGTGGCCGGACATCCTCAATGGTTGTAGGCAGCGGAGCTAGAGAGAAATGAGTGTTGGAAATTATTTTACCAGGATCTTAGATCTACTCACAAGTATGTTGATTAACACCCTAAATATGAACTTCTAAAACGAGTATAAGTAAACACATATAAAGTATGAGAAACCTTACATTGGGTGCAGCGGAATAATATGTCTCCTTCCACTCAGATCTCTAACCCTTGTATCCTTTCTGTCGCAGAGTATTATCAAGATCTGAGCCCGAATGTCCTTCTTGTTGAATTGCTTTCTTCACGATCTTCCACACTATGATTGAGGTACTACTTGCTGTGTGTGAGCAATACTCTATCACTAAGAGGTTTCGAAACAATCAAGGAAGAAGAAGGAAAGAGAGTGGCGGCTAGGTTTAGTGAGATGGCTCAGGTTTTTCTCTGAAAGGAATAAGATGCAATCTTACTTTTCCTGAAGCCATCACTATCTATTTATAGTATGCCACATAGGGTTAGGTTTGAATTATTTGGCATTAAAATAATGAAAATATTAAATGATAAACCCTACATAAGTGGCCGGCCATGGCAAGTGGATTTGGGCCCCACTTTTGCAATTTTTCTGTTTTATCATTTCTGCATCTCATTTTTTCAAAAACGCCAATTTTCAAATTCAACCATTTAAATGTCAGTTTCAACTATTTAATAACTATAATTTATTATTAAATAATATTGTCATTTATTATATTTATTAATTAGACCAACCAAAGTATCTTAATTAACAAATATATCCTAGAAACTCTTTCTTTACAGTTTTGCCCTTGCTTAGTGAAAAATTCACAAATAGACATAGTCTAATTTGAGAATTATAATTGATTAATCAAAACCAATTAGATGAGTCTTACAAGTAGTATTGTCTCAACTAGTGTGGGGACCATGGGTCTATATATCCGAACTTCCAATAAGCAGATCAAGAATTTACATCTTAAATTCACTGACTTATTAATTCTTCGTTGAATCCACGCATAGAACTTAGAATTGCACTCTTAGCTATATAGAACGCTCTATATGTTCCACCATATAGACACGTCATTAATTATCCATTGTTATAATCCTAATTTGATCAATGATCCTCTATATAGATGATCTACACTGTAAAGGGATTAAATTACCGTAACACCCTACAATTAGGGGTGTTCATTGGATCACATCCAATGTTTTTAGGCCTATCCAGATCCGATCCAATCATATATTGGATGTTAGATTTTACCATCCGATCCAATCCAATTAATTTCGTCATCCAATCGATCCAACATTCATTGGATGTTGGATTGGATCGGTTCTATCCATTGGATGTATTTCATATATATTTATTTATTTAATTTGGGTTTATCCAATATTTTAAACCTAATATTTTTTGGATCGGATTGGATCCATCTAATATTTTAGATCCAGTATGTATTGGATCGGACTGGATCCATCCAATCCAAGAAAAAAAGAGTAAAACTTTAATGTTAATTTTTATATATACATATAGATTTGACGTATAACAATATAAAATCTAATTACTCATTCAAACTAAATGAAAACACTAATTAGTTCGATTGGATGTTGGATGTATTGGATTTTTAGACACCCCATCCGCCATCCAATCCGATCCAATTGGATATTTAAAAATAACATCTAATCCGATCCAATCACAATTGGATATCCAATGTTTGGCGGTCGATTGTAATTGGATCGGTCGGTTCTCATTGGATTGGATCGATTTATGCACACCCCTACCTACAATGTATTTTTATCCTTAAAACACTTAACCCCGTATAAATGATATTTCAGCTAAGTGAAATGAGTACTCCACCATTTATTTTCGTTTGGTTAAGCTCGAAGGAAATTATCTTTTACTTTCTATTTGCCAGATAGAAGCTATAGATTCCATATTTATGTTAGCGCTCCCACTCAATTGCACTACCGTGTTCCCAAAATGTACGTATCACCCTGACCCAAAAGTAGGCTTAACTAACAAATCAAAGAACACGAATAACACTCTTGAGATTGAACCTAATCATATCAAGATTAAGATCATTTGATCTGGGATCAACTAGGTGATATTGAATTGAATAGATATTACGGTAAGTTTAATAAATCTATGTCAAAGTTCAATATCGGTCCCTTCCGATGCATACTCCATGCATCCAACCCAAGCTTTACTTTAACCAATGCTCTGGAAAGAACATAGCATTTCTCCAAATGCAAGTAAACTCTGTTGTAGATTGTCATATCAGTAAAACCCCAGTGTTCTGATATATCTAGGAATCTTTAATCACATAGTCATGTTTATTTTCCATTGTGTTGACAACACAATAAACAGGATCAAGTATGTGAAAAGGGTTTGGATGTATTTATAAATGAAATAGACAAATAATTGATAAGGTGAACCAAAACATACACAAATAAATGAAAAATACTTATGTTTCTTTATTGATATTGAATAATATGGATTACATTGAAATTGAATTTTATTTAGGGCACAAAACCCAACAAGGAGGAGGGCTTTATTATTTTTTTTTTTTGAAAAAATGAAGAAAACCATTAATAGAGTGGTTCATCTTGATATATCTAAGAAAAGAAGGTGCAAGTGTGGATCAAAGATAAAGAACCTAAGCGTTCTTGATTCCCAAACTTGTCCTCCAAACTCTTGCTTCACTTCCCCTCTTATCTCTCTTTTTTACGTCATTCTCTTTAAATCTCAAGCCCCATTACATCTCAAGCCCCATTACAGCCATTACACTCTAGCCTAAACCAGTACTCAAAGGACTTCCCCTCTATCTCTCATTCTTGCAATGGGTAAGTTCTTTCTATTTCATTTATTTTGGAAAAGCATGATTTTTTTTTTTAATTTTGTTGTTCTTATTTTTGTGCTGTTTGATAAATTATGTGTTAGTTATTGTTAGGCTATTTTTAGCCTATGTTTTGGATCTAATTTATGTGCGTTTTTCGCTGTGTTGGGACGGAATTACGCTTGTTTTCTATGTTTTCAGGTTCTTTGGAATAAAAGAGGTCTCAGGTGCAAAAATTCAATAAAAGACAAGTTGAGCCAAAGAAAAAACAATTTTTGAGGGATTGTGTATATCTGGCCGCGGCTAGACACAGCTTGGCCGCGGCTAGATCACGAACTTTTGGATGCTACAGTCGCCGCGGCGATGGGGAGTCTCGCCGCGGCCATTTAAGAGATACAGAAAGACCTGAATTTTGCAATTATCTCGCCGCGGCGAGAGGAAGCTTGGCTGCGGCGAGATCCCGTACGGACCAGGGGCAATTTCGTCCATTGAACCCTAAATTTTAGTTATAAATAGAAAACTGCGATTGGAAGTCTGAGAGAGCGATCAGAAACCCTAAAATACAGCAGAGAGCGGCAGGAAGAGCACAGAGATTCAAGTGACTATCCGAAATTCATCCACCAACTGTTCTTTTCTTTATTCCTCTTTAATTTCTTTATGTTGAATATTGTTATAGGAATGGTTATGAATTTATTTCTGAACTAAATTTCCCATTTAGGGAGGATGATGATTGTTGTTTAATGTTTTGCCTAGTTAATGTTTAATTACCATTCCTCAATTCTTGTTTGTGAAATTATCTTAATTTGTGTTTAATTTCATGTTTAAGATTGATCACCTTGTGCATGCTCTATGATCTCAATTCGAAATCTGAAAAGTGAGAATTGAGAATGCTAAAATTGGGATAATTGATGTTCTATGTGAAACGAAAGTATTCACATGACTTATGTGACGAGTAGATTATTACTTAATGCTGATTTCATGTTAGTTTAATTAAGGAATTAATTAGATAACATGTGATTTAGAATCTAGAAGATCTGAAAAGAGCTAGGTTATTTCATAATCTGTCATTCACTTCAAGAATAGGATAGTAATTAAGCATTAACGATTTGGGTAAACAACAACAGGATTCTCCTCCCTATCATCTCATATTGCTTAAACTTTTACTGTGTTTTGTGTTTTCTGAATTACTTTACTTTTCTAAAATCATAATTGTTTTTGATTTGCCAAATAGAATTATAAGTATAGTTTAGTATTATTTAATCCAATTCCCTGTGGGATCGACCTCACCTGTGTGAGATTTACTACTTGATTGCGTATACTTGCGTAGTGTTTACAAAATATAGTAACAAGTTTTTGGCGCCGTTGCCGGGGAATTGTTTAAAGATTAATATTACATAAAATTATACTAACTTCTACTTTGGTATATTTTCTCTTGCTGATTTTCTAACCTTTTTCTTGCAATATTTTCTTGATCTATTTCAGGAATCCTAAGTGTATGCGCCGTCAAGGACAAGCAGTCATATTACCAGTTGATCCTGAAATCGAGAAAACTTGCAGGAGGAATCGAAAGAACAAGAGGCAAGAAAGAGTTTCAGCAACTGCTGAAACATCAGAAATCATGGCTGCCAATGTGAACAATAATACTGGAAACAATGGGGGTAATAACGGTAATAATGGAGGCGCCGTGGAAGATCAAGCTAATGGCCGTAGCTTGAGAGATTACATTCTCCCTACTCTGACGGGAGTGCAGTCATGTATCAAGCCACCGGCGTGGATGCAAACAACTTTGAGATTAAACCTGCCATCCTTCAAATGGTGCAGTCTTCAGTTCAGTTTGGTGGCCTCCCTTCTGAAGATCCTAATCTGCATCTCTCTAACTTCATGGAACTTTGTGAAACTTTTAAAGTTAATGGAGTTAGCGATGATGCCATTCGACTGAGACTGTTTCCATTCTCGCTCAGAGAACGAGCCAAGAGTTGGTTAAACTCTTTGCCACCCAACTCTATTGCCGCCTGGAATGATCTGGCAACAAAATTCTTGTCAAAGTTCTTTCCTCCAGCCAAGTCTGCAAAGCTGAGAGGAGAAATCAATAACTTCTGGCAACAAGATAATGAATCTCTCCATGAGGCTTGGGAGAGGTTTAAAGATCTGATCAGGAGGTGTCCTCATCACGGTATAGAGAAGTGGATGCTGGTTCACAACTTCTACAACGGGTTGGTTGGTAATACTAGAACTCTAATAGATGCAGCAGCGGGCGGAGCTTTTATGAGAAAGAGTGCTAATGAGGCGTATGATCTATTGGAGGAGATGGCTCTAAACAATCAGCAGTGGCCAACTGAAAGGAGTCAATCTAAGAAGGTAGCTGGTGTGTTAGAAGTTGATGCCATCACAAAGTTAACAGCTCAGGTTGAGGCATTGACAAAAATAATTGCAGGGCAAGCTAAACAAGCCCAAATTGTTTGTGAGTTATGTGGAGGAAGTCATCACTTTTCGGAGTGTCAAGCAGATGTGGATGATTTATCAATGGATGAAGCTAAGGCCATTGGGAATTTTTCACAGAACAACAACAACAACAATTATGGGTTCAACCAGGGTAACAACTGAAGAAACAGTGGGTTCTATCCTCAACGAAATCAGAACCAACAGTTTAATCAGCAACAAGCCTCTGGTGGAAATTCTAGTTTGCAAACAGATTTACTGCTTCAATTTATGACCGAAACTAGATCTTCAATTAAAGACCTGCAGACTCAGATGGGCCAGCTAGCAACTCAGGTAGCAACCCGCCCTCAAGGAAATTTGCCTAGCACAACTGAAGTTAATCCCAAAGAAAACTGCAAAGCAATTACCCTGAGGAGCGGTAAGAAGTATGATGGGCCTGAGTTACCACAACCAGTTGAGGTAGATGAAGAAGTAAATGCTCAACTAGTGCAAACACCAACACCAACAGCAGAGAAGGCTACTGACAGCCCAGCACTACCACAACAGTCTCCACCTATTAGCATTGATCATCATGTGAAAATACCCTATCCTCAGAGGCTCAGAAAGTCAAGCTTAGACAAGTAGTTCACCAAGTTTCTAGAAGTCTTCAAAAGACTTCACATTAACATTCCTTTTGCTGAAGCTCTAGAGCAGATGCCAAGTTATGATAAGTTTATGAAGGAAATTTTGTCAAAGAAGAGGAAGATGGAGGATTATGAGACAGTGGCTCTAACTGAAGAGTGCAGCGCTATTCTACAGAAGAAACTCCCTCCAAAACTCAGAGATCCAGGGAGCTTCACTATTCCTTGTACTATTGGAAAAATTGAAGGAATAAATGCACTATGTGATTTGGGAGCCAGTATAAACTTAATGCCTTTGTCAGTGTTTAAAAGACTGCAGCTGGGTGAAGCAAAGCCAACCACAGTAACTCTTCAATTGGCGGATCGATCACTAGCTCATCCTAGAGGAGTCATTGAGGATGTGTTAGTAAAAGTTGACAAGTTCATCTTTCCAGCTGACTTCATTGTTCTGGATATGGAAGAAGACAGCAATGTTCCTATCATCCTGGGGAGACCCTTCTTGGCAACAGGGAAAGCACTAATTGATGTTCAGAAAGGAGAGTTAAAGCTGAGGGTACAAGGAGATGAAGTTGTATTTAATGTGCTCAAAGCAATGACCTACCCTACGGCTAGTGAAAATTGTTTTGCAATTGATGTGGTGGACCAGTTGGTGGAGACAAAGACGCATATTGAAGACCCTCTTAATCTGACTTTGGTACAAAAGGAAGCTTATGAGTATGCTATGTGGCTCGACTCTTATGGACCGCTGAATAGAAAATACTATGAAGAGTTAGGAGTCATACCAACAAAGCCTATCCCATCTACTGAAAAGCCTCCTCAACTAGAGTTGAAAGTCCTACCGGATCATCTCAGGTATGAATATTTGGGAGAAAATAAGACACTTCCTGTCATTGTGGCATCCTCCCTATCTTCTGTAGAGACAGACAAGCTATTGTTGGAAATTATTTTACCAGGATCTAGATTTACTAACAAGTATGTTGGATTAACAACCTAATATGAATTCTAAAACAATGAAAATAAACACATATAAAGTTAGAAAACCTTACAGTGGGTGCAGCGGAATAATATGACTCCTTCCGTTCAGATCTCTAGCCCTTGATTCCTTTACGTAGCGAGCATCACCAAGATCTGAACCTGGATCTTCTTTTCTCCTTCTTTGATGCAGAAATTCCATAGTCTTCCATACTATGATTGAGATACCACTTGATGTGTGTGGGCACTACTCATCTCACAAGGATTTCGAAAATTCTCTCTCTTTTCTCTCTTAATTTCGTGGCTGATAGCATATGTTATGCAAGAGAAGAAAACAAGGGCTGCTATATATAGGGATAAGGGAGAGCACAACTTTCCAAATAAAACAGTTTCCTTAATTACTGTGTAATCAATCAACTGCCTTATTTAGTGTGATCCACCACTTTCCTATTTTTGCTAGGCTTTGATTAGCAATTACATGGCAATTAAAAAATAAAAATAATAATTGGGAAACACAAAGGGAGTGCTCGACCATAGAGGGAAATGGGCCTCACTTGGATTTTGCAGTTTCCTCAATTTTATTTCTATTTCTCCAAAAATGCCATTTTTTCAATTCTAATCATTTAAATGCCAAAACTAATTATTTAATAACTAAAATAGATTATTAAATAATATTGTCATTTAAAATAATTATTAATTAGACATGCAAAGTCTCTCAATTAATAATTAAACCTAGAAACCCTTTTATTTACGATTTCATCCTTAAACTGTGAGAATTCATAAAGTAGACATAGTCTAACTTTTAGAATTATAATTGATTAATTAAAATCAATTAACTGAGTCTTACAAGCAGTATGGCCTCAACTAGTATGGGGACCATGGGTCTATATAACCGAGCTTCCAATAAGTCGAACCGAATTTACCAAGTAAATTCCCTAACTTATTAATTCCTCATTGAATCCACACTTAGAACTTGGAATTGCACTCTCAGTCATATAGAAACGCTCTATATGTTCCACGATATAGACACGTCATTAGTTATCCATTGTTATAACCCTAATGTGATCAATGATCCTCTATATAGATGATTTACACTGTACAGGATTAAATTACCGTAACACCCTACAATGTATTTTATCCTTAAAACACTTAACCCTGTATAAATGATATTTCACCTATGTGAAATGAGATCTCCACCATTTATCTTCGTTTGGTTAAGCTCGAAGGAAATCATCCTTTACTTCTATTTGCCAAATAGAAGCTATAGATTCCATATTTATGTTAGCGCTCCCCCACTCAATTGTATTACCGTGTTCCCAAAATGTACGTATTACCCTGATACAAAACTGGGCTTAACTAACAAATCAAAGAACACGAGTAACACTCTTGAAATTGAGCCTAACTATATCAGGATTTTGATCATGTGATCTAGGATCAACAGTTGATATTGAATTGAATAGATATTACGGTAAGTTTTAACATATCTAATCAAAGTTCAATATCGGTCCCTTCCGATGTATACTCCATACATCCGATACTGGTAAACTTTGCCAATGTCCTGGAAAGGACATAACACTTTTCCAAGGTGTAAGAATACCTATCGCTGATTATACCATGTCAGTCTAAATCTAGTGTTCTGACAAATCAGGGAATCAACTTTTGAACATATAATAAAGATTATATTCCACTGTGCTGACAACACTATAATCTTTAACCAACTCATATGTTCTGGACTTAAAAAAAATTCATACATTATATACATATAATCATGAAATAAATCATGTGAACCATGCAACATGAAATGTTATTTCTGATCTTTATTAATGAGTAAATCTGATTATATGAAATGAGTTTTATTTAGGGCATAAAACCCAACAGCTATTACGGGTTCTAAGGAAGCATACGAAAGCCATTGGATGGACTTTAGCAGATATTAAAGGGATCGGCCCTTCAACTGTAATGCACAGAATCTTAATGGAGGAAGGAGTGAAGCCTACCATTGATGCACAACGAAGATTAAATCCACCAATGAAGGAGGTTGTCAGAAAAGAAGTCTTAAAGTGGTTAGATGCCAGGGTAGCGTATCCTATTTCAGATAGTAAATGGGTAAGTCTAGTCCAAGTTGTTCCAAAGAAAGGAGGGATGACGGTGGTGAAGAATGAAAAGAATGAACTCATCCCAACCAGAACTGTCACAGGATGGAGAATTTGCATTGACTACCGGAAACTCAACAAGGCCACAAGAAAAGATCACTTTCCACTCCCATTCATTGATCAGATGTTAGACAAGTTGGCAGGTCAAGAGTACTATTGTTTCCTTGATGGGTACTCAGGGTATCACCAAATAGCTATAGCACCGGAAGATCAAGAGAAAACAACATTCACATGTCCATATGGTACTTTTGCTTTTCGACGAATGCCATTTGGGCTGTGTAATGCTCCAGCAACATTTCAGAGGTGTGTGATGGCCATATTTTCAGATCTAATAGAAAAAGGCATCGAGGTGTTCATGGATGATTTTTCAGTGTTTGGTTCATCGTTTGACCAATGTTTAAGCAACTTGGAATTGGTTTTAACAAGGTGTGAAGATTCTAATTTGGTGTTGAATTGGGAAAAATGTCATTTCATGGTTACGGAAGGAATAGTGCTGGGACACAAAATCTCGAAAGAAGGTATTGAGGTTGACAGAGCCAAAGTATCTACAATTAAGAACTTGCCTCCTTTATTTTCAGTTAAGGGAGTTCGAAGCTTTTTGGGTCATGCGGGGTTTTACAGAAGATTTATCAAAGACTTCTCCAAAGTTGCCAAACTGCTATCTAATCTTCTCGCTAGTGGAGTACCTTTTGAATTTGGGAAAGATTGTCTTGAAGCATTCCAGATTCTCAAGGATAAGTTAATCTCAGCACCGATAGTGACTACACCAAACTGGGAATTACCTTTTGAAATCATGTGCGATGCAAGTGATTATGCGATTGGAGCAGTGTTGGGACAACGGGTTGACAAGGTATTCAGAACCATTTACTATGCAAGCAAAACCTTGAATGATGCCCAACTGAATTACGCTACTACAGAAAAAGAGATGCTGGCTATAGTGTTTGCATGTGACAAATTTCGACCCTACTTGATTGGCAATAAAGTGATAGTGTATACAGATCATTCAGCAATCAAATACTTGATGACTAAGAAGGATGCCAAACCAAGACTAATTCGATGGGTTCTTCTTTTGCAAGAATTTGATCTAGACATAAAAGATAAGAAGGGTACTGAGAATCTGGTGGCAGATCACTTGTCAAGACTAGAGCTGGAAGAAAGTCAGAATACGAAAGAGGTACAAATAAATGAACAATTTCCCGATGAACAACTCTTTAGTGTGAGGGAAAGACTAATGGTACCATGGTATGCTGATTATGTTAACTACTTGGCTGCCAATATCACTCCTCCTGAGCTATCTCGCCAACAATTAAAGAAATTCTTTTCTGAGGTGAAACATTACTACTGGGAAGAGCCAATCCTCTGCAAGCACTGTGCAGATCAGATAATAAGAAGGTGTGTGCCTGAAGAGGAGATGTACTCTATTCTTAATCACTGTCATGCTCTACCATGTGGGGGACACTTCAGTGGAACTAGAACAGCTGCCAAGGTGTTGCAAAGAGGATTCTTTTGGCCAACACTTTTCAAAGATGCTAGTACTTTTGTGAAGGCATGTGATCATTGTCAGCGTACAGGAAACATCTCAAGGAGAAACGAAATGCCTTTGACAGGAATCTTGGAAGTAGAATTGTTTGATGTATGGGGGATAGATTTTATGGGTCCTTTTCCTTCATCATTTAGCAATCTATACATTTTACTAGCTGTGGATTACGTATCAAAATGGGTAGAAGCTGCAGCAACACCAGCTAATGATGGAAAAACAGTTCTTCGATTCCTTCAGAAAAATATATTCACACGGTTTGGTACTCCCCGAGCAATCATAAGCGATGAAGGGAGTCACTTCTGCAACAAACAGTTCGAAGCACTTCTTTCAAAATATGGTGTTCGTCATAGAACTGCTCTCCCCTATCATCCGCAAAGTAATGGCCAAGCTGAGATTTCTAACTGGAAAATAAAGACGATTCTGGAGAAAACGGTGCAGAGATCAAGGAAAGATTGGTCAAGAAAGTTGGATGACGCATTGTGGGCCTGTAGAACAGCGTTCAAAACGCCAATCGGGATGTCACCATATCGGTTGGTGTTTGGAAAGGCTTGTCATTTACCGGTGGAGTTAGAACACAAAGCTTATTGGGCAATGAAAACTCTGAACATGGACTTAAAGGCTGCTGGGCAGAAAAGACTACTACAGCTGGATGAATTGGAGGAATTTCGAAACGAAGCTTATGAGAACGCTAAGATTTACAAGGAAAGAACTAAGAGGTGGCATGACCGAAATTTAGTCAGAAAGGAGTTTCAACCTGGGCAACAAGTTCTACTCTTCAACTCAAGACTAAAGTTGCTTCCTGGTAAATTAAAGTCAAGGTGGTCAGGGCCATTTACAGTGATCAAGGTGTTTCCTTATGGAGCAGTGGAACTAAAAGGTGAAGGCCCTAATACTTTCAAAGTGAATGGGCAGCGGTTAAAGCTCTACTTGGGAGGCCAATTTGATGAAACCAAGTCCGCCATGATTTTGACGCCACTATGAAGATCTCGATCAACGTCTAGCTATGCGACGATAAAGTTAGCGCTAATTGGGAGGCAACCCAAGTGTTCTTTATGATTTAGTTGAACTCTTTTTAAGTTTTACTGTTATTTTTCTTTTCCAGTTTGTCCAGTTTTGTTAAAAAAAAAAAAGATTTTGTCCAGTGGCCGCGGCGATGGGATATATGGCCGCGGCCATTTAAGCCTTACAGAGAGAAGCTATTTTTCACGAAATTTGGCCGCGGCGAGGGAACACATGGCCGCGGCCATTTAAGCCTTACAGAGACACCTATATTTTCACGGGTTTTGGCCGCGGCGAGGCTATATCTCGCCGCGGCGAGAATGGTCAGAACAGTTTTAAAAGGCCAAATCCCTAACCATTCAAATCAAACCTCATTCTAAATCATTCACCTCTCCACGCCGAAAACCACCTTCTTCACCATTTTTCTTCTTCAAATTCCATTCAAAACCCCACTCTATCAAATCTAACCATAAACTTTTATCCTAAATCATCATAAACACTTATTTCTCTCATCCAACCCTCTTTTCCTCTAAAAATCCATTCCAAAATCCCTAAACCTCACCCAAATTTTAGAAAAGTCACTATTCACCTTCTTCTTCCTTAAAGCTTTAAGATTCTCATCAATGGAGGTTGACTAAAGATTGAGGTAACAAATTTTAAATCTCTCTACACAAGTTTGATTGGATTATTTGTGGATTGCTAGAGAATTTTAGACTTTGTGTTGGATTTTTGAGATTTTTGCTCATACATTGTTGAATATTATTGTTGTGAGTGAAATTGAGTGTGATTGTGAAAGGGTTAATTCCCGGGAAGTGGATTTTTAAGGGGAAGTGCTGTCAAAATTTTGAAAAATCTTGAGAGTTAGAAAAATTTGGGTGATATGGGTCCAAAAAGGTCAAGAGTGAGTGAGGAATGGGGAGCGTCATCATCCAACCCACCTAGGGGTCGCTCTAATCTTGATAGAGTAAGGTTTACCAACATGGATGCTCAAGAGCGGTTTTTGAAATTGAAAGATAGGGCATTCATTGAAGATAGAGGGATAGACATTGTAAACCTGAGTCAAACTGCAAACATTCCTCATGCATTTGCATCTATTAGAGATCAAATCTTAAATAGGCAGTGGACTAAGTTTGTGGATGTCACTGAGCGTAGTAACCAAACTCTAGCTTTAGAATTTTTAGCCAACTGGCCTGAAAGAGAAGATGACAAAGTAAGAGTTAGGGGGGTTAGAGTTCCTGCTTCCACAGCTGCCATTCATGCTCTTTACGAGCTTCCAACTTTTACTGTAGAGCAGCAACCCTTGAAGCAGCAATTTCGGGAAAGAAGTTTGAATTATGTGGAGATTGCTGAAACTCTAGGGTATCCTGGCCTGAGGTTCATGAGCTTGCTGGAGAACCATACCAATTGTACCGGTGTGAACTTAACCCAGTGGCCAAGGCATGGCTTTACTTTGTTAGTGCAAGGTTGCTCCCGAACAAACATTTTTCTGATGCTCAAATAGACAGGATTAAATGGGTTTATGGCATTATGAAAGGTTATAATTTGAATGTGGGGGATATTATTCGGGTGACATTTGACATAATGGTTGAAAGATCGTCTGGTGGAGGACTTGGGCTGGCTGGAATTATCACTGATCTTTGTGAGAAACATGGGGTACCGCAGTACTCATATGATACCAAGGCGCCGCCACAGCGCAGTATTAACTTGTCCACTGTTCTTCGCTTCAAACCTCCTCATCCTCATGGTCAACCGCCAGTTCAGAGAGGTCCTCCGGCAAGAGAAGAAGAGGAACATGAGGACATTGAACCACCACGCCTTGCCGGGCCTCTTGACCCCGCCATGCAGTACACTCACAATCAGCTGAATTATCTGATTCAACGGAACATCCATATGCAGAATTACATAGCCCAGCGGAGTATCTTTGATGAGCAGCAGGTGGCACAATTGAACACACTTGTCACGAGGATGAATATCGGTGTGGACGATCCGAATTATTTTGCCATGCCACCCCGCTTCAACCCTTATGACCAGCCACCGCCGCCAAACCCCTTCTAAGGGGCTCAGGTAAGTTTCTCTCACCCTGGTTTATTTTCACACATTGGGGACAATGTGCATTTTTAGTTTGGGGGGGGGGGGGGAGACTTAAATTTTTTCAGTTTATTTGTTTTCGTTAATTAGTTTGTTTTAGTTTTTTTTAAGTCCTGTGTTGATAGCTAAATTGAAAGATTGATTGAACTGCTGTTATTCCCTTGTGCAATGGATTAAAACATAACTGTGTGCTTGACTTGCAACTGTTTGAATTAAGATGAATGTGTGTTAGGAAGTGGTTCATGTAGACTTAAAACATTTGTTATTCTCACATATCACTTCTGTTCTATTTGGTTTGTGGAATGATTGACTGTACATGAAATAGAATTTGTTTGACATACTCTCTTGAAGCGAAATCCTTGATGATTTCTGTTTGGAAAGTGATTTAGGCAAGTTTTCTTTGGAACGATTGAGCCTTTCAAGCCTACCTAAAAATTTTACCATAGTATACCCAAAGTTGAGCCTTAGCCTGTTTTAAAAATTTTCACCACTTAACTGAGCTGAATTCGTTATCTTTAACTCTTTTCACCCTGAACATACCTTATTATGCCATGAGCCTTTAAGCAAGTTTGGGGGGGATAAAGTGTTGTAAGTGGAGAAACAAAGTGTAGCGGTGAGAGATTGAAAAAAAATATTGTGTGTTGTGCCTCCGGGAAAAAATAGAAGAAAAAAAAAAGAAAAGAGAAAATATGTGCAAATGTCTTCTTGAAAAGAAAAAAACTAAGAAAAATATGAGGTACACACATAAAGAAAAAAAAAATCGCAATCTCTTACTACTGTTTTTGGGATATATGGAAGAAAAGAAAGAAAAATAAATGTCGAGGCTTGCTTGGTTAATAGTGCTTATGGTATAGTGTAGCTTAAATGACTTCTCACCTACCCATGTACCTAAGCCACGCGATGATAACCGAAAAAGACCTATTGATTCCAAAGAGAAATTTGTCGACATTAGTGGAGAGAGGTATGTCATTCAAACTTATTGATCATGTGTTAGTGGGATGTTGGAAAGTTTAGAACAGTTGTGATATAAACGGCAATTGCGATGTTTTATGTTTGTATGAATTACTTACTTGTAAATTGTACATCCAAATTAGTTCTTAGAGTTGGCAAGTTGAAATTCTGGTTATTGATGGATTGAAGTTGTGCAGGTGGTGGTAACAGTTCAATTGTCGGAAAGTTTAGCTATCATTGTTAGTTTGTTTTTAGTTCGAGTTTTAGTTTACTCGGGGGCGAGTAAAGAGTCAGTTTGGGGGAGTTTGTTAGGCTATTTTTAGCCTATGTTTTGGATCTAATTTATGTGCGTTTTTTGCTGTGTTGGGACGAAATTACACTTGTTTTCTATGTTTTCAGGTTCTTTGGAATAAAAGAGGTCTCGGGTGCAGAAATTCAATAAAAGACGAGCTGAGCCAAAGAAAACACAATTTTTGAGGGATTGTGTATATCTGGCCGCGGTTAGACACAGCTTGGCCGCGGCTAGATCACGAACTTTTGGATGCTACAGTCGCCGCGGCGATGGGGAGTCTCGCCGCGGCCATTTAAGAGATACAGAAAGACCTGAATTTTGCAATTATCTCGCCGCGGTGAGAGGAAGCTTGGCCGCGGCGAGATCCCGTACGGACCAGGGGCAATTTCATCCATCGAACCCTAAATTTTAGTTATAAATAGAAAACTGCGATTGGAAGTCTGAGAGAGCGATCAGAAACCCTAAAATACAGCAGAGAGCGGCAGGAAGAGCACAGAGATTCAAGTGACGATCCGAAATTCATCCACCAACTGTTCTTTTCTTTATTCCTCTTTAATTTCTTTATGTTGAATATTGTTATAGGAAATGTTATGAATTTATTTCTGAACTAAATTTCCCATTTAGGGAGGATGATGATTGTTGTTTAATGTTTTGCCTAGTTAATGTTTAATTACCATTCCTCAATTCTTGTTTGTGAAATTATCTTAATTTGTGTTTAATTTCATGTTTAAGATTGATCACCTTGTGCATGCTCTATGATCTCAATTCGAAATCTGAAAAGTGAGAATTGAGAATGCTAAAATTGGGATAATCGATGTTCTATGTGAAACGAAAGTATTCACATGACTTATGTGACGAGTAGATTATTACTTAATGCTGATTTCATGTTAGTTTAATTAAGGAATTAATTAGATAACATGTGATTTAGAATCTAGAAGATCTGAAAAGAGCTAGGTTATTTCATAATCTGTCATTCACTTCAAGAATAGGATAGTAATTAAGCATTAACGATTTGGGTAAACAACAACAGGATTCTCCTCCCTATCATCTCATATTGCTTAAACTTTAACTGTGTTTTGTGTTTTCTGAATTACTTTACTTTTCTAAAATCATAATTGTTTTTGATTTGCCAAATAGAATTATAAGTATAGTTTAGTGGTATTTAATCCAATTCCCTGTGGGATCGACCTCACCTGTGTGAGATTTACTACTTGATTGCGTATACTTGCGTAGTGTTTACAAAATATAGCAACAGTTATTTGAATAAATGTTTGATAAAGTTAATTTTGAGACAAACTAAAATGAAAAAATTAAGATCTATATATAACCTAAAAGTATAAACTCATTATGGTTTTTAAACATGTGGGACTTTTTCAAAAGAACTAAAAGTATAAAAATTGTTGAAAAGGAGAAAATCAAATGAAAAAATTAGAAAAATCTACCACTTAGAAAATATAGATTATTAGAAGGAGAGGTAACACAACCTCTTTATGATTCTCTTTTATATATTTATATAGATATAGATAAATAGATATTAGGATTAGGAATAAGATGAGAAAATATATATTAAAAAAAAAATAATTCAAATGTATTTGATGATTCTGACTTTCCAATGTTAATGTATCGTGAGGGATGGATATGGAAATGGAAAGCTTGAGTTGCGATTTTTTAGGAAATGGTGTTTGAGTTTAAATCATTGCTTTGATGATCTTGATGATGATGATAGATTTCAAGTGGCATTTGAATGCTTTTTTATTATATTTATATTTTGCTTGTAAATAATAATATCCTTAGTACTAGTAGCTAGCTATAGAGGGCAAGATTTAGATACAAACTTTTTTTTGAAAGAACCATGAGTTCATTAATTAAGAAAATTGATGGGAATCACCGGGGGATTGCCCTCCCCTTGATACAAAATTGCCAAATCACTAGAGATTCTAGCGTTTTTAGCTACACCATCAGCCACGGCATTACAACTACGCTTAATAAAGGAAAAACAACATAAACGAAACTTTTTAGCCAAGTTTAAAGATAAATAAAACACACTAGCTACTCTCCAGTCAGGAAGAGAATTTGATGACAAAGCCTGTACTGCAATTTTAGAATCTGAAAGAACACACACTTCCTTCCACCCTGCATCATAAGCCCTGTTTAGAGCAAGTATTATAGCTGAGAATTCAGCTTCCAAAGTCGAGTCCACCCGTAACTTTTGCGCATTGACAAACCAGCAGCCTGTTGACACATCCACAGTTATAGCAGCTACACCAGCAGTACCCTTCACCCACGATGCATCAGTGAAGACAAAATTGCAAGAACCAGTAGGGAAGTTGTTGTACATCGAGTCACTGAACTCTCCCGATCCCTGCCTTTCCAAACCATCTGAAATTCCACCATTGCGACTGGGAGTTGCAGACATCGCATGCCTCAGCTCCTCTGCCTTCTTTTCGATTTTTGCCAAAACCATTTGCACATTAACAACTTGGCCCTTAATACAGAAGGAATTTCTCTGGTGCCAAATCTCGGTCATGATGCAGCCAAAATAACTTATCAATTCCTTCCTATCAGTATCCCCCAGTGTATCGATTAAGGCTTTAAACATGCTAATCATATTATCAGATGGAATATCATCCAATTTCAGAGCCAAACGAAATCCAAACCATACTGCTTTCGAAAAACTACATTTCCAGAGAATATGACAAGCACTTTCATCCTCCACACCACATAAGTTACAAGTTTTATCCTGCAAAAAATGAAGACGATTCTTTGTAGGAATAGCCTCGGTCAAAGCCCTCCATAAGAAGACTGAAATCCTGGGATGAATGCCCGCCTCCCAAATCCATTTCCAAACTTCCTCTTCTGGTGCAAATCTGTCCATAGTTGCAGAAATGTAGGCAGCACGCACAGAGAACTTCCCTGCTGGATTTTGTTTCCAAAAGACTTGATCCTTGTGAGGAAAAGGAATTCTAGGAATATTAATGATACGATTTCCTAATTCCTCCCCAAAAATCTGGAAAATAACCTCAGGATTCCATTCATTTCCCAGGGAAACATCCCCCAAAGTTTGTGTTGTATAGCCTTTTCCTCTCAAACTATCCATTAGAACTACAAAATCTGAGTAGTCTAACCAAGGGATCCATGGTTGACTCTAAAAATTAATTGTAGAACTTGATGCAGCAATTGACAGCGAGCCTTTGAGAATCGTAGATCTAGTATCCAGAATGCACTTCCATTGATAGAAATCATTACTTTTTTGCTTGACACACCAAAAACTATCATTGTTGCAATACTTTCCCAGTAAACAAGAGACCCACGGTTTGTCCTCCTTAGTTGCAAGACTCCAAGCCAATTTTGATAAAAGCGCTTGGTTCATATCTTCGCATTTCCTCAAACCCAGACCTCCTGAACTCTTTGGTTGACAGATTTTATCCCACGCTTTAAAGGCCATGTATCTGCTCTTGTCGACATTTGCCAGCCACCAAAACTTCCTCATCAGAGAATCTAAATCACGACAAGTAGACAATGGGATCTTTGAAGTGGACATATCATAGATGGGCATTGCTGAAGTCACTGACTTTATAAGAGTTAATTGCCCTGCTTGAGACAATAGCTTCACCTTCCAACCTTCCAATTTCTTCATCAGATTTTCCTTGAGTTTTAAATAATCCTCCCTTTTCCTTCTTTTAAAAATAAAAGGGTTTCCCAAGTGTCTTTCTTCCCCACTCACTTGAGCAATATTCAAAGCTTTTAGCAAGCTATCTTTTTTGCTGCTACAGAGATTACTAGAGAATAGGACACTTGATTTTGGTTTGCTACAAGTTTGGCCGGACCATCTCTCATAGGTTGATATACACTCGATTAACGTCCTTGCTTCATTTTCATTTGCTCGAGCAAAGAGAATCGTGTCGTCGGCAAACATGAGATGTGCAACTGGAGGGGCAACATGAGCGATCTTTATACCATGGACTGCGCCTCTTTCTTCAGCTCTCCGAATGAGTTTTGATAAAACCTCCTGACACAGAAGAAATAAAAAGGGGGACATGGGGTCTCCTTGTCGTAAACCTCTCTGCGGGATTATCTTTTTAAGAGGACTGCCATTCAATAGTACTGAATAGGAAACACTTGTGACACAAGACATCAAAAGCTTCCTACTCCTCTCGTCAAAACCATTTGCCTCGAGGACTCTGTCAAGAAATGTCCATTCCATTTTATCATATGCCTTCTGCATATCGAGTTTTACTGCCATAAGCCCTCCCTTACCTTTCTTGTGTCGAATCTTGTGAATTATCTCCTGAGTGAGTATAGATGACTCTCCAATCCACCTACCAGGAATAAAGGCGGATTGGAAAGGGGAGATCAGATCATTCATGAGTGGTCTCAATCTATTAGATAAGATTTTTGCAATAACCTTATAGGAGAAATTGCACAAACTTATCGGTCTAAATTGATCCATACTCATAGGGAATTCCACTTTTGGAATGAGACAAATGAAGGTATTGTTGAGTTTAGAATTCATGACTCCCATAGTGAAGAATTCCTGGACTGAGGCTACTATATTTGCTCCCACGATATCCCAATATTTCCTAAAAAAGCAACCTGAAAACCCGTCTGGTCCCGGGGCCTTGAGGGGATGTAAATTAAAAACTGCTTCCTTGATTTCTATATCCGAAGGGACCTTGACAAAGTTAACATTTGCATTGTTGTCAACCCTTTTAATGAACAGCTCTTCAAAAACTCCATCAATGCTTGGCCTGCCCGAAGTAAAAAGCTCCTTAAAATGATGATTGATTACTTCTGCAACATGTTTTCTGTCCTTCCATACTTTACCACAACTATCCTTAATCGCCCAAATATTATTCCTTCGTTTCCTTATGACTGTTGCGGCATGAAAAAACCTGGTATTTCGATCTCCCAATGACAGCCAAGTCTCCCTCAACTTCTGTCTCCACATGCTCTCGAGTTTTGACCAAGAGGCAGCCATCTTTGCATGAATAGCTAACTCTTCTTCCCTGAAAACTTCCGGCCACGGCTGGTTCTGGATCCAAGCCAATCTACTCTCCATCTTTTTAATGTCACTCTCATTTGCTTCTCTGTGAGTCTTCTTCCAAGCTTGTAAAGCAACTTTAGCATTATGGACATTACGGATTAGAGAATTAGTAGCATTATCGCCCGAATAAAGCCATGTTTTTTCAATTTCCTGCTTACAAGATTCTTCCCACGACCAAGCTTCATAGAATCGAAATGGAATGTAACCCCTTGCTGCAAATAAGTGTGAATCAAAAATAATAGGGGCGTGATCCGAGATAGCAATAGGCAAATTTCTAACCCCTACTGATGCAAATTCCAATATCCAATCCGGGGAGCATAAAGCCCGATCAAGTCTCTCTCTAATAAGTCCCCCGGAGAACCTATTATTTTGCCAAGTAAATTTATTTCCTATGAATTGCAAATCTATTACTCCCGTGCTGTCCATGAAATTTCTCAGCCATTTGGTATCCATAGAAGACACTTTTCTGCCACTTACTTTTTCCTCTTGACTACCTGATTAGTGGTTAAAAATACACTTTTATTTATTTTAAATGATAAAATAAATTGAGTTTTAATTGATATTTTCATGAAATTATTGTAATATATTTTATAAATGAAAATATTTGATTTTGATTCAATTTATGTATTTCTTGTAGGAATTAAAGTGCATTTTTGTTGAAAGAAAGAGGAAGGAGCAAAGTTCATAAGAAATGAAGAAAAAAATGGCATTTTTGTTAAAGACCAAAGCAACCCAACCCAAAAAGGTCAAGCCTAGCCCATGAAGCTCATCATCAATTTTGTCTCTTCCAAAGCATGTGATGCAATGATGATAAGTCTAGGTCATCATCAACCCTATTTTCCTCTTCCACACTCAACCTTCATCCAAAGAGTAGAAGACAAAATCACAATGATAACAAAAATAATATTAATTTTATTTTTGATTTGAAATGTCAAATTTAATCTTAATATTTATTTTATAATCCTAAATTTTTATTTATCTATTTTTAGTCCTTTTATGGCTCTATAAATAGGAGCTCATTTTAGTAATTGGTAGTGTAATTTTTAGTGTAGAAAAACTATAGCAAAATTCTCTCAACTTTTCTTCTCATCTTTTCTCTTTAGAAATTTTATGAGAATGATTAGCATAATGGCCTAATCTTCCTTGGAAGGTTAAGGATGATTTCATATGCAAAGTGAGGTTATTTTGTATCTTTGATTCACATGTAATATTTATTTGAGTAATGCAAGTTTTTATTTCACTTTTATTTTCTTGTTCTTCATCCATCTATACTACTATATATGCTATTATATACTAAATATATATATAGACTTAGTCATGCTCTTTCTATATATTTTTATTTAGTGATTGTAGTAATAGTAGTATTTACCTTGTTCTATCTTTTATGTTCATTTTTATTTACTTTTTATTAAACATATAGGTTTAGTCATGTTCTTCCTATGTGCTTAAAAATTAAGAAAAGTAATATTAATGTTCATTTCCTTCACTATCACCACCATCTCTATTTCTATTTTCTTTGTCATTATTTTTACTAAAGATATATAGGATTAGTCATGCTCTTTCTATGTGTTTCCATTTAGTAAAAATAATATTTATGTTTAGTTTTATGTTTAATCTTTTATTGCATTATTGCTTGATGTATAATGTCATTTCTAGGTTCTACATAAGATTAAACCATTTCTTTTATTTTCAAGAACTTGTATACTCAAAATATAATGAACTTTAATGTTGTATGATTTGTGTCAACTTTGTGAATCAAAGGTACAAAATAGCTAAACAAGCATATGAATGATTCTTGAAGCCTTTCTCTCTTTTACTATTGATTATACATTTATTTGCTTTCTTTTAATATTTATTATAAAATTAAAAATCACAAAATCATTGGTTACTATTATCACTTATTATTAACTTTTTGTTTTTATTTTTCTACTAACGCTTTTGTCCATAATCACCTCCCTGTGGAATCGACCGCCCGATCTATACTACAACCACCGCTAGTGGAAGTCACATTTTGGGCGTTAAACAAATTTTGGCGCCGTTGCCGGGGAGGTAATTTTTCGAAAGCTAGTGAAATCTACAATCAAGAGGTTAGTAACTTTTTTTTTTGTTACATTTTATTTTCTTGTGAATATTGTCTTATGTTGTGTAAATATTTGTAAAAAAAAAAAATTACCAAGAATTCAAAGTATGCTCTAAGGTTGCGGTTTTATCCGATCTTCCTTATCAGAAATGATTTCTTGAAAAAAAAAAAAGTCTATTCCCTTTATTTATTTTTTATTTTTTTACTTTAATTTTTGTTTAGTGTGATTGTTTATACTGTCTTTTAGTTATTGTTTTCTTTTTTTCATTAGTGTTTTATTTGTCTTTTTCTTAGTACTCATAGCATTTAAGTCCTTTAAAAAAAATCATAAAATACAAAAAAAAAAAAAAGTAAGTTATAAAAACTCCTTCATAAAACGCTTAGTATTTAGTACAACAGTGTAATATTGTATATGACACAAACCAGGATTGTTCTGTCTAGAAAGATTGGTTTTTAAATAAGGTTTATGTTAGTGTACCCTCCACCTTACCTGGGAACCTCGGTTCTGTCTAGGCAAGGTTGGGACGAAGCGGTACCTTGGCAACCTTTCCAATCAGCCTGGGAGCATTCTTGTGTTAGTCTTTGAAATATGTCATTTTGTACCTTATACTAAAAAAAAAAAAAAATTAAAACAAAAAAAAACCTATGACTAAAATAAAATAGAAATGAATGAAGAAGAGAAGCAACGTTTTGAGTTTTATTTTCCAACATACTATGCTTCATGTAGAAACTTTGCAAATTATAGTACTACTAATGGTACTAATAATTTTAATGGTGCATTTCAACTTAGCGAAAGAGAGAAACTTCAAGCTCAAGTAAATTTATTAACTAGAAAATTGGATGTTTTGAAAGCTAAGTATGAGGATACATATGAAGTTTATGATGAACCTTATTTTGACTATGAAGTAGTTGATAATAAGAATGGTAATCATAACTGGAAAAATATTATTGACTGTAGTTGGAAGTCTGAGTACAACTACAATGCGCCCATTGATTTAGATTTTGCCGAGAAAGCTTATACGTTTTGTCATTCATCTCAATTTACCAATAGCAAATCTCTAGAGGAAAATAGTTCAACATTCTTTTCTAGTCTAGAGAATGAAAGAAAGATCAATGAAAACCAAAGTGCTTTTCTCACTCAATTAGTAGAGGAAAATATGGAATTCTTGAGAACCCCAACTTCCTTGATAACTCTTCCATATTATTTTCGCTAACTTTTGTTTCCATAAGAAAAACACAGTCTACCTTGTACCTACTTACCCAAGCCGAAATAGCTTGGGGAGTCGGGTCTCTAGCGAGGCCCCGACAATTCCACGAGAGGCACTTCATGGGGCTTGGGGGGGCTTGATAAGGGCCGCCTCCTCGCCCGTAAGAAAATTTTGAGAGCTTTCAACATGAACTTCAACCAAATTAAGGGTGTCAATGAGATTTTTTGGAGAACCAACCTGAGCAAGAAGAGCAGGAACGGCTTCAGAGGTGGAATGTGTACCACGAGTGCTAGTATCCATTGCCATTGACTTCTTTGATCGGGATCCTTTCCTTCTACGCTTGTCGTTTTTCAGAGATGAGGATGAAGCACCAGAGCCCATCTTAAAAGGGGTGTTAGGGGCCGGAGAGAATTTAGGGAGATCAGGTACTTCAGTTGTAAACTCGATGGTGTTTTCTTCTGTATGTTGGACATACGGGATCAAGGTTAAGCTGGCCTTTCTTTTTCGTGGTTGAGGGCAATGGTGTACTAAGTCCGAAACATCAACTGGATCATGAAAGATTGTAGGTATTGGTTCCATCTTATCAACAGGAGCTGGGCCCATTAATTCTTCAGCCAATCCAATTTCTTCGACATAGATGGGCCAAGGAAAGTGGGTGGGCTCAGGGTGTTTATGGGGCTGCCTAGATTGACAAAGCTCAACATGGGCCTTGTCCACCATTTGATCAGCCATAATAGTTGTAAGTATGCCACTATCAGCTGGATTAGGAGGAGGCCTAGAAGAATACTTTTTTAATATGTCCTCATCAAATAAAGTACCTTTATTACCTTGAGAATGTCTTCGCAATGGTCTAGGAGAAACTGATCTTGCTTTTCTTTCCTTTCCAGGATTTCCATGTCCTTGAGCACCACTAAACAAAATTTCCTTGCCTTTACCTTATGGTTTGACACTTGAACTCTCCACTACTTTCAAATTTTTGCCAAAAACAGGCCACTTTCATTAACCCTGATTACCTTCTTCTTTGGTTTGCAAGCTGTTTGCTGCAGGTTCTGGTTCCCACCACTGCCATTGATGGGTCTTTTTCCTTCATTTTTGGACTGCGGGCCAGCCACAGTAGGTGTCCTCACCGGAGAAACCGTCCGACCTCCATCTTCTCTGTAGAAATCAAGTTGGTTCCGTGTGTTGAAGCAGCTAAAAAACGCCGATTCGGCCTTCATCCAAGGTCCATAAGCTGGAACCGCTTCACCTTGAGGAGGGTATGCATAAGCAGTTGTGCGAAAACAAGATTTCTTATCGTGACCAAGGTAGCCACAATTATAGCACATCTTTGGTAATTTGAAATAACGAAATTGTATCCATTCTTTCCTACCTCTCTTTATGTCAAGAAAAAAACCAGATATGAGTTGGAAAGAGGTATTAATCTCTACTTGAAACTTTAGAAATCCCCTCCTTGTAATGGTCCTTTGATTTGCCAAATCACTTCCTATAAAGACCCCTGCTTTAGAAGCAATCGTTCTAGTATTAACGGCATTGAGATACGGAGTGGGTAAACCAGAGGCCATGACCCAAAAAACAGACTTCCCCATATCCATGTTGTACCAATCCCCATCCTCAGGCCATTCTCTAATGATCAGAAGCTTTCCATTGATTATCCATGGTCTATTTCTGAGAATGGCTTTACAATCCTCTTGTTTATCAAAGAAAATACCCCACACCCCTGGTTTCATTGATTTGAGTTTCCAAAACCCTTTTAGCTTCCAAATCTGATTGAGAATATCTCTCAATCTAGACCTGGATACATCATTACCACCCAAAAAGCTCACCAATACACCAGTGTTTACCACTTCAGCAGTGAGTTCAAAGTCAGGTTCAAGTTCTAGTGACATTGACTCCAAGAAATTGCTGCGCAAGACTTCAATATCTCCTCTTGGCTCATTGACATTATTATTTGTAGTGGAATCCACCAACTCCTCTGCTGTGTCATTAAGAGCTCCATCCATATTTACTTCAAAGGATTGAGGTAGGTGGGAAGGACCTTCCACAACCATACCTTCAGGGGCCCCAGCATTAACAATTACTTCCTCAATAATGGGGTCACGAGACAAACCACCACTATCTCCCATGCCTTTATTGAGAAGAGACAAAAGACTCTGTAATGGAATAGTGCAAGAATGGAATATTGCAAAAAGGCGACAACCTTTAGAACAGGACAAGAGTAGGCAAAACTTTAAAAAATAAGAACAAAGCAAAACTTTTTATGAAATAAATGGACTGATACACGAAAGAACTAGACCTACCCAAAAGATAAGGGATTGAGGAGACAGGAATGAAAAGACAATACTGTTTAGGATAGACATTCAAGTCAAGTTGGAAACTCCAACACTCTCACTTGAGAGAAAAAATTTAAGATGATATAATAATGTTACATGTTTTTGTTTATATAAATACCTTTTAGATACAAACATGCTGTATCAGTTTTGATTCTGAATCCAAATTTTAGATTATCAATAACTAATCTGAGTCTCTTATTACAATGATGATAATATATGTTTCTCCATTTGTTGATTTTTTTTTCCTCTTTCTTTGGATGAGATAAAGAAAGGAGTTCTTTGATGAGTAACAATCCATTTTGGCACTTACAATGATTCAATCTATCTTCTCTTTTTGTACAATTCTAATTTTTATTATAGCTTTTATTATAGTTATTTAAGTGAAGAACTTTATTATATTAATTGTATCATTAATTTCATATTATTTTTTAATAAAGATGATAACGACCTTTTGAGCTCGAATAATTTTTTTGAAAATTCTAGAAATTGAAAAAAGTTGTATTTAAAATTACTTAAGAAATATAGAATTGAAACATTGTTCAAATATATATATTTAAAGAATTGAAAGATAAAAAGTAATAATATTTAGTGGGGCAATTATGGCACAATCCAAATTGGAGGTCGTTTCCATACCCTATGAAATATGGTTGAGTCTAAATTGAAGTGAAATTTACAAGTTTGAGTTGAAACATTGTATACTCCCAAATCACATCTTAAGTTGGTTTTATTTGGAAGCGAAGTGATATCTCATCATGAGTAAAATATATGCTATTTGGTTGACATCCCTTGAAATTAGAAGCTACTACACATATACATGAATCATCACCAATGAACAAACTATTTTCACCAAGACATTTAGGAGGCGTTTGGTTGGGAGGAATGAAAATATAGGAATGAGAATGGGAATGCGAATAAGAATAGGAATGGAATAAAATTTAAAATGCATAAAAAAAAATTGATAAAAAAATCATTAAATTTTTTTTCTTATTACATTGGAATGGTCATTCCTTTCTTTTTAAAATGGAATAGCCATTCCACCAAAATGGTGGAAAGAGCATTCCATTGGAATGCTATTCCAATACTTTAAAATACAACCAAACAAAGGAATGGAATAAAAATTGTTTCCTTTCCATTCCATTCCATTTCATAATCTCAATCCACTTTCCTTGCTCAAAATCTAGTTTGTAAATCTTGAACAATGTTGTCACACGCTCTAAGTCATAATTCATCTTGGGAATAAAATCAAAACACCTTTCAACTAACAAAAGTTCCCCACCACTTGATTCCACAATATATAGTTTGGATTCATGTGTTGCTTCTTTAGTTGCAACTAGCTTCATAGCCTTTTTAGGATCACATTCTCCTGGACTTAGCAACATGAGTTCTATTCCTGTACAACGCAATGCATATAATTGATTCTTATAATGTATAATGTCACTATATCCAGGTGTATATTCACAAAATTTTTTCCATGTTGTGTCTTTACCAATTCTAATATAAGCTACTAATTCATATGATGTGCTATAAATAACAACAACAATACAATTATTGGGATTCCTGAGAGGATCGCCTATAATTAGAGCTCTCATTATATGATAATCAGTACCTAAATATAAACGAGAAAATTACACTCTATACTTTTTTATATTGTCCTCTTTTATTTTTACCCTTTTTTTAAGTCTATCATTTTTACTTTTTTTTTTAAACATTGTACTAATTTTACCACTGTCACTTCAAGATACTCTTGGGTACAATATATAGGTATGTTTCAATTAAATATAAAACTAGAAGTAAATTTGATTAATTGATTAATAAAAGTAGTATTTTTCAACTTACCCCAATATAAACATAGTTGAGAAATGTCCTCTTCTTCATCATCATCGGTTTCAGGAAAAGGTTCTGGAGGAAATAAACTTAGAAGCAAAATACTTGTACCATTAATATCAATGTCATCATCACTCATATAATTTCTCTTATTTATGAAAGAAGGTTTATGAAGTGTTATTGTGTAGTCACTATTTACGATTACTAACCACCCTAATAGCCATTGAAACGCTTGTTGTTTAAGAGAAATGATAAAGGGTACTACTGGTGCCTAGCACCTTCCTACGTGTCAATATCGCTATGGGTATAATTAAGTATCGGGTCCCATATAGTTTAATATAATAATTTTTATAGAGTATCGCTAGCCAATTGCAAGTCGACACATTTAGAAGGTACTAGGCACCACTGGTGCCCAATAGCAATGCTCGTTGTTTAATAAAGATAATTTTAACTCTAATTGTTTATTGTCAACAACGTTGCATAAGCTCCATGTGTCACTTTCTTCTTGAGGAACTAAAAGCATAGGCATTTGATTATCTAGACGAAAAGTATTGTTCCATTTAACTTCGTTGTCTTTTTTTTATATGTTTCCACGAAACATAAACAGCACCGAATTGTACGAAATCTAAGGACGATTCTAGTTTAGTTATTATACAATCTAAAAGATGTGTAGGTAGATTTGCCCAATCTAAAAAAAAATAAAGAAACACAAATGTTAAACAAGTGAATATATATACGTGCCACTCTTAAAAAAAAAATATTATTAATTAACATAATTTTGATGATATTTGAAACACGATTGTTTATTTATTATGAAATGAAAAATGTGTAAGTAATAGATAAACTCTTGGTAATTAATTGAGACTGAAATAAATAAAAGAATGGTAGGTATGATGTGTTAGACTTTTATTTGGGCTTACATTAAATTTTAGGGAAATTTACACCCTATACTGTTTTTTCCCAATTTATAACTTTTTTACTGTTGCACGGCAATTTCAACATTTATACTGTTTTTTTTTTTTTTTTTGGCAGTTTACTGCCTTTAAAACTTTAGCCGCTTGATGTGAGTGGTGTTTGTTTTCATTGCCACTTGTCACGATAGGGTTTTGCCACGTTTTTTTTTCTTTTTTATAAAAAAAAAGTAATTGTTTTGATTTTGACGGTTATGTGTTATGATGAAAAAGTGTTGTATTTATGTATTTTTCTTTTATTTTTTTCATATTATTTTCGAATCTAAATTTTGTAATTGGTATTCTCTCTCATTTCAACTGTTCATCTTCTTCCCCATTTTTCAGTTTGCTTAGACGGTTGTAATAGTGGGTAGTTTTTTCATTTTAAAAAATTTCAAATCCCATCCCACTATCTTAAACTTCCCTCTCATTTTCCCTCCCATTTTTATTATTTTTGTTTATAAATACCTTCATAGTTCTTCATAATGGCCGTTACTCGTTCATCACCATCTCCGGCCAAAGTTACAAAACCCAGAAAACAATCCCAGAAAACCAGACAAATCAAAAATGGGTAAAAATCGAAAGAGAACCCTCCTAGCCCCACTTCCCCTTAGTTTAAGAGAAAAACCATTCTTTGGACCTTCGAAGAACACTCGAGGAAAAAGACCTCGAACTCGTTGTTGAAAATTCGCACTCGCATTTTGAGTTGGATTCTGAATTTCTTAAGTCGCCTGTTTCTGTTAAGGTATTTTACTATTTATCTGTTGTTGTTTTTGGGGTTTTTTGTTTTTTGGTTAAATTCGATATTTGAGGTTTCATATATCTGGGTATTTGTGAGTTTTTGTTTATGTATTTGTAATTGTTTTATATATATTGTTCGATTTATTTTTGTGTTTTTGTTAATTTTTTATTTGTTGTTTTGTTGGTGTTGTTATTTTTTATTTTAGGGCAAGGGTAAATCCCCTGTGAAGGTGTTGCCATCATCAGGTGTTTCTGAAGAAATTCCTGTTAATAGGATTGTTGAGGTTTGTGATGTTATGCATTCGGTTCTATGTTTTTTGGTTGTTTTTTTGTTGTTGTTATTTTCGTATTGTTTTTTTGGTGTTTTATCGGTGTTTTCATTGTTCTGTTTTTTAGGATTGGGAATGCAAGTACACTCGATCTCAATTTTATCATTCTAGAGTAGTAACATCTGGTTATTACTCTGTTCTTGGTGACATTAAGAGAATTTTAACTGAAAGCCAATTGGAAATTTTTTCTAAATCTGTGTTTGGTTATTTTCTTCGAATTCCTGAGTACATAATTCATTACCAATTGCTGCATTGTTTGTTGTTGAGGGAGGTTCAGCAGCCTAATGGGTTGGAGTTTTGGGTTTGTGTCCAAGGGAAATACCTTAGGTTTAGTATCGAAGAGTTTGCGTTGGTCACGGGGTTGGAATTGTCATCTTGATTTCGATTTTTATCGGTTTAAGCAAGATGATAATGAATTGGTCAAATCTTGTTTTAAGGGGTACAAAAAAATTACCAAGGGTGCTATTCGGTATTTGCTTTTATTGCGACAATCTTAAGGATAACGACGATCTTGCGATCAAGTTGGGTATTGTATTTTGTGCGGTGTTATTTGTTAGGTGGTCCCAGGGTAAAGTTGTTTCGTACGAGGAAATAGATGTTGTGGATAGTGGTCGATATAATGAATTTGGGTGGGGCAAGCATTGTTTTGATATCACTATGCATTCTTTGAAGGGTAAGATAGATTAAGTTATAAGAGGGTAGTTCGTAGTGACGAGGATGGTGGGTATTACGGAGTTATTGGGTTTTCCTTTGGCTATTCAATTTCCGGTTTTTCGAGTGTTGCCCGTATGTTATTGGGAAACTATCCTTGTACTCAAATGTTGGCATTCCAAGGATCTTGAATTGGCCTAAATTACCCAAGGACAAGGAGGGTATGGTGAAAATGGATGTCATGAACACCCTCATTTTCGATCGGTTTTTGAAAGAGGTAATCTGTTGTTTTTTATTATTTTTTTTGTTGTTTTAATGTTGTTTTTGTATACATTATTTACACTTTATGTTTTTATTGTTGTTGTTATTTTATAATTTCAAAGTTTAATGTGCATATTGTTTTTTGTTGGTTTTTGTTGTTTCGGTTAAAATTAAGAAACCTCACTCAACTTAGTTGAGAGATTGAGTTTGAGCCTCATGATTTTTTCTCTGGTGAGACTACTCCCGAGGCCGTGAAATTCAAAATTAAAGGTGGTTCCAAGCCTGCTTTAGTCAAGCTTGATGGGTTCTTCTTCATCAACTCGCTCGTAGAATGTCTCCGAGTTGAGTTTGAGGAATTTAAAAAGTGTTTATCTCATTGTCGGCCATGAGGATTCTTATGAAATCGTTGTGAGATGAACAAGAAGCTGGACATTCTTATTGAGGTTTTTTTTTTTTAAATTGTCATTACTTTTTACATTATTTTTAATAGTGTTTTTATGTTGTTTTATACAGTTACTTATGTTTTTTCTTTTTTTTTCTCAGTCATCCCAAGGTGGTCCCACTCACAATGGATCTCAGTCTGAAGATGCTCTTCGTACTTCAGAAAATGAGGATGATGAAGATTCCACTTCGGAGGAAGACGAGGATGATAAATTCGACGATGACAAAGGAGATGATCATCATGACGATGAAACTGATGATGATGATGATGATCTGGGTGGAGATGGTGTTGGTGCCGGTCGTGGATGAGGCTCACACGGGCGATGTTCGTAACGATGACGTGTTGTTGTCCCCGCGGTTGTTTCGAGGGATGATGATACGACGAGGTCGATGATGCCAAGAATTCGAACCTTGTGGAACCTATTGCGAGGAGATCAAACGGTGTGTTTCTTGTTTGGACATCATTTTTGGTTTGTGCTTTTTTTGTGTGTTTCGTGTTTTGTGTTTGTTTTAATAGTGTTTTCTTGTTTTTTTTGTTATCGACGACCGATCTCAAGGTGGGGAGGAGAACATTGATGTTGATGCAACAATTGCATCTAACATTAAAGTCGTGGAGAATTTGGTTTGTGTTTATGTTTTTTTTTTTAATATTTGTATTTATTTGGTATTATATTGTTGTTTTTATGGTGTTTTAATTGTACTGTTTGAAATTTAAACATAAGTCTTTTTATTTATCCTTTCTCTTTTTTAGATTGGTTCATCAACTCATGCCCCTGCTCCTGTTGAGACTTCTGAGAAGACTAATCTTGAAATGGTTGTTTTTCAAGAGACTCCTATTTTACGTCCTCGAAAAGAGGGATCGGAAGAAAGGAGGCATTTTGAAATCCCCATTCATCGAGCTTGCTTCTGGTGCATCTAAATCGGGTTCATCCTCGGTTTCTCCCCGATGATTCCGTGTATAAGGTCGTTAAATATGTGCGTGGTTTGTGCCTAGTTGGACAAAGATTGGTGAACTGTTGATCCGCAATTGGAAGCTGATTTTGTCAAGTGGGTTGATTCAGGTCTTAGAAAGCATAAATCTAAGTAAGTATTTTTGTATGTGTTTTCAGTTGTATATCTGTTATTGTTTTCTATTTTTTTTTTTCATTTTGTTTTGATATTTTTTTATTTTTTTTTTTTTTTTTAGCACAACAACGAATGTGTATTGTAAGGGTAAGGACAACTATATTTCCGCCATTTCGTTTTGGTGTTGAGGACATCGGACAAGATGTGGTTTCACAACCTTGCCTACCCTAATTGTTTCCTTACCAATTACGTAAGTTTTTATTTTATTATTATTATTATTTTACATATTATTTTTTTTATCTATTTTTTTTAATGTTTTTAAGTGTTGTTAACGTTAGTTTTTCATAAGTTTGAATGTTTTTTCACTTACTTTTTTTTATCTCGTTTGTTCGGCACATTGACATCATTTTCTATTATCTTCGTAAGAAAATAATGTACTCGTGAAATGAAAATCAAAGTCACCACAATCGATTGCCTCTTTTGTTCTAGCATAACAACTTTGTATGAGAGGTTTGTTGAGAAAAACAACGATATATCGGTGTTGTCTCTTTCTCACAATGTGGCCCAGTACATTCAAGGTGGTAAGATATTATGTGCCACTCCTTGGCATTTGGTTGATCATGTTGTTATGCCTATCAATGTAAAATTACAGGATCATTGGATTTGTGGTCGTCTCAACATAGTTGACAGGCGCATATATCTGTACAATTCATTGCGTTACGGGAGGTATATGATCTTGCCAAAGAGGCTTGCAAGCCTTTCTCCGTTATTTTACCATATTACTTCTCTATGTTAGACTTCAAAGGCCTTCGCAACGAAACTAAGTTTAGCACTATGGAACCGTTCCTATTGTTCTTGCCGTTGATGGTTTACCGAGCGAGTCACAGCCGTAAGTTTTATGTTTAGTGTTCAATGTTTTTTCACCGGTTGTTTGTATTTTTATTTTTTTGTTGTTGACTTTGTTTTTATCGTTGTTATCATAGTGTCTATTTTTGTGTTTTATTGTTTTTTTTCCAGTGATTGTGGTGTTTTGGTTGCATCATTTGCTGAGTATTTCATTGATGGCAAACCCATCCCATCCTCTCGATTTTGATGTGGAAATTCAACGATCGTTTGGCTGCGTTATTTTATCGGTATGGGATGAAGAAGCAACCGAGAACATTGAAAGTGAATCCGAGGCCCTCCCCACCTTCCCGAAGTGATTTGCTTTTCAATCGGTACATTATTGTTCTTATAGTTTTTTAATGTTGTTTTAATGTTTTTCTTGTTGTTTTTCGTAAACAAACATTGGTGTTGTTGTTTTTCCTTACGCTTTGTGTGGACAATATGTAATCTTTTATTTTTGTATGTTTTTTCTTATTATTTTTATGTACAAACAAGTTGGTATGTTAAAGTTGTTTGTTTTTTCATTTCAGATCCATTCTTTTTTTGTTTTTTTTTTCTTATAGTTTCTCTGTTTTTTTGAATCCAAATATTCATTTCACTATTAAAAGCACAAACTGTTTCAATAACAAACTTCATATATATATTCAATTTAGTATCCAACATCTTTTAATATCCAATCTAGTATCAACAATTCCCATGTAATCAATGTTTTTCAAATAAAAAATCGTATTCCTCGTGTATTTCGAAATTTAAATTCCTCAATATCTAATTCTCATAACGTAAGTGTAGTTTTCTTTTGTTGTTTCACTTTGTTGTTACGTTGTTGTTTTCATTCCTTCTACGTCTTCGCTGCATGTTCTTTTGTTATGCCCAGTTCTCCACATTTGCCTTGCACTTGTTGTGTTGATCCCTTTCCCATCCAGCCCTTCCTTCTTAATGTTTTTGGTCTTCCCCGATTTTACTCTTTCATGTGGAGGCAAGGCGTAATATTTTTCACTTCTTCCGCATTTCCTCCCCATTCACTTTGGTGTCTATTGGGTAAGCTGTCCACCGAATAAGTTGCCGGCCAATTTTTTTTTGTGTAGTAATGCGAACGGTAGGTGTACGGGTCCATGTTCATCTCCTCATCCACGGCCTTTGCGTGCCCGCATGGCATTTCATCTATTTGGAACACCGTTGCACGTGCATGTTCTTTTTTCTAGGTCCTACTTCCACGATTCTTTCATTCTTGTTACCTCAAACAAGTAATCTGTTGTCGTTTAACCTCGTTTTAAATTTTATTGACAAAAAAAAAATCAAACCTAGCTGTAATTCATACAACAACAATACAAAACTATTGAAACAAAGACTACAACAACACTACAACACTACAAAAAAAAACATAATTAATATTTTACCTCCAATTCAATGAGTATGTGTAATTCTTCAACGGTATGTCTTCTCCGTTGGTGATAGCTTAGTGAAGGTGTTTTGTGCTTTTGTCCTATTAGTATGCGTCCATTGTTGCACCAATGCTCTCGAGCATTCTAGCGGCGTTGTAATGGGTAGCTCCCTTCTTGCGCCAAATTTGCGGCGTTCGGTGATTACGATATGTTTGATGTCATTGTGGAATACCTCTTGTTTTGGCTATGAATTCTTGACCACTTTTCATACCCGATTTTTTGAGGTAAGGTCTTATGCGTTTGTCCAATCCATCCAATTCGGCCATGTGGAACTCGAATTGCTTTTACGTGTAGGCTTTCATCGCTCCAAAGAATGGCGGTGTATTTGGCAAGCATGTTGTTTGAAGCTTGTTTTAAGGTTGCTCAAAATGTGGTAACCGCGATGCTGTGTGCAATTTACGGATAGATTTCTCTCATTTTGCTTTGATGAGGCTTTCATTTCTCGCGAAATTAGGCATTGGTGTTCCCGTACACCATACGCTTCTTTAAATTTTTTGAAGAACCATTTCCAAGATTGGTCATTCTCGGAATACGCAACACAAAACGCTAGTGGAAAAATATGACCCCGTCGCATCTTGTGTGCATGCGCACAACAAAGTTCCCCCATAAAGTTTGCTTTGAGGAACGTTCGAGTCCACAACAACTATCGGTACGCATGCTCCCCACCCTTTTATGGATGCATCCAACGCCATGAAAACAAAGAGCAAGTTGTTGTCTTCTCGCCGTTTTCGGATCCACAAATGATCCAAGGTTTGTTTTTTCCACCATGTGTAAGAAACTCGGTATTAGTTGTCTACAGAGTCACTAGCATTTCCTCTCAAGTCGTTTACCGCATGTTCCTTACTTCTCCAAGCTTTCATATAGTTCATTTTGATGCCAAATCTGTATTTCAACTCCCCTTTTATGTCCATCGCTGTTGCCTTGGTCTTTATGTTCAAGAACTTCGGTTTTATGCATTCCCCTATCAGTTTCGATGTTGCTTGCCTTTGGTCTTCATGCCTTATATTTATGGGGCATGTGTGCATATTTGAGAACCTATTGAAAAAAAAAAAAAAACAACAAAAACAACATTAAAAAAATATTAAAACAAATCTGTTGCAGATACCAATCATGTGTATTTCAGTACAAATTGTGAAAACAGGTCATTTGTTAAGGATGCCAAAAAAAACAACATTACAAAACTATTAAAAAACAAACCTCCTGATTATGAATGTGTTTGTTGGCCCATTTCTCGATGCTCTTAGTGACCAATTGCGCAGCTTTCATAAACACATTTCGGTATTATTCTTGAGAGCGGGACTTCCACACTTTGTCTTGAAAGTTGTTTTTGATTGCGTAGTAGTGAGGACATTTTTTAGTGTTTCTTTGTCTTTGTATGTCAGTCCTTTTTCCAGCTTCTGTGGTGCTGCTTGTCTTGTTATTAACTTTGCATTGTTGATGTCAATTTAGGATCCGGTTTTCGGTGTTTTCAAGTTGTTCTACCATTTCTTCGGCAAACCGATTTGCATAGTCAATTATGTCGAATTTGTCCTCCTCATCTTCTATTGTTTCTGACTTTTCCCCTTCTACCGTTTGCTGTCCTGTTGTGTACGATTCTGTTGTTGTTATGTTGTTTTCAAGCGTTGTTGTGTTGTTTTCGATCATTGCGACATTATATTCATTCGGTGTTGTTGTGGATATCGAATTTGGTGTTCAAAGACGTGTTTTGTTGTTGTTTTCCCTGGTTCACACATAGTGGATATGTTGTGAAATCTGTTTCCTTCATTTTCAATTCCAAGTAAAAGTAGAGGCTTCGATCGTTGCATATTTTGATCGGTGGTATTCCTTCTTTTAGCTTGGTACCGTATTTGTAGTGTTGTCTTTGGTGTTTTCGCACTGATGAAGTAACCGGTATTTGCGGTAGCTCTTCGTACTTGCATTTTGTTGGTATGAATTCTCCACTAGCCACATAGTTCTCATAATTGTGATCTTCATTCCATTGTCCATTATTTCCTTGATGATGCGTACACGTTCCATTACCGTCATTCCGGGAGTCTTACTTAATGTTAAAACAATTGTATAACAACAATAAAACAATAGCAAAACAACAAAAAAAAAATCAACAAAAAAAAAACAACAACAATAAAACAACACAAAAACAACCAAACAGAAATACCCATTATTTTTTTTAAAGTTTTTATTATTATATTTGTCTGATACATATATGTATGAATGTTGTTGTAGTACTGACCGCAAAACAACATTTGAACAACCCTGATGTTGTGTTTGAATAATTGTTCCAATTTATCGATTTTTTTTTTCGAAATCATTTTGTGTTGCAAACATCAAATTAACAATAGAACAACCCTCATTTATGTTTTTGCATCATAAATTAAAGAATATCACAGTTGTGTTTTAGTTTTTTTGTTTAAAACTTGAATCTAAATCCTTTTTTTTTATTTTTAATTTTTTTTGGTTTCTTAAGAATTAAATTATTTTTTGGGTTTGTTGTGTTTACCTCTGTTATTTTGTTGGGACGGTTTTCTGTTCGTGTTGTTCTTCAATTCTGATTCCTTTTCAAAAAACTCTTCGCCGGATTTAATGGTTTTTTCTTGGTGATTTAGTCTCGGCGTCTCGCCACACACGAACAAGGTCGTTTCCGTGTGTTGTCATTCACAGTACAAATGAAATGATCTTGGGCTTGGGCAGTACAAAAGTAATGAAATTGGGCTTGGGCAGTACAAAAGTTGTTTTTGCCGTGTCCCAGTATAAATGTAAACTTTTGGTCAAAAAGCAGTATTTTTGTAAAATTCCCAAATTTTATTGGTTTTATTAAAACTTGGGTTGATTGGATAGTTCTTTGCTGTGTTAGCCCATGTTGTTGGTGATCAATTGTTAATGGGCTTAGCATCTGTGAGTAAAGTCTAGGTGAAGCAGAAGTGTGGGCTTTTCTAGTTGACTGAAGCCTTTGATGAGCGTGCCCACCAACTAGGGTTTTGTAGCTAAGTCCCCTCCCTAACTCTATAAATACATATTGTCTCATCACAATTGTATACCTTTTGATAATCAGATAAAATAAACTGCTTCTGATTTAGAGATCTAGGGAGGAAGACTTAGTTGATAGTATTGCACTATCAAATTGGAGTAACTGCTGTGGATCAATCAGAGATAATTGCTATGGATCAATCAGGTACACATACCTAATTATTATATCTTATTATTGTGTTCTATGTTATATACAAATAGATCTTGGGTTAATTGTTAATTTATATAACATGTGGTATCAGATTGCCTATTGTATATGATTTAGAACCTATAATTAGTATAATTAATTTGTATATGTTAATTATCCATAATTTCATATTAATTTCGTTATTATTTTATGTTGAATTTTTTGTTTTTAAATCTTAAAACTTTAGGGGTTTTGTTTATTATTAAATTCTCGTTCTATTGATATATTATATGCATGAAATCATTGTGTATATTAAGAGAATTTTAATTTTAAAGTTTTAGGGTTTATATGATTATAATGTGAAATTATAATTGTGTATTTTGATTTTATTGTTTTTAATCTAAAATTGATTATAGATATCTCATTATTAATTGTTTATGAATGTTCTTAAATGGTTAATTTTGTATTTTGATTAAGATTGATATTCCAAATCAATTTTTTTTTATGTTCTTTATTTTTGGATAGCTTTTCTTTAGATCTATTGTTTTTTAGCAATTAATAGCCGAAATTAGACACTTAGATTGATTAGAAATTCCATCCCGACCGAAACCCATGAAAAATCTGGTGTTTTCGTCGAATTTTGGCCGGTTTTTCACGCCAGACCCGACTGGAGGCAACCGGGTCGCGTGACCCGACTTCAGAGACCCGCCCAAGGAAGAAGAAGCAGCCCAGCCGCGAAGCCCACTCGCGCAGCTGGCGCGTGGGGGCGCGTGCGGCCGCGTGGGTTGTCGTTTTTCGACGTTTTTTTTTCCAGCGTGCTTAGAATTTAATTTCTGATTTTTCTATGATTTTTAATTAATTTTTTGACTCCGTTTAATAATTATTATTATTTTAATGATAATTATGTAGTTAAAAAATTATTAAAAATATTTTTTGATAATTTTTCGAAATTTGTCAATCATAGAAAATTTTTTGAGTTTCTTCTCGTTCCATAAGACATAGTCACTCTCTTATTTAATTTATTTTGACTATGTAGTCTCCACCAATTTTCTTATATTCACATCTTTTAATTATTTGTTGTTCTAAAATTATAAAACTTGGTTGTTTGATCCAAAAATAATGTGTTATGGTGGACACTTTATTTTTTGCTTATCAATATAATAAAAGCAATTATATATCTCTTTTGGAAATTTGGTTGAAAATTATTAATTTTCAATGATTGTTTTATCACCAAATTTCACATGTTGAAGAAAATATTATATTTTTGGTTGACTATATGTGTAATTACTTGCCCAAAGGTAGTATTTACATATATTAGTTCACATTCCATGAAGTGAGTTAATATTAAATGTATATATTTTAATTATTTGCCCAAAGGTAATAATTTAAATATATAAATTTATTATTATTTTTTGCTTGAATTAATACATATTTTTAAGAAATTTATTTGCCCAAAGGTAATAAAATTCTTAAATGATATGTATTTTTTCTTTGTTGTTAACTTCATGAAGGTAGATCATGTGTGTGTTATATTCTCACCCCAAAGGGGAGTTTATAATGACCAGTTGATTCTACAATATTTTCTAATACATTGCTCATATTGCTTATTCAAGTTTTAATTTTTGAATTTTTCAATCTCCTTTTCTGTGAACAACAATAATGCTTCCATCCATATTTTGAATGCTTCCAACTACAAGACATGGAAACGAGATGTGGAATTTACTTTAGGCATAATGGATTTGGACTTGTGCCTACGAGAAGAAAAACCTTCTGATCTTACTGACTCAAGTACAGCTGCCGAGAGAACTCATCATGCACAATGGGAAAAGTCAAGTCGTCTTAGTCTTCTTACTATGAAAAGATCCATTCCTGAACATCTATTGAGTGGTTTGCCAGACACTACAAATGCTAAAGAGTTTTTCAATGCTGTAGAAAAATTATACGACACTGGTGAAAACGCTGAAGCTGGACATCTTATGGATGAAATGACAACCATTAAGTATGATGAATTAAAAGGAGTGCGAGATTTTATTCTGAAATTGGTGAATGTTCAGTCCAAGTTGAAAGATCATAATATTCCTCTTCCTGACTCTTTCATTATTCATCGAGCTCTTCATGCTCTTCCTGCCTCTTTCAGCCTTATCAAGACAGCCTACAACACTTACAATCAAACATGGACTATCAGTGACCTAATTTCTCAGTGTGTAGCTGAAGAAAGCAAGTTTAAAAGGGAAAAGAATGAATCTGCTAACTATGTTTCTCACCTCAAGCCCAACAAAGGAAAAGGAAAATTCAAGAATAAAAATGATGGTGCTACTAAACAGAATGGTAATGGTAAGGAGCATAAGAATAAACAGAAGAATAACAATGGAAAGTCCAAATACTCTAATGTGAAGTGTTACTTTTGTGAAAAATTGGGGCATCGGAGAACGGACTGTCACAAATTTAAGACTTGGTTAGAAAAGAAGCAAGCACAATCAGGTAATCCATTAGCATGTGTTTGTTTTGAATCTAATCTAGTTGATGTTCCTATTGATTCTTGGTGGTTAGACAGTGGTGCTACTGTTCATGTTTCTGCTTCCTTACAGGGGCTAAGGGATCTCAGGAAGCCAAGTGAGAGGGAGTCCAAGCTTAAAGTGGGCAATGATGTTGGAGTTGACGTTATCTATGTTGGAACATTTATTCTTGAATTACAGTCTCGTGATAAGATTATTTTGAACAATACCTTTTATGTTCCTACTTTTAAAAGGAATTTAGTTTCGCTTCCGCTTTTGGTTAAACAAGGATATTCTTTTCATTTTGCAAATGATAATGTTGACATTATGCTTGACTCTCGAATTATTGGAAATTGCTTTTATTCTGATGGTCTTTACAAGTTGTCATTGGCTCCTTTAGATTCCTCTTTTAATGTTGTGAATACTGTGGGTAAAAGACCTCATATTAAGGAAACATCCTTATTGTTATGGCACAAAAGATTGGGTCATATTTCCAGAGAAAGGGTTGATCGTTTAATTAAATCTGAAATACTTCCTCCTCTTGATGCTTCTGATTGGGATACTTGTGTTGATTGTACTCGTGGAAAATTGACTAAAACAAGAAAGAAGACTGCAAACCGCAGTCAATCTTTATTGGAAATTATCCACACGGACATCAGTGGTCCTTATTCCACCACGTTGTGCAGAAATAAGTATTTTATCACTTTTATCGATGATTTTTCTCGTTATGGATTCACCTATTTAATTAAAGAAAAATCTGACGCCCTTGATAAACTCAAAATTTTTCGAAATGAGGTTGAGAAACAATTAGGAAGAGTCATCAAAGTTGTTCATTCTGATCGTGGAGGAGAATATTATGGTCGTTATACAGAATCTGGACAACACATGGGGCTTTTTTGCAGAGTACTTACAAGAAAATGGTATAGTTGCTCAATACACTATGCCTGGTTCACCTGAGCAAAATGGCGTTGCTGAAAGGAGAAATCCCACTCTCATGGATATGGTTAGAAGTATGATGAGTAGAACAAATCTTCCAGAGTTTTTATGGGGTGAAGCACTTATGACTGCAACTTATATTTTAAATCGTGTTCCCAGTAAATCTGTTCCCAAGACCCCTTTTGAGTTGTGGACTGGGCGGAAGCCTAGTCTAAATCATCTTCGTGTATGGGGTTGTCCAGCTGAAGTAAAGATTTATGATCCTAATTTGAAAAAGTTAGATCCGAGAACAAATCGCTGTTATTTCATTGGTTATCCAATGCGCTCGAAAGGCTATCGCTTTTACTGTCCTACTCGTGGTACGCGAATTGTTGAATCTCAGACTGCTAAATTTCTGGAATTTGATGTTGCTGAAAAAATTCCTTCAACATCTCTTGAAATGGGGGAGTCATCTAAAGGAATTTGTATTCCTATGTCATTTTCAAGAGATGATAATAGTAGTCTCCATCCTACTCCAGTTGGTAATACTCCCATTGTTGATGAATACATTGCTCCCGATATCGAAGATGATGAAGGTCCTATTATTGATGAAGGGCCTATTAATGATGAAGCTCCTATTGTTAATGAGAATCCTGTTATTGAAGAAATTCCAGTTGTGGAAGATGTTATTCAAAACAATGATCAACAAAGAGAAGTTATTCCAGAAGTACCTCCTCTAAGAAGATCTCAGAGACAAAAGAAGTCAACAAAGTGTCATGATAATTTTGTTTATCTTGGAGAAGGAGAATATGATATTGATCATTTTGTGGATCCTGTCACTTTTAGTGAAGCCCTTAATAGTCCAAAATCTTCAAAATGGTTAGCAGCTACGGATGATGAGATCGACTCCATGAAGAAAAATGGTGTATGGGAGCTAGTTTTATTACCTGATGGTTTTAAACCAATAGGTTGTAAGTGGATTTTAAAGGCTAAAAGGGATAAAAAGGGACAGATTGAAAGGTTTAAAGCGCGTTTAGTGGCTAAAGGCTTTACTCAAAGAGAAGGTATTGATTACACTGAAACTTTCTCACCTGTTTCCACTAAAGATTCATTCAGAATTATTATGGCCTTAGTTGCGCATTTTGATTTAGAGTTGCATCAAATGGATGTTAAAACTGCTTTTCTGAATGGAGAATTGAATGAGGAAGTCTATATGTCTCAACCTGAAGGATACAAGGAGAAAGGAAAAGAACACTTAGTTTGCAAGTTGAAACGATCCATTTATGGTCTCAAACAGGCATCTCGCCAGTGGTACTTGAAGTTTGACAAGGTTGTGACATCGTTTGGTTTCGTAGAGAACAAGTTTGATCAGTGTATTTATATGAAGATCAGTGGGAGTCGTTATATTTTTCTTGTTCTTTATGTAGATGACATTTTACTTGCAAGCAGTGATTTGTCACTACTAAATGAGACCAAAAATTTTCTGTCTTCCAATTTTGATATGAAAGATCTTGGAGAGGCATCCTATGTTTTGGGGATTGAGATCCATCGTGACAGGAATCGAAAAGTTCTTGGCTTATCTCAAGAAGCTTACATTAATCGTGTGCTCAAAAGGTTCAACATGGATTTGTGTAAAGCTGGTTCTGTTCCTATTCTGAAAGGGGACAAGTTCACTAAGCAGCAATGTCCTAAGAACGACTTGGAAAGAGGAGCAATGAAGAACATCCCTTATGCAAGTGTAGTAGGGAGTTTGATGTATGCTCAGGTTTGCACTCGACCTGACATAGCTTTCGTAGTCAATGTTCTTGGGAGATATTTATCTGATCCTGGCCATGATCATTGGGTTGTAGCCAAGAAAGTTTTGAGATATTTGCAAAGAACGAAGAGTTTTATGCTTGTGTATAAGCATGTTGACAATCTTCGAGTTGTTGGTTATTCAGATTCAGATTTTGGTGGTTGTGTAGATGATTTAAAGTCAACTTCTGGCTATATTTTCACCTTGGCAGGTCTTTGCTTTTCTTGGAAGAGTGTCAAACAGACTTTGATCACATCATCTACTATGTATGCTGAGTTTGTTGCATGTTATGGGGCATCTTTGCAAGCTTTGTGGCTGAAGAATTTTATTTCGGAGATACGAGTGGTTGATTCTATTTCCACACCTATGCTAATCTATTGGGATAATGATGCTGCTGTTTTCTTTTCAAAGAATAACAAGATTAGTAGTGCTTCTAAACATATGGAAATAAAGTATCTCACTGTCAGAGACTTGGTCAAGAAAGGAGACATTGTCATTGAAAATTGTAAGACCGAGTCGATGTTAGCTGATCCTCTAACCAAAGGGTTAAGTGCCGTGCTGTTTAATAAACATGTTGTTAATATGGGCATTTTAGAATCTTTTGGGTTAGTGGGAGTTTTGTTTTCTGTTTGTTTTTAGAAATTATTATTTATAATTTTCTGAATAAAGTTATGAACTACATTTTATGTTTCAATATTTTTTATTATTGAATGGATATGTTTTCAATTATGTTTTGTTATATTCTCGAGAATGATTGAATTGAAAGCATGTGGTTCATATTGTTGTGATCATTGTGTTTTAAATTTGTTTGCTTATTGACAATGATATGTTGTTGGCTTAATTCTTTAAGCAAGTTTAGTGACACTTACTTATTTTAAGTGGTGTATGTTTAATTTCACTGGCTTATTTATTAAGCATCACGGTATCAGTGAAATTGAGGACTGATAAGGATATTATGTTATTTTAAATTGATCACATGTTGAACATAATTCCTTACCACACTACTAGACTTATTGACCATGTCGATTTAATACTTTGGTATTTGTGATTATGAATGTATTTTGTTGAGCTAAAAACAATATGACTGTCATAGTTCATTATCAAAGGTTAAATTGGACCGGTATGTTGAGATGCTATCAGAGAACTATCATTTTTTAAAGTGGCCACAAATGTTTTCCTGTTGTTCAACCCATGAGTCGTTTTCAAATAAAATTATTTTGATATATAATATATATGTATTAAAATCAATGTAGCCCAAGTGGGAGAATGTTAGACTTTTATTTGGGCTTACATTAAATTTTATTGGTTTTATTAAAACTTGGGTTGATTGGATAGTTCTTTGCTGTGTTAGCCCATGTTGTTGGTGATCAATTGTTAATGGGCTTAGCATCTGTGAGTAAAGTCTAAGTGAAGCAGAAGTGTGGGCTTTTCTAGTTGACTGAAGCCTTTGATGAGCAGGCCCAGCCCAACTAGGGTTTTGTAGCTAAGTCCCCTCCCTAACTCTATAAATACATATTGTCTCATCACAATTGTATACCTTTTGATAATCAGATAAAATAAACTGCTTCTGATTTAGGGATCCAGGGAGGAAGACTTAGTTAATAGTATTGCACTATCAAATTGGAGTAACTGCTGTGGATCAATCAGAGATAATTGCTATGGATCAATCAGGTACACATACCTAATTATTATATCTTATTATTGTGTTCTATGTTATATACAAATAGATCTTGGGTTAATTGTTAATTTATATAACATGATGTAGACAAATTAATTAATCCACGTACTTAATTAATTAAAAGAATGGTTGGTAAAAATCACAACTCTGGTTTTCACGGTTAGCTCTGCAACTTCGGTTTTAGGTAGCTTACAGGTTATATGTCGTTGCCCTCTTAGTTAGGTTAATTAACCTTTTCAAGTTTATGGTTTTGTTAATTTTCATGTGATATACTCTTAGCAATGAAGTTGAAACCACATCAATTTAATTGCTCATGGAGTAATACATGTTAGATGTATAAACTGAAATATATATGTTTAAGTATAAAGTGCGGAATTAATCAAACATATATACACTATGAATAGGGATCGAAATACCTCCAGCCATTGATTCTTGAGCTTCAAACCCAAAAGTTCTGATCTGCAAAGGAAATTGACTACCATGGGTAATTGGGCTTCCTCGCTCTCTCAATTCTCTTTAGATGGATTTTGCTGTTATGAACAGAATGAGTGAGAAGCTCGGGGACCGAGACCCTATATTTATAGATGAGATACTCCATCAGTATCTGCGCCACTGTCAGAATATTTTGACAATTAATTCAGAAAATCAAATCAGGTAATGAATATAGAAATCTGATTATATATAGAATATTACATAATTGATTTTGTACAGATTCAATGAATATAAAATATTCATTTATCAGAAAATCAATTATTTATTTATTTACTTAAATAGAAATTTATTTCTTTAAATAAAAAAATATTTCCTTAAATAAAAATTATTCTTATAATACAGTCTGTATATGTAATAAGTAATTAACTGTAAAAGAATATTTTATTCCTTCAGCAGATTGAAGGGCACACAATCTGTGATTTGGGTCTTATTAGGCATTTTAGAGGGAATTCCTAGATAGAGGCTTAGATGTCTTTCAGCTACGTACTAGTTCTGTATTCACTTCCTGTAAAGCTTTAAATTAAATTCAGCAATTTGGATTCTCTTATTTTCTTTCTGGATAAAAAATGGTGATAAAAAGTCCTAATTTGGAATGCTGAATCAGAAGACTGTTGTGTTTACAAGGAAAATTATTTGTTAAAACTTCACATAAATTCATATGGACATCATCCTTAGTTCATTCATTATAATCGGAATCTTTTTCTTATTATTGCTCTTGTCGTATAATGCCTTTACCTTACTAAGAAGAAAACCTCTATTGTTTGTTTGTTTGTTTGTGTTGGATGTGATGTGATAATCGATTACCGCTGCAACATTGAACACTAAATCCAAATCACAGTCCTCTGTTGATTCTTCTTCTCTCGCCATTGACAAGGTTTGGGTCGCTGAATATGTTTGCCAGGTTTACTTAATTTATTCTCTTAGGGTGTCCTCAACTATTGGAAGCCATGGATGAGCTCTCTTGAAGGGCCCAATCTTTGCTTCTCTTAACAATCTTCGCCATTGAAGACTCACCCTTTTACTCTAAATCACCAGGCGTGCTTTTTCGCTTCTGCTCCATTTTATTTATTCATTTATTCTATGTATTATTATTATTATTATTTTCGTGAACCATAATCAATTAACTCTTGTCTAAGTGTCGTCACCAATTGGGTTAGTGGAAGAGTGATTACCAACTATTCTTCTGGCTAAATTAGACCCTCTTGAGTAAAGAGCTAGCAAAATAAAAGAGGAACGATCTGAATGAAAAATTTTGGTTGAGTCGTGGACTAGGACAGACGGTGCGCGTGGTGGGTCAAGTGTATGTGTCCTCACCCATTCGCACAAAACTGGGTACCCCTTGAGGCCCAAACCCAAATGCCAAGGTTGCACTCTTTATACCCTTATAAATGAGGGTTCATATCCCATGTGGGACTCTTTCCACTTCACACACACTAGGACACTTATATATTTTTCTTAAAATATTCATAAACTTTCCAACAGACCCTTAGTTCCATTCTCGTCTATTCAATAAATTAAATATTAGGTAATTGAACACTCTGTAATTCGTTACAGTCATTTTTTCTTTCATTGGTCTTTTCTTTTGTAGGTAATATTAATTTTTAAATTTAATTAAAATGGTATTTTATTATTTGGGCGAATTATATGTTCCATGATTTACAATGTGTATGCATTTATAGACGAAAAGATTTTAATAATAATACTAATAGTAATTATAAATAATTTGCAATGTTAGTTATGGCAATGGCAAAGACAAAGAAAGCTGATTAGTTTTCAGTAGATTTCGCCATTGGAGGAGTTGCCGCTTTGATATTAAAGAGTCTAGCAGCACCCATTGAAAGGGTGAAGCTTTTGTTGCAAAATCAAGGGGAGATGGTCAAAAGAGGACAGCTGAGGACACCGTACATGGGAGTTGGTGATTACTTTCAAAGGGTTTTCAGAGACGAAGGTTTTTTCTTTTTCTGGAGAGGAAACCAGGCTCATGTCATACGATATTTCCCTACTCAGGTACATCTTTTTGTTCTGTTGTTTTATTTATGTAGTTTCTTCTCTTTAATATCTTTTTTATTCATTGATTATGAATTGTTAGTATGTTTTTAACATGAATTTTTATGCTTAAATATCACTACTAGGCATCACATAACATGAACTTGTTTCATGTTGATGACATCTTTCACTTAACATATTAATGTTAGACTTTTTATTTGGGCTTACATTAATTTTTATTGGTTTTATTAAAACTTGGGTTGATTGGATAGTTCTTTGCTGTGTTAGCCCATGTTGTTGGTGATCAATTGTTAATGGGCTTAGCATCTGTGTGTAAAGTCTAGATGAAGCAGAAGTGTGGGCTTTTCTAGTTGACTGAAGCCTTTGATGAGCAGGCCCAGCCCAACTAGGGTTTTGTAGCTAAGTCCCCTCCCTAACTCTATAAATACATATTGTCTCATCACAATTGTATACCTTTTGATAATCAGATAAATAAACTGCTTCTGATTTAGAGATCTAGGGAGGAAGACTTAGTTGATAGTATTGCACTATCGAATTGAAGTAATTGCTATGGATCGAATTGAGGTAATTGCTATGGATCAATCAGGTACACATACCTAATTATTATATATTACTATTGTGTTCTATGTTATATACAAATAGATCTTGGGTATATTATTAATTTTTCTAACATGTGGTATCAGATTACCTGTTGTATATGATTTAGAACCTATAATTTGTATATGTTAATTATCCATAATTACATATTAATTTCGTTATTATTTTATGTTGAATTTTTTATTTTTAAATCTTAAAACTTTAGGGCTTTTATTCATTGTTAAATTCTCTTCTCATTGATATACAGTGACGAAGCCAGAAATTTGGCTGAGTGAGGGCTTAAATAAATATTAAGTCAAAACTAATAAAAATAACTGATAAATGTATCCTTTTAAATTTTCATTTTCAACAAAATAAAATAAAACATTGTCAATAGTATTATTTTATTTTTTAATAAAGTGTTATTTTTTTTATTATTTGTATTGAGCTACTTTTAAAATGAGCTTGATTAGAATGAGGGTAGGTTTATGAATTATGATTAAGATATTGAGTGAGGGCTTTTGTGGATTGGGCTTTAATAAATTAAGTGAAATGAATTAATATATGTATATATCTACATGTGAAAAATTTAATGTATATATTTGAGTGAGGGCTTAAGCCTACATATAGGCATAAGTCCCTCTGTCCCAGTTGATATATTATATGTTTGAAATCATTGTCTATATGAGAATTTTAAGTTTAAAGTTTTAGGGTTTATATAAGGGAAATTTCAGTTTTAATGCTTAAAAAAATACCCTCTAACAAAATTTAAACTCCTAATTAATTTATACAATTAAATGCTATTATTTTTAATTTTTACTTAAAATACCCTCCCTTTCATTTTCCTTCTCTCTCTGTCTCTTTCTCTTCCTCACTCTCTCTTCTTCTTCCTCGCACCACCGAGACCAACCAGACCCAGGCACCAAGACCACCCAACCACCACTACCGAACCTCCTTTCCTCCACCACCGAACCTCCTCATCTATCCAAAAACCCAAACAAAACACAGAGGCCCAAGACCGGTCGGACCTCCATAGCATTCAAGCATCGAAAAACCCAGAGGCCCCGAACCTCTGTCTCCGTCTTCATCTTCGTGTTTATTTTTTTTTATTGGATTTTTTTATTACATTTATCGATAGGTTATCGATAGTTTATCGACGACATTTATTGATAGGTTATCGATAGTATATCGATGACATTTATCGATAAGTTGTCGATAGGTTATCGATGATTTTTGTTTGCACACAAAAAAAGCAGTGTGCAGACAAAACCATCGATAAAGTATCGATAACCCATCGATAATTCCATTTTGGCCAGAAAATCATACCCTCCACCACCATCTAATGTCTCAAACAAATACGAATTCAATGAGCTTCTGATTGGGGGAGGGTTAAGTGGGTGGTGGCGAATGGCTATGGTGGTTGAGAGAAGCCGAGGAGGAGGAAGAGAGAAAGATTTGGGTAGGTGAGATTTGGGGGTTGTTGGATTAAGTTTTGGGTAGATGAGGAGGTTCGGTGGTGGAGGAGAAGAGGTTCAGTGGTGGTGGTTGGTGGTCTCGGTGCCTGAGTTTGAGGGAAAGAGAGTGAGGAAGAGAAAGAGACAAAGAGAGAAGGAAAATGAAAGGGAGGGTATTTTGGGTAGAAATTGAAAACAATAGCATTAAATTGTATAAATTAATTATGAATCTAAATTTTGTTAGAAGGTATTTTTTTAAGCATTAAAAATGAAATTTCCCTTATATAATTATATTATAAAATTATAATTTGTGTGTTTTGATTTTATTGTTTTTGATCTAACATTGATTATAGATATCCCATTATCAATTGTTTATCAATGTTCTTACACAATTTATTTCGTGTTTCAATCGAGAATTGATATCACAATCAATTTTTTTTTAAGTTCTTAATTTTCGGATTGGTTTTGCCATGAAATCTAGAAATTTAATCTTTAATACCCGAAATTAGTAGCGTAGATCAATTAGAAATTCAATCCTTAGCAAAACCCATCAAAAATCGCGTGTTTTCGTCGATTTTTTGGCCGAAAAACGGGACTGGCCCGACTAGGGCCGAACCGGGTCACGTGACCCGCATCCGACCCGCTTGAGGTTGAAGAAGACTGTCCACCATCAACGCCCACTCGCGCAGGCGGCGCGTGGGGGCGCGTGAAGCCTCGTGCGACGTCGTTTTTTGACGTTCTTTTTTCCAGCGTCCTTAAAATTTAATTTCTGATTTTTCTATGATTTTTAATTAATTTTTTGACTCCGTTTAATAATTATTATTATTTTAATGATAATTATGTAGTTAAAAAAATTATTAAAAATATTTTTTGATTTCTTTTCGAAATCTGTCAATCATAGAAATTTTTTTGGGTTTCTTCTCGTTCCATATGACATAGTCACTCTCTTGTTTAATTTATCTTGACTATGTACTCTCCACCAATTTTTTTTATATTCACATCTTTTGATTATTTGTTGTTCTAAAGTTATAAAACTTGGTTGTTTGATACAAAAATAATGTGTTATGGTGGACACTTTATTTTTTATTATCAATATAATAAAAGCAATTATATATCTCTTTTAGAAATTTGGTTGAAAATTATTATCTTCAATGATTGTTTTATCACCAAATTTCACATGTTGAAGAAAATATTATATCTTTTGGTTGACTATATGTGTAATTACTTGCCCAAAGGTAGTATTTACATATATTAGTTCACATTCCATGAAGTGAGTTAATATTTAATATATATATATTTTAATTATTTGCCCAAAGGTAATAATTTAAATATATAAATTTATTATTATTTTTTGCTTGAATTATTACATATTTTTAAGAAATTTATTTGCCCAAAGGTAATAAAATTCTTAAATGATATGTATTTTTTCTTTGTTGTTAACTTCATGAAGGTAGATCATGTGTGTGTTATATTCTCACCCCAAAGGAGAGTTTATAATGACCAGTTGATTCTACAATATTTTCTAATGCATTGCTCATATTGCTTATTCAAGTTTTAATTTTTGAATTTTTCAGTCTCCTTTTCTGTGAACAACAATAATGCTTCCATCCATATTTTGAATGCTTCCAACTACAAGACATGGAAACGAGATGTGGAATTTACTTTAGGCATAATAGATTTGGACTTATGCCTTCGAGAAGAAAAATCTGCTGATCTTATTCTAATATTAGAATTGTTGCCCAAAAATTCTTCATGCACAATGGAAAAATTCAAATCATCTTAGTCTCATTGCTTTGAAAATTCAATTCCATAACATTCATTTAATGGTTTGCCAAACACCTCAATACTAATGAGTTTTTCAAAGCAGTAGAGAAACTATTTCATACTAGTGAAATCGCTGAAGCTGGACATCTTATGGATAAAATGGCAACCATTAAGTATGATGAATTAAAAGGAGTACGAGATTTTATTCTGAAGTTATTAATGTTTAGTCCGAGTTGAAAAATCATAATATTCTTTTTCCCGACTTTTACACCATTCTTCAAGTTCTTCATCAACTTCCTACCTCTTTTAGCTTTATCAAGACAACCTAAACACTTATAATAAAGCATGGAGTGTTAGTGACCTTATTTCTCAGTGTGTAGCTGAAACAAGCAAGCTAACAAAATGAAAAGAATGAGTCTTCTCACTTTGTTTCTCAACTCAAGCCCAACAAAGGATAAAGAAAATATGAAAAGAAACAACTACAACCAGAGGCTAAGGGATCTCAAGAAGATAAGTGAGAGGGAGTCAAAGCTTAAAGTGGCACTTATGTTGGAGTTGATGTTATCTATGTTGGCACACTTATTCTTGAATTACAGTTTAGTGTTCAGATTGTTTTGAATAGTACTTTCTTGATTTTCTTTTCGTTTTGCCAATTATAGTGTTAACATTATGTCTGACTCCGAATAATTGGAAATTGTTTTTACTCTGATATTCTTTTCAAATTATAATTGACTTCCTTAGCTTTCTTTTTCAATGTTGTGAATATTGTGGGTAAGAAATCTTATATTAAGATAACATCCTTATTATTATGGCACGATATATCGGGTCATATTTCTAAAGAAAGAGTTGATCGATTACTTCTAGCTAAAATTCTTCCTCCTGTTGATGTTTCTGGTTAAGATACTTGTGCTGATTGTACTTGTGGAAAATTGACTAAAATAAGAAAGCAGACTACTAACTGTAGTCACTCTTTATAAGAGATTATCGACACTGACATCAGTAGACCTTATTCCACTACGTTGTGTAAAAACAAGTATTTTATAACTTTTATCAATGTTTTTCCTCCTTATGGCTTCACTTGATTCAAGAAAAATCTACATTCTTGCTAAAGTCAAAATCTTTTGAAATGTTCTTGAGAAACAATTGGGAAGAGTCATAAAATTTGTTTATTCCGATCGCGGAGGAGAATATTATGGTTGTTATAAAGAATCTAAACAACATATGGGGCCTTCTGCTGAATATTTTCAAGAAAATGATGTAGTTTCTCAATACACTATGTCAGGTTCACCTGAGCAAAATGGTGTTACTGAAAGGAGAAATCGCACTCTCATGGATATGTTAGATGCTTGATGAGTAGATCAAATCTTCCAGAGTTTTTATAGGGTGAAGCACTTATGACTGCAACTTATATTTTAAATCGTGTTCCCAAAACCCTTTTTGAGTTGTGGACTGGGCGAAAGCCTAGTCTGAATCATCTTCGTGTATGGGGTTGTCCAGCTGAAGTAAGGATTTATGTTCCTAATTTGAAACATTAGATCCGACTACAGTTTGTTGTTATTTCATTGGTTATCCAATGCGCTTAAAAGGCTATCGCTTTTACTGTCCTACTCGTGGTACACGAATTGTTGAATCTCAGGACTGCTAAATTTATGGAATTTGATGTTGTTGAAAATATTCCTTCAACATCTCTTGAAATGGGGGAGTCATCTAAAGGAAATTTTATTCCTATATCTTTTTCAAGAGATGATAATAATACCAATCTTATTCTTACTCTAGTTGATAACACTCCCATTGCTGATGAATATATTGCTCCTAATATCTAAGATGACGAGGGTCCTATTATTGATGAGGAACCTATTATTAAAGAAGGTTTTGTTGTTGATGAGGGTCCTGTTATCAAAGAAATCTAAGTGTGGACTATGTCATTCAAAATGATGGTCAACAAATGGAGGTTATTCCAGAAGTACCTCCTATATGGAGATCTCAAAGACAAAAGATGTCAATAAGGTGTGATGATAATTTTATTTACCTTGGAGAAGGAGAATATGATACTGGTCATTTTGTGGATCCTCTCACTTACAGTGAAGCACCTAATTGTCCACATTCTTCAAAATGGATAGAAGCTATGGATGATGAGATTAAGTTCATGGACAAAAAATAATGTATATGAGGAAGTTAGTTCTATTACCTAATGGTTTCAAACCAATAGGTTGCAAATGGATTTTTTTTTAAGAACTAAATGGATAAAAAGGGACAGATTGAAAGGTTTAAAGCACGTTTAGTGGCTAAAGGCTTTACTCAAAGAGTGTATTGATTACACTGAAACTTTCTCACTTGTTTTCACTAAAGATTCATTCAGAATTATTATGGATTTAGTTGTGCACCTTGATTCAGAGTTGGGTCAAATGATTATTGAAACTGTTGTTCTAAATGGAGAATTGAGTGAGCAAGTCTATATGTCTCAACCTGAAGGCTTTGAGGAAAATAGAAATGACAATTTGGTTTGCAAATTGAAATGATCCACTTATGGTCTCAAACAGGCATCTCACCAGTGGTACTTGAAGTTTGATAAGGTTGTGACACTGTTGGGTTTCATCGAAAATAAGTTTGACTAGTGTATTTATATGAGGATCAGTGGGAGTCATCATATTTTTTCTTGTTCTTTATGTAGACAATATTTTACTTGCCACCAGTGATTTGTCATTACTAAATGAGACCAAAAGTTTTCTGTCTACCAATTTTGATATGAAAGATCTTGGAGAGGCATCTTTAGTTTTGGAGATTCGGATTCATCGTGATAAGAATCGAAAATTTCTTGACTTATCTCAAGAATGCTTACATTGATCGTGTGCTCAGAATATTCAACATAAAATTTTTGTAAGCCTGGTTCTGTTCCTATTCTGAAAGGGACAAATTTACTAAGCAACATCGTCTTAAGAACGACTTAAAAAGAGAAGCAATGAAGAATATCCCATATGCATGTGTAGTATGGAGTTTGATGTATGCTTAGGTTTGCACTAGACCTGACATTGCTTTCATAGTCAATGTTCTTAGGAGATATTTATCTGATCCTGGCCATGATCATTGGGTTGCAGCCAAGAAAGTTTTGAGATATTTGCAAAGAACAAAGAGTTTTATGCTTGTGTATAAGCATGTCGACAATCTTCAAGTTGTTGGTTATTCAGATTCAGATTTGGTGGTTATGTAGATGATTTAAAGTCAACTTCCGGCTATATTTCACTTTTGTTGGTGCTGCTATTTCTTAGAAAAAGTGTTAAATAGACTTTAATCATATCATTTACTATATATGTTGAGTTTGCCGTATGTTATGAGGCATCTTTGCAAGCTTTATGGTTAAAGAATTTGATTGTAGAGATACGACTAGTTGATTCTATTTCCTCTCATATACTAATCTATTGTGATAATAATATTGTTGTTTTCTTTTCAAAGAATAATGAGATTAGTAGTGCTTCCAAACATATGGAAATAAAGTATCTCAGTATTAGAGACTTGGTCTAGAAAGGAGACATTGTGATAGAATAGTGAAAGACCAAGTTGGTGTTAGCAGATCCTCTAACCAAAGGATTAAGTGCCATATTGTTTGATAAACATGTTGTTGATATGAGCATTTTATAATCTTTTGTTCCTTTGGGTTAGTGGGAGTTTCTTGTTTAATCTTTTGAGATTACATTTATTACTTGTTAATGTTATGAACTACTTTGTGGGCCAATACTTTTTTGATTATTGGATGTTTATGTTTTCAATTATGTTTTGTTATATTCTCGAGAATAATTGAATTGAAAGCATGTAGTTCATATCTTGTTGTGATCATTGTATTTTAAGTATATTTACTAAATGACAATGATATTTTGTTGGCTTAATATTTTAAGCAAGTTTAGTGATACTTACTTATTTATTAAGAAGTGTATGTTTAATTTCACTGGCTTATTTATTAAGCATAACGGTATCAGTGAAATTGAGGACTGATAAGGATATTATGTTATTTTAAATTGATCACATGTTGAACATAATTCCTTACCACACTACTAGACTTATTGACCATGTCGATTTAATACTTTGGTATTTGTGATTATGAATGTCTTTTGTTGAGTTAAAAACAATATGATTGTCATAGTTCATCATCAAAGGTTAAATTGGACCGGTATATTGAGATGCTATCAGAGAACTATCATTTTTAAAGTGGCCACAAATGTTTTCCTGTTGTTCAACCCATGAGTCGTTTTCAAACAAAATTATTTTAATATAATATATATATGTATTAAAATTAATGTAGCCCAAGTGGGAGAATGTTAGACTTTTTATTTGGGCTTACATTAACTTTTATTGGTTTTATTAAAACTTGGGTTGATTGGATAGTTCTTTGCTGTGTTAGCTCATGTTGTTGGTGATCAATTGTTAATGGGCTTAGCATCTGTGTGTAAAGTCTAGGTGAAGCAGAAGTGTGGACTTTTCTAGTTGACTGAAGCCTTTGATGAGCAGGCCCAGCCCAACTAGGGTTTTGTAGCTAAGTCCCATCCCTAACTCTATAAATACATATTGTCTCAATCAGGTACACATACCTAATTATTATTACTATTGTGTTCTATGTTATATACAAATAGATCTTGGGTATATTATTAATTTTTCTAACAATTAACTCACTCATAAGACCTTGACTATGATTTACCTCACTCTAATTAGTTTTGAGATGGATCCCATGTGTGTCCTCATTCTTTCTTAATTTCTATACTATGTAGCCTTCTTATCTCTTTATTTTCCAAACCATTATCATACTAATGCAACAATAATTTGAGTTTAGGAGCTTCACTGTAGATTGATCAACATGCTTTCAAGATATTTCTTAGCTGTAAAGAATTTCTATAAAAATAAATAGTGTACACCATTGTTCTGCATCTTCATATGTGTTTTTCTTTGTTATGCTTTTGATTTGGCGCATTACAATGCTACCAGTTTTTATCACTATAATCTTGATTATACGTAGGCTTTCAACTTTGCATTCAAAGGTTACTTCAAAAGCAAATTTTGATGCTCCAAAGAAAAAGACGAATACTTACTGTGGTTCGTTGGAAATTTGGCTTCAGGAAGTGTTGTAGGGGCAACCACTTCTTTATTTCTGTATCATTTAGATTATGCCCGAACAAGACTAGGGACTGATGCAAGGGAGCATTCTGTTAATGGTCAGCATCAGTTCAAAGGGTTAATTGATGTTTACTGTAAAACTTTGTCAAGTGACAGAATAGTAGGTCTATATCGAGAATTTAGAGCTTCAATAATGGGGAATTTAGAATATATGACATCAATTCTCATTTCTAAATGACGATCCTCTAAATAAAAGAACCTTAACACTGTTTCAATACGGAACCAAATTCCCTGTCCCAAATTGCCCTCCCATTCCCCTGTCCCTTCCATATAAAACAGCAATTAATGATTAAACCACGTTTGGAATTTGGATGGTGTTTGGTTAGGAGGAATGAAAATATAGGAATAGGAATGGGAATGGGAATGAGAATAGGAATGGAATGGAATAAAATTTAAAATGCATAAAAAAATTGATAAAAAAATAATTAAATTTTTTTCTTGTTACATTGGAATGGTCATTCCTTCCTTTTTAAAATGGAATAGCCATTCCATCAAAATGGTGGAAAGAGCATTCCATGGGAATGTCATTCCAATACTTTAAAATGCAACCAAACAAAGGAATAGAATGAAAATTATTTCCTTTCCATTCCATTCCATTTCATTACCTCCAACCAAACGCCACCTAGGGGTGGGCATCATCCAATCAAATCCAATTGAACCGAACCGATCCCATCTAATCTAATTACAAAAAGTTGGATATCCAATTACAATTGCATTGAATTGGATGCTAAAAGTTAGATTCTAATTGGATTGGTTTGGTTATTAGATGTCAATCTCAAAATCTAATTAAAAACCGATCCAATCCAATTTTATTTATATATATTAAAAAATTATTTCTATAATAAAAATATTGAAAAATATAATAATTATTTATTATATTTTTATTATATTTTTTTGTATGTTTAATTTGTAACACTTGATTGTTGAGTGTATTTATTTTCATGATGTGTTCTATTTTATTACTTAGAAATGTTATTGTTTTAATTATTTAAAACTTTTAGTTACAATACACTTGTAAGAATAATATATTTATGAAGTATAAAACTTAAATAAAAAGTAATACTTAGTTTTTTTACGTATTTTTCTTTATATTTTCAAGCTAATATTGAAATTTAGGTATGTAATTGGATATCCAATTATAAAACCGATCCAATCTAATTAGTAATTGAATTGAATTTGATTGGATTTTGAGGTCTAATTGGATTAGATCGGATGATGATTTTCCAAATCCAATTACTAATTGGATTGGATCGGATAAGAAGAAAAAATGTAGAATTGAATCGGATGCCCACACCTAATGAAAATATTAACACCAAAACGGGACAGACAATTTGACTCCAAATTGTATTTTAAAATCAATCCTTCCACAAATTATTTAACAAGGATATGCTCTTTGTTATTCTCGAAAGATCACATGCTCAATCCATATTTGAAATTTTCAAGAAAAATTCAAGTTTCAAAAAGTAATTATTTTGAAATTTCCAAGAAAAATTCAAATTTCAAAAAGTAATTATAATATAAATATTCTTCAAAAAAAGATTATATTGTAAATAAGTAACCTAATAATGAAGGATGTAAAACTTTTGGTAAAATACCAAAAACCCACAAAAATGTTTGACAATTCATCTAATTTCATGATTCAATTTAGGGATAATTACATAATACTACTCCCAACAGCTTCTCTACTCTATTTTTAAAATACATCATTAAAATTCTACTTTATTTATTTTACCTCAAACTTTTATATTATATCATATATCAGCTTCTCTATTTTTTTTCTATATCATTTAAATATTATATTTTTAATATATTTTATTAATTTTATATTAATAATTCATATAATATTACACATATATAAAAAAAAGTTAAAGAAAATAATATTAAATATGTTTAGCTCAATAAATAGTTATCTCTACATTTAGCTAAGCACTATTCATTAAGCTAAAAAATATGTAAAATAGTTAAGGTTTACCTCACTTGTTGGAAACTCAATTTTGTAATTTTTTCTCTATAATTTAAAAATTGAACTATTTTAGCTCATCTATTGGGAGTGCTCTAAGGTACCATTTTTTATAAAAAAAAATTATATTTTTACGTTTAAAGAATTTATTTTACATTTTTACGGTTTTCCATAAAAATAACATGAAAACAACAAGAAAACTACATAAAAGTAATATGAAAATAGCATTTAAATAACATCAAAGTAACAATAAAAAATAACACACAGATAACAAAAAATTAACAAGAGTTCAACATAAAAAGATCGTATTTTTTGTAAATAAAATCAAAAAAATTGTAAAAATGATTAAAATTCCGTGAAATCGTATTTTTGTAATTTTTTTTTTTTTGTGTATTTGTGAAATTATCCCTTCAATTTAAGCACACAAACACAATATGGGCTTAAGACAAATTTGATTTTGGGGCATTCTAAAATATATGTAAAAAGTATTGAAAAAGGGTGTTATAGGATTTGAACCCATAACATTGTATGATATATCATACACCTTAACCAACTAAACTATGAATATTTTTTTATTTTTTATTCTGGCCCCCCGAAAGGTGTGGGCTCAAGGCACGGGCCTAGCCTGCCTATGCCTAGGGCCGACCCTAGTCTCTAGCACCCTCCTAGGTACTATAATGCTATTTGTGTAATTAAGTATCGGGTTCTATATAAATTAATTAAATAACTTTTAAAGAATATCACTAACTATTTACATGGTGACACCTCTAAATGGTACTAGGCACCACAATATAATCATTTGACAAAAGAATTCTCATTACATAGGTTTTTTTGTATGAGTATGTTATTAAGTATACTTCTTTTATGGTGCATTTAAAAAAATACATTCGAGGTGGAATTGTATTTAAATCATGTTAAGTACTAAGTTTTAGGGGTGTAACACGAGAACTTTCTAGAAAGTCCTTCATTCTAATACTACTTTCATCCAAACACGCTTAATTATTATTAGGTTAAATAAAAAAATTTATTATTAATTTTTACACATTTGTTTAACTAAATAATTACATAATTAATTGAAAGTAATTGAATTGCACTATTATAAAAAGTACTATTATCATCAGCCAACACGTTGGTCAACTATTGACTGACACAATTGATCACGGGAGAGAGGAGATGTCCTTCCTTAATCGACACAATTCAGTGATCAATTGCAACACAATTAGGTGATAAATTGTGTCGGTCAGAACACTCACAGTAAGAGAAAAGTTGATGGGATTGAGTGGGAGTTTTTTCAAAAAAAAAAATAAACAACATATATGTTGGTTGATCACAGTCACAAAGGATGGTTGCACCTCTGCTAATAACCCCCTCGAAGGGATCAGATCAATTCACTTTGATTGTCTTCTCCAATTCAAATTTAGGACTGGCCATTTTCTCTGTTATTTTCTCCGCCCCAAGCTCCCTCCGCAACCTTCTTTCTTACTCTCTCTCTCTCTCTCTCTCTCTCTCTCTCTCTCTCTCTCTCTCTCTCTCTCTCTCTCTCTCTCTCTCTCTCTCTCTCTCTCTCTCTCTCTCTCTCTCTCTCTCTCTCTCTCTCTCTCTCTCTCTCTCTCTCTCCATCACCCCAAGCTCCCTCAGACACCTTTGGCCCTTATTTCCCTAACCACCGCCAACACGTTGGTTACCATTGTATGTTGACCGACGAAATTTATCGTCAACCAACATGTTGGTCAACCATTGACTGACACAATAAGAGAGGAGGCGTGGAACGCCCTAAATAATTAGGCATGCTACCAAATAAACTTATGAAACCCTAATCCCCTAATCGGGATTACTAGTAAAATAAGTGCAGAAATTAAACTTTATTAATAAACGGAATGAAAAAAACTTGTGATAATCTTAAATCTTATAATTTAAAAGTTACAAAAGTTGGGATCCCAAAAGTATTTACAAAACACTATTACAAGTTCTTTTCCTTTGGCCGACCTAAGCGGCAAAATAGAGTCTCAAAATACATCACTGGTAGACCCCAACCCGCTTGGTCTAGTGTGGCCCGAACATGTACATTCTTCGTCCAGCTTCTGCACTCATGGCTAATCAACGACAGTCTTACCCTTTCCTGCACTGTAGAGCACCCGTGAGCCAAGCCCAGCAAGACAGTATAAATCTTAACAAATATAATATGTTCATCATGCTATTTAAACAGTAATGTCATTCATATATGTCTGTATGTCACAGACCTGCATGTCACACTCACATTCTTATTTATGTCTACGTGGCGTAGGCCTATGTGTTGCGCTCACACATCTATTTATATCTACGTGGCGTAAACCTACGTGTTGCTATCACACGTCTAATTACAACAAGGCCTTAGAATAGTTCATCTCGGTTCTGATTACGGAGTCCAACTTGATTATGCCTTGACGCATAACCCTTAATCTCAATATGTAACACATAATTATTGGTGCCACTGCAATATTTGTCTATTTGCTATAGACCTGCATGTTACGCTCACATGCCTATTTATGTCTACGTGGCGTAGACCTACGTGTTGCACTCACACGTCTATATACAATAAGGCCTCAGTAGGGTTTACCTCGGTTCTGGTTACCGAGCCTAACCTGGTTATGCCTTGCTCGCATAACCCTATTCATGAATATACGTAATCCATGTATTACGTTCTTTCGGTGGTTTTATCCTGGTGATATATACCAGGTCTAACCCAGTTATGTCTTATACACATAATTCTTAACATACATGCGTGTATTCAATATTTACTACAACATATATAATCTTAGGGTAATAACCCTAACTTGCATACTATGTAATCACTCATATGATACATTTCTATATACTCAGATAACATTTACTAAGAGTGTCAACCCTAACTCATGCTTTCATTGGATTCATAATATTCTAGGGTAATAACCCTAGACCGCATTAAAATTTAACTCAAGGTACTAGCTTACCGAGTCTAGTTTAATTATGCCTTAAGCGCATAATTCATAATCTCAATATATACATATATCTGACATGGTATAGTATTTACACAACATATATCACTAGAGTAATAACCCTAGGCTATTAAACCGCTCATATTAGGGTAATAACCCTAATCCCGGTTACAATTACTCACATATATCATATTCAACATAAGCGCCACCACGCATACTCTACGTGCAAACTACTGTCTTACCTGTTGTCCCACAATAACAGAGATTCCAAACCCCTGGGTGCTCCTGATCAGGTGCCGGTAATCCTAATCACACAATCCGAGATTTCACAAATAGGATTAATCCCCAATTTCACTTTCACAAAATATAAACATGGCATTTAAAATATAGATAATCAAATAGAGCTCGGAACGAGCTTTCCAACGATATAAAGAACGTCCCAAACGGAGTCCCGAGTCAAAAGTTATGGCCAAAACAAAATTGGGAAAAACAGAACTTCTCACTGCCAAACCCAGTCGCGACGGCCAAAAATCCCGTCGCGACGACTGGGTTTAGAACACCCAAAAACTCCATTTTTAAGGTCTTAAAATGCCAACCTTTCCTAGATTTCAAACCCCAACCAAACATAGGGTAAAAAAACACAAAATTCATGCATTAATCCTTAACCAAAATCAGATTTAATCAATATAAAAATTAACCTCCAAACATTGAGCAAAATATCAACAAATTCAAGCTCAAATCTTGAATCTTTAAACCCAAAACACAAGCTCAAGCCCAACAATAAAATTCAGAGATGCATAACAGAAAAGAAGCACCAGCACAATCCCTAAAATTCTCTCTTAAACTTAATCCAAAACAATAACCAAGGATTATCAACACAACTAAGCAAAAAGCTTTAAGATTAAGCTAATCTTCCACATACATGCAACCAATCAATTTAGAAATATCAAAAGCATAATTTTCACATATATTCAGTAGCAAAATTCAAAGTAAATTAAATAGAAAGCTACCTTAAGCTTTCCTCAAAGCCAAGCACCAAAATCTTCCCAAACCCAAGCTTAAACCATGGCAAAATTCTCAAGGATTGAAAATTTGAAAAGATGAGAAATAGAGAGAGGGAGGGGTCGGTGGTGTGCTATAAAACCAGAAAACTGGTTTTCTCATTTTGTAAAACTTTCCTTTGTTGATAATTAATCAAATGGTCAAAAGACCAAAATGCCCCTAGGGCTTAAATATAACATAAGCATGACACAAGGGTAATATTGTCATTTCATGCATAAATAAATTCCAATTAATTTCAGATTATCACTTATCAAATAAAATGCCAATTAAATCAATCCAATCTGCATTTCGGGCCCGAACTCGGTTCGGCCCGAAATACCCGGTTGTGACTATACCGCGCCAACCTGTCAGAACACACCTGAAAAGACAACACAGACATATTATATAATAATATAGTTCCCTTAAGCACGTAATTAAATTAATTTTATCATTTTACCCTTCTCAGGTCATAATTACTAAAATGCCCCTGTCTCACCAACGGGGTCTTACCATGTTATAAATCATATTAATTCACATAAATTGAACTATATAATAATGTAATTCCTCATTTATTCATAATTACCATTAGGGTTTTGCTAATCCATTCCTAATTCTAGAGTATTACAAGGCGTCCTTCCTTAACATACGCAATTGAGTGATCAATTGTGACGCAATTAAGTGATAAATTGTGTTTGTCAGAACATCGATAGCAGGAGAAATTTGATGGGATTGGGTGGGAGTTTTTGAAAAAAAAATAAACAACATATCTGTTGGTTTATCACAGTCACAAAGGATGTTTGCACAAGTTTCTCCACTAACCCCCTCGAAGGCATCGATCAGATCAATTCATTTCAATTATCTTCTCCAATTCGAATTTAGGATTGACCATTTTCTTTGTTATTTCTTCCGACCAAGCTCCCTCCGCGACCTTCTTTCTTATTCTCACTCTCCATCGCCCCGAGGTCCCTCTGCCACCTTCAGCCTTATATTTCCCCAACTGCAACCAACACATTGGTCAACTGTTGACCAATGCAATTGATCACGGGAGAGAGGAGGCATCCTTCCTTAACTGATGCAATTGAGTGATCAATTGCGACATAATTAAGTGATCAATTATTGTTGTCAGAACACTGAAAGTATGAGAAAAGTCGATGGGATTGGGTAGGTTTTGAAAAAATTTAAACAACATATTTGTTGGTTGATCACAACCACCAAGGATGCTTGCACTATTTTCTCAGCTAACCCCCTCGAAGGCATCAAATCAATTCATTTTGATTGTCTTCTCTAATTCGAATTTAGGATAGGCCATTTTCTCTGTTATTTCCTCTCCCCCCAAGCTCCCTTTGCAACCTTCTTTCTTACTCTCTTGCTTCCTCTCTCGCTCTTCATCGCCGCCAAGCTCCCTCCACCACCTTCAGCCTTATATTTCCCCAATCACCACCCTTCTCTCTTGCTCTCTCTTTTCACAGTTGCTAGCGACGATTGTCTCTTATCCATTCTCTCTATTCAGCCATCTCTGTCCACCATGATCAAAGCCACATTCGCCACCTCCATCCAGTAAAATATTTATAATATATTATGGGCATGTTTGATGCATTTTATAAAGGGAAATTTGATTATTTATGCATACTAATGGGGGGAATTAATTCCCTAAACTTATACATTTCAAAATTTTAAAAATAAGTCCACTTTACATTAAATCCAAAAATACACTTGAGCTCGTGCGTTTCAAGGGTTTTAGGGTGGTTGAACTTGTGGTTTTCGTCGCTCTAGGGTGGAGACGGTGAAAGTTAGAGAGAGATAACGAGAGAGTGAGGATAACCAATGGTGGACGGGGGATGCTGTGCTGAAGAGTGAGAGAGTTAGAGAGTTGGAGAGAGAGAGAATTTTGTTGAAATGAAAGGGTATTTTCGGGAGTATGAGATATTGAAAGTATAGATAGTATACTTTTAATTGGGTAGTATATTAAGGGTTCATGCTATACATTTAAGCATGGTACCCCAAATTTTCCTAATATTATAGGAAGTTATTTTTGTATGGTTGGAGCTTAATTTTTCAAAATTCACTTTCTATTTTAATTAAAAAATATACTTAGAGAGCATGGTTAGAAATGGTCTTACAAACTATCAAATCTTTTGAAATACACTATATTTATTCTTAAAAATGGTTTCATTTTTATGTGTATTATTATACTATTATTATATTGTATTATTATATATAATATACATTACTATTATTGGCTTATTCCATATCTATATCTATATATAAATGAAAGCATCAACAAGTTTATGTGGCACTCTATATGAGTTTTTTCACCTATTCTTAATTTTCTCATATTTGTCATTTTTTTTTTTTAAATTTTTCAATTATTTTTAAAGTTAAAAATTTATATATAAAACATATACAACACATTTATTATCTATTATTATTACTAATAATTAATAATGAAGTAACTTATAACCACATCTAACTATTAATCTATTATAAATCAATATATATATATATATATATATATAAAGAAGTGTTTTGAAGAGAGTGATGTGGCAGCTTAATTGTTGATTATTTTCTAATCTCTCCTCTCCTATTTTTTTGATTTATTCTTATTTATTTAGCCTATAAAAATGAAACTCAATGGTTATGATCAAATTATTAATGATCAACTTTTCCTTCTCTCTTTTATTTCTAATCTTTATTTAGCCTATAAAAAGTAGAACTCAATAGTTAGAGATCAAATTATTAATGACAAATAAAATGCCACAAAAAAAATCACTAATAATAAACTTTTCATTTTCTCATTTTCGTCTCTCAATCTTCCCTTCTAGCTTTTCTTATTCTGGTCTATTTGTCCCCCCTATACATATGAATTCTATAAATAGTTTTGAAAGTTGAAGCTATTATGCAAGAAATTCTCATTGTTCTCTCCTCTATGGTCTCTTCAAAATTGAGCCTTTGAGACAAACATTTATCATTCATTTTTTTACTGGTAATTTTTTTATTTCATCTATTTTTATTCATGTATATTTTTTTTTAGTTTTGTATGTAAACCTCATTTTTCTATTGTATTTTGTATTTATATGTATGTATATATATATATATATATAGACTCTTTTTACCTCATTTGGTATAATACTTTTTTGAAAATTTAATTTTATTTAGTGGATGATTTTGTGGCATTATGTTTAATTGAAAATTTAATTTTATTTAGTGGATGATTTACATGTATGAATAGCTTGGATTATCTTGAAAATTTATTAGGTAAGAATTTACGTATGTAATAAACTTTCTTTGTATATTTATTCATGAATAATAAGAATACATAATATTTTTTGTTTATTTGGATTTTACTATTAATATATATATAGATGGATATACATAATTTAAAGTGGATACTTTTCTTGTGGCTTTTAAAATTGGTATTTATATAAATAATTTTATTTATTATTTGTAATTTTCGAGTCATTTATTTCATTACATTTGCAGGTGATGTTGAGATAAGTTTTTAATTATTAGTCTTCATTTTTTTTTAAAATAATTTTATGACATCCAAGACTAAATTTATTTTTTGATTAATCTATTATTTATTTTTATTATTGTCATAGATGTTTTTGCTTATAAAAAATGGTGACAAAAAAAATATTTGGATTTATCACCATATCCATTTAATTACCAATGTAAGCTTTGTTACTCTGTTTTTGTTTAAGCTTTCTAATATCTTTTTTATAATATTTAATCATATATAGGAGTATTTAATTTGCTGTTTTTTAAACTTTGGTAATCTTAAATTGTATTTAGCACTTTAGATATATGCATATATTTATATATAAAATTTATAAATTTGGGAGTTATTTATTTATTCAAAGTCTAATAAACTTCTCTTACTATTGGTGTATAAAAAATTAAGCAATGTTTAGAGTTAAAACTGAAAATTTTTACATGTATTAGTTATTATATCATTTTTAAGTACAAATCAAATTCAAAAAAAAAATTCTATTTTCCAAATATTATTAGTGTGCAAATTGGAGAGAAATATTTTAGGAGTTCAAAGTTGTGAAAAATAATTATTCTTACTGTCTTTTAGGTAGTATGAACAGAAAGAAAAACAACATATATAATATTTGAAGGGAAGCACCGTGAAAGATTTTTGTATGACAAAATTATGTATTTTAACTTGGCAGTGTAATTAGAGGAAAAAGAAAACTTAGTTGTATAAAAACTTTTGAATCTTATATTCTTTTGTGTCCTAGAAATCAGTAGAAGAATAACTTGGTGTATTAGTTATTTTGGTGCTTTTTAATCTACAAACTTGGTGTACTAATATAATCATGTCTTCAAATCATCAATTTTTTTTATCTTTCGGAAGTAAAATACCAACAGTTATCACTTATTGACATAAATTTATATGATTAACGTATTCTAAAAAAATAATAGTCATAATAGAAATTTCCTTTAATACATATGGGCTATTAAAAGAATTATAATTAAGTTGTCATTTAATACTCATAGACTATTAATTATTATTAATAAAATCTGTCAATCAAAAGACAAAATATACAAAAATAGTGCTCTTTTATTTGCAAATGTGTAATTATTACTAATTTTATATTTATAAAATAACTATTAATGTCATAATCCATTCCAATTCTCACATTAAACTTAGACTAAAAGAATAATTACTTTCAATTCTTATATTAAACTTAAATTCATAATAAATACTAAGAATTAATAATAAATTTATAATTTTTTATTTGTCAAGACGAACGATCAGGAATTAGTAATTGTCAAGTTAATAAAAGGTAACTCCTTTGGGCACCATACTTTACCATGACAATCAATAAAAGTCAAGAACAATCGTTTAAACACGTCGGATTATATTTTTCTAAATACGTATTCACTCATGGCCAATTAAATATTATAGTATTTTGAGTCACTAACAAATAAGGATTAATCATAATAAATGATGATAATGAGGTCAAAGATCCAAATATAATCAAGAATATCGTGTACAAATAAATGTTTTAAAATACTCTCTCATCATCACTCAAAATAAAGGTGTCACTAAAAAATATCGTGTATAAAAAAGTCCTTAAATCCAACAATCTTAATAGTTCATGGGACATTTTTAACGACCTTAAAAGTTCAAGGGGCATGATTTGGTACATGTTAAAATTTAGGGGGCAAAAATCTTAATTAGCTTAAAAAAATACAAAAGTAGGGTCAAACCCGCGCGAAGCGCGGCTTAATTCCCTAGTATATATATATAATATACATTACTATTATTGGCTTATATAATATTATATATGTGTATATTATGATGTAACAAAAAACTAAAATATATTATTTAGTATATACACAAAATTTAGTTGATGTATATTGTGACGAGAGATTTTATTTTTCTTACAATAATGAATAATATTGTGTTTGTCATTTCTTGTGTACTTCTAATTTTAGTTTAGGTATCATTATAATTTTAACAATAAAAGCTCCATTATTGGTACTATGAGATCTTTTCATTAACTTTACAATCTTTATGATCGTTCCTGATTTTTTATTTTATACTTTAATTTTTTGATTATAACATGAATATTTATATTTATTAATTTGTTAAATTTACTGTTCATTTTGTTTTCTCTCACTATTTTCTCCATCATTACTTAAAAAATAATAAAATAAAAGTTATTTTAAATTTTGATATAAACTAAATCATGCTCTCTAAATTTTTCTGGTCGTTAAAAATTCCTCTCGAACTATTGAGATGGTTAGATTTAAGGACTTTTGTTCAATTTTTCTAAAGAAAGTCTGACGTAGATAAAAATATAAGTAGCATAATTCGGTACATGTTAAAGTTTAGGGAGTATAATTTTTTAAATATCAAAGTTTGGGGGGCACGATTTAATATATGGACAATCGTCATAATAGCAAAATTGAATAAAATTAAACAAAAGTCCTTAAATCTAACAATTTCAATATAGTTTATGAAAAAATTTTAACAACCTAAAAAGTTCAAGAGGCATAATTTAGTACATATCAAAGTACAAGGATAAAAATTCTAATTAGCCTTAAATAAACTAGTAAACACTTATTAAGAAAATATATATTCACCTTTTATATTTAAAATAAAAAACCAAAAACATTTTTTTTACCAAACATACACCTAACCTAAATGTGTCTTGTTACTCTAGATATATATCCTACTTAATAAAATAAAAAGGACCTGTCATGTTTCACAAATGATTTTAAATAAATATAAAATGACAAAAGAGTGATGAAGAATTTTGTTTCTTATTGTGATTTCATTCATGGTGGAAGAGTTGATAAGATTCATGTCCCCTTTTGGCTCCATCTAAAGGCTATTTACAAACTTATGAAAAAAATGGAAAGTTTTGATATGTATGCCTTGCAAATTTAATTGTACTAAATATATATTTTTTATAATATATATAAGAAAATATAAAATAAATCATCATATCGATAAAAAGATATTATAAAAAAAACTTAAGACTCGTATATAAATTTTATTTTTATATAATCGAAACTTATTTTCTGGTGAAAATTTTAGTTTTTTGATAAAAAATTAGTTTTTTGATGAATGATCTTTGGTGATTTTTGCTTTGACCAATCGTTACCGGATGGGTGAATTGTCGGTCGCCGTTTGCCAGATGTGGAACTGGTGAATGAAAGTGGATAGGTGGAACTGTTGAGGGATGGTGGAGATAGGGTTTGACAGAGGAGAAGAAATGAAAATTTTTATTTTTCTAAAATTGATTTATCTAAACATTAAATATGAGCTTTGATAATTAAATTTACAAATATATGACATATCAAATATTATAAAATAGCTAAAAAATACCATAAAAAATGATCAAACTTAAAACTGTCATATTTAAATAAGAAAATTTTTAAAACCCATATTATATTATATGTAAATTCTACAATTATTAATTGAAAAAAATAATTAAAACGTGAAAATCACTATTTGATATTCAATTATTTCAAGAACTATGTGCAACGTAGTCATAACAATTTGCTTATAAATAAAGGCAAATCTTTGGTCATTTTCAAAACAAAAAACTAAATCATACATTTGTTGTGAAGATCATCATGAAATCTACATGTGCCATTGTTGTTGTCCTCTCACTAATTCTAGTATGCATTCTCATCTCAAATCTATTATATTTTGTACACCTTACTATAAACTCTCACTTCCCAATATTCAATTTCATTATATGTATATATATAATTCATGATCATATTTAATTATGCAGTATTTGTTATGAATAATAGTCATTTAATTTGTTCACTATTAGATTATACATGTTAACAAATAATGTCTCTATTGTTGCAGCTGTTTTTATGTGAGAGTATTGAATCAAGAAAGGATCCAGCAGGAGAATACTGGAGATCTGTGATGAAAGAACAGCCGATGCCAAAGGCGATTGGAGGCCTTATTGGTCTCGATGGTAACTCGGATTATTACTCCACACCAAAAATTTCCAACCAAAAAACCAAATGTTCCGATCATAAAAATACATTAAACACTTTCACTAAAGACTTTGAACCTGTACCCCATGTTACCTCCTATCCTGAGAATGAGGTTAAGTCATCAGAAAAAAAATTGTTTACCAAAGACTTTGAACCTGTGCCTAATATTAGTTCATATCCTGACAGTGATGAGCTTAGATCATCAGTCAAATCAATGTTTACCAAAGATTTTGAACCTGTGCCTAATGTCAGTTCATATCCTGACAATAATGAGGTTAAATCATTATTTACTAAAGATTTTGAACCTGTGCCTAATGTTAGTTCATATCCTGACAACAATGAGGCTAAATCATCAGTAAAATCTTTATTTACTAAAGATTTTGAACCTGTGCCTAATATTAGTTCATATCCTGATAGCAACGAGGTTAAATCATCAGTAAAATCATTGTTTACTAAAGATTTTGAACCTGTGCCTAATATTAGTTCATATCCTGACAACAACGAGGTTAAATCATTATTTACTAAAGATTTTGAACCTGAACCTCATGCTACTGCTTATCCTAATGACGAAATTGAATCACCAGTAAAAACTTTATTTAGTAAAGACTTTGAGCCACAAAGAGGTGACGTCACAGCTTACCATGGGAATACTTATGTGAATCAGAAATTATTTGCAGAAGATTTTGAACCTACCCCACATGTTACAACTTACAGCGAGTGAAAGGCATCCTTGATCTTAAGTCCACCACTATAGCCTATTCAAGGTTGAAATTATACTATATGGGTGTCTACTTATGTTAATTTATGCTTGTAATAGTAAGTTGAATAAATAAAATTTGTCTCCCTTGGGCTATAATTTTTCTAGAGTTTTGTCTCTAATTTTTTTGTTGCCAAATTTTTTATTTTAAAAATTGTTTCAAATATTCCTCTTCAATCACATTCTTCTCATTTTCTTAAACAATTTGTTGAGACAGCAATAATATTAGATCAATTTTGCGCAATTCAAGAGTCTGCACAAAAATAAAAGAATTATTTCATATTTAACTAAAAAAATACTGAAATATAATTGTACAGAATTTAAATATTTTTATTGTTTATAAGTTTTTTAATAATAATACAGACTATTGATTCACATCGTTGTTTCCTTGTTATTTTCTTGTATTTTTTTGTTATTCTTATGTTGTTTTTCTGTTATTTTTTTATTGTTTTCTTGTTGTTTTATAACTATAAAAATATAATTAAAAAATTGTAAAATTAAAAGAAAAAAATTATTTAATCGTATAAATGTTACAATTTTGTTAAAAATAATATTTGGGTAAATTTTCCTCAAAATAAATACATAAAGAGTAGTTTTATAATAAGTAATGGGAATATATATACATATGCATTCTTAAAGGTTTTAGTTTTAATGATAACATAAAAGTATTTTCTTAAATCTACAAATCTATATATATATATATATATACTAGGTGAATGTACGTACCGAGCCACGTATTGCTAGTTTCATTTAAGATTTTGGTCTTTTTAAGATTTTGATTGTATTTTATTTTTAAAGATTACAAATTTTTTTTTTGAAAAAATTAAATATTTATATTTGAAATATTATTTAATAATGTATTAAAAATAATATTAGTGTAATTATAAAATTGTAAATAAATTTATAATTGGAGTAGTAGATTATTCTATTTAGTTCTTTTTTTAACATAGCATTGTAATGTAAGTTTATATCTATAAATATTCTGTAAAGTATTAATATTATATGAACATCTCCATTTATAAAGCTAAAAAGTGGGTCAATGACAGAATTGGTATATCTGCAATCACACAAAGATAGAAGTGGTATTTCTGCTTCCTATACTTATCCAGAGAAAATATTAGATAACGTGAGGTTAACTTTAATATATAAAGATTTTTCTTTTTTAAAAAATAAATAAAAAAAAAATTATTAATATTCTTCCAAGATAATTTTGTTAGAGAGATATGTGGCTAACATGATTTTTTTAATTTAAAAAGAGATTATTAATATTTAAAAGATTATTTAATTTTTTGGGTTTAATTATTGGGTTTATTTGTTAACGGGAGATCAAACGTTAAATTTAACAGAATATTCTTTTAAAAATTTAAGTATATTCTGTTAAACCAAGAAATGCCGTTAGATAGACACTTTTAATATATAAAGATATATATAAAAAAAAAATAGTTGTGTTAAAAAAATATATATAAAAAAAGAACAAAACAATAAAGATAAAATAAATTTACCAAATTATGAATGTTATCATAGTCCTAGGGAGATGCTCTCGGTGTAATTAGAGGTGTTTACAAAATACCCAATTTAATTTAATCTGTACGATTCAATCTAATCTTCAAAGTGCGAATATCTATATTTGTACAGATTGGATCAAATTGGAAAATCTAAAATTCGCACTTATGCGGATTGGATGTTATTGTCATATAAAAGTAACTGATCCAATTCAATCCACACATATTTATAATTTTAAAAAAAAATTATATATACAATTAATATTTTAATGTAAAAAATAATAATTTAAAATTTTAATACATATGATACAAATATATTTTAAAATATAGTAGATCAAATATATAATATTTATATTTACAAGTAAAATATAATTTTAAACAAAATTCAACATCTCTTTATACATATAATTTTTTCTTCTTGCTTTAATTTTTTTTTTCATTTTTTGTTTTATTTATTTAAATTATTGTTGGAGACATAAAACAACAATAATTTATTTTATTTTGTTATTAGTTATGTGAAAAAAAAAATATATTTTTTAATAGGTATTAAATAATTTAATATTAAAAAGTAACCAATCCAAAATAACCGATCCAATTCGCACTTTTGCGATTGGATTGGATTTGAGTTGATATGTGGATTAGATTGGATTTAAAATATGAAATCCACACTTAGTGCCGATCGAATGTACTGTGAACAAAATAGTACAGATTGAATTGGATGAACACCTCTAATCATACTAGTAGCCTTAAAAGACAGCTGGAAGGGTGTCTAGGATCCAAAGAGGCCTGGGAAAAATGCATCGACCTCTAGATATTGTCAAGCCCTAGGGAAAACCCAGAGGTAGTTAGTCTCGAAAGTCTTACTTGATATGTGGACGTGAAGCGTGCTTAAAATGCTTGCCTAAATTTGATGGACATTGTAGCATATCCCCTCCGTACTTTGTGTAAAGGTGACATCTTTACCTTTAGAAAACGAGTATAAACATTAGGATACTCACACCCATTACTTTGGCATCCACCTTTCTAGTAACAAAAGTAGCTACTTGTTTATGCTTTTGTCACTTCATCAAAGGATAAATCACATTAGCTTCACCTACCACCCCAATTAGGTCGAAGGTTAGGAATTCTAGTCACATATAAATTACCCTATTAGAGGGCTAAGCATAATAAATTACTTATGAGTTGTTGCTAATAAAGCTCATGGGTGATGACTCTTGTGTATAAATAGGTAATCACCTTCATTGTAAAAGAATTTCTCTTTTTAGTTCTTAAGCAAAAACACTGTGCTCATACAATATCTCGAATACATTAACTCATGAACTAAGATTAGTTAACACTTAAACCACATAAAAATTCACGTCTCTTAATCTTCTAAAACTCTCATAGTTTGTTTTATACATAAATATAATAAATGGATTTACACCTTTCAATTAAAAGATAATTATTATATATTTAGTTAATTGTCTATTGAAAAAATAAATTATATACACATTTAAAAATTAAATAATCTGTTGAAAATAACTCTTCACTTTATTAGTACAATACCATTTTGGACCCTGTGTTTTGCAAAAGTTACAGATTGGACCTTGTGTTTTGTCAAATGACAAAATGGACCCTATATTTTCTAAAATAGTAAAAATAGGACTCTGAACTTAATTTTTAATAACTTTTTTTTAATACAACCAACTTGAAGACAATGCTTAATACGAACAGATACAAAAAAATGTAAACAATTTTGTCATAACACTTTTAGATCGGATTATAATTAAATTTTATTTTGACAAAAAATCAATTCAGGGTCCTATTTGTACTATTTTAGAAAATACAGGGTCCATTTTGTCATTTAACAAAACACGGGGTCCAATTGATAACTTTTGTAAAACAGAGAGTCTAAAATGGTATTTACCCATAAAAAAATAATCTTACATAATATTTTTATTAACAATCGCATGTTGAAAATAAAATTTTATACAATGAGTATTGATTATTTATTATTTTTTTTTTTTATAAACTATTTGTAGTGAAGATCACTCATATGTTTATATATTAAATGTAAAAGATTGAAACTAAATTAAGACAAAAAACTTTGAAACTCGAAAACCTAAAACTCAATAAAACTCACCCGATGTATATTTCTACTGCAAATCATTACTGTTATTTTTTAATTACTAAAATTTAGTAAATATATTGACATTTACAAAAAGAAAATACCATTTTTCAATTTTTATTTTATATATAGATTAATAATAGCTATTTTTCAAAATAAATAATATGATTTAATATAGAACTATTTTTTGTTAATTATTTATCAAAGCCCAGCATGTGCTTTTGCATGTGCAAGCTATTTCTAATTTTATAAAAATTGTTGTATTTGTGTGATGTATGTGAAGTAGAAAGAAGTTGGATTTTTTAGTGATTATTTTGAATGATAAAATAGACTAGCTGTTGAGAGTGGTCTACTTTAGATATTATCCTACTTAATAAAATAAAAATTATCTGGCATGTTTCTCAAATGATCTTAATTAATAAGTATTAAAGACAAAGAGTGATGATGCATAATGATATTTCTTATTATTATTATTTCATTCATGGTGGAAGAGTTGATAAGATTGTGTTACATATTTTGGTTCCTTCTATGAACCAATTGAAATTAATCTAAAAAATAATCAAAACATGAAAATCAGTACTATAATTGGATATGTATTGATTAAATTATTTCAAGAAATGCATGTACAACATTTTGCTTATAAATAAAGACAAATCTTTGGTCATTTTCAAAATAAAAAACCAAAGCATATATTTTGTGAAGATTATCATGAAATCTACATGTGCTGTTTTTGCTCTCCTCTCACTAATTCTAGTGTGGAATCTTATTTAAATCTGTTTTATTTTATATTTGCTCATCTACTTTTAGTCCTTAATTTTCAATTTCACATTATATATATATTATCCATTTTGTCTTTTGTAGATTTATTATGTTTATTTGCTTTATTTTGTCTTAGCTTAATACTATTTTAAATTTTATATTTTACAAAAATTATAGATTTAATTTTTTATTTGGTTAAATGATAAATTAGATATTTCATTTTTCAAAATAGTATAAATAGGATCATAAGCTCATTTTTTTGATAATTTTTTTCTTTAATATAACCAACTTGAAGATAATTCCTAGCACGAACATCATAGAAAATATAATCAGTTTTATCATAACATCTCTTCATCAGATTGTTATTAAGTTTTATTTTGACAAAAAATCAATTCATAGTACTATTTAGTAATATTTTAAAATATACATGGTCCAATTTTTCATTAAACAACACAAAAAATCCATTCAGTAATTTTTATAAAATACATGGTCTAAAATAATATTACACTTTAGAAGAACTTTTCATTAAAAAAACACTTTTATATATAATAGTTATCCAAATATAAAAAATAACTTAAAACATTACTTAACTTATACTTTTAGCTATAAGTAGGAGTGTAAATAGATCGGGTCGACCCGCTCCGCTCTGCTGAGTTACTTTTTCGGATCAAATCAAATCCAATGTTAAATCTAAATATTTGGATTGATTTTTTTTTTTTTTAGAAATTAAAATCTTTGTATTAAAACTTATGATGACTATATCTGATTTCTAACCGATAAAATAAATAATTTACAAATTTAATTTACTAGTTTTAATTATCAAACTATATATTTTTTTAATAATATTTACATTTATCAAAGATAAAGCATAATTTATTATCTTTATTGTTTTTTGATATATAAATTAATTTTTATAATAAGGGTAAATACTATTTTAGACACTGTGTTTTTCAAAAGTTACTAAATGGATTATCTGATTTGTTAAATGATAAAATGGATCATGTATTTTCTAAAATTGTACAAATAGGACCCTAAACTAATTTTTTGTCAAAATAAAACTTAATAATAATCTGATCTAGAGATGTTATGACAAAATTATTTACATTTTCTGTATGTGTTCGTATATTAAAAATTGTCTTAAAGTTGGTTATATTAAAAAAATAAAATTATTGAAAGTTCAGGGTCCTATTTTTACCATTTTGGAAAATATAGAGTATATTTTGTCATTTGACAAAATAGAGGGTTCAATTGGCAACTTTTATAAAACACAGAGTCCAAAATGATATTTATTACCCTTAATAATAATAATAATAATAATAATAATAATAATAATAATAATAATAATAATAATAATAATAATAATAATAATAATAATAATAATAATAATAATGAGAAACGTGAGTAGTTTTAATAAAGGGATAATTTTATAAATACATAAAAATAATAAAAAATTATAAAAATACGCTCGTACATAATTTTAAATATCTTTAAGGTTTTTAAGATTTATTTACAAAAAATATGGTATTTTTATGTACTTTTATGATGTACTTTTATTATTTTGTTATTGATTTTTCGTTATTTGTATATTATATTTTTGTTGTTTTGATGTTAGTTTTCTGTTACCTTCATTTAGTCTTTCTTTTCTGTAAATACCGTTAAAAATATTTAAAAAAAACTTTAAATGTAAAAGTGTAAAAATTTTACATTAATAAAAAGAAGGGATAAATTGAGGAATGATTTTTTTTTTATTTATTAATTAAAAATACATTTATATTATATTTCATTAAAAAGTACTTACTTTTGTGAGTGAGTTGTCTAATATACTCTCACTCTCCACTTAAGTCTAGCACATAATTTATATTAACTTAAATGGCATAATGAGAACATTATTTTTAAAAATAGGTATATTTTAAAGAATATATAAATAAATGTAAAAATTAAAATAAATAAAGTAAAGTGATAATATAATTTCTTTCTCTCATATTAGGCTAACTTAAACAATACAACAACATACTCATTCTTTTAAATAATTCTTACATTTATTTCTATATTTTTTAAAATATTCTAATTTTAATAGATGATGTCTCTATTTTATATTTTAGGTTAATTTAAATTATATGCTAGATTTAAATGAAAGATGAAAATATATTAGAGGAAAATTCTATAATAAATCCCTTAAAGTGGATATATTGATGCACCCTTATCTGTTTTAGCACCCGAAATAATTTTTTAGTCAAATTTTTTCTCATAGTCATGTACGTTATAGTTATTTAAGATATCCTACAAAATTTTAAAAAATTTAGAAAAGTTTAACACGCCGAAAATTACGTTCAAACAGTGCGTTGTACGCGTAACTATTTTATTTTATACGCGTGTAAAATAGACTGTTTGAACATTATTTTCTATATTATAAATTATTCTGAATTTCTTAAAATTTGGTAGGTTATCTTAAATAGCTATAACGTACATGAATATGAAAAAAAATTAACAAGTGAAGGATACATCAGTACATCCCTTTTAAGGGTGTGCATATAATACGAAAGTATTTTTAATTAATGAATAAAAAAGAAGGTATTACTCAACTTATTCAAGAGAGGCCCAGGCCCAGGCCCAATTATATACCCAAAGTGATAGCAACTTCTTTGCTCTCTCATGGAGGTACCCTAGAAATAGTATCAACCTTCTTCACGTCGGAGGTCGAGATCAGAGAGTTGGGATTCCGTTTCAGTCATCGGCCGGATCACACAATTACTTCACTCACAACAAGGTACTCTACTTAGGGTTTTGAAGCTGCTAATCATTCTCTCTAAATAGTTCTACATTGCCATTCTACAGAGCCAAAGAAACTTTCATAATAATTTTCTCATTTTGGTTGAATACAAAAATTTCTGTTTCTTTCATGTGAATTAATCCCATTATATCTCAAACAGTGCTATTCATTGGCACAGATGTATGAGTGTCTAAGATTTCCAGCAATACCACTTCAGGGCCCAAAGTCAAAGGTATTCTTTTTCAGGTTTCATATGTTGTGTTGTGTTCATTATGAATTAAATATGCTTCATTTTCAGCTTTGGAGTTCTGCCCGAATGGACTTTAAATGTTGTGTTGTATCAGTCTCCAATGTCATTCCAGCTGCACCCATTTATCTCCCTGAAGGTCCTTGGACACAGGTGATTCTCTTTTCACTTCTTCAAGGACATGTAATGAAAGTGTATTAACTATTATTTTTCAATCATAGATTCCTGGTGGAGTTACTGCTGCACAAGGGTTCAAAGCTGCAGGCATCTATGGTGGATTACGTGCAAAAGGAGATAAACCTGACCTTGCACTTGTCACCTGTGATGTTGATGCTACTTCTGCTGGTTGCCCTTCTACTTTTCATTTTACTTGATTATAATTATAATACACTAACATATTATTGTTCTGAAGATTTTGTCTTTTTTGATTCTTGTGTTGTTTTCTCCTTCTATTTCAGGGTCATTTACTACAAATGTTGTTGCAGCTGCACCTGTATTATATTGCAAAAATGCCCTCAACATTTCAGAAACGGTATGGTTAATCATCATGCTAATTCTTTTCTGCTGCTCTATCTATAAACTTCACCCTTTCAAATCCATTATATATATACAATTATATGAGATAGGATAAGGATGTTGTCGTTTTGTACTTGGTGAGTCAAGGTCATACCTCTCATAATCTTGACCATTTTTTAATTTGACAATATACAAAAAATATTTGTAAAAAAAATGGCTGCATTAATATATATAATATTATTTGCTAATAACTCTTTTGCAATTCTTTTAGGCACGTGCTGTATTAATAAATGCTGGTCAAGCCAATGCTGCAACGGTGATCATTAAACTATGATGTAACTTTTGGAGTTGACTTGGTATGTATTATGTGACTAAGATTTGCTGCATTGATGTCAGGGTGATGCAGGTTATCAAGATGTCATAGAATGTGTCAATGCCGTTGCTAAGGTATGTTATTATTTGAAGTTTGTTGTTTGAGTCAAGTGGATTTTCAGCAACTATGAAATTTGTCCTGCAGCTACTCAAGATGGGGCCGGAAGAAGTGCTTATTGAATCCACTGGTGTGATAGGCCACAGGATAAAGAAGGTACTTAACTTTGTGTGCCATTAAATCTTTTATTATGTTTGAATAGTATTAGAGTTACTCTCAGTGGTGTTTATTGGACCACATATAATGTTTTTAGGCCTATTCAAATCCGATTCGATCCAATTAATTTCAGTCATCCAATTAATGATTGGATCGGTTGTATCCATTAAATGTATTTCATATATATTTATTAGTTTAATTTGGGTTTACCCAATATTTTAGAACTATTATTTTTGGATCGGATCCATCCAATATTTTAGATTCATATTGGATCGGACTAGATCCATTCAATCCAAGAAAAAAAAAGTAAAATTTTAATGCTAATTTTCATATATACATATTGATTTTATGTATAACAATATAAAATGTAATTACTCATCCAAACTAAATGAAAATACTAATTAGTTCGATTAGATGTTGGATGTATTGGATTTTTAGACACGCTATCCATCATCTGATCCGATCCAATTGGATATTTAAAAATAACATCCAATTATATCCAATCACAATTGGATATCCAATGTTTGGCGGTCGGTTCTCATTAGATTGGATCAATTTATGCACACCCCTAAGTCTCACATTGTTAATGTGTGGAAATAAATTACTATATATAAGATGAATGGGCTATACTCTCATTGCCAAGTGGTGTTTAGATGGAACCTCATTGATCTTATCTCAAATTCTAACATGGTATCAGAGCTGCTTGTGATCCGTTGTGAGCCTAAAGTGTTGCCGGTCCAAAAAGGTGAGCCATAAAAGAGCCGTTTGTGATTCGTTGTGTGCCCGAAGTGTCGCTGGTCCAATAAGACGAGCTAAACGTTAAAACTTTCGCTGTCTCCCCTTTAATCTCTATTTGGGACCTTTCGGCCAATGTGTGCCAGTTCCTAGTGTTGGGATCTTTGACCTGTTTCAAAAGTTCACAAATTTCCCAACGTGTACACTCACAAATTTCTCAATATTTGGCCTTGTGGGATTCTTTCAAATGTCACGTTTGGCCCTGTGGTCTCTTAAAGGTCGTTCATTATACCATACTTTCCAGGCCCAAACGTGAGGAGAGTGTATTAGAGTTAGTCCCACATTGTTAATGTGTGGAAATAAATTACCATATATAAGATGAATGAGCTACTCCTTCCATAGCCAATTGGTTTTGAGATGGAACTTCATTAATCTTATTCCAAATTCTAACAAACAGACCAGCTAAAAAGCTTAGAAGCTTTGTCTTATTCCCTATCTGTTTAACTTGTAACAGGGTGCACTTCTAGAATCTCTTCCTAAATTGGTTAATTCACTCTCATCTTCAGTTCAAGGGTAAGTCCTTTTATTTTTCTTAACTCTGTTCATCAACTCATATGTGCATGTCAAGTTTATATATATGTCTGTAGATAATATATAAGTATATTTTTTTTCTAACATTCTTGAATAATGTGCTTTGGCTTGCAGGGCTGATTCTGCAGCTGTTGCAATCACCACTACTGACCTTGTTACCAAGAGTGTGGCAGTAGAATCTCAGGTGTGGAGAAAGTCCTGTTCATGTGACTAATGCTGTCTTGATTTGATTTAGTTAGTTTGCTCACAAGTTTCTATATGAATTGGTTCTTAGATGCATAGAAAGAATTGAAGAAAAAAAACTATTACATTCTACTTTTCTGGAGAGAGGTATATATATTATAGAAATTGTCTCTAACTAAAAGAGCTGGAGCTGTACATGGTTGCAATTCTATTCTTAGGTTTCAGAACTTAAGGAACTAGACAAATGTAATGTTTGTTGATGATGAATTGTTCAGGTTGGAGGAAAAACTATAACTATTGGTGGGATGGCAAAAGGTTCTGGAATGATCCACCCCAACATGGCTACAATGCTTGGTGTAAGTATCTTCTAATTCTTTTCTTTTATCTCCCTTCAAAAGGATCATAATAGAAGTATAATCTGCTTCAAATTAATATATGGTTCAGGTAATTACAACTGATGCTGTTGTTACCAGTGACGTTTGGAGAAAAATGGTTCAGGTTGCTGTAAACCGAAGCTTCAATCAAATAACTGTATGTCAATTTTTTCTTTTTTGTATTCATTCTTTTCTAGAAGTTCTTGTTCTTTTTAGTGAAAATCATAGCCTGGAGAAGTTCCTGCACATAAACTGTTGATCAAGTTTCAGTTGCTTAATCCAGTGTGTTAAGGATTTACAGTTTTTGTATGCTAACCAGTTCAGGAGTGATTTTAATGCAGGTAGACGGAGATACTAGTACCAATGACACTGTAGTTGCCTTGGCCAGTGGATTATCTGGCTCACCCAGGATTTCATCTTTGGAAAGTGATGAAGCAATGCAACTTCAAGCTTGCCTTGATGCGGTAAGAGGCATCTGAGGTTCAACTAGTGTCTGTATTCCAAATTATCCAGAATAATATAGTCCAAAACCATCTACTGTGTTAAGATATTTACACTTCCAGTCAGATCAGCCAAAAACATTACACTCTTGGGGAATTTCGTGTTTACCTATGGCAACGGGTTTTGGGGTTCAGTATATATCCAGTATTCTAACATATATTTTAGGTAATGCAAGGTCTTGCGAAATCAATAGCTTGGGATGGAGAAGGAGCAACATGCCTAATTGAGGTGTGATATTGTTTGATGACTTGTTCTTCTATGAGTAAACTACTTGCATATTCAATCACTGAAACTAACATGGATATTTCCAGGTGACAGTTACTGGGGGTTGCAATGAAGCTGAAGCATCAAAGATAGCCCGCACCATAGCATCTTCTTCGCTTATAAAGGCATGACATTCAGCCTTATAATATATCGTGTAGAATTAGTTAAAGCAAATTCTAATGCAATCACTACCTGTAATGTTATCCAGGCTGCAATTTATGGAAGAGATCCAAATTGGGGTCGCATTGCTTGTGCTGCTGGCTATGCAGGAGTTCCCTTTGACCTAAATAAACTTCGAGTGGTGTTGGGGGATTTTTTGTTAATGGATGGTGGAGAACCACAATTGTTTGACAGGTAATCATTAGACTCCTTCCTTTTCATCTTCGGAATCACAAAAGTCGCCCTTTATACTTGAGATTCTCCTTTAAAATTTGTAACCTTGACGATGTGATGTGGGAATTTTTTTCAGTTCTGCTGCTAGTGAATACCTCAAGAAAGCAGGCGAAGCACACGGCACGGTTCAAATTAAAGTGTCTGTCGGTAAGTTTCAAAATTTTGCCTGTATTTTGGTGTCATCTTTGTTATCTAACGAAGAAGGCGGGCGAGCAGCATTCACCATCAGATTGTCTTCTCCAACGAATTAACTCTAATTTGTTTCTGTGCTATTAAAACAGGTGATGGACCAGGAAGCAGCCAAGCATGGGGCTGTGACTTAAGTTATGACTATGTCAAAATAAATGCAGAGTACACAACCTAGGGTAGGACCTTAGGTAGTGTTTGATTTGGTGTAATAGAATGATAATGGTAATAGTAATAGTAATGTAATGGAATAAGAATGGTAATACGAATTGATTACAATATTTAGTTTGTAGTTGTAGTGAACATTGTAATGAGAATTATTGTGTTTGGTTTGGTATGAGAATGCAATAGAATAAAATTTGTATTGACCAAAATAATCCTATTGTTTTTATTTTATAATTATAAAATATTCAAAGAAAAAAAAGGATAATATAGACTTTGATTTTTTTTAGTATATTTTTATTAAAATGTTATCTTTTCTTTGTAATGGAATGTTAATTGTAATGAGAATTACATTGGTTTTGGTTTTAGTGTGTAATTATCATTACAATACTTGATTGCATAGTTAAGAAAATAATTTTAGAAGAATTTTTAACATTTAAAAAATATATTTTAGTATATATTAAAATTCTGAATAAAATTTTTAATTAGTTAGAATTAAATTTGTAAAGTTGTAAATAAAAAGTTCATGTTGTAAAATTGTAAACAAAACAAAAAAAAAAATGTATTCAAAATTACTACATTTTATTCGTAATTTGAATATATCTTTATTATAATATTGAATCCATTTGTAATAGTTAAATAAAATAGTAAAACTCGATTAGTGTTTAAGTTAATGATGAATAAAAAAAACATGATCACTAAGGTGATGAATATTGAAGAATTTCTAAAGGAATTATTAAACTTCTAATTTCCATCAAACATTGGATAATAAGAAAGATAATGAAGTTAATATTAATGAGGCAATTAGTAATTTTTTTGATGACAATATTGGTGTTTTAATTGAAGAGTTGTATCATGAAGATGATGATTTAGTAAGTAATAATAATAATTTGATGCAAAATAATGAATTATTAAACTTTCAATTATTTGACATGTATTAGACTTATTCCTTTTCATATTAGGAATTACAAAAGTCACCATTTATACTTGAGATTCTCTTTTAAAATTTATAACCTTGACGATGTGGTATGGCAATTTTCTAAATGTATTTTTACTAGTGACAATGTACATCAACACTCATAATATCATCAACTCAATTTTCTATTGGCTACTAAATACTAATCATAAGCTAAAAAATATTGTAAACATAAATTAAAAAAAGTAAGAGAAATTTGCGACTAAACCCCCATATATTTTTTTTTAAGGGTGATTCTACAATGCACCCTCTTAAAAAGGATGTATTGATGCACCCTTAACTTATTTCGGCATTCAGAAAAAAAATTTAGTCTAATTTTTTTTTCATATTCATGTATGTTATAGCTATTTAAGATATCCTACAAAATTTTGAGAAATTCGGAACAATTTACAATATAGAGAACAATGTTCAAGCAGTCGATTTTACACGCGTATAAAATAAAATAGTCACGTGTGTAATACACTGTTTGAATATAGTTTTCGGTGTGTTAAACTTTTTTAAATTTCTTCAAATTTTACAGGATATCTTAAATAACTATAATGTACATGACTATAATGTACACGTGTTTTCATTGGCCTTAACAATTTTAATAATTTAAACAATATAAAAATTTATTTTTAAATAAATAAATAAAAAAAAAAACAAAAAATATCCTAAAATCCAAATCCATAGATGAGCGCCTTTTCTCTCTCCAATCTGATTTGACTCTTTCTCTCTGCGATAAACCAAAGCACCACACTACAATACTAATCGTCCCCATTTTGATCTCTGAGATCTACAGTTTTATTTATTTGATTTGAGTTTTTTTAGGTTAGATATAATAATGTAATTGTTTTCTAATTTTATTTTGGTGTTGATTTGGATTAAAGAAATAGATTGTGGTTGCTGGTCGATCATGGATAGTAATGGTGGATGAACCAGAGATCCAAGAGGAAGAGAAATAACTTATTTTTTTAGTTATTTTTAATTTTAAAACAATTTTTGTAATATTTAAATTATTAAAATTATTTGGACCAATCAAAATATGATACGTGTACATATGTGCATATATAGTGACAAACCTAATCAACAGTCAAACTTAACGGATTTAAATCCCTATCTATTTAAAAAAAAAAAATTAAATCCCATTTTTTATTTATTTACATTTAATTAGTTCAAAAATAATAATTTTTTTTTTGTCAAAAAAGATAACATAATTTTTTTAAAAACTAATTAGAAATAATAAGCCTACGTATATAAATAGACAAATCATGTATATTAGGAATGTGCTAATTATGTTATAAATAAAATCAATAATAAGCCTACGTATATAAATAGACAAATTTGTATATTAACAATATGATGAATATGGAAGAATTTCAAAAATAATTATTAAACTTCCAATTTCCATCAACATAGGATAATAAGGAAAATAATGAAGTTATTCCTGATGAGGATGTTGGTGGTTTAATTGAAGAGTTATATTACGAAGATGATTTAATAAGTAATAATAATTCGATGCAATTAAACTTCAAATTATTACCAATATCAGAAGATGATGATTTAGTAAGTACCATTATTTTTAAAGGAACTATTTTTTATGATGGGGAGGCTGTTGGTGATACGATGCAACACATATTTAAAGACTCTAGTACTTCTCCTAATAATAACAATCCTTTGGCATCTCAAATTTCATGCAACAACTCAATATGTAAGTTTATTTTATTAATTAATTTCTCTCCTTATATAATTTTATGATATATATATATGTTAATTTTGTGATTTGATATATGATACTAGTGATGATCATGTGACTTGTCCCTAGAAAAAACACTCACAATCTCTTGGCCGAAACTCACTATACCAAATCCGAAAAATACTAAGAACACCAAACACACATATACAAATATAAACAATATAGAGATTAAGGTGAGAAATACAAACAGAAATGGTAAATATGGAGATACCAAATTTGATCTCGGACTTCGCCCAAAACAACTGGCTACTTCTCCGTCAAGCCCTCAGCTTGATTCCACTAATCATCAAACAAAGGTTACACTTTTGATTTACAACTGTTTGTATTTCTCTCTATTTTTTTCTCTCTTTGGATACTAACAAAACTCTCTTTTCTTTTACATGAACATCTCTAGGAGGAGCTCACAAGGATAGAGTGCTCTTAGTTCTAACATACATGGTGAAGAAATGATTGCAAGAGAGCCAATCTCTTTCACTCACTCATTCCTTCATTTATTATTTCTTTTAGTTGGACAGACAGAAAAGAAAGAGCAAAAAAAAAAAAAAAAGTGAGAAGAAGAAAAATATAAAGCAGAGAAAAACAGAGTGAATATTCATAGAGACAGAGATGGGGAGCTATAGGATGTGTGTGTGTTTCACCCGAAAGTACAGGATCACGGAGGCGGAGCCACCCTCCGACGTGAAAGATGCCTTTAAGAAGTTCTCGGAAGGTGGGAACCACATGAACGCCGACCAGTTACGTCAGTTCTTGGTCGAGTTCCAAGGAGATGATGCCACCACAGTTCAAGATGCCCAGCAGATCCATCACCGTCGTCACCACCACCACATTCCTAAGTTCAGAAGATACTCTCTCACTCTTGATGACTTCCACCATTACCTCTTCTTTCTTGACTTCAATCCCCCTATTATGGATAAGGTCTTTTTACTCTACTCTGTTTTCTTCTTCTATAAAATTTTGTTCTTGGGTTTTTATTCTTTTGATACTTTTTTTTTTCTGTGTATAGATAAGGAAAAGAGAAAATGACAAAAGGAAAAAAAAAGACAAGTAAATATGAAATTAGAACTAATGAAGTGTTGAATAAACTATGTCCTAAATAATATAGAATAAAACAATTTTATTAAAATTATTTGGGCCAATTAAAATATGACACGTGTACATATGTGCATATATGGTGGAAAACCCAATTGGCACTTCTAGTCAAACGGATTTAAATCCCTATCCATTTAAAAAAAAAAAGATTTAAATCCCATTTTTTTATTAATTTTAAAACTATATTTGCATTTAATTAGTTCAAAAATAATAATCTTTTTTTAAAAAAAGATAACATAATTTTTTTAAAAACTAACTAGAAATAATAAGAGTACGTATATAATTAGACAAATCTTGTGTATTAGAAATTTGCTAATTACTTTATATTATAAATAAAATCAATAATAGAGTTACCTTTCGTAAATAAAATATATAGTAAAATTTATTAGTACACTATTACTAAGGTGATGATGAATATGGAAGTATTTCAAAAATAATTATTAAACTTCCAATTTCCATCGACATTGGATAATAAGGAAAATAATGAAGTTATTCCTGATGAGAATATTGGTGGTTTAATTGAAGAGTTATATTACGAAGATGATTTAATAAGTAATAATAATTCGATGCAATTAAACTTCCAATTATTACCAATATCAGAAGATGATGATTTAATAAGTACCATTATTCTTAAAGGAACTATTTTTTTTGATGAGGAGGCTGTTGGTGATACTATGCAACACATATTTAAAGACTCTAGTACTTCTTCTAATAATAAAAATCCTCATCAACTTGCCATCTCAAATTTCACGCAACAACTCAATATGTAAGTTTATTTTATTAATTAATTTCTCTCATTATATAATTTTATGATATAAATATATATATAGGGCAAGACTATGGTAGGACTTAGCAAAAGTTCCCTACCGGTAGGGAACTTTTTTTGACCATTGATTTTAGATCATGTGGTTATTATGATGTAAGGTGTATACTCTTATGATAGGACTGCTTGCATACGATTAAAACTTTGTACATATTATAATAATATTTAATTATATTTATTTTTTTAAAAAATAATATTAATAATTAAAAATTTTATTAATTTTTATTTTGAATTATTTTTTTAAAAGTTATTTTGAATTATTTTTATATTGGTATTTATTTTCAAAAAAGAATTATTTTTTCTAAACTCATTTTTTTGGCTTTTCATAATTTACTGATGGTTTTTTTTTTTTTTTTTTTTTTTTTTTTTATGTTTACACCTAGTCTTTTCTTTGTTTTTCTTTTAGGCTGTGTGTGATTCTGGTGTTATTGACTGTTTTTTCAGTGGTTTTATTTTGTTATTTGGCTGCTCTTTTGAGACGCCACTTATAAAAAAAATTAATTAATTTGGTTTGATATTATTTTTTCTGCCAAAAAAATTGAGTTTAAGAGAAATAAGTTGGTACGGTTCCAATTAAAGAGCATATAAAATCATTCAAGCGATCCGATATCAGAAGAATTTTTGAAAATAAATATCTATATAAAAATAATTTAAATTAATTTTAGAAAATAATAATGATAATAATTAAAAAATAAAAAATTAATAATTTTTTAATTATTAATATTTTTTTATTTTTTAAAATAAATATATTATTAAAATATTATTATAATATGTATAAAGTTTTAATTGTATACAAGCAGTCCTATAGTAAGAGTATATACCTTACTTTATAATAACCACAAGATCTAAAATCAACGATTAGAAAAAAAGTTCCCTACCGGTAGGGAACTTTTGCTAGGTCCTACCATAGTATTATCCTATATATATATATATATATTAATTTTGTGTTTTAATATATGATACTAGTGATGATCATGAGACTAATGAAACTCAAGTACCATTCTTGATGAATAATGAAGATCCCTTTGCTTCAAATTCAATGCCCTTCCGGCCACTAATACAAAATCAGATAAAATTATATTATAATCTTATCTTCAATATATATATATATTTGAAAAGATATTTAAAATTACTAGAATTACATAAGAAAAAAGTGAATTCTCTTTCTTCGTGATCCATCTCTTCTTTTGCCTGTTTTGAGTTTTGATAATAAAGATTAATTTTGTAAGAAAATTTAGACATAATTTAAGTTTTGTTGAGTTGGTTTGATTTGTCAATTTTGAATAGTTTGTTTGCTGAGTTGATAGTCAGAATTATTTAATCATGCTCTCGAAACGTAATCCTTAACTAAAAGGAAATAGAGTATCTTGGAGATTTTGTGGTGAATAATCACCTTCAAAACCGATTGTTACAACAGTAACAATATTCAAGAATGCATATAAACAAAACTAAAACCAATCACAAAATTAAAATTAGAACTTAATTAAAATTAGACAAGAAAAACTTAGCTCGAGAATGAATGAATCATGGATCTTTTATCAATTAGGAATAGTCAATAGTACACAATTGAATAAGCCTAAGATTACAAGTCAACACAGTGAATAATTACAAAGAAATAGAAAATCACTTCTAGAGTGATACTCCTATTACATTCCTTTACACACACTCATTATGATCTTGGACTCTCTCTAAACTTGACTCTTAATCTCAAGTATGAGCTTTAAAGATTGGAGATCAGAACTTTTAGAATAGAAAAACACCTATTTATAGTTGTTACATTTAATCTCAATAGATTCTCTAAGAAATTAAATTCGATTCAATCCCGAAATTAAAAAGTTGTTTAGTAGATATACATGTATATATAATTAAAGTCGAAATTTTATTCTTTTGCATTTGTTATTATAAGCTCTACTTGAAGCAAAAAATTTTGAATTTAAAAGATTATTGATGAATAAATTTTGTTTTTTTAAGGCTCCTCAGATGGATCTGTCAATCAATAATGCAGAAGCAGTATTAGAAAGGTTTAAAGCAGTGGTAAATCAGGTTATTATTATTTTCTTTATTTATTATTTTTTTTAAAGAAAAGATTGTTTAAAAGAACAAAATTATATAAAACATAGATTTTTGTAAGTATTTGATTCATTTGTTAGTATTTAACACAATTTTATTTTTAACATAGATGCCACAAAGTGATCGGGTTTATTATAACAATGTGTTCCGTCACCTTGCAACAAGCTTGGAGGAAAGACAAAGTCAAGGTGGTAGAGAAGAAGAACCAAATAGGTGAAAGAGAATTGATTTTTAAAAGTTCTACCTTGCTAGTAATTAATTCTCAAAATTTATTTTTTGGCACAAAACTCGTATTCTGTTAGCAGTTTGATATATTTATTTATTTTTTGCTGTTAACAGCCATGGTGGACTGCTCATGTATTTATGGTGTACACATGACACAATTTAATTGACATAAAAAATATATTTTTTGTTTCTTTTTTACTATTTCTTTTTTGGAGATTTTTTTTTCTACTATTACCTGTATATATCAAGTATTATTACCTAGCAAGAATAAGTTATAAATGTCTAAGAATTTTTCACCATTAATTAAGTAATAAACGAATATAATATAGGGTATATATATTAAAAATAATTAAAAAGAATATATAAAATATAAAAAGGAAAATAGTAAAAAAAAAAAAAAGAATTACTCCATATACTATTTTTTTAAATTTACAGTTTGGGTGTCTAAAGTGGTTGCAGCGCTAGTTGCAATAGCGGCCGTTTCTATACGATTTTTTGTTGCAATTTAGGTTACAGCGCTAGTTGCAATAGGAGTTTCTATGTAAAATTCTGTAAAAATACAAAAATTACTATTTTGAAGTGTAAAAATAAAAATAATAATAATAATAAAAAAAAACGGTAATGAAGACAATTGAGATACAGTAAATAGCTTTGAAGCGACGATTTGGACCATAATTGTGGTTAAGATGGCAATTTAGGCCATCTTATTGGCACCACACCACCCGCTCAAAGCGCCACTCATCCAAAATAACACTGAATCCAGTATGCCTTTACTTGGAGATTACTGCATTCATAGTACAGTTGAAGTACCGTTTACTCTAAAGACTACATAAGCTAATCATTTTTTATATAGCTTAGCTATGAACACCTCAACTCAAGTTTTGAACTTACTTCAAACACTACTTGAGATACTATTCACTATGAGCTAATTAATTGTTTCCAACTTGAAGAGAGAAAGAAAAGGCTTGTCTTCCACTGACTAGTAGTGATGGATGGTTAGACAAAGATTTGAAGGAAAGATCATCCGAGATATGTTAGGCCTGCTTTTCAGCTCAATTGAGGTCAATGAACAATTCACAGACAACTTTAATTGCTACAAATGCCAGTACTCAAGATGCCTCTTCATATGTTGTTGATTCTGGCTCAAATTATGGTCTTAACATGACTTTACTTACTCATGAGCCTCAATTACAAGATATTAGTCATCAAAACTTCATACAACATTTATCAAATACTCTTGAACCATATATCTGTTTTACAGTGTTTAATTGGATAAAGAGTTTAAAACCATTTCTCCAATTCCTCATCCATCTTTTGAGGCTGTCTCTTCATTGTCTCCTGATATGGGGCAACATGGAATTGGAGGCCTTGGTATGCAAGGGAAACAATATGCTATTCATAACCTTTATTTGTTATGGAAAGCCATTCAAGTAACTTATCAGCATCAAAGGTATATAGATATATATATAAATATATATATACTAGGTGATTGTTACGTGCCAAGCCACGTAGTGTTAGTTTTATTTAATATTTTAGTTTTTTATTTGAATTAATAATTAAAATAATATAATTATTTGAACGATTTATTTTATAAAAATAAAATATGTGTCAGTATATTTAGTAAGTAAAATATAGTTGTGTTATAATAATGTATGTTATTAATAGTAAAATGTACATTAATCTTCTAATTGAAAAAAGTTCTATTATCTCATTTCATATCTAATAATAGCTACACAACTATATATTTATAGACTTTCACATTCTTTGCAAATTACTAATAAACACCAATAATATTTTCATATTCTAATATTTTTTAACCTTCTCCTCTTGGTGGTAAAATTAAAAATAAAACTAAAAATAAGCACAAACATATAAGGTAAATACTAATTACAGCCCATTTTATCTTTTTTTTTTTATTATTTTTTTAAGCCCAAGCCCAAAAATCTCTAAGGCAACACAATCAATCTTCTTTTATATTATCTTTTCTAAATATTTTATCTATATTTTTCTTTTTTAAAAAATAAATAAAAAAATTATTAATATTCTCCCAAGATAGGTTTGTTAGAGAGATATGTGGCTAAGATGATTTTTTTAATTTAAAAAGAGATTATTAATATTTAAAAGATTGTTTATTTAAAAGATTGTTTAATTTTTTAGGTTTAATTATTGGGTTTATTTTTTAACGTGAGATCAAACCTAATCGTTAAATTTAACAGAATATTCTTTTATTTTTAAGTATATTCTGTTAAACCAAGAATGTTAAACCAAGAAATGCCGTTAGATAGGCACTTTTAATATATAAAGATATATTATTAGTATGTGGAGTGTAGAGTATTGTGTTATATACATTAATTCTATGTAGTTACTTATAATGCCATTTACATTGCTCTTAACATGTTGATTAGGCATGAAGTTTCATTAGTTGCTATTTGATCCATTGTAAATTGGCTTGTGTTTTCCCATTACAGGCCCCATCAACTACTCCTGCTGCTGTGGAATGTAGGCCAACTGCAAAACGTCGTCCCAGGGCACGACGAGGCCAGGCGACCGATCCTCACAGCATTGCAGAAAGGGTTAGTTAGTTAGAAAGATTAATAATTTTAAAGAGTAATTGGCTTGCTAAATTTGAAGTTTGCTTTGTTAGAATTATTTATTTGTGGACTAATATAATACCATAATTACAATCATTAATTATGTGCCTAATATTTCTCATACAACCATAATGGGATGGTTAACAACTATTAATTATTTAGAGGCACATGAGAGCACCCATATGACTATAATTGGCCCATTGAGTTATAGTCCACCATCAATTAGTCCTTATTAACCCAATAAACTATATAACCCTTTAGGGTTAGATGGGTATGTGAAAAAATATACATGTATATTAAGGATGAAAAGTGTGTGTTAAGGATGATGGTTAGACATAAGTGGGTTTGCTCCACAATTGTCTCTTGATTACTCTTCACTCTCTAGCATATTGTTTTGTGTGTTTTGGACTTAGATATTGATCAATGGCTCAATATGATGGGATGAGCAATATGGGAAGTATGTTTTCTTAACCATTAATGCTCTAAATAAATGCTTGGATCTTGGATAGTTGTAAGAGCATCATTGGATTAATATATTTGATTATAGTGATTATAATGCTCTTGTTTGAATATTCCTTTAACAATTGGTATCTAGAGCCAAAGCTATTAATTTTAGAGCTTAATATTTGTTGTGCTTAACCCATTTATTCAAAAAATAAATTTTCGGATTAATAACACATTTTCGGATTTATATGTTATTAATGGGTAATCTGAGATTAAAATTTTAGAATGAGTTTTTTTTAAAGTTTTGGACGGTTATTGCATGTTTGTATTGTAAGATTGCATTTTTTTGTTGAGTTCATTAATGGAGGAAAACCCATTTCGGGTTCATAGTATCTTGGCCATTATTTTGAATTTTTTGGATTAAATGGGTATTGGATTGTGATAGAGGGTTGAAAATGGAACAAAACCCCTCAAGCGGCGTCAAATTTGGTGGCCGGAGGTGGTTTATCCGGCCGGGTCACGAACCGGGTCGCGCCGATCCGAGTTGCAGACCCGCGGACCCGTTACAGAAATTTTTGGGTGACAGGGGTGGTAAAAACGACATGTCGTTTTGCCACTGTCGGGCAAACGACGTGTCGTTTCGCACATCAGAAAGCCCCCTTTTTTGCAGCAAACGACAAGTCGTTTGGGATATCTGCTGCATGTCGTTTTCAAAAAACGACATGTCGTACGACACTGTTAAAAAAAAAAAAAAAGGAGGAAAGGTGGAAGCGCGTGGGGGCGCGTGCACAGCCTATTTTGGGCCCTTTTTCACCATTTTGTTCCATTTTTAATTTTTTTATCATTTACTTGTATGCACAATACTAATTCATGAATTTTATTCATATTTGTCATTAATTTTTATATTGTAGCATAAACTTTATTTATTTTTCTAACAATTAGTGCTTATTTTCTTACCTATCGTAAGATTAAGCATGGAATTGTTTGGTCATGAGGAACATTTAAATATTAACTTATTTAAATTTTGTAATTTCCTCCAAAATTTTATTAAGATCCTTATAAGTAATTAATTATCCTATCGGTAATAATTGCTTGCTAAGGATGCTTAATATGGTGAAGAAAATTTATTAAATATTATGAATCACAATTTATCTATCCTTTCGATAGTAAATTAATGTATTTGATTATAATATTTAATAGATTGTTCTTACCTGTGTATGAGTTCTACTTTATTTATTTGTCTAAGAACTCTAGCATACATGATGATCATTTGTTATTTTGCGATCATTTATTTATGAGAGAAAGAGCACAAATGACATGATTTTGTTATAACATGCATTTAATGGTTATTGCTCTTGTTTCTCATTCAGCTTTAAGCGTTCCAAGAAACTCTGCCATGTTGACGCTAAATGGAACCAACCACAAGCAGTGGGTTGAATCCCTCATGCTAAATTTGACTCTTATGAGAGTGGACTTGGCCTTGAGAATGGATGCACCGCCTAAACCCGCTGATGATGCCACTGAAAAGGACAAGAAGTCCTATGAGGATTGGGAGCATTCCAATCGTTGTTGTTTGATGCTTATGAGGTATCACATGGATGAGTCCATTCGTGATAGTATTCCTCAAACTGAAAATGCAAAAGATTTTCTTGCTGTCATTAAGGAAAAGTATAAGAAGTTCTCAAAGAATGAGAAAAATGAGTGCTTAACTTTGTTCCATCGCACTAATTACACTGATACGGGTGACATTAGAGCTCACATTGACAAGCTCATGGGTTGTTACCAAAAGCTTAAGGGCATGGGATTGGATCTTGGTGAGGATTACATGGTGTGGTTTGTAATGGAAACCATTCCTTCTCAATTTGATTCGATCAGATCAAGCTACAATGCTCAAAAGGAGCAGTGGACCATTGAGGAGATGACTGCTATTCTTGCCAAAGAAGAAGAGGACATGAAAAAGGGGAGAGCAAGAAGTATCTCCATGGTGACCAATCCAAACAATTCTCACAAGAGAAAGTTCACTCCCAACAACTCTAGTGACCAAAGGTTTCATAAGAAGAAAGCCACCAATCCTAAGGGAAATGGACAAGCAAGCTCTTCTTCAACTGGTCATAAGAATGAGTTTTTCAAAGGAAAGTGCAACTTTTGTCAATGCTTCGGGCATAAGAAAGCTGATTGCCGAAAGCTCAAAGCTCACTTAGAGAAGAAAGGTAATTGTCTTGTGATGGTTTGTTTGGAATCCAATATTATTGATGTGCCCTCAAACACTTGGTGGTTAGATACTGGTGCTACAATTCATGTTACGAATTCTTTGCAGGCAGTGACAAGTCGAAGAAGGCCGAGTAGGTTGGAGGAGTATGTATACATGGGAGACGATACTAAAGTCAGAGTTGAATTTTTTGGGAATTGTCTTAATACTTTGAATATTTGGGCATTTTTTTGGAGTTGCATGATGTTGCTTATTTACCCTCTATTAGGAGGAATTTGATCTCTGTATCTATTTTGGATAGACTAGGTTATAGTCTTCATTTTGGAACTGGAAAACTGACTTTGTATCGTGACTCTATGTTGATTGGAAATGGAACTTTGTGTGGAAACTTATATAAGCTTGATTTGCTTGATGTTGTTCCTGTTACTTCTCCCTCTTGTCCTTCTTCTTCTTCTTCTCTTAATGCTGTTGTTGGTTCTAAACGTGCAAGATCAGATTTGAAATCTTCCATGCTTTGGCACAAACGTTTAGGCCATATTTCTAAAGATAGAATGGAGAGATTGGTGAAAGATGGTGTGCTTCAAGATCTTGATTTTTCTGATTTTACTGCCTGTGTTGATTGTATAAAAGGAAAGTTGACTGCCAAGGTTAGAAAGAGTAAGTCAGATAGGTCTGCAGATCTGTTAGAGCTTATTCATACTGATATTTGTGGGCCTTTGGTTCCACCTGCTATGGGTGGTTATAAATACTTTATCACCTTCATTGATGATTTTTCCCGATATGGTCATGTTGAGCTCATTCGTGAAAAATCTGAATCTTTAGATGCTTTCAAGATTTTCAAGACGAATGTTGAGCTTCAAAAGGGAAAGAAGATTAAAGTTGTCAATTCGGATAGAGGTGGAGAGTATTATGGGCGTTATGATGAGACTGGAAGGAACCCCGGGCCTTTTGCCAAATACTTGCTGGAATGTGGTATTGATGCAAGATATACAATGCCAGGGACACCCCAACAAAATGGAATTCTTTGAAAGAAGGAATCGCACACTTCTTGACATGGTACGTTGTATGTTGATTCATTCTAGCTTGCCAGAATTTTTATGGGGTGAGGCATTAAGGACTGCTGCTTATATCTTGAATCAAGTGCCTAGCAAGTCCGTCCCAAAGACACCATACGAATTGTGGTCAGGCAAGAAACCGAGCTTGCGTCATTTTCATGTTTGGGGATGTAAAGCTGAAGTAAGACCCTATAACCCACAATCTAAGAAGCTTGATCCCAAGACTATCAGCGGCTATTTTGTAGGCTACACTATTGGTTCGAGGGTTTCTAGATTCTATTGTCCTTCTCACACCACCAGGGTGATAGAATCAGATAGAGCTGTCTATTTTGAAGATGAATTTGGTTCAAGTCAAGGGTCAAGAGAAATTGTGTTCAGGGAAGAACGTATTTATGTCCCTGTACCTATTGCTTCCGCTTCCGCTCCTACTATTGATCCTGTGATTGAACAAATTCCAACAGAAGCTCATGATGAACCTCAGAATCATATGCAAGATGAAAATCCTAATATTGAGGGTGGTGAAGTTGTATTGAGAAGATCTGAGAGAGCTCGCAAACCTGCTATTCATGATGACTACCTTGTCTATTTGCAAGAACATGATTATGTTGTGGGAGACGCTTCTGAACCAGTTACTTATCAAGAAGCCATGAGAAGTCCTCAATCTAAGTTATGGTTGAATGCAATGACAGATGAGTCAAGTTCCATGTCACGAAACAAAGTATGGAACTTAGTTGTTCTACCGAAAGGTTGCAGACCCATTGGGTGCAAATGGGTTTACAAGATCAAATATGATTCAAGTGGGCAACCAGTGAAGTATAAGGCTAGACTTGTTGCTAAAGGATATAGCCAGAGAGAAGGTATTGATTACAAAGAAACATTCTCACCTGTCTCTACCAAAGATTCTTTGCGAATCATCATGGCTATGGTTGCTCATTTTGATTTGGAACTTGAACAAATGGATGTGAAAACTGCCTTTCTAAATGGAGATTTGTATGAAGATATCTACATGACTCAACCTGTTGGTTTTGAGGAGCCTGGCAAGGAGCATATGGTTTGCAAGCTCAATAAGTCTATTTATGGACTTAAACAAGCATCAAGACAGTGGTATCTCAAGTTTGATGCAGTTGTCACTGCAAATGGTTTCATGGAAAACAAAGTTGATCAATGTATATATATGAAGGTCAGTGGGAGCAGCTTTATCTTCCTGGTACTGTATGTTGATGATATTTTGCTTGCTTCTAATGATAAAACTCTGTTGTCTGAGACAAAGCAATTGTTATCTGACCATTTTGATATGAAAGACCTTGGTGAGGCTTCATATGTACTTGGGATACAGATCCTCCGGGATAGATCTAAAGGTATTCTTCGATTGTCTCAGAGAACTTACAGTGATCGGATTTTGAAAAGATTCAATATGCATACTTGTTCACCTGGAAAGGCACCAATAGTGAAAGGCGACAAATTCTCAAAGGGCCAATGTCCACAAAATGACAAAGAGAGAGATGAAATGAAAGTGGTTCCTTATGCGTCAGTTGTGGGTAGCCTGATGTACGCTCAAGTATGCACACGCCCTGATATTGCTTTTGTTGTTGGCGTGTTGGGTAGATACTTGAGCGATCCTGGACTTAGCCATTGGAAAGCGGCTAAGAAGGTCATGCGGTATCTTCAGGGTACTAAGGATCATATGTTGACTTATCGGCGAGCTGACACTCTTGATATAGTTGGGTTTAGTGACGCCGATTATGCAGGATGCGTGGATGATAAGAAATCCACATCAGGCTACATTTTCATGATGGCTGGAGGAGCTGTTTCGTGGAAAAGTGTCAAACAGACACTCACAGCATCCTCAACAATGGAGGCAGAGTATATGGCGTGTTATGAGGCTACTTGTCAGGCAATATGGCTGCGGAACTTCATTTCAGCATTGGGTGTTATGGACTCTATCTCGAGGCCGCTGAAATTGTATTGTGATAATTCCGCAGCAGTAGCTTTCTCTAGAAATGTTAGAAGTACTTCTCGTTCTAAACACATTGACATAAAGTATTATTTTGTTAAAGAGAAAGTTACAGAGTCTCTTATTTCCATTGAATACACGCCCAGTACTGGCATGTTAGCAGACCCACTAACGAAAGGCTTACCCATATGTGTATTTTTAGAGCATGTTGCTCGAATTGGATTGTTAGGAGCCTAGCTTGTTGAGCTCAGTGGGAGTTTTATTATTATGTATCGGACATGCTAGTATCTTGTATGAAATGCTTATGATTAATGTTTTGAACATGCATAATGATATTGTAGTCACTTCTAGTTATTGTTGACATATGTGTGCATATATGTGTTATTCATCGAAGTGACAGGTACAAAAGGAGATGAATGCGCATAGTCTCAATTTTGTTGTACCTCATGCATGTTTGGTTTGATTGTTAATGATTGTTATTGAATTAAAATGTCTTTGAGGTCAATTCATACATAATATATGTATCCCGTCGATATGATATTATGTATGTTTTTAATTGGTTACCTTATGTGTGGTAGACAATGTTATCGTGATTGATTATATTGTCCAAGTGGGAGAATGTTAGAATTATTTATTTGTGGACTAATATAATACCATAATTACAATCATTAATTATGTGTCTAATATTTCTCATACAACCATAATGGGATGGTTAACAACTATTAATTATTTAGAGGCACATGAGAGCACCCATATGACTATAATTGGCCCATTGAGTTATAGTCCACCATCAATTAGTCCTTATTAACCCAATAAGCTATATAACCCTTTAGGGTTAGATGGGTATGTGAAAAAATATACATGTATATTAAGGATGAAAAGTGTGTGTTAAGGATGATGGTTAGACATAAGTGGGTTTGCTCCACAATTGTCTCTTGATTACTCTTCACTCTCTAGCGTATTGTTTTGTGTGTTTTGGACTTAGATATTGATCAATGGCTCAATATGATGGGATGAGCAATATGGGAGGTATGTTTTCTTAACCATTAATGCTCTAAATAAATGCTTGAATCTTGGATAGTTGTAAGAGCATTATTGGATTAATATATTTGATTATAGTGATTATAATGCTCTTGTTTGAATATTCCTTTAACATGCTTGTCAAGGGAATTTACTTTGCTGCAAGCTTAATCAATTTATTAATTACTTCTTTCTTTCTTAAATCTTTTTATAACCAACTATTTGCAGCTGAGGGAAAAAATTGATGAAAGGGTTGGAAGAACTTTTGCCAAATCCTAATAAGGTAACCATTTCTATTGGTTATCTCTTGTTAATGAATTGGGCATTTTTGTTATGTAAACACAAATTTCTTTTGGTTTATTGTCAACATAGATTATGTCAAATTTCTTCAGCTCCAAGTGAAGGTATGTTAAAGAAACACTAGTTATTCTATTGACACACACACACACTGATATTAGTTACTCTCTTTTATGAAACAATCACTTAACAAAAATGACTCTTTTTGTCAGGTTCTTCTCATCACAGATGGTCAGGTTGAGATATGGTCTTGTTAAACCCCATTAATACTTACTTATTAGTTGCTTCATAACAAATGATATTATATACTTTTCTTTTTCTTTTGTTTTGATTGATGAAACGATCTGAATAACATTAGATGGTGAATTAGGTGAGGTTGTTTTCCCATGTGATGAAATTGTGTTGTTCGAAGGAGAGGAGAGGTAGTGAAGGTGATGGAGTCAAGTGTGACCAAAGCCATGCTGCAATTTCTTCAAAGCAAATTAGGCCTCTGACTGTCTCATGTCTGTTGCTCTTGCTTCTGCCATCTCCACTCACCAAAAAAAGACAAATGATCTCTTCTGTGTCTCTCGGGATTACACCAACAAAAATGACTTAAAATATAAGTTTTTATTTTTGCAGATCTTTCTACTTTTTACATTTTTATAAAAATAAATAAATAAAGAAAAAATAATTAATTACGGCAAAATACACGTAAACATATATATATATAAATATTTTCATCTTCATCTTCTACCTTCAGATTTGATTCAGAAAGTTATCCCTATATCATCCATAAGCTTTCGTCGTTACGAACTTGCTGCCAATGTCACGAAGCCTTCTCCGTCAGAACCAAGGGACTGGTGCGGGCTTTCAAGGAGAAGATATTGCAATGGCGGCAGCTAGCTACGCTTCATGGAGAAGATGAAGATGATCAGAAATCGGGAGAGAGAGAGAGAGAGTGTCAAGAATATATGTTTTTTTTAATTAGTTCAGATGAAAAAGAAAAAAAAGAAAAGAAAAGAAAAGAAAAATATAAATAAGATATATATTTTTAATTTTGATAATTTTTAAATTATTTTTTATATTGTAAAATAATTTTAATATCACGTGAACTATTAAAAACTTGACACGTGTAAATGAGAGTATACGTGGGTGGTCCATCACGTGAGTTTGATAAGTTTTACCGTTAAAAAAATTAGTTTATGTAATTAATTGTTAACAAATATAAAATTTAAATAATTTTACTGTAAAAAAAAAAATAATAAATGATCATTACTTTGTAAATTGCTTTTCACGCATATACCTCATATAATAATTTTAATTAACTTAAAGTAACATAAGAAAAAAAAAAGATAACATAATAATTTTTAAACTAACTTAAAAAAGAACATGTATATATACAAATTCTAATGTAATTAGGAAGTGATAATAATGTCTATATATAAGAAAGGTAATTACTAGTATACCTAAACTTTTTGTATTCTTTCTTTACTTTACGATAGATAATTAAATACATACAAACTTAGTTTGTGTTTAATTATTCGAAACATATTATTATTGCTTGATAGATTTAGTTATCATGATGAAGATGAATGATTCTTCTCATAATGATGATAATAATAATAATAATAAGGGGAAGAATGTTAAAGATATAGAAAATGAAGATTTATTAAACTTCAAATACCCAACATCAAATATTGAAGAAGATGATATATCAAAGTATTTTCTTGAAAATAATGATGTTGGTCGTATTATGGAAGACATCTTTAAAGAATCTCCTCTTCCTCCACATTATTCTCAACATGGCCTCTCAAATTCCATTCAAAATCTCAACAAGTAAGTTTCTTAATTAATTAGTTATCTCATAATTATAATATATAATTCATTTTTTTTTTCAATTATAGTACTAATTTTTTGGTTTCATACTAGTAATGATCATGGAACTGAAATTCTAGCAATTAATAAAGATGATTCCCTTGCTTTAATGTCCTTCCCACCAATACAATATCAGGTAAGATGTATTTTTAGAATTAAAAACCCTAATTATTTGGTTGTCATGTCTTCTTTATATCTCTATGATATTAAGTGTGCGAGTTTTTAGCGGTTAAACCCTTCCAATTATCATTTTACTTACACTTAACATTTCAACCTCAAGTTCGCAATTAACTGTGAAAAATAGATAACACCTTAAATTTATTTGGAGGGTTTTACCACTAAAATTTAAATTTAGAGAGTTAAGTATAAGTGGAATGATAGTTGACAGGGTTTAGCCACAAAAAACTCTTAAATGTGCTTATGTAATTGCTGTTTTTTTAAACATTGTGATTCAAATTTAAATTTACTGTACATATCTAAAAATATTTAATATTGTGATTCAAATTTAAACGTACTGCATATATCTAAAAATATATTATTATTATTATTATTGTAACGTCCTCGCTTCAAGCCTCCATTGGGTCCTTACACCCACGGAATGAATGGCTCTTATACACGAGTACGTTACTCTGGCTGCTTCATGGATTGATGACTGACCCTACAGACCAACACGAGTGTTTCCAACGTGCTTTGTCCTCACTCACACGCATCCTGGGAAAACTTCCCAGGAGGTCACCCATCCTAAAATTGCTCCAGAGCAAGCACGCTTAACTATGGAGTTCTTTCGAGATGGGCTACCGAAAAAGAAGATGCACCTTGTTGATATAGGTAGTACCAATCAATCCATTTAAGCTCTCTTCAACTGTGTAGTCCCATACCTACACAGTCTCAGAATCATCCCACTTGACCTTCCCCAGGCGATGTGGGATTGCACAGCTTACCCGGTATTTCTTCTTACGGATCACAGGACTACTGACTGTCACAATCACCCCCCTTACGGGGTCCGACGTCCTCGTCGACCACACTTCCGCCTGGGTCAAGGCTCTAATACCATTTGTAACGTCCCTGCTTCAAGCCTCCATTGGGTCCTTACACCCACGGAATGAATGACTCTTATACATGAGTACGTTACTCTAGCTGCTTCATGGATTGATGACTGACCCTACAGACCAACACGAGTGTTTGCAACGTGCTTTGTCCTCACTCAAACGCATCCTGGGAAAACTTCCCAGGAGGTCACCCATCCTAAAATTGCTCCAGGCCAAGCACGCTTAACTGTGGAGTTCTTTCGAGATGGGCTACCGAAAAAAAAGATGCACGTTGCTGATATAGGTAGTACCAATCAGTCCATTTAAGCTCTCTTCAGCTGTGTAGTCCCATACCTACACAGTCTCAGAATCATCCCACTTGACCTTCCCCAGGCGATGTGGGATTGCACAGTTTACCCGATATTTCCCCTTACGGATCACGGGACTACTGACTGTCACAATTATTATTATTATTATTATTATTATTATTATTATTATTATTATTATTATTATTATTATTATTATTATTATTATTATTATTATTATTTAAACTTATGTCTATTATATTATATTTGTCTTATATTAAATGTGAATATTTAACGAAAATTGTTAGTTTAACGATTTTTTTTTATTTTTCGTTAATCGATTAAAACTAACACAGTTAAATCAATCAATTAGTTATTTCTTTTTAAAAAAAATTAAGACTAAATTTAATTTATTTATTAAAATATAATTTAGATAATTATTTAAAAGTATCAACAAAATTAGATAATTAATTTTTTTTTTATAAAAATCTTAATTTAAATTTAAATTAGACGTTATTCAAATAATTAATCATACTTTATATCAAATTTTTTTAGTTATTTACTTAATTTATTATTTAATAAAATTAATTAGTTAGATACAATTTTTTATAAATAAATTTAAACCGTATTTTATATATTTAAAAAAATATAAGAGTTGTATTAAATTTACCTTTTATTATTATTATTTAAATTAATAATTAAGGTTAACAACTTTGATACAATTTTAAGCAAACATGCATTACATGTTACTAATGCCTAATACTATATAATATAACAAAAGTTGAAATTGCCTTCTCTTGCGTTTATTATTAAGCTCTACTTTAAACACTTAATTTAAAAGGTGAAATTTTATTGATGAATAATTTGTTTTATTTTAAGGCTCCTGAGATGGAAATATCAATCAATTTTGCAGAAGCAGTATTATAGAATTTTCAATTAGTGCTGAATCAGGTAATTTTATTTATTTTTTAAATTTCTTTTAAAAGAAAAAATTATATAATAGAGATTCGATAAAATACTAGATGTACTTCTTAGTAAATATTTGACACAATTCTAAAATAGGTCCCAAAATGTGTTCGAGATTACTACAAAAATGTATTGTATCGCCGTGCAACAATATTGCAGAGACAAAACCAATATGGAGAAACAATAAGGTAATATTACATATAGTTTTTTATAATTCTAACAAAACAAGTATACCTTTTTATTGCTTCTATAAAAATTATAATTTTGGTTTTTTTTTAATTTACACTTCTAATAATTTCAGTACAGAGACAGTGGAAGAGATATTCACTAATTATATTGACACAAGACTTATATCACTGTTGTTCATCGACGACAAGCTTTAACCACTCATGTCTTTTATTCAGTCTTTTAGAAGAGAATGATGAGTTTTTTTTTTTCTTTTTTATCTAATGAAATACTTTTCCATTCAAAAAATATATTTATTATTCCTTTTCATATTGGGAATTACAAAAGTCACCCTTTATACTTGAGATTCTCTTTTAAAATTTGTAACCTTGACGATGTGGTATGGGAAATTTCTATATGTATTTTTACTAGTGACAATGTACATCAACACTCATAATGTCATCAACTCAATTTTTTATTGGCCACTAAATACTAATCATAAGCTAAAATTTATTGTGAACATAAATTAAAAAAATAGAGAAATTTGCGGCTAAACCCCCATATATTTTTAAGGGTGATTCTACAATGCACCCCCTTAAAAGGGATGTATTGATGCATCCTTAACTTATTTCAACATTCAGAAAAAGAATTTAGTCTAATTTTTTTTTCATATTCATGTATATTATAGCTATTTAAGATATCCTATAAAATTTTAAGAAATTCGGAATAATTTACAATATAGAGAACAATGTTCAAACAGTCGATTTTACACGCATATAAAATAAAATAGTCACGCGTGCAATACACTGTTTGAACATAGTTTTCGGCGTGTTAAACTTTTTCAAATTTCTTAAAATTTTGCAGGATGTCTTAAATAACTATAACGTACATGACCATGAGAAAAAATTTGAATAAAAAATTATTTCGGAAGCTAAAACAGATAGGGGTGCATCAATATATCTATTTTAAAGGGGTGCATTGTAGAATTTTTCTATTTTTAATTGTTATACACTTAACTTTTTTTTTTTTTTTTGTAAAACCCTCTTGTCTTTAATTCTGCATCGTTAAATTTGGCCATTAAATACCAATTGAGTTTACCGATATGTACACATGTTTTCATTGGCCTTAACAATTTTAATAATTTAAAGGAAAATTTGCGGCAAAAGTCCTCAAAATGTTCACTTTGTTATAGATTAGTCCTCAAGCTCGAGAAATAGCGACAATAGTCCTCAAGGTCGCACCCTTTGTAAGTCCGTTAGTCCTAAATTTAACTGCTCCGTTAATTTATTCAAGAGTGCCACGTGTTGAAGCCTCCTTGGTGTGCTACTGGTGCTCGAGATGGCGATGCTCTACGGGCAGAGTGACGAGGTAGGAGAAGATCATTCCACCGAAGCAGACATGGTAGAACGGATCGATGGAACCGGTGTGAATGTGGGTTGGGGGTTGGTGGGTTTCTCCACGCCAAGAGAAAGGGCTGGGGGTTGGTAGGTTTTTTGGCAGAGTGAGAAGAAGAAGAAGACGGAGAAGAAGAAAAGAAAGAAAAAGAAAAAAGAAATTATTTTTTAAATAATTTATTTATTTATTTATTTATTAAATTAAAATAATAATTTGGACTAATAATATTTTGACACATGTCAATTTTTAAAAAATAAACGGCTCAGTTAAAATTGGGACTAACGGACAAATAAAAATCATGAGCTTGAGTACTATCACCGATATTTTTCGAGCTTGGAGACTAATCTGTAACAAAGTGAATATTTTGAGGACTTTTGCCGCAAATTTCCCTAATTTAAACAATATAAAAATTTATTTTTAAATAAATAAATAATAAAGAAACAAAAAAATATCCTAAAATCCAAATCCATGGATGAACCCCTTTTCTCTCACCAATCTGATTTCACTCTTTCTCTCTGCGATAAACCAAAGCACCACACTACAATACTAATCGTCCCCATTTTGATCTCTGAGATCTAGAGTTTTATTTATTTGATTTAGGTATTTTAGGTTAGATATGAAAATGTAATTGTTTTCTAATTTATTTTGGTGTTGATTTGGATTAAAGGAATAGATTGTGGGTCGATCATGGACAGTAATGATGGATGAACCACAGATCCAAGAAGAAGAGAAATAACTTATTTTATTTTATTTATTTTTAATTTTAAAACAATTTTTGTAATATTTAAATTATTAAAATTATTTGGACCAATCAAAATATGATACGTGTATATATGTGCATTTATAGTGGCAAACCCAATTAATAGTCAAACTTAACGGATTTAAATCCCTATCTATCTAAAAAAAAAATAATTAAATCCCATTTTTTATTTATTTACATTTTTTTTTTGACAAAGTGATTAGAATCACTCATGAATTTACGACGCCCACGTCCGCCACCGGCGCTGGAACCTCCTCGAACCAGGATAGCTCATCGTCTAACCGCAGAGCATGCTTTGCCAAGCCATGGGCCACTAAATTCTCAGAGCGAGCCACATGGGACAAAACTGCCCCCGAAAATTTAGACAATAAAGCTATAACATCTTCAAACAACACTCCTAACTTGTTGAAATACATTTACCCATTGTTGATAGTCGTCACCAAAGCTAACGAATCTGAATAAACTGAAAACAAATCAAAAAACCAAAAAAATTTATTAGAAAATAATCAATCCGATCAAAACACTCAAAACTCAAAATTGAAAAACTAGATCCCCATATAAAATACTATAACTAGCCAAAGGGAAACCCTTTGGCTAGTAGCAACTTAACTCTTGTATTTTACTTCATCATCATCTTAGGATTACTATTCCTTACTAAGACCCTAAAACCTAAAATTTTTTTATATGTAATCTAGTAATAACAAAAACCTCTAATGCTCCCATCCATAGGATATCAAAAGTTTACTTTAAAAATTATCGCAATAATAAAGTAGGCAACGAATAATGTATTCAATAACCTTGATTATCAATGATTAGTGTAATTCAATACAATGAAACAAAATAACCTTGATTATTAAGCATTAATGACCCATTAATTCCATAATCCTTCCCAAAATAAACAAAATCAACCATATTAATTCATTATTAATGTCCGCATTTCTAAAATATTACAATTTTCTTTATTGTACTTATCCCAAAAAAACAATTTTTATACATATTTATTTATGGTAAAACTTTATTATAATCAAATCAATCTATATTGAATTGAAATTACTTAAAATAATCCAATTCAGTTATTATGACATAATTATTCCTATTTTAATTTCCAAAAGACAAGTTGTAAAACTTCCAAAAATTGTATCACCATAAAACATTTATAATGATACCTTCTTATACAACATATATTACAAACCAAATTCTATAAAATTTGACTTCCCAAATATATCTGAACACAATAAATTCGCATTTGACAATTAATATTCCCACCTCCTTTCATTACAATATCTTCGTATTTATTATTCTTCAAATTACTTGATTAATTTTAAATAATAATATTAGAATCTGAATACTAAATTCCACCACTTTCCCTTTTTGCTAATAATTCCTAAAAATATGAACCAACCATAGCTAAAAACTATTATCGTTTAAACTTAATCCTCCTTAAACCTTATTTCACTTGAAAATATTTTTAAAATATCACTTTAAAATTTCTTTACATCATACATTAACTTAAAATTTGTCTAGTGCATAACTTGTTTATTTTGCAATTTTATTGTGCCAATATTTTGTTATATTTTTAATACAAGAAGCTGTAAAATTTTAAACAAACTACCCTAAATAATTAGAGGCCAACCATATAATAGGCGCTATAGCCTTGTAAGGCGCCAAAGCCATAAAAATAGCGCAAATATAGAACAAACCAATAACAAAAAGATTACAATATATCCCATTAAAATAATTCAACATTATAGAAACAAGAAATTTTCGGACAACAAATTCTTTGAAGAAAACTTTATAATTTGCTCTGTACTCTTTCCTCTTACAACTATCAAAACAAGATTATACAAGAAAAATAATAAAATTAAAAACAGAATATACAAAATTTAAAATGCAAAAGAAAAAACTTGATGGTAGATCTTATAAGAAAACAACACCATATAAAACTTTAAAGATTTTTTCCATATATTTTAACATTGATTAGAACAGAACAAACCTACACGAATTCATTGATGAAAAAAAATGACAAAAAAACTAAAGAGAACTTAACTGTAATCTTATTAAAGAGAGAACAAGATAAAAGAATGCCAGAATGAACCTTACCTCCGGTGAGCAGGCCGAAAATAGTCTCATTCAATATCACTAAAATGAAAAATAATAATGCAACAAATGTAAAGGATTCTCTTAAACATCTCCCACAATTACCATATATTTAATAATGTTATAAATAATTATTACTACAATTAATTGATTTGAAATTAATATAAAAAATGCATTTCTTTAAATATATTGGATTCAAAACTTAAATTTAGAATCAATTTTAATGCATTAAAAAACAAAAATAATGCAAATATGGTACAAAAATAATGCAAATATGGTAGAAAAACATAATCAATGCAGCAAAATAAGCCCAAAAATATCTCAGAATTTATAGCTCCCATATTAATATTTTTTTTAATTTAATATAAATTAAAATAATAATAATATATATTTATTACGTGTAATTAAAAAGAATAATTAATTAAAGCAATCCCAAAAACTAAAACTCCAAAAATCTTTGCCATTAATACACGTTAAATGGCAATGCTGCAAAAATCTCAGCCCAAAATCATAAATTGCGCCACCGCATTGCCACTCTCACTAGTACCACCTTTAATCATCGGCAACACAAGTCCAATACATCACCGAATCCGATAAGCCCTTCCTTTGGAATGTATCCATAAGGAAATAAAACCAATCAGATCAATGCCTAAACTTCTGCAACACGAAATTAAAGACTCCAACTAGCTAGGAGATCAAAGAAAATATGCATAGAAAAAGAATCATTTGCTAATGATACCAAATAAAATTTTAATGTATCCAAATAAATCAACATATGATAATGAAAAAAAGAAAATCAACGACAAAAGCATGAAGAAGAAAATCAATAATAATAATAATAATAATAATAATAATAATAATAATAATAATAATAGAAGCTGAGGAGTGATATCTCTGGAGATCCAAAACACAACCCGATGAAACAACTTATAATTTCTCTTTTGTTATGTGCTTTGCGGCACAACACCACAGTGGGTCTTACACATTCTTGCACTACCTTCTTCCTCCTTCATCTCCTCATCCAACAAAACTACCCTCTTATTTTTTGAGCATATATATGTTGACTTAGTTTATTTATTTACATTTAATTAGTTCAAAAATAATAATCTTTTTTTGTCAAAAAAGATAACATAATTATTGTTTTAAAAACTAATTAGAAATAATAAGCCTACGTTCATGTATATTAAGAATTTGCTAATTACTCTATGTTATAAATAAAATCAATAATAAGCCTACGTATATAAATAGACAAATCTGTATATTAATTGTACGATGAATATGGAAGAATTTCAAAAACAATTATTAAACTTCCAATTCCCATCAACAACATGGGATAATAAGGAAAATAATGAAGTTATTCCTGATGAGGATGTTGGTGGTTTAATTGTAGAGTTATATTACGAAGATGATTTAATAAGTAATAATAATTCTATGCAATTAAACTTCCAATTATTGCCAATATCAGAAGATGATGATTTAATAAGTACCATTATTCTTAAAGGAACTATTTTTTTTTTATGAGGAGGCTGTTGGTGATACTATGCAACACATATTTGAAGACTCTAGTACTTCTCCTAATAACAACAATCATGATCGGCATCTCAAATTCCATGCAATAACTCAATATGTAAGTTTATTTTATTAATTAATTTCTCTCATTATATAATTTTATGATATATATATTTATATATATATATATTGATTTTGTGGTTTGATATATGATACTAGTGATGCTCATGTGTCTAATGAAACTCAAGTACCATTCTTGATGAATAATGAAGACCCCTTTGCTTCAAATTCAATGCCCTTCCGGCCACTAATACAAAATCAAGTAAAATTATATTATAATCTTATCTTCAATATATATATATATATATATGAAAAGATCTTTAAAATTATTAGAATTACATAAGAAAAAAGTGAACTCTCTTTCTTCATGATACATCTCTTCTTCAGCATGTTTTGAGTTTTGATAATAAAAATCAATTTTGTAAGAAAATTTAGACATAATTTGAGTTTTGTTGAGTTGGTTTGGTTTGTCAATTTTGAATAGTTTGTTTGCTAGTTGATAGTCAGAATTATTTAATCATGCTCACTAAACATATTCCTTAACTAAAAGGAAATAGAGTACCTTGGAGATTTTGTAGTGAATGATCACCTTCAAAATCGATTGTTACAACAGTAACAATATTCAAGAATGCATAAACAAAACTAAAACCAATCACAAAATTAAAATTAGACAAGAAAAATTTAGCTCGGGAATATCATGGATCTTTTATTGATTAGGAATAGTCAATATATAGTATACAATTGAATAAGCTTAAGATTACAACTCAACACAGTGAATAATTACAAAGAAATAGAAAATCACTTCTAGAGTGATACTCCTATTATATTCCTTTACACACACTCTTTGTGATCTTGAACTCTCTCTCTAAACTTAACTATGAATCTCAAGTATGACCTTTAAAAATTTGAGATTAGAACTCCGTTTTATAATAGAGTTCCACCTATTTATAGTTATTAAATTTAATCCCAATAGATTCTCTAAGAAATTAAATCATATAATTAATTCAATCACGAAATTGAAAAGTTGTTTAGTAGATATACGTGTATATAATTAAGTCGAAATTTTATTCTTTTTCATTTGTTATTATAAGCTCTACTTGAAGCAAATAATTCTAGATTTAAAATATTATTGATGAATAAATTTTGTTTTTTTAAGGCTCCTCAGATGGATCTGTCAATCAATAATGCAGAAGCAGTATTAAAAAACTTTAAAGCAGTGGTGAATCAGGTTATTATTATTTTCTTTATTTATTATTTTTTTTTAAGAAAAGATCGTTTAAAAGAACAAAATTATATAAAACATAGATTTTTGTAAAGTATTTGATTCATTTTGTTAGTAAATTTTTGACACAATTTTATTTTGAACATAGAAGCCACAAAGTGATCGGGTTTATTATAACAATGTGTTCCGTTACCTTGCAACAAGCTTGGAGGAAAGACAAAGCCAAGGTAGTAGAGAAGAAGAACCAAATAGGTGAAAGAGAACAGATTTTTAAAAGTTCTATCTTAACTAGTAATTAACTATCAAAATTTATTTTTTGGCCACAAAACTCGGGTTCTATTAGCATTTTGATATTTTTATCTATTTTTTGGAACGCAAACTGTCATGGTGGACTATTCATGTATTTTTGGTGTACCTATGATACAATTTATTATTCACAATTAGTTTTTTATAAAATTAATGATGAGTTCTTGATTTTTTCTTCTTAAATATATATTTATATATAACTAATGTATAAAACTAGGGTCATTTCATTTTTAGCCTACAAAACTCACAAATAAAAAAAGAGCAAAACTGTTTTGACTAAGAGCATAAAGAAGTAATGATTTGATCCTACAAGAAATAAATATTTTTGCAGCTTTGAAGGAATGAGCCACTAAAGTTTCACTAAGCTGGTTATAATACCTTTAAGAATGGAGCATTACAAGGCTGTAAAAGTTTGCTTGGTATTTCGGAAATGAAGATGAGTTCGTTCTCTTCCAAATCGAACTTGTTGTTGGCATAGTCAGGAAGCTGCATCTAAATCAACCTCACCCTCAATGATCCCCGCCTCTATCTTAGAATCTGCTTCCAATTGGCCCATCTCTGGACCGGCATCTGTGTCAGAGCTTTGCTTCTGGTTTTCGTCCGGCATTGGACTGCCACCTTGGGACACCATGTCAGTCACACCAGCGGCTTGTGTTCAACATCCATTGGGGTTGTAGAGGTCTCGAGATCACCTCTGATTCCTTCATCATTTTCACTCGCAGGAGTTGAGATCTGTACCGGTGAGAGAAAACAAAATATGTATTAATTTTGGGCCAATCAAAATATGACACGTGTACATATGTGCATATATACTAGAATTAATAAAGCACAAACTTATCTATAAGTAATAGCTAATTTTTTTTAGGAAAATTAATAAACAATTTGTGTATATTTTGACTTGGCTAATTATGATTTTTCTTTCCCGAACTTTGATATGTACCAAATCATGTCCTTTGAATTTTTTTTGGCGTTAAAAATTTCCCTGAACTATTTTTCATTCAATTTTATTGTTTCAGTGATTGTTTACGTACTAAAACATGCTCCCCAAATTTTGATATCTACCAAATTATATCACTACAACTTTGATATGTAGTAAATCAGGTCCTCTAAACTTTTATCTATGTTAAAATTTTTTTACTAAAATTGGACAAAAATCTTTAAATTTAACCATATAGAAAAAAAAATGCTATCATTTCATCTAATCAATCGATAAATATCCTTTAAAAAAAAAAAAAAAAAAAAAAGGTTTACACGTGGCGGTAGACACACGGAGAGCTAAAAGAAGGAATAATGACACGTGTAATCTCTTCTTAAATGTTTCTTTACAATTTTTCAGGCCAAATCAATCTTAAGAGCTCCAAGAAAATACTTTTTGTTATTCAATATCTGATATTACTCAGCTCCGAGAATCTTATCAACGATTCTTTGAGTCTGATCTATTTTTTCGACCTTCGTTTCCTGCGTTAGCATATATAAACATGAATAAGAAAAGTTTTCTGGTGCTCTATGTACAGAAAGATGGAGAGAGATCTTGATCTTGATCTTGATTACTAAGCTTATTTGAAACGAAAATATTGTGATGATATATGTGAATTGGGTGTTTATTAGGTTTTCCCTTTGCTCAATCTCAAATTAAGAAGTGGATTCACTATGACAGGTAGACGAAGCTACACACAAGTTTGATAAGCATGCGCCACCATTGGCTAAGCAGATCGATCGTTTACAAAGCTCATTATTTGACAGTTAAGGCAGCGGAGAAGACTCAAGCATTTTGTAAACAGCTACCCGGCCATTCACCAGGTGGCTGAGAAGGCAGCACCGACGGCAGCTCAGTGGTCGGAGAAGTATAACCATACTGTAAAGGATTTGACGCAGAAGGGTTATGCTGTGTTTGGATATTTGCCATTGGTTCCTGTGGATATGAGATAACCAAGGCATTCAAAAAGGAGCATAAATCAGATTCAGAGTGAAAATGATGACACGTGTACATATGTGCATATATGGTGGCAAACCCAATTGGCACTTCCAGTCAAACAGATTTAAATCCCTATCCATTTAAAAAAAAGAGATTTAAATCCCAATCTTTTTTTTTTGTCAAAAAAAAAGATAACATATTTTTTGAAAAAACTAACTAGAATTAATAAGAGTACGTATATAAATAGACAAACCTTGTATATTAACAATTTGCTAATTACTCTATATTATAAATAAAATCAATAATAGAGTTCCCTTTCGTGCATAAAATATATAGTAAAACTTAATAGTAAACTATTACTAAGGTGAATATGGAAGAATTTCAAAAACAATTATTAAACTTCCAATTTCCATCAATATTGGATAATAAGGAAAATAACCAAGTTATTCAATTATTACCAATATCAGAAGATGATGATTTAATAAGTAGCATTATTCTTAAAGGAACTATTTTTTTTGATGAGGAGGCTGTTGGTGATACTATGCAACACATATTTAAAGACTCTAGTAGTACTTCTCCTAATAATAACAATTCTCATCAACTTGTCATCTCAAATTTCATGCAACAACTCAATATGTAAGTTTATTTTATTAATTAATTTCTCTCATTATATAATTTTATGATATCTATATATTAATTTTGTGTTTTAATATATGATACTAGTGATGATCATGTGACTAATGAAACTCAAGTACCATTCTTGATGAATAATGAAGATCCCTTTGCTTCAAATTCAATGCCCTTCCGGCCACTAATACAAAATCAGGTAAAATTATATTATAATCTTATCCTCAATATATATATTTAAAAAGATCTTTAAAATTACTAGAATTACATTAGAAAAAAGTGCATTCTCTTTCTTCATGATCCATCTCTTCTTCTGCCTGTTTTGAGTTTTGATAATAAAGATTAATTTTGTAAGAAAATTTAGACATAATTTAAGTTTTGTTGAGTTGGTTTGATTTGTCAATTTTGAATAGTTTGTTTGCTGAGTTGATAGTCAGAATTATTTAATCATGCTCTCGAAACATAATCCTTAACTAAAAGGAAATAGAGTACCTTGGAGATTTTGTGGTGAATGATCACCTTCAAAACCGATTGTTACAACAGTAACAATATTCAAGAATGCATAAATAAAACTAAAACAAATCACAAAATTAAAATTAGAACTTAATTAAAATTAGACAAGAAAAACTTAGCTCGAGAATGAATGAATCATGGATCTTTTATCAATTAGGAATAGTCAATAGTACACAATTGAATAAGCCTAAGATTACAACTCAACACAGTGAATAATTACAAAGAAATAGAAAATCACTTCTAGAGTGATACTCCTATTACATTCCTTTACGGACACTCATTATGATATTGTACTCTCTCTCTAAATTTGACTCTGAATCTCAAATATGAGCTTTAAAGATTGGAGATCAGAACTCCCTTTTAGAATAGAAAAACACCTATTTATAGTTGTTACATTTAATCTCAATAGATTCTCTAAGAAATTAAATTCGATTCAAACCCGAAATTAAAAAGTTGTTTAGTAGATATACATATATATATAATTAAAGTCGAAATTTTACTCTTTTGCATTTGTTATTATAAGCTCTACTTGAAGCAAAAGATTCTGAATTTAAAAGATTATTAATGAATAAATTTTGTTTTTTTAAGGCTCCTCAGATGGATCTGTCAATCAATAATGCAGAAGCAGTATTAGAAAGGTTTAAAACAGTGGTGAATCAGGTTATTATTATTTTCTTTATTTATTATTTTTTTAAAAGAAAAGATTGTTTAAAAGAACAAAATTATATAAAACATAGATTTTTGTAAGTATTTGATTCATTTGTTAGTAAATTTTTAACACAATTTTATTTTGAACATAGATGCCACAAAGTGATCGGGTTTATTATAGCAATGTGTTCCGTCACCTTGCAACAAGCTTGGAGTAAAGACAAAGCCAATGTGGAAGAGAAGAAGAACCAAATAGATGAAGGAGAACTGATTTTTAAAAGTTCTATCTTGCTAGTAATTAACTCTTAAAATTTATTTTTTGGCGACCAAATTCGGGTTCTGTTAGCATTTTGATATTTTTATTCATTTTTTGCTATTAGCGGTCATGATGGACTGTTCATGTATTTATGGTGTACACATGACCCAATTTAATTGACAAACGTAAATAAATAAAATTTAAAATAACAAATATATATATATATTTTCTTTTCTACTATTTCTTTTTTAGAGATTTTTTTTTCTTCTACCTGCATATAGCAAACTGGCATAAATGTCTAAGAATTTTTCACCAATAATTAAGTAATAAATACATATAATATACGGTATATATAATAAAAATAATTAAAAGAATATATAATATATAAAAAGGAAAATAGCAAAGGGCCAAAACATTACAAACAAAAAAAACGGTGATGAAGGCAATTGAGATCTTAACAACATAAAATTCACCCGCCCAAACCGCTCAAACCGCCACTCATTGGAACTGAGAGGCAGGACCGAGTCCAAAATAACACTGAATCCAATATGCCTTTACTTGGAGATTACTGCATTCATAGTACAGTTGAAGTACCGTTTACTCTAAAGACTACATAAGCTAATCATTTTTTATATAGCTTAGCTATGAACACCTCAACTCAAGTTTTGAACTTACTTCAAACACTACTTGAGATACTATTCACTATGAGCTAATTAATTGATTCCAACTTGAAGAGAGAAAGAAAAGGCTTGTCTTCCACTGACTAGTAGTGATGGATGAGTATTTTGATCACTTGCTTTATTCTGAAGATGACAACAAAAACAATTCACATACAACTTTATTAATTGCTTCAAATGGCAGTACTCAAGATGCCTCTTCATATGTTGTTGATTTAGACTCAGATTATGGTCGTCTGATTCAAGTTCTATTCTACTCTTCCTAATTAATTACTTTGAGGTTGGAGATATGAAATCCAATACTCTTGTCTTGAACCATATATCTGTTTTACAGTGTTTAATTCGATAAACAGTTTAAAACCATTTCTCCAATTCCTCATCCATCTTTTGAGGCTGTCTCTTCATTAATGTCTCCTGATCGATATGGGGCAACATGGAATTGGAGGCCTTGGTATGCAATGCAAGGGGAATGAACAATATGCTATTCATAACCATTTATTTGCTATGGAATGGAAAGCCATTCAAGTAACTTATCAGCATCAAAGGTATATATATATATATTATTAGTATGTGGAGTGTAGAGTATTGTGTTATATACATTAATTCTATGTAGTTACTTATAATGCCATTTACATTGCTCTTAACATGTTGATTAGGCATATGTTATATACATTCTTACAGATGGTCAGGCTGAGGTATGGTCTTGTTAAACCCCATTAATACTTACTTATTAATTGCTTCATAACAAATGATATATATACTTTTCTTTTTCTTTTGTTTTGATTGATGAAACCATCTGAATAACATTAAGTGAGGGTGTTTTCCCATGTGATGAACTTGTGTTGTTCGAACGAGAGCTAGTGAAGGTGATGGAGTCCAGTATACTGTGACCAAAGCCATGCTGCAATTTCTTCAAAGCAAATTAGGCCTCTCTCTCATGCCTGTTGATTATGATCAGAAATCGGGAGAGAGAGAGAGAGAGAGTGTCAAGAATATATATTTTTTTAATTAGTTCAGATGAAAAAGAAAAAAAAAAGAAAAATATAAATAAGATATATATTTTTTATTTTGATAATTTTTAAATTATTTTTTATATTGTAAAATAATTTTAATATCACGTGGACTATTATAACACTTGAACGTGAGTTTGATAAGTTTTACCGTTAAAAAAATTAGTTTATGTAATTAATTGTTAAAAAATATAAAATTTAAATAATTTTACCGTAAAAAAATAAATGATCATTACTTTGTAAATTGCTTTCACGCATATACCTCATATAATAATTTTAATTAACTTAAAGTAACATAAGAAAAAAAAAAGATAACATAATAATTTTTAAACTAACTTAAAAAAGAACATGTATATATACAAATTCTAATGTAATTAGGAAGTGATAATAATGTCTATATATATAAGAACGTAATTACTAGTATACCTAAACTTTTTGTTTTCTTTCTTTACTCTACGATAGATAATTAAATTCATACAAACTTAGTTTGTGTTTAATTATTCGAAACACATTATTATTGCTTGATACATTTAGTTATCATGATGAAGATGAATGATTCTTCTCATAATGATGATAATAATAATAATAAGGGGAAGAATGTTAAAGATATAGAAAATGAAGATTTATTAAACTTCACATACCCAACATCAAATATTGAAGAAGATGATATATCAAAGTATTTTCTTGAAAATAATGATGTTGGTCGTATTATGGAAGACATCTTTAAAGAATCTCCTCTTCCTCCTCATAATTCTCAACACGGCCTCTCAAATTCCATTCAAAATCTCAACAAGTAAGTTTCTTAATTAATTAGTTATCTTATAATTATGATATATAATTCATTTTTTTTTCAATTATAGTACTAATTTTTTGGTTTCATACTAGTAATGATCATGAGACTGAAATTCCAACAATTAATAAAGATGATCCCCCTGCTTTAATGTCCTTCCCACCAATACAACATCAGGTGAGATGTATTTTTGGAATTAAAAACCCTAATTATTTGGTTGTCATGTCTTCTGATAACTCTATGGTATAGAGTTAATTTTTATGCTTTTAAACTAAAGTATTGTGAGGAGAGTAATGAAAATGTGTTTATTTTGCTTATTTTTAATTAGTTTTAGTGTTATTTTCTATTTAGTAATCTAACCTTTAAGTTTTGTAAATATTGATATTGTTGGGTGTGTTTTTCCAATTAACTGTGCTTATTTTGTTGAAAAAGGAGGAATTAAATTGATAGGTAAAAGAGAAAGAAGCAAGGAAGAAAAGGAGTACAAGCTGGAACTGGGTTGGTTGCTGAAGCAATGCTAAAGCAATGCTGAAGTGAATTCAGCATCCTGGCAGTGACGTGGAAACACGAATTTCACTTATCCACCTCAGCAACTTCGGTCCAATCACTCAAATTGCATCAGCTAGCTGACATGGAAGAAAGGGGTCTCACCCTAGTGGGCCAAAGTTGAAAAGTTTGGGCTTCTATTTTGGGTGAGGAGGTTGGTACCCTAAAAACCCAACATCAAAAAGAAAAGAAAAGAGCAAGTACATGAGAGTCATCTTCATCATCTTGTATGTACAGTACGGGGCAGCTGCCATTTTTTCTATGGAGGAGCTTTAATTGCAGCAGGAAGTACAACAAAGAAGAAAGAAGAGGGGACCAAGCCTAGTGTTTGAATTTTCTTTTACCCTTTCTTGATAGTCTTCTTTATTTTCCTCTTTGTTATTGTTGTTTGTACTTAGTATTCAAAACTTCTTGAGACTGTAAATTTGGGCAGCAGCCATGGATGAAGTATTTTTAGCTTGGATTTTATCTTCTTATTTGAATATGAGCTAAGCTTTTGAGGCTTGAATGACTATGAACTTCTAAGTTGGGTATGATTAAATTTTAAGCTTACTTTAGTATTTGTTTGCCTTTGTTCATTCAAGTGAGTTTCATTTTAATTGATTGTTGTTTTTTGGCCATGAATAACAATTTGCTAAGCTAGATCTTGTACCGGAAGGGCTAGATCTAGTAGTTCAACTTGAATGGAGCAAGTGAAAACCTAGATTTAGGCTTTTCTTGTAAGTGGAATAGGAATATTTCATTTACCTTGCATAACTTACTAAATGAATGCTTGAATGGTGTCCTGCTTGCTGGTTTGATATAGGAATATATTGAGCTTAATGGTAGGATTAAAGTTGTGAGTGTTGGAAAATTCTCACAAACCTAGAGGAATTTGTTGTTATCTCTGTGCAGAATGCTAAAGTAATGCTGAACCAATGCTGTACTGACTGTAAAAAAACCTGACTAGAAGGAATTAGTTATTCAAGCCATTTTTGCCATATTATATTTTTTATCTTGCAAACAATTTTTCTAGCAGCAGTAGTTTTAATTTTAGCAAGTTTAATTCTTGTCAATTTTAATTTTGAATCATTACTCAACCATTTACATATTATTTCTTTTTATTTTAAGTTGTAATTAGTTGATTTTACATCAAACTTTGTTTGCAATCCCTGTGGAGACGATCTTACTTATCACTTTATTACTTGTTTGACTGCGTATACTTGCGTATATAATTTTCACAACAAGTTTTTGGCGCCGTTGCCGGGGATTGAAACTAAAAATTGTGTATTATCAACTATTTTGCAATTTATTTTCTGGTTTAAGGTTTTAATCCTATTTGGTGCGCTGAATTTTTATTTTTCAGGTGTAAACTAGTGTATGAACGAGCAAGAAGAAGACCTTGAACTTGCTCCTATTGACCCCGAAATTGAACGCACTTTCAGACAAAGGAGGAAGGAACAAAAGGCTAAAAAACACTGCAATATGGCCGATGGGTTTGAAATTGGGGGTGCTCATAATGAAGCCAATCCTATTGCTTTGGCCGATGATAGAGCCCGAGCAATAAGAGAGTATGCAGCCCCTATGTTCAATGAGCTAAATCCGGGTATTGTGAGACCCGAAATCCAAGCACCTCACTTTGAGCTCAAGCCCGTGATGTTTCAAATGCTCCAAACGGTTGGTCAATTTGGTGGGTCGCCAACGGAAGATCCTCACCTCCATATTCGCTCATTTTTGGAGGTGAGTGATTCTTTCAAGTTACAAGGAGTAAGTGAAGAGGCTTTAAGATTGAAGTTGTTCCCATTTTCCTTGAGGGATCGGGCTAGAGCATGGCTTAACACTCTTCCTCCCGATTCGGTGACTAATTGGAATGACTTGGCTGAAAAATTCTTGAGAAAGTACTTTCCTCCAACAAGAAATGCAAAGTTTCGAAGCGAGATCATGTCCTTTCAACAATTGGAAGATGAGACTACTAGTGATGCATGGGAAAGATTCAAGGAGTTGTTGAGGAAGTGCCCACACCATGGTATTCCCCATTGTATCCAACTTGAGACTTTTTACAATGGTCTCAATGCGGCTTCTAGGATGGTGTTGGACGCTTCGGCTAATGGAGCCATTCTTTCCAAGTCTTACAATGAAGCTTTTGAGATTTTGGAAAGGATAGCTAGCAACAACTATCAATGGTCAACTAATAGAGCTCCTACAAGCCGAAAAGTAGCGGGTGTTCTTGAAGTAGATGCTTTGACCGCTCTAACCGCTCAAATGGCCTCAATGACCAACATTTTGAAGAATATGAATATGGGAGGAAGTGTACAACCAGCCGCTGCCATTCAAAGGGCAGAAATCTCTTGTGTGTATTGTGGTGATGGGCATACTTTTGAAAATTGTCCCTCAAATCCAGCTTCGGTGTGTTATGTGGGTAATCAAAACTTCAACCGCAACAACAATCCATACTCAAACTCCTACAATCCGGCATGGAAGCATCATCCGAACTTTTCATGGGGAGGTCAAGGGGCAAGTTCAAGTGGAGCACAACAAGCACAAGGAAAGCAATCATTTCCACCGGGTTTTTCTCAACAACCAAGACCTCAACAACCTCACCAACCTCAAGGCTCTCAAACTAGTTCTTTGGAGAGCTTAATGAGAGATTATATGGCCAAGAATGACGCTGTAATTCAAAGCCAAGCAGCATCTCTTCGGAATCTTGAAGTTCAATTGGGGCAATTGGCCAATGATTTGAAGAATAGACCACAAGGCACTTTGCCTAGTGACACCGAAAACCCAAGAAGAGATTGCAAAGAACATTGCAAAGCGGTAACTTTGAGAAGTGGAAAAATATTTGAGTCAAATGTGGCTGCAGCAGGCAGTAAAGAGCCCTCTTCAATCCAAAAAGAGGGGGAAATGAAGAAAAAACCAGCAACTTCAGCTGCTGAAATTCCCCCAGTAGTTACAGCATCCAGTCAGCATTCTACTGCAGAAAAGTCTTTGCAAAAGCCACCGCCACCATTTCCTCAACGGTTCAAGAAGCAACAAGACGATGGTCAATTCCGGAGATTTCTTGATGTTCTAAAGCAGCTCCACATCAATATACCTTTAGTGGAAGCTTTGGAGCAAATGCCAACTTATGTGAAGTTTTTGAAGGATATTTTGACAAAGAAAAGGAGGCTTGGCGAGTTTGAAACGGTCGCTTTGACGGAGGGATGTAGTGCTATGTTGAAAAGTAAAATTCCACCCAAATTGAAAGATCCGGGCAGCTTTACAATTCCAATTTCTATAGGTGGTCGAGATGTTGGAAGAGCTCTTTGTGACTTGGGAGCTAGTATTAATCTCATGCCTATGTCTATTTTTAGGAAGTTGGGAATTGGAGAAGCAAGGCCAACCACCGTCACTTTGCAATTAGCGGATCGTTCCATGGCTCATCCGGAAGGGAAAATTAAAGATGTGTTGGTACAAGTGGATAAGTTCATTTTTCCGGCCGATTTCATTATTCTTGACTATGAGGAAGATGGGGAAGTTCCAATCATTTTAGGGAGGCCATTTCTTGCCACGGGAAGAACTTTGATAGATGTTGAAAAGGGAGAGCTTACCATGAGAGCTCAAGATGAACAAGCCACATTCAAGGTTTTCCATCCCATACGTGCTCCGGATGCAATAGGAGAATGCTTAGCAATTGGAGATATGGATCCTAACATGGTTGAGGAGTCCAAATTCAAAAATAGTAAGAAGGGGAGAAAGAAGATTCCCCTTAAAGAAATTGCTAAGGATCACGAGCTGCGAGAAAGCAAAGACAAAACATCATTTGAACCTAAAAAACCACCCAAAAGGAAGAGAAAGAAAAAGAAGTTTAGTAGAAAATTTTGGTCTCAAATGTTTGAAGTTGGGCAACAAGTGATTTTTGCTAACTCTTTAACGAAGGCTACTCATGGACGACTAGATTCAAGGTGTGATGGATCTTTCTTGGTGGTGAGAGTGTACCCCGATGGGGTGGTAGAACTACGTGATGCACTTTCAAGAAGAAAATTTTTGGTGAAAGGCCAAGGAGTGAAGTTTGGGAGTGGTGAGGTTGATCGAGCAAAGACCTCCATCACATTGGAAGAGGCTTGAGGAAGAAGGGTCTCGGGTTGTCATGGCTTTAGTGAATCACATTTGGGCAACCCAAGAGCGGAGGAACAAGATTATATTTAGTTATATATATGCTATGTAATAAGTTTGGGGTGTGCCACCCCTTGAAAAAAAAAAAGAAGAAAAAAAAAGAAAAAAAGAAAAAGAAAAAAAAAAGAGGAAAAGAAGAAAAAGGAAAAAAAAAATTAGTATATACATACTTATATAATTACATATATATATATAACTTTTAATTTCCTACATTTACTAATGATTTTGCTGTAGTGTGGTGATCTTTATTGCTGGTGCAAAGCAAGGAATGACAGAAAAAAGGGGTTGCTGCAATATGGTGTGAGCAAATTTGTATGTTGAAGCAGTAGGTCCCAGTACAGCATTGGATCAGCATCGCTTCAGCATTTTGAAGCAGAGACTCTAGTGGGGAAGAGTTCAAATCTTGAGGGAGTTTTCTTTTTCTCCTTAGTTAAATTGTTATTGCTGGTTGTGTTTGATTGTTTACTTAGTTTACTTTTATTGTCGTCTTTAGTTGTGTGAGTAATAAATATTATGTGGATTAGATGTGTATTAATCATGTTGTTTTGTCATGTTTGTGATGTTATGTTTTAGCTTGCAAATGAGAAAAATACTGCTTGTGTTTTCAGCTTGGTTTAGGGTAGCGCTCGATGATGAAACATATCCATTTTCCTCCATTTGTGGAGTGCCTTGGTTTGTGTGTTGAAAATGCTAATTTTAAGTGTTATTTTTGTCTAAATGCTAGCTTATGAGGAATCCTTTCACATATTGTGTGCTTGTGTTATCCCACCATACTTTGAGTTTTTAGAATAGCCAACGCTTTGAGAGAGTTTAAGCATCTAGAATTAGCTAGTGTAATCCTTGAGGCGAAATCCTAGCGAGCTTTATAACTTAGAAATGATTTAGGCCATCTTTGGACGTTTGAGCTTTTCTAACCTTCCCTATGAATTCAATTTTTCCCTAGTCACCCAAGTTTGAGCCATTTAGCCTATTATTGTTGTGCAACCCAATCCTACATCTAACGCTAATCTTAATTTGCATTTCCACATATGTCCTAACTTAATTACTCACTTGTCAAGAGCCAAGTTTCACATTAAGTTTGGGGTGAGTGCGGTGAGTGTAACTTGTGGCGAGCTAATTCAAGGTTATACTTTTAGCCACATTGGGGACAATGTTGGGTTGTAAGTTTGGGGTGGGGGAATTAGCTCACAAAGTATATGAGTATGAACTTTCAATTAACCTTCTCTTGCTATTTATTATATAAGTATAATATAGTAATAAATGTCTTTCTAATATATGAAAAAAAAAATCAGCAATGAAAAAAAAAAAAAATACATATGCTTGCAACTAAGTTTGGGGTGTTCCACCCATTTTAGTTCAAAAAAAAAAAAAAGAAGAGAATAAACATAGCAAGAGAAGTCAATTTTAATATCAAGTACTTGTGAGTATTGAATTAGGGAAGAGGGTCAAGAGAAAAATTTTTTTAAGGAAGAGACTCGGTTTTTGACAAGTGAAGTGGTTAGGTGTTGAGCTAGCTTAAATACATCCTATACCATACCATAACCCAAGCCTAACATTCAAGCCTAGTCAAGTCCTTTTGATCTAAGTTGTAAAGCTAAGCTACATTAGTGGAGAGGATTGCACTAATTCAACTTATGGAAGCAAACCTTTAAACTTGAGGATCAAAGGTGGTTGTTATAGAAATTCAAGTTGTTGGTGGGAAGTATTTGCACACTTATTTGATCGAATTACTCTTGATAAGTTTTAAGGACATAAATAGCATGCAAAATTCTGTTGAAACACACAAGTTCGAGGCATATTCACTACTGCCAATTACACTTCCATTTCATCTAATTCTGAGAGCAAATTTCGTCCCTAGACCAAGTGTGAAAGAGCAAGATTTTCTCTGCTGCAAGCATGTTAGTGTCGCTGTCATTTTTTGTTTTTATTGTTTAGTTCTTTTTGTTTTTCATTACTCGAGGACGAGCAATACTCTAAGTTTGGGGTGTGATAACTCTATGGTATAGAGTTAATTTTTATGCTTTTAAACTAAAGTATTGTGAGGAGAGTAATGAAAATGTGTTTATTTTGCTTATTTTTAATTAGTTTTAGTGTTATTTTCTATTTAGTAATCTAACCTTTAAGTTTTGTAAATATTGATATTGTTGGGTGTGTTTTTCCAATTAACTGTGCTTATTTTGTTGAAAAAGGAGGAATTAAATTGATAGGTAAAAGAGAAAGAAGCAAGGAAGAAAAGGAGTACAAGCTGGAACTGGGTTGGTTGCTGAAGCAATGCTAAAGCAATGCTGAAGTGAATTCAGCATCCTGGCAGTGACGTGGAAACACGAATTTCACTTATCCACCTCAGCAACTTCGGTCCAATCACTCAAATTGCATCAGCTAGCTGACATGGAAGAAAGGGGTCTCACCCTAGTGGGCCAAAGTGGAAAAGTTTGGGCTTCTATTTTGGGTGAGGAGGTTGGTACCCTAAAAACCCAACATGAAAAAGAAAAGGAAAGAAGTAAGTACATGGGGGTCATCTTCATCATCTTGTATGTACAGTACGGGGCAGCTGCCATTTTTTCTATGGAGGAGCTTTAATTGCAGCAGGAAGTACAACAAAGAAGAAAGAAGAGGGGACCAAGCCTAGTGTTTGAATTTTCTTTTACCCTTTCTTGATAGTCTTCTTTATTTTCCTCTTTGTTATTGTTGTTTGTACTTAGTATTCAAAACTTCTTGAGACTGTAAATTTGGGCAGCAGCCATGGATGAAGTATTTTTAGCTTGGATTTTATCTTCTTTTTTGAATATGAGCTAAGCTTTTGAGGCTTGAATGACTATGAACTTCTAAGTTGGGTATGATTAAATTTTAAGCTTACTTTAGTATTTGCTTGCCTTTGTTCATTCAAGTGAGTTTCATTTTAATTGATTGTTGTTTTTTGGCCATGAATAACAATTTGCTAAGCTAGATCTTGTACCGGAAGGGCTAGATCTAGTAGTTCAACTTGAATGGAGCAAGTGAAAACCTAGATTTAGGCTTTTCTTGTAAGTGGAATAGGAATATTTCATTTACCTTGCATAACTTACTAAATGAATGCTTGAATGGTGTCCTGCTTGCTGGTTTGATATAGGAATATATTGAGCTTAATGGTAGGATTAAAGTTGTGAGTGTTGGAAAATTCTCACAAACCTAGAGGAATTTGTTGTTATCTCTGTGCAGAATGCTAAAGTAATGCTGAACCAATGCTGTACTGACTGTAAAAAAACTGACTAGAAGGAATTAGTTATTCAAGCCATTTTTGCCATATTATATTTTTTATCTTGCAAACAATTTTTCTAGCAGCAGTAGTTTTAATTTTAGCAAGTTTAATTCTTGTCAATTTTAATTTTGAATCATTACTCAACCATTTACATATTATTTCTTTTTATTTTAAGTTGTAATTAGTTGATTTTACATCAAACTTTGTTTGCAATCCCTGTGGAGACGATCTTACTTATCACTTTATTACTTGTTTGACTGCGTATACTTGCGTATATAATTTTCACAACATCTTCCTTATATCGCTATTATATTAAATGTGCGAGTTTTTAGCGGCCAAACCCTTCTAATTATCATTTTACTTACACTTAACTATTCAATCTCAAGTTCGCAGTTAACTGTGAAAAATAGATGACACTTTAAATTTATTAACCATTTAATAGTTTGGAGGGTTTTACCACTAAAATTTGAATTTAGAGAATTAAGTGTAAGTGGAATGATAGTTGAGAGGGTTTAGCCCCAAACCTCTTAAATGTGCTTATGTAATTGCTCTTTTTTTAAACATATTGTGATTCAAATTTAAATTTACTGTACATATCTAAAAATATTTAATATTGTGATTCAAATTTAAACGTACTGCATATATCTAAAAATATATTATTATTATTATTATTATTATTATTATTATTATTATTATTATTATTATTATTATTATTATTATTATTATTATTATTATTATTATTATTTAAACTTATCATTATTATATTATATTTGTCTTATATTAAATGTGAATATTTAACGAAAATTATTAGTTTAACGATTTTTTTATTTTTCGTTAATCGGTTAAAACTAACACAGTTAAATCAATCAACTAATTATTTGTTTTTTTTTTTTTTAAAAAAAAAGTAAGACTAAATTTAATTTATTTATTAAAATATAATTTAGATAATTATTTAAAAGTATCAACAAAATTAGATAATTATTTTTTTATATATAAATCTTAATATAAATTTAAATTAGACGTTATTCAAATTATTAATCATACTTTATATTAAATTTTTTTAGTTATTTACTTAATTTATTATTTAATAAAATTAATTAGTTAGATACAATTTTTTATAAATAAATTTAAAACCGTATTTTATATATTTAAAAAAACATATAAGAGTCGTATTAAATTTACCTTTTATTATTATTATTTAAATTAATAATTAAGGTTAACAACTTTGATACAATTTTAAGCAAACATGCATTACATGTTACTAATGCCTAATACTATATAATATAACAAAAGTTGAAATTGCCTCCTCTTGCGTTTATTATTTTAAACACATAATTTAAAAGGTGAAATTTTATTGATGAATAATTTGTTTTATTTTAAGGCTCCTGAGATGGAAATATCAATCGATTTTGCAGAAGTAGTATTACAGAACTTTCAATTAGTGCTGAATCAAGTAATTTTATTTATTTTTTAATTTTCTTTTAAAAGAAAAAAATTATGTAATAGAGATTCGATAAAATACTAGATGTATTTCTTAGTAAATATTTGACACAATTCTAAAATAGGTCCCAAAACGTGTTCGAGATTACTACAAAAATGTATTGTATCGCCGTGCAACAATATTGCAGAGACAAAACCAATATGGAGAAACAATAAGGTAATATTACATATAGTTTTTTATAATTCTAACAAAAAAAAAGTGTACCTTTTTATTGTTTCTATAAAAATTATAATTTTGTTTTTTTTTTTAATTTACACTTCTAATAATTTCAGGACAGACACAGTGAAAGAGATATTCACTAATTATATTGACACAAGACTTATATCATTGTTGTTCATCGACGACAAGCTTTAACCACTCATGTTTTTTATTCAGTCTTTTAGAAGAAAATGATGAGTTTTTTTTCTTTTTTTTCTTTTTTATCTAATGAAATACTTTTCCATTCAAAATATATATATATATTATTCCTTTTCATATTGGGAATTACAAAAGTCACCTTTTATACTTGAGATTCTCGTTTACAATTTGTAACATTGACGATGTGGTATGGGAAATTTCTATATGTATTTTTACTAGTGACAATGTACATCAACACTCATAATGTCATCAACTCAATTTTTTATTGGCCACTAAATACTAATCATAAGCTAAAAGTTATTGTGAACATAAATTAAAAAAAATAGAGAAATTTGCGGCTAAACCCCCGTATATTTTTAAGGGTGATTCTACAATGCACCCCTTTAAAAGGGATGTATTGATGCACCCTTAACTTATTTCAGCATTTAGAAAAAAAATTTAGTCTAATTTTTTTTCATATTCATGTATGTTATAGATATTTAAGATATCCTATAAAATTTTAAGAAATTCGGAATAATTTACAATATAGAGAACAATGTTCAAACAGTCGATTTTACACGCATATAAAATAAAATAGTCACACGTGCAATACACTGTTTGAACATAGTTTTCGGCGTGTAAATTTTTTTCAAATTTCTTAAAATTTTGCAGGATATCTTAAATAACTATAACGTACATGACCATGAGAAAAAATTTGAATAAAAAATTATTTCGGAAGCTAAAACAGATAGGGGTGCTTCAATATATCTATTTTAAAGGGGTGCATTGTAGAATTTTCCTATTTTTAATTGTTATACACTTAACTTTTTTTTTTTTTTTTGTAAAACCCTCTTGTCTTTAATTCTGCATCGTTAAATTTGGCCATTAAATACCAATTGACTTTACCGATATGTACACGTGTTTCCATTGGCCTTAACAATTTTAATAATTTAAAGGAAAATTTGCGGCAAAAGTCCTTAAAATGTTCACTTTGTTACAGATTAGTCCTCAAGCTCGAGAAATAGCGGCAATAGTCCTCAAGGTCGCACCCTTTGTAAGTCCGTTAGTCCTAAATTTAACTGCTCCATTAATTTATTCAAGAGTGCCACGTGTTGAAGCCTTATTGGTCCAAATAATAATTTTAATTAAAAATAATTAAAATAAAATAAAAACTAAAAAGTATTTTAAAATTATAAATTTATTTTATTTTATTTATTTTTTCTTAGTCATCTTCTTCCTTTCTGTTGAATATCTCATCAGTTCAAAAAAAATTCCAAATCACATAAAGTAAAACTTAAACCCTAAAAACGAACAAAACTAAACAAAATAGAATCTTCCCAATTCAGACATCCAAATAATGAATTGATAATAAAAAAAGAGAAAGCCCAAACCTGAGGAATGAATCAATGGTCGTGTTCCTTGGTCTGCTGCTAGTGCTCGAGATGGCGATGATCTACGGGCAGAGCGACGAGGTAGGAGAAGATCATTCCACCGAAGCAGACATGGTAGAACGGATCGATGGAACCGGCCTGAATGTGGGTTGGGGGTTGGTGGGTTTCTCCACGCCAAGAGAAAGGGCTGGGGGTTGGTAGGTTTTCTGGCAGAGTGAGAAGAAGAAGAAGACGAAGAAGAAGAAAAGAAAGAAAAAGAAAAAAAAAATATTTTTAAATAATTTATTTTTATTTTTATTTTTTAAAATTAAATAATCATTTTGACCAATAATCTTTTGACACGTGTCAATTTTTAAAAAATAAACGGCTCAGTTGAAATTGGGACTAACGGACAAATAAAAATCATGAGCTTGAGTACTATCACTGCTATTTTTCGAGCTTGGAGACTAATTTGTAACAAAGTGAACATTTTGAGGACTTTTGCAACAAATTTCCCTAATTTAAACAATATAAAAATTTATTTTTAAATAAATAAATAAAAAATACTAATCCAAATCCAAATCCATGGATGAACCCCTTTTCTCTCACCAATCTGATTTCACTCTTTCTCTCTGCGATAAACCAAAGCACCACACTACAATACTAATCGTCCCCATTTTGATCTCTGAGATCTAGAGTTTTATTTATTTTATTTGGGTTTTTTAGGTTAGATATGAAAATGTAATTAGACAAGAAAAACTTAGCTCGAGAATGAATGAATCATGGATCTTTTATCAATTAGGAATAGTCAATAGTACACAATTGAATAAGCCTAAGATTACAACTCAACACAGTGAATAATTACAAAGAAATAGAAAATCACTTCTAGAGTGATACTCCTATTACGTTCCTTTACGCACACTCATTATGATATTGTACTCTCTCTCTCTAAATTTGACTCTGAATCTCAAGTATGAGCTTTAAAGATTGGAGATCAGAACTCCCTTTTAGAATAGAAAAACACCTATTTATAGTTGTTACATTTAATCTCAATAGATTCTCTAAGAAATCAAATCCGATTCAATCCCGAAATTAAAAAGTTGTTTAGTAGATATACATATATATATAATTAAAGTCGAAATTTTATACTTTTGCATTTGTTATTATAAGCTCTACTTGAAGCAAAAGATTCTGAATTTAAAAGATTATTAATGAATAAATTTTGTTTTTTAAGGCTCCTCAGATGGATCTGTCAATCAATAATGCAGAAGCAGTATTAGAAAGGTTTAAAACAGTGGTGAATCAGGTTATTATTATTTTCTTTATTTATTATTTTTTTAAAAGAAAAGATTGTTTAAAAGAACAAAACTATATAAAACATAGATTTTTGTAAGTATTTGATTCATTTGTTAGTAAATTTTTAACACAATTTTATTTTCAACATAGATGCCACAAAGTGATCGGGTTTATTATAGCAATGTGTTCCGTCACCTTGCAACAAGCTTGGAGTAAAGACAAAGCCAATGTGGAAGAGAAGAAGAACCAAATAGGTGAAAGAGAACTGATTTTTAAAAGTTCTATCTTGCTAGTAATTAACTCTTAAAATTTATTTTTTGGCGACCAAATTCGGGTTCTGTTAGCATTTTGATATTTTTATTCATTTTTTGCTATTAGCGGTCATGATGGACTGTTCATGTATTTATGGTGTACACATGACCCAATTTAATTGACAAACGTAAATAAATAAAATTTAAAATAACAAATATATATATATATATTTTCTTTTCTACTATTTCTTTTTTAGAGATTTTTTTTTCTTCTACCTGCATATAGCAAACTGGCATAAATGTCTAAGAATTTTTCACCAATAATTAAGTAATAAATACATATAATATACGGTATATATAATAAAAATAATTAAAAGAATATATAATATATAAAAAGGAAAATAGTAAAGGGCCAAAACATTACAAACAAAAAAAACGGTGATGAAGGCAATTGAGATCTTAACAACATAAAATTCACCCGCTCAAACCGCCACTCATTGGAACTGAGAGGCAGGACCGAGTCCAAAATAACACTGAATCCAATATGCCTTTACTTGGAGATTACTGCATTCATAGTACAGTTGAAGTACCGTTTACTCTAAAGACTACATAAGCTAATCATTTTTTATATAGCTTAGCTATGAACACCTCAACTCAAGTTTTGAACTTACTTCAAACACTACTTGAGATACTATTCACTATGAGCTAATTAATTGTTTCCAACTTGAAGAGAGAAAGAAAAGGCTTGTCTTCCACTGACTAGTAGTGAATGATGGATGAGTATTTTGATCACTTGCTTTATTCTGAAGATGACAACAACAACAATTCACATACAACTTTAATTGCTTCAAATGGCAGTACTGAAGATGCCTCTTCATATGTTGTTGATTCAGACTCAGATTATGGTCGTCTGATTCAAGCTCTATTCTACTCTTCCTAATTAATTACTTTGAGGTTGGAGATATGAAATCCAACACTCTTGTCTTGAACCATATATCTGTTTTACAGTGTTTAATTCGATAAACAGTTTAAAACCATTTCTCCAATTCCTCATCCATCTTTTGAGGCTGTCTCTTCATTAATGTCTCCTGATCGATATGGGGCAACATGGAATTGGAGGCCTTGGTATGCAATGCAAGAGGAATGAACAATATGCTATTCATAACCATTTATTTGCTATGGAATGGAAAGCCATTCAAGTAACTTATCAGCATCAAAGGTATATATATTATTAATATGTACAGTATTGTGTTATATACATTAATTCTATGTAGTTACTTATAATGCCATTTACATTGCTCTTAACATGTTGATTAGGCATATGTTATATACATTCTTACAGATGGTCAGGCTGAGGTATGGTCTTGTTAAACCCCATTAATACTTACTTATTAATTGCTTCATAACAAATGATATATTTTTCTTTTTCTTTTGTTTTGATTGATGAAACGATCTGAATAATATTAGGTGAGGTTGTTTCTATTTTCGAGGTTAAATTCTTTCCAATTTCAATGCTAGTTATTTTTATTTTTTATGATATTTGGTTTATATTATTTTATTTTTCAACTTCAAATTTCAACTCCATTCCCATTCCCCGATTCCCATTCCCGAATCTCTACTGTGTATTACCACCGATTCATCGCTGATTTTTTCCCTCTGTCTTCAATTTTTCACCATACTATAAATATATAATTAGATGCATATCTATAAATTTCACACTTTAACAGTGTTCTTTCCAAAACAAATAAAATCACACTTGTTAATTACAATATTTTTCTTATTCAATTTGGTATAGAGAACTAAGAAAGATAACTAATAATTAAACTAAACTAAATTAATTAATAAAGTGTCATATATATATATATGGTCGGGTATTCCATTATAAACAAAACGTGGGCCCAGTGGAGCCTTCCACCTAGTTTCAATTACGACTTCACATTTTAAATTCTATTGCCATTTTTTATTGTTATTGTTTTTTCTTTGTTTTATTAAGTTTTTACTGAAGCAAATGAAGCATTAAGATCTTCCTACAAAAAGATAAATCCTTTTACTGTTCCTTTTACAGGAACCAACATGGGCCCTGTTATACTAGCTATAGACTTGGTAACAAAAGATCAACTTAGTTTAAGTCTCATGGCAGACAAAATACAAAACTTGTACACATTGTAATTAAGGTTGCCAAAAATTTCAGGGCTGGAATGGACCAAACTACTCAATATCAGCAGCTTGTGCAACTAGCAATTCTTGTATACTGAATGCAGCACATCATATTACCAGTGGTAACAGGGACGGACCCACTTTGAATGATGTAGCCCCCACTAACAAAAATACTGCTTTTTAAAAAATTAAATGTAATTTTTTAATTTCATAATTATAGATTAAAATAGTAGAAAAAGCTCCCATAAAATTAAATAAATTTAGTAAGAGTAATTATAATATATGTATAAATATTTTTTAATGATAAATAAGCCCCACAAAGCAAAAATTCTGAGTCGTCACTGAGTGGTAATGCAGTAAGTTCTCACCTTTTTACTCTCAGTTGGATTGAGATTCTATGTTGTTTTGTGTCTTAGCAGAATGTTTTGACATTTTTCAATTTCTGCATTGTAAGAACCCATGTGGAGTCTCTAGTCTAGTTTTGGCAAATTTTGCAGGACATGGTGCTTTGTGGTGGATCAAAATCAGCGATTGTTCCCATATGTAATACAACCAGTGCTTACATTCTTGTGTATTTCAATTTCGAGAAAAAGTTTTGAACTTATGGAAATTAATGGTGGTGGTGGGACTTTGACTGTAATGGATCACAAGCTTCGATCCATAGCCAGTGACCGAAGTCACAGCGCTTACGACCTCATCGAACGAATGCCCTTTCTCTATGTTCGAGTTCTGAAAGCAAAGCCCATAGCTAATTCCTCTGTTTACGCCAAACTCGTGATCGGAACTCACTCGATCAAAATTAAAAAACAGAGCTCGCTTTCAACAAAGACGGACTTAACTCAACCAATCTGGAAGTCTCCGTTTGGACAGAAGAAGAAATCAAGAAACAAACAACAAAAAACGACAAGATCGTTACCACCATTACCGTTACCGAAAGCTCCTTAGGAACGCTATCGTTTGATCTTCAAGAGATCCCCAAGCGTGTGCCACCAGATAGTCCCCTCGCTCCCCAATGGTACACTCTCCAATCGGAGACTTCACCGGGGAATGACGTCATGCTCGCTGCCTGTATAGGAATGACGTCATCCCACCTAATTTTGCAAAACAAAATATAATTGTGCTCATATTTTAATATTAGCGTATATTTGAAAAAAGATTAGATTAAAAATACAAAAAAATTTAAGTGATTTTACCGTAAAAATAAATAAATAATCATTGCTTTGTAAATTGCTTCCACGCATATACCTCAGATAATAATTTTAATTAACATAAGAAAAAAAAAAGATAACATAATAAATTTTAAACTAACTTTTAAAAAAGAACATGTATATATATAAATTCTAATGTAATTAGGAATAGGAAGTGATAATAATGTCTATAATAATTAGCTTTTTTAGTCCCTGTACTTATGACACTATACTATGATGCCCCTTAATGTATAAGTGTAGTTAAAAATACCCCTAAAATATATCAGTTGGAATAGTATAATCCTTCTATCTCATTCTGTTAAAATTGACTAAAGTTGACTGTTAAATTAATAATGTGGCATTATACATAGATAGTAGTTGAAAAATTATATACCATTAGGAAAATAAATTACAAGTCATAAAAATTACAATCACAGTAAAAAAAATGAAAAATAACATCCCAAAAAATAGAATATCATTACTTTAATTTTCCAAAAATCCCATGTTCTTTCTAGTGATATCCATCTCTTCAAATACTGTAGAATCCTAATTTTACACATTTTTCTAATTTGAACTGCTAAAAAACGATTGGAATTATTTTAATAAAATTATTTTTATTAAATTTTTTTAAAAGGTTATGAAATCATTTTTTAATCATCTTTCATTGTCAGTTATTATGCCACCTCATAGTCAATTTTCCCTCTAAAAATAGATGAAATTACTACTCTATCCTTTGTTATAATACCACATCATCAATACAAACGGTATTTTTAAACAAAATAACAGAAGGACTAAATGTATGCATATAAAATTATACAAGGACTATTTGTAACAAGCTGAATAGATTAAGGGGCATAATAGTATAGTGTCATAAGTACAGGGGGTAAAAAAGATAATTATTCTAATGTCTATATATATAAAAACGTAATTACTAGTATACCTAAATTTTTTGTATTCTTTCTTTACTTTACGATAAATAATTAAATACATACAAACTTAGTTTGTGTTTAATTATTCGAAACACATTATTATTGCTTGATACATTTAGTTATCATGATGAAGATGAATGATTCTTCTCATAATGATGATAATTATAATAATAAGGGGAAGAATGTTAAAGATATAAAAAATGAAGATGTATTAAACTTCAAATACCCAACATCAAATATTGAAGAAGATGATATATCAAAGTATTTTCTTGAAAATAATGATGTTGGTCGTATAATGGAAGACATCTTTAAAGATTCTCCTCTTCCTCCACATTATTCTCAACATGGCCTCTCAAATTCCATTCAAAATCTCAACAAGTAAGTTTCTTAATTAATTAGTTATCTCATAATTATGATATATAATTCATTTTTTTTTTCAATTATAGTACTAATTTTTTGGTTTCATACTAGTAATGATCATGGGACTGAAATTCCAACAATTAATAAAGATGATCCCCCTGTTTTAATGTCCTTCCCACCAATACAACATCAGGTGAGATGTATTTTTTGAATTAAAAACCCTAATTATTTGGTTGTCATGTCTTTTTTATATCTCTATTATATTAAATGTGCGAGTTTTTAGCGGTTAAACCCTTCCAATTATTATTTTACTTACACTTAACATTTCAACCTCAAGTTCGCAATTAACCGAAAAATAAATAACACCTTAAATTTATTAAGAGTTGAATAGTTTGGAGGGTTTTACCACTAAAATTTAAACTTAGAGAGTTAAGTATAAGTGGAATGATAGTTGACAGGGTTTAGCCACAAAAAACTCTTAAATGTGCTTATGTAATTGTTCTTTTTTTAAACATTGTGATTCAAATTTAAATTTACTGTACATATCTAAAAATATTTAGTATTGTGATTCAAATTTAAACGTACTGCATATATCTTAAAATATATTATTATTATTGTAACGTCCCCGCTTCAAGTCTCCATTGGGTCCTTACACCCACAGAATGAATGGCTCTTATACACGAGTACGTTACTCTGGCTGCTTCATGGATTGATGACTGACCCTACAGACCAACACGAGTGTTTCCAACGTGCTTTGTCCTCACTAACACGTATCCTGGGAAAACTTCCCAGGAGGTCACCCATCCTAAAATTGCTCCAGGCCAAGCACGCTTAACTGTGGAGTTCTTTCGAGATGGGCTACCGAAAAACAAGATGCACCTTGTTGATATAGGTAGTACCAATCAATCCATTTAAGCTCTCTTCAACTGTGTAGTCTATACCTACACAGTCTCAGAATCATCCCACTTGACCTTCCCTGTGCGATGTGGGATTGCACAGCTACCCGGTATTTCCCCTTACGGATCACGGGACTGCGGACCGTCACAATCACCCCCGCCACGGGGTCCGACGTCCTCGTTGACCACACTTCCGCACGGGTCAAGGCTCTGATACCATTTGTAACGTTCCCGCTTCAAGCCTCCATTGGGTCCTTACACCCACGAAATGAATGGCTCTTATACACGAGTACGTTACTCTGGCTGCTTCATGGATTGATGACTGACACTACAGACCAACACGAGTGTTTCCAACGTGCTTTGTCCTCACTCACACGCATCCTGGGAAAACTTCCCAGGAGGTCACCCATCCTAAAATTACTCCAGGCCAAGCACGCTTAACTGTGGAGTTCTTTCGAGATGGGCTACCGAAAAACAAGATGCACCTTGTTGATATAGGTAGTACCAATCAATCCATTTAAGCTCTCTTCAATCGTGCAGTCCCATACCTACACAGTCTCAGAATCATCCCACTTGACCTTCCCCAGGCGATGTGGGATTGCACAGCTTACCCGGTATTTCCCCTTACGGATCACGAGACTACTGACTGTCACAATTATTATTATTATTATTATTATTATTATTATTATTATTATTTAAACTTATGTCTATTATATTATATTTGTCTTATATTAAATGTGAATATTTAACAAAAATAGTAAGTTTAACGATTTTTTTATTTTTCGTTAATCGATTAAAACTAACACAGTTAAATCAATCAATTAGTTATTTCTTTTTTAAAAAAATTAAGACTACATTTAATTTATTTATTAAAATATAATTTAGATAATTATTTAAAAGTATCAACAAAATAAGATAATTATTTCTTTTATAAAAATCTTAATTTAAATTTAAATTAGACGTTATTCAAATAATTAATCATACTTTATATCAATTTTTTTTAATTATTTACTTAATTTATTATTTAATAAAATTAATTAGTTAGATACAATTTTTTATAAATAAATTTAAAACAGTATTTTATATATTTAAAAAAATATAAGAGTTGTATTAAATTTACCTCTTATTATTATTATTTAAATTAATAATTAAGGTTAACAACTTTGATACAATTTTAAGCAAACATGCATTACATGTTACTAATGCCTAATACTATATAATATAACAAAAGCTGAAATTGCCTTCTCTTGCGTTTATTATTAAGCTCTACTTTAAACACTTAATTTAAAAAGTGAAATTTTATTGATGAATAATTTGTTTTATTTTAAGGCTCCTGAGATTGAAATATCAATCGATTTTGCAGAAGCAGTATTACAGAACTTTCAATTGGTGCTGAATGAGGTAATTTTATTTAATTTTTAATTTTAAGAAAAAAATTATATAATAGAGATTCGATAAAATACTAGATGTACTTCTTAGTAAATATTTGACACAATTCTAAAATAGGTCCCAAAACGTGTTCGAGATTACTACAAAAATGTATTGTATCGTCGTACAACAATATTGCAGAGGCAAAACCAATATGGAGAAACAATTAGGTAATATTACATATAGTTTTTTATAATTCTAACAAAAAAAGTGTACCTTTTTATTGCTTCTATAAAAATTATAATTTTGGTTTTTTTTTTAATTTACACTTCTAATAATTTTAGGACAGACACAATAGAAGAGATATTCACTAATTATATTGACACAAGACTTATATCATTGTTGTTCATCGACGACAAGCTTTAACCACTCATGTCTTTTATTCAGTCTTTTATAAGAGAATGATAAGTTTTTTTTTTCTTTTTTATCTAATGAAATACTTTTCCATTCAAAAAATATATTTATTATTCCTTTTCATATTGGGAATTACAAAAGTCACCCTTTATACTTGAGATTCTCTTTTATTTGTAACCTTGACGATGTGGTATGGGAAATTTCTATATGTATTTTTACTAGTGACAATGTACATCAACACTCATAATGTCATCAACTCAATTTTTTATTGGCCACTAAATACTAATCATAAGCTAAAATATATTGTGAACATAAATTAAAAAAATAGAGAAATTTGCGGCTAAACCCCCATATATTTTTAAGGGTGATTCTACAATGCACCCCTTTAAAAGGGATGTATTGATGAACCCTTAACTTATTTCAGCATTTAGAAAAAAAATTTAATCTAATTTTTTTTTTTCATATTCATGTATGTTATAGCTATTTAAGATATCCTATAAAATTTTAAGAAATTCGGAATAATTTACAATATAGAGAACAATGTTCAAACAGTCGATTTTACACGCATATAAAATAAAATAGTCACGAGTGCAATACACTATTTGAACATAGTTTTCAGCGTGTAAAACTTTTTCAAATTTCTTAAAATTTTGCAGGATATCTTAAATAACTATACCGTACATGACCATGAGAAAAAATTTGAAAAAAAAATTATTTCGGAAGCTAAAACAGATAGGGGTGCATCAATATATCTATTTTAAAGGGGTGCATTGTAGAATTTTCCTATTTTTAATTGTTATACACTTAACTTTTTTTTTTTTGTAAAACCCTCTTGTCTTTAATTCTGCATCGTTAAATTTGGCCATTAAATACCAATTGAGTTTACCGATATGTACACGTGTTTTCATTGGCCTTAACAATTTTAATAATTTAAAGGAAAATTTGCGGCAAAAGTCCTCAAAATGTTCACTTTGTTACAGATTAGTCCTCAAGCTCGAGAAATAGCGGCAATAGTTCTCAAGGTCGCACCCTTTGTAAGTCCGTTAGTCCTAAATTTAACTGCTCCACTAATTTATTCAAGAGTGCCACGTGTTGAAGCCTTATTGGTCCAAATAATAACTTTAATTAAAAATAATTAAAATAAAAAAAAAACTAAAAAATATTTTAAAATTATAAATTTATTTTATTTTATTTATTTTTTCTTAGTCATCTTCTTCCTTTCTGTTGAATATCTCATCAGTTCAAAAAAAATTCCAAATCACATAAAGTAAAACTTAAACCCTAAAAACGAACAAAACTAAACAAAATGGAATCTTCCCAATTCAGACATCCAAATAATGAATTGATAATAAAAAAAAGAGAAAGCCCAAACCTGAGGAATGAATCAATGGTCGTGTTCCTTGGTGTGTTGCTAGTGCTCGAGATGGCGATGATCTACAGGCAGAGCGACGAGGTAGGAGAAGATCATTCCACCGAAGCAGACATGGTAGAACAGATCGATGGAACCGGTCTGAATGTGGGTTGGGGGTTGGTGGGTTTCTCCACGCCAAGAGAAAGGGCTGGGGGTTGGTAGGTTTTACGGCGAGTGAGAAGAAGAAGAAGACGAAGAAGAAGAAAAGAAAGAAAAAAAAAAAGAAGAAAAAAAAATTATTTTTAAATAATTTATTTTTATTTTTATTTTTTAAAATTAAAATAATCATTTTGACCAATAATATTTTGACACGTGTCAATTTTTAAAAAATAAACGGCTCAGTTAAAATTGGGACTAACGGACAAATAAAAATCATGAGCTTGAGTACTATCACCGCTATTTTTCGAGCTTGGAGACTAATCTGTAACAAAGTGAACATTTTGAGGACTTTTGCCGCAAATTTTCCTAATTTAAACAATATAAAAATTTATTTTTCAATAAATAAATAAATAATACTAATCCAAATCCAAATCCATGGATGAACCCCTTTTCTCTCACCAATCTGATTTCACTCTTTCTCTCTGCGATAAACCAAAGCACCACACTACAATACTAATCGTCCCCATTTTGATCTCTGAGATCTAGAGTTTTATTTATTTGATTTGGGTTTTTTAGGTTAGATATGAAAATGTAATTGTTTTCTAATTTTATTTTGGTGTTGATTTGGATTAAAGGAATAGATTGTGGGTCGATCATGGATAGTAATGGTGGATGAACCTCAGATCCAAGAAGAAGAGAAATAACTTATTTTATTTTATTTATTTTTAATTTTAAAACAATTTTTGTAATATTTAAATTATTAAAATTATTTGGACCAATCAAAATATGATACGTGTACATATGTGCATTTATAGCGGCAAACCCAATTAACAGTCAAACTTAACGGATTTAAATCCCTATCTATTTAAAAAAAAAATTAAATCCCATTTTTTATTTATTTACATTTTTTTTGACAAAGTGATTAGAATCACTCATGAATTTACGACGCCCATATCCGCCACCGGCGCTGGAACCTCCTCGAACCAGGATAGCTCATCGTCTAACCGCAGAGCATGCTTTGCCAAGCCATGGGCCGCTAAATTCTCAGAGCGAGCCACATGGGACAAATCTGAATAAACTGAAAACAAATCAAAAAACCAAAAAATTTTATTAAAAAATAATCAATCCGATCAAAACACTCAAAACTCAAAATTGAAAAACTAGATCCCCATATAAAATACTATAACTAGCCAAAGGGAAACCCTTTGGCTAGTAGCAACTTAACTCTTGTATTTTACTTCATCATCATCTTAGGATTACTATCCCTTACTAAGACCCTAAAACCTAAAAATTTTTGATATGTAATCTAGTAATAACAAAAACCTGTAATGCTCCCATCCATAGGATATCAAAAATTTACTTTGAAAATTATCGCAATAATAAAGTAAGCAACGAATAGTGTATTCAATAACCTTGATTATCAATGATTAGTGTAATTCAATACAATGAAACAAAATAACCTTGATTATTAAGCATTAATGACCCATTAATTCCATAATCCTTCCCAAAATAAACAAAATCAACTATATTAATTCATTATTAATGTCCGCATTTCCAAAATATTACAATTTTCTTTATTGTACTTATCCCAAAAAAACAATTTTAATACATATTTATTTATGGTAAAATTTTATTATAATCAAATCAATCTATATTGAATTAAAATTACTTAAAATAATACAATTCATTATTATGACATAATTATTAATATTTTAATTTTCAAAAGACAAGTTGTAAAACTTCCAAAAATTGTATCACCATAAAACATTTATAATGATACCTTCTTATACGACATAAATTACAAACCAAATTCCATAAAATTTGACTTCCCAAATATATCTGAACACAATAAATTCGCATTTGACAATTAGTATTCCCACCTCCTTTTATTACAATATCTTCGTATTTATTATTCTTCAAATTACTTGATTAATTTTAAATAATAATATTAGAATTTGAATACTAAATTCCACCACTTTTCCTTTTTGCTAATAATTCCTAAAAATATGAACCAACCATAGCTAAAAACTATTATCGTTTAAACTTAATTCTCCTTAAACCTTATTTCACTTGAAAATATTTTTAAAATATCACTTTAAAATTTCTTTACATCATACCTTAACTTAAAATTTGTTTAGTGCATAACTTGTTTATTTTGCAATTTTATTGTGCCAATATTTTGTTATATTTTTAATACAAGAAGCCGTAAAATTTTAAACAAACTACCCTAAATAATTAGGGGCCAACCATATAATAGGCACTGTAGCCTTGTAAGGCGCCAAAGCCATAAAAATGACGCAAATATAGAACAAACCAATAACAAAAAGATTACAATATATCCCATTATAACAATTCAACATTATAGAAACAAGAAATTTTCGGAAAACAAATTCTTTGAAGAAAACTTTATATTTGCTCCGTACTCTTTCCTCTCACAACTATCAAAACAAGATTATACAAGAAAAATAATAAAATTAAAAATAGAATATACAAAATTTAAAATGCAAAAGAAAAAACTTGATGGTAGATCTTATAAGAAAACAACACCATATAAAACTTTAAAGATTTTTTCCATATATTTTGACATTGATTAGAAATTGTAACAAACCTACACGAATTCATTGATGAAAAAAAATGACAAAAAAACTAAAGAGAACTTAACTGTAATCTTATTAAAGAGAGAACAAGATAAAAGAATGCCAAAATGAACCTTACCTCCGTGAGCAGGCCGAAAATAGTCTCATTCAATATCACTAAAATAAAAAATAATAATGCAACAAATGTAAAGGATTTTCTTAAACATCTCCCACAATTACCATATATTTAATAATGTTATAAATAATTATTACTACAATTAATTGATTTGAAATTAATATAAAAAATGCATTTCTTTAAATATATTGGATTCAAAACTTAAATTTAGAATCAATCTTAATGCATTAAAAAACAAAAATAATGCAAATATGGTAGAAAAAGATCATTGAGTCCTCAACAAACATTACTAAAAAAGCATAATCAATGCAGCAAAATAGCCCAAAAATATCTCAGAATTTATAGCTCCCATATTAATATTTTTTTTAATTTAATATAAATTAAAATAATAATAATAATATATATATTTATTACGTGTAATTAAAAGGAATAATTAATTAAAGCAATCCCAAAAACAAAAACTCCAAAAATTTTTGCCATTAATACACGTTAAATGGCAATGCCGCAAAAATCTCAGCCCAAAATCATAATTTGCGCCACCGCATTGCCACTCTCACTACCACCTTTAATCATCGGCAACACAAGTCCAATACATCACCGAATCCGATAAGCCCTTCCTTTGGAATGTATCCATAAGGAAATAAAACCAATCAGATCAAGGCCTAAACTTCTGCAACACGAAATTAAAGACTCCGACTAGGAGAATATGCATAGAAAAAGAATCATTTGCTAATGATACCAAATAAAATTTTAATGTATCCAAATAAATTAACATATGATAATGAAAAAAAGAAAATCAACGATAAAAGCATGAAGAAGAAAATCAATAATTATAATAATAATAATAATAATAGATGCTGAGGAGTGATATCTGTAGAGATCCAAAACACAACCCGATGAAACAACTTATAATTTCTCTTTCGTTATGTGCTTTGCGGCACAACACCACAGTGGGTCTTACGCATTCTTGCACTACCTTCTTCCTCCTTCATCTCCTCATCCAACAAAACTACCCTCTTATTTTTTGAGCATATATATGTTGACTTAGTTTATTTATTTACATTTAATTAGTTCAAAAATAATAATCTTTTTTTGTCAAAAAAGATAACATCATTATTCTTTTAAAAACTAATTAGAAATAATAAGCCTACGTTCATGTATATTAGGAATTTGCTAATTACTCTACGTTATAAATAAAATCAATAATAAGCCTACGTATATAAATAGACAAATCTGTATATTAACTGTACGATGAATATAGAAGAATTTCAAAAACAATTATTAAACTTCCAATTCCCATCAACAACATGGGATAATAAGGAAAATAATGAAGTTATTCCTGATGAGGATGTTGGTGGTTTAATTGAAGAGTTATATTACGAAGATGATTTAATAAGTAATAATAATTCCATGCAATTAAACTTCCAATTATTGCTAATATCAGAAGATGATGATTTAATAAGTACCATTATTTTTAAAGGAACTATTTTTTATGATGAGGAGGTTGTTGGTGATACTATGCAACACATATTTGAAGACTCAAATACTTTTCCTAATAATAACAATCCTCATCAACTTGGCATCTCAAATTTCATGCAACAACTCAATATGTAAGTTTATTTTATTAGTTAATTTCTCTCATTATATAATTTTATAATATATATATTGATTTTGTGATTTGATATATGATACTAGTGATGATCGTGTGACTAATGAAATTCAAGTACCATTCTTGATGAATAATGTAGACCCCTTTGCTTCAAATTCAATGCCCTTCCGGCCACTAATACAAAATCAAGTAAAATTATATTATAATCTTATCTTCAATATATATATATATATATATGAAAAGATCTTTAAAATTATTAGAATTACATAAGAAAAAAGTGAACTCTCTTTCTTCATGATACATCTCTTCTTCAGCCTTTTTTGAGTTTTGATAATAAAAATCAATTTTGTAAGAAAATTTAGACATAATTTGAGTTTTGTTGAGTTGGTTTGGTTTGTCAATTTTAAATAGTTTGTTTGCTAGTTGATAGTCAGAATTATTTAATCATGCTCACTAAACATATTCCTTAACTAAAAGAAAATAGAGTACCTTGGAGATTTTGTAGTGAATGATCACCTTCAAAATCGATTGTTACAATAGTAACAATATTCAAGAATGCATAAACAAAACTAAAACCAATCACAAAATTAAAATTAGACAAGAAAAATTTAGCTCGGGAATATCATGGATCTTTTATTGATTAGGAATAGTCAATATATAGTATACAATTGAATAAGCTTAAGATTACAACTCAACACAGTGAATAATTACAAAGAAATAGAAAATCACTTCTAGAGTGATACTCCTATTATATTCCTTTACACACACTCATTATGATCTTGAACTCTCTCTTAACTATGAATCTCAAGTATGACCTTTAAAAATTTGAGATTAGAACTCCGTTTTAGAATAGAGTTCCACCTATTTATAGTTATTAAATTTAATCCCAATAGATTCTCTAAGAAATTAAATCATATAATTAATTCAATCACGAAATTGAAAAGTTGTTTAGTAGATATACGTGTATATAATTAAAGTCGAAATTTTATTCTTTTGCATTTGTTATTATAAGCTCTACTTGAAGCAAATAATTCTAGATTTAAAATATTATTGATGAATAAATTTTGTTTTTTTAAGGCTCCTCAGATGGATCTGTCAATCAATAATGCAGAAGCAGTATTAGAAAACTTTAAAGCAGTGGTGAATCAGGTTATTATTATTTTCTTTATTTATTATTCTTTTTTAAAGAAAAGATTGTTTAAAAGAACAAAATTATATAAAACATAGATTTTTGTAAAGTATTTGATTCATTTTGTTAGTAAATTTTTGACACAATTTTATTTTGAACATAGATGCCACAAAGTGATCGGGTTTATTATAACAATGTGTTCCGTCACCTTGCAACAAGCTTGGAGGAAAGACAAAGCCAAGGTAGTAGAGAAGAAGAACCAAATAGGTGAAAGAGAACAGATTTTTAAAAGTTCTATCTTAACTAGTAATTAACTATCAAAATTTATTTTTTGCCACAAAACTCGGGTTCTATTAGCATTTTGATATTTTTATCTATTTTTGGAACGCAAACTGTCATGGTGGACTATTCATGTATTTTTGGTGTACCCATGATACAATTTATTATTCACAATTAGTTTTTTTTATAAAATTAATGATGAGTTCTTGATTTTTTCTTCTTAAATATATATATTTATATATAACTAATGTATAAAACTAAAAGGGGTCATTTCATTTTTAGCCTACAAAACTCACAAATAAAAAAAGAGCAAAACTGTTTTGACTAAGAGCATAAAGAAGTAATGATTTGATCCTACAAGAAATAAATATTTTTGCAGCTTTGAAGGAATGAGCCACTAAAGTTTCACTAAGCTGGTTATAATACCTTTAAGAATGGAGCATTACAAGGCTGTAAAAGTTTGCTTGGTGTTCTGGAAATGAAGACGAGTTCGTTCTCTTCCAAATCGAACTTGTTGTTGGCATAGTCAGGAAGCTGCATCTAAATCAACCTCACCCTCAATGATCCCCGCCTCTGCCTCGAATGTTGCTTCCAATTGGCCCATCTCTGGACGGGCATCTGTGTCAGAGCTTTGCTTCTGGTTTTCGTCCGGCATTGGACTGCCACCTTGGGACACCATGTCAGTCACACTAGCAGTTTCAGGTTCAGCATCCATTGGGGTTGTAGAGGCCTCGAGATCACCTCTGATTCCTTCATCATTTTCACTCGCAGGAGTTGAGATCTGTACCGGTGAGAGAAAACAAAATTAGAAGACATTAACGAGAGAACACAGCAAATGCAGAAAAACTTATTATAGAAAGCAAGGGAAGAACAAGATGGGGTTCCATTATACCTGATTTTCTTCCCCTTGCTGTGCAGATTCTTTTGCTTATGCATTAAAACTGTATTTTATATATTTAACAAAATATAAGAATTATATTAAATTTACCTTTTATTATTATTATTTAAATTAATATGTAAGGTTAGCAACTGATACAACTTTAAGCAAACAATGTTACTAATGCCTAATACTGCCTAATACTATATAATATAACAAAGTTGAAATTGCCTTCTCTTGCGTTTATTATTAAGCTCTAATTGAAACACTTAATTTAAAAGGTGAAATTTTATTGATGAATAATTTGTTTTATTTTAAGGCTCCTGAGATGGAAATATCAATCGATTCTCGTGTGCCGTATTACAAAACTTTCAATTAGTGCTGAATCAGGTAATTTTTTTTTTTTAATTTTCTTTTAAAAGAACAAATATATAACAAAGATTCGATAATATACTAGATTTATTTCTTAGTAAATATTTGACACAATTCTAAAATAGGTCCCAAAACGTGTTCGAGATTACTACAAAAATGTATTGTATCGCCGTGCAACAATATTGCAGAGACAAAACCAATATGGAGAAACAATAAGGTAATATTACAAATAGTTTTTTATAATTCTAACAAAAAAAGTATACCTTTTTATTGCTTCTATAAAAATTATAATTTGTTTTTTTTTTTAATTTACACTTCTAATGGTTTCAGGACAGACACAGTGGAAGAGATATTCACTAATTATATTAACACAATACTTATATCATTGTTGTTCATCGACGACAAGCTTTAACCACTCATCATTATTCTATAAAAAAAATGATGAGTGTTATTTTCTTTTTTATACAGTTTTTTATTTTTTAGTTATTAATAAGAAAACAACACCATATAAAACTTTAAAGATTTTTTCCATATATTTTGACATTGATTAGAACAGAACAAACCTACACGAATTCATTGATGAAAAAAAATGACAAAAAAACTAAAGAGAACTTAACTGTAATCTTATTAAAGAGAGAACAAGATAAAAGAATACCAAAATGAACCTTACCTCCGTGAGCAGGCCGAAAATAGTCTCATTCAATATCACTAAAATGAAAAATAATAATGCAACAAATGTAAAAGATTTTCTTAAACATCTCCCACAATTACCATATATTTAATAATGTTATAAATAATTATTACTACAATTAATTGATTTGAAATTAATATAAAAAATGCATTTCTTTAAATATATTGGATTCAAAACTTAAATTTAGAATCAATCTTAATGCATTAAAAAAACAAAAATAATGCAAATATGGTAGAAAAAGATCGTTGAGTCCTCAACAAACATTACTAAAAAAGCATAATCAATGCAGCAAAATAAGCCCAAAAATATCTCAGAATTTATAGCTCCCATATTAATATTTTTTTTTAATTTAATATAAATTAAAATAATAATAATATATATTTATTACGTGTAATTAAAAGGAATAATTAATTAAAGCAATCCCAAAAACTAAAACTCCAAAAATCTTTGCCATTAATACACGTTAAATGGCAATGCTGCAAAAATCTCAGCCCAAAATCATAAATTGCGCCACCGCATTGCCACTCTCACTAGTACCACCTTTAATCATCGGCAACACAAGTCCAATACATCACCGAATCCGATAAGCCCTTCCTTTGGAATGTATCCATAAGGAAATAAAACCAACCAGATCAAGGCCTAAACTTTTGCAACACGAAATTAAAGACTCCAACTAGGAGATCAAAGAAAATATGCATAGAAAAAGAATCATTTGCTAATGATACCAAATAAAATTTTAATGTATCCAAATAAATCAACATATGATAATGAAAAAAAGAAAATCAACGACAAAAGCATGAAGAAGAAAATCAATAATAATAATAATAATAATAATAATAATAATAATAATAATAATAATAATAATAATAATAATAGACGCTGAGGAGTGATATCTCTGGAGATCCAAAACACAACCCGATGAAACAACTTATAATTTCTCTTTTGTTATGTGCTTTGCGGCACAACACCACAGTGGGTCTTACGCATTCTTGCACTACCTTCTTCCTCCTTCATCTCCTCATCCCACAAAACTACCCTCTTATTTTTTGAGCATATATATGTTGACTTAGTTTATTTATTTACATTTAATTAGTTCAAAAATAATAATCTTTTTTTGTCAAAAAAGATAACATAATTATTCTTTTAAAAACTAATTAGAAATAATAAGCCTACGTTCATGTATATTAGGAATTTGCTAATTACTCTATGTTATAAATAAAATCAATAATAAGCCTACGTATATAAATAGACAAATCTGTATATTAACTGTATGATGAATATGGAGGAATTTCAAAAACAATTATTAAATTTCCAATTCCCATCAACAACATGGGATAATAAGGAAAATAATGAAGTTATTCCTGATGAGGATGTTGGTGGTTTAATTGAAGAGTTATATTACGAAGATGATTTAATAAGTAATAATAATTCCATGCAATTAAACTTCCAATTATTGCCAATATCAGAAGATGATGATTTAATAAGTACCATTATTTTTAAAGGAACTATTTTTTATGATGAGGAGGTTGTTGGTGATACTATGCAACACATATTTGAAGACTCTAATACTTTTCCTAATAATAACAATTCTCATCAACTTGGCATCTCAAATTTCATGCAACAACTCAATATGTAAGTTTATTTTATTAGTTAATTTCTCTCATTATATAATTTTATAATATATATATATATTGATTTTGTGATTTGATATATGATACTAGTGATGATCGTGTGACTAATGAAATTCAAGTACCATTCTTGATGAATAATGAAGACCCCTTTGCTTCAAATTCAATGCCCTTCCGGCCACTAATACAAAATCAAGTAAAATTATATTATAATCTTATCTTCAATATATATATATATATATGAAAAGATCTTTAAAATTATTAGAATTACATAAGAAAAAAGTGAACTCTCTTTCTTCATGATACATCTCTTCTTCAGCCTTTTTTGAGTTTTGATAATAAAAATCAATTTTGTAAGAAAATTTAGACATAATTTGAGTTTTGTTGAGTTGGTTTGGTTTGTCAATTTTGAATAGTTTGTTTGCTAGTTGATAGTCAGAATTATTTAATCATGCTCACTAAACATATTCCTTAACTAAAAGGAAATAGAGTACCTTGGAGATTTTGTAGTGAATGATCACTTTCAAAATCGATTGTTACAATAGTAACAATATTCAAGAATGCATATAAACAAAACTAAAACCAATCACAAAATTAAAATTAGACAAGAAAAATTTAGCTCGGGAATATCATGGATCTTTTATTGATTAGGAATAGTCAATATATAGTATACAATTGAATAAGCTTAAGATTACAACTCAACACAGTGAATAATTACAAAGAAATAGAAAATCACTTCTAGAGTGATACTCCTATTATATTCCTTTACACACACTCATTATGATCTTGACCTCTCTCTCTAAACTTAACTATGAATCTCAAGTATGACCTTTAAAAATTTGAGACTAGAACTCCGTTTTAGAATAGAGTTCCACCTATTTATAGTTATTAAATTTAATCCCAATAGATTCTCTAAGAAATTAAATCATATAATTAATTCAATCACGAAATTGAAAAGTTGTTTAGTAGATATACGTGTATATAATTAAAGTCGAAATTTTATTCTTTTGCATTTGTTATTATAAGCTCTACTTGAAGCAAATAATTTTAGATTTAAAATATTATTGATGAATAAATTTTGTTTTTTTAAGGCTCCTCAGATGGATCTGTCAATCAATAATGCAGAAGCAGTATTAGAAAACTTTAAAGCAGCGGTGAATCAGGTTATTATTATTTTCTTTATTTATTATTTTTTTTAAAGAAAAGATTGTTTAAAAGAACAAAATTATATAAAACATAGATTTTTGTAAAGTATTTGATTCATTTTGTTAGTAAATTTTTGACACAATTTTATTTTGAACATAGATGCCACAAAGTGATCGGGTTTATTATAACAATGTTTTCCGTCACCTTGCAACAAGCTTGGAGGAAAGACAAAGCCAAGGTAGTAGAGAAGAAGAACTAAATAGGTGAAAGAGAACAGATTTTTAAAAGTTCTATCTTAACTAGTAATTAACTATCAAAATTTATTTTTTGCCACAAAACTCGGGTTCTATTAGCATTTTGATATTTTTATCTATTTTTTGGAACACAAACTGTATAAAACTAATGATGAGTTCTTGATTTTTTCTTTTAAATATATATTTATATATAACTAATGTATAAAACTAAAAGGGGTCATTTCATTTTTAGCCTACAAAACTCACAAATAAAAAAAGAGCAAAATTGTTTTGACTAAGAGCATAAAGAAGTAATGATTTGATCCTACAAGAAATAAATATTTTTCCAGCTTTGAAGGAATGAGCCACTAAAGTTTCACTAAGCTGGTTATAATACCTTTAAGAATGGAGCATTACAAGGCTGCAAAAGTTTGCTTGGTATTCCGGAAATGAAGATGAGTTCGTTCTCTTCTAAATCGAACTTGATGTTGGCATAGTCAGGAAGCTGCATCTAAATCAACCTCACCCTCAATGATCCCCGCCTCTGCCTCAGAATGTGCTTCCAATTGGCCCATCTCTGGACCGACATCTGTGTCAGAGCTTTGCTTCTGGTTTTCGTCCGGCATTGGACTGCCACCTTGGCACACCATGTCAGTCACACCATCGGTTTCAGGTTCAGCATCCATTGGGGTTGTCGAGGTCTCGAGATCACCTCTGATTCCTTCATCATTTTCACTCGCAGGAGTTGAGATCTGTACCGGTGAGAGAAAACAAAATATGTATTAATTTTGGGCCAATCAAAATATGACACGTGTACATATGTGCATATATACTAGAATTAATAAAGCACAAACTTATATATAAGTAAGAGCTAATTTATTTTAGGAAAATTAATAAACAATTTGTGTATATTTTGACTTGGCTAATTATGATTTTTCTTCCCCGAACTTTGATATGTACCAAATCATGTCCTTTGAATTTTTTTTGGCGTTAAAAATTTCCCTAAACTATTTTTCATTCATTTTTATTGTTTCAGTGATTGTTTAGGTACTAAAACATGCTCCCTAAATTTTGATATCTACCAAATTATATCACTACAACTTTAATATGTAGTAAATCGCGCCCCTCTAAACTTTTATCTATGTTAAAATTTTTTTACTAAAATTGGACAAAAATATTTAAATTTAACCATATAGAAAAAAAAATGCTATCATTTCATCTAATCAATCGATAAATATCCTTTAAAAAAAAAAAAAAAAAAAAAAAAAGGTTTACACGTGGCGGTAGACACGCGGAGAGCTAAAAGAAGGAATAATGACACGTGTAATCTCTTCTTAAATCTTTCTTTACAATTTTTCAGGCCAAATCAATCTTAAGAGCTCCAAGAAAATACTTTTTGTTATTCAATATCTGATATTACTCAGCTCCGAGAATCTTATCAACGATTCTTTGAGTCTGATCTATTTTTTCGACCTTCGTTTCCTGCGTTAGCATATATAAACATGAATAAGAAAAGTTTTCTGGTGCTCTATGTACAGAAAGATAGAGAGAGATCTTGATCTTGATCTTGATTACTAAGCTTATTTGAAACGAAAATATTGTGATGATATATGTGAATTGGGTGTTTATTAGGTTTTCCCTTTGCTCAATCTCAAATTAAGAAGTGGATTCACTATGACAGGTAGACGAAGCTACACACAAGTTTGATAAGCATGCGCCACCATTGGCTAAGCAGATCGATCGTTTACAAAGCTCATTATTTGACAGTTAAGGCAGCGGAGAAGACTCAAGCATTTTGTAAACAGCTACCCGGCCATTCACCAGGTGGCTGAGAAGGCAGCACCGACGGCAGCTCAGTGGTCGGAGAAGTATAACCATACTGTAAAGGATTTGACGCAGAAGGGTTATGCTGTGTTTGGATATTTGCCATTGGTTCCTGTGGATATGAGATAACCAAGGCATTCAAAAAGGAGCATAAATCAGATTCAGAGTGAAAATGATGACACGTGTACATATGTGCATATATGGTGGCAAAATCCCTATCCATTTAAAAAAAAGAGATTTAAATCCCGATCTTTTTTTTTGTCAAAAAAAAAAAGATAACATATTTTTTAAAAAAACTAACTAGAATTAATAAGAGTACGTATATAAATAGACAAACCTTGTATATTAAAAATTTGCTAATTACTCTATATTATAAATAAAATCAATAATAGAATTCCCTTTCGTACATAAAATATATAGTAAAACTTATTAGTACACTATTACTAAAGTGAATATGGAAGAATTTCAAAAACAATTATTAAACTTCCAATTTCCATCAATATTGGATAATAAGGAAAATAACCAAGTTATTCAATTATTACCAATATCAGAAGATGATAGATTTAATAAGTAGCATTATTCTTAAAGGAACTATTTTTTTTGATGAGGAGGTACATTGGTGATCTTATGCAACACATATTTAAAGACTCTAATAGTTCTTCTCCTAATAATAACAATTCTCATCAACTTGGCATCTCAAATTTCATGCAACAACTCAATATGTAAGTTTATTTTATTAATTAATTTCTCTCATTATATAATTTTATGATATCTATATATTAATTTTGTGTTTTAATATATGATACTAGTGATGATCATGTGACTAATGAAACTCAAGTACCATTCTTGATGAATAATGAATATCCCTTTGCTTCAAATTCAATGCCCTTCCGGCCACTAATACAAAATCAGGTAAAATTATATTATAATCTTATCCTCAATATATATATTTAAAAAGATCTTTAAAATTACTAGAATTACATAAGAAAAAAGTGCAATCTCTTTCTTCATGATCCATCTCTTCTTCTGCCTGTTTTGAGTTTTGATAATAAAGATTAATTTTGTAAGAAAATTTAGACATAATTTAAGTTTTGTTGAGTTGGTTTGATTTGTCAATTTTGAATAGTTTGTTTGCTGAGTTGATAGTCAGAATTATTTAATCATGCTCTCGAAACATAATCCTTAACTAAAAGGAAATAGAGTACCTTGGAGATTTTGTGGTGAATGATCACCTTCAAAACCGATTGTTACAACAGTAACAATATTCAAGAATGCATAAATAAAACTAAAACCAATCACAAAATTAAAATTAGAACTTAATTAAAATTAGACAAGAAAAACTTAGTTCGAGAATGAATGAATCATGGATCTTTTATCAATTAGGAATAGTCAATAGTACACAATTGAATAAGCCTAAGATTACAACTCAACACAGTGAATAATTACAAAGAAATAGAAAATCACTTCTAGAGTGATACTCCTATTAAGTTCCTTTACGCACACTCATTATGATATTGTACTCTCTCTCTCTAAATTTGACTCTGAATCTCAAGTATGAGCTTTAAAGATTGGAGATCAGAACTCCCTTTTAGAATAAAAAAACACCTATTTATAGTTGTTACATTTAATCTCAATAGATTCTCTAAGAAATCAAATCCGATTCAATCCCGAAATTAAAAAGTTGTTTAGTAGATATACATATATATATAATTAAAGTCGAAATTTTATTCTTTTGCATTTGTTATTATAAGCTCTACTTGAAGCAAAAGATTCTGAATTTAAAAGATTATTAATAAATAAATTTTGTTTTTTAAGGCTCCTCAGATGGATCTGTCAATCAATAATGCAGAAGCTTGATATTAGAAAGGTTTAAAACAGTGGTGAATCAGGTTATTATTATTTTCTTTATTTATTATTTTTTTAAAAGAAAAGATTGTTTGAAAGAACAAAATTATATAAAACATAGATTTTTGTAAGTATTTGATTCATTTGTTAGTAAATTTTTAACACAATTTTATTTTCAACATAGATGCCACAAAGTGATCGGGTTTATTATAGCAATGTGTTCCGTCACCTTGCAACAAGCTTGGAGTAAAGACAAAGCCAATGTGGAAGAGAAGAAGAACCAAATAGGTGAAAGAGAACTGATTTTTAAAAGTTCTATCTTGCTAGTAATTAACTCTTAAAATTTATTTTTTGGCGACCAAATTCGGGTTCTGTTAGCATTTTGATATTTTTATTCATTTTTTGCTATTAGCGGTCATGATGGACTGTTCATGTATTTATGGTGTACACATGACCCAATTTAATTGACAAACGTAAATAAATAAAATTTAAAATAACAAATATATATATATATATATATTTTCTTTTCTACTATTTCTTTTTTAGAGATTTTTTTTTTCTTCTACCTGCATATAGCAAACTGGCATAAATGTCTAAGAATTTTTCACCAATAATTAAGTAATAAATACATATAATATACGGTATATATAATAAAAATAATTAAAAGAAGTGAAAATTACATCAAATATGGGATTTTGTACAAAAGTTACAAAAATATGGCATTTATAGGTTTGCCACTCTTCTATGGCATTTTTTCACAATTAAGACTTTTTATGGTATTTGATATGCCATATTTTTGTAAACTTATTATCCATACCCATATTTCATGTTTTTGTTTCTAACATAATTAATTTTATTTTTTTTAGTTTATTTTACATTTACATTTTAGGGTTTCTTTTTATTTGGAAAATTTACACCAAATACTAACTTTTTTTTTTTTCAAACATTACATTTATAATTTCAGTTGCTGACTTTTTTTTTTCTTTCTTTCTCTTCTCTCTCTCTAATTTTCTTTTTTATTTTTTTTTTTCTAATTTCTTTTTGAGTCTCTCTCTCACTCTTTTTTTTTTTTTTTTTCTCAAACTATTTTTTCTTTGTATATATATAAATATATATAATTAGTGTACATTATTGTATCTCATTTTTTACAGAAATTAAACTTGTTTTTTTTTTTTATTTAAACTACTATTTATTTTTTTTGTTAAAAACTAATTATTTTATTAAAAACAGCAGAAAAAAAAACCAGTTTCATCAACATCATCATGAAAAAAAAATATATAAAAAATCATAATCTGAAAAGAATACAAACTTTAAAAACAAGTTTCATCAATATTGAAAGAAACTAATAATTTTATTAAAAGAATAAAAAAAAAATAGTTTCATCAACAAGATAATGAAAAAAATTACAATCTAAAAAAGATACTTACTTTAAAACCAGTTTCATCAATATTAAAAGAAACTGATTATTTCATTAAAATAGGAAAAAAAAATAGTTTCATCAATAACATAATGGAAAATACACAATGCCTAATAACTAAACTTTTACAAAAGATACTAAATTTAAAAACCAGTTTTGAACATATAAATTTTATATCAATACCTCATAACCAAACTTCTAACTTCATTCTTTATTTTGGCATTTAATTTTTATTTGCTTGCTCAAAAAATAGAATTGATTTAAACATACATTATGTAGCAAATATACCAAAGAGAAACATAAATTAAAATCAAAGAGAAAAAAAAACGGAAACAAAAATGCAATAAAAATCATAAAAGAATAACAAAAAAAAAAAACAGTACAATGTGAGAAACCAGTTAGTAAAACAATCAAAATAAAAACAAACAAATAAAAACCAGTTTCTTGAAATAATCAAATAAAAAATTGAAACTTTAAACTCAATTGTGAACAACAATAAAAATACCAGTTATGAAAACTAGTTACTTAAAAAAACTAATTATGAAAATAATATGTGTGTCAGAAACTGATTATTTAAAATAAAATAAAAATTGTTGTTCAAATATCATACAATAATAAAACTAGTTTTATACAAACTAAAAAAAATACAATAATATCACAAAAATAGAGCAACCTCATTACAGAATAGTAAAAACCTATGAATATATATAATTAGTGTACATTTTTGTATCTTATTTTTTTACATAAATTAAACTTTTTTTTTTTTGTTTAAACTACTATTTTTTTTTTGTTAAAAACTAATTATTTTATTAAAACAGCAGAAAAAAAAAATCAGTTTCATCAACATCATCATGAAAAAACAAACAATATAAAAAATCATAATCTGAAAAAGAATACAAACTTTAAAAACTAGTTTCATCAACATTGAAAGAAACTAATAATTTTATTAAAAGAATAAAAAAAAAATAGTTTCATCAACAAGATAATGAAAAAAATTACAATCTAAAAACGATACTAACTTTAAAACCAGTTTCATCAATATTAAAAGAAACTGATTATTTCATTAAAATAGGAAAAAAAAAATAGTTTCATCAATAACATAATGAAATATACACAATGCCTAATAACTAATCTTTTACAAACGATACTAAATTTAAAAGTTTTGAACATATAAATATTATATCAATACCTAATAATCAAACTTCTAACTTCATTCTTTATTTTGACATTTAATTTTTATTTGCTTGCTCAAAAAATAGAATTGATTAAAACATATATTATGTAGCAAATATAACAAAGAAACAAAGAAAATTAAAGAAACAAAAATGCTATAAAAATCATAAAAGAATAACAAAAAAAAAATAGTAGAATATGAGAAACCAGTTAGTAAAACAAACAAATAAAAACCAGTTTCTTGAAATATTCAAATAAAAAATTGAAACTTTAAACTCAATTGTGAACAACAATAAAAAAATCAGTTATGAAAACTAGTTACTTAAAAAACCAGTTATGAAAATAATATGTGTGTCAGAAACTGATTATTTAAAATAAAATAAAAATTTTTGTTCAAATATCATACAATAATAAAACTAGTTTTATACAAACTAAAAAAAATACAATAATATCATAAAAATAGAGCAACCTCATTATAGAACAGTTAAAACCTATAAAACCAGTTTCGACCTGTGAAACCAGTTTTGACGCTATAAAAAATCATAACAAAATATAAATATTAATTATAAAGTTAACTGAAACCAGTTTCATCAGACAATCAAATAAAAAAAAATACACACACACAAAAATACAAAAAAAAAACAAAACAAATCACAAATATAATCAAAACAACATACCATGCATACCAATATTAAAAACAAAATATAAGTGTAAGTTTCAAACCTAGTAACAAAATAATAAAAAAGTAACTTAAAATAAAAAATTTGTAATAACATAATTAAACTATTTTTTTTATTCTTTTAATGAAATTATTAGTTTCTTTCAATGTTGATGAAACTAATTTTTAAACTTTGTATTATTTTTAGATTATATTTTTTATATTGTTTTTTTTTTCAAGATGATGTTGATGAAACTGGTTTTTTTTTTTCTGCTGCTTTTAATGAAATAATTAGTTTTTAACAAAAAAATAAAGAAAAAAAAATAAATAGTAGTTTAAATAAAAAACAAGTTTAATTTCTGTGAAAAAAAAATAACATCTACAGTTGAGATCATTTTTTATTTATTTTAGTGTTTTATTTTTTTTAAAAAAAAATAATAATAAAAAGAAACACAAATTTAAAGTTTTTTATGGCATTCCTTATGACTTTTTCCCATATTTGTAAGTTTTTTTAAAAAAATGCCATATTTAGAGTGATTAAGTTTTTATGTCATATATATCAAAACACATCTTTATTTTCCCATATTTTTGTAAATAACCCTTAAAAGAATATATAATATATAAAAAGGAAAATAGTAAAGGGCCAAAACATTACAAACAAAAAAAACGGTGATGAAGGCAATTGAGATCTTAACAACATAAAATTCACCCGCCCAAACCGCTCAAACCGCCACTCTTTGGAACTGAGAGGCAGGACCGAGTCCAAAATAACACTGAATCCAATATGCCTTTACTTGGAGATTACTGCATGCATTCATAGTACAGTTGAAGTACCGTTTACTCTAAAGACTACATAAGCTAGTCATTTTTTATATAGCTTAGCTATGAACACCTCAACTCAAGTTTTGAACTTACTTCAAACACTACTTGAGATACTATTCACTATGAGCTAATTAATTGTTTCCAACTTGAAGAGAGAAAGAAAAGGCTTGTCTTCCACTGACTAGTAGTGAATGATGGATGAGTATTTTGATCACTTGCTTTATTCTGAAGATGACAACAACAACAATTCACATACAACTTTAATTGCTTCAAATGGCAGTACTGAAGATGCCTCTTCATATGTTGTTGATTCAGACTCAGATTATGGTCGTCTGATTCAAGCTCTATTCTACTCTTCCTAATTAATTACTTTGAGGTTGGAGATATGAAATCCAATACTCTTGTCTTGAACCATATATATGTTTTACAGTGTTTAATTCGATAAACAGTTTAAAACCATTTCTCCAATTCCTCATCCATCTTTTGAGGCTGTCTCTTCATTAATGTCTCCTGATCGATATGGGGCAACATGGAATTGGAGGCCTTGGTATGCAATGCAAGGGGAATGAACAATATGCTATTCATAACCATTTATTTGCTATGGAATGGAAAGCCATTCAAGTAACTTATCAGCATCAAAGGTATATATATTATTAATATGTACAGTATTGTGTTATATACATTAATTCTATGTAGTTACTTATAATGCCATTTACATTGCTCTTAACATGTTGATTAGGCATATGTTATATACATTCTTACAGATGGTCAGGCTGAGGTATGGTCTTGTTAAACCCCATTAATACTTACTTATTAATTGCTTCATAACAAATGATATATTTTTCTTTTTCTTTTGTTTTGATTGATGAAACGATCTGAATAACATTAGGTGAGGTTGTTTCTATATTCGAGGTTAAATTCTTTCCAATTTCAATGCTAGTTATTTTTATTTTTTATGATATTTGGTTTATATTATTTTATTTTTCAACTTCAAATTTCAACTCCATTCCCATTCCCCGATTCCCATTCCCGAATCTCTACTGTGTATTACCACCGATTCATCGCTGATTTTTTCCCTCTGTCTTCAATTTTTCACCATACTATAAATATATAATTAGATGCATATCTATAAATTTCACACTTTAACAGTGTTCTTTCCAAAACAAATAAAATCACACTTGTTAATTACAATATTTTTCTTATTCAATTTGGTATAGAGAACTAAGAAAGATAACTAATAATTAAACTAAACTAAATTAATTAATAAAGTGTCATATATATATATATGGTCGGGTATTCCATTATAAACAAAACGTGGGCCCAGTGGAGCCTTCCACCTAGTTTCAATTACGACTTCACATTTTAAATTCTATTGCCATTTTTTATTGTTATTGTTTTTTCTTTGTTTTATTAAGTTTTTACTGAAGCAAATGAAGCATTAAGATCTTCCTACAAAAAGATAAATCCTTTTACTGTTCCTTTTACAGGAACCAACATGGGCCCTGTTATACTAGCTATAGACTTGGTAACAAAAGATCAACTTAGTTTAAGTCTCATGGCAGACAAAATACAAAACTTGTACACATTGTAATTAAGGTTGCCAAAAATTTCAGGGCTGGAATGGACCAAACTACTCAATATCAGCAGCTTGTGCAATTCTTGTATACTGAATGCAGCACATCATATTACCAGTGGTAACAGGGACGGACCCACTTTGAATGATGTGGGGGCTATAGTCCCCACTAACAAAAATACTGCCTTTTAAAAAATTAAATGTAATTTTTTAATTTTATAATTATAGATTAAAATAGTAGAAAAAGCTCCCATAAAATTAAATAAATTTAGTAAGAGTAATTATAATATATGTATAAATATTTTTTAATGATAAATAAGCCCCACAAAGCAAAAATTCTGAGTCGTCACTGAGTGGTAATGCAGTAAGTTCTCACCTTTTTACTCTCAGTTGGATTGAGATTCTATGTTGTTTTGTGTCTTAGCAGAATGTTTTGACATTTTTCAATTTCTGCATTGTAAGAACCCATGTGGAGTCTCTAGTCTAGTTTTGGCAAATTTTGCAGGACATGGTGCTTTGTGGTGGATCAAAATCAGCGATTGTTCCCATATGTAATACAACCAGTGCTTACATTCTTGTGTATTTCAATTTCGAGAAAAAGTTTTGAATTTATGGAAATTAATGGTGGTGGTGGGACTTTGACTGTAATGGATCACAAGCTTCGATCCATAGCCAGTGACCGAAGTCACAGCGCTTACGACCTCATCGAACGAATGCCCTTTCTCTATGTTCGAGTTCTGAAAGCAAAGCCCATAGCTAATTCCTCTGTTTACGCCAAACTCGTGATCGGAACTCACTCGATCAAAATTAAAAAACAGAGCTCGCTTTCAACAAAGACGGACTTAACTCAACCAATCTGGAAGTCTCCGTTTGGACAGAAGAAGAAATCAAGAAACAAACAACAAAAAACGACAAGATCGTTACCACCATTACCGTTACCGAAAGCTCCTTAGGAACGCTATCGTTTGATCTTCAAGAGATCCCCAAGCGTGTGCCACCAGATAGTCCCCTCGCTCCCCAATGGTACACTCTCCAATCGGAGACTTCACCGGGGAATGACGTCATGCTCGCTGCCTGTATAGGAATGACGTCATCCCACCTAATTTTGCAAAACAAAATATAATTGTGCTCATATTTTAATATTAGCGTATATTTGAAAAAAGATTAGATTAAAAATACAAAAAAATTTAAGTGATTTTACCGTAAAAATAAATAAATAATCATTGCTTTGTAAATTGCTTCCACGCATATACCTCAGATAATAATTTTAATTAACATAAGAAAAAAAAAAGATAACATAATAAATTTTAAACTAACTTTTAAAAAAGAACATGTATATATATAAATTCTAATGTAATTAGGAATAGGAAGTGATAATAATGTCTATAATAATTAGCTTTTTTAGTCCCTGTACTTATGACACTATACTATGATGCCCCTTAATGTATAAGTGTAGTTAAAAATACCCCTAAAATATATCAGTTGGAATAGTATAATCCTTCTATCTCATTCTGTTAAAATTGACTAAAGTTGACTGTTAAATTAATAATGTGGCATTATACATAGATAGTAGTTGAAAAATTATATACCATTAGGAAAATAAATTACAAGTCATAAAAATTACAATCACAGGAAAAAAAAAATGAAAAATAACATCCCAAAAAATAGAATATCATTACCTTAATTTTCCAAAAATCCCATGTTCTTTCTAGTGATATCCATCTCTTCAAATACTGTAGAATCCTAATTTTACACATTTTTCTAATTTGAACTGCTAAAAAACGATTGGAATTATTTTAATAAAATTATTTTTATTAAATTTTTTTAAAAGGTTATGAAATCATTTTTTAATCATCTTTCATTGTCAGTTATTATGCCACCTCATAGTCAATTTTCCCTCTAAAAATAGATGAAATTACTACTCTATCCTTTGTTATAATACCACATCATCAATACAAACGGTATTTTTAAACAAAATAACAGAAGGACTAAATGTATGCATATAAAATTATACAAGGACTATTTGTAACAAGCTGAATAGATTAAGGGGCATAATAGTATAGTGTCATAAGTACAGGGGGTAAAAAAGATAATTATTCTAATGTCTATATATATAAAAACGTAATTACTAGTATACCTAAATTTTTTGTATTCTTTCTTTACTTTACGATAAATAATTAAATACATACAAACTTAGTTTGTGTTTAATTATTCGAAACACATTATTATTGCTTGATACATTTAGTTATCATGATGAAGATGAATGATTCTTCTCATAATGATGATAATTATAATAATAAGGGGAAGAATGTTAAAGATATAAAAAATGAAGATGTATTAAACTTCAAATACCCAACATCAAATATTGAAGAAGATGATATATCAAAGTATTTTCTTGAAAATAATGATGTTGGTCGTATAATGGAAGACATCTTTAAAGATTCTCCTCTTCCTCCACATTATTCTCAACATGGCCTCTCAAATTCCATTCAAAATCTCAACAAGTAAGTTTCTTAATTAATTAGTTATCTCATAATTATGATATATAATTCATTTTTTTTTTCAATTATAGTACTAATTTTTTGGTTTCATACTAGTAATGATCATGGGACTGAAATTCCAACAATTAATAAAGATGATCCCCCTGTTTTAATGTCCTTCCCACCAATACAACATCAGGTGAGATGTATTTTTTGAATTAAAAACCCTAATTATTTGGTTGTCATGTCTTTTTTATATCTCTATTATATTAAATGTGCGAGTTTTTAGCGGTTAAACCCTTCCAATTATTATTTTACTTACACTTAACATTTCAACCTCAAGTTCGCAATTAACTGTGAAAAATAAATAACACCTTAAATTTATTAAGAGTTGAATAGTTTGGAGGGTTTTACCACTAAAATTTAAACTTAGAGAGTTAAGTATAAGTGGAATGATAGTTGACAGGGTTTAGCCACAAAAAACTCTTAAATGTGCTTATGTAATTGTTCTTTTTTTAAACATTGTGATTCAAATTTAAATTTACTGTACATATCTAAAAATATTTAGTATTGTGATTCAAATTTAAACGTACTGCATATATCTTAAAATATATTATTATTATTGTAACGTCCCCGCTTCAAGTCTCCATTGGGTCCTTACACCCACAGAATGAATGGCTCTTATACACGAGTACGTTACTCTGGCTGCTTCATGGATTGATGACTGACCCTACAGACCAACACGAGTGTTTCCAACGTGCTTTGTCCTCACTAACACGCATCCTGGGAAAACTTCCCAGGAGGTCACCCATCCTAAAATTGCTCCAGGCCAAGCACGCTTAACTGTGGAGTTCTTTCGAGATGGGCTACCGAAAAACAAGATGCACCTTGTTGATATAGGTAGTACCAATCAATCCATTTAAGCTCTCTTCAACTGTGTAGTCCTATACCTACACAGTCTCAGAATCATCCCACTTGACCTTCCCCAGGCGATGTGGGATTGCACAGCTTACCCGGTATTTCCCCTTACGGATCACAGGACTACTGACTGTCACAATCACCCCCCCTTACGGGGTCCGACGTCCTCGTTGACCACACTTCCGCCTGGGTCAAGGCTCTGATACCATTTGTAACGTTCCCGCTTCAAGCCTCCATTGGGTCCTTACACCCACGAAATGAATGGCTCTTATACACGAGTACGTTACTCTGGCTGCTTCATGGATTGATGACTGACACTACAGACCAACACGAGTGTTTCCAACGTGCTTTGTCCTCACTCACACGCATCCTGGGAAAACTTCCCAGGAGGTCACCCATCCTAAAATTACTCCAGGCCAAGCACGCTTAACTGTGGAGTTCTTTCGAGATGGGCTACCGAAAAACAAGATGCACCTTGTTGATATAGGTAGTACCAATCAATCCATTTAAGCTCTCTTCAACTGTGCAGTCCCATACCTACACAGTCTCAGAATCATCCCACTTGACCTTCCCCAGGCGATGTGGGATTGCACAGCTTACCCGGTATTTCCCCTTACGGATCACGAGACTACTGACTGTCACAATTATTATTATTATTATTATTATTATTATTATTATTATTATTTAAACTTATGTCTATTATATTATATTTGTCTTATATTAAATGTGAATATTTAACAAAAATAGTAAGTTTAACGATTTTTTTATTTTTCGTTAATCGATTAAAACTAACACAGTTAAATCAATCAATTAGTTATTTCTTTTTTAAAAAAATTAAGACTACATTTAATTTATTTATTAAAATATAATTTAGATAATTATTTAAAAGTATCAACAAAATAAGATAATTATTTCTTTTATAAAAATCTTAATTTAAATTTAAATTAGACGTTATTCAAATAATTAATCATACTTTATATCAAATTTTTTTAATTATTTACTTAATTTATTATTTAATAAAATTAATTAGTTAGATACAATTTTTTATAAATAAATTTAAAACAGTATTTTATATATTTAAAAAAATATAAGAGTTGTATTAAATTTACCTCTTATTATTATTATTTAAATTAATAATTAAGGTTAACAACTTTGATACAATTTTAAGCAAACATGCATTACATGTTACTAATGCCTAATACTATATAATATAACAAAAGCTGAAATTGCCTTCTCTTGCGTTTATTATTAAGCTCTACTTTAAACACTTAATTTAAAAGGTGAAATTTTATTGATGAATAATTTGTTTTATTTTAAGGCTCCTGAGATTGAAATATCAATCGATTTTGCAGAAGCAGTATTACAGAACTTTCAATTGGTGCTGAATGAGGTAATTTTATTTAATTTTTAATTTTCTTTTAAAAGAAAAAAATTATATAATAGAGATTCGATAAAATACTAGATGTACTTCTTAGTAAATATTTGACACAATTCTAAAATAGGTCCCAAAACGTGTTCGAGATTACTACAAAAATGTATTGTATCGTCGTACAACAATATTGCAGAGGCAAAACCAATATGGAGAAACAATTAGGTAATATTACATATAGTTTTTTATAATTCTAACAAAAAAAGTGTACCTTTTTATTGCTTCTATAAAAATTATAATTTTGGTTTTTTTTTAATTTACACTTCTAATAATTTTAGGACAGACACAATGGAAGAGATATTCACTAATTATATTGACACAAGACTTATATCATTGTTGTTCATCGACGACAAGCTTTAACCACTCATGTCTTTTATTCAGTCTTTTATAAGAGAATGATAAGTTTTTTTTTTCTTTTTTATCTAATGAAATACTTTTCCATTCAAAAAATATATTTATTATTCCTTTTCATATTGGGAATTACAAAAGTCACCCTTTATACTTGAGATTCTCTTTTATTTGTAACCTTGACGATGTGGTATGGGAAATTTCTATATGTATTTTTACTAGTGACAATGTACATCAACACTCATAATGTCATCAACTCAATTTTTTATTGGCCACTAAATACTAATCATAAGCTAAAATATATTGTGAACATAAATTAAAAAAATAGAGAAATTTGCGGCTAAACCCCCATATATTTTTAAGGGTGATTCTACAATGCACCCCTTTAAAAGGGATGTATTGATGAACCCTTAACTTATTTCAGCATTTAGAAAAAAAATTTAATCTAATTTTTTTTTTCATATTCATGTATGTTATAGCTATTTAAGATATCCTATAAAATTTTAAGAAATTCGGAATAATTTACAATATAGAGAACAATGTTCAAACAGTCGATTTTACACGCATATAAAATAAAATAGTCACGAGTGCAATACACTATTTGAACATAGTTTTCAGCGTGTCAAACTTTTTCAAATTTCTTAAAATTTTGCAGGATATCTTAAATAACTATACCGTACATGACCATGAGAAAAAATTTGAAAAAAAAATTATTTCGGAAGCTAAAACAGATAGGGGTGCATCAATATATCTATTTTAAAGGGGTGCATTGTAGAATTTTCCTATTTTTAATTGTTATACACTTAACTTTTTTTTTTTTTTGTAAAACCCTCTTGTCTTTAATTCTGCATCGTTAAATTTGGCCATTAAATACCAATTGAGTTTACCGATATGTACACGTGTTTTCATTGGCCTTAACAATTTTAATAATTTAAAGGAAAATTTGCGGCAAAAGTCCTCAAAATGTTCACTTTGTTACAGATTAGTCCTCAAGCTCGAGAAATAGCGGCAATAGTTCTCAAGGTCGCACCCTTTGTAAGTCCGTTAGTCCTAAATTTAACTGCTCCACTAATTTATTCAAGAGTGCCACGTGTTGAAGCCTTATTGGTCCAAATAATAACTTTAATTAAAAATAATTAAAATAAAAAAAAAAACTAAAAAATATTTTAAAATTATAAATTTATTTTATTTTATTTATTTTTTCTTAGTCATCTTCTTCCTTTCTGTTGAATATCTCATCAGTTCAAAAAAAATTCCAAATCACATAAAGTAAAACTTAAACCCTAAAAACGAACAAAACTAAACAAAATGGAATCTTCCCAATTCAGACATCCAAATAATGAATTGATAATAAAAAAAGAGAAAGCCCAAACCTGAGGAATGAATCAATGGTCGTGTTCCTTGGTGTGTTGCTAGTGCTCGAGATGGCGATGATCTACAGGCAGAGCGACGAGGTAGGAGAAGATCATTCCACCGAAGCAGACATGGTAGAACAGATCGATGGAACCGGTCTGAATGTGGGTTGGGGGTTGGTGGGTTTCTCCACGCCAAGAGAAAGGGCTGGGGGTTGGTAGGTTTTCTGGCAGAGTGAGAAGAAGAAGAAGACGAAGAAGAAGAAAAGAAAGAAAAAGAAAAAAAAGAAGAAAAAAAAATTATTTTTAAATAATTTATTTTTATTTTTATTTTTTAAAATTAAAATAATCATTTTGACCAATAATATTTTGACACGTGTCAATTTTTAAAAAATAAACGGCTCAGTTAAAATTGGGACTAACGGACAAATAAAAATCATGAGCTTGAGTACTATCACCGCTATTTTTCGAGCTTGGAGACTAATCTGTAACAAAGTGAACATTTTGAGGACTTTTGCCGCAAATTTTCCTAATTTAAACAATATAAAAATTTATTTTTCAATAAATAAATAAATAATACTAATCCAAATCCAAATCCATGGATGAACCCCTTTTCTCTCACCAATCTGATTTCACTCTTTCTCTCTGCGATAAACCAAAGCACCACACTACAATACTAATCGTCCCCATTTTGATCTCTGAGATCTAGAGTTTTATTTATTTGATTTGGGTTTTTTAGGTTAGATATGAAAATGTAATTGTTTTCTAATTTTATTTTGGTGTTGATTTGGATTAAAGGAATAGATTGTGGGTCGATCATGGATAGTAATGGTGGATGAACCTCAGATCCAAGAAGAAGAGAAATAACTTATTTTATTTTATTTATTTTTAATTTTAAAACAATTTTTGTAATATTTAAATTATTAAAATTATTTGGACCAATCAAAATATGATACGTGTACATATGTGCATTTATAGCGGCAAACCCAATTAACAGTCAAACTTAACGGATTTAAATCCCTATCTATTTAAAAAAAAAAATTAAATCCCATTTTTTATTTATTTACATTTTTTTTGACAAAGTGATTAGAATCACTCATGAATTTACGACGCCCATATCCGCCACCGGCGCTGGAACCTCCTCGAACCAGGATAGCTCATCGTCTAACCGCAGAGCATGCTTTGCCAAGCCATGGGCCGCTAAATTCTCAGAGCGAGCCACATGGGACAAATCTGAATAAACTGAAAACAAATCAAAAAACCAAAAAATTTTATTAAAAAATAATCAATCCGATCAAAACACTCAAAACTCAAAATTGAAAAACTAGATCCCCATATAAAATACTATAACTAGCCAAAGGGAAACCCTTTGGCTAGTAGCAACTTAACTCTTGTATTTTACTTCATCATCATCTTAGGATTACTATCCCTTACTAAGACCCTAAAACCTAAAAATTTTTGATATGTAATCTAGTAATAACAAAAACCTGTAATGCTCCCATCCATAGGATATCAAAAATTTACTTTGAAAATTATCGCAATAATAAAGTAAGCAACGAATAGTGTATTCAATAACCTTGATTATCAATGATTAGTGTAATTCAATACAATGAAACAAAATAACCTTGATTATTAAGCATTAATGACCCATTAATTCCATAATCCTTCCCAAAATAAACAAAATCAACTATATTAATTCATTATTAATGTCCGCATTTCCAAAATATTACAATTTTCTTTATTGTACTTATCCCAAAAAAATAATTTTTATACATATTTATTTATGGTAAAACTTTATTATAATCAAATCAATCTATATTGAATTGAAATTACTTAAAATAATCCAATTCAGTTATTATGACATAATTATTCATATTTTAATTTCCAAAAGACAAGTTGTAAAACTTCCAAAAATTGTATCACCATAAAACATTTATAATGATACCTTCTTATACGACATAAATTACAAACCAAATTCCATAAAATTTGACTTCCCAAATATATCTGAACACAATAAATTCGCATTTGACAATTAGTATTCCCACCTCCTTTTATTACAATATCTTCGTATTTATTATTCTTCAAATTACTTGATTAATTTTAAATAATAATATTAGAATTTGAATACTAAATTCCACCACTTTTCCTTTTTGCTAATAATTCCTAAAAATATGAACCAACCATAGCTAAAAACTATTATCGTTTAAACTTAATTCTCCTTAAACCTTATTTCACTTGAAAATATTTTTAAAATATCACTTTAAAATTTCTTTACATCATACCTTAACTTAAAATTTGTTTAGTGCATAACTTGTTTATTTTGCAATTTTATTGTGCCAATATTTTGTTATATTTTTAATACAAGAAGCCGTAAAATTTTAAACAAACTACCCTAAATAATTAGGGGCCAACCATATAATAGGCACTGTAGCCTTGTAAGGCGCCAAAGCCATAAAAATGACGCAAATATAGAACAAACCAATAACAAAAAGATTACAATATATCCCATTATAACAATTCAACATTATAGAAACAAGAAATTTTCGGAAAACAAATTCTTTGAAGAAAACTTTATATTTGCTCCGTACTCTTTCCTCTCACAACTATCAAAACAAGATTATACAAGAAAAATAATAAAATTAAAAATAGAATATACAAAATTTAAAATGCAAAAGAAAAAACTTGATGGTAGATCTTATAAGAAAACAACACCATATAAAACTTTAAAGATTTTTTCCATATATTTTGACATTGATTAGAACAGAACAAACCTACACGAATTCATTGATGAAAAAAAATGACAAAAAAACTAAAGAGAACTTAACTGTAATCTTATTAAAGAGAGAACAAGATAAAAGAATGCCAAAATGAACCTTACCTCCGTGAGCAGGCCGAAAATAGTCTCATTCAATATCACTAAAATGAAAAATAATAATGCAACAAATGTAAAGGATTTTCTTAAACATCTCCCACAATTACCATATATTTAATAATGTTATAAATAATTATTACTACAATTAATTGATTTGAAATTAATATAAAAAATGCATTTCTTTAAATATATTGGATTCAAAACTTAAATTTAGAATCAATCTTAATGCATTAAAAAACAAAAATAATGCAAATATGGTAGAAAAAGATCGTTGAGTCCTCAACAAACATTACTAAAAAAGCATAATCAATGCAGCAAAATAAGCCCAAAAATATCTCAGAATTTATAGCTCCCATATTAATATTTTTTTTAATTTAATATAAATTAAAATAATAATAATAATATATATATTTATTACGTGTAATTAAAAGGAATAATTAATTAAAGCAATCCCAAAAACTAAAACTCCAAAAATTTTTGCCATTAATACACGTTAAATGGCAATGCCGCAAAAATCTCAGCCCAAAATCATAATTTGCGCCACCGCATTGCCACTCTCACTACCACCTTTAATCATCGGCAACACAAGTCCAATACATCACCGAATCCGATAAGCCCTTCCTTTGGAATGTATCCATAAGGAAATAAAACCAATCAGATCAAGGCCTAAACTTCTGCAACACGAAATTAAAGACTCCGACTAGGAGAATATGCATAGAAAAAGAATCATTTGCTAATGATACCAAATAAAATTTTAATGTATCCAAATAAATCAACATATGATAATGAAAAAAAGAAAATCAACGATAAAAGCATGAAGAAGAAAATCAATAATTATAATAATAATAATAATAATAGATGCTGAGGAGTGATATCTGTAGAGATCCAAAACACAACCCGATGAAACAACTTATAATTTCTCTTTCGTTATGTGCTTTGCGGCACAACACCACAGTGGGTCTTACGCATTCTTGCACTACCTTCTTCCTCCTTCATCTCCTCATCCCACAAAACTACCCTCTTATTTTTTGAGCATATATATGTTGACTTAGTTTATTTATTTACATTTAATTAGTTCAAAAATAATAATCTTTTTTTGTCAAAAAAGATAACATCATTATTCTTTTAAAAACTAATTAGAAATAATAAGCCTACGTTCATGTATATTAGGAATTTGCTAATTACTCTACGTTATAAATAAAATCAATAATAAGCCTACGTATATAAATAGACAAATCTGTATATTAACTGTACGATGAATATGGAAGAATTTCAAAAACAATTATTAAACTTCCAATTCCCATCAACAACATGGGATAATAAGGAAAATAATGAAGTTATTCCTGATGAGGATGTTGGTGGTTTAATTGAAGAGTTATATTACGAAGATGATTTAATAAGTAATAATAATTCCATGCAATTAAACTTCCAATTATTGCTAATATCAGAAGATGATGATTTAATAAGTACCATTATTTTTAAAGGAACTATTTTTTATGATGAGGAGGTTGTTGGTGATACTATGCAACACATATTTGAAGACTCAAATACTTTTCCTAATAATAACAATCCTCATCAACTTGGCATCTCAAATTTCATGCAACAACTCAATATGTAAGTTTATTTTATTAGTTAATTTCTCTCATTATATAATTTTATAATATATATATTGATTTTGTGATTTGATATATGATACTAGTGATGATCGTGTGACTAATGAAATTCAAGTACCATTCTTGATGAATAATGTAGACCCCTTTGCTTCAAATTCAATGCCCTTCCGGCCACTAATACAAAATCAAGTAAAATTATATTATAATCTTATCTTCAATATATATATATATATATGAAAAGATCTTTAAAATTATTAGAATTACATAAGAAAAAAGTGAACTCTCTTTCTTCATGATACATCTCTTCTTCAGCCTTTTTTGAGTTTTGATAATAAAAATCAATTTTGTAAGAAAATTTAGACATAATTTGAGTTTTGTTGAGTTGGTTTGGTTTGTCAATTTTGAATAGTTTGTTTGCTAGTTGATAGTCAGAATTATTTAATCATGCTCACTAAACATATTCCTTAACTAAAAGGAAATAGAGTACCTTGGAGATTTTGTAGTGAATGATCACCTTCAAAATCGATTGTTACAATAGTAACAATATTCAAGAATGCATAAACAAAACTAAAACCAATCACAAAATTAAAATTAGACAAGAAAAATTTAGCTCGGGAATATCATGGATCTTTTATTGATTAGGAATAGTCAATATATAGTATACAATTGAATAAGCTTAAGATTACAACTCAACACAGTGAATAATTACAAAGAAATAGAAAATCACTTCTACAGTGATACTCCTATTATATTCCTTTACACACACTCATTATGATCTTGAACTCTCTCTTAACTATGAATCTCAAGTATGACCTTTAAAAATTTGAGATTAGAACTCCGTTTTAGAATAGAGTTCCACCTATTTATAGTTATTAAATTTAATCCCAATAGATTCTCTAAGAAATTAAATCATATAATTAATTCAATCACGAAATTGAAAAGTTGTTTAGTAGATATACGTGTATATAATTAAAGTCGAAATTTTATTCTTTTGCATTTGTTATTATAAGCTCTACTTGAAGCAAATAATTCTAGATTTAAAATATTATTGATGAATAAATTTTGTTTTTTTAAGGCTCCTCAGATGGATCTGTCAATCAATAATGCAGAAGCAGTATTAGAAAACTTTAAAGCAGTGGTGAATCAGGTTATTATTATTTTCTTTATTTATTATTCTTTTTTAAAGAAAAGATTGTTTAAAAGAACAAAATTATATAAAACATAGATTTTTGTAAAGTATTTGATTCATTTTGTTAGTAAATTTTTGACACAATTTTATTTTGAACATAGATGCCACAAAGTGATCGGGTTTATTATAACAATGTGTTCCGTCACCTTGCAACAAGCTTGGAGGAAAGACAAAGCCAAGGTAGTAGAGAAGAAGAACCAAATAGGTGAAAGAGAACAGATTTTTAAAAGTTCTATCTTAACTAGTAATTAACTATCAAAATTTATTTTTTGCCACAAAACTCGGGTTCTATTAGCATTTTGATATTTTTATCTATTTTTGGAACGCAAACTGTCATGGTGGACTATTCATGTATTTTTGGTGTACCCATGATACAATTTATTATTCACAATTAGTTTTTTTATAAAATTAATGATGAGTTCTTGATTTTTTCTTCTTAAATATATATATTTATATATAACTAATGTATAAAACTAAAAGGGGTCATTTCATTTTTAGCCTACAAAACTCACAAATAAAAAAAGAGCAAAACTGTTTTGACTAAGAGCATAAAGAAGTAATGATTTGATCCTACAAGAAATAAATATTTTTGCAGCTTTGAAGGAATGAGCCACTAAAGTTTCACTAAGCTGGTTATAATACCTTTAAGAATGGAGCATTACAAGGCTGTAAAAGTTTGCTTGGTGTTCTGGAAATGAAGACGAGTTCGTTCTCTTCCAAATCGAACTTGTTGTTGGCATAGTCAGGAAGCTGCATCTAAATCAACCTCACCCTCAATGATCCCCGCCTCTGCCTCAGAATCTGCTTCCAATTGGCCCATCTCTGGACGGGCATCTGTGTCAGAGCTTTGCTTCTGGTTTTCGTCCGGCATTGGACTGCCACCTTGGGACACCATGTCAGTCACACTAGCAGTTTCAGGTTCAGCATCCATTGGGGTTGTAGAGGCCTCGAGATCACCTCTGATTCCTTCATCATTTTCACTCGCAGGAGTTGAGATCTGTACCGGTGAGAGAAAACAAAATTAGAAGACATTAACGAGAGAACACAGCAAATGCAGAAAAACTTATTATAGAAAGCAAGGGAAGAACAAGATGGGGTTCCATTATACCTGATTTTCTTCCCCTTGCTGTGCAGATTCTTTTGCTTATGCATTAAAACTGTATTTTATATATTTAACAAAATATAAGAATTATATTAAATTTACCTTTTATTATTATTATTTAAATTAATATGTAAGGTTAGCAACTGATACAACTTTAAGCAAACAATGTTACTAATGCCTAATACTGCCTAATACTATATAATATAACAAAGTTGAAATTGCCTTCTCTTGCGTTTATTATTAAGCTCTAATTGAAACACTTAATTTAAAAGGTGAAATTTTATTGATGAATAATTTGTTTTATTTTAAGGCTCCTGAGATGGAAATATCAATCGATTCTGCAGAAGCCGTATTACAAAACTTTCAATTAGTGCTGAATCAGGTAATTTTTTTTTTTAATTTTCTTTTAAAAGAACAAATATATAACAAAGATTCGATAATATACTAGATTTATTTCTTAGTAAATATTTGACACAATTCTAAAATAGGTCCCAAAACGTGTTCGAGATTACTACAAAAATGTATTGTATCGCCGTGCAACAATATTGCAGAGACAAAACCAATATGGAGAAACAATAAGGTAATATTACAAATAGTTTTTTATAATTCTAACAAAAAAAGTATACCTTTTTATTGCTTCTATAAAAATTATAATTTGTTTTTTTTTTTTAATTTACACTTCTAATGGTTTCAGGACAGACACAGTGGAAGAGATATTCACTAATTATATTAACACAATACTTATATCATTGTTGTTCATCGACGACAAGCTTTAACCACTCATCATTATTCTATAAAAAAAATGATGAGTGTTATTTTCTTTTTTATACAGTTTTTTATTTTTTAGTTATTAATAAGAAAACAACACCATATAAAACTTTAAAGATTTTTTCCATATATTTTGACATTGATTAGAACAGAACAAACCTACACGAATTCATTGATGAAAAAAAATGACAAAAAAACTAAAGAGAACTTAACTGTAATCTTATTAAAGAGAGAACAAGATAAAAGAATACCAAAATGAACCTTACCTCCGTGAGCAGGCCGAAAATAGTCTCATTCAATATCACTAAAATGAAAAATAATAATGCAACAAATGTAAAAGATTTTCTTAAACATCTCCCACAATTACCATATATTTAATAATGTTATAAATAATTATTACTACAATTAATTGATTTGAAATTAATATAAAAAATGCATTTCTTTAAATATATTGGATTCAAAACTTAAATTTAGAATCAATCTTAATGCATTAAAAAAACAAAAATAATGCAAATATGGTAGAAAAAAGATCGTTGAGTCCTCAACAAACATTACTAAAAAAGCATAATCAATGCAGCAAAATAAGCCCAAAAATATCTCAGAATTTATAGCTCCCATATTAATATTTTTTTTTAATTTAATATAAATTAAAATAATAATAATATATATTTATTACGTGTAATTAAAAGGAATAATTAATTAAAGCAATCCCAAAAACTAAAACTCCAAAAATCTTTGCCATTAATACACGTTAAATGGCAATGCTGCAAAAATCTCAGCCCAAAATCATAAATTGCGCCACCGCATTGCCACTCTCACTAGTACCACCTTTAATCATCGGCAACACAAGTCCAATACATCACCGAATCCGATAAGCCCTTCCTTTGGAATGTATCCATAAGGAAATAAAACCAACCAGATCAAGGCCTAAACTTTTGCAACACGAAATTAAAGACTCCAACTAGGAGATCAAAGAAAATATGCATAGAAAAAGAATCATTTGCTAATGATACCAAATAAAATTTTAATGTATCCAAATAAATCAACATATGATAATGAAAAAAAGAAAATCAACGACAAAAGAGAAGAAAATCAATAATAATAATAATAATAATAATAATAATAATAATAATAATAATAATAATAATAATAATAATAATAATAATAATAATAATAATAATAATAGACGCTGAGGAGTGATATCTCTGGAGATCCAAAACACAACCCGATGAAACAACTTATAATTTCTCTTTTGTTATGTGCTTTGCGGCACAACACCACAGTGGGTCTTACGCATTCTTGCACTACCTTCTTCCTCCTTCATCTCCTCATCCCACAAAACTACCCTCTTATTTTTTGAGCATATATATGTTGACTTAGTTTATTTATTTACATTTAATTAGTTCAAAAATAATAATCTTTTTTTGTCAAAAAAGATAACATAATTATTCTTTTAAAAACTAATTAGAAATAATAAGCCTACGTTCATGTATATTAGGAATTTGCTAATTACTCTATGTTATAAATAAAATCAATAATAAGCCTACGTATATAAATAGACAAATCTGTATATTAACTGTACGATGAATATAGAGGAATTTCAAAAACAATTATTAAATTTCCAATTCCCATCAACAACATGGGATAATAAGGAAAATAATGAAGTTATTCCTGATGAGGATGTTGGTGGTTTAATTGAAGAGTTATATTACGAAGATGATTTAATAAGTAATAATAATTCCATGCAATTAAACTTCCAATTATTGCCAATATCAGAAGATGATGATTTAATAAGTACCATTATTTTTAAAGGAACTATTTTTTATGATGAGGAGGTTGTTGGTGATACTATGCAACACATATTTGAAGACTCTAATACTTTTCCTAATAATAACAATTCTCATCAACTTGGCATCTCAAATTTCATGCAACAACTCAATATGTAAGTTTATTTTATTAGTTAATTTCTCTCATTATATAATTTTATAATATATATATATATTGATTTTGTGATTTGATATATGATACTAGTGATGATCGTGTGACTAATGAAATTCAAGTACCATTCTTGATGAATAATGAAGACCCCTTTGCTTCAAATTCAATGCCCTTCCGGCCACTAATACAAAATCAAGTAAAATTATATTATAATCTTATCTTCAATATATATATATATATGAAAAGATCTTTAAAATTATTAGAATTACATAAGAAAAAAGTGAACTCTCTTTCTTCATGATACATCTCTTCTTCAGCCTTTTTTGAGTTTTGATAATAAAAATCAATTTTGTAAGAAAATTTAGACATAATTTGAGTTTTGTTGAGTTGGTTTGGTTTGTCAATTTTGAATAGTTTGTTTGCTAGTTGATAGTCAGAATTATTTAATCATGCTCACTAAACATATTCCTTAACTAAAAGGAAATAGAGTACCTTGGAGATTTTGTAGTGAATGATCACCTTCAAAATCGATTGTTACAATAGTAACAATATTCAAGAATGCATATAAACAAAACTAAAACCAATCACAAAATTAAAATTAGACAAGAAAAATTTAGCTCGGGAATATCATGGATCTTTTATTGATTAGGAATAGTCAATATATAGTATACAATTGAATAAGCTTAAGATTACAACTCAACACAGTGAATAATTACAAAGAAATAGAAAATCACTTCTAAAGTGATACTCCTATTATATTCCTTTACACACACTCATTATGATCTTGACCTCTCTCTCTAAACTTAACTATGAATCTCAAGTATGACCTTTAAAAATTTGAGACTAGAACTCCGTTTTAGAATAGAGTTCCACCTATTTATAGTTATTAAATTTAATCCCAATAGATTCTCTAAGAAATTAAATCATATAATTAATTCAATCACGAAATTGAAAAGTTGTTTAGTAGATATACGTGTATATAATTAAAGTCGAAATTTTATTCTTTTGCATTTGTTATTATAAGCTCTACTTGAAGCAAATAATTTTAGATTTAAAATATTATTGATGAATAAATTTTGTTTTTTTAAGGCTCCTCAGATGGATCTGTCAATCAATAATGCAGAAGCAGTATTAGAAAACTTTAAAGCAGCGGTGAATCAGGTTATTATTATTTTCTTTATTTATTATTTTTTTTAAAGAAAAGATTGTTTAAAAGAACAAAATTATATAAAACATAGATTTTTGTAAAGTATTTGATTCATTTTGTTAGTAAATTTTTGACATAATTTTATTTTGAACATAGATGCCACAAAGTGATCGGGTTTATTATAACAATGTTTTCCGTCACCTTGCAACAAGCTTGGAGGAAAGACAAAGCCAAGGTAGTAGAGAAGAAGAACTAAATAGGTGAAAGAGAACAGATTTTTAAAAGTTCTATCTTAACTAGTAATTAACTATCAAAATTTATTTTTTGCCACAAAACTCGGGTTCTATTAGCATTTTGATATTTTTATCTATTTTTTGGAACACAAACTGTATAAAACTAATCATGAGTTCTTGATTTTTTCTTCTTAAATATATATTTATATATAACTAATGTATAAAACTAAAAGGGGTCATTTCATTTTTAGCCTACAAAACTCACAAATAAAAAAAGAGCAAAACTGTTTTGACTAAGAGCATAAAGAAGTAATGATTTGATCCTACAAGAAATAAATATTTTTGCAGCTTTGAAGGAATGAGCCACTAAAGTTTCACTAAGCTGGTTATAATACCTTTAAGAATGGAGCATTACAAGGCTGCAAAAGTTTGCTTGGTATTCCGGAAATGAAGATGAGTTCGTTCTCTTCTAAATCGAACTTGATGTTGGCATAGTCAGGAAGCTGCATCTAAATCAACCTCACCCTCAATGATCCCCGCCTCTGCCTCAGAATGTGCTTCCAATTGGCCCATCTCTGGACCGACATCTGTGTCGAGCTTTGCTTCTGGTTTTCGTCCGGCATTGGACTGCCACCTTGGTACACCATGTCAGTCACACCATCGGTTTCAGGTTCAGCATCCATTGGGGTTGTCGAGGTCTCGAGATCACCTCTGATTCCTTCATCATTTTCACTCGCAGGAGTTGAGATCTGTACCGGTGAGAGAAAACAAAATATGTATTAATTTTGGGCCAATCAAAATATGACACGTGTACATATGTGCATATATACTAGAATTAATAAAGCACAAACTTATATATAAGTAAGAGCTAATTTATTTTAGGAAAATTAATAAACAATTTGTGTATATTTTGACTTGGCTAATTATGATTTTTCTTCCCCGAACTTTGATATGTACCAAATCATGTCCTTTGAATTTTTTTTGGCGTTAAAAATTTCCCTAAACTATTTTTCATTCATTTTTATTGTTTCAGTGATTGTTTACGTACTAAAACATGCTCCCCAAATTTTGATATCTACCAAATTATATCACTACAACTTTGATATGTAGTAAATCAGGTCCTCTAAACTTTTATCTATGTTAAAATTTTTTTACTAAAATTGGACAAAAATCTTTAAATTTAACCATATAGAAAAAAAAATGCTATCATTTCATCTAATCAATCGATAAATATCCTTTAAAAAAAAAAAAAAAAAAAAGGTTTACACGTGGCGGTAGACACGCGGAGAGCTAAAAGAAGGAATAATGACACGTGTAATCTCTTCTTAAATCTTTCTTTACAATTTTTCAGGCCAAATCAATCTTAAGAGCTCCAAGAAAATACTTTTTGTTATTCAATATCTGATATTACTCAGCTCCGAGAATCTTATCAACGATTCTTTGAGTCTGATCTATTTTTTCGACCTTCGTTTCCTGCGTTAGCATATATAAACATGAATAAGAAAAGTTTTCTGGTGCTCTATGTACAGAAAGATAGAGAGAGATCTTGATCTTGATCTTGATTACTAAGCTTATTTGAAACGAAAATATTGTGATGATATATGTGAATTGGGTGTTTATTAGGTTTTCCCTTTGCTCAATCTCAAATTAAGAAGTGGATTCACTATGACAGGTAGACGAAGCTACACACAAGTTTGATAAGCATGCGCCACCATTGGCTAAGCAGATCGATCGTTTACAAAGCTCATTATTTGACAGTTAAGGCAGCGGAGAAGACTCAAGCATTTTGTAAACAGGTACCCGGCCATTCACCAGGTGGCTGAGAAGGCGGCACCGACGGCAGCTCAGTGGTCGGAGAAGTATAACCATACTGTATAGGATTTGACGCAGAAGGGTTATGCTGTGTTTGGATATTTGCCATTGGTTCCTGTGGATATGAGATAACCAAGGCATTCAAAAAGGAGCATAAATCAGATTCAGAGTGAAAATGATGACACGTGTACATATGTGCATATATGGTGGCAAAATCCCTATCCATTTAAAAAAAAGAGATTTAAATCCCGATCTTTTTTTTTGTCAAAAAAAAAAAGATAACATATTTTTTAAAAAAACTAACTAGAATTAATAAGAGTACGTATATAAATAGACAAACCTTGTATATTAAAAATTTGCTAATTACTCTATATTATAAATAAAATCAATAATAGAGTTCCCTTTCGTACATAAAATATATAGTAAAACTTATTAGTACACTATTACTAAGGTGAATATGGAAGAATTTCAAAAACAATTATTAAACTTCCAATTTCCATCAATATTGGATAATAAGGAAAATAACCAAGTTATTCAATTATTACCAATATCAGAAGATGATGATTTAATAAGTAGCATTATTCTTAAAGGAACTATTTTTTTTGATGAGGAGGCTGTTGGTGATACTATGCAACACATATTTAAAGACTCTAATAGTTCTTCTCCTAATAATAACAATTCTCATCAACTTGGCATCTCAAATTTCATGCAACAACTCAATATGTAAGTTTATTTTATTAATTAATTTCTCTCATTATATAATTTTATGATATCTATATATTAATTTTGTGTTTTAATATATGATACTAGTGATGATCATGTGACTAATGAAACTCAAGTACCATTCTTGATGAATAATGAATATCCCTTTGCTTCAAATTCAATGCCCTTCCGGCCACTAATACAAAATCAGGTAAAATTATATTATAATCTTATCCTCAATATATATATTTAAAAAGATCTTTAAAATTACTAGAATTACATAAGAAAAAAGTGCAATCTCTTTCTTCATGATCCATCTCTTCTTCTGCCTGTTTTGAGTTTTGATAATAAAGATTAATTTTGTAAGAAAATTTAGACATAATTTAAGTTTTGTTGAGTTGGTTTGATTTGTCAATTTTGAATAGTTTGTTTGCTGAGTTGATAGTTAGAATTATTTAATCATGCTCTCGAAACATAATCCTTAACTAAAAGGAAATAGAGTACCTTGGAGATTTTGTGGTGAATGATCACCTTCAAAACCGATTGTTACAACAGTAACAATATTCAAGAATGCATAAATAAAACTAAAACCAATCACAAAATTAAAATTAGAACTTAATTAAAATTAGACAAGAAAAACTTAGTTCGAGAATGAATGAATCATGGATCTTTTATCAATTAGGAATAGTCAATAGTACACAATTGAATAAGCCTAAGATTACAACTCAACACAGTGAATAATTACAAAGAAATAGAAAATCACTTCTAGAGTGATACTCCTATTACGTTCCTTTACGCACACTCATTATGATATTGTACTCTCTCTCTAAATTTGACTCTGAATCTCAAGTATGAGCTTTAAAGATTGGAGATCAGAACTCCCTTTTAGAATAGAAAAACACCTATTTATAGTTGTTACATTTAATCTCAATAGATTCTCTAAGAAATCAAATCCGATTCAATCCCGAAATTAAAAAGTTGTTTAGTAGATATACATATATATATAATTAAAGTCGAAATTTTATTCTTTTGCATTTGTTATTATAAGCTCTACTTGAAGCAAAAGATTCTGAATTTAAAAGATTATTAATAAATAAATTTTGTTTTTTAAGGCTCCTCAGATGGATCTGTCAATCAATAATGCAGAAGCAGTATTAGAAAGGTTTAAAACAGTGGTGAATCAGGTTATTATTATTTTCTTTATTTATTATTTTTTTAAAAGAAAAGATTGTTTGAAAGAACAAAATTATATAAAACATAGATTTTTGTAAGTATTTGATTCATTTGTTAGTAAATTTTTAACACAATTTTATTTTCAACATAGATGCCACAAAGTGATCGGGTTTATTATAGCAATGTGTTCCGTCACCTTGCAACAAGCTTGGAGTAAAGACAAAGCCAATGTGGAAGAGAAGAAGAACCAAATAGGTGAAAGAGAACTGATTTTTAAAAGTTCTATCTTGCTAGTAATTAACTCTTAAAATTTATTTTTTGGCGACCAAATTCGGGTTCTGTTAGCATTTTGATATTTTTATTCATTTTTTGCTATTAGCGGTCATGATGGACTGTTCATGTATTTATGGTGTACACATGACCCAATTTAATTGACAAACGTAAATAAATAAAATTTAAAATAACAAATATATATATATATATATATATTTTCTTTTCTACTATTTCTTTTTTAGAGATTTTTTTTTTCTTCTACCTGCATATAGCAAACTGGCATAAATGTCTAAGAATTTTTCACCAATAATTAAGTAATAAATACATATAATATACGGTATATATAATAAAAATAATTAAAAGAAGTGAAAATTACATCAAATATGGGATTTTGTACAAAAGTTACAAAAATATGGCATTTATAGGTTTGCCACTCTTCTATGGCATTTTTTCACAATTAAGACTTTTTATGGTATTTGATATGCCATATTTTTGTAAACTTATTATCCATACCCATATTTCATGTTTTTGTTTCTAACATAATTAATTTTATTTTTTTTTAGTTTATTTTACATTTACATTTTAGGGTTTCTTTTTATTTGGAAAATTTACACCAAATACTAACTTTTTTTTTTTTCAAACATTACATTTATAATTTCAGTTGCTGACTTTTTTTTTTCTTTCTTTCTCTTCTCTCTCTCTAATTTTCTTTTTTATTTTTTTTTTCTAATTTCTTTTTGAGTCTCTCTCTCTCTTTTTTTTTTTTTTCTCAAACTATTTTTTTCTTTGTATATATATAAATATATATAATTAGTGTACATTATTGTATCTCATTTTTTACAGAAATTAAACTTGTTTTTTTTTTATTTAAACTACTATTTATTTTTTTTGTTAAAAACTAATTATTTTATTAAAAACAGCAGAAAAAAAAACCAGTTTCATCAACATCATCATGAAAAAAAAATATATAAAAAATCATAATCTGAAAAGAATACAAACTTTAAAAACAAGTTTCATCAATATTGAAAGAAACTAATAATTTTATTAAAAGAATAAAAAAAAATAGTTTCATCAACAAGATAATGAAAAAAATTACAATCTAAAAAAGATACTTACTTTAAAACCAGTTTCATCAATATTAAAAGAAACTGATTATTTCATTAAAATAGGAAAAAAAAATAGTTTCATCAATAACATAATGAAAAATACACAATGCCTAATAACTAAACTTTTACAAAAGATACTAAATTTAAAAACCAGTTTTGAACATATAAATTTTATATCAATACCTCATAACCAAACTTCTAACTTCATTCTTTATTTTGGCATTTAATTTTTATTTGCTTGCTCAAAAAATAGAATTGATTTAAACATACATTATGTAGCAAATATACCAAAGAGAAACATAAATTAAAATCAAAGAGAAAAAAAAAAGGAAACAAAAATGCAATAAAAATCATAAAAGAATAACAAAAAAAAAAACAGTACAATGTGAGAAACCAGTTAGTAAAACAATCAAAATAAAAACAAACAAATAAAAACCAGTTTCTTGAAATAATCAAATAAAAAATTGAAACTTTAAACTCAATTGTGAACAACAATAAAAATACCAGTTATGAAAACTAGTTACTTAAAAAAACTAATTATGAAAATAATATGTGTGTCAGAAACTGATTATTTAAAATAAAATAAAAATTGTTGTTCAAATATCATACAATAATAAAACTAGTTTTATACAAACTAAAAAAAATACAATAATATCACAAAAATAGAGCAACCTCATTACAGAATAGTAAAAACCTATGAATATATATAATTAGTGTACATTTTTGTATCTTATTTTTTTACATAAATTAAACTTTTTTTTTTTTGTTTAAACTACTATTTTTTTTTTGTTAAAAACTAATTATTTTATTAAAACAGCAGAAAAAAAAAATCAGTTTCATCAACATCATCATGAAAAAACAAACAATATAAAAAATCATAATCTGAAAAAGAATACAAACTTTAAAAACTAGTTTCATCAACATTGAAAGAAACTAATAATTTTATTAAAAGAATAAAAAAAAAATAGTTTCATCAACAAGATAATGAAAAAAATTACAATCTAAAAACGATACTAACTTTAAAACCAGTTTCATCAATATTAAAAGAAACTGATTATTTCATTAAAATAGGAAAAAAATAGTTTCATCAATAACATAATGAAATATACACAATGCCTAATAACTAATCTTTTACAAACGATACTAAATTTAAAAATCAGTTTTGAACATATAAATATTATATCAATACCTAATAATCAAACTTCTAACTTCATTCTTTATTTTGACATTTAATTTTTATTTGCTTGCTCAAAAAATAGAATTGATTAAAACATATATTATGTAGCAAATATAACAAAGAAACAAAGAAAATTAAAGAAACAAAAATGCTATAAAAATCATAAAAGAATAACAAAAAAAAAATAGTAGAATATGAGAAACCAGTTAGTAAAACAAACAAATAAAAACCAGTTTCTTGAAATATTCAAATAAAAAATTGAAACTTTAAACTCAATTGTGAACAACAATAAAAAAATCAGTTATGAAAACTAGTTACTTAAAAAACCAGTTATGAAAATAATATGTGTGTCAGAAACTGATTATTTAAAATAAAATAAAAATTTTTGTTCAAATATCATACAATAATAAAACTAGTTTTATACAAACTAAAAAAAATACAATAATATCATAAAAATAGAGCAACCTCATTATAGAACAGTTAAAACCTATAAAACCAGTTTCGACCTGTGAAACCAGTTTTGACGCTATAAAAAATCATAACAAAATATAAATATTAATTATAAAGTTAACTGAAACCAGTTTCATCAGACAATCAAATAAAAAAAAATACACACACACAAAAATACAAAAAAAAAAAACACAAATCACAAATATAATCAAAACAACATACCATGCATACCAATATTAAAAACAAAATATAAGTGTAAGTTTCAAACCTAGTAACAAAATAATAAAAAAGTAACTTAAAATAAAAAATTTGTAATAACATAATTAAACTATTTTTTTATTCTTTTAATGAAATTATTAGTTTCTTTCAATGTTGATGAAACTAATTTTTAAACTTTGTATTATTTTTAGATTATATTTTTTATATTGTTTTTTTTTTCAAGATGATGTTGATGAAACTGGTTTTTTTTTTTCTGCTGCTTTTAATGAAATAATTAGTTTTTAACAAAAAAATAAAGAAAAAAAAATAAATAGTAGTTTAAATAAAAAACAAGTTTAATTTCTGTGAAAAAAAAAATAACATCTACAGTTGAGATCATTTTTTATTTATTTTAGTGTTTTATTTTTTTTAAAAAAAAATAATAATAAAAAGAAACACAAATTTAAAGTTTTTTATGGCATTCCTTATGACTTTTTCCCATATTTGTAAGTTTTTTTAAAAAAATGCCATATTTAGAGTGATTAAGTTTTTATGCCATATATATCAAAACACATCTTTATTTTCCCATATTTTTGTAAATAACCCTTAAAAGAATATATAATATATAAAAAGGAAAATAGTAAAGGGCCAAAACATTACAAACAAAAAAAACGGTGATGAAGGCAATTGAGATCTTAACAACATAAAATTCACCCGCTCAAACCGCCACTCATTGGAACTGAGAGGCAGGACCGAGTCCAAAATAACACTGAATCCAATATGCCTTTACTTGGAGATTACTGCATGCATTCATAGTACAGTTGAAGTACCGTTTACTCTAAAGACTACATAAGCTAATCATTTTTTATATAGCTTAGCTATGAACACCTCAACTCAAGTTTTGAACTTACTTCAAACACTACTTGAGATACTATTCACTATGAGCTAATTAATTGTTTCCAACTTGAAGAGAGAAAGAAAAGGCTTGTCTTCCACTGACTAGTAGTGAATGATGGATGAGTATTTTGATCACTTGCTTTATTCTGAAGATGACAACAACAACAATTCACATACAACTTTAATTGCTTCAAATGGCAGTACTGAAGATGCCTCTTCATATGTTGTTGATTCAGACTCAGATTATGGTCGTCTGATTCAAGCTCTATTCTACTCTTCCTAATTAATTACTTTGAGGTTGGAGATATGAAATCCAATACTCTTGTCTTGAACCATATATCTGTTTTACAGTGTTTAATTCGATAAACAGTTTAAAACCATTTCTCCAATTCCTCATCCATCTTTTGAGGCTGTCTCTTCATTAATGTCTCCTGATCGATATGGGGCAACATGGAATTGGAGGCCTTGGTATGCAATGCAAGGGGAATGAACAATATGCTATTCATAACCATTTATTTGCTATGGAATGGAAAGCCATTCAAGTAACTTATCAGCATCAAAGGTATATATATATATATTATTAGTATGTGGAGTGTAGAGTATTGTGTTATATACATTAATTCTATGTAGTTACTTATAATGCCATTTACATTGCTCTTAACATGTTGATTAGGCATATGTTATATACATTCTTACAGATGGTCAAGCTGAGGTATGGTCTTGTTAAACCCCATTAATACTTACTTATTAATTGCTTCATAACAAATGATATATATACTTTTCTTTTTCTTTTGTTTTGATTGATGAAACCATCTGAATAACATTAGGTGAGGTTGTTTCTATTTTCGAGGTTAAATTCTTTCCAATTTCAATGCTAGTTATTTTTATTTTTTATGATATTTGGTTTATATTATTTTATTTTTCAACTTCAAATTTCAACTCCATTCCCATTCCCCGATTCCCATTCCCGAATCTCTACTGTGTATTACCACCGATTCATCGCTGATTTTTTCCCTCCGTCTTCAATTTTTCACCATACTATAAATATATAATTAGATGCATATCTATAAATTTCACACTGTAACAGTGTTCTTTCCAAAACAAATAAAATCACACTTGTTAATTACAATATTTTTCTTATTCAATTTGGTATAGAGAACTAAGAAAGATAACTAATAATTAAACTAAACTAAATTAATTAATAAAGTGTCATATATATATATGGTCGGGTATTCCATTATAAACAAAACGTGGGCCCAGTGGAGCCTTCCACCTAGTTTCAATTACGACTTCACATTTTAAATTCTATTGCCATTTTTTATTGTTATTGTTTTTTCTTTGTTTTATTAAGTTTTTACTGAAGCAAATGAAGCATTAAGTTTGTAGATAAATCCTTTTACTGTTCCTTTTACATAAAAGGAACCAACATGGGCCCTGCTATACTAGCTATAGACTTGGTAACAAAAGATCAACTTAGTTTAAGTCTCATGGCAGACAAAATACAAAACTTGTACACATTGTAATTAAGGTTGCCAAAAATTTCAGGGCTGGAATGGACCAAACTACTCAATATCAGCAGCTTGTGCAACTAGCAATTCTTGTATACTGAATGCAGCACATCATATTACCAGTGGTAATGCAGTAAGTTCTCACCTTTTTACTCTCAGTTGGATTGAGATTCTATGTTGTTTTGTGTCTTAGCAGAATGTTTTGACATTTTTCAATTTCTGCATTGTAAGAACCCATGTGGAGTCTCTAGTCTAGTTTTGGCAAATTTTGCAGGACATGGTGCTTTGTGGTGGATCAAAATCAGCGATTGTTCCCATATGTAATACAACCAGTGCTTACATTCTTGTGTATTTCAATTTCGAGAAAAAGTTTTGAACTTATGGAAATTAATGGTGGTGGTGGGACTTTGACTGTAATGGATCACAAGCTTCGATCCATAGCCAGTGACCGAAGTCACAGCGCTTACGACCTCATCGAACGAATGCCCTTTCTCTATGTTCGAGTTCTGAAAGCAAAGCCCATAGCTAATTCCTCTGTTTACGCCAAACTCGTGATCGGAACTCACTCGATCAAAATTAAAAAACAGAGCTCGCTTTCAACAAAGACGGACTTAACTCAACCAATCTGGAAGTCTCCGTTTGGACAGAAGAAGAAATCAAGAAACAAACAACAAAAAACGACAAGATCGTTACCACCATTACCGTTACCGAAAGCTCCTTAGGAACGCTATCGTTTGATCTTCAAGAGATCCCCAAGCGTGTGCCACCAGATAGTCCCCTCGCTCCCCAATGGTACACTCTCCAATCGGAGACTTCACCGGGGAATGACGTCATGCTCGCTGCCTGTATAGGAATGACGTCATCCCACCTAATTTTGCAAAACAAAATATAATTGTGCTCATATTTTAATATTAGCGTATATTTGAAAAAAGATTAGATTAAAAATACAAAAAAATTTAAGTGATTTTACCGTAAAAATAAATAAATAATCATTGCTTTGTAAATTGCTTCCACGCATATACCTCAGATAATAATTTTAATTAACATAAGAAAAAAAAAAGATAACATAATAAATTTTAAACTAACTTTTAAAAAAGAACATGTATATATATAAATTCTAATGTAATTAGGAATAGGAAGTGATAATAATGTCTATAATAATTAGCTTTTTTAGTCCTGTACTTATGACACTATACTATGATGCCCCTTAATGTATAAGTGTAGTTAAAAATACCCCTAAAATATATCAGTTGGAATAGTATAATCCTTCTATCTCATTCTGTTAAAATTGACTAAAGTTGACTGTTAAATTAATAATGTGGCATTATACATAGATAGTAGTTGAAAAATTATATACCATTAGGAAAATAACTTACAAGTCATAAAAATTACAATCACAGGAAAAAAAAAATGAAAAATAACATCCCAAAAAATAGAATATCATTACCTTAATTTTCCAAAAATCCCATGTTCTTTCTAGTGATATCCATCTCTTCAAATACTGTAGAATCCTAATTTTACACATTTTTCTAATTTGAACTGCTAAAAAACGATTGGAATTATTTTAATAAAATTATTTTTATTAAATTTTTTTAAAAGGTTATGAAATCATTTTTTAATCATCTTTCATTGTCAGTTATTATGCCACCTCATAGTCAATTTTCCCTCTAAAAATAGATGAAATTACTACTCTATCCTTTGTTATAATACCACATCATCAATACAAACGGTATTTTTAAACAAAATAACAGAAGGACTAAATGTATGCATATAAAATTATACAAGGACTATTTGTAACAAGCTGAATAGATTAAGGGGCATAATAGTATAGTGTCATAAGTACAGGGGGTAAAAAAGATAATTATTCTAATGTCTATATATATAAAAACGTAATTACTAGTATACCTAAATTTTTTGTATTCTTTCTTTACTTTACGATAAATAATTAAATACATACAAACTTAGTTTGTGTTTAATTATTCGAAACACATTATTATTGCTTGATACATTTAGTTATCATGATGAAGATGAATGATTCTTCTCATAATGATGATAATTATAATAATAAGGGGAAGAATGTTAAAGATATAAAAAATGAAGATGTATTAAACTTCAAATACCCAACATCAAATATTGAAGAAGATGATATATCAAAGTATTTTCTTGAAAATAATGATGTTGGTCGTATAATGGAAGACATCTTTAAAGATTCTCCTCTTCCTCCACATTATTCTCAACATGGCCTCTCAAATTCCATTCAAAATCTCAACAAGTAAGTTTCTTAATTAATTAGTTATCTCATAATTATGATATATAATTCATTTTTTTTTTCAATTATAGTACTAATTTTTTGGTTTCATACTAGTAATGATCATGGGACTGAAATTCCAACAATTAATAAAGATGATCCCCCTGTTTTAATGTCCTTCCCACCAATACAACATCAGGTGAGATGTATTTTTTGAATTAAAAACCCTAATTATTTGGTTGTCATGTCTTTTTTATATCTCTATTATATTAAATGTGCGAGTTTTTAGCGGTTAAACCCTTCCAATTATTATTTTACTTACACTTAACATTTCAACCTCAAGTTCGCAATTAACTGTGAAAAATAATTAACACCTTAAATTTATTAAGAGTTGAATAGTTTGGAGGGTTTTACCACTAAAATTTAAACTTAGAGAGTTAAGTATAAGTGGAATGATAGTTGACAGGGTTTAGCCACAAAAAACTCTTAAATGTGCTTATGTAATTGTTCTTTTTTTAAACATTGTGATTCAAATTTAAATTTACTGTACATATCTAAAAATATTTAGTATTGTGATTCAAATTTAAACGTACTGCATATATCTTAAAATATATTATTATTATTATAACGTCCCCGCTTCAAGTCTCATGGCAGACAAAATACAAAACTTGTACACATTGTAATTAAGGTTGCCAAAAATTTCAGGGCTGGAATGGACCAAACTACTCAATATCAGCAGCTTGTGCAACTAGCAATTCTTGTATACTGAATGCAGCACATCATATTACCAGTGGTAACAGGGACGGACCCACTTTGAATGATGTGGGGGCTATAGCCCCCACTAACAAAAATACTGCCTTTTAAAAAATTAAATGTAATTTTTTAATTTCATAACTATAGATTAAAATAGTAGAAAAACCCCCACAAAATTAAATAAGTTTAGTAAGAGTAATTATAATATATGTATATGTTAAATTAGATCTCACTGTAATATTTATTATTACTGTGTTACAAGATGAAGTGAAAAATACAGATAAAAGCACAAACAGAATACAACAGGAAAAGAAAAAAAAAAATCCTATGTGGCTTTGCCTCTAGTGGATCAAGAACTAGCTGTTAGTTACAACCGAAGTTGTAACTAACTCCTAGTTCTGTGATCAACTCTAAAACTAAAACTATAAAAAGGAACAGAAGAGAAGAGATGAGATATACCAGAAGCTAAAGCCCTAGGTTACCAGATCTGTGAAGGTTTCCAGCTCCAGATGATGTTTCAAGTACATGCACAAGAAATAGAAGAGAGTTAGTGTGAGAAATCAGAAAATAAGACAGAAATAAACACAGAAAAACAAAAGAGAGAAAACCTAAGAAATACCAGTCGATCTGTGACTTGGATTTCTTACCTGTTGTAATATTCATTCATCATAGTGCAAGATCTGAGGTCGATCTTCAAGGCGAGCTCATCAGAGGATGTACCCCTAATTTCTAGGGCGAACCTCTATACTTCTGGTGTTTGTTTTTCTCTCTAACCCTACTATTTGTTGTTATATCTTTGTGTATGTGTTGTGTGGTGTTTCTGGGTGAGTTTCTGGGTTAGATCGATCAAGAGATCGAGGGAGATCTCTGGTTCTAGGGTTTGAGAACCAGAGAGAAAGGCAGAGAGAAAGAGAGAGAGTTCTGAGACTCTCGAAGGTTCGAAGAGAGGAAATGAGCTAGGGTTAGCTCTGATTCCTCTTGGTTTTATTCTAAGGAGAACGACAGATCGTTTTGAATCAAACGATCTGTCGTGTAGGCGAGAACGACAAGTTCCATTGTCGTGCAGGAGAAACGACCAAGGTTTCTTTGTCGTTGATTGGGGTTTTAATTTGAAAATTTCTGGGACAAGTTTGTCCCTGTCGTTTTTGACAAATTTCTTGAGTGGTGTAGGTTAAACTTGGAATTTCACCAAGTAAATTCCTACAGTGGTATCAGAGCTTTGGTTCAAGCTTTAATCAACTCAAGAAAGAATCAAGAAAGTGACAAAGACTGGGAGAAGAAGAAGAAATACAACAAGAAATTGTGGACAGTGGGAAACCTGTGGAAATTCCACAAACTGAAAATAAATCAATCTTTCTAAACTCATCTCAATTTAATTTTGATTTTTTTTTTCTAACATGAGCAATATCAAGGTTGACATTGATCGTTTTGATGGATCTGGTGATTACAGGATCTGGAGAAGAAAGATCAGATCTCTGTTGGCTCAACAGAAACTACTTAGGGTTCTTGAAGACCCTATTGAATGGCCAGACAACACTTCAAAGATTCAACAAGAAGAGCTGTTAGAAACAGCTACTGGAATTATAATTTTCAATCTTTCTGATGCAATTATCAGATTGGTTGATAAAGAAGAGACTCCTGCCAAGATCTGGAAGAAACTTGAAGAACAGTTCCAACAGAAGTCCCTTACTAACAAGATCTACCTAAAGGAGAGAATCTTTGGGTTTAAGATGAGTCACACTAAGACCCTAGATCAGAACCTTGATGAGTTTCTCAGAATGCACATTGAATTGGCAAATTCAGGAGAGAATGAAGCTCTAAGTGATGAAAATCAGGCAATAATCATTTTGAATTCATTGCCTGATTCATACAGAGAGGTAAAGACAGCAATCAAGTATGGAAGGACTTCAATCACACTTGATGAAGTCATTTCAGCCCTAAAATCTAAAGACTTAGAGATGAAGAGTGAAAAATCCAATTCTGGACATGGTGAAATGAACCTAAGTAGGGGAAGGCCATCTCACAAGAAACCCTACCATAACAGGGGTAGAAGTAATAGTGCACATCATCATAGAAACTCAAACAAAGGAAAGAGTAGATCACCATCAAGAGATTCTGGTGATTCTACAGGGTGTTTCTATTGTGGAAAACCTGGACACTACAAGAAAGACTGCTATTTCTACAACAACAAATACAAGAACAAGAAAGGAGGCAGGTTCTCAGAAAGATCAGATCAAAACAAACAGCAAAATGACAAGCAACAAGAAGCAAACTACTCAGATGGCTATGATAGTGGTGAAGTCTATGTTGCATCTACATCTTTCAAAGATGACTGGATTTTGGATTCTGGGTGCACTTTTCACATGACAAATTCTAGAGAAATCCTAACTGATTACAGAAATTCTAATGGTGGCAAAGTAATTCTGGGAAATAACAACACATGCAATATAGAAGGTTCAGGTAATGTAAGTTTCAAAATGTTTGATGGAATTGTCAGAACCCTAACTGGTGTAAGGTATGTCCCTAATCTTGCTAGAAATTTAATTTCTATAAGTGTTCTAGATGACATGGGTATTGTTAGCAAAATTGAAGCAGGTTCAATGAAGCTAAGTAAAGGTGCTATGACAATAATCAAAGGCCACAAACATGAAGGGTTATACTACTTAGATGGAGAACCAGTGACTCACTGCAACAATGCAGTCACTAGCAATCCAGAAGACCTAAAAGCTGTTCTATGGCACAGAAGGCTGGGGCATATCAGTGAGAAAGGCCTACAGATTATGAGTGATCAAAGGCTACTGGGTAAGGACAGAGTAAGCAAAGTTGACTTCTGTGAATCTTGTGTTTTAGGTAAACATCATAGACTAAAATTTAAAACAGGTATTCATAAAACTAAGCACATATTGGAGTATGTTCACTCTGATCTTTGGGGACCAGAGAAAACTCCAACACATGGTGGAAATGTGTATTTTATGTCTATTGTTGATGACCATTCTAGAAAAGTTTGGGTATTTTTACTCAAACATAAAAATGAGGCTTTATCTAAATTCATACAATGGAAAACCCTAATGGAAAATTTAACTAATCAAAGGGTTAAAACCCTAAGGACTGACAATGGCTTAGAGTTTTGCAGTGATGAATTTAACAGGTATTGTGGCTCTATTGGAATTCAAAGGCACAGAACTGTGAGAATCACTCCTCAACAGAATGGGGTAGCTGAGAGGATGAATAGGACCTTGATGAACAAGGTCAGATGCCTACTATTACAATCTGGACTTACAAAAGGTTTTTGGGGAGAAGCTGTGTTAACAGCAGCCTACCTGGTGAACAGAAGTCCATCCAGTGCCATTGATTTCAAGACACCAGAGGAGATCTGGTCAGGTAAGCCTCCTGATCTCTCAAACTTAAGAGTATTTGGATGTGCAGCCTATGCACATCAGAGTGTTGGTAAGTTAGAGCCTAGAGCTCTCAAATGTGTGTTTCTTGGATATCCTGAAGGCACTAAAGGCTACAGATTATGGGTAAGAGAGAAACAAGGGTTTAAAGCTATAAATAGTAGGGATGTTGTTTTTAAGGAAGATTTATTTCCTTGTATTACTAATAATAATGCAATATCTAGTCCTACTTTAGACACTAACCCTGCAGGCACATCTGTGGACATGCAAACAAGGAACACTCAACCTAATACTGTTCAGGTGGAACTAGAATAGGTGGAAAATACTCAGGGAGATGAAAACTTGGAAGGAAATGACCAAGTTCAGGATGACAACATTCAGGTGGAACCTATTACTGAAGAAGGACAAGAAAATGAGGCAATACAAGATTACCAACTGACCAGAGACAGAACTAGAAGGGTTCCTAGACCTACACAGAGATTCAGCTTCACAGCTTGGGAAGAAGTGCTAGCCTATGCATTTTTCTGTGCTATGGGAGTGGAAATGACAGAACCTAAGTCCTATGAAGAAGCTATGACTGATAAAGATGCCAAGAAATGGTCCAAGGCAATGGACACAGAGATGGAATCTCTGAGAAAGAACAAAACCTGGATACTAGTGAAGAAACCTAAAGGAAAGAGCATAGTTTCATGCAAGTGGCTTTTCAAACACAAAGAAGGACTTACTGAGACAGATCCTAAGAAGTTTAAGGCAAGACTAGTGGCTAAAGGATTTACACAGAAAGAAGGAATTGATTTTAATGAGATATTCTCACCTGTGGCTAAGTATAAAACCATCAGAATTATACTTACCATAGCTACTCAATTTGACCTAGAAGTTGATCAAATGGATGTAACTACTGCATTTCTACATGGGGAACTTGAGGAAGAAATCTACATGCAACAACCTAAAGGATATGAGGAAAAAGGCAAAGAAGACTTGGTCTGCAAACTGATTAAGTCCCTGTATGGACTTAAACAGTCACCAAGGCAATGGAACAAAAGGTTTGATGAGTTCATGATCAAGAAGGGGTTCTCTAGGAGCTATTATGACACCTGTCTATACTACAAAGGCACTAAGATTGATGAAGTCATCTACTTACTGCTGTATGTAGATGACATGCTCATTGTGAGCAAGGAAAGGACCAGGATTGACCTAATGAAAGGTTGGCTAAGGGAAGAATTTGAGATGAAGGACTTAGGCAAGGCTGCTAAGATCCTAGGCATTAACATCTCTAGGGACAGGGAGCATGGGACACTAAGGCTACATCAGAAAAACTACATTAAGAAAGTCTTAGAGAATTTCTCTATGACTAATGCAAAGCAAACTAAGCAACCTATGACTAATCAGTACTATCTAAGCAAAGACCAATGCCCTAAAACTACAGCTGAGAAGGAATCTATGAGTGAAGTGCCTTATTCTAGTGCAGTGGGATCTGTGATGTACCTAATGGTCAGTACCAGACCTGATTTAGCCTATGCCATTAGTGTACTAAGTAAGTACATGGCTAACCCAGGTAAACAACACTGGGAGGCTATGAAATGGTTACTAAGATACTTATTGGGATCTACAGAAGTGGGATTAAACTACAAGAGAAGGGACAACAGCAGAATGATCACTGGGTACAGTGATGCAGACTATGCAGGTGACAGAGATAGTAGAAAATCTACCTCTGCCTATTTCTTTACACTATGGGGTAATTGTATCAGCTGGAAAGTACAACTGCAGCATGTTGTAGCTTTATCTACAACAGAATCTGAGTATGTAGCTGTGACAGAGGCTATTAAAGAAGCCATTTGGCTTAAAGGACTACTAGATGAACTTAAACTCCTAGATGAAGAACCTACAATCTATTCAGATAGCCAGAGTTGTATCCACTTGTGTAAGAATCCTGTCTTTCACGACAGAACCAAACATGTGGAAATCAAGTATCACTTTATACGAGATAAAGTGACACAGAAGGCTGTACAGATAGAGAAAGTTCCCACTGAAGAGAATCCTTCTGATATCGGTACTAAGGTGCTACCCTTAACCAAGTTCAAGCACTGCTTGGACTTGTTAGGGGTTGGTAGTGGTGGATGACCACTACCACTATGAGCTAAGACCCTTGAAGACGAAGCACAATGATAATAAACATTACAGATGAGATCTAAGGTGGAAATTGTTAAATTAGATCTCACTGTAATATTTATTATTACTGTGTTACAAGATGAAGTGAAAAATACAGATAAAAGCACAAACAGAATACAACAGGAAAAGAAAAAAAAAAAATCCTATGTGGCTTTGCCTCTAGTGGATCAAGAACTAGCTGTTAGTTACAACCGAAGTTGTAACTAACTCCTAGTTCTGTGATCAACTCTAAAACTAAAACTATAAAAAGGAACAGAAGAGAAGAGATGAGATATACCAGAAGCTAAAGCCCTAGGTTACCAGATCTGTGAAGGTTTCCAGCTCCAGATGATGTTTCAAGTACATGCACAAGAAACAGAAGAGAGTTAGTGTGAGAAATCAGAAAATAAGACAGAAATAAACACAGAAAAACAAAAGAGAGAAAACCTAAGAAATACCAGTCGATCTGTGACTTGGATTTCTTACCTGTTGTAATATTCATTCATCATAGTGCAAGATCTGAGGTCGATCTTCAAGGCGAGCTCATCAGAGGATGTACCCCTAATTTCTAGGGCGAACCTCTATACTTCTGGTGTTTGTTTTTCTCTCTAACCCTACTATTTGTTGTTATATCTTTGTGTATGTGTTGTGTGGTGTTTCTGGGTGAGTTTCTGGGTTAGATCGATCAAGAGATCGAGGGAGATCTCTGGTTCTAGGGTTTGAGAACCAGAGAGAAAGGCAGAGAGAAAGAGAGAGAGTTCTGAGACTCTCGAAGGTTCGAAGAGAGGAAATGAGCTAGGGTTAGCTCTGATTCCTCTTGGTTTTATTCTAAGGAGAACGACAGATCGTTTTGAATCAAACGATCTGTCGTGTAGGCGAGAACGACAAGTTCCATTGTCGTGCAGGAGAAACGACCAAGGTTTCTTTGTCGTTGATTGGGGTTTTAATTTGAAAATTTCTGGGACAAGTTTGTCCCTGTCGTTTTTGACAAATTTCTTGAGTGGTGTAGGTTAAACTTGGAATTTCACCAAGTAAATTCCTACAGTATAAATATTTTTTAATGATAAATAAGCCCCCACAGAGCAAAAATTCTTGGTGGTAATGCAGTAAGTTCTCACCTTTTTACTCTCAGTTGGATTGAGATTCTATGTTGTTTTGTGTCTTAGCAGAATGTTTTGACATTTTTCAATTTCTGCATTGTAAGAACCCATGTGGAGTCTCTAGTCTAGTTTTGGCAAATTTTGCAGGACATGGTGCTTTGTGGTGGATCAAAATCAGCGATTGTTCCCATATGTAATACAACCAGTGCTTACATTCTTGTGTATTTCAATTTCGAGAAAAAGTTTTGAATTTATGGAAATTAATGGTGGTGGTGGGACTTTGACTGTAATGGATCACAAGCTTCGATCCATAGCCAGTGACCGAAGTCACAGCGCTTACGACCTCATCGAACGAATGCCCTTTCTCTATGTTCGAGTTCTGAAAGCAAAGCCCATAGCTAATTCCTCTGTTTACGCCAAACTCGTGATCGGAACTCACTCGATCAAAATTAAAAAACAGAGCTCGCTTTCAACAAAGACGGACTTAACTCAACCAATCTGGAAGTCTCCGTTTGGACAGAAGAAGAAATCAAGAAAGAAACAACAAAAAACGACAAGATCGTTACCACCATTACCGTTACCGAAAGCTCCTTAGGAACGCTATCGTTTGATCTTCAAGAGATCCCCAAGCGTGTGCCACCAGATAGTCCCCTCGCTCCCCAATGGTACACTCTCCAATCGGAGACTTCACCGGGGAATGACGTCATGCTCGCTGCCTGTATAGGAATGACGTCATCCCACCTAATTTTGCAAAACAAAATATAATTGTGCTCATATTTTAATATTAGCGTATATTTGAAAAAAAAAATTAGATTAAAAATACAAAAAAATTTAAGTGATTCTACCGTAAAAAAAAAAATAAATGATCATTGCTTTGTTAATTGCTTCCACGCATATACCTCAGATAATAATTTTAATTAACATAAGAAAAAAAAAAGATAACATAATAAATTTTAAACTAACTTTTAAAAAAGAACATGTATATATATAAATTCTAATGTAATTAGGAATAGGAAGTGATAATAATGTCTATATATATATGAACGTAATTACTAGTATACCTAAATTTTTTGTATTCTTTCTTTACTTTACGATAGATAATTAAATACATACAAACTTAGTTTGTGTTTAATTATTCGAAACACATTATTATTGCTTGATACATTTAGTTATCATGATGAAGATGAATGATTCTTCTCATAATGATGATAATTATAATAATAAGGGGAAGAATGTTAAAGATATAAAAAATGAAGATTTATTAAACTTCAAATACCCAACATCAAATATTGAAGAAGATGATATATCAAAGTATTTTCTTGAAAATAATGATGTTGGTCGTATAATGGAAGACATCTTTAAAGAATCTCCTCTTCCTCCACATTATTCTCAACATGGCCTCTCAAATTCCATTCAAAATCTCAACAAGTAAGTTTCTTAATTAATTAGTTATCTCATAATTATGATATATAATTCACTTTTTTTTTTTTTCAATTATAGTACTAATTTTTTTGTTTCATACTAGTAATGATCATGGGACTGAAATTCCAACAATTAATAAAGATGATCCCCCTGCTTTAATGTCCTTCCCACCAATACAACATCAGGTGAGATGTATTTTTTGAATTAAAAACCCTAATTATTTGGTTGTCATGTCTTTTTTATATCTCTATTATATTAAATGTGCGAGTTTTTAGCGGTTAAACCCTTCCAATTATCATTTTACTTACACTTAACATTTCAACCTCAAGTTCGCAATTAACTGTGAAAAATAGATAACATCTTAAATTTATTAAGAGTTGAATAGTTTGGAGGGTTTTACCACTAAAATTTGAATTTAGAGAGTTAAGTATAAGTGGAATGATAGTTGACAGGGTTTAGCCACAAAAAACTCTTAAATGTGCTTATGTAATTGCTCTTGTTTTAAACATTGTGATTCAAATTTAAATTTATTTAAACCTGCATATATTTAAAAATATATTATTATTATTATTATTTAAACTTATCTCTATTATATTGTATTTGTCTTACATTAAATGTGAATATCTATCTAAAGAAAATTGTTAGTTTAACGATTTTTTTTTAATTTTTCGTTAACGGGTTAAAACTAACACAGTTAAATCAATTAATTAATTTTTTTTTTAAGAAAAAATTAAGACTAAATTTAATTTATTTATTAAAATATAATTTAGATAATTATTTAAAAATATCAACAAAATTAGATAATTATTTTTTTATATAAATTTTAATTTAAATTTAAATTCGACATTAATGCAAATAATTAATCATACTTTATATCAAATTTTTTTTAGTTATTTACTTAACTTACTATTTAATAAAATTAATTAGTTAGATACAATTTTTTATAAATAAATTTAAAACTGTATTTTATATATTTAACAAAATATAAGAATTGTATTAAATTTACCTTTTATTATTATTATTTAAATTAATATTTAAGGTTAGCAACTGATACAACTTTAAGCAAACAATGTTACTAATGCCTAATACTGCCTAATACTATATAATATAACAAAAGTTGAAATTGCCTTCTCTTGCGTTTATTATTAAGCTCTACTTGAAACACTTAATTTAAAAGGTGAAATTTTATTGATGAATAATTTGTTTTATTTTAAGGCTCCTGAGATGGAAATATCAATCGATTCTGCAGAAGCAGTATTACAGAACTTTCAATTAGTGTTGAATCAGGTAATTTTTTTTATTTTTTTATTTTCTTGTAAAAGAACAAAATTATATAATAAAGATTCGATAAAATACTAAATTTATTTCTTAGTAAATATTTGACACAATTCTAAAATAGGTCCCAAAACGTGTTCGAGATTACTACAAAAATGTATTGTATCGCCGTGCAACAATATTGCAGAGACAAAACCAATATAGAGAAACAATAAGGTAATATTACATATAATTTTTTATAATTCTAATAGAAAAAGTGTACCTTTTTATTGCTTCTATAAAAATTATAATTTTGTTTTTTTTTAATTTACACTTCTAATGATTTCAGGACAGACAGAGTGGAAGAGATATTCACTAATTATATAGACACAAGACTTATATCATTGTTGTTCATCGACGACAAGCTTTAACCACTCATCAGTTATTCTATAAAAAAAATGATGAGTTTTATTTTTTTTTTTATACAGTTTTTTATTTTATAGTTATTAATTTATTATTTATTATTCACAATTAGTTTTTTATAAAATTAATGATGAGTTGTTGATTTTTTCTTCTTAAATATATATTTATATATAACTAATGTATAAAACTAGAAGGGGTCATTTCATTTTTAGCCTACAAAACTCACAAATAAAAAAAGAGCAAAACTGTTTTGACTAAGAGCATTAAAGAAGTAATGATTTGATCCTACAAGAAATAAATATTTTTGCAGCTTTGAAGGAATGAGCCACTAAAGTTTCACTAAGCTGGTTATAATACCTTTAAGAATGGAGCATTACAAGGCTGTAAAAGTTTGCTTGGTATTCCGAAAATGAAGACGAGTTCTTTCTCTTCCAAATCGAACTTGTTGTTGGCATATATAGTCAGGAAGCTGCATCTAAATCAACCTCACCCTCAATGATCCCCGCCTCTGCCTCAGAATCTGCTTCCAATTGGCCCATCTCTGGACCGGCATCTGTGTCAGAGCTTTGCTTCTGGTTTTCGTCCGGCATTGGACTGCCACCTTGGGACACCATGTCAGTCACACCAGCGATTTCAGGTTCAGCATCCATTGGGGTTGTAGAGGCCTCGAGATCACCTCTGATTCCTTCATCATTCTCACTCGCATGAGTTGAGATCTGTACCGGTGAGAGAAAACAAAATTAGAAGACGTTAACGAGAGAACACAGCAAATGCAGAAAAACTTATTATAGAAAGCAAGGGAAGAACAAGATGGGGTTCCATTATACCTGATTTTCTTCCCCTTGCTGTGCAGAACCCTTTGCTTCTTCCTTTTTAGCACGTTTAGCCCTGTCATTTGATTTTCTCAGGCTTGTGGGAAATTAATTGGACATGATGATGTGTCGGTGATCAATTGTTAAACTAGTCGTACCTTAGAAAATCCCTCCAAGTCCTGTCTAGCTGAAAACCGTAGACCTTTCCAGCAATACACCTGCATACCTGTACTGACCATTATTAGATGGCACAAACTCCGTGTTAAAGTAAACAAGTAAATATGAAATGTTACTGAATCAGCTTTAGAACTAATGCAGTGTTGAATAAACTATGTCCTAAATAATATAGAATAAAAATAATTAACACTGAAACAAACTAACTAATCACCACAAAAGTTAATTACGCACCCTGTTGTTTTTATGGTGATATTCAGCTTCTATCCCAGCAGCAGGATCCATCTGTAATTTGAAGAATTTATTTTATTTAGTAATGCCAGAAGATTTAACCAGATACGGATTATGATATATGAAAACCAATAACCAACATATGCTTATGAGAGAACATAAACGAGTTTAAAGTTTGTCAAATGGCTCATCAACAAGTAAATAAAATTTTGAAGGTGCTCACATCTTCAGCGAATGGCTTCCAGTATTCTGCAATGGAAGGAGTCTGAACACGTTGAGGATCCGTTAAAGCATTCCGAAAATGTCAATGATCAAAACGTTCAGCAAATAACCTGGGAATAATGAAAAGAAAATTATGCTACTTCTGTTTCATGCCCTTCCGCAAAAACTACAAGCTTGTAAGGTCTATAGTATTCCATAATTGGGATAATTAGATTGGAATTTGGTAACTTACATAAATTATTGGTTTCTAAAAATAAAATATAAAAATTCATTGATTTCATTTTAAAAAAAAAATCATTGATTTCAGTTTATATAAAATTTTCGTACTAAGTTAAATACAAGGACTTAGGAGTAAAATCTGTTTTGTAAACTTCATATCTAACAGATTTTTGTTACTTTCAAAACTCTAAAATGAATTGTAGTCAAAATTATCCAAGTATAGTTAGTGGAAGAAAATTGGAGACAAGAAAATAGAGGGAAAAAACAAGTATATTTAAGTAATCATTACCTTATTATTATTTTCTCATGATTTGTATTAATATTCTCTTTTACAAATACAAGGGAATTTCTTTTCATTCCCCTAAAAGATTAAAGGAATTAAAACTGAGAATTATGTTACTGTTATTATATATATTGCTAGGATTCTCATTTCTAAATTAACAAAAGAAAAGATTTAACTTTACACATCAAAGATAGTTATGACACTATGAAATAATTCCACTTCTAGTGTTACTTGGAAGATAATTAAGTTCACATCCTGGCAAATGTTAGTGTTAATAAAATCATTTTAGAAAGCCAAGATAACACACCGGATTCTGATCTGACCATTTCCACAATTGAGAGAGTTCTATTGAGAAATGTAAAAAGAATGTTTAGACAGAAGAAGAAAGAAAAATTGAATTGAAAAGAAACAGGGGAGAGGCCAGCATTATATATACTGGACCTCATTACAAACCGACTAAAGAAAACAAGACTCTAACAGACTTAACTGATCAAACCTATTAACTAACTTCTGCATATACACCTGACACAAATAACCGAAAATACTAGAAGTAGTACAACAGAGTTGAAGAACACCAAGACTAATGTAAGATAGCATACAGGGAAACAAGTTACACTAATACAACAGTATACCAGAAACTTAATACCCCCTCCTCAAGATAGAGAGTGTATGTCGTACACTGACATCTTGGAGACATGTGAATGCAGAATTGGTGAAGAGAGTGGCTTGGTGAAGGCATCAGCAAGTTGTAGAGTAGTGGAAATAGGAATGAGTCGGATGGATCCATTAGTGATTTTGTCACGGATAAAGTGGCAATCTAGTTCTATGTGCTTCGTTCTTTCGTGGAAAGTGGGATTGTTTGCGATATGAATGGCTGAATTGTTGTCGCAATAGATGAATGCGGGATGAGGTTGAGGGATGTGGAAGTCTTCTAGGAGGTATTGCAGCCAAGTGACTTCACTAGTGGTAGCAGCCAACGCTCGGTATTCAGCTTCAGCTGAACTTTTTGAAATAGTTGGTTGTTTCTTTGTGCGCCAAGAAACGAGGCAATCTCCAAGGAAGATGCAAAAACCAGTTGTAGATCGTCTTGTGATGGGGCAAGATGCCCAATCTGAGTCGGAGAAGCCACGAAGATGTAGTGAAGAATTTCTTGAATAGAGCAGCCCCTGTCCAGGATTGCCTTTGATGTATCTTAGGAGGTGATGAACTGCTTGAAGATGAGTGGTGCGAGGGTTCGCCATGAATTGGCTGAGAGTGTTTACAACATAAGTAATATCAGGTTTTGACAAGGTTAGGTAGAGAAGCTTCCCAACAAGTTGTCGATAATGAGAAGGATTGGTCAAACTTTCTCCTTCATCATTGTTAAGTTTTTGCTTAGGATCCATGGGTGTTTTGCTGGGTTTGCTGCCTATGAAACCTGAATCCTCAAGTAATTGGAGTGTGTATTTTCTTTGGCAAAGAAATAATCCTTCCTTAGCACGGGCAATTTCAAAACCGAGGAGGTACTTGAGGTCTCCAAGAGCTTTGAGTTTGAATTTTTGATGTAGAGAATTCTGTAGCTGGTGTAGATTGGATATATTGGGACCGATAATGATGCTATCATCTACGTACACCAGAAGAGCTATGAAAGAGTCTTCGGATCCTTTAGTGAATAAAGTATAATCGGCTTGAGATTGCTTGAATCCTTCTTGGAGAAGAGCATCGGATAGCTTCTTGTACCATTGTCTGGAAGATTGCTTCAGGCCATAGATCGATTTGTGTAATTTGCATACCATTTTTGTTCCTGCATTAAGAGAAGAAGGTAGGGTCAGACCTTGTGGTATTTCCATGTAAACTTTCTCGTTAAGATCTCCATTAAGAAAGGCGTTATTAACATCGAGTTGTAAAATGTGCCAGTTCTTAATGGTAGATATAGCAAGGAGTAATTTAAGGGTGACCATCTTTGCAACAGGAGAGAAAGTATCAAAGAAATCTAGCCCTTCTTGTTGCGTGTAACCTTGGGCAAAAAGACGAGCCTTTAGCCTTTCTATGCTCCCATCACTATGGTATTTAATCTTATAAATCCAGCGACATCCTATAGCTCTTTTGTTGGCTGGAAGAGGAACTATAGACCAGGTTTTGTTGTCTGAAAGTGCTTTCAACTCGCATTGCATTGCTTCCAACCAAGCCAAGGTTTGTATGGCTTCAAAGTAAGATCTTGGCTCTTTGTTGAACGAAACTGCAAGGATGAAAGCTTTGTGAGTTTCAGATAAATTAGAATATGAAATGAATTTATCAATCTTATGTGGAGTTGAAGAATGATCTTGGATGAGTGAGTAGCATTCAAAATCTTTTAAGTAGCCAGGTGGTTTGGATTGTCTACTCGATCTTCTTGGAAGGTCCTGAGATATTTGTGGTGATGAAGCTTCTGGTGCAGGTGAAAATTCTGGTGTAATCGTGGGGACAGTAACTTGATGTGGTGGAACTGCTGGTGTACCAATGGGAGTGGGTTCTGCCTCAGTTTGATCTGAATTATTGCTGATATCTTCTATGCGATTTGCACCATTTGAAGCATTGTTAGAACCTGTGGGGTACTCACAACCAGACATGTCATTTGTTACAGAAAGAGGAATTATATTAAGAGAAAAAGGATCAATATTAGTATTCTCATTATTTAGTTTTTGAAAAGGATAAATGTTTTCATGAAACACAACGTTTCGAGACACAAACATTTGTTTATTATTTATATCATAGAGCTTGTAACCTTTTACACCTTGAGGGTATCCCATAAAGACACAAGTACGGGCTCTTGGAGAGAATTTGTTTCTCTGATTTAATAAAGTTGAAGCAAAAACCAGACATCCGAAAGATCTGAGATGTTGGTAGCTAGGCAACTTATCAAAAAGCAATTCATATGGAGTTTTGTTGTTCAACAAGGGTGTAGGAGTTCGATTTATTATATAAGCTGCTGTCAATACACATTCATTCCAGAATTTAATAGGAACTCGAGACTGAAAATAGAGAGATCGTGCAACATTGAGAAGGTGCTGATGTTTTCTTTCAGCAATTGCATTTTGCTCAGGTGTTTCAACACATGAGAACTCATGTAGAATGCCATGTTTAGAAAATAAATCCTTAAACACCAGTTCTGGTGCATTATCAGAACGAAACACCTTAAAAACCTGCTTAAATTGGGTTTGAACATAGGTCAGAAATTGAGGCAAAATGAAGTTAACATCAGATTTGTGTTGCATCAAAAATATCCATGTGAATCTGGAAAAATCATCAACTAAAGTCAAAAAATATCTGTGATTAGTGTGTGATACAACATGATATGGTCCCCAAACATCACAATGAACAATATCAAAGATTTTATTAGAAACCGTATTGCTATTTGGAAAAGGGAGTTTTCTTTGTTTAGCAATAGGACAAATATAGCAAGGAGAAGTTTTATGCAAATCGGACATGTTACAATTGAGAGTATTTTTAAGTAGATTCAGTCGTTTATTTGATAAGTGTCCAAGCCGCGAGTGCCAAACTTCATCTGAGACAGAGAAGACTTGAGATGGACTTGGTGTAGTATCAAGAATGTATAGATCTTTGACATTACTACCTCTTCCAATCGTCCTCTTGCTGGTTTTGTCATGCATTGTAAACTCATCAGCAGTGAAATAAAAAGAAATTGGAGAATTCTTAGTGAGGTAACTTACAGAGATGATATTGTATTTGAAAAGTGGGGCATATAAAACATTGGTCAAGACAATGTTGTTTCCTAGAACAACAGATCCACTTTGATTCGCATTAACACTATCATTATTTGGAAGAATTATTTTAGTTGGTGTTGTCTTACATATACATTGAAACATTTTGATATCAGAACATATATGTCTAGTAGCTCCCGTGTCAACTATCCAGGAATTTAGAAAAGGGGAACTTGAATGGTGTGATAGAATGATACCTGTATTACCTGTTGAAGTACTAGGATCACTACCATTCATACCATTAGTTTGAGAGGCGAGTAAGTTCAGAAGTTGCTGGTACTGTGCCGAGGAGAGTTGGGGGAGAATAGCGTGATTTTCAGTTGCAGCAGAGATGTTTTCTTCCCCAGTTTGCACTTGGTTCGTAGCTGCCTCCTTAGATTTGTTTTGCTTGTTGAAACCCGGGGGATATCCATGGATTTTATAGCACTTTTCGATGGTATGACCATGTATGTTGCAGTGAGTACAGTAGGGACGATTTCTTTTGGATGGATGTGATTTTCCAACTTGACTATCATCCTTTTGGTTCCCTCTTTTGTCCCCTTGGAATGCAAACGCCATGGCCGAGTTATTGTTGTTGATATTTGAGGCTGTTCCTCTTTGTTGTTCTTCTTGAGTAACAAGATGAAACACACGATTCACTTCGGGTAGAGGATCCATGAGAAGTATGCTGCCCCTAACTTGAGAGAATGAATCCGAGAGTCCCATCAAGAACGACATGATGTACTCCATGTGATAATGATCTTGAAGTCTCTTGACTCCTCCACAAGTGCATCCATTGCAAGTGCATGAAGGCCTGTAATTTGTTAGTTCTTATACCATATTGTTTTAAGCCTAGTAAAGTAAATGCTTATGGTCTGATTTTCTTGTTTAAGATTCATGAGATCTTTTCTCAAATTGTATATATGAAGACCATTTTTCTGATGAAAACGAGTCTTTAGATCATTCCAAATACTCGATGCACATTCATCATAAAGAATACTTGATGAGATTTCTTTGGAAACCGAATTTAAGATCCAAGATATCACAATGTTATTATTATGATACCAAGCATTATAAAGACTTTGATCAGAAATAGAAGGTTTAGGAATTGAACCGTCGAGAAATCCGATTTTGTTTTTGACAGAAATCGCGAGCTGCATTGCCCTGCTCCATGAGACGTAGTTGTCCTGTCCAGTAAGTGGTTGAGACACCAAAGCGTTCCCTGGATTGTCACCATGGTGAAGAAAGAAAGGGCTGGCTGGATCCTCCAATGGATTCTTGCTGGAAGTGATTTGAAGACCTTGATTAGCTCGATTTGAGGGATTTCCAAGATCTGTAACATCAGAGGGAATACTGGTTTGATTTTCATCTGTAGCCATTGTGCGGAATCAATGTTCAGAGAAAGAACACGATCGGAGAAGAAGATCGGGAGGTACACAACGATGCCGGAGAAGAAGACACAGCAGCTGGGAGGATCGGACGGGAAAGCCTATCTTTCCCGCTCTGATACCATATTGAGAAATGTAAAAAGAATGTTTAGACAGAAGAAGAAAGAAAAATTGAATTGAAAAGAAACAGGGTAGAGGCCAGCATTATATATACTGGACCTCATTACAAACCGAGTAAAGAAAACAAGACTCTAACAGACTTAACTGATCAAACCTATTAACTAACTTCTGCATATACACCTGACACAAATAACCGAAAATACTAGAAGTAGTACAACAGAGTTGAAGAACACCAAGACTAATGTAAGATAGCATACAGGGAAACAAGTTACACTAATACAACAGTATACCAGAAACTTAATAAGTTCTTTATTTCCAAGTCTCCACCTTGGCCTACTGAAGAATATATAAACAAACATATTTCAAACACATAAGAAAGAAAGAAATATAATCAAGAAGCATGTTGGTTTATCAATTTTAGATGGATATAAAAATAAATAAACCAATTTATGACTTATGAGGAGACAAAACAAATTATACAGAAGTACAGAGAAGTAAAACACAAGGCTAGGGACTAGGAATATATTCATTTTTAATTTTAGCCACGAAGAGACCCACAATTCCATTCATTCCATATACTCCAGTAGGAGGGATATTCCCCAGTTCTGTCACCTACAAAGCTAAAGAGTCTCTCAAATAACATATAAGACATACCCATCTCAAATAAAATGATCACTACTCGTAAGTAAATAGCTAAAGAGTCTCTCCAACACAGAATGCCTTAATAGGATAGGATATATACTATGTACTGTATATACATTATATTATAAAATAAAAATAAAAAACTCCTTAGCTAGTAACAAATAGACAAGTGCTTTATAGGATAATTAAGGACTGAAATTTGTGGACTTGCATACCGTTTCTTAGCTCCATCTTGGACAACTTTCTTCTCTATAGGTTGTTTTTCAAATGGGGGACAGCCATCACGCTTCCTAATAAGCACAAAAAGATAACTCGTAAATAAATTAAGCTTCATAACAACAATCAATTTTCTTTCTAAAAGTCTAAGCAAGAGAAAATGAGGCATCTGAGACATTCTCACCCAATTCTTTTCACGTTCTGAGTATATGCTCGATCAACTTTATGAAGAAAATCTTTACCCTTTGGTTTGGTGGAGTCATCTCAAGCAGCTTTTTAACATGCTCCTCGTATGATCATTTTATTTCCTCTTTCTGGAAGCAACGTCAAGTTGTTAAAATTAATCTTTACAGTTGTGTCTTCACATAAATCTGTATTCATAGGCATAAAACTCCAAATAAAAATGACCTTTCAATAGGCATAAACTTTCCTATTAAGGGAAAGAAACTAATCGAACCTTCATGCTCAAATAAAATAAGTGATAAATATCATAGTTTAGCCTAGTGCACAGTAAGATAGCTTCATAAAAAGATACCTAACTTGTACAGTAAAAAAGTATTAATGACACAAAACTCTCAATTTAACTCATTTTCTTTCTTCGATGCAGCATGAACAAAATGAACTGAACAAAAAATAAATGCTTGTATAACTTGCTAAAACAAATGCATTATAGTATTTACCATACTCTCAGAGGGCAAATCTTTTTCACTTTTACCTGGGGCCTAGTGGCAAATGAGAGTTAGTGTCTACTACTAAGTGCATATAAGAACTGAAATAGATCATTGCAAAAATTGCTATTACCTTAAGATAGTTGAATAGTACAAGGCACTGGACAAGAATATGTCGCCGAAAACTATATTGACACAAGACTTATATCACTAATTATAATTATAATTTTGTTTTTTTTAATTTACACTTCTAATGATTTCAGTACAGACACAGTGGAAGAGATATTCACTAATTATATTGATACAAGACTTATATCACTGTTGTTCATTGACGACAAGCTTTTACCACTCATGTCTTTTAGAAGAGAATGATGAGTTTTATTTTCTTTTTTATCTTATGAAATACTTTTCCATTCAAAAAAATATATATTATTCCTTTTCATGTTGGGAATTACAAAAGTCACCCTTTATACTTGAGATTCTCTTTTAAAATTTGTAACCTTGACGATGTGGTATGGAAATTTTCTATATGTATTATTACTAGTGAAAATGTACATCAACACTCATAACATAATGTCATCAACTCAACTTTTTATTGGCCACTAAATACTAATCATAAGCTAAAATTTATTCTGAACATAAATTAAAAAAATAGAGAAATTTGCGACTAAATCCCCATATATTTTTAAAGGTGATTCTACAATGCACCCCCTTAAAAGGGATGTATTGATGCACCCTTAATTTATTTCGGCATTCAGAAAAATTATTTAGTCTAATTTTTTTTCATATTCATGTATGTTATAGCTATTTAAGATATCCTATAAAATTTTGAGAAATTCAGAATAATTTACAATATAGAGAACAATGTTCAAACAGTTGATTTTACACGCATATAAAATAAAATAGTCACGCGTGCAATACACTGTTTGAACATAGTTTTCGGCGTGTTAAACTTTTTGAAATTTCTTAAAATTTTGCAGGATGTCTTAAATAACTATAACGTACATGACCATGAGAAAAAATTTGAATAAAAAATTATTTCGGATGCTAAAACAGATAGGGGTGCATCAATATATCTATTTTAAAAAGATACATGGTAGAATTTCCCTATTTTTAATTGTTATACACTTAATTTTTTTTTTTTTTGTAAAACCCTCTTGTCTTTAATTCTGCATCGTTAAATTTGGCCATTAAATACCAATTGAGTTTACCGATATGTACACGTGTTTTCATTGGCCTTAACAATTTTAATAATTTAAAGGAAAATTTGCGGTAAAAGTCCTCAAAATGTCACTTTGTTACAGATTAGTTCTCAAGCTCGAGAAATATCAGCAATAGTCCTCAAGGTCGCACCATTTGTAAGTCCGTTAGTCCTAAATTTAACTGCTTCGTGAATTTATTCAAGAGTGCCACGTGTTGAAACCTTATTGGTCCAAATAATAATTTTAATTAAAAATAATTAAAATAAAATAAAAACTAAAAAATATTTTAAAATTATAAATTTATTTTATTTTATTTATTTTTTCTGTCATCTTCTTCTTTTCTTCTTTTCAATACCCAGAAATTACCCTGACCCTTTCTCTTCTCTTTTCCCTTCGTCTTCTTCCTTCTACGCACATCCACAACCACCATGGCCAGAATCGATTGAATCCCATACCTAAAAAACTCATAACTTTCCAGCCGTCACCCACCTATTTTGGGGTTTCTTTCTACCAAAAACAAACATGTAACACCAACTTGTACCAGACCAAAATTTCATGATCCCTAGGTCCCAAAACCCAATTTTCCCTTCTGACCGATCTCGTGAGCCCACCCTCTCTCTCTCTCTCTCTCTCTCTCTCTCTCTCTCTCTCTCTCTCTCTCTCTCTCTCTCTCTCTCTCCCTCTCCCTCTCTCTCTCTCTCTCTCTCTCTCTCTCTCTCTCTCTCTCTCTCTCTCTCTCTCTCTCTCTCTCTCTCTCTCTCTCTCTCTCTCTCTCTCTCTCTCTCTCTCGTCGAACAGCCACACCCAAACCTGATGTCGGCCATTCTCGGTCCTTCAAGCTTGAAATGAACCTAGAAAAATCTCCTCAGTTGAATATCTCATCAGTTCAAAAAAAATTCCAAATCACATAAAGTAAAACTTAAACCCTAAAAACGAACAAAACTAAACAAAATGGAATCTTCCCAATTCAGACATCCAAATAATGAATTGATAATAAAAAAAGAGAAAGCCCAAACCTGAGGAATGAATCAATGGTCGTGTTCCTTTGGTGTGCTGCTGGTGCTCGAGATGGCGATGCTCTACGGGCAGAGCGGCGAGGTAGGAGAAGATCATTCCACCGAAGCAGACATGGTAGAACGGATCGATAAAACTGGTCTGAATGTGGGTTGGGGGTTGGTGGGTTTCTCCACGCCAAGAGAAAGGGCTGGGGGTTGGTAGGTTTTCTGGCAGAGTGAGAAGAAGAAGAAGACGGAGAAGAAGAAAAGAAAGAAAAAGGAAAAAAAAAAAGAAAAAGAAAAAAGAAATTATTTTTTAAACGATTTATTTATTTATTTATTTTTATTTTTAAAATTACAATAATAATTTGGACCAATAATATTTTGACACATGTCAATTTTTAAAAAATAAGCGGCTCAGTTAAAATTAAGACTAACGGACAAATAAAAATCATGAGCTTGAGGACTATCACCGCTATTTTTCGAGCTTGGGACTAATCTATAACAAAGTGAACATTTTGAGGACTTTTGTCGCAAATTTTCCTAATTTAAACAATATAAAAATTTATTTTAAAATAAATAAATAAAAAAGAAACAAAAAAAAAATCCTAAAATCCAAATCCATGGATGAACCCCTTTTCTCTCACCAATCTGATTTCACTCTTTCTCTGTGCGATAAACCAAAGCACCACACTACAATACTAATCGTCCCCTACCATCTGCAATCGTCGAGGAAGAGATCTAATCGCAAGGTGGGGGCTTTGCCGGTGCTAGAGAAAGGTAGATGAGGGATTGGAGTTTTATTTATTTGATTTGGGTTTTTTTAGGATAGATATGAAAATGGAATTGTTTTCTAATTTTTTTTGGTGTTGATTTGGATTAAAGTAATAGATTGTGGCTGCTGGTCATCATGGATAGTAATGATGGATGAACCAGAGATCCAAGAAGAAGAGAAATAACTTATTTTATTTTATTTATTTTTAATTTTAAAACAATTTTTTGTAATATTTAAATTATTGAAATTATTTGGACCAATTAAAATACGATACGTGTACATGTGCATATATAGTGGCAAACCCAATTAACAGTCAAACTTAACGGATTTAAATCCCTATCTATTTTTTTTTAAAATAAAAAAAATTAAATTCCATTTTTTATTTATTTACATTTAATTAGTTCAAAAATAATAATCTTTTTTTTTTGTCAAAAAAAAAAAAAAAGATAACATAATTTTTTTAAAAAACTAATTAGAAATAATAAGCCTACGTATATAAATAGACAAATCATGTATATTAGGAATTTGCTAATTACTCTATGTTATAAATAAAATCAATAATAAGCATACGTATATAAATAGATAAATCTGTATATTAACAGTATGATGAATATGGAAGAATTTCAAAAATAATTATTAAACTTCCAATTTCCATCAACATGGGATAATAAGGAAAATAATGAAGTAATTATTGATGAGGATGTTGGTGGTTTAATTGAAGAATTATATCATGAAGATAATGATTTAATAAGTCATAATAATTGGATGCAATTAAACTTCCAATTATTGCCAATATCATAAGATTATGATTTAATAAGTACCATTATTCTTAAATGAACTATTTTTTATGATAAGGAGCCTGTTGGTGATACTATGAAACACACATTTAAAGACTCTAATACTTCTCCTAATAATAACAATCCTCATCAACTTGGCATCTCAAATTTCATGCAACAACTCAATATGTAAGTTTATTTTATTAGTTAATTTCTCTCATTATATAATTTTATGATATATATATATATTTATTGATTTTGTGGTTTGATATATGATACTAGTGATGATCATGTGACTAATGAAACTCAAGTACCATTCTTGATGAATAATGAAGACTCTTTTGCTTCAAATTCAATGCCCTTCCGGCCACTAATACAAAATCAGGTAAAATTATATTATTATCCTATCTTCAATATATATATATATGGAAGAAGTTTCAATGGTTACATTTTTATTGTAACCATCATGGTTACATTTTTTTAAGCTATTGAATTACTATTAAATGGTTGTGATTAATTTGAAAATTAAATAAAAATAAATAATAAATAACTTGTAACCTGAAAGTGACCTAATCATTTATTTTCTTATAAAACTTTAATTAAGATTAATTATATTTTAAAATTAAATTAATTATAATTATTAATTAATTTTTTGCAATTTATTACTATATAAGGATCTTTTAGCAATTTATTTTTTTATACTTAAATTATTTAAAATTTTATAGCAAAACTTTTTATAATTTAAAATTATATACATATAATTTCATAATTTAAATTTTATTATACTTGTAATCTTAATTTTAAATTATTACACTTAATTATTTAATTTTTTTATTTAAATATTTAAAAAGTAAAAAATGAAATAAGTTGAAGGATTTTTTAGAAAAAAAATGGTTGCGCTTGTTATCGATTGATTAGCTTGAGGCCTCATACTTAGTTCATATAATTGTTACAAAATAATTAAATATCATTTAAAAATAATTAATCATGTGAAAATTTATTATAAGAAGAGAATTTTAATTTGTGTCAAGTAAGGATTTAAATATAAATATTAATTGCTAAAAGAGGTCTTGTTAAATATTTAATTAATTATTTTAAGAAAATAATTAATTATAATTAAATAATTCTAAAAAAGGAATGTCTACTATTTAATTAATTATTTTAAGAAAATAGTTAATTATAATTAATTAAATCTAAAAAAGGAAAGTCTACCTATTAGTAACCTGCTATTACAGGTTAAAAAAAAAAATGTAACCATATGGTTACAATAAAAATGTAACCATTGAATAGTCACCCATATATATATATATATTTGAAAAGATCTTTAAAATAATTAGAACTACATAAGAAAAAAGTGAACTCTTTCTTCATGATCCATGTCTTCTTCTGCTTGTTTTGAGTTTTGATAATAAAATTTTGTAAGAAAATTTAGACATAATTTAAGTTTTGTTGAGTTGGTTTGATTTGTCAATTTTGAATAGTTTGTTTGCTGAATTGATAGTCAGAATTATTTAATCATGCTCTCAAAACATAATCCTTAATTAAAAGAAAATAAAGTACCTTGGAGATTTTGTGGTGAATGATCACCTTCAAAACCGATTGTTACAACAGTAACAATATTCAAGAATGCATAAACAAAACTAAAACCAATCACAAAATTAAAATTAGACAAGAAAAACTTAGCTCGAGAATGAATGAATTATGGATCTTTTATTGATTAGGAATAGTCAATAGTATACAATTGAATAAGCCTAAGATTACATGCTCAACACAGTGAATAATTACAAAGAAATAGAAAATCACTTCTAGAGTGATACTCCTATTACATTCCTTTACGCACACTCATTATGATCTTGGACTCTCTCTCTAAACTTGACTCTGAATCTCAAGTATGAGCTTTAAAGATTGGAGATCAGAACTCCCTTTTAGAATAGAGAAACACTTATTTATAGTTGTTACATTTAATCCCAAAAGATTCTCTAAGAAATTAAATCATATAATCGATTCAATCACGAAATTAAAAAAAAATTTAATTGTTTTAGTTATTCTGTTCTTTTTAGTTATTTTGTTTTAGTTTAGTCTTTTTATTTAGTTGTTAGTCGATTAATTAAGCTAAAGATAGTTGTATGCTGCTGTTGATGGTAAAGTGTCTCTGAAATTGTAAAATAACTGTGTGATCAATTCTGTTAACTCTTTGAATTAGTTTGGATGCTTAAAAACCTGTGTGTAAATGCAATTTTGTTAATCTGTGAAAATTATTATAATTGTTTTACTATGGTTTGTGGTAAGATTGACAGACAAGATAGCTTAGAACTTGCATGTTTTGTTCTTTTGAGGCGAAATCTTTGACAATGTTCAATAGGAATATGATTTAGGCATTTGTTGGATAGTTTGAGCCTTTCTAGCCTACCATTAAATTTTTATCCCTAGTTGACCCTCTTGAGCCTAAACCTGTTTTTTTCTCATCTATTGAACCGAAAAATATATGTCCACACTGCTAATTTTGTCTTCACCATTTTATCTATGATATCATAAGCTACACAATTAGTTTGGGGGAGCCAAGATACCTAGTGTGAGAAGAAAAATAGATGGAAGAAAATCCTGCAAGATTGAAAAGAAAAGAAAAATTCTGAATTTAAAAGATTATTGATGAATAAATTTTGTTTTTTTTAAGGCTCCTCAGATGGATCTGTCAATCAATAATGCAGAAGCAGTATTAGAAAGTTTTAAAGCAGTGGTGAATCAGGTTATTATTATTTTCTTTATTTATTATTTATTTAAAGGAAAGATTGTTTAAAAGAACAAAATTATATAAAACATAGATTTTTGTAAAGTATTTGATTCATTTGTTAGTAAATTTTTGAGACAATTTTATTTTTAACATAGATGCCACAAAGTGATCGGGTTTATTATAACAATGTGTTCCGTCACCTTGCAACAAGCTTCGAGGAAAAACAAAGCCAAGGTGGTAGAGAAGAAGAACCAATTAGGTGAAAGAGAACTGGTTTTTAAAAGTTCTACCTTGCTACTAATTAACTCTCAAAATTTACTTTTTGGCGACAAAACTCGGGTTCTGTTAGCATTTTGATATTTTTTTTTTATTTTTTGTTGTTCACTGTTATGGTGGACTGTTTATATATTTATGGTGTACACATGACACAATTTAATTGGCATACGTATGTTAGGTTATATTTAGCCTATGTTTCGGGTCTGAAAAATAAGCATTTTCTCGTCTATTAGTATCTTTTGGAGCGATTTTACGTTTGATTTTCATTATTTCAGGTTCCCGGGGTGTCAAAGTTCAAATTCAGTCAAATGGTGAAAAAACGGGACAAATTGGCAAAAAAATTGGAAAAGTCTGCTCAAGAGGCATCAGTAGTCGCGACTACCAATGAGCCAGGTCGCGACCCTTTTTTGTGGTCGAGACTCTGGTCGCGACTTCGAGATTTTGGCAGAACCTCTGATTTTCGAGGTTTGCCTGTAGTCGCGACCAGCTTAAAGGCTAGTCGCGACTAGGTACGGACGTCGTGGTTTTGAGCTAATTTTAATGTTTCTCTCAATTGGAGGCACACCTCTCATCCCTATATAAGGAATACGACTCAAAAGGTCACCCTAAGCAGAAAAAGACCTAAAAAGTGGATGAAGGGGGAGAGGAAGCTATCTTGAAGACCCGGAGCGATATCACCTTCTAGTTTCTTTCTTTTACCCTTATTTCTTTCTTTTATGTTTAGTTTTGTTTCAGATTTAATCATGGATGTTTTTATTGTTTTTATGAGCTAAATTTCCCATTAAGGGAGGATGATGAATGTTGTTTAAGTTTATGCCTAGTTAATAAATAATTGCCATTCCTCCATCTTGTTTGTGAATACTATCTATATTTGTGTTTAATTCCATGTGCAAGTTTGATCACCTTTTACATGTTTAATGATCTCAATTCGAAATCTGAAAAGTGAGAATTGAGAATGCTAAAATTGGATAGTCTAGGTTTTGATGTGAAACGAAAGTATTTACATAGCCTTAGTCACAATTAGATTATTGCTTAATGCTGATTTCATGTTGATTTAATTAAGAAGTTAATTAGAGAACATGAGATTTAGAACCTAAAAGATCTGAAAAGAGTTAGGTTAATTCATAATCTGTCATTCACATTAAGATAAGGATAACAATTAGGTATTAACGTTGGTAACTTAACAACAGGATTCACCTCCCTAATCTCTCATCTTGATTAATCTTCATCTATTCTTTTTAATTTTCTGAATTATTTTCTTTAAATTGCAAAAAGTATTGTTTTACCAGATAGAATCATAAGTATAGTTTAGTAGTACTTAATCCAATTCCTTGTGGTTCGACCTCACTTGCGTGAGATACTACTTGATTGCGTATACTTGAGTAGTAATCATAATTTTCGTAACAAGTTTTTGGCGCCGTTACTGGGGAATTGTTTAAAGATTAATATTACACAAAATTATACTAACTTCTAGTTTGGTATATTTTCTCTTGCTGAATTTCTAAGGTTTCTCTTGCAAAACTGTTCTTATCTATTTCAGGTATTTTGAGTGCATGCGCCGCCAAGGGCAAGCAGTTATATTACCCGTTGACCCTAAAATTGAGAAAACTTGTAGAAGAAACCGAAGGAACAAGAGGCAGGAAAGAGTTTCAGCAACTGCTGAAACATCAGAAATCATGGCTGACAACGCTAATGCTGCAAACAATGGACGCAACAACGGTAATAATGGTGGTGCCGTTGAAGATCAAGCTAATGGCCATAGCTTGAGAGATTACATTCTCCCTACTCTTACGGGGGTGCAGTCATGTATCAGGCCACCGACAGTGCATGCTAATAATTTTGAAATCAAACCTGCCATACTTCAAATGGTGCAGTCCTCAATTCAGTTTGGTGGCCTCCCTTCTGAAGATCCTAATCTGCATCTCTCGAACTTCATGGAACTTTGTGAGACTTTTAAAGTTAATGGAGTTAGTGATGATGCCATTCGTCTGAGATTGTTTCCATTCTCGCTCAGAGAAAGAGCCAAGAGCTGGTTAATCTCCTTACCACCCAATTCTATTGCTACCTGGAATGATCTGGCAACGAAATTTTTGTCAAAGTTCTTTCCTCCAGCAAAGTCTGCCAAGCTGCGAGGAGAAATCAACAACTTCTATCAACAAGACAATGAATCTCTCCATGAGTCTTGGGAGAGGTTTAAAGATCTGATCAGAAAGTGCCCTCATCATGGTATTGAGAAGTGGATGTTGGTTCATAACTTCTACAACGGGCTAGTTGGTAACACTAGAACTCTTATAGATGCAGCAGCTGGTGGAGCTTTTATGAGAAAGAGTGCAAATGAGGCTTACGATCTATTGGAGGAGATGGCTCTAAACAATCAACAGTGGCCAACTGAAAGGAGTCAAACTAAGAAGGTAGCTGGCGTGCTAGAGGTGGATGCCATTACAAAGCTGACAGCTCAGGTTGAGGCCTTGACAAAGCTAATCGCAGAGCAAGCTAAACAAGCCCAAGTTGTTTGTGAGATATGTGGAGGCAATCATCACTTTTCAGAGTGTCAGGCAGATGTGGATGATTTGCCAATGGATCAAGCAAAGGCCATTGGAAACTATTCCCAAAACAATAATTATGGGCACAACCAACATGGGTTCTACCAGCAGAGAAACCAGCCCCAACAAAACCAACAACAGCTTCAACAACAAAGTCCTAGTGGAGGCTCCACTATCCAAGCTGATTTATTGCTCCAATTCATGATGGAAACTAGAGCCTCTATTAAAACTCTAAAAACTCAAATGGAACAATTGGCTACTCAAGTGGCAAAACAAGCTCAAGGAAATTCTCCTAGCACTAGTGATGCAAAAGGAAAAGAGCAATGTAAAGCAATTTCCTTAAGGAGTGGAAAAAATATGACGGGCCTGAGATGATACAACCAGTGGATGAGGAGATTAAAGATCAAACAGCACCAACTCAAACATCATCAGATAAGAAGATTACTGATAGCCCAGCACCACCACAACAGTCTCCACCAATCAGTATTGATCATCATGTGAAGATACCTTATCCTCAGAGACTTCGAAAGACCAATCTAGACAAGCAGTTTACAAAATTTCTAGAGGTCTTCAAAAGACTACACATCAACATTCCTTTTGCTGAAGCCTTGAAACAAATGCCCCGTTATGTGAAGTTCATGAAGGAGATATTGTCTAAGAAGAGAAAAATGGAGGACTATGAAACAGTGGCATTAACTGAAGAGTGTAGCGCCATTTTGCAAAAGAAACTACCGCCCAAGCTTAAAGATCCGGGTAGTTTCAATATTCCATGCTCTATAGGGGGTTCGGTGGAAACTAAAGCTCTATGTGATCTGGGAGCAAGCATTAATCTAATGCCATTGTCTGTCTTCAAAAGGCTAGGATTGGGAAAAGTAAAGCCTACAAATGTTGACTTTACAACCGGCATCGTTCTTTGACTCATCCTCGTGGGATAATTGAAGATGTACTGGTGAAGGTTGGTAAGTTTATCTTCCCTGCAGATTTCCTAATCCTTGATATGGAGGAAGATTCAACTATTCCCATTATTTTGGGAAGACCATTCTTAGCCACGGGCTGAGCATTAATAGATGTTCAAAAGGGAGAGTTAAAGTTGCGAGTGCAAGATGAAGAGGTCAGTTTTAATGTTTTTGCCCCAACCGACATTCCTACCTGTTGCAAGATTGAGATGGTGAAGGGGTCTTTTGTCAAAGCTGATAAGAAGAAAGCAAAGCCTAAAGAGTGACTTCGAACGATTCAGCGTCGTTGGAAAAGATTGATGTGTGGTAGTTCTGAAGGTGAGCTTACTCTTGTGCAAAACTCTGAAATCAACACTAGTGGTGGTCAATTTTCTTCATTTAGTACGAGGGCTCTTTTGGATGAAAAGGGTCCACCTAACCCTTTCTGAAAGGGTCTCAGGTAAGTCTCTTCTCTCTGCATTTTATTGTATACATTGGGGACAATGTCATATTTAGTTTGGGGGGAGAGATTTAAAATTTTTTATTTTCTGCACTTTAATTTTCTGTTTTAGTTAAGGAATGACAATAAGCTAGAGGATAGTTGTATACTGCTGATTAGTGTAATGTGATCTGAAATTGTAAAATAACTGTGTGCTTGATTCTGTTAACTCTTTGGATTAGTTTGGATGCTTAGAAACCTGTGTATAATTGCAATTACTCAATCTGTGAAAATTGTTATAATTATTTTACTATGGTTTGTGGTAAGATTGACGGGATAGCTTAGAACTTGTATGTTTATTCTTTTGAGAGGAAATCCTTGATAGTATTCAATTGGAATATGACTTAGGCATTTGTTGGATAGTTTGAGCCTTTCAAGCCTACCATATCGGATTAATACATCCCTAGTTAACCCTATTGAGCCTAAACCCGTTATGTTTTTAATTTCACCCATTGATCCGAAAAATTTCAAAAAATTGTAACCATACTACTGATTTTTCTTCACCATTATATGCATGATATCATAAGCTAAATAATTAGTTTGGGGGAGGAGAAATATTTAGTGTGAGAAAATAGTTAGAGGGAGAAGAACTTGTAAGATTGAGAAAAGAAAAAAAAATGTGTAATTCGATGTCACTGAAAAAAAAATGAAATATGAATGATGAAAAAAAAACACAATAAAAAGTAAGAATGTGTTTGAAAAAAAAATTCAGTGATGTTGGGAAAAATAATAGAGATATCTTCTCTCAATCTTGGTAAATGCGGGAACATTATGAGGTTTTGAAAAAGAAAAGTAAGAAGCTTGTGGGTTCTGTTTGTGTGCTTATGATATCTTGAGCCAAAACCGTCTTTTGTCTATTTCTGAATATCTGAGCCATAATGCCTAAACCTTGAAAAGACCTAATGATTCCAAAGGATATTGTCAACATTAGTGGAGAAAGGTAAGCATGCAAGCTTATGAGTTATCTAAGCCGGCGGAATCGTTGGAAAGAGTAAAACTTTTATAACAATGTTTCACATATGAATAAATTTTGTGGTTATACATAGTCTTATGAATTGAGCATCTGAGTTAATTGTTAGAGTTAGTAGGATCGAAATTCTAGTTTTTGCAAGGAAGAAAGCAGAGCATGAGTCAGCAGTGTAGTGATTATCTGATAGCGTAGTTAGTTTTTTTTTTTTATCTTACTCGGGGGCGAGTAAGAATCTAGTTTGGGGGAATTTTGTTAGGTTATATTTAGCCTATGTTTTGGGTTTGAAAAGTAAGAATTTTCTCGTCTATTGGTGTCTTTTGGAGCGGTTTTACGCTTGATTTTCATTGTTTCAGGTTTCCGGGGTGTCAATGTTCAAATTCAGTCAAATGGTGAAAAAACGGGACAAACTGGCAAAAAATTGGAAAAATCTGCTCGAGAGGCATCAGTAGTCGCGACCACCAATGAGCCAGGTCGCGACCCTTTTTTGTGGTCGCGACTCTGGTCGCGACTTTGAGATTTCGGCAGAACCTCTGATTTTCGAGGTTTGCCTGTAGTCGCGACCAGCTTAAAGGCTAGTCGCGACTAGGTACGGACGTCGTGGTTTTGACCTAATTTTGATTTTTCTCTCAATTGGAGGCACACCTCTCATCCCTATATAAGGAATACGACTCAGAAGGTCACCCTAAGCAGAAAAAGACCTAAAAAGTGGATGAAGGGGGAGAGGAAGCTATCTTGAAGACCCGGAGCGATATCACCTTCTAGTTTCTTTCTTTTACCCTTATTTCTTTCTTTTATGTTTAGTTTTGTTTCAGATTTAATCATGGATGTTTTTATTGTTTTTATGAGCTTAATTTCCCATTAAGGGAGGATGATGAATGTTGTTTAAGTTTATGCCTAGTTAATAAATAATTGCCATTCCTCCATCTTGTTTGTGAATACTATCTATATTTGTGTTTAATTCCATGTGCAAGTTTGATCACCTTTTACATGTTTAATGATCTCAATTCAAAATCTGAAAAGTGAGAATTGAGAATGCTAAAATTGGATAGTCTAGGTTTTGATGTGAAACGAAAGTATTTACATAGCCTTAGTGACAATTAGATTATTGCTTAATGCTGATTTCATGTTGATTTAATTAAGAAGTTAATTAGAGAACATGAGATTTAGAACCTAAAAGATCTGAAAAGAGTTAGGTTAATTCATAATCTGTCATTCACACGAAGACAAGGATAACAATTAAGTATTAACGTTGGTAACTTAACAACATGATTCACCTCCCTAATCTTTCATCTTGATTAATCTTCATCTATTCTTTTTAATTTTCTGAATTATTTTCTTTAAATTGCAAAAAGTATTGTTTTACCAAATAGAATCATAAGTATATTTTAGTAGTACTTAATCCAATTCCCTGTGGTTCGACCTCACTTGCGTGAGATACTACTTGATTGCGTATACTTACGTAGTAATCAAAATTTTCGTAACAACGTAAATAAATATTTATAAATAAATTAAATTTAAAATAACATAAAAAAATATTTTTTTTTCTTTTTTTTCTACTATTTCTTTTTTTGAGATTTTTTTTCCTCTACTATTACCTGTATATATATATCAAATATTATTACCTACCAATCATAAGTAATAAATGTCTAAGAATTTTTAACCATTAATTAAGTAATGAATGAATATAATATACGGTATATTAATGCACATTTTCCCCGTGAGGATGGGGCCCCACGGGGACCCGCCCCTAATGGGGCGGGGATTCCCCGTCTAAATGGGGAACGGGGCGGGGACGGGGATTAAATTTTGTCCCCGAATGTTAAACGGGGTGGGGACGGGGATGACACTCCCCGCCCCGACGGGGACCCGTTTAATTTATTAATTATTTTTTTTATTAATAGTTTATATTTTATATATGCGTTTGTATTTTTTTAGTATATTAATATCATTTTTACAATTTTTGAAGTTGTGTTTTTATATAATAATTACTATATTGAATAGTAAATAATATGTAATATTTTATATTTTATGTAATTTAATAATTTTATACATTTAAATTTTTAAAATAAAATTTATTTTACAATAGGGGATTCCCCGTCCCGTCCCCGCCCCATTAGGGGATTCCCCGCCCCGTCCCCGATGGGGAATAATCGGGGATGGGGATTAAAATCCTTAACGGGGATGGGGACGGGGAGAGCACTCCCCGCTAATTCCCCGCCCCGTGTGCATCCCTAGGTATATATAATAAAAATAATTAAAAAGAATGTATAAAATATAAAAAGGAAAAAGGAAATTATTCCATGTACTGTTTTTTTAATTTTTTTTTTTTAAAATTTACGGTTTGGATTTTTAAAGTGATTTCTCCGGTAGTTTCTATGTGAGTTGCTATACTATTTTTTGTTGCGATTTAGGTTGCAGCGCTAGTTAAAATAGAGATTTCTATGTAGAATTCCAAAAAAAAAAAAACTATTTTGAAACGTAAAGATGAAAAAGTCCAAAAGAAAAATAGCAAAGGGCCAAAACAAGACAAAAGAAAAAGTTAATGAAGGGAATTGAGATACAGTAAATAGCTTTGAAGCGACGATTTGGAGCATGTTGTTAAGATGGCAATTTAGGCCATCTTATTCGCACCACACCACTCATCCAAAATAACACTGAATCCAGTATGGCTTTACTTGGAGATTACTGCATTCATTGTACAGTTGAAGTACCGTTTGCTCTAATAAGCTAATCATTTTTTATATAGCTATGAACACCTAAAGTTTTGAAGTTACAGGATCTGTTACTTCAAACACTACTTGAGATACTATTCACTATGAGCTAATTAATTGTTTCCAACTTGAAGAAAGAAAGAAGAGGCTTGTCTTCCACTGACTAGTAGTGAATGATGACAACAACAATTTACATACAACTTTATTAATTGCTTCAAATGGCAGTACTGAAGATGCCTCTTCATATGTTGTTGATTCAGACTCAGATTATGGTCGTCTGATTCAAGCTCTATTCTACTCTTCCTAATTAATTGCTTTGAGGTTGGAGATATGCAATCCAATACTAAAACCATTTCTCCAATTCCTCATCCATCTTTTGAGGCTGTCTCTTCATTAATGTTACACGTAAACATATATCTTCATCTTCTACCTTTAGATCTGATTCAGAAAGTTCTCCCCATATCATCCATAAGCTTTCGTCGTTACGAACTTGCTGCCAATGTCACGAAGCCTTCTCCGTCAGAACCAAGGGACTGGTGCGGGGTTTCAAGGAGAGAGAGAGTGTCAAGAATATATGTTTTTTTAATTAGTTCAGATAAAAAAGAAAAAAAAAAGAAAATAAAAGAAAAATATAAATAAGATATATATTTTTAATTTTGATAATTTTTAAATTATTTTTTATATTGTAAAATAATTTTAATATCACGTGGACTATTAAAAACTTGACACGTGTAAATGAGAGTATACGTGGGTGGTCCATCACGTGAGTTTGATAAGTTTTACCGTTAAAAAATTAGTTTATGTAATTAATTGTTAAAAAATATAAAATTTAAATAATTTTACCGTAAAAAAAAATGATCATTACTTTGTAAATTGCTTTCACGCATATACCTCATATAATAATTTTAATTAACTTAAAGTAACATAAGAAAAAAAAAGATAACATAATAATTTTTAAACTAACTTAAAAAAGAGCATGTATATATACAAATTCTAATGTAATTAGGAAGTGATAATAATGTCTATATATATATATATATATATAAGAACGTAATTACTAGTATACCTAAACTTTTTGTATTCTTTCTTTACTTTACGATAGATAATTAAATACATACAAACTTAGTTTGTGTTTAATTATTCGAAACACATTATTATTGCTTGATACATTTAGTTATCATGATGAAGATGAATGATTCTTCTCGTAATGATGATAATAATAATAATAAGGGGAAGAATGTTAAAGATATAGAAAATGAAGATTTATTAAACTTCAAATACCCAACATCAAATATTGAAGAAGATGATATATCAAAGTATTTTCTTGAAAATAATGATGTTGGTCGTATTATGAAAAACATCCTTAAAGAATCTCCTCTTCCTCCACATTATTCTCAACATGGCCTCTCAAATTCCATTCAAAATCTCAACAAGTAAGTTTCTTAATTAATTAGTTATCTCATAATTATGATATATAATTCATTTTTTTTCAATTATAGTACTAATTTTTTGGTTTCATACTAGTAATGATCATGAGACTGAAATTCCAACAATTAATAAAGATGATCCCCTGCTTTAATGTCCTTCCCACCAATACAACATCAGGTGAGATGTATTTTTGGAATTAAAAACCCTAATTATTTGGTTGTCATCTCTTCTTTATATCTCTATTATATTAAATGTGCGAGCTTTTAGCGGTTAAATCCTTCCAATTATCATTTTACTTACACTTAACATTTCAACCTCAAGTTCGCAATTAACTGTGAAAAATAGATAACACCTTAAATTTATTAAGAGTTGAATAGTTTGGAGGGTTTTACCACTAAAATTTGAATTTAGAGAGTTAAGTATAAGTGGAATGATAGTTGACAGGGTTTAGCCACAAAAAACTCTTAAATGTGCTTATGTAATTGCTCTTGTTTTAAATATTGTGATTCAAATTTAAATTTATTTAAACCTGCATATATTTAAAAATATATTATTATTATTATTTAAACTTATCTCTATTATATTATATTTGTCTTACATTAAATGTGAATATCTAAAGAAAATTGTTAGTTTAACGATTTTTTTTTATTTTTCGTTAACTGGTTAAAACTAACCCAGTTAAATCAATTAATTAATTATTTTTTTTTTTTAAAAAAAATTAAGACTAAATTTAATTTATTTATTAAAATATAATTTAAATAATTATTTAAAAGTATCAACAAAATTAGATAATTATTTTTTTATATAAATTTTAATTTAAATTTAAATTCGACATTAATGCAAATAATTAATCATACTTTATATCAAATTTTTTTTAGTTATTTACTTAATTTACTATTTAATAAAATTAATTAGTTAGATACAATTTCTTATAAATAAATTTAAAATTGTATTTTATATATTTAACAAAATATAAGAATTAAGAATTGTATTAAATTTACCTTTTATTATTATTTAAATTAATATTTAAAGTTAGCAACTGATACAACTTTAAGCAAACAATGTTACTAATGCCTAATACTGCCTAATACTATATAATATAACAAAAGTTGAAATTGTCTTCTCTTGCGTTTATTATTAAGCTCTACTTGAAACACTTAATTTAAAAGGTGAATTTTTATTGATGAATAATTTGTTTTATTTTAAGGCTCCTGAGATGGAAATATCAATCGATTCTGCAGAAGCAGTATTACAGAACTTTCAATTAGTGCTGAATCAAGTAATTTTTTTTTATTTTTTAATTTCTTTTAAAAGAACAAAATTTTATAATAAAGATTCGATAAAATACTAAATTTATTTCTTAGTAAATATTTGACACAATTCTAAAATAGGTCCCAAAACGTGTTCGAGATTACTACAAAAATGTATTGTATCGCCGTGCAAAAAAATTGCATAGACAAAACCAATATGGAGAAACAATAAGGTAATATTACATATAATTTTTTATAATTCTAACAGAAAAAGTGTACCTTTTTATTGCTTCTATAAAAATTATAATTTTATTTTTTTTTTAATTTACACTTCTAATGATTTCAGGATAGACACAGTGGAAGAGATATTCACTAATTATATTGACACAAGACTTATATCATTGTTGTTCATCGACGACAAGCTTTAACCACTCATCAGTTATTCTATAAAAAAAATGATGAGTTTTATTTTCTTTTTTATACAGTTTTTTATTTTCTAGTTATTAATTTATTATTTAATTCACAATTAGTTTTTTATAAAATTAATGATGAGTTCTTGATTTTTTCTTCTTAAAATATATATTTATATATAACTAATGTATAAAACTAAAAGGGGTCATTTCATTTTTAGCCTACAAAATTCACAAATAAAAAAAAGAGCAAAACTGTTTTGACTAAGAGTATAAAGAAGTAATGATTTGATCCTATAAGAAATAAATATTTTTGCAGCTTTGAAGGAATGAGCCACTAAAGTTTCACTAAGCTGGTTATAATACCTTTAAGAATGGAGCATTACAAGGCTGTAAAAGTTTGCTTGGTATTCCGGAAATGAAGATGAGTTCGTTCTCTTCCAAATCGAACTTGTTGTTGGCATAGTCAGGAAGCTACATCTAAATCAACCTCACCCTCAATGATCCCCGCCTCTGCCTCAGAATCTGCTTCCAATTGGCCCATCTCTGGATCGGCATCCGTGTCGACCTTTGCTTCGGTTTTCGTCCGCATTGGACCGGCACCATGGGACACCATGTCGGTCACACCGGCGATTTCGGAGTTTAGCATCCATTGGGGTTGTAGAGGCCTCGAGATCACCTCTGATTCCTTCATCATTTTCACTCGCAGGAGTTGAGATCTGTACCGGTGAGAGAGAACAAAATTAAGCAAAAAAACTTATTATAGAAAGCAAGGGAAGAACAAGATGGGGGTCCATTATACCTCATTTTCTTCCCCTTGCTGTGCAGAACCCTTTGCTTCTTCCTTTTTAGCACGTTTAGCCCTGTCATTTGGTTTAGACTGGTATTTGAAACGAAAATCGGGTGGTAAAAGTTCTACAGGCACTACTCCCTCAACGCCATGGTCAGTAAACTGTAATGAAATCCAGTTGGGTCTTTTTTTTTTCTTAGGCTTGTGGGAAATTAATTGAACATGATGATGTGTCGGTGATCAATTGTTAAACTAGTCCTACCTTAGAAAATCCCTCCAAGTCCTATCTAGCTGAAAACCGTAGACCTTTCCAGCAATACACCTGCATACCGGTACAGGCTATTATTAGATGGCACAAACTCAATTTTAAAGTAAACAAGTAAATATGAAATGTTACTGAATCAGCTTTAGAACTAATGCAGTGTTGAATAAACTATGTCCTAAATAATATAGAATAAAACAATTTAATTAAAATTATTTGGGCCAATCAAAATATGACACGTGTACATATGTGCATATATGGTGGCAAACCCAATTGGCAGTTCCAGTCAAACGGATTTAAATCCCTATCCATTTAAAAAAAAAAAGAGATTTAAATCCTATTTTTTTTATTAATTTTATAACTACATTTGCATTTAATTAGTTCAAAAATAATAATCTTTTTTTTTTTGTCAAAGAAAAGATAACATAATTTTTTTAAAAAACTAACTAGAAATAATAAGAGTACGTATATAAATAGACACTACAACAGTTTTGTCTATTACCGGCGGATGCCTCCGCCGGTATTAAATGGCCAGACCGCCGGTAATAATTAGAACCGGCGGATTCCACCGGTAATTATCCGCCGGTAATAATTGGTCGCTATAAGTGGTTATTGGCGACAAAAATGGTATTTCGAAGGTAATAATATTAATACCGACGGATTAATAGCGGTCGGGTCCGCCGGTATTAATGTCTGCACTTTTACACGCAGATGGATTAATACCGGCAGACCCCAATCATTGTTCCGCCGGCAATAATATTTTTAAATATTAAAAAAAAATATTATTCTGATTATTTAATATAATTAAATTAATTATAATAATTATTTTATATATAATAATTATTTCATAAATAAATATATTATTAATTAGAAATAAAACATCAAAATTAAGAAATTAAGCATTAAACATTAAAATTAAGAAATTAAGCATTAAAATTAATTTGTCCATTACAATAAAAAATATACTATCTTAAATAAAATTAGGAAATTGTCTTTAAATAAACTTTAAAACATAAAACTTGACATAATTAAAAAAAACCTAACTATCATTGTTCAAATCAGTATACTCTAAAAATTCATCTGCATTCGAGCTAAGTCTTGAACCATCAAGATTCTCACGGGATTGAGCAGGCGGGGTAGGGTAATAAGGTTGTCCAGTCTGCGGCGTAGGTAAGATCTCCACATATTGTCGAGAATGCGGGCGAACTAAAATTGGTTGTTCTTTGTTCATGTTGCGGCTCGAGCACCGAAAAGCCCGACCATACATAGGCTGTTGTGGAGATCCTCCCATTTGACCATACACAGGTTGTTGCTGCAACAATGACCCAAATTGACCGTACACAGGGTATTGTTGTTGGGGTGAGCCTCCAATATTGCCAACCATAGGTTGTGTCTGAGATCCTCCAGCGGCATCCGAAAAAAAATAGGAGGAGACTGTGAGGGAAGCCCGAACATGTAATGCAACTGAGGCGATTGTGAAGAGCCAGCAGACATGTTGGGAGAATTTTGTTGTTGTTGTTGAAAAAACTGAGGCAGCTGAGGCGATCGTGGTTGTTGTTGTTGTTGTTGGAGGGGAGGCTGAATTGGACGCGCTACCTTGCGGTTGTGATGGTGAAAAATTTTGTAAAAAATTATCAAACCGCGGGTCATGCAGAGACGCGTCACTGGAGGTGCCGATCGATCAATCTTATCACGCATTTTTAACATAAACTCGGCGAAGACTCCCATATCTTCCAGAGTAACGGATGAAGTCGGTACTTGTGATTGAGTTCAACTTTGAGTACTAGAACTTGTAGTCGAGCTGCCTTTCAATTTATAACCCAGTCCTCTTAGATAGTCCGACCGGCTCCCAAGAACTTTATTCATAGCTTTCAATTGCTTGTATTTGCTAACAGACCCATCGCTGGAATCATCTTCTGTATCGATCATGCTAGCAACCTCTTCAAGCATTTTCTCCTGATCAAATAAAATATTAGAAATACAATAACAACATCATGCATTAGTTGTAAGAAAATTATTAAAAAACATATTGAAACTTACATGTAGTTCTTTGCATGTCTCGGTAATCCAAGTGTCTTCTGTTTGTTTTCTGGCGTGGCCTCTCTTCCAAGTATGAATTGCGTAGCCTTCAGGGACGTCCTGTTTAAAAATAGAGTTAGTTTGTGTTTAGTAAAAGAAATTGCTAATAGAAAGTTGATAACTTTACTTACATGTTCATTACGAGACGCTGCCATCGACCTCGAGCCTTGCGTTGACAAATACTGCATTTCCCCTCTATTTTTCTTGTTTTGATTTGAACGCGCAATGAATTTTGGGCTCAAAAATAAGTCAATGATTTGCTTCCAACTCTCTGTAGTGCAATGATCAGCAACTGCTTCAATAACACTTGCCAAATCATTTGGATCCCCAGAATAATGTTCCTGAAACCACGTGTGCCTGATATTCTTTCTCTCAGAATATCTTCTCTGCATCTCATGATAAAGAGTTGTCATCACTCTTTTAGGCTCGGGATGGCGATCAATATCATACAAATACTACAAACAAATAGTATTTGTTAAAAAATTACGTATTAATTGAAATTAAATATTTGAAACATTAAACTTGTTAATGTGTTTTACCTTCATTTTTTGTACAATTTGGTCTTTAAAGTGTTGAGGGATTTCACTAAAATTCAAGTAGTGTCCTGACAACGTAATTGTGACCTCAACACCCATTTGACGTACAAAACCTGAATTTTCCTTACCAACCACTTTGCCTGTCACGGCATCAAGTTTTAGTGGTAATGGTTTTCCTGGAACCCGCCTTCTTTGTTCAACATCCAAGTTGGTAGCAAGCCCACGACCCTTTCTTCTTGGCGGTGGAGCCCTCTGACAAGTCGGCGGTACCCTACTAGGGTCTGGTGGATCGGTACCACCCCCGTCTCCACCATGATAAGTGGATACATCAGCTGACATTACTTTTTTTTGAAAAAAAAAATATTTCATTTATAAGTAATAGTAACAATAATTTAAAACTAATAAAGTTAACTTGAAATAAGAAATATTAACTTGAAATTAATAATTGTATGTATTACAATATAAAATGATTGAAAATTAATCATCCATATCACTATCATTATTAACTAAATGATCATTCACACCATCTTCACAAAAGTCAACTAAAATTTCTTCGTCAGATTCTTCAGTAGCATCTTCGTCGTCCATGTTGCGGTCATCTTCGTTGACAGGCGAACATGGTTCAGTGCCAATGTCCATCGGACGTTGATTAGGTAGCAAAATTAACTCCCCAAGATCAACTGTTAACACAAAATTGGATGAGTTCGTGTCGTGTACCAAATCAATTTTGACATTAGCATCATCATCCACGATGTCCCAAATTTGTCGGTGATTTACATTCTCAACTATTTTCCAATTTTTTCCTCTCAACAAATCATCGAGATAAAACACTTGCTTTGCTTGGCTAGCAAGTATGTATGGGTCATCTTTATACCATACACCACTGACATTAATACTAGTGATAAGGTTCTCGACGATTGTTTTTTTTCGTCTTGGATTTGTATTGTACCACTTGCACTTAAATAATGTGACAGAGTAAACACCAGTGAAGGTTAACTTTAGCACTTCAGTGAGTGTACCGTAATAATTAAAACCTTCTGTTCCTGCCACAAACACTCCACTATTTTGTGTGCTCCTCTTCTCATCTCTTTTGGTAGCCATAAATCGAACTCCATTCACAATACAACCTTCATAGTAAGTACCTAAGTGATCAGACCCGAATGCGAAAGCTAGCAACTCTTTGCCATTCTCTAATGATCCAGACTTGTGCAAGTCATATATCTATAAAAATAAGTACCTCATTAGAAAATGACAAAGACCACTTAAGATAATAAACGTTTACTACACATATATATTCACCTTCTTGTGAAACCACAGACGAAAATGTTTTTTGTGTAGAACATTATGATCTCCATTCGGGTAATTTTGTCGGATCACTTCCAAGTGTTCACTGTAAAATAAAATAGATTTGAATTAATTGATTGAAAGTTAAGGTGAAAAAAAAATTAATAAAGAAAAAAACTCACTCTAAGTAAGCTTGAATTTCAGGTGAATTGTTGATTATATACCACTCTATTTGTTCACGAGATGCGCGATCAAGTGGTCGGAGATTACCTTTTGTAATGGGTCGACATTGAGATTGAAACACAGAAAGCTTTCGTGGGACAACCTCATCTTCATTACGATCAAGACGGTTAAACCTTGTTTCAACCCCCTTGAAATACATTGAACAAAATGTCAAAGCCTCATCAATAACGTAACTTTCTGCTATCGACCCTTCAGGACGTGCTTTATTTCCTACGTAGTTCTTAAATTTTTTCATGTATCTTTCAAATGGATACATCCACCTCATAAAAACAGGTCCACCCAAAATTGCTTCTTCAGGCAAATGAAGGACCAAATGAATCATTATGTCAAAAAATGCAGGAGGAAATATGGACTCCCTTTTACACAAGATTAAAATAAGATCTTGTTGAGCAACCTCCATGTCTTTAACATTTATAGTCCTTGAACAAATTTGCCTGAAAAGTTGCACAGTTCAGAGATGGTGGTCGATATAGCGTTCAGGAGAAACTTGCGAACACCAACAGACAGTAATCGTTGCATTATTACATGGCAGTCGTGTGACTTCAATCCGATGACATTTGTTAAATTTTCATTTACTTTTTTTCTCAAATTCGAACAAAAGCCATCGGGAAATTTCACATCCTTAATAAATTTACAAAATTGGATCATGTCATCAGGTTTAAGCATGTAAGGTGCATGAGGTTTCAACAGCTTCCCCCTCTCATCTTCATAAATCCACAACGATTCTCTGACGCCTAGCTTCTTTAAATCGTGTCTTGCATTGGTAGTGTCCTTGGATTTCTCATTGTCCAATATTGTGCCCAATAAACTATCACAAACATTATTCTCAACATGCATGACATCATATTGTGTTTAAGAATATTTGAACACCAATAGTCAAGCTCGTAGAAGATGCTTTTTTTCCGCCAATTATGATTTTTTGCAACTCGCCTACGCTTCACACCACCAAAGAGCTCATGATTTCCAGGGAGGTGGGGTGGGAGTTCGTTTACTTATTCTAATACTTCTTCACAAGTAAAACGTCTTGGAGGAGGTCTTCTCTCAATTTGTCCGTCAAATTGAGTATCCCTTCTCATTCGATGGTTATTTGGCAAAAATCTTCTATGACCCACGTAAGATGTCTTACCAATTACTCGAATAGAAGATGTATCTTCATTGCAAGTAGGACAAGCTTTATATCCCTGACCACTCCAACCAGACAAATAACTACGAGCAGGAAAATCATTCACTGTCCACAAAAGAGCTGCACGCAACTTGAAGACAGTGTTGGTTCGACAATCTCTCGTATCTACTCCGTTAACCCACAACTCCTTCAACTCATCCACCAAGGGTCTTAAAAATACGTCTATGTCCATTCCGGGTGATTTATCTCCAGGAATAAGAATGGTCAACATAAAATTATTGTCTTTCATACATAACCAAGGTGGAAGATTATTGTAATGACCGCTCTAGTAATGTAGATTAGTAAAGGCAATTAGCACTAATTTTTATTATTTTATTATTATTTGCGAATTAATTTAATTGTGGACTCCAATATTTAGAAATAAATATTAGAGTTATAATTTCTCAATTCTGGAGATTTTATTAAACTCTAGGGGTATTATTTAGCTTATATGTGAAATATGTTATTTTTGTAATTTTTGTTCGGCGACAACGGAAAATGCGATGGATGGCTAGATTGATCACATGGGTAAGTTTAGAACCTTATTTCATAGTGGGAAATATTTTAGAGAAAATAAATTATCGGGATTGAGCGGGGTTATGGAATTGACCATTTTACCCCTAATCTTGGAAAATATTTAATTTTAACCTTAAGGGCATTTAAGTCTTTTTGAGGTATAGTGTAGTGGCTGCCTAGGGAGGTGACAAGTGGCTTTTAATTTCAGCAAGGGTTTAGTTAGAGAAAATCCATTTCTCTTTGGAAGAAAAATCAAAAAAATTGGAATTTCACTCTCTTGAACCCTCTCTCTTTCTCTCTCTCGGCTGGGACCAAAATCAAAGGAGTTTGTTGTTGATTGTTGGATTTCAGCAAGGATTTCAAAGAAGAAAATCAATCTAAGGTAAGTTCCAATGAACCCTTCTTAGTTTTCAAGTTTTTTAAGTTAGGTTGAAATGGTGATATTGTAAATTAGGGGCTGTTAAGGTTTGAAGTGCCTAGGGTTTGAATTCTAGGGTTGGTTTGAGTTGATTGAAGTCCCTAGCAGCTGACTTTATTGCTTGATGTTAGTTTTAAGCAAGCTTGAGTTTTGAAACTCAAGCTTTGAGCTTTAATGGCATGATTTGATTTGTTGGTTTGTTCTGTGATTTATTGGTTGGAAATGGTTGTTTATACATTGTATAGGTGTACTGGAGAGTTTGGTAAGGTTTGGGATTGAATTGAGTTAAGGGGGATGATTTTTGGGTTCCCAGCACAGAACCGGAATTCCGGTTCTGGGGGACCAGTACCAACCGGTCGACCTGATGGTGACCCAGAACCGGATTTCCGGTTGGGAACCGGTCTGCCTGTTGGGGGAAATTCCAGAACCCTAGTTTTGGCCAATTTTGAGATATTTAGGGTATTGCCATGAATTTTATTGATAGGGAAACTTTTAGTTTCAAGTTTAAATCCCGTAAAGTGATTTAGCGAGTCACTCATCTGTGTTGCAATTATTGTGATTAGGGCATCCATCTAGCACGTGAATTCCGTTCAGGTCGGCCAGCACACTTGAATTCGGAAAACAGGTAAGAACTGTGTATAATGTATGATATGATTATCTGAATGTGTGTATATGTGTTTATATATGCATGCTTGAATTATGTTAAGCACTACCAACACTTGTATGAATAAGCTATAGAGTGCATTGGTATAGTGATTATTGTGGCTGTGAGTACGATACAGTGATACCAACACGGGCACGGGAAAATGCTAAGGTGTGTGGTACATCACTCAGTGTTACTCAGTGTTCGGGGTAAACCCTACCAACACTCGTACAGTGAGGTACGATGTGTATGTGGTATAGTTGTTGTACCCTGGTATTGAACGTTCATACTCATCTGTTAAGCTCTGTAAATAGGAGTATGGGCGCCTATTTACAGGTCAGAAATTATATGGTCTGTTATATGCATTTCTTATTGAGTATGTTGACTCACAGTTTCTGCTTCCATGTGTAGGTAAAGGAAAGGCGAAGGGTGAACAAGAATGAACCTGAGCTCGGGAGAGATTGTACATGTCAAGCAGCGCGACATGGAGTGTTCGGTCTTGGGACATCTGGGAGTTGTATTTTGAAAGTCGTTGTGCGACCTGAAAGTTATGTATTTTGAAATGTATAGTTTGAAAAGTAAATTTTACAAAGTTTAAAAAACGGGATCCCAGAATCTGTAAATATTATATTATATTGCAAAGTTTAATATTTAAAACAAAAGTTTTAATTTGACACGTTTTTCGAGAACTTTCTTTGATTAGCAAAGATTGCACAATAATTAAAAAAGCACTGTAGCGTGCCTTAGCATTAGGGCGTTACAATTTTGGTATCAGAGCCGCCAGGTTTGTCTACCGAAGCTTGCTAAGACATGTACAATCTTCATCAGAGAAAGCTCGGTTCACGGTTCAGTAAGCCTGTACTTGTTTAGTACTTAAAATAAATATGAATGTGAAAGCATGTTAGGAAGCATATTAGATTTTAATTAATTAATTATAAAAGTGTGTTGCCTTTAAGTCTTTAAGAGCGGTGTTAAGTTTTGATCGATGTCTAACCTGCCTGGCTTATGGATTCGCAGGTTAAGTCCTATAAAATGGACACCCCGCAAAATACAAGAAGTCAGGGTGGCATGGTTGAGACCGGAGGCGGTCAGGGGAATCGTCAAAATCCTCGTGGTCGCGGCCGTGGCCGTGGCAGAGCTCAGGGTGGTCGCCCTATAAATCCACCTCAAGCTCCTCCTGATTGGGAGCAAAGATTCACTGAAATGCAAGATAGAATCCGCCAGCAAGATGAAGAGATCCAAAGATTGAGGCAGCAGGGTCCTCCTACCATGCCTCCTCAAGTGGTTCAGGCCGTTGCAGTTCCTGCGGTGCCAGCAGAACAACCTGTTGCTGGCAGCCGTATGGAGCCGTTGTATGAAAGATTTCGGAAACAGGCACCTCCAGTGTTTCTAGGAGGCCCTGATGTGATGAAGGCCGAGCAGTGGCTTTCAGTGATTGAACGCATCCTTAATTTTATGGGAGTGGTTGGAAATGACCGGGTGACCTGCGCCACTTTTCAGTTTCAGGAAGACGCTCTCGTGTGGTGGGAGCTGATAACCCTCACTCGAGACGTCACACTGATGACCTGGGAAGAATTCAAGGAATTATTTAACTCCAAGTATTACAATGAAGCAGTCCGCAATGCAAAGCGGAAAGAGTTCACCGAATTGGTTCAAACTGAGGGAATGCCGGTTACAGAGTATACGACATAGTTTGACCGTTTGGCCAAGCTTGCAGTTGGGATTGTCCCAACCGACTTCAGTAAGAAAGAAAAATATTTGGCGGGTTTGAGTGCAAAGATTCGGCATGATCTAGTGATTACTACCACTGAAGCAACCACGAATGCAGAGATGGTTGAAAAGGCTTTGAGAGCCGAGGGTGCAGTGAAATTCCTTCAGGAGCCCCGAGTGACTCCGAGTGTTGGTGGAACCCCCACTGTTCCTACTCCTGTTTATGGTAGGGATGGTGGTGATTCCACCACTGAGCAGAAAAGAAAAGTTTTTCTGGCTTCTGGTGGTTCGGGGCAAAGTAAGCGGTTCCGTGGGAACCAAGGCAGAGGAGGACGCCAGGGTTACTCTTACCCTGAGTGTCCACGGTGCAAGAAACATCATCCGGGAGAGTGTAACCGGAAGACATGCTTCCTGTGTGGCATGGTGGGGCATTTTAAGAAAGATTGCCCCCAGGCAAAGAAAGAGGAGCCGAAAGCTGAAGTGAAACCGGTTCCTGCTCGAGTGTTTGCCATTACCCAAGCTGATGCTGCAGCCAGTCCTTCTGTTGTGACAGGTCAGCTTCCCATCAACAACTTGTTATTTACAGTATTATTTGACTCGGGAGCTACACGTTCATATGTGGCTACAAGAGTAATTGATCTTTTGGGTAGGCCTTGTGATATTTTAGAAAGAGGGTTTAGAACCCTAATGCCTAGCGGAGAATTGGTTATCTCTAATAGGCGCATTAGGTCTATGCCAATTAGGATCGAAGATAGGGAATTGAGTACTGACCTCATAGAATTGAAACTAACTGAGTTTGATATTATACTGGGAATGGATTTCCTATCCAAGTATTCGGCCAGTATAGATTGTAGGCGTAAAATGGTGACTTTTCAGCCGGAAGGTGAAGATCCATTTGTTTATGTTGGATCGGATTCGTGGTCTCGAATCCCGGTTATTTTACGTGCTTGAGGAGCTGGGGATTTACTATGCAATGGTTGTGTAGGATTTCTAGCGGTTGTATTTGACTCCAGCAGACCTGAAACATTTGGGCCTGAGGTAGTCCGGGTGGTGAAAGATTTTCTTGACGTATTTCCCGAGGAGTTGCAGGGATTGCCACCACAGCGAGAGATTGATTTTATAATTGATTTGGCACCTGGAGTCGAACCTGTTTCTAAAGCTCCATATAGGATGGCTCCAGCGGAACTCAAGGAGCTTAAGTTGCGGCTCCAGGGGATGCTTGATATTGGGTTTATTCGACCCAGTGTATCGCCCTGGGGAGCTCCGGTTCTTTTTGTGAAAAAGAAAGATGGTTCCCTCAGAATGTGTATTGATTATCGGGAACTAAACAAGTTGACGATTAAGAACAAGTACCCGTTGCCCAGGATCGACGATCTGTTCGATCAGCTTCAGGGAAAGACAGTGTTTTCGAAGATTGATTTACGGTCTGGTTATCATCAACTTAGAATTCGGGAGGAGGACATACCGAAGATTGCTTTTAGAACCAGATATGGGCACTATGAGTTTCTGGTAATGTCGTTCGGATTGACAAATGCCCCTGCGGCCTTTATGGATCTCATGAATAGGGTATTCAAGGATTTCCTCGATAACTGCGTTATAGTGTTTATCGATGACATTCTTGTATACTCTCAGTCAGAAGAGGAGCACGAGCATCATCTTCGAATGGTGTTACAGCAACTTAGGGATCACAAGCTGTATGCCAAGTTTAAAAAGTGTGAATTCTGGTTGTCTGAGGTGTCCTTTCTGGGACATATTGTTGGAAAGAATGGAATTATGGTTGATCCAAATAAGATAGAATCAGTGAAGAATTGGCCGAGGCCCAAGTCTGTGACGGAAATTCAAAGTTTTCTCGGATTAGCAGGGTATTATCGGCGTTTCGTTGAAGGATTTTCTAAACTTTCTATGCCCCTAACCGAATTGACCAAGAAAAATCAGAGATTTGTGTGGTCAGATAAGTGTGAGACAAGCTTTCAGGAGTTGAAGCAACGTTTGATAACAGCTCCGGTGTTAGCTTTGCCATCAGATCAAGAAAAATTTGTGGTTTATTGTGATGCATCCAGACAGGGTCTGAGATGTGTTCTGATGCAAGCTGACAGAGTCATAGCCTATGCCTCTCGTCAATTGAAAGATTATGAACAGCGTTACCCAACTCATGATTTAGAGCTCGCTGCTGTGGTTTTTGCTTTAAAGATATGGCGACATTATCTTTACGGTGAAAAGTGTGAGATTTATACTGATCATAAAAGCCTTAAATACTTTTTCACCCAGAAAGATCTGAATATGAGGCAAAGAAGGTGGTTTGAGTTGGTTAAAGACTACAATTGCGAAATACTGTATCACCCCGGGAAAGCCAATGTTGTGGCCGATGCTTTAAGCAGAAAAGGTCCCGGGCAAGTTTGTACCACAGTTATGATAGCCCCTCAACTAGCTTCGAAAATGGTTAGTGCAGGGATTGAATTTGTGGTCGGGAAATTACATAATCTAACACTCCAATCTGATCTGTTGGAAAGAATCAAAAAGGCACAGCTGGAAGATCCCGAGCTAGTTAAGGTTCGAGACGAAGTAATGGCTAGTCGGCCTAGAGGCTTTTCAGTCTCGAACAGTGGAATGTTATTATACAAAGCTCGAGTTTGTGTTCCTAATGTTGGTGAGCTTAAGAAAGAGATACTTGATGAAGCTCACACCATGCCTTATTCGTTGCATCAGGGAACCACCAAAATGTATCAAGATTTGAAACCCTACTTCTGGTGGTATGGGATGAAAAGAGATGTGGTGGACTACGTGTCCAAGTGCTTAACCTGCCAGCAAATTAAAGCTGAACATCAGAGGCCGGCAGGGTTGTTGCAACCTTTAGTCCTTCCAGAATGGAAGTGGGAGGACATTGCAATGGACTTCGTAACTGGTTTGCCTAGAACTACGGAGATGTATGATTCAGTATGGGTTATTGTGGACAGATTTACAAAATCAGCTCACTTTCTACCAGTGAAAGTTACATATTCAGTGGATCAGTACGCTGAATTGTATGTGAAGGAGATAGTTCGTCTCCATGGAGGCCCTAAATCTATTGTGTCAGATAGGGATCCAAAGTTCACATCGAAGTTTTGGGTGAGTCTTCAGAAGGCTATGGGTACCAAGTTAAAGTTTAGTACAGCCTTTCACCCTCAGACTGATGGTCAGTCAGAAAGAACTATCCAGATCTTGGAAGACTTACTGCGAGCTTGTGTCATGGACTTTGAGGGTTCATGGAGTAAGTACTTGCCTTTAATTGAATTCTCCTACAATAACAGCTACCAGAGTACAATAGGGATGGCTCCCTATGAGATGTTATACGGTAGAAAATGTCGTTCTCCTATTCATTGGGACGAGACAGGAGAAATGAAGTACTTGGGTTCAGAGTTAGTGCAGAGGACCAATGAAGCTATTGATAAGATCAAGGCTCGGATGCTTGCTGCTCAAAGCAGGCAGAAAAGTTATGCTGATCCGAAGCGCAGAGATGTTACATTTCAGGCAGGGGAACATGTTTTCCTGCGGGTTTCACCAATGAAGGGTATTAGGCGCTTCGGGAAGAAGGGTAAGCTAAGCCCTAGGTTCATTGGGCCATTTCAGATACTCGAGAAGGTCGGGCAGGTAGCATATCGGCTAGCCTTACCACCAGCATTATCGGCTGTTCATGACGTATTTCACATTTCTATGTTAAGGAAATACGTGTCGGACCCGACTCATGTCTTGAGTTATGAAGCCCTTGAACTGCAACCGGACTTAACCTATGAAGAACAACCTGTACAGATTTTAGATAGAAAGGAAAAAGTTCTTCGGAACAAGACTATTGCACTGGTTAAGGTGCTCTGGAGGAACAGTAAGGTGGAAGAAGCCACCTGGGAATTGGAGTCAGATATGAGGACTAAACATCCAGAGCTATTCAGGTTAGATTTCGAGGACGAAATCCCATTAACGGGGGGATAATTGTAATGACCGCTCTAGTAATGTGGATTAGTAAAGGCAATTAGCACTAATTTTTATTATTTTATTATTATTTGTGAATTAATTTAATTGTGGACCCCAATATTTAGAAATAAATATTAGAGTTATAATTTCTCAATTCCAGAGATTTTATTAAACTCTAGGGGTATTATTTAGCTTATATGTGAAATATGTTATTTTTGTAATTTTTGTTCGGCGACAACGGAAAATGCGATGGATGGCTAGATTGATCACATGGGTAAGTTTAGAACCTTATTTCATAGTGGGAAATATTTTAGAGAAAATAAATTATCGGGATTGAGCGGGGTTATGGAATTGACCATTTTACCCCTAATCTTGGAAAATATTTAATTTTAACCTTAAGGGCATTTAAGTCTTTTTGAGGTATAGTGTAGTGGCTGCCTAGGGAGGTGACAAGTGGCTTTTAATTTCAGCAAGGGTTTAGTTAGAGAAAATCCATTTCTCTTTGGAAGAAAAATCAAAAAAATTGGAATTTCACTCTCTTGAACCCTCTCTCTTTCTCTCTATAGAAATTTGGGACCAAAATCAAAGGAGTTTGTTGTTGATTGTTGGATTTCAGCAAGGATTTCAAAGAAGAAAATCAATCTAAGGTAAGTTCCAATGAACCCTTCTTAGTTTTCAAGTTTTTTAAGTTAGGTTGAAATGGTGATATTGTAAATTAGGGGCTGTTAAGGTTTGAAGTGCCTAGGGTTTGAATTCTAGGGTTGGTTTGAGTTGATTGAAGTCCCTAGCAGCTGATTTTATTGCTTGATGTTAGTTTTAAGCAAGCTTGAGTTTTGAAACTCAAGCTTTGAGCTTTAATGGCATGATTTGATTTGTTGGTTTGTTCTGTGATTTATTGGTTGGAAATGGTTGTTTATACATTGTATAGGTGTACTGGAGAGTTTGGTAAAATTTGGGATTGAATTGAGTTAAGGGGGATGATTTTTGGGTTCCCAGCACAGAACCGGAATTCCGGTTCTGGGGGACTAGTACCAACCGGTCGACCGGATGGTGACCCAGAACCGAATTTCCGGTTGGGAACCGGTGTGCCTGTTGGGGGAAATTCCAGAACCCTAGTTTTGGCCAATTTTGAGATATTTATGGTATTGCCATGAAGTTTATCGATAGGAAAACTTTTAGTTTCAAGTTTAAATCCCGGAAAGTGATTTAGCGAGTCACTCATCTGTGTTGCAATTATTGTGATCAGGGCATCCATCTAGCACGTGAATTCCGTTCAGGTCGGCCAGCACACTTGAATTCGGAAAACAGGTAAGAACTGTGTATAATGTATGATATGATTATCTGAATGTGTGTATATGTGTTTATATATGCATGCTTGAATTATGTTAAGCACTACCAACACTTGTATGAATAAGCTATAGAGTGCATTGGTATAGTGATTATTGTGGCTGTGAGTACGATACAGTGATACCAACACGGGCACGGGAAAATGCTAAGGTGTGTGGTACATCACTCAGTGTTACTCAGTGTTCGGGGTAAACCCTACCAACACTCGTACAGTGAGGTACGATGTGTATGTGGTATAGTGGTTGTACCCTGGTATTGAACGTTCATACTCATCTGTTAAGCTCTGTAAATAGGTGTATGGGCGCCTATTTACAGGTCTGAAATTATATGGTATGTTATATGCATTTCTTATTGAGTCTGTTGACTCACAGTTTCTGCTTCCATGTGTAGGTAAAGGAAAGGCGAAGGCTGAACAAGAATGAACCTGAGCTCGGGTGAGATTGTACATGTCAAGCAGCGCGACCTGGAGTGTTCGGTCTCGGGACATCTGGGAGTTGTATTTTGAAAGTCGCTGTGCGACCTGAAAGTTATGTATTTTGAAATGTATAGTTTGAAAAGTAAATTTTACAAAGTTTAAAAACGGGATCTCGGAATCTGTAAATATTATATTATATTGCAAAGTTTAATATTTAAAACAAAAGTTTTAATTTGACACGTTTTTTGAGAAATTTCTTTGATTAGCAAAGATTGCACAATAATTGAAAAAGTACTGTAGCGTGCCTTAGCATTAGGGCGTTACAATTATAGTTCGCCAAAACTACAGGCCACATACTGTAAGCTTGGCTCATGTTGCCAAACGAATTAAAGCCATCGGCAGCTAAACCGAGACAAACATTTCGAGGTTCACTAGCAAAATCAGGATGTTTGGCATCAAAGTCCTTCCATGCTGCACCATCCACAGGGTGTCGCATCACACCCTCATCTTTTGATTTACCACTGTGGTGCCATACCATGTATTTTTTCGTATGCCTTGAAGTATACAGTCTCTTCAGTCGTGGAATTAACGGAAAGTAACGCATCACCTTATGAGGCACCTTTTTTGCTCCTAAATTTTCTGAAGTTATCCATCTACTAGTGCCACAGACTGGACATGAATCTTCATTTGCATGTTCATTGTAAAATAAACAGCAATTGTGCTTGCACACATGAATTGACTCATACCCCAACCCTAATTTTTTCAATTTTTCCTTGGCATCATAATAGTTTGATGGAATTTTCTTTTCCTTTGGAAAAGCAAATTTTAATAACTTCAGTAATTCATCAAATATGTTGTTAGGAATCTTTCCCCTAACTTTCAAATGCAATAACTTTGCCAAAAAGTTAAGAGAACATATCCAATCACAACCAGGATACAACTCGGCCTCAATTTCTTCAAATAATTCGTCGCGCCATTGATTTGCATCTGGATTATCATCCATTTCGAATGACGGCTGAAGGAAGTCATCCACTATCGGAATCATCTCGTCAATTTCAGTATCATCATCAGCGGCATCATGGTCATTCATTGCATTAGTGGCACTAGATTATGCTTCCCCGTGGTAAGTCCACTTCTCGTAACCAGTAAAAAAACCCCAATCGAATATATGTGCTTTCACAACAGGTAAAGTTTGAAGCCTATTGTTCACACATCTTACACATGGGCACCTAATTCTACCATCACAATCTTTACATTTCGAGGCCATCTCTAAAAATGCATTTAGACCATCCCAATATTGTGGACATTTACGATTTCGCAAAGTGGTCCAAGACTTGTCGATTGTCATCTAAAATTTTATGAAGACATAAGATTTAATAGTATAAAGAAAAATTGAATGATAAAATGTTATGCTATTTTAAGCTATTTTATGATATTTTATGCTATTTTATTAAAAAAATTTCATTATTATTTTAATACTTACACAATTATTTATATATTATTAAAAAAACATTCCTTATTAAATATATTTTCTATTTTTAATTTTTTTAAAAAAATATTATTTAAAAATATTTTCCTATATTGAATCTTTTTCTTAAAAAAAATTATAATTAAAATCGTAAAAGAAATTTTAATTTTTTACATCTAAATATTTTTTTTTGCTTTTATATTTTTTTTTCAAGTATATATTACAATAAAATTTTCATTTATTAATTTTTTTTTATATTTAAAAAATTTTTATTTTATTAATATTTTTTTTACATATTTTAATGTTAAAATTATATTATTTAATTAATTTTTTAAAGAAATATTATTTAAAAATATTTTTCTATATTGAATCTTTTTCTTAAAAAAAATTATAATTAAAATCGTAAAAAAAAAATTTAATTCTTTACATCAAAATATTTTTTTTTTGCTTTTATATTTATTTTTCAAGTATATATTATAATAAAATTTTCATTTATTAAATTTTTTTAAAATTAAAAAAATTATTATTTTATTAATATTTATTCTTTACATATTTTAATGTTAAAATTTCATTATTTAATTAATTTTTAATATTTAATTATTAAGTATATATTTCATAAAATTTTTGTTGTTAAATTTTTATTATTAAAAAATTATAATTTAGATTTTAAAATCTTATTTAATAATTTACATGAAAAAGTTTATTTTTTATGTTGTATATACATAAAAATTAATTATATTTATTTACATTTATATACTTAATGTTAAAAAATATTATACTTCTAAGTATTTTTTCCAATAATAAAGATTTATTCTAATTTTTTAACTACATTTTTTTAAAAATAATCAATTATATATCAATTTTATAATTTCCTATATATATATAAGTTATATAAGTTGTTTATATATATTATATATACAGTATATATACATTATATACAGTATATACACTGTATATACAATATTCAAAATACAATATCCAATATACAATATACAAAACACAAAATACAATATTTCCAAACACATATTTCCAAGTATAATGTATATATTACATATATTATATATTAACATACAATTGATATCCATGCATATTTTATATAAAAAAAATCATACACTTATACTTACACTATCAACAATACACAAAGATTTATATATATTTATATACCATTTACAAAAAAAATCACAACACAAAAAATAAAATACCAACAGAAAACTAAAAGCACCAACCTCTTTAATTTCTGGTAGAAATTTGTATTCTTCCTCCGATGTTGCAAATCTCCGTTAACTGTTATACTCCTACCCAAAACTTAAACCAAAGATAACAAAAAAAATAATTACAAAAAAAATTTTAAAACCGAAATAATATAGCAAAAAAAAAAATGTTATAACAAAAACTTTACCTTTGCAATGGCTGGAATGGGCGCCGGAGATGGAGGAGGAGAAGGGGGATGGGCGTCGGAGATGGAGGCGGAGCAGAAGGGGGATGCGCCGAAGGCTGGATGGGTTTTCTTTGAAGGAGTCGTGGGGTTTTTTTTTGAAGGAAAATGGAAAATGTTTTCAACCTTGGGGGGATATTTTATAGAATTTAATTAACGGTGGGACCCGCCGGTAATAAAAGGGTTTCGCCGGTAATAATACAACGGTCAGACTCCCCTGACTATTATCGGCGGAACCCGCCTCTACTAATCCGCCGGTAATAGTTGTTTTAAATTTTGGGCGGTCAAATTCTCGCCCAAGGAATCAGAGGCGGAATTTTCGCCGGTAATAGTGTGATCCGCCGGTATTACCTTGTTTTTTAAATATTAATTTTTTTTTTAATTTTCAAAAAAAATACCGGCGGATGACCAATTTCGCCGGTAATAACCAATTAATACCGGCGGTTTGGCTCCACCGGTAATTAATAAATTTGTTGTAGTGAGACAAATCTTGTATATTAGAAATTTGCTAATTACTCTATATTATAAATAAAATCAATAATAGTTACCTTTCGTAAATAAAATATATAGTAAAACTTATTAGTACACTATTACTAAGGTGATGAATATGGAAGAATTTCAAAAACAATTATTAAACTTCCAATTTCCATCAACATTGGATAATAAGGAAAACAAGGAAGTTATTCCTGATGAGGATATTAGTGGTTTAATTGAAGAGTTATATTACGAAGATGATTTAATAAGTAATAATAATTCGATGCAATTAAACTTCCAATTATTACCAATATCAGAAGATGATGATTTAATAAGTACCATTATTCTTAAAGGAACTATTTTTTTTGATGAGGAGGCTGTTGGTGATATTATGCAACACATATTTAAAGACTCTAGTACTTCTCCTAATAATAACAATCCTCATCAACTTGGCATCTCAAATTTCATGCAACAACTCAATATGTAAGTTTATTTTATTAATTAATTTCTCTCATTATATAATTTTATGATATATATATTAATTTTGTGTTTTAATATATGATACTAGTGATGATCATGTGACTAATGAAACTCAAGTACCATTCTTGATGAATAATGAAGATCCCTTTGCTTCAAATTCAATGCCCTTCCGGCCACTAATACAAAATCAGGTAAAATTATATTATAATCTTATCTTCAATATATATATATATATATATATTTAAAAATATCTTTAAAATTACTAGAATTACATAAGAAAAAAGTGAATTCTCTTTCTTCATTATCCATCTCTTCTTCTGCCTGTTTTGAGTTTTGATAATAAAGATTAATTTTGTAAGAAAATTTGGACATAATTTAAGTTTTGTTGAGTTGGTTTGATTTGTCAATTTTGAATAGTTTGTTTGCTGAGTTGATAGTCAGAATTATTTAATCATGCTCTCGAAACATAATCCTTAACTAAAAGGAAATAGAGTACCTTGGAGATTTTGTGGTGAATGATCACCTTCAAAACTGATTGTTACAACAATAACAATATTTAAGAATGCACAAACAAAACTAAAACCAATCACAAAATTAGAACTAGAACTTAATTGAAATTAGACAAGAAAAACTTAGCTCAAGAATGAATAAATCATGGGTCTTTATTGCTTGAATAGTCAATAGTACACAATTGAATAAGCCTAAGAATAAAACTCAACACAGTGAATAATTACAAAGAAATAGAAAATCACTTCTAGAGTGATACTCCTATTACATTCCTTTACACACACTCATTATGATCTTGGACTCTCTCTCTAAACTTGACTCTGAATCTCATGAGCTTTAAAGATTGGAGATCAGAACTCCCTTTTAGAATAGAAAAACACCTATTTATAGTTGTTACATTTAATCTCAATAGATTCTCTAAGAAATTAAATCCGATTCAATCCCGAAATTAAAAAGGTGTTTAGTAGATATACATATATATATAATTAAAGTCGAAATTTTATTCTTTTGCATTTGTTATTATAAGCTCTACTTGAAGCAAAAAATTCTGAATTTAAAAGATTATTGATGAATAAATTTTTTTTTAAGGCTCCTCAGATGGATCTGTCAATCAATAATGCAGAAGCAGTATTAGAAAGGTTTAAAGCAGTGGTGAATCAGGTTATTATTATTTTTTTTAAAGAAAAGATTGTTTAAAAGAACAAAATTATATAAAACATAGATTTTTGTAAGTATTTGATTCATTTGTTAGTAAATTTTAACACAATTTTATTTTTAACATAGATGCCACAAAGTGATCGGGTTTATTATAACAATGTGTTCCGTCACCTTGCAACAAGCTTGGAGGAAAGACAAAGCCAAGGTGGTAGAGAAGAAGAACCAAATAGGTGAAAGAGAATTGATTTTTAAAAGTTCTACCTTGCTAGTAATTAATTCTCAAAATTTATTTTTTGGCACAAAACTCGTATTCTGTTAGCAGTTTGATATATTTATTTATTTTTTGCTATTAACGGCCATGGTGGACTGCTCATGCATTTATGGTGTACACATGGCACATTTAATTGACATTAAAAAAATATATTTTTTGTTTCTTTTTTACTATTTCTTTTTTGGAGATTTTTTTTTCTTCTACTATTACCTGTATATATCAAGTATTATTACCTGGCAAGAATAAGTTATAAATGTCTAAGAATTTTTCACCATTAATTAAGTAATAAATGAATATAATATAGGGTATATATAATAAAAATAATTAAAAAGAATATATAAAATATAAAAAGGAAAATAGTAAAAAAAAAAAAAAGAATTACTCCATATACTATTTTTTTTAAATTTACAGTTTGGGTGTCTAAAGTGGTTGCAGCGCTAGTTGCAATAGCGGCCATTTCTATACGATTTTTTGTTGCAATTTAGGTTACAGCGCTAGTTGCAATAGGAGTTTCTATGTAAAATTCTGTAAAAATGCAAAAATTACTATTTTGAAGTGTAAAAATAAAAAAACAGAACAAAAAATAAAAAAACAGTAATGAAGACAATTGAGATACAGTAAATAGCTTTGAAGCGACGATTTGGACCATAATTGTGGTTAAGATGGCAATTTAGGCCATCTTATTGGCACCACACCACCCGCTCAAAGCGCCACTCATCCAAAATAACACTGAATCCATTTTCCAGTATGCCTTTACTTGGAGATTACTGCATTCATAGTACAGTTGAAGTACCGTTTACTCTAAAGACTACATAAGCTAATCATTTTTTATATAGCTTAGCTATGAACACCTCAACTCAAGTTTTGAACTTACTTCAAATAGTACTTGAAATACTATTGAGTATGAGCTAATTGTTTCCAACTTGAAGAGAGAAAGAAGAGGCTTGTCTTCCACTGACTAGTAGTGAATGATGACAACAACAACAATTCACATACAACTTTAATTGCTTCAAATGGCAGTACTGAAGATGCCTCTTCATATGTTGTTGATTCAGACTCAGATTATGGTCGTCTGATTCAAGCTCTATTCTACTCTTCCTAATTAATTACTTTGAGGTTGGAGATATGCAATCCAATACTCTTGTCTTGAACCATATATCTGTTTTACAGTGTTTAATTGGATAAAGAGTTTAAAACCATTTCTCCAATTCCTCATCCATCTTTTGAGGCTGTCTCTTCATTAATGTCTCCTGATATGAGGCAACATGGAATTGGAAGCCTTGGTATGCAATGCAAGGGGAATGAACAATATGCTATTCATAACCATTTATTTGCTATGGAATGGAAAGCCATTCAAGTAACTTATCAACATCAAAGGTATATATATTATTAGTATGTACAGTATTGTGTTATATACATTAATTCTATGTAGTTACTTATAATGCCATTTACATTGCTCTTAACATGTTGATTAGGCATGTTATATACATTCTTAGCATCACAGATGGTCAGGCTGAGGTATGGTCTTGTTAAACCCCATTAATACTTATTAATTGCTTCATAACAAATGATATATATACTTTTCTTTCTCTTTTGTTTTGATTGATCTGAATAACATTAGTGAGGTTGTTTTCCCATGTGATGAAATCGTGTTGTTCGAACGAGAGCTAGTCACTGTGACCAAAGCCATGCTGCAATTTCTTCAAAGCAAATTAGGCCTCTGTCTCATGCCTGTTGCTCTTGCTTCTGCCATCCACTCACCAAAAAAAGACAAATGATCTCTTCTGTGTCTCTCAAGATTACACCAACAAAAATGACTTAAAGAGAGCGACCTAGTCCGCGACTCAACTCAGATTCTATTTCGGTAACTTCGTTCCTTTTATTTTCTGCAGCAACTAGTTTCTAACAGTAAGTTTTTATTTTTGCACATCTTTCTACTTTTTACATTTTTATAAAAATAAATAAATAAAGAAAAAATAATTAATTACGGCAAAATACACGTAAACATATATCTTCATCATCTTCATCTTCTACCTTCAGATCTGATTCAGAAAGTTCTCCCCATATCATCCATAAGCTTTCGTCATTAGGAACTTGCTGCCAATGTCATGAAGCCTTCTCCGTCAGAACCAAGGGACTGGTGCGGGGTTTCAAGGAGAAGATATTGCAATGGCGGCAGCTAGCTACGCTTCATGGAGAAGATGAAGATGATCAAAAATCGGGAGAGAGAGAGAGAGAGAGAGAGAGAGAGAGAGAGAGAGAGTGTCAAGAATATATGTTTTTTTAATTAGTTCAGATGAAAAAAAAAAATATATATATATATATGAATAAGATATATATTTTTAATTTTGATAATTTTTAAATTATTTTTATATTGTAAAATAATTTTAATATCACGTGGACTATTAAAAACTTGACACGTGTAAATGAGAGTATACGTGGGTGGTCCATCACGTGAGTTTGATAAGTTTTACCGTTAAAAAATTAGTTTATGTAATTAATTGTTAAAAAATATAAAATTTAAATAATTTTACCGTAAAAAAAAATAAATAAATTATCATTACTTTGTAAATTGCTTTCACGCATATACCTCATATAATAATTTTAATTAACTTAAAGTAACATAAGAAAAAAAAAAGATAACATAATAATTTTTAAACTAACTTAAAAAAGAACAGGTATATATATAAATTCTAATGTAATTAGGAAGTGATAATAATGTCTATATATATATATATATATAAGAACGTAATTACTAGTATACCTAAACTTTTTGTATTCTTTCTTTACTTTACGATAGATAATTAAATACATACAAACTTAGTTTGTGTTTAATTATTCGAAACACATTATTATTGCTTGATACATTTAGTTATATATCAGGATGAAGATGAATGATTCTTCTCGTAATGATGATAATAATAATAATAAGGGGAAGAATGTTAAAGATATAGAAAATGAAGATTTATTAAACTTCAAATACCCAACATCAAATATTGAAGAAGATGATATATCAAAGTATTTTCTTGAAAATAATGATGTTGGTCGTATTATGGAAGACATCTTTAAAGAATCTCCTCTTCCTCCACATTATTCTCAACATAGCCTCTCAAATTCCATTCAAAATCTCAACAAGTAAGTTTCTTAATTAATTAGTTATCTCATAATTATGATATATAATTCATTTTTTTTCAATTATAGTACTAATGTTTTGGTTTCATACTAGTAATGATCATGGGACTGAAATTCCAACAATTAATAAAGATGATCCCCTGCTTTAATGTCCTTCCCACCAATAGAACATCAGGTGAGATGTATTTTTGGAATTAAAAACCCTAATTATTTGGTTGTCATGTCTTCTTTATATCTCTATTATATTAAATGTGCGAGTTTTTAGCGGTTAAACCCTTCCAGTTATCATTTTACTTACACTTAACATTTCAACCTCAAGTTCGCAATTAACTGTGAAAAATAGATGACACTTTAAATTTATTAACCGTTTAATAGTTTGGAGGGTTTTACCACTAAAATTTGAATTTAGAAAATTAAGTGTAAGTGGAATGATAGTTGAGAGGGTTTAGTCCTAAACCTCTTAAATGTGCTTATGTAATTGCTCTTTTTTTAAACATTGTGATTCAAATTTAAATTTACTGTACATATCTAAAAATATTTAATATTGTGATTCAAATTTAAACATACTGCATATATCTAAAAATATATTATTATTATTATTATTATTATTATTATTATTATTATTATTATTATTATTATTATTATTATTATTTAAACTTATTACTATTATATTATATTTGTCTTATATTAAATGTGAATATTTAACGAAAATGATTAGTTTAACGATTTTTTTATTTTTCGTTAATCGGTTAAAACTAACACAGTTAAATCAATCAACTAATTATTTCTTTTTTAAAAAAATTAAGACTAAATTTAATTTATTTATTAAAATATAATTTAGATAATTATTTAAAAGTATCAACAAAATTAGATAAATATTTTTTTATATATAAATCTTAATATAAATTTAAATTAGACATTATTCAAATAATTAATCATACTTTATATCAAAAAATTTTAGTTATTTACTTAATTTATTATTTAATAAAATTAATTAGTTAGATACAATTTTTTATAAATAAATTTAAAATCGTCTTTTATATATTTAAAAAAATATAAGAGTTGTATTAAATTTACTTTTTATTATTATTATTTAAATTAATAATTAAGGTTAACAACTTTGATACAATTTTAAGCAAACATGCATTACATGTTACTAATGCCTAATACTATATAATATAACAAAAGTTGAAATTGCCTTCTCTTGCGTTTATTATTAAGCTCTACTTTAAACACTTAATTTAAAAGGTGAAATTTTATTGATGAATAATTTGTTTTATTTTAAGGCTCCTGAGATGGAAATATCAATCGATTTTGCAGAAGCAGTATTACAGAACTTTCAATTAGTGCTGAATCAGGTAATTTTATTTATTTTTTAATTTTCTTTTAAAAGAAAAAAATTATATAATAGAGATTCGATAAAATACTAGATGTATTTCTTAGTAAATATTTGACACAATTCTAAAATAGGTCCCAAAACGTGTTCGAGATTACTACAAAAATGTATTGTATCGCCGTGCAAGAATATTGCAGAGACAAAACCAATATGGATAAACAATAAGGTAATATTACATATAGTTTTTTATAATTCTAACAAAAAAAGTGTACCTTTTTATTGCTTCCATAAAAATTATAATTTTGTTTTTTTTTTAATTTACACTTCTAATAATTTCAGGACAGACGCAGTGGAAGAGATATTCACTAATTATATTGACACAAGACTTATATCACTGTTGTTCATCGACGACAAACTTTAACCACTCATGTCTTTTATTCAGTCTTTTAGAAGAGAATGATGAGTTTTTTTTTTTTTTTTCCTTTTTATCTAATGAAATACTTTTCCATTCAAAAAATATATATATATTATTCCTTTTCATATTGGGAATTACAAAAGTCGCCCTTTATACTTGAGATTCTCTTTTAAAATTTGTAACCTTGACGATGTGGTATGGGAAATTTCTATATGTATTTTTACTAGTGACAATGTACATCAACACTCATAATGTCATCAACTCAATTTTTTATTGGCCACTAAATACTAATCATAAGCTAAAATTTATTGTGAACATAAATTAAAAAAAAAAATAAAGAAATTTGCGGCTAAACCCCCATATATTTTTAAGGGTGATTCTACAATGCACCCCCTTAAAAATGATGTATTGATGCACCCTTAACTTATTTCAGCATTTAGAAAAAAAAAAATTAGTCTAATTTTTTTTCATATTCATGTATGTTATAGCTATTTAAGATATCCTATATAATTTTAAGAAATTCGGAATAATTTACAATATAGAGAACAATGTTCAAACAGTCGATTTTACACGCATATAAAATAAAATAGTCACGAGTGCAATACACTGTTTGAACATAGTTTTCGGCGTGTTAAACTTTTTCAAATTTCTTAAAATTTTGCAGGATATCTTAAATAACTATAACGTACATGACCATAAGAAAAAAAAATTTAAATAAAAAATTATTTCAGAAGCTAAAACAGATAGGAGTGCATCAATATATCTATTTTAAAGGGGTGCATTGTAGAATTTTCCTATTTTTAATTGTTATACACTTAACTTTTTTTTTTTTTTTGTAAAACCCTCTTGTCTTTAATTCTGCATCGTTAAATTTGGCCATTAAATACCAATTGAGTTCACCGATATGTACACGTGTTTTCATTGGCCTTAACAATTTTAATAATTTAAAGAAAAATTTGCAGCAAAAGTCCTCAAAATGTTCACTTTGTTACAGATTAGTCCTCAAGCTCGAGAAATAGCGGCAATAGTCCTCAAGGTCGCACCCTTTGTAAGTCCATTAGTCCTAAATTTAACTGCTCTGTTAATTTATTCAAGAGTGCCACGTGTTGAAGCCTTATTGGTCCAAATAATAATTTTAATTAAAAATAATTAAAATAAAATAAAAAATAAAAAATATTTTAAAATTATAAATTTATCTTATTTGATTTATTTTTTCTTAGTCATCTTCTTCCTTTCTGTTGAATATCTCATCAGTTAAAAAAAAATTCCAAATCACATAAAGTAAAACTTAAACCCTAAAAACGAACAAAACTAAACAAAATGGAATCTTCCCAATTCAGACATCCAAATAATGAATTGATAATAAAAAAGAGAAAGCCCAAACCTGAGGAATGAATCAATGGTCGTGTTCCTTGGTGTGCTGCTGGTGCTCGAGATGGTGATGCTTTACGGGCAGAGCGACGAGGTAGGAGAAGATCATTCCACCGAAGCAGACATGGTAGAACGGATCGATGGAACCGGTCTGAATGTGGGTTGGGGGTTGGCGGGTTTCTCCACGCCAAGAGAAAGGGCTGGGGGTTGGTAGGTTTTCTGGCAGAGTGAGAAGAAGAAGAAGACGAAGAAGAAGAAAAGAAAGAAAAAGAAAAAGAAAAAAATTATTTTTAAATAATTCATTTATTTTTATTTTTATTTTTATTTTTTAAAATTAAAATAATCATTTTGACCAATAATATTTTGACACGTGTCAATTTTTAAAAAATAAACGGCTCAGTTAAAATTGGGACTAACGGACAAATAAAAATCATGAGCTTGAGTACTATAACCGCTATTTTTCGAGCTTGGAAACTAATCTGTAATAAAGTGAACATTTTGAGGACTTTTGTCGCAAATTTCCTTAATTTAAACAATATAAAAATTTATTTTTAAATAAATAAATAAAAAAGAAACAAAAAAATATCCTAAAATCCAAATCCATGGATGAACCCCTTTTCTCTCACCAATCTGATTTCACTCTTTCTCTCTGCGATAAACCAAAGCACCACACTACAATACTAATCGTCCCCATTTTGATCTCTGAGATCTAGAGTTTTATTTATTTGATTTGGGTTTTTTAGGTTAGATATGAAAATGTAATTGTTTTCTAATTTTATTTTGGTGTTGATTTGGATTAAAGGAATAGATTGTGGGTCGATCATGGATAGTAATGGTGGATGAACCACAGATCCAAGAAGAAGAGAAATAACTTATTTTATTTTATTTATTTTTAATTTTAAAACAATTTTTGTAATATTTAAATTATTAAAATTATTAGGACCAATCAAAATATGATACGTGTACATATGTGCATTTATAGTGGCAAACCCAATTAACAGTCAAACTTAACGGATTTAAATCCCTATCTATTTTAAAAAAAAAAATAAATCCCATTTTTTATTTATTTACATTTTTTTTTGACAAAGTGATTAGAATCACTCATGAATTTACGACGCCCACGTCTGCCACCGGCGCTAGAACCTCCTCGAACCAGGATAGCTCATCGTCTAACCGCAGAGCATGCTTTGCCAACACATGGGCCGCTAAATTCTCAAAGCGAGCCACATGGGACAAAACTGCCCCCGGTAATTTAGACAATAAAGCTATAACATCTTCAAACAACACTCCTAACTTGTTGAAATACATTTCCCCATTGTTGATAGCCGTCACCAAAGCTAACGAATCTGAATAAACTGAAAACAAATCAAAAAACCAAAAAATTTTATTAGAAAATAATCAATCCGATCAAAACACTCAAAACTCAAAATTGAAAAACTAGATCCCCATATAAAATACTATCCCTTTGGCTAGTGGCAACTTAACTCTTGTATTTTACTTCATCATCATCTTAGGATTACTATCCCTTACTAAGACCCTAAAACCTAAAAAATTTTGATATGTAATCTAGTAATAACAAAAACCTGCAATGCTCCCATCCATAGGATATCAAAAGTTTACTTTGAAAATTATCGCAATAATAAAGTAAGCAACGAATAATGTATTCAATTACCTTGATTATCAATAATTAGTGTAATTCAATACAATGAAACAAAATAACCTTGATTATTAAGCATTAATGACCCATTAATTTCATAATCCTTCCCAAAATAAATAAAATCAACCATATTAATTCATTATTAATGTTCGTATTTCCAAAATATTACAATTTTCTTTATTGTACTTATCCCCCCCAAAAAAAATTATACATATTTATTTATGGTAAAACTTTATTATAATCAAATCAATCTATATTGAATTGAAATTACTTAAAATAATCCAATTCAGTTATTATGATATAATTATTCCTATTTTAATTTCCAAAAGACAAGTTGTAAAACTTCCAAAAATTGTATCACCATAAAACATTTATAATGATACCTTCTTATACGACATAGATTACAAACCAAATTCCATAAAATTTGACTTCCCAAATATATCTGAACACAATAAATTCGCATTTGACAATTAGTATTCCCACCTCCTTTTATTACAATATCTTCGTATTTATTATTCTTCAAATTACTTGATTAATTTTAAATAATAATATTAGAATCTGAATACTAAATTCCACCACTTTCCCTTTTTGCTAATAATTCCTAAAAATATGAACCAACCATAGCTAAAAACTATTATCGTTTAAACTTAATCGTTCTTAAACCTTATTTCACTTGAAAATATTTTTAAAATATCACTTTAAAATTTCTTTACATCATACCTTAACTTAAAATTTGTCTAGTGCATAACTTGTTTATTTTGCAATTTTATTGTGCCAACATTTTGTTATATTTTCAATACAAGAAGCCGTAAAATTTTAAACAACTACCCTAAATAATTAGGGGTCAACCATATAATAGGCGCTATAGCCTTCTAAGGCGCCAAAGCCATAAAAATGGCGCAAATGTAGAACAAATCAATAACAAAAAGATTACAATATATCCCATTATAACAATTCAACATTATAGAAACAAGAAATTTTCGGACAACAAATTCTTTGAAGAAAACTTTATAGTTTGCTCCGTACTCTTTCCTCTTACAACTATCAAAACAAGATTATACAAGAAAAATAATAAAATTAAAAACAGAATATGCAAAATTTAAAATACAAAAGAAAAAACTTGATGGTAGATCTTATAAGAAAACGACACCATATAAAACTTTAAAGATTTTTTCCATATATTTTGACATTGATTAGAACAGAACAAACCTACACGAATTCATTGATGAAAAAAATGACAAAAACACTAAAGAGAACTTGATTCTAATCTTATTAAAGAGAGAACAAGATAAAAGAATGCCAGAATGAACCTTACCTCCAGTGAGACGGCCGAAAATAGTCTCATTTAATATCACTAAAATGAAAAATAATAATGCAACAAATGTAAAGGATTTTCTTAAACATCTCCCACAATTACCATATATTTAATAATGTTATAAATAATTATTACTACAATTAATTAATTTAAAATTAATATAAAAAATGCATTTCTTTAAATATATTGGATTCAAAACTTAAATTTAGAATCAATCTTAATGCATTAAAAAACAAAAATAATGCAAATATGCTAGAAAAAGATCATTGACTCCTCAACAAACATTACTAAAAAAACATAATCAATGCAAAATAAGCCCAAAAATATCTCAGAATCTATAGCTCCCATATTAATATTTTTTTTAATTTAATATAAACTAAAATAATAATATATATTTATTACGTGTAATTAAAAAGAATAATTAATTAAAGCAATCCCAAAAACTAAAACTCCAAAAATCTTTGCCATTAATACACGTTAAATGACAATGCCGCAAAAATCTCAGCCATTACTGCCAAAATCATAATTTGCGCCACCGCATTCACACCCCAACTCAAGCCGCCACTCTCACTACCACCTTTAATCATCGGCAACAACGGGGGGCTTGAGAGTCTCCACAAGTCCAATACATCACCGAATCCGATAAGCCCTTCCTTTGGAATGTATCCATAAGGAAATAAAACCAATCAGATCAAGGCTTAAACTTCTGCAACACGAAATTAAAGACTCCAACTAGGAGATCAAAGAAAATATGCATGGAAAAAAAATCATTTGCTAATGATACCAAATAAAATTTTAATATATCCAAATAAATCAACATATGATAATGAAAAAAAGAAAATCAACGACAGAAGCATGAAGAAAATCAATAATAATAATAATAATAATAATAATAATAATAATAATAATAATAATAATAATAATAGACGCTGAGGAGTGATCTGTGGAGATCCAAAACACAACCCGATGAAACAACTAATTTCTCTTTCGTTATGTGCTTTGCCGACGATGGCACAACACCACAGTGGGTCTTACCTCTCGAACCACCGATCAAGCATTCTTGCACTACCTTCTTCCTCCTTGATCTCCTCATCCCACAAAACTACCCTCTTATTTTTTGAGCATATGTTGAGTTAGTTTATTTATTTACATTTAATTAGTTCAAAAATAATAATCTTTTTTTTGTCAAAAAAGATAACATAATTCTTTTAAGGGTAAATACCATTTTGGACTTTTGCAAAAGTTACCAATTGGACCCTGTGTTTTGTTAAATGACAAAATGGACCTTGTATTTTCTAAAATAGTATAAATAGGACCCTGAATTGATTTTTTGTCAAAATAAAATTTAATTATAATCCGATCTAAAAGTGTTATGACAAAACTGTTTACATTTTTTGTATCTATTCGTATTAAGCATTGTCTTCAAGTTGGTTGTATTAAAAAAAAAAGCTGTCAAAAATTAAGCTCAGGGTCCTATTTTTACTATTTTAGAAAATACAGGATCCATTTTGTCATTTAACACAGGGTCCAATCTGTAACTTTTGCAAAACACAGGGTCCAAAATAGTATTTACCCTTCTTTTAAAAACTAATTAGAAATAATAAGCCTACGTATATAAATAGACAAATCATGTATATTAGGAATTTGCTCATTACTCTATGTTATAAATAAAATCAATAATAAGTCTACGTATATAAATAGACAAATCTGTATATTAACAGTACGATGAATATGGAAGAATTTCAAAAACAATTATTAAACTTCCAATTTCCATCAACAACATGAGATAATAAGGAAAATAATGAAGTTATTCCTTATGAGGATGTTGATGGTTTAATTGAAGAGTTATATTACGAAGATGATTTAATAAGTAATAATAATTCGATGCAATTAAACTTCCAATTATTACCAATATCAGAAGATGATGATTTAATAAGTACCATTATTCTTAAAGGAACTATTTTTTTTGATGAGGAGGCTGTTGGTGATATTATGCAACACATATTTAAAGACTCTAGTACTTCTCCTAATAATAACAATCCTCATCAACTTGGCATCTCAAATTTCATGCAACAACTCAATATGTAAGTTTATTTTATTAATTAATTTATCTCATTATATAATTTTATGATATATATATATTAATTTTGTGTTTTAATATATGATACTAGTGATGATCATGTGACTAATGAAACTCAAGTACCATTCTTGATGAATAATGAAGATCCCTTTGCTTCAAATTCAATGCCCTTCCGGCCACTAATACAAAATCAGGTAAAATTATATTATAATCTTATCTTCAATATATATATATATTTGAAAAGATATTTAAAATTACTAGTATTACATAAGAAAAAAGTGAATTCTCTTTCTTCACGATCCATCTCTTCTTTTGCCTGTTTTGAGTTTTGATAATAAAGATTAATTTTATAAGAAAATTTAGACATAATTTAAGTTTTGTTGAGTTGGTTTGATTTGTCAATTTTGAATAGTTTGTTTGCTGAGTTGATAGTCAGAATTATTTAATCATGCTCTCGAAACATAATCCTTAACTAAAAGGAAATAGAGTACCTTGGAGATTTTGTGGTGAATGATCACCTTCAAAACCGATTGTTACAACAATAACAATATTCAAGAATGCATAAACAAAACTAAAACCAATCACAAAATTAAAATTAGAACTTAATTAAAATTAGACAAGAAAAACTTAGCTCGAGAATGAATGAATCATGGATCTTTTATCAATTAGGAATAGTCAATAGTACACAATTGAATAAGCCTAAGATTAAAACTCAACACAGTGAATAATTACAAAGAAATAGAAAATCACTTCTAGAGTGATACTCCTATTACATTCCTTTACACACACTCATTATGATCTTGGACTCTCTCTCTAAACTTGACTCTGAATCTCATGAGCTTTAAAGATTGGAGATCAGAACTCCCTTTTAGAATAGAAAAACACCTATTTATAGTTGTTACATTTAATCTCAATAGATTCTCTAAGAAATTAAATCCGATTCAATCCCGAAATTAAAAAGGTGTTTAGTAGATATAAATATATATATAATTAAAGTCGAAATTTTATTCTTTTGCATTTGTTATTATAAGCTCTACTTGAAGCAAAAAATTCTGAATTTAAAAGATTATTGATGAATAATTTTTTTTTAAGGCTCCTCAGATGGATCTGTCAATCAATAATACAGAAGCAGTATTAGAAAGGTTTAAAGCAGTGGTGAATCAGGTTATTATTATTTTCTTTATTTATTATTTTTTTAAAAGAAAAGATTGCTTAAAAGAACAAAATTATATAAAACATAGATTTTTGTAAGTATTTGATTCATTTGTTAGTAAATTTTTAACACAATTTTATTTTTAACATAGATGCCACAAAGTGATCGGGTTTATTATAACAATGTGTTCCGTCACCTTGCAATAAGCTTGGAGGAAAGACAAAGCCAAGGTGGTAGAGAAGAAGAACCCAATAGGTGAAAGAGAATTGATTTTTAAAAGTTCTACCTTGCTAGTAATTAATTCTCAAAATTTATTTTTTGGCACAAAACTCGTATTCTGTTAGCAGTTTGATATATTTATTTATTTTTTGCTATTAACGGCCATGGTGGACTACTCATGTATTTATGGTGTACACATGACACATTTAATTGACATAAAAAAATATATTTTTTGTTTCTTTTTAACTATTGCCAATATCAGAAGATGATGATTTAATAAGTACCATTATTCTTAAAGGAACTATTTTTTTTTGATGAGGAGGCTGTTGGTGATACTATGCAACACATATTTGAAGACTCTAATAATTCTCCTAATAATAACAATCCTGATCAACTTGGCATCTCAAATTCCATGCAACAACTCAATATGTAAGTTTATTTTATTAATTAATTTCTCTCATTATATAATTTTATGATATATGTATATTGATTTTGTGGTTTGATATATGATACTAGTGATGATCATGTGACTAATGAAACTCAAGTACCATTCTTGATGAATAATGAAGACCCATTTGCTTCAAATTCAATGCCCTTCCGGCCACTAATACAAAATCAGGTAAAATTATATTATAATCTTATCTTCAATATATATACATGAAAAGATCTTTAAAATTATTAGAATTACATAAGAAAAAAGTGAACTCTCTTTCTTCATGATCCATCTCTTCTTCAGCCTGTTTTGAGTTTTGATAATAAAAATCAATTTTGTAAGAAAATTTAGACATAATTTGAGTTTTGTTGAGTTGGTTTGGTTTGTCAATTTTGAATAGTTTGTTTGCTAGTTGACAGTCAGAATTATTTAATCATGCTCTCTAAACATATTCCTTAACTAAAAGGAAATAGGGTACCTTGGAGATTTTGTAGTGAATGATCACCTTCAAAATCGATTGTTACAACAGTAACAATATTCAAGAATGCATAAACAAAACTAAAACCAATCACAAAATTAAAATTAGACAAGAAAAACTTAGCTCGGGAATAAATGAATCATGTATCTTTTATTGATTAGGAATAGTCAATATATAGTATACAATTGAATAAGCTTAAGATTACAACTCAACACAGTGCATAATTACAAAGAAATAGAAAATCACTTCTAGAGTGATACTCCTATTATATTCCTTTACACACACTCATTATGATCTTGAACTCTCTCTCTAAACTTAACTATGAATCTCAAGTATGAGCTTTAAAAATTGGAGATTAGAACTCTGTTTAAGAATAGAGTTCCACGTATTTATAGTTATTAAATTTAATCCCAATAGATTCTCTAAGAAATTAAATCATATAATCAATTCAATCACGAAATTGAAAAGTTGTTTAGTAGATATACATGTATATAATTAAAGTCGAAATTTTATTCTTTTGCATTTGTTATTATAAGCTCTACTTGAAGGAAATAATTCTAGATTTAAAATATTATTGATGAATAAATTTTGTTTTTTTAAGGCTCTTCAGATGGATCTGTCAATCAATAATGCAGAAGCAGTATTAGAAAACTTTAAAGCAATGGTGAATCAGGTTATTACTATTTTCTTTATTTATTATTTTTTTTAAGAAAAGATTGTTTAAAAGAACAAAATTATATAAAAAACATAGATTTTTGTAAAGTATTTGATTCATTTGTTAGTAAATTTTTGACACAATTTTATTTTGAACATAGATGCCACAAAGTGATCGGGTTTATTATAACAATGTGTTCCGTCACCTTGCAACAAGCTTGGAGGAAAGACAAAGCCAAGGTAGTAGAGAAGAAGAACCAAATAGGTGAAAGAGAACAGATTTTTAAAAGTTCTATCTTAACTAGTAATTAACTATCAAAATTTATTTTTTGGCAACAAAACTCGGGTTCTATTAGCATCTTCATATTTTTATCTATTTTTTGGAACGCAAACTGTCATGGTGGACTATTTATGTATTTTTGGTGTAACCATGATACAATTTAATTGCTATACGTAAATAAATGTTTATAAATAAATTAAATTTTAAAATTACAAAAAAAAAAACATAAAAATATATATTTATTTTTCTTTTTTTTTTTCTTTCTTTTCTACTATTTCTTTTTTAGAGATTTTTTTTTTCTTCTACTATTACCTGTATACATCAAATATTATTACCTGGCAAGAATAAGTAATAAATGTCTAAGAATTTTTTACCATTAATTAAGTAATAAATGAATATAATATACGCTATATATAATAAAAATAATAGATAAAATATAAAAAAGAAAATAGCAAAGGCCACAACAATACAAAAAAACAATAATGAAGGCAATTGAGATACATACGTTAAGGCTAAAACTGAAACCAAAATCATTTAGGCTAAATAATGTAGTCTCTCTCATTTTAATTATGCATAGTACTTTTAAATTTATCTTCTCATTCAACTCAAGTTAGCTAGTTAGGAGTTATTAATAATAAATGGGATTATTGCGGCAAAAGTCCCCAAAAACTTGAGGTTCATGCCGATTAGTCATTAACCTCAAAAATTGACGGTGAAAATACTCAAGGTTGACAAAGTTGTTTGTCCGTTCATACTCAGTCCGTTAGTATGACTAACGTGACACGTGGACGCACCAGATTTAATCCCCTTTTTCTTTTTAATTTTCCCCTAAAATATAAAAGTAATAAGTTAAAAAAAATTAATAAATAAAAAACTTTAATATTTTTTTTATTTCTTTTTTCTTTTTCATTTATTTTCTCTTTGACTCAGTCTTCTTCATCATCCTTGAGCAGGCACAAACCCAAAATTTGTTCAACCAACAAATTTTTTTTTTTGCAAGCTCTATTTCATATCTTTTTTCTTTCTTGCCTTCCACCACCACTAAAGGTTGGCTTGCCGGACTTTGAAAACGCCCAAGTCGAAGCCATGGCGGGTGAGACTTAGCTACACACAAGGCCCAAACATCACCGGGAGAGAGAAGCGGTAGATTTGTTCAGATCTTATCGACGGCGAGCGGAGGTAGTCCACTTTTTTTGGTCAGATCTCGTCGACAGAGAGTGCCATGGATGACGAAAGTGATGAGCTCTTTGTAACCAACATAAACCACTCTCTAAAGCCCACTCCCACACCATCGTCGACGTCCACCGCACCAAGAAGAGGGATGAAGAAATTGGGGCTGGGTAGTGAGTACCAAATTTGTGTAATTTCAGGTTTGGTTTTTTTTTTTTTATTTTCTGGGTTATTTTCTGGGTTTTGAAAAAAAAAATATTAGATCTTCAATCTTCTCTTTTCGATTAATTAGAAAGTGGGATGTTGATTTCTTGTATAAGGAATCCCAAGGTTTCTGTATCTAGTAGCTCTGAGGGAATTATCATTAATAGAGTAGATTTTGCTATGTCATTCTTGTGTTTTTTCAATAGTTTTTTTTCTAAGCTCTGATATAGAAGCAAACTGATTTCACTACACACATTCACCCACACTCATGATAAGGTTGATAACTTGAATAAAAAAAAGATTGAATAAGGCTAATAAGATAACAAATATAGCTATGGTTGAATGATATACAATTCATTGTGTTGTTGGAATTATGAAAGTAAATATTCAATCTTCTCTATATAAGTTGCAGAATCCAAAAACAGATTTGGGCTTTTGAATTCGATTGTATGTTATTTTATCAGATATGTGAATTATTTTTATTCCTGAAAAAAATTGGTACAGATTCAGTTTCAGATCTGAGTTTTTACCCAGCTTTCTTGATGGGTTATAAAAAAAAATTGATGATTGAATTCGTAACTCGTGGTTGTGGTGGTACTATGATGGTCATGGTGATATAGTGTGTGAAGAAGACTGAAGGAAAAAAAAGTTTAAGAAAAACCATCTGGAAAAAGGAAAAATAGTCGGAGAAGAATTGAGAAAAAAGAAAAAAAGAAAAAAATAATAATTATTTTTTAAATAATTTATTTTAGTTTTTTTAATTTTAAATTATTTTTTAATTAAAATTATGAGTTGGCCCAATAATCTTTAAACACGTGGCATTATTGTCAGTATTTAACAAGTCTGTTAAATTGGGTATCAACGGACTTACAAATATGACGAGGTTGATGCCGATTAGTCATCAACCTCAAGTTTTTGGGGACTTTTGCCGCAATTATCCCATAATAAATTATTAAGTTCTTGCTTAGTTGGGATTATTGGTTTCTGATTGTGTTTTTTCAAGTACCTTTTAACTTTAATACAAGTATTTGTTGTTTTACAAAATCTATATCTTATGTTGGGATTTCTTATAATTTCATGTTCCATGGTGGCATAGGTAAAATAATCAAATATTTACTGTTGTAATTCTGTTTATAGAATTTTTTTTCTCTCTGATCACTTTTGAACATTATATATTTTTTTTTCATATTAAAATCCCTTCATGTGCTTTCAGAATTGGAATTCCCATAGTGATATTTTAAAGACTACATAAGCTAATGATTTTTTATGTTCCTTACTTTTATATAGCTTAGCTATGAACACCTCAACTCAAGTTTTGAGATACTATTGAGTATGAGCTAATTGTTTCCAACTTGAAGAGAGAAAGAAGAGGCTTGTCTTCCACTGACTAGTAGTGAATGATGATAACAACAACAATTCACATACAACTTTAATTGCTTCAAATGGCAGTACTCAAGATGCCTCTTCATATGTTGTTGATTCAGACTCAGATTATGGTCGTCTGATTCAAGCTCTATTCTACTCTTCCTAATTAATTACTTTGAGGTTGGAGATATGCAATCCAATACTCTTGTCTTGAACCATATATCTGTTTTACAGTGTTTAATTGGATAAAGAGTTTAAAACCATTTCTCCAATTCCTCATCCATCTTTTGAGGCTGTCTCTTCATTAATGTCTCCTGATATGGGGCAACATGGAATTGGAGGCCTTGGTATGCAATGCAAGGGGAATGAACAATATGCTATTCATAACCATTTATTTGCTATGGAATGGAAAGCCATTCAAGTAACTTATCAGCATTAAAGGTATATATATTATTAGTATGTACAGTATTGTGTTATATACATTCTATGTAGTTACTTATAATGCATTTTACATTACTCTTTACATGTTGATTAGGCATATGTTATATACATTCTTACAGATGGTCAGACTGAGGTATGGTCTTGTTAAACCCCATTAATACTTACTTATTAATTGCTTCATAACAAATGATATACTTTTCTTTTTCTTTTGTTTTGATTGATGAAACGATCTGAATAACATTAGGTGAGGTTGTTTTCCCATATGATGAAATCGTGTTGTTCGAAGGAGAGGAGAGCTAGTGAAGGTGATGGAGTCCTCAAAGCCATTCTGCAATTTCTTCAAAGCAAATTAGGCCTCTGACTGTCTCATGCCTGTTGCTCTTGCTTCTGCCATCTCCACTCACCAAAAAGACAAATGATCTCTTCTGTGTCTCAGGATTACACCAACAAAAATGACTTAAAATATAAGTTTTTATTTTTGCACATCTTTCTACTTTTTACATTTTTATAAAAAAATAAATAAATAAATAAAGAAAAAAGAATTAATTACGGCAAAATACACGTAAACATATATCTTTATCTTCTACCTTCAGATCTGATTCAGAAAGTTCTCTCCATATCATCGATAAGCTTTCGTCGTTACGAACTTGCTGCCAATGTCACGAACCCTTCTCCGTCAGAACCAAGGGACTGGTGCGGGGTTTCAAGGAGAAGATATTGCAATGGCGGCAGCTAGCTACGCTTCATGGAGAAGATGAAGATGATCAGAAATCGGGAGAGAGAGAGAGTGTCAAGAATATATATTTTCTTAATTAGTTCAGATGAAAAAGAAAAAAAAGGAAAAGAAAAGAAAAATATAAATAAGATATATATTTTTTATTTTGATAATTTTTAAATTATTTTTTATATTGTAAAATAATTTTAATATCACGTGAACTATTAAAAACTTGACACGTAGTTAATTGTTAAAAAATATAAAATTTAGGGAAATTACGTACCACTTTTTTCCATTTTTACGTTCTCTTTTTAAAATTTTTAATTCTATAAATCTTTATTTACATAAATATTGACTTTTCAAATTCATTTTTACTCTCCTCCTTCCTCTTCGCTTTTGTTGCTAAATTTATGGTTTTTACTCTCCTCTTTCCTCTTCAAATTCAATGGCTCTTCCAAACGATCAGCCCCAACTCCTACTGATTGTAAAGACGCTACCCATTATTTTATTGCCATTGTTTGATCAAAAGTTTCGATTGGTGAAAGTGTTGGAGTCGGAGCTACCTCTGGACCAGTTTCTGAAGAGAAATGCAATCTCAGTCCGAGCGATGATTGCCAGCCACGCCACCTCCGTCAACGCCGACCTACTCCAACTGCTTCGAGCACTGCGAATGGTGGTGACTTCCAGTGCGGGCGTCAATCAGGTCGACTTGCCCGAGTGGTTTCGGTGGCCAATGTTGGGAACGCTTACTCGAAAGATGTGGCTAATATGGTCGTGGGTTTATTGATTGATGTGCTTAGGAAAGCTGCCTCCGATTGCTACATCAGACATGGGTTCTGGAAAGTCAAAGGGGATTTTCCTCTTCCTCACAAGTCACAAGGTAAGCACTACTACTTTTTTTTTTTTTGGGGGAAAAATGCAATAGTTAAGAATATTCCATATATTTTATTACTGTAATTTAACAAAAGCTAAGAATTTATCAAACTATTTAAGGATTTTTCAAACCGAATTTTGCTAACTCCACTTTGTCAATTCAAATTACTATTTACAATTGCTTAGAATTAAGTCTCTGATTAGCCAAGAATAAGATATTTAGATAAAATCCCACTTTTTCTTTTAGGCATATTTAGATTTTGTAGGTTGTATCACATTATGTTTTTTTATCATTGCAAAATAATAATTTAATAAGAAGAATCAGGGTTATAAATTTCAGCTGGGAGGAAAGCGTGTTGGAATTGTTGGATTGGGGAGCATAGGCTGTGAAGTTGGTAAAGGGCTTGAGACATTTGGTTGCACAATCTCTTACAACTCAAAGAGCAAAAAACCCTCCATTACATACTCTTTTTATTCTAATGTTAAAGAACTTGCTGAAAATAACGTTATTATCATCTTGTGCTGTAGTTTGACAGATGAAACATACCATATGGTTAACAAGGAAGTTCTTTCTACTTTGGGAAAGGAGGGAGTGATTGTTAACGTTGGGCGTGGTGCTCTTATTAATGAGAAGGAATTGGTGAGGTGTTTGGTAGGAGAATATATCAAAGGAGCTGGTTTGGATGTGTTTGAAAATGATAATGCCTCAAATGTTCCTGAAGAGCTGTTCCAATTGGATAATGTTGTGTTCTTTCTCCACACGCTGCTGTACTTACTCCAGAGTCTTTTGAGAAGGCTGCTTCAGTTATGATTGCCAACCTGGAGGCTTTCTTCTTCAATGAACCGTTATTAACTCCAGTGACCAATCCCTAGTAAGTTGCCTATTTTCTTATATCATTGGTTTAAACATTTTTAGCTATATATATAATTGTAGAAGTGACTCTGCTTTATTAGTTTTTAGCATCCATATAATGTTCCCTGATCCCTTCTTTTCCTCAACTGCAGGATTCTGAAATATTCATTTGATGAAAGATGAAATATTGAACCATGAAAAGAAGGCTTTTTGACAATATGAGCTTCTGGATTTAATCTATTATTTGTTCAGGTTAGTCTGTAATAGATTTGTGGAAGTGCTAACTAGTGAGGAGGAACATGATCCATCTAGTTAAAATATGTTTACATGCATTATAGAAGGACTAGAAACAAGGTGGATGCTTAAGACTTTGATGAGCAGAATGGTATATATGCATAAGTGGGTGGGGCAATGATGGTCTTAAATATTTGACATTTGTTCATATTAATATTATGTGGTCCTTCAAAATAAATAGGAAAGCCAGGTGCCTATGGTTATTGTTTTTGCAGTATAGAAGATCATTTGTATAAATGACACAGTTTGTCTGTCATGTGTGGTTCCAGAACAACAAATTGATTATCAACTGAATGATCGTTTCCAGTTTATGTACTATGTATATCAGCTAATTTAGTTATTCACAGTACAAGTTACAACCATATTTTGAAAAGAAACCTGTTGCTTGTAGAAAGACCCAAAATTCCATCATACATGATGTGTAAAACTTACATTCTTGATTGTTTTTCTTTCCCAATACGTATGGATTATTATTATGTTTCGCTAATTAAAATGAACGAAATCACTAATTAGCATTTGTTATTTGTAAACAAGTGACAAGGTCTAGTGCAGGCAGTGCTCTGGATTTTCCCTAAATCCTAAAAAGTTTAACGTAATATATAAGATTTGGAAAAGTGATTCGATTTTTTCATTGATTATGTACAGTCTTTATATAGGCAATATAAGAATCTTTGCAACAGATTTTGGAGAGTAAAACTCTTGCACGTAAGACTAGCTAACAAGTTAAGGAAATTAAATACATAAGAATAGACTAATGGGGCGTTTGGTATGATACTTGGAATTGATGAATTTGTGTTTTCAATTAAGTTTCACTTTTTAAATTAATAAGGTAGTAATGTTAATTCTCTCAAACGTATGAGTTTCATATTTCTTCCAAGTCTTTATTTTAACTTTACTCTCTCTAAGTTAAATTCTTATAACAAATACTCATTTGGTGATGTTTGGTTGCAAGAAGTAAAAATATAACTAGAATAAAAACGACATTTCAATACTTTAAAATAAAATCAAATAAAGGAATAGAATAAAACTTGTTTACTTTTCATTCTATTTCATTCCTTCCAATCAAATGCGACTTAACAGAATTAAGAATTGGTTTTCATTTGGTTGGTTAATAGTTTCCATTAATGAAAGTTGTTTCTATTTGGTTGGTTAGTTGTTTCCATTTCATGATTAAATGGTTTTATTTCAATGACATTGTTTTCCATTTCATATAATTTCTATTTTGATATTGAATTGTTTCCATTTTGATGTTTAATTGTTTCTATTTTTTCAGTTTAAAATGTTTCCATTTCACAAACTATAGTTTTCATTTCAATGTTAAATAATTTTGAGGTTAAATGGTTTCCATATTTCAAGGTTAAATTTTTTCTATTTTATTGCTTCCATTAAACACTCTCACACACATAATGCTATTTGTTTCCATTTCATACACACATAATGCTAGTTGTTTCCATTTTAAGATTATGCTGTGTCCATTTTGTAGGTTAAATTATTTCCGTTTTTAATATAAGTTGTTTCCATTTTTTATGATATTTGTTTTTATTTTACATATATTTTTTTAATGATATTTGTTTTTTATATTTATATATGTAAGATCAAATGCAAATTGTTAGTATGCTCATATAGAAATGTTATGATCATTCATTCATTCCAAAGTCATGAATAAGACTTGTGCTCATATATGCCATTAGATTTGAAAATTTACTGAGTTATATGTGATGATGGGACAAAGCATTTGTCTCAGTTTGGTTTGACAAGTGGATTAGAGTTTATATGGGAATGAATACCAAAACCCACTTGAACCCAATAATTCTTTTTTATTTCTTGGTTTACATATCAACTAAAACAAATCCGTCCCATTCATGGCTAAAGATTGCTTTTCCTTGCTTCCATATTATATTGTAGTTGTTAGGCTCTTGAAACTCTAGCATGCCACCCACATTCTCAGCAAAAGCAATGAAATCCGCTTCAGCCAAATTTTAATTTGAATCTCATTTTGTACAACTTATTATTATTATTATTATTATTATTATTATTATTATTATTATTATTATTATTATTATTATTATTATTGTTTCTATTTTTAATGTGAGTTGTTTTCATTTGTTATGATATTTGTTTTCATTTCACATATATAGGGTTATATGTTACTTGTTTCCATTTCATAAACTATAATAACCATTTCGTGGTTAAATTATTTCTATTTTTCAAGGTTAAATTGTTTCCATTTTCAATGTGAGTTGTTTTCACTTTTTATTATATTTGTTTTCATTTCAAATATATGAAGTTAAATGGTAGTTTTTTCTATTTCATATACTATAGTTTCTATTTCGAGGTTAAATGAATTTTTTTTTTCGAGATTGAATTGTTTACATTTTTTAATGTGAGTTGTTTCTATTTTTTATGATATTTGTTTCTATTTTACACACACATATATATATATATATATATGAGATTAAATGCTAATTATTTCTATTTCGAGTTTAAATTATTTCCATTTTTAATGTTAGTTGTTTCAATTTTTGAGGTTAAAGGCTAGTTGTTTCTATTTCACATTTAGAGGTTACATTGTTTCAATTTTGGTGTTTCCTTTTCTCAATGTGAGTTGTTTCCATTTTTTATGATATTTGTTTCTGTTGATCGAGATTTTCGGCAACTAATAAAATATTATAAAATTACTGAGCTGTAAGAAAGTGAGAGAAAGATTTTTACGTGGTTGGAGCGTTAATGAGCCTTAGTCCACGAGTCTTTGTTATTTGTGGATGTCTTTAATGCAAAGAATATATCTGGGAGAATTTCACCCTTATAAATACAGAGAATGTTCTTGGTGAGTATTTACTCTACTTGCTTATATGCAGCCTAAGATTCTCGATCCCATTTAATGAGCTTTGAGGGGGGTATTTATAGTGTTTTTGGTGGGGTAATCCCTAGAATTGTCCTTACAAGTGTATCTGTAAGTATCCATAAAGTTGGGTATTCCCAATGAATATACCATGGGTAATGCATGGTCAAATCCCTAGGTGCTGTAGGGTTTTTATGTGGAATGTCCTTTTTGCCTTTTGATTGACGTGACTCTTCACAGTGTAGCCGTCGCTAGACTTAAATGATCATTACTGTACCGCTGCTGGTTGGAGGTTGTGCCGTCAGACTTTATTGCGTGTAGCAGTCCCAACACGCTTCCTCCCATGCGGCATTTAATGCGACTTGATTACTCAGGAGAAGCCTGACACCTCGCGGAGATGCCTTAGCGTTATATGAGCTTCCAGGAGCATATGGAGTTCCATATGCCTTCTCCGGGGCCACGTCCCGGATGCTACCTTATGGCATGAACACTTAGCAAATATTGTGAATTGCTTGATCCACGTGTCCTTGTCTGGTTGGTCCACGTATATTGGGCAAAATCAGGGGCAACATTTACCCCCCAAGCCTTGTTTATTTGAAAAATGAAACAAGGCTTGCTCAAGTGCCTCCGGTTGACTCCTCGGTTTCCTGGCACGAGCTTTGAGCGCGTGAGGGTGTATTTAATGATGGCTTTTAATGCAGCGATTCACTTTTTGTAGAGGTCGATTCGTTTCGCGCCCATTGATTGATACAGCGCATTAATGGTGTCAGACGGATACTCAAGCGTTTCCACCGCCCTTTATTGTAAATCAATCTGGTCCGTTGATCTTTGAGCATTTGAATCGTGCGCTTCCCCCCCCCCCCCCCCGCGCGTCCGATTGGTAGGTGATGACGCATGTTCCTCATGTATTTTTGCCTATAAAAGCCACCACCTTTTCTTCATTTCGGTTACTTCCCATTTCTTGCCAACTTTGCTCGAATTTTCTAGAGAGAAAATTCTTAGACCTAGAACAAGGCCTTTAAACACTTTGCGATTTTCCCAGTTCTTCTTCGCTCGTTGCTACCAGTCTTTCTTGTCTTTACTCGACTCTCAGCAGGACCCCCAGTTTCAACACTTCATTGTAAGTTCTTTGCACCCTTTACTTTATTGAATGGCATGCTATTACTTATCTGTTTGTTCTTTTCTGGGTTTGCATTCGAAGTTTCTGGGTATGCAAGTGTTTAAATCCTTCATATAGTCTGTTTGAGTTTACTGCTCTAGTGATAGGATTGCTATTGTCACGCCTCTGTTGTTATCATTTTCTTTGTAGAAGGCCATACGTTCTTCGTATGGTGGTTGCTTAGGGCATAGGACAGAATTTTTCCTTTCTGTTTTCTTTAACGCGTAAAGCCGTCTTCTGTGAATTTATTGCACCCGACTCTTGTCCAGGGAATCCTTCCAGGGTTTCCTGTGTGACACGTGTCCGGAGGGGGCCTCTTTCCAGCGGTTAGGGGACCCCCATTCCCTTTTTCTTAATTTAGGGTTTGGTATGGGGCCTAACTGTTGGAATCTTACTCTTTTTACAAAATAGAAAAATGTCTGCTTCTGGCTCAAAGTCATCAAAGAAAAGTGGTAAGTGCATGGCTACTCTTGAGGAGGTCTCCCTGGGACCCGTTGCCCAGGAGGGGTGTAAGTCTCGGGCGACCGGATGGGAGGCGGCCGAGCTTTACTCCACCCTGACTTGTCCCCACCAGTTGGAGAACATTGTGGAGGTTGCTGGAATCAAGCCTTCCACCTTAGGCACCTACCATCGGCCACCTCGCGACGCGGAGACGCCCAACCACAACTACGGCGGCTTCGGGCCTGGAGCCAAACACATCTCATGGCTGGGGCCATGCTTCCTCTTTCAGGATTATTTTGTTAATTTTTTAGTTTTTGTCGGCCTTGCGCCATACCAACTTATTCCCCAAGCATACCGCCTGCTTTCAGGCTTATTTATTTTTTATTCCGCCCGGGGATGGGGATCTCCTCGCCCGGCGTAAATTTTGTATTTTTATGAACTTGTTCCCGTCCCCAAGAAGGGGGGACAAACTTAAGGACGGTTTTTATGGGTTCCGGGCCCACCCTGCTAACGAAGGGGTGGTCCCGTATAACAGGCAAACTCACGTTAAGGAGTATCGCCATCGTTTTTTCTTCTCCTCCGGATTCCGGGCAGTGGACCATCCGGAGCTCCTTACTGAGTGGGTGAGGATTCCTCCCTATGAACGGACTGCACCTACTCAGGCCTTTCTTCGGAGAGCCCAGGCCTTTGCCTCTTACGACCGGGCCGATCTTGACGTCGGGGGTCTGGTCACTACGGAGAACTGTAGGAAGGCAAAACTCATCCTTCCGCATCAATCCGTGGAGGACTCTAACCTTTCCCGGGTTATCTGTCCCAATGTAAGGGCGCCGGTCGCGGAGAAGACCTTCCGGGACGAGATCATTGCCACGACAGAGAGGAAGTACTAGGAGTATCTCTACCGGAAGGCCCAGGAGAAGGCGTACTCTAAGGCCCAGGCGGCTTCCGGGAAGACACTTCGCGTGGGGAGCCCGGTAGAGAGAAGGAGTCAGGCGATTGCCGGGAAGCCCCTTCACATTGGGGATTCAACGGAGAGAAGGGCTCCCAGGCCACAGCCTTTGGTTCAAGAGCCGAATACTGGGGCTCCTGGTGCCAGCACTTCCGGCGCCGGCGGTAAGTCTCCTTTGGTAGTTCATTATGTTCCTTCTGTTGGCGAGTATGCCAGTCTTAGGCCCGTAGGGTTCGACGAGCGTCTTTATAGGTTTAGGATGCCCTCGACCCGGTGGGGGGATCATTTGAAGGAATTTTATTTTTCAAACCTAGGAGATTTCCTAGGTCGGTCCCGGATGGGTTCTGGTCCTCCGGAGCCCGTTCCCTTAGGTCATTCAGCTTACATTACATCCAGCTGGTTCCGGCCTTCGGACAGCTATCTTGGAGATGATGCTGCCAGCGTAAAAATTCGAAACTTTGCTAGGGCCGAACTAGAGAGTCAGGGTAGGACTAGCTTGCTTGCCATATCTTGTGTTGGTGGTTTCCCACGGATGTTCTAACACTTGCTTTCTTTTGTTGTAGTAGGTGCTTCTATGGACGCCATTTTGGCTGAACTTGCTGGGGTTCACACTCCTGAGGCTCCTCCTGCCTTTACTTCTTCCCCGATGGCCCCTGCTCTAAAGATTTCTTCCAGCGCTCCTCCCGACACTATTGATTTAGTGGATGACGAGGAGGTGCTGCCGGGAGAAAGTCAAGAAAAGCAATGGGGCTTTTCTGAGGAAGTTAAAGAAGGTGCAGGAGGGCTCCGGGCTCTTCCTGAGGAAGTTGAAGAAGGTGAAGAAGAGCCAGAAGTTGCTCTGATTCGCAAGCGTAAAGGCAAAATGATTGCCCAGGAGGAGCCCAAGCGGCCTCGGAGGGCTGATACTCCGGCCCACGGTCTTGATGGTGGGGTCTCTCCCATGGAAGAGCATACTGCCCCTCCCAACATTGTGCTGACTCTGGTTCCTGGAGACGAGGCGAGACAGGAGCTCCGGATAGCTAGGCACAACTATGCCATGGATGAATACTCTCGGGGGTTTGCTGAGGTGGAAGCCCTTAGGAGGGTTCTGCGGGTTGAGGTGCAAGACACCATCAACAACCCGGAGTACCAGGATCCGTGGGACCTAAATTTGGACCCCCTATCGGACTGGTTCCGCCGCTTCCTTGGGCCCACCTTGGCTCCCTTTGCTACGGAGATGACTGGCGAGTTTGCGTCTCAGCTTACCCGGTGCGCGCCTAAACGGTTCGCCACTTGTGCCTCCCTGAACTCCATCTTCCAAGTCTAGGATCTCAGCCACTCCCTCTCTGTAGTAAGTGCTTTGTTTTTCCCCTTATTCTTTTTTGGAGATTCTTTCTTACACTTGCATTGTTGTTTAGCTTGCTGCTGAAGCTGGCCGCCTCTCCAAGAACATAATCAACCATGGCTTCGTTCTGTCTGATTTTGGGGACATGAGCGAAGTCAGGAAGGTTCTTCAGGACCTTACTACAGAGAGGCAGCTTTACCAGGAGGCTGCTGAGCGCCGGGAGGCTGCTGCCAAAGCCAATGAGGAGGAGGCTAAGCAGAGGGAAGCCCAGGCGGAGGCGATGATCCGGGATGAGGCCATGCGGAGAGACAGGCTGGAGGCCAAGCACCAAGAGGAGCTGAGGGCGGAAGGTGAGGCCACTACAAAGGCCAAGCGGGAGCTCCGGGAGGCCAGGGAAGCCTTGGACGAGATGGTTGCCAAGGTGAGATCCTTAGAGGAAACTCACTAGGCAAACTTAGAGTCCAGGGCCGCTCTAGCCGCGGAGCTGAAGGAGCTCAGGGACTTCAAGGAACAAGCCTCAAAGAAGGCAAAAAGAGCTGAACTTCTTTCTCCCGTTTCCTGCGGCCGGTGCCCTAAGCGCTTCGATGATGGAGTCTTCATGGCTTGGTCTACCAATGACCAAAATATCAAGCTCACCTTCTACCCCAAACCTGAGGAGATGATCGCCAAATTTCGGGAGAAGAAGAAGAAGCTTGATGCCATGGTGGAAGCACGCATCGGACCTCGTCTCCCTCCGCGTATTGATTAAGCCGCTTCGAGATTAACCCAGTACAACCAGGATTTCACCCCACTTCTCTTATTATTATTATTTTATATATATATATTTGTTTACATACAGCTACTTTGAGACAATACATTTATGTAGCTGTTTTTTATTTAAAGGGGAGACAATTTTTAAGGCCGGTCCCCGGGCCATATGTATATATTTTGACCTGCCCTTCGGGACTAGGATATTTATATGTGATCTTTTTTGACGCACATATTTCTCTTTTTTGACCTGTCCTTTGGATCAGGATTTTCATACTTATGCTTTTTATTTTTGTGCATACTTTTCTTTTTTTTTGACCTGCCCTTTGGGTCAGGATATTTTACTTAGTTTGTTTTCTGTCTGTCCGTGCGGTATACCCTAGTACCCCCCTGAGTGGCATAGAAACTTTGTTTTTAAGGCACTCAGTTTTATTCAACATGTGGAGGAGGTATACATTTGGACGGTACAAACTCTTTAAACAAAGTCTAAGTTACATCTTGGCTATTGGTAATATTTTCTGAGGTGATCGGCATTCCAGGCTCTTGGCACAATGGTTCCATCCATTCTTTTTAGCTTGTAAGTGCCTGAGTCGATTTCGTCCTCGATTTCATATGGTCCTTCCCAATTTGGCCCAAGTACCCCCACTCCGGGTTCCTGGGTGGCTGGGAAGACTCTTCTTAGGACCATATCCCCAATAGCAATTTTTCTGTTTTTAACCTTAGAGTTAAAATACTTGGTCACCTTCTTTTGATAAGCTGCCATTCGTATTTGAGACTCATCCCGGAGTTCTTCGACCTGATCCAAAGCTTCTTGAAGCAAAGCTTGATTCGTGGCTGGATCGTAAGTCGTTCTTCTGTGGGATGGGAATAACGTTTCTATCGGGACCATCGCTTCACAACCGTACGCCATTGAAAAAGGCGAGTGACCGGTCGTGGTTCTGGGGGTCGTCCGGTAGGCCCATAACACTCTTGGAAACTCTTCAGGCCAGTTGTTTTTGCAGGCCAACAACTTTTTCTTCAGGGTGACCTTTAGGATTTTATTGACTGCTTCCGCTTGACCGTTTGTTTGAGGTCTGGCCACCGCGGAGAAGCTTTTCACTACTCCGTGTTGGTTGCAGAAGTCAGTAAATTCCTCACAATCGAATTGATTTCCATTGTTAGAGACTATTTTGTGAGGCAAGCCATATCGACACACTATGTTTTTGATAACAAACTCCAGTGCTTTTTTAGCAGTTATTGTCTTCATGGGCTCAGCCTCCGTCCATTTGGTGAAGTAGTCTACTGCTACTATTGCATACTTTACTCCTCCTTTTCCTGTTGGCAGGGACCCAATAAGATCTATTCCCCATACCGCAAAGGGCAAGGGGCTAGTCATCAGGGTGATTTCATTTGGAGGAGCTCTCGGTATGTTCACGAACCTTTGACACGAATCACACTTTTGGACGTAGTCTATGCAATCTTTTTTCATTGTTGGCCAGAAGTACCCTTGTCTCAATATTTTCTTTGAGAGACTGGGTCCTCCCGTATGATCTCCACAGAACCCTTCGTGGACCTCAAGCATGATTTGTCTAGCTTCAGGGTCCGATACACACCTTAAATAAGGCATGCTGAGTCCTCTTCGGTAGAGAATTTGATCCATCATTACATAACGATGAGCCTGATACTGAATCTTCCGAGACAGTGCCCTTTCTTGGGGCAACTCACCTTTTGTTATGTATTTTATGATGGGGACCATCCAGCTGGGTTCTTGCCCAACCGTTATTGTGATCTCTTTTATTTTGATGCTTGGCTCTGCCAAGCGTTCTACTGGTACTACCCCCAACTCTTCGATTTCGCTATCTGAGGCTAACTTAGCCAAACAGTCCGCGTGAGCGTTCTTTTCCCGGGGGATTCTTTCTATTTTGTAGTCCTTGAACTTGTGGAGTAGTTCCCGGACTATTGTTACGTACGCGGCCATTCGCTCGCCGCGTGTTTGGTATTCTCTGGATACCTGGTTTACGGCCAATTAGGAATCACTATAGACTTCCACTCTTTTGGCTCCTACAGCTTTCGCTAATTTCAGTCCTGCTATTAGGGCTTCATATTCGGCCTCATTGTTTGAAGCTGCGAAGTCAAACGGTAGGGCCGCCTGGAGTCGTAGTCCAGTTGGTGATATCATTGTTGGGTTTTATGCCCTAAATAAAACTCTGTTTCAATGTAATCTAGATTATTCAATATCAATGAAGTAACAGAAGTAATTTTTCATTCACTTGTGTATGTTTTGGTTCACTTAATCAATTGCTTGTCTATTTGATTTATAAATTCATCCAAACCCCTTTCACATACTTGAACATGTTTATTGTGTTGTCAACACAGTGGAAAATAAACATGACTATGTGAATAAAGTATTCCTAGATTTATCAGAACACTAGGTTTCACTGATATGACAATCTACAACAGAGTTTACTTACATTTGGAGAAATGTTAAGTTCTTTCCAGAACATAGGTTAAAGTAAAGCTCAGGTTGGATGCATGGAGTATGCATTGGAATAAACCGATATTGAACTTTGAATTAGATTTTGAAACTTACCGTAAACATCTATTCAATTCAATATCATAAGTTGATCCTAGATCACATGATCGAAATCCTGATATGGTTAGGCTTAATTTCAAGAGTATTATTCGTGTTCTTTGATTTGTTAGTTAAGCTTAATCTTTAGTCTGGGCAATACATACATTTTGGGAACACGGTAGTGCGATTGAGTGGGAGTGCTAACATAAATATGGAATCTATAGCTTCTATCTGGCGAATAGTAAGCAAAGGGTGATTTCCTTCGAGCTTAACCAAACGAGATAAATGATTGAGTACTCATTTCACTTAGTTGAAATATCATTTATACAGGGTTAAGTGTTTTAAGGATAAAATACATTGTATGGTGTTACGGTAATTTAAGTCCCTTTACAGTGTAAATCATCCATATAGAGGATCATTGATCACATTAGGATTATAACAATGGATAACTAATAATGTGTCTATATGGTGGAACATATAGAGCATTCTATATACTGAGAGTGCAATTCTGAGTTCTATGTGTGGATTCAACGAAGAATTAATAAGTCAGTGAATTTAAGTGGTAAATTCTAGATCTGCTTATTGGAAGCTCGGATATATAGACCCATGGTCCCCTCACTAGTTGAGATGATATTACTTGCAAGACTCATTTAATTGATTTTAATTAATCAATTAAAAATTCTCAAGATGGACTTGTCTATTTGAGAATTTATCACTTATTAAGGGCAAAACAGTAAATAGAGATTTTGAAGGGCATATTTATTAATTAGGAAACTTTAATTAGTTTCATTATTAATAAAATAAATGATAATATATTATTTGATAATTAATTTTAATTATTAAATAATTAGATTTGTCATTAATGTGGTTGAACAATGGAATTGGCAGTTTTTCACAAAACAGGAAACTATCAGTGTAGGAAAAGGAAAGTTGGAAAAGTGGCAAGCCTTGTTTCCACAATGCCTAGGCCGGCCACTTAGCTTCCTTTTCTCTTTGATTTTTTCAATTCCAAATGTCAATCATAGCCCTTGGTGGTCTTCTATAAATAGAAGGCAAAGGCTTCAGAGTTGCACACAACTGTACAACCTTTTCACAGTATTATTCTGAAAGAATTTTCTCTCAGAAAATTCTCTCTGAGCCGCCACCCTCTCTCTCTCTTCCTTCACTGTTTCAAAATGTATAAGTGCTAGAGTAGTGCCCACACACATCAAGTAATACCTCAATCATAGTGAGGAAGGCTGTGTAGAATTCAGAAACAACAAAGAAGGACTATCGGGCTCAGATCTTGATTATACTCTGCTACAGAAAGGAATCAAGGGTTAGAGATCTGAGTGGGAGGAGACATATATTCCGCTGCAATCACTGTAAGATTTCTGATACTCTTATGTGTTTAATTTCCTATCGTTTTAGAAGTTCATATTTAGGTTGTTAAATCAACATACTTGTGAGTAGATCTAAGATCCTGGTAAAATAACTTCCAACAACTGGCACCAGAGCCATGGTAATTGATTTGCTTGCAAGAAATTTGGACTTAAAACGATTTGCTTGTTTTTTGGATGGTATCATGTTGCTTTGAGTGTCATATTGATGTTTGATTGTTGTTTGTGAATTCTGCGAAAAATGGTTACTGTTCTTATTCTGTAATTATTTTTGTTGGATAGTTTGGAAAATTCTAAGCAATTTACTTTTTTACAGAACTCGATTTCGATTTAATTTGAATTAGTTATGAATTTTTGAAAATTGGAAAAATCGGGGTGACGAGCAACATCATCACGCGCGCGGAATGGCTGCTTGCAGCCTTCCTGCGCCGTGATTTCTCGGTCAAGCACCCAGGATCCGCGCGCGGATGGCCATGCACTGCATGCCATCCGTACAGTTCATCCAATTTTCCAATTTTTTCGATTTTTCATGCTATTTCATGGAATTAAATTCCGATTTTTTGTATAGTTTTGTATGTTGATTTTTGTTTTTCAAATTTCAAATCTAATTATCAGAAATAAATTAATTTTATTTTTTAAAATTAATTTTAGATATTAGTGTAATTTGATTTTGAAAATAGGAAAAAATCATGTTTTGCTTACCTTTTTCTTATTTCCTTTAAAATTTGATTATTTTTTTTTTTTTAAGGTCAGATATTAATTTTTTTTGGTAACTTGACCTTAATTAAAATAAGATCATAATAATCATGATAATTTTAAAAGAGGAAATAAGGTATTTTTGTTAACTTTTAAATTTTGTTATTTTTTTAATTAAATTAAATTGTAAAACAAGAAAATGGTATGTATTTACCATTTTCTATTTTATTATTTAATTTATTAAATAACATGAAATTTAAAAGGAAAGTTAGCAATTTATTTTGAAATGACATTTAGGTTACCCAAAACCTAATTTTTCAAAATGGTAGGTTTAATTTTAATTTTATTTTCGAAATAAATGTTTAAAATTAAATAAATCTTACATCCAACTATCCAAATCTAACCTTGTTGCAGGAGTATGTGTTTTAGATTGTTTGTAAGTTTTCTAAAACCTATTATTGCTTGATCTAAATTGCCTTGGTTAACTTGATGATAGATCAGATGATCTAGTTTTAACCAAAGGTTCAATTGACGATAGATCAAGTAAATAATTTGTAACAGGTAATTTTTACAAACTTCTTTCATCTGTGTATGACCTAGCAACATGATAGGATCCATCCAAATGTGTATGCCTGTGTGAGCCTATATGTTTAATTTCTATTATAGATACATATAGGTGGTTGTTGCTAAATAAAATATCATAACTGATAGATTTTATTTAGGCTCATTTAGTTGTGAGCCTATTCAATTAATAACAGTTATTCATTTTAAGGTTAAATTCCTCTCTTTTGGGCCTTGTGTGAGAGTTGGGAGCCTTAGAAGTGGGTGCGACATACTGGACCCAGCCCCCCCTCACATGAACAACCCCAATTGTGAAGGCCCATTTGCCTGATTTGGATAACTGTGCTAGGTTAATTATATTAGTTTGACCTAATAAAAGATTGATTAGCAACATAATTAATTTCATTCTTCCTTGAAATTAATTTAAGAAAAACATAGTTTGAATAGTTATATTCTGGAAAGCTATATGTATTTTTCTTGTTTTTAATTAAATATGGAATTATAACCATATAAATTCTTTCTGAATCTTAATTTTATAATTTCATTAAATATTCCTATTTAAGTTGAGATTTAGTTAAATCTATCAAATCAACTTAGATTTGAATATTTTTGAATTTCCTATTATAAATTAAGTTGAGGAATTTTGGGAATTGGTTATTAAGATTCTTTAGATATTTTTTAAGTTGATATTTTCTAAATATGGGAACTTAAAATGGAATATCTTCTAAATTAAGTGGTTACTACTTAATTGGTAATATTTAATTAAGTCATTGTTTGAAGAATATTTTAAGTTGGGTATTTAGATTTTTTCTAAACAACTTAAATAAGATATTTTTCAAAATTATTCCATTTTGAAATTTAATTAAAGTTTTTACTTTAATTTGTAATATTTCATTATTGAGATATGGAATATAAATGATTAAACAAAATACATGTTTAAATAATGAGCTTTAATCAAGAGAAATTTGATCTCCATTGTTGGTTTTACATAGCTATTGTTTTAGTGAGTAATCCTCCCTAATAGAGGAACGTTCATTAGCAAGTTAGCGCCGTTTAATCTCGAAAGATAAGTATTCTTATAGGTTTATTTATATGGTTCATGACCACCCTAATGGTGGCGACTATGTAAGACTTATAAGAATGCGAAACAATGGTAGAAGCTCATAAGATAGAATTGCCTTGACTCTCGCCTAAACGGGACAACGCTGAATTCCAATCTTGATCGAATAAAAGGTTGCTAGAATGTTTGACATTTTAGATGAATTGACAACTCTATTCAATGGATGATGCTTTGACTCTCGCCTAAACGGGACACTGTATCAGTTCGTTGGAAACCTTGGAAAATAAACTATGTTAGATTTAGTATTTTTATAACATAAGTGATTATTTGTTTTCTGAACCTGTGTATGAATTTATAGAACCAAAACCTTACTTCTGTTTATTGATATGTTGTAGTGCCAATATGAATAACCCTCATCCCGATCCACTCCTAGTTAGTATCTTTGCAAAAGAACTCAATAGTGTGAAAATACATCCTGGTAGTTGCATTAACTCGCACCTATTGTTGATGAATCTGAAATTCCAAAAGGCAAATCTACTAGGAATTGATTTATCAAAGGAACAATGGGTAAAACTCATACTTTATAGTCTTCCTCAGGAGTATAACAGTTTTGTTCTATATTATTTATTGAACAATCCTAACTCCTCCGACATGGACAAACTCGAGTCTGAGTTGAGGGCCCATGAGCGGGATCTGATTGCAATGAGACCTCCTAGCATTGCAAGCTTTAATCAGAGGAAGAAGATTAAGCATGAGGGCTCTAACAAAGCTGCTTCTTCAAATACAATTATCAGACATCATGTTCTATGTGCGAATTGTAATGGAAAGGGACATAAAGAAGAACAATGTCCCAGGCTTCTAGACAATTCAAACGAAGGTGATGCTTTTGTATTTGAATCATGTGTTTTAGAGAACGACAAATCCTCCTGGATTGTTGATTCTGGATCTACTAACCATGTATGTTCTTCATTGCAGCTACTTGAAACTTGGGAGAATCTTCACCCAGATGAGTTAAAGCTTAAAGTTGGAAATGGCGAGTTGGTATCAGTTAAAGCAAGAGGAACAGCCCGAATCAAGTTTAATTCTAAGAAGTTTTTACTTTTAAAGAATGTTTTATATATTCCTAATTTTAGTAGAAACTTGATTAGTGTTTCATGTTTACAGACACTTTTTTATATATTGAATTTTTTGAGTTCAAATTGTTCAATTTCTCGTAATGGATTTCATATATGTGTTGCAAACATGGAACGAGGGCTTTATGTTTTAAGACCTGATACTCAAATCTCACTAAATACTGAACTTTTCAATGTAGCTAAACCTAGAAGCCTTAAGAGAAAAGAGATTGATAATGATGATCAAACTTATCTATGGCATTTACGTTTAGGTCATATAGGTTTTGATAGACTCAATAGGCTAACCAAAGACGGTCCATTGAAAAATGTCGTCTTAGGAGAACTGCCAGTCTGCGAGTCTTGCCTAGAAGGAAAAATGACCAAACGTTCTTTCTCTGCAAAGGGAGAGCGTGCCAAAGAACCCCTAGGGTTAGTACATTCAGATGTTTGCGGACCGCTGAATGTAAAAGCCAGAGGAGGTTATGAGTATTTCGTCACTTTTCATTGACGATTTCTCTAGATATAGTTTTCTTTACCTAATGCAAAAGAAATCTGAAACGTTTGAAAAGTTTCAGGAATTTCATGCTTTGGCTCAAAACCAATTAGGTAAAACATTAAAGATCTTGCGAACTGATAGGGGTGGAGAATATATGGATATGCAGTTCAAAGATCATTTAATTGAACTTGGAATTGAATTCCAAAATACTGCCCCAAGCACTCCATAGCAGAATGGAGTTGCAGAAAGAAGAAATCGCACTCTCTTAGAAATGGTTAGGTCTATGCTGAGTTATTCAACTCTGTCTACGTCCTTCTGGGGATATGCTATTCAAATGGCAAACGACATTTTAAATGTTGTTCCATCTAAAGCAGTCCCTAAGACACCCGTCGAACTATGGAATGGTCGCACACCTAGTTTGCGCCATTATAGGATTTGGGGGTGCCCTGCTCACGTCTTAAGAAAGAAAGAAGGCAAACTGGAATCGCGAACTGAGGTTTGCATGTTTGTCGGAAATTCTAAAGAGACTAGGGGTGGACTATTCTATAGTCACAAGGATAACAAAGTGTTTGTTTCTACAAATGCTACTTTCCTTGAAGATAACTATATAAAAGACAACAAACCGAAAAGTGAAATTGTATTAGAGGAAATGCTCACAGATACTGTTCCTTCAAATGTACCATCTTCTTCTACTCAAGAACAGGAACATCTCACTCCCTCAGTTGTAGCAACAGAGAAAACTACTACTAAAGCTCCTGTTCAGAAGGTCACCACTCCTCGTCGTAGTGGGAGGGTTTCTACAAAACCATCTCGTTATGGCTTGGATGGTGAAATCAATATGGTCGTTGGTGACGGTATTGATGACGACCCATTGACCTATAAACAGGCAATGGCAAGTCCGCAACGGAAGCGATGGTCAGCCGGTATGGATTCAGAAATGGATTCCATGAAAAAGAACAAAGTCTGGGAATATGTAGAACCACCTGAAGATTTTCGTCCAATTGGATGTAAATGGGTCTACAAGAAGAAAAGAGGTGCTGGAGGCGAAGTCGAAACCTTTCAAAGCTAGACTGGTCGCCAAGGGTTATACCCAAAGAGAAGGTGTGGACTATGAGGAAACTTTTAGTCCTGTTTCCATGCTCAAATCCATCTGAATTCTTCTCTCCATAGCTGCCGCTTTAGATTATGAAATTTGGCAAATGGATGTCAAGACAGCCTTTCTTAATGGGCTTCTTGAAGAAACCATCTATATGGAGCAACCAGAAGGTTATGTTCTTCCTGGGCAGGAGAATAAAGTTTGCAAATTAAATAGGTCCATATATGGGCTTAAGCAAGCTTCTCGCTCATGGAACAAAAGGTTTGATGAGATCATCAAGACCTACGGCTTTCATCAGAATGAAGATGAACCTTGTGTTTACCAACTCAAGGAAAACCAAGTGGTAGTATTCCTGGTCCTTTATGTTGATGACATTTTGATCATTGGAAACAATATCAAGAAAATGACTCACATCAAGGAATGGCTTGACACTCAATTCGGCATGAAAGACTTGGGTGAGGCAGCCTATGTTCTTGGTATTCAGATTGTCAGAAACCGGAAGAACAGATCCCTTGCTCTCTCTCAAACAGCTTACATTGACAAAGTTCTAGAGAGATTTTCCATGACCAATACCAAAGGGGCAAACATGCCCTCTAGACATGGTATCCGTCTATCTAAGGAACAGTGTCCTACTGATCCTCAAGAGATAGAAGACATGGCAAAAATTCCTTATGCTTCTGCAGTTGGAAGTCTAATGTATGCTATGCTATGCACTAGACCTGACATCTGCTATGCAGTTGGAATCGTGAGCAGGTATCAGTCAAATCCAGGAAGGGTACATTGGAATGCTGTTAAGTATATTTTGAAATACTTAAAGAGTACAAGAGATTATGTATTAGTCTACAAGGGTGGTGCTTTAAATCCCTTAGGCTATACAGACTCAGATTTCCAGGGATGTCTTGAAGACAGGAAATCTACATCTGGGATGGTGTTTACTCTTGGGGGTGGAGCAGTGGTTTGGAGAAGTGCTAAACAAACTGCGATTTCGGATTCTACCATGGAGGCAGAATACATAGCTGCGGCTGAAGCAGCTAAAGAGGTTGTCTGGCTTAGGAAGTTCTTCACCAGTCTTGGTGTAGTTCCTGGAATGGAAAGGCCTCTAGTCCTGCTTTGTGATAACACTGGAGCTATAGCCAACAGTAAGGAACCTCGGAGCCACAAGAGAAGTAAGCATATAGAAAGAAAGTATCATATTATCAGAGAATATGTGGCAAGAGGGGATGTACTGGTGGAAAAAGTGGATACGCAGGATAACTTGGCTGATCCATTCACCAAAGTCTTGGCAGTAACTTCATTCGAAAAGCACCGTCAGAATTTAGGATTAATTGAAATGTACTGATTTGTTTTATATTAGTGCAAGTGGGAGTTTGTTGGGTTTTATGCCCTAAATAAAACTCTGTTTCAATGTAATCCAGATTATTCAATATCAATAAAGTAACAGAAGTAATTTTTCATTCACTTGTGTATGTTTTGGTTCACTTAATCAATTGCTTGTCTATTTGATTTATAAATTCATCCAAACCCCTTTCACATACTTGAACATGTTTATTGTGTTGTCAACACAGTGGAAAATAAACATGACTATGTGAATAAAGTATTCCTAGATTTATCAGAACACTGGGTTTCACTGATATGACAATCTACAACAGAGTTTACTTACATTTGGAGAAATGTTATGTTCTTTCCAGAACATAGGTTAAAGTAAAGCTCAGGTTGGATGCATGGAGTATGCATGGGAATGGACCGATATTGAACTTTGAATTAGATTTTGAAACTTACCGTAAACATCTATTCAATTCAATATCATAAGTTGATCCTAGATCACATGATCGAAATCCTGATATGGTTAGGCTTAATTTCAAGAGTATTATTCGTGTTCTTTGATTTGTTAGTTAAGCCTAATCTTTAGTCTGGGCAATACATACATTTTGGGAACACGGTAGTGCGATTGAGTGGGAGCCCTAACATAAATATGGAATCTATAGCTTCTATCTGGCGAATAGTAAGCAAAGGGTGATTTCCTTCGAGCTTAACCAAACGAGATAAATGATTGAGTACTCATTTCACTTAGTTGAAATATCATTTATACAGGGTTAAGTGTTTTAAGGATAAAATACATTATAGGGTGTTACGGTAATTTAAGTCCCTTTACAGTGTAAATCATCCATATAGAGGATCATTGATCACATTAGGATTATAACAATGGATAACTAATAATGTGTCTATATGGTGGAACATATAGAGCATTCTATATACTGAGAGTGCAATTCTGAGTTCTATGTGTGGATTCAACGAAGAATTAATAAGTCAGTGAATTTAAGTGGTAAATTCTAGATCTGCTTATTGGAAGCTCGGATATATAGACCCATGGTCCCCTCACTAGTTGAGATGATATTACTTGTAAGACTCATTTAATTGATTTTAATTAATCAATTAAAAATTCTCAAGATGGACTTGTCTATTTGAGAATTTATCACTTATTAAGGGCAAAACAGTAAATAGAGATTTTGAAGGGCATATTTATTAATTAGGAAACTTTAATTAGTTTCATTATTAATAAAATAAATTATAATATATTATTTGATAATTAATTTTAATTATTAAATAATTAGATTTGTCATTAATGTGGTTGAACAATGGAATTGGCAGTTTTTCACAAAACAGGAAACTATCAGTGTAGGAAAAGGAAAGTTGAAAAAGTGGCAAGCCTTGTTTCCACAATGCCTAGGCCGGCCACTTAGCTTCCTTTTCTCTTTGATTTTTTCAATTCCAAATGTCAATCATAGCCCTTGGTGGTCTTCTATAAATAGAAGGCAAAGGCTTCAGAGTTGCACACAACTGTACAACCTTTTCACAGTATTATTCTGAAAGAATTTTCTCTCAGAAAATTCTCTCTGAGCCGCCACCCTCTCTCTCTCTTCCTTCACTGTTTCGAAATGTATAAGTGCTAGTGTAGTGCCCACACACATCAAGTAATACCTCAATCATAGTGAGGAAGGCTGTGTAGAATTCAAAAACAACAAAGAAGGACTATTGGGCTCAGATCTTGATTATACTCTGCTACAGAAAGGAATCAAGGGTTAGAGATCTGAGTGGGAGGAGACATATATTCCGCTGCAATCACTGTAAGATTTCTGATACTCTTATGTGTTTAATTTCCTATCGTTTTAGAAGTTCATATTTAGGTTGTTAAATCAACATACTTGTGAGTAGATCTAAGATCCTGGTAAAATAACTTCCAACAATCATCGCCACTCCGGCTCCGGAACCATTTTCATTGGAGGCTCCGTCTACAAATACTCTCCATGTGGGGATTGGCGGTACCGGCATATTCGCGGTAGCCTCGACTTCGTTGCATTCAGTGATGAAGTCCGCCAAGGCTTGGCCTTTTATAGAAATTCGGGGTATGTAGTGCAAGTCAAATTGACTTAGCTCCATCGCCCACTTGAGGAGCCTTCCGGATGCTTCAGGTTTTTGGAGGACTTGCCGGAGCGGGTGATTGGTCAAAATTTTGATCGGATGTGCTTGGAAGTATTGCCTCAACTTCCTTGACGCCATCAGAAGGCAAAAAACCAACTTTTCAATGACTGGGTATCTGGTTTCGGCTCCTATCATGCGCTTACTGACATAATACACGAGATGTTGAGTTTTCTCTTCTTCCCGGACTAAGGCAGCGCTGACCGCGTTTTCGGAGACAGCCAAATAAAGAAATAGGTCTTCTCCGAGAACGGGTTTTGATAAGATAGGAGGCTTGGCCATGTGCTCTTTTAGCTTTTTGAATGCCTCCTCGCACTCGTCTGACCATTCAAACTTTTGGCACTTCTTTAACACGTTGAAGAAGGGTATGCACTTGTCCGTGGACCGTGAGATGAAACGGCTTAAAGCAGCTACCTTTCCAGTTAGGCTCTGCACATCTTTATGCTTTTTGGGGGATGGCATGCTCAGGAGAGCTTGGATTTTTTCCGGATTTGCCTCAATCCCTCTTTGACTGACGATGAAGCCCAGAAACTTTCCTGATTTAACCCCAAAGGTGCATTTCTTTGGGTTGAGCTTCATGCCGTATCTCCGGACCACTTCGAAGCATTCTTCCAAATCGCTTGCATGGCTGTTGCATGCTTTGGATTTGACGAGCGTGTCGTCTACATAAACCTCCATATTTCGCCCCAGGAGGCCTTTAAACATCCGGTTAACCATTCTCTGATAGGTTGCTCCGGCGTTTTTCAGTCCGAAGGGCATGACTAAGTAACAGTATACCCCCTTATCGGTCCTGAAGCTAGTGCGCTCCTGGTCTGCCGTATGCATTTTTATTTGATTGTACCCTGCATAGGCGTCCATGAAGGATAGTAGTTTGAATCCAGAAGTGGCATCTACAATCTGGTCGATCTTGGGCAGCGGGAAGCAGTCCTTCGGACAATCTTTGTTTAGATCGGTGAAATCTATACAAACTCGCCAAGTTCCGTTCGGCTTGGGCACCAGGACCGGATTGGCCAGCCACTCCGGATAGTATACGTCGCGGATCATGCCGTTAGTCAAAAGTTTGTCCACCTCTTTCTCCAGAGCTTCGGCTTTCACCGAGTCGAGCGGGCGTCGCTTTTGCTGGACGGGGGGCATGTCCGGATTGACGTTGAGTACGTGGGTGATGACATGAGGGCTTATGCCAGTCATGTCTTCTTGGCGCCATGCAAAGATGTCGATGGCGCCCTTCAGTGTTTTTTATTATTTTTTCTTTTTCCTCCAGATCTAGGTTTTTCCCCAGCCGGAGTACTTTGGTGGAGTCGAGGTCGCACACTGATACTTCCTCGACGTCCTCCATTGGTTCCAAAATTCTTTCGGACCCCACACGGGGGTCCAACTCATCCTCTTCAGCCACTTCTGGCTCAACTGACTCACGGACCATTAGCACGGGCAGGTGGGTTACGACATTGTAACATTGTCTTGCTTCCCCCTGGTTTCCCCTCACCGTCCCAATCCCGGCCTCTCGGGTTGGGAACTTCAGGCACAGGTGCCGAATCGATGTGACCGCGCCAAAGTCTACCAAGGCTGGTCGGCCGAGGATCGCGTTGTAGGCTGTCGGACAGTCCACCACTACGAAAGTGCAGTATTTAAATGTGCTCTGGGGGGTGTCCGGGCACAAGGTGACTGGGAGCCTTACTTTTCCCATTGGGATAAGTGTCGTCCCGTTAAACCCTGTGAGCTGGGACCCACTAGGTGAGAGGTCCCGGTCCGTCAAGCCTATCGCGGTGAAGGCTTCCTTGAAGAGTAGGTTCACGGAACTTCCATTGTCAATTAAGACTCTGGCCACCACTTTATTCGCGATGGGGGTCTCTATGACCAATGGGTCATGATGAGGGAAGCGCACTGTCTTGGCGTCTTCTTCCGTGAACGTGATGGGTTGGTCCATCAACCGGGGCCTTTGAGCTGGGAGTTGAGTAACTTCCCAAACCTCACTGTGTTTCGTGGCCTCTGCGTACCGCTTAAGCTCTTTGCGAGTAGTTCCTCCGATATGGGGACCTCCGGAGATCATGGCTACCCTTCCATTAGGTCGGGGCGGCAGACCGGGGATGTGCTGGGCGTCGCCCGTGGGAGCAGTTGGGGCCAATACCCCTGCTGTACCCCCCGGTGTTCCCTGAGGCATACCCACAGTCGCCTGGCCCGGATTGAGGTGGGGCAACCGATTTTTGATCCACTCGTAGAGGTGGCCTAACCGGATTAGATTTTCAATCTCGTCCTTGAGATTCTTACATTCATTGGTGCTATGACCAATGTCGTTGTGGTACTCGCATCTTTTGCTCGGATCTCTCCGGGAGCTATCTTTGTACAACGGTTGTGGTCTCCGGTAGTGTGTATTTTGCCTAGTAGCAAAGTACACACGCTCTTGGGAGTCCGACAGCTCCGTGTATTGAGTATACTGGGGGGTGTACCCCCTTTTCTGGCGCTTCTCCCCTGTCCGGGTACTACCCTTGGAGGACCTTTTACTCCTCGAGCCCTGGGAAAGGCCTGCTAGGCTAGCAGCCGGGGCAGAATGCGACGGAGCCTGTCCGTTCACTCCGGACGGGTTGCCGAAATGGGATGATGCTGGTGCCAAGGCCTGGCCCTGGCTATATCCGGGGGTAGCAGAGAATTGTATGCCACTTGTTTGTGGAGTCGCGGTCGGGGCAGTACCCGAGGGCGATACTCCGGGCATATACCCTGCTATCCCGGTGGGATAGTATCCTCCGTAAGCCACGATTTGGGCTTCTTCGAGGTTGATATATTTTTGGACTCTCTTCTGGAAGTCCTGAAGGCTAGCAGCTCCTTCTTGCTGCAGTTCATTCCAGAAAGGAGTCCCAGTGCGGATGCCTGCTTGGAGAAGTGCAAGCTGTTGTCCGTCGTCAACTTTCTTGGTTTTCGAGGCTTCCTCTCGGAACCTCTTTATATAATTCTTCAAGGTCTCGGTGGGCAGTTGCTTGATATTAGTCAAGGCACTGACCTCCAGATTGACCTTTCTTGCGGCGACAAACTGTCTCCGGAAGTTGGTCTGTAGTTTGTTCCAACAGCCCACGGATCCCGGTTCCAGTTTTTTGAACCATTCCTCCGCGGACCCACTTAGGGTAAGTGGGAAGCACAGACATTTGGCGTCATTGCTGACCCTCATGACCGTCATGACACGGTTGAACCGTGACAAGTGGTCGCTAGGATCGGAGTTCCCGGTATAAGCTGCCATTTCGGGCATCTTGAAGTTCTTAGGGAGCTCCGCCTCTAAGATGTGCTTAGCACATGGCTCCCGATCCTCGCTGTCTGAGTCGGAGTCATCTCCTTTCTGTCTCCGGGAGACTCGGGCAATGTCTTTTCGAAGTATGGCGAGTTCCGCCATAATTCCTTCATTTAACGTACCCGTGGAGACCGCGGGTCCGTATCGTTTTTGGTCAAGGTGATCTCGGAGATCACCTTGGTTCCCATTGATTTGATTTCTCAGATCAACGGGAGGACACCTCTGTCCTCTTCTCCCTCTACCCCCGGGTTCTTGGTGCACGGAAACGCTTTTTCGGTCCTCTCGATCCTGAGGGCCAAAGCTCCCTTTTTGGGGCTTGCCCCTCTGCGGACCTTTCCCTTTAGGGAAATCTGAGCGGACCTTTCGCGGATCCTGCGCCTTTTTCTTTCGCCCTGGGGTAGAGGTAGGGTTCTTTGTTTGGTTCCCTTCAGCAGGGTACCTTATAGGGCTAGGCTCCCTAGATTTCTGCTGTTGGGAACTAGGCGAAGACGTCGCTGGCTCCTTGCCAAGACCAGCGGTCATTGCCTTGGGGTGCACGTGAATGCCAGCTGCCTCCATGGCTTTTTGCATGGCCAGCATCACTTCTTGCATTTTCTGGTTTTGCGCTTTCTGAGCTTCGATCTCGGCTTCGTGATCGATAGCTTTTTGTCTGAGAAGCACCAGTTCCGAGTAACTACCTTCGTCGTAGGCATACTCATCGAGGTTTCCCTCGTAGTCATCATCGGGGATTATTTCCTCTTCCTCGGACCCCTCTGCTGCTCTTGAGGCTACATCTTCCTCATTCGGGTCTTGAGCGTCTTCAAGAGGGCGAGGCTGACGAGTACTTCTAGTCTCCACCATGTTTGTGAAGTCAAGTGTTCGTTTACAGTGGCTTTCTTCAGCTCTCAATGAAAGCACCAAAATGTTGACCGAGATTTTCGGCAACTAATAAAATATTATAAAATTACTGAGCTGTAAGAAAGTGAGAGAAAGATTTTTACGTGGTTGGGGCGTTAATGAGCCTTAGTCCACGAGTCTTTGTTATTTGTGGATGTCTTTAATGCAAAGAATATATCTGGGAGAATTTCACCCTTATAAATACAGAGAATGTTCTTGGTGAGTATTTACTCTACTTGTTTATATGCAGCCCAAGATTCTCGATCCCATTTAATGAGCTTTGAGGGGGTATTTATAGTGTTTTTGGTGGGGTAATCCCTAGAATTGTCCTTACAAGTGTATCTGTAAGTATCCATAAAGTTGGGTATTCCCAATGAATATACCATGGGTAATGCATGGTCAAATCCCTAGGTGTTGTAGGGTTTTTATGTGGAATGTCCTTTTTGCCTTTTGATTAACGTGACTCTTCACAGTGTAGCCGTCGCTAGACTTAAATGATCATTACTGTGCCGCTGCTGGTTGGAGGTTGTGCCGTCAGACTTTATTGCGTGTAGCAGTCCCAACACGCTTCCTCCCATGCGGCATTTAATGCGACTTGATTACTCAGGAGAAGCCTGACACCTCGCGGAGATGCCTTAGCGTTATATGAGCTTCCAGGAGCATATGGAGTTCCATATGCCTTCTCCGGGGCCACGTCCCGGATGCTACCTTATGGCATGAACACTTAGCAAATATTGTGAATTGCTTGATCCGCGTGTCCTTGTCTGGTTGGTCCACGTATATTGGGCAAAATCAGGGGCAACAGTTTCCATTTCACACATAAGGTTAAGTGTTACTTATTTCCATTTCGAGGTTAAATTGTTTCTATTTTTTAAGGTTAAATTATTTCCATTTTTCAAGGTTAAGTTAGTTTCAATTTGTTGTTTCCATTTTTCAATGTGAGTTGTTTCCATTTCACAAACTATAGTTTCAATTTTTCGAGTTTAAATTGTTTCTATTTTGTTGTTTTCATTTTCAATGTGAGCTGTTTCCATTTTTTATGATATTTGTTATCATGTCACGCATAAGGTTAAGTGTTACTTGTTTCCATTTCGATGTTAAATTGTTTCTAATTTTTAAGTTAAATTGTTTCTATTTTTTAGGTCAAATTGTTTCTATTTTTTTAGGTCAAATTATTTTTATTTTTTTGGGTTAAATTGTTTCAATTTTTCAAGGTTAAAGAATTAGTTCCAATTTGTAGTGTCTATTTTTCAATGTGAGTTGTTTTAATTTTTTGAGGTTATCTACTAGTTGTTTCCATTACACAAACTATAGTTTCAATTTTGTTGTTTTCATTTTTAATGTGAGTTGTTTCCATTTTTTATGATATTTGTTTCCATTTCACATTTAAGATCAAGTGTTACTTATTTCCATTTCGATGTTAAATTGTTTCTATTTTTTTAGGTTAAATTGTTTTCATTTTTCAAGGTTAAATTAGTTCCAATTTGTTGTTTCCATTTTTCAATGAGAGTTGTTTCAATTTGTTGAGGTTAAATGCTAATTGTTTCCATTTCAGAAACTATAGATTCAATTTTTTGAGTTTAAATTGTTTGTATTTTGTTGTTTTAATTCTCAATGTGAGTTGTTTCCATTTTTTTATGATATTTGTTTCCATTTTACACATAAGGTTAAGTGGTACTTGTTTCCATTTTGAGGTTAAATTATTGTCATTTTTCAAGGTTAAATTAGTTCTGATTTGTTGTTTCCATTTTTCAATGTGAGTTCTTTCAATTTTTTGAGATTAAATGCTAGTTGTTTCCATTTCACAAACTAGAGTTTTAATTTTTCGAGTTTAAATTGTTTCTATTTTGTTATATTCATTTTCAATGTGAGTTGTTTCCATTTTTTATGATATTTGTTTCCATTTCACACATAAGGTTAAGTGCTACTTGTTTCCATTTTGAGGTTAAATTGTTTTCATTTTTTGGGTTAAATTGTTTTTATTTTTAATGTGAGTTGCTTCTATTTTTTATTATATTTCTTTCCATTTCACATATATAATATTAAATGCTAGTTGTTTCCATTTTATAAACTATAGTTTCCGTTTCGTGATGAAATTATTTCCATTTCGAGATTAAATGTTAGTTGTTTCCATTTCACAAACTATACTTTCCTTTCCGAAGTTAAATGGTTTTTATTTCTTAAGATTAAATGCTAGTTGTTTTTATTTCACAAACTATAGTTTTCATTTTGAGATTAAATGCTAGTTGCTTCCATTTCACATAAATGAGGTTAAATGCTAGTTGTTTCTATTTCGTTAACTATAGTTTCTATTTTGAGGTTATATTGTTTCTATTTTTTATTATATTTGTTTCCATTTCACATAAATGATGTTAAATGCTAGTTGTTTCCATTTTGAGGTTAAATGGTTTCCATTTTTTGAGATTAAATTATTTTTACTTTCGAAGTTAAATTGTTTCCATTTTCAATCTGGGTTGTTTCTATTTTTTTATAATATTTGTTTCCATTTCACAAACTATAATTTCTATTTCTTGATTAAATTGTTTATATTTTTTAAGATTAAATACTAGTTATTTCCATTTCACAAACTATACTTTCTATTTCGAAGTTAATTGGATTCTATTTTTTGAGATTAAATGCTAGTTGTTTCTATTTCACAAACTATAGTTTCCATTTCGAAATTAAATGCTAGTTGTTTTCATCTTACATAAATAAGATTAAATGCTAGTTGTTTCTATTTCAGAAATTATAGTTTCTATTTTGAGGTTAAATTGTTTCTATTTTTCGAGGTTAAATTATTTCCAATTTCAATGTTAGTTGTTTCCATTTTATATGATATATTTTTTTTTTCTATTTAACATATATGAAGTTAAATGCTATTCGTTTTTATTTCATAAATTATAGTTTTTATTTCAATGTTAAATTATTTTTATTTTTGAGGTTAAGTTGTTTCTATTTTCGAGGTTAAATTCTTTCCAATTTCAATGCTAGTTATTTTTATTTTTTTATGATATTTGGTTTATATTATTTTATTTTTCAACTTCAAATTTCAACTCCATTCCCATTCCCCGATTCCCATTCCCGAATCTCTACTGTGTATTACCACCGATTCATCGCTGATTTTTTCCCTCCGTCTTCAATTTTTCACCATACTATAAATATATAATTAGATGCATATCTATAAATTTCACACTTTAACAGTGTTCTTTCCAAAACAAATAAAATCACACTTGTTAATTACAATATTTTTCTTATTCAATTTGGTATAGAGAACTAAGAAAGATAACTAATAATTAAACTAAACTAAATTAATTAACTAATAATTAATAAACTAAATGAAGCATTAAGATCTTCCTACAAAAAGATAAATCCTTTTACTGTTCCTTTTACAGGAACCAACATGGGCCCTGTTATACTAGCTATAGACTTGGTAACAAAAGATCAACTTAGTTTAAGTCTCATGGCAGACAAAATACAAAACTTGTACACATTGTTATTAAGGTTGCCAAAAATTTCAGGGCTGGAATGGACCAAACTACTCAATATCAGCAGCTTGTGCAACTAGCAATTCTTGTATACTGAATGCAGCACATCATATTACCAATGGTAAGAGGGACGGACCCACTTTGAATGATGTGGGGGCTATAGCCCCACTAACAAAAATACTGCCTTTTAAAAAATTAAATGTAATTTTTTAATTTCATAATTATAGATTAAAATAGTAGAAAAAACCCCACAAAATTAAATAAATTTAGTAGGAGTAATTATAATATATGTATAAATATTTTTTAATGATAAATAAGTTCCCACAAAGCAAAAATTCTGGGTCCATCACTGAGTGGTAATGCAGTAAGTTCTCACCTTTTTACTCTCAGTTGGATTGAGATTCTATGTTGTTTTGTGTCTTAGCAGAATGTTTTGACATTTTTCAATTTCTGCATTGTAAGAACCCATGTGGAGTCTCTAGTCTAGTTTTGGCAAATTTTGCAGGACATGGTGCTTTGTGGTGGATCAAAATCAGCGATTGTTCCCATATGTAATACAACCAGTGCTTACATTCTTGTGTATTTGAATTTCGAGAAAAAGTTTTGAATTTATGGAAATTAATGGTGGTGGTGGGACTTTGACTGTAATGGATCACAAGCTTCGACCCATAGCCAGTGACCGAAGTCACAGCGCTTACGACCTCATCGAACGAATGCCCTTTCTCTATGTTCGAGTTCTGAAAGCAAAGCCCATAGCTAATTCCTCTGTTTACGCCAAACTCGTGATCGGAACTCAACCAATCTGGAAGTCTCCGTTTGGACAGAAGAAGAAATCAAGAAACAAACAACAAAAAACGACAAGATCGTTACCACCATTACCGTTACCGAAAGCTCCTTAGGAACGCTATCGTTTGATCTTCAAGAGATCCCCAAGCGTGTGCCACCAGATAGTCCCCTCGCTCCCCAATGGTACACTATCGAATCGGAGACTTCACCGGGTAATGACGTCATGCTCGCTGCCTGTATAGGAATGACGTCATCCCACCTAATTTTGCAAAACAAAATATAATTGTGCTCATATTTTAATATTAGCTTATATTTGAAAAAAAAATTAGATTAAAAATACAAAAAAAATTTAAGTGATTTTACCGTAAAAAAAAAATAAATGATCATTGCTTTGTAAATTGCTTCCCCGCATATACCTCATATAATAATTTTAATTAACATAAGAAAAAAAAAAGATAACATAATAAATTTTAAACTAACTTTTAAAAAAGAACATGTATATATATAAATTCTAATGTAATTAGGAATAGGAAGTGATAATAATGTCTATATATATATAAGAAGGTAACGCGGATTAGAGAAAAGAAAAACATCTTTTATTAAGAATGAATTAATTGATTTGATACAGAGTACAGCCAGCTTTATATAGGAAGAGGCAAAAGACCCTTAAACCGCTTTAACTAACTGATTAATAAAGACTAATCAGTTAATTAACAGAAAAGGGAAAAACAGTTAAAAAGATAACAACATCCTGACGTAATAAACAGAACAGAGTGATTGGCCAAAAACTAACTAATAACTAAATCTTGTGAGCCCCCCCTCAAGGTGGACTGTATAGATCATATACAGACATCTTGACAACATGAGAGGAAAGTGTTGTGGAAGGCAATGGCTTGGTGAAAGTATCGGCAAGCTGAAGGTGGCTGGGAACAGGGATAAGTCGAATTGTGGAGTTGTTTATTTTGTCACGGATGAAGTGGCAATCAAGCTCAATATGTTTGGTGCGTTCATGAAAAGTGGGGTTATTAGCAATATGGATGGCGGATTGATTGTCACAGTAGATGAAAGCTGGTGTAGGTTGAGGTATGTGGAGGTCGGTGAGGAGGTATTGAATCCATGTGATCTCGCTAGTAGTGGCAGCAAGTGCCCTGTATTCTGCTTCAGCTGAACTTTTGGAGATGGTGGGTTGTTTCTTGGTTTTCCAGGAAATAAGACAATCCCCAATAAAGATGCAAAAACCGGTTGTTGAACGCCGAGTGATGGGGCAGGAGGCCCAATCTGAATCGGAAAAGCCTCGGAGGTGTAGAGAGGAAGTAGGAGAGTATAAGAGACCTTGGCCGGGATTGCCTTTGAGGTAACGCAGCAGGTGATTGAGAGCCTGTAAGTGAGTACTTCGGGGGTTAGACATGAACTGGCTGAGACAATTTACGGCAAATGTGATGTCGGGTCTAGATAGAGTCAAATAGAGAAGTTTGCCAATAATTTGTCGATAAGCAGATGGTTCGGTCAAAGGATCCCCTTGCTGATCATCAAGTTTTGTGCGAGGGTCCATAGGAGTTTTGGCGGGTTTGCAGCCTGCATAACCCGTGTCTTCAAGTAGTTGGATGGTGTACTTTCGTTGTGAGAGAAAGAGACCATCCTTGCTTCTAGCAATTTCAAAACCCAAGAAGTATCGAAGAGGGCCCAAGGTTTTGAGTTTGAACTTCTGGTACAGAGAAGATTGAACTTGGTGTAGAACATCAAGATTTGGTCCAGTGAGCACAATGTCGTCGACATAGACAAGAAGAGCAATGAATTGGTCATCCGAGCCTCGTGTGAATAGCGTATAATCAGCTTGAGATTGATGAAAACCTTCTTGAATTAAGGCGTCTGAAAGCTTTTTGTACCATTGACGAGAAGATTGTCGTAGGCCATAGATGGATTTATGGAGCTTGCACACGGGGTTGGAATCTGCAGAAATGGAAGGAGGTAAAGTTAGTCCAGGTGGTAATTTCATATAAACTTCTTCAAGGAGGTCACCATTTAAGAAGGCGTTGTCTATGTCGATTTGTAACATATGCCAATTTTTAATTGTGGAAACAGCAAGTAATAGTTTAAAAGTGACCATTTTGGCCACAGGAGAAAAAGTGTCAAAAAAATCAAGTCCTTCTTGTTGAGTATATCCTTGAGCAACAAGGCGAGCTTTGTTCCTCTCAACAGAGCCATCACTGTTGAATTTGATTTTATAAACCCAACGACAACCGATAGCTTTCTTGCCAGGTGGAAGAGGCACAACGGTCCAAGTTTTGTTGTTGCGAAGAGCAGTAAGTTCGAGATCCATAGCATCCAACCATTTCTTGAATTGTATGGCCTGCTGATATGTTTGGGGTTCTTTCTGAGAAGTAACAGCAAGTATGAAAGCTTTGTAAGAATTTGTGAGCCGAGTATAAGCAAGAAATTTATCAAGAGTGTGAATATTGCAAATAAACTGAAAGAGTTTAGGATTTGAGCAAATGTGTCTTGTTGCCCCAGAATCTAAAATCCAAGATTCATTGACAGGGAAAGAAGACACATTTGAAAGGATTATACCTGTGTTTCCTGTAGAAGTGCTAGGTTCTGAGGAAGCTATACCAGTTTGTTGTGCAGCAAGAAGATTTAAAAGCTGCTGATATTGTGTCGAGGTGAGTTGAGGAAGGAGAGTTTGACTGTCACCAATAGCTCCAGCACTCTCACTGTTGGTTTGAACTTGATTCGCTGCAGCTTCTTTTCCTTTGTTCTTGTTGTAACCAGGAGGGTACCCGTGTATCTTATAACATTTTTCAATTGTATGCCCAAGAATGTTACAATGAGTGCAAAAGGGCCTATTTCTCTTCTGTGGAAAGGACTTGTTTCCACTTGAATCAGGCTTGTTTGTTTTGCTTTTGTCTCCTTGAAAAGCAAAAGCCATGTTTTGGTTTTGCTCAGCACCAGAAGTGGAACTCTCCCTTTGATTTTCTTCCTGCGTTACTAAGTGGAACACACGATTTATTTCTGGTAAAGGGTCCATAAGCAGTATACTACTCCTTACTTGAGAATAAGAGTCAGAAAGCCCCATCAAGAATGACATTATATATTCCATGTGGTAGTGTTCTTGAAGTCTTTTAACGCCACCACAATTACAGCCGTTGCAAACACAATTAGGACGATATTGAGATAGCTGTTCCCAGACAGTTTTCAATTTAGTGAAATACATACTGATTCCTTGATTGTCTTGTCTCAAATTCATTAAGCCTTTCCTCAAATTGTAAATATGTGGCCCATTCTTTTGATGAAAACGAATTTTGAGATCATTCCATATAGCTGCTGCAGATTCATCATACAAAATACTAGAGGAAATTTCTTTAGAAACTGAATTTAAGATCCAAGAAATAACAATGTTATTGTTCCTAGTCCAGGCATTATACAAAACAGATTCAGACAAAGAAGGTTTAGGGATAGAACCGTCCAAGAATCCGAGCTTGTTCTTGACTGAGATGGCCAATTGCATAGCCCTGCTCCATGACATGTAGTTGTCCTGCCCAGTTAGAAGTTGAGAGACGAGTATATTTCCTGGGTTATCAGCATGGTGGAGATAATATGGGTCTGCTGGGTCTTCAAGCGGGTTTCTCTGCTGCATCATTTGCTGAAATTGTCCTCTTTGTACAACAGGATTCGCTGGTGGTCCATGATCTTCTCCCATGGTAGTAGAACCAGAGTTATCGTCATTTGACATTTTAGTACCAAGAAAGGCTTAGTTCGAGAAAGAACTGATTGAAAAGGAATGCGCAGGATTGATTGGAACACCAATTCTGGTTTCAAAAAAAAAAAAAGAACAGAGGAAGAAGAGGAAACACGACGAAGGAGTCGGAGAAGCACGACGGAGAAGTCGGAGAGAAATCAAGATCTGGGGAAAGCTTTCTTTCCCCGCTCTGATACCATAACGCGGATTAGAGAAAAGAAAAACATCTTTTATTAAGAATGAATTAATTGATTTGATACAGAGTACAGCCAGCTTTATATAGGAAGAGGCAAAAGACCCTTAAACCGCTTTAACTAACTGATTAATAAAGACTAATCAGTTAATTAACAGAAAAGGGAAAAACAGTTAAAAAGATAACAACATCCTGACGTAATAAACAGAACAGAGTGATTGGCCAAAAACTAACTAATAACTAAATCTTGTGAGAAGGTAATTACTAGTATACCTAAATTTTTTGTATTCTTTCTTTACTTTACGATAGATAATTAAATACATACAAACTTAGTTTGTGTTTAATTATTCGAAACACATTATTATTGCTTGATACATTTAGTTATCATGATGAAGATGAATGATTCTTCTCATAATGATGATAATTATAATAATAAGGGGAAGAATGTTAAAGATATAAAAAATGAAGATTTATTAAACTTCAAATACCCAACATCAAATATTGAAGAAGATGATATATCAAAGTATTTTCTTGAAAATAATGATGTTGGTCGTATAATGGAAGACATCTTTAAAGAATCTCCTCTTCCTCCACATTATTCTCAACATGGCCTCTCAAATTCCATTCAAAATCTCAACAAGTAAGTTTCTTAATTAATTAGTTATCTCATAATTATGATATATAATTCACTTTTTTTTTTCAATTATAGTACTAATTTTGCAATTTTATTGTGCCAATATTTTGTTATATTTTTAATACAAGAAGCCGTAAAATTTTAAACAAACTACCCTAAATAATTAGGGGCCAACCATATAATAGGCACTATAGCCTTGTAAGGCGCCAAAGCCATAAAAATGACGCAAATATAGAACAAACCAATAACAAAAAGATTACAATATATCCCATTATAACAATTCAACATTATAGAAACAAGAAATTTTCGGAAAACAAATTCTTTGAAGAAAACTTTATATTTGCTCCGTACTCTTTCCTCTCACAACTATCAAAACAAGATTATACAAGAAAAATAATAAAATTAAAAATAGAATATACAAAATTTAAAATGCAAAAGAAAAAACTTGATGGTGTAGATTTTATAAGAAAACAACACCATATAAAACTTTAAAGATTTTTTCCATATATTTTGACATTGATTAGAACAGAACAAACCTACACGAATTCATTGATGAAAAAAAATGACAAAAAAACTAAAGAGAACTTAACTGTAATCTTATTAAAGAGAGAACAAGATAAAAGAATACCAAAATGAACCTTACCTCCGTGAGCAGGCCGAAAATAGTCTCATTCAATATCACTAAAATGAAAAATAATAATGCAACAAATGTAAAGGATTTTCTTAAACATCTCCCACAATTACCATATATTTAATAATGTTATAAATAATTATTACTACAATTAATTGATTTGAAATTAATATAAAAAATGCATTTCTTTAAATATATTGGATTCAAAACTTAAATTTAGAATCAATCTTAATGCATTAAAAAAACAAAAATAATGCAAATATGGTAGAAAAAGATCGTTGAGTCCTCAACAAACATTACTAAAAAAGCATAATCAATGCAGCAAAATAAGCCCAAAAATATCTCAGAATTTATAGCTCCCATATTAATATTTTTTTTTTAATTTAATATAAATTAAAATAATAATAATATATATTTATTACGTGTAATTAAAAGGAATAATTAATTAAAGCAATCCCAAAAACTAAAACTCCAAAAATCTTTGCCATTAATACACGTTAAATGGCAATGCTGCAAAAATCTCAGCCCAAAATCATAAATTGCGCCACCGCATTGCCACTCTCACTAGTACCACATTTAATCATCGGCAACACAAGTCCAATACATCACCGAATCCGATAAGCCCTTCCTTTGGAATGTATCCATAAGGAAATAAAACCAATCAGATCAATGCCTAAACTTCTGCAACACGAAATTAAAGACTCCAACTAGCTAGGAGATCAAAGAAAATATGCATAGAAAAAGAATCATTTGCTAATGATACCAAATAAAATTTTAATGCATCCAAATAAATCAACATATGATAATGAAAAAAAGAAAATCAACGACAAAAGCATGAAGAAGAAAATCAATAATTATAATAATAATAATAATAGACGCTGAGGAGTGATATCTGTAGAGATCCAAAACACAACCCGATGAAACAACTTATAATTTCTCTTTCGTTATGTGCTTTGCGGCACAACACCACAGTGGGTCTTACGCATTCTTGCACTACCTTCTTCCTCCTTCATCTCCTCATCCCACAAAACTACCCTCTTATTTTTTGAGCATATATATGTTGACTTAGTTTATTTATTTACATTTAATTAGTTCAAAAATAATAATCTTTTTTTGTCAAAAAAGATAACATAATTATTGTTTTAAAAACTAATTAGAAATAATAAGCCTACGTTCATGTATATTAGGAATTTGCTAATTACTCTATGTTATAAATAAAATCAATAATAAGCCTACGTATATAAATAGACAAATCTGTATATTAATTGTACGATGAATATGGAAGAATTTCAAAAACAATTATTAAACTTCCAATTCCCATCAACAACATGGGATAATAAGGAAAATAATGAAGTTATTCCTGATGAGGATGTTGGTGGTTTAATTGTAGAGTTATATTACGAAGATGATTTAATAAGTAATAATAATTCTATGCAATTAAACTTCCAATTATTGTCAATATCAGAAGATGATGATTTAATAAGTACCATTATTCTTAAAGGAACTATTTTTTTTTTTTTATGAGGAGGTTGTTGGTGATACTATGCAACACATATTTGAAGACTCTAGTACTTCTCCTAATAATAACAATCCTGATCAACTTGGCATCTCAAATTCCATGCAACAACTCAATATGTAAGTTTATTTTATTAATTAATTTCTCTCATTATATAATTTTATGATATATATATATATATATTTATATATATATATTGATTTTGTGGTTTGATATATGATACTAGTGATGATCATGTGACTAATGAAACTCAAGTACCATTCTTGATGAATAATGAAGACCCCTTTGCTTCAAATTCAATGCCCTTCCGGCCACTAATACAAAATCAAGTAAAATTATATTATAATCTTATCTTCAATATATATATATATATATATGAAAAGATCTTTAAAATTATTAGAATTACATAAGAAAAAAGTGAACTCTCTTTCTTCATAATACATCTCTTCTTCAGCATGTTTTGAGTTTTGATAATAAAAATCAATTTTGTAAGAAAATTTAGACATAATTTGAGTTTTGTTGAGTTGGTTTGGTTTGTCAATTTTGAATAGTTTGTTTGCTAGTTGATAGTCAGAATTATTTAATCATGCTCACTAAACATATTCCTTAACTAAAAGGAAATAGAGTACCTTGGAGATTTTGTAGTGAATGATCACCTTCAAAATCGATTGTTACAACAGTAACAATATTCAAGAATGCATAAACAAAACTAAAACCAATCACAAAATTAAAATTAGACAAGAAAAATTTAGCTCGAGAATATCATGGATCTTTTATTGATTAGGAATAGTCAATATATAGTATACAATTGAATAAGCTTAAGATTACAACTCAACACAGTGAATAATTACAAAGAAATAGAAAATCACTTCTAGAGTGATACTCCTATTATATTCCTTTACACACACTCTTTATGATCTTGAACTCTCTCTCTAAACTTAACTATGAATCTCAAGTATGACCTTTAAAAATTTGAGATTAGAACTCCGTTTTAGAATAGAGTTCCACCTATTTATAGTTATTAAATTTAATCCCAATAGATTCTCTAAGAAATTAAATCATATAATTAATTCAATCACGAAATTGAAAAGTTGTTTAGTAGATATACGTGTATATAATTAAAGTCGAAATTTTATTCTTTTTCATTTGTTATTATAAGCTCTACTTGAAGCAAATAATTCTAGATTTAAAATATTATTGATGAATAAATTGTGTTTTTTTAAGGCTCCTCAGATGGATCTGTCAATCAATAATGCAGAAGTAGTATTAAAAAACTTTAAAGCAGTGGTGAATCAGGTTATTATTATGTTCTTTATTTATTATTTTTTTTTAAGAAAAGATCGTTTAAAAGAACAAAATTATATAAAACATAGATTTTTGTAAAGTATTTGATTCATTTTGTTAGTAAATTTTTGACACAATTTTATTTTGAACATAGAAGCCACAAAGTGATCGGGTTTATTATAACAATGTGTTCCGTTACCTTGCAACAAGCTTGGAGGAAAGACAAAGCCAAGGTAGTAGAGAAGAAGAACCAAATAGGTGAAAGAGAACAGATTTTTAAAAGTTCTATCTTAACTAGTAATTAACTATCAAAATTTATTTTTTGGCCACAAAACTCGGGTTCTATTAGCATTTTGATATTTTTATCTATTTTTTGGAACGCAAACTGTCATGGTGGACTATTCATGTATTTTTGGTGTACCCATGATACAATTTATTATTCACAATTAGTTTTTTATAAAATTAATGATGAGTTCTTGATTTTTTCTTCTTAAATATATATTTATATATAACTAATGTATAAAACTAGGGTCATTTCATTTTTAGCCTACAAAACTCACAAATAAAAAAAGAGCAAAACTGTTTTGACTAAGAGCATAAAGAAGTAATGATTTGATCCTACAAGAAATAAATATTTTTGCAGCTTTGAAGGAATGAGCCACTAGAGTTTCACTAAGCTGGTTATAATACCTTTAAGAATGGAGCATTACAAGGCTGTAAAAGTTTGCTTGGTATTTCGGAAATGAAGATGAGTTCGTTCTCTTCCAAATCGAACTTGTTGTTGGCATAGTCAGGAAGCTGCATCTAAATCAACCTCACCCTCAATGATCCCCGCCTCTATCTTAGAATCTGCTTCCAATTGGCCCATCTCTGGACCGGCATCTGTGTCAGAGCTTTGCTTCTGGTTTTCGTCCGGCATTGGACTGCCACCTTGGGACACCATGTCAGTCACACCAGCGGTTTCAGGTTCAGCATCCATTGGGGTTGTAGAGGTCTCGAGATCACCTCTGATTCCTTCATCATTTTCACTCGCAGGAGTTTAGATCTGTACCGGTGAGAGAAAACAAAATATGTATTAATTTTGGGCCAATCAAAATATGACACGTGTACATATGTGCATATATACTAGAATTAATAAAGCACAAACTTATATATAAGTAATAGCTAATTTTTTTTAGGAAAATTAAAGCTAATTATGATTTTTCTTCCCCGAACTTGATATGTACCAAATCATGTCCTTTGAATTTTTTTTGGCGTTAAAAATTTTCCTGAACTATTTTTCATTCATTTTTATTGTTTCAGTGATTGTTTAGGTACTAAAACATGCTCCCTAAATTTTGATATCTACCAAATTATATCACTACAACTTTAATATGTAGTAAATCAGGTCCCCTAAACTTTTATCTATGTTAGAATTTTTTTACTAAAATTGAACAAAAATCTTTAAATTTAACCATATAGGAAAAAAATGCTATCATTTCATCTAATCAATCGATAAATATCCTTAAAAAAAAAAAAAAGTTTACACGTGGCGGTAAACACACGGAGAGCTAAAAGAAGGAATAATGACACGTGTAATCTCTTCTTAAATGTTTCTTTACAATTTTTCAGGCCAAATCAATCTTAAGAGCTCCAAGAAAATACTTTTTGTTATTCAATATCTGATAGTACTCAGCTCCGAGAATCTTATCAACGATTCTTTGAGTCTGATCTATTTTTTCGACCTTCGTTTCCTGCGTTAGCATATATAAACATGAATAAGAAAAGTTTTCTGGTGCTCTATGTACAGAAAGATGGAGAGAGATCTTGATCTTGATCTTGATTACTAAGCTTATTTGAAACGAAAATATTGTGATGATATATGTGAATTGGGTGTTTATTAGGTTTTCCCTTTGCTCAATCTCAAATTAAGAAGTGGATTCACTATGACAGGTAGACGAAGCTACACACAAGTTTGATAAGCATGCGCCACCATTGGCTAAGCAGATCGATCGTTTACAAAGCTCATTATTTGACAGTTAAGGCAGCGGAGAAGACTCAAGCATTTTGTAAACAGCTACCCGGCCATTCACCAGGTGGCTGAGAAGGCAGCACCGACGGCAGCTCAGTGGTCGGAGAAGTATAACCATACTGTAAAGGATTTGACGCAGAAGGGTTATGCTGTGTTTGGATATTTGCCATTGGTTCCTGTGGATATGAGATAACCAAGGCATTCAAAAAGGAGCATAAATCAGATTCAGAGTGAAAATGATGACACGTGTACATATGTGCATATATGGTGGCAAACCCAATTGGCACTTCCAGTCAAACAGATTTAAATCCCTATCCATTTAAAAAAAAAGAAAAAAGAGATTTAAATCCCAATCTTTTTTTTGTCAAAAAAAAGATAACATATTTTTTTAAAAAAACTAACTAGAATTAATAAGAGTACGTATATAAATAGACAAACCTTGTATATTAAAAATTTGCTAATTACTCTATATTATAAATAAAATCAATAATAGAGTTCCCTTTCGTGCATAAAATATATAGTAAAACTTAATAGTAAACTATTACTAAGGTGAATATGGAAGAATTTCAAAAACAATTATTAAACTTCCAATTTCCATCATTATTGGATAATAAGGAAAATAATGAAGTTATTCAATTATTACCAATATCAGAAGATGATGATTTAATAAGTAGCATTATTCTTAAAGGAACTATTTTTTTTGATGAGGAGGCTATTGGTGATACTATGCAACACATATTTAAAGACTCTAGTAGTACTTCTCCTAATAATAACAATTCTCATCAACTTGGCATCTCAAATTTCATGCAACAACTTAATATGTAAGTTTATTTTATTAATTAATTTCTCTCATTATATAATTTTATGATATCTATATATTAATTTTGTGTTTTAATATATGATACTAGTGATGATCATGTGACTAATGAAACTCAAGTACCATTCTTGATGAATAATGAAGATCCCTTTGCTTCAAATTCAATGCCCTTCCGGCCACTAATACAAAATCGGGTAAAATTATATTATAATCTTATCTTCAATATATATATTTAAAAAGATCTTTAAAATTACTAGAATTACATAAGAAAAAAATGAATTCTCTTTCTTCAAGATCCATCTCTTCTTCTGCCTGTTTTGAGTTTTGATAATAAAGATTAATTTTGTAAGAAAATTTAGACATAATTTAAGTTTTGTTGAGTTGGTTTGATTTGTCAATTTTGAATTGTTTGTTTGCTGAGTTGATAGTCAGAATTATTTAATCATGCTCTCGAAACATAATCCTTAACTAAAAGGAAATAGAGTACCTTGGAGATTTTGTGGTGAATGATCACCTTCAAAACCGATTGTTACAACAGTAACAATATTCAAGAATGCATAAATAAAACTAAAACCAATCACAAAATTAAAATTAGAACTTAATTAAAATTAGACAAGAAAAACTTAGCTCGAGAATGAATGAATCATGGATCTTTTATCAATTAGGAATAGTCAATAGTACACAATTGAGTAAGCCTAAGATTACAACTCAACACAGTGAATAATTACAAAGAAATAGAAAATCACTTCTAGAGTGATACTCCTATTACATTCCTTTACGCACACTCATTATGATATTGTACTCTCTCTCTCTAAATTTGACTCTGAATCTCAAGTATGAGCTTTAAAGATTGGAGATCAGAACTCCCTTTTAGAATAGAAAAATACCTATTTATAGTTGTTACATTTAATCTCAATAGATTCTCTCAATAATCAAATCCGATTCAATCCCGAAATTAAAAAGTTGTTTAGTAGATATACATATATATATAATTAAAGTCGAAATTTTATTCTTTTGCATTTGTTATTATAAGCTCTACTTGAAGCAAAAGATTCTGAATTTAAAAGATTATTAATGAATAAATTTTGTTTTTTTAAGGCTCCTCAAATGGATCTGTCAATCAATAATGCAGAAGCAGTATTAGAAAGGTTTAAAACAGTGGTGAATCAGGTTATTATTATTTTCTTTATTTATTATTTTTTTAAAAGAAAAGATTGTTTAAAAGAACAAAATTATATAAAACATAGATTTTTGTAAGTATTTGATTCATTTGTTAGTAAATTTTTAACACAATTTTATTTTCAACATAGATGCCACAAAGTGATCGGGTTTATTATAGCAATGTGTTCCGTCACCTTGCAACAAGCTTGGAGTAAAGACAAAGCCAATGTGGAAGAGAAGAAGAACCAAATAAGTGAAAGAGAACTGATTTTTAAAAGTTCTATCTTGCTAGTAATTAACTCTTAAAATTTATTTTTTGGCGACCAAATTCGGGTTCTGTTAGCATTTTGATATTTTTATTCATTTTTTGCTATTAGCGGTCATGATGGACTGTTCATGTATTTATGGTGTACACATGACCCAATTTAATTGATAAACGTAAATAAATAAAATTTAAAATAACAAATATAAATATATATATTTTCTTTTCTACTATTTCTTTTTTAGAGATTTTTTTTTCTTCTACATGCATATAGCAAACTGGCATAAATGTCTAAGAATTTTTCACCAATAATTAAGTAATAAATACATATAATATACGGTATATATAATAAAAATAATTAAAAGAATATATAATATATAAAAAGGAAAATAGCAAAGGGCCAAAACATTACAAACAAAAAAAAACGGTGATGAAGGCAATTGAGATCTTAACAACATAAAATTCACCCGCCCAAACCGCTCAAACCGCCACTCATTGAAACTGAGAGGCAGGACCGAGTCCAAAATAACACTGAATCCAATATGCCTTTACTTGGAGATTACTGCATGCATTCATAGTACAGTTGAAGTACCGTTTACTCTAAAGACTACATAAGCTAATCATTTTTTATATAGCTTAGCTATGAACACCTCAACTCAAGTTTTGAACTTACAGGATCTCTTACTTCAAACACTACTTGAGATACTATTCACTATGAGCTAATTAATTGTTTCCAACTTGAAGAGAGAAAGAAAAGGCTTGTCTTCCACTGACTAGTAGTGAATGATGGATGAGTATTTTGATCACTTGCTTTATTCTGAAGATGACAACAACAACAATTCACATACAACTTTAATTGCTTCAAATGGCAGGCAGTACTGAAGATGCCTCTTCATATGTTGTTGATTCAGACTCAGATTATGGTCGTCTGATTCAAGCTCTATTCTACTCTTCCTAATTAATTACTTTGAGGTTGGAGATATGCAATCCAATACTCTTGTCTTGAACCATATATCTGTTTTACAGTGTTTAATTCGATAAACAGTTTAAAACCATTTCTCCAATTCCTCATCCATCTTTTGAGGCTGTCTCTTCATTAATGTCTCCTGATCGATATGGGGCAACATGGAATTGGAGGCCTTGGTATGCAATGCAAGAGGAATGAACAATATGCTATTCATAACCATTTATTTGCTATGGAATGGAAAGCCATTCAAGTAACTTATCAGCATCAAAGGTATATATATTATTAGTATGTACAGTATTGTGTTATATACACTAATTCTATGTAGTTACTTATAATGCCATTTACATTGCTCTTAACATGTTGATTAGGCATATGTTATATACATTCTTACAGATGGTCAGGCTGAGGTATGGTCTTGTTAAACCCCATTAATACTTACTTATTAATTGCTTCATAACAAATGATATACTTTTCTTTTTCTTTTGTTTTGATTGATGAAACGATCTGAATAACATTAGGTGAGGTTGTTTCTATTTTCGAGGTTAAATTCTTTCCAATTTCAATGCTAGTTATTTTTATTTTTTATGATATTTGGTTTATATTGTTTTATTTTTCAACTTCAAATTTCAACTCCATTCCCATTCCCCGATTCCCATTCCCGAATCTCTACTGTGTATTACCACCGATTCATCGCTGATTTTTTCCCTCCGTCTTCAATTTTTCACCATACTATAAATATATAATTAGATGCATATCTATAAATTTCACACTGTAACAGTGTTCTTTCCAAAACAAATAAAATCACACTTGTTAATTACAATATTTTTCTTATTCAATTTGGTATAGAGAACTAAGAAAGATAACTAATAATTAAACTAAACTAAATTAATTAATAAAGTGTCATATATATATATGGTCGGGTATTCCATTATAAACAAAACGTGGGCCCAGTGGAGCCTTCCACCTAGTTTCAATTACGACTTCACATTTTAAATTCTATTGCCATTTTTTATTGTTATTGTTTTTTCTTTGTTTTATTAAGTTTTTACTGAAGCAAATGAAGCATTAAGTTTGTAGATAAATCCTTTTACTGTTCCTTTTACAGGAACCAACATGGGCCCTGCTATACTACCTATAGACTTGGTAACAAAAGATCAACTTAGTTTAAGTCTCATGGCAGACAAAATACAAAACTTGTACACATTGTTATTAAGGTTGCCAAAAATTTCAGGGCTGGAATGGACCAAACTACTCAATATCAGCAGCTTGTGCAACTAGCAATTCTTGTATACTGAATGCAGCACATCATATTACCAGTGGTAATGCAGTAAGCCCCCACAAAATTAAATAAATTTAATAAGAGTAATTATAATATATGTATAAATATTTTTTAATGATAAATAAGCCCCCACAAAGTAAAAATTCTGTTTTGGGTCCGTCACTGAGTGGTAATGCAGTAAGTTCTCACCTTTTTAGTCTCAGTTGGATTGAGATTCTATGTTGTTTTGTGTCTTAGCAGAATGTTTTGACATTTTTCAATTTCTGCATTGTAAGAACCCATGTGGAGTCTCTAGTCTAGTTTTGGCAAATTTTGCAGGACAAGGTGCTTTGTGGTGGATCAAAATCAGCGATTGTTCCCATTATGTAATACAACCAGTGCTTACATTCTTGTGTATTTCAATTTCGAGAAAAAGTTTTGAATTTATGGAAATTAATGGTGGTGGTGGGACTTTGACTGTAATGGATCACAAGCTTCGACCCATAGCCAGTGACCGAAGTCACAGCGCTTACGACCTCATCGAACGAATGCCCTTTCTCTATGTTCGAGTTCTGAAAGCAAAGCCCATAGCTAATTCCTCTGTTTACGCCAAACTCGTGATCGGAACTCACTCGATCAAAATTAAAAAACAGAGCTCGCTTTCAACAAAGACGGACTTAACTCAACCAATCTGGAAGTCTCCGTTTGGACAGAAGAAGAGATCAAGAAAGAAACAACAAAAAACGACAAGATCGTTACCACCATTACCGTTACCGAAAGCTCCTTAGGAACGCTATCGTTTGATCTTCAAGAGATCCCCAAGCGTGTGCCACCAGATAGTCCCCTCGCTCCCCTATGGTACACTATCGAATCGGAGACTTCACCGGGTAATGACGTCATGCTCGCTGCCTGTATAGGAACTCAGGCTGACGAGGCTTTTCAGGAGGCTTGGTAGTCCGATTCAGGTGGCTTGATAACGGAGACCCGAGCCAAGGTTTACTTGTCTGAATAATGATTGTCGTGAGAAGAAAATAGATTAAAAATATAATTGTGCTCATATTTTAATATTAGCGTATATTTGAAAAAAAAAAATTAGATTAAAAATACAAAAAAATTTAAGTGATTTTACCGTAAAAAAAAATAAATAATCATTGCTTTGTAAATCGCTTCTACGCATATACCTCAGATAATAATTTTAATTAACATAAGAAGAAAAAAAGATAACATAATAAATTTTAAATTAACTTTTAAAAAAGAACATGTATATATATAAATTCTAATGTAATTAGGAATAGGAAGTGATAATAATGTCTATATATATAAGAACGTAATTACTAGTATACCTACATTTTTTGTATTCTTTCTTTACTTTACGATAGATAATTAAATACATACAAACTTAGTTTGTGTTTAATTATTCGAAACACATTATTATTGCTTGATACATTTAGTTATCATGATGAAGATGAATGATTCTTCTCATAATGATGATAATTATAATAATAAGGGGAAGAATGTTAAAGATATAAAAAATGAAGATTTATTAAACTTCAAATACCCAACATCAAATATTGAAGAAGATGATATATCAAAGTATTTTCTTGAAAATAATGATGTTGGTCGTATAATGGAAGACATCTTTAAAGAATCTCCTCTTCCTCCACATTATTCTCAATATGGCCTCTCAAATTCCATTCAAAATCTCAACAAGTAAGTTTCTTAATTAATTAGTTATCTCATAATTATGATATATAATTTTTTTTTTTTCAATTATAGTACTAATTTTTTGGTTTCATACTAGCAATGATCATGGGACTGAAATTCCAACAATTAATAAAGATGACCCCCTGCTTTAATGTCCTTCCCACCAATACAACATCAGGTGAGATGTATTTTTTGAATTAAAAACCCTAATTATTTGGTTGTCATGTCTTTTTTATATCTCTATTATATTAAATGTGCGAATTTTTAGCGGTTAAACTCTTCCAATTATTATTTTACTTACACTTAACATTTCAACCTCAAGTTCGCAATTAACTGTGAAAAATAAATAACACCTTAAATTTATTAAGAGTTGAATAGTTTGGAGGATTTTACCACTAAAATTTGAATTTAGAGAGTTAAGTATAAGTGTAATGATAGTTGACAGGGTTTAGCCACAAAAAACTCTTAAATGTGCTTATGTAATTGCTCTTGTTTTAAACATTGTGATTCAAATTTAAATTTATTTAAACCTGCATATATTTAAAAAATATATTATTATTATTATTTAAACTTATCTCTATTATATTATATTTGTCTTACATTAAATGTGAATATCTATCTAAAAAAATTGTTAGTTTAACGATTTTTTTTTAATTTTTCGTTAACGGGTTAAAACTAACACAGTTAAATAAATTAATTAATTATTTTTTTTAAAAAAAATTAAGACTAAATTTAATTTATTTATTAAAATATAATTTAGATAATTATTTAAAAATATCAACAAAATTAGATAATTATTTTTTTTATATAAATTTTAATTTAAATTTAAATTCGACATTAATGCAAATAATTAATCCTACTTTATATCAATTTTTTTTTAGTTATTTACTTTAACTTACTATTTAATAAAATTAATTAGTTAGATACAATTTTTTATAAATAAATTAAAAACTGTATTTAATATATTTAACAAAATATAAGAATTGTATTAAATTTACCTTTTATTATTATTATTTAAATTAATATTTAAGGTTAGCAACTGATACAACTTTAAGCAAACAATGTTACTAATGCCTAATACTGCCTAATACTATATAATATAACAAAAGTTGAAATTGCCTTCTCTTGCGTTTATTATTAAGCTCTACTTGAAACACTTAATTTAAAAGGTGAAATTTTATTAATGAATAAATTGTTTTATTTTAAGGCTCCTGAGATGGAAATATCAATCGATTCTGCAGAAACAGTATTACAGAACTTTCAATTAGTGCTAAATCAGGTATTTTTTTTAATTTTTTAATTTTCCTTTAAAAGAACAAAATTATATAATAAAGATTCGATAAAATACTAAATTTATTTCTTAGTAAATATTTGACACAATTCTAAAATAGGTCCCAAAACGTGTTCGAGATTACTACAAAAATGTATTGTATCGCCGTGAAACAATATTGCAGAGACAAAACCAATATGGAGAAACAATAAGGTAATATTACATATAATATTTTATAATGCTAACAGAAAAAATGTACCTTTTTATTGCTTCTATAAAAATTATAATTTTGTTTTTTTTTTTAATTTACACTTCTAATGATTTCAGGACAGACACAGTGGAAGAAATATTCACTAATTATATAGACACAAGACTTATATCATTGTTGTTCATCGACGACAAGCTTTAACCACTCATCAGTTATTCTATAAAAAAAATGATGAGTTTTATTTTCTTTTTTATACAGTTTTTTATTTTCTAGTTATTAATTTATTATTTATTATTTACAATTAGTTTTTTTATAAAATTAATGATGAGTTCTTGATTTTTTCTTCTTAAATATATATTTATATATAACTAATGTATAAAACTAGAAGGGTCATTTCATTTTTAGCCTACAAAACTCACAAATAAAAAAAGAGCAAAACTGTTTTGACTAAGAGCATAAAGAAGTAATGATTTGATCCTACAAGAAATAAATATTTTTGCAGCTTTGAAGGAATGAGCCACTAAAGTTTCACTAAGCTGGTTATAATACCTTTAAGAATGGAGCATTACAAGGCTGTAAAAGTTTGCTTGGTATTCTGGAAATGAAGACGAGTTCGTTCTCTTCCAAATCGAACTTGTTGTTGGCATAGTCAGGAAGCTGCATCTAAATCAACCTCACCCTCAATGATCCCCGCCTCTGCCTCAGAATCTGCTTCCAATTGGCCCATCTCTGGACCGGCATCTGTGTCAGAGCTTTGCTTCTAGTTTTCGTCCGGCATTGGACTGCCACCTTGGGACACCATGTCAGTCACACCAGCGGTTTCAGGTTCAGCATCCATTGGGGTTGTAGAGGCCTCGAGATCACCTCTGATTCCTTCATCATTTTCACTCGCAGGGGTTGAGATCTGTACCGGTGAGAGAACAAAATTAAGCAGAAAAACTTATTATAGAAAGGAAGGGAAGAACAAGATGGGGGTCCATTATACCTGATTTTCTTCCCCTTGCTGTGCGGAACCTTTTGCTTCTTCCTTTTTAGCACGTTTAGCCCTGTCATTTGGTTTAGACTGGTATTTGGAACGAAAATCGGGTGGTAAAAGTTCTACAGGCACTACTCCCTCAACGCCATGGTCAGTAAACTGCAATGAAATCCAGATGGGGTCTTTTTTTTTTTCTCAGGCTTGTGGGAAATGAATCGAACAATGATGATGTCTCTGTGATCAATTTTTAAAAGTAGTCTTACCTTAGAAAATCCCTCCAAGTCCTGTCTAGCTGAAAACCGTAGACCTTTCCAGCAATACACCTGCATACCGGTAGTGACCATTATTAGATGGCACAAACTCAGTTTTAATGTAAACAAGTAAATATGAGATGTTACTGAATCAGCTTTAGAACTAATGCAGTATTGAATAACCTATGTCCTATATAATATAGAATAAAAATAATTAACACTGAAACAAACTAACTAATCACCACAAAAGTTAATTACGCACCCTGTTGTTTTTATGGTGATACTCAGCTTCTATCCCAGCAGCAGGATCCATCTGTAATTTGAAGAATTTATTTTATTTAGTAATGCCAGAAGATTTAACCTGATACGGATTATGATATATGAAAACCAATAACCAACATATGCTTATGAGAGAACATAAACGAGTTTAAAGTTTGTCAAATGGCTCATCAACAAGTAAATAAAATTTTTAAGGTGCTCACATCTTCAGCCAATGGTTTCCAGTATTCTGCTATGGAAGGAGTCTGAACACGTTGAGGATCCGTTAAAGCATTCTGAAAATGTCAATGATCAAAACGTTCAACAAATAACCTGGAAATACAATTGGTTTCTAAAAATAAAATAAAAAATCATTGATTTCAGTTTATATAAATTTTCGTATTAAGTTAAATACAAGGGCTTAGGAGTAAAATCTGTTTGTAAACTTAATATCTAACAGGTTTTGTTACTTTCAAAACTCTAAAACGAATTGTAGTCAAAATTATCCAAGTATAGTTAGTGGAAGAAAATTGGAGACAAAAACATAGAGGAAAAAAACAAGGATATTTAAGTTATCATTACCGAATTATTATTTTCTCATGATTTGTATTAATATTCTCTTTTAGAAATACAAGGGAATTTCTTTTCATTCCCCTAAAAGATTAAAGGAATGAAAACTGAGAATTATGTTACTGTTATTATATATATTGCTAGGATTCTCATTTCTAAATTAACAAAAGAAAAGATTTAACTTTACACATCAAAGATAGTTATGACATTATGAAATAATTCCACTTCTAGTGTTACTTGGAAGTTAATTAAGTTCACATCCTGGCAAATGTTAGTGTTAATAAAATCATTTTAGAAAGGCAAGATAACACACCGGATTCTGATCTGACCATTTCCACAATTGAGAGAGTTCTTTATTTCCAAGTCTCCACCTTGGCCTACTGAAGAATATATAAACAAACATATTTCAAACACATAAGAAAGAAAGAAATATAATCAAGAAGCATGTTGGTTTATCAATTTTAGATGGATATAAAAATAAATAAACCAATTTATGACTTATGAGGAGACAAAACAAATTATACAGAAGTACAGAGAAGTAAAACACAAGGCTAGGGACTAGGAATATATTCATTTTTAATTTTAGCTTATTCAGATTAAAGTAAACTTAAACAGTCTCTAAATTCATTAAAAGATAACAAAGCCACGAAGAGACCCACAATTCCATTCATTCCATACTCCAGTAGGAGGGATATTCCCCAGTTCAGTCACCTACAAATCAAAACGAAATCCAAATCCAACATATAAAACATACCCATCTCAAACAATCCAAAGACCTAAGACTCGTAGCAACAATTCTGGTTTCTGGCACAAGTTATGGCAATTGAAGATCCCACCAAAGGTTAGAAACTTTCTCTGGCGTGCTGCTTCTGGGACTCTTCCAACTTGTGTCAATCTCAGAACTAAGCATGTTGATATTCCATCGCTTTGCCCTGTCTGTCATGCTTCACCATAGACAATCTCCCACATCCTTCTCTCATGCAATTTTTCTCACTCCTGTTGGAGTCACATGGGCCTACCAGCTGGGGTCTCACTTGATCTCTCTTTTGCTAGCTGGTTGGATAGTCTTTTTGACTGCCTTGATGACGACCGAGTCTGTTCCCTCTCTATGGTCTGTTGGTCCTTATGGAAAGCCAGAAATTCAATTGTTTGGAAAGATAAGGCGCTTTCTATTGCAAATGTTGTAACATCAGCCCGCATAGCTCTTGATCATTGGCGAAAAGCTCAAGACAACACCTCTCTGTCTTACATTTACTCTGGTAATTGTGATGATGGAGCTGAGCTTTGGACTAAACCAGGTATAAATACAATCAAGATAAACGTTGATGCTGCTATTTTTGCTAGTGACCACCATTATGGCTATGGAATGGTTGCAAGAAACGACTCTGGATCCCTCATCGATGCTAAAGCCCATTGCTCTAATGGTGTCTTTGCTCCTGAGGTTGTAAAGGTTATGGGCATCAAAGAAGCTCTCAGCTGGATCAAACGCCAAGGTTGACAACATGTTGAGTTGGAATCGGATAGCTTAGTTTCAATCCAAGCTATTCGCAGCCACTCACCTCTTCATTCTATCTTTGGGAACTTGGTTCAAGATTGTATTTCACTTATGCTTTCTTTGCCTTTTGTTAAAATCTGTTTTGTTAAACGATCAGCAAACCGCCTAGCACATGCTGTTGCTAGGATGTCGCGGTCTCTATCTGGTCGTCTTATTTCTGTGTCTAATGCTCCAGTTTATATACTAGACATTTTGTATTCAGAAATTTAATTTAATGAAGTTGATATTTCATCAAAAAAAAAAAAAATATTAAGATGACTAATATTAATGACACAAAACTCTCAATTTAACTCATTTTCTTTCTTCGATGCAGCATGAACAAAATGAACTGAACAAAAAATAAATGCTTGTATAACTTGCTAAAACAAATGCATTATAGTACTTACCATACTCTCAGAGGGCAAATCTTTTTAACTTTTACATGGGGCCTAGTGGCAAATGAGAGTTAGTGTCTACTACTAAGTGCATATAAGAACTGAAATAGATGATTGCAAAAATTGCTATTACCTTAAGATAGTTGAATAGTACAAGGCACTGGACAAGAATATGTCGCCAAAAACTATATTGACACAAGACTTATATCACTAATTATAATTATTTTAATTTACACTTCTAATGATTTCAGTACAGATACAGTGAAAGAGATATTCACTAATTATATTGACACAAGACTTATATCACTGTTGTTCATCTACGACAAGCTTTTACCACTCATGTCTTTTAGAAGAGAATGATGAGTTTTATTTTCTTTTTTATTTAATGAAATACTTTTCCATTCAAAAAAATATATATTATTCCTTTTCATATTGAGAATTACAAAAGTCACCCTTTATACTTGAGATTCTCTTTTAAAATTTGTAACCTTGACGATGTGGTATGGAAATTTTCTATATGTATTATTACTAGTGACAATGTACATCAACACTCATAACATAATGTCATCAACTCAACTTTTTATTGGCCACTAAATACTAATCATAAGCTAAAATTTATTCTGAACATAAATTAAAAAAATAGAGAAATTTGCGGCTAAATCCTCATATATTTTTAAAGGTGATTCTACAATGCACCCCCTTAAAAGGGATGTATTGATGCACCCTAAATTTATTTCGGCATTCAGAAAAATTATTTAGTCTAATTTTTTTTCATATTCATGTATGTTATAGCTATTTAAGATATCCTATAAAATTTTGAGAAATTCAGAATAATTTACAATATAGAGAACAATGTTCAAACAGTTGATTTTACACGCATATAAAATAAAATAGTCACGCGTGCAATACACTGTTTGAACATAGTTTTCGGCGTGTTAAACTTTTTCAAATTTCTTAAAATTTTGCAGGATGTCTTAAATAACTATAACGTACATGACCATGAGAAAAAATTTGATAAAAAATTATTTCGGATGCTAAAACAGATAGGGGTGCATCAATATATCTATTTTAAAAAGGTGCATGGTAGAATTTCCCTATTTTTAATTGTTATACACTTAATTATTATTATTTTTTTTTTTGTAAAACCCTCTTGTCTTTAATTCTGCATCGTTAAATTTGGCCATTAAATACCAATTGAGTTTACCGATATGTACACGTGTTTTCATTGGCCTTAACAATTTTAATAATTTAAAGGAAAATTTGCGGCAAAAGTCCTCAAAATGTCACTTTGTTACAGATTAGTTCTCAAGCTCGAGAAATATCAGCAATAGTCCTCAAGGTCGCACCATTTGTAAGTCCATTAGTCCTAAATTTAACTGCTTCGTGAATTTATTCAAGAGTGCCACGTGTTGAAGCCTTATTGGTCCAAATAATAATTTGAATTAAAAATAATTAAAATAAAATAAAAACTAAAAAATATTTTAAAATTATAAATTTATTTTATTTTATTTATTTTTTCTATCATCTTCTTCCTTTCTTCTTTTCAATACCCAGAAATTACCCTGACCCTTTCTCTTCTCTTTTCCCTTCGTCTTCTTCCTTCTACGCACCTCCACAACCACCATGGCCAGAATCGATTAAATCCCATACCTAAAAAACTCATAACTTTCCAGCTGTCACCCACCTATTTTGGGGTTTCTTTCTACAAAAACAAACCTGTAACACCAACTTGTACCAGACCAAAATTTCATAATCCCTAGGTCCCAAAACCCAATTTTCCCTTCTGACCGATCTCGTGAGCCCACCCTCTCTCTCTCTCTCTCTCTCTCTCTCTCTCTCTCTCTCTCTCTCTCTCTCTCTCTCTCTCTCTCTCTCTCTCTCTCTCTCTCTCTCTCTCTCTCTCTCTCTCTCTCTCTCTCTCTCTCTCTCGTCGAACAGCCACACCCAAACCTGATGTCGGCCATACTCGGTCCTTCAAGCTTGAAATGAACCCAGAAAAATCTCCTCAGTTGAATATCTCATCAGTTCAAAAAAAATTCCAAATCACATAAAGTAAAACTTAAACCCTAAAAACGAACAAAACTAAACAAAATGGAATCTTCCCAATTCAGACATCCAAATAATGAATTGATAATAAAAAAAGAGAAAGCCCAAACCTGAGGAATGAATCAATGGTCGTATTCCTTGGTGTGCTGCTGGTGCTCGAGATGGCGATGCTCTACGGGCAGAGCGGTGAGGTAGGAGAAGATCATTCCACTGAAGCAGACATGGTAGAACGGATCGATGGAACCGGTCTGAATGTGGGTTGGGGGTTGGTGGGTTTCTCCACGCCAAGAGAAAGGGCTGGGGGTTGGTAGGTTTTCTGGCAGAGTGAGAAGAAGAAGAAGACGGAGAAGAAGAAAAGAAAGAAAAAGGAAAAAAAAAAGAAATAGAAAAAAGAAATTATTTTTTAAACAATTTATTTATTTATTTATTTTTATTTTTAAAATTACAATAATAATTTGGACCAATAATATTTTTACACGTGTCAATTTTTAAAAAATAAGCGGCTCAGTTAAAATTGGGACTAACGGACAAATAAAAATCATGAGCTTGAGGACTATCACCGCTATTTTTCGAGCTTGGGACTAATCTATAACAAAGTTAACATTTTGAGGACTTTTGTCGCAAATTTTCCTAATTTAAACAATATAAAAATTTATTTTAAAATAAATAAATAAAAAAGAAACAAAAAAAAAATCCTAAAATCCAAATCCATGGATGAACCCCTTTTCTCTCACCAATCTGATTTCACTCTTTCTCTGTGCGATAAACCAAAGCACCACACTACAATACTAATCATCCCCTACCATCTGCAATCGTCGAGGAAGAGATCTAATCGCAAGGTGGGGGCTTTGCCGGTGCTAGAGAAAGGTAGATGAGGGATTGGAGTTTTATTTATTTGATTTGGGTTTTTTTAGGATAGATATGAAAATAGAATTGTTTTCTAATTTTTTTTTTTGGTGTTGATTTAGATTAAAGTAATAGATTGTGGCTGCTGGTCATCATGGATAGTAATGATGGATGAACCAGAGATCCAAGAAGAAGAGAAATAACTTATTTTATTTTATTTATTTTTAATTTTAAAACAATTTTTTGTAATATTTAAATTATTAAAATTATTTGGACCAATAAAAATACGATACGTGTACATGTGCATATGTAGTGGCAAACCCATTTAACAGTCAAACTTAACGGATTTAAATCTCTATCTATTTTTTTTTTTTAAAAAAAAATTAAATTCCATTTTTTATTTATTTACATTTAATTAGTTCAAAAATAATAATTTTTTTTTTTGTCAAAAAAAAAAAGATAACATAATTTTTTTAAAAAACTAATTAAAAATAATAAGCCTGCGTATAAAAATAGACAAATCATGTATATTAGGAATTTGCTAATTACTCTATGTTATAAATAAAATCAATAATAAGCATACGTATATAAATAGATAAATCTGTATATTAACAGTATGATCAATATGGAAGAATTTCAAAAACAATTATTAAACTTCCAATTTCCATCAACATGGGATAATAAGGAAAATAATGAAGTAATTATTGATGAGGATGTTGGTGGTTTAATTGAAGAATTATATCATGAAGATAATGATTTAATAAGTCATAATAATTGGATGCAATTAAACTTCCAATTATTGCCAATATCATAAGATTATGATTTAATAAGTACCATTATTCTTAAAGGAACTATTTTTTATGATAAGGAGCCTGTTGGTGATACTATGAAACACATATTTAAAGACTCTAATACTTCTCCTAATAATAAGAATGCTCATCAACTTGGCATCTCAAATTTCATGCAACAACTCAATATGTAAGTTTATTTTATTAGTTAATTTCTCTCATTATATAATTTTATGATATATATATTTATTGATTTTGTGGTTTGATATATGATACTAGTGATGATCATGTGACTAATGAAACTCAAGTACCATTCTTGATGAATAATGAAGACCCTTTTGCTTCAAATTCAATGCCCTTCCGGCCACTAATACAAAATCAGGTAAAATTATATTATAATCCTATCTTCAATATATATATATATATTTGAAAAGATCTTTAAAATAATTAGAATTACATAAGAAAAAAGTGAACTCTTTCTTCATGATCCATGTCTTCTTCTGCTTGTTTTGAGTTTTGATAATAAAATTTTGTAAGAAAATTTAGACATAATTTGAGTTTTGTTGAGTTGGTTTGATTTGTCAATTTTGAATAGTTTGTTTGCTGAATTGATAGTCAGAATTATTTAATCATGCTCTCAAAACATAATCCTTAATTAAAAGGAAATAAAGTACCTTGGAGATTTTGTGGTGAATGATCACCTTCAAAACCGATTGTTACAACAGTAACAATATTCAAGAATGCATAAACAAAACTAAAACCAATCACAAAATTAAAATTAGAACTTAATTAAAATTAGACAAGAAAAACTTAGCTCGAGAATGAATGAATTATGGATCTTTTATTGATTAGGAATAGTCAATAGTATACAATTGAATAAGCCTAAGATTACATGCTCAACACAGTGAATAATTACAAAGAAATAGAAAATCACTTCTAGAGTGATACTCCTATTACATTCCTTTACGCACACTCATTATGATCTTGGACTCTCTCTCTAAACTTGACTCTGAATCTCAAGTATGAGCTTTAAAGATTGGAGATCAGAACTCCCTTTTAGAATAGAGAAACACTTATTTATAGTTGTTACATTTAATCCTAAAAGATTCTCTAAGAAATTAAATCATATAATCGATTCAGTCACGAAATTAAAAAAAAAAATTAATTGTTTTAGTTATTCAGTTCTTTTTAGTTATTTTGTTTTAGTTTAGTCTTTTTATTTAGTTGTTAGTCGATTAATTAAGCTAAAGATAGTTGTATGCTGCTGTTGATGGTAAAGTGTCTCTGAAATTGCAAAATAACTGTGTGCTCAATTCTGTTAACTCTTGTATACTCAATATCAGCAGCTTGTGCAACTAGCAATTCTTGTATACCGAATGCAGCACATCATATTACCAGTGGTAATGCAGTAAGTTCTCACCTTTTTACTCTCAGTTGGATTGAGATTCTATGTTGTTTTGTGTCTTAGCAGAATGTTTTGACATTTTTCAATTTCTGCATTGTAAGAACCCATGTGGAGTCTCTAGTCTAGTTTTGGCAAATTTTGCAGGACATGGTGCTTTGTGGTGGATCAAAATCAGCGATTGTTCCCATATGCAATACAACCAGTGCTTACATTCTTGTGTATTTCAATTTCGAGAAAAAGTTTTGAATTTATGGAAATTAATGGTGGTGGTGGGACTTTGACTGTAATGGATCACAAGCTTCGACCCATAGCCAGTGACCGAAGTCACAGTGCTTACGACCTCATCGAACGAATGCCCTTTCTCTATGTTCGAGTTCTGAAAGCAAAGCCCATAGCTAATTCCTCTGTTTACGCCAAACTCGTGATCGGAACTCACTCGATCAAAATTAAAAAACAGAGCTCGCTTTCAACAAAGACGGACTTAACTCAACCAATCTGGAAGTCTCCGTTTGGACAGAAGAAGAAATCAAGAAAGAAACAACAAAAAACGACAACTCGTTACCACCATTACCGTTACCGAAAGCTCCTTAGGAATGCTATCGTTTGATCTTCAAGAGATCCCCAAGCGTGTGCCACCAGATAGTCCCCTCGCTCCCCAATGGTACACTCTCCAATCGGAGACTTCACCGGGGAATGACGTCATGCTCGCTGCCTGTATAGGAACTCAGGCTGACGAGGCTTTTCAGGAGGCTTGGTAGTCCGATTCAGGTGGCTTGATACCGGAGACCCGAGCCAAGGTTTACTTGTCTGAATAATGATTGTCGTGAGAAGAAAATAGCAGAAGCCCATCCCACCTAATTTTGCAAAACAAAATATAATTGTGCTCATATTTTAATATTAGCGTATATTTGAAAAAAAATTAGATGAAAAATACAAAAAAAATTTAAGTGATTTTACCTTAAAAATAAATAAATAATCATTGCTTTGTAAATTGCTTCCACCTCAGATAATAATTTTAATTAACATAAGAAAAAAAAAAGATAACATAATAAATTTTAAACTAACTTTTAAAAAAGAACGTGTATATATAAATTCTAATGTAATTAGGAATAGGAAGTGATAATAATGTCTATATATATATAAGAACGTAATTACTAGTATACCTAAATTTTTTGTATTCTTTCTTTACTCTACGATAGATAATTAAATACATACAAACTTAGTTTGTGTTTAATTATTCGAAATACATTATTATTGCTTGATACATTTAGTTATTATGATGAAGATGAATGATTCTTCTCATAATGATGATAATTATAATAATAAGGGGAAGAATGTTAAAGATATAAAAAATGAAGATTTATTAAACTTCAAATACCCAACATCAAATATTGAAGAAGATGATATATCAAAGTATTTTCTTGAAAATAATGATGTTGGTCGTATAATGGAAGACATCTTTAAAGAATCTCCTCTTCCTCCACATTATTCTCAACATGGCCTCTCAAATTCCATTCAAAATCTCAACAAGTAAGTTTCTTAATTAATTAGTTATCTCATAATTATGATATATAATTCACTTTTTTGTTTTTTTTTCAATTATAGTACTAATTTTTTTGTTTCATACTAGTAATGATCATGGGACTGAAATTCCAACAATTAATAAAGATGATCCCCCTGCTTTAATGTCCTTCCCACCAATACAACATCAGGTGAGATGTATTTTTTGAATTAAAAACCCTAATTATTTGGTTGTCATGTCTTTTTTATATCTCTATTATATTAAATGTGCGAGTTTTTAGCGGTTAAACCCTTCCAATTATCATTTTACTTACACTTAACATTTCAACCTCAAGTTCGCAATTAACTGTGAAAAATAGATAACACCTTAAATTTATTAAGAGTTGAATAGTTTGGAGGGTTTTACCACTAAAATTTGAATTTAGAGAGTTAAGTATAAGTGGAATGATAGTTGACAGGGTTTAGCCACAAAAAACTCTTAAATGTGCTTATGTAATTGCTCTTGTTTTAAACATTGTGATTCAAATTTAAATTTATTTAAACCTGCATATATTTAAAAATATATTATTATTATTATTTAAACTTATCTCTATTATATTGTATTTGTCTTACATTAAATGTGAATATCTATCTAAAGAAAATTGTTAGTTTAACGATTTTTTTTTTTAATTTTTCGTTAACGGGTTAAAACTAACACAGTTAAATCAATTAATTAATTATTTTTTTTTTTTAAAAAAAAAATTAAGATTAAATTTAATTTATTTATTGTAATATAATTTAGATAATTATTTAAAAATATCAACAAAATTAGATAATTATTTTTTTATATAAATTTTAATTTAAATTTAAATTCGACATTAATGCAAATAATTAATCATACTTTATATCAAATTTTTTTTAGTTATTTACTTAACTTACTATTTAATAAAATTAATTAGTTAGATACAATTTTTTATAAATAAATTTAAAACTGTATTTTATATATTTAACAAAATATAAGAATTGTATTAAATTTACCTTTTATTATTATTATTTAAATTAATATTTAAGGTTAGCAACTGATACAACTTTAAGCAAACAATGTTACTAATGCCTAATACTATATAATATAACAAAAGTTAAAATTGTCTTCTCTTGCGTTTATTATTAAGCTCTACTTGAAACACTTAATTTAAAAGGTAAAATTTTATTGATGAATAATTTGTTTTATTTTAAGGCTCCTGAGATGGAAATATCAATCGATTCTGCAGAAGCAGTATTACAGAACTTTCAATTAGTGCTGAATCAGGTAATTTTTTTTTATTTTTTTATTTTCTTTTAAAAAAACCAAATTATATAATAAAGATTCGATAAAATACTAAATTTATTTCTTAGTAAATATTTGACACAATTCTAAAATAGGTCCCAAAACGTGTTCGAGATTACTACAAAAATGTATTGTATCGCCGTGCAACAATATTGCAGAGACAAAACCAATATGGAGAAACAATAAGGTAATATTACATATAATTTTTTATAATTCTAATAGAAAAAGTGTACCTCTTCTATAAAAATTATAATTTTGTTTTTTTTTTTAATTTACACTTCTAATGATTTCAGGACAGACAGAGTGGAAGAAATATTCACTAATTATATTGACACAAGACTTATATCATTGTTGTTCATCGACGACGAGCTTTAACCACTCATCAGTTATTCTATAAAAAAAATGATGAGTTTTATTTTCTTTTTTATACAGTTTTTTATTTTATAGTTATTAATTTATTATTTATTATTCACAATTAGTTTTTTATAAAATTAATGATGAGTTGTTGATTTTTTCTTCTTAAATATATATTTATATATAACTAATGTATAAAACTAGAAGGGGTCATTTCATTTTTAGCCTACAAAACTCACAAATAAAAAAAGAGCAAAACTGTTTTGACTAAGAGCATTAAAGAAGTAATGATTTGATCCTACAAGAAATAAATATTTTTGCAGCTTTGAAGGAATGAGCCACTAAAGTTTCACTAAGCTGGTTATAATACCTTTAAGAATGGAGCATTACAAGGCTGTAAAAGTTTGCTTGGTATTCCGAAAATGAAGACGAGTTCTTTCTCTTCCAAATCGAACTTGTTGTTGGCATATATAATCAGGAAGCTGCATCTAAATCAACCTCACCCTCAATGATCCCCGCCTCTCCCTCAGAATCTGCTTCCAATTGGCCCATCTCTGGACCGGCATCTGTGTCAGAGCTTTGCTTCTGGTTTTCGTCCGGCATTGGACTGCCACCTTGGGACACCATGTCAGTCACACCAGCGGTTTCAGGTTCAGCATCCATTGGGGTTGTAGAGGCCTCGAGATCACCTCTGATTCCTTCATCATTCTCACTCGCATGAGTTGAGATCTATACTGGTGAGAGAAAACAAAATTAGAAGACATTAACGAGATAACACAGCAAATGCAGAAAAACTTATTATAGAAAGCAAGGGAAGAACAAGATGGGGTTCCATTATACCTGATTTTCTTCCCCTTGCTGTGCAGAACCCTTTGCTTCTTCCTTTTTAGCACGTTTAGCCCTGTCATTTGATTTTCTCAGGCTTGTGGGAAATGAATCGAACAATGATGATGTCTCTGTGATCAATTTTTAAAAGTAGTCTTACCTTAGAAAATCCCTCCAAGTCCTGTCTAGCTGAAAACCGTAGACCTTTCCAGCAATACACCTGCATACCGGTAGTGACCATTATTAGATGGCACAAACTCAGTTTTAATGTAAACAAGTAAATATGAGATGTTACTGAATCAGCTTTAGAACTAATGCAGTATTGAATAACCTATGTCCTATATAATATAGAATAAAAATAATTAACACTGAAACAAACTAACTAATCACCACAAAAGTTAATTACGCACCCTGTTGTTTTTATGGTGATACTCAGCTTCTATCCCAGCAGCAGGATCCATCTGTAATTTGAAGAATTTATTTTATTTAGTAATGCCAGAAGATTTAACCTGATACGGATTATGATATATGAAAACCAATAACCAACATATGCTTATGAGAGAACATAAACGAGTTTAAAGTTTGTCAAATGGCTCATCAACAAGTAAATAAAATTTTTAAGGTGCTCACATCTTCAGCCAATGGTTTCCAGTATTCTGCTATGGAAGGAGTCTGAACACGTTGAGGATCCGTTAAAGCATTCTGAACAGGTCAATGATCAAAACGTTCAGCAAATAATCTGGGAATAATTAAAAGAAAATTATGCTAGTTCTGTTTCATGCCCTTCCGCAGAAACTACAAGCTTGTAAGGCCTATAGTATTCCATAATTGGGATAATTAGATTGGAATTTGATAACTTACATAATTTATTGGTTTCTAAAAATAAAATAAAAAATCATTGATTTCAGTTTATATAAAATTTTGAAATTTTTACATGAAAAATCCATTTTGCACAATTTATTACCTAAATACCTCTACACGCTTATGTCTACATTTTTACTTACAAAGTTGGTTTTATTACACAAATACCACTTAGTCATCATTCCATCCATCATCTATCAAATCCTACTCTCTTCCCTCTCTTTTTTCATTATATATCAATCAATCCATCATTTCACTCTCTTTTTTTCTTCTTTTCTTTTTATTTTTAATTTTATTTCAGTTTTTAATTTTTTATTTTTAATTTTATTTCAGTTTTTAATTTTTAATTTTTATTTTTATTTTCAGTTTTTAATTTTTAATTTTTTTTCCATAACAATTCTTCTTTTCTTTTTATTTTTAATTTTTAATTGTAAAGCTAGTTTCTTATATATTGTTGCTTAGGTCTAGGATTGACTTCTATCAATCAATCCATCATTTCACTCTCTTTTTTTCTTCTTTTCTTTTTATTTTTAATTTTATTTCAGTTTTTAATTAAATCTTTTTAACTTATTAGTTTAACTTTACAACTTCTGTAATACTTTCATGACAAAAGAGAAGACTTTGACTAGGCCATTCAACTGATATAAGCATGTACAAATAAATTCGTACAATTTTAATGTCATTTTCATTCTCGCTGGACTAGCTCAAAGCCACGTCGAAATAATTAGATAACAAAATAAAATAATAAGAAACAATTACCGATGATATTCTATACTTGAAAAGAAAACGATCTAATTCATGCTTATAGTAGTATTGACGTGAGTAGAGTTATAAAATTAATATTAGAAAAGTATTAGGACAAACATGATTAAGATTTATGAGTAAAGGTGGCAAAGCTAATAGATTAGATTAACTCGGTCGATCCATTTTTATATCATCAACGGGTAACAATGAGATTTATCATGGATGTTGATGTTCAAAGAGTTTTTCCTGTATTTTAGTTTGTATACAGTTGTTTTGTAGTTTTATTATAGTTTTGCTACTTGCATATGTTATTTCACTATAAAATTAATATGCAACTATTTGCACAAAACTTACTATGTATAACTACTATTTCTTAGTCCCCATCAAATTAAATTCTTGCATAATATATAAACTATCATAAAACGATAATGCAACTATAAGACAACTATTTGCACTTGCATACAGTTGTTTTGTAGTTTTATTATAGTTTTGCTACTTGCATATGTTATTTCACTATAAAATTAATATGCAACTATTTGCACAAAACTTACTATGTATAACTACTATTTCTTAGTCCCCATCAAATTAAATTCTTGCATAATATATAAACTATCATAAAACGATAATGCAACTATAAGGCAACTATTTGCACTTGCATACAGTTGTTTTGTAGTTTTGTTATAGTTTTGCTACTTGCATATGCTATTTCACTATAAAATTAATATGCAACTATTTGCACAAAACTTACTATGTATAACTACTATTTCTTAGTCCCCATCAAATTAAATTTTTGCATAATATATAAACTATCATAAAACGATAATGCAACTATAAGGCAACCAAAACAAAAAATAAATCAAAATGCAACTGTATATAACGTAGATGTATTATTCATGAGGTTTTTTTTAAAAAATTTTCACATCATACATTGTTTTGGATTTAGTGGGAGCTCCAGATCTGTTTGTTACAGATCTACATTTCATGAATATAGATTTCGATATTAGGGGGAGTTATTTTGATCGAATAAAATAGAAAACAAATGTGTAATTTCAGTTTCTTCACAGTTTTTCTGATTTTTTTTTCGTCATTTTCAGTTTAGATCATTGCAGGCATTCTTTTCCAGTTGATTTTGCCAGAATTAATAGTTGTATTTTTCTCGTTTTGGTTTCATTTTGGTTGTTTTGCGGTTTTGAAACGAGCGCGTATTTTCATCTTCATGGTTCGCTCTGTACAGCTGAAGGCTTAGTGCATGTGGTATTTTTGTAAATATTTGTATGTGGACTGTATAAATGTTTAATGGGCCGGCCCAAAGTATTTTTGTAATTTTTTTTCCTTTTTTGTATTTTTTTGTTTTTTTCCCTAAAATTTTCGTACTAAGTTAAATACAAGGGCTTAGGAGTAAAATCTGTTTGTAAACTTAATATCTAACAGGTTTTGTTACTTTCAAAACTCTAAAACGAATTGTAGAAGAAAATTGGAGACAAAAGGATATTTAAGTTATCATTACCGAATTATTATTTTCTCATGATTTGTAATAATATTCTCTTTTAGAAATACAAGGGAATTTCTTTTCATTCCCCTAAAAGATTAAAGGAATGAAAACTGAGAATTATGTTACTGTTATTATATATATTGCTAGGATTCTCATTTCTAAATTAACAAAAGAAAAGATTTAACTTTACACATCAAAGATAGTTATGACATTATGAACTAATTCCACTTCTAGTGTTACTTGGAAGTTAATTAAGTTCACATCCTGGCAAATGTTAGTGTTAATAAAATCATTTTAGAAAGGCAAGATAACACACCGGATTCTGATCTGACCATTTCCACAATTGAGAGAGTTCTTTATTTCCAAGTCTCCACCTTGGCCTACTGAAGAATATATAAACAAACATATTTCAAACACATAAGAAAGAAAGAAATATAATCAAGAAGCATGTTGCTTTATCAATTTTAGATGGATATAAAAATAAATAAACCAATTTATGAGGAGACAAAACAAATTACACAGGAGTACATAGAAGTAAAACACAAGGCTAGGGACTAGGAATATATTCATTTTTAATTTTAGCTTATTCAGATTAAAGTAAACTTAAACAGTCTCTAAATTCACTAAAAGATAACAAAGCCACGAAGAGACCCACAATTCCATTCATTCCATATACTCCAGTAGGAGGGATATTCCCCAGTTCTGTCACCTACAAAGCAAAAGAGCCTGGGCGAAATCCAAATCCAACATATAAGACATACCCATCTCAAATAAAATGATCACTACTCGTAAGTAAATAGCTAAAGAGTCTCTCCAACACAGAATGCCTTAATAGGATAGGATATATACTATGTACTGTATATACATTATATTATAAAATAAAAATAAAAAACTCCTTAGCTAGTAACAAATAGACAAGTGCTTTATAGGATAATTAAGGACTGAAATTTGTGGACTTGCATACCGTTTCTTAGCTCCATCTTGGACAACTTTCTTCTCTATAGGTTGTTTTTCAAATGGGGGACAGCCATCACGCTTCTTAATAAGCACAAAAAGATAACTCGTAAATAAATTAAGCTTCATAACAACAATCAATTTTCTTTCTAAAAGTCTAAGCAAGAGAAAATGATGAGGCATCTGAGACATTCTCACCCAATTCTTTTCACGTTCTGAGTATATGCTCGATCAACTTTATGAAGAAAATCTTTACCCTTTGGTTTGGTGGAGTCATCTCAAGCAGCTTTTTAACATGCTCCTCGTATGATCATTTTATTTCCTCTTTCTGGAAGCACGTCAAGTTGTTAAAATTAATCTTTACAGTTGTGTCTTCACATAAATCTGTATTCATAGGCATAAAACTCCAAATAAAAATGACCTTTCAATAGGCATAAACTTTCCTATTAAGGAAAAGAAACTAATCGAACCTTCATGCTCAAATAAAATAAGTGATAAATATCATAGTTTAGCCTAGTGCACAGTAAGATAGCTTCATAAAAAGATACATAACTTGTACAGTAAATATCATATGCTGTTTGCTGATGACAACTATGTTTTTTGCCAAGCTAATAATGGTTCTGCTAGTAGCGTCATGTCTCTCCTTAGACGATTTGAACATGCTTCTGGACAACAGATTAATCTTGGTAAGTCATCAGTTTTTTTCAGCCCAAATGTTAATGGTCAGCTCCGCCACAGTATTTGCACTACTCTTCATATGCCTGAAGCTTCCGAAAACAGCTTTTACTTGGGTCTGCCAAATATTATTGGAAGGAATAAAAATGCTATTCTAGGCTTTCTCAAAAATAAAGTCATGAATAGAATCAATAGCTGGTCTGGCAAGTTACTATCTGGTGCAGGCAAGGAAATTCTCTTGAAGACTGTAATCCAATCTCTTCCCACTTATGCCATGAGTGTTTTTCTTATCCCTCTTGGCACTTGTAATGAGATTGAAAAGCTAATGGCTCGCTTCTGGTGGAAAACTACGAATAGCAAAGGCAATGGAATTATTTAGATGAATTGGGACCGACTTTCCCGTCCAAAAGATGAAGGGGGCTTAGGTTTTCGTCTTCTCCATGATTTTAACTTGGCTATGCTTGCTAAGCAAGGGTGGAGGTTTCTCTGTCACCCCGACTCTCTTGTTTCCAGGCTTTATAAAGCGCGATACTTTCCCCATGATGATTATCTCTCAGCTGATTTGGGTTGTAATCCCAGTTTTGTTTGGCGAAGTATTTGGAGCGCAAAAGATCTGGTTCGTCATGGAGCTAGGAGAACTATAGGTACTGGAACTTCAACTCATATTTTGCACCAACCTTGGTTACCCGATCCTGATAATCCTTTCATAACCTCATCTCATGTGGGTCTCATTGGTCATCATGTAAGCTCTCTTTTCTCGGTTGAAGACCGAAGCTGGGATATTGATCTGGTTCGAGATATGTTCAATGATCGGGATGCTAATCTGATTCTAAGCATTCCCTTAAGCTTCTCTGCTTCCTCGGATTTCTAGACATGGTCTAACGAAAGCACTGGCCATTTCTCTGTCAAAAGTGCCTACCGTATTCTTCAACAATCCAAAGACCCAAGACTCGGTAGCAACAATTCTGGTTTCTGGCACAAGTTATGGCAATTGAAGATCCCACCAAAGGTTAGAAACTTTCTCTGGCGTGCTGCTTCTGGGACGCTTCCAACTTGTGTTAATCTCAGAACTAAGCATGTTGATATTCCATCGCTTTGCCCTGTCTGTCATGCTTCACCAGAGACAATCTCCCACATCCTTCTCTCATGCAATTTTTCTCACTCCGGTTGGAGTCACATGGGCCTACCAGCTGGGGTCTCACTTGATCTCTCTTTTGCTAGCTGGTTGGATAGTCTTTTTGACTGCCTTGATGACGACCGAGTCTGTTCCCTCTCTATGGTCTGTTGGTCCTTATGGAAAGCCAGAAATTCAATTGTTTGGAAAGATAAGGCGCTTTCTATTGCAAATGTTGTAACATCAGCCCGCATAGCTCTTGATCATTGGCGAAAAGCTCAAGACAACACCTCTCTGTCTTACATTTACTCTGGTAATTGTGATGATGGAGCTGAGCTTTGGACTAAACCAGGTATAAATACAATCAAGATAAACGTTGATGCTGCTATTTTTGCTAGTGACCACCAGTATGGCTATGGAATGGTTGCAAGAAACAACTCTGGATCCCTCATCGATGCTAAAGCCCATTGCTCTAATGGTGTCTTTGCTCCTGAGGTTGTGGAGGTTATGGGCATCAAAGAAGCTCTCAGCTGGATCAAACGCCAAGGTTGGCAACATGTTGAGTTGGAATCGGATAGCTTAGTTTCAATCCAAGCTATTCGCAGCCACTCACCTCTTCATTCTATCTTTGGGAACTTGGTTCAAGATTGTATTTCACTTATGCTTTCTTTGCCTTTTGTTAAACGATCAGCAAACCGCCTAGCACATGCTGTTGCTAGGATGTCGCGGTCTCTATCTGGTCGTCTTATTTCTGTGTCTAATGCTCCAGTTTCTATACTAGACATTTTGTATTCAGAAATTTAATTTAATGAAGTTGATATTTCATCAAAAAAAAATATATATATATATTAAGATGACTAATATTAATGACACAAAACTCTCAATTTAACTCATTTTCTTTCTTCGATGCAGCATGAACAAAATGAACTGAACAAAAAATAAATGCTTGTATAACTTGCTAAAACAAATGCATTATAGTACTTACCATACTCTCAGAGGGCAAATCATTTTCACTTTTACCTGGGGCCTAGTGGCAAATGAGAGTTAGTGTCTACTACTAAGTGCATATAAGAACTGAAATAGATCATTGCAAAAATTGCTATTACCTTAAGATAGTTGAATAGTACAAGGCACTGGACAAGAATATGTCGCCGAAAACTATATTTACACAAGACTTATATCACTAATTATAATTATTTTAATTTACACTTCTAATGATTTCAGTACAGACACAGTGAAAGAGATATTCACTAATTATATTGACACAAGACTTATATCACTGTTGTTCATCGACGACAAGCTTTTACCACTCATGTCTTTTAGAAGAGAATGATGAGTTTTATTTTTTATTTATTTAATGAAATACTTTTCCATTCAAAAAAATATATATTATTCCTTTTCATATTGAGAATTACAAAAGTCACCCTTTATACTTGAGATTCTCTTTTAAAATTTGTAACCTTGACGATGTGGTATGGAAATTTTCTATATGTATTATTACTAGTGACAATGTACATCAACACTCATAACATAATGTCATCAACTCAACTTTTTATTGGCCACTAAATACTAATCATAAGCTAAAATTTATTCTGAACATAAATTAAAAAAATAGAGAAATTTGCGGCTAAATCCCCATATATTTTTAAAGGTGATTCTACAATGCACCCCTTTAAAAGGGATGTATTGATGCACCCTTAATTTATTTCAGCATTCAGAAAAATTATTTAGTCTAATTTTTTTTCATATTCATGTATGTTATAACTATTTAAGATATCCTATAAAATTTTGAGAAATTCAGAATAATTTACAATATAGAGAACAATGTTCAAACAGTTGATTTTACACGCATATAAAATAAAATAGTCACGCGTGCAATACACTGTTTGAACATAGTTTTCGGCGTGTTAAACTTTTTTAAATTTCTTAAAATTTTGCAGGATGTCTTAAATAACTATAACGTACATGACCATGAGAAAAAATTTGAATAAAAAATTATTTCGGATGCTAAAACAGATAGGGGTGCATCAATATATCTATTTTAAAAAGGTACATGGTAGAATTTCCCTATTTTTAATTGTTATACACTTAATTTTATTTTTTTTTTTGTAAAACCCTCTTGTCTTTAATTCTGCATCGTTAAATTTGGCCATTAAATACCAATTGAGTTTACCGATATGTACACGTGTTTTCATTGGCCATAACAATTTTAATAATTTAAAGGAAAATTTGCGGTAAAAGTCCTCAAAATGTCACTTTGTTACAGATTAGTTCTCAAGCTCGAGAAATATCAGCAATAGTCCTCAAGGTCGCACCATTTGTAAGTCCGTTAGTCCTAAATTTAACTGCTTCGTGAATTTATTCAAGAGTGCCACGTGTTGAAGCCTTATTGGTCCAAATAATAATTTTAATTAAAAATAATTAAAATAAAATAAAAACTAAAAAATATTTTAAAATTATAAATTTATTTTATTTTATTTATTTTTTCTGTCATCTTCTTCCTTTCTTCTTTTCAATACCCAGAAATTACCCTGACCCTTTCTCTTCTCTTTTCCCTTCGTCTTCTTCCTTCTACGCACCTCCACAACCACCATGGCCAGAATCGATTGAATCCCATACCTAAAAAACTCATAACTTTCCAGCCGTCACCCACCTATTTTGGGGTTTCTTTCTACCAAAAACAAACCTGTAACACCAACTTGTACCAGACCAAAATTTCATAATCCCTAGGTCCCAAAACCCAATTTTCCCTTCTGACCGATCTCGTGAGCCCACCCTCTCTCTCTCTCTCTCTCTCTCTCTCTCTCTCTCTCTCTCTCTCTCTCTCTCTCTCTCTCTCTCTCTCTCTCTCTCTCTCTCTCTCTCTCTCTCTCTCTCTCTCTCTCTCTCTCTCTCTCTCTCTCTCGTCGAACAGCCACACCCAAACCTGATGTCGGCCATTCTCGGTCCTTCAAGCATGAAATGAACCTAGAAAAATCTCCTCAGTTGAATATCTCATCAGTTCAAAAAAAATTCCAAATCACATAAAGTAAAACTTAAACCCTAAAAACGAACAAAACTAAACAAAATGGAATCTTCCCAATTCAGACATCCAAATAATGAATTGATAATAAAAAAAGAGAAAGCCCAAACCTGAGGAATGAATCAATGGTCGTGTTCCTTGGTGTGCTGCTGGTGCTCGAGATGGCGATGCTCTACGGGCAGAGCGGCGAGGTAGGAGAAGATCATTCCACCGAAGCAGACATGGTAGAACGGATCGATAAAACCGGTCTGAATGTGGGTTGGGGGTTGGTGGGTTTCTCCACGCCAAGAGAAAGGGCTGGGGGTTGGTAGGTTTTCTGGCAGAGTGAGAAGAAGAAGAAGACGGAGAAGAAGAAAAGAAAGAAAAAGGAAAAAAAAAAAGAAACAGAAAAAAGAAATTATTTTTTAAACAATTTATTTATTTATTTATTTTTATTTTTAAAATTACAATAATAATTTGGACCAATAATATTTTGACACATGTCAATTTTTAAAAAATAAGCGGCTCAGTTAAAATTGGGACTAACGGACAAATAAAAATCATGAGCTTGATGACTATCACCGCTATTTTTCGAGCTTGGGACTAATATATAACAAAGTGAACATTTTGAGGACTTTTGTCGCAAATTTTCCTAATTTAAACAATATAAAAATTTATTTTAAAATAAATAAATAAAAAAGAAACAAAAAAAAAATCCTAAAATCCAAATCCATGAATGAACCCCTTTTCTCTCACCAATCTTATTTCACTCTTTCTCTGTGCGATAAACCAAAGCACCACACTACAATACTAATCGTCCCCTACCATCTGCAATCGTCGAGGAAGAGATCTAATCGCAAGGTGGGGGCTTTGTCGGTGCTAGAGAAAGGTAGATGAGGGATTGGAGTTTTATTTATTTGATTTGGGTTTTTTTAGGATAGATATGAAAATGGAATTGTTTTCTAATTTTTTTTGGTGTTGATTTGGATTAAAGTAATAGATTGTGGCGTTGGTCATCATGGATAGTAATGATGGATGAACCAGAGATCCAAGAAGAAGAGAAATAACTTATTTTATTTATTTTTAATTTTAAAACAATTTTTTGTAATATTTAAATTATTAAAATTATTTGGACCAATTAAAATACGATACGTGTACATGTGCATATATAGTGGCAAACCCAATTAACAGTCAAACTTAACGGATTTAAATCCCTATCTATTTTTTTTTTTTTTAAAAAAAAATTTAAATTCTATTTTTTATTTATTTACATTTAATTAGTTCAAAAATAATAATTTTTTTTTTGTCAAAAAAAAAAAAGATAACATAATTTTTTAAAAAAACTAATTAGAAATAATAAGCCTACGTATATAAATAGACAAATCATGTATATTAGGAATTTGCTAATTAGTCTATGTTATAAATAAAATCAATAATAAGCATACGTATATAAATAGATAAATGTGTATATTAACAGTATGATGGATATGGGAGAATTTCAAAAATAATTATTAAACTTCCAATTTCCATCAACATGGTATAATAAGGAAAATAATGAAGTAATTATTGATGAGGATGTTGGTGGTTTAATTGAAGAATTATATCATGAAGATAATGATTTAATAAGTCATAATAATTGGATGCAATTAAACTTTCAATTATTGCCAATATCGTAAGATTATGATTTAATAAGTACCATTATTCTTAAAGGAACTATTTTTTATGATAAGGAGCCTGTTGGTGATACTATGAAACACATATTTAAAGACTCTAATACTTCTCCTAATAATAACAATCCTCATCAACTTGGCATCTCAAATTTCATGCAACAACTCAATATGTAAGTTTATTTTATTAGTTAATTTCTCTCATTATATAATTTTATGATATATATATATATATTTATTGATTTTGTGGTTTGATATATGATACTAGTGATGATCATGTGACTAATGAAACTCAAGTACCATTCTTGATGAATAATGAAGACTCTTTTGCTTCAAATTCAATGCCCTTCCGGCCACTAATACAAAATCAGGTAAAATTATATTATAATCCTATCTTCAATATATATATATATATATATTTGAAAAGATCTTTAAAATAATTAGAATTACATAAGAAAAAAGTGAACTCTTTCTTCATGATCCATGTCTTCTTCTGCTTGTTTTGAGTTTTGATAATAAAATTTTGTAAGAAAATTTAGACATAATATGAGTTTTGTTGAGTTGGTTTGATTTGTCAATTTTGAATAGTTTGTTTGCTGAATTGATAGTCAGAATTATTTAATCATGCTCTCAAAACATAATCCTTAATTAAATGAAAATAAAGTACCTTGGAGATTTTGTGGTGAATGATCACCTTCAAAACCGATTGTTACAACAGTAACAATATTCAAGAATGCATAAACAAAACTAAAACCAATCACAAAATTAAAATTAGACAAGAAAAACTTAGCTCGAGAATGAATGAATTATGGATCTTTTATTGATTAGGAATAGTCAATAGTATACAATTGAATAAGCCTAAGATTACATGCTCAACACAGTGAATAATTACAAAGAAATAGAAAATCACTTCTAGAGTGATACTCCTATTACATTCCTTTACGCACACTCATTATGATCTTGGACTCTCTCTCTAAACTTGACTCTGAATCTCAAGTATGAGCTTTAAAGATTGGAGATCAGAACTCCCTTTTAGAATAGAGAAACACTTATTTATAGTTGTTACATTTAATCCCAAAAGATTCTCTAAGAAATTAAATCATATAATTGATTCAATCACGAAATTAAAAAAAAATTAATTGTTTTAGTTATTTTGTTTTAGTTTAGTCTTTTTATTTAGTTGTTAGTCGATTAATTAAGCTAAAGATAGTTGTATGCTGCTGTTGATGGTAAAGTGTCTCTGAAATTGTAAAATAACTGTGTGCTCAATTCTGTTAACTCTTTGAATTAGTTTGGATGCTTAAAAACCTGTGTGTAAATGCAATTTTGTTAATCTGTGAAAATTATTATAATTGTTTTACTATGGTTTGTGGTAAGATTGACAGACAAGATAGCTTAGAACTTGCATGTTTTGTTCTTTTGAGGCGAAATCTTTGACAATGTTCAATAGGAATATGATTTAGGCATTTGTTGGATAGTTTGAGCCTTTCTAGCCTACCATTAAATTTTTATCCCTAGTTGACCCTCTTGAGCCTAAACCTGTTTTTTTCTCATCTATTGAACCGAAAAATATATGTCCACACTGCTAATTTTGTCTTCACCATTTTATCTATGATATCATAAGCTACACAATTAGTTTGGGGGAGCCAAGATACCTAGTGTGAGAAGAAAAATAGATGGAAGAAAATCCTGCAAGATTGAAAAGAAAAGAAAAAAAAAAGAAAAAAATGTGTAACTCAATGTCACTGAAAGGAAAAAAAAAAGAAAGAAAAGTAAGTTGTGTTTGAAATTTTATTATTTGATTTTAATTTCGTGATTTTATTAAAGTCGAAATTTTATTATTTTGCATTTGTTATTATAAACTCTACTTGAAGCAAAAAATTCTGAATTTAAAAGATTATTGATGAATAAATTTTGTTTTTTTTAAGGCTCCTCAGATGGATCTGTCAATCAATAATGCAGAAGCAGTATTAGAAAGTTTTAAAGCAGTGGTGAATCAGGTTATTATTATTTTCTTTATTTATTATTTTTTTAAAGGAAAGATTGTTTAAAAGAACAAAATTATATAAAACATAGATTTTTGTAAAGTATTTGATTCATTTGTTAGTAAATTTTTGAGACAATTTTATTTTTAACATAGATGCCACAAAGTGATCAGGTTTATTATAACAATGTGTTCCGTCACCTTGCAACAAGCTTCGAGGAGAAACAAAGCCAAGGTGGTAGAGAAGAAGAACCAATTAGGTGAAAGAGAACTGGTTTTTAAAAGTTCTACCTTGCTACTAATTAACTCTCAAAATTTACTTTTTGGCGACAAAACTCGGGTTCTGTTAGCATTTTGATATTTTTTTTTTATTTTTTGTTGTTCACTGTCATGGTGGACTGTTTATGTATTTATGGTGTACACATGACACAATTTAATTGGCATACGTATGTTAGGTTATATTTAGCCTATGTTTCGGGTCTGAAAAGTAAGCATTTTCTCGTCTATTAGTGTCTTTTGGATCGATTTTACGTTTGATTTTCATTATTTCAGGTTCCGGGGTGTCAAAGTTCAAATTCAGTCAAATGGTGAAAAAACGGGACAAATTGGCAAAAAATTGGAAAAAATCTGCTCGAGAGGCATCAGTAGTCGCGACCCTTTTTTGTGGTCGAGACTCTGGTCGCGACTTCGAGATTTCGACAGAACCTCTAATTTTCGAGGTTTGCCTGTAGTCGCGACCAGCTTAAAGGCTAGTCGCGACTAGGTACGGACGTCGTGGTTTTGACCTAATTTTAATGTTTCTCTCAATTGGAGGCACACCTCTCATCCCTATATAAGGCATACGACTCAAAAGGTCACCCTAAGCAGAAAAAGACCTAAAAAGTGGATGAAGGGGGAGAGGAAGCTATCTTGAAGACCCGAAGCGATATCACCTTCTAGTTTCTTTCTTTTACCCTTATTTCTTTCTTTTATGTGTAATTTTGTTTCAAATTTAATCATGGATGTTTTTATTGTTTTTATGAGCTAAATTTCCCATTAAGGGAGGATGATGAATGTTGTTTAAGTTTATGCCTAGTTAATAAATAATTGCCATTCCTCCATCTTATTTGTGAATACTATCTATATTTGTGTTTAATTCCATGTGCAAGTTTGATCACCTTTTACATGTTTAATGATCTCAATTCGAAATCTGAAAAGTGAGAATTGAGAATGCTAAAATTGGATAGTCTAGGTTTTGATGTGAAACGAAAGTATTTACATAGCCTTAGTCACAATTAGATTATTGCTTAATGCTGATTTCATGTTGATTTAATTAAGAAGTTAATTAGAGAACATGAGATTTAGAACCTAAAAGATCTGAAAAGAGTTAGGTTAATTCATAATCTGTCATTCACATTAAGATAAGGATAACAATTAGGTATTAACGTTGGTAACTTAACAACAGGATTCACCTCCCTAATCTCTCATCTTGATTAATCTTCATCTATTCTTTTTAATTTTCTGAATTATTTTCTTTAAATTGCAAAAAGTATTGTTTGACCAGATAGAATCATAAGTATAGTTTAGTAGTACTTAATCCAATTCCTTGTGGTTCGACCTCACTTGCGTGAGATACTACTTGATTGCGTATACTTGAGTAGTAATCATAATTTTCGTAACAAGTTTTTGGCGCCGTTACTGGGGAATTGTTTAAAGATTAATATTACACAAAATTATACTAACTTCTAGTTTGGTATATTTTCTCTTGCTGAATTTCTAAGGTTTCTCTTGCAAAACTGTTCTTATCTATTTCAGGTATTTTGAGTGCATGCCCCGCCAAGGGCAAGCAGTTATATTACCCGTTGACCCTGAAATTGAGAAAACTTGTAGAAGAAACCGAAGGAACAAGAGGCGGGAAAGAGTTTCAGCAACTGCTGAAACATCAGAAATCATGGCTGACAACGCTAATGCTGCAAACAATGGACGCAACAACGGTAATAATGGTGGTTCTGTTGAAGATCAAGCTAATGGCCATAGCTTGAGAGATTACATTCTCCCTACTCTTACGGGGGTGCAGTCATGTATCAGGCCACCGGTAGTGGATGCTAATAATTTTGAAATCAAACCTGCCATACTTCAAATGGTGCAGTCCTCAATTCAGTTTGGTGGCCTCCCTTCTGAAGATCCTAATCTGCATCTCTCGAACTTCATGGAACTTTGTGAGACTTTTAAAGTTAATGGAGTTAGTGATGATGCCATTCGTCTGAGATTGTTTCCATTCTCGCTCAGAGAAAGAGCCAAAAGATGGTTAATCTCCTTACCACCCAATTCTATTGCTACCTGGAATGATCTGGCAACGAAATTTTTGTCAAAGTTCTTTCCTCCAGCAAAGTCTGCCAAGCTGCGAGGAGAAATCAACAACTTCTGTCAACAAGACAATGAATCTCTCCATGAGTCTTGGGAGAGGTTTAAGGATCTGATCAGAAAGTGCCCTCATCATGGTATTGAGAAGTGGATGCTGGTTCATAACTTCTACAACGGGCTAGTTGGTAACACTAGAACTCTTATAGATGCAGCAGCTGGTGGAGCTTTTATGAGAAAGAGTGCAAATGAGGCTTACGATCTATTGGAGGAGATGGCTCTAAACAATCAACAGTGGCCAACTGAAAGGAGTCAAACTAAGAAGGTAGCTGGTGTGCTAGAGGTGGATGCCATTACAAAGTTGACAGCTCAGGTTGAGGCCTTGACAAAGCTAATCGCAGGGCAAGCTAAACAAGCCCAAGTTGTTTGTGAGATATGTGGAGGCAATCATCACTTTTCAGAGTGTCAGGCAAATGTGGATGATTTGCCAATGGATCAAGCAAAGGCCATTGGAAACTATTCCCAAAACAATAATTATGGGCACAACCAACATGGGTTCTACCAAAGAGAGAAACCAATTTCAACAAAACCAACAACAACAGCTTCAACAACAAAGTCCTAGTGGAGGCTCCACTATCCAAGCTGATTTATTGCTCCAATTCATGATGGAAACTAGAGCCTCTATTAAAACTCTAAAAACTCAAATGGAACAATTGGCTACTCAAGTGGCAAAACAAGCTCAAGGAAATTCACCTAGCACTAGTGATGCAAAAGGAAAAGAGCAATGTAAAGCAATTTCCTTGAGGAGTGGAAAAAATATGACGGGCCTGAGATGATACAACCAGTGGATGAGGAGATTAAAGATCAAACAGGCCAACTCAAACATCATCAGATAAGAAGATTACTGATAGCCCAGCACCACCACAACAGTCTCCACCAATCAGTATTGATCATCATGTGAAGATACCTTATCCTCAGAGACTTCGAAAGACCAATCTAGACAAGCAGTTTACAAAATTTCTAGAGGTCTTCAAAAGACTACACATCAACATTCCTTTTGCTGAAGCCTTGGAACAAATGCCCCGTTATGTGAAGTTCATGAAGGAGATATTGTCTAAGAAGAGAAAAATGGAGGACTATGAAACAGTGGCATCAACTGAAGAGTGTAGCGCCATTTTGCAAAAGAAACTACCGCCCAAGCTTAAAGATCCGGGTAGTTTCAATATTCCATGCTCTATAGGGGGTTCGGTGGAAACTAAAGCTCTATGTGATCTGGGAGCAAGCATTAATCTAATGCCATTGTCTGTCTTCAAAAGGCTAGGATTGGGAAAAGTAAAGCCTACAACAGTGACTTTACAACTGGCAGATCGTTCTTTGACTCATCCTCGTGGGATAATTGAAGATGTACTGGTGAAGGTTGGTAAGTTTATCTTCCCTGCAGATTTCCTAATCCTTGATATGGAGGAAGATTCAACTATTCCCATTATTTTGGGAAGACCATTCTTAGCCACGGGCTGAGCATTAATAGATGTTCAAAAGGGAGAGTTAAAGTTGCGAGTGCAAGATGAAGAGGTCAGTTTTAATGTTTTTGCCCCAACCGACATTCCTACCTGTTGCAAGATTGAGATGGTGAAGGGGTCTTTTGTCAAAGCTGATAAGAAGAAAGCAAAGCCTAAAGAGTGACTTCGAACGATTCAGCGTCGTTGGAAAAGATTGATGTGTGGTAGTTCTGAAGGTGAGCTTACTCTTGTGCAAAACTCTGAAATCAACACTAGTGGTGGTCAATTTTCTTCATTTAGTACGAGGGCTCTTTTGGATGAAAAGGGTCCACCTAACCCTTTCTGAAAGGGTCTCAGGTAAGTCTCTTCTCTCTGCATTTTATTGTATACATTGGGGACAATGTCATATTAAGTTTGGGGGAGAGATTTAAAATTTTTTATTTTCTGCACTTTAATTTTCTGTTTTAGTTAAGGAATGACAATAAGCTAGAGGATAGTTGTATACTGCTGATTAGTGTAATGTGATCTGAAATTGTAAAATAACTGTGTGCTTGATTCTGTTAACTCTTTGGATTAGTTTGGATGCTTAGAAACCTGTGTATAATTGCAATTACTCAATCTGTGAAAATTGTTATAATTATTTTACTATGGTTTGTGGTAAGATTGACGGGATAGCTTAGAACTTGCATGTTTATTCTTTTGAGACGAAATCCTTGATAGTATTCAATTGGAATATGACTTAGGCATTTGTTGGATAGTTTGAGCCTTTCAAGCCTACCATATTAGTGTCTATCCCTAGTTAACCCTATTGAGCCTAAACCCGTTATGTTTTTAATTTCACCCATTGATCCGAAAAATTTCGAAAAATTGTAACCATACTACTGATTTTTCTTCACCATTATATGCATGATATCATAAGCTAAATAATTAGTTTGGGGGAGGAGAAATATTTAGTGTGAGAAAATAGTTAGAGGGAGAAGAACTTGTAAGATTGAGAAAAGAAAAAAAATGTGTAATTCGATGTCACTGAAAAAAAAATGAAATATGAATGATGAAAAAAAAAACACAATAAAAAGTAAGAATGTGTTTGAAAAAAAAATTCAGTGATGTTGGGAAAAATAATAGAGATATCTTCTCTCAATCTTGGTAAATGCGGGAACATTATGAGGTTTTGAAAAAGAAAAGTAAGAAGCTTGTGGGTTCTGTTTGTGTGCTTATGATATCTTGAGCCAAAACCGTCTTTTGTCTATTTCTGAATATCTGAGCCATAATGCCTAAACCTTGAAAAGACCTAATGATTCCAAAGGATATTGTCAACATTAGTGGAGAAAGGTAAGCATGCAAGCTTATGAGTTATCTGCCGCGGAACTGTTGGAAAGAGTAAAACTTTTATAACAATGTTTCACATATGAATAAATTTTGTGGTTATACATAGTCTTATGAATTGAGCATCTGAGTTAATTGTTAGAGTTAGTAGGATCGAAATTCTAGTTTTTGCAAGGAAGAAAGCAGAGCATGAGTCAGCAGTGTAGTGATTATCTGATAGCGTAGTTAGTTTTTTTTTATCTTACTCGGGGGCGAGTAAGAATCTAGTTTGGCGGAATTTTGTTAGGTTATATTTAGCCTATGTTTTGGGTTTGAAAAGTAAGCATTTTCTCGTCTATTGGTGTCTTTTGGAGCGGTTTTACGCTTGATTTTCATTGTTTCAGGTTTCCGGGGTGTCAATGTTCAAATTCAGTCAAATGGTGAAAAAACGGGACAAACTGGCGAAAAATTGGAAAAATCTGCTCGAGAGGCATCAGTAGTCGCGACCACCAATGAGCCAGGTCGCGACTTCGAGATTTCGGCAGAACCTCTGATTTTCGAGGTTTGCCTGTAGTCGCGACCAGCTTAAAGGCTAGTCGCGACTAGGTACGGACGTCGTGGTTTTGACCTAATTTTGATTTTTCTCTCAATTGGAGGCACACCTCTCATCCCTATATAAGGAATACGACTCAGAAGGTCACCCTAAGCAGAAAAAGACCTAAAAAGTGGATGAAGGGGGAGAGGAAGCTATCTTGAAGACCCGGAGCGATATCACCTTCTAGTTTCTTTCTTTTACCCTTATTTCTTTCTTTTATGTTTAGTTTTGTTTCAGATTTAATCATGGATGTTTTTATAATTTTTATGAGCTTAATTTGCCATTAAGGGAGGATGATGAATGTTGTTTAAATTTATGCCTAGTTAATAAATAATTGCCATTCCTCCATCTTGTTTGTGAATACTATCTATATTTGTGTTTAATTTCATGTGCAAGTTTGATCACCTTTTACATGTTTAATGATCTCAATTCAAAATCTGAAAAGTGAGAATTGAGAATGCTAAAATTGGATAGTCTAGGTTTTGATGTGAAACGAAAGTATTTACATAGCCTTAGTGACAATTAGATTATTGCTTAATGCTGATTTCATGTTGATTTAATTAAGAAGTTAATTAGAGAACATGAGATTTAGAACCTAAAAGATCTGAAAAGAGTTAGGTTAATTCATAATCTGTCATTCACATGAAGACAAGGATAACAATTAGGTATTAACGTTGGTAACTTAACAACAGGATTCACCTCCCTAATCTTTCTTCTTGATTAATCTTCATCTATTCTTTTTAATTTTCTGAATTATTTTCTTTAAATTGTAAAAAGTATTGTTTTACCAAATAGAATCATAAGTATATTTTAGTAGTACTTAATCCAATTCCCTGTGGTTCGACCTCACTTGCGTGAGATACTACTTGATTGCGTATACTTACGTAGTAATCATAATTTTCGTAACAACGTAAATAAATATTTATAAATAAATTAAATTTAAAATAACATAAAAAAATATTTTTTTTTTCTTTTTTTCTACTATTTCTTTTTTTGAGATTTTTTTTCCTCTACTATTACGTGTATATATATCAAATATTATTACCTACCAATCATAAGTAATAAATGTCTAAGAATTTTTTACCATTAATTAAGTAATAAATGAATATAATATACGGTATATTAATGCACATTTTCCCCGTAGGGATGGGGCCCCGCCGGGACCCGCCCCTAATGGGGCGAGGATTCCCCGTCTAAATGGGGAACGGGGCGGGGACGGGGATTAAATTTTGTCCCCGAATGTTAAACGGGGCGGGGACGGGGATGACACTCCCCGCCCCGTTTAATTTATTAATTATTTTTTATTAATAGTTTATATTTTATATATGCGTTTGTATTTTTTTAGTATATTAATATCATTTTTACAATTTTTGAAGTTGTGTTTTTATATAATAATTACTATATTGAATAGTAAATAATATGTAATATTTTATCTTTTATGTAATTTATTAATTTTATACATTTAAATTTTTAAAATAAAATTTATTTTACAATAGGGGATTCCCCGTCCCGTCCCCGCCCCATTAGGGGATTCCCCGCCCCGTCCCCGATGGGGAATAAGCGGGGATGGGGATTAAAATCCTTAACGGGGATGGGGACGGGGAGAGCACTCCCCGCTAATTCCCCGCCCCGTGTGCATACCTAGGTATATATAATAAAAATAATTAAAAAGAATGTATAAAATATAAAAAGGAAAAAGGAAATTATTCCATGTACTGTTTTTTTAATTTTTTTTTTTTTAAATTTACGGTTTGGATTTTTAAAGTGATTTCTCCGGTAGTTTCTATGTGAGTTGCTATACTATTTTTTGTTGCGATTTAGGTTGCAGCGCTAGTTAAAATAGAGATTTCTATGTAGAATTCCAAAAAAAAAAAAAAACTATTTTGAAACGTAAAGATGAAAAAGTCCAAAAGAAAAATAGCAAAGGGCCAAAACAAGACAAAAGAAAAAGTTAATGAAGGGAATTGAGATACAGTAAATAGCTTTGAAGCGACGATTTGGAGCATAATTGTTGTTAAGATGGCAATTTAGGCCATCTTATTCGCACCACACCACTCATCCAAAATAACACTGAATCCAGTATGGCTTTACTTGCAGATTACTGCATTCATTGTACAGTTGAAGTACCGTTTGCTCTAATAAGCTATGAACACCTAAAGTTTTGAAATTACAGGATCTGTTACTTCAAACACTACTTGAGATACTATTCACTATGAGCTAATTAATTGTTTCCAACTTGAAGAAAGAAAGAAGAGGCTTGTCTTCCACTGACTAGTAGTGAATGATGACAACAACAATTCACATACAACTTTATTAATTGCTTCAAATGGCAGTACTGAAGATGCCTCTTCATATGTTGTTGATTCAGACTCAGATTATGGTCGTCTGATTCAAGCTCTATTCTACTCTTCCTAATTAATTGCTTTGAGGTTGGAGATATGCAATCCAATACTAAAACCATTTTTCCAATTCCTCATCCATCTTTTGAGGCTGTCTCTTCATTAATGTTACACGTAAACATATATCTTCATCTTCTACCTTTATATCTGATTCAGAAAGTTCTCCCCATATCATCCATAAGCTTTCGTCGTTACGAACTTGCTGCCAATGTCACGAAGCCTTCTCCGTCAGAACCAAGGGACTGGTGCGGGGTTTCAACGAGAGAGAGAGTGTCAAGAATATATGTTTTTTTAATTAGTTCAGATAAAAAAGAAAAAAAAAAGAAAATAAAAGAAAAATATAAATAAGATATATATTTTTAATTTTGATAATTTTTAAATTATTTTTTATATTGTAAAATAATTTTAATATCACGTGGACTATTAAAAACTTGACACGTGTAAATGAGAGTATACGTGGGTGGTCCATCACGTGAGTTTGATAAGTTTTACCGTTAAAAAATTAGTTTATGTAATTAATTGTTAAAAAATATAGAATTTAAATAATTTTACCGTAAAAAAAAATAAATGATCATTACTTTGTAAATTGCTTTCACGCAAATACCTCATATAATAATTTTAATTAACTTAAAGTAACATAAGAAAAAAAAAGATAACATAATAATTTTTAAACTAACTTAAAAAAGAGCATGTATATATACAAATTCTAATGTAATTAGGAAGTGATAATAATGTCTATATATATATAAGAACGTAATTACTACTATACCTCAACTTTTTGTATTCTTTCTTTACTTTACGATAGATAATTAAATACATACAAACTTAGTTTGTGTTTAATTATTCGAAACACATTATTATTGCTTGATACATTTAGTTATCACGATGAAGATGAATGATTCTTCTCGTAATGATGATAATAATAATAATAAGGGGAAGAATGTTAAAGATATGGAAAATGAAGATTTATTAAACTTCAAATACCCAACATCAAATATTGAAGAAGATGATATATCAAAGTATTTTCTTGAAAATAATGATGTTGGTCGTATTATGAAAAACATCTTTAAAGAATCTCCTCTTCCTCCACATTATTCTCAACATGGCCTCTCAAATTCCATTCAAAATCTCAACAAGTAAGTTTCTTAATTAATTAGTTATCTCATAATTATGATATATAATTCATTTTTTTTCAATTATAGTACTAATTTTTTGGTTTCATACTAGTAATGATCATGGGACTGAAATTCCAACAATTAATAAAGATGATCCCCCTGCTTTAATGTCCTTCCCACCAATACAACATCAGGTGAGATGTATTTTTGGAATTAAAAACCCTAATTATTTGGTTGTCATCTCTTCTTTATATCTCTATTATATTAAATGTGCGAGCTTTTAGCGGTTAAACCCTTCAAATTATCATTTTACTTACACTTAACATTTTAACCTCAAGTTCGCAATTAACTGTGAAAAATAGATAACACCTTAAATTTATTAAGAGTTGAATAGTTTGGAGGGTTTTACCACTAAAATTTGAATTTAGAGAGTTAAGTATAAGTGGAATGATAGTTGATAGGGTTTAGCCACAAAAAACTCTTAAATGTGCTTATGTAATTGCTCTTGTTTTAAACATTGTGATTCAAATTTAAATTTATTTAAACCTGCATATATTTAAAAATATATTATTATTATTATTTAAACTTATCTCTATTATATTATATTTGTCTTACATTAAATGTGAATATCTAAAGAAAATTGTTAGTTTAACGATTTTTTTTTATTTTTCGTTAACGGGTTAAAACTAACCCAGTTAAATCAATTAATTAATTATTTTTTTTAAAAAAAAATTAAGACTAAATTTAATTTATTTATTAAAATATAATTTAAATAATTTTTTAAAAGTATCAACAAAATTAGATAATTAATTTTTTATATAAATTTTAATTTAAATTTAAATTCGACATTAATGCAAATAATTAATCATACTTTATATCAAATTTTTTTTAGTTATTTACTTTATTTACTATTTAATAAAATAAATTAGTTAGATACAATTTCTTATAAATAAATTTAAAAATGTATTTTATATATTTAACAAAATATAAGAATTGTATTAAATTTACCTTTTATTATTATTTAAATTAATATTTAAGGTTAGCAACTCATACAACTTTAAGCAAACAATGTTACTAATGCCTAATACTGCCTAATACTATATAATATAACAAAAGTTGAAATTGTCTTCTCTTGCGTTTATTATTAAGCTCTACTTGAAACACTTAATTTAAAAGGTGAATTTTTATTGATGAATAATTTGTTTTATTTTAAGGCTCCTGAGATGGAAATATCAATCGATTCTGCAGAAGCAGTATTACAGAACTTTCAATTAGTGCTGAATCAGGTAATTTTTTTTTTTAATTTCTTTTAAAAGAACAAAATTATATAATAAAGATTCGATAAAATACTAAATTTATTTCTTAGTAAATATTTGACAAAATTCTAAAACAGGTCCCAAAACGTGTTCGAGATTACTACAAAAATGTATTGTATCGCCGTGCAACAAAATTGCAGAGACAAAACCAATATGGAGAAACAATAAGGTAATTTTACATATAATTTTTTATAATTCTAACAGAAAAAAGTGTATCTTTTTATTACTTCTATAAAAATTATAATTTTGTTTTTTTTTTTTAATTTACACTTCTGATGATTTCAGGATAGACACAGTGGGAGAGATATTCACTAATTATATTGACACAAGACTTATATCATTGTTGTTCATCGTTGACAAGCTTTAACCACTCATCAGTTATTCTATAAAAAAAATGATGAGTTTTATTTTCCTTTTTATACAGTTTTTTATTTTCTAGTTATTAATTTATTATTTATTATTCACAATTAGTTTTTTATAAAATTAATGATGAGTTCTTGATTTTTTCTTCTTAAAATATATATTTATATATAACTAATGTATAAAACTAAAAGAGGTCATTTCATTTTTAGCCTACAAAACTCACAAATAAAAAAAAGAGCAAAACTGTTTTGACTAAGAGTATAAAGAAGTAATGATTTGATCCTATAAGAAATAAATATTTTTGCAGCTTTGAAGGAATGAGCCACTAAAGTTTCACTAAGCTGGTTATAATACCTTTAACAATGGAGCATTACAAGGCTGTAAAAGTTTGCTTGGTATTCCGGAAATGAAGATGAGTTCGTTCTCTTCCAAATCGAACTTGTTGTTGGCATAGTCAGGAAGCTACATCTAAATCAACCTCACCCTCAATGATCCCCGCCTCTGCCTCAGAATCTGCTTCCAATTGGCCCATCTCTGGATCGGCATCTGTGTGAGAGCTTTGCTTCTGGTTTTCGTCCGGCATTGGACTGGCACCATGGGACACCATGTCAGTCACACCAGCAGTTTCAGGTTTAGCATCCATTGGGGTTGTAGAGGCCTCGAGATCACCTTTGATTCCTTCATCATTTTCACTCGCAGGAGTTGAGATCTGTACCGGTGAGAGAGAACAAAATTAAGCAAAAAAACTTATTATAGAAAGCAAGGGAAGAACAAGATGGGGGTCCATTATACCTCATTTTCTTCCCCTTGCTGTGCAGAACCCTTTGCTTCTTCCTTTTTAGCACGTTTAGCCCTGTCATTTGGTTTAGACTGGTATTTGAAACGAAAATCAGGTGGTAAAAGTTCTACAGGCACTACTCCCTCAACGCCATGGTCAGTAAACTGCAATGAAATCCAGTTGGGTCTTTTTTTTTTCTTAGGCTTGTGGGAAATTAATTGAACATGATGATGTGTCGGTGATCAATTGTTAAACTAGTCCTACCTTAGAAAATCCCTCCAAGTCCTATCTAGCTGAAAACCATAGACCTTTCCAGCAATACACCTGCATACTGGTACAGGCTATTATTAGATGGCACAAACTCAATTTTAAAGTAAACAAGTAAATATGAAATGTTACTGAATCAGCTTTAGAACTAATGCAGTGTTGAATAAACTATGTCCTAAATAATATAGAATAAACCAATTTAATTAAAATTATTTGGGCCAATCAAAATATGACACGTGTACATATGTGCATATATGGTGGCAAACCCAATTGGCAGTTCCAGTCAAACGGATTTAAATCCCTATCCATTTAAAAAAAAAAAAAAAGAGATTTAAATCCTATTTTTTTATTAATTTTATAACTACATTTGCATTTAATTAGTTCAAAAATAATAATCTTTTTTTTTTGTCAAAGAAAAGATAACATAATTTTTTTAAAAAACTAACTAGAAATAATAAGAGTACGTATATAAATAGACACTACAACAGTTTTGTCTGTTACCGGCGGATGCCTCCGCCGGTGTTAAATGGCCAGACCGCCAGTAATAATTAGAACCGCCGGATTTCACCGGTAATTATCCGCCGGTAATAATTGGTCGCTATAAGTGGTTATTAGCGACGAAAATGGTATTTCGACGGTAATAATATTAATACCGACGGATTAATAGCGGTCGGGTCCGCCGATATTAATGTCTGCACTTTTACACGCAGATGGATTAATACCGGCATACCCCAATTATTGTTCCGCCGGCAATAATATTTTTAAATATTAAAAAAAACCATTATTCTCATTATTTAATATAATTAAATTAATTATAATAATTATTTTATATATAATAATTATTTCATAAATAAATATATTATTAATTAGAAATAAAACATCAAAATTAAGAAATTAAGCATTAAACATTAAAATTAAGAAATTAAGCATTAAAATTAATTTGTCCATTACAATAAAAAAATATACTATCTTAAATAAAATTAGGAAATTGTCTTTAAATAAACTTTAAAACATAAAACTTGACATAATTAAAAAAACCTAACTATCATTGTTCAAATCAGTATACTCTAAAAATTCATCTGCATTCGAGCTAAGTCTTGAACCATCAAGATTCTCACGGGATTGAGCAGGCGGGGTAGGGTAATAAGGTTGTCCAGTCTGAGGCGTAGGTAAGATCTCCACATATTGTCGAGAATGCGGGCGAACTAAAATTGGTTGTTGCTGTTGTTGCTGACTCTGAGCACTGAAAAACTGACCATACATAGGCTGTTGTGGAGATCCTCCCATTTGACCATACACAGGTTGTTGCTGCAACAATGACCCAAATTGACCGTACACAGGGTATTGTTGTTGGGGTGAGCCTCCAATATTGCCAACCATAGGTTGTGTTTGAGATCCTCCAGCGGCATCCGAAAAAAATATAGGAGGAGACTGTGAGGGAAGCCCGAACATGTAATGCAACTGAGGCGATTGTGAAGAGCCAGCAGACATGTTGGGAGAATTTTGTTGTTGTTGTTGAAAAAACTGAGGCAGCTGAGGCGATCGTGGTTGTTGTTGTTGTTGTTGGAGGGGAGGCTGAATTGGACGCGCTACCTTGCAGTTGTGATGGTAAAAAATTTTGTAAAAAATTATCAAACCGCGGGTCATGCAGAGACGCGTCACTGGAGGTGCCAGACTAATCAATCTTATCACGCATTTTTAACATAAACTCGGCGAAGACTCCCATATCTTCCAGAGTAACGGATGAAGTCGGTACTTGTGATTGAGTTCAACTTTGAGTACTAGAACTTGTAGTCGAGCTGCCTTTCAATTTATAACCCAGTCCTCTTAGATAGTCCGACCGGCTCCCAAGAACTTTATTCATAGCTTTCAATCGCTTGTATTTGCTAACAGACCCATCGCTGGAATCATCTTCTGTATCGATCATGCTAGCAACCTCTTCAAGCATTTTCTCCTGATCAAATAAAATATTAGAAATACAATAACAACATCATGCATTAGTTGTAAGAAAATTATTAAAAAACATATTGAAACTTACATGTAGTTCTTTGCATGTCTCGGTAATCCAAGTGTCTTCTGTTCCTTTTCTGGCGTGGCCTCTCTTCCAAGTATGAATTGCGTAGTCTTAGGGACGTCCTGTTTAAAAATAGAGTTAGTTTGTGTTTAGTAAAAGAAATTGCTAATAGAAAGTTGATAATTTTACTTACATGTTCATTACGAGACGCTGCCATCGACCTCGAGCCTTGCGTTGACAAATACTGCATTTCCCCTCTATTTTTCTTGTTTTGATTTGAACGCGCAATGAATTTTGGGCTCAAAAATAAGTCAATGATTTGCTTCCAACTCTCTGTAGTGCAGTGATCAGGTACTGCTTCAATAACACTTGCCAAATCATTTGGATCCCCAGAATAATGTTCCTGAAACCACGTGTGCCTGATATTCTTTCTCTTAGAATATCTTCTCTTCATCTCATGATAAAGAGTTGTCATCACTCTTTTAGGCTCGGGATGGCCATCAATATCATACAAATACTACAAACAAATAGTATTTGTTAAAAAATTACGTATTAATTGAAATTAAATATTTGAAACATTAAACTTGTTAATGTGTTTTACCTTCATTTTTTGTACAATTTGGTCTTTAAAGTGTTGAGGGATTTCACTAAAATTCAAGTAGTGTCCTGACAACGTAATTGTGACCTCAACACCCATTTGACGTACAAAAGCTGAATTTTCCTTACCAACCACTTTGCCTATCACGGCATCAAGTTTTAGTGGTAATGGTTTTCCTGCAACCCGCCTTCTTTGCTCAACATCTAAGTTGGTAGCAAGCCCACGTCCCTTTCTTCTTGGCGGTGGAGCCGTCTGACAAGTCGGCGGTACCCTACTAAGGTCTGGTGGATCGGTACCACCCCCGTCTCCACCATGATAAGTGGATACATCAGCTGACATTACTTTTTTTTGAAAAAAAAAATTCATTTATAAGTAATAGTAACAATAATTTAAAACTAATAAAGTTAACTTGAAATAAGAAATATTAACTTGAAATTAATAATTGTACGTATTACAATATAAAATGATTGAAAATTAATCATCCATATCACTATCATTATTAACTAAATGATCATTCACACCATCTTCACAAAAGTCAACTAAAATTTCTTCGTCAGATTCTTCAGTAGCATCTTCGTCGTCCATGTTGCGGTCATCTTCGTTGACAGGCGAACATGGTTTAGTGCCAATGTCCATCGGAGGTTGATTAGGTAGCAAAATTAACTCCCCAAGATCAACTGTTAACACAAAATTGGATGAGTTCGTGTCGTGTACCAAATCAATTTCGACATTAGCATCATCATCCACGATGTCCCAAATTTGTCGGTGATTTACATTCTCAACTATTTTCCAATTTTTTCCTCTCAACAAATCATCGAGATAAAACAAGCTTTTCCTAAAATTTCTCTCTCTTTTCGGTTTCACCGGTGCTATGGCAAAAAGGGGGAAAATGGCCGGAAAAGGGAATTTGAAGGGGAAGAAGTCGGGGCCTACATCTTCGGATAGGGTTATTAAGACCAGATCTATGGATGCAGTGCTTGGTGTACAGGAATTGGAGATCTCGGAGGAGGATTTACAGGAGGAACAAATCGCGAATCCAATGGAACAGTGCAAAGTGTCAATGGAACAGGGGTCTGAACGGTATGTGGAAAAGATTTATTCACCAGAGGAAACCGAAGCTATTTTTCAGAGAAGAAGTGAGATCAGACATGATTTCTCAGACTGGTTGAGTGTAGCTAATCGTACTACTCAAGATGTTCACTCAGGGAAAAAAGTTTCTCCCCCGATCTTGCGATCTGGTATTGTGCGAAACCTGGATAATAGTTTTGCTAGTTCGGCCAAGCAACCTGAGGTCAAAAATGCTTCCAAAGTTAAGATAGATTTTGCAGATATAGAGGATGAAGTTCACTATTGGCAGCCATCTCTGGTGTGCTATGTAATTGGGGCTAATCCTCCAGTATCGATTCTTGATGGCTTTGCTAGAAGATTATGGAAGGACATGGTGGTGAAGGTGGGGCTACTTGCTAAAGGCATCTTCATAATTAGGTTTCAGAATTTGGAACAAAGAGATAAAGTGTTGCAGCAAGGGTATGTATTTTTTGATAGGAAACCAATGGTTATGAAACCATGGAATGCTATAGATGATTTTACTAAGGAAGAGGTGAATTCGGTGCCAACTTGGGTGCAGTTGCAAGGGTTGGACATCAAGTATTGGGGAGAAACTTCTCTTTTCAAGATTGTAGCACAAGTTGGTGAACCTTTGCAAGTCGATGAGATCACAAAGCACAGAGATAGATTGCAGTATCCGAGAGTCTTAATTCAGGTCAGTTTGGCACAAAACTTTCCTGATAAAATAACTTTCATTGATGAACATGATCATGAGGTAGAGTTAAGGGTTAAGTATGAGTGGATACCTCTGGTTTGCTATAACTTTTCAGGGATTGGGCATAGTACAGATAATTGTAGGAATGTGGAGAGTAAAAATGATCAAGGGAAGCAAGTTTGGGTTCCAAAAAAGACACAGGGTACTCAACCGATTGAAACAGGTCCTGAAGGATTTCAAAAGAGTTATGAAAGGAAAGAAAGTGTGCATTGAAAAAGTGCCAGGGGGTACTGAAGTGAATAATAGGTTTAAGTACCTGGATAGTGAGAATGAGATGGTTGTAAATGACAATATGAGAGAGGGGGGAGATCCCTCTACTTCCAATGGATAGATTACTATGTTGGAATGTTAGGGGGATTAACAACCATCAGAAACACAAAGAAATCAGGAATCTGATTTATTCAAAAAAAGTTGGGTTTGTTAGCCTCCTAGAAATTAAAGTTAAGAATAAGAGTATGGGTGATTTGTATACAAGTTTATTTCAAGGTTGGTGCTTCACAAACAATAACCCTTGGCTAGATAAAGGGAGAATAATTGTTGCTTGGCAACCGAATGTTTATACTGTAGACATTGGGCTTTGCACAAGTCAACTTGTTCATTGTACTGTTCTTCCAAAACAGAGAGTGGGAAAGTTTCATGTTACTTGTGTCTATGGTTTTAATGATGAGAAAAGAAGAGAAGAGTTATGGTCTGAACTGGAAAAGTTAGCCATTAATATTGGTGAACCATGGCTGGTTTGGGGAGATTTCAATGAGATACTTTATGCAAATGAAAGAGTTGGTAAGAAAGCCCAAGCTACACCTTCTCAAAGACTTAAGGATTGTATTTTGCAATGCAACCTTGAAGATTTGAAGTATTCTGGGGCGTTTTTCACTTGGAATAATAAGCAGAAACCGGAGGAGAGGGTTTATTCAAAAATTGATAGAGCAATGATTAATCCAAGTTGGATGAATTCCTTCTCAAGTTCAGAGGCAGTTTTCTTACCCGAAATGTCCTTTGATCATTCTCCTATCTTGGTGTCCATTTACAAGGATAGTAACTCAGGAAAGAAGCCTTTCAGATATTTCAATATGTGGAAACTTGCTCCACAATTTGAAAAGTTGGTGGCTGATTCTTGGAGTTCTGGTGTGCAAGGGTCGAAAATGTATCAAGTGGTCATTAAGTTGAGAAGATTGAAGGAAGTTTTAAAGAAGTTAAATAGAGAGGGCTTCTCAGACATTCACAAGGAAGACATGGTAGCTAGTTCAGCCCTTGCAGAGATACAAACAAGATTGAGTAAAGATCCGATGAACAAGGAATTGATAGAGGAGGAAATAAGAGTTAATCAGCATTACACAGAGGTACATAAAGCTTTTTCTCTTTTTATTTCTCAAAATGCTAAACTTAATTGGGCTAAATATGGAGATGAGAATTCAGCGATCTTTCATGCTTCATTGAAAACTAGAAGACTTCAAAACAAGATATTCTCCATTGAAGATGAGAGTGGGATCCGGAGAGACAATCCAAGGTGTTCAAAAAGCTTTTCTAGACTATTATATGGGATTGCTAGGGATGAAATTGACTAACGTAAGACAGTTCATCACCAATTGTTAACTTGGGACCTAAACTCAATGACATACATAAAGGAATTTTATCTGCTCCATACTCTGCTGAGGAAGTGAAGGAGGCTGTATTCTCTATCCCTGGAGACAAGGCTCCTGGACCAGATGGTTTTGGTAGTGCGTTTTATCAGGATTCGTGGCAAACAGTTGGTAGAGACACTGAGGAAGCAGTATTATCCTTTTTGAATTCTGGGAACATTCTTAAAGAAATAAATGCTACTACCATCACTCTCATTCCCAAATCAGTTTGTCCCAAGAGTGTAGCTGATTTCAGGCCTATCTCCTGCTGTAATGTTCTATATAAGGTTGCTACCAAGGTTATCTGCAATAGGCTTAGGAAAATCCTTCCTGATCTTATTGCAGAAAACCAAGGAGGATTTGTTCATGGGAGATACATAGCACATAACATATTGGTTTGCCAGGATTTAGTCAGATTATATGGAAGGAAAAATTGCAAGCCTAGTTGCATGATCAAGATTGATCTAAGGAAGGCATATGATACTATTGATTGGGACTTTTTGGAGGAGATGTTAACTGCTTTGGAGTTTCCTATGCAATTCATACACTTAATTATGAATTGCATTAGGACTCCTAAGTTTTCTCTTCTCCTTAATGGCTCCATGTGTGGGTTTTTTGAAGCAAAAAGAGGGTTACGACAAGGAGATCCCATGTCCCCTCTTCTTTTTGTTCTTGGCATGGAATATTTGTCTCGGATATTTAGGAAGATTGGGGAATGGCCAGGTTTCAAGTTCCATGATAGATGTTCATCTCTCAAATTGAACCACCTCTGCTTTGTTGATGATTTGTTGGTCTTTTGCCATGGGGATTTCATTTCAACAATGCTTATGCTTAAAGGTCTAAAGCTATTCTCTTCAACATCCGGTTTGGAACCAAATGTTCAGAAGACTTCAGTGTATTGCTCTGGGATGCCTGAATTGGAGGTGCAAAGGATTTTAGAAGCATCAAAGTTTTCTAGAAGTACTTTGCCTTTCAGATATTTGGGGATACCGATTTGCTCGAAAAGGCTATCAAGAGTGGAATGCCAAGAGCTTCTAGAGAAAATGACTGGAAGAATAAGAAGGTGGAGCTCTAGAAACTTGTCTTACATGGGGAGAGCAACATTGATAAACTCTGTTCTTTTGGCTATCCATGCTTATTGGGCTCAAATTTTGATATTGCCAAAGAAGTTGTTGAAAGATATAGAAGCGGTTTGCAGGTCTTTTTTATGGAAAGGCACACATGAATGCTCGGGTCCAGGATTAGTAGCTTGGGAAAGCATTTGTCAAACTAAATCTGAACGTGGTCTCGGGTTTAGAAACATCAGAAATTGGAACGTAGCAGCCATGGGAAGGTATGTTTGGGATATTGCAAGTAAAAAAGACTGTTTGTTTGTGAAATGGATTAATAATGTATATCTGAAAACTGTTAGTTGGTGGGATTATGAACCACCTTCTGATTGTTGTTGGTCATGGAGGAAAATTGTTGGGGTGAAAAACAAATTGAAGCAAAAGATCGATGCTACTGGTTTTGTGCAGCAGAGGTACAAAATCCAGTTGACATATCAGCTTCTTTTTGACAATAGGGAACGCATTTCTTGGTCCAAAAGTGTTTGGGATAGATTCATTATTCCTAAACATAGATTTATTTTGTGGCTTGTGTTCTGGGGAAGATTAAACACTAAGGAGAGGATAGGGAAATATAATACATCCATTGATTTAACATGTTTGCTTTGTGGACAAGAAGAGGAATCAAGCAAGCACTTGTTCTTTGAATGTGCATATAGCCGAAGGTGCTTACAGGGTATAATCTCTTGGCTGCAATTGAGTTTGACAGCAACTAATTTGCAGCAGATAACAACATATATCAGCAAGAGTAAGGTTGTGCTGACTGCTAGGAGGAGCATTTTAAGGGCTGTTATGGCTGGAATGGTGTACCATATCTGGAAAGCCAGAAATGATGTGTTATGGCATCAAAAATTATGGCATACCAAGGTGGTTATACAGAGAATACAACAGGCTTGTACTTTGAGAATTCTTGGAGTGTCAAGCAAGATCAAAACAGAGGAGAAGGAATGGTTGATAGGAAGCTAATGGGTTCGGCTGGGGCTTTGTAATTGGTCTGAAAGTTTGGTTTGTATTTGTAATTAGTTGTAAAGCTATTTTTTGAGACATGACAGTAAACATCAAAGCAGGGAGAATATAGTGATTGTAAATTGTAATAGTTTGGTTGAGCAATACAATGATCTTATTCATCAAAAAAAAAAAATCATCGAGATAAAACACTTGCTTTGCTTGGCTAGCAAGTATGTATGGGTCATCTTTATACCATACACCACTGACATTAATACTAGTGATAAGGTTCTCGACGATTGTTTTTTTTGGTCTTGGATTTGCATTGTACCACTTGCACTTAAATAATGTGACAGAGTAAACACCAGTGAAGGTTAACTTTAGCACTTCAGTGAGTGTGCCGTAATAATTAAAACCTTCTGTTCCTGCCACAAACACTCCACTATTTTGTGTGCTCCTCTTCTCATCTCTTTTGGTAGCCATAAATCGAACTCCATTCACAATACAACCTTCATAGTAAGTACCTAAGTGATCAAACCCGAATGCGAAAGCTAGCAACTCTTTGCCATTCTCTAATGATCCAGACTTGTGCAAGTCATATATCTATAAAAATAAGTACCTCATTAGAAAATGACAAACACCACTTAAGATAATAAACGTTTACTACACATATATATTCACCTTCTTGTGAAACCACAGACGAAAATGTTTTTTGTGTAGAACATTATGATCTCCATTCGGGTAATTTTGTCGGATCACTTCCAAGTGTTCACTGTAAAATAAAATAGATTTGAATTAATTGATTGAAAGTTAAGGTGAAAAAAAAATTAATAAAGAAAAAAACTCACTCTAAGTAAGCTTGAATTTCAGGTGAATTGTTGATTATATACCACTCTATTTGTTCACGAGATGCGCGATCAAGTGGTCGGAGATTACCTTTTGTAATGGGTCGACATTGAGATTGAAACACAGAAAGCTTTCGTGGGACAACCTCATTGTAACGTCCTTGCTTCAAGCCTCCATTGGGTCCTTACACCCACGGAATGAATGGCTCTTATACACGAGTACGTCACTCTGGCTGCTTCATGGACTGATGACTGACCCTACAGACCAACACGAGTGTTTTCAGCGTGCTTTGTCCTCACTCGCACGCATCCTAGGAAAACTTCCCAGGAGGTCACCCATCCTTGAAATTGCTCCAGGCCAAGCACGCTTAACTATGGAGTTCTTTCGAGATGGTCTACCGAAAAACAAGATGCACCTTGTTGACATAGGTAGTACCAATCAATCCATTTAAGCTCTCTTCAACTGTGTAGTCCCATACCTACACAGTCTCAGAATCATCCCAGTTGACCTTCCCCAGGCGGTGTGGGATTGCACAGCTTACCCGGTGTTTCCCCTTACGGATCACGGGACTACTGACTGTCACAATCACCCCCCCTTACGGGGTCCGACGTCCTCGTCGACCACACTTCCGGCTGGGTCAAGGCTCTGATACCAAACTGTAACGCCCGTACTTTTATAGAAATATTAGTTTTATTTACAAGCGTTAAACGCGGAAAAATATAATGTCGCATTTTTATTTAATAATTGAAAATGTTCACAACTGGCCAGTTTTCGTACAAACGACATAATAATTAATAACTAAAATAATTGCGACATAAGTTTAATAACGTTAATAAATAAATAGAGCGCCTTAGACCGCCCGCAGTTATATGGCCCTCAGCGAGTTCACACACACAAGCATCCAAAGTTCCACTCGCCACCGGCTTTCTAAACTTTCAGTTACCTTGGTCTGCACATGGTAATTTGATAAGGGTGAGCTACTAAACTCAGTAAGGAAATGTGTGTCAGGTAGTCACATAAATAAAAACAAAACTTAATTAAAATGCACATGCAAATATTTAGGCAGATAGCAAAACATAAACTTAATCATATCACTAGTCACTAATAACTAGGTTCTAAGCTAAATCACATAATAATGATTACGCCCGAGTCCAATTTTGGCAAATAAACTCTAGCTATTGGACTAAATGGCGGAGGGCTGGGTTCAGTAAAATCGTACCCACTTCTAAATGGCCCCCTATCTACCATATAGACCCAACAGTCAAGTATTTAACCATTATCTTCTCGGTCAAACCATGTCACATAAACTATAGTCTATCTAATTTAAATAATGGCAAACTACTATACATTATTTAAATAACAAAATAATCATAACTAAATAATGTGAATCTTATAAACACACTATTTACATACATACTTAAATAACATGAATCTTATAAACATATTATTTAAATATATATCTTTAGCAATGGCCATGCTCTAATACTGTAAACATACATAAATAACATGAATCTTATAAACATATTATTTGAATATATATTATACAGTACATTAAATAACAAACAATAAAGAGTCAGGCAGAAGACCTTAGTTAACTTCTCTTTTACTATTCCCGCTCTTCCTATGAATGTTATTACATATAGAAAACTTATGTTTTTCTACTTAATTTCCTTACCTCGAATGTGGAGATCCTAGCTTTGATTGCAATGAAAGTGACCCTTGAGAAATAATTGTCTTATGAAAAACCTAAATTTTATACTTATTAATTAGAATATATTAGAGTGGTATATATATATACACGAAACCTTAAACATAGAATGTTATACCTTAATTAGCTTCCTATGAGATCTAGTTGAGCACTAGAACATGAACGTAAAATTTAATGGATGGTGACTCCAGGATAATGAAAGAAAGATGTATATATATATATATTATATATATATATATATGAGAGGCTGGCTTTGATAGCTATGGGAGGAAGTTGATGGTGGATGGTAGTAATGGTGGCGTGGCTATAGTGGTGTGTGGGAGGGAGGAAGAAAGCTTCAAGAGAAAAATAATTTAGCTACTTGAGTGAGGAAATAAGTGAAGAATTAAGGCTCTATTTATAGCTCATGAACTCATCATCCTAACCAATCACATCAACCCTAGTTAATATAAAACTAATAAAAATTCCTAGATAATAACACATAGATTTTTTCTAAATTATTCTCAAGCTATAATCGGTTAAGAACTGGTCAATATAGACCTGATTAGCTCATGTAATTGAGAATAATAAGCTCACGTATACACCTCACTGAGTTAACTAAGTTTAATATATTATCACTATACTGACTAACCCACGTAACTCTCCATGTATGACCTAAGACCAAAACTAACCTCAACATACATAATACAAGGTCAATTAATAAAAATCCTTAATATTCTCTCATTACCTTTCATATATACACGTAGGCCATCATATACCTATGCATAACTAACTGTTTCATAATCAAGTGCCACACACATAGGACTCCAAACATTTTAAACATTTGAATTTTATATACTATAAATATATATACCTTAATTATCTTATCAAATGAATATACTATAACAAACTCCACTAAAATTGGACAATAACCACCTCCATACGTTCCATGATCAAATATTACCACCTAATAATATATCAATACTCTCACAATTTTCTTTTATATATTTTATATTGGCTTTAAAAAAAAAACACTACTGATATCCATAATATATTTATTATTATTATTTTTATTTTAGATACCATTACAAATTGGTAATATTCTTAGAAATATTATTCTCTAGCAAACAAATATATGTATAAATATTATGAAATCGTTATTTCCATATCGAGTTATCTAGACTAGCGTAATAGGAAAATAATAGTCAAATATTTTGGTTATCACAATCTATCCTCCTTAAAAGAATTTCGTCCTCGAAATTTACTTACTTGAGAATAACTCGGGGTACTGATTCTGCATGTCCTTCTCCAACTCCCATGTCGCTTCTTTATCAAAAGTTTCACTCCACAGGATTTTGACTAAGGGTATAGTCTTATTTCATAAGACCTTTATTCCTTTTTCTATCACGCGCACAGGGCGTGCTATAAAGCTCATGTCCTGCTGTAAGTTCAAGTTCTCGTACTTAAGCACATGTGTCGGATCAGGTACATACTTACGTAACATGGAAATGTGGAAAACATTATGCGTTTCTGCTAATGTGGGCGGTAGGGCCAAACGGTAAGCTACCTGACCAACTCTGTCCAGTATCTCAAAAGGACCTATAAATCTTGGGCTTAACTTTCCCCTTTTTCCGAAACGCATAATCCCCTTCATAGGTGATACCTTCAAGAACACTAAGTCCCCTACAGAAAACTCAACCTCCCGTCTTTTCAGATCTGCATAACTTTTCTGTCTACTTTGGGCGGTGAGCATCCTTTGCCGTATCTTTTCAATTGCTTCTGAAGCTTCTCTTATTGCTTCTGGACCTAAATAACGTCTTTCTCCAACTTCATCCCAGTGAAGCGGTGACCTGCATTTTCGTCCATACAACATCTCATATGGTGCCATTCCGATTGTGGCTTGATAACTATTATTGTAGGAGAACTCCATTAGAGGTAAATACTTACTCCACGAGCCAGTGAAGTCCAGTGCACACGCTCGAAGCATATCCTCGAGTATTTGGATGGTGCGTTCAGATTGTCCATCTGTTTGGGGATGAAATGCTGTACTTAATTTCAATCGCGTCCCCATTGCCTTATGTAGACTCTCCCAGAACTTAGAGGTGAATATTGAACCTCTATCAGAGACTATCGTCTTTTGAACTCCATGTAGCCTCAATATCTCTTGCACGTACAGGTCAGCATACTGCTCTGCGTTGTAAGTAGACTTTACTGGAACAAAGTGTGCTGACTTGGTGAGTCTGTCTATAATTACCCAAATTGAGTCGTGTTGCTTGGTTGTTCGGGGTAGTCCTGTCACAAAATCCATGGCTATATCTTCCCACTTCCATTCTGGGATTTCCAAGGGTTGCAACATCCCTGCTGGTCTCTGATGTTCAGCCTTAACTTGTTGACAAGTGAGGCATCTAGCTACGAATTCAGCTACACCCTTCTTAATCCCTGGCCACCAATACAAGGTTTTTAAGTCATTGTACATTTTGGTTGACCCTGGATGCATTGAGTAGGGTGTAGTGTGTGCTTCCATCATGATCTTTCTTTTAAGCTCTATGTCGTTGGCTACACACACTCTTCCCTTATACCTTAGCATGCCGTATGTACCTTCTGAGAAATCCTCTGCCTCCTTCTCTGGCATGCCTGCTCTTTTCTTCTGTAAGAACTCATCAACAATCTGTGCATCTTTAAGTTCTTATAGTAGCGTCGAGACAATGGTTAGGTTAGCTAACTTTTGTGTAATGATCTCTATACCACTTCTTTGGAGTTCTTGTTGTAGTGGCATTTCCATTTGTGCCAGTATAGCCAAGCTGGCATAACTGCATCTACTTAGCGCGTCTGCTACTACGTTGGCCTTCCCCGGATGGTAGTGGATTTCACAATCATAGTCCTTAACAAGCTCTAGCCATCGCCTCTGTCTCATGTTGAGTTCCTTCTGCGTAAAGAAGTACTTCAGGCTCTTGTGGTCGGTATAAATTTCACATTTCTCCCCGTAGAGATAGTGCCTCCATATTTTTAGCGCAAAAACTACTGCTGCCAACTCCAGATCGTGTGTTGGGTACCTCTGTTCATACTCCTTAAGTTGTCTTGAGGCATACGCTACTACTTTGTCATTTTGCATCAGCACGCATCCCAGCCCTTGTTTCGATGCATCGCAGTACACGACAAACTTATCCTTGTTATTGGGAACACATAATACAGGGGCTGTTATTAGTTTCTCCTTAAGTGTTTGGAAGCTACCCTCACACTTTTCTGACCAGACAAACTTTTGCGTCTTTCGAGTCAAGTTGGTTAGAGGAGTTGCGATCTTGGAAAATCCTTCAACAAAGCGTCTGTAGTAACCAGCTAGACCCAAGACAGCATTCAGAACACGGTATGGACACTATGAGTTCTTAGTAATGTCATTCGGACTAACTAACGCCCCAGCAGCCTTCATGGATATGATGAATAGGGTGTTCAAGGAGTACCTAGATAAGTTTGTTGTTGTATTCATTGTGACAGTCAGTAGTCCCGTGATCCGTAAGGGGAAAAACCGGGTAAGCTGTGCAATCCCACACCGCCTGGGGAAGGTCAAGTGGGATGATTCTGAGACTGCGTAGGTATGGGACTACACAGTTGAAGAGGGCTTAAATGAATTGATTGGTACTACCTATGTCAACAAGGTGCATCTTGTTTTTCGGTAGCCCATCTCGAAAGAACTCCACAGTTAAGCGTGCTTGGCCTGGAGCAATTTGAGGATGGGTGACCTCCTGGGAAGTTTTCCCAGGAAGCGTGCGAGTGAGGACAAAGCACGCTGAAAACACTCGTGTTGATCTGTAGGGTCAGTCGTTAGTCCATGAAGCAGCCAGAGTGACGTACTCGTGTATAAGAGCCATTCATTCCATGGGTGTAAGGGCCCAATGGAGGCTTGAAGCGGGGACGCTACAAATGGTATCAGAGCCTTGACCCAGCTGGAAGTGTGGTCGACGAGGACGTCGGACCCGGTAAGGGGGGGTGATTGTGACAGTCAGTAGTCCCGTGATCCGTAAGGGGAAAAACCGGGTAAGCTGTGCAATCCCACACCGCCTGGGGAAGGTCAAGTGGGATGATTCTGAGACTGCGTAGGTATGGGACTACACAGTTGAAGAGGGCTTAAATGAATTGATTGGTTTTACCTATGTCAACAAGGTGCATCTTGTTTTTCGGTAGCCCATCTCGAAAGAACTCCACAGTTAAGCGTGCTTGGCCTGGAGCAATTTCAAGTATGGGTGACCTCCTGGGAAGTTTTCCCAGGATGTGTGTGAGTGAGGACAAAGCACGCTGGAAACACTTGTGTTGGTCTGTAGGGTCAGTCATCAATCCAGGAAGCAGCCAGAGTGGCGTACTCGTGTATAAGAGCCATTAGTCCGTGGGTGTAAGGGCCCAATGGAGGCTTGAAGCGGGGACGCTACACTCATCTTCATTACGATCAAGACGGTTAAACCTTGTTTCAACCCCCTTGAAATACATTGAACAAAATGTCAAAGCCTCATCAATAACGTAACTTTCTGCTATCGACCCTTCAGGACGTGCTTTATTTCCTACGTAGTTCTTCAATTTTTTCATGTATCTTTCAAATGGATACATCCACCTCATAAAAACAGGTCCACCCAAAATTGCTTCTTCAGGCAAATGAAGGACCAAATGAATCATTATGTCAAAAAATGTAGGAGGAAATATGGACTCCATTTTACACAAGATTAAAATAAGATCTTGTTGAGCAACCTCCATGTCTTTAACATTTATAGTCCTTGAACAAATTTGCCTGAAAAGTTGCACAGTTCAGAGATGGTGGTCGATATAGCGTTCAGGAGAAACTTGCGAACACCAACAGACAGTAATCGTTGCATTATTACATGGCAGTCGTGTGACTTCAATCCGATGACATTTGTTAAATTTTCATTTACTTTTTTTCTCAAATTCGAACAAAAGCCATCGGGAAATTTCACATCCTTAATAAATTTACAAAATTGGATCCTGTCATCAGGTTTAAGCACGTAAGGTGCATGAGGTTTCAACAGCTTCCCCCTCTCATCTTCATAAATCCACAACGATTCTCTGACGCCTAGCTTCTTTAAATCGTGTCTTGCATTGGTAGTGTCCTTGGATTTCTCATTGTCCAATATTGTGCCCAATAAACTATCACAAACATTATTCTCAACATGCATGACATCATATTGTGTTTAAGAATATTTGAACACCAATAGTCAAGCTCGTAGAAGATGCTTTTTTTCCGCCAATTATGATTTTTCGCAACTCGCCTACGCTTCACACCACCAAAGAGCTCATGATTTCCAGGGAGGTGGGTGGGAGTTTGTTTACTTGTTCTAATACTTCTTCACAAGTAAAACGTCTTGGAGGAGGTCTTCTCTCAATTTGTCCGTCAAATTGAGTATCCCTTCTCATTCGATGGTTATTTGGCAAAAATCTTCTATGACCCACGTAAGATGTCTTACCAATTACTCGAATAAATCGTGTCTTGCATTGGTAGTGTCCTTGGATTTCTCATTGTCCAATATTGTGCCCAATAAACTATCACAAACATTATTCTCAACATGCATGACATCATATTGTGTTTAAGAATATTTGAACACCAATAGTCAAGCTCGTAGAAGATGCTTTGTTTCCGCCAATTATGATTTTTTGCAACTCGCCTACGCTTCACACCACCAAAGAGCTCATGATTTCCAGGGAGGTGGGTGGGAGTTTGTTTACTTGTTCTAATACTTCTTCACAAGTAAAACGTCTTGGAGGAGGTCTTCTCTCAATTTGTCCGTCAAATTGAGTATCCCTTCTCATTCGATGGTTATTTGGCAAAAATCTTCTATGACCCACGTAAGATGTCTTACCAATTACTCGAATAGAAGATGTATCTTCATTACAAGTAGGACAAGCTTTATATCCCTGACCACTCCAACCAGACAAATAACTACGAGCAGGAAAATCATTCACTGTCCACAAAAGAGTTGCACGCAACTTGAAGACAGTGTTGGTTCGACAATCTCTCGTATCTACTCAGTTAACCCACAACTCCTTCAACTCATCCACCAAGGGTCTTAAAAATACGTCTATGTCCATTCCGGGTGATTTATCTCCAGGAATAAGAATGGTCAACATAAAATTATTGTCTTTCATACATAACCAAGGTGGAAGATTATTGTAATGACCGCTCTAGTAATGTGGATTAGTAAAGGCAATTAGCACTAATTTTTATTATTTTATTATTATTTGCGAATTAATTTAATTGTGGACCCCAATATTTAGAAATAAATATTAGAGTTATAATTTCTCAATTCCGGAGATTTTATTAAACTCTAGGGGTATTATTTAGCTTATATGTGAAATATGTTATTTTTGTAATTTTTGTTCGGCGACAACGGAAAATGCGATGGATGGCTAGATTGATCACATGGGTAAGTTTAGAACCTTATTTCATAGTGGGAAATATTTTAGAGAAAATAAATTATCGGGATTGAACGGGGTTATGGAATTGACCATTTTACCCCTAATCTTGGAAAATATTTAATTTTAACCTTAAGGGCATTTAAGTCTTTTTGAGGTATAGTGTAGTGGCTGCCTAGGGAGGTGACTAGTGGCTTTTAATTTCAGCAAGGGTTTAGTTAGAGAAAATCCATTTCTCTTTGGAAGAAAAATAAAAAAAAATGGAATTTCACTCTCTTAAACCCTCTCTCTTTCTCTCTCTCGGCTGGGACCAAAATCAAAGGAGTTTGTTGTTGATTGTTGGATTTCAGCAAGGATTTCAAAGAAGAAAATCAATCTAAGGTAAGTTCCAATGAACCCTTCTTAGTTTTCAAGTTTTTTAAGTTAGGTTGAAATGGTGATATTGTAAATTAGGGGCTGTTAAGGTTTGAAGTGCCTAGGGTTCGAATTCTAGGGTTGGTTTGAGTTGATTGAAGTCCCTAGCAGATGATTTTATTGCTTGATGTTAGTTTTAAGCAAGCTTGAGTTTTGAAACTCAAGCTTTGAGCTTTAATGGCATGATTTGATTTGTTGGTTTGTTCTGTGATTTATTAGTTGGAAATGGTTGTTTATACATTGTATAGGTGTACTGGAGAGTTTGGTAAGGTTTGGGATTGAATTGAGTTAAGGGAGATGATTTTTGGGTTCCCAGCACAGAACCGGAATTCCAGTTCTGGGGGACCAGTACCAACCGGTCGACCGGATGGTGACCCAGAACCGGATTTCCGGTTGGGAACCTATTCGCTCGTTGGGAAATTCCAGAACCCTAGTTTTGGCCAATTTTGAGATATTTAGGGTATTGCCATGAGGTTTATTGATAGGGAAACTTTTAGTTTCAAGTTTAAATCCCGGAAAGTGATTTAGCGAGTCACTCATCTGTGTTGCAATTATTGTGATTAGGGCATCCATCTAGCACGTGAATTCCGTTCGTGCCTGGCCAAAGACACTTGAATTCGGAAAACAGGTAAGAACTGTGTATAATGTATGATATGATTATCTGAATGTGTGTATATGTGTTTATATATGCATGCTTGAATTATGTTAAGCACTACCAACACTTGTATGAATAAGCTATAGAGTGCATTGGTATAGTGATTATTGTGGCTGTGAGTACGATACAGTGATACCAACACGGGCACGGGAAAATGCTAAGGTGTGTGGTACATCACTCAGTGTTACTCAGTGTTCGGGGTAAACCCTACCAACACTCGTACAGTGAGGTACGATGTGTATGTGGTATAGTGGTTGTACCCTGGTATTGAACGTTCATACTCATCTGTTAAGCTCTGTAAATAGGTGTATGGGCGCCTATTTACAGGTCGGAAATTATATGGCATGTTATATGCATTTCTTATTGAGTCTGTTGACTCACAATTTCTGCTTCCATGTGTAGGTAAAGGAAAGGCGAAGGCTGAACAAGAATGAACCTGAGCTCGGGTGAGATTGTACATGTCAAGCAGCGCGACCTGGAGTGTTCGGTCTCGGGACATCTGGGAGTTGTATTTTGAAAGTCGCTGTGCGACCTGAAAGTTATGTATTTTGAAATGTATAGTTTGAAAAGTAAATTTTACAAAGTTTAAAAACGGGATCCCAGAATCTGTAAATATTATATTATATTGCAAAGTTTCATATTTAAAACAAAAGTTTTAATTTGACACGTTTTTCGAGAAATTTCTTTGATTAGCAAAGATTGCACAATAATTAAAAAAGCACTGTAGCGTGCCTTAGCATTAGGGCGTTACAATTTTGGTATCAGAGCCGCCAGGTTTGTCTACCGAAGCTTGCTAAGACATGTACAATCTTCATCAGAGAAAGCTCGGTTCACGGTTCAGTAAGCCTGTACTTGTTTAGTACTTAAAATAAATATGAATGTGAAAGCATGTTAGGAAGCATATTAGATTTTAATTAATTAATTATAAAAGTGTGTTGCCTTTAAGTCTTTAAGAGCGGTGTTAAGTTTTGATCGCTGTCTAACCTGCCTGGCTTATGGATTCGCAGGCTAAGTCCTATAAAATGGACGCCCCGCGAAATACAAGAAGTCAGGGTGGCATGGTTGAGACCGGAGGCGGTTAGGGGAATCCTCAAAATCCTCGTGGTCGCGGCCGTGGCCGTGGCAGAGCTCAGGGTGGTCGCCCTATAAATCCACCTCAAGCTCCTCCTGATTGGGAGCAAAGATTCACTGAAATGCAAGATAGAATCCGCCAGCAAGATGAAGAGATCCAAAGATTGAGGCAGCAGGGTCCTCCTACCGTGCCTCCTCAAGTGCTTCAGGCCGTTGCAGTTCCTGCGGTGCCAGCAGAACAACCTGTTGCTGGCAACCGTATGGAGCCGTTGTATGAAAGATTCCGGAAACAGGCACCTCCAGTGTTTCTGGGAGGCCCTGATGTGATGAAGGCCGAGCAGTGGCTTTCAGTGATTGAACGCATCCTTAATTTTATGGGAGTGGTTGGAAATGACCGTGTGACCTGCGCCACTTTTCAGTTTCAGGAAGACGCTCTCGTGTGGTGGGAGCTGATAACCCTCACTCGAGACGTCACGCTGATGACCTGGGAAGAATTCAAGGAATTGTTTAACTCCAAGTATTACAATGAAGTAGTCCGCAATGCAAAGCGGAAAGAGTTCACCGAATTGGTTCAAATCGAGGGAATGTCGGTTACAGAGTATACGACAAAGTTTGACCGTTTGGCCAAGCTTGCAGTTGGGATTGTCCCAACCGACTTCAGTAAGAAAGAAAAATATTTGGCGGGTTTGAGTGCAAAGATTCGGCATGATCTAGTGATTACTACCACTGAAGCAACCACGTATGCAGAGATGGTTGAAAAGGCTTTGAGAGCCGAGGGTGCAGTGAAATTCCTTCAGGAGCCCCGGGTGACTCCGAGTGTTGGTGGAACCCCCACTGTTCCTACTCCTGATTATGGTAGGGATGGTGGTGATTCCACCACTGAGCAGAAAAGAAAAGTTTTTCCGGCTTCTAGTGGTTCGGGGCAAAGTAAGCGGTTTCGTGGGAACCAAGACAGAGGAGGACGCCAGGGTTACTCTTACCCTGAGTGTCCTCGGTGCAAGAAACATCATCCGGGAGAGTGTAACCGGAAGACATGCTTCCTGTGTGGCATGGTGGGGCATTTTAAGAAAGATTGCCCCCAGGCAAAGAAAGAGGAGCCGAAAGCTGAAATGAAACCGGTTCCTGCTCGAGTGTTTGCCATTACCCAAGCTGATGCTGCAACCAGTCCTTCTGTTGTGACAGGTCAGCTTCCCGTCAACAACTTGTTATTTACAGTATTATTTGACTCGGGAGCTACACGTTCATATGTGGCTACAAGAGTAATTGATCTTTTGGGTAGGCCTTGTGATATTTTAGAAAGAGGGTTTAGAACCCTAATGCCTAGCGGAGAATTGGTTATCTCTAATAGGCGCATTAGGTCTATGCCAATTAGGATCGAAGATAGGGAATTGAGTACTGACCTCATAGAATTGAAACTAACTGAGTTTGATATTATACTGGGAATGGATTTCCTATCCAAGTATTCGGCCAGTATAGATTGTAGGCGTAAAATGGTGACTTTTCAGCCGGAAGGTGAAGATCCATTTGTTTATGTTGGACCAGTTCAGGAGTCTCGAATCCCGGTTATTTCTGTGCTGAGGGCTAGGGATTTACTGTGCAATGGTTGTGTAGGATTTCTAGCGGTTGTATTTGACTCCAGCAGACCTGAAACATTTGGGCCTGAGGTAGTCCGGGTGGTGAAAGATTTTCTTGACGTATTTCCCGAGGAGTTTCCGGGATTGCCGCCACAGCGAGAGATTGATTTTATAATTGATTTGGCACCTGGAGTCGAACCTGTTTCTAAAGCTCCATATAGGATGGCTCCAGCGGAACTCAAGGAGCTTAAGTTGCAGCTCCAGGGGATGCTTGATATTGGGTTTATTCGACCCAGTGTATCGCCCTGGGGAGCTCCGGTTCTTTTTGTGAAAAAGAAAGATGGTTCCCTCAGAATGTGTATTGATTATCGGGAACTAAACAAGTTGACAATTAAGAACAAGTACCCATTGCCCAGGATCGACGATCTGTTCGATCAGCTTCAGGGAAAGACAGTGTTTTCGAAGATTGATTTACGGTCTGGTTATCATCAACTTAGAATTCGGGAGGAGGACATACCGAAGACTGCTTTTAGAACCAGATATGGGCACTATGAGTTTCTGGTAATGTCGTTCGGATTGACTAATGCCCCTGCGGCCTTTATGGATCTCATGAATAGGGTATTCAAGGATTTCCTCGATAACTGCGTTATAGTGTTTATCGATGACATTCTTGTATACTCTCAGTCAGAAGAGGAGCACGAGCATCATCTTCGAATGGTGTTACAGCAACTTAGGGATCACAAGCTGTATGCCAAGTTTAAAAAGTGCGAATTCTGGTTGTCTGAGGTGTCCTTTCTGGGACATATTGTTGGAAAGAATGGAATTATGGTTGATCCAAATAAGATAGAATCAGTGAAGAATTGGCCGAGGCCCAAGTCTGTGACAGAAATTCGAAGTTTTCTCGGATTAGCAGGGTATTATCGGCGTTTCGTTGAAGGATTTTCTAAACTTTCTATGCCCCTAACCGAATTGACCAAGAAAAATCAGAGATTTGTGTGGTCAGATAAGTGTGAGACAAGCTTTCAGGAGTTGAAGCAACGTTTGATAACAGCTCCGGTGTTAGCTTTGCCATCAGATCAAGAAAATTTTGTGGTTTATTGTGATGCATCCAGACAGGGTCTGGGATGTGTTCTGATGCAAGCTGACAGAGTCATAGCCTATGCCTCTCGTCAATTGAAAGATTATGAACAGCGTTACCCAACTCATGATTTAGAGCTCGCTACTGTGGTTTTTGCTTTAAAGATATGGAGACATTATCTTTACGGTGAAAAGTGTGAGATTTATACTGATCATAAAAGTCTTAAATACTTTTTCACCCAGAAAGATCTGAATATGAGGCAAAGAAGGTGGTTGGAGTTGGTTAAAGACTACGATTGCGAAATATTGTATCACCCCGGGAAAGCCAATGTTGTGGTCAATGCTTTAAGCAGAAAAGGTCCCGGGCAAGTTTGTACCACAATTATGATAGCCCCTCAACTAGCTTCGGAAATGGTTAGTGCAGGGATTGAATTTGTGGTCGGGAAATTACATAATCTAACACTCCAATCTGATCTGTTGGAAAGAATCAGAAAGGCACAGCTGGAAGATCCCGAGCTAGTTAAGGTTCGAGACGAAGTAATGGCTGGTCGGCCTAGAGGCTTTTCAGTCTCGAACAGTGGAATGTTATTATACAAAGCTCGAGTTTGTGTTCCTAATGTTGGTGAGCTTAAGAAAGAGATACTTGATGAAGCTCACACCATGCCTTATTCGTTGCATCCGGGAACCACCAAAATGTATCAAGATTTGAAACCCTACTTCTGGTGGTATGGGATGAAAAGAGATGTGGTGGACTACGTGTCCAAGTGCTTAACCTGCCAGCAAATTAAAGCTGAACATCAGAGGCCGGCAGGGTTATTGCAACCTTTAGTCCTTCCAGAATGGAAGTGGGAGGACATTGCAAAGGACTTCGTAACTGGTTTGCCTAGAACTACGGAGATGTATGATTCAGTATGGGTTATTGTGGACAGATTTACAAAATCAGCTCACTTTCTACCAGTGAAAGTTACATATTCAGTGGATCAGTACGCTGAATTGTATGTGAAGGAGATAGTTCGTCTCCATGGAGCCCCTAAATCTATTGTGTCAGATAGGGATCCAAAGTTCACATCGAAGTTTTGGGTGAGTCTTCAGAAGGCTATGGGTACCAAGTTAAAGTTTAGTACAGCCTTTCACCCTCAGACTGATGGTCAGTCAGAAAGAACTATCCAGATCTTGGAAGACTTACTGCGAGCTTGTGTCATGGACTTTGAGGGTTCATGGAGTAAGTACTTGCCTTTAATTGAATTCTCCTACAATAACAGCTACCAGAGTACAATAGGGATGGCTCCCTATGAGATGTTATACGGTAGAAAATGTCGTTCTCCTTTTCATTGGGACGAGACAAGAGAAAGGAAGTACTTGGGTTCAGAGTTAGTGCAGAGGACCAATGAAGCTATTGATAAGATCAAGGCTCGGATGCTTGCTGCTCAAAGCAGGCAGAAAAGTTATGCTGATCCGAAGCGCAGAGATGTTACATTTTAGGCAGGGGAACATGTTTTCCTGCGGGTTTCACCAATGAAGGGTATTAGGCGCTTCGGAAAGAAGGGTAAGCTAAGCCCTAGGTTCATTGGGCCATTTCAGATACTCGAGAAGGTCGGCCAGGTAGCATATCGGCTAGCCTTACCACCAGCATTATCGTACTTCATGACGTATTTCACATTTCTATGTTAAGGAAATACGTGTCGGACCCGACTCATGTCTTGAGTTATGAAGCCCTTGAACTGCAACCGGACTTAACCTATGAAGAACAACCTGTACAGATTTTAGATAGAAAGGAAAAAGTTCTTCGGAACAAGACTATTGCACTGGTTAAGGTGCTCTGGAGGAACAGTAAGGTGGAAGAAGCCACCTCGGGAATTGGAGTCGATATGAGGACTCAACATCCAGAGCTATTCAGGTTAGATTTCGAGGACGAAATCCTATTAACGGGGGGATAATTGTAATGACCGCTCTAGTAATGTGGATTAGTAAAGGCAATTAGCACTAATTTTTATTATTTTATTATTATTTGTGAATTAATTTAATTGTGGACCCCAATATTTAGAAATAAATATTAGAGTTATAATTTCTCAATTCCGGAGATTTTATTAAACTCTACGGGTATTATTTAGCTTATATGTGAAATATGTTATTTTTGTAATTTTTGTTCGGCGACAACGGAAAATGCGATGGATGGCTAGATTGATCACATGGGTAAGTTTAGAACCTTATTTCATAGTGGGAAATATTTTAGAGAAAATAAATTATCGGGATTGAGCGGGGTTATGGAATTGACCATTTTACCCCTAATCTTGGAAAATATTTAATTTTAACCTTAAGGGCATTTAAGTCTTTTTGAGGTATAGTGTAGTGGCTGCCTAGGGAGGTGCCAAGTGGCTTTTAATTTCAGCAAGGGTTTAGTTAGAGAAAATCCATTTCTCTTTGGAAGAAAAATCAAAAAAATTGGAATTTCACTCTCTTGAACCCTCTCTCTTTCTCTCTCTCGGCTGGGACCAAAATCAAAGGAGTTTGTTGTTGATTGTTGGATTTCAGCAAGGATTTCAAAGAAGAAAATCAATCTAAGGTAAGCTCCAATGAACCCTTCTTAGTTTTCAAGTTTTTTAAGTTAGGTTGAAATGGTGATATTGTAAATTAGGGGCTGTTAAGGTTTGAAGTGCCTAGGGTTCGAATTCTAGGGTTGGTTTGAGTTGATTGAAGTCCTTAGCAGCTGATTTTATTGCTTGATGTTAGTTTTAAGCAAGCTTGAGTTTTGAAACTCAAGCTTTGAGCTTTAATGGCATGATTTGATTTTTTGGTTTGTTCTGTGATTTATTGGTTGGAAATGGTTGTTTATACATTGTATAGGTGTACTGGAGAGTTTGGTAAGGTTTGGGATTGAATTGAGTTAAGGGGGATGATTTTTGGGTTCCCGAGACGTAACCTAATTCCGGTTCTAGGGGACCAGTACCAACCGGTCGACCGGATGGTGACCCTGAACCGGATTTCCGGTTGGGAACCGGTCTGCCTGTTGGGGGAAATTCCAGAACCCTAGTTTTGGCCAATTTTGAGATATTGATGGTATTGCCATGAGGTTTATCGATAGAAAAACTTTTAGTTTCAAGTTTAAATCCCGAAAAGTGATTTAGCGAGTCACTCATCTGTGTTGCAATTATTGTGATTAGGGTATCCATCTAGCACGTGAATTCCGTTCAGGTCGGCCAGCACACTTGAATTCGGAAAACAGGTAAGAACTGTGTATAATGTATGATATGATTATCTGAATGTGTGTATATGTGTTTATATATGCATGCTTGAATTATGTTAAGCACTACCAACACTTGTATGAATAAGCTATAGAGTGCATTGGTATAGTGATTATTGTGGCTGTGAGTACGATACAGTGATACCAACACGGGCACGGGAAAATGCTAAGGTGTGTGGTACATCACTCAGTGTTACTCAGTGTTCGGGGTAAACCCTACCAACACTCGTACAGTGAGGTACGATGTGTATGTGGTATAGTGGTTGTACCCTGGTATTGAATGTTCATACTCATCTGTTAAGCTCTCTAAATAGGTGTATGGGCGCCTATTTACAGGTCGGAAATTATATGGTATGTTATATGCATTTCTTATTGAGTCTGTTGACTCACAGTTTCTGCTTCCATGTGTAGGTAAAGGAAAGGCGAAGGCTGAACAAGAATGAACCTGAGCTCGGGTGAGATTGTACATGTCAAGCAGCGCGACCTGGAGTGTTCGGTCTCGGGACATCTGGGAGTTGTATTTTGAAAGTCGCTGTGCGACCTGAAAGTTATGTATTTTGAAATGTATAGTTTGAAAAGTAAATTTTACAAAGTTTAAAAACGGGATCCCAGAATCTGTAAATATTATATTATATTGCAAAGTTTAATATTTAAAACAAAAGTTTTAATTTGACACGTTTTTCAAGAAATTTCGTTGATTAGCAAAGATTGCACAATAATTGAAAAAGTACTGTAACGTGCCTTAGCATTAGGGCGTTACAATTATAGTTCGCCAAAACTACAGGCCACATACTGTAAGGTTGGCTCATGTTGCCAAACGAATTAAAGCCATCGGCAGCTAAACCGAGACAAACATTTCGAGGTTCACTAGCAAAATCAGGATGTTTGGCATCAAAGTCCTTCCATGCTGCACCATCCACAGGGTGTCGCATCACACCCTCATCTTTTGATTTACCACTGTTGTGCCATACCATGAATTTTGCCGTATGCCTTGAAGTATACAGTCTCTTCAGTCGCGGAATTAACGGAAAGTAACGCATCACCTTATGAGGCACCTTTTTTGCTCCTAAATTTTCTGAAGTTATCCATCTACTAGTGCCACAGACTGGACATGAATCTTCATTTGCATGTTCATTGTAAAATAAACAGCAATTGTGCTTGCACACATGAATTGACTCATACCCCAACCCTAATTTTTTCAATTTTTTCTTGGCATCATAATAGTTTGATGGAATTTTATTTTCCTTTGGATTCCTTTGGAAAAGCAAATTTTAATAACTTCATTAATTCATCAAATATGTTGTTAGGAATCTTTACCCTAACTTTCAAATGCCATAACTTTGCCAAAAAGTTAAGAGAAGATATCCAATCACAATCAGGATACAACTCGGCCTCAATTTCTTCAAATAATTCGTCGCGCCATTGATTTGCATCTGGATTATCATCCATTTCGAATGACGGCTGAAGGAAGTCATCCACTATCGGAATCATCTCGTCAATTTCAGTATCATCATCAGCGGCATCATGGTCATTCATTGCATTAGTGGCACTAGATTATGCCTCCCCGTGGTAAGTCCACTTCTCGTAACCAGTAAAAAAACCCCAATCGAATATATGTGCTTTCACAACAGGTAAAGTTTGAAGCCTATTGTTCACACATCTTACACATGGGCACCTAATTCTACCATCACAATCTTTACATTTCGAGGCCATCTCTAAAAATGCATTTAGACCATCCCAATATTGTGGACATTTACGATTTCGCAAAGTGGTCCAAGACTTGTCGATTGTCATCTAAAATTTTATGAAGACATAAGATTTAATAGTATAAAGAAAAATTGAATGATAAAATTTTATGCTATTTTAAGCTATTTTATGATATTTTATTAAAAAAAAATCATTATTATTTTAATACTTACACAATTATTTATATATTATTAAAAAAACATTCCTTATTAAATATATTTTCTATTTTTAATTTTTTAAAAAAATATTATTTAAAAATATTTTCCTATATTGAATCTTTTTCTTAAAAAAATTATAATTAAAATCGTAAAAGAAATTTTAATTTTTTACATCTAAATATTTTTTTTTTGCTTTTATATTTTTTTTTGAAGTATATATTACAATAAAATTTTCATTTATTAATTTTTTTTTATATTTAAAAAATTTTTATTTTATTAATATTTTTTTTACATATTTTAATGTTAAAATTATATTATTTAATTAATTTTTTAAAGAAATATTATTTAAAAATATTTTCCTATATTGAATCTTTTTCTTAAAAAAAATTATAATTAAAATCGTAAAAAAAAATTTAATTCTTTACATCAAAATATTTTTTTTTTTTGCTTTTATATTTATTTTTCAAGTATATATTATAATAAAATTTTCATTTGTTAAATTTTTTTAAAAATAAAAAAATTATTATTTTATTAATATTTATTCTTTACATATTTTAATGTTAAAATTTCATTATTTAATTAATTTTAATATTTAATTATTAAGTATATATTTCATAAAATTTTTGTTGTTAAATTTTTATAATTAAAAAATTATAATTTAGATTTTAAAATCTTATTTAATAATTTACATGAAAAAGTTTATTTTTTATGTTGTATATACATAAAAATTATTTATATTTATTTACATTTATATACTTAATGTTCAAAAATATTATACTTCTAAGTATTTTTTCCAATAATAAAGATTTATTCTAATTTTTTAACTACATTTTTTAAAAATAATCAATTATATATCAATTTTATAATTTTCCTATATATATATAAGTTATATAAGTTGTTTATATATATATATTATATATACAGTATATATACATTATATACAGTATATACACTGTATATACAATATACAAAATACAATATCCAATATACAATATACAAAACACAAAATACAATATTTCCAAACACATATTTCCAAGTATAATGTGTATATTACATATATTATATATTAACATACAATTGATATCCATGCATATTTTATATAAAAAAATCATACACTTATACTTACACTATCAACAATACACACAGATTTATATATATTTATATACCATTTACAAAAAAAATCACAACACAAAAAATAAAATACCAACAGAAAACTAAAAGCACCAACCTCTTTAATTTCTGGTAGAAATTTGTATTCTTCCTCCGATGTTGCAAATCTCCGTTAGCTATTATACTCCTACCCAAAACTTAAACCAAAGATAACAAAAAAAAATAATTACAAAAAAAAATTTAAAACCGAAATAATATAGCAAAAAAAAATATTATAACAAAAACTTTACCTTTGCAATGGCTGGAATGGGCACCGGAGATGGAGGAGGAGAAGGGGGATGGGCGTCGGAGATGGAGGCAGAGCAGAAGGGGGATGCGCCGAAGGCTGGATGGGTTTTCTTTGAAGGAGTCGTGGGGTTTTTTTTGAAGGAAAATGGAAAATATTTTCAACCTTGGGGGGATATTTTATAGAATTTAATTAACGGTGGGACACGCCGCTAATAAAGGGTTTCGCCGGTAATAATACAATGGTCAGACTCCCCTGACTATTATCGGCGGAACCCGCCTCTACTAATCCGCCGGTAATAGTTGTTTTAAATTTTAGGCGGTCAAATTCTCGCCCAAGGAATCAGAGGCGGAATTTTCGCCGGTAATAGTATGATCCGCCGGTATTACCTTGTTTTTTAAATATTAATTTTTTTTTTAATTTTCAAAAAAAAAAATACCGGCGGATGACCAATTCTGCCGGTAATAACCAATTAATACCGGCGGTTTGGCTCCGCCGGTAATTAATAAATTTGTTGTAGTGAGACAAATCTTGAATATTAGAAATTTGCTAATTACTCTATATTATAAATAAAATCAATAATAGTTACCTTTCGTAAATAAAATATATAGTAAAACTTATTAGTACACTATTACTAAGGTGATGAATATGGAAGAATTTCAAAAACAATTATTAAACTTCTAATTTCCATCAACATTGGATAATAAGGAAAACAAGGAAGTTATTCCTGATGAGGATATTAGTGGTTTAATTGAAGAGTTATATTACGAAGATGATTTAATAAGTAATAATAATTCGATGCAATTAAACTTCCAATTATTACCAATATCAGAAGATGATGATTTAATAAGTACCATTATTCTTAAAGAAACTATTTTTTTTTTATGAGGAGGCTGTTGGTGATATTATGCAACACATATTTAAAGACTCTAGTACTTCTCCTAATAATAACAATCCTCATCAACTTGGCATCTCAAATTTCATGCAACAACTCAATATGTAAGTTTATTTTATTAATTAATTTCTCTCATTATATAATTTTATGATATATATATTAATTTTGTGTTTTAATATATATGATACTAGTGATGATCATGTGACTAATGAAACTCAAGTACCATTCTTGATGAATAATGAAGATCCCTTTGCTTCAAATTCAATGCCCTTCCGGCCACTAATACAAAATCAGGTAAAATTATATTATAATCTTATCTTCAATATATATATATTTAAAAAGATCTTTAAAATTACTAGAATTACATAAGAAAAACGTGAATTCTCTTTCTTCATTATCCATCTCTTCTTCTGCCTATTTTGAGTTTTGATAATAAAGATTAATTTTGTAAGAAAATTTGGACATAATTTAAGTTTTGTTGAGTTGGTTTGATTTGTCAATTTTGAATAGTTTGTTTGCTGAGTTGATAGTCAGAATTATTTAATCATGCTCTCGAAACATAATCCTTAACTAAAAGGAAATAGAGTACCTTGGAGATATTTTGTGGTGAATGATCACCTTCAAAACCGATTGTTACAACAATAACAATATTCAAGAATGCATAAACAAAACTAAAACCAATCACAAAATTAAAATTAGAACTTAATTAAAATTAGACAAGAAAAACTTAGCTCGAGAATGAATGAATCATGGATCTTTTATCAATTAGGAATAGTCAATAGTACACAATTGAATAAGCCTAAGATTAAAACTCAACACAGTGAATAATTACAAAGAAATAGAAAATCACTTCTAGAGTGATACTCCTATTACATTCCTTTACACACACTCATTATGATCTTGGACTCTCTCTCTAAACTTGACTCTGAATCTCATGAGCTTTAAAGATTGGAGATCAGAACTCCCTTTTAGAATAGAAAAACACCTATTTATAGTTGTTACATTTAATCTCAATAGATTCTCTAAGAAATTAAATCCGATTCAATCCCGAAATTAAAAAGGTGTTTAGTAGATATACATATATATATAATTAAAGTCGAAATTTTATTCTTTTGCATTTGTTATTATAAGCTCTACTTGAAGCAAAAAATTCTGAATTTAAAAGATTATTGATGAATAAATTTTTTTTTAAGGCTCCTCAGATGGATCTGTCAATCAATAATGCAGAAGCAGTATTAGAAAGGTTTAAAGCAGTGGTGAATCAGGTTATTATTATTTTCTTTCTTTATTATTTTTTTTAAAGAAAAGATTGTTTAAAAGAACAAAATTATATAAAACATAGATTTTTGTAAGTATTTGATTCATTTGTTAGTAAATTTTTAACACAATTTTATTTTTAACATAGATGCCACAAAGTGATCGGGTTTATTATAACAATGTGTTCCGTCACCTTGCAACAAGCTTGGAGGAAAGACAAAGCCAAGGTGGTAGAGAAGAAGAACCAAATAGGTGAAAGAGAATTGATTTTTAAAAGTTCTACCTTGCTAGTAATTAATTCTCAAAATTTATTTTTTGGCACAAAACTCGTATTCTGTTAGCAGTTTGATATATTTATTTATTTTTTGCTATTAACGGCCATGGTGGACTGCTCATGTATTTATGGTGTACACATGACACATTTAATTGACATAAAAAAATATATTTTTTGTTTCTTTTTTACTATTTCTTTTTTGGAGATTTTTTTTTCTTCTACTATTACCTGTATATATCAAGTATTATTACCTGGCAAGAATAAGTTATAAATGTCTAAGAATTTTTCACCATTAATTAAGTAATAAATGAATATAATATAGGGTATATATAATAAAAATAATTAAAAAGAATATATAAAATATAAAAAGGAAAATAGTAAAAAAAAAAAAAGAATTACTCCATATACTATTTTTTTTAAATTTACAGTTTGGGTGTCTAAAGTGGTTGCAGCGCTAGTTGCAATAGCGGCCATTTCTATACGATTTTTTGTTGCAATTTAGGTTACAGCGCTAGTTGCAATAGGAGTTTTTATGTAAAATTCTGTAAAAATGCAAAAATTACTTTTTTGAAGTGTAAAAATAAAAAAAAACAGAAAAAAAAATAAAAAAACAGTAATGAAGACAATTGAGTTACAGTAAATAGCTTTGAAGCGACGATTTGGACCATAATTGTGGTTAAGATGGCAATTTAGGCCATCTTATTGGCACCACACCACCCGCTCAAAGCGCCACTCATCCAAAATAACACTGAATCCAGTATGCCTTTACTTGGAGATTACTGCATTCATAGTACAGTTGAAGTACCGTTTACTCTAAAGACTACATAAGCTAATCATTTTTTATATAGCTTACCTATGAACACCTCAACTCAAGTTTTGAACTTACTTCAAATAGTACTTGAAATACTATTGAGTATGAGCTAATTGTTTCCAACTTGAAGAGAGAAAGAAGAGGCTTGTCTTCCACTGACTAGTAGTGAATGATGACAACAACAACAATTCACATACAACTTTAATTGCTTCAAATGGCAGTACTCAAGATGCCTCTTCATATGTTGTTGATTCAGACTCAGATTATGGTCGTCTGATTCAAGCTCTATTCTACTCTTCCTAATTAATTACTTTGAGGTTGGAGATATGCAATCCAATACTCTTGTCTTGAACCATATATCTGTTTTACAGTGTTTAATTGGATAAAGAGTTTAAAACCATTTCTCCAATTCCTCATCCATCTTTTGAGGCTGTCTCTTCATTAATGTCTCCTGATATGAGGCAACATGGAATTGGAGGCCTTAGTATGCAATGCAAGGGGAATGAACAATATGCTATTCATAACCATTTATTTGCTATGGAATGGAAAGCCATTCAAGTAACTTATCAGCATCAAAGGTATATATATTATTAGTATGTACAGTATTGTGTTATATACATTAATTCTATGTAGTTACTTATAATGCCATTTACATTGCTCTTAACATGTTGATGTTGATTAGGCATGTTATATACATTCTTAGCATCACAGATGGTCAAGCTGAGGTATGGTCTTGTTAAACCCCATTAATACTTATTAATTGCTTCATAACAAATGATATATATACTTTTCTTTTTCTTTTGTTTTGATTGATCTGAATAACATTAGTGAGGTTGTTTTCCCATGTGATGAAATCGTGTTGTTCGAACGAGAGCTAGTCACTGTGACCAAAGCCATGCTGCAATTTCTTCAAAGCAAATTAGGCCTCTGTCTCATGCCTGTTGCTCTTGCTTCTGCCATCCACTCACCAAAAAAAGACAAATGATCTCTTCTGTGTCTCTCAAGATTACACCAACAAAAATGACTTAAAGAGAGCGACCTAGTCCGCGACTCAACCCAGTTCTATTTCGGTAACTTCGTTCCTTTTATTTTCTGCAGCAACTAGTTTCTAACAATAAGTTTTTATTTTTGCACATCTTTCTACTTTTTACATTTTTATAAAAATAAATAAATAAAGAAAAAATAATTAATTACAGCAAAATACACGTAAACATATATCTTCATCATCTTCATCTTCTACCTTCAGATCTTATTCAGAAAGTTCTCCCCATATCATCCATAAGCTTTCGTCATTAGGAACTTGCTGCCAATGTCATGAAGCCTTCTCCGTCAGAACCAAGGGACTGGTGCGGGGTTTCAAGGAGAAGATATTGCAATGACGGCAGCTAGCTACGCTTCATGAAGAAGATGAAGATGATCAAAAATCGGGAGAGAGAGAGAGAGAGAGAGAGAGAGAGAGAGAGAGAGAGAGTGTCAAGAATATATGTTTTTTTAATTAGTTCAGATGAAAAAGAAAAAAAAAAAGAAAAATATAAATAAGACATATATTTTTAATTTTGATAATTTTTAAATTATTTTTATATTGTAAAATAATTTTAATATCACGTGGACTATTAAAAACTTGACACGTGTAAATGAGAGTATACGTGGGTGGTCCATCACGTGAGTTTGATAAGTTTTACCGTTAAAAAATTAGTTTATGTAATTAATTGTTAAAAAATATAAAATTTAAATAATTTTACCGTAAAAAAAAATAAATAAATTATCATTACTTTGTAAATTGCTTTCACGCATATACCTCATATAATAATTTTAATTAACTTAAAGTAACATAAGAAAAAAAAAAGATAACATAATAATTTTTAAACTAACTTAAAAAAGAACAGGTATATATATAAATTCTAATGTAATTAGAAAGTGATAATAATGTCTATATATATATAAGAACGTAATTACTAGTATACCTAATTTTTTTGTATTCTTTCTTTACTTTACGATAGATAATTAAATACATACAAACTTAGTTTGTGTTTAATTATTCGAAACACATTATTATTGCTTGATACATTTAGTTATATATCATGATGAAGATGAATGATTCTTCTCGTAATGATGATAATAATAATAATAATAAGGGGAAGAATGTTAAAGATATAGAAAATGAAGATTTATTAAACTTCAAATACCCAACATCAAATATTGAAGAAGATGATATATCAAAGTATTTTCTTGAAAATAATGATGTTGGTCGTATTATGGAAGACATCTTTAAAGAATCTCCTCTTCCTCCACATTATTCTCAACATAGCCTCTCAAATTCCATTCAAAATCTCAACAAGTAAGTTTCTTAATTAATTAGTTATCTCATAATTATGATATATAATTCATTTTTTTTTTCAATTATAGTACTAATGTTTTGGTTTCATACTAGTAATGATCATGGGACTGAAATTCCAACAATTAATAAAGATGATCCCCTGCTTTAATGTCCTTCCCACCAATAGAACATCAGGTGAGATGTATTTTTGGAATTAAAAACCCTAATTATTTGGTTGTCATGTCTTCTTTATATCTCTATTATATTAAATGTACGAGTTTTTAGCGGTTAAACCCTTCCAGTTATCATTTTACTTACACTTAACATTTCAACCTCAAGTTCGCAATTAACTGTGAAAAATAGATGACACTTTAAATTTATTAACCGTTTAATAGTTTGGAGGGTTTTACCACTAAAATTTGAATTTAGAGAATTAAGTGTAAGTGGAATGATAGTTGAGAGGGTTTAGTCCTAAACCTCTTAAATGTGCTTATGTAATTGCTCTTTTTTTAAACATTGTGATTCAAATTTAAATTTACTGTACATATCTAAAAATATTTAATATTGTGATTCAAATTTAAACATACTGCATATATCTAAAAATATATTATTATTATTATTATTATTATTATTATTATTATTATTATTATTATTATTATTATTAATATTTAAACTTATTACTATTATATTATATTTGTCTTATATTAAATGTGAATATTTAACGAAAATTATTAGTTTAACGATTTTTTTATTTTTCGTTAATCCGTTAAAACTAACACAGTTAAATCAATCAACTAATTATTTCTTTTTAAAAAAATTAAGACTAAATTTAATTTATTTATTAAAATATAATTTAGATAATTATTTAAAAGTATCAACAAAATTAGATAAATATTTTTTTTATATATAAATCTTAATATAAATTTAAATTAGACATTATTCAAATAATTAATCATACTTTATATCAAAAAATTTTAGTTATTTACTTAATTTATTATTTAATAAAATTAATTAGTTAGATACAATTTTTTATAAATAAATTTAAAATCGTATTTTATATATTTAAAAAAATATAAGAGTTGTATTAAATTTACTTTTTATTATTATTATTTAAATTAATAATTAAGGTTAACAACTTTGATACAATTTTAAGCAAACATGCATTACATGTTACTAATGCCTAATACTATATAATATAACAAAAGTTGAAATTGCCTTCTCTTGCGTTTATTATTAAGCTCTACTTTAAACACTTAATTTAAAAGGTGAAATTTTATTGATGAATAATTTGTTTTATTTTAAGGCTCCTGAGATGGAAATATCAATCGATTTTGCAGAAGCAGTATTACAGAACTTTCAATTAAGTGCTGAATCAGGTAATTTTATTTATTTTTTAATTTTCTTTTAAAAGAAAAAAATTATATAATAGAGATTCGATAAAATACTAGATGTATTTCTAAGTAAATATTTGACACAATTCTAAAATAGGTCCCAAAACGTGTTCGAGATTACTACAAAAATGTATTGTATCGCCGTGCAAGAATATTGCAGAGACAAAACCAATATGGATAAACAATAAGGTAATATTACATATAGTTTTTTATAATTCTAACAAAAAAAGTGTACCTTTTTATTGCTTCTATAAAAATTATAATTTTATTTTTTTTTTAATTTACACTTCTAATAATTTCAGGACAGACACAGTGGAAGAGATATTCACTAATTATATTGACACAAGACTTATATCACTGTTGTTCATCGACGACAAACTTTAACCACTCATGTCTTTTATTCAGTCTTTTAGAAGAGAATGATGAGTTTTTTTTTTTTTTTTCCTTTTTATCTAATGAAATACTTTTCCATTCAAAAAATATATATATATTATTCCTTTTCATATTGGGAATTACAAAAGTCACCCTTTATACTTGAGATTCTCTTTTAAAATTTGTAACCTTGACGATGTGGTATGGGAAATTTCTATATGTATTTTTACTAGTGACAATGTACATCAACACTCATAATGTCATCAACTCAATTTTTTATTGGCCACTAAATACTAATCATAAGCAAAAATTTATTGTGAACAAAAATTAAAAAAAAAAAATAGAGAAATTTGCGGCTAAACCCCCATATATTTTTAAGGGTGATTCTATAATGCACCCCCTTAAAAAGGATGTATTGATGCACCCTTAACTTATTTCAGCATTTAGAAAAAAAAATTAGTCTAATTTTTTTTCATATTCATGTATGTTATAGCTATTTAAGATATCCTATATAATTTTAAGAAATTCGGAATAATTTACAATATAGAGAACAATGTTCAAACAGTCGATTTTACACGCATATAAAATAAAATAGTCACGAGTGCAATACACTGTTTGAACATAGTTTTCGGCGTGTTAAACTTTTTCAAATTTCTTAAAATTTTGCAGGATATCTTAAATAACTATAACGTACATGACCATAAGAAAAAATTTAAATAAAAAATTATTTCAGAAGCTAAAACAGATAGGAGTGCATCAATATATCTATTTTAAAGGGGTGCATTGTAGAATTTTTCTATTTTTAATTGTTATACACTTAACTTTTTTTTTTTTTTTTGTAAAACCCTCTTGTCTTTAATTCTGCATCGTTAAATTTGGCCATTAAATACCAATTGAGTTCACCGATATGTACACGTGTTTTCATTGGCCTTAACAATTTTAATAATTTAAAGAAAAATTCGCAGCAAAAGTCCTCAAAATGTTCACTTTGTTACAGATTAGTCCTCAAGCTCGAGAAATAGCGGCAATAGTCCTCAAGGTCGCACCCTTTGTAAGTCCGTTAGTCCTAAATTTAACTGCTCTGTTAATTTATTCAAGAGTGCCACGTGTTGAAGCCTTATTGGTCCAAATAATAATTTTAATTAAAAATAATTAAAATAAAATAAAAACTAAAAAATATTTTAAAATTATAAATTTATCTTATTTTATTTATTTTTTCTTAGTCATCTTCTTCCTTTCTGTTGAATATCTCATCAGTTAAAAAAAATTCCAAATCACATAAAGTAAAACTTAAACCCTAAAAACGAACAAAACTAAACAAAATGGAATCTTCCCAATTCAGACATCCAAATAATGAATTGATAATAAAAAAAGAGAAAGCCCAAACCTGAGGAATGAATCAATGGTCGTGTTCCTTGGTGTGCTGCTGGTGCTCGAGATGGTGATGCTCTACGGGCAGAGCGACGAGGAAGGAGAAGATCATTCCACCGAAGCAGACATGGTAGAACGGATCGATGGAACCGGTCTGAATGTGGGCTGGGGGTTGGCGGGTTTCTCCACGCCAAGAGAAAGGGCTGGGGGTTGGTAGGTTTTCCGCGAGTGAGAAGAAGAAGAAGACGAAGAAGAAGAAAAGAAAGAAAAATAAAAAAAAAAGAAAAAGAAAAAAAAATTATTTTTAAATAATTTATTTATTTTTATTTTTATTTTTATTTTTTAAAATTAAAATAATCATTTTGACCAATAATATTTTGACACGTGTCAATTTTTAAAAAATAAACGGCTCAGTTAAAATTGGGACTAATGGACAAATAAAAATCATGAGCTTGAGTACTATAACCGCTATTTTTCGAGCTTGGAAACTAATCTGTAATAAAGTGAACATTTTGAGGACTTTTGTCGCAAATTTCCTTAATTTAAACAATATAAAAATTTATTTTTAAATAAATAAATAAAAAAGAAACAAAAAAATATACTAAAATCCAAATCCATGGATGAACCCCTTTTCTCTCACCAATCTGATTTCACTCTTTCTCTCTGCGATAAACCAAAGCACCACACTACAATACTAATCGTCCCCATTTTGATCTCTGAGATCTAGAGTTTTATTTATTTGATTTGGGTTTTTTAGGTTAGATATGAAAATGTAATTGTTTTCTAATTTTATTTTGGTGTTGATTTGGATTAAAGGAATAGATTGTGGGTCGATCATGGATAGTAATGGTGGATGAACCATAGATCCAAGAAGAAGAGAAATAACTTATTTTATTTTATTTATTCTTAATTTTAAAACAATTTTTGTAATATTTAAATTATTAAAATTATTAGGACCAATCAAAATATGATACGTGTACATATGTGCATTTATAGTGGCAAACCCAATTAACAGTCAAACTTAACGGATTTAAATCCCTATCTATTTTAAAAAAAATAAATAAATCCCATTTTTTATTTATTTACATTTTTTTTTTTTGACAAAGTGATTAGAATCACTCATGAATTTACGACGCCCACGTCCGCCACCGGCGCTAGAACCTCCTCGAACCAGGATAGCTCATCGTCTAACCGCAGAGCATGCTTTGCCAACACATGGGCCGCTAAATTCTCAAAGCGAGCCACATGGGACAAACCGCCCCGAAATTTAGACAATAAAGCTATAACATCTTCAAACAACACTCCTAACTTGTTGAAATACATTTTCCCATTGTTGATAGCCGTCACCAAAGCTAACGAATCTGAATAAACTGAAAACAAATCAAAAAACCAAAAAAATTTATTAGAAAATAATCAATCCGATCAAAACACTCAAAACTCAAAATTGAAAAACTAGATCCCCATATAAAATACTATCCCTTTGGCTAGTGGCAACTTAACTCTTGTATTTTACTTCATCATCATCTTAGGATTACTATCCCTTACTAAGACCCTAAAACCTAAAAAATTTTGATATGTAATCTAATAATAACAAAAACCTGCAATGCTCCCATCCATAGGATATCAAAAGTTTACTTTGAAAATTATCGCAATAATAAAGTAAGCAACGAATAATGTATTCAATTACCTTGATTATCAATAATTAGTGTAATTCAATACAATGAAACAAAATAACATTGATTATTAAGCATTAATGACCCATTAATTTCATAATCCTTCCCAAAATAAACAAAATCAACCATATTAATTCATTATTAATGTTCGTATTTCCAAAATATTACAATTTTCTTTATTGTACTTATTCCCAAAAAAAAAAATTATACATATTTATTTATGGTAAAACTTTATTATAATCAAATCAATCTATATTGAATTGAAATTACTTAAAATAATCCAATTCAGTTATTATGACATAATTATTCCTATTTTAATTTCCAAAAGACAAGTTGTAAAACTTCCAAAAATTGTATCACCATAAAACATTTATAATGATACCTTCTTATACGATATAGATTGCAAACCAAATTCCATAAAATTTGACTTCCCAAATATATCTGAACACAATAAATTCGCATTTGACAATTAGTATTCCCACCTCCTTTTATTATAATATCTTCGTATTTATTATTCTTCAAATTACTTGATTAATTTTAAATAATAATATTAGAATCTGAATACTAAATTCCACCACTTTCCCTTTTTGCTAATAATTCCTAAAAATATGAACCAACCATAGCTAAAAACTATTATCGTTTAAACTTAATCCTTCTTAAACCTTATTTCACTTGAAAATATTTTTAAAATATCACTTTAAAATTTCTTTACATCATACCTTAACTTAAAATTTGTCTAGTGCATAACTTGTTTATTTTGCAATTTTATTGTGCCAACATTTTGTTATATTTTCAATACAAGAAGCCGTAAAATTTTAAACAAACTACCCTAAATAATTAGGGGCCAACCATATAATAGGCGCTATAGCCTTCTAAGGCGCCAAAGCCATAAAAATGGCGCAAATATAGAACAAATCAATAGCAAAAAGATTACAATATATCCCATTATAACAATTCAACATTATAGAAACAAGAAATTTTCGGACAACAAATTCTTTGAAGAAAACTTTATAGTTTGCTCCGTACTCTTTCCTCTTACAACTATCAAAATAAGATTATACAAGAAAAATAATAAAATTAAAAACAGAATATGCAAAATTTAAAATGCAAAAGAAAAAACTTGATGGTAGATCTTATAAGAAAACGACACCATATAAAACTTTAAAGATTTTTTCCATATATTTTGACATTGATTAGAACAGAACAAACCTACACGAATTCATTGATGAAAAAAATGGCAAAAACACTAAAGAGAACTTGATTCTAATCTTATTAAAGAGAGAACAAGATAAAAGAATGCCAGAATGAACCTTACCTCCAGTGAGCAGGCCGAAAATAGTCTCATTTAATATCACTAAAATGAAAAATAATAATGCAACAAATGTAAAGGATTTTCTTAAACATCTCCCACAATTACCATATATTTAATAATGTTATAAATAATTATTACTACAATTAATTAATTTGAAATTAATATAAAAAATGCATTTCTTTAAATATATTGGATTCAAAACTTAAATTTAGAATCAATCTTAATGCATTAAAAAACAAAAATAATGCAAATATGCTAGAAAAAGATTGTTGACTCCTCAACAAACATTACTAAAAAAACATAATCAATGCAAAATAAGCCCAAAAATATCTCAGAATTTATAGCTCCCATATTAATATTTTTTTAATTTAATATAAATTAAAATAATAATATATATTTATTACGTGTAATTAAAAAGAATAATTAATTAAAGCAATCCCAAAAACTAAAACTCCAAAAATCTTTGCCATTAATACACGTTAAATGACAATGCCGCAAAAATCTCAGCCATTACTGCCAAAATCATAATTTGCGCCACCGCATTCACACCCCAACTCAAGCCGCCACTCTCACTACCACCTTTAATCATCGGCAACAACGGGGGGCTTGAGAGTCTCCACAAGTCCAATACATCACCGAATCCGATAAGCCCTTCCTTCGGGGTGTATCCATAAAGAAATAAGACCAATCAGATCAAGGCCTAAACCTCTGCAACACGAAATTAAAGACTCCAACTAAGAGATTAAAGAAAATATGCATGGAAAAAAAATCATTTACTAATGATACCAAATAAAATTTTAATATATCCAAATAAATCAACATATGATAATGAAAAAAAGAAAATCAACGACAGAAGCATGAAGAAGAAAATCAATAATAATAATAATAATAATAATAATAATAGACGCTGAGGAGTGATCTGTGGAGATCCAAAACACAACCCGATGAAACAACTAATTTCTCTTTCGTTATGTGCTTTGCCGACGATGGCACAACACCACAGTGGGTCTTACCTCTCCAACCACCGATCGAGCATTCTTGCACTACCTTCTTCCTCCTTGATCTCCTCATCCCACAAAACTACCCTCTTATTTTTTGAGCATATGTTGACTTAGTTTATTTATTTACATTTAATTAGTTCAAAAATAATAATCTTTTTTTTGTCAAAAAAGATAACATAATTCTTTTAAGGGTAAATACCATTTTGGACTTTTGTAAAAGTTACCAATTGGACCCTGTGTTTTGTTAAATGACAAAATGGATCTTGTATTTTCTAAAATAGTATAAATAGGACCCTGAATTGATTTTTTGTCAAAATAAAATTTAATTATAATCCGATCTAAAAGTGCTATGAAAAAACTGTTTACATTTTTTGTATCTATTCGTATTAAGCATCGTCTTCAAGTTGGTTGTATTAAAAAAAAAAATTGTCAAAAATTAAGCTCAGGGTCCTATTTTTACTATTTTAGAAAATACAGTGTCCATTTTGTCATTTAACACAGGGTCCAATCTGTAACTTTTGCAAAACACAGGGTCCAAAATAGTATTTACCCTTCTTTTAAAAACTAATTAGAAATAATAAGCCTACCTATATAAATAGACAAATCATGTATATTAGGAATTTGCTCATTACTCTATGTTATAAATAAAATCAATAATAAGCCTACGTATATAAATAGACAAATCTATATATTAACAGTACGATGAATATGGAAGAATTTCAAAAATAATTATTAAACTTCCAATTTCCATCAACAACATGGGATAATAAGGAAAATAATGAAGTTATTCTTAATGAGGATGTTGGTGGTTTAATTGAAGAGTTATATTACGAAGATGATTTAATAAGTAATAATAATTCGATGCAATTAAACTTCCAATTATTGCCAATATCAGAAGATGATGATTTAATAAGTACCATTATTCTTAAAGGAACTATTTTTTTTTATGAGGAGGCTGTTGGTGATATTATGCAACACATATTTAAAGACTCTATTACGTCTCCTAATAATAACAATCCTCATCAACTTGGCATCTCAAATTTCATGCAACAACTCAATATGTAAGTTTATTTTATTAATTAATTTCTCTCATTATATAATTTTATGATATATATATATATATATTGATTTTGTGGTTTGATATATGATACTAGTGATGATCATGTGACTAATGAAACTCAAGTACCATTCTTGATGAATAATGAAGACCCCTTTCCTTCAAATTCAATGCCCTTCCGGCCACTAATACAAAATCAGGTAAAATTATATTATAATCTTATCTTCAATATATATATATATATATGAAAAGATCTTTAAAATTATTAGAATTACATAAGAATAAAGTGAACTCTCTTTCTTCATGATCCATCTCTTCTTCTCATTCGTTTTGAGTTTTGATAATAAAGATTAATTTTGTAAGAAAATTTGGACATAATTTAAGTTTTGTTGAGTTGGTTTGATTTGTCAATTTTGAATAGTTTGTTTGCTGAGTTGATAGTCAGAATTATTTAATCATGCTCTCGAAACATAATCCTTAACTAAAAGGAAATAGAGTACCTTGGAGATTTTGTGGTGAATGATCACCTTCAAAACCGATTGTTACAACAATAACAATATTCAAGAATGCATAAACAAAAACTAAAGCCAATCACAAAATTAAAATTAGAACTTAATTAAAATTAGACAAGAAAAACTTAGCTCGAGAATGAATGAATCATGGATCTTTTATCAATTAGGAATAGTCAATAGTGCACAATTGAAAAAGCCTAAGATTACAACTCAACACAGTGAATAATTACAAAGAAATAGAAAATCACTTCTAGAGTGATACTCCTATTACATTCCTTTACACACACTCATTATGATCTTGGACACTCTCTCTAAACTTGACTCTGAATCTCAAGTATGAGCTTTAAAGATTGGAGATCAGAACTCCCTTTTAGAATAGAAAAACACCTATTTATAGTTGTTACATTTAATCTCAATAGATTCTCTAAGAAATTAAATCATATAATCAATTCAATCACGAAATTGAAAAGTTGTTTAGTAGATATACATATATATAATTAAAGTCAAAATTTTATTCTTTTGCATTTGTTATTATAAGCTCTACTTGAAGCAAAAAATTCTGAATTTAAAAGATTATTGATGAATAAATTTTTTTTTTAAGGCTCCTCAGATGGATCTGTCAATCAATTATGCAGAAGCAGTATTAGAAAGGTTTAAAGCAGTGGTGAATCAGGTTATTATTATTTTCTTTATTTATTATTTTTTTTAAAGAAAAGATTGCTTAAAAGAACAAAATTATATAAAACATAGATTTTTGTAAGTATTTGATTCATTTGTTAGTAAATTTTTAACACAATTTTATTTTTAACATAGATGCCACAAAGTGATCGGGTTTATTATAACAATGTGTTCCGTCACCTTGCAACAAGCTTGGAGGAAAGACAAAGCCAAGGTGGTAGAGAAGAAGAACCAAATAGGTGAAAGAGAATTGATTTTTAAAAGTTCTACCTTGCTAGTAATTAATTCTCAAAATTTATTTTTTGGCACAAAACTCGTATTCTGTTAGCAGTTTGATATTTTTATTTATTTTTTGGAACACAAACGGCCATGGTGGACTGCTCATGTTTTTATGGTGTACACATGACACATTTAATTGACATAAAATAAATATATTTTTTGTTTCTTTTTTACTATTGCCAATATCAGAAGATGATGATTTAATAAGTGCCATTATTCTTAAAGGAACTATTTTTTTTTATGAGGAGGCTGTTGGTGATACTATGCAACACATATTTGAAGACTCTAGTACTTCTCCTAATAATAACAATCCTGATCAACTTGGCATCTCAAATTCCATGCAACAACTCAATATGTAAGTTTATTTTATTAATTAATTTCTCCCATTATATAATTTTATGATATATGTATATTGATTTTGTGGTTTGATATATGATACTAGTGATGATCATGTGACTAATGAAACTCAAGTACCATTCTTGATGAATAATGAAGACCCATTTGCTTCAAATTCAATGCCCTTCCGGCCACTAATACAAAATCAGGTAAAATTATATTATAATCTTATCTTCAATATATATATATATGAAAAGATCTTTAAAATTATTAGAATTACATAAGAAAAAAGTGAACTCTCTTTCTTCATGATCCATCTCTTCTTTAGCCTGTTTTGAGTTTTGATAATAAAAATCAATTTTGTAAGAAAATTTAGACATAATTTGAGTTTTGTTGAGTTGGTTTGGTTTGTCAATTTTGAATAGTTTGTTTGCTAGTTGACAGTCAGAATTATTTAATCATGCTCTCTAAACATATTCCTTAACTAAAAGGAAATAGGGTACCTTGGAGATTTTGTAGTGAATGATTACCTTCAAAATCGATTGTTACAACAGTAACAATATTAAAGAATGCATAAACAAAACTAAAACCAATCACAAAATTAAAATTAGACAAGAAAAACTTAGCTCGGGAATAAATGAATCATGGATCTTTTATTGATTAGGAATAGTCAATATATAGTATACAATTGAATAAGCTTAAGATTACAACTCAACACAGTGAATAATTACAAAGAAATAGAAAATCACTTCTAGAGTGATACTCCTATTATATTCCTTTACACACACTCATTATGATCTTGAACTCTCTCTCTAAACTTAACTATGAATCTCAAGTATGAGCTTTAAAAATTGGAGATTAGAACTCCGTTTAAGAATAGAGTTCCACGTATTTATAGTTTTTAAATTTAGTCCCAATAGATTCTCTAAGAAATTAAATCATATAATCAATTCAATCACGAAATTGAAAAGTTGTTTAGTAGATATACATGTATATAATTAAAGTCGAAATTTTATTCTTTTGCATTTGTTATTATAAGCTCTACTTGAAGCAAATAATTCTAGATTTAAAATATTATTGATGAATAAATTTTGTTTTTTTAAGGCTCTTCAGATGGATCTGTCAATCAATAATGCAGAAGCAGTATTAGAAAACTTTAAAACAATGGTGAATCAGGTTATTACTATTTTCTTTATTTATTATTTTTTTTTAAGAAAAGATTGTTTAAAAGAACAAAATTATATAAAACATAGATTTTTGTAAAGTATTTGATTCATTTGTTAGTAAATTTTTGACACAATTTTATTTTGAACATATGCCACAAAGTGATCGGGTTTATTATAACAATGTGTTTCGTCACCTTGCAACAAGCTTGGAGGAAAGACAAAGCCAAGGTGGTAGAGAAGAAGAACCAAATAGGTGAAAGAGAACAGATTTTTCAAAGTTCTATCTTAACTAGTAATTAACTATCAAAATTTATTTTTTGGCGATAAAACTCGGGTGCTATTAGCATCTTCATATTTTTATCTATTTTTTGGAACGCAAACTGTCATGGTGGACTATTTATGTATTTTTGGTGTAACCATGATACAATTTAATTGCTATACGTAAATATATGTTTATAAATAAATTAAATTTTAAAATTACAAAAAAAAAAAAACATAAAAATATATATATTTTTTTCTTTTTTTTTTCTTTCTTTTCTACTATTTCTTTTTTAGAGATTTTTTTTTTCTTCTACTATTACCTGTATACATCAAATATTATTACCTGACAAGAATAAGTAATAAATGTCTAAGAATTTTTCACCATTAATTAAGTAATAAATAAATATAATATACGCTATATGTAATAAAAATAATAGATAAAATATAAAAAAAAAAATAGCAAAGGCCACAACAATACAAAAAAACAATAATGAAGGCAATTGAGATACATACGTTAAGGCTAAATCCAAAACTGAAACCAAAATCATTTAGGCTAAATAATGTAGTCTCTCTCATTTTAATTATGCATAGTACTTTTAAATTTATCTTCTCATTCAACTCAAGTTAGCTAGTTAGGAGTTATTAATAATAAATGGGATTATTGCGGCAAAAGTCCCCAAAAATTTGAGGTTCATGCCGATTAGTCCTGAACCTCAAAAATTGGCGGTGAAAATACTCAAGGTTGACAAAGTTGTTTGTCCGTTCATACTCAGTCCGTTAGTATGACTAACGTGACACGTGGACGCACCAGATTTAATCCCCTTTTTCTTTTTAATTTTCCCCTAAAATATAAAAGTAATAAGTTAAAAAAAATTAATAAATAAAAAACTTTAATATTTTTTTTATTTCTTTTTTGTTTTTCATTTATTTTCTCTTTGACTCAGTCTTCTTCATTATCCTTGAGCAGGCACAAACCCAAATTTGTTCAACCAACAATTTTTTTTTCGCAAGCTCTATTTCATATCTTTTTTCTTTCTTGCCTTCCACCACCACTAAAGGTTGGCTTGCCGGACTTTGAAAACGCCCAAGTCGAAGCCATGGCGGGTGAGACTTAGCTACACACAAGGCCCAAACATCACGGGGAGAGAGAAGCGGTAGATTTGTTCAGATCTTATCGACGGCGAGCGGAGGTAGTCCACTTTTTTTGGTCAGATCTCGTCGACAGAGAGTGCCATGGATGACGAAAGTGATGAGCTCTTTGTAACCAACATAAACCACTCTCTAAAGCCCACTCCCACACCATCGTCGACGTCCACCGCACCAAGAAGAGGGATGAAGAAATTGGGGCTGGGTAGTGAGTACCAAATCGTTTAATTTCAGGTTTGGTTTTTTTTTTTATTTTCTGGGTTATTTTCTGGGTTTTGAAAAAAAAAAATATTAGATCTTCAATCTTCTCTTTTCGATTAATTAGAAAGTGGGATGTTGATTTCTTGTATAAGGAATCCCAAGGTTTCTGTATCTAGTAGCTCTGAAGGAATTATCATTAATAGAGTAGATTTTGCTATGTCATTCTTGTGTGTTTTTAATAGTTTTTTCACAGCTCTGATATAGAAGCAAAGTGATTTCACTACACACATTCACCCACACTCATGATAAGGTTGATAACTTGAATAAAAAAAAGATTGAATAAGGCTAATAAGATATAACAAATATAGCTATGGTTGAATGATATACAATTCATTGTGTTGTTGGAATTATGAAAGTAAATATTCAATCTTCTCTATATAAGTTGCAGAACCCAAAAACAGATTTGGGCTTTTGAATTCGATTGTATGTTATTTTATCAGATATGTGAATTATTTTTATTCCTGAAAAAAATTGGTACAGATTCAGTTTCAGATCTGAGTTTTTACCCAGCTTTCTTGATGGGTTATAAAAAAAAATTGATGATTGAATTCGTAACTCGTGGTTGTGGTGGTACTATGATGGTCATGGTGATATAGTGTGTGAAGAAGACTGAAGGAAAAAAAATTAAAGAAAAACCATCTGGAAAAAGGAAAAATAATCGGAGAAGAATTGAGAAAAAAGAAAAAAAGAAAAAAATAATAATTATTTTTTAAATAATTTATTTTAGTTTTTTTAATTTTAAATTATTTTTTAATTAAAATTATGAGTTGGCCCAATAACTTTAAACACGTGGCATTATTGTCAGTATTTAACAGGTCTGTTAAATTGGGTATCAACGGACTTATAAATATGACGAGGTTGATGCCGATTAGTCCTCAACCTTAAGTTTTTGGGGATTTTTGCCGCAATTATCCCATAATAAATTATTAAGTTCTTGCTTAGTTGGGATTATTGGTTTCTGATTGTGTTTTTTCACGTACCTTTACCTTTTAACTTTAATACAAGTATTTGTTGTTTTACAAAATCTATATCTTATGTTGGGATTTCTTATAATTTCATGTTCCATTGTGGCATAGGTAAAATAATCCAATATTTACTGTTGTAATTCTGTTTATAGAATTTTTTTTTTCTCTCTGATCACTTTTGAACATTATATATATTTTTTTCATATTAAAATCCCTTCATGTGCTTTCAGAATTGGAATTCCCATAGTGATATTTTAAAGACTACATAAGCTAATGATTTTTTATGTTCCTTACTTTTATATAGCTTAGCTATGAACACCTCAACTCAAGTTTTGAGATACTATTGAGTATGAGCTAATTGTTTCCAACTTGAAGAGAGAAAGAAGAGGCTTGTCTTCCAGTGACTAGTAGTGAATGATGACAACAACAACAATTCACATACAATTTTAATTGCTTCAAATGGCAGTATTGAAGATGCCTCTTCATATGTTGTTGATTCAGACTCAGATTATGGTCGTTTGATTCAAGCTCTATTCTACTCTTCTTAATTAATTACTTTGAGGTTGGAGATATGCAATCCAATACTCTTGTCTTGAACCATATATCTCTTTTACAGTGTTTAATTGGATAAAGAGTTTAAAACCATTTCTCCAATTGCTCATCCATCTTCTGAGGCTGTCTCTTTATTAATGTCTCCTGATATGGGGCAACATGGAATTGGAGGCCTTGGTATGCAATGCAAGGGGAATGAACAATATGCTATTCATAACCATTTATTTGCTATGGAATGGAAAGCCATCCAAGTAACTTATCAGCATCAAAGGTATATATATTAGGGAAATTTGAATTCCTATACTTACATAACCTAAAAATTTGTCCCCTAAATGCAAAGTTATTAAAATTGGTAATATATGACCATTTTATCAATTTTCCTAAACTACCCCTCTCATTTGTAATCAGCCTCTCTCTTCCTCTCTCTTCGTCTCTCTCAGCCGATTTCCCACACTAAACCCACACAGCCGCTCGCTCGCCGGACCCGTGACACCCAAACGACCAGGGAACACAGTCGACCAACGCAACCCGAACCCTCGCAACCCCGACCTTCGACGAACTCCCAACATCGACAATGTCAAAGGTATGGTTTTTTTTTTGTTTTTTTAGAAAGGATTTAAAGATTAATTTTGTTTGTGAGATATTATTGGTTAGATTTAGGTTTTATTGTGAAAATGGGATTCGGATTCCGACTGTGAAGATGGGGTTCAGATTCCGACTGAAAAATGGCCTTCGGATCTGGGGAAGAAGGCCGGCCCGATGGTGTGCAGTCGGTCCGATGGTCCCATTGGGGTCGGGTCCGATTGGGTGTCCGAGTATGGGTCCGATGTTGGGGCTCAGACTGTTGTGCTGTATGGGCAGGGAGATTGGACCGATGGGTCCGATTGGACAGATGGGTCCGATGGGTACCCAATCGGGCCAATTGGACCAATCGGACCCAATATTTTTTTTTTTTTTAATATTAATGATTTAGTAATTGTTTTAGGTATTAATTTATTATTATATTATTTAGTGATTGTTTTAGGTATTAATTTATTTTTAATGACTTAATAAGTATTTTTTAATTAATTATTGGTAAGTAATAATTTTTAATTTATTATTAATTATTAATTATTGTTTTAATTTTTATTGTTTTATTAATTATTGTTTTAGTATTAATTAGTAATTATTGTTTTAGTATTAATTATTAATAAGTATTTAGTGATTGTTTTATTTTTTTTGATTAATAATTGTTTTATATTATTTATTAATTATTGTTTTATTATTAATTATTAATTTTTGTATTAATTTTTATTGTTTTATTAATTATTGTATTTTTATTAATTATTAATTAATGTTTTATTATTAATTATTGTATTAATTTGTATTGTGTTATTATTTATTATTTTTTACTAATTATTAGTTATTAATGATTAATTTTTATTAATTATTAATTAACATTTTATTATTAATTATTAATTATAAATTTGTATTATTTATTAATTATTGTTTTATTATTAATTATTAACTTTTGTATTAATTTTTATTGTCTTATAAATTTGTATTATTTATTAATTATTGTTTTATTATTAATTATTAACTTTTGTATTAATTTTTATTGTCTTATGAATTTTATTATTTATTGATTATTGTTTTATTATTAATGATTAATTATTGTATTAATTTTTATTGTTTTATTAATTATTAATTATTGTTATATTATTGTTTTTTTTTATTGTTTTATTAATTATTGGTTTTTTATTAATTATTGTTTTATTATTAATTATTGTATTATTTTTTATTGTTTTAATAATTTTTAATTATTGTTTTATTTTTTATTATTTTTTTAATAATTAATTATTGTTTTATTAATTATTAATTATTATTTTATCTTTTATTATTTTATTACTTATGTATTATTGTTTTAGTATAAATTATTGATTATTTTTTTTTAATTTTTATTGTTTTATTGATTATTGTTTAATTATTAATTATTAATTATGAATTATTGTTTTATTCATTATTGGTTATGTTTTATTATTAATTATTTATCGTTGTTGGTTATTAATTATGTTTTATTCCCACATAGGTTATGTAAGTATATTACCAATTGTATTTTTGAATTATTAATTATTAATTATCGTTGTTGGTTTTTATTTTTCAGGGAAGTGCACATCTTATAATTCCAGTGTCGGACCATTACACTGGCCGTGTCACATGGCGCGGGGGTAGTTACTACTACCCGAAGATTAAGGCTAAATTTGAAGAATTTAACCTATTGGACAGGGTGAGGGAATCCCCTTTCAAACAGTTTTTCGAGAGAGCGCCCATACAATTTTCTGGAGCATTTTTTCATCAGTTGATGCTTCACAAAATAAAATCTGACAAGCCGGACGAGGTGCATTTCTATGTGGGAAGGAAGAGATGTAGATTTGGGAGGGTGGAGTTCGGCTTGGTCACCGGGTTAAACTTATTGCCGGCCACTGCGAGGAAGACATCAAACAAAATGGAAGCTCTGACCGGTTGATTCAGGAATATTTCAACGGTAGTGCTTCGATCACCTTCGGCCAACTGCGCAGAGTTTTTGAGAGCTGCACAGAAGCTGATGATGTTTACAAGTTGGGGATGGCCTTGTTTGTTATGGGCGTCCTCACTGGTAAGGAGGAGAAGACTGCCGTTCCTCCTTTTGTGATAAGAATGGTTGATAACCTTCCATTCTTCTACGAGTATCCCTGGGGAAAGATTTCTTACACCAAGCTGATGGAAAGTTGTAACAAGGATTACTTGGATGTGAAGAATAAGATGTTGAAAAAGATTGAGAAGGGAGTAACTCAGAAGGAGGCAAAATACTCAGCCTACGGCTATCTTTGCAGCGTTGCAGTATTGGGCATACGAGGCCATATTACAGTTGGGCAACGAGTATGCAGTGAGGAGGTCGCATGGCTTTCCGAGAATGGTCAACTGGGAGAGTAAGCCGAAAACTACACTCGGGAAGGATGAAGTGACCAGATTATTTGCTAAAAATGTAAGTTTGTTACGCTTTATTTTGAATTCATGTTAATTTCCATATATTATATTAATATATTTGTTATATTTTTCAGTTGACAGTGTACTCCGTGTTATGTCCTCGGCCGAACGAGATTGAGTTTGTGAGTTACATAACCGGGGGTCAGCCTCCGTTATTTGTTGACTTGGAGGAACTTGTGTTGGGTGAGGATGGGCAACCAACACAGGATGCTTTGCGAAGCCAGGCCGAAAGCTTGCCTCCACATTGGAAGAACGAGCGGAGGCAGCCCGAATATTTAAAGACTCTACACCACCTCCACCGTCTCCTCCACGTGCACCGCCTGCAGTTCCAGATGGGGTCCGGTGTTGACCCATCTCCACGGCTTCGGCCCCGATGGGTCTGGTGTTGACCCATATGCAGCTTCAGTTCCTGATGGGTCTGGTGTTGACCCACTTGCAGCGTCACAGGGTCCTCCTGTTCCCCCGTCAGCTTCCATTCCCAGCACCTCGGAGGCTCGCGATCCAGTATACCCTGCCATTTTGGCAAGGTTGGAGACTGTGGAGAGGGGGCAGGCCGCTCTGCTAAGAGGACAAACAGCGATTATGGATCAGTTGAAGACCATAATGACGCTCCTGCAAGATCCTGGAAGGCCGGCAGCAGATTCACAGCCACAGCCACAGCCACAGCCACAACCGGAAGAGGAGGCTCGGACACCGGAAGATGACTTCATTCTCCCAAATGATTACCAACCGGATGATGATGACATGTTCTGTACACCTGAGAAGACGAATATCACCAGCATCGGGGATACTCAGGATTCTGAGGTGCAGGTGTTAGAGACAGCTCCAGAAGTCATGGAGAACCGGAGGAAGAGAAGGCGGCCTAGGTGGTTCGCTGAGTACACTGAAATGAAGAAGAAGCCTAGGGCTACTTCGACACTCGTGAATGCGGACCCACTTAGAGTGGTTGATCGGAAGCTGCTCAAGACTTTTCACAATTGGGTACTCGACCAGATTGGGAACAATTACCCGAGAGAGTGCTTCACCGGTCGACACCATTCGTCTTGGTTCCTCGAACTGCATACTCCGAAATTTTGGCTTGGGAACGATGTAAGTTTTTAAGACTTTTTTACTGCTTTTGCTTTTAAAGACTTTATCTAACTCTTTTTTATTTAACTCTGACATATTTAATTTTCATGTTTTAGCATTTGGATGCGGCATTCCATTTGATGAGGAGGCGTCAACACTTTTATCCCGAGTCCTACCCGAATAGATGTGTCATAATGCCGTGTATTTTCCCAGCAGGAGTTATTGCTCGGTGGGAAGCTGCGGGTGATGACCAGGCTAACTATCAGTGGGACGAGAGCATATTAGATTTGATTCGAGGGGATGAAAGTCAATTCTTGGCCAGTTGGAAGAACAAGGAGAGAATATATATGGCCCTCTACTTCGATGGAGCAAAGCATTGGGTGGCATTAGAGATAGATCTGGATCATTGGTTGTTGAACATATTTGACTCCAGCCTCGGATCGATTTCCCCGAACGAATTGAACTGTCACCTGGCAATGTGGGAAAAATTACTACCAAATTTGCTGCTGCAGGCTGGCCTATTCGAGAGTCATGACATGATCCTCTTGCCTCAACTTACCGCCTCAGAGAGCCAGGTCAGAAATTTCACTTCAAAAGTCATGGATCGGGCCGTTGTTCCACAGACAAAGACAAGGTAATTTAATTACAATTGATTTTTTTTGTTATTTAACTTGAATTTAATTTGCACACTTTTATTCATTTACTTTTTATTGTCGCATACAGCGGTAACTACGGGATGTACGTGATAGAGCACATCGAGCATAGTATGCTGGAGACTACGTTTGATAATGTGCACGATGAGAATATGAAGAAATTTAGAGAGCGGTGGTGTGTAGATTTGTTTTACCAGAATTTAGCATGAACAAATGTTTTTTTATTTGGTATTTATTAAGATAACAATGTAAATGGTTTTTTTTTTTATTGGTATGTTTATGTTTTTTCAAGAGTTCATACAAATTTTACGCATTTCTTTCGTGCAACAAATTATAATAATTATGTAAACATAAAATATCACAAATTCTAATGTTTAAAATAGTCCAACATTAATTCAATAACAATACATAATAGTCCAACCCATCACGATACAAATAAACTAAAATAACATTTTTAACCTCGGTAGTTGCAAGTGCTTCTGTTGTGCCCCTTGGCACCGCACATGCTACAATTTCGCGATTTGATAATCCTTTCACCGTTACAAGCAGTTCGGTTGTTCTTAATTCTTCCAACCTTTTGCTTCTTGGGTCGCCCTACTGGTTGCTTCTCAACAGGCACTCCAACTCTCATGTTCTTGATGTCATCAGGCAATTCCCAATCATCCTCGTCACCAACTGGCATAATTGTTCCTTCATATGTCCTCCTCCAATATTCAGTTGTGTAATATGGCGAGCATAGTGTGTACGCGCTAATACTTCGCTCTTGAGATGCAGCACATGCATGAGGACAAGGAAACTTCATGCACTAGAACAAGCCGCAAGTGCAAGTATATTCCTGCAAGTCCACTACGCCACCGGTCATAACTGTTCCTCCAGGGTGAACCTGCAACGTGTAAGGCCCGCATGAGTCAACGTTCAAATACCGACCTTTTTCAAAATGCAATGTCAAGTCCTCCTCCATTTCTGGTGCTAGGGGTTTCGTCCACTTGTCAGCTTTTTCTTTTCGTGAAGCAAACCACTTCTGGACTTTGGACCTCAGGAATGCTACAGCAGCAGTGATCGGGAAGCCTCTTGCATCCTTAGTTGTGTTGTTGAAGCTCTCATCCCAGTTGCTCGTCATTACATTGTAACGTACCCCTGGAAAGTACGACCGGACCCATTTTTCAAATCCGATTTCCTCAATATATTTTGCAACCGCTGGATTCATGGCCCGAATGTTCTCAAATTCTCTGTGAAACTCTGATCTTGAATACGTGTACGCACACGTGTAAATGTGATTCGTGAAGACGTCAGTCTTGAACTTGTGGTTGACGTTCATAATAATGTGGTGGTAGCATGCACCGTGGTGTGCATCAGGGAACACGATATCCAAAGCACGAACAATGCTTTGATGCCTATCCGAAACAAAAGCTAAGTTCTCAACATCACCAATCGTTCTTTCAATTTTCTCATAAAATAGGTCCAGGAATTGTGGTTTTCACTGTCAACTATAGCAAAAGCTATCGGAAAGATATGACTCCCTGCATCCAAAGCCACTGCACACAACATTTGCCCACCATACCTAGTCTTCAAGAAAGACCCATCAACGCATATAACAGGTCGACAAAACTTAAACCCCGAATAGAAGGACCCAGAGAGAAGAAACAATACTTGAAGCGACCATCTTCTACCACAAAATCCGTGATCGTACCTGGATTCCGCAACTGTAGCATGTGCAAGTAACTAGGTAATAAAGAGTACGAATCTTCAGGTGTACCCCGAGACAGGTGTATTGCCTTCTCTCTGCACCTCCATGCCTTTTCGTAACTCATTTGGATCCCGTAATCCTTGTGCATACTTTTTCTTATATCAGAGGGCAACTGATCCGAGCCGTCAGTTGTGAACTTATCCTTAATTAGATGGGCAACTATTACAGGTGATGCTTGACGGTTATCTTTTCCTCGAAGATCAAGGGAACATGTATGTACATTATGAAATGTACTCACCTCAAACATGTTAGAAAGTACGTTCTTCTTCGCTCTTAATCTCCACCCACAATCTGTATCCTTACATGTGACGTACCAAATATCAGTACCGGACTTCCTAACGTAGTAGTCAAACCCTTTCTTCATTGCATACAGGCCAACAACCATCTTTAAATGCTCTTTGTCTCTAAAAAACTTTCCCACATGTAACTCCCCGCCTGGTGTGCCACCCGTAGATATATAATGACTATGATCCTCGATGTCTTCTCTTGTATACATTTTCTCCTTGAATTTACCGTAACTTGTCGAAGAAGAAAATGGATCGCTCCATCCAGTCACATTGGTACCTCGAGCATCAGTAGGACCACTAATATCATTGGTCTCTCTACCATTATTAGGACCTGTACTGTCAGTAGTTCCTCTAGCATGACTGGTTTCGCCTGGACGACTACTACTAGTACCAGGTGTTTGGCAATTTTCTCTACGGGGCATTCTTTTCCGTGTCGGTGGCCTCGGTGGTATTTGGTACGATAGTGGAGTCAAGTTCAAAGGTACAGCAGCAGGGACCTCTGTACCTTGGTCGTCTCTCACGCCATCATTGCCCTCAACATAACATTCAGGGTCTGGACCATTAAAAAAACCATCGATGAACGGCATTTGTGCTACAATATCAGCACTCGGCATCATATTGTTTAATTCAGGTAATACATCTGCAACCAACACCTCTGGATTTGTTTCTGGACCAACAAAACTCCCAACCTCGCTACGATTATCCTTAACAAAACTTGGTGTGGGACTAGGATCGACGCAAACATTCTTCTTTAACAAAGTCACAAACAAAGGAGTAAATTCATCTGGCTTCTTCGCAAGTGTAGATAAAAAGTACCTTGCACGCTTATCATTTCCAATAACTTCAGGGCGATACTCAAAGCCTTTCTTGTACTTGTAATGTACTTCCAATTTCAAGTCATACTCCACTTTGTCGACATCCAGTTCTTCGTACAAAACATCAACCAAACCTGAGTAGCTGAGGTTTGGATCAATGTCAAATGTCAAATTGTCGCCCCGTTTATAAACCCAATCTCTACCATCAAACTCCCAAACACCATTATACATAACACACGCATTAACAGTTGAACCTGTCACATATATTTAAAAAAACACAGTTATAATTTACAACAAAAATCTCACCGAAAAAAAATCTTAATTAATCATTAATAACAAAACAATAATAATTAATTGATAATAAAATAATAATTCATAATTCATAATAAAACAATAATTAATATTCATAATAAAAAAATTTAATAATTAAAAAATAATTATTAATTGATAATAAAATATAATTAATAATTATTACTCAAACCATAAAAAATAAACAATAATTAATAATAATTCATAATTTATAGTTAATAAAATAACTAAAAAAAAAATAATTCGTAAAACATTAACTAAAATAATAATTAATAACTAATAATGATTAATAAAAAAATAACTAATAACACAAATAATAAATCAATATAAAATAAATTAATAATAATAAATAAAAAATAATAATATATTAAAAAAATAAAAAAAAATCCCGTAGGGTCCGATTGGTCCGATTGGTCCGACCATCGGACCCCACAAGGATCGGACCTTATATTAAAAAATTTAAAAAAAAATAAAAAATTCAAAAAAAAAATAAATCCGACCATCGGACCCGTGTTCCAAAAAATAAAAAAAATTAAGAAAAAAACATCGGACCCTCCTCGGGTCCGACCATCGGACCCATCGGGTCTTCACCCCTGTCAACAAATTTTTTCCCACATCGGGCCACCCATCGGGCCAGCATCGGGCCCCATCGGACCCGACGAAAAAAAATGCAGAAAAACAGCAAAATCCCAGTTTTCACATGCAGCAAAAATTATAACAGAAAAAATAGCAAAATAACAGCAACAATCCACAGATCAATCATCAAACACAACATTCTTAATTAAATATGACAACAACAAACAAGATTTAGAAAAAAAAAATAAAATTAATTACTTACCCATTGATGGAGCTTGTATGTGTTCTTGCTTCTAATGTGGTGGATTAGTGTGGTAGCTTGTAGTGTGGAAGGTTGTAGCTTTTAGTGATGAGTGAAGAGAAGAAAATTTTTTTGGTGGTTGTGGAAGCTTTCGGGTGGGGATTTTGTTTGTTGAATTGATGAGAAAAAGGTTGGAGTGGGTAGATGTAGGTGGGGAGGGTATTATGGGAAAAATACAAAAAGTGTCATATAAAATTAATTATGTATAGTATTAGTTTAGGGGAATAATATATGGGTTATTTAAGCATGGAAATTCAAATTTCCCATATATTACTAGTATGTACAGTATTGTGTTATATACATTCTATGTAGTTACTTATAATGCCATTTACATTGCTCTTAACATGTTGATTAGGCATATGTTATATACATTCTTACAGATGGTCAGGCTGAGGTATGGTCTTGTTAAACCCCATTAATACTTACTTATTAATTGCTTCATAACAAATGATATACTTTTCTTTTTCTTTTGTTTTGATTGATGAAACGATCTAAATAACATTAGGTGAGGTTGTTTTCCCATGTGATGAAATCGTGTTGTTCGAAGGAGAGGAGAGCTAGTGAAGGTGATGGAGTCCTCAAAGCCATGCTGCAATTTCTTCAAAGCAAATTAGGCCTCTGACTGTCTTATGCCTGCCTGTTGCTCTTGCTTCTGCCATCTCCACTCACCAAAAAGACAAATGATCTCTTCTGGGTCTCAAGATTACACCAACAAAAATGACTTAAATTATAAGTTTTTATTTTTGCACATCCTTCTACTTTTTACATTTTTATAAATAAATAAAGAAAAAAGAATTAATTACGGCAAAATACACGTAAACATATATCTTCATCTTCTACCTTCAGATCTGATTCAGAAAGTTCTCCCCATATCATCGATAAGCTTTCGTCGTTACGAACTTGCTGCCAATGTCACGAACCCTTCTCCGTCAGAACTAAGGGACTGGTGCGCGGTTTCAAGGAGAAGATATTGCAATGGCGGCAGCTAGCTACGCTTCATGGAGAAGATGAAGATGATCAGAAATCGAGAGAGAGAGAGTGTGTCAAGAATATATGTTTTTTTAATTAGTTCAGATGAAAAAGGAAAAAAAGGAAAAGAAAAGAAAAATATAAATAAGATATATATTTTTTATTTTGATAATTTTTAAATTATTTTTTATATTGTAAAATAATTTTAATATCACGTGGACTATTAAAAACTTGACACGTGTAAATGAGAGTATACGTGGGTGGTCCATTATAACACTTGAATGTGAGTTTGATATGTTCTACCGTCAAAAAATTAATTTACTTAGTTAATTGTTAAAAAATATAAAATTTAGGGAAATTACCCATTGTACCACTTTTTTCAACTTTTTTCTATTTTTACGTTTTCTTTTTAAAATTTTTAATTCTATAAATCTTTATTTACATAAATATTGATTTTTCAAAGTGAAAATTACACCATATATGGGATTCTATAAAAAAGTTTCATAAATATGGCTTTTTTAACTTTACCACTCTTATATGGCATTTGTCCAAATTTAAAGTTTTTTATGGTATTTTTTTTACCACATTTTTTAAATTTAATTTTTAAATCCCATAAAAGGAATCATCTTAAACCTAAACGTTACTCTCTCTCTCTCACTCTCTCTCTCTCTCTCTCTCTCTCTCTCTCTCTCTCTCTCTCTCTCTCTCTCTCTCTCTCTCTCTCTCTCTCTCTCTCTCTCTCTCTCTCTCTCTCTCTCTCTCAATCTCTCTCTCTCTCTCTCTCCAATCGGACTGAAACCGAAGGCCACACCACTCAGTAGCTGCCTCTCTCCTTTCTTCTCTCTCTCTGACCACCGATCAGTGGTAGCTCCGGCGACTAAATCCCTTCTCGACCACTGCCTTTTGCCTTCTCTACAAGTTTTGCCACCACCACCACCATCACCTTAGTTTACAGCAACTGAAGTTTACATCAACTGAAGAGGATCAACAACAGTGTGTTATGCCTTCAAAAACAACAGTTTATTCCTATTAACCAAAACCACAAAGGTTCGGCCAATTCCATCTCTATTTACCGATCAACCTAACTTGATATATATATTTATTTTTTTTACATAATTTTGGAATATTTGATCTGTAATTTTCATATTGTGTATATAATTATGAAAGAAAGAGAAGAAGAATTTTGTGAAATCTCTGCTTTTATTCTTAATTAATACATAAATTTATTAAAGCATGATTCCTCCAAATTCAATAATAAATTTTCAAATTCTATAATATGAATCTCAAAGTGATATTATATGTTCTTAGGAATGTTTAGAAAAATATAAATAATAATTTATTTTTTATAGGCTCGAAACTGGTTTCACAAATTTTAAAGGTTTTATAATGGGATTGCTTCATTTTATAATTTTTTTTTTATTTTAAGTTTCTTTTTATTATTTTTTTTTTCTAAATTTGAAACTGGTTTTTCACATTTATATTATGTTCTTAAATTTTTTTTATGTGTTGTTTTCGATTATTTTTGTTAGTGTTTTTTTTTTAAAAAAATTATTGTTCGAAACTGGTTTACATATTTTGAGAGTTCTGTAATGAGTTTGCTCTATTTTATAATGTTATTACAAATTTTTAATTTTAAGTTACTCTTTTTATTTTTTTTAGATCTAGGTTCGAAACTTACACTTATATTTTATTTTCAAATTATTGGTATGATTATATTTGTGATTAATATTTTTTTTTTGTATTTTTGTATGTGTTTTTCTTTTTTTTTTTTTCATTTTTCATTTAATTATTTGATGAAACTGGTTTCAGTTAACTTTATTATTTAACATTTATTATTTTTATGATTTTCATAGCGTCAAAACTAGTTTTACAGGGTCGAAACTGGTTTCCCAGGTTTTAACTGTTCTGTGATGGGATTGCTCCATTTTTATGATGTTATTGTATATGTTTTAGTTTGTATAAAATCAATTTTATTATTGTAAGATATATGAACAACAATTTTTGTTTTATTTTTAATAATCAGTTTCTAACACACATTATTTTATTATTTTTATAACTGGTTTTTTTAAGTAAATAGTTTTCATAACTGGTTTTTTTATTGTTGTTCATAATTGAGTTTTAAGTTTCAATTTTTTTATTTGATTATTTTAGGAAACTGGTTTTTATTTGTTTGTTTTTATTTTAATTGTTTTTACTAATTGGTTTCTCACATTCTACTATTTTTTTTTTAGTCTTTTATAGTTAATTTTTGACACAATTTTATTTTGAACATAGATGCCACAAAGTGATCGGGTTTATCATAACAATGTGTTCCGTCACCTTGCAACAAGCTTGGAGGAAAGACAAAGCCAAGGTGGTAGAGAAGAAGAACCAAATAGGTGAAAGAGAACAGATTTTTAAAAGTTCTATCTTAACTAGTAATTAACTATCAAAATTTATTTTTTGGCGACAAAACTCGGGTTCTATTAGCATTTTGATATTTTTATCTATTTTTTGGAACACAAACTGTCATGGTGGACTATTTATGTACTTTTGGTGTACCCGTGATACAATTTAATTGCCATACGTAAATAAATGTTTATAAATAAATTAAATTTTAAAATTACAAAAAAAAAAAACATAAAAATATATATATTTTTTTCTTTCTTTTCTACTATTTCTTTTTTAGAGATTTTATTTTTCTTCTACTATTACCTGTATACATCAAATATTATTACCTGGCAAGAATAAGTAATAAATGTCTAAGAATTTTTCACCATTAATTAAGTAATAAATGAATATAATATACGCTATATATAATAAAAATAATAGATAAAATATAAAAAAGAAAATAGCAAAGGCCACAACAATACAAAAAAAACAATAATGAAGCAATTGAGATACATACGTTAAGGCTAAATCCAAAACTGAAACCAAAATCATTTAGGCTAAATAATGTAGTCTCTCTCATTTTAATTATGCATAGTACTTTTAAATTTATCTTCTCATTCAACTCAAGTTAGCTAGTTAGGAGTTATTAATAATAAATGGGATTATTGCGGCAAAAGTCCCCAAAAACTTGAGGTTCATGCCGATTAGTCTTCAACCTCAAAAATTAGCGGTGAAAATACTCAAGGTTGACAAAGTTGTTTGTCCGTTCATACTCAGTCCGTTAGTATGACTAACGTGACACGTGGACGCACCAGATTTAATCCCCTTTTTCTTTTTAATTTTCCCCTAAAATATAAAAGTAATAAGTTAAAAAAAATTAATAAATAAAAAACTTTAATATTTTTTTATTTCTTTTTTCTTTTTCATTTATTTTCTCTTTGACTCAGTCTTCTTCATCATCTTGAGCAGGCACAAACCCAAATTTGTTCAACCAACAAATTTTTTTTTTGCAAGCTCTATTTCATATCTTTTTTCTTTCTTGCCTTCCACCACCACTAAAGGTTGGCTTGCCGGACTTTGAAAACGCCCAAGTCGAAGCCATGGCGGGTGAGACTTAGCTACACACAAGGCCCAAACATCACGGGGAGAGAGAAGCGGTAGATTTGTTCAGATCTTATCGACGGCGAGCGGAGGTAGTCCACTTTTTTTGGTCAGATCTCGTCGACAGAGAGTGCCATGGATGACGAAAGTGATGAGCTCTTTGTAACCAACATAAACCACTCTCTAAAGCCCACTCCCACACCATCGTCGACGTCCACCGCACCAAGAAGAGGGATGAAGAAATCGGGGCTGGGTAGTGAGTACCAAATCGTTTAATTTTAGGTTTGGTTTTTTTTTTTTTTATTTTCTGGGTTATTTTCTGGGTTTTGAAAAAAAAAATATTAGATCTTCAATCTTCTCTTTTCGATTAATTAGAAAGTGGGATGTTGATTTCTTGTATAAGGAATCCCAAGGTTTCTGAATCTAGTAGCTCTGAAGGAATTATCATTAATAGAGTAGATTTTGCTATGTCATTCTTGTGTTTTTTTAAACGCTGATTTTCAAATTCAACCATTTAAATGCCAAAAACGCTGATTTTCTCAAAAACGCTGATTTTCTCAAAAACGCTGATTTTCAAATTCAACCATTTAAATACCAAATCATTCTTGTCATTCTTGTATCTGATTTTCTCAAAAACGCTGATTTTCAAATTCAACCATTTAAATGCCAATTCTAATTATTTAATAACTAAAAATAATTATTAAATAATATTGTCATTTAATATATTTATTAATTAGACATATAAAGTCTCTTAATTAATAAATAAACCTAGAATCTCTTTTCTTTACAATTTCGCCCTTGCTTAGTGAAAATTCATAAACTAGACATAGTCTAACTTTAGAATTATAATTGATTAATCAAAATCAATTAACTGAGTCTTACAAGCAATATGGTCTCAACTAGTATGGGGACCATGGGTCTATATATCCGAGCTTCCAATAAGTAGATGAAGAATTTATATCTTAAATTCACTGACTTATTAATTTTTCGTTGACTCCGCGCATAGAACTTAGAATTGCACTCTCAGTATATAGAACGCTCTATATGTTCCATGATATAGACACGTCATTAGTTATCCATTGTTATAACCCTATGTGATCAATGATCCTCTATATAGATGATTTACACTGTAAATGGATTAAATTACCGTAACACCCTACAATGTATTTTATCCTTAAAACACTTAACCCTGTATAAATGATATTTCATCTAAGTGAAATGAGATCTCCACCATTTATTTTTCGTTTGGTTAAGCTCGAAGGAAATCATCCTTTACTTTCTATTCGCCAGATAGAAGCTATAGATTCCATATTTATGTTAGCGCTCCAACTCAATTGCACTACTGTGTTCCCAAAATGTACGTATCACCCTGACCCAAAAGTAGGCTTAACTAACAAATCAAAGAACACGAATAACACTCTTGAGATTGAACCTAATCATATCAGGATTAAGATCATTTGATCTAGGATCAACAAGTGATATTGAATTGAATAGATATTACGGTAAATTCTAATATATCTAATCAAAGTTCAATATCGGTCCCTTCCGATGTATACTCCATACATCCGATGCTGGTAAACTTTGCCAATGTCCTGGAAAGGACATAATACTTATCCAAGGTGTAAGAATACCTATCGCTGATTATATCATGTCAGTCTAAATCCAGTGTTCTGACAAATCAGGGAATAAACTTTCGAACATATAATTAAGATTATATTCCACTATGTTGACAACACTATAATCATTAACAAATTGATATGTTCTGGATTTAAATAGAATTCATACATTATGTACATATAATCATGAAATAAACATGTGAACCATGCAACATTAAATGTTATTTCTGGATTTAAATGCTAGTTGTTTCTATTTCGTTAACTATAGTTTCCATTTTGAGGTTATATTGTTTCTATTTTTTATTATATTTGTTTCCATTTCACATATATGATGTTAAATGCTAGTTGTTTCCATTTTGAGGTTAAATGGTTTCCATTTTTTGAGATTAAATTATTTTCACTTTCGAAGTTAAATTGTTTCCATTTTCAATCTGGGTTGTTTCTATTTTTTTATAATATTTGTTTCCATTTCACAAACTATAATTTCTATTTCGTGATTAAATTGTTTATATTTTTTAAGATTAGATGCTAGTTATTTCTATTTCAAAAACTATACTTTCCATTTCGAAGTTAATTGGATTCTATTTTTTGAGATTAAATGCTAGTTGTTTCTATTTCACAAACTATAGTTTCCATTTCGAAATTAAATGCTAGTTGTTTCCATTTTACATAAATAAGGTTAAATGCTAGTTGTTTCTATTTCAGAAATTATAGTTTCTATTTTGAGGTTATATTGTTTCTATTTTTCGAGGTTAAATTATTTCCAATTTCAATGTTAGTTGTTTCCATTTTATATGATATATTTTTTTTTTCTATTTAACATATATGAAGTTAAATGCTAGTTGTTTTTATTTCACAAATTATAGTTTTTATTTCAATGTTAAATTATTTTTATTTTTGAGGTTAAGTTGTTTCTATTTTCGAGGTTAAATTCTTTCTAATATCAATGCTAGTTATTTTTATTTTTTATGATATTTGGTTTATATTGTTTTATTTTTCAACTTCAAATTTCAACTCCATTCCCATTCCCCGATTCCCATTCCCGAATCTCTACTGTGTATTACCACCGATTCATCGCTGATTTTTTCCCTCCGTCTTCAATTTTTCACCATACTATAAATATATAATTAGATGCATATCTATAAATTTCACACTGTAACAGTGTTCTTTCCAAAACAAATAAAATCACACTTGTTAATTACAATATTTTTCTTATTCAATTTGGTATAGAGAACTAAGAAAGATAACTAATAATTAAACTAAACTAAATTAATTAATAAAGTGTCATATATATATATGGTCGGGTATTCCATTATAAACAAAACGTGGGCCCAGTGGAGCCTTCCACCTAGTTTCAATTACGACTTCACATTTTAAATTCTATTGCCATTTTTTATTGTTATTGTTTTTTCTTTGTTTTATTAAGTTTTTACTGAAGCAAATGAAGCATTAAGTTTGTAGATAAATCCTTTTACTGTTCCTTTTACAGGAACCAACATGGGCCCTGCTATACTACCTATAGACTTGGTAACAAAAGATCAACTTAGTTTAAGTCTCATGGCAGACAAAATACAAAACTTGTACACATTGTTATTAAGGTTGCCAAAAATTTCAGGGCTGGAATTAACAGAAAATGAACCAGAGAATAGAGTGAAATGAATGAATTCTCATTAGCTCAATAATGAGGAGCTTAACAGTGTTTATATACACGAGAAAGAACAAAAAGAAGGAAAGAACAGAGAAGAAAAATACAACAGAATTCTAACAACTTTGGACAGCTCACTAACTAACTCTAACAACATACACAACACCTTAGACAATCTTTAATAGGAATGGACCAAACTACTCAATATCAGCAGCTTGTGCAACTAGCAATTCTTGTATACTGAATGCAGCACATCATATTACCAGTGGTAATGCAGTAAGTTCTCACCTTTTTACTCTCAGTTGGATTGAGATTCTATGTTGTTTTGTGTCTTAGCAGAATGTTTTGACATTTTTCAATTTCTGCATTGTAAGAACCCATGTGGAGTCTCTAGTCTAGTTTTGGCAAATTTTGCAGGACATGGTGCTTTGTGGTGGATCAAAATCAGCGATTGTTCCCATATGCAATACAACCAGTGCTTACATTCTTGTGTATTTCAATTTCGAGAAAAAGTTTTGAATTTATGGAAATTAATGGTGGTGGTGGGACTTTGACTGTAATGGATCACAAGCTTCGACCCATAGCCAGTGACCGAAGTCACAGTGCTTACGACCTCATCGAACGAATGCCCTTTCTCTATGTTCGAGTTCTGAAAGCAAAGCCCATAGCTAATTCCTCTGTTTACGCCAAACTCGTGATCGGAACTCACTCGATCAAAATTAAAAAACAGAGCTCGCTTTCAACAAAGACGGACTTAACTCAACCAATCTGGAAGTCTCCGTTTGGACAGAAGAAGAAATCAAGAAAGAAACAACAAAAAACGACAACTCGTTACCACCATTACCGTTACCGAAAGCTCCTTAGGAATGCTATCGTTTGATCTTCAAGAGATCCCCAAGCGTGTGCCACCAGATAGTCCCCTCGCTCCCCAATGGTACACTATCGAATCGGAGACTTCACCGGGTAATGACGTCATGCTCGCTGCCTGTATAGGAACTCAGGCTGACGAGGCTTTTCAGGAGGCTTGGTAGTCCGATTCAGGTGGCTTGATACCGGAGACCCGAGCCAAGGTTTACTTGTCTGAATAATGATTGTCGTGAGAAGAAAATAGCAGAAGCCCATCCCACCTAATTTTGCAAAACAAAATATAATTGTGCTCATATTTTAATATTAGCGTATATTTGAAAAAAAATTAGATTAAAAATACAAAAAAATTTAAGTGATTTTACCGTAAAAAAATAAATAAATGATCCTTTGTAAATTGCTTCCACGCATATATCTCAGATAATAATTTTAATTAACATAAGAAAAAAAAAAGATAACATAATAAATTTTAAACTAACTTTTAAAAAAGAACATGTATATATATAAAGTCTAATGTAATTAGGAATAGGAAGTGATAATAATGTCTATATATATAAGAACGTAATTACTAGTATACTTAAATTTTTTGTATTCTTTCTTTACTTTATGATAGATAATTAAATACATACAAATTTAGTTTGTGTTTAATTATTCGAAACACATTATTATTGCTTGATACATTTAGTTATCATGATGAAGATGAATGATTCTTCTCATAATGATGATAATTATAATAATAAGGGGAAGAATGTTAAAGATATAAAAAATGAAGATTTATTAAACTTCAAATACCCAACATCAAATATTGAAGAAGATGATATATCAAAGTATTTTCTTGAAAATAATGATGTTGGTCGTATAATGGAAGACATCTTTAAAGAATCTCCTCTTCCTCCACATTATTCTCAACATGGCCTCTCAAATTCCATTCAAAATCTTAACAAGTAAGTTTCTTAATTAATTAGTTATCTCATAATTATGATATATAATTCATTTTTTTATCAATTATAGTACTAATTTTTTGGTTTCATACTAGTAATGATCATGGGACTGAAATTCCAACAATTAATAAAGATGATCCCCCTGCTTTAATGTCCTTCCCACCAATACAACATCAGGTGAGATGTATTTTTTGAATTAAAAACCCTAATTATTTGGTTGTCATGTCTTTTTTATATCTCTATTATATTAAACTAGGGAATTAAGCCGCGCTTCGCGCGGTGTTGTCCAATTTTTATAATTTATATATATATATATATCATATTTATATTAAATGATATAATTTAAAAAATAATATTTTAACGTGTATATTATAAACAAATTAATAGTGTTGAAACTAAAAATATAATTTGCTATTTTAAAATATATAAAAAAATGAAGATTTTGTGACAAATATTATTGTTATAATTATTAAAAAAAATAAAATTTATTTTATAATTAGTTTTTTCGAATTTTTTATTTCATAAATTTATATTCTAATAAATAGTTGCAAATATTTTTACTAAATGAGTAAAAATATTATAAATCATGATCGTTTGTTATTTTCTAATTATTTTTCAATTTAAATGAAATAATATGTAATAGAGAAAAAATAATAAAGAAAAAAGAATCCTAAAATAATAGGATGCTGCATTTAAAAAAATAATAAATAATAGGATGATGCCTCACATATTCTGGCCATATATTTTCGAACACAAATTAGTGTAAGAATACTTTATTTATAGTTTAGAAATATATTAATTATGTAGTTCTTAATCCATATGAGATTTTTACCAATAATAATAATAATAAATTTTACTAAGAAGTCATATTTCTCAACATCTACAAATATATAAAATAAACTAAATTTATTAAAATTCTTTTAATAGTAAAAATGGATCAAAATATTGTAGGGTGTTACCTCATTTTCTTTGGTGCTTTCCTTTATATTTATATATAGATATAGATGATTTATTTATTAAAAATTGATTTTTTTTAATTTAAAATATTTTACAAAGATTAAAAAATGTAAAAACATGGGTAAATAAATAATATCTACCATTCACATATTTAATGAAATATATATATATATATATGGGTGACTATTCAATGGTTACATTTTTATTGTAACCATATGGTTACATTTTTTTTTGACCTGTAATAGCAGGTTACTAAAAGGTAGACTTTCCTTTTCTAGAATTAATTAATTATAATTAACTATTTTCTTAAAATAATTAATTAAATAGTAGACATTCCTTTTTTAGAATTAATTAATTATAATTAACTATTTTCTTAAAATAATTAATTAAATACTCAACAAGACCTCTTTTAGCAATTAATATTTATATTTAAATCCTTACTTGAATTATTTCAATAATTAAGCCATTTAATTATAATATTTACAATAATTTTTTTTTTTACAAAAATTAAACTTCTTTTGACACAAATTAAAATTCTCTTCTTATAATAAATTTTCAAACAATTAATTATTTTTAAATGATATTTAATTATTTTGTTACAATTATATGAACTAAGTAAGAGACCTCAAGCTAATCAATCGATAACAAGTGCAGCCATTTTTTTTTCTAAAAAATCCTTCAACTTATTTCATTTTTTACTTTTTAAATATTTAAATAAAAAAATTAAATAATTAAGTGTAATAATTTAAAATTAAGATTACTAGTATAATAAAATTTAAATTATGAAATTATATGTGTATAATTTTAAATTATAAAAAGTTTTGCTATAAAATTTTAAATAATTTAAGTATAAAAAAATAAATTGCTAAAAGATCTTTATATAGTAATAAATTGCAAAAAATTGATTAATAATTATAATTAATTTAATTTTAAAATATAATTAATCTTAATTAAAGTTTTATAAGGAAATAAATGATTAGGTTACTTTCAGGTTACAAGTTATTTATTCTTTATTTTTATTTAATTTCCAAATTAATCACAACCATTTAATAGTAATCCAATGGCTTAAAAAAATGTAACCACAATGGTTACAATAAAAATGTAACCATTGAAACCTCTTCCATATATATATATATATAACTTAAAAGTTTAACATTCACAATAGTTTTATATCAGAGAAATATATATCTTAGACAAATGAAAGAAATGTAATAAGAATATTATTTATAACCTTTATAGATAAAACTTAAATAGTTTTTAAACAATGTGGGACTTTTAGTTTGTTTGTGTGGTTTGGTTTTCAATTAAAATAAGAAAATGTGTTAGAAATTAGGAAAAATATGAAGAAAAATTTATAAAATGACACATAAACTCTTCTTGTGCTTTCCTTTTCTTTAGTGTTTTTTTTATATATTTATATATAGATATACATATTGATTTATTTGTTGAAAATTGATTTTTTTAATTTTAAATATTTTGCAAAAATTGAAAAATGCAAAAATATGTGTAAATAAATAATATCTATCATTCACATATTTGATGAAATATATATAACTTAAAAATTTAACATCCACAATAGTCTCTTATCAAAGAAGTATATATAAAAAATATATACATTTAAGGTGTCTTATTATTCTAATAAATATCATATATTAATAAATCAATATAATTTTAATTATTTAAATAAAATTAAAATAAAGAATTATAAGAAAATAATTTTTATATGAAAAAACAATTAAATGGTTTTTTTATAATTATTTTAAACTTAATAAAAATTGAAAAATACAAAATTATATTCTGCATTCACTTTAAAAAAAATTGTAATGGGCAAGATTACGTTCACCAATCACCCACATAAAAAATAAGTAAAATACTTTTTATATTAAAAAATAATTAAAGGGCTTTTTTTATAATTATTTTAAACTTGACAAATATTGAAAAGTACAAAAATATATTTTATATTCTTTTCAAAATAATTTGAAAAAAATTAGGCAAAATAAAAACTTGAGTAAGAAATTAATCAATCACCCATAAAAAAAATAATATTTTTTAGACATAGGAAAGTAATGTAATAAGAATATTATTTATAACCTGCATAGATAAAACCTAAACGATTTTTAAACAATGTGGGACTTTTAGTTTGTTTGTGTGGTTTAGTTTTCAAATAAAATAAGAGAATGTGTTAGAAATTAAGAAAAATAGGAAGAAAAATTTATAAAATGACACATAAACTCTTCTTGTGCTTTCCTTTATATATATAGTGATGTGCGAGTTTTTAGCGGTTAAACCTTTCCAATTATCATTTTACTTACACTTAACATTTCAACCTCAAGTTCGCAATTAACTGTGAAAAATAAATAACACCTTAAATTTATTAAGAGTTGAATAGTTTGGAGGGTTTTACCACTAAAATTTGAATTTAGAGAGTTACGTATAAGTGGAATGATAGTTGACAGGGTTTAGCCACAAAAAACTCTTAAATGTGCTTATGTAATTGCTCTTGTTTTAAACATTGTGATTCAAATTTAAATTTATTTAAACCTGCATATATTTAAAAATATATTATTATTATTATTTAAACTTATCTCTATTATATTATATTTGTCTTACATTAAATGTGAATATCTATCTAAAGAAAATTGTTAGTTTAACGATTTTTTTTAATTTTTCGTTAACGGGTTAAAACTAACACAGTTAAATCAATTAAGTAATTATTTTTTTTAAAAAAATTAAGACTAAATTTAATTTATTTATTAAAATATAATTTAGATAATTATTTAAAAATATCAACAAAATTAGATAATTATTTTTTTTATATAAATTTTAATTTAAATTTAAATTCGACATTAATGCAAATAATTAATCATACTTTATATCAAATTTTTTTTAGTTATTTACTTAACTTACTATTTAATAAAATTAATTAGTTAGATACAATTTTTTATAAATAAATTAAAAACTGTATTTTATATATTTAACAAAATATAAGAATTGTATTAAATTTACCTTTTATTATTATTATTTAAATTAATATTTAAAGTTAGCAACTGATACAACTTTAAGCAAACAATGTTACTAATGCCTAATACTGCCTAATACTATATAATATAACAAAAGTTGAAATTACCTTCTCTTGCGTTTATTATTAAGCTCTACTTGAAACACTTAATTTAAAAGGTGAAATTTTATTGATGAATAATTTGTTTTATTCTAAGGCTCCTGAGATGGAAATATCAATCGATTCTGCAGAAGCAGTATTACAGAACTTTCAATTAGTGCTGAATCAGGTAATTTTTTTTATTTTTTAATTTTCCTTTAAAAGAACAAAATTATATAATAAAGATTCGATAAAATATTAAATTTATTTCTTAGTAAATATTTGACACAATTCTAAAATAGGTCCCAAAACGTGTTCGAGATTACTACAAAAATGTATTGTATCGCCGTGCAACAATATTGAAGAGACAAAACCAATAGGGAGAAACAATAAGGTAATATTACATATAATTTTTTATAATTCTAACAGAAAAAGTGTACCTTTTTATTGCTTCTATAAAAATTATAATTTTGTTTTTTTTTTTTTAATTTACACTTTTAATGATTTCAAGAAAGACACAGTGGAAGAGATATTCACTAATTATATTGACACAAGACTTATATCATTGTTGTTCATCGACGATAAACTTTAACCACTCATCAGTTATTCTATAAAAAAAATGATGAGTTTCTTTTTTATACAGTTTTTTTATTTTCTAGTTATTAATTTATTATTTATTATTCACAATTAGTTTTTTATAAAATTAATGATGAGTTCTTGATTTTTTCTTCTTAAATATATATTTATATATAATTAATGTATAAAACTAGAAGGGGTCATTTCATTTTTAGCCTACAAAACTCACAAATAAAAAAAGAGCAAAACTGTTTTGACTAAGAGCATAAAGAAGTAATGATTTGATCCTGCAAGAAATAAATATTTTTGCAGCTTTGAAGGAATGAGCCACTAAAGTTTCACTAAGCTGGTTATAATACCTTTAAGAATGGAGCATTACAAGGCTGTAAAAGTTTGCTTGGTATTCTGGAAATGAAGACGAGTTTGTTCTCTTCCAAATCGAACTTGTTGTTGGCATAGTCAGGAAGCTGCATCTAAATCAACCTCACCCTCAATGATCCCCGCCTCTGCCTCAGAATCTGCTTCCAATTGGCCCATCTCTGGACCGGCATCTGTGTCAGAGCTTTGCTTCTGGTTTTCGTCCGGCATTGGACTGCCACCTTGGGACACCATGTCAGTCACACCAGCGGTTTCAGGTTCAGCATCCATTGGGGTTGTAGAGGCCTCGAGATCACCTCTGATTCCTTCATCATTTTCACTCGCAGGGGTTGAGATCTGTACCGGTGAGAGAACAAAATTAACCAGAAAAACTTATTATAGAAAGGAAGGGAAGAACAAGATGGGGGTCCATTATACCTGATTTTCTTCCCCTTGCTGTGCGGAACCTTTTGCTTCTTCCTTTTTAGCACGTTTAGCCCTATCATTTGGTTTAGACTGGTATTTGGAACGAAAATCGGGTGGTAAAAGTTCTACAGGCACTACTCCCTCAACGCCATGGTCAGTAAACTGCAATGAAATGCAGATGGGGTTTTTTTTTTCTCAGGCTTGTGGGAAATGAATCGAACAATGATGATGTCTCGGTGATCAATTGTTAAACTAGTCGTACCTTAGAAAATCCCTCCAAGTCCTGTCTAGCTGAAAACCGTAGACCTTTCCAGCAATACACCTGCGTACCGGCACTGGCCATTATTAGATGACACAAACTCAGTTTTAAAGTAAACAAGTAAATATGAAATGTTACTGAATCAGCTTTAGAACTAATGCAGTATTGAATAAACTAATTAACACTGAAACAAACTAACTAATCACCACAAAAGTTAATTACGCACCCTGTTGTTTTTATGGTGATACTCAGCTTCTATCCCAGCAGCAGGATCCATCTGTAATTTGAAGAATTTATTTTATTTAGTAATGCCAGAAGATTTAACCAGATACGAATTATGATATATGAAAACCAATAACCAACATATGCTTATGAGAGAACATAAACGAGTTTAAAGTTTGTCAAATGGCTCATCAACAAGTAAATAAAATTTTGAAGGTGCTCACATCTTCAGCCAATGGCTTCCAGTATTCTGCAATGGAGGGAGTCTGAACACGTTGAGGATTCGTTAAAGCATTCTGAACAGGTCAATGATCAAAACGTTCAGCAAATAATCTGGGAATAATTAAAAGAAAATTATGCTAGTTCTGTTTCATGCCCTTCCGCAGAAACTACAAGTTTGTAAGGCCTATAGTATTCCATAATTGGGATAATTAGATTGGAATTTGATAACTTACATAATTTATTGGTTTCTAAAAATAAAATAAAAAATCATTGATTTCAGTTTATATAAAATTTTGAAATTTTTACATGAAAAATCCATTTTGCACAATTTATTACCTAAATACCTCTACACGCTTATGTCTACATTTTTACTTACAAAGTTGGTTTTATTACACAAATACCACTTAGTCATCATTCCATCCATCATTTATCAAATCCTACTCTCTTCCCTCTCTTTTTTCATTATATATCAATCAATCCATCATTTCACTCTCTTTTTTTCTTCTTTCCTTTTTATTTTTAATTTTATTTCAGTTTTTAATTTTTAATTTTTAATTTTATTTCAGTTTTTAATTTTTATTTTTATTTTCAGTTTTTAATTTTTAATTTTTTTTTCATAACAATTCTTCTTTTATTTTTATTTTTAATTTTTAATTGTAAAGCTAGTTTCTTATATATTGTTGCTTAGGTCTAGGATTGACTTCTATCAATCAATCCATCATTTCACTCTCTTTTTTTCTTCTTTTCTTTTTCTTTTTAATTTTATTTCAGTTTTTAATTAAATCTTTTTAACTTATTAGTTTAACTTTACAACTTCTGTAATACTTTCATGACAAAAGAGAAGACTTTGACTAGGCCATTCAACTGATATAAGCATGTACAAATAAATTCGTACAATTTTAATGTCATTTTCATTCTCGCTGGACTAGCTCAAAGCCACGTCGAAATAATTAGATAACAAAATAAAATAATAAGAAACAATTACCGATGATATTCTATACTTGAAAAGAAAACGATCTAATTCATGCTTATAGTAGTATTGACGTGAGTAGAGTTATAAAATTAATATTAGAAAAGTATTAGGACAAACATGATTAAGATTTATGAGTAAAGGTGGCAAAGCTAATAGATTAGATTAACCTGGTCAGTCCCATTTTTATATCATCAATGGGTAACAATGAGATTTATCATGGATGTTGATGTTCAAAGAGTTTTTCCTGTATTTTAGTTTGTATACAGTTGTTTTGTAGTTTTATTATAGTTTCGCTACTTGCATATGTTATTTCACTATAAAATTAATATGCAACTATTTGCACAAAACTTACTATGTATAACTACTATTTCTTAGTCCCCATCAAATTAAATTCTTGCATAATATATAAACTATCATAAAACGATAATGCAACTATAAGACAACTATTTGCACTTGCATACAGTTGTTTTGTAGTTTTATTATAGTTTTGCTACTTGCATATGTTATTTCACTATAAAATTAATATGCAACTATTTGCACAAAACTTACTATGTATAACTACTATTTCTTAGTCCCCATCAAATTAAATTCTTGCATAATATATAAACTATCATAAAACGATAATGCAACTATAAGGCAACTATTTGCACTTGCATACAGTTGTTTTGTAGTTTTGTTATAGTTTTGCTACTTGCATATGCTATTTCACTATAAAATTAATATGCAACTATTTGCACAAAACTTACTATGTATAACTACTATTTCTTAGTCCCCATCAAATTAAATTCTTGCATAATATATAAACTATCATAAAACGATAATGCAACTATAAGACAACCAAAACAAAAAATAAATCAAAATGCAACTATATATAACGTAGATGTATTATTCATGAGGTTTTTTTTTTTAAATTTTTCACATCATACATTGTTTTGGATTTAGTGGGAGCTCCAGATCTGTTTGTTACAGATCTACATTTCATGAATATAGATTTCGATATTAGGGGGAGTTATTTTGATCGAATAAAATAGAAAACAAATGTGTAATTTCAGTTTCTTCACAGTTTTTCTGATTTTTTTTTCGTCATTTTCAGTTTAGATCATTGCAGGCATTCTTTTCCAGTTGATTTTGCCAGAATTAATAGTTGTATTTTTCTCGTTTTGGTTTCATTTTGGTTGTTTTGCGGTTTTGAAACGAGCGCGTATTTTCATCTTCATGGTTCGCTCTGTACAGCTGAAGGCTTAGTGCATGTGGTATTTTTGTAAATATTTGTATGTGGACTGTATAAATGTTTAATGGGCCGGCCCAAAGTATTTTTGTAATTTTTTTTCCTTTTTTGTATTTTTTTGTTTTTTTCCCTAAAATTTTCGTACTAAGTTAAATACAAGGGCTTAGGAGTAAAATCTGTTTGTAAACTTAATATCTAACAGGTTTTGTTACTTTCAAAACTCTAAAACGAATTGTAGAAGAAAATTGGAGACAAAAACAGAGGAAAAAAACATGTAAGCTCTCTTTTCTCGGTTGAAGACCGAAGCTGGGATATTGATCTGGTTCGAGATATGTTCAATGATCGGGATGCTAATCTGATTCTAAGCATTCCCTTAAGCTTCTCTGCTTCCTCGGATTTCTAGACATGGTCTAACGAAAGCACTGGCCATTTCTCTGTCAAAAGTGCCTACCGTATTCTTCAACAATCCAAAGACCCAAGACTCGGTAGCAACAATTCTGGTTTCTGGCACAAGTTATGGCAATTGAAGATCCCACCAAAGGTTAGAAACTTTCTCTGGCGTGCTGCTTCTGGGACGCTTCCAACTTGTGTTAATCTCAGAACTAAGCATGTTGATATTCCATCGCTTTGCCCTGTCTGTCATGCTTCACCAGAGACAATCTCCCACATCCTTCTCTCATGCAATTTTTCTCACTCCTGTTGGAGTCACATGGGCCTACCAGCTGGGGTCTCACTTGATCTCTCTTTTGCTAGCTGGTTGGATAGTCTTTTTGACTGCCTTGATGACGACCGAGTCTGTTCCCTCTCTATGGTCTGTTGGTCCTTATGGAAAGCCAGAAATTCAATTGTTTGGAAAGATAAGGCGCTTTCTATTGCAAATGTTGTAACATCAGCCCGCATAGCTCTTGATCATTGGCGAAAAGCTCAAGACAACACCTCTCTGTCTTACATTTACTCTGGTAATTGTGATGATGGAGCTGAGCTTTGGACTAAACCAGGTATAAATACAATCAAGATAAACGTTGATGCTGCTATTTTTGCTAGTGACCACCAGTATGGCTATGGAATGGTTGCAAGAAACAACTCTGGATCCCTCATCGATGCTAAAGCCCATTGCTCTAATGGTGTCTTTGCTCCTGAGGTTGTGGAGGTTATGGGCATCAAAGAAGCTCTCAGCTGGATCAAACGCCAAGGTTGGCAACATGTTGAGTTGGAATCGGATAGCTTAGTTTCAATCCAAGCTATTCGCAGCCACTCACCTCTTCATTCTATCTTTGGGAACTTGGTTCAAGATTGTATTTCACTTATGCTTTCTTTGCCTTTTGTTAAAATCTGTTTTGTTAAACGATCAGCAAACCGCCTAGCACATGCTGTTGCTAGGATGTCGCGGTCTCTATCTGGTCGTCTTATTTCTGTGTCTAATGCTCCAGTTTCTATACTAGACATTTTGTATTCAGAAATTTAATTTAATGAAGTTGATATTTCATCAAAAAAAAAAAAATATATATTAAGATGACTAATATTAATGACACAAAACTCTCAATTTAACTCATTTTCTTTCTTCGATGCAGCATGAACAAAATGAACTGAACAAAAAATAAATGCTTGTATAACTTGCTAAAACAAATGCATTATAGTACTTACCATACTCTTAGAGGGCAAATCATTTTCACTTTTACCTGGGGCCTAGTGGCAAATGAGAGTTAGTGTCTACTACTAAGTGCATATAAGAACTGAAATAGATCATTGCAAAAATTGCTATTACCTTAAGATAGTTGAATAGTACAAGGCACTGGACAAGAATATGTCACCGAAAACTATATTTACACAAGACTTATATCACTAATTATAATTATTTTAATTTACACTTCTAATGATTTCAGTACAGACACAGTGAAAGAGATATTCACTAATTATATTGACACAAGACTTATATCACTGTTGTTCATCGACGACAAGCTTTTACCACTCATGTCTTTTAGAAGAGAATGATGAGTTTTATTTTTTTTTTATTTAATGAAATACTTTTCCATTCAAAAAAATATATATTATTCCTTTTCATATTGAGAATTACAAAAGTCACCCTTTATACTTGAGATTCTCTTTTAAAATTTGTAACCTTGACGATGTGGTATGGAAATTTTCTATATGTATTATTACTAGTGACAATGTACATCAACCCTCATAACATAATGTCATCAACTCAACTTTTTATTGGCCACTAAATACTAATCATAAGCTAAAATTTATTCTGAACATAAATTAAAAAATAGAGAAATTTGCGGCTAAATCCCCATATATTTTTAAAGGTGATTCTACAATGCACCCCTTTAAAAGGGATGTATTGATGCACCCTTAATTTATTTCGGCATTCAGAAAAATTATTTAGTCTAATTTTTTTTCATATTCATGTATGTTATAGCTATTTAAGATATCCTATAAAATTTTGAGAAATTCAGAATAATTTACAATATAGAGAACAATGTTCAAACAATTGATTTTACACGCATATAAAATAAAATAGTCACGCGTGCAATACACTGTTTGAACATAGTTTTCGGTGTGTTAAACTTTTTCAAATTTCTTAAAATTTTGCAGGATGTCTTAAATAACTATAACGTACATGACCATGAGAAAAAATTTGAATAAAAAATTATTTCGGATGCTAAAACAGATAGGGGTGCATCAATATATCTATTTTAAAAAGGTACATGGTAGAATTTCCCTATTTTTAATTGTTATACACTTAATTTTTTTTTTTTTGTAAAACCCTCTTATCTTTAATTCTGCATCGTTAAATTTGGCCATTAAATACCAATTGAGTTTACCGATATGTACACGTGTTTTCATTGGCCTTAACAATTTTAATAATTTAAAGGAAAATTTGCGGTAAAAGTCCTCAAAATGTCACTTTGTTACAGATTAGTTCTCAAGCTCGAGAAATATCAGCAATAGTCCTCAAGGTCGCACCATTTGTAAGTCCGTTAGTCCTAAATTTAACTGCTTCGTGAATTTATTCAAGAGTGCCACGTGTTGAAGCCTTATTGGTCCAAATAATAATTTTAATTAAAAATAATTAAAATAAAATAAAAACTAAAAAATATTTTAAAATTATAAATTTATTTTATTTTATTTATTTTTTCTGTCATCTTCTTCCTTTCTTCTTTTCAATACCCAGAAATTACCCTGACCCTTTCTCTTCTCTTTTCCCTTCGTCTTCTTCCTTCTACGCACCTCCACAACCACCATGGCCAGAATCGATTGAATCCCATACCTAAAAAACTCATAACTTTCCAGCCGTCACCCACCTATTTTGGGGTTTCTTTCTACCAAAAACAAACCTGTAACACCAACTTGTACCAGACCAAAATTTCATAATCCCTAGGTCCCAAAACCCAATTTTCCCTTCTGGCCGATCTCGTGAGCCCACCCTCTCTCTCTCTCTCTCTCTCTCTCTCTCTCTCTCTCTCTCTCTCTCTCTCTCTCTCTCTCTCTCTCTCTCTCTCTCTCTCTCTCTCTCTCTCTCTCTCTCTCTCTCGTCGAACAGCCACACCCAAACCTGATGTCGGCCATTCTCGGTCCTTCAAGCTTGAAATGAACCCAGAAAAATCTCCTCAGTTGAATATCTCATCAGTTCAAAAAAAATTCCAAATCACATAAAGTAAAACTTAAACCCTAAAAACGAACAAAACTAAACAAAATGGAATCTTCCCAATTCAGACATCCAAATAATGAATTGATAATAAAAAAAGAGAAAGCCCAAACCTGAGGAATGAATCAATGGTCGTGTTCCTTGGTGTGCTGCTGGTGCTCGAGATGGCAATGCTCTACGGGCAGAGCGGCGAGGTAGGAGAAGATCATTCCACCGAAGCAGACATGGTAGAACGGATCGATAAAACCGGTCTGAATGTGGGTTGGGGGTTGGTGGGTTTCTCCACGCCAAGAGAAAGGGCTGGGGGTTGGTAGGTTTTCTGGCAGAGTGAGAAGAAGAAGAAGACGGAGAAGAAGAAAAGAAAGAAAAAGGAAAAAAAAAAAGAAAAATAAAAAAGAAATTATTTTTTAAACAATTTATTTATTTATTTATTTTTATTTTTAAAATTACAATAATAATTTGGACCAATAATATTTTGACACATGTCAATTTTTAAAAAATAAGCGGCTCAGTTAAAATTGGGACTAACGGACAAATAAAAATCATGAGCTTGAGGACTATCACCGCTATTTTTCGAGCTTGGGACTAATCTATAACAAAGTGAACATTTTGAGGACTTTTGTCACAAATTTTCCTAATTTAAACAATATAAAAATTTATTTTAAAATAAATAAATAAAAAAGAAACAAAAAAAAAATCCTAAAATCCAAATCCATGGATGAACCCCTTTTCTCTCACCAATCTGATTTCACTCTTTCTCTGTGCGATAAACCAAAGCACCACACTACAATACTAATCGTCCCCTACCATCTGCAATCGTCGAGGAAGAGATCTAATCGCAAGGTGGGGGCTTTGCCGGTGCTAGAGAAAGGTAGATGAGGGATTGGAGTTTTATTTATTTGATTTGGGTTTTTTTAGGATAGATATGAAAATGGAATTGTTTTCTAATTTTTTTTGGTGTTGATTTGGATTAAAGTAATAGATTGTGGCTGTTGGTCATCATGGATAGTAATGATGGATGAACCAGAGATCCAAGAAGAAGAGAAATAACTTATTTTATTTTATTTATTTTTAATTTTAAAACAATTTTTTGTAATATTTAAATTATTAAAATTATTTGGACCAATTAAAATACGATACGTGTACATGTGCATATATAGTGGCAAACCCAATTAACAGTCAAACTTAACGGATTTAAATCCCTATCTATTTTTTTTTTTTTAAAAAAAAATTTAAATTCTATTTTTTATTTATTTACATTTAATTAGTTCAAAAATAATAATTTTTTTTTGTCAAAAAAAAAAAAAAAGATAACATAATTTTTTTAAAAAACTAATTAGAAATAATAAGCCTACGTATATAAATAGACAAATCATATATATTAGGAATTTGCTAATTACTCTATGTTATAAATAAAATCAATAATAAGCATACGTATATAAATAGATAAATGTGTATATTAACAGTATGATGGATATGGAAGAATTTCAAAAATAATTATTAAACTTCCAATTTCCATCAACATGGGATAATAAGGAAAATAATGAAGTAATTATTGATGAGGATGTTGGTGGTTTAATTGAAGAATTATATCATGAAGATAATGATTTAATAAGTCATAATAATTGGATGCAATTAAACTTTCAATTATTGCCAATATCGTAAGATTATGATTTAATAAGTACCATTATTCTTAAAGGAACTATTTTTTATGATAAGGAGCCTGTTGGTTTAAAGACTCTAATACTTCTCCTAATAATAACAATCCTCATCAACTTGGCATCTCAAATTTCATGCAACAACTCAATATGTAAGTTTATTTTATTAGTTAATTTCTCTCATTATATAATTTTATGATATATATATATTTATTGATTTTGTGGTTTGATATATGATACTAGTGATGATCATGTGACTAATGAAACTCAAGTACCATTCTTGATGAATAATGAAGACTCTTTTGCTTCAAATTCAATGCCCTTCCGGCCACTAATACAAAATCAGGTAAAATTATATTATAATTCTATCTTCAATATATATATATATCTTTGAAAAGATCTTTAAAATAATTAGAATTACATAAGAAAAAAGTGAACTCTTTCTTCATGATCCATGTCTTCTTCTGCTTGTTTTGAGTTTTGATAATAAAATTTTGTAAGAAAATTTAGACATAATATGAGTTTTGTTGAGTTGGTTTGATTTGTCAATTTTGAATAGTTTGTTCGCTGAATTGATAGTCAGAATTATTTAATCATGCTCTCAAAACATAATCCTTAATTAAAAGAAAATAAAGTACCTTGGAGATTTTGTGGTGAATGATCACCTTCAAAACCGATTGTTACAACAGTAACAATATTCAAGAATGCATAAACAAAACTAAAACCAATCACAAAATTAAAATTAGACAAGAAAAACTTAGCTCGAGAATGAATGAATTATGGATCTTTTATTGATTAGGAATAGTCAATAGTATACAATTGAATAAGCCTAAGATTACATGCTCAACACAGTGAATAATTACAAAGAAATAGAAAATCACTTCTAGAGTGATACTCCTATTACATTCCTTTACGCACACTCATTATGATCTTGGACTCTCTCTCTAAACTTGACTCTGAATCTCAAGTATGAGCTTTAAAGATTGGAGATCAGAACTCCCTTTTAGAATAGAGAAACACTTATTTATAGTTGTTACATTTAATCCCAAAAGATTCTCTAAGAAATTAAATCATATAATTGATTCAATCACGAAATTAAAAAAAAAAATTAATTGTTTTAGTTATTCTGTTCTTTTTAGTTATTTTGTTTTAGTTTAGTCTTTTTATTTAGTTGTTAGTCGATTAATTAAGCTAAAGATAGTTGTATGCTGCTGTTGATGGTAAAGTGTCTCTCAAATTATAAAATAACTGTGTGCTCAATTCTGTTAACTCTTTGAATTAGTTTGGATGCTTAAAAACCTGTGTGTAAATGCAATTTTGTTAATCTGTGAAAATTATTATAATTGTTTTACTATGGTTTGTGGTAAGATTGACAGACAAGATAGCTTAGAACTTGCATGTTTTGTTCTTTTGAGGCGAAATCTTTGACAATGTTCAATAGGAATATGATTTAGGCATTTGTTGGATAGTTTGAGCCTTTCTAGCCTACCATTAAATTTTTATCCCTAGTTGACCCTCTTGAGCCTAAACCTGTTTTTTTCTCATCTATTGAACCGAAAAATATATGTCCACACTGCTAATTTTGTCTTCACCATTTTATCTATGATATCATAAGCTACACAATTAGTTTGGGGGAGCCAAGATACCTAGTGTGAGAAGAAAAATAGATGGAAGAAAATCCTGCAAGATTGAAAAGAAAAGAAAAAAAAAAGAAAAAAATATGTAACTCAATGTCACTGAAAAGAAAAAAAAAAAGAAAGAAAAGTAAGTTGTGTTTGAAATTTTATTATTTGATTTTAATTTCGTGATTTTATTAAAGTCGAAATTTTATTATTTTGCATTTGTTATTATAAACTCTACTTGAAGCAAAAAATTCTGAATTTAAAAGATTATTGATGAATAAATTTTGTTTTTTTTAAGGCTCCTCAGATGGATCTGTCAATCAATAATGCAGAAGCAGTATTAGAAAGTTTTAAAGCAGTGGTGAATCAGGTTATTATTATTTTCTTTATTTATTATTTTTTTAAAGGAAAGATTGTTTAAAAGAACAAAATTATATAAAACATAGATTTTTGTAAAGTATTTGATTCATTTGTTAGTAAATTTTTGAGACAATTTTATTTTTAACATAGATGCCACAAAGTGATCGGGTTTATTATAACAATGTGTTCCGTCACCTTGCAACAAGCTTCGAGGAAAAACAAAGCCAAGGTGGTAGAGAAGAAGAACCAATTAGGTGAAAGAGAACTGGTTTTTAAAAGTTCTACCTTGCTACTAATTAACTCTCAAAATTTACTTTTTGACGACAAAACTCGGGTTCTGTTAGCATTTTGATATATTTTTTTTTTTTATTTTTTGTTGTTCACTGTCATGGTGGACTGTTTATGTATTTATGGTGTACACATGACACAATTTAATTGCCATACGTATGTTAGGTTATATTTAGCCTATGTTTCGGGTCTGAAAAGTAAGCATTTTCTCGTCTATTAGTGTCTTTTGGATCGATTTTACGTTTGATTTTCATTATTTCAGGTTCCCGGGGTGTCAAAGTTCAAATTCAGTCAAATGGTGAAAAAACGGGACAAATTGGCAAAAAATTGGAAAAAATTTGCTCGAGAGGCATCAGTAGTCGCGACCCTTTTTTGTGGTCGAGACTCTGTTCGCGACTTCGAGATTTTGGCAGAACCTCTGATTTTCGAGGTTTGCCTGTAGTCGCGACCAGCTTAAAGGCTAGTCGCGACTAGGTACGGACGTCGTGGTTTTGAGCTAATTTTAATGTTTCTCTCAATTGGAGGCACACCTCTCATCCCTATATAAGGAATACGACTCAAAAGGTCACCCTAAGCAGAAAAAGACCTAAAAAGTGGATGAAGGGGGAGAGGAAGCTATCTTGAAGACCCGGAGCGATATCACCTTCTAGTTTCTTTCTTTTACCCTTATTTCTTTCTTTTATGTTTAGTTTTGTTTCAAATTTAATCATGGATGTTTTTATTGTTTTTATGAGCTAAATTTCCCATTAAGGGAGGATGATGAATGTTGTTTAAGTTTATGCCTAGTTAATAAATAATTGCCATTCCTCCATCTTATTTGTGAACACTATCTATATTTGTGTTTAATTCCATGTGCAAGTTTGATCACCTTTTACATGTTTAATGATCTCAATTCGAAATCTGAAAAATGAGAATTGAGAATGCTAAAATTGGATAGTCTAGGTTTTGATGTGAAACGAAAGTATTTACATAGCCTTAGTCACAATTAGATTATTGCTTAATGCTGATTTCATGTTGATTTAATTAAGAAGTTAATTAGAGAACATGAGATTTAGAACCTAAAAGATCTGAAAAGAGTTAGGTTAATTCATAATCTGTCATTCACATTAAGATAAGGATAACAATTAGGTATTAACGTTGGTAACTTAACAACAGGATTCACCTCCCTAATCTCTCATCTTGATTAATCTTCATCTATTCTTTTTAATTTTCTGAATTATTTTCTTTAAATTGCAAAAAGTATTGTTTGACCAGATAGAATCATAAGTATAGTTTAGTAGTACTTAATCCAATTCCTTGTGGTTCGACCTCACTTACGTGAGATACTACTTGATTGCGTATACTTGAGTAGTAATCATAATTTTCGTAACAAGTTTTTGGCGCCGTTACTGGGGAATTGTTTAAAGATTAATATTACACAAAATTATACTAACTTCTAGTTTGGTATATTTTCTCTTGCTGAATTTCTAAGGTTTCTCTTGCAAAACTGTTCTTATCTATTTCAGGTATTTTGAGTGCATGCCCCGCCAAGGGCAAGCAGTTATATTACCCGTTGACCCTGAAATTGAGAAAACTTGTAGAAGAAATCGAAGGAACAAGAGGCAGGAAAGAGTTTCAGCAACTGCTGAAACATCAGAAATCATGGCTGACAACGCTAATGCTGCAAACAATGGACGCAACAACGGTAATAATGGTGGTTCTGTTGAAGATCAAGCTAATGGCCATAGCTTGAGAGATTACATTCTCCCTACTCTTACGGGGGTGCAGTCATGTATCAGGCCACCGGCAGTGGATGCTAATAATTTTGAAATCAAACCTGCCATGCATACTTCAAATGGTGCAGTCCTCAATTCAGTTTGGTGGCCTCCCTTCTGAAGATCCTAATCTGCATCTCTCGAACTTCATGGAACTTTGTGAGACTTTTAAAGTTAATAAAGTTAGTGATGATGCCATTCGTCTGAGATTGTTTCCATTCTCTCTCAGAGAAAGAGCCAAGAGATGGTTAATCTCCTTACCACCCAATTCTATTGCTACCTGGAATGATCTGGCAACGAAATTTTTGTCAAAGTTCTTTCCTCCAGCAAAGTCTGCCAAGCTGCGAGGAGAAATCAACAACTTCTGTCAACAAGACAATGAATCTCTCCATGAGTCTTGGGAGAGGTTTAAAGATCTGATCAGAAAGTGCCCTCATCATGGTATTGAGAAGTGGATGCTGGTTCATAACTTCTACAACGGGCTAGTTGGTAACACTAGAACTCTTATAGATGCAGCAGCTGGTGGAGCTTTTATGAGAAAGAGTGCAAATGAGGCTTACGATCTATTGGAGGAGATGGCTCTAAACAATCAACAGTGGCCAACTGAAAGGAGTCAAACTAAGAAGGTAGCTGGTGTGCTAGAGGTGGATGCCATTACAAAGCTGACAGCTCAGGTTGAGGCCTTGACAAAGCTAATCGCAGGGCAAGCTAAACAAGCCCAAGTTGTTTGTGAGATATGTGGAGGCAATCATCACTTTTCAGAGTGTCAGGCAGATGTGGATGATTTGCCAATGGATCAAGCAAAGGCCATTGGAAACTATTCCCAAAACAATAATTATGGGCACAACCAACATGGGTTCTACCAGCAGAGAAACCAGCCCCAACAAAACCAACAACAGCTTCAACAACAAAGTCCTAGTGGAGGCTCCACTATCCAAGCTGATTTATTGCTCCAATTCATGATGGAAACTAGAGCCTCTATTAAAACTCTAAAAACTCAAATGGAACAATTGGCTACTCAAGTGGCAAAACAAGCTCAAGGAAATTCACCTAGCACTAGTGATGCAAAAGGAAAAGAGCAATGTAAAGCAATTTCCTTGAGGAGTGGAAAAAATATGACGGGCCTGAGATGATACAACCAGTGGATGAGGAGATTAAAGATCAAACAGCACCAACTCAAACATCATCAGATAAGAAGATTACTGATAGCCCAGCACCACCACAACAGTCTCCACCAATCAGTATTGATCATCATGTGAAGATACCTTATCCTCAGAGACTTCGAAAGACCAATCTAGACAAGCAGTTTACAAAATTTCTAGAGGTCTTCAAAAGACTACACATCAACATTCCTTTTGCTGAAGCCTTGGAACAAATGCCCCGTTATGTGAAGTTCATGAAGGAGATATTGTCTAAGAAGAGAAAAATGGAGGACTATGAAACAGTGGCATTAACTGAAGAGTGTAGCGCCATTTTGCAAAAGAAACTACCGCCCAAGCTTAAAGATCCGGTAGTTTCAATATTCCATGCTCTATAGGGGGTTCGGTGGAAACTAAAGCTCTATGTGATCTGGGAGCAAGCATTAATCTAATGCCATTGTCTGTCTTCAAAAGGCTAGGATTGGGAAAAGTAAAGCCTACAACAGTGACTTTACAACTGGCAGATCGTTCTTTGACTCATCCTCGTGGGATAATTGAAGATGTACTGGTGAAGGTTGGTAAGTTTATCTTCCCTGCAGATTTCCTAATCCTTGATATGGAGGAAGATTCAACTATTCCCATTATTTTGGGAAGACCATTCTTAGCCACGGGCTGAGCATTAATAGATGTTCAAAAGGGAGAGTTAAAGTTGCGAGTGCAAGATGAAGAGGTCAGTTTTAATGTTTTTGCCCCAACCGACATTCCTACCTGTTGCAAGATTGAGATGGTGAAGGGGTCTTTTGTCAAAGCTGATAAGAAGAAAGCAAAGCCTAAAGAGTGACTTCGAACGATTCAGCGTCGTTGGAAAAGATTGATGTGTGGTAGTTCTGAAGGTGAGCTTACTCTTGTGCAAAACTCTGAAATCAACACTAGTGGTGGTCAATTTTCTTCATTTAGTACGAGGGCTCTTTTGGATGAAAAGGGTCCACCTAACCCTTTCTGAAAGGGTCTCAGGTAAGTCTCTTCTCTCTGCATTTTATTGTATACATTGGGGACAATGTCATATTAAGTTTGGGGGAGAGATTTAAAATTTTTTATTTTCTGCACTTTAATTTTCTGTTTTAGTTAAGGAATGACAATAAGCTAGAGGATAGTTGTATACTGCTGATTAGTGTAATGTGATCTGAAATTGTAAAATAACTGTGTGCTTGATTCTGTTAACTCTTTGGATTAGTTTGGATGCTTAGAAACCTGTGTATAATTGCAATTACTCAATCTGTGAAAATTGTTATAATTATTTTACTATGGTTTGTGGTAAGATTGACGGGATAGCTTAGAACTTGCATGTTTATTCTTTTGAGACGAAATCCTTGATAGTATTCAATTGGAATATGACTTAGGCATTTGTTGGATAGTTTGAGCCTTTCAAGCCTACCATATTAGTGTCTATCCCTAGTTAACCCTATTGAGCCTAAACCCGTTATGTTTTTAATTTCACCCATTGATCCGAAAAATTTCGAAAAATTGTAACCATACTACTGATTTTTCTTCACCATTATATGCATGATATCATAAGCTAAATAATTAGTTTGGGGGAGGAGAAATATTTAGTGTGAGAAAATAGTTAGAGGGAGAAGAACTTGTAAGATTGAGAAAAGAAAAAAAATGTGTAATTCGATGTCACTGAAAAAAAAATGAAATATGAATGATGAAAAAAAAAACACAATAAAAAGTAAGAATGTGTTTGAAAAAAAAATTCAGTGATGTTGGGAAAAATAATAGAGATATCTTCTCTCAATCTTGGTAAATGCGGGAACATTATGAGGTTTTGAAAAAGAAAAGTAAGAAGCTTGTGGGTTCTGTTTGTGTGCTTATGATATCTTGAGCCAAAACCGTCTTTTGTCTATTTCTGAATATCTGAGCCATAATGCCTAAACCTTGAAAAGACCTAATGATTCCAAAGGATATTGTCAACATTAGTGGAGAAAGGTAAGCATGCAAGCTTATGAGTTATCGGGCTGCGGAACTGTTGGAAAGAGTAAAACTTTTATAACAATGTTTCACATATGAATAAATTTTGTGGTTATACATAGTCTTATGAATTGAGCATCTGAGTTAATTGTTAGAGTTAGTAGGATCGAAATTCTAGTTTTTGCAAGGAAGAAAGCAGAGCATGAGTCAGCAGTGTAGTGATTATCTGATAGCGTAGTTAGTTTTTTTTTATCTTACTCGGGGGCGAGTAAGAATCTAGTTTGCCGAAATTTTGTTAGGTTATATTTAGCCTATGTTTTGGGTTTGAAAAGTAAGCATTTTCTCGTCTATTGGTGTCTTTTGGAGCGGTTTTACGCTTGATTTTCATTGTTTCAGGTTTCCGGGGTGTCAATGTTCAAATTCAGTCAAATGGTGAAAAAACGGGACAAACTGGCGAAAAATTGGAAAAATCTGCTCGAGAGGCATCAGTAGTCGCGACCACCAATGAGCCAGGTCGCGACCCTTTTTTGTGGTCGCGACTCTGGTCGCGACTTCGAGATTTCGGCAGAACCTCTGATTTTCGAGGTTTGCCTGTAGTCGCGACCAGCTTAAAGGCTAGTCGCGACTAGGTACGGACGTCGTGGTTTTGACCTAATTTTGATTTTTCTCTCAATTGGAGGCACACCTCTCATCCCTATATAAGGAATACGACTCAGAAGGTCACCCTAAGCAGAAAAAGACCTAAAAAGTGGATGAAGGGGGAGAGGAAGCTATCTTGAAGACCCGGAGCGATATCACCTTCTAGTTTCTTTCTTTTACCCTTATTTCTTTCTTTTATGTTTAGTTTTGTTTCAGATTTAATCATGGATGTTTTTATTATTTTTATGAGCTTAATTTCCCATTAAGGGAGGATGATGAATGTTGTTTAAGTTTATGCCTAGTTAATAAATAATTGCCATTCCTCCATCTTGTTTGTGAATACTATCTATATTTGTGTTTAATTTCATGTGCAAGTTTGATCACCTTTTACATGTTTAATGATCTCAATTCAAAATCTGAAAAGTGAGAATTGAGAATGCTAAAATTGGATAGTCTAGGTTTTGATGTGAAACGAAAGTATTTACATAGCCTTAGTGACAATTAGATTATTGCTTAATGCTGATTTCATGTTGATTTAATTAAGAAGTTAATTAGAGAACATGAGATTTAGAACCTAAAAGATCTGAAAAGAGTTAGGTTAATTCATAATCTGTCATTCACATGAAGACAAGGATAACAATTAGGTATTAACGTTGGTAACTTAACAACAGGATTCACCTCCCTAATCTTTCTTCTTGATTAATCTTCATCTATTCTTTTTAATTTTCTGAATTATTTTCTTTAAATTGCAAAAAGTATTGTTTTACCAAATAGAATCATAAGTATATTTTAGTAGTACTTAATCCAATTCCCTGTGGTTCGACCTCACTTGCGTGAGATACTACTTGATTGCGTATACTTACGTAGTAATCATAATTTTCGTAACAACGTAAATAAATATTTATAAATAAATTAAATTTAAAATAACATAAAAAAATATTTTTTTTTTCTTTTTTTCTACTATTTCTTTTTTTGAGATTTTTTTTCCTCTACTATTACCTGTATATATATCAAATATTATTACCTACCAATCATAAGTAATAAATGTCTAAGAATTTTTTACCATTAATTAAGTAATAAATGAATATAATATACGGTATATTAATGCACATTTTCCCCGTAGGGATGGGGCCCCGCGGGGACCCGCCCCTAATGGGGCGGGGATTCCCCGTCTAAATGGGGAACGGGGCGGGGACGGGGATTAAATTTTGTCCCCGAATGTTAAACGGGGCGGGGACGGGGATGACACTCCCCGCCCCGACGGGGACCCGTTTAATTTATTAATTATTTTTTTATTAATAGTTTATATTTTATATATGCGTTTGTATTTTTTTAGTATATTAATATCATTTTTACAATTTTTGAAGTTGTGTTTTTATATAATAATTACTATATTGAATAGTAAATAATATGTAATATTTTATTTTTTTATGTAATTTAATAATTTTATACATTTAAATTTTTAAAATAAAATTTATTTTACAATAGGGGATTCCCCGTCCCGTCCCCGCCCCATTAGGGGATTCCCCGCCCCGTCCCCGATGGGGAATAAGCGGGGATGGGGATTAAAATCCTTAACGGGGATGGGGACGGGGAGAGCACTCCCCGCTAATTCCCCGCCCCGTGTGCATCCCTAGGTATATATAATAAAAATAATTAAAAAGAATGTATAAAATATAAAAAGGAAAAAGGAAATTATTCCATGTACTGTTTTTTTAATTTTTTTTTTTAAATTTACGGTTTGGATTTTTAAAGTGATTTCTCCGGTAGTTTCTATGTGAGTTGCTATACTATTTTTTGTTGCGATTTAGGTTACAGCGCTAGTTAAAATAGAGATTTCTATGTAGAATTCCAAAAAAAAAAAAAAAACTATTTTGAAACGTAAAGATGAAAAAGTCCAAAAGAAAAATAGCAAAGGGCCAAAACAAGACAAAAGAAAAAGTTAATGAAGGGAATTGACGATTTGGAGCATAATTGTTGTTAAGATGGCAATTTAGGCCATCTTATTCGCACCACACTACTCATCCAAAATAACACTGAATCCAATATGGCTTTACTTGAAGATTACTGCATTCATTGTACAGTTGAAGTACCGTTTGCTCTAATAAGCTAATCATTTTTTATATAGCTATGAACACCTAAAGTTTTGAAGTTACAGGATCTGTTACTTCAAACACTACTTGAGATACTATTCACTATGAGCTAATTAATTGTTTCCAACTTGAAGAAAGAAAGAAGAGGCTTGTCTTCCACTGACTAGTAGTGAATGATGACAACAACAATTCACATACAACTTTATTAATTGCTTCAAATGGCAGTACTGAAGATGCCTCTTCATATGTTGTTGATTCAGACTCAGATTATGGTCGTCTGATTCAAGCTCTATTCTACTCTTCCTAATTAATTGCTTTGAGGTTGGAGATATGCAATCCAATACTAAAACCATTTCTCCAATTCCTCATCCATCTTTTGAGGCTGTCTCTTCATTAATGTTACACGTAAATATATATCTTCATCTTCTACCTTTATATCTGATTCAGAAAGTTCTCCCCATATCATCCATAAGCTTTCGTCGTTACGAACTTGCTGCCAATGTCACGAAGCCTTCTCCGTCAGAACCAAGGGATTGGTGCGGGGTTTCAACGAGAGAGAGAGTGTCAAGAATATATGTTTTTTTAATTAGTTCAGATAAAAAAGAAAAAAAAAGAAAATAAAAGAAAAATATAAATAAGATATATATTTTTAATTTTGATAATTTTTAAATTATTTTTTATATTGTAAAATAATTTTAATATCACGTGGACTATTAAAAACTTGACACGTGTAAATGAGAGTATACGTGGGTGGTCCATCACGTGAGTTTGATAAGTTTTACCGTTAAAAAATTAGTTTATGTAATTAATTGTTAAAAAATATAAAATTTAAATAATTTTACCGTAAAAAAAAATAAATGATCATTACTTTGTAAATTGCTTTCACGCATATACCTCATATAATAATTTTAATTAACTTAAAGTAACATAAGAAAAAAAAAAGATAACATAATAATTTTTAAACTAACTTAAAAAAGAGCATGTATATATACAAATTCTAATGTAATTAGGAAGTGATAATAATGTCTATATATATATATATAAGAACGTAATTACTACTATACCTAAACTTTTTGTATTCTTTCTTTACTTTACGATAGATAATTAAATACATACAAACTTAGTTTGTGTTTAATTATTCGAAACACATTATTATTGCTTGATACATTTAGTTATCATGATGAAGATGAATGATTCTTCTCGTAATGATGATAATAATAATAATAAGGGGAAGAATGTTAAAGATATAGAAAATGAAGATTTATTAAACTTCAAATACCCAACATCAAATATTGAAGAAGATGATATATCAAAGTATTTTCTTGAAAATAATGATGTTGGTCGTATTATGAAAAACATCTTTAAAGAATCTCCTCTTCCTCCACATTATTCTCAACATGGCCTCTCAAATTCCATTCAAAATCTCAACAAGTAAGTTTCTTAATTAATTAGTTATCTCATAATTATGATATATAATTCATTTTTTTTTCAATTATAGTACTAATTTTTTGGTTTCATACTAGTAATGATCATGAGACTGAAATTCCAACAATTAATAAAGATGATCCCCCTGTTTTAATGTCCTTCCCACCAATACAACATCAGGTGAGATGTATTTTTGGAATTAAAAACCCTAATTATTTGGTTGTCATCTCTTCTTTATATCTCTATTATATTAAATGTGCGAGCTTTTAGCGGTTAAACCCTTCAAATTATCATTTTACTTACACTTAACATTTCAACCTCAAGTTCGCAATTAACTGTGAAAAATAGATAACACCTTAAATTTATTAAGAGTTGAATAGTTTGGAGGGTTTTACCACTAAAATTTGAATTTAGAGAGTTAAGTATAAGTGGAATGATAGTTGATAGGGTTTAGCCACAAAAAACTCTTAAATGTGCTTATGCAATTGCTCTTGTTTTAAACATTGTGATTCAAATTTAAATTTATTTAAACCTGCATATATTTAAAAATATTATATTATTATTATTTAAACTTATCTCTATTATATTATATTTGTCTTACATTAAATGTGAATATCTAAAGAAAATTGTTAGTTTAACGATTTTTTTTTATTTTTCGTTAACGGGTTAAAACTAACCCAGTTAAATCAATTAATTAATTATTTTTTTTTAAAAAAAAATTAAGACTAAATTTAATTTATTTATTAAAATATAATTTAAATAATTTTTTAAAAGTATCAACAAAATTAGATAATTAATTTTTTATATAAATTTTAATTTAAATTTAAATTCGACATTAATGCAAATAATTAATCATACTTTATATCAAATTTTTTTTAGTTATTTACTTAATTTACTATTTAATAAAATAAATTAGTTAGATACAATTTCTTATAAATAAATTTAAAAATGTATTTTATATATTTAACAAAATATAAGAATTGTATTAAATTTACCTTTTATTATTATTTAAATTAATATTTAAGGTTAGCAACTCATACAACTTTAAGCAAACAATGTTACTAATGCCTAATACTGCCTAATACTATATAATATAACAAAAGTTGAAATTGTCTTCTCTTGCGTTTATTATTAAGCTCTACTTGAAACACTTAATTTAAAAGGTGATTTTTTATTGATGAATAATTTGTTTTATTTTAAGGCTCCTGAGATGGAAATATCAATCGATTCTGCAGAAGCAGTATTACAGAACTTTCAATTAGTGCTGAATCAGGTAATTTTTTTTTTTAATTTCTTTTAAAAGAACAAAATTATATAATAAAGATTCGATAAAATACTAAATTTATTTCTTAGTAAATATTTGACACAATTCTAAAATAGGTCCCAAAACGTGTTCGAGATTACTACAAAAATGTATTGTATCGCCGTGCAACAAAATTGCAGAGACAAAACCAATATGGAGAAACAATAAGGTAATTTTACATATAATTTTTTATAATTCTAACAGAAAAAGTGTACCTTTTTATTACTTCTATAAAAATTATAATTTTGTTTTTTTTTTTATTTACACTTCTGATGATTTCAGGATAGACACAGTGGAAGAGATATTCACTAATTATATTGACACAAGACTTATATCATTGTTGTTCATCGATGACAAGCTTTAACCACTCATCAGTTATTCTATAAAATAATGATGAGTTTTATTTTCTTTTTTATACAGTTTTTTATTTTCTAGTTATTAATTTATTATTTATTATTCACAATTAGTTTTTTATAAAATTAATGATGAGTTCTTGATTTTTTCTTCTTAAAATATATATTTATATATAACTAATGTATAAAACTAAAAGAGGTCATTTCATTTTTAGCCTACAAAACTTTAGCCTACAAAACTCACAAATAAAAAAAAGAGCAAAAATGTTTTGACTAAGAGTATAAAGAAGTAATGATTTGATCCTATAAGAAATAAATATTTTTGCAGCTTTGAAGGAATGAGCCACTAAAGTTTCACTAAGCTGGTTATAATACCTTTAAGAATGGAGCATTACAAGGCTGTAAAAGTTTGCTTGGTATTCCGGAAATGAAGATGAGTTCGTTCTCTTCCAAATCGAACTTGTTGTTGGCATAGTCAGGAAGCTACATCTAAATCAACCTCACCCTCAATGATCCCCGCCTCTGCCTCAGAATCTGCTTCCAATTGGCCCATCTCTGGATCGGCATCTGTGTGAGAGCTTTGCTTCTGGTTTTCGTCCGGCATTGGACTGGCACCATGGGACACCATGTCAGTCACACCAGCAGTTTCAGGTTTAGCATCCATTGGGGTTGTAGAGGCCTCGAGATCACCTCTGATTCCTTCATCATTTTCACTCGCAGGAGTTGAGATCTGTACCGGTGAGAGAGAACAAAATTAAGCAAAAAAACTTATTATAGAAAGCAAGGGAAGAACAAGATGGGGGTCCATTATACCTCATTTTCTTCCCCTTGCTGTGCAGAACCCTTTGCTTCTTCCTTTTTAGCACGTTTAGCCCTGTCATTTGGTTTAGACTGGTATTTGAAACGAAAATCAGGTGGTAAAAGTTCTACAGGCACTACTCCCTCAACGCCATGGTCAGTAAACTGCAATGAAATCCAGTTGGGTCTTTTTTTTTTCTTAGGCTTGTGGGAAATTAATTGAACATGATGATGTGTCGGTGATCAATTGTTAAACTAGTCCTACCTTAGAAAATCCCTCCAAGTCCTATCTAGCTGAAAACCATAGACCTTTCCAGCAATACACCTGCATACTGGTACAGGCTATTATTAGATGGCACAAACTCAATTTTAAAGTAAACAAGTAAATATGAAATGTTACTGAATCAGCTTTAGAACTAATGCAGTGTTGAATAAACTATGTCCTAAATAATATAGAATAAAACAATTTAATTAAAATTATTTGGGCCAATCAAAATATGACACGTGTACATATGTGCATATATGGTGGCAAACCCAATTGGCAGTTCCAGTCAAACGGATTTAAATCCCTATCCATTTAAAAAAAAAAAAGAGATTTAAATCCTATTTTTTTTATTAATTTTATAACTACATTTGCATTTAATTAGTTCAAAAATAATAATCTTTTTTTTTTGTCAAAGAAAAGATAACATAATTTTTTTAAAAAACTAACTAGAAATAATAAGAGTACGTATATAAATAGACACTACAACAGTTTTGTCTGTTACCGGCGGATGCCTCCGCCGGTATTAAATGGCCAGACCGCCAGTAATAATTAGAACCGGCGGATTTCACCGGTAATTATCCGCCGGTAATAATTGGTCGCTATAAGTGGTTATTAGCGACGAAAATGGTATTTCGACGGTAATAATATTAATACCGACGGATTAATAGCGGTCGGGTACGCCGGTATTAATGTCTGCACTTTTACACGTAGATGGATTAATACCGGCAGACCCCAATCATTGTTCCGCCGGCAATAATATTTTTAAATATTAAAAAAAACCATTATTCTCATTATTTAATATAATTAAATTAATTATAATAATTATTTTATATATAATAATTATTTCATAAATAAATATATTATTAATTAGAAATAAAACATCAAAATTAAGAAATTAAGCATTAAACATTAAAATTAAGAAATTAAGCATTAAAATTAATTTGTCCATTACAATAAAAAATATACTATCTTAAATAAAATTAGGAAATTGTCTTTAAATAAACTTTAAAACATAAAACTTGACATAATTAAAAAAAACCTAACTATCATTGTTCAAATCAGTATACTCTAAAAATTCATCTGCATTCGAGCTAAGTCTTGAACCATCAAGATTCTCACGGGATTGAGCAGGCGGGGTAGGGTAATAAGGTTGTCCAGTCTGAGGCGTAGGTAAGATCTCCACATATTGTCGAGAATGCGGGCGAACTAAAATTGGTTGTTGCTGTTGTTGCTGACTCTGAGCACTGAAAAACTGACCATACATAGGCTGTTGTGGAGATCCTCCCATTTGACCATACACAGGTTGTTGCTGCAACAATGACCCAAATTGACCGTACACAGGGTATTGTTGTTGGGGTGAGCCTCCAATATTGCCAACCATAGGTTGTGTTTGAGATCCTCCAGCGGCATCCGAAAAAAATATAGGAGGAGACTGTGAGGGAAGCCCGAACATGTAATGCAACTGAGGCGATTGTGAAGAGCCAGCAGACATGTTGGGAGAATTTTGTTGTTGTTGTTGAAAAAACTGAGGCAGCTGAGGCGATCGTGGTTGTTGTTGTTGTTGTTGGAGGGGAGGCTGAATTGGACGCGCTACCTTGCGGTTGTGATGGTAAAAAATTTTGTAAAAAATTATCAAACCGCGGGTCATGCAGAGACGCGTCACTGGAGGTGCCAGACTGATCAATCTTATCACGCATTTTTAACATAAACTCGGCGAAGACTCCCATATCTTCCAGAGTAACGGATGAAGTCGGTACTTGTGATTGAGTTCAACTTTGAGTACTAGAACTTGTAGTCGAGCTGCCTTTCAATTTATAACCCAGTCCTCTTAGATAGTCCGACCGGCTCCCAAGAACTTTATTCATATCTTTCAATTGCTTGTATTTGCTAACAGACCCATCGCTGGAATCATCTTCTGTATCGATCATGCTAGCAACCTCTTCAAGCATTTTCTCCTGATCAAATAAAATATTAGAAATACAATAACAACATCATGCATTAGTTGTAAGAAAATTATTAAAAAACATATTGAAACTTACATGTAGTTCTTTGCATGTCTCGGTAATCCAAGTGTCTTCTGTTCCTTTTCTGGCGTGGCCTCTCTTCCAAGTATGAATTGCGTAGTCTTAGGGACGTCCTGTTTAAAAATAGAGTTAGTTTGTGTTTAGTAAAAGAAATTGCTAATAGAAAGTTGATAATTTTACTTACATGTTCATTTCGAGACGCTGCCATCGACCTCGAGCCTTGCGTTGACAAATACTGCATTTCCCCTCTATTTTTCTTGTTTTGATTTGAACGCGCAATGAATTTTGGGCTCAAAAATAAGTCAATGATTTGCTTCCAACTCTCTGTAGTGCAGTGATCAGGTACTGCTTCAATAACACTTGCCAAATCATTTGGATCCCCAGAATAATGTTCCTGAAACCACGTGTGCCTGATATTCTTTCTCTTAGAATATCTTCTCTTCATCTCATGATAAAGAGTTGTCATCACTCTTTTAGGCTCGGGATGGCCATCAATATCATACAAATACTACAAACAAATAGTATTTGTTAAAAAATTACGTATTAATTGAAATTAAATATTTGAAACATTAAACTTGTTAATGTGTTTTACCTTCATTTTTTGTACAATTTGGTCTTTAAAGTGTTGAGGGATTTCACTAAAATTCAAGTAGTGTCCTGGCAACGTAATTGTGACCTCAACACCCATTTGACGTACAAAAGCTGAATTTTCCTTACCAACCACTTTTCCTGTCACGGCATCAAGTTTTAGTGGTAATGGTTTTCCTGCAACCCGCCTTCTTTGCTCAACATCTAAGTTGGTAGCAAGCCCACGTCCCTTTCTTCTTGGCGGTGGAGCCGTCTGACAAGTCGGCGGTACCCTACTAGGGTCTGGTGGATCGGTACCACCCCCGTCTCCACCATGATAAGTGGATACATCAGCTGACATTACTTTTCTTTGAAAAAAAAATATTTCATTTATAAGTAATAGTAACAATAATTTAAAACTAATAAAGTTAACTTGAAATAAGAAATATTAACTTGAAATTAATAATTGTATGTATTACAATATAAAATGATTGAAAATTAATCATCCATATCACTATCATTATTAACTAAATGATCATTCACACCATCTTCACAAAAGTCAACTAAAATTTCTTCGTCAGATTCTTCAGTAGCATCTTCGTCGTCCATGTTGCGGTCATCTTCGTTGACAGGCGAACATGGTTCAGTGCCAATGTCCATCGGAGGTTGATTAGGTAGCAAAATTAACTCCCCAAGATCAACTGTTAACACAAAATTGGATGAGTTCGTGTCGTGTACCAAATCAATTTCGACATTAGCATCATCATCCACGATGTCCCAAATTTGTCGGTGATTTACATTCTCAACTATTTTCCAATTTTTTCCTCTCAACAAATCATCGAGATAAAACAAGCTTTTCCTAAAATTTCTCTCTCTTTTCGGTTTCACCGGTGCTATGGCAAAAAGGGGGAAAATGGCCGGAAAAGGGAATTTGAAGGGGAAGAAGTCGGGGCCTACATCTTCGGATAGGGTTATTAAGACCAGATCTATGGATGCAGTGCTTGGTGTACAGGAATTGGAGATCTCGGAGGAGGATTTACAGGAGGAACAAATCGCGAATCCAATGGAACAGTGCAAAGTGTCAATGGAACAGGGGTCTGAACGGTATGTGGAAAAGATTTATTCACCAGAGGAAACCGAAGCTATTTTTCAGAGAAGAAGTGAGATCAGACATGATTTCTCAGACTGGTTGAGTGTAGCTAATCGTACTACTCAAGATGTTCACTCAGGGAAAAAAGTTTCTCCCCCGATCTTGCGATCTGGTATTGTGCGAAACCTGGATAATAGTTTTGCTAGTTCGGCCAAGCAACCTGAGGTCAAAAATGCTTCCAAAGTTAAGATAGATTTTGCAGATATAGAGGATGAAGTTCACTATTGGCAGCCATCTCTGGTGTGCTATGTAATTGGGGCTAATCCTCCAGTATCGATTCTTGATGGCTTTGCTAGAAGATTATGGAAGGACATGGTGGTGAAGGTGGGGCTACTTGCTAAAGGCATCTTCATAATTAGGTTTCAGAATTTGGAACAAAGAGATAAAGTGTTGCAGCAAGGGTATGTATTTTTTGATAGGAAACCAATGGTTATGAAACCATGGAATGCTATAGATGATTTTACTAAGGAAGAGGTGAATTCGGTGCCAACTTGGGTGCAGTTGCAAGGGTTGGACATCAAGTATTGGGGAGAAACTTCTCTTTTCAAGATTGTAGCACAAGTTGGTGAACCTTTGCAAGTCGATGAGATCACAAAGCACAGAGATAGATTGCAGTATCCGAGAGTCTTAATTCAGGTCAGTTTGGCACAAAACTTTCCTGATAAAATAACTTTCATTGATGAACATGATCATGAGGTAGAGTTAAGGGTTAAGTATGAGTGGATACCTCTGGTTTGCTATAACTTTTCAGGGATTGGGCATAGTACAGATAATTGTAGGAATGTGGAGAGTAAAAATGATCAAGGGAAGCAAGTTTGGGTTCCAAAAAAGACACAGGGTACTCAACCGATTGAAACAGATCCTGAAGGATTTCAAAGAGTTATGAAAGGAAAGAAAGTGTGCATTGAAAAAGTGCCAGGGGGTACTGAAGTGAATAATAGGTTTAAGTACCTGGATAGTGAGAATGAGATGGTTGTAAATGACAATATGAGAGAGGGGGGAGATCCCTCTACTTCCAATGGATAGATTACTATGTTGGAATGTTAGGGGGATTAACAACCATCAGAAACACAAAGAAATCAGGAATCTGATTTATTCAAAAAAAGTTGGGTTTGTTAGCCTCCTAGAAATTAAAGTTAAGAATAAGAGTATGGGTGATTTGTATACAAGTTTATTTCAAGGTTGGTGCTTCACAAACAATAACCCTTGGCTAGATAAAGGGAGAATAATTGTTGCTTGGCAACCGAATGTTTATACTGTAGACATTGGGCTTTGCACAAGTCAACTTGTTCATTGTACTGTTCTTCCAAAACAGAGAGTGGGAAAGTTTCATGTTACTTGTGTCTATGGTTTTAATGATGAGAAAAGAAGAGAAGAGTTATGGTCTGAACTGGAAAAGTTAGCCATTAATATTGGTGAACCATGGCTGGTTTGGGGAGATTTCAATGAGATACTTTATGCAAATGAAAGAGTTGGTAAGAAAGCCCAAGCTACACCTTCTCAAAGACTTAAGGATTGTATTTTGCAATGCAACCTTGAAGATTTGAAGTATTCTGGGGCGTTTTTCACTTGGAATAATAAGCAGAAACCGGAGGAGAGGGTTTATTCAAAAATTGATAGAGCAATGATTAATCCAAGTTGGATGAATTCCTTCTCAAGTTCAGAGGCAGTTTTCTTACCCGAAATGTCCTTTGATCATTCTCCTATCTTGGTGTCCATTTACAAGGATAGTAACTCAGGAAAGAAGCCTTTCAGATATTTCAATATGTGGAAACTTGCTCCACAATTTGAAAAGTTGGTGGCTGATTCTTGGAGTTCTGGTGTGCAAGGGTCGAAAATGTATCAAGTGGTCATTAAGTTGAGAAGATTGAAGGAAGTTTTAAAGAAGTTAAATAGAGAGGGCTTCTCAGACATTCACAAGGAAGACATGGTAGCTAGTTCAGCCCTTGCAGAGATACAAACAAGATTGAGTAAAGATCCGATGAACAAGGAATTGATAGAGGAGGAAATAAGAGTTAATCAGCATTACACAGAGGTACATAAAGCTTTTTCTCTTTTTATTTCTCAAAATGCTAAACTTAATTGGGCTAAATATGGAGATGAGAATTCAGCAGTCTTTCATGCTTCATTGAAAACTAGAAGACTTCAAAACAAGATATTCTCCATTGAAGATGAGAGTGGGATCTGGAGAGACAATCCAGAAGGTGTTCAAAAAGCTTTTCTAGACTATTATATGGGATTGCTAGGGATGAAATTGACTAACAGAAGACAGGTTCATCAGTCAATTGTTAACTTGGGACCTAAACTCAATGACATACATAAAGGAATTTTATCTGCTCCATACTCTGCTGAGGAAGTGAAGGAGGCTGTATTCTCTATCCCTGGAGACAAGGCTCCTGGACCAGATGGTTTTGGTAGTGCGTTTTATCAGGATTCGTGGCAAACAGTTGGTAGAGACACTGAGGAAGCAGTATTATCCTTTTTGAATTCTGGGAACATTCTTAAAGAAATAAATGCTACTACCATCACTCTCATTCCCAAATCAGTTTGTCCCAAGAGTGTAGCTGATTTCAGGCCTATCTCCTGCTGTAATGTTCTATATAAGGTTGCTACCAAGCTTATCTGCAATAGGCTTAGGAAAATCCTTCCTGATCTTATTGCAGAAAACCAAGGAGGATTTGTTCATGGGAGATACATAGCACATAACATATTGGTTTGCCAGGATTTAGTCAGATTATATGGAAGGAAAAATTGCAAGCCTAGTTGCATGATCAAGATTGATCTAAGGAAGGCATATGATACTATTGATTGGGACTTTTTGGAGGAGATGTTAACTGCTTTGGAGTTTCCTATGCAATTCATACACTTAATTATGAATTGCATTAGGACTCCTAAGTTTTCTCTTCTCCTTAATGGCTCCATGTGTGGGTTTTTTGAAGCAAAAAGAGGGTTACGACAAGGAGATCCCATGTCCCCTCTTCTTTTTGTTCTTGGCATGGAATATTTGTCTCGGATATTTAGGAAGATTGGGGAATGGCCAGGTTTCAAGTTCCATGATAGATGTTCATCTCTCAAATTGAACCACCTCTGCTTTGCTGATGATTTGTTGGTCTTTTGCCATGGGGATTTCATTTCAACAATGCTTATGCTTAAAGGTCTAAAGCTATTCTCTTCAACATCCGGTTTGGAACCAAATGTTCAGAAGACTTCAGTGTATTGCTCTGGGATGCCTGAATTGGAGGTGCAAAGGATTTTAGAAGCATCAAAGTTTTCTAGAAGTACTTTGCCTTTCAGATATTTGGGGATACCGATTTGCTCGAAAAGGCTATCAAGAGTGGAATGCCAAGAGCTTCTAGAGAAAATGACTGGAAGAATAAGAAGGTGGAGCTCTAGAAACTTGTCTTACATGGGGAGAGCAACATTGATAAACTCTGTTCTTTTGGCTATCCATGCTTATTGGGCTCAAATTTTGATATTGCCAAAGAAGTTGTTGAATGATATAGAAGCGGTTTGCAGGTCTTTTTTATGGAAAGGCACACATGAATGCTCGGGTCCAGGATTAGTAGCTTGGGAAAGCATTTGTCAAACTAAATCTGAACGTGGTCTCGGGTTTAGAAACATCAGAAATTGGAACGTAGCAGCCATGGGAAGGTATGTTTGGGATATTGCAAGTAAAAAAGACTGTTTGTTTGTGAAATGGATTAATAATGTATATCTGAAAACTGTTAGTTGGTGGGATTATGAACCACCTTCTGATTGTTGTTGGTCATGGAGGAAAATTGTTGGGGTGAAAAACAAATTGAAGCAAAAGATCGATGCTACTGGTTTTGTGCAGCAGAGGTACAAAATCCAGTTGACATATCAGCTTCTTTTTGACAATAGGGAACGCATTTCTTGGTCCAAAAGTGTTTGGGATAGATTCATTATTCCTAAACATAGATTTATTTTGTGGCTTGTGTTCTGGGGAAGATTAAACACTAAGGAGAGGATAGGGAAATATAATACAGCCATTGATTTAACATGTTTGCTTTGTGGACAAGAAGAGGAATCAAGCAAGCACTTGTTCTCTGAATGTGCATATAGCCGAAGGTGCTTACAGGGTATAATCTCTTGGCTGCAATTGAGTTTGACAGCAACTAATTTGCAGCAGATAACAACATATATCAGCAAGAGTAAGGTTGTCTTGATCTTAGGAGGAGCATTTTAAGGGCTGTTATGGCTGGAATGGTGTACCATATCTGGAAAGCCAGAAATGATGTGTTATGGCATCAAAAATTATGGCATACCAAGGTGGTTATACAGAGAATACAGCAGGCTTGTACTTTGAGAATTCTTGGAGTGTCAAGCAAGATCAAAACAGAGGAGAAGGAATGGTTGATAGGAAGCTAATGGGTTCGGCTGGGGCTTTGTAATTGGTCTGAAAGTTTGGTTTGTATTTGTAATTAGTTGTAAAGCTATTTTTTGAGACATGACAGTAAACATCAAAGCAGGGAGAATATAGTGATTGTAAATTGTAATAGTTTGGTTGAGCAATACAATGATCTTATTCATCAAAAAAAAAAAAATCATCGAGATAAAACACTTGCTTTGCTTGGCTAGCAAGTATGTATGGGTCATCTTTATACCATACACCACTGACATTAATACTAGTGATAAGGTTCTCGACGATTGTTTTTTTTCGTCTTGGATTTGCATTGTACCACTTGCACTTAAATAATGTGACAGAGTAAACACCAGTGAAGGTTAACTTTAGCACTTCAGTGAGTGTGCCGTAATAATTAAAACCTTCTGTTCCTGCCACAAACACTCCACTATTTTGTGTGCTCCTCTTCTCATCTCTTTTGGTAGCCATAAATCGAACTCCATTCACAATACAACCTTCATAGTAAGTACCTAAGTGATCAAACCCGAATGCGAAAGCTAGCAACTCTTTGCCATTCTCTAATGATCCAGACTTGTGCAAGTCATATATCTATAAAAATAAGTACCTCATTAGAAAATGACAAACACCACTTAAGATAATAAACGTTTACTACACATATATATTCACCTTCTTGTGAAACCACAGACGAAAATATTTTTTGTGTAGAACATTATGATCTCCATTTGGGTAATTTTGTCGGATCACTTCCAAGTGTTCACTGTAAAATAAAATAGATTTGAATTAATTGATTGAAAGTTAAGGTGAAAAAAAAATTAATAAAGAAAAAAACTCACTCTAAGTAAGCTTGAATTTCAGGTGAATTGTTGATTATATACCACTCTATTTGTTCACGAGATGCGCGATCAAGTGGTCGGAGATTACCTTTTGTAATGGGTCGACATTGAGATTGAAACACAGAAAGCTTTCGTGGGACAACCTCATTGTAACGTCCCCGCTTCAAGCCTCCATTGGGTCCTTACACCCACGGAATGAATGGCTCTTATACACGAGTACGTCACTCTGGCTGCTTCATGGACTGATGACTGACCCTACAGACCAACACGAGTGTTTTCAGCGTGCTTTGTCCTCACTCGCACGCATCCTAGGAAAACTTCCCAGGAGGTCACCCATCCTTGAAATTGCTCTCGGCCAAGCACGCTTAACTATGGAGTTCTTTCGAGATGGGCTACCGAAAAACAAGATGCACCTTGTTGACATAGGTAGTACCAATCAATCCATTTAAGCTCTCTTCAACTGTGTAGTCCCATACCTACACAGTCTCAGAATCATCCCAGTTGACCTTCCCCAGGCGGTGTGGGATTGCACAGCTTACCCGGTGTTTCCCCTTACGGATCACGGGACTACTGACTGTCACAATCACCCCCCCTTACGGGGTCCGACGTCCTCGTCGACCACACTTCCGGCTGGGTCAAGGCTCTGATACCAAACTGTAACGCCCGTACTTTTATAGAAATATTAGTTTTATTTACAAGCGTTAAACGCGGAAAAATATAATGTCGCATTTTTATTTAATAATTGAAAATGTTCACAACTGGCCAGTTTTCGTACAAACGACATAATAATTAATAACTAAAATAATTGCGACATAAGTTTAATAACGTTAATAAATAAATAGAGCGCCTTAGACCGCCCGCAGTTATATGGCCCTCAGCGAGTTCACACACACAAGCATCCAAAGTTCCACTCGCCACCGGCTTTCTAAACTTTCAGTTACCTTGGTCTGCACATGGTAATTTGATAAGGGTGAGCTACTAAACTCAGTAAGGAAATGTGTGTCAGGTAGTCACATAAATAAAAACAAAACTTAATTAAAATGCACATGCAAATATTTAGGCAGATAGCAAAACATAAACTTAATCATATCACTAGTCACTAATAACTAGGTTCTAAGCTAAATCACATAATAATGATTACGCCCGAGTCCAATTTTGGCAAATAAACTCTAGCTATTGGACTAAATGGCGGAGGGCTGGGTTCAGTAAAATCGTACCCACTTCTAAATGGCCCCCTATCTACCATATAGACCCAACAGTCAAGTATTTAACCATTATCTTCTCGGTCAAACCATGTCACATAAACTATAGTCTATCTAATTTAAATAATGGCAAACTACTATACATTATTTAAATAACAAAATAATCATAACTAAATAATGTGAATCTTATAAACACACTATTTACATACATACTTAAATAACATGAATCTTATAAACATATTATTTAAATATATATCTTTAGCAATGGCCATGCTCTAATACTGTAAACATACATAAATAACATGAATCTTATAAACATATTATTTGAATATATATTATACAGTACATTAAATAACAAACAATAAAGAGTCAGGCAGAAGACCTTAGTTAACTTCTCTTTTACTATTCCCGCTCTTCCTATGAATGTTATTACATATAGAAAACTTATGTTTTTCTACTTAATTTCCTTACCTCGAATGTGGAGATCCTAGCTTTGATTGCAATGAAAGTGACCCTTGAGAAATAATTGTCTTATGAAAAACCTAAATTTTATACTTATTAATTAGAATATATTAGAGTGGTATATATATATACACAAAACCTTAAACATAGAATGCTATACCTTAATTAGCTTCCTATGAGATCTAGTTGAGCACTAGAACATGAACGTAAAATTTAATGGATGGTGACTCCAGTATAATGAAAGAAAGATGTATATATATATTATATATATATATATATGAGAGGCTGGCTTTGATAGCTATGGGAGGAAGTTGATGGTGGATGGTAGTAATGGTGGCGTGGCTATAGTGGCGTGTGGGAGGGAGGAAGAAAGCTTCAAGAGAAAAATAATTTGGCTACTTGAGTGAGGAAATAAGTGAAGAATTAAGGCTCTATTTATAGCTCATGAACTCATCATCCTAACCAATCACATCAACCCTAGTTAATATAAAACTAATAAAAATTCCTAGATAATAACACATAGATTTTTTCTAAATTATTCTCAAGCTATAATCGGTTAAGAACTGGTCAATATAGACCTGATTAGCTCATGTAATTGAGAATAATAAGCTCACGTATACACCTCACTGAGTTAACTAAGTTTAATATATTATCACTATACTGACTAACCCACATAACTCTCCATGTATGACCTAAGACCAAAACTAACCTCAACATACATAATACAAGGTCAATTAATAAAAATCCTTAATATTCTCTCATTACCTTTCATATATACACGTAGGCCATCATATACCTATGCATAACTAACTGTTTCATAATCAAGTGCCACACACATAGGACTCCAAACATTTTAAACATTTGAATTTTATTTACTATAAATATATATACCTTAATTATCTTATCAAATGAATATACTATAACAAACTCCACTAAAATTGGACAATAACCACCTCCATACGTTCCATGATCAAATATTACCACCTAATAATATATCAATACTCTCACAATTTTCTTTTATATATTTTATATTGGCTTTAAAAAAAAAAAGACTACTGATATCCATAATATATTTATTATTATTATTTTTATTTTAGATACCATTACAAATTGGTAATATTCTTAGAAATATTATTCTCTAGCAAACAAATATATGTATAAATATTATGAAATCGTTATTTCCATATCGAGTTATCTAGACTAGCGTAATAGGAAAATAATAATCAAATATTTTGGTTATCACAATCTATCCTCCTTAAAAGAATTTCGTCCTCGAAATTTACTTACTTGAGAATAACTCGGGGTACTGATTCTGCATGTCCTTCTCCAACTCCCATGTCGCTTCTTTATCAAAACTTTCACTCCACAGGATTTTGACTAAGGGTATAGTCTTATTTCATAAGACCTTTATTCCTTTTTCTATCACGCGCACAGGGCGTGCTATAAAGCTCATGTCCTGCTGTAAGTTCAAGTTCTCGTACTTAAGCACATGTGTCGGATCAGGTACATACTTACGTAACATGGAAATGTGGAAAACATTATGCGTTTCTGCTAATGTCGGCGGTAGGGCCAAACGGTAAGCTACCTGACCAACTCTGTCCAGTATCTCAAAAGGACCTATAAATCTTGGGCTTAACTTTCCCCTTTTTCCGAAACGCATAATCCCCTTCATAGGTGATACCTTCAAGAACACTAAGTCCCCTACAGAAAACTCAACCTCCCGTCTTTTCAGATCTGCATAACTTTTCTGTCTACTTTGGGCGGTGAGCATCCTTTGCCGTATCTTTTCAATTGCTTCTGAAGCTTCTCTTATTGCTTCTGGACCTAAATAACGTCTTTCTCCAACTTCATCCCAGTGAAGCGGTGACCTGCATTTTCGTCCATACAACATCTCATATGGTGCCATTCCGATTGTGGCTTGATAACTATTATTGTAGGAGAACTCCATTAGAGGTAAATACTTACTCCACGAGCCAGTGAAGTCCAGTGCACACGCTCGAAGCATATCCTCGAGTATTTGGATGGTGCGTTCAGATTGTCCATCTGTTTGGGGATGAAATGCTGTACTTAATTTCAATCGCGTCCCCATTGCCTTATGTAGACTCTCCCAGAACTTAGAGGTGAATATTGAACCTCTATCAGAGACTATCGTCTTTGGAACTCCATGCAGCCTCAATATCTCTTGCACGTACAGGTCAGCATACTGCTCTGCGTTGTAAGTAGACTTTACTGGAACAAAGTGTGCTGACTTGGTGAGTCTGTCTATAATTACCCAAATTGAGTCGTGTTGCTTGGTTGTTCGGGGTAGTCCTGTCACAAAATCCATGGCTATATCTTCCCACTTCCATTCTGGGATTTCCAAGGGTTGCAACATCCCTGCTGGTCTCTGATGTTCAGCCTTAACTTGTTGACAAGTGAGGCATCTAGCTACGAATTCAGCTACATCCTTCTTAATCCCTGGCCACCAATACAAGGTTTTTAAGTCATTGTACATTTTGGTTGACCCTGGATGCATTGAGTAGGGTGTAGTGTGTGCTTCCATCATGATCTTTCTTTTAAGCTCTATGTCGTTGGCTACACACACTCTTCCCTTATACCTTAGCATGCCGTCTGTACCTTCTGAGAAATCCTCTGCCTCCTTCTCAGGCATGCCTGCTCTTTTCTTCTGTAAGAACTCATCAACAATCTGTGCATCTTTAAGTTCTTGTAGTAGCGTCGAGACAATGGTTAGGTTAGCTAACTTTTGTGTAATGATCTCTATACCACTTCTTTGGAGTTCTTGTTGTAGTGGCATTTCCATTTGTGCCAGTATAGCCAAGCTGGCATAACTGCGTCTACTTAGCGCGTCTGCTACTACGTTGGCCTTCCCCGGATGGTAGTGGATTTCACAATCATAGTCCTTAACAAGCTCTAGCCATCGCCTCTGTCTCATGTTGAGTTCCTTCTGCGTAAAGAAGTACTTCAGGCTCTTGTGGTCGGTATAAATTTCACATTTCTCCCCGTAGAGATAGTGCCTCCATATTTTTAGCGCAAAAACTGCTGCTGCGAACTCCAGATCGTGTGTTGGGTACCTCTGTTCATACTCCTTAAGTTGTCTTGAGGCATACGCTACTACTTTGTCATTTTGCATCAGCACGCATCCCAGCCCTTGTTTCGATGCATCGCAGTACACGACAAACTTATCCTTGTTATTGGGAACACATAATACGAAATTTGTTATTAGTTTCTCCTTAAGTGTTTGGAAGCTACCCTCACACTTTTCTGACCAGACAAACTTTTGCGTCTTTCGAGTCAAGTTGGTTAGAGGAGTTGCGATCTTGGAAAATCCTTCAACAAAGCGTCTGTAGTAACCAGCTAGACCCAAGACAGCATTCAGAACACGGTATGGACACTATGAGTTCTTAGTAATGTCATTCGGACTAACTAACGCCCCAGCAACCTTCATGGATATGATGAATAGGGTGTTCAAGGAGTACCTAGATAAGTTTGTTGTTGTATTCATTGTGACAGTCAGTAGTCCCGTGATCCGTAAGGGGAAAAACCGGGTAAGCTGTGCAATCCCACACCGCCTGGGGAAGGTCAAGTGGGATGATTCTGAGACTGCGTAGGTATGGGACTACACAGTTGAAGAGGGCTTAAATGAATTGATTAGTACTACCTATGTCAACAAGGTGCATCTTGTTTTTCTGTAGCCCATCTCGAAAGAACTCCACAGTTAAGCGTGCTTGGCCTGGAGTAATTTGAGGATGGGTGACCTCCTGGGAAGTTTTCCCAGGAAGCGTGCGAGTGAGGACAAAGCACGCTGAAAACACTCGTGTTGATCTGTAGGGTCAGTCGTTAGTCCATGAAGCAGCCAGAGTGACGTACTCGTGTATAAGAGCCATTCATTCCATGGGTGTAAGGGCCCAATGGAGGCTTGAAGCGGGGACGCTACAAATGGTATCAGAGCCTTGACCCAGCTGGAAGTGTGGTCGACGAGGACGTCGGACCCGGTAAGGGGGGGTGATTGTGACAGTCAGTAGTCCCGTGATCCGTAAGGGGAAAAATCGGGTAAGCTGTGTGTTACGTGCAGTCTATGATGGCACGTTACAAGCTAAGTGATACCCACAAGTTGGCCAAGTGGTGGTCAAGTGGTGGGGCATGTTGTGGTGCATGCAGGTGGCATGCTGATGCTTAGTTTGTATGTAGTGGCATTTTCGTAAATATCTTCAATATTGTCCGGATCGGGACGGGACTTGGTATTCACCATTTATTTGGGTCTACAAATAGAATGGTGCAATCGGTTTGGCGAAACTAGGTGATTTGGTATATGGTGCTTCCCATATGTCTACAGAGCAAAAATCATCTATGTTCCTGGTAGAAGGCTAAAAGCTCAGAATGCTCTTTAAGGGGGTACTCTGGTGTCAGCTCTCCACCACCCCTTGCACCTTGGTGCTAAGTGAGCTACTACTAGCCAGTGGGGACTAGTAGGGCGGGCATATGAGGACCACGAGGGGACTCATATGTCTCCATGAGTTGGAGTACTCATGGACATTATCGGGCCGACCCGGTAGTGCGTCGAAGAATGCCGCCAGAGGTTCAATGGTACGTTTCCCTTGGCTCGCCGGTATGGCGCTTGCACGAGACGTGGCCTAGATCCTCCAAGAGACATCGTGGTGCGCCTAGGCCACGAGCCTCAACACGAGATGACACGGGTAGTCATTCGTGGACTAGTTTGCATACGCGCATGGGACGGATGCACCATGTTGGAAAGGGGCAAAGGTCTAATGTATGCAACTGGTTTGGTGGCTTGTCTTGAGGGCCTGCCAACATGCGTGGAGGCATGGGGCCTTGAGGATTGGTCCATGGACGTATGGGAGTCCTTGGGCGACGAGAGAGACTATTCGGACAGTATCGAATGGGGCATGATAGAGGCGTTGGCACGTTGGCTTGGTGTTGGCATCTCGCCAAACATGCTACCTTGGTCACGAGTGACAAGGTGAGCGTCAGTGTTGGGATTTGTCTTACCATGGTGGGAACCTATGGACAGTGCGAGTATCCTGGCTAGAGAGCCTCGATGCATGAATGCACTCATGGATGCTTGCGAGCATGACTCGGCGGGAGTTGTTCGAAAGACGGAAGTGTGCACGAGGCACACGGTCGCGCGAAAAATGAGCCCATTGTTACTCGGATGGTTGGAAGGCTGACCTTGGCTTAGAGAAGTCAAGGTGCCGCACGGGTGTTCCGCTGCCTGAAAAGGTGAGCCCGTGACAGTTGGTATCAGAGCCAAGTTCATCTCAGTGGGATGTGAACTTGGTTGGCCTATCCTAGAGAGGATGTAGGCGGGTGGACGGATCAAGATGGTCCGAATGTTGGAACAAGACGTCGTTAAGCCAGTTAGTCTTTTAAAGAGGATCAGTAGGCTGAAATGGAGTTAAGACTTGGTTGCTTTACTTCATGGGAATACTGGACATCCTAGAGAGGAGACGTTGATGGTTGCTTCGAGTCAAGTTCAGAGATGCCAGAAAGACAACTACCACGTGCAACTGTAGAGGGACGCAACAAAATGTTTGAAACTCGTTGGCATAGGACAAGGTTGAGGGGATAGTCCATGTTGTATGCTTGGTACACTAGGCCAAGTTTGCCTGAGTGACATTGTAAGCCGCAGGAGGCGCTTTTGTTGAAAAGGAAGCTTGCTGGCAGGAGTGTGGAAGTAGTGCAGGGACCGTCAGATTCTTGTTAGTCACGACAGAGGTCGAGAGTTGATAACCGAGATGGTTCAGATGGGGACAGATATGGAATGCTTCAGTTGCTACATTGTGTGTCGAGAGGGACGCACATGGAGACCAAGGTAGGCAGAGGCCGCAATCGTCAGAGGATGGTTGTACTTGGAGGTGTTCGCATGCGAATTTTATTTGATCCATATGGAAGCGCCGAGGCAGTTGAGTGGAATGTGTTGGCTTGTTAAATCACCAGAGGGCGTAAGTCACACAAAGACATCGATAGAGACGCGGAGTTGTGGAATAAAGGCATCAAGGAAGCCAGCAGGGCTGAGAAGACCGAGCGCAAGCATTGAGATGGCGCTAGAGTTTGTGTGGAGGCCAGAGGGCCGTGCCAGTGAGACTTAGTAGTCATGTTGGCCTGCGAAGGTCGAGAAGGGTGCTACAGTTTGCATGAAGGCCATGTTGGAAATTATTTTACCAGGATCTTAGATCTACTCACAAGTATGTTGATTAACACCTTAAATATGAACTTTTTAAAACGATGAAATAAACACATATAAAGTTTAGGAAACCTTACATTGGGTGCAGCGGAATATAATGACTCCTTCCGTTCAGATATCTAGCCCTTGATTCATTTCTGTAGCAGAGCATTATCAATATCTGAACCTGGATCTCTTTCTCTGAATCTTTGATGCTGAAACCTCCTTCTTGCTGAAAGTCTTTCTTCACGATCTTCCTCACTATGATTGAGGTATCACTTGATGTGTGTGGGCACTACTCATACACTAAGGATTTCGAAATTCAAGAGGGAAGAGAAAGAAGAAGTGGCAGCTAAAGATAGGGAGAGAGAAAGGCTCAGGTTTTTCTCTGAAGGAAAAATAGAAAATTTAAGTGTAAATTTCCTGAAGCCTTCACTATCTATTTATAGCATTCCACTAGGGTAAGGTTTGAATTATTTGGCATTAAAATAATGAAAATATCAGTTTAAATTGCCTACAAAAGTGGCTGGCCATGCTTAGTGGATTTGGGCCTCACTTGTTGCAATTTTGCAGTTTTATTTTTTCTACATCTGATTTTCTCAAAAACGCCAATTTTCTAATTCAACCATTTAAATGCCAATTCTAACTATTTAATAACTATAAATAATTATTAAATAATATTGTCATTTATCATATTTATTAATTGAACCATACAAAGTATCATAATTAACAAATATGCCCCTATAAACTCTTTCTTTACAATTTCGCCCTTACTTAGTGAAAAATTCACAATTAGACATAGTCTAATTTGAGAATTATAATTGATTAATCAAAACCAATTACATGAGTCTTACAAGCAATATTATCTCAACTAGTGGGGGGACCATGGGTCTATATAACCGAGCTTCCAATAAGTAGATCAAGAATTTAGCACTAAAATTCACTAACTTATTAATTCTTCGTTGAATCCACGCATAGAACTTAGAATTGCACTCTCAGTATATAGAATGCTCTATATGTTCCACCATATAGACACATCATTAGTTATCCATTGTTATAATCCTAATTTGATCAATTATCCTCTATATGAATGATCTACACAGTAAAGGGATTAAATTACCGTAACACCCTACTATGTATTTTATCCTTAAAACATTTGACCCCGTATAAATGATATTTCAGCTTATGTGAAATGAGATCTCCACCATTTATTTTCGTTTGGTCAAGCTCGAAGGAGATCATCCTTTGCTTACTATTCGCCAGATAGAAGCTATAGATTCCATGTTTATGCTAGCGCTCCCACTCAATTGCACTACCGTGTTCCCAAAATGTACGTATCACCCTGACCTAAAAGTAGGCTTAACTAACAAATCAAAGAACACGAATAGCCTTTCAAGATTGAGCCTAATCATAACAGGATTAAGATCATTTGATCTAGGATCAACTAGACGATATTGACTTGAATAGATATTACGGTAAGTTTAATAAATCTAAGTCAAAGTTCAATATCGGTCCCTTCCGATGCATACTCCATGCATCCAACCTGAGCTTTACTTTAACCAATGCTCTGGAAAGAACATAGCATTTCTCCAAATGCAAGTAAACTCTGTTGTAGATTATCATATCAGTAAAACCCTATGTCTGATAAATCTAGGAAACTTTATTCACATAGTCATGTTTACTTTCCAATGTGTTGACGACACAATAAATAGGATCAAGTATGTGAAAAGGGTTTCAGATGAATTTATACATTATGTACATATAATCATGAAATAAATCATGTGAACCATGCAACATTAAATGTTATTTATGATCTATACTAATAAGTAAATCTGATTATATTGAAATGAGTTTTATTTAGTGGCATAAAACCCAACAAACTCCCACTTGCACTAATATAAAACAAAAAGTGCGTTTCAAATAATCTCAACACCTCGATATACAAATCAAGTGTAGTAGTAGTAAACTCCTCGTAATAGGATCTGAAAGGTTGAATTAAACACAACCTTTTCTCCACCATTACTCTTCCTTTAATCACAAAATCATTGATAATGTGAAATTCCTCTCTATATGTCTTACTCTCTTGGGATACTGGATTCTATACCTTTGGCAACTACTTTTGGTTAATCAGGAAATTAACACTAGTAGTTTAGGCAATTTGGAATGGTGCCAAAAATGTATAGAACTTTCCTTAGACTGAATAAGTACCTTTCCTGCAACTTTAACATTCAGTCCCTCTCTGGTAGACCTAGAGACTTCAGATAGGTTTTTACACTTCTCCAAAATCACTATTCCACCCCCAGAGTAACCACCATCTTATCAGAAAGATTTACTAGCACAAAGGCAAATTTCGAAATCTGATATGGTGTAGTCTAAGAGTTTTAAACACACTCTTATAGACTAACATATAGTTCCTCTTCTTAATCTTAGGATTTACTTGATTGTCTTCCAATGTTCTTCTCCTGGATTAATCTGATACCTACTCATTACTCCCACTCAACAGCAGGTGTCTGGTCTAAGGCATACAAAAGCATATCTAAGACCTCTCACTGTTGATATAAGAAATTCTTTCATGGCTTTATCTTTTCTGGAATAGTTAAGACTTTTCCTTAGATAAATAAAATCTATACCTAAGAAGTTGTGAAGCTTCTATAGATTGCCATTAGAAAGAAAATGCTTCAGCATCTTACTAAAGTAAGTTGCTTGCATTAGAGTAAGTAATTACTGTGTATACCACAAGCCATAGGTTTAGATAAACTCAAACCTATAATACTAGGAACAGGAAGTTTTGTTAAGTCCATAGAATAGACTTATTAACTAAAATTTCCTTTTATGTCCTTGTAATAGAAAACTTTAGGTTATTCCATGTGAATGGATTAAACCGTAGTTCTATTGGCTTTCTTCTTAGTTTCTTATCTTGACAATCCATTACTTGTTTAAACTCACAGTGGATTTTAATCACTTGTGTCTCCCAAGTCATAAGAAGGTGAGTTCCTAGAAACTCTCCCACTACGACAAGGTACCGTGAATTATGTCGAAGAAAACTAAATGGTATTGACCTCTTTGGTTGTGACAAGAAAACAGAGGTAGTGGGATCATCATATGAAGATGATAGAACACTTTTGGAATCAAGAATTAAATATCTCCTTTATTTGCTACTTGTTTTTCAGACTTAGTCATTATCTTAGAAAAGTAGTATTTGTTTGAACAAACACTTTCTTATCTATTGACAATGGGATGGTCCACCCCTAATCACTTAGAAAAGCTAACAAACCATGGTTAACAGTTCTAGCTTTTCTTAAGATTTTTGATTAGGTCATCCATGAATCTAGTAATGTTTTACATTAAGTATACAACCATTACATCATTCTGAAATTGTATTACCATAGAAGGAATTAGGCAACGACTAGTAATTAATCATTAACATACAACTCGAAATTTCTGGGGAGGTAAGTTTGGATATAATTCAAAAATCAATTTAATGATCTTTGAACTGCATATCTACTAACTATTTCTCCACCCCTATCAGTTCGCAAGATCTTTAACCACTTACCTTAATGGTTTTAACCATTGCTAGAAATTAATGAAATTTTTCAAACATTTCAAATTTCTTTGCATAAGGTATAATCTAGAGTGATCGTTTTAAGAATACAACGAAAAACTCATATCCACCCCTGAATGTACATCCATCTGCGAATGAGATGAACTACTTTCAGTGGATATAGGCATATTAACTCTTTGCAGAGATTGATCTTGTCAAATCCACTATGAACAAGATACAAATGCCATAGATTAAAAAAAATGGTAGTGTCTATTGATGACATAGGTTTAGTTACATCAAAGAGTTCTTAGAATACTGCAAGTGGATCCTCGTCACAGAATACCTAACTCATATTCCATACAGTTTGAATCAATTAATAAAAGATGGATATTGAACACTTGAGAAAGTGTAACTGTATTGTATTCTGGAATTAGAAATATAAGAAAATTTCTGTTTGGATTCTAAAATTAAAGTCAAAGACTTAAATTCAACCAAATATAATGAGTAATTCTTTCTTGGACCACCACTACTAATACAAACTCTAAGTCAGATTTGCCCATACAAGTAGGAGATTTCTAAGATTGAGGATTTATATCAATTGGGAATAAAATTTCGGGATTATAATCATGTACGTCATTTAATTTCTTAAGAGAAAATATAGAATGACATGAAATGATTTATAGACCATTCATCCAATGATATGTTGTGAAGCTAATTCGAAATGAATAAGCTAAGAGGAATTAGGATAATTTCGTTTATAAATAAGAATCCAACGATGCTTCGATTAGCGAAAGACAAAGTAATCTTATTTATGTAATCTTCTTGTTTCATATTGTAAAAATACTAGTCTAAGGGTCATCAATTGATGAACAGCTAGATGTTGCATATACAATATTTATCTTTCGAGATCTTACACTATTATGTATGTCTAATGGTGAAAATCCATTAGGGATTTATCTCATTAGAAAAACAAATAGTTAGACCAACAATGAAGATTCGAAATTAAACTACAACTTTATAACAGAAAATAACATGGTTCAATATAAATTCATACACAATTCAGAAATTATAAACATATAGCAAGTAGGAATGACTAGTGAAAATACTAAAACATACAATCCTAAATAATTTCCAAGGTTTTCAACAAACTGATACAATATCCCGGTAGGCGAGAGTCAAAGCATCATTTATTGAATAGAGTTGTCAGCTCATCTAAAATAGAAACCATTCTAGAAACCTTTTATTCGATCAAAATAAGAATCCAACGTTGTCCCGGTAGGCGAGAGTCAAGGTTATTCTCATTTTATGAGCTTCCACCATTGTTTCATGTTTTATGAGTTTATCTCTAAGTAGTCACCGTAGGGGAGAGTCTAAATAGAGACGAAAACTCACAAAACACTTATCAAATGAAATCTTACGGTGTTAAATGCGTTCAACGAATAACCATCCATAGGGGGACGAAGTCTAGCGTCTCGAGGTTATATTGAAAACATTTAACTTTTGTAAGACCAACAATGGAGATCGAATATCTTAATAATAATCAAGCTCATTATTTAAAGTGAGTTGTATTTTCTTTGATTCTCTTATTTAATTTATTTATTTTAAATATATATTTATTTAAAATTTCCAATTTAGAATGAAAAATTCTAAATATAAATTTTACTTAGATGGATATGAAATAATATGAATTATTTCCATCTTAGTAATAATTTCCAATAAATATTTAGAAAAATATTCAATTTAAGTTGTTACAAAATTAATATAAATTAATTTACAACTCAAATTTAATTTTCTATAAATATATATTGCATTTTAAAAAATTAAAGTATTTAAGAATACAATTTTCGAAAATGCATGTTAAAATAAAAAATTAATCCTAAAAAAATTATTCTAATTTAATGTTGGCCCAAAATTAATTAATAAAATTAATTTACAACAAAAATATAATTTTCCTATTTAATTAAATATATAAGAAAAATTTAAAATATTTAAGTATGATGATGAAAATCAACTTAAATATTAATTTTCTATTTAATTAAATACACTAGAAAAATAATTCAAGCAAAAATATCATCTTTCTAGATTTTCCTTTGACTAATTAATTCAATTTCTAATAATATACTTTAATTCAATTTATTTTAAATTAATCAATAAATGAAAAAATCATTGATTTAAGTTGATCCAAGAATTAATTAAAATAAATAATTAATTTACAACTTAATCTATTTTTCAAGATAAAATTCGAAATTCTAGCATTTAAGAAATGCAATTTCAAAAATTGATTAATAAAATAAAGAAAAAATATATTTTGAAAATTATTTAAATTTAGTTGAAAAAATAAATTTCAACTAAAAATAATTTTCTATTTAATTAAATGTCATGAAAAAGAAATATTTAAGTATGATGATAAAAATCAACTTAGATATTCAATTTTCAAATTAATTAAATGTATTAAATTCAAGAAATAAATAATTAAGTGTAGAGAAGGCTTAATTATTAGTCTCTAGTTTAATACTAAGAAAAATATACTTAAAATAAATTGTACCAAAATTAATTAATAAATAATTAATTTCACAATTTATAATATTTTCCTATTTAATATTAGAAATAATAAGTAGTCTAGAAATAACTATCTAGAAAATATCTTATTTAACTAAGTATCTTTTCCACAAAATTTGAAAAAATATCTAATTTAAGTTGTATTAGAAAAAATCTAGAACTTAAATATTTTTCAAATTTAAATTTAATTAAATATCAAAAATTAAGTTGTAACCACTTAATTTTGAAAATATTCCATTTTAAGTTAATATTCGAAAAGATATTAACTTAAAAAATATCTAAAGAATCTTAATAACCAATGCCTAAAATTCCTCAACTTAATTTTGAAATTTGAAATTCAAAAGATATTTAGATTTAAGTTGGTTAGTTGTAGATAACTAAATATCAACTTAAATAAGAATATTTAATGAAAAATTTAAATTAAGTTCCAGAAAGAATCTAGATGGTTATAATTCTATATTTAATTAAATACAAGAAAATACATATAGTTTAGCTTAGAATAAAAAATTCTTTAAACTATAATTTTTCTTAAATTAATTTCAAAATAAATGAAATTAATTATGTTGCTAATCAATTTTATTAGGTTAAACTAGTGTAATTAACCTAGTACAGTTGTTCAAATCAGGCAAATGGGCCTTCACAATTGGGGTGGTTCATGTGAGGGGGTGCTGGGTTCAGTATGTCGTACCCACTTCTATGGCTCCCAACTCTCACACAAGGCCCAAAAGAGAGGAATTTAATCTTAATAAGAACAACTGTTATTAATTGAATAAGCCCAATAACTAAATGGGCCTAAATAAATTCAATCAAGAACTATGATAATTTATTTTAGCAACAACAACCTATATGTATCTATAATCAAATTAAACACATAGGCTCACACAGGCACACTTTGGATGGGTCCTATCATGTTGCTAGGTCATACACAGATGAAAGAAGATTGTAAATATACCTGTTACAAATTATTAACTTGACCAAGGGAGCCATCAGATCATTAGATCTGGCAAAAAGTAACCATGGCTATTTGCAGTCAAGTAATAATAGGTTTTGAAAACTTACAAACAAGCTAAAACACATACTCCTGCAACAAGGTTAGCTGGATAGTTGGATGTAGGATTTATTTAATTTAAAATTAAATAATTAATTTCGAAATAAAATAATATATAAAAAAAATATTTTCGAAAATTTTAAAAAAAAATTTGAAAAATTCGAAATTAAAAAAAAATTTAAATTTAAAATTAAACCTACAATTTTTGAAAAATTAGGTTTCAACCAACCTAAATATCATTTCAAAAAATTGCTAACTATTTTTAAATTTTAAATGTTATTTTATAAATAAAAATTAAATAAAAAATTAGAAAAGATAAATAAATATCTTTTTCAAATTTTAAATGTAATTTAAATAAATAAATTAACAAAATTTAAAAAATTAGCAAAATATCTTATATCATTTAAAAATTACATGATTATAAATATCTTATTTTTAAATTTAAAATAAGATAAGATATAATCAAATTTTAAAATAAGATAGAAATTTTAAGCAAGAAGATAGATACTAATTCTATTCAAATTCAAATTACACTAATATTTTGAATTAAATTTAAAAAATATTAAATTAATTCAAAATGATAATTAGAATTGAATTAGGAATAGTAATAGTATAAATACAAAACTATACCAAAAATTGGAAGTTAATTCCATGAAAAAGCATGAAAAATCGAAGAAAAACGAAAAAAATTCGAAACTGTACGGACAGATTTGCGATCGCAGGAAAATATCAAAGACAAAATTTCCGATTTTTTCAAATCTTCAAAAAATCATAACTAATTCAAATAAAATCCAAATTAAGTTCTGTAAAAGGCTAACTTGCTTAATTTTTTCCATACTATCCAATAAAAATAATTCCAGAGATAAAATCGCAATTATTTTTCACGAAAATTTTACAAACATCAATCAATCATCAAATAACACTCAATACAACATGATACCATCCAAAGAACATACAAACAATCGTTTCAAAGTCCAAATTTCTTGCAAGTAAATCAATTACCATGGCTCTGAGACCAGTTGTTGGAAATTATTTTACCAGGATCTTAGATCTACTCACAAGTATGTTGATTAACACCTTAAATATGAACTTTTTAAAACGATGAAATAAACACATATAAAGTTTAGGAAACCTTACATTGGGTGCAGCGGAATATAATGACTCCTTCCGTTCAGATATCTAGCCCTTGATTCATTTCTGTAGCAGAGCATTATCAATATCTGAACCTGGATCTCTTTCTCTGAATCTTTGATGCTGAAACCTCCTTCTTGCTGAAAGTCTTTCTTCACGATCTTCCTCACTATGATTGAGGTATCACTTGATGTGTGTGGGCACTACTCATACACTAAGGATTTCGAAATTCAAGAGGGAAGAGAAAGAAGAAGTGGCAGCTAAAGATAGGGAGAGAGAAAGGCTCAGGTTTTTCTCTGAAGGAAAAATAGAAAATTTAAGTGTAAATTTCCTGAAGCCTTCACTATCTATTTATAGCATTCCACTAGGGTAAGGTTTGAATTATTTGGCATTAAAATAATGAAAATATCAGTTTAAATTGCCTACAAAAGTGGCTGGCCATGCTTAGTGGATTTGGGCCTCACTTGTTGCAATTTTGCAGTTTTATCTTTTCTGCATCTGATTTTCTCAAAAACGCCAATTTTCTAATTCAACCATTTAAATGCCAATTCTAACTATTTAATAACTATAAATAATTATTAAATAATATTGTCATTTATCATATTTATTAATTGAACCATACAAAGTATCATAATTAACAAATATGCCCCTATAAACTCTTTCTTTACAATTTCGCCCTTACTTAGTGAAAAATTCACAAATAGACATAGTCTAATTTGAGAATTATAATTGATTAATCAAAACCAATTACATGAGTCTTACAAGCAATATTATCTCAACTAGTGGGGGGACCATGGGTCTATATAACCGAGCTTCCAATAAGTAGATCAAGAATTTAGCACTAAAATTCACTAACTTATTAATTCTTCGTTGAATCCACGCATAGAACTTAGAATTGCACTCTCAGTTATATAGAATGCTCTATATGTTCCACCATATAGACACATCATTAGTTATCCATTGTTATAATCCTAATTTGATCAATTATCCTCTATATGAATGATCTACACAGTAAAGGGATTAAATTACCGTAACACCCTACTATGTATTTTATCCTTAAAACATTTGACCCCGTATAAATGATATTTTAGCTTATGTGAAATGAGATCTCCACCATTTATTTTCGTTTGGTCAAGCTCGAAGGAGATCATCCTTTGCTTACTATTCGCCAGATAGAAGCTATAGATTCCATGTTTATGCTAGCGCTCCCACTCAATTGCACTACCGTGTTCCCAAAATGTACGTATCACCCTGACCTAAAAGTAGGCTTAACTAACAAATCAAAGAACACGAATAGCCTTTCAAGATTGAGCCTAATCATAACAGGATTAAGATCATTTGATCTAGGATCAACTAGACGATATTGACTTGAATAGATATTACGGTAAGTTTAATAAATCTAAGTCAAAGTTCAATATCGGTCCCTTCCGATGCATACTCCATGCATCCAACCTGAGCTTTACTTTAACCAATGCTCTGGAAAGAACATAGCATTTCTCCAAATGCAAGTAAACTCTGTTGTAGATTATCATATCAGTAAAACCCTATGTCTGATAAATCTAGGAAACTTTATTCACATAGTCATGTTTACTTTCCAATGTGTTGACGACACAATAAATAGGATCAAGTATGTGAAAAGGGTTTCAGATGAATTTATACATTATGTACATATAATCATGAAATAAATCATGTGAACCATGCAACATTAAATGTTATTTCTGATCTATATTAATAAGTAAATCTGATTATATTGAAATGAGTTTTATTTAGGGCATAAAACCCAACAAACTCCCACTTGCACTAATATAAAACAAAAAGTGCGTTTCAAATAATCTCAACACCTCGATATACAAATCAAGTGTAGTAGTAGTAAACTCCTCGTAATAGGATCTGAAAGGTTGAATTAAACACAACCTTTTCTCCACCATTACTCTTCCTTTAATCACAAAATCATTGATAATGTGAAATTCCTCTCTATATGTCTTACTCTCTTGGGATACTGGATTCTATACCTTTGGCAACTACTTTTGGTTAATCAGGAAATTAACACTAGTAGTTTAGGCAATTTGGAATGGTGCCAAAAATGTATAGAACTTTCCTTAGACTGAATAAGTACCTTTCCTGCAACTTTAACATTCAGTCCCTCTCTGGTAGACCTAGAGACTTCAGATAGGTTTTTACACTTCTCCAAAATCACTATTCCACCCCCAGAGTAACCACCATCTTATCAGAAAGATTTACTAGCACAAAGGCAAATTTCGAAATCTGATATGGTGTAGTCTAAGAGTTTTAAACACACTCTTATAGACTAACATATAGTTCCTCTTCTTAATCTTAGGATTTACTTGATTGTCTTCCAATGTTCTTCTCCTGGATTAATCTGATACCTACTCATTACTCCCACTCAACAGCAGGTGTCTGGTCTAAGGCATACAAAAGCATATCTAAGACCTCTCACTGTTGATATAAGAAATTCTTTCATGGCTTTATCTTTTCTGGAATAGTTAAGACTTTTCCTTAGATAAATAAAATCTATACCTAAGAAGTTGTGAAGCTTCTATAGATTGCCATTAGAAAGAAAATGCTTCAGCATCTTACTAAAGTAAGTTGCTTGCATTAGAGTAAGTAATTACCAGGTATACCACAAGCCATAGGTTTAGATAAACTCAAACCTATAATACTAGGAACAGGAAGTTTTGTTAAGTCCATAGAATAGACTTATTAACTAAAATTTCCTTTTATGTCCTTGTAATAGAAAACTTTAGGTTATTCCATGTGAATGGATTAAACCATAGTTCTATTGGCTTTCTTCTTAGTTTCTTATCTTGACAATCCATTACTTGTTTAAACTCACAATGGATTTTAATCACTTGTGTCTCCCAAGTCATAAGAAGGTGAGTTCCTAGAAACTCTCCCACTACGACAAGGTACCGTGAATTATGTCGAAGAAAACTAAATGGTATTGACCTCTTTGGTTGTGACAAGAAAACAGAGGTAGTGGGATCATCATATGAAGATGATAGAACACTTTTGGAATCAAGAATTAAATATCTCCTTTATTTGCTACTTGTTTTTCAGACTTAGTCATTATCTTAGAAAAGTAGTATTTGTTTGAACAAACACTTTCTTATCTATTGACAATGGGATGGTCCACCCCTAATCACTTAGAAAAGCTAACAAACCATGGTTAACAGTTCTAGCTTTTCTTAAGATTTTTGATTAGGTCATCCATGAATCTAGTAATGTTTTACATTAAGTATACAACCATTACATCATTCTGAAATTGTATTACCATAGAAGGAATTAGGCAACGACTAGTAATTAATCATTAACATACAACTCGAAATTTCTGGGGAGGTAAGTTTGGATATAATTCAAAAATCAATTTAATGATCTTTGAACTGCATATCTACTAACTATTTCTCCACCCCTATCAGTTCGCAAGATCTTTAACCACTTACCTTAATGGTTTTAACCATTGCTAGAAATTAATGAAATTTTTCAAACATTTCAAATTTCTTTGCATAAGGTATAATCTAGAGTGATCGTTTTAAGAATACAACGAAAAACTCATATCCACCCCTGAATGTACATCCATCTGCGAATGAGATGAACTACTTTCAGTGGATATAGGCATATTAACTCTTTGCAGAGATTGATCTTGTCAAATCCACTATGAACAAGATACAAATGCCATAGATTAAAAAAAATGGTAGTGTCTATTGATGACATAGGTTTAGTTACATCAAAGAGTTCTTAGAATACTGCAAGTGGATCCTCGTCACAGAATACCTAACTCATATTCCATACAGTTTGAATCAATTAATAAAAGATGGATATTGAACACTTGAGAAAGTGTAACTGTATTGTATTCCGGAATTAGAAATATAAGAAAATTTCTGTTTGGATTCTAAAATTAAAGTCAAAGACTTAAATTCAACCAAATATAATGAGTAATTCTTTCTTGGACCACCACTACTAATACAAACTCTAAGTCAGATTTGCCCATACAAGTAGGAGATTTCTAAGATTGAGGATTTATATCAATTGGGAATAAAATTTCGGGATTATAATCATGTACGTCATTTAATTTCTTAAGAGAAAATATAGAATGACATGAAATGATTTATAGACCATTCATCCAATGATATGTTGTGAAGCTAATTCGAAATGAATAAGCTAAGAGGAATTAGGATAATTTCGTTTATAAATAAGAATCCAACGATGCTTCGATTAGCGAAAGACAAAGTAATCTTATTTATGTAATCTTCTTGTTTCATATTGTAAAAATACTAGTCTAAGGGTCATCAATTGATGAACAGCTAGATGTTGCATATACAATATTTATCTTTCGAGATCTTACACTATTATGTATGTCTAATGGTGAAAATCCATTAGGGATTTATCTCATTAGAAAAACAAATAGTTAGACCAACAATGAAGATTCGAAATTAAACTACAACTTTATAACAGAAAATAACATGGTTCAATATAAATTCATACACAATTCAGAAATTATAAACATATAGCAAGTAGGAATGACTAGTGAAAATACTAAAACATACAATCCTAAATAATTTCCAAGGTTTTCAACAAACCGATACAATATCCCTAAGAGGCGAGAGTCAAAGCATCATTTATTGAATAGAGTTGTCAGCTCATCTAAAATAGAAACCATTCTAGAAACCTTTTATTCGATCAAAATAAGAATCCAACGTTGTCCCGGTAGGCGAGAGTCAAGGTTATTCTCATTTTATGAGCTTCCACCATTGTTTCATGTTTTATGAGTTTATCTCTAAGTAGTCACCGTAGGGGAGAGTCTAAATAGAGACGAAAACTCACAAAACACTTATCAAATGAAATCTTACGGTGTTAAATGCGTTCAACGAATAACCATCCATAGGGGACGAAGTCTAGCGTCTCGAGGTTATATTGAAAACATTTAACTTTTGTAAGACCAACAATGGAGATCGAATATCTTAATAATAATCAAGCTCATTATTTAAAGTGAGTTGTATTTTCTTTGATTCTCTTATTTAATTTATTTATTTTAAATATATATTTATTTAAAATTTCCAATTTAGAATGAAAAATTCTAAATATAAATTTTACTTAGATGGATATGAAATAATATGAATTATTTCCATCTTAGTAATAATTTCCAATAAATATTTAGAAAAATATTCAATTTAAGTTGTTACAAAATTAATATAAATTAATTTACAACTCAAATTTAATTTTCTATAAATATATATTGCATTTTAAAAAATTAAAGTATTTAAGAATACAATTTTCGAAAATGCATGTTAAAATAAAAAATTAATCCTAAAAAAATTATTCTAATTTAATGTTGGCCCAAAATTAATTAATAAAATTAATTTACAACAAAAATATAATTTTCCTATTTAATTAAATATATAAGAAAAATTTAAAATATTTAAGTATGATGATGAAAATCAACTTAAATATTAATTTTCTATTTAATTAAATACACTAGAAAAATAATTCAAGCAAAAATATCATCTTTCTAGATTTTCCTTTGACTAATTAATTCAATTTCTAATAATATACTTTAATTCAATTTATTTTAAATTAATCAATAAATGAAAAAAATCATTGATTTAAGTTGATCCAAGAATTAATTAAAATAAATAATTAATTTACAACTTAATCTATTTTTCAAGATAAAATTCGAAATTCTAGCATTTAAGAAATGCAATTTCAAAAATTGATTAATAAAATAAAGAAAAAATATATTTTGAAAATTATTTAAATTTAGTTGAAAAAATAAATTTCAACTAAAAATAATTTTCTATTTAATTAAATGTCATGAAAAAGAAATATTTAAGTATGATGATAAAAATCAACTTAGATATTCAATTTTCAAATTAATTAAATGTATTAAATTCAAGAAATAAATAATTAAGTGTAGAGAAGGCTTAATTATTAGTCTCTAGTTTAATACTAAGAAAAATATACTTAAAATAAATTGTACCAAAATTAATTAATAAATAATTAATTTCACAATTTATAATATTTTCCTATTTAATATTAGAAATAATAAGTAGTCTAGAAATAACTATCTAGAAAATATCTTATTTAACTAAGTATCTTTTCCACAAAATTTGAAAAAATATCTAATTTAAGTTGTATTAGAAAAAATCTAGAACTTAAATATTTTTCAAATTTAAATTTAATTAAATATCAAAAATTAAGTTGTAACCACTTAATTTTGAAAATATTCCATTTTAAGTTAATATTCGAAAAGATATTAACTTAAAAAATATCTAAAGAATCTTAATAACCAATGCCTAAAATTCCTCAACTTAATTTTGAAATTTGAAATTCAAAAGATATTTAGATTTAAGTTGGTTAGTTGTAGATAACTAAATATCAACTTAAATAAGAATATTTAATGAAAAATTTAAATTAAGTTCCGTAAAGAATCTAGATGGTTATAATTCTATATTTAATTAAATACAAGAAAATACATATAGTTTAGCTTAGAATAAAAAATTCTTTAAACTATAATTTTTCTTAAATTAATTTCAAAATAAATGAAATTAATTATGTTGCTAATCAATTTTATTAGGTTAAACTAGTGTAATTAACCTAGTACAGTTGTTCAAATCAGGCAAATGGGCCTTCACAATTGGGGTGGTTCATGTGAGGGGGTGCTGGGTTCAGTATGTCGTACCCACTTCTATGGCTCCCAACTCTCACACAAGGCCCAAAAGAGAGGAATTTAATCTTAATAAGAACAATCGTTATTAATTGAATAAGCCCAATAACTAAATGGGCCTAAATAAATTCAATCAAGAACTATGATAATTTATTTTAGCAACAACAACCTATATGTATCTATAATCAAATTAAACACATAGGCTCACACAGGCACACTTTGGATGGGTCCTATCATGTTGCTAGGTCATACACGGATGAAAGAAGATTGTAAATATACTCGTTACAAATTATTAACTTGACCAAGGGAGCCATCGGTATCATTAGATCTGGCAAAAAGTAACCATGGCTATTTGCGAACAAGTAATAATAGGTTTTGAAAACTTACAAACAAGCTAAAACACATACTCCTGCAACAAGGTTAGCTGGATAGTTGGATGTAGGATTTATTTAATTTAAAATTAAATAATTAATTTCGAAATAAAATAATATATAAAAAAAATATTTTCGAAAATTTTAAAAAAAAATTTGAAAAATTCGAAATTAAAAAAAAATTTAAATTTAAAATTAAACCTACAATTTTTGAAAAATTAGGTTTCAACCAACCTAAATATCATTTCAAAAATTTGCTAACTATTTTTAAATTTTAAATGTTATTTTATAAATAAAAATTAAATAAAAAATTAGAAAAGATAAATAAATATCTTTTTCAAATTTTAAATGTAATTTAAATAAATAAATTAACAAAATTTAAAAAATTAGCAAAATATCTTATATCATTTAAAAATTACATGATTATAAATATCTTATTTTTAAATTTAAAATAAGATAAGATATAATCAAATTTTAAAATAAGATAGAAATTTTAAGCAAGAAGATAGATACTAATTCTATTCAAATTCAAATTACACTAATATTTTGAATTAAATTTAAAAAATATTAAATTAATTCAAAATGATAATTAGAATTGAATTAGGAATAGTAATAGTATAAATACAAAACTATACCAAAAATTGGAAGTTAATTCCATGAAAAAGCATGAAAAATCGAAGAAAAACGAAAAAAATTCGAAACTGTACGGACAGATTTGCGATCGCAGGAAAATATCAGCACAGCCCCGATTTTTTCAAATCTTCAAAAAATCATAACTAATTCAAATAAAATCCAAATTAAGTTCTGTAAAAGGCTAACTTGCTTAATTTTTTCCATACTATCCAATAAAAATAATTCCAGAGATAAAATCGCAATTATTTTTCACGAAAATTTTACAAACATCAATCAATCATCAAATAACACTCAATACAACATGATACCATCCAAAGAACATACAAACAATCGTTTCAAAGTCCAAATTTCTTGCAAGTAAATCAATTACCATGGCTCTGAGACCAGTTGTTGGAAATTATTTTACCAGGATCTTAGATCTACTCACAAGTATGTTGATTAACACCTTAAATATGAACTTTTTAAAACGATGAAATAAACACATATAAAGTTTAGGAAACCTTACATTGGGTGCAGCGGAATATAATGACTCCTTCCGTTCAGATATCTAGCCCTTGATTCATTTCTGTAGCAGAGCATTATCAATATCTGAACCTGGATCTCTTTCTCTGAATCTTTGATGCTGAAACCTCCTTCGTCGAAAGTCTTTCTTCACGATCTTCCTCACTATGATTGAGGTATCACTTGATGTGTGTGGGCACTACTCATACACTAAGGATTTCGAAATTCAAGAGGGAAGAGAAAGAAGAAGTGGCAGCTAAAGATAGGGAGAGAGAAAGGCTCAGGTTTTTCTCTGAAGGAAAAATAGAAAATTTAAGTGTAAATTTCCTGAAGCCTTCACTATCTATTTATAGCATTCCACTAGGGTAAGGTTTGAATTATTTGGCATTAAAATAATGAAAATATCAGTTTAAATTGCCTACAAAAGTGGCTGGCCATGCTTAGTGGATTTGGGCCTCACTTGTTGCAATTTTGCAGTTTTATTTTTTCTACATCTGATTTTCTCAAAAACGCCAATTTTCTAATTCAACCATTTAAATGCCAATTCTAACTATTTAATAACTATAAATAATTATTAAATAATATTGTCATTTATCATATTTATTAATTGAACCATACAAAGTATCATAATTAACAAATATGCCCCTATAAACTCTTTCTTTACAATTTCGCCCTTACTTAGTGAAAAATTCACAATTAGACATAGTCTAATTTGAGAATTATAATTGATTAATCAAAACCAATTACATGAGTCTTACAAGCAATATTATCTCAACTAGTGGGGGGACCATGGGTCTATATAACCGAGCTTCCAATAAGTAGATCAAGAATTTAGCACTAAAATTCACTAACTTATTAATTCTTCGTTGAATCCACGCATAGAACTTAGAATTGCACTCTCAGTATATAGAATGCTCTATATGTTCCACCATATAGACACATCATTAGTTATCCATTGTTATAATCCTAATTTGATCAATTATCCTCTATATGAATGATCTACACAGTAAAGGGATTAAATTACCGTAACACCCTACTATGTATTTTATCCTTAAAACATTTGACCCCGTATAAATGATATTTTAGCTTATGTGAAATGAGATCTCCACCATTTATTTTCGTTTGGTCAAGCTCGAAGGAGATCATCCTTTGCTTACTATTCGCCAGATAGAAGCTATAGATTCCATGTTTATGCTAGCGCTCCCACTCAATTGCACTACCGTGTTCCCAAAATGTACGTATCACCCTGACCTAAAAGTAGGCTTAACTAACAAATCAAAGAACACGAATAGCCTTTCAAGATTGAGCCTAATCATAACAGGATTAAGATCATTTGATCTAGGATCAACTAGACGATATTGACTTGAATAGATATTACGGTAAGTTTAATAAATCTAAGTCAAAGTTCAATATCGGTCCCTTCCGATGCATACTCCATGCATCCAACTCCGAGCTTTACTTTAACCAATGCTCGGAAAGAACATAGCATTTCTCCAAATGCAAGTAAACTCTGTTGTAGATTATCATATCAGTAAAACCCTATGTCTGATAAATCTAGGAAACTTTATTCACATAGTCATGTTTACTTTCCAATGTGTTGACGACACAATAAATAGGATCAAGTATGTGAAAAGGGTTTCAGATGAATTTATACATTATGTACATATAATCATGAAATAAATCATGTGAACCATGCAACATTAAATGTTATTTCTGATCTATATTAATAAGTAAATCTGATTATATTGAAATGAGTTTTATTTAGGGCATAAAACCCAACAAACTCCCACTTGCACTAATATAAAACAAAAAGTGCGTTTCAAATAATCTCAACACCTCGATATACAAATCAAGTGTAGTAGTAGTAAACTCCTCGTAATAGGATCTGAAAGGTTGAATTAAACACAACCTTTTCTCCACCATTACTCTTCCTTTAATCACAAAATCATTGATAATGTGAAATTCCTCTCTATATGTCTTACTCTCTTGGGATACTGGATTCTATACCTTTGGCAACTACTTTTGGTTAATCAGGAAATTAACACTAGTAGTTTAGGCAATTTGGAATGGTGCCAAAAATGTATAGAACTTTCCTTAGACTGAATAAGTACCTTTCCCGCAACTTTAACATTCAGTCCCTCTCGGTAGACCTAGAGACTTCGATAGGTTTTTACACTTCTCCAAAATCACTATTCCACCCCCGCAGTAACCACCATCTTATCAGAAAGATTTACTAGCACAAAGGCAAATTTCGAAATCTGATATGGTGTAGTCTAAGAGTTTTAAACACACTCTTATAGACTAACATATAGTTCCTCTTCTTAATCTTAGGATTTACTTGATTGTCTTCCAATGTTCTTCTCCTGGATTAATCTGATACCTACTCATTACTCCCACTCAACAGCAGGTGTCTGGTCTAAGGCATACAAAAGCATATCTAAGACCTCTCACTGTTGATATAAGAAATTCTTTCATGGCTTTATCTTTTCTGGAATAGTTAAGACTTTTCCTTAGATAAATAAAATCTATACCTAAGAAGTTGTGAAGCTTCTATAGATTGCCATTAGAAAGAAAATGCTTCAGAATCTTACTAAAGTAAGTTGCTTGCATTAGAGTAAGTAATTACCTGTGTATACCACAAGCCATAGGTTTAGATAAACTCAAACCTATAATACTAGGAACAGGAAGTTTTGTTAAGTCCATAGAATAGACTTATTAACTAAAATTTCCTTTTATGTCCTTGTAATAGAAAACTTTAGGTTATTCCATGTGAATGGATTAAACCATAGTTCTATTGGCTTTCTTCTTAGTTTCTTATCTTGACAATCCATTACTTGTTTAAACTCACAGTGGATTTTAATCACTTGTGTCTCCCAAGTCATAAGAAGGTGAGTTCCTAGAAACTCTCCCACTACGACAAGGTACCGTGAATTATGTCGAAGAAAACTAAATGGTATTGACCTCTTTGGTTGTGACAAGAAAACAGAGGTAGTGGGATCATCATATGAAGATGATAGAACACTTTTGGAATCAAGAATTAAATATCTCCTTTATTTGCTACTTGTTTTCATACTTAGTCATTATCTTAGAAAAGTAGTATTTGTTTGAACAAACACTTTCTTATCTATTGACAATGGGATGGTCCACCCCTAATCACTTAGAAAAGCTAACAAACCATGGTTAACAGTTCTAGCTTTTCTTAAGATTTTTGATTAGGTCATCCATGAATCTAGTAATGTTTTACATTAAGTATACAACCATTACATCATTCTGAAATTGTATTACCATAGAAGGAATTAGGCAACGACTAGTAATTAATCATTAACATACAACTCGAAATTTCTGGGGAGGTAAGTTTGGATATAATTCAAAAATCAATTTAATGATCTTTGAACTGCATATCTACTAACTATTTCTCCACCCCTATCAGTTCGCAAGATCTTTAACCACTTACCTTAATGGTTTTAACCATTGCTAGAAATTAATGAAATTTTTCAAACATTTCAAATTTCTTTGCATAAGGTATAATCTAGAGTGATCGTTTTAAGAATACAACGAAAAACTCATATCCACCCCTGAATGTACATCCATCTGCGAATGAGATGAACTACTTTCAATGGATATAGGCATATTAACTCTTTGCAGAGATTGATCTTGTCAAATCCACTATGAACAAGATACAAATGCCATAGATTAAAAAAAATGGTAGTGTCTATTGATGACATAGGTTTAGTTACATCAAAGAGTTCTTAGAATACTGCAAGTGGATCCTCGTCACAGAATACCTAACTCATATTCCATACAAACTTTGAATCAATTAATAAAAGATGGATATTGAACACTTGAGAAAGTGTAACTGTATTGTATTCTGGAATTAGAAATATAAGAAAATTTCTGTTTGGATTCTAAAATTAAAGTCAAAGACTTAAATTCAACCAAATATAATGAGTAATTCTTTCTTGGACCACCACTACTAATACAAACTCTAAGTCAGATTTGCCCATACAAGTAGGAGATTTCTAAGATTGAGGATTTATATCAATTGGGAATAAAATTTCGGGATTATAATCATGTACGTCATTTAATTTCTTAAGAGAAAATATAGAATGACATGAAATGATTTATAGACCATTCATCCAATGATATGTTGTGAAGCTAATTCGAAATGAATAAGCTAAGAGGAATTAGGATAATTTCGTTTATAAATAAGAATCCAACGATGCTTCGATTAGCGAAAGACAAAGTAATCTTATTTATGTAATCTTCTTGTTTCATATTGTAAAAATACTAGTCTAAGGGTCATCAATTGATGAACAGCTAGATGTTGCATATACAATATTTATCTTTCGAGATCTTACACTATTATGTATGTCTAATGGTGAAAATCCATTAGGGATTTATCTCATTAGAAAAACAAATAGTTAGACCAACAATGAAGATTCGAAATTAAACTACAACTTTATAACAGAAAATAACATGGTTCAATATAAATTCATACACAATTCAGAAATTATAAACATATAGCAAGTAGGAATGACTAGTGAAAATACTAAAACATACAATCCTAAATAATTTCCAAGGTTTTCAACAAACTGATACAATATCCCGGTAGGCGAGAGTCAAAGCATCATTTATTGAATAGAGTTGTCAGCTCATCTAAAATAGAAACCATTCTAGAAACCTTTTATTCGATCAAAATAAGAATCCAACGTTGTCCCGGTAGGCGAGAGTCAAGGTTATTCTCATTTTATGAGCTTCCACCATTGTTTCATGTTTTATGAGTTTATCTCTAAGTAGTCACCGTAGGGGAGAGTCTAAATAGAGACGAAAACTCACAAAACACTTATCAAATGAAATCTTACGGTGTTAAATGCGTTCAACGAATAACCATCCATAGGGGGACGAAGTCTAGCGTCTCGAGGTTATATTGAAAACATTTAACTTTTGTAAGACCAACAATGGAGATCGAATATCTTAATAATAATCAAGCTCATTATTTAAAGTGAGTTGTATTTTCTTTGATTCTCTTATTTAATTTATTTATTTTAAATATATATTTATTTAAAATTTCCAATTTAGAATGAAAAATTCTAAATATAAATTTTACTTAGATGGATATGAAATAATATGAATTATTTCCATCTTAGTAATAATTTCCAATAAATATTTAGAAAAATATTCAATTTAAGTTGTTACAAAATTAATATAAATTAATTTACAACTCAAATTTAATTTTCTATAAATATATATTGCATTTTAAAAAATTAAAGTATTTAAGAATACAATTTTCGAAAATGCATGTTAAAATAAAAAATTAATCCTAAAAAAATTATTCTAATTTAATGTTGGCCCAAAATTAATTAATAAAATTAATTTACAACAAAAATATAATTTTCCTATTTAATTAAATATATAAGAAAAATTTAAAATATTTAAGTATGATGATGAAAATCAACTTAAATATTAATTTTCTATTTAATTAAATACACTAGAAAAATAATTCAAGCAAAAATATCATCTTTCTAGATTTTCCTTTGACTAATTAATTCAATTTCTAATAATATACTTTAATTCAATTTATTTTAAATTAATCAATAAATGAAAAAATCATTGATTTAAGTTGATCCAAGAATTAATTAAAATAAATAATTAATTTACAACTTAATCTATTTTTCAAGATAAAATTCGAAATTCTAGCATTTAAGAAATGCAATTTCAAAAATTGATTAATAAAATAAAGAAAAATATATTTTGAAAATTATTTAAATTTAGTTGAAAAAATAAATTTCAACTAAAAATAATTTTCTATTTAATTAAATGTCATGAAAAAGAAATATTTAAGTATGATGATAAAAATCAACTTAGATATTCAATTTTCAAATTAATTAAATGTATTAAATTCAAGAAATAAATAATTAAGTGTAGAGAAGGCTTAATTATTAGTCTCTAGTTTAATACTAAGAAAAATATACTTAAAATAAATTGTACCAAAATTAATTAATAAATAATTAATTTCACAATTTATAATATTTTCCTATTTAATATTAGAAATAATAAGTAGTCTAGAAATAACTATCTAGAAAATATCTTATTTAACTAAGTATCTTTTCCACAAAATTTGAAAAAATATCTAATTTAAGTTGTATTAGAAAAAATCTAGAACTTAAATATTTTTCAAATTTAAATTTAATTAAATATCAAAAATTAAGTTGTAACCACTTAATTTTGAAAATATTCCATTTTAAGTTAATATTCGAAAAGATATTAACTTAAAAAATATCTAAAGAATCTTAATAACCAATGCCTAAAATTCCTCAACTTAATTTTGAAATTTGAAATTCAAAAGATATTTAGATTTAAGTTGGTTAGTTGTAGATAACTAAATATCAACTTAAATAAGAATATTTAATGAAAAATTTAAATTAAGTTCCAGAAAGAATCTAGATGGTTATAATTCTATATTTAATTAAATACAAGAAAATACATATAGTTTAGCTTAGAATAAAAAATTCTTTAAACTATAATTTTTCTTAAATTAATTTCAAAATAAATGAAATTAATTATGTTGCTAATCAATTTTATTAGGTTAAACTAGTGTAATTAACCTAGTACAGTTGTTCAAATCAGGCAAATGGGCCTTCACAATTGGGGTGGTTCATGTGAGGGGGTGCTGGGTTCAGTATGTCGTACCCACTTCTATGGCTCCCAACTCTCACACAAGGCCCAAAAGAGAGGAATTTAATCTTAATAAGAACAACTGTTATTAATTGAATAAGCCCAATAACTAAATGGGCCTAAATAAATTCAATCAAGAACTATGATAATTTATTTTAGCAACAACAACCTATATGTATCTATAATCAAATTAAACACATAGGCTCACACAGGCACACTTTGGATGGGTCCTATCATGTTGCTAGGTCATACACAGATGAAAGAAGATTGTAAATATACCTGTTACAAATTATTAACTTGACCAAGGGAGCCATCAGATCATTAGATCTGGCAAAAAGTAACCATGGCTATTTGCAGTCAAGTAATAATAGGTTTTGAAAACTTACAAACAAGCTAAAACACATACTCCTGCAACAAGGTTAGCTGGATAGTTGGATGTAGGATTTATTTAATTTAAAATTAAATAATTAATTTCGAAATAAAATAATATATAAAAAAAATATTTTCGAAAATTTTAAAAAAAAATTTGAAAAATTCGAAATTAAAAAAAAATTTAAATTTAAAATTAAACCTACAATTTTTGAAAAATTAGGTTTCAACCAACCTAAATATCATTTCAAAAATTTGCTAACTATTTTTAAATTTTAAATGTTATTTTATAAATAAAAATTAAATAAAAAATTAGAAAAGATAAATAAATATCTTTTTCAAATTTTAAATGTAATTTAAATAAATAAATTAACAAAATTTAAAAAATTAGCAAAATATCTTATATCATTTAAAAATTACATGATTATAAATATCTTATTTTTAAATTTAAAATAAGATAAGATATAATCAAATTTTAAAATAAGATAGAAATTTTAAGCAAGAAGATAGATACTAATTCTATTCAAATTCAAATTACACTAATATTTTGAATTAAATTTAAAAAATATTAAATTAATTCAAAATGATAATTAGAATTGAATTAGGAATAGTAATAGTATAAATACAAAACTATACCAAAAATTGGAAGTTAATTCCATGAAAAAGCATGAAAAATCGAAGAAAAACGAAAAAAATTCGAAACTGTACGGACAGATTTGCGATCGCAGGAAAATATCAGCACAGCCCCGATTTTTTCAAATCTTCAAAAAATCATAACTAATTCAAATAAAATCCAAATTAAGTTCTGTAAAAGGCTAACTTGCTTAATTTTTTCCATACTATCCAATAAAAATAATTCCAGAGATAAAATCGCAATTATTTTTCACGAAAATTTTACAAACATCAATCAATCATCAAATAACACTCAATACAACATGATACCATCCAAAGAACATACAAACAATCGTTTCAAAGTCCAAATTTCTTGCAAGTAAATCAATTACCATGGCTCTGAGACCAGTTGTTGGAAATTATTTTACCAGGATCTTAGATCTACTCACAAGTATGTTGATTAACACCTTAAATATGAACTTTTTAAAACGATGAAATAAACACATATAAAGTTTAGGAAACCTTACATTGGGTGCAGCGGAATATAATGACTCCTTCCGTTCAGATATCTAGCCCTTGATTCATTTCTGTAGCAGAGCATTATCAATATCTGAACCTGGATCTCTTTCTCTGAATCTTTGATGCTGAAACCTCCTTCTTGCTGAAAGTCTTTCTTCACGATCTTCCTCACTATGATTGAGGTATCACTTGATGTGTGTGGGCACTACTCATACACTAAGGATTTCGAAATTCAAGAGGGAAGAGAAAGAAGAAGTGGCAGCTAAAGATAGGGAGAGAGAAAGGCTCGGAGTTTTTCTCTGAAGGAAAAATAGAAAATTTAAGTGTAAATTTCCTGAAGCCTTCACTATCTATTTATAGCATTCCACTAGGGTAAGGTTTGAATTATTTGGCATTAAAATAATGAAAATATCAGTTTAAATTGCCTACAAAAGTGGCTGGCCATGCTTAGTGGATTTGGGCCTCACTTGTTGCAATTTTGCAGTTTTATTTTTTCTACATCTGATTTTCTCAAAAACGCCAATTTTCTAATTCAACCATTTAAATGCCAATTCTAACTATTTAATAACTATAAATAATTATTAAATAATATTGTCATTTATCATATTTATTAATTGAACCATACAAAGTATCATAATTAACAAATATGCCCCTATAAACTCTTTCTTTACAATTTCGCCCTTACTTAGTGAAAAATTCACAATTAGACATAGTCTAATTTGAGAATTATAATTGATTAATCAAAACCAATTACATGAGTCTTACAAGCAATATTATCTCAACTAGTGGGGGGACCATGGGTCTATATAACCGAGCTTCCAATAAGTAGATCAAGAATTTAGCACTAAAATTCACTAACTTATTAATTCTTCGTTGAATCCACGCATAGAACTTAGAATTGCACTCTCAGTATATAGAATGCTCTATATGTTCCACCATATAGACACATCATTAGTTATCCATTGTTATAATCCTAATTTGATCAATTATCCTCTATATGAATGATCTACACAGTAAAGGGATTAAATTACCGTAACACCCTACTATGTATTTTATCCTTAAAACATTTGACCCCGTATAAATGATATTTCAGCTTATGTGAAATGAGATCTCCACCATTTATTTTCGTTTGGTCAAGCTCGAAGGAGATCATCCTTTGCTTACTATTCGCCAGATAGAAGCTATAGATTCCATGTTTATGCTAGCGCTCCCACTCAATTGCACTACCGTGTTCCCAAAATGTACGTATCACCCTGACCTAAAAGTAGGCTTAACTAACAAATCAAAGAACACGAATAGCCTTTCAAGATTGAGCCTAATCATAACAGGATTAAGATCATTTGATCTAGGATCAACTAGACGATATTGACTTGAATAGATATTACGGTAAGTTTAATAAATCTAAGTCAAAGTTCAATATCGGTCCCTTCCGATGCATACTCCATGCATCCAACCTGAGCTTTACTTTAACCAATGCTCTGGAAAGAACATAGCATTTCTCCAAATGCAAGTAAACTCTGTTGTAGATTATCATATCAGTAAAACCCTATGTCTGATAAATCTAGGAAACTTTATTCACATAGTCATGTTTACTTTCCAATGTGTTGACGACACAATAAATAGGATCAAGTATGTGAAAAGGGTTTCAGATGAATTTATACATTATGTACATATAATCATGAAATAAATCATGTGAACCATGCAACATTAAATGTTATTTCTGATCTATATTAATAAGTAAATCTGATTATATTGAAATGAGTTTTATTTAGGGCATAAAACCCAACAGGCCAGAGGGCTGCGTCATTGGAACTTAGTACACCGTGGGAGCCAGAAGGGCGTGATGCAAGTGTGAATCAGTTGGATGGTTGAGTGGGAAGTTAGTGCATGCATGTGGAAATCGACAGGGGTGCTAATGAAATAGTTGACTCGAGAGTCACATCCTGCGGGATGCACTTTTGGATGACATGGTGTGCATGAAGAGTTGGGGCAGTCAGGCATTTGCGTATGGGCATGTTGTCGAGGACGCCAACAGATGAAGTGGGGGAGAGACCTTCACGGTTCACTCAACAAGAATACTTATTCATTGCAAGCATCGAGATGAGTATCATGGAGATTGATTGTTGTTCAGGATGTAAAGTCAAGAAGACTCAGAACACAGGCAGAGCCAGTTATCTAGGGTGATAGTCTGCTGGACTCAGGTACTAAGATAACATCATGGCAATGTTGGCCTAGGGTGAAAGTCAGTAGGACTAGGGTACTAAGGCAACAATGAAATGTCGAGGGGCGAAGAGTCAGAATGATCGAGGCATTAGTTCAACATCTTCTTTAAAGTGAAATGTGGAATGGAGGAACCGTATGCGAGTATGCGGTTAGCTTGCGAGCTATATCTTGAGAGATATTCCTCTAGGAGAGAAGTTGTTTCCCAAGTTGAAGTGGGGGAGCCCACTAATTCATGTGTTTGAAGAATCAGGGTACTTGTTCAGTTTTGGTGTGTGAATCCAGAGGGAAACACTACAACAGATTGGTTGTTCAGGGTGAAGACTTGCATGATTGCTGCAAACTACAGATAGACAATATGCAAGGGCATAGACTGAGATCAAGACTGAGCTAGTTTGCGGCATGTTATGGGCATGTTTTGTGTTTATGGGAACACTGGTGTTGTATGGGACACTGTAAGCCGAATGGTTCAGAGAACATATGCCGATGGGAGATAGCGGATTGGGATGACTTCAAGTCTTAAGAGTAAGACTGGGTGTCAGCAAGTTTGTCAAAAGTTAGCGAGTCATCAGAGGATGCAGGGTTGATTTTGGGGATACAAACTTGTGACACAGTTTTGGGAGCCGACACAAGCAGGAGCTCAGAGGAGCCAGTATGCAGTGGGTCAGTGGGACCTTTGCATGAAGTCGTGGGTATGCGGTTGGGCCGGAGGGCCAATGTTGTCAACTTCGCGAAGAAATTGGGTGCAAGAGTGCACTTGGTGTTGCATTGGGTGCAGTTGGCTTGCGAGCCTCGTCCAGGTGGGACGCACCAAACTTTATCCTGCGATGAGTGTGTCTTGCTCGATCGCCATCAGGAGGATGGTGCGCCATAGAGTTGGCATGTGAAGTTTCCAGAGGAACTTGTCCAGAGGGACTTAGCTTCAGTGGAAGCGTGTTTTGTAGGTGCCGTTGGGAACGGTTGGTTTGCGAACCTCACCCCGAGGGGTGCACCATACTTAATCCGTGTCAAAAGGAGTATGCATTGGACGATTGGCGAGTGAGCTGCAATCAGAGGATGTGGTAGCTTCAGGGTCAGTGTTGCAAGGGCTACTTGGTTGACTGGAGGGACACTGTGATGGACTCGGAGGAGTTCATGTAGGGGGAAGTATTTTAGTGCAAAGGCACTACTCCATGGGTGAATCTGAATAGCGACAGTGGCACAGGGTCTTTGATCAAGTCCAAGAGTGGGCGTGCGAGATCATCACCAAGAGGGTGGTTCTACGGAGGTAGGGGGACAAGTGCAGACTTAGGATTCGGGAGAAGCTTGGGGTAAGCTTAGGAGTCGAGATCAGGAGGATTTGCCTACGGTCCGTCGATGAGGGCATCGACATGTTGAAGTGGGGGAGAATGTTACGTGCAGTCTATGATGGCACGTTACAAGCTAAGTGATGCCCACAAGTTGGCCAAGTGGTGGTCAAGTGGTGGGGCATGTTGTGGTGCATGCAGGTGGCATGCTGATGCTTAGTTTGTATGCAGTGGCATTTTCGTAAATATCTTCAATATTGTCCGGATCGGGACGGGACTTGGTATTCACCATTTATTTGGGTCTACAAATAGAATGGTGCAATCGGTTTGGCGAAACTAGGTGATTTGGTATATGGTGCTTCCCATATGTCTACAGAGCAAAAATCATCTATGTTCCTGGTAGAAGGCTAAAAGCTCAGAATGCTCTTTAAGGGGGTACTCTGGTGTCAGCTCTCCACCACCCCTTGCACCTTGGTGCTAAGTGAGCTACTACTAGCCAGTGGGGACTAGTAGGGCGGGCATATGAGGACCACGAGGGGACTCATATGTCTCCATGAGTTGGAGTACTCATGGACATTATCGGGCCGACCCGGTAGTGCGTCGAAGAATGCCGCCAGAGGTTCAATGGTACGTTTCCCTTGGCTCGCCGGTATGGCGCTTGCACGAGACGTGGCCTAGATCCTCCAAGAGACGTCGTGGTGCGCTTAGGCCACGAGTCTCAACACGAGATGACACGGGTAGTCATTCGTGGACTAGTTTGCATACGCGCATGGGACGGATGCACCATGTTGGAAAGGGGCAAAGGTCTAATGTATGCAACTGGTTTGGTGGCTTGTCTTGAGGGCCTGCCAACATGCGTGGAGGCATGGGGCCTTGAGGATTGGTCCATGGACGTATGGGAGTCCTTGGGCGACGAGAGAGATTATTCGGACAGTATCGAATGGGGCATGATAGAGGCGTTGGCACGTTGGCTTGGTGTTGGCATCTCGCCACACATGCTACCTTGGTCACGAGTGACAAGGTGAGCGTCAGTGTTGGGATTTGTCTTACCATGGTGGGAACCTATGGACAGTGCGAGTATCTTAGCTAGAGAGCCTCGATGCATGAATGCACTCATGGATGCTTGCGAGCATGACTCGGCAGGAGTTGTTCGAAAGACGAAAGTGTGCACGAGGCACACGGTTGCGCGAAAAATGAGCCCCTTTGTTACTCGGATGGTTGGAAGGCTGACCTTGGCTTAGAGAAGTCAAGGTGCCGCACGGGTGTTCCGCTGTCTGAAAAGGTGAGCCCGTGACACTGTGCAATCCCACACCGCCTGGGGAAGGTCAAGTGGGATGATTCTGAGACTGCGTAGGTATGGGACTACACAGTTGAAGAGGGCTTAAATGAATTGATTGGTACTACCTATGTCAACAAGGTGCATCTTGTTTTTCGGTAGCCCATCTTGAAAGAACTCCACAGTTAAGCGTGCTTGGCCTGGAGCAATTTCAAGGATGGGTGACCTCCTGGGAAGTTTTCCCAGGATGTGTGTGATTTAGGACAAAGCACGCTGGAAACACTTGTGTTGGTCTGTAGGGTCAGTCATCAATCCAGGAAGCAGCCAGAGTGGCGTACTCGTGTATAAGAGCCATTAGTCCGTCGGTGTAAGGGCCCAATGGAGGCTTGAAGCGGGGACGCTACACTCATCTTCATTACGATCAAGACGGTTAAACCTTGTTTCAACCCCCTTGAAATACATTGAACAAAATGTCAAAGCCTCATCAATAACGTAACTTTCTGCTATCGACCCTTCAGGACGTGCTTTATTTGCTACGTAGTTCTTCAATTTTTTCATGTATCTTTCAAATGGATACATCCACCTCATAAAAACAGGTCCACCCAAAATTGCTTCTTCAGGCAAATGAAGGACCAAATGAATCATTATGTCAAAAAATGTAGGAGGAAATATGGACTCCATTTTACACAAGATTAAAATAAGATCTTGTTGAGCAACCTCCATGTCTTTAACATTTATAGTCCTTGAACAAATTTGCCTGAAAAGTTGCACAGTTCAGAGATGGTGGTCGATATAGCGTTCAGGAGAAACTTGCGAACACCAACAGACAGTAATCGTTGCATTATTACATGGCAGTCGTGTGACTTCAATCCGATGACATTTGTTAAATTTTCATTTACTTTTTTTCTCAAATTCGAACAAAAGCCATCGGGAAATTTCACATCCTTAATAAATTTACAAAATTGGATCCTGTCATCAGGTTTAAGCACGTAAGGTGCATGAGGTTTCAACAGCTTCCCCCTCTCATCTTCATAAATCCACAACGATTCTCTGACGCCTAGCTTCTTTAAATCGTGTCTTGCATTGGTAGTGTCCTTGGATTTCTCATTGTCCAATATTGTGCCCAATAAACTATCACAAACATTATTCTCAACATGCATGACATCATATTGTGTTTAATAATATTTGAACACCAATAGTCAAGCTCGTAGAAGAAGCTTTTTTTCCGCCAATTATGATTTTTTGCAACTCGCCTACGCTTCACACCACCAAAGAGCTCATGATTTCCAGGGAGGTGGGTGGGAGTTTGTTTACTTGTTCTAATACTTCTTCACAAGTAAAACGTCTTGGAGGAGGTCTTCTCTCAATTTGTCCGTCAAATTGAGTATCCCTTCTCATTCGATGGTTATTTGGCAAAAATCTTCTATGACCCACGTAAGATGTCTTACCAATTACTCGAATAGAAGATGTATCTTCATTGCAAGTAGGACAAGCTTTATATCCCTGACCACTCCAACCAGACAAATAACTACGAGCAGGAAAATCATTCACTGTCCACAAAAGAGCTGCACGCAACTTGAAGACAGTGTTGGTTCGACAATCTCTCGTATCTACTCCGTTAACCCACAACTCCTTCAACTCATCCACCAAGGGTCTTAAAAATACGTCTATGTCCATTCCGGGTGATTTATCTCCAGGAATAAGAATGGTCAACATAAAATTATTGTCTTTCATACATAACCAAGGTGGAAGATTATTGTAATGACCGCTCTAGTAATGTGGATTAGTAAAGGCAATTAGCACTAATTTTTATTATTTTATTATTATTTGCGAATTAATTTAATTGTGGACCCCAATATTTAGAAATAAATATTAGAGTTATAATTTCTCAATTCCGGAGATTTTATTAAACTCTAGGGGTATTATTTAGCTTATATGTGAAATATGTTATTTTTGTAATTTTTGTTCGGCGACAACGGAAAATGCGATGGATGGCTAGATTGATCACATGGGTAAGTTTAGAACCTTATTTCATAGTGGGAAATATTTTAGAGAAAATAAATTATCGGGATTGAACGGGGTTATGGAATTGACCATTTTACCCCTAATCTTGGAAAATATTTAATTTTAACCTTAAGGGCATTTAAGTCTTTTTGAGGTATAGTGTAGTGGCTGCCTAGGGAGGTGACTAGTGGCTTTTAATTTCAGCAAGGGTTTAGTTAGAGAAAATCCATTTCTCTTTGGAAGAAAAATCAAAAAAAATGGAATTTCACTCTCTTAAACCCTCTCTCTTTCTCTCTCTCTCGGCAGGGACCAAAATCAAAGGAGTTTATTGTTGATTGTTGGATTTCAGCAAGGATTTCAAAGAAGAAAATCAATCTAAGGTAAGTTCCAATGAACCCTTCTTAGTTTTCAAGTTTTTTAAGTTAGGTTGAAATGGTGATATTGTAAATTAGGGGCTGTTAAGGTTTGAAGTGCCTAGGGTTCGAATTCTAGGGTTGGTTTGAGTTGATTGAAGTCCCTAGCAGCTGATTTTATTGCTTGATGTTAGTTTTAAGCAAGCTTGAGTTTTGAAACTCAAGCTTTGAGCTTTAATGGCATGATTTGATTTGTTGGTTTGTTCTGTGATTTATTAGTTGGAAATGGTTGTTTATACATTGTATAGGTGTACTGGAGAGTTTGGTAAGGTTTGGGATTGAATTGAGTTAAGGGAGATGATTTTTGGGTTCCCAGCACAGAACCGGAATTCCAGTTCTGGGGGACCAGTACCAACCGGTCGACCGGATGGTGACCCAGAACCGGATTTCCGGTTGGGAACCGGTCTGCCTGTTGGGGGAAATTCCAGAACCCTAGTTTTGGAAAATTTTGAGATATTTAGGGTATTGCCATGAGGTTTATTGATAGGGAAACTTTTAGTTTCAAGTTTAAATCCCGTAAAGTGATTTAGCGAGTCACTCATCTGTGTTGCAATTATTGTGATTAGGGCATCCATCTAGCACGTGAATTCCGTTCAGGTCGGCCAGCACACTTGAATTCGGAAAACAGGTAAGAACTGTGTATAATGTATGATATGATTATCTGAATGTGTGTATATGTGTTTATATATGCATGCTTGAATTATGTTAAGCACTACCAACACTTGTATGAATAAGCTATAGAGTGCATTGGTATAGTGATTATTGTGGTTGTGAGTACGATACAGTGATACCAACACGGGCATGGGAAAATGCTAAGGTGTGTGGTACATCACTCAGTGTTACTCAGTGTTCGGGGTAAACCCTACCAACACTCGTACAGTGAGGTACGATGTGTATGTGGTATAGTGGTTGTACCCTGGTATTGAACGTTCATACTCATCCGTTAAGCTCTGTAAATAGGTGTATGGGCGCCTATTTACAGGTCGGAAATTATATGGTATGTTATATGCATTTCTTATTTAGTCTGTTGACTCACAGTTTCTGCTTCCATGTGTAGGTAAAGGAAAGGCGAAGGCTGAACAAGAATGAACCTGAGCTCGGGTGAGATTGTACATGTCAAGCAGCGCGACCTGGAGTGTTCGGTCTCGGGACATCTGGGAGTTGTATTTTGAAAGTCGCTGTGCGACCTGAAAGTTATGTATTTTGAAATGTATAGTTTGAAAAGTAAATTTTACAAAGTTTAAAAACGGGATCCCAGAATCTGTAAATATTATATTATATTGCAAAGTTTCATATTTAAAACAAAAGTTTTAATTTGACACGTTTTTCGAGAATTAGGGCGTTAGCATTAGGGCGTTACAATTTTGGTATCAGAGCCGCCAGGTTTGTCTACCGAAGCTTGCTAAGACATGTACAATCTTCATCAGAGAAAGCTCGGTTCACGGTTCAGTAAGCCTGTACTTGTTTAGTACTTAAAATAAATATGAATGTGAAAGCATGTTAGGAAGCATATTAGATTTTAATTAATTAATTATAAAAGTGTGTTGCCTTTAAGTCTTTAAGAGCGGTGTTAAGTTTTGATCGCTGTCTAACCTGCCTGGCTTATGGATTCGCAGGTTAAGTCCTATAAAATGGACGCCCCGCGAAATACAAGAAGTCAGGGTGGCATGGTTGAGACCGGAGGCGGTTAGGGGAATCCTCAAAATCCTCGTGGTCGCGGCCGTGGCCGTGGCAGAGCTCAGGGTGGTCGCCCTATAAATCCACCTCAAGCTCCTCCTGATTGGGAGCAAAGATTCACTGAAATGCAAGATAGAATCCGCCAGCAAGATGAAGAGATCCAAAGATTGAGGCAGCAGGGTCCTCCTACAGTGCCTCCTCAAGTGGTTTAGGCCGTTGCAGTTCCTGCGGTGCCAGCAGAACAACCTGTTGCTGGCAACCGTATGGAGCCGTTGTATGAAAGATTCCGGAAACAGGCACCTCCAGTGTTTCTGGGAGGCCTTGATGTGATGAAGGCCGAGCAGTGGCTTTCAGTGATTGAACGCATCCTTAATTTTATGGGAGTGGTTGGAAATGACCGTGTGACCTGCGCCACTTTTCAGTTTCAGGAAGACGCTCTCGTGTGGTGGGAGCTGATAACCCTCACTCGAGACGTCACGCTGATGACCTGGGAAGAATTCAAGGAATTGTTTAACTCCAAGTATTACAATGAAGTAGTTCGCAATGCAAAGCGGAAAGAGTTCACTGAATTGGTTCAAAGCGAGGGAATGTCGGTTACAGAGTATACGACAAAGTTTGACCGTTTGGCCAAGCTTGCAGTTGGGATTGTCCCAACCGACTTCAGTAAGAAAGAAAAATATTTGGCGGGTTTGAGTGCAAAGATTCGGCATGATCTAGTGATTACTACCACTGAAGCAACCACGTATGCAGAGATGGTTGAGAGCCGAGGGTGCAGTGAAATTCCTTCAGGAGCCCCGGGTGACTCCGAGTGTTGGTGGAACCCCCACTGTTCCTACTCTTGTTTATGGTAAGGATGGTGGTGATTCCACCACTGAGCAGAAAAGAAAAGTTTTTCCGGCTTCTGGTGGTTCGGGGCAAAGTAAGCGGTTTCGTGGGAACCAAGACAGAGGAGGACGCCAGGGTTACTCTTACCCTGAGTGTCCTCGGTGCAAGAAACATCATCCGGGAGAGTGTAACCGGAAGACATGCTTCCTGTGTGGCATGGTGGGGCATTTCAAGAAAGATTGCCCCCAGGCAAAGAAAGAGGAGCCGAAAGCTGAAATGAAACCGGTTCCTGCTCGAGTGTTTTCCATTACCCAAGCTGATGCTGCAGCCAGTCCTTCTGTTGTGACAGGTCAGCTTCCCGTCAACAACTTGTTATTTACAGTATTATTTGACTCGGGAGCTACACGTTCATATGTGGCTACAAGAGTAATTGATCTTTTGGGTAGGCCTTGTGATATTTTAGAAAGAGGGTTTAGAACCCTAATGCCTAGCGGAGAATTGGTTATCTCTAATAGGCGCATTAGGTCTATGCCAATTAGGATCGAAGATAGGGAATTGAGTACTGACCTCATAGAATTGAAACTAACTGAGTTTGATATTATACTGGGAATGGATTTCCTATCCAAGTATTCGGCCAGTATAGATTGTAGGCGTAAAATGGTGACTTTTCAGCCGGAAGGTGAAGATCCATTTGTTTATGTTGGACCAGTTCAGGAGTCTCGAATCCCGGTTATTTCTGTGCTGAGGGCTAGGGATTTACTGTGCAATGGTTGTGTAGGATTTCTAGCGGTTGTATTTGACTCCAGCAGACCTGAAACATTTGGGCCTGAGGTAGTCCAGGTGGTGAAAGATTTTCTTGACGTATTTCCCGAGGAGTTGCCGGGATTGCCGCCACAGCGAGAGATTGATTTTATAATTGATTTGGCACCTGGAGTCGAACCTGTTTCTAAAGCTCCATATAGGATGGCTCCAGCGGAACCCAAGTTTAAAAAGTGCGAATTCTGGTTGTCTGAGGTGTCCTTTCTGGAACATATTGTTGGAAAGAATGGAATTATGGTTGATCCAAATAAGATAGAATCAGTGAAGAATTGGCCGAGGCCCAAGTCTGTGACGGAAATTCGAAGTTTTCTCGGATTAGCAGGGTATTATCGGCGTTTCGTTGAAGGATTTTCTAAACTTTCTATGCCCCTAACCGAATTGACCAAGAAAAATCAGAGATTTGTGTGGTCAGATAAGTGTGAGACAAGCTTTCAGGAGTTGAAGCAACGTTTGATAACAGCTCCGGTGTTAGCTTTGCCATCAGATCAAGAAAATTTTGTGGTTTATTGTGATGCATCCAGACAGGGTCTGGGATGTGTTCTGATGCAAGCTGACAGAGTCATAGCCTATGCCTCTCGTCAATTGAAAGATTATGAACAGCGTTACCCAACTCATGATTTAGAGCTCGCTGCTGTGGTTTTTGCTTTAAAGATATGGAGACATTATCTTTACGGTGAAAAGTGTGAGATTTATACTGATCATAAAAGTCTTAAATACTTTTTCACCCAGAAAGATCTGAATATGAGGCAAAGAAGGTGGTTGGAGTTGGTTAAAGACTACGATTGCGAAATACTGTATCACCCCGGGAAAGCCAATGTTGTGGCCGATACTTTAAGCAGAAAAGGTCCCGGGCAAGTTTGTACCACAATTATGATAGCCCCTCAACTAGCTTCGGAAATGGTTAGTGCAGGGATTGAATTTGTGGTCGGGAAATCACATAATCTAACACTCCAATCTGATCTGTTGGAAAGAATCAGAAAGGCACAGCTGGAAGATCCCGAGCTAGTTAAGGTTCGAGACGAAGTAATGGCTGGTCGGCCTAGAGGCTTTTCAGTCTCGAACAGTGGAATGTTATTATACAAAGCTCGAGTTTGTGTTCCTAATGTTGGTGAGCTTAAGAAAGAGATACTTGATGAAGCTCACACCATGCCTTATTCGTTGCATCCGGGAACCACCAAAATGTATCAAGATTTGAAACCCTACTTCTGGTGGTATGGGATGAAAAGAGATGTGGTGGACTACGTGTCCAAGTGCTTAACCTGCCAGCAAATTAAAGCTGAACATCAGAGGCCGGCAGGGTTATTGCAACCTTTAGTCCTTCCAGAATGGAAGTGGGAGGACATTGCAAAGGACTTCGTAACTGGTTTGCCTAGAACTACGGAGATGTATGATTCAGTATGGGTTATTGTGGACAGATTTACAAAATCAGCTCACTTTCTACCAGTGAAAGTTACATATTCAGTGGATCAGTACGCTGAATTGTATGTGAAGGAGATAGTTCGTCTCCATGGAGCCCCTAAATCTATTGTGTCAGATAGGGATCCAAAGTTCACATCGAAGTTTTGGGTGAGTCTTCAGAAGGCTATGGGTACCAAGTTAAAGTTTAGTACAGCCTTTCACCCTCAGACTGATGGTCAGTCAGAAAGAACTATCCAGATCTTGGAAGACTTACTGCGAGCTTGTGTCATGGACTTTGAGGGTTCATGGAGTAAGTACTTGCCTTTAATTGAATTCTCCTACAATAACAGCTACCAGAGTACAATAGGGATGGCTCCCTATGAGATGTTATACGGTAGAAAATGTCGTTCTCCTATTCATTGGGACGAGACAAGAGAAAGGAAGTACTTGGGTTCAGAGTTAGTGCAGAGGACCAATGAAGCTATTGATAAGATCAAGGCTCGGATGCTTGCTGCTCAAAGCAGGCAGAAAAGTTATGCTGATCCGAAGCGCAGAGATGTTACATTTTAGGCAGGGGAACATGTTTTCCTGCGGGTTTCACCAATGAAGGGTATTAGGCGCTTCGGAAAGAAGGGTAAGCTAAGCCCTAGGTTCATTGGGCCATTTCAGATACTCGAGAAGGTCGGGCAGGTAGCATATCGGCTAGCCTTACCACCAGCATTATCGGCTGTTCATGACGTATTTCACATTTCTATGTTAAGGAAATACGTGTCGGACCCGACTCATGTCTTGAGTTATGAAGCCCTTGAACTGCAACCGGACTTAACCTATGAAGAACAACCTGTACAGATTTTAGATAGAAAGGAAAAAGTTCTTCGGAACAAGACTATTGCACTGGTTAAGGTGCTCTGGAGGAACAGTAAGGTGGAAGAAGCCACCTGGGAATTGGAGTCAGATATGAGGACTCAACATCCAGAGCTATTCAGGTTAGATTTCGAGGACGAAATCCTATTAACGGGGGGATAATTGTAATGACCGCTCTAGTAATGTGGATTAGTAAAGGCAATTAGCACTAATTTTTATTATTTTATTATTATTTGTGAATTAATTTAATTGTGGACCCCAATATTTAGAAATAAATATTAGAGTTATAATTTCTCAATTCCGGAGATTTTATTAAACTCTACGGGTATTATTTAGCTTATATGTGAAATATGTTATTTTTGTAATTTTTGTTCGGCGACAACGGAAAATGCGATGGATGGCTAGATTGATCACATGGGTAAGTTTAGAACCTTATTTCATAGTGGGAAATATTTTAGAGAAAATAAATTATCGGGATTGAGCGGGGTTATGGAATTGACCATTTTACCCCTAATCTTGGAAAATATTTAATTTTAACCTTAAGGGCATTTAAGTCTTTTTGAGGTATAGTGTAGTGGCTGCCTAGGGAGGTGCCAAGTGGCTTTTAATTTCAGCAAGGGTTTAGTTAGAGAAAATCCATTTCTCTTTGGAAGAAAAATCAAAAAAATTGGAATTTCACTCTCTTGAACCCTCTCTCTTTCTCTCTCTCGGCTGGGACCAAAATCAAAGGAGTTTGTTGTTGATTGTTGGATTTCAGCAAGGATTTCAAAGAAGAAAATCAATCTAAGGTAAGCTCCAATGAACCCTTCTTAGTTTTCAAGTTTTTTAAGTTAGGTTGAAATGGTGATATTGTAAATTATGGGCTGTTAAGGTTTGAAGTGCCTAGGGTTCGAATTCTAGGGTTGGTTTGAGTTGATTGAAGTCCCTAGCAGCTGATTTTATTGCTTGATGTTAGTTTTAAGCAAGCTTGAGTTTTGAAACTCAAGCTTTGAGCTTTAATGGCATGATTTGATTTGTTGGTTTGTTCTGTGATTTATTGGTTGGAAATGGTTGTTTATACATTGTATAGGTGTACTGGAGAGTTTGGTAAGGTTTGGGATTGAATTGAGTTAAGGGGGATGATTTTTGGGTTCCCAGCACAGAACCGGAATTCCGGTTCTAGGGGACCAGTACCAACCGGTCGACCGGATGGTGACCCAGAACCGGATTTCCGGTTGGGAACCGGTCTGCCTGTTGGGGGAAATTCCAGAACCCTAGTTTTGGCCAATTTTGAGATATTTATGGTATTGCCATGAGGTTTATCGATAGAAAAACTTTTAGTTTCAAGTTTAAATCCCGGAAAGTGATTTAGCGAGTCACTCATCTGTGTTGCAATTATTGTGATTAGGGCATCCATCTAGCACGTGAATTCCGTTCAGGTCGGCCAGCACACTTGAATTCGGAAAACAGGTAAGAACTGTGTATAATGTATGATATGATTATCTGAATGTGTGTATATGTGTTTATATATGCATGCTTGAATTATGTTAAGCACTACCAACACTTGTATGAATAAACTATAGAGTGCATTGGTATAGTGATTATTGTGGCTGTGAGTACGATACAGTGATACCAACACGGGCACGGGAAAATGCTAAGGTGTGTGGTACATCACTCAGTGTTACTCAGTGTTCGGGGTAAACCCTACCAACACTCGTACAGTGAGGTACGATGTGTATGTGGTATAGTGGTTGTACCCTGGTATTGAATGTTCATACTCATCTGTTAAGCTCTGTAAATAGGTGTATGGGCGCCTATTTACAGGTCGGAAATTATATGGTATGTTATATGCATTTCTTATTGAGTCTGTTGACTCACAGTTTCTACTTCCATGTGTAGGTAAAGGAAAGGCGAAGGCTGAACAAGAATGAACCTGAGCTCGGGTGAGATTGTACATGTCAAGCAGCGCGACCTGGAGTGTTCGGTCTCGGGACATCTGGGAGTTGTATTTTGAAAGTCGCTGTGCAACCTGAAAGTTATGTATTTTGAAATGTATAGTTTGAAAAGTAAATTTTACAAAGTTTAAAAACGGGATCTCAGAATCTGTAAATATTATATTATATTGCAAAGTTTAATATTTAAAACAAAAGTTTTAATTTGACACGTTTTTCGAGAAATTTCTTTGATTAGCAAAGATTGCACAATAATTGAAAAAGTACTGTAGCGTGCCTTAGCATTAGGGCGTTACAATTATAGTTCGCCAAAACTACAGGCCACATACTGTAAGGTTGGCTCATGTTGCCAAACGAATTAAAGCCATCGGCAGCTAAACCGAGACAAACATTTCGAGGTTCACTAGCAAAATCAGGATGTTTGGCATCAAAGTCCTTCCATGCTGCACCATCCACAGGGTGTCGCATCACACCCTCATCTTTTGATTTACCACTGTTGTGCCATACCATGAATTTTGCCGTATGCCTTGAAGTATACAGTCTCTTCAGTCGCGGAATTAACGGAAAGTAACGCATCACCTTATGAGGCACCTTTTTTGCTCCTAAATTTTCTGAAGTTATCCATCTACTAGTGCCACAGACTGGACATGAATCTTCATTTGCATGTTCATTGTAAAATAAACAGCAATTGTGCTTGCACACATGAATTGACTCATACCCCAACCCTAATTTTTTCAATTTTTTCTTGGCATCATAATAGTTTGATGGAATTTTATTTTCCTTTGGAAAAGCAAATTTTAATAACTTCATTAATTCATCAAATATGTTGTTAGGAATCTTTACCCTAACTTTCAAATGCAATAACTTTGCCAAAAAGTTAAGAGAAGATATCCAATCACAATCAGGATACAACTCGGCCTCAATTTCTTCAAATAATTCGTCGCGCCATTGATTTGCATCTGGATTATCATCCATTTCGAATGACGGCTGAAGGAAGTCATCCACTATCGGAATCATCTCGTCAATTTCAGTATCATCATCAGCGGCATCATGGTCATTCATTGCATTAGTGGCACTAGATTATGCCTCCCCGTGGTAAGTCCACTTCTCGTAACCAGTAAAAAAACCCCAATCGAATATATGTGCTTTCACAACAGGTAAAGTTTGAAGCCTATTGTTCACACATCTTACACATGGGCACCTAATTCTACCATCACAATCTTTACATTTCGAGGCCATCTCTAAAAATGCATTTAGACCATCCCAATATTGTGGACATTTACAATTTCGCAAAGTGGTCCAAGACTTGTCGATTGTCATCTAAAATTTTATGAAGACATAAGATTTAATAGTATAAAGAAAAATTGAATGATAAAATTTTATGCTATTTTAAGCTATTTTATGATATTTTATTAAAAAATTTTCATTATTATTTTAATACTTACACAATTATTTATATATTATTAAAAAAACATTCCTTATTAAATATATTTTCTATTTTTAATTTTTTAAGAAAATATTATTTAAAAATATTTTCCTATATTGAATCTTTTTCTTAAAAAAATTATAATTAAAATCGTAAAAGAAATTTTAATTTTTTACATCTAAATATTTTTTTTTGCTTTTATATTTTTTTTTCAAGTATATATTACAATAAAATTTTCATTTATTAATTTTTTTTTATATTTAAAAATTTTTTATTTTATTAATATTTTTTTTTACATATTTTAATGTTAAAATTATATTATTTAATTAATTTTTTAAAGAAATATTATTTAAAAATATTTTCCTATATTGAATCTTTTTCTTTAAAAAAATTATAATTAAAATCGTAAAAAAAAATTTAATTCTTTACATCAAAATATATTTTTTTTTTTGCTTTTATATTTATTTTTCAAGTATATATTATAATAAAATTTTCATTTATTAAATTTTTTTAAAATTAAAAAAATTATTATTTTATTAATATTTATTCTTTACATATTTTAATGTTAAAATTTCATTATTTAATTAATTTTTAATATTTAATTATTAAGTATATATTTCATAAAATTTTTGTTGTTAAATTTTTATAATTAAAAAATTATAATTTAGATTTTAAAATCTTATTTAATAATTTACATGAAAAATTTTATTTTTTATGTTGTATATACATAAAAATTATTTATATTTATTTACATTTATATACTTAATGTTAAAAAATATTATACTTCTAAGTATTTTTTTCCAATAATAAAGATTTATTCTAATTTTTTAACTACATTTTTTAAAAATAATCAATTATATATCAATTTTATAATTTCCTATATATATATAAGTTATATAAGTTGTTTATATATATTATATATACAGTATATATACATTATATACAGTATATACACTGTATATACAATATACAAAATACAATATCCAATATACAATATACAAAACACAAAATACAATATTTCCAAACACATATTTCCAAGTATAATGTGTATATTACATATATTATATATTAACATACAATTGATATCCATGCATATTTTATATAAAAAAATCATACACTTATACTTACACTATCAACAATACACACAGATTTATATATATTTATATACCATTTACAAAAAAATCACAACACAAAAAATAAAATACCAACAGAAAACTAAAAGCACCAACCTCTTTAATTTCTGGTAGAAATTTGTATTCTTCCTCCGATGTTGCAAATCTCCGTTAGCTATTATACTCCTACCCAAAACTTAAACCAAAGATAACAAAAAAAAATAATTACAAAAAAAATTTTAAAACCGAAATAATATAGCAAAAAAAAATATTATAACAAAAACTTTACCTTTGCAATGGCTGGAATGGGCACCGGAGATGGAGGAGGAGAAGGGGGATGGGCGTCGGAGATGGAGGCAGAGCAGAAGGGGGATGCGCCGAAGGCTGGATGGGTTTTCTTTGAAGGAGTCGTGGGGTTTTTTTTGAAGGAAAATGGAAAATATTTTCAACCTTGGGGGGATATTTTATAGAATTTAATTAACGGTGGGACCCGCCGCTAATAAAAGGGTTTCGCCGGTAATAATACAACGGTCAGACTCCCCTGACTATTATCGGCGGAACCCGCCTCTACTAATCCGCCGGTAATGGTTGTTTTAAATTTTGGGCGGTCAAATTCTCGCCCAAGGAATCAGAGGCGGAATTTTCGCCGGTAATAGTGTGATCCGCCGGTATTACCTTGTTTTTTAAATATTAATTTTTTTTTTTAATTTTCAAAAAAAAATACCGGCGGATGACCAATTCCGCCGGTAATAACCAATTAATACCGGCGGTTTGGCTCCGCCGGTAATTAATAAATTTGTTGTAGTGAGACAAATCTTGTATATTAGAAATTTGCTAATTACTCTATATTATAAATAAAATCAATAATAGTTACCTTTCGTAAATAAAATATATAGTAAAACTTATTAGTACACTATTACTAAGGTGATGAATATGGAAGAATTTCAAAAACAATTATTAAACTTCTAATTTCCATCAACATTGGATAATAAGGAAAACAAGGAAGTTATTCCTGATGAGGATATTAGTGGTTTAATTGAAGAGTTATATTACGAAGATGATTTAATAAGTAATAATAATTCGATGCAATTAAACTTCCAATTATTACCAATATCAGAAGATGATGATTTAATAAGTACCATTATTCTTAAAGAAACTATTTTTTTTTATGAGGAGGCTGTTGGTGATATTATGCAACACATATTTAAAGACTCTAGTACTTCTCCTAATAATAACAATCCTCATCAACTTGGCATCTCAAATTTCATGCAACAACTCAATATGTAAGTTTATTTTATTAATTAATTTCTCTCATTATATAATTTTATGATATATATATATATTAATTTTGTGTTTTAATATATGATACTAGTGATGATCATGTGACTAATGAAACTCAAGTACCATTCTTGATGAATAATGAAGATCCCTTTGCTTCAAATTCAATGCCCTTCCGGCCACTAATACAAAATCAGGTAAAATTATATTATAATCTTATCTTCAATATATATATATTTAAAAAGATCTTTAAAATTACTAGAATTACATAAGAAAAAAGTGAATTCTCTTTCTTCATTATCCATCTCTTCTTCTGCCTGTTTTGAGTTTTGATAATAAAGATTAATTTTGTAAGAAAATTTGGACATAATTTAAGTTTTGTTGAGTTGGTTTGATTTGTCAATTTTGAATAGTTTGTTTGCTGAGTTGATAGTCAGAATTATTTAATCATGCTCTCGAAGCATAATCCTTAACTAAAAGGAAATAGAGTACCTTGGAGATTTTGTGGTGAATGATCACCTTCAAAACCGATTGTTACAACAATAACAATATTCAAGAATGCATAAACAAAACTAAAACCAATCACAAAATTAAAATTAGAACTTAATTAAAATTAGACAAGAAAAACTTAGCTCGAGAATGAATGAATCATGGATCTTTTATCAATTAGGAATAGTCAATAGTACACAATTGAATAAGCCTAAGATTAAAACTCAACACAGTGAATAATTACAAAGAAATAGAAAATCACTTCTAGAGTGATACTCCTATTACATTCCTTTACACACACTCATTATGATCTTGGACTCTCTCTCTAAACTTGACTCTGAATCTCATGAGCTTTAAAGATTGGAGATCAGAACTCCCTTTTAGAATAGAAAAACACCTATTTATAGTTGTTACATTTAATCTCAATAGATTCTCTAAGAAATTAAATCCGATTCAATCCCGAAATTAAAAAGGTGTTTAGTAGATATACATATATATATATAATTAAAGTCGAAATTTTATTCTTTTGCATTTGTTATTATAAGCTCTACTTGAAGCAAAAAATTCTGAATTTAAAAGATTATTGATGAATAAATTTTTTTTTAAGGCTCCTCAGATGGATCTGTCAATCAATAATGCAGAAGCAGTATTAGAAAGGTTTAAAGCAGTGGTGAATCAGGTTATTATTATTTTCTTTCTTTATTATTTTTTTTAAAGAAAAGATTGTTTAAAAGAACAAAATTATATAAAACATAGATTTTTGTAAGTATTTGATTCATTTGTTAGTAAATTTTTAACACAATTTTATTTTTAACATAGATGCCACAAAGTGATCGGGTTTATTATAACAATGTGTTCCGTCACCTTGCAACAAGCTTGGAGGAAAGACAAAGCCAAGGTGGTAGAGAAGAAGAACCAAATAGGTGAAAGAGAATTGATTTTTAAAAGTTCTACCTTGCTAGTAATTAATTCTCAAAATTTATTTTTTGGCACAAAACTCGTATTCTGTTAGCAGTTTGATATATTTATTTATTTTTTGCTATTAACGGCCATGGTGGACTGCTCATGTATTTATGGTGTACACATGACACATTTAATTGACATAAAAAAATATATTTTTTGTTTCTTTTTTACTATTTCTTTTTTGGAGATTTTTTTTTCTTCTACTATTACCTGTATATATCAAGTATTATTACCTGGCAAGAATAAGTTATAAATGTCTAAGAATTTTTCACCATTAATTAAGTAATAAATGAATATAATATAGGGTATATATAATAAAAATAATTAAAAAGAATATATAAAATATAAAAAGGAAAATAGTAAAAAAAAAAAAAAGAATTACTCCATATACTATTTTTTTTAAATTTACAGTTTGGGTGTCTAAAGTGGTTGCAGCGCTAGTTGCAATAGCGGCCATTTCTATACGATTTTTTGTTGCAATTTAGGTTACAGCGCTAGTTGCAATAGGAGTTTTTATGTAAAATTCTGTAAAAATGCAAAAATTACTATTTTGAAGTGTAAAAATAAAAAAAACAGAAAAAAAAAATAAAAAAACAGTAATGAAGACAATTGAGATACAGTAAATAGCTTTGAAGCGACGATTTGGACCATAATTGTGGTTAAGATGGCAATTTAGGCCATCTTATTGGCACCACACCACCCGCTCAAAGCGCCACTCATCCAAAATAACACTGAATCCAGTATGCCTTTACTTGGAGATTACTGCATTCATAGTACAGTTGAAGTACCGTTTACTCTAAAGACTACATAAGCTAATCATTTTTTATATAGCTTACCTATGAACACCTCAACTCAAGTTTTGAACTTACTTCAAATAGTACTTGAAATACTATTGAGTATGAGCTAATTGTTTCCAACTTGAAGAGAGAAAGAAGAGGCTTGTCTTCCACTGACTAGTAGTGAATGATGACAACAACAACAATTCACATACAACTTTAATTGCTTCAAATGGCAGTACTCAAGATGCCTCTTCATATGTTGTTGATTCAGACTCAGATTATGGTCGTCTGATTCAAGCTCTATTCTACTCTTCCTAATTAATTACTTTGAGGTTGGAGATATGCAATCCAATACTCTTGTCTTGAACCATATATCTGTTTTACAGTGTTTAATTGGATAAAGAGTTTAAAACCATTTCTCCAATTCCTCATCCATCTTTTGAGGCTGTCTCTTCATTAATGTCTCCTGATATGAGGCAACATGGAATTGGAGGCCTTGGTATGCAATGCAAGGGGAATGAACAATATGCTATTCATAACCATTTATTTGCTATGGAATGGAAAGCCATTCAAGTAACTTATCAGCATCAAAGGTATATATATTATTAGTATGTACAGTATTGTGTTATATACATTAATTCTATGTAGTTACTTATAATGCCATTTACATTGCTCTTAACATGTTGATTAGGCATGTTATATACATTCTTAGCATCACAGATGGTCAAGCTGAGGTATGGTCTTGTTAAACCCCATTAATACTTATTAATTGCTTCATAACAAATGATATATATACTTTTCTTTTTCTTTTGTTTTGATTGATCTGAATAACATTAGTGAGGTTGTTTTCCCATGTGATGAAATCGTGTTGTTCGAACGAGAGCTAGTCACTGTGACCAAAGCCATGCTGCAATTTCTTCAAAGCAAATTAGGCCTCTGTCTCATGCCTGTTGCTCTTGCTTCTGCCATCCACTCACCAAAAAAAGACAAATGATCTCTTCTGTGTCTCTCAAGATTACACCAACAAAAATGACTTAAAGAGAGCGACCTAGTCCGCGACTCAACCCAGTTCTATTTCGGTAACTTCGTTCCTTTTATTTTCTGCAGCAACTAGTTTCTAACAATAAGTTTTTATTTTTGCACATCTTTCTACTTTTTACATTTTTATAAAAATAAATAAATAAAGAAAAAATAATTAATTACAGCAAAATACACGTAAACATATATCTTCATCATCTTCATCTTCTACCTTCAGATCTGATTCAGAAAGTTCTCCCCATATCATCCATAAGCTTTCGTCATTAGGAACTTGCTGCCAATGTCATGAAGCCTTCTCCGTCAGAACCAAGGGACTGGTGCGGGGTTTCAAGGAGAAGATATTGCAATGGCGGCAGCTAGCTACGCTTCATGAAGAAGATGAAGATGATCAAAAATCGGGAGAGAGAGAGAGAGAGAGAGAGAGAGAGAGAGAGAGTGTGTCAAGAATATATGTTTTTTTAATTAGTTCAGATGAAAAAGAAAAAAAAAAAGAAAAATATAAATAAGATATATATTTTTAATTTTGATAATTTTTAAATTATTTTTATATTGTAAAATAATTTTAATATCACGTGGACTATTAAAAACTTGACACGTGTAAATGAGAGTATACGTGGGTGGTCCATCACGTGAGTTTGATAAGTTTTACCGTCAAAAAATTAGTTTATGTAATTAATTGTTAAAAAATATAAAATTTAAATAATTTTACCGTTAAAAAAAATAAATAAATTATCATTACTTTGTAAATTGCTTTCACGCATATACCTCATATAATAATTTTAATTAACTTAAAGTAACATAAGAAAAAAAAAAAAGATAACATAATAATTTTTAAACTAACTTAAAAAAGAACAGGTATATATATAAATTCTAATGTAATTAGGAAGTGATAATAATGTCTATATATATAAGAACGTAATTACTAGTATACCTAATTTTTTTGTATTCTTTCTTTACTTTACGATAGATAATTAAATACATACAAACTTAGTTTGTGTTTAATTATTCGAAACACATTATTATTGTTTGATACATTTAGTTATATATCATGATGAAGATGAATGATTCTTCTCGTAATGATGATAATAATAATAATAATAATAAGGGGAAGAATGTTAAAGATATAGAAAATGAAGATTTATTAAACTTCAAATACCCAACATCAAATATTGAAGAAGATGATATATCAAAGTATTTTCTTGAAAATAATGATGTTGGTCGTATTATGGAAGACATCTTTAAAGAATCTCCTCTTCCTCCACATTATTCTCAACATAGCCTCTCAAATTCCATTCAAAATCTCAACAAGTAAGTTTCTTAATTAATTAGTTATCTCATAATTATGATATATAATTCATTTTTTTTTTCAATTATAGTACTAATGTTTTGGTTTCATACTAGTAATGATCATGGGACTGAAATTCCAACAATTAATAAAGATGATCCCCTGCTTTAATGTCCTTCCCACCAATAGAACATCAGGTGAGATGTATTTTTGGAATTAAAAAGCCTAATTATTTGGTTGTCATGTCTTCTTTATATCTCTATTATATTAAATGTGCGAGTTTTTAGCGATTAAACCCTTCCAGTTATCATTTTACTTACACTTAACATTTCAACCTCAAGTTCGCAATTAACTGTGAAAAATAGATGACACTTTAAATTTATTAACCGTTTAATAGTTTGGAGGGTTTTACCACTAAAATTTGAATTTAGAGAATTAAGTGTAAGTGGAATGATAGTTGAGAGGGTTTAGTCCTAAACCTCTTAAATGTGCTTATGTAATTGCTCTTTTTTTAAACATTGTGATTCAAATTTAAATTTACTGTACATATCTAAAAATATTTAATATTGTGATTCAAATTTAAACATACTGCATATATCTAAAAATATATTATTATTATTATTATTATTATTATTATTATTATTATTATTATTATTATTATTATTATTATTATTATTATTTAAACTTATTACTATTATATTATATTTGTCTTATATTAAATGTGAATATTTAACGAAAATGATTAGTTTAACGATTTTTTTATTTTTCGTTAATCGGTTAAAACTAACACAGTTAAATCAATCAACTAATTATTTCTTTTTAAAAAAAATTAAGACTAAATTTAATTTATTTATTAAAATATAATTTAGATAATTATTTAAAAGTATCAACAAAATTAGATAAATATTTTTTTATATATAAATCTTAATATAAATTTAAATTAGACATTATTCAAATAATTAATCATACTTTATATCAAAAAATTTTAGTTATTTACTTAATTTATTATTTAATAAAATTAATTAGTTAGATACAATTTTTTATAAATAAATTTAAAATCGTATTTTATATATTTAAAAAAATATAAGAGTTGTATTAAATTTACTTTTTATTATTATTATTTAAATTAATAATTAAGGTTAACAACTTTGATACAATTTTAAGCAAACATGCATTACATGTTACTAATGCCTAATACTATATAATATAACAAAAGTTGAAATTGCCTTCTCTTGCGTTTATTATTAAGCTCTACTTTAAACACTTAATTTAAAAGGTGAAATTTTATTGATGAATAATTTGTTTTATTTTAAGGCTCCTGAGATGGAAATATCAATCGATTTTGCAGAAGCAGTATTACAGAACTTTCAATTAGTGCTGAATCAGGTAATTTTATTTATTTTTTAATTTTCTTTTAAAAGAAAAAAATTATATAATAGAGATTCGATAAAATACTAGATGTATTTCTAAGTAAATATTTGACACAATTCTAAAATAGGTCCCAAAACGTGTTCGAGATTACTACAAAAATGTATTGTATCGCCGTGCAAGAATATTGCAGAGACAAAACCAATATGGATAAACAATAAGGTAATATTACATATAGTTTTTTATAATTCTAACAAAAAAAGTGTACTTTTTTATTGCTTCTATAAAAATTATAATTTTTTTTTTTTTTTAATTTACACTTCTAATAATTTCAGGACAGACACAGTGGAAGAGATATTCACTAATTATATTGACACAAGACTTATATCACTGTTGTTCATCGACGACAAACTTTAACCACTCATGTCTTTTATTCAGTCTTTTAGAAGAGAATGATGAGTTTTTTTTTTTTTTTTCCTTTTTATCTAATGAAATACTTTTCCATTCAAAAAATATATATATATTATTCCTTTTCATATTGGGAATTACAAAAGTCACCCTTTATACTTGAGATTCTCTTTTAAAATTTGTAACCTTGACGATGTGGTATGGGAAATTTCTATATGTATTTTTACTAGTGACAATGTCCATCAACACTCATAATGTCATCAACTCAATTTTTTATTGGCCACTAAATACTAATCATAAGCAAAAATTTATTGTGAACAAAAATTAAAAAAAAAATAGAGAAATTTGCGGCTAAACCCCCATATATTTTTAAGGGTGATTCTATAATGCACCCCCTTAAAAAGGATGTATTGATGCACCCTTAACTTATTTCAGCATTTAGAAAAAAAAATTAGTCTAATTTTTTTTCATATTCATGTATGTTATAGCTATTTAAGATATCCTATATAATTTTAAGAAATTCGGAATAATTTACAATATAGAGAACAATGTTCAAACAGTCGATTTTACACGCATATAAAATAAAATAGTCACGAGTGCAATACACTGTTTGAACATAGTTTTCGGCGTGTTAAACTTTTTCAAATTTCTTAAAATTTTGCAGGATATCTTAAATAACTATAACGTACATGACCATAAGAAAAAATTTAAATAAAAAATTATTTCAGAAGCTAAAACAGATAGGAGTGCATCAATATATCTATTTTAAAGGGGTGCATTGTAGAATTTTTCTATTTTTAATTGTTATACACTTAACTTTTTTTTTTTTTTGTAAAACCCTCTTGTCTTTAATTCTGCATCGTTAAATTTGGCCATTAAATACCAATTGAGTTCACCGATATGTACACGTGTTTTCATTGGCCTTAACAATTTTAATAATTTAAAGAAAAATTCGCAGCAAAAGTCCTCAAAATGTTCACTTTGTTACAGATTAGTCCTCAAGCTCGAGAAATAGCGGCAATAGTCCTCAAGGTCGCACCCTTTGTAAGTCCGTTAGTCCTAAATTTAACTGCTCTGTTAATTTATTCAAGAGTGCCACGTGTTGAAGCCTTATTGGTCCAAATAATAATTTTAATTAAAAATAATTAAAATAAAATAAAAACTAAAAAATATTTTAAAATTATAAATTTATCTTATTTTATTTATTTTTTCTTAGTCATCTTCTTCCTTTCTGTTGAATATCTCATCAGTTAAAAAAAAATTCCAAATCACATAAAGTAAAACTTAAACCCTAAAAACGAACAAAACTAAACAAAATGGAATCTTCCCAATTCAGACATCCAAATAATGAATTGATAATAAAAAAAGAGAAAGCCCAAACCTGAGGAATGAATCAATGGTCGTGTTCCTTGGTGTGCTGCTGGTGCTCGAGATGGTGATGCTCTACGGGCAGAGCGACGAGGAAGGAGAAGATCATTCCACCGAAGCAGACATGGTAGAACGGATCGATGGAACCGGTCTGAATGTGGGTTGGGGGTTGGCGGGTTTCTCCACGCCAAGAGAAAGGGCTGGGGGTTGGTAGGTTTTCTGGCAGAGTGAGAAGAAGAAGAAGACGAAGAAGAAAAGAAAGCAAAGAAAAAGAAAAAGAAAAAGAAAAAGAAAAAAGAAATTATTTTTATATAATTTATTTATTTTTATTTTTATTTTTATTTTTTAAAATTAAAATAATCATTTTGACCAATAATATTTTGACACGTGTCAATTTTTAAAAAATAAACGGCTCAGTTAAAATTAAGACTAATGGACAAATAAAAATCATGAGCTTGAGTACTATAACCGCTATTTTTCGAGCTTGGAAACTAATCTGTAATAAAGTGAACATTTTGAGGACTTTTGTCGCAAATTTCCTTAATTTAAACAATATAAAAATTTATTTTTAAATAAATAAATAAAAAAGAAACAAAAAAATATCCTAAAATCCAAATCCATGGATGAACCCCTTTTCTCTCACCAATCTGATTTCACTCTTTCTCTCTGCGATAAACCAAAGCACCACACTACAATACTAATCGTCCCCATTTTGATCTCTGAGATCTAGAGTTTTATTTATTTGATTTGGGTTTTTTAGGTTAGATATGAAAATGTAATTGTTTTCTAATTTTATTTTGGTGTTGATTTGGATTAAAGGAATAGATTGTGGGTCGATCATGGATAGTAATGGTGGATGAACCATAGATCCAAGAAGAAGAGAAATAACTTATTTTATTTTATTTATTCTTAATTTAAAACAATTTTTGTAATATTTAAATTATTAAAATTATTAGGACCAATCAAAATATGATACGTGTACATATGTGCATTTATAGTGGCAAACCCAATTAACAGTCAAACTTAACGGATTTAAATCCCTATCTATTTTAAAAAAAAAAATTAAATCCCATTTTTTATTTATTTACATTTTTTTTTTTGACAAAGTGATTAGAATCACTCATGAATTTACGACGCCCACGTCTGCCACCGGCGCTAGAACCTCCTCGAACCAGGATAGCTCATCGTCTAACCGCAGAGCATGCTTTGCCAACACATGGGCCGCTAAATTCTCAAAGCGAGCCACATGGGACAAAACTGCCCCCGGAAATTTAGACAATAAAGCTATAACATCTTCAAACAACACTCCTAACTTGTTGAAATACATTTTCCCATTGTTGATAGCCGTCACCAAAGCTAACGAATCTGAATAAACTGAAAACAAATCAAAAAACCAAAAAATTTTATTAGAAAATAATCAATCCGATCAAAACACTCAAAACTCAAAATTGAAAAACTAGATCCCCATATAAAATACTATCCCTTTGGCTAGTGGCAACTTAACTCTTGTATTTTACTTCATCATCATCTTAGGATTACTATCCCTTACTAAGACCCTAAAACCTAAAAAATTTTGATATGTAATCTAATAATAACAAAAACCTGCAATGCTCCCATCCATAGGATATCAAAAGTTTACTTTGAAAATTATCGCAATAATAAAGTAAGCAACGAATAATGTATTCAATTACCTTGATTATCAATAATTAGTGTAATTCAATACAATGAAACAAAATAACATTGATTATTAAGCATTAATGACCCATTAATTTCATAATCCTTCCCAAAATAATCAAAATCAACCATATTAATTCATTATTAATGTTCGTATTTCCAAAATATTACAATTTTCTTTATTGTACTTATCCCAAAAAAAAAATTATACATATTTATTTATGGTAAAACTTTATTATAATCAAATCAATCTATATTGAATTGAAATTACTTAAAATAATCCAATTCAGTTATTATGACATAATTATTCCTATTTTAATTTCCAAAAGACAAGTTGTAAAACTTCCAAAAATTGTATCACCATAAAACATTTATAATGATACCTTCTTATACGATATAGATTGCAAACTAAATTCCATAAAATTTGACTTCCCAAATATATCTGAACACAATAAATTCGCATTTGACAATTAGTATTCCCACCTCCTTTTATTACAATATCTTCGTATTTATTATTCTTCAAATTACTTGATTAATTTTAAATAATAATATTAGAATCTGAATACTAAATTCCACCACTTTCCCTTTTTGCTAATAATTCCTAAAAATATGAACCAACCATAGCTAAAAACTATTATCGTTTAAACTTAATCCTTCTTAAACCTTATTTCACTTGAAAATATTTTTAAAATATCACTTTAAAATTTCTTTACATCATACCTTAACTTAAAATTTGTCTAGTGCATAACTTGTTTATTTTGCAATTTTATTGTGCCAACATTTTGTTATATTTTCAATACAAGAAGCCGTAAAATTTTAAACAAACTACCCTAAATAATTAGGGGCCAACCATATAATAGGCGCTATAGCCTTCTAAGGCGCCAAAGCCATAAAAATGGCGCAAATATAGAACAAATCAATAACAAAAAGATTACAATATATCCCATTATAACAATTCAACATTATAGAAACAAGAAATTTTCGGACAACAAATTCTTTGAAGAAAACTTTATAGTTTGCTCCGTACTCTTTCCTCTTACAACTATCAAAACAAGATTATACAAGAAAAATAATAAAATTAAAAACAGAATATGCAAAATTTAAAATGCAAAAGAAAAAACTTGATGGTAGATCTTATAAGAAAACGACACCATATAAAACTTTAAAGATTTTTTCCATATATTTTGACATTGATTAGAACAGAACAAACCTACACGAATTCATTGATGAAAAAAATGGCAAAAACACTAAAGAGAACTTGATTCTAATCTTATTAAAGAGAGAACAAGATAAAAGAATGCCAGAATGAACCTTACCTCCAGTGAGCAGGCCGAAAATAGTCTCATTTAATATTACTAAAATGAAAAATAATAATGCAACAAATGTAAAGGATTTTCTTAAACATCTCCCACAATTACTATATATTTAATAATGTTATAAATAATTATTACTACAATTAATTAATTTGAAATTAATATAAAAAATGAATTTCTTTAAATATATTGGATTCAAAACTTAAATTTAGAATCAATCTTAATGCATTAAAAAACAAAAATAATGCAAATATGCTAGAAAAAGATCGTTGACTCCTCAACAAACATTACTAAAAAAACATAATCAATGCAAAATAAGCCCAAAAATATCTCAGAATTTATAGCTCCCATATTAATATTTTTTTAATTTAATATAAATTAAAATAATAATATATATTTATTACGTGTAATTAAAAAGAATAATTAATTAAAGCAATCCCAAAAACTAAAACTCCAAAAATCTTTGCCATTAATACACGTTAAATGACAATGCCGCAAAAATCTCAGCCATTACTGCCAAAATCATAATTTGCGCCACCGCATTCACACCCCAACTCAAGCCGCCACTCTCACTACCACCTTTAATCATCGGCAACAACGGGCTTGAGAGTCTCCACAAGTCCAATACATCACTGAATCCGATAAGCCCTTCCTTTGGAATGTATCCATAAGGAAATAAAACCAATCAGATCAAGGCTTAAACTTCTGCAACACGAAATTAAAAACTCCAACTAAGAGATTAAAGAAAATATGCATGGAAAAAAAAATCATTTGCTAATGATACCAAATAAAATTTTAATATATCCAAATAAATCAACATATGATAATGAAAAAAAGAAAATCAACGACAGAAGCATGAAGAAGAAAATCAATAATAATAATAATAATAATAATAATAATAATAATAATAATAATAATAATAGACGCTGAGGAGTGATCTGTGGAGATCCAAAACACAACCCGATGAAACAACTAATTTCTCTTTCGTTATGTGCTATGCCGACGATGGCACAACACCACAGTGGGTCTTACCTCTCAGCATATGTTGAGTTAGTTTATTTATTTACATTTAATTAGTTCAAAAATAATAATCTTTTTTTTGTCAAAAAAGATAACATAATTCTTTTAAGGGTAAATACCATTTTGGACTTTTGTAAAAGTTACCAATTGGACCCTGTGTTTTGTTAAATGACAAAATGGATCTTGTATTTTCTAAAATAGTATAAATAGGACCTTGAATTGATTTTTTGTCAAAATAAAATTTAATTATAATCCGATCTAAAAGTGCTATGAAAAAACTGTTTACATTTTTTGTATCTATTCGTATTAAGCATTGTCTTCAAGTTGGTTGTATTAAAAAAAAAATTGTCATAAATTAAGCTCAGGGTCCTATTTTTACTATTTTAGAAAATACAGGGTCTATTTTGTCATTTAACACAGGGTCCAATCTGTAACTTTTACAAAACACAGGGTCCAAAATAGTATTTACCCTTCTTTTAAAAACTAATTAGAAATAATAAGCCTACGTATATAAATAGACAAATCATGTACATTAGGAATTTGCTCATTACTCTATGTTATAAATAAAATCAATAATAAGTCTACGTATATAAATAGACAAATCTGTATATTAACAGTACGATGAATATGGAAGAATTTCAAAAACAATTATTAAACTTCCAATTTCCATCAACAACATGGGATAATAAGGAAAATAATGAAGTTATTCCTTATGAGGATGTTGATGGTTTAATTGAAGAGTTATATTACGAAGATGATTTAATAAGTAATAATAATTTGATGCAATTAAACTTCCAATTATTACCAATATCAGAAGATGATGATTTAATAAGTACCATTATTCTTAAAGGAACTATTTTTTTTGATGAGGAGGCTGTTGGTGATATTATGCAACACATATTTAAAGACTCTATTACTTCTCCTAATAATAACAATCCTCATCAACTTGGCATCTCAAATTTCATGCAACAACTCAATATGTAAGTTTATTTTATTAATTAATTTCTCTCATTATATAATTTTATGATATATATATATATTAATTTTGTGTTTTAATATATGATACTAGTGATGATCATGTGACTAATGAAACTCAAGTACCATTCTTGATGAATAATGAAGATCCCTTTGCTTCAAATTCAATGCCCTTCCGGCCACTAATACAAAATCAGGTAAAATTATATTATAATCTTATCTTCAATATATATATATATATATATTTGAAAAGATCTTTAAAATTGCTAGAATTACATAAGAAAAAAGTGAATTCTCTTCCTTCATTATCCATCTCTTCTTCTGCCTGTTTTGAGTTTTGATAATAAAGATTAATTTTGTAAGAAAATTTGGACATAATTTAAGTTTTGTTGAGTTGGTTTGATTTGTCAATTTTGAATAGTTTGTTTGCTGAGTTGATAGTCAGAATTATTTAATCATGCTCTCGAAACATAATCCTTAACTAAAAGGAAATAGAGTACCTTGGAGATTTTGTGGTGAATGATCACCTTCAAAACCGATTGTTACAACAATAACAATATTCAAGAATGCATAAACAAAACTAAAACCAATCACAAAATTAAAATTAGAACTTAATTAAAATTAGACAAGAAAAACTTAGCTCGAGAATGAATGAATCATGGATTTTTTATCAATTAGGAATAGTCAATAGTACACAATTGAATAAGCCTAAGATTAAAACTCAACACAGTGAATAATTACAAAGAAATAGAAAATCACTTCTAGAGTGATACTCCTATTACATTCCTTTACACACACTCATTATGATCTTGGACTCTCTCTCTAAACTTGACTCTGAATCTCATGAGCTTTAAAGATTGGAGATCAGAACTCCCTTTTAGAATAGAAAAACACCTATTTATAGTTGTTACATTTAATCTCAATAGATTCTCTAAGAAATTAAATCCGATTCAATCCCGAAATTAAAAAGGTGTTTAGTAGATATACATATATATATATAATTAAAGTCGAAATTTTATTCTTTTGCATTTGTTATTATAAGTTCTACTTGAACCAAAAAATTCTGAATTTAAAAGATTATTGATGAATAAATTTTTTTTTAAGGCTCCTCAGATGGATCTGTCAATCAATAATGCAGAAGCAGTATTAGAAAGGTTTAAAGCAGTGGTGAATCAGGTTATTATTATTTTCTTTATTTATTATTTTTTTTAAAGAAAAGATTGCTTAAAAGAACAAAATTATATAAAACATAGATTTTTGTAAGTATTTGATTCATTTGTTAGTAAATTTTTAACACAATTTTATTTTTAACATAGATGCCACAAAGTGATCGGGTTTATTATAACAATGTGTTCCGTCACCTTGCAACAAGCTTGGAGGAAAGACAAAGCCAAGGTGGTAGAGAAGAAGAACCAAATAGGTGAAAGAGAATTGATTTTTAAAAGTTCTACCTTGCTAGTAATTAATTCTCAAAATTTATTTTTTGGCACAAAACTCGTATTCTGTTAGCAGTTTGATATATTTATTTATTTTTTGCTATTAACGGCCATGGTGGACTGCTCATGTATTTATGGTGTACACATGACACATTTAATTGACATAAAAAAAATATATTTTTTGTTTCTTTTTTACTATTGCCAATATCAGAAGATGATGATTTAATAAGTGCCATTATTCTTAAAGGAACTATTTTTTTTTTTATGAGGAGGCTGTTGGTGATACTATGCAACACATATTTGAAGACTCTAGTACTTCTCCTAATAATAACAATCCTGATCAACTTGGCATCTCAAATTCCATGCAACAACTCAATATGTAAGTTTATTTTATTAATTAATTTCTCTCATTATATAATTTTATGATATATGTATATTGATTTTGTGGTTTGATATATGATACTAATGATGATCATGTGACTAATGAAACTCAAGTACCATTCTTGATGAATAATGAAGACCCATTTGCTTCAAATTCAATGCCCTTCCGGCCACTAATTCAAAATCAGGTAAAATTATATTATAATCTTATCTTCAATATATATATATATGAAAAGATCTTTAAAATTATTAGAATTACATAAGAATAAAGTGAACTCTCTTTCTTCATGATCCATCTCTTCTTCAGCCTGTTTTGAGTTTTGATAATAAAAATCAATTTTGTAAGAAAATTTAGACATCATTTGAGTTTTGTTGAGTTGGTTTGGTTTGTCAATTTTGAATAGTTTGTTTGCTAGTTGATAGTCAGAATTATTAAATCATGCTCTCTAAACATATTCCTTAACTAAAAGGAAATAGAGTACCTTGGAGATTTTGTAGTGAATGATCACCTTCAAAATCGATTGTTACAACAGTAACAATATTCAAGAATCCATAAACAAAACTAAAACCAATCACAAAATTAAAATTAGACAAGAAAAACTTAGCTCGGGAAGAAATGAATCATGGATCTTTTATTGATTAGAATAGTCAATATATAGTATACAATTGAATAAGCTTAAGATTACAACTCAACACAATGAATAATTATAAAGAAATAGAAAATCACTTCTAGAGTGATACTCCTATTATATTCCTTTACACACACTCATTATGATCTTGAACTCTCTCTCTAAACTTAACTATGAATCTCAAGTATGAGCTTTAAAAATTGGAGATTAGAACTCCGTTTTAGAATAGAGTTCCACCTATTTATAGTTATTAAATTTAATCCCAATAGATTCTCTAAGAAATTAAATCATATAATCAATTCAATCACGAAATTGAAAAGTTGTTTAGTAGATATACATGTATATAATTAAAGTAGAAATTTTATCCTTTTGCATTTGTTATTATAAGCTCTACTTGAAGCAAATAATTCTAGATTTAAAATATTATTGATGAATAAATTTTGTTTTTTAAGGCTTTTCAGATGGAACTGTCAATCAATAATGCAGAAGCAGTATTAGAAAACTTTAAAGCAATGGTGAATCAGGTTATTATTATTTTCTTTATTTATTATTTTTTTTTTAAGAAAAAATTGTTTAAAAGAACAAAATTATATAAAACATAGAATTTTGTAAAGTATTTGATTCATTTGTTAGTAAATTTTTGACACAATTTTATTTTGAACATAGATGCCACAAAGTGATCGGGTTTATTATAACAATGTGTTCCGTCACCTTGCAACAAGCTTGGAGGAAAGACAAAGCCAAGGTGGTAGAGAAGAAGAACCAAATAGGTGAAAGAGAACAGATTTTTAAAAGTTCTATCTTAACTAGTAATTAACTATCAAAATTTATTTTTTGGCGACAAAACTCGGGTTCTATTAGCATCTTCATATTTTTATCTATTTTTTGGAACGCAAACTGTCATGGTGGACTATTTATGTATTTTTGGTGTACCCGTGATACAATTTAATTGCCATACGTAAATAAATGTTTATAAATAAATTAAATTTTAAAATTACAAAAAAAAAAAAACATAAAAATATATATTTATTTTTCTTTTTTTTTTTTCTTTCTTTTCTACTATTTCTTTTTTAGAGATTTTTTTTTTTCTTCTACTATTACCTGTATATATCAAATATTATTACCTGGCAAAATAAGTAATAAATGTCTAAGAATTTTTCACCATTTATTAAGTAATAAATGAATATAATATACGCTATATATAATAAAAATAATTAAAAATAATAGATAAAATATAAAAAAGAAAATAGCAAAGGCCACAACAATACAAAAAAATAATGAAGGCAATTGAGATACATACGTTAAGGCTAAATCCAAAACTGAAACCAAAATCATTTAGGCTAAATAATGTAGTCTCTCTCATTTTAATTATGCATAGTACTTTTAAATTTATCTTCTCATTCAACTCAAGTTAGCTAGTTAGGAGTTATTAATAATAAATGGGATTATTGCGGCAAAAGTCCCAAAAAACTTGAGGTTCATGCCGATTAGTCCTCAACCTCAAAAATTGGCGGTGAAAATCCTCAAGGTGGACAAAGTTGTTTGTCCGTTCATACTCAGTCCGTTAGTATGACTAACGTGACACGTGGACGCACCAGATTTAATCCCCTTTTTCTTTTTAATTTTCTCCTAAAATATAAAAGTAATAAGTTAAAAAAATTAATAAATAAAAAACTTTAATATTTTTTTTATTTCTTTTTTGTTTTTCATTTATTTTCTCTTTGACTCAGTCTTCTTCATTATCCTTGAGCAGGCACAAACCCAAAATTTGTTCAACCAACAAATTTTTTTTTTTGCAAGCTCTATTTCATATCTTTTTTCTTTCTTGCCTTCCACCACCACTAAAGGTTGGCTTGCCGGACTTTGAAAACGCCCAAGTCGAAGCCATGGCGGGTGAGACTTAGCTACACACAAGGCCCAAACATCACGGGGAGAGAGAAGCGGTAGATTTGTTCAGATCTTATCGACAGCGAGTGGAGGTAGTCCACTTTTTTTGGTCAGATCTCGTCGACAGAGAGTGCCATGGATGACGAAAGTGATGAGCTCTTTTGTAACCAACATAAACCACTCTTAAAGCCCACTCCCACACCATCGTCGACGTCCACCGCACCAAGAAGAGGGATGAAGAAATTGGGGCTGGGTAGTGAGTACCAAATCGTTTAATTTCAGGTTTGGTTTTTTTTTTATTTTCTGGGTTTTGAAAAAAAAAATATTAGATCCTCAATCTTCTCTTTTCGATTAATTAGAAAGTGGGATGTTGATTTCTTGTATAAGGAATCCCAAGGTTTCTGTATCTAGTAGCTCTGAAGGAATTATCATTAATAGAGTAGATTTTGCTATGTCATTCTTGTGTTTTTTTAATAGTTTTTTCACAGCTCTGATATAGAAGCAAAGTGATTTCACTACACACATTCACCCACACTCATGATAAGGTTGATAACTTGAATAAAAAAAAGATTGAATAAGGCTAATAAGATAACAAATATAGCTATGGTTGAATGATATACAATTCATTGTGCTGTTGGAATTATGAAAGTAAATATTCAATCTTCTCTATATAAGTTGCGAAACCCAAAAATAGATTTGGGCTTTTTAATTCGATTGTATGTTATTTTATCAAATATGTGAATTATTTTTATTCCTGAAAAAAATTGGTACAGATTCGGTTTCAGATCTGAGTTTTTACCCAGCTTTCTTGATGGGTTATAAAAAAAAATTGATGATTGAATTCGTAACTCGTGGTTGTGGTGGTATTATGATGGTCATGGTGATATAGTGTGTCAAGAAGACTGAAGGAAAAAAAATTAAAGAAAAACCATCTGGAAAAAGCAAAAATAATCGGAGAAGAATTGAGAAAAATGAAAAAAAGAAAAAAATAATTATTATTTTTTAAATAATTTATTTTAGTTTTTTTAATTTTAAATTATTTTTTAATTAAAATTATGAGTTGGCCCAATAATCTTTAAACACGTGGCATTATTGTCAGTATTTAACAGGTCTGTTAAATTGGGTATCAACGGACTTACAAATATGACGAGATTGATGCCGATTAGTCCTCAACCTTAAGTTTTTGGGGACTTTTGCCGCAATTATCCCATAATAAATTATTAAGTTCTTGTTTAGTTAGGATTATTGGTTTCTGATTGTGTTTTTTCACGTACCTTTACCTTTTAACTTTAATACAAGTATTTGTTGTTTTACAAAATCTATATCTTATGTTGGGATTTCTTATAATTTCATGTTCCATTGTGGCATAGGTAAAATAATCCAATATTTACTGTTGTAATTCTGTTTATAGAATTTTTTTTTTCTCTCTGATCACTTTTGAACATTATATATATTTTTTTCATATTAAAATCCCTTCATGTGCTTTCAGAATTGGAATTCCCATAGTGATATTTTAAAAACTACATAAGCTAATGATTTTTTATGTTCCTTACTTTTATATAGCTTAGCTATGAACACCTCAACTCAAGTTTTGAGATACTATTGAGTATGAGCTAATTGTTTCCAACTTGAAGAGAGAAAGAAGAGGCTTGTCTTCCAGTGACTAGTAGTGAATGATGACAACAACAACAATTCACATACAATTTTAATTGCTTCAAATGGCAGTATTGAAGATGCCTCTTCATATGTTGTTGATTCAGACTCAGATTATGGTCGTTTGATTCAAGCTCTATTCTACTCTTCTTAATTAATTACTTTGAGGTTGGAGATATGCAATCCAATACTCTTGTCTTGAACCATATATCTCTTTTACAGTGTTTAATTGGATAAAGAGTTTAAAACCATTTCTCCAATTGCTCATCCATCTTCTGAGGCTATCTCTTCATTAATGTCTCCTGATATGGGGCAACATAGAATTGGAGGCCTTGGTATGCAATGCAAGGGGAATGAACAATATGCTATTCATAACCATTTATTTGCTATGGAATGGAAAGCCATCCAAGTAACTTATCAGCATCAAAGGTATATATATTAGGGAAATTTGAATTCCTATACTTACATAACCTAAAAATTTGTCCCCTAAATGCAAAGTTATTAAAATTGGTAATATATGACCATTTTATCAATTTTCCTAAACTACCCCTCTCATTTGTAATCAGCTCTCTTCCTCTCTCTTCGTCTCTCTCAGCCGATTTCCCACACCAAACCCACACAGTCGCTCGCTCGCCGGACCCGTGACACCCAAACGACCAGGACACAGTCGACGAACGCAACCCGAACCCAACCCCGACCTTCGACGAACTCCCAACATCGACAATGTCAAAGGTATGGTTTTTTTTTTGTTTTTTTAGAAAAGATTTAAAGATTAATTATGTTTGAGATTGTTTGTGAGATATTATTGGTTAGATTTAGGTTTTTTTGTGAAAATGGGATTCGGATTCCGACTGTGAAGATGGGGTTCAGATTCCGACTGAAAAATGGCCTTCGGATCTGGGGAAGAAGGCCGGCCCGATGGTGTGCAGTCGGTCCGATGGTCCGATTGGGGTCCGAGTATGGGTCCGATGGTCCCATTGGGGTCGGGTCCGATTGGGTGTCCGAGTATGGGTCCGATGTTGGGGCTCAGACTGTTGTGCTGTATGGGCAGGGAGATTGGACCGATGGGTCCGATTGGACCGATGGGTCCGATGGATACCCAATCGGGCCAATTGGACCAATCGGACCCAATATATTTTTTTTTTAATATTAATGATTTAGTAATTGTTTTAGGTATTAATTTATTATTATATTATTTAGTAATTGTTTTAGGTATTAATTTATTTTTAATGACTTAATAAGTATTTTTTAATTAATTATTGGTAAGTAATAATTTTTAATTTATTATTAATTATTAATTATTGTTTTAATTTTTATTGTTTTATTAATTATTGTTTTAGTATTAATTAGTAATTATTGTTTTAGTATTAATTATTAATAAGTATTTAGTGATTGTTTTATTTTTTTTGATTAATAATTGTTTTATATTATTTATTAATTATTGTTTTATTATTAATTATTAATTTTTGTATTAATTTTTATTGTTTTATTAATTATTGTATTTTTATTAATTATTAATTAATGTTTTATTATTAATTATTGTATTAATTTGTATTGTGTTATTATTTATTATTTTTTACTAATTATTAGTTATTAATTATTAATTTTTATTAATTATTAATTAACATTTTATTATTAATTATTAATTATTGTATTAATTTGTATTGTGTTATTATTTATTAATATTTTACTAATTATTAATTATTAATTATAAATTTGTATTATTTATTAATTATTGTTTTATTATTAATTATTAACTTTTGTATTAATTTTTATTGTCTTATAAATTTGTATTATTTATTAATTATTGTTTTATTATTAATTATTAACTTTTGTATTAATTTTTATTGTCTTATGAATTTTATTATTTATTGATTATTGTTTTATTATTAATGATTAATTATTGTATTAATTTTTATTGTTTTATTAATTATTAATTATTGTTATATTATTGTTTTTTCTATTGTTTTATTAATTATTGGTTTTTTATTAATTATTGTTTTATTATTAATTATTGTATTATTTTTTATTGTTTTAATAATTTTTAATTATTGTTTTATTTTTTATTATTTTTTTAATAATTAATTATTGTTTTATTAATTATTAATTATTGTTTTATCTTTTATTATTTTATTACTTATGTATTATTGTTTTAGTATAAATTATTGATTATTTTTTTTTAATTTTTATTGTTTTATTGATTATTGTTTAATTATTAATTATTAATTATGAATTATTGTTTTATTTTTTATTGTTTTATTCATTATTGGTTATGTTTTATTATTAATTATTTATCGTTGTTGGTTATTAATTATGTTTTATTCCCACATAGGTTATGTAAGTATATTACCAATTGTATTTTTGTATTATTAATTATTAATTATCGTTGTTGGTTTTTTTTTCAGGGAAGTGCACATCTTATAATTCCAGTGTCGGACCATTACACTGGCCGTGTCACATGGCGCGGGGGTAGTTACTACTACCCGAAGATTAAGGCTAAATTTGAAGAATTTAACCTATTGGACAGGGTGAGGGAATCCCCTTTCAAACAGTTTTTCGAGAGAGCGCCCATACAATTTTCTGGAGCATTTTTTCATCAGTTGATGCTTCACAAAATAAAATCTGACAAGCCGGACGAGGTGCATTTCTATGTGGGAAGGAAGAGATGTAGATTTGGGAGGGTGGAGTTCGGCTTGGTCACCGGTTAAACTTATTGCCGGCCTACTGCGAGGAAGACATCAAACAAAATGGAAGCTCTGACCGGTTGATTCAGGAATATTTCAACGGTAGTGCTTCGATCACCTTCGGCCAACTGCGCAGAGTTTTTGAGAGCTGCACAGAAGCTGATGATGTTTACAAGTTGGGGATGGCCTTGTTTGTTATGGGCGTCCTCACTGGTAAGGAGGAGAAGACTGTCGTTCCTCCTTTTGTGATAAGAATGGTTGATAACCTTCCATTCTTCTACGAGTATCCCTGGGGAAAGATTTCTTACACCAAGCTGATGGAAAGTTGTAACAAGGATTACTTGGATGTGAAGAATAAGATGTTGAAAAAGATTGAGAAGGGAGTAACTCAGAAGGAGGCAAAATACTCAGCCTACGGCTATGCTGCAGCGTTGCAGTATTGGGCATACGAGGCCATATTACAGCTGGGCAACGAGTATGCAGTGAGGAGGTCGCATGGCTTTCCGAGAATGGTCAACTGGGAGAGTAAGCCGAAAACTACACTCGAGAAGGATGAAGTGACCAGATTATTTGCTGAAAATGTAAGTTTGTTACACTTTATTTTGAATTCATGTTAATTTCCATATATTATATTAATATATTTGTTATATTTTTCAGTTGACAGTGTACTCCGTGTTATGTCCTCGGCCGAACGAGATTGAGTTTGTGAGTTACATAACCGGGGGTCAGCCTCCGTTATTTGTTGACTTGGAGGAACTTGTGTTGGGTGAGGATGGGCAACCAACACAGGATGCTTTGCGAAGCCAGGCCGAAAGCTTGCCTCCACATTGGAAGAACGAGCGGAGGCAACCCGAATATTTAAAGACTCTACACCACCTCCACCGTCTCCTCCACGTGCACCGCCCGCAGTTCCAGATGGGTCTGGTGTTGACCCATCTCCAGCTTCAGTTCCTGATGGGTCTGGTGTTGACCCATCTGCAGCTTCAGTTCCTGATGGGTCTGGTGTTGACCCACTTGCAGCGTCACAGGGTCCTCCTGTTCCCCCGTCAGCTTCCATTCCCAGCACCTCGGAGGCTCGCGATCCAGTATACCCTGCCATTTTGGCAAGGTTGGAGACTGTGGAGAGGGGGCAGGCCGCTCTGCTAAGAGGACAAACAGCGATTATGGATCAGTTGAAGACCATAATGACGCTCCTGCAAGATCCTGGAAGGCCGGCAGCAGATTCACAGCCACAGCCACAGCCACAGCCACAACCGGAAGAGGAGGCTCGGACACCGGAAGATGACTTCATTCTCCCAAATGATTACCAACCGGATGATGATGACATGTTCTGTACACCTGAGAAGACGAATATCACCAGCATCGGGGATACTCAGGATTCTGAGGTGCAGGTGTTAGAGACAGCTCCAGAAGTCATGGAGAACCGGAGGAAGAGAAGGCGGCCTAGGTGGTTCGCTGAGTACACTGAAATGAAGAAGAAGCCTAGGGCTACTTCGACACTCGTGAATGCGGACCCACTTAGAGTGGTTGATCGGAAGCTGCTCAAGACTTTTCACAATTGGGTACTCGGCCAGATTGGGAACAATTACCCGAGAGAGTGCTTCACCGGTCGACACCATTCGTCTTGGTTCCTCGAACTGCATACTCCGAAATTTTGGCTTGGGAACGATGTAAGTTTTTAAGACTTTTTTACTGCTTTTGCTTTTAAAGACTTTATCTAACTCTTTTTTATTTAACTCTGACATATTTAATTTTCATGTTTTAGCATTTGGATGCGGCATTCCATTTGATGAGGAGGCGTCAACACTTTTATCCCGAGTCCTACCCGAATAGATGTGTCATAATGCCGTGTATTTTCCCAGCAGGAGTTATTGCTCGGTGGGAAGCTGCGGGTGATGACCAGGCTAACTATCAGTGGGACGAGAGCATATTAGATTTGATTCGAGGGGATGAAAGTCAATTTTTGGCCAGTTGGAAGAACAAGGAGAGAATATATATGGCCCTCTACTTCGATGGAGCAAAGCATTGGGTGGCATTAGAGATAGATCTGGATCATTGGTTGTTGAACATATTTGACTCCAGCCTCGGATCGATTTCCCCGAACGAATTGAACCGTCACCTGGCAATGTGGGAAAAATTACTACCAAATTTGCTGCTGCAGGCTGGCCTATTCGAGAGTCATGACATGATCCTCTTGCCTCAACTTACCGCCTCAGAGAGCCAGGTCAGAAATTTCACTTCAAAAGTCATGGATCGGGCCGTTGTTCCACAGACAAAGACAAGGTAATTTAATTACAATTGATTTTTTTTGTTATTTAACTTGAATTTAATTTGCACACTTTTATTCATTTACTTTTTATTGTCTCATACAGCAGTAACTGCGGGATGTACGTGATAGAGCACATCGAGCATAGTATGCTGGAGACTACGTTTGATAATGTGCACGATGAGAATATGAAGAAATTTAGAGAGCGGTGGTGTGTAGATTTGTTTTACCAGAATTTAGCATGAACAAATATTTTTTTTTATTTGGTATTTATTAAGATAACAATGTAACTGGTTTTTTTTATTGGTATGTTTATGTTTTTTCAAGAGTTCATACAAATTTTACGCCTTTCTTTCGTGCAACAAATTATAATAATTATGTAAACATAAAATATCACAAATTCTAATGTTTAAAATAGTCCAACATTAATTCAATAACAATACATAATAGTCCAACCCATCACGATACAAATAAACTAAAATAACATTTTTAACCTCGGTAGTTGCAAGTGCTTCTGTTGTGCCCCTTGGCACCGCACATGCTACAATTTCGCGATTTGATAATCCTTTCACCGTTACAAGCAGTTCGGTTGTTCTTAATTCTTCCAACCTTTTGCTTCTTGGGTCGCCCTACTGGTTGCTTCTCAACAGGCACTCCAACTCTCATGTTCTTGATGTCATCAGGCAATTCCCAATCATCCTCGTCACCAACTGGCATAATTGTTCCTTCATATGTCCTCCTCCAATATTCAGTTGTGTAATATGGCGAGCATAGTGTGTACGCGCTAATACTTCGCTCCTGAGATGCAGCACATGCATGAGGACAAGGAAACTTCATGCACTGGAACAAGCCGCAAGTGCAAGTATGTTCCTGCAAGTCCACTACGCCACCGGTCATAACTGTTCCTCCAGGGTGAACCTGCAACGTGTAAGGCCCGCATGAGTCAACGTTCAAATACCGACCTTTTTCAAAATGCAATGTCAAGTCCTCCTCCATTTCTGGTGCTAGGGGTTTCGTCCACTTGTCAGCTTTTTCTTTTCGTGAAGCAAACCACTTCTGGACTTTGGACCTCAGGAATGCTACAGCAGCAGTGATCGGGAAGCCTCTTGCATCCTTAGTTGTGTTGTTGAAGCTCTCATCCCAGTTGCTCGTCATTACATTGTAACGTACCCCTGGAAAGTACGACCGGACCCATTTTTCAAATCCGATTTCCTCAAGATATTTTGCAACCGCTGGATTCATGGCCCGAATGTTCTCAAATTCTCTGTGAAACTCTGATCTTGAATACGTGTACGCACACGTGTAAATGTGATTCGTGAAGACGTCAGTCTTGAACTTGTGGTTGACGTTCATAATAATGTGGTGGTAGCATGCACCGTGGTGTGCATCAGGGAACACGATATCCAAAGCACGAACAATGCTTTGATGCCTATCCGAAACAAAAGCTAAGTTCTCAACATCACCAATCGTTCTTTCAATTTTCTCATAAAATAGGTCCAGGAATTGTGGTTTTCACTGTCAACTATAGCAAAAGCTATCGGAAAGATATGACTCCCTGCATCCAAAGCCACTGCACACAACATTTGCCCACCATACCTAGTCTTCAAGAAAGACCCATCAACGCATATAACAGGTCGACAAAACTTAAACCCCCGAATAGAAGGACCCAGAGAGAAGAAACAATACTTGAAGCGACCATCTTCTACCACAAAATCCGTGATCGTACCTGGATTCCGCAACTGTAGCATGTGCAAGTAACTAGGTAATAAAGAGTACGAATCTTCAGGTGTACCCCGAGACAGGTGTATTGCCTTCTCTCTGCACCTCCATGCCTTTTCGTAACTCATTTGGATCCCGTAATCCTTGTGCATACTTTTTCTTATATCAGAGGGCAACTGATCCGAGCCGTCAGTTGTGAACTTATCCTTAATTAGATGGGCAACTATTACAGGTGATGCTTGACGGTTATCTTTTCCTCGAAGATCAAGGGAACATGTATGTACATTATGAAATGTACTCACCTCAAACATGTTAGAAAGTACGTTCTTCTTCGCTCTTAATCTCCACCCACAATCCGTATCCTTACATGTGACGTACCAAATATCGATGCTGGGACTTCCTAACGTAGTAGTCAAACCCTTTCTTCATTGCATACAGGCCAACAACCATCTTTAAATGCTCTTTGTCTCTAAAAAACTTTCCCACATGTAACTCCCCGCCTGGTGTGCCACCCGTAGATATATAATGACTATGATCCTCGATGTCTTCTCTTGTATATATTTTCTCCTTGAATTTACCGTAACTTGTCGAAGAAGAAAATGGATCACTCCATCCAGTCACATTGGTACCTCGAGCATCAGTAGGACCACTAATATCATTGGTCTCTCTACCATTATTAGGACCTGTACTGTCAGTAGTTCCTCTAGCATGACTGGTTTCGCCTGGACGACTACTACTAGTACCAGGTGTTTGGCAATTTTCTCTACGGGGCATTCTTTTCCGTGTCGGTGGCCTCGGTGGTATTTGGTACGATAGTGGAGTCAAGTTCAAAGGTACAGCAGCAGGGGCCTCTGTACCTTGGTCGTCTCTCACGCCATCATTGCCCTCAACATAACATTCAGGGTCTGGACCATTAAAAAAACCATCGATGAACGGCATTTGTGCTACAATATCAGCACTCGGCATCATATTGTTTAATTCAGGTAATACATCTGCAACCAACACCTCTGGATTTGTTTCTGGACCAACAAAACTCCCAACCTCGCTACGATTATCCTTAACAAAACTTGGTGTGGGACTAGGATCGACGCAAACATTCTTCTTTAACAGAGTCACAAACAAAGGAGTAAATTCATCTGGCTTCTTCGCAAGTGTAGATAAAAAGTACCTTGCACGCTTATCATTTCCAATAACTTCAGGGCGATACTCAAAGCCTTTCTTGTACTTGTAATGTACTTCCAATTTCAAGTCATACTCCACTTTGTCGACATCCAGTTCTTCGTACAAAACATCAACCAAACCTGAGTAGCTGAGGTTTGGATTAATGTCAAATGTCAAATTGTCGCCCCGTTTATAAACCCAATCTCTACCATCAAACTCCCAAACACCATTATACATAACACACGCATTAACAGTTGAACCTGTCACATATATTTAAAAAAACACAGTTATAATTTACAACAAAAATCTCACCGAAAAAAAATCTTAATTAATCATTAATAACAAAACAATAATAATTAATTGATAATAAAATAATAATTCATAATTCATAATAAAACAATAATTAATATTCATAATAAAAAAAATTTAATGATTAAAAAATAATTATTAATTGATAATAAAATATAATTAATAATTATTACTCAAACCATAAAAAATAAACAATAATTAATAATAATTCATAATTTATAGTTAATAAAATAACTAAAAAAAAATAATTCTTAAAACATTAACTAAAATAATAATTAATAACTAATAATGATTAATAAAAAAATAACTAATAACACAAATAATAAATCAATATAAAATAAATTAATAATAATAAATAAAAAATAATAATAGATACAAAAAAAAAAAATCCCGTAGGGTCCGATTGGTCCGACCATCGGACCCCACAAGGATCGGACCTTATATTAAAAAATTTAAAAAAAAAATAAAAAATTCAAAAAAAAAATAAAAAATTGGGTCCAATGGGTCCGATGGTCCGACCATCGGACCCCTATGGGGACCATCGGACCCGTGTTCCAAAAAATAAAAAAAATTAAGAAAAAAACATCGGACCCTCCTCGGGTCCGACCATCGGACCCATCGGGTCTTCACCCCTGTCAACAAATTTTTTCCCACATCGGGCCACCCATCGGGCCAACATCGGGCCCCATCGGACCCGACGAAAAAAAATGCAGAAAAACAGCAAAATCCCAGTTTTCACATGCAACAAAAATTATAACAGAAAAAATAGCAAAATAACAGCAACAATCCACAGATCAATCATCAAACACAACATTCTTAATTAAATATGACAACAACAAACAAGATTTAGAAAAAAAAAAATAAAATTAATTACTTACCCATTGATGGAGCTTGTATGTGTTCTTGCTTCTAATGTGGTGGATTAGTGTGGTAGCTTGTAGTGTGGAAGGTTGTAGCTTTTAGTGATGAGTGAAGAGAAGAAAATTTTTTTGGTGGTTGTGGAAGCTTTCGGGTGGGGATTTTGTTTGTTGAATTGATGAGAAAAAGGTTGGAGTGGGTAGATGTAGGTGGGGAGTGTATTATGGGAAAAATACAAAAAGTGTCATATAAAATTAATTATGTATAATATTAGTTTAGGGGAATAATATATGGGTTATTTAAGCATGGAAATTCAAATTTCCCATATATTATTAGTATGTACAGTATTGTGTTATATACATTCTATGTAGTTACTTATAATGCCATTTACATTGCTCTTAACATGTTGATTAGGCATATGTTATATACATTCTTACAGATGGTCAGGCTGAGGTATGGTCTTGTTAAACCCCATTAATACTTACTTATTAATTGCTTCATAACAAATGATATACTTTTCTTTTTCTTTTGTTTTGATTGATGAAACGATCTAAATAACATTAGGTGAGGTTGTTTTCCCATGTGATGAAATCGTGTTGTTCGAAGGAGAGGAGAGCTAGTGAAGGTGATGGAGTCCTCAAAGCCATGCTGCAATTTCTTCAAAGCAAATTAGGCCTCTGACTGTCTTATGCCTGCCTGTTGCTCTTGCTTCTGCCATCTCCACTCACCAAAAAGACAAATGATCTCTTCTGGGTCTCAAGATTACACCAACAAAAATGACTTAAAATATAAGTTTTTATTTTTGCACATCCTTCTACTTTTTACATTTTTATAAATAAATAAATAAATAAATAAAGAAAAAAGAATTAATTACGGCAAAATACACGTAAACATATATCTTCATCTTCTACCTTCAGATCTGATTCAGAAAGTTCTCCCCATATCATCGATAAGCTTTCGTCGTTACGAACTTGCTGCCAATGTCACGAACCCTTCTCCGTCAGAACTAAGGGACTGGTGCGGGGTTTCAAGGAGAAGATATTGCAATGGCGGCAGCTAGCTACGCTTCATGGAGAAGATGAAGATGATCAGAAATCGGGAGAGAGAGAGTGTGTCAAGAATATATGTTTTTTTAATTAGTTCAGATGAAAAAGGAAAAAAAGGAAAAGAAAAGAAAAATATAAATAAGATATATATTTTTTATTTTGATAATTTTTAAATTATTTTTTATATTGTAAAATAATTTTAATATCACGTGGACTATTAAAAACTTGACACGTGTAAATGAGAGTATACGTGGGTGGTCAATTATAACACTTGAATGTGAGTTTGATATGTTCTACCGTCAAAAAATTAATTTACGTAGTTAATTGTTAAAAAATATAAAATTTAGGGAAATTACCCATTGTACCACTTTTTTCAACTTTTTCCTATTTTTACGTTTTCTTTTTAAAATTTTTAATTCTATAAATCTTTATTTACATAAATATTGATTTTTCAAAGTGAAAATTACACCATATATGGGATTCTATAGAAAAAGTTTCATAAATATGGCTTTTTTAACTTTACCACTCTTATATGGCATTTGTCCAAATTTAAAGTTTTTTATGGTATTTTTTTTACCACATTTTTTAAATTTAATTTTTAAATCCCATAAAAGGAATCATCTTAAACCTAAACGCTACTCTCTCTCTCTCTCTCTCTCTCTCTCTCTCTCTCTCTCTCTCTCTCTCTCTCTCTCTCTCTCTCTCTCTCTCTCTCTCTCTCTCTCTCTCTCTCTCTCTCTCTCTCTCTCTCTCTCTCTCTCTCTCTCTCTCTCTCTCTCTCCAATCGGACTGAAACCGAAGGCCACACCACTCAGTAGCTGCCTCTCTCCTTTCTTCTCTCTCTCTGACCACCGATCAGTGGTAGCTCCGGCGACTAAATCCCTTCTCGACCACTGCCTTTTGCCTTCTCTACAAGTTTTGCCACCACCACCACCATCACCTTAGTTTACAGCAACTGAAGTTTACATCAACTGAAGAGGATCAACAACAGTGTGTTATGCCTTCAAAAACAACAGTTTATTCCTATTAACCGAAACCACAAAGGTTCGGCCAATTCCATCTCTATTTACCGATCAACCTAACTTGATATATATATTTATTTTTTTTACATAATTTTGGAATATTTGATCTGTAATTTTCATATTGTGTATATAATTATGAAAGAAAGAGAAGAAGAATTTTGTGAAATCTCTGCTTTTATTCTTAATTAATACATAAATTTATTAAAGCATGATTCCTCCAAATTCAATAATAAATTTTCAAATTCTATAATATGAATCTCAAAGTGATATTATATGTTCTTAGGAATGTTTAGAAAAATATAAATAATAATTTATTTTTTTATAGGCTCGAAACAGGTTTCACAAATTTTAAAGGTTTTATAATGGGATTGCTTCATTTTATAATTTTTTTTTTATTTTAAGTTTCTTTTTATTATTTTTTTTTTTCTAAATTTGAAACTGGTTTTTCACATTTATATTATGTTCTTAAATTATTTTTATGTGTTGTTTTCGATTATTTTTGTTAGTGTTTTTTTTTAAAAAAAATTATTGTTCGAAACTGGTTTACATATTTTGAGAGTTCTGTAATGAGTTTGCTCTATTTTATAATGTTATTACAAATTTTTAATTTTAAGTTACTCTTTTTATTTTTTTTAGATCTAGGTTCGAAACTTACACTTATATTTTATTTTCAAATTATTGGTATGATTATATTTGTGATTAATATTTTTTTTTTGTATTTTTGTATGTGTTTTTCTTTTTTCATTTTTCATTTAATTATTTGATGAAACTGGTTTCAGTTAACTTTATTATTTAACATTTATTATTTTTATGGTTTTCATAGCGTCAAAACTAGTTTTACAGGGTCGAAACTGGTTTCCCAGGTTTTAACTGTTCTGTGATGGGATTGCTCCATTTTTATGATGTTATTGTATATGTTTTAGTTTGTATAAAATCAATTTTATTATTGTAAGATATATGAACAACAATTTTTGTTTTATTTTTAATAATCAGTTTCTAACACACATTATTTTATTATTTTTATAACTGGTTTTTTTAAGTAAATAGTTTTCATAACTGGTTTTTTTTATTGTTGTTCATAATTGAGTTTTAAGTTTCAATTTTTTATTTGATTATTTTAGGAAACTGGTTTTTATTTGTTTGTTTTTATTTTAATTGTTTTTACTAATTGGTTTCTCACATTCTACTATTTTTTTTAGTCTTTTATAGTTTTTATTGCATTTTGTCTCTTTAATTTTTTTTTTTTTTTATCTTTGATTTTACTTTCTGATTCTCTTTGTTATATTTGTTGCATATTGTATGCTTAAATCAACTCTGGTTTTTGAGCAAGTAAATAAAAAATTAAATGCCAAAATAAAGAATGAAGTTAAAAAATTGGTTATTAGATATTGATATAAAATTTATCTGTTCGAAACTGGTTTTTAAATTTAGTATCGTTTGTAAAAGTTTAGTTATTAGACATTGTGTATTTTTCATTATGTTATTGATGAAATTATTTTTTTCCTCTTTTAATGAAATAATTAGTTTATCTTAATATTCATGAAACTGGTTTTTAAAGTTAGTATCGTTTTTAGATTAAATTTTTTTTTATTATCTTGTTGATGAAACTATTTTTTTATTCTTTTAATAAAATTATTAATTTCTTTCAATGTTGATGAAACTGATTTTTAAAGTTTGTATTATTTTTAGATTATAATTTTTTATATTATTTTTTTTTCCAGGATAATGTTGACGAAACTGTTTTTTTTTTTTTTTTTTTGTTAATGAAATAATTAGTTTTTAATAAAAAAACAAATAAACAGTACTTTAAATAAAAAAAATATGTTTAATTTCTGAAGAAAAAAAAACAGCATCTATATTGGAGATTATTTTTTATTTATTTTAGTGTTTTATTTTTTAAAAAAGATAAAAAAATAAAAAGAGACACAAATTTAAAGTTTTTTATGACATTCCTTATAACTTTTTCCCATATTTGTAAGTTTTTTTTAAAAAATATCATATTTAGTGTAATTAAGTATTTAGGCCATATATATCAAAACTTATCTTCATTTTCCCATATTTTTGTAAATAGTCCTCTTTCAAATTCATTTTTACTCTCCTCCTTCCTCTTCGTTTTTGTTGCTAAATTTATGTAAATAAAGGTTTTTACTCTCCTCTTTCCTCTTCAAATTCAATGGCTCTTCCAAACGATCAGCCCCAACTCCTACTGATTGTAAAGACGCTACCCATTATTTTATTGCCATTGTTTGATCAAAAGTTTCGATTGGTGAAAGTGTTGGAGTCGGAGCTACCTCTGGACCAGTTTCTGAAGAGAAATGCAATCTCAGTCCGAGCGATGATTGCCAGCCACGCCACCTCCGTCAACGCCGACCTACTCCAACTGCTTCGAGCACTGCGAATGGTGGTGACTTCCAGTGCGGGCGTCAATCAGGTCGACTTGCCCGAGTGGTTTCGGTGGCCAATGTTGGGAACGCTTACTCGAAAGATGTGGCTAATATGGTCGTGGGTTTATTGATTGATGTGCTTAGGAAAGCTGCCTCCGATTGCTACATCAGACATGGGTTCTGGAAAGTCAAAGGGGATTTTCCTCTTCCTCACATCACAAGGTAAGCACTACTACTTTTTTTTTTGGGGGAGAAATGCAATAGTTAAGAATATCCCATATATTTTATAACTGTAATTTAACAAAAGCTAAGAATTTATCAAACTATTTAAGGATTTGTCAAACCGAATTTTGCTAACTCCACTTTGTCAATTCAAATTACTATTTACAATTGCTTAGAATTAAGTCTCTGATTAGCCAAGAATAAGATATTGAGATAAAATCCCACTTTTTCTTTTAGGCATATTTAGATTTTGTTGGTTGTATCACATTTTTTATCATTGCAAAATAATAATTTAATAAGAAGAATCAGGGTTCTAAATTTCAGCTGGGAGGAAAGCGTGTTGGAATTGTTGGATTGGGGAGCATAGGCTGTGAAGTTGGTAAAGGGCTTGAGACATTTGGTTGCACAATCTCTTACAACTCAAAGAGCAAAAAACCCTCCATTACATACTCTTTTTATTCTAATGTTAAAGAACTTGCTGAAAATAACGTTATTATCATCTTGTGCTGTAGTTTGACAGATGAAACATACCATATGGTTAACAAGGAAGTTCTTTCTACTTTGGGAAAGGAGGGAGTGATTGTTAACGTTGGGCGTGGTGCTCTTATTAATGAGAAGGAATTGGTGAGGTGTTTGGTAGGAGAATATATCAAAGGAGCTGGTTTGGATGTGTTTGAAAATGATAATGCCTCAAATGTTCCTGAAGAGCTGTTCCAATTGGATAATGTTGTGTTCTTTCTCCACACGCTGCTGTACTTACTCCAGAGTCTTTTGAGAAGGCTGCTTCAGTTATGATTGCCAACCTGGAGGCTTTCTTCTTCAATGAACCGTTATTAACTCCAGTGACCAATCCCTAGTAAGTTGCCTATTTTCTTATATCATTGGTTTAAACATTTTTAGCTATATATATAATTGTAGAAGTGACTCTGCTTTATTAGTTTTTAGCATCCATATAATGTTCCCTGATCCCTTCTTTTCCTCAACTGCAGGATTCTGAAATATTCATTTGATGAAAGATGAAATATTGAACCATGAAAAGAAGGCTTTTTGACAATATGAGCTTCTGGATTTAATCTATTATTTGTTCAGGTTAGTCTGTAATAGATTTGTGGAAGTGCTAACTAGTGAGGAGGAACATGATCCATCTAGTTAAAATATGTTTACATGCATTATAGAAGGACTAGAAACAAGGTGGATGCTTAAGACTTTGATGAGCAGAATGGTATATATGCATAAGTGGGTGGGGCAATGATGGTCTTAAATATTTGACATTTGTTCATATTAATATTATGTGGTCCTTCAAAATAAATAGGAAAGCCAGGTGCCTATGGTTATTGTTTTTGCAGTATAGAAGATCATTTGTATAAATGACACAGTTTGTCTGTCATGTGTGGTTCCAGAACAACAAATTGATTATCAACTGAATGATCGTTTCCAGTTTATGTACTATGTATATCAGCTAATTTAGTTATTCACAGTACAAGTTACAACCATATTTTGAAAAGAAACCTGTTGCTTGTAGAAAGACCCAAAATTCCATCATACATGATGTGTAAAACTTACATTCTTGATTGTTTTTCTTTCCCAATACGTATGGATTATTATTATGTTTCGCTAATTAAAATGAACGAAATCACTAATTAGCATTTGTTATTTGTAAACAAGTGACAAGGTCTAGTGCAGGCAGTGCTCTGGATTTTCCCTAAATCCTAAAAAGTTTAACGTAATATATAAGATTTGGAAAAGTGATTCGATTTTTTCATTGATTATGTACAGTCTTTATATAGGCAATATAAGAATCTTTGCAACAGATTTTGGAGAGTAAAACTCTTGCACGCAAGACTAGCTAACAAGTTAAGGAAATTAAATACATAAGAATAGACTAATGGGGCGTTTGGTATGATACTTGGAATCGATGAATTTGTGTTTTCAATTAAGTTTCACTTTTTAAATTAATAAGGTAGTAATGTTAATTCTCTCAAACGTATGAGTTTCATATTTCTTCCAAGTCTTTATTTTAACTTTACTCTCTCTAAGTTAAATTCTTATAACAAATACTCATTTGGTGATGTTTGGTTGCAAGAAGTAAAAATATAGCTAGAATAAAAACGACATTTCAATACTTTAAAATAAAATCAAATAAAGGAATAGAATAAAACTTGTTTACTTTTCATTCCATTTCATTCCTTCCAATCAAATGCGACTTAACAGAATTAAGAATTGGTTTTCATTTGGTTGGTTAATAGTTTCCATTAATGAAAGTTGTTTCTATTTGGTTGGTTAGTTGTTTCCATTTCATGATTAAATGGTTTTATTTCAATGACATTGTTTTCCATTTCATATAATTTTCATTTTGATATTGAATTGTTTCCATTTTGATGTTTAATTGTTTCTATTTTTTCAGTTTAAAATGTTTCCATTTCACAAACTATAGTTTTCATTTCAATGTTAAATAATTTTGAGGTTAAATGGTTTCCATATTTCAAGGTTAAATTTTTTCTATTTTATTGCTTCCATTAAACACTCTCACACACATAATGCTATTTGTTTCCATTTCACACACACATAATGCTAGTTGTTTCCATTTTAAGATTATGCTGTGTCCATTTTGTAGGTTAAATTGTTTCCGTTTTTAATATAAGTTATTTCTATTTTTTATGATATTTATTTCTATTTTACATATATTTTTGATGATATTTGTTTCCATTTTGTATATCTAATTTCAAATGCAAATTGTTAGTATGCTCATATAGAAATGTTATGATCATTCATTCATTCCAAAGTCATGAATAAGACTTGTGCTCATATATGCCATTAGATTTGAAAATTTACTGAGTTATATGGGATGATGGGACAAAGCATTTGTCTCAGTTTGGTTTGACAAGTGGATTAGAGTTTATATGGGAATGAATACCAAAACCCACTTGAACCCAATAATTCTTTTTTATTTCTTGGTTTACATATCAACTAAAACAAATCCGTCCCATTCATGGCTAAAGATTGCTTTTCCTTGCTTCCATATTATATTGTAGTTGTTAGGCTCTTGAAACTCTAGCATGCCACCCACATTCTCAGCAAAAGCAATGAAATCCGCTTCAGCCAAATTTTAATTTGAATCTCATTTTGTACAACTTATTATTATTATTATTATTATTATTATTATTATTATTATTATTATTATTATTATTATTATTATTATTATTATTATTATTATTATTATTGTTTCCATTTTTAATGTGAGTTGTTTTCATTTGTTATGATATTTGTTTTCATTTCACATATATAGGGTTATATGCTACTTGTTTCCATTTCACAAACTATAATAACCATTTCGTGGTTAAATTATTTCTATTTTTCAAGGTTAAATTATTTCTATTTTCAACGTGAGTTGTTTCCACTTTTTATTATATTTGTTTCCATTTCAAATATATGAAGTTAAATGGTAGTTTTTTCTATTTCATAAACTATAGTTTCTATTTCGAGGTTAAATGAAACTTTTTTTTTTCGAGATTGAATTGTTTACATTTTTTAATGAGAGTTGTTTCTATTTTTTATGATATTTGTTTCTATTTTACACACATATATATATATACTAGTAAAAAGTTACGTGCGAGGCACGTATACTATATTTTATGCTAGTTTTATCTACGTTATTAAAAAGTGATACAATTAAAAATTAAAAAAAAATATTATTAGTTATTAGGTTCAACCTGTGTTCATTTTTAAGAAAAAAAAATATTTACGAAATAATAATTTGTTGCAACACGAGTACAGACAAAATTCAGAAAATATAGCATTTATTAGTAGAGTATTGACAATTTCAACAGTAAATTAACTGATTGTATATTTTTTTGTCTGCTAACATTAAGCTTTTGATATTTGAGTGGTGAACTCTTATTTGTCCGCTTTTCAAATTTTTCTAACACTCTCATTTTATTCTTCCAACTTTCTGTAGTTGGAGTGATGTCCTTAATTGTTTTATATAGTGTAGTCATTTATTCACTTGTTTTCAAATAAAACAATAGATATACAAAATAAAATTAAATATAACTAAGCTCATATTAAAATCAATCTCACCTTTCAATATAGTAGAAGGTTTTTAAATTGATTCATTCTCACTTAATAATAATTGTGACAGACCTAACGAATAATAATATTATGTTACCTAATAACAAAATAGAAATCCACCAAACAACATTATGAAAATTCCAGGTATAATTATATAAACCTATTACTCATTGAAGTCTATAAGAAACTCTAAAAAGCTCACAATACGAAATTTCACATCAAAAATCTAAAAATGATCAACTATGTAGCAGGAATAATAATACAATAACCAAAATTGCCTAGTCATATACAGTCTTAAAACTTAAAAGAGTGGCATTATTCATTCAAGTTTCGACTAAGTGTTTCTGAGTTTGAGTTATAATATTGTGTCATGTGTTTATGTCCAAATATTATGTGTCTCTGGCTAATCTAGTGAAGAAGATTGAAGTTTTGATTCTCAATAAATTGAATGAATATAAGTGTATACTTTGTAGTAGGTCATTATTGTGTCATTTTTAAGTTAATGTGTCAACTTGAAAATAATTCATTTAATAAACAGAATGGAGTCAATCTAAAAATATTTTTCTACCTTAATAAGTAGAGTTATAGAAAACAAACTCAGTAACTTTTTGAGTGTTAAAAAATTGTAAATGGTTATAAATTCAGAGTAAGTAAGTTGTGTGTGGCAGCTGGTTAAAGAAGCCAAAATTGAGGTTTATGATTAGAAAGTAGAAGCACTTATTTAAGAACTTTCCTTTGTTTGAAGTAACAGTATAATAACTAATATTTTTTATTACATATTAATAATTAATTCAAGATGAACTTTTCAAAGTATTTTTGAAACATCGTGGGATATATAAATGCAATACTTTTGCATCTTTAGCAACATATATATATAATATATAAATAGTAGTAAATTCTTATTTAATTTTTAATTGTATCATGGCAAAAAATTTAATATATAGCTTTTTACTTACCATGCATGGTCGGCACCTCAATTGAATAGAGTCCTATCCAATTAGTTTCTGTTTTTCGTGTCTTGATTTCAAATTATAAGAAATTATTATTTTTCTTTAGACCTTGACCACTTAATCTATGATCGTATAGTTTTAGAATAAAATTCTTATATGATCGTAGATGTATATTTATGGTATTGTTTATTAATAATTAAGATATCAAATTAAATATTTTAAACTATGAATTTTTCATAAACCATTTTATTTTTATTAATAAATCATTTTATTTTTAATATAAATATACATCTACGATCATAAACTATATTCGGTTCCCTACTCATCCTTTCAACCTCAATTATCTCTTTGTGATTTACAACCAATTTTGTCATTTTTTTCACCTACAAAATTAAATTTATTTAAAAGTCCACCCCATATATATCTATTATCAAACTTTACATATATACAAAGGCTTGATTAGTTTAAAATTCAAAAAAGTTTTATGTTTCTGAAAATTTAAAAGATGAGTCCACACGAAAATTTTTTATTGGTTGGTAGTTTTAAAAAATCTGTTTGGTTTGGTTTTGTTTTTACTTTTTAATTTTTAAAATTGTATTTTCAAAATTAATAAACCATTTTATTTTTAATATAAATAAAAAGTCACCATGAATTTCTCATAAACCAAGAATTTTATTATATAGGCACACTTTATATAGAATAAAAATAATTATATAATATTCTTCGCTTTTATTTATTTATATATATCACAATTGGTATTCTTTTTTTTTCCTCTCTCACTACGATTCTTTGAGTGTGTTTACTGAGAATATTTAATGCTTAATAATCTCTTCTCATTCTTTCTTAGTTTACTATGATTTTGAACTACATTTGTGTTTTTGCCACTTTTTCTGTTCATTGTGATCTTAAACCACAATAAATTATTCTAAATAATATAAATAAAATGGACGATTATTTTATATATATATATTTTTAATTTCTAGAGTTATAGTTGTAATTATATATAGAGTTGAAATATGCTAAATATCAATTCAAATATTAATAGGATTTGTTTTATTATTATTTTATTATATATAAATAATATTTTATTATTTTATTAAATAAAAATAAAAAGTCACCCATAAATTTCTCATAAACTAAGAATTTCAGTTATATAGGCACACTTTATATAGAATAGATATATGAGATTAAATGCTAATTATTTCTATTTCGAGTTTAAACTGTTTCCATTTTTAATGTAGTTGTTTCAATTTTTGAGGTTAAAGACTAGTTGTTTCTATTTCACATTTAGAGGTTACATTGTTTCAATTTTGTTGTTTCCTTTTCTCAATGTGAGTTGTTTCCATTTTTTATGATATTTGTTTCCATTTCACACATAAGGTTAAGTGTTACTTATTTCCATTTCGAGGTTAAATTGTTTCTATTTTTTAAGGTTAAATTATTTCCATTTTTCAAGGTTAAATTAGTTTCAATTTGTTGTTTACATTTTTCAATGTGAGTTGTTTCCATTTCACAAACTATAGTTTCAATTTTTCGAGTTTAAATTGTTTCTATTTTATTGTTTTCATTTTTAATGTGAGTTGTTTCCATTTTTTATGATATTTGTTATCATTTCACGCATAAGGTTAAGTGCTACTTGTTTCCATTTCGATGTTAAATTGTTTCTATTTTTTAAGTTAAATTGTTTCTATTTTTTAGGTCAAATTGTTTCTATTTTTTTAGGTCAAATTGTTTTTATTTTTTTAGGTTGAATTGTTTCAATTTTTCAAGGTTAAAGAATTAGTTCCAATTTGTAGTGTCTATTTTTCAATGTGAGTTGTTTTAATTTTTTGAGGTTATCTACTAGTTGTTTCCATTACACAAACTATAGTTTCAATTTTGTTGTTTTCATTTTTAATGTGAGTTGTTTCCATTTTTTATGATATTTGTTTTCATTTCACACTTAAGGTCAAGTGTTACTTATTTCCATTTCGATGTTAAATTGTTTCTATTTTTTTAGGTTAAATTGTTTTCATTTTTCAAGGTTAAATTAGTTCTAATTTGTTGTTTCCATTTTTCAATGTGAGTTGTTTCAATTTGTTGAGGTTAAATGCTAATTGTTTCCATTTCAGAAACTATAGATTCAATTTTTTGAGTTTAAATTGTTTGTATTTTGTTGTTTTAATTTTCAATGTGAGTTGTTTCCATTTTTTATAATATTTGTTTCCATTTTACACATAAGGTTAAGTGGTACTTGTTTCCATTTTGAGGTTAAATTATTGTCATTTTTCAAGGTTAAATTAGTTCTGATTTGTTGTTTCCATTTTTCAATATGAGTTCTTTCAATTTTTTGAGATTAAATGCTAGTTGTTTCCATTTCACAAACTATAGTTTTAATTTTTCGAGTTTAAATTGTTTCTATTTTGTTGTATTCATTTTCAATGTGAGTTGTTTCCATTTTTTATGATATTTGTTTCCATTTCACACATAAGGTTAAGTGCTACTTGTTTCCATTTCGAGGTTAAATTGTTTTCATTTTTTGGGTTAAATTGTTTTTATTTTTAATGTGAGTTGCTTCTATTTTTTATTATATTTCTTTCCATTTCACATATATAATATTAAAAGCTAGTTGTTTCCATTTTATAAACTATAGTTTCCGTTTCGTGGTGAAATTATTTCCATTTCGAGATTAAATGTTAGTTGTTTCCATTTCACAAACTATACTTTCTATTACGAAGTTAAATGGTTTCTATTTTTTGAGATTAAATGCTAGCTGTTTTTATTTTACAAACTATAGTTTTCATTTTGAGATTAAATGCTAGTTGTTTTCATTTTACATAAATGAGGTTAAATGCTAGTTGTTTCTATTTCGTTAACTATAGTTTCCATTTTGAGGTTATATTGTTTTTATTTTTTATTATATTTGTTTCCATTTCACATATATGATGTTAAATGCTAGTTGTTTCCATTTTGAGGTTAAATAGTTTTCATTTTTTGAGATTAAATTATTTTCACTTTCGAAGTTAAATTGTTTCCATTTTCAATCTGGGTTGTTTCTATTTTTTTATAATATTTGTTTCCATTTCACAAACTATAATTTCTATTTCGTGATTAAATTATTTATATTTTTTAAGATTAAATGCTAGTTATTTCCATTTCACAAACTATACTTTCCATTTCGAAGTTAATTGGATTCTATTTTTTGAGATTAAATGTTAGTTGTTTCTATTTCACAAACTATAGTTTCCATTTCGAAATTAAATGCTAGTTGTTTCTATTTTACATAAATAAGGTTAAATGCTAGTTGTTTCTATTTCAAAAATTATAGTTTCTATTTTGAGGTTATATTGTTTCTATTTTTTGAGGTTAAATTATTTCCAATTTCAATGTTAGTTGTTTCCATTTTTTATGATATATTTTTTTTTTCTATTTAACATATATGAAGTTAAATGCTAGTTGTTTTTATTTCACAAATTATAGTTTTTATTTTAATGTTAAATTATTTTTATTTTTGAGGTTAAGTTGTTTCTATTTTCGAGGTTAAATTCTTTCCAATTTCAATGCTAGTTATTTTTATTTTTTATGATATTTGGTTTATATTATTTTATTTTTCAACTTCAAATTTCAACTCCATTCCCATTCCCGAATCTCTACTGTGTATTACCACCGATTCATCGCTGATTTTGTCCCTCTGTCTTCAATTTTTCACCATACTATAAATATATAATTAGATGCATATCTATAAATTTCACACTTTAACAGTGTTCTTTCTGTTGAGTAAACTGCTAGCAAAATAAAAGAGGAACGATATTACCGAATGAAGAATTCTGGGTTGAGTCGCGGACTAAGTCGCTCTCTTTAAGACGTTCGCGGCACTGCCCAGGAGTGTGCAAGCAGTCAGAAATTGCCGGTCGTCCCCAGGATAAAACAGCCCAGTCGTTGCACTGTATCGGAACCCCACTGCACTGTAGAGCACCGTTGAATACACCCAAAAAATTTGATATCGCAGATGGAATTTTAATTTTATGAAAACTGTGTTTTTCTGATACGAAATAGTGTTGGGTTTTATGCCCTAAATAAAACTCATTTCATATAATCAGATTTACTTATTAATAAAGATCAGAAATAACATTTTATGTTGCATGGTTCACATGATTTATTTCATGATTATATGTGTATATAATGTATGAATTCCTTTTAAGTCCAGAACATATGAGTTGGTTAAAGATTATAGTGTTGTCAGCACAGTGGAATATAATCTTTATTATATGTTCAAAAGTAGATTTCCTGATTTGTCAGAACACTGGATTTAGACTGACATGGTATAATCAGCGATAGGTATTCTTACACCTTGGAAAAGTGTTATGTCCTTTCCAGGACATTGGCAAAGTTTACCAGTATCGGATGCATGGAGTATGCATTGGAATGGACCGATATTGAACTTTGAATTAGATTTTGAAACTTACCGTAAATATCTATTCAATTCAATATCATAAGTTGATCCTAGATCACATGATCGAAATCCTGATATGGTTAGGCTCAATTTCAAGAGTGTTACTCGTGTTCTTTGATTTGTTAGTTAAGCCCAGTTTTGTATCAGGGTAATACGTATATTTTGGGAACACGGTAATACAATTGAGTGGGGAGCGCTAACATAAATATGGAATCTATAGCTTCTATTTGGCAAATAGAAGTAAAGGATGATTTCCTTCGAGCTTAACCAAACGAAGATAAATGGTGGAGATCTCATTTCACTTAGGTGAAATATCATTTATACAGGGTTAAGTGTTTTAAGGATAAACATTGTAGGGTGTTACGGTAATTTAATCCTGTACAGTGTAAATCATCTATATAGAGGATCATTGATCACATTAGGGTTATAACAATGGATAACTGATGACGTGTCTATATCGTGGAACATATAGAACGTTTCTATATGACTGAGAGTGCAATTCCAAGTTCTAAGTGTGGATTCAATGAGGAATTAATAAGTTAGGGAATTTACTTGGTAAATTCGGTTCGACTTATTGGAAGCTCGGTTATATAGACCCATGGTCCCCATACTAGTTGAGGCCATACTGCTTGTAAGACTCAGTTAATTGATTTTAATTAATCAATTATAATTCTAAAAGTTAGACTATGTCTACTTTATGAATTCTCACAGTTTAAGGATGAAATCGTAAAGAAAAGGGTTTCTAGGTTTAATTATTAATTAAGAGACTTTGTATGTCTAATTAATAATTATTTTAAATGACAATATTATTTAATAATCTATTTTAGTTATTAAATAATTAGTTTTGGCATTTAAATGATTAGAATTGAAAAAGTGGCATTTTTGGAGAAATAGAAATAAAATTGAGGAAACTGCAAAATCCAAGTGATGCCCATTTCCCTCTATGGCCGAGCACTCCCTTTGTGTTTCCCAATTATTATTTTATTTTTTAATTGTCATGTAATTGCTAATCAAAGCCTAGCTATAATAGGAAAGTGGTGGATCACACTAAATAAGGCAGTTAATCAATTACACAGTAAAAGAGGAAACTGTTTTATTTGGAAAGTTGTGTTCTCCCTTCTCCCTATATAAAGCAACCTTTGTGTCTCTTCTCTTGTATGCTATCAGCCACGAAATTAAGAGAGAAAAGAGAGAGAATTTTCGAAATCCTTGTGAGATGAGTAGTGCCCACACACATCAAGTGGTATCTCAATCATAGTATGGAAGACTATGGAATTTCTGCATCAAAGAAGGAGAAAAGAAGATCCAAGTTCAGATCTTGGTGATGCTCTGCTACAGAAAGGAATCAAGGGCTAGAGATCTGAACGGAAGGAGTCATATTATTCCGCTGCACCCACTGTAAGGTTTTCTAACTTTATATGTGTTTATTTTCATTGTTTTAGAATACATATTAGGTTGTTAATTCAACATACTTGTTAGTAAATCTAGATCCTGGTAAAATAATTTCCAACAACTGGTATCAGAGCCATGGTAATGATTTACTTTCATGTAATATGAATTAAAACGATGAATGCATGTTTCTGTGTTGATTTGGATGGTTTCATGTTGGTTTATGTGCTTATGTGATGAATGTTAATGTTGTACGAAATTTTTCCATGAAATATAATTTTTCAATTTTTGAAAATATTTTATTTGGATTCCTTGTGAAAAATTAAGCAATTTTGTTTTTTACGGAACTCGATTTCGATAAAAATTGAAAAAGTTATGAATTTTGGAAAATCGGGTTTCTTGGATGTCGAAGCTAGGTGCACGAATGCACCAGGTGCTTCGATCCGCGCGCGCGTGAGCCTGGGTGTGCACCCTGCAGACGCCGAAGTCTACCGCACACGGGACCCTGCTCCCGCCGAGGTTTCTCGCCCATGACACTCCATCCGCGCGCGTTTGAGGCTGCTGGCAGCCTCCTGGGCTGCTGCATGCAGCCACTTTCCCAAAATTGCGATTTTTGGGATTTTTTCCCAAAAATCCAATTTTTCCAAGGGATTGTTTCCTAAAATTCATTTTTACTTTTTTAAATATTTCTAAATTGAAATGTTTCCAATTTTAAATATTTTCAATTTGGAATTTTTCCAATTTAAAATATTTCTATTTTGGATTGTTTCCAATTTTTAAATATTTCCTATTATGGTGAGATTTAAAAATTTGTTAAGTTCTTTAATATTTATTTATTATTTAATTATAAGATTAGATATTTTGATATTTAAGATATTTTAAATTAAAAGATAACTTTGTCTTTTTATTTAAAATATTATATTAAAATTATCTTATATGACAAATTAAATAATTAATAAATTTGAAATTAACATAGATATTTTTATAGATATACTTACCATAATGTTTTCAAATTCAAAAATTTGTTATTTTGTTAAATATTTAATTATTTATAAATTATAAGTATAAAAATGATATTTTTTCTATATATATCATTTTTTCCATATTAGAAATTTATAAATCATATCTTAAATATTTAAATAACATAGATATTTTTGTAGGGATTTGAATATTGCTTAATTTGAGATATTTTGACATATAATTATGGTAATTATTATTTAACCAAATCTATTTTAAAATTGGTTTATTTTATTAAATTATAAGATCTGAATGTGATATTGAAGATTCTTTCCTTTCAAATCATTGATCTTATTAGATATTTAATTTAATTTTGATTCAAATAAACCTAGATATTTTAAAATTAGTTTCCTTTATTTGGTTAGTTTAAGAATAATAATTTAATTATATTAATATCTTGATTCACATCTGTTACATGGACAATGTTTGTTTGTTTATATTGTTTATTCAAAACTTTTTAACAAACCTATTATTTATCTGATCTAAATTGCTATGATTAACTTGTTGACAGATCATGATCCAATGATCTGATTTTAATCATAGTCCAATTGACGATAGATCTTATAAATAATTTGTAACAGGTAAATTTTGTACTTCTTTCATCTGTGTAAACCTAGTAACATGATAGGGTCCATCCAAATCATTTGACCTGTGTGAGCCTATATGTTTGCTTTTGGGTTTAGATACATATAGGGAGCCCATTTAAGTTTTTACTAAGTAAATGGACTAGGTTGCTAAAATAAATTTTGACATAAGGAAATTTATTTAGGCCCAATTAGATTTGGGCTTATTCAATGAATAACAATTGTTTATTTTAAGGTTAAATTCCTCTCTTTTGGGCCTTGTGTGAGATGAAAAACCGTGTTTTTGCAAATGTCAGTTGTATATAAGAAAATATAAAAACTGTAAGTGTTTGCAGCAGCAGAAAGTAATTCTGCTACAGCAAAACTGAACAGACAGAATATAAAATATTTGCAGAAAAATAAATAACTTGACACAAGAGATTTATACGTGGTATCAGTGTTCTCACGAACACTCCTAGTCCACGGGGCCACGCCCAGAGAATGAAATCAATTAATAAAGTATCAAAATTACAAAGACAATTGACTTAAACAAGTTTAGACTCCCTCTAAAGTATTGCCGCAATCCTTTGTAATCCACTTTATGAATCTGACTTCTTGAAACACCTTCAAGCCCGAACTCCCTTCGTCTTTGAAGTGTGAGTGCTTACTTCCTCCCGAAGTAAGGCTTCAACAAGTCTTCTCCCGAAGACCAAGTGCTTACTTCCTCCCGAAGTAAGGCTTCAACAAGTCTTCTCCCGAAGACCAAGTGCTTACTTCCTCCCGAAGTAAGGCTTTATCGAGTCTTCTCCCGAAGACCAATCTCTTGTTCAGTCAAGTAGTTCTTCACAACCTCTAGGATAGAGTAAGAACAGAAATAGAACAACTAGAACCTAGATGAACAACTAGGCTCTCACAAAACAAAGAAAGACTCTCTTCTCTCAAAAGATAAATGTAGAAAATGAATAATGGAAGAGGTAATCCGAATGGTTGCTCTCTAGGCTCTATTTATAGATCATAGAAACCAAAGAGGCAACCACAAGTTCGAATTAGCAGCTGAACAAAAACTTTCCAAAAACAAACACGATCTGCTACATCAGATTCGGTTGCTGACGAAGCAGATCTGCCCAGAAACGGGAAACTTACTAAAATCGGGTCCGATCTTCTTTCAAAGCTTGAATCCTGCCAAAAACAGATTAGATATTCTGATTGTATCAAGATACAATCGAAATCAATAAGGAAAAGGCAATAAACAAAGTTTCCCTAAAAAAGGATAACTTTCCAAAAGAGAATTCCTTCTCTTTTGAGAAGTTTTCATCAAAGGAAAGTTCAGCTGAAAGTGCAACTTTCCAAACAAGGAAAATGGCAACTAAAACCGAATAAAAGAAGTAAGATTTCGAAAATGAATGCAAGGCAATCTTACCATAAAAAGGAAAAATTATTTTGTCACCTAACTTGCCAAAAAAGGACTTTACAATCTCCCCCTTTGGCACTTTAGATGAACAAAATAATTTTTTCATAAAGTACCTGCAAAGCAGAGTTAGCAAGAGCAAACGATACTACTCCCCCTGAGTAACACAATCGAATATCACAACAAAACCAAAAAAAACATGCTAACTTTAAATATTAAGAAACATTAAGTTCACAGGTACTAACACACCACAACTCCCCCTGAAACAGAGGGTCCAGAGTTGGGCAACAACACAAACCAAAAAATAAATATCTCTCCCCCTTTTTGTTTATCGGAGTGCCAAAGTAAACAAAGAACAAAAATAGACCAAAGTTTAAGAAAAAAGAAACAAACGAAAACACTTTAATTTTTGTAGAGTTGAATCAAGGTGGACAGTTGCCTGGACATGTCATGCTGGACATCAGCCATTGCTTCAAGACGAGTGTACACATTCTGAAGTTCAGACTTGACTTCCAGGAGCTGCGGCGGCGAGCACGAACTTGCACCGGCGAAGCGAAGGCGGCACCAGCCTTTGGCCGTTTTTGGAACACACCATCAAAATACTCAGAAGGTTGGAATGTAGGGCCAGTGATGGGAGGCTCAAGTGTTTCATGTGCTTGGGCCACATTCTTCTGAGAGGATAGAACCTTATAGATTAAATTTGGAAACACAAGTTTGAAGGTTGGCTTTTTACCTCTTCGAAAGGAGACAATCTGGTTGAGAATATGAGAGGCTAGATCAATGGAAGTTCCAGAGGTGATGCGGTATAGGAGTGTAGCCACTTCTTGAGACACCACGGTCTTGTTCGAATTTGGAACCCAATTGCTTAGTGCAAACCGCATAAGGGAAGCATGAGCAAAAGTGAGGTGAGTAATTCGAAGACTCTCCCCTGGTTTCAATTCTGAACGTGCACCAGTGAGTTCAGAGTGCATCAAGTCACGATCCATGGACATCACAGCATTGGAAACATTCTCGGGCAATTGCGGGGCACGAGCAATGTCCTTTTCGTAAAATGAGAACCAATGACCCCTAACATACACTCTTCTATACAGTCTAGAGTTCTCATCAAGGAAATCATCAGTAAGATTAGCATAAAACTCTTTAATAATGTTAGCAATGAATCCAATAAAACCAAAAGAAGAGTGTGTTCCCATTGATGAAATTGAATGAACTTTACAATACCATAAACACGATGGGCATGCAAATCATAATTCCTCTCACTTTCAAACTTACGAGTTGCATAAAGATTCCAGTCACGCTCATTGTCTCGATAGTAAAAAGTTGGACAGCCAGAGATAGAGGAAGGGATATTACCCGATGGAGGTTCTTCCATGGGCTGCTTGCCTTTGGCGACGGCGAGAGGCCTTTCTTTGCGAAGCGAGTTTTGAACGAGGAGGCTGCGGCTCGAGTTACGTGTCCTCACCGTCCTTCTCGGTATGCGAGAACCGATTTGTCCGAAGAGACTTCCATTGGATCCTCTTCTTCGAACCGGAACTCGAGGAAGCCGAGGAGGATTGGTCTTGAGTTTCTTCTTGGCTGGAGGAGCGAGACTTCTCTCGAGATTGAGAGGCTTGAAGTTCTTTCTCGGCCGAGGCTTGCCGGGCTCGAGTTCGAGTGGAAGGGCTCGTTGGAGTGGTGCCGGCCATTGATGCGGCGGGAGGAGGAACGACCAATGGAGGAGGAGATTCCTTCGAGGATTCGGACAACGAAGTCCGGGTGCGATAGGGCCTTACGGATTTGCGAGCAACTTGCTTGGGTGGACGTTTTGGCTTCACGGCTTGAGATTCACGGCGGGAAGCGATGAATCTCCGAGGCTTTGCAACGGCGGGGAGGAGGAACCGAGGCGGCGGGGGGTGCACTAGAAGGAGTTGGGACGGTTTCTTCTAATTTTTTTGAGTGCCCTAGATTCTTGGTTCTCACCATTTTGAAGCGAAAGAGAAGATGAATAGTGTTTGACAGAGAAACAAGAAAGGGGGTTCGGGTAGGTGGTGAAATAAGTGACAAAATTTGGTTTATATAACCTTGGAATCAAAACAAGAAAAAGGAAACCAATTTTGAAAATTCAAAATGAAACCGCCGGCCCATGAACCAAAAGAGGAAACCGCCCACTTCTCAACTCCTTTCCCCTTTCCTCTTTTTTTTTTTTTTTTTTTTTTTAAAAAAAAAAAATAAAGGAAACTAGAAATGCCAACAAATTTTTCCAAAAATAAAGCAATCTTTCAAGAATAAAGACACATTACCATATAAAGATTAATCTTTACTTGGAAAAATATCATAATAAATCAAAGAAAGAATGAATGTTGATACTTACCATTTATGCACAAGATTTTCCTTGACCCATGAAGCAAGTCACACGCCTCCCTCTTTTTTTTTTTTTTTTTTTTTTTTATTTTAAAATAAAACCGAAACTAAAAAAATAATGTGTACGGATGAGTATATGTGATTCGAATCAAGCGAGAGAAATCAAATATCATTGACAATTGACAAGGTAGATTACATGTTATGCTTTCAAGGAAAATAACTAATTAGAATCTCATGAGATGATCATACTTAATTGATGTTGAGGAAAAAGATATGCATGTTACCGAGAATTGTGAACCGGGATTATTACTTTAATTTTAATAGAGGAGACTTACGAGTTGAACACACTTGTCGGACATAAGTGTGTGCGGTGAAAATAGGATCATTGTCCTTGGCATGATTTTTCATTTTCGCCTTTTTCAAATTGATCCCGCAATCGGATGCTTTCACACCATACCTAAGGTAGCCCTTTTCTATGGTAGTGCATCCTCATCATAGTTGCTAATTACAATGTTCCGGCTTACTCATCGGATGGCTTTCACACTTCGGTATGGGTAGCTCTATTCCAGCAAGGGGCACGACAAGCATGAAACAAAAATTGCTCAACTACGTATAAGAACATTATTTAATCCCGGACACAAATAAAGAGTAACATGAATCTTTTAACACAACATCACAAAGTATGATCGAACAGAGATCCTAACTAATTATATTCCAAAAGCATAAACATGATTTGTCAAAAACAATGATAGAAGAATTAGAGCTAGAGAAGAATCACACAACACTATTGTACACGAATGATGAACGAGATAAAATTAAACAATGCATACTCCCAAAGACTTTCGAGGGAGTCAAAGCGACTTTGCATCTAGGGCCTTTGTGAAAATATCGGCTAATTGTTTTTCAGTATCAACATATTCTAATTGCAATGATTTATTTTCAACAAGTTCCCTAATAAAGTGGTGTCTTATATCAATGTGCTTTGTTCTAGAGTGTTGAACTGGATTTTTGGAAATATTTATGGCACTAGTATTGTCACAAAAAATAGTCAAAACACCCAAATCAAACCCATAATCAATCAACATTTGTTTCAACCACAATAGTTGAGTGCAACAACTGCCAGCGGCTATGTACTCAGCTTCGGCGGTGGATAAGGAGATGGAATTACGTTTCTTGCTATGCCAAGATACTAGATTATTCCCAAGGAAGAAACACCCTCCACTTGTGCTCTTTCGATCATCGGCATTTCTGCCCAATGTTGCATCACTAAAACAAGCAAGATTTGAATTGGTATCTTTCGAGTACCAAATTCCATAATCGGGGAGTGCTATTAACATATCTAATAATCCTTTTTACGAAGTCGATACATGAGATTCCATAGGATTACTTTGATATCTAGCACACACTCCCACACTGTAACATATATCAGGGCGACTAGCAGTTAAATACAAAAGACTTCCAATCATGCTACGATAGAGTGTAGTGTCTACCTTTACTCCATTCTCATCTTTTGTTAATTTCAGTGTGGTGCTCATAGGAGTACTTACCTGCTTAGCCGATTCAAGGCCAAATTTCTTGACAAGGTTCTTAGCATACTTGCTTTGAGATACAAATGTACCTCCTTCCATTTGTCTCACTTGAAGACCAAGAAAGAAATTAAGCTCACCAACCATGCTCATTTCAAATTCACTTTTCATTTGATCAACAAATACCTGCACTTCATGGTTAGATGTAGACCCAAAAACTATATCATCAACATAAATTTGAGCAATGATAAAATCAGATTTTATATGTTTGATGAAAAGAGTTTTATCCACACTACCTCTGTGATAGCCATGAGAAAGTAAAAATTGAGTCAACCTTTCATACCAAGCTCGAGGAGCTTGTTTCAGACCATACAAAGCTTTTTCAAGTTTGTATACATGGTCTGGAAATTGAGGATCTTCGAATCCTTTTGGTTGCTCAACATAAACTTCCTCATTCAAAATACCATTAAGGAAGGCAAACATTTCACATCCATTTGAAACAATTTAATATTGAGAATACAAGCAATACATAAAAGTAAACGTATTGATTCTAATCTTGCAACAGGAGCAAAAGTTTCATCAAAATCAATACCTTCTACACCGAGTGTACCCTTGTGCCACCAAACGAGCCTTGTTTCTTACAATTGTACCGAACTCATCACTTTTATTTTTAAACAACCACTTTGTTCCAATAACATTTATACCTTTTGGTCTTCGGACCAAAATCCATACCTTGTTGCGAACAAATTGGTTGAGTTCCTCTTGCATTGCATTGAGCCATTCCTCAAAGGTCATGGCTTCCTTCACATTTTTCGGTTCATATTGAGAAACAAAGCAAAGAAAGCTGATTAAATTAATATACCTTTTGCGAGTTACCATGCTTTCTTCAGGATTTCCAAGGATGAGATCTTTTGGATGATTCAGTTTGACTCTGGTGCTTGGTTCTTTCTGAATAGAGTCAGTGATGATGTTTGGATGAGTCAAGATAGGCGGTTCTGGTTCTCCAGTTTCAGTTGCAGCAGCAGATTCGTCATTTGCAGCATCAGCAATGGGTTCTGCTGCATCAGGATCTGCTGTTACAACTTTTGGAGGAGTATCCATGAGACTATCTATCTTGGCTTCTGTGGAAAATTCTGAAAAATCTCTAAAATCATCAACAACCACATTAGCTGATTCCAAAACAGTTTGAGTTCTCATGTTATAAACACGATAAGCTCTACTGTTTAAGGAATATCCAATAAACACACCAACATCACTTTTAGCATCAAATTTACCAATATGCTCACGATCTCTATAGACATAACACACACATCCAAAAACATGAAAATGACTTACATTGGGGCGCTTACCTTTCCAGATTTCATAAGATGTTTTTGAGGTACCTGGACGAATAAACACTCTGTTTATTATGTAGCAAGCTGTGTTAATAGCTTCAGCCCATAATCGCTTAGTCAACTTCTTGCTATTTAACATCACTCTTGCCATTTCCTGCAAAGTTCGATTCTTCCTCTCAACAACTCCATTTTGTTGAGGAGTTTTGGGAGCTGAAAATTCATGAGTTATACCTGTAGACTTGCAAAAATCATCATACACAGAATTTTCAAATTCCTTACCATGATCACTTCGAATTCGAACAATTTTCCCAATATTACAACCTTTCTCAACTCTTAATCTCAGACAAAGAGTTTTAAAGGCATCAAAAGTGTCAGATTTTTCTCTTAAGAAATCTACCCAAGTAAAACGAGAGAAATCATCAACACACACAAAGATATATCGTTTACCATTCAAACTTTCAACTTGGATTGGACCCATAAGATCCATGTGAAGCAATTCCAATACCTTTGAGGTATTGATATCAGACACAGGCTTGTGAGTGATTTTTAATTGCTTTCCAAGTTGACACGGTTCACACTTACCTTCACTTTCCTTACCAAGCTTGGGAAGACCTCGAACAATACCTGCATTTGACAATTTTTTTCAGGTTTTTAAAATTGATATGCCCAAGCTTGGCATGCCACAGATCTGTGGTGTTGTTGATAGCTGAGTGACAAGTAAACACAGGGGTTAGAGTGTAACAGTTATCATTGGATCGAAATCCTTGCAAGATACATTCATTGTCATCATTCATAACATAACAATGATCACTATCAAAAGAAACAGTAAACCCTTGATCACAGATTTGACTGATGCTAAGTAAATTAGCCCTCAGTCCTTCAACTAACATCACATTTTTCAGTCTAGGTAACCCTTCAAAATTTAGAGTTCCCATACCAACAACTTTTCCTGATAAGCCATTACCAAAAGTGACTTCTCCACATTGCATAGGCCGTATGTTAGTCAAGAAATCCTTGTCACCTGTCATATGTCTAGAAGCAACCACCGTCAAAGTACCACATTTGAGATGCAACGGTTTATCGGAAAAACCAATTAGACACTTCTTTTTCACCCATATTTGTTTCAAACCTTTATGTTTCTTTTGAGATTTTTTCAAATTATCAAAATAATTTGTTTTAAACAGGTTGTTCAATGTGAAACATTTAGGTCTGATATGTCCTTTTCTACCACAAAAATGACAAATGGGAACAAATCTTTTTACCTGAGATCTTACCCTTTTCGAAAATCCTGGAGATTTTACAGCATCAGAAGCTGTTCTTGCTGCCACAGGCTGTGAAACTGTTACGGCAGAGTTTGTAGCCTCATGGTGATTCGTTGGAACACTAGATTTTACAAACTTCGTGACTCCAGAACTTTCCATTCCATTAGAACCAAGGCCTGCAAAACCTCTCTGACCTGCATTCTGAGCTTTTTCAAAAATAGAAGATCCAGGATTAAGCATTTGAACATTTTTCTTAAAGTTTTCAAGTTCCTTCTTCAATAGAGAGATTTTTTCATCTTTATCACAAACACTTGTCTCATATTCTTTTATTTTCAACTCACACATTTCAATCTGATGAGACAATTTTTTATTCAATTTATTCAACTCTCTATTTTCAGAAGCAACCTGAATCCATTTTTCATACATGACTTTGTATGATTCAGCAAGAGATTCTTCACAGATTTCAGACTCATCTGAATCTGATTCCTCTTGTTTGGTGGTATTATTCAGACATACCAATCTATCTTTCACCTGTGAATCACACAACACATTAGTCATAACAGAGGTTAGGGCAACATTTTCAGTAATATCTTCATCACTTTCGGTTTCATCATCACTCCAAGTGACATTGAAACTTTTCTTATTCTTTTTCAAAGTGTTTGCACACTCAGATTGAATATGCCCAAAACCTTCACATTCCCTGCACTGAATTCCCTTTTTGTTAGAGACAGATGGTTTAATAAAAGTATTACCTTTTGAACCTTTCGAAATATTCTTTTTATTTCCCATCTTTTTCATATATTTCTGAAAATTCTTAGTTAATAAAGCAATCTCATCATCACATTCACTATCAGAATTTTCATTATCAGCAACTTTCAAAGCAATACTTTTACCTTTATCAGCAATGGATTTGGGTTTGTCCTTTTGTTTAATCTGTTGATTTAATTCAAAAGTACGTAAGGAACCCATCAATTCTTCTACCTTCATTGTGCTAAAATCTTTAGCTTCCTCCATTGCTAAAAGTTTCGTATCAAACCTTTCTGGAAGTACTCTAACAATTTTTCTCACAAGAACAGAATCATCAAGCTTTTCACCAAGAGCAAAATATTCATTAGCAATGTCAGATAATTTTTCATAAAATTCAGTTAAAGTTTCATTATCAGACATTCTAAGCTCATCAAATTTAGTTTGAAGCATGATAAATCTAGATCTTTTCACATCAGAAGTTCCTTCAAACTGAGTTTGAAGGATCTCCCAAGCTTCCTTAGCAGAAACACAAGATGATATAAGTTTAATGAAACCCTCACCTACACCATTAAAGATAGCATGCAAGGCTTTGCTATTATAGGCAGATAGTTTATCATCTTCAATAGACCATTCCAGTTCAGATTTTATTATAGTATTACCTGAAGTATCTGTCTCAACTGGAGGAGACCAACCTGATAGAACCATTCTCCACGCCTTCTCATCTTGAGATTTGATGAAGGCCCTCATTCTAACTTTCCAATAAGGATAGTTAGAGTCATTAAGCAACGGTGGTCTAGAAATAGAACTTCCTTCTGCAAAAAATGACATTCTAACAAAAACGTTATAAGACCACACTAAGAGTTTAGTGTCCTGCTCTGATACCAACTGAAAAACCGTGTTTTTGCAAATGTCAGTTGTATATAAGAAAATATAAAAACTGTAAGTGTTTGCGGCGACGAGAAAGTACTCCGCTTTCAAGAAAAGCGAACAATAGAATATAAAATATTTGCAGAAAAATAAATAACTTGACACAAGAGATTTATACGTGGTATCAGTGTTCTCACGAACACTCCTAGTCCACGGGGCCACGCCCAGAGAATGAAATCAATTAATAAAGTATCAAAATTACAAAGACAATTGACTTAAACAAGTTTAGACTCCCTCTAAAGTATTGTCGCAATCCTTTGTAATCCACTTTATGAATCTAACTTCTTGAAACACCTTCAAGCCCGAACTCCCTTCGTCTTTGAAGTGTGAGTGCTTACTTCCTCCCGAAGTAAGGCTTCAACAAGTCTTCTCCCGAAGACCAAGTGCTTACTTCCTCCCGAAGTAAGGCTTCAACAAGTCTTCTCCCGAAGACCAAGTGCTTACTTCCTCCCGAAGTAAGGCTTTATCGAGTCTTCTCCCGAAGACCAATCTCTTGTTCAGTCAAGTAGTTCTTCACAACCTCTAGGATAGAGTAAGAACAGAAATAGAACAACTAGAACCTAGATGAACAACTAGGCTCTCACAAAACAAAGAAAGACTCTCTTCTCTCAAAAGATAAATGTAGAAAATGAATAATGGAAGAGGTAATCCGAATGGTTGCTCTCTAGGCTCTATTTATAGATCATAGAAACCAAAGAGGCAACCACAAGTTCGAATTAGCAGCTGAACAAAAACTTTCCAAAAACAAACACGATCTGCTACATCAGATTCGGTTGCTGACGAAGCAGATCTGCCCAGAAACGGGAAACTTACTAAAATCGGGTCCGATCTTCTTTCAAAGCTTGAATCCTGCCAAAAACAGATTAGATATTCTGATTGTATCAAGATACAATCGAAATCAATAAGGAAAAGGCAATAAACAAAGTTTCCCTAAAAAAGGATAACTTTCCAAAAGAGAATTCCTTCTCTTTTGAGAAGTTTTCATCAAAGGAAAGTTCAGCTGAAAGTGCAACTTTCCAAACAAGGAAAATGGCAACTAAAACCGAATAAAAGAAGTAAGATTTCGAAAATGAATGCAAGGCAATCTTACCATAAAAAGGAAAAATTATTTTGTCACCTAACTTGCCAAAAAAGGACTTTACATGAGAGTTGGGGGCCATAGAAGTGGGTACGACATACTGAACCCAGCTCCCCCTCACATGAACTACCCCAATTGTGAAGGTCCATTTGCCTTATTTAAATAATTGTATTAGGTTAATTATATTAGTCTAACCTAATTAAAATTGAATTAGCAACATAATTAACTTTTAAAATATATGAAATTTATTTTTCATTGTAATATTTTAAAGTTAATTTTAGAAAAACACTTAGTCAATGATATATTCTAGATAGTTATTTCTAGTACTAGTTATTATTTCTAATATTAAATAGGAAAATATCATTGATTGTGAAATTAATTGTCTCGTAATCAATTTTGGTACAATCTAAGTTTAGAATATTTTCCTAGTATTAAACTAGAATTAATAATTAAGTTTCCTCTTTACTTAATTATTTATTTCTTGAATTTAATACATTTAATTAAATTGAAAATTTCAATATCTAAGTTGATTTTCATCATGATACTTTAATATTGTTATTTTCATGTTATTTAATTAAAGTTGAAAATTGTCTTAAGTTTGGAATTTTATTTCAGAATAACTTAAGTTTGAATAATTTTCAAAATATATTTTATTTTATTTTATTAATCATTTCCCAAAATTTCGAAATTGCATTTCTTTAATGCAGAAATTTCGAATTTTATTTGAAAAATAGATTAAAGTTGAAAATTATTTATTTAATTTTGGACCAACTTAAATCAATGACTTTTTCATTTAATGGTTAATTAAAATAAATGAACTAAAATATATTATAATTAGAAATTGGATTAATTAGTCAATGAAAGTCTAGATAGATATTATCTGTTTTGCTTGAAGTATTTTTCTAGTGTATTTAATTAAATAGAAAATTAATATTTATGTTGATTTTTTAATCATGATACTTAAATATTTGAAATTTTTCTTAGATATTTAATTAAATAGGAAAGTTATATTTTTGTTGAAAATTAATTTTTATTAATTTTGGGCCAACATAAAATTAGAGTAATTTTCCAGGATTTATTTTATTTTATTTTAAAGCATTTTCGAAATGCAATATATATTTATAGAAAATTAAATTTGAGTTGTAAATTAATTTAAATTAATTTTGAAACAACTTAAATTGAATAATTTTCTAAATATTTATGGAAATTATTACTAAGATGGAAATAATTCACGTTATTTTCATATCCATCTAAAGTATAATTTATAAATATTACATTAAAATTTATATTTAGAATATTTTATTCTAAATTGGAAATTTTAATTAAATAAATATATATTTAAAATAAATGGATTAAAATAAATATTAGAAGAAAATACATCCCTTCATTAAATAATGAGCTTTTTGTTATAAGGATATTCGATCTCCATTGTTGGTTTTACATAGCTATTGTTTTAGTGAGTAATCCTCCCTAATGGAGGAACGTTCATTAGCAAGTTAGCACCGTTTAATCTCGAAAGATAAGTAATCTTGTAAGTTTTTTATATAGTTTATGATCACCCTAATGGTGGCGACTGTATAAGACTTGCAAGAATATGAAACAATGGTGGAAGCTCATAAGATAGAATAGTCTTGACTCTCGCCTAAACGGGACAACGCGGATTCACATCTTGATCGAATAAAAGGTTGCTAGAATGTTTGACATTTTAGACGAGCTGACAACTCTATTCAATGGATGGTAGCTTTGACTCTCGCCTAAACGGGACACTGATATCAGTTTGTTGAAAACCTTGGAAATTATTTAGGATTGTATGTTTTAGTATTTTCACTTGTCATTCCTACTTGCTATGTGCTTCATAATTTCTGAATTGTGTATGAATTTGTATTGAACCATGTTATTTTCTGTTCTTAAATTGTAGTTTAATTTCGAATCTTCATTGTTGGTCTAACTTGGTTTGTTTTTCTAATGAGATAAATCCTTAATGGATTTTCACCATTAGACTAACATAGTAGTGTTAGATCTCGAAAGATAAATATTGTATATGCAACATCTAACTGTTCATCAATTGATGACACCTTAGACTAGTATTTTACAATATGAAACAAGAAGATTGTATAAATAAGATTACTTTGACTCTCGCTAATCGGAGCATCGTTGGATTCTTATTTAAAACGAAATTATCCTAATTACTCTTAGCTTATTCATTTCGAATTAGCTTAATGACATATCATTGGATGAATGGTCTATAAATCATATAAAGTCATATTTTCTCTTAAGAAATTAGATGACGCATATGATTATATTCCCGGAATTCTATCCCTAAATGATATAAATCCTCAATCTTAGATATCTCCTACTTGTATAGGCAAATCATAGAGTTAGATTAGTAGTGGTGGTCCAAGAAAGAATTACTAATTATACAGTTACACTTTCACAAGTGTTTCATAACCATTTTCTTTCAATGGATTTAAACTGTATGAGTTTAGTATTTTGTGACCAGAATCCACTTGCACTATTCTAAGAACTCTTTGATGTTGATGTAACTTAAGTCATCAAAAGATACAACGACATATTTTATAAATCTATGGCATTTATATCTTGTTCATAGTGGTTTTGACAAGATCATTCTCTGCAAAGAGTTAATATGCCTATATCCACTGAAAGTAATTTCATCTCATTCGCAGATGGATGTACATTCAGGGGTGGATATGAGTTTTCGTTGTATTATTAAAACGATCACTCTAGATTTTACCTTATGCAAAAGAAATTTGAAATGTTTGAAAAATTTCATGAATTTCTAGCAATGGTGAAGGTAAGTGGTTAAAGATCTTGCGAACTGATAGGGGTGGAGAAAAAGTTAGTAGATATGCAGTTCAAAGATCATTAATTTGATTTTGAATAATATCCAAACTTACCTCCCCAGAAATTCGAGTTGCATATTGATGATTAGTTACTAGTCGTTGCCTAAATCCTTCTATGGAAATAAAATTTCAGAATGATGTAATGGTTGTATACTTAATGTAAATCATTACTAGATTCATGGATGACCTAATCGAAATCTTAAGAAAAGCTAGAACTGCTAACCCTGGTTTGCATGTTTGTTAGCTATTCTAAGAGATTAGGGGTGGAGCATCCCATAGTCATTAGACAAGAAAGTGTTTGTTTAAACAGATACTACTTTTCTAAGAAAATGACTAAGTCTGAAAATAAAGTAACAAATAAAGGAGATATTTTTTCTTGATTCCAAAAGTGTTCTATCATCTTATTTTACAAGATGATCCCACTGCCTCTGTTGTCTTAACACAACTGAAGAGGTCTATACCATTTAGTTTTCTTAGACATAGTCACGGTACCTTGTCGTAGTGGGAGAGTTTCTAGGAACTCACCTTCTTATAACTTGGAAGATACTAGTGATTAAAATCCATTGTGAGTTTAAACAAGTAATGGATTGTCAAGATAAGCAACTAAGAAGAAAGCCAAGAGAACTATGGTTTGATCCCTTCACATGGAGTAACCTAAAGTTTTCTATTACAAGGACATGAAAGGAAATTTTCGTTCATAAGTCTATTCAATGGACTTAACAAAACTTCCTGTTCCTAGTATTATAGGTTTGAGTTTATCTAAACCTATGGCTTGTGGTATACCTGGAAATTACTTACTCTAATGCAAGCAACTTACTTTAGTAAGATGCTGGAGCATTTTTCTTTCCAATGGCAATCTATAGAAGCTTCACAACTTCTTAGATATAGATTTTATTTATCTAAGGAAAAGTCTCAACTATTCCAGAGAAGATAAAGCCATGAAAGAATTCTTAAGTCAACAGTGAGAGGTCTTAGATATGCTTTAGTATGCCTTAGACCAGACACCTACTGTTGAGTGGGAGTAATGAGTAGGTATCAGATTAATCCAGGAGAGGAACATTGGAAGACAATCAAGTAAATCTTAAGATTAAGAAGAGGAACTATATGTTAGTCAATAAGGGTGGTTTTGAAACTCTTAGACTACACCACATCAGATTTCAAGACTTGCCTTTGTGCTAGAAAGTCTGCTGATGAGATGGTGATTACTTTGGGGGTGGAGTAGTGATTTTGGAGAAGTGTAAAAACCTATCTGAAATCTCTTGGTCTACCAGAAAGAGACTGAATGTTAAAAGTTGCAGGAAAGATACTTTTTCAGTTTAAGGAAAGTTCTATACATTTGTGGCAGTGTTCCAACTTGCCTTAACTACTAGGGTTACTTCCTGTATAACAAAAGAGTAGTTGCCCAAAAGTATAGAATCCAGTATCCCAAAAGAGTAAACATATAGAGAGGAATTTCACATTATCAAGGATTTTGTGATTAAGGAAGAGTAATGGTGGAGAAGAGGTTGTGTTTAATTCAACCTATCAGATCCTATTACGAGGAGTATACTACTATTACACTTGATTGTTATATCAAGGTGTTAATGATTATTTGAAATGCACTTTTTGTTTTATATTAGTGCAAGTGGGAGTTTGTTGGGTTTTATGCCCTAAATAAAACTCATTTCATATAATCAGATTTACTTATTAATAAAGATCAGAAATAACATTTTATGTTGCATGGTTCACATGATTTATTTCATGATTATATGTGAATATAATGTATGAATTCCTTTTAAGTCCAGAACATATGAGTTGGTTAAAGATTATAGTGTTGTCAGCACAGTGGAATATAATCTTTATTATATGTTCAAAAGTAGATTCCCTGATTTGTCAGAACACTGGATTTAGACTGACATGGTATAATCAGCGATAGGTATTCTTACACCTTGGAAATGTATTATGTCCTTTCCAGGACATTGGCAAAGTTTACCAGTATCGGATGCATGGAGTATGCATTGGAATGGACCGATATTGAACTTTGAATTAGATTTTGAAACTTACCGTAAATATCTATTCAATTCAATATCATAAGTTGATCCTAGATCACATGATCGAAATCCTGATATGGTTAGGCTCAATTTCAAGAGTGTTACTCGTGTTCTTTGATTTGTTAGTTAAGCCCAGTTTTGTATCAGGGTAATACGTACATTTTGGGAACACGGTAATACAATTGAGTGGGGGAGCGCTAACATAAATATGGAATCTATAGCTTCTATTTGGCAAATAGAAGTAAAGGATGATTTCCTTCGAGCTTAACCAAACGAAGATAAATGGTGGAGATCTCATTTCACTTAGGTGAAATATCATTTATACAGGGTTAAGTGTTTTAAGGATAAAATACATTGTAGGGTGTTACGGTAATTTAATCCTGTACAGTGTAAATCATCTATATAGAGGATCATTGATCACATTAGGGTTAGAACAATGGATAACTGATGACGTGTCTATATCGTGGAACATATAGAACGTTTCTATATGACTGAGAGTGCAATTCCAAGTTCTAAGTGTGGATTCAATGAGGAATTAATAAGTTAGGGAATTTACTTGGTAAATTCGGTTCGACTTATTGGAAGCTCGGTTATATAGACCCATGGTCCCCATACTAGTTGAGGCCATACTGCTTGTAAGACTCAGTTAATTGATTTTAATTAATCAATTATAATTCTAAAAGTTAGACTATGTCTACTTTATGAATTCTCACAGTTTAAGGATGAAATCGTAAAGAAAAGGGTTTCTAGGTTTAATTATTAATTAAGAGACTTTGTATGTCTAATTAATAATTATTTTAAATGACAATATTATTTAATAATCTATTTTAGTTATTAAATAATTAGTTTTGGCATTTAAATGATTAGAATTGGAAAAGTGGCATTTTTGGAGAAATAGAAATAAAATTGAGGAAACTGCAAAATCCAAGTGAGGCCCATTTCCCTCTATGGCCGAGCACTCCCTTTGTGTTTCCCAATTATTATTTTATTTTTTAATTGTCATGTAATTGCTAATCAAAGCCTAGCTATAATAGGAAAGTGGTGGATCACACTAAATAAGGCAGTTAATCAATTACACAGTAAAAGAGGAAACTGTTTTATTTGGAAAGTTGTGTTCTCCCTTCTCCCTATATAAAGCAACCTTTGTGTCTCTTCTCTTGTATGCTATCAGCCACGAAATTAAGAGAGAAAAGAGAGAGAATTTTCGAAATCCTTGTGAGATGAGTAGTGCCCACACACATCAAGTGGTATCTCAATCATAGTATGGAAGACTATGGAATTTCTGCATCAAAGAAGGAGAAAAGAAGATCCAGGTTCAGATCTTGGTGATGCTCTGCTACAGAAAGGAATCAAGGGCTAGAGATCTGAACGGAAGGAGTCATATTTTTCCGCTGCACCCACTATAAGGTTTTCTAACTTTATATGTGTTTATTTTCATTGTTTTAGAATTCATATTAGGTTGTTAATCCAACATACTTGTTAGTAAATCTAGATCCTGGTAAAATAATTTCCAACAAATAGATGTCTTCTTCCCATCAGTTCAATCGCATTATATAGGCGAATGGATTGAATAAACATAACGGGAAGAATAACGTTTTCTGAAGTGTGGTGAGTTGGTTTTTTTAACGTGTCCCGTTAACTGATACGACTAAGTAATCAGTTTAATTAAACACGTTTCTTAATTAAATTAATAAATAAAAAAATAATTATTTTATTAAATAATTTTTCTGTAAAAAATAATATTGTGTCACACCACACCCACCAACCCGGCCCGGCCCGGCTCGGATCTGACGGACGGACGGCGCGTGCGCGCGTGTGTGGTGGGTCAAGTGTGTGTGTCCTCACCCATTCGCACAAAACTGGGTACCCCTTGGGGCCCAAACCCAAATGCCAAAGTTGCACTCTTTATACCCTTGTCAATGAGGGTTCATATCCCATGTGGGACTCTTTCCAACTCACACACACTAAGACACTTATATATTTTGTTAAAATATTCACAACATTTCCAACAATCCCCCACTTGAATTTTTAAAAAAAATATTTCCATTTACTGGTATCATTCAACAATAAGATTGAGCATAAACAAAGGTATCTTTCGATTTGAACCTCTGCGTAGTGAATATGATTTAGATTTTACTAGAGTGACCGTAGTCTTGAACTCTATCTCTAACATTGTACCACGCAACAACCTTTTCAAGGGTGTAATCAAAAGCCCGTGCGTTAATGGCCATGCACGTCTATCCCAGTATAGTGAACGCTCTAGAAATTTTGCCCAAAATTTCATAGGAAGCGGCCCCACTCCCACATTCACATAGGTGAGTCTATCAAGAGTACTCCCGTAGCTCGGTACTCCACTCCACTTGGAGTATAGATCTCATTAAGAGTTTCTATTAACTCAACCTTAAGTCGCTTCAGGAATTCATGCTTCTCTTTTCGTATAATTATAGCATGATCTCACTTTTATCACTTCATAACTTGTTATTACCCATTGAACCTATTTCTTGGGATCTCCAGTCTATAGGTCGGGTTGCCATTATGAGTGATTCATCAATCTAAGGGCAATAGTCTCATTCCTTTCAATGTTTTAAGGACTTTCTCTCTAGCTAAGCCTTTCGTCAAAGGATCAGCCAAGTTATCATCAGTGCGCACATGATCCACTCTAACAGCTCCTGTTGAGAGAAACTCTCTAACAGTGTTGTGCTTACGACGTATTTGTCGTCTCTTACCGTTGTAGTAACGGTTCTGTACTTTTGCAATAGCCGTGGTACTATCGCAATGGATCAACACAGCTGGAATAGGTTTTTCCCATAAAGGAATCTCAGCTAGCAGGCTTCTCAGCCAACCTGCTTCTTCACTAGCAGTAGCTAGTGCTATCATTTCAGACTCCATTGTAGATTGAGCCAGAATAGTCTGTTTCTTAGATTTCCATGAAACAGCTCCACCAGCTATGCTAAAAATATAGCCACTGGTTGCCTTGGAGTCATCTGATAAAGTGTTCCAGTCAGCATCACTGTACCCCTCAAGTACAGCTGGAAACTTTTGATAATGTAATCCAAGAGTCAATGTTCTTTTGAGGTATCTCATGACCCTCTCTATAGCATTCCAATGCTCTGCACTAGGTCTACTAGTAAACCTGCATAGTAATCCCACGACATAGGCAATGTCGGGTCTAGTACAATCAGTGGCATACCGAAGACTGCCAATGATGCTCGCATATTCAGATTGCCTTACACCATCACCAGTGTTCTTAAATAATTTTACACTGGGATCATATGGTGTACAAGCAGGTTTACAGTTAAAGTAATTATATTTCTTTAAGATCTTCTCAATGTAGTGAGATTGATCCAAAGAAATTCCCTTTTCAGTCCTAGTGATCTGTATACCAAGGATTACATTCGCTTCACCTAGATCTTTCATGTCAAAATTTTCACATAACAAAGATTTCACATTGTTCACGACATGAATATTAGATCCAAAAATTAGCAAGTCATCCACATATAAACAAATAATGGTACACACATTATTTTCAGATTTATAGTAAATGCATTTGTCACTTTCATTTACTTTAAAGCCATGTGAGATGACAAGATTATCAAATTTTTCATGCCATTGCTTAGGTGCCTGTTTCAAACCATACAAAGATTTATCTAATTTACACACTTTATGTTCTTGACCAGGAACAACAAAACCTTCAGGTTGGTCCATGTAAATCTCTTCTTCTAATTCACCATTCAAGAAAGCAGTTTTAACATCCATTTGGTGCACAACAAGATTATGAATAGCAGCAAGAGCAAAAAGCACACGAATAGATGTAATTCTAGTAACAGGTGAAAATGTATCAAAGAAATCTACATTTTCTCTTTGTCTAAACCCTTTGGCAACAAGTCGTGCCTTGTACTTTTCAACAGTACCATCGGGTCTTAATTTCTTTTTAAGAATCCACTTACAACCTATTGTCTTACAACCTGGTGGTAACACAACTAAATGCCAAGTTCCATTTGACTCAAGAGAGTCCATTTCATCATTAATAGCTTCATTCCATAAATCAGCATCTAGTGAAGTCAAGGCTTCTTGGAGGTTAGAAGGATCCTCCTCTAGAGTATATGCACAAAAATCAGAACCAAAATCTTTGGTAATTCTAGCTCTTTTACTTCTTCTAGGTTCAGTTTCTATACCCTTTTCATGCTCATTATCCCTAAAAGCAGTCATGTTACTAGATGATGCACCCCCACTATTTCTCAATTTAAATGGAAATCTATGTTCGAAAAAATCAGCATCATTAGATTCCAAAATAGTATGCGCTTTTAAATCATAAAATCTATATGCTTTACTATTAACAGCATATCCAATAAAAACATATTCATATGCTCTACTAGCCAATTTAATTCTCTTAGGATCAGGAATTCTAACATATGCCAAACAACCCCAAGTTTTAAAATATGAGATATTGGGTTGTTTATTTTTCAAACTTTCATATGGAGAAATTTTCCTTTTAGATTTAGGAACTCTATTAAGCACATAACATACAGTTAATAAAATTTCTCCCCACCAATGAGAAGCAGCACCCGAATTCAATAAAATAGCAACAACAGATTCAGTAAGAGTTCTATTTTTTCTTTCAGCTTTGCCATTCATTTCAGGTGAATAAGGTGCAGTCTTATCGTGTATGATTCCATGTGAGTTATAAAATTCAATAAAAGCAGTAGAATCATATTCAGTGCCTCTATCGCTACGAAACTTCTTGATTTTTCTACTAAGTTGATTTTCAATTTCAGCCACAAATATCTTAAACATATCAAGAGCTTCACTTTTATTTTTCATTAAATACACATAGGTAAAGTCAGAACAATCATCAATAAAAGTGATAAAGTAGCGTTTACCATTTCTAGTCAAAGTTCCATCAAGTTCACAAATATCAGAATGGATTAAATCTAGAGGCTCGGTTTCTTTTTCTAACACAGATTTATGTGGTGTTTTAGTAATCTTGGCTTGGCTACAAAATTCGCATTTTTCAAAGTCATTTAAAGATAATTTAGGAATTAGGCCTAAACTACTCATGTTCTTGATTATGCGTTTATTTACGTGACAAAGTCTAGCATGCCAAGTATTAAAAGAACACAACATATAAGCAGAAGCATTAACTTTATTGACTTGAACATTCAATTTAAACATTCCCTCAGTTGCATACCCCTTCCCTACAAATATCCCATTCTTAGTTAAAGTAAACAAATCAGCTCCTATAGTCTGAGTGAACCCCGCCTTGTTGAGAAGGTAGCCCGAGACCAAATTCTTCCTCATCTCTGGAGTGTGCATCACATCTTTTAGAATCACAGTTCTTCCAGAGGTGAAGTTCAATTCCACATTTCCAGTACCAGCAACTATAGTGGTGTGGGAGTCACCCAACAACACTTTCTGATCCTCAGTAGCAGCAACATATGTTTTAAACATATTTCTATCATAGCAGACATGGCGAGAAGCGCCAGTATCTACCCACCACCCTTCAGATCCACCAATAAGGTTGATCTCTGAAATCATAGCTGTAAAAGGCAGCTCTTCTGTCAGGTTAGCCTGCGGAGCAGAACTAGGCCTGTTCTTACACTTTCGTGCCATATGACCTGGCTTGTTACAGTTGTAACACATGAACAAACCAGAGTCATTTCTATTAGGGGGTGGTTGCTGCCTGTTATTATGGTTCCTTTGATGGTTCCAATTCTGATTGTTGTTATTGGTTCAAGGTTGATTGTTGCGGTTTGGATTCGCTTTGCGATTCTGATTCTTAAAGTTTTTTCCATTGGGTTTCAGAACAGCAGTGGATCTTTTATTAGTGTTGTTGTTGTTTCCAACAACAAGCACCTCTTCCTTTTGGTCTTGTTTTCGAGCTTCCTCCTCAATTCGAAGACGAGTGATCAGACTTTCCAACGAAAACTCTTTTGTTTTATGCCTGAGAAATCTTTCCACGAAGGGGGTAATTTATCAATCATAACAGCAACTTGAAATTGTTCATCAATAGTCATACCTTCAGACAGAATTTCGTGAGCTATTTTCTGAAGCTCGTGAGACTGAGCTTCGACTGATTTATCATCGGTCATTTGAAACTTCAAGTAGCGGCTGACAGCGTATTTCTTTGTTCCCGCCTCCTCGGTGTCATATTTTTTCTGTAATGCTTCCCATATCTCCTTGGCAGATTTGTCAAAATTATAATAATCATACAAATCATCAGACAAACCATTCAAAATAAAATTCTTACACAGAAAATCATTCTCTACCCAGGAGTCCCTTTCCTTAGCCTGCGATTCGTACTTCTCGACTTCATCCTTCTTCTCGGCAGGAGGTGGAGTCTCAGAAACGACTGGTTTCAAAACAATAAGCACATACACAACTTTTTTCATGGTCAGAAAAAACAACATCTTCTGTCTCCAACAGGAGGTGGAGTCTCAGAAATAACTGGTTTCAAAACAATAAGCACATACACAACTTTTTTCATGGTCAGAAAAAACAACATCTTCTGTCTCCAACGTTTAAAGTGCAAACCCTCAAAACGAAAAGGCTTGTTAATATCAGCAGTAGAACCAGAACATTCATCGGTAGTAGTCATAGCAGAAAGAACGTCTTAAAATTGTTGAGTAAACTGCTAGCAAAATAAAAGAATAACGATATTACCGAATGAAGAATTCTGGGTTGAGTCGCGGACTAAGTCGCTCTCTTTAAGACGTTCGCGGCAGTGCCCAGGAGTGTGCAAGCAGTCGGAAATTACCGGTCAACTCCCGTTAAATAATTAATAAATAAAAAAATAATTATTTTATTAAATAATTTTTCTGTAAAAAATGATATTGTGTCACACCCAGCCCGGCTCGGATCGGACGGCGCGCGTGTGGTGGGTCAAGTGTGTGTGTCCTCACCCATTCGCACAAAACTGGGTGTCCTCAAAACGAAAAGGCTTGTTAATATCAGCAGTAGAACCAGAACATTCATCGGTAGTAGTCATAGCAGAAAGAACGTCTTAAAATTGTTGAGTAAACTGCTAGCAAAATAAAAGAATAACGATATTACCGAATGAAGAATTCTGGGTTGAGTCGCGGACTAAGTCGCTCTCTTTAAGACGTTCGCGGCACTGCCCAGGAGTGTGCAAGCAGTCGGAAATTGCCGGTCAACTCCCGTTAAATAATTAATAAATAAAAAAATAATTATTTTATTAAATAATTTTTCTGTAAAAAATGATATTGTGTCACACCCAGCCCGGCTCGGATCGGACGGCGCGCGTGTGGTGGGTCAAGTGTGTGTGTCCTCACCCATTCGCACAAAACTGGGTACCCCTTGGGGCCCAAACCCAAATGCCAAAGTTGCACTCTTTATACCCTTGTCAATAAGGGTTCATATCCCATGTGGGACTCTTTCCAACTCACACACACTAAGACACTTATATATTTTGTTAAAATATTCACAACATTTCCAACACTTTCCAAAACAAATAAAATCACACTTGTTAATTACAATATTTTTCTTATTCAATTTGGTATAGAGAACTAAGAAAGATAACTAATAATTAAACTAAACTAAATTAATTAATAAAGTGTCATATATATATATATGGTCGGGTATTCCATTATAAACAAAACGTGGGCCCAGTGGAGCCTTCCACCTAGTTTCAATTACGACTTCACATTTTAAATTCTATTGCCATTTTTTATTGTTATTGTTTTTTCTTTGTTTTATTAAGTTTTTACTGAAGCAAATGAAGCATTAAGTTTGTAGATAAATCCTTTTACTGTTCCTTTTACATAAAAGGAACCAACATGGGCCCTGCTATACTAGCTATAGACTTGGTAACAAAAGATCAACTTAGTTTAAGTCTCATGGCAGACAAAATACAAAACTTGTACACATTGTTATTAAGGTTGCCAAAAATTTCAGGGCTGGAATGGACCAAACTACTCAATATCAGCAGCTTGTGCAACTAGCAATTCTTGTATACTGAATGCAGCACATCATATTACCAGTGGTAATGCAGTAAGTTCTCACCTTTTTACTCTCAGTTGGATTGAGATTCTATGTTGTTTTGTGTCTTAGCAGAATGTTTTGACATTTTTCAATTTCTGCATTGTAAGAACCCATGTGGAGTCTCTAGTCTAGTTTTGGCAAATTTTGCAGGACATGGTGCTTTGTGGTGGATCAAAATCAGCGATTGTTCCCATATGTAATACAACCAGTGCTTACATTCTTGTGTATTTCAATTTCGAGAAAAAGTTTTGAACTTATGGAAATTAATGGTGGTGGTGGGACTTTGACTGTAATGGATCACAAGCTTCGATCCATAGCCAGTGACCGAAGTCACAGCGCTTACGACCTCATCGAACGAATGCCCTTTCTCTATGTTCGAGTTCTGAAAGCAAAGCCCATAGCTAATTCCTCTGTTTACGCCAAACTCGTGATCGGAACTCACTCGATCAAAATTAAAAAACAGAGCTCGCTTTCAACAAAGACGGACTTAACTCAACCAATCTGGAAGTCTCCGTTTGGACAGAAGAAGAAATCAAGAAAGAAACAACAAAAAACGACAAGATCGTTACCACCATTACCGTTACCGAAAGCTCCTTAGGAACGCTATCGTTTGATCTTCAAGAGATCTCCAAGCGTGTGCCACCAGATAGTCCCCTCGCTCCCCAATGGTACACTATCGAATCAGAGACTTCACCGGGTAATGACGTCATGCTCGCTGCCTGTATAGGAACTCAGGCTGACGAGGCTTTTCAGGAGGCTTGGTAGTCCGATTCAGGTGGCTTGATACCGGAGACCCGAGCCAAGGTTTACTTGTCTGAATAATGATTGTCGTGAGAAGAAAATAGATTAAAAATATAATTGTGCTCATATTTTAATATTAGCGTATATTTGAAAAAAAATTAGATTAAAAATAAAAAAAATTTAAGTGATTTTACCGTAAAATAAAAATAAATAATCATTGCTTTGTAAATTACTTCCCCGCATATACCTCAGATAATAATTTTAATTAACATAAGAAAAAAAAAAGATAACATAATAAATTTTAAACTAACTTTTAAAAAAGAACATGTATATATATAAATTCTAATGTAATTAGGAATAGGAAGTGATAATAATGTCTATCTATATAAGAACGTAATTATTAGTATACTTAAATTTTTTGTATTCTTTCTCTACTTTACGATAGATAATTAAATACATACAAACTTAGTTTCTGTTTAATTATTCGAAATACATTATTATTGCTTGATACATTTAGTTATCATGATGAAGATGAATGATTCTTCTCATAATGATGATAATTATAATAATAAGGGGAAGAATGTTAAAGATATAAAAAATGAAGATTTATTAAACTTCAAATACCCAACATCAAATATTGAAGAAGATGATATATCAAAGTATTTTCTTGAAAATAATGATGTTGGTCGTATAATGGAAGACATCTTTAAAGAATCTCCTCTTCCTCCACATTATTCTCAACATGGCCTCTCAAATTCCATTCAAAATCTCAACAAGTAAGTTTCTTAATTAATTAGTTATCTCATAATTATGATATATAATTCACTTTTTTTATCAATTATAGTACTAATTTTTTTATTTCATACTAGTAATGATCATGGGACTGAAATTCCAACAATTAATAAAGATGATCCCCCTGCTTTAATGTCCTTCCCACCAATACAACATCAGGTGAGATGTATTTTTTGAATTAAAAACCCTAATTATTTGGTTGTCATGTCTTTTTTATATCTCTATTATATTAAATGTGCGAGTTTTTAGCGGTTAAACCCTTCCAATTATCATTTTACTTACACTTAACATTTCAACCTCAAGTTCGCAATTAACTGTGAAAAATAAATAACACCTTAAATTTATTAAGAGTTGAATAGTTTGGAGGGTTTTACCACTAAAATTTGAATTTAGAGAGTTAAGTATAAGTGGAATGATAGTTGACAGGGTTTAGCCACAAAAAACTCTTAAATGTGCTTATGTAATTGCTCTTGTTTTAAACATTGTGATTCAAATTTAAATTTATTTAAACCTGCATATATTTAAAAATATATTATTATTATTATTTAAACTTATCTCTATTATATTGTATTTGTCTTACATTAAATGTGCTTATATTTTAATAAATAAATTTATTTATTAAAATATAATTTAGATAATTATTTAAAAATATCAACAAAATTAGATAATTATTTTTTTATATAAATTTTAATTTAAATTTAAATTCGACATTAATGCAAATAATTAATCATACTTTATATCAAATTTTTTTTAGTTATTTACTTAACTTACTATTTAATAAAATTAATTAGTTAGATACAATTTTTTATAAATAAATTTAAAACTGTATTTTATATATTTAACAAAATATAAGAATTATATTAAATTTACCTTTTATTATTATTATTTAAATTAATATTTAAGGTTAGGAACTAATACAACTTTAAGCAAACAATGTTACTAATGCCTAATACTGCCTAATACTATATAATATAACAAAAGTTGAAATTGCCTTCTCTTGCGTTTATTATTAAGCTCTACTTGAAACACTTAATTTAAAAGGTGAAATTTTATTGATGAATAATTTGTTTTATTTTAAGGCTCCTGAGATGGAAATATCAATCGATTCTGCAGAAGCAATATTATAGAACTTTCAATTAGTGCTGAATCAGGTAATTTTTTTTATTTTTAAATTTTCTTTTAAAAGAACAAAATTATATAATAAAGATTCGATAAAATACTAAATTTATTTCTTAGTAAATATTTGACACAATTCTAAAATAGGTCCCAAAACGTGTTCGAGATTACTACAAAAATGTATTGTATCGCCGTGCAACAATATTGCAGAGACAAAACCAATATGGAGAAACAATAAGGTAATATTACATATAATTTTTTATAATTCTAACAGAAAAAGTGTACCTTTTTATTGCTTCTATAAAAATTATAATTTTGTTTTTTTTTTAATTTACACTTCTAATGATTTCAGGACAGACAGAGTGGAAGAAATATTCACTAATTATATTGACACAAGACTTATATCATTGTTGTTCATCGACGACAAGCTTTAACCATTCATCAGTTATTCTATAAAAAAAATGATGAGTTTTATTTTCTTTTTTATACAGTTTTTTTATTTTATAGTTATTAATTTATTATTTATTATTCACAATTAATTTTTTATAAAATTAATGATGAGTTGTTGATTTTTTCTTCTTAAATATATATTTATATATAACTAATGTATAAAACTAGAAGGGGTCATTTCATTTTTAGCCTACAAAACTCACAAATAAAAAAAGAGCAAAACTGTTTTGACTAAGAGCATTAAAGAAGTAATGATTTGATCCTACAAGAAATAAATATTTTTGCAGCTTTGAAGGAATGAGCCACTAAAGTTTCACTAAGTTGGTTATAATACCTTTAAGAATGGAGCATTACAAGGCTGTAAAAGTTTGCTTGGTATTCCGAAAATGAAGACGAGTTCTTTCTCTTCCAAATCGAACTTGTTGTTGGCATATATAGTCAGGAAGCTGCATCTAAATCAACCTCACCCTCAATGATCCCCGCCTCTGCCTCAGAATCTGCTTCCAATTGGCCCATCTACTCGGGCCCGGCATTCCGTGTCGGAAGCTTTGCTTCCGGTTTTCGTCCGGCATTGGACTGCCACCTTGGGACACCATGTCAGTCACACCAGCGGTTTCAGGTTCAGCATCCATTGGGGTTGTAGAGGCCTCGAGATCACCTCTGATTCCTTCATCATTCTCACTCGCATGAGTTGAGATCTGTACCGGTGAGAGAAAACAAAATTAGAAGACATTAACGAGAGAACACAGCAAATGCAGAAAAACTTATTATAGAAAGCAAGGGAAGAACAAGATGGGGTTCCATTATACCTGGTTTTCTTCCCCTCACGTGCGAACCCTTTGCTTCTTCCTTTTTAGCACGTTTAGCCCTGTCATTTGATTTTCTCAGGCTTGTGGGAAATTAATTGAACATGATGATGTGTCGGTGATCAATTGTTAAACTAGTCGTACCTTAGAAAATCCCTCCAAGTCCTGTCTAGCTGAAAACTGTAGACCTTTCCAGCAATACACCTGCATACCGGTACTGACCAATATTAGCTACTACTACAAAATGGGCTATTCCCAACGATTTTAAAGAGGGTCAACTATAGAAACCGTTGGAAAAAGTAAGTGGAAGTTTTTCCCATCTGTTTAGCACCGAAGCAAAAAAACTGTTGGAATAGTTATTTTCAACGGTAAATAACCGTTGGCAATACTAAATAATTTTTTTTTTTGAAAAAATAATTTATTCCAACAATTTTCAACTGTTGGGAATACTAAGTATACCCAACGGTTTATAATTGTGGGGAATACTTAGTATTCCGAATAAGGGAAAAGATGCATTTTATACCTAATTAATATTCTTGATTGAAAATTTGGGACAGGCGCTGGTTCGAATATTGGACCCAAGGCTGATAATTTCAAACCAATAACCCTAAATCTTCTCTCTCTCTCTCTCTCTCTCTCTCAACAATAACCCTAAATTTCAGATGAGGATACTCTCCCGACGGCATATCCTTTCTTCTCAGCTCCCGACGATACTCTGCCCGACGATTCCCCAAGTTGAAGCCCATGGGAAGCCAAGTCGAAGCTCCTTTCTCCCCTGCTCCTTTTTGAGTTCTTATCGGCAATGTTGCTTCAAAATGGTACCAAACATGCTATTTTGCATCAATATATATTTCTTCTTGCTGTTATCAATTCATAAGTTAAAATATTTATGTGAACAAGTTTTGAAAACTAAAATAGAGAAACATTTAAGAACATTTGTGCCTCTGTACAATTTTATCTGTAATCTATTGTGAGTACATGAGTATCCATCTTATATTTTCTAACCTAGCTCCCCCATGTGCCTCTCTTAACGCCGCCCCTGACCTATTGTCTAGAAGGAACTCAACTGAGCAATTCATGCTCATTTTCACACATACTGTGATTGAGAATGTTGAGTTATATATCGCCATTTCATATTTGTGATTGTTTTGATTGATGCATAATATTATGATGTATCTTCTTTGTTTGTACTCGTTCTTATGATGTATTTTCAATATTCCGTTCCCAACCCCCACTTCTTTTGCTGCTTTCGTTTTTTGCTTTTGTTTGGGGCCAATGATTAAAAAATTCATTTAGATAAGTATATGTCTGAAATTACTATGTAGATTAACTAATCTTCTCTATGAGGCATTTGTATTTATATTTTATTCATTGATATTCTTGGCGTTTGGCTTGTGTGAATCTGAGAAAAGTTCGCAATTATCAAATTGATGATTCATTGTGAATACATTATACCACTAATTCCTTCCCTCCGTATCTATGTTCTAATTTTTGTTTTGTTTTATTTATGGTCATATGATGATTTTGAATGCATAGACAATAGGTCAGGAGCTACCATTCTTTTCAACTACTTTTTCTCATATAACCTATTGCCATACAAGAATGTAAAACAATTCCACTCTTTGCTCTTCTGGTGTGTGTGTACTGGTAGGTTGCTATCAAGAAAATAAAAATCGTTTGGCTTATAAATCATCTGTATTACCTCCTCTGTCCACATCAGTTATTCTGGAGTAATTAGGACAAGAGTCCTTTTTCTTATATAGAGGCTAACTATATGTTTGTTAAGTATACACATTTAGTGCTCTACTTATAAATCAGGATAAATTCTTTTTCCTAAGAAATGGTTGTGTAAATTATTTTGGTTTGCCATTATGTATTTTTATCTGATGTTTATATTGCAACGAAAGAACTTCTACTATTGCAACATATCATTAATCCTAGAAATCAAATGTTGGTGGAACACTAACACAACCTAATGTATTTTATTATTTGTACACAATTTTGAAAAAACGAATTAAAAGAAGAAAAATCTCTTGAGAAAGAGAGTTTAGTACATTTTATTTAATCGGCGGTTGCTAGTACGATAATCTCTTTATTAATAGTACCATTTTCTTGATCTGTAAAATTCTGAGGAAGAGGAACATCAGCAATGTCTTCTTCTTGAGATAATATTGTTGAAGGAACAGTACCAATTTCCATACTCTTGTTGAGGATCACACTCATATTATTGAACCTTATATGTATTAGTTCTCTTTGAGAACTAAGATGAGTTTAGGTGTCATTTTGACTGTTCTGGAAGTCCACTGTTGAGTATATATAATAAGTATAGTTATTAACTTGATAATTACTCTTGGTTGGAAAAATGATTTGTTCTTAAAACTTTTAAGCAGTATTCAGGTCATTTTTAATGTTGTTATAGCTGTAGAGATTCAATTCTAATTAAAGTATTTAGCTATAGGAGGAAAAGGGTGTGTGTGTGTTGAAAAACTAATATAGTTTTGCCATAAATAGTATCATTTCTGGGTACAATCTCATCATTTCTCAGATTTGATGAATACAGTATTCTCTCCACTATCATTATCATCATATAGATCCATCCCATATCTTTATGGGATTAATTAGGTTTTCTAGTTAATTATATAAATAAATAGATGTTGTATATATATATATATATGTAATATTTTATATTGTTTTTTCTTTACATATTTAGTATTTACATATACATCTAAATTTTATTATGTTAATTTTTATAGCTTTGTTAGGAATATAGAGTTTTTGTTATGCGTGAAGGTCTTTCTCAAGTATTTATGTTACCAAGGTTTTCCTCTGCCATGAACAAGGGATCTCAATAACATAGGAGTAGGTTAGTCCTAGACATTTGATCTTTGTCTCTATTTTTTTTAATTTAAAAAAAATAAAAAAAGCTTAGGTAATTCTGTTATAATTAGCTTTACCCTGTAATTTTGAATCTGTATATTAATTTTTTTTTGAAAATCCCTTGTATCTCTAAAGCAATTACCCTTTACTTTTTCTCATGTAACTTTCTCATACTTTATTACTGCTACTGTTTTTCTATTTCAATTACAAATTTCTGGTTCCAATGTTTGTATGGTGCAGGTATGATAGTTGATAATTAATTTAATATATATTTTGCAGTTTTTGTTATTAATTTTTTATTGTTTACCAGTGTAATGCAGCGTGAACTAAACAAAAATGAGTTGAACGGTGTTTATGCATTTATAAATCCTGCGACTGTGGCGTCTACTCATGGCTTATGGTACAACGAGCGTGTAGCTTTGCTTTTTCAGCGATTGAGCAACATACATAGTTATTCATAGGTGGACATGAATGATTGTTTTTTTGAGATATACACTCTAACTTGACCAATGTATAAATGTGTTTTTTAATATATATTATCTAACTTAACAAATGTATGAATTTTCTTTTATAAAAATATTATTAATGTTATTATATTTTTTCATTATTGTATATTGGAAATTTAAATTATAAAAATGCAGGGAGAGAATTGTATTAACATTTGCAATTTCTCCCTTACCTTTTATTGTCCATCAGTTTATAACCGTCATTTTAAGTGGTGTATTTTGTTAGTTATAGTCTGAGTGAAGCTTTTTCCAACAGTTATAAACTGTCATTTAAAGTGGGTTTTCTCAATGGTTATAAACCGTCATTTAAAGAGATGTTTTCCATCAGTTACTACCTGATGGAAGTTTTTTCCAACAGTTATAAACCGTCATTTAAAGTGATTTTTTCCAACAGTTCTTAACCGTCATTTAAAGTAACTTTTTCCAACAGTTATAAACCGTCATTTAAAGTTCCAGATTTTTATGACACCCATATAGCCAACGGTTTTAGAAACCGTTGGGAAATAGTATAAATGACAGTTATAAACTGATGGGAAAAGCCAATTTTGTATATAGATGGCACAAACTCCGTGTTAAAGTAAACAAGTAAATATGAAATGTTACTGAATCAGCTTTAGAACTAATGCAGTGTTGAATAAACTATGTCCTAAATAATATAGAATAAAAATAATTAACACTGAAACAAACTAACTAATCACCACAAAAGTTAATTACGCACCCTGTTGTTTTTATGGTGATATTCAGCTTCTATCCCAGCAGCAGGATCCATCTGTAATTTGAAGAATTTATTTGATTTAGTAATGCCAGAAGATTTAACCAGATACGGATTATGATATATGAAAACCAATAACCAACATATGCTTATGAGAGAACATAAACGAGTTTAAAGTTTGTCAAATGGCTCATCAACAAGTAAATAAAATTTTGAAGGTGCTCACATCTTCAGCCAATGGCTTCCAGTATTCTGCAATGGAAGGAGTCTGAACACGTTGAGGATCCGTTAAAGCATTCCGAAAATGTCAATGATCAAAACGTTCAGCAAATAACCTGGGAATAATGAAAAGAAAATTATGCTACTTCTGTTTCATGCCCTTCCGCAAAAACTACAAGCTTGTAAGGTCTATAGTATTCCATAATTGGGATAATTAGATTGGAATTTGGTAACTTACATAAATTATTGGTTTCTAAAAATAAAATATAAAAGTTCATTGATTTCATTTTAAAAAAAAAAATCATTGATTTCAGTTTATATAAAATTTTCGTACTAAGTTAAATACAAGGACTTAGGAGTAAAATCTGTTTGTAAACTTCATATCTAACAGATTTTTGTTACTTTCAAAACTCTAAAATGAATTGTAGTCAAAGTTATCCAAGTATAGTTAGTGGAAGAAAATTGGAGACAAGAAAATAGAGGGAAAAAACAAGTATATTTAAGTAATCATTACCTTATTATTATTTTCTCATGATTTGTATTAATATTCTCTTTTACAAATACAAGGGAATTTCTTTTCATTCCCCTAAAAGATTAAAGGAATTAAAACTGAGAATTATGTTACTGTTATTATATATATTGCTAGGATTCTCATTTCTAAATTAACAAAAGAAAAGATTTAACTTTACACATCAAAGATAGTTATGACACTATGAAATAATTCCACTTCTAGTGTTACTTGGAAGATAATTAAGTTCACATCCTGGCAAATGTTAGTGTTAATAAAATCATTTTAGAAAGCCAAGATAACACACCGGATTCTGATCTGACCATTTCCACAATTGAGAGAGTTCTATTGAGAAATGTAAAAAGAATGTTTAGACAGAAGAAGAAAGAAAAATTGAATTGAAAAGAAACAGGGGAGAGGCCAGCATTATATATACTGGACCTCATTACAAATCGACTAAAGAAAACAAGACTCTAATGCACTTAACTGATCAAACCTATTAACTAACTTCGCATATACACCCGACACAAATAACCGAAAATACTAGAAGTAGTACAACGAGTTGAAGAACACCAAGACTAATGTAAGATAGCATACGGGGAAACAAGTTACACTAATACAACAAGATACCGTAAACTTAATACCCCCTCCTCAAGATGGAGAGTGTATGTCGTACACGACATCTTGGAGACATGTGAATGCGTATTGGTGAAGAGAGTGGCTTGGTGAAGGCATCAGCAAGTTGTAGAGTAGTGGAAATAGGAATGAGTCGGATGGATCCATTAGTGATTTTGTCACGGATAAAGTGGCAATCTAGTTCTATGTGCTTCGCTCTTTCGTGGAAAGTGGGATTGTTTGCGATATGAATGGCTGAATTGTTGTCGCAATAGATGAATGCGGGATGAGGTTGAGGGATGTGGAAGTCTTCTAGGAGGTATTGAAGCCAAGTGACTTCACTTGTGGTGGCAGCCAACGCTCGATATTCAGCTTCAGCTGAACTTTTCGAGATGGTTGGTTGTTTCTTTGTGCGCCAAGATACAAGGCAATCTCCGAGGAAGATGCAAAACCCAGTTGTTGATCGTCTAGTGATGGGGCAAGAGGCCCAATCTGAGTCGGAGAATCCACGAAGATGCAAAGAAGAATTTCTGGAATAGAGGAGACCTTGTCCAGGTTTGCCTTTGATGTATCTGAGGAGGTGATGAACGGCTTGTAGATGAGTAGTACGAGGGTTCGCCATGAATTGGCTGAGGGTATTCACGGCATATGTAATGTCCGGTCTAGATAAGGTGAGATAGAGCAGTTTTCCAACAAGTTGTCGATAGTGAGATGGATTGGTCAAACTTTCTCCTTCATCATTGTTAAGTTTTTGCTTAGGATCCATGGGTGTTTCTTTGGGTTTGTCGCCTATGAAACCTGAATCCTCAAGTAATTGGAGTGTGTATTTTCTTTGGCAAAGAAATAATCCTTCCTTAGCACGGGCAATTTCAAACCGAGGAGGTACTTGAGGTCTCCAAGAGCTTTGAGTTTGAATTTTTGATGTAGAGAATTCTGTAGCTGGTGTAGATTGGATATATTGGGACCGATAATGATGCTATCCTCTACGTACACCAGAAGATCTATGAAAGAGTCTTCGGATCCTTTAGTGAATAAAGTATAATCGACTTGAGATTGCTTGAATCCTTCTTGGAGAAGAGCATCGGATAGCTTCTTGTACCATTGTCTGGAAGATTGCTTCAGGCCATAGATCGATTTGTGTAATTTGCATACCATTTTTGTTCCTGCATTAAGAGAAGAAGGTAGGGTCAGACCTTGTGGTATTTCCATGTAAACTTTCTCGTTAAGATCTCCATTAAGAAAGGCGTTATTAACATCGAGTTGTAAAATGTGCCAGTTCTTAATGGTAAATATAGCAAGGAGTAATTTAAGGGTGACCATCTTTGCAACGGGAGAGAAAGTATCAAAGAAATCTAGCCCTTCTTGTTGCGTGTAACCTTGGGCAACAAGACGGGCCTTTAGCCTTTCTATGCTCCCATCACTATGGTATTTAATCTTATAAATCCAGCGACATCCTATAGCTCTTTTGTTGGCTGGAAGAGGAACTATAGACCAGGTTTTGTTGTCTGAAAGTGCTTTCAACTCGCATTGCATTGCTTCCAACCAAGCCAAGGTTTGTATGGCTTCAAAGTAAGATCTTGGCTCTTTGTTGAACGAAACTGCAAGGATGAAAGCTTTGTGAGTTTCAGATAAATTAGAATATGAAATGAATTTATCAATCTTATGTGGAGTTGAAGAATGATCTTGGATGAGTGAGTAGCATTCAAAATCTTTTAAGTAGCCAGGTGGTTTGGATTGTCTACTCGATCTTCTTGGAAGGTCCTGAGATATTTGTGGTGATGAAGCTTCGGTGCGTGTGAAAATTCTGGTGTAATCGTGGGGACGGTAACTTGATGTGGTGGAACCGCCGGTGTACCAATGGGAGTGGGTTCTGCCTCGGTTTGATGCGAATTATTGCGATATCTTCTATGCGATTTGCACCATTTGAAGCATTGTTAGAACTGTGGGGTACTCACAACCGGACATGTCATTTGTTACAGAAAGAGGAATTATATTAAGAGAAAAAGGATCAATATTAGTATTCTCATTATTTAGTTTTTGAAAAGGATAAATGTTTTCATGAAACACAACGTTTCGAGACACAAACATTTGTTTATTATTTATATGATAGAGCTTGTAACCTTTTACACCTTGAGGGTATCCCATAAAGACACAAGTACGGGCTCTTGGAGAGAATTTGTTTCTCCGATTTAATAAAGTTGAAGCAAAAACCAGACATCCGAAAGATCTGAGATGTTGGTAGCTAGGCAACTTATCAAAAAGCAATTCATATGGAGTTTTGTTGTTCAACAAGGGTGTATAAGCTGCTGTCAATACACATTCATTCCAGAATTTAATAGGAACTCGAGACTGAAAATAGAGAGATCGTGCAACATTGAGAAGGTGCTGATGTTTTCTTTCAAAGAATTGCATTTTGCTCGTGTGTTTCAACACATGAGAACTCATGTAGAATGCCATGTTTAGAAAATAAATCCTTAAACACCAGTTACGGTGCATTATCGAACGAAACACCTTAAAAACCTGCTTAAATTGGGTTTGAACATAGGTCAGAAATTGAGGCAAAATGAACTTAACATCAGATTTGTGTTGCATCAAAAATATCCATGTGAATCTGGAAAAATCATCAACTAAAGTAAAAAAATATCTGTGATTAGTGTGTGATACAACATGATATGGTCCCCAAACATCACAATGAACAATATCAAAGATTTTATTAGACACCGTATTGCTATTTGGAAAAGGGAGTTTTCTTTGTTTAGCAATAGGACAAATATAGCAAGGAGAAGTTTTATGCAAATCGGACATGTTACAATTGAGAGTATTTTTAAGTAGATTCAGTCGTTTATTTGATAAGTGTCCAAGCCGCGAGTGCCAAACTTCATCTGAGACAGAGAAGACTTGAGATGGACTTGGTCTAGTGTCAAGAATATAGAGATCTCTCACATTACTACCTCTTCCAATCGTCTTCTTGTTGGCATTGTCCTGTATTGTAAACTCATCAGCAGTGAAATAAAAAGAAATTGGAGAATTCTTAGTGAGGTAACTTACAGAGATGATATTGTATTTGAAAAGTGGGGCATATAAAACATTGGTCAAGACAATGTTGTTTCCTAGAACAACAGATCCACTTTGATTCACATTAACACTATCATTATTTGGAAGAATTATTTTAGTTGGTGTTGTCTTACATATACATTGAAACATTTTGATATCAGAACATATATGTCTAGTAGCTCCCGTGTCAACTATCCAGGAATTTAGAAAAGGGGAACTTGAATGGTGTGATAGAATGATACCTGTATTACCTGTTGAAGTACTAGGATCACTACCATTCATACCATTAGTTTGAGAGGCGAGTAAGTTCAGAAGTTGCTGGTACTGTGCCGAGGAGGGTTGGGGGAGAATAGTGTGATTTTCAGTTGCAGCAGAGATGTTTTCTTCCCCAGTTTGCACTTGGTTCGTAGCTGCCTCCTTAGATTTGTTTTGCTTGTTGAAACCCGGGGGATATCCATGGATTTTATAGCACTTTTCGATGGTATGACCATGTATGTTGCAGTGAGTACAGTAGGGACGATTTCTTTTTGGATGGATGTGATTTTCCAACTTGACTATCATGCTTTTGGTTCCCTCTTTTGTCCCCTTGGAATGCAAACGCCATGGCCGAGTTATTGTTGTTGATATTTGAGGCTGTTCCTCTTTGTTGTTCTTCTTGAGTAACAAGATGAAACACACGATTCACTTCGGGTAGAGGATCCATGAGAAGTATGCTGCCCCTAACTTGAGAGAATGTATCCGAGAGTCCCATCAAGAACGACATGATGTACTCCATGTGATAATGATCTTGAAGTCTCTTGACTCCTCCACAAGTGCATCCATTGCAAGTGCATGAAGGCCTGTAATTTGTTAGTTCTTATACCATATTGTTTTAAGCCTAGTAAAGTAAATGCTTATGGTCTGATTTTCTTGTTTAAGATTCATGAGATCTTTTCTCAAATTGTATATATGAAGACCATTTTTCTGATGATAACGAGTCTTTAGATCATTCCAAATACCCGAGGCACTTTCATCATAAAGGATACTAGAAGAGATTTCTTTAGAAACGGAATTCAAGATCTAAGAAATTACAATGTTATTGTTACGATACCAAGCATTATAAAGATTTTGATCAGAAATAGAGGGTTTAGGAATTGAACCGTCGAGAAATCCGATCTTGTTTTTGACTGAAATTGCGAGTTGCATTGCTCTGCTCCATGAGACATAATTGTCCTGTCCAGTAAGGGGTTGAGATACCAAAGCACTTCCTGGATTGTCCCCATGGTGCAGGAAGAAAGGGCTGGCTGGATCCTCCATTGGATTCTTGATAGAAGACACTTGAAGAGCTTGATTAGCTTGAGTGGAAGGATTCCCAAGATCAGTAACAGCAGCAGGTATACTGGTTTGGTTTTCATCTGTAGCCATTGTGCGGAATCAATGGACAGAGAAAGAACACGATCGAAGAAGAAGATCGGGAGGTACACAACGATGCGGAGAAGAAGACACGAAATTGGAAGGATCGGACGGGAAAGCCTATCTTTCCCGCTCTGATACCATGTTGAGAAATGTAAAAAGAATGTTTAGACGGAAGAAGAAAGAAAAATTGAATTGAAAAGAAACGGGGTAGAGGCCAGCATTATATATACCGGACCTCATTACAAATCGACTAAAGAAAACAAGACTCTAACAGACTTAAGCGATCAAACCTATTAACTAACTACGCATATACACACGACACAAATAACCGAAAATACTAGAAGTAGTACAACAGAGTTGAAGAACACCAAGACTAATGTAAGATAGCATACAGAAACAAGTTACACTAATACAACAAGATACCAGAAACTTAATAAGTTCTTTATTTCCAAGTCTCCACCTTGGCCTACTGAAGAATATATAAACAAACATATTTCAAACACATAAGAAAGAAAGAAATATAATCAAGAAGCATGTTGGTTTATCAATTTTATATGGATATAAAAATAAATAAACCAATTTATGACTTATGAGGAGACAAAACAAATTATACAGAAGTACAGAGAAGTAAAACACAAGGCTAGGGACTAGGAATATATTCATTTTTAATTTTAGCCACGAAGAGACCCACAATTCCATTCATTCCATATACTCCAGTAGGAGGGATATTCCCCAGTTCTGTCACCTACAAAGCTAAAGAGTCTCTCAAATAACATATAAGACATACCCATCTCAAATAAAATGATCACTACTCGTAAGTAAATAGCTAAAGAGTCTCTCCAACACAGAATGCCTTAATAGGATAGGATATATACTATGTACTGTATATACATTATATTATAAAATAAAAATAAAAAACTCCTTAGCTAGTAACAAATAGACAAGTGCTTTATAGGATAATTAAGGACTGAAATTTGTGGACTTGCATACCGTTTCTTAGCTCCATCTTGGACAACTTTCTTCTCTATAGGTTGTTTTTCAAATGGGGGACAGCCATCACGCTTCCTAATAAGCACAAAAAGATAACTCGTAAATAAATTAAGCTTCATAACAACAATCAATTTTCTTTCTAAAAGTCTAAGCAAGAGAAAATGAGGCATCTGAGACATTCTCACCCAATTCTTTTCACGTTCTGAGTATATGCTCGATCAACTTTATGAAGAAAATCTTTACCCTTTGGTTTGGTGGAGTCATCTCAAGCAGCTTTTTAACATGCTCCTCGTATGATCATTTTATTTCCTCTTTCTGGAAGCAACGTCAAGTTGTTAAAATTAATCTTTACAGTTGTGTCTTCACATAAATCTGTATTCATAGGCATAAAACTCCAAATAAAAATGACCTTTCAATAGGCATAAACTTTCCTATTAAGGAAAAGAAACTAATCGAACCTTCATGCTCAAATAAAATAAGTGATAAATATCATAGTTTAGCCTAGTGCACAGTAAGATAGCTTCATAAAAAGATACATAACTTGTACAGTAAATATCATATGCTGTTTGTTGATGACAGCTATGTTTTTTGCCAAGCTAATAATGGTTCTGCTAGAAGCGTCATGTCTCTCCTTAGACGATTTGAACATGCTTCTGGACAACAGATTAATCTTGGTAAGTCGTCAGTTTTTTTCAGCCCGAATGTTAATGGTCAGCTCCGCCACAGTATTTACACTACTCTTCATATGCCTGAAGCTTCCGAAAACAGCTTTTACTTGGGTCTGCCAAATATTATTGGAAGGAATAAAAATGCTATTCTAGGCTTTCTCAGAAATAAAGTCATGAATAGAATCAATAGCTGGTCTGGCAAGTTACTATCTGGTGCAGGCAAGGAAATTCTCTTGAAGACTGTGATCCAATCTCTTCCCACTTATGCCATGAGTGTTTTTCTTATCCCTCTTGGCACTTGTAATGAGATTGAAAAGCTAATGGCTCGCTTCTGGTGGAAAACTACGAATAGCAAAGGCAATGGAATTATTTACATGAATTGGGACCGGCTTTCCCGTCCAAAAGATGAATGGGGTTATAGGTTGTCGTCTTCTCCATGATTTTAACTTGGCTATGCTTGCTAAGCAAGGGTGGAGGTTTCTCTGTCACCCCGACTCTCTTGTTTCCAGGCTTTATAAAGCGCGATACTTTCCCCATGATGATTATCTCTCAGCTGATTTGGGTCGTAATCCCAGTTTTGTTTGGCGAAGTATTTGGAGCGCAAAAGATCTGGTTCGTCATGGAGCTAGGAGAACTATAGGTACTGGAACTTCAACTCATATTTTGCACCAACCTTGGTTACCCGATCCTGATAATCCTTTCATAACCTCATCTCATGTGGGTCTCATTGGTCATCATGTAAGCTCTCTTTTCTCGGTTGAAGACCGAAGCTGGGATATTGATCTGGTTCGAGATATGTTCAATGATCGGGATGCTAATCTGATTCTAAGCATTCCCTTAAGCTTCTCTGCTTCCTCGGATTTCTGGACCTGGTCTAACGAAAGCACTGGCCATTTCTCTGTCAAAAGTGCCTACCGTATTCTTCAACAATCCAAAGACCCAAGACTCGGTAGCAACAATTCTGGTTTCTGGCACAAGTTATGGCAATTGAAGATCCCACCAAAGGTTAGAAACTTTCTCTGGCGTGCTGCTTCTGGGACGCTTCCAACTTGTGTTAATCTCAGAACTAAGCATGTTGATATTCCATCGCTTTGCCCTGTCTGTCATGCTTCACCAGAGACAATCTCCCACATCCTTCTCTCATGCAATTTTTCTCACTCCTGTTGGAGTCACATGGGCCTACCAGCTGGGGTCTCACTTGATCTCTCTTTTGCTAGCTGGTTGGATAGTCTTTTTGACTGCCTTGATGACGACCGAGTCTGTTCCCTCTCTATGGTTTGTTGGTCCTTATGGAAAGCCAGAAATTCAATTGTTTGGAAAGATAAGGCGCTTTCTATTGCAAATGTTGTAACATCAGCCCGCATAGCTCTTGATCGTTGGCGAAAGCTCAAGACAACACCTCTCTCTCTTACATTTACTCTGGTAATTGTGATGATGGAGCTGAGCTTTAGACTAAACCAGGTATAAATACAATCAAGATAAACGTTGATGCTGCTATTTTTGCTAGTGGCCACCAGTATGGCTATGGAATGGTTGCAAGAAACGACTCTGGATCCCTCATCGATGCTAAAGCCCATTGCTCTAATAGTGTCTTTGTTCCTGAGGTTGTGGAGGTTATGGGCATCAAAGAAGCTCTCAGCTAGATCAAACACCAAGGTTGGCAACATGTTGAGTTGGAATCGGATAGCTTAGTTTCAATCCAAGCTATTCGCAGCCACTCACCTCTTCATTCTATCTTTGAGAACTTGGTTCAAGATTGTATTTCACTTATGCTTTCTTTGCCTTTTGTTAAAATCTGTTTTGTTAAACGATCAGCAAACCGCGTAGCACATGCTGTTGCTAGGATGTCGCGGTCTCTATCTGGTCGTCTTATTTCTGTGTCTAATGCTCCAATTTCTATACTAGACATTTTGTATTCAGAAATTTAATTTAATGAAGTTGATATTTCATCAAAAAAAAAATAATAAATAAATAAAAATATTAAGATGACTAATATTAATGACACAAAACTCTCAATTTAACTCATTTTCTTTCTTCGATGCAGCATGAACAAAATGAACTGAACAAAAAATAAATGCTTGTATAACTTGCTAAAACAAATGCATTATAGTACTTACCATACTCTCAGAGGGCAAATCTTTTTCACTTTTACCTGGGGCCTAGTGGCAAATGAGAGTTAGTGTCTACTACTAAGTGCATATAAGAACTGAAATAGATCATTGCAAAAATTGCTATTACCTTAAGATAGTTGAATAGTACAAGGCACTGGACAAGAATATGTCGCCGAAAACTATATTGACACAAGACTTATATCACTAATTATAATTATTTTAATTTACATTTCTAATGATTTCAGTACAGACACAGTGAAAGAGATATTCTCTAATTATATTGACACAAGACTTATATCACTGTTGTTCATTGACGATAAGCTTTTACCACTCATGTCTTTTAGAAGAGAATGATGAGTTTTATTTTCTTTTTTATCTAATGAAATACTTTTCCATTCAAAAAAATATATATTATTCCTTTTCATATTGAGAATTACAAAAGTCACCCTTTATACTTGAGATTCTCTTTTAAAATTTGTAACCTTGACGATGTGGTATGAAAATTTTCTATATGTATTATTACTAGTGACAATGTACATCAACACTCATAACATAATGTCATCAACTCAACTTTTTATTGGCCACTAAATACTAATCATAAGCTAAAATTTATTCTGAACATAAATTAAAAAAATAGAGAAATTTGCGGCTAAATCCCCATATATTTTTAAAGGTGATTCTACAATGCACCCCCTTAAAAGGGATGTATTGATGCACCCTTAATTTATTTCGGCATTCAGAAAATTATTTAGTCTAATTTTTTTTCATATTCATGTATGTTATAGCTATGTAAGATATCCTATAAAATTTTGAGAAATTCAGAATAATTTACAGTATAGAGAACAATGTTCGAACAGTTGATTTCACACGCATATAAAATAAAATAGTCACGCGTGCAATACACTGTTTGAACATAGTTTTCGGCGTGTTAAACTTTTTCAAATTTCTTAAAATTTTGCAGGATGTCTTAAATAACTATAACGTACATGACCATGAGAAAAAATTTGAATAAAAATTATTTCGGATGCTAAAACAGATAGGGGTGCATCAATATATCTATTTTAAAAAGGTACATGGTAGAATTTCCCTATTTTTAATTGTTATACACTTAATTTTTTTTTTTGTAAAACCCTCTTGTCTTTAATTCTGCATCGTTAAATTTGGCCATTAAATACCAATTGAGTTTACCGATATGTACACGTGTTTTCATTGGCCTTAACAATTTTAATAATTTAAAGGAAAATTTGCGGCAAAAGTCCTCAAAATGTCACTTTGTTACAGATTAGTTCTCAAGCTCGAGAAATATCAGCAATAGTCCTCAAGGTCGTACCATTCGTAAGTCCGTTAGTCCTAAATTTAACTGCTTTGTGAATTTATTCAAGAGTGCCACGTGTTGAAGCCTTATTGGTCCAAATAATAATTTTAATTAAAAATAATTAAAATAAAATAAAAACTAAAAAATATTTTAAAATTATAAATTTATTTTATTTTATTTATTTTTTCTGTCATCTTCTTCCTTTCTTCTTTTCAATACCCAGAAATTACCCCGACCCTTTCTCTTCTCTTTTCCCTTCGTCTTCTTCCTTCTACGCACCTCCACAACCACCATGGCCAGAATCGATTGAATCCCATACCTAAAAAACTCATAACTTTCCAGCCGTCACCCACCTATTTTGGGGTTTCTTTCTACCAAAAACAAACCTGTAACACCAACTTGTACCAGACCAAAATTTCATAATCCCTAGGTCCCAAAACCCAATTTTCCCTTCTGACTGATCTCGTGAGCCCACCCTCTCTCTCTCTCTCTCTCTCTCTCTCTCTCTCTCTCTCTCTCTCTCTCTCTCTCTCTCTCTCTCTCTCTCTCTCTCTCTCTCTCTCTCTCTCTCTCTCTCTCTCTCTCTCTCTCTCTCTCTCTCTCTCTCTCGTCGAACAGCCACACCCAAACCTGATGTCGGCCATTCTCGGTCCTTCAAGCATGAAATGAACCCAGAAAAATCTCCTCAGTTGAATATCTCATCAGTTAAAAAAAAATTCCAAATCACATAAAGTAAAACTTAAACCCTAAAAACGAACAAAACTAAACAAAATGGAATCTTCCCAATTCAGACATCCAAATAATGAATTGATAATAAAAAAAGAGAAAGCCCAAACCTGAGGAATGAATCAATGGTCGTGTTCCTTGGTGTGCTGCTGGTGCTCGAGATGGCGATGCTCTACGGGCAGAGCGGCGAGGTAGGAGAAGATCATTCCACCGAAGCAGACATGGTAGAACGGATCGATGAAACCGGTCTGAATGTGGGTTGGGGTTTGGTGGGTTTCTCCACGCCAAGAGAAAGGGCTGGGGGTTGGTAGGTTTTCTGGCAGAGTGAGAAGAAGAAGAAGACGGAGAAGAAGAAAAGAAAGAAAAAGAAAAAGAAAAAGAAAAAGAAAAAAGAAATTATTTTTTAAACAATTTATTTATTTATTTATTTTTATTTTTAAAATTACAATAATAATTTGGACAAATAATATTTTGACACATGTCAATTTTAAAAAAATAAACGGCTCAGTTAAAATTGGGACTAACGGACAAATAAAAATCATGAGCTTGAGGACTATCACCGCTATTTTTCGAGCTTGGGACTAATCTATAACAAAGTGAACATTTTGAGGACTTTTGTCGTAAATTTTCCTAATTTAAACAATATAAAAATTTATTTTAAAATAAATAAATAAAAAAAGAAACAAAAAAAAAAATCCTAAAATCCAAATCCATGGATGAACCCCTTTTCTCTCACCAATCTGATTTCACTCTTTCTCTGTGCGATAAACCAAAGCACCGCACTACAATACTAATCGTCCCCTACCATCTGCAATCGTCGAGGAAGAGATCTAATCGCAAGGTGGGGGCTTTGCCAGTGCTAGAGAAAGGTAGATGAGGGATTGGAGTTTTATTTATTTGATTTGGGTTTTTTTAGGTTAGATATGAAAATGGAATTGTTTTCTAATTTTTTTTTTGTGTTGATTTGGATTAAAGTAATAGATTGTGGCTGCTGGTCATCATGGATAGTAATGATGGATGAACCAGAGATCTAAGAAGAAGAGAAATAACTTATTTTATTTTATTTATTTTTAATTTTAAAACAATTTTTTGTAATATTTAAATTATTAAAATTATTTGGACCAATTAAAATACGATACGTGTACATGTGCATATATAGTGGCAAACCCAATTAACAGTCAAACTAACAGATTTAAATCCCTATCTATTTTTTTTAAAAAAAAAAATTAAATTCCATTTTTTATTTATTTACATTTAATTAGTTCAAAAATAATAATCTTTTTTTTTGTCAAAAAAAAAAGATAACATAATTTTTTTAAAAAAACTAATTAGAAATAATAAGCCTACGTATATAAATAGACAAATCATGTATATTAGGAATTTGCTAATTACTCTATGTTATAAATAAAATCAATAATAAGCATACGTATATAAATAGATACATCTGTATATTAACAGTATGATGAATATAGAAGAATTTCAAAAACAATTATTAAACTTCCAATTTCCATCAACATGGGATAATAAGGAAAATAATGAAGTAATTATTGATGAGGATGTTGGTGGTTTAATTGAAGAATTATATCATGAAGATAATGATTTAATAAGTCATAATAATTGGATGCAATTAAACTTCCAATTATTGCCAATATCAGAAGATTATGATTTAATAAGTACCATTATTCTTAAAGGAACTATTTTTTATGATAAGGAGCCTGTTAGTGATACTATGAAACACATATTTAAAGACTCTAATACTTCTCCTAATAATAACAATCCTCATCAACTTGGCATCTCAAATTTCATGCAACAACTCAATATGTAAGTTTATTTTATTAGTTAATTTCTCTCATTATATAATTTTATGATATATATATTTATTGATTTTGTGGTTTGATATATGATACTAGTGATGATCATGTGACTAATGAAACTCAAGTACCATTCTTGATGAATAATAAAGACCCTTTTGCTTCAAATTTAATGCCCTTCCGGCCACTAATACAAAATCAGGTAAAATTATATTATAATCCCATCTTCAATATATATATATTTGAAAAGATCTTTAAAATAATTAGAATTACATAAGAAAAAAGTGAACTCTCTTTCTTCATGATCCATGTCTTCTTCTGCTTGTTTTGAGTTTTGATAATAAAATTTTGTAAGAAAATTTAGACATAATTTGAGTTTTGTTGAGTTGGTTTGATTTGTCAATTTTGAATAGTTTGTTTGCTGAGTTGATAGTCAGATTATTTAATCATGCTCTCGAAACATAATCCTTAATTAAAAGGAAATAAAGTACCTTGGAGATTTTGTGGTGAATGATCACCTTCAAAACCGATTGTTACAACAGTAACAATATTCAAGAATGCATAAACAAAACTAAAACCAATCACAAAATTAAAATTAGAACTTAATTAAAATTAGACAAGAAAAACTTAGCTCGAGAATGAATGAATTATGGATCTTTTATTGATTAGGAATAGTCAATAGTATACAATTGAATAAGCCTAAGATTACATGCTCAACACAGTGAATAATTACAAAGAAATAGAAAATCACTTCTAGAGTGATACTCCTATTACATTCCTTTACGCACACTCATTATGATCTTGGACTCTCTCTCTAAACTTGACTCTGAATCTCAAGTATGAGCTTTAAAGATTGGAGATCAGAACTCCCTTTTAGAATAGAGAAACACTTATTTATAGTTGTTACATTTAATCCCAAAAGATGCTCTAAGAAATTAAATCATATAATCGATTCAATCACGGAATTAAAAAAAAAAATTATTTGTTTTAGTTATTCTGTTCTTTTTAGTTATTTTGTTTTAGTTTAGTCTTTTTATTTAGTTGTTAGTCGATTAATTAAGCTAAAGATAGTTGTATGCTGCTGTTGATGGTAAAGTGTCTCTGAAATTGCAAAATAATTGTATGCTCAATTCTGTTAACTCTTTGAATTAGTTTGGATGCTTAAAAACTTGTGTGTATATGCAATTTTGTTAATCTGTGAAAATTGTTATAATTGTTTTACTATGGTTTGTGGTAAGATTGACAGACAAGATAGCTTAGAACTTGCATGTTTTATTCTTTTGAGGCAAAATCTTTGACAATGTTCAATAGGAATATGATTTAGGCATTTGTTGGATAGTTTGAGCCTTTCTAGCCTACCATTAAATTTTTATCCCTAGTTGACCCTCTTGAGCCTAAACCTGTTTTTTTCTCATCTATTGAACCGAAAAATATATGTCCACACTGCTAATTTTGTCTTCACCATTTTATCTATGATATCATAAGCTACACAATTAGTTTGGGGGAGCCAAGATACCTAGTGTGAGAAGAAAAATAGATGGAAGAAAATCCTGCAAGATTGAAAAGAAAAGAAAAAAAAAAAGAAAAAAATGTGTAACTCAATGTCACTGAAAAGAAAAAAAAAAAAGAAGAAAAGTAAGTTGTGTTTGAAATTTTATTATTTGATTTTAATTTCGTGATTTTATTAAAGTCGAAATTTTATTATTTTGCATTTGTTATTATAAACTCTACTTGAAGCAAAAAATTCTGAATTTAAAAGATTATTGATGAATAAATTTTGTTTTTTGTAAGGCTCCTCAGATGGATCTGTCAATCAATAATGCAGAAGCAGTATTAGAAAGTTTTAAAGCAGTGGTGAATTAGGTTATTATTATTTTCTTTATTTATTATTTTTTTTAAAGGAAAGATCGTTTAAAAGAACACAATTATATAAAACATAAATTTTTGTAAAGTATTTGATTCATTTGTTAGTAAATTTTTGAGACAATTTTATTTTTAACATAGATGCCACAAAGTGATCGGGTTTATTATAACAATGTGTTCCGTCACCTTGCAACAAGCTTCGAGGAAAAACAAAGCCAAGGTGGTAGAGAAGAAGAACCAATTAGGTGAAAGAGAACTGGTTTTTAAAAGTTCTACCTTGCTACTAATTAACTCTCAAAATTTACTTTTTGGCGACAAAACTCGGGTTCTGTTAGCATTTTGATATTTTTTTTTTTATTTTTTGTTGTTCACTGTCATGGTGGACTGTTTATGTATTTATGGTGTACACATGACATAATTTAATTGGCAAATAGTGTCATGTGTACACAATTTAATTAGCCTATGTTTCGGGTCTGAAAAGTAAGCATTTTCTCGTCTATTGGTGTCTTTTGGAGCGATTTTACGCTTGATTTTCATTATTTCAGGTTCCCGGGGTGTCAAAGTTCAAATTCAGCCAAATGGTGAAAAAACGGGACAAACTGGCGAAAAATTGGAAAAATCTGCTCGAGAGGCATCAGTAGTCGCGACCACCAATGAGCCAGGTCGCGACCCTTTTTTGTGGTCGCAACTCTGGTCGCGACTTCGAGATTTTGGCAGAACCTCTAATTTTTGAGGTTTGCTTGTAGTCGCGACCAGCTTAAAGGCTAGTCGCGACAAGGTACGAACGTCGTGGTTTTGACCTAATTTTAATTTTTCTCTCAATTGGAGGCACACCTCTCATCCCTATATAAGGAATACGACTCAAAAGGTCACCCTAAGCAGAAAAAGACCTAAAAAGTGGATGAAGGGGGAGAGGAAGCTATCTTGAAGACCCGGAGCGATATCACATTCTAGTTTCTTTATTTTACCCTTATTTCTTTCTTTTATGTTTAGTTTTGTTTCAGATTTAATCATGGATGTTTTTATTGTTTTTATGAGCTAAATTTCCCATTAAGGGAGGATGATGAATGTTGTTCAAGTTTATGCCTAGTTAATAAATAATTGTCATTCCTCCATCTTGTTTGTGAATACTATCTATATTTTTGTTTAATTCCATGTGCAAGTTTGATCACCTTTTACATGTTCAATGATCTCAATTCGAAATCTGAAAAGTGAGAATTGAGAATGCTAAAATTGGATAGTCTAGGTTTTGATGTGAAACGAAAGTATTTACATAGCCTTAGTGACAATTAGATTATTAGTTAATGCTGATTTCATGTTGATTTAATTAAGAAGTTAATTAGAGAACATGAGATTTAGAACCTGAAAGATCTGAAAAGAGTTAGGTTAATTCATAATCTGTCATTCACATTAAGATAAACTACTGAATGTACATCCATCTGCGAATGAGATGAACTACTTTCAGTAGATATAGGCATATTAACTCTTTGCAGAGATTGATCTTGTCAAATCCACTATGAACAAGATACAAATGCCATAGATTAAAAAAATGTGGTAGTGTCATTTGATGACTTAGGTTTAGTTACATCAAAGAATTCTTAGAATAGTGCAAGTGGATCCTGGTATCAGAATACCTAACTCATATTCCATACAGTTTAAATCCATTAATAGAAGATGGATATTTAAACCCTTGTGAAGGTGTAACTGTATTGCATTATGGAATTAGAAATATAAGAAAATTTCTGTTTGGAATCAAAAATTAAAGTCAAAGACTTAAATTTATACCAAATATAATGAGTAATTCTATCTTGGACCACCACTACTAATTTAACTCTAAGTCTGATTTGCCCATACAAGTAGGAGATTTCTAAGATTGAGGATTTATATCAATTGGGAATAGAATTTCGGGATTATAATCATATGCGTCATTTAATTTCTTAAGAGAAAATATAGAATGACATGAAATGATTTATAGACCATTCATCCAATGATATGTTTTGAAGCTAATTCGAAATAAGCTAAGAGGAATTAGGATAATTTCGTTTATAAATAAGAATCCAACGATGCTTCGATTAGCGAAAGACAAAGTAATCTTATTTATGTAATCTTCTTGTTTCATATTGTAAAAATACTAGTCTAAGGTGTCATCAATTGATGAACAGCTAGATGTTGCATATACAATATTTATCTTTCGAGATCTTACAGTATTATGTATGTCTAATGGTGAAAATCCATTAGGGATTTATCTCATTAGAAAAACAAACATGTTAGACCAACAATGAAGATTCGAAATTAAACTACAATTTAATAACAGAAAATAACATGGTTCAATATAAATTCATACACAGTTCAGAAATTATTAAACATATAGCAAGTAGGAATGACAAGTGAAAATACTAAAACATACAATCCTAAATAATTTCCAAGGTTTCCAACAAACTGATACAGTGTCCCGGTAGGCGAGAGTCAAAGTATCATTTATTGAATAGAGTTGTCAGCTCATCTAAAATAGAAACCATTCTAGCAATCTTTTATTCGATCAAAATAAGAATCCAACGTTGTCCCGGTAGGCGAGAGTCAAGGTTATTCTCATTTTATGAGCTTCCACCATTGTTTCATGTTTTATAAGTTTATCTCTAAGTAGTCACCGTAGGGGAGAGTCTAATAGAGACGAAAACTTACAAAACACTTAATGTAAATTTTAATTTAATATTTATAAATTTTACTTAGATGGATATGAAAATAATATGAATTATTTCCATCTAAGTAATAATTTCTAATAAATATTTAGAAAAATATTCAATTTAAGTTGTTACAAAATTAATTTAAATTAATTTACAACTCAAATTTAATTTTCTATAAATATATATTGCATTTCGAAAGATTAAAGTATTTAAGAATACAATTTTCGAAATTGCATATTAAAATAAAAAATAAATCCTGGAAAAAATTATTCTAATTTAATGTTGTCCCAAAATTAATTAATAAAATTAATTTACAACAAAAAATATAATTTTCCTATTTAATTAAATATGTATAAGAAAAATTTCAAATATTTAAGTATGATGATGAAAATCAACTTAAATATTAATTTTCTATTTAATTAAATACACTAGAAAAATACTTCAAGCAAAAATATCACCTATCTAGATTTTTCTTTGACTAATTAATTAAATTTCTAATAAAATATATTTTACTTCATTTATTTTAATTAATCATTAATTGAAAAAATCATTGATTTAAGTTGGTCCAAAATTAAAATAAATAATTTACAACTTTAATCTATTTTTCAAATAAAATTTGAAACTCCAGCATTTAAGAAATGTAATCTCGAAATTTGATTAATAAAATAAAGAAAAACTATATTTTGAAAATTATTTAAATTTAGTTGAAAAAATAAATTTCAACTAAAAATAATTTTCTATTTAATTAAGTGTCATGAAAAAGAAATATTTAAGTATCATGATGAAAATCAACTTAGATATTTAATTTTCAAATTAATTAAATGTATTAAATTCAAGAAATAAATAATTAAGTGTAGAGAAGGCTTAATTATTAATCTCTAGTTTAATACTAGGAAAAATATACTTAAAATGAATTGTACCAAAATTAATTATTTAAATAATTAATTTCACAATGTATAATATTTTCCTTTTTAATATTAGAAATAATAAGTAGTCTAGAAATTACTATCTAGAAAATATCTTATTGGACTAAGTATCTTTCCACAAAATTTGAAAAAATATCTAATTTAAGTTGTATTAGAAAAAATCTAGAACTTACATATTTTCAAATTTAAATTTAATTAAATATCAAAAATTAAGTTATAACCACTTAATTTGAAAATATTCCATTTTAAGTTAATATTCGAGAAGATATTAACTTAAAAAATATCTAAAATATTCCATTTTAAGTTAATATTCGAAAAGATATTAACTTAAAAAATACCTAAAGAATCTTAATAACCAATGCCTAAAATTCCTCAACTTAATTTTGAAATTTTAAATCTAAAAGATATTCAGATTTAAGTTGATTAGTTAGAGATAACTAAATATCAACTTAAATAGGAATATTTAATGAAAAATTTAAATTAAGCTTCAGAAAGAATCTAGATGGTTATAATTCTATATTTAATTAAATACAAGAAAATACATATAGTTTAGCTTAGAATAAAAAATTCTTTAAACTATAATTTTCTTAAATTAATTTCAAAATAAATGAAATTAATTATGTTGCTAATCAATTTTATTAGGTTAAACTAGTTTAATTAACCTAGTACAGTTATTCAAATCAGGCGAATGGGCCTTCACAATTGGGGTGGTTCATGTGAGGGGGTGCTGGGTTCAGTATGTCGTACCCACTACTATGGCTCCCAACTCTCACACAAGGCCCAAAAGAGAGGAATTTAACCTTAAAATGAACAACTGTTATCAATTGAATAGGCCCAAAAATTAAATGGGCCTAAATAAAATCTATCAAGAACTATGACATTTTATTTAGCAACAACAACCTATATGCATCTATAATGAAATTAAACACATAGGCTCACACAGGCACACTTTGGATGGGTCCTATCATGTTGCTAGGTCATACACAGATAAAAGAAGATTGTAAATATACCTTTTACAAATTATTTACTTGACCAAGGGAGCCATCAGATCATTAGATCATTAGATTGTAAATAATAGGTTTTGAAAACTTACAAACAAGCTAAAACACATACTCATGCAACAAGGTTAGCTGGATAGTTGGATGTAGGATTTATTTAATTTTAAATTAAATAATTTCAAAATAATTAATTAAATAAATAAAATATTTATTTTTCGAAAAATTAAAATAAAAAAAAATTGAAAATTTAAAAATAAAAATTTAAATTTAAAATTAACCTACAATTTTGAAAAAAATTAGGTTTCAACCAACCTAAATATCATTTCAAAATTTGCTAACTACTTTTAAAATTTAAATGTTATTTTATAAATAAAAAATTAAATAAAAAATTAAAAAAGATAAATGAATATCTTTTTCAGATTTTAAATGTAATTTAAATAAATAAAATAACAAAATTTAAAAGTTAGCAAAATATCTTACATCTTTTTAAAATTACATGATTATAGTTATCTTATTTTAAATTTAAATAAGGTCAAATTATTTAAAAAAAAAGATTTAATTTAAAATATTTAAAATCTGACCTTAAATTTAAAAATAAGATAAGATATAATCAAATTTAAAAATAAGATAGATTATTAAGCAAAAAAGATATATACTAACTATTTTCAAATTTAAATTACACTAATATCTTGAATTAAATTCAAAAAATATTAAATTAATTCATAATGATAATTAGAATTGAATTAGGAATAGTAATAGTATAAATACAGAACTACACAAAAAATCGGAAATTAATTCCATGAAAAAGCATGAAAAATCGAAGAAAAACGAAAAAATTGCGAGCTGTACGGACAGTTTTCGCGATCGCAGGAAAATTTCAGCACAACTCCGATTTTTTCGAATCTTCAAAAAATCATAACTAATTCAAATTAAATTGAAATTGAGTTCTGTAAAAAAGTAACTTGCTTAATTTTTTCCATAATATCCAATAAAAATAATTCCAGAAACAGATATTCAATTATTTTTAACGAAAATTCACAAACACCAATCAATCGTCAAATAACACTCAATACAACATGATACCATCCAAAAACAAACAAACAATTGTTTTAAAGTCCAAATTTCTTGCAAGTAAATCAATTACCATGGCTCTGAGGCCAGTTATTGGAATTTATTTTACCAGGATCTTAGATCTACTCACAAGTATGTTTATTAACATCCTAAATAAGAACTTTCTAAAACGATAAATTAAACACATATAAAGTTAAGAAACCTTACATTGGGTGCAGCGGAATTAAATGACTCCTTCCGTTCAGATATCTAGCCCTTGATTCCTTTCTGTTGCAGAGCATTATCAATATCTGAACCTGGATCTCTTTCTCTGAATCTTTGATGCTGAAACTCCTTCTTGCTGAAAGTCTTTCTTCACGATCTTCCTCACTATGGTTGAGGTATCACTTGCTGTGTGTGGGCACTACTCATACACTAAGGATTTCGAAATTTCAATGAAGAAGAGAGAGAGAGTGGGTTCGGCCAAAGATAGGGAGAGAGAGAGGCTCAGTTTTTTCTGAATCAGAAGTGTCAGAAGAAAAGTGTAATTTTCCTAAAGCCTTCACTATCTATTTATAGCATTCCACTAGGGCTAGGTTTGAATTATTTGGCATTAAAATAATAAAAATATCAGTTTAAATTTCCTACAAAAGTGGCCGGCCCTATACTAGTGGATTTGGGCCTCACTTTTTGCAATTTTGCAGTTTTACCTTTTCTGCATCTGATTTTCTCAAAAACGCCAATTTTCTAATTCAACCATTTAAATGCCAATTCTAACTATTTAATAACTATAAATAATTATTAAATAATATTGTCATTTATCATATTTATTAATTGAACCATACAAAGTATCATAATTAACAAATATGCCCCTAAAACTCTTTCTTTACAATTTCGCCCTTACTTAGTGAAAATTTCACAAATAGACATAGTCTAAATTGAGAATTATAATTGATTAATCAAAACCAATTATATGAGTCTTACAAGCAATATTATCTCAACTAGTGCGGGGACCATGGGTCTATATAACCGAGCTTACAATAAGTAGATCAAGAATTTAGCACTAAAATTCACTAACTTATTAATTCTTCGTTGAATCCACGCATAGAACTTGCAATTGCACTCTCAGTATATAGAATGCTCTCTATGTTCCACCATATAGACACATCATTAGTTATCCATTGTTATAATCCTAATTTGATCAATGATCCTCTATATGAATGATCTACACTGTAAAGGGATTAGATTACCGTTACACCCTACAATGTATTTTATCCTTAAAACACTTGACCCCGTATAAATGATATTTCAGCTTATGTGAAATGAGTACTCCACCATTTATGTTCGTTTGGTCAAGCTCGAAGGAGATCATCCTTTGCTTACTATTCGCCAGATCGAAGCTATAGATTCCATGTTTATGCTAGCGCTCCCACTCAATTGCACTACCGTGTTCCCGAAATGTACGTATCACCCTGACCTAAAAGTAGGCTTAACTAACAAATCAAAGAACACGAATAGCCTTTCAAGATTGAGCCTAATCATAACAGGATTAAGAACATTTGATCTAGGATCAACTAGGCGATATTGACTTGAATAGATATTACGGTAAGTTTAATAAATCTAAGTCAAAGTTCAATATCGGTCCCTTCCGATGCATACTCCATGCATCCAACCTGAGCTTTACTTTAACCAATGCTCTGGAAAGAACATAGCACTTCTCAAAATGCAAGTAAACTCTGTTGTAGATTATCATATCAGTAAAATCCTATGTTTGATAAATCTTGGAAACTTTATTCACATAGTCATGTTTACTTTCCAATGTGTTGACGGCACAATAAACAGGATCAAGTATGTGAAAAGGGTTTCAGATGAATTTATACATTATGTACATATAATCATGAAATAAGTCATGTGAACCATGCAACATTAAATGTTATTTCTGATCTATATTAATAAGTAAATCTGATTATATTGAAATGAGTTTTATTTAGGGCATAAAACCCAACAGAGGCCTTGACAAAGCTAATCGCAGGGCAAGCTAAACAAGCCCAAGTTGTTTGTGAGATATGTGGAGGCAATCATCACTTTTCAGAGTGTCAGGCAGATGTGGATGATTTGCCAATGGATCAAGCAAAGGCCATTGGAAACTATTCCCAAAACAATAATTATGGGCACAACCAACAGGGGTTCTACCAGCAGAGAAACCAGCCCCAACAAAACCAACAACAGCTTCAACAACAAAGTCCTAGTGGAGGCTCCACTATCCAAGCTGATTTATTGCTCCGATTCATGATGGAAACTAGAGCCTCTATTAAAACTCTAAAAACTCAAATGGAACAATGGGCTACTCAAGTGGCAAAACAAGCTCAAGGAAATTCACCTAGCACTAGTGATGCAAAAGGAAAAGAGCAATGTAAAGCAATTTCCTTGAGGAGTGGAAAAAATATGACGGGCCTGAGATGATACAACCAGTGGATGAGGAGATTAAAGATCAAACAGCACCAACTCAAACATCATCAGATAAGAAGATTACTGATAGCCCAGCACCACCACAACAGTCTCCACCAATCAGTATTGATCATCATGTGAAGATACCTTATCCTCAGAGACTCCGAAAGACCAATCTAGACAAGCAGTTTACAAAATTTCTAGAGGTCTTCAAAAGACTACACATCAACATTACTTTTGCTGAAGCCTTGGAACAAATGCCCCGTTATGTGAAGTTCATGAAGGAGATATTGTCTAAGAAGAGAAAAATGGAGGACTATGAAACAGTGGCGTTAACTGAAGAGTGTAGTGCCATTTTGCAAAAGAAACTACCGCCCAAGCTTAAAGATCCGAGTAGTTTCAATATTCCATGCTCTATAGGGGGTTCGGTGGAAACTAAAGCTCTATGTGATCTGGGAGCAAGCATTAATCTAATGCCATTGTCTGTCTTCAAAAGGCTAGGATTGGGAAAAGTAAAGCCTACAACAGTGACTTTACAACTGGCAGATCGTTCTTTGACTCATCCTCGTGGGATAATTGAAGATGTACTGGTGAAGGTTGGTAAGTTTATCTTCCCTGCAGATTTCCTAATCCTTGATATGGAGGAAGATTCAACTATTCCTATTATTTTGGGAAGACCATTCTTAGCCACGGGCCGAGCATTAATAGATGTTCAAAAGGGAGAGTTAAAGTTGCGAGTGCAAGATGAAGATGTCAGTTTTAATGTTTTTGCCCCAACCGACATTCCTACCTGTTGCAAGATTGAGATGGTGAAGGGGTCTTTTGTCAAAGCTGATAAGAAGAAAGCAAAGCCTAAAGAGTGACTTCGAACGATTCAGCGTCGTTGGAAAAGATTGATGTGTGGTAGTTCTGAAGGTGAGCTTACTCTTGTGCAAAACTCTGAAATCAACACTAGTGGTGGTCAATTTTCTTCATTTAGTACGAGGGCTCTTTTGGATGAAAAGGGTCCACCTAACCCTTTCTGAAAGGGTCTCAGGTAAGTCTCTTCTCTCTGCATTTTATTGTATACATTGGGGACAATGTCATATTTAGTTTGGGGGGAGAGATTTAAAATTTTTTATTTTCTGCACTTTAATTTTCTGTTTTAGTTAAAAAATGACAATAAGCTAGAGGATAGTTGTATACTGCTCATTAGTGTAATGTGATCTGAAATTGTAAAATAACTGTGTGCTTGATTCTGTTAACTCTTTGGATTAGTTTGGATGCTTAGAAACCTGTGTATAATTGCAATTACTCAATCTGTGAAAATTGTTATAATTGTTTTTGTAAAGTCCTTTTTTGGCAAGTTAGTTGACAAAATAATTTTTCCATTTATGGTAAGATTGGTGTGCATTCATATTCGATTTCTTACCTTATAAATTCGGATTGTAGTTGCCCTTTTCCTTGTTTGGAAAGTTGCACTTTCAGCTGAACTTTCCTTTGTTGAAAACTTCTCAAAAGAGAAGGAATTCTCTTTTGGAAAGTTGTCTTTTTTAGGGAAACTTTGATTATTGCCTTTTCCTTATTGATTTCGATTGTATCTTGATACAATCAGAATATCTAATCTGTTTTTGGCAGGAATCAAGCATTGAAAGAAGATCGGACCCGATTTTAGTAAGTTTCCCGTTTCTGCGGATCCGCTTCGTCGACATCCGAATCTGATGTAGCAGATCGTGTTTCTTTTGGAAAGTTTTTGTACAGCTGCTAATTCGAACTTGTGGTTGCCTCTTTGGTTTCTATGATCTATAAATAGAGCCTAGAGAGCAACCATTCGAATTACCTCTTCCATTATTCATTTTCTACATTTATCTTTTGAGAGAAGAGAGTCTTTCTTTGTTTTGTGAGAGCCTAGTTGTTCATCTAGGTTCTAGTTGTTCTATTTCTGTTCTTACTCTATCCTAGAGGTTGTGAAGAACTACTTGACTGAACAAGAGATTGGTCTTCGGGAGAAGACTTGATAAAGCCTTACTTCGGGAGGAAGTAAGCACTTGGTCTTCGGGAGAAGACTTGTTGAAGCCTTACTTCGGGAGGAAGTAAGCACTTGGTCTTCGGGAGAAGACTTGTTGAAGCCTTACTTCGGGAGGAAGTAAGCACTCACACTTCAAAGACGAAGGGAGTTCGGGCTTGAAGGTGTTTCAAGAAGTCAGATTCATAAAGTGGATTACAAAGGATTGCGGCAATACTTTAGAGGGAGTCTAAACTTGTTTAAGTCAATTGTCTTTGTAATTTTGATACTTTATTAATTGATTTCATTCTCTGGGCGTGGCCCCGTGGACTAGGAGTGTTCGTGAGAACACTGATACCACGTATAAATCTCTTGTGTCAAGTTATTTATTTTTCTGCAAATATTTTATATTCGCACCGTTCGATTCGTTGTAGCAGAATTACTTTCTGCTGCTGCAAACGCGTACAGTTTTTATATTTTCGTATATACAACTGACATTTGCAAAAACACGGTTTTTCAATTGGTATCAGAGCGGGACACTAAACTCTTAGTGTGGTCCTATAACGTTTTTGTTAGAATGTCATTTTTTGCAGAAGGAAGTTCTATTTCTAGACCACCGTTGCTTAATGACTCTAACTATCCTTATCGGAAAGTTAGAATGAGGGCCTTCATCAAATCTCAAGATGAGAAGGCATGGAGAATGGTTCTATCAGGTTGGTCTCCTCCAGTTGAGACAGATTCTTCAGGTAATACTATTATAAAATCTGAACTGGAATGGTCTATTGAAGATGATAAACTTTCTGCCTACAATAGCAAAGCTTTGCATGCTATCTTTAATGGTGTAGGTGAAGGTTACATTAAACTTATATCATCTTGTGTTTCTGCTAAGGAAGCTTGGGAGATCCTTCAAACTCAGTTTGAAGGAACTTCTGATGTGAAAAGATCTAGATTTATCATGCTTCAAACTAAATTTGATGAGCTTAGAATGTCTGATAATGAAACTTTAACTGAATTTTATGAAAAATTATCTGACATTGCTAATGAATATTTTGCTCTTGGAGAAAAGCTTGATGATTCTGTTCTTGTGAGAAAAATTGTTAGAGTACTTCCAGAAAGGTTTGATACTAAACTTTTGGCAATGGAGGAAGCTAAAGATTTTAGCACTATGAAGGTGGAAGAATTGATGGGTTCCTTACGTACTTTTGAATTAAATCAACAGATTAAACAAAAGGACAAACCCAAATCCATTGCTGATAAAGGTAAAAGTATTGCTTTGAAAGTTGCTGATAATGAAAATTCTGATAGTGAATGTGATGATGAGATTGCTGTATTAACTAAGAATTTTCAGAAATATATGAAAAAGATGGGAAATAAAAAGAATATTTCGAAAGGTTCAAAAGGTAATACTTTTATTAAACCATCTGTTTCTAACAAAAAGGGAATTCAGTGCAGGGAATGTGAAGGTTTTGGGCATATTCAAGCTGAGTGTGCAAACACTTTGAAAAAGAATAAGAAAAGTTTCAATGTCACTTGGAGTGATGATGAAACCGAAAGTGATGAAGATAATTCTGAAAATGTTGCCCTAACCTCTGTTATGTCTAATGTGTTGTGTGATTCACAGGTGAAAGCTAGATTGGTATGTCTGAATAATACCACCAAACAAGAGGAATCAGATTCAGATGAGTCTGAAATCTGTGAAGAATCTCTTGCGGAATTATACAAAGTCATGTATGAAAAATGGATTCAGGTTGCTTCTGAAAATAGAGAGTTGAATAAATTGTCTCATCAGATTGAAATGTGTGATTTGAAAATAAAAGAATATGAGACAAGTTTTTGTGATAAAGATGAAAAAATCTCTCTATTAAAGAAGGAACTTGAAAATTTTAAGATAAATGTTCAAATGCTTAACCCTGGATCTTCTATTTTTGAAAAAGCTCAGAATGCAGGTCAGAAAGGTTTCGCAGGCCTTGGTTCTAATGGAATGGAAAGTCTGGGAGTCACGAAGTTTGTAAAATCTAGTGTTCCAACGAATCACCTTGAGGCTACAAACTCTGCCATAACAGTTTCACAGCCTATTGCAGCAAGAACAGCTTCTGACGCTGCAAAATCTCCAGGATTTTCAAAAAGGGTAAGATCTCAGGTAAAAAGATTTATTCCCATTTGTCATTTTTGTGGTAGAAAAGGACATATCAGACCTAAATGTTTCACGTTGAAAAATTTGTTTAAAACAAATTATTTTGGTAATTTGAATTTTTTTCAAAAGAAACATAGTGCTTTCAAACAAAAATGGGTTGAAAAAGAAAAATGTCTAGTTGGTTTTTCTGATAAAAGTGCTGCTTCTCAAATGTGGTATTTTGACAGTGGTTGTTCTAGACATATGACAGGTGACAAGGATTTTTTAATGAATATCAAACCAATGCAATGTGGTGAAGTCACGTTTGGTAATGGCTTAGCTGGTAAAGTTGTTGGTATGGGAACTCTAAATTTTGAAGGGCTACCTAGACTGAAAAATGTGATGTTAGTTGAAGGACTAAGGGCTAATTTACTTAGCATTAGTCAAATTTGTGACCAAGGGTATACTGTTTCATTTGATAGTGATCATTGCTATGTTCTTAATGATGATAATGAATGTATCTTGCAAGGATTTCGATCCAATGATAACTGTTACACTCTAACCCCTGTGTTTACTTGTCATTCAGCTATCAACAACACCACAGATTTGTGGCATGCCAAGCTTGGGCATATTAATTATAAAAACCTGAAAAAATTGTCAAATGCAGGTATTGTTCGAGGACCTCCCAAGCTTGGTAAAGAAAGTGTTGGTAAGTGTGAACTGTGTCAACTTGGGAAGCAATTAAAAATCACTCACAAGCCTGTGTCTGATATCAATACCTCAAAAGTATTGGAATTGCTTCACATGGATCTTATGGGTCCAATCCAAGTTGAAAGGTTGAATGGGAAACGATATATCTTTGTGTGTGTTGATGATTTCTCTCGTTTTACTTGGGTAGATTTCTTAAGAGAAAAATCTGACACTTTTGATGCCTTTAAAACTCTTTGTCTGAGATTAAGAGTTGAGAAAGGTTGTAATATTGGGAAAATTGTTCGAATTCGAAGTGATCATGGTAAGGAGTTTGAAAATTCTGTGTATGATGATTTTTGCAAGTCTACAGGTATAACTCATGAATTTTCAGCTCCCAAAACTCCTCAACAAAATAGAGTCGTTGAGAGGAAGAATCGAACATTGCAGGAAATGGCAAGAGTGATGTTAAATAGCAAGAAGTTGACAAAGCGCTTATGGGCTGAAGCTATTAACACAGCTTGCTACATAATAAACAGATTGTTTATTCGTCCAGGTACCTCAAAAACACCTTATGAAATCTGGAAAAGTAAGCGCCCCAATGTAAGTCATTTTCATATTTTTGGATGTGTGTGTTATGTCTATAGAGATCGTGAGCATATTGGTAAATTTGATGCTAAAAGTGATGTTGGTGTGTGTATTGGATATTCCTTAAACAGTAGAGCTTATCGTGTTTTGGAATCAGCTAATGTGGTTGTTGATGATATAGTTTTTGGTTCTACATCTAACCATGAAGTGCAGGTATTTGTTGATCAAATGAAAAGTGAATTTGAAATGAGCATGGTTGGTAAGCTTAATTTCTTTCTGGGTCTTCAAGTGAGGCAAATGGAAGGAGGTACATTTGTATCTCAAAGCAAGTATGCTAAGAACCTTGTCAAGAAATTTGGCCTTGAATCGGCTAAGCAGGTAAGTACTCCTATGAGCACCACACTGAAATTAACAAAAGATGAGAATGGAGTAAAGGTAGACACTACACTCTATCGTAGCATGATTGGAAGTCTTTTGTATTTAACTGCTAGTCGACCTGATATCTGTTACAGTGTGGGAGTGTGTGCTAGATATCAAAGTAATCCTATGGAATCTTCTGTATCGAGTTTGTAAAAAGGATTATTAGATATGTTAATAGCACTCCTGATTATGGAATATGGTTCTCGAAAGATACCAATTCAAATCTTGCTTGTTTTAGTGATGCAGATTGGGCAGGAAATGCTGATGATCGAAAAAGCACAAGTGGAGGGTGTTTCTTTCTTGGGAATAATCTAGTATCTTGGCATAGCAAGAAACAGAATTCCATCTCCTTATCCACTGCCGAAGTTGAGTACATAGCTGCTGGCAGTTGTTGTACTCAACTATTGTGGTTGAAACAAATGTTGATTGACTATGGGTTTGATTTGGGTGTTTTGACTATTTTTTGTGACAATACTAGTGCCATAAATATTTCCAAAAATCATGTTCAACATTCTAGAACAAAGCACATTGATATAAGACACCACTTTATCAGGGAACTTGTTGAAAATAAATCTTTGCAATTAGAATATGTTGATACTGAAAAACAATTAGCTGATATTTTCACAAAGGCCCTAGATGCAAGTCGCTTTGACTCCCTCAAAAAGTCTTTGGGAGTTTGCATTGTTTAATTTTATCTGTTCATAATTCGTGTACAATAGTGTTATGTGATTCTTCTCTAGCTCTTAATCTTCTATCATTGTATTTTGACAAATCATGTTTATGCTTTTGGAATATAATTAGTTAGGACCTCAGTCTGATCATACTTTGTGATGTTGTGTTAAAAGATTCATGTTACTCTTTGTTTGTGTCTGGGATTAAATAAATATTCTCTACAGAGTTGAGCAATTTTTGTTTCAGTCTTGTCAGGCCCCTTGCTGGAATAGAGCTACCCATACTGAGGTGTGAAAGCCATCTGATGAGTAAGCTGGAACATTGTAATTAGCAACTATGATGAGGATGCACTACCATAGAAAAGGGCTACCTTCAGTATGGTGTGAAAGCATCCAGTTGCGGGATCAAATTGAAAAAGGCGAAAATGAAAAATCTTGCCAAGGACAATGATCCTATTTTCACTGCACACACTTATGTCTGACAAGTGTGTTCAAATCTGTAAGTCTCCTCTATTAAATTTAAATTGATAATCCTGGTTCACAATTTTCAGTAACATGCATATCTTTTTCCTCAACATCAATTAAGTATGATTATTTCATGAGATACTAACTAGTTATTTTCCTTCAAAGCATAACATGTAATTTATTTTGTCAATTGTCAATGATATTTGATTTCTTTTGCTTGGTTCGAATCACATATATTTATTGTACACATTATATTTTATTTTCGGTTTTAATTTATATAAAAAAAATAATAAAATAAAAAAAAAGAGGGAGGCGTGTGACTTGCTTCATGGGTTAAGAAAATCTTGTGCATAAATGGTAAGTATCAACATTCATTCTTCTTTGATTTATTTTGATATTTTTCCAAGTAAAGATTAATCTTTATATGGTAATGTGTCTTTATTCTTGAAAGATTGACTTATTTTTGGAAATATTGTTGGTAATTCTAGTTTCCTTTCATTTTTTTTAAAAAAAAAAGGAAAGGAGAAATTTTTGCAAGATAGTGGGGCGGTTTCCATTTGTGTTCTTGGGCTGGTAGTTTCTCTTTTTAAGTTGGTTTCCTCTTTTGATCCTCTCTCTCATGATTGTATAAACCAACCTCTTTTGTCTTTTATTTTCATAGCCTAGCTACCCGATTCCTATTTGTTTGTGTTCTTGTTCTTTGTTTCTCATTCTTACTTTCAGAAATTCATGGCTACAACTAAGAACCTATGGCATCCAAGGAAAATGGTGAAATCTGAATAAGCCCCCTCAAATGCTCCTCTTGTTGCTCCAATCGTCTTGCTACCATGGAGGAGGTTCAGCAAGAGATGTTCAAGCAGTTGTCCTCATTGATCAAGCTTTATGGGGCATAAGTTTTCTTTCTTTTTGTTTTTGTTGGACATATTTCTATATTTTCATTTCTTTTTGTCTTTGGCCCTTATAGATAAACAAAAAGGGGGAGTAATTGTATACTCAACTGTCTAGGGGGAGTTGAGGTTTGTGTTTGTGTTTGTGTTCATCCTTGGTCAAAGTTAGCTTTTTATTTTGGTTTATTGTTTTGCTTCTCAGGGGGAGTTTTTATGTTTGTTTTGCTAACTTTGTTTTGTAGGTGTTTGTTAATTAATAATATTTTGATTATCTAAAGTGCCAAAGGGGGAGATTGTTAGGTCCTTTTTTGGCAATTTAGTTGTCAAAATATTTTTTAATTAATGTGCATTTTATTGAGCATTCAATTTGTTTTTATCAACTCTAGACCCTTTTTCCAGGGGGAGTTGTGGTTGGTTAGTACCTGTGAACTATTTGGTTTAAAAGTTAGCATGTTTCTTTAGTTATTGTTGGTTTTCGATTGTGCTACTCAGGGGGAGTAGTTATTTGTTATGGCTAACTTTAACTTGCAGGTACTTTGTGTTAAAAATTATTTGGTTCATCTAAAGTGCCAAAGGGGGAGATTGTAAAGTCCTTTTTTGGCAAGTTAGTTGACAAAATAATTTTTCCATTTATGGTAAGATTGGTGTGCATTCATATTCGATTTCTTACCTTATAAATTCGGATTGTAGTTGCCCTTTTCCTTGTTTGGAAAGTTGCACTTTCAGCTGAACTTTCCTTTGTTGAAAACTTCTCAAAAGAGAAGGAATTCTCTTTTGGAAAGTTGTCTTTTTTAGGGAAACTTTGATTATTGCCTTTTCCTTATTGATTTCGATTGTATCTTGATACAATCAGAATATCTAATCTGTTTTTGGCAGGAATCAAGCATTGAAAGAAGATCGGACCCGATTTTAGTAAGTTTCCCGTTTCTGGGCAGATCTGCTTCGTCAGCATCCGAATCTGATGTAGCAGATCGTGTTTCTTTTGGAAAGTTTTTGTACAGCTGCTAATTCGAACTTGTGGTTGCCTCTTTGGTTTCTATGATCTATAAATAGAGCCTAGAGAGCAACCATTCGAATTACCTCTTCCATTATTCATTTTCTACATTTATCTTTTGAGAGAAGAGAGTCTTTCTTTGTTTTGTGAGAGCCTAGTTGTTCATCTAGGTTCTAGTTGTTCTATTTCTGTTCTTACTCTATGCTAGAGGTTGTGAAGAACTACTTGACTGAACAAGAGATTGGTCTTCGGGAGAAGACTTGATAAAGCCTTACTTCGGGAGGAAGTAAGCACTTGGTCTTCGGGAGAAGACTTGTTGAAGCCTTACTTCGGGAGGAAGTAAGCACTTGGTCTTCGGGAGAAGACTTGTTGAAGCCTTACTTCGGGAGGAAGTAAGCACTCACACTTCAAAGACGAAGGGAGTTCGGGCTTGAAGGTGTTTCAAGAAGTCAGATTCATAAAGTGGATTACAAAGGATTGCGGCAATACTTTAGAGGGAGTCTAAACTTGTTTAAGTCAATTGTCTTTGTAATTTTGATACTTTATTAATTGATTTCATTCTCTGGGCGTGGCCCCGTGGACTAGGAGTGTTCGTGAGAACACTGATACCACGTATAAATCTCTTGTGTCAAGTTATTTATTTTTCTGCAAATATTTTATATTCTGCCTGTTCAGTTCTGCTGTAGCAGAATTACTTTCTGCTGCTGCAAACGCGTACAGTTTTTATATTTTCGTATATACAACTGACATTTGCAAAAACACGGTTTTTCAGTTTTACTATGGTTTGTGGTAAGATTGACGGGATAGCTTAGAACTTGCATGTTTATTTTTTTGAGACGAAATCCTTGATATTATTCAATTGGAATATGACTTAGGCATTTGTTGGATAGTTTGAGCCTTTCAAGCCTACCATATTAGTGTCTATCCCTAGTTAACCCTATTGAGCCTAAACCCGTTATGTTTTTAATTTCACCCATTGATCCGAAAAATTTCGAAAAATTGTAACCATACTATTGATTTTTCTTCACCATTATATGCATGATATCATAAGCTAAATAATTAGTTTGGGGGAGGAGAAATATTTAGTGTGAGAAAATAGTTAGAGGGAGAAGAACTTGTAAGATTGAAAAAAGAAAAAAATGTGTAATTCGATGTCACTAAAAAAATGAAATATGAATGATGAAAAAAAAAACACAATAAAAAGTAAGAATGTGTTTGAAAAAAAAATTCAGTGATGTTGGGAAAAATAATAGAGATATCTTCTCTCAATCTTGGTAAATGCGGGAACATTATGAGGTTTTGAAAAAAAAAAAAGTAAGAAGCTTGTGGGTTCTGTTTCTGTGCTTATGATATCTTGAGCCAAAACCGTCTTTTGTCTATATCTGAATATCTGAGCCATAATGCCTAAACCTTGAAAAGACCTAATGATTCCAAAGGATATTGTCAACATTAGTGGAGAAAGGTAAGCATGCAAGCTTATGAGTTATCGGGCTGTGGAACTGTTGGAAAGAGTAAAACTTTTATAACAATGTTTCACATATGAATAAATTTTGTGGTTATACATAGTGTTATGAATTGAGCATCTGAGTTAATTGTTAGAGTTAGTAGGATCGAAATTCTAGTTTTTGCAAGGAAGAAAGCAGAGCATGAGTCAGCAGTGTAGTGATTATCTGATAGCGTAGTTAGTTTTTTTTATCTTACTCGGGGGCGAGTAAGAATCTAGTTTGGGGGAATTTTGTTAGGTTATATTTAGCCTATGTTTCGGGTCTGAAAAGTAAGCATTTTCTCGTCTATTGGTGTCTTTTGGAGCGGTTTTACGCTTGATTTTCATTGTTTCAGGTTTCCGGGGTGTCAAAGTTCAAATTCAGTCAAATGGTGAAAAAACGGTACAAACTGGCAAAAAATTGGAAAAATCTGCTCGAGAGGCATCAGTAGTCGCGACCACCAATGAGCCAGGTCGCGACCCTTTTTTGTGGTCGCGACTCTGGTCGCGACTTCGAGATTTTGGCAGAACCTCTGATTTTCGAGGTTTGCCTGTAGTCGCGACCAGCTTAAAGGCTAGTCGCGACTAGGTACGGACGTCGTGGTTTTGACCTAATTTTGATTTTTCTCTCAATTGGAGGCACACCTCTCATCCCTATATAAGGAATACGACTCAGAAGGTCACCGTAAGCAGAAAAAGACCTAAAAAGTGGATGAAGGGGGAGAGGAAGCTATCTTGAAGACCCGGAGCGATATCACCTTCTAGTTTCTTTCTTTTACCCTTATTTCTTTCTTTTATGTTTAGTTTTGTTTCAGATTTAATCATGGATGTTTTTATTGTTTTTATGAGCTAAATTTCCCATTAAGGGAGGATGATGAATGTTGTTTAAGTTTATGCCTAGTTAATAAATAATTGTCATTCCTCCATCTTGTTTGTGAATACTATCTATATTTGTGTTTAATTCCATGTGCAAGTTTGATCACCTTTTACATGTTTAATGATCTCAATTCGAAATCTGAAAAGTGAGAATTGAGAATGCTAAAATTGGATAGTCTAGGTTTTGATGTGAAACGAAAGTATTTACATAGCCTTAGTGACAATTAGATTATTGCTTAATGCTGATTTCATGTTGATTTAATTAAGAAGTTAATTAGAGAACATGAGATTTAGAACCTAAAACATCTGAAAAGAGTTAGGTTAATTCATAATCTGTCATTCACATTAAGATAAGGATAACAATTAGGTATTAACGTTTACAACAGGATTCACCTCCCTAATCTTTCATCTTGATTAATCTTCTTCTATTCTTTTTAATTTTCTGAATTATTTTCTTTAAATTGCAAAAAGTATTGTTTTACCAGATAGAATCATAAGTATAGTTTAGTAGTACTTAATCCAATTCCATGTGGTTCGACCTCACTTGCGTGAGATACTACTTGATTGCGTATACTTACGTAGTAATCATAATTTTCGTAACAACGTAAATAAATATTTATAAATAAATTAAATTTAAAATAACATAAATAAAATATTTTTTTTCTTTTTTTCTACTATTTCTTTTTTTGAGATTTTTTTTTCCTCTACTATTACCTACCAATCATAAGTAATAAATGTCTAAGAATGTTTTACCATTAATTAAGTAATAAATGAATATAATATACGGTATATATAATAAAAATAATTAAAAAGAATGTATAAAATATAAAAAGGAAAAAGGAAATTATTCCATGTACTGTTTTTTTAATTTTTTTTTTTAAATTTACGGTTTGGGTTTTTTAAGTGATTTCTCCGGTAGTTTCTATGTGAGTTGCTATACTATTTTTTGTTGCGATTTAGGTTGCAACGCTAGTTAAAATAGAGATTTCTATGTAGAATTCCAAGAAAAAAAAAAAAAAACTTTTTTGAAACGTAAAGATGAAAAAATCCCAAAGAAAAATAGCAAAGGGCCAAAACAATACAAAAGAAAAAGTTAATGAAGGGAATTGAGATACAGTAAATAGCTTTGAAGCGACGATTTGGAGCATAATTGTTGTTAAGATGGCAATTTAGGCCATCTTATTCGCACCACACCACTCATCCAAAATAACACTGAATCCAGTATGGCTTTACTTGGAGATTACTGCATTCATAGTACAGTTGAAGACAATTAATTGCTTCATAACAAATGATATTATATACTTTTCTTTTTCTTTTGTTTTGATTGATGAAACCATCTAAATAACATTAGGTGGTGAATTAGGTGAGGTTGTTTTCCCATGTGATGAAATTGTGTTGTTCGAACGAGAGCTAGCTAGTGAAGGTGATGGAGTCAAGTGTGACCAAAGCCATGCTGCAATTTCTTGAAAAGCCACACATACTTAAAATATAAGTTTTTATTTTTGCACATCTTTCTACTTTTTACATTTTTATAAAAATAAATAAATAAAGAAAGAAAAAAGAATTAATTACGGCAAAATACACGTAAACATATATCTTCATCTTCATCTTCTTCTACCTTTAGATCTGATTCAGAAAATTCTCCCCATATCATCCATAAGCTTTCGTCGTTACGAACTTGCTGCCAATGTCGCGAAGCCTTCTCCGTTAGAACCAAGGGACTGGTGCGGGGTTTCAAGGAGAAGATATTGCAATAATGGCGGCAGCTAGCTAGGCTTCATGGAGAAGATGAAGATGATCAGAAATCGGGAGAGAGAGAGTGTCAAGAATATATGTTTTTTTAATTAGTTCAGATGAAAAAGGAAAAAAGGAAAAAGGAAAAAAAAAAAGAAAAGAAAAATATAAATAAGATATATATTTTTATTTTGATAATTTTTAAATTATTTTTTATATTGTAAAATAATTTTAATATTACCTCGATTATTAACTCAAAGTAACATAAGAAAAAGAAAGATAATAATTTTTAAACCAACTTAAAAAAGAACATGTATATATACAAATTCTAATGTAATTAGGAAGTGATATAATGTCTATGTATAAGAAAGGTAATTACTAGTTTACCTAAACTTTTTGTATTCTTTCTTTACTTTACGATAGATAATTAAATACATACAAACTTAGTTTGTGTTTAATTATTCGAAACACATTATTATTGCTTGATACATTTAGTTATCATGATGAAGATGAATGATTCTTCTCGTAATGATGATAATAATAATAATAAGGGGAAGAATGTTAAAGATATAAAAAATGAAGATTTATTAAACTTCAAATACCCAACATCAAATATTGAAGAAGAGGCTATATCAAAGTATTTTCTTCAAAATAATGATGTTGGTCGTATTATGAAAAACATCTTTAAAGAATCTCCTCTTCCTCCACATTATTCTCAACATGGCCTCTCAAATTTCATTCAAAATCTCAACAAGTAAGTTTCTTAATTAATTAGTTATTTCATAATTATGATATATATAATTCAGTTTTTTTCAATTATAGTACTAATTTTTTGGTTTCATACTAGTAATGATCATGGGACTGAAATTCCAACAATTAATAAAGATGATCCCCCTGCTTTAATGTCCTTCCCACCAATACAACATCAGGTGAGATGTATTTTTGGAATTAAAAAGCCTAATTATTTGGTTGTCATGTCTTCTTTATATCTCTATTATATTAAATGTGCGAGCTTTTAGCGGTTAAACCCTTCCAATTATCATTTTACTTACACTTAACATTTCAACCTCAAGTTCGCAATTAACTGTGAAAAATAGATAACACCTTAAATTTATTAAGAGTTGAATAGTTTGGAGGGTTTTACCACTAAAATTTGAATTTAGAGAGTTAAGTATAAGTGGAATGATAGTTGACAGGGTTTAGCCACAAAAGACTCTTAAATGTGCTTATGTAATTGCTCTTGTTTTAAACATTGTGATTCAAATTTAAATTTATTTAAACCTGCATATATTTAAAAATATTTTATTATTATTATTTAAACTTATCTCTATTATATTATATTTGTCTTACATTAAAATTGAATATCTAAAGAAAATTGTTAGTTTAACGATTTTTTTTTTTTTCGTGAACAGGTTAAAACTAACCCAGTTAAATCAATTAATTAATTATTTTTTTAAAAAAAAAATTAAGACTAAATTTCATTTATTTATTAAAATATAATTTAAATAATTATTTAAAAGTATCAACAAAATTAGATAATTATTTTTTTTATATAAATTTTAATTTAAATTTAAATTCGACATTAATGCAAATAATTAATCATACTTTATATCAATTTTTTTTTAGTTATTTACTTAATTTACTATTTAATAAAATTAATTAGTTAGATACAATTTCTTATAAATAAATTTAAAAATGTATTTTATATATTTAACAAAATATAAGAATTGTATTAAATTTACCTTTTATTATTATTTAAATTAATATTTAAAGTTAGCAACTGATACAACTTTAAGCAAACAATGTTACTAATGCCTAATACTGCCTAATACTATATAATATAACAAAAGTTGAAATTGCCTTCTCTTGCGTTTATTATTAAGCTCTACTTGAAACACTTAATTTAAAAGGTGAAATTTTATTGATGAATAATTTGTTTTATTTTAAGGCTCCTGAGATGGAAATATCAATCGATTCTGTAGAAGCAATATTACAGAACTTTCAATTAGTGCTGAATCAGGTAATTTTTTTTTTTATTTTTAAATTTTCTTTTAAAAGAACAAAATTATATAATAAAGATTCAATAAAATACTAAATTTATTTCTTACTAAATATTTGACACAATTCTAAAATAGGTCCCAAAACGTGTTAGAGATTACTACAAAAATGTATTGTATCGCCGTGCAACAAAATTGCAGAGACAAAACCAATATGTTGAAACAATAAGGTAATATTACATATAATTTTTTATAATTCTAACAGAAAAAGTGTACCTTTTTATTGCTTCTATAAAAATTATAATTTTTTTTTTTTTAATTTACACTTATAATGATTTCAGGATAGACACAGTGGAAGAGATATTCACTAATTATATTGACACAAGACTTATATCATTGTTGTTCATCGGCGACAAGCTTTAACCACTCATGTAACACCCTAACTATCTTAGGCGTATTACGTGATTTTTAAACGTACTGTGCAGCTCGTTGCTAATCAACGAGGTTTATGGAAAAACGTGATTAATTAAAATTTTGCTTTTTAATTAAACTTATAAACCATATTATAAAAGTCTCGGGATCCCGATTTATAAAATCATTTACAAACGTTTTAACTGTTTAACTTTTACATCAAAATAAAGTCGTCTAACGACCAGTTACAAAAACTCAGCCTTGCTGTCCCGAGGATCGTACGCTCCAGGCCTAACCGCCCCGACATGTACAATCTCATAAGCTCGCTCACGGTCCATCAGCTATAGCCTTGCCTTTACCTACACATGAACATAAACTGTGAGTCGACAGACTCAGCAAGAAAAGCATAATAATATCATACATAACTAACTGCCGTGTCCAACACGATACTGAGTCCCGCTACTGCCATGTCCAACATGGTACTGAGCCACTACTGCCATGTCCAACATGGTACTGAGTTTTGAACGTTCAGGGGACGGTACTATTGACAAGTATCCTCCTGATCGGTCGAGCCGGTCATACTCCGCTGTGGTCATACTCCGGCTGTACCGACGGGATAGGTCAATAGCAGAACCACCAACCAAATGTCGGCTGATCGGTCGAACCGGTCATACTCCGGCTTGGTCATACTCCGGGCTGTACCGACGTGACAGGGTTGGATGGTTCGAAGCCTAAATACATAACTAATGTAATCTAGCAGGCTTCCTACATGCACGCTAAACATGTAATCTACATATGCATACTGTTATACTAATCTTACCTGGATTCCGATTTCAGGTGTGCCGGTCAACCTGACTGGAACTGAAGCTGCGTGGCGGATTACTGGCTCCTAAACCATAAAAATCACAACGCTATAAGTGACACGCTAAATCACTTCCCGGGGACTAAAACTTGGAACTAAAAGTTTCCCTATCGATAAAAAGCATGGCAATACCCCTAAAAACCTAAAAACGAGGAAAACTAGGGTTCTGAAAAATCCCCCAACCGGTAGACCGGTTGCCCAACCGGAATTCCGGTTCTGGGAAATTCAGGACCCCCATCCGGAATTCCGGATGCACAACCGGAATTCCGGTTCCTCGCAGGCAGCAACTTCAAAAATTCATAACTCGACCAATTCAACCCCAATTGGTCCCAAACTTTCCAGACCAGTTCTAAACTATCCCTAGAACAAATCCAAGGCATCAAAACCACCCAGAAAACACATATACAAAAATCACCATTAAAGACCAAGCTTTGAGTTCCAAAACTCAAACTTGGTTAAATCCACTAACATGCATCCAAACCTATTTAATTCTACTCAAATAAGCATGAATAAGCTTCTGAAAACATACAAGAACACCCAGCAATTCACAGAAACAAAAAGAACCATTTCTTTCCAAAAATCACATATTTGCATAGAAAACTCAAAGCTTGAACAACCTAACTAATCATGCTTCAAACAACTCAATTAACATCAAATAAACATGCTTTGAACCTCAGAAAATAACAACCAAACACAGCAACAAGAACAGCCACAAAAGCATGCATTTTACTCAACTTTTTCATCATTTTTTTCAAAATTTAAAGGAAGAAATCAAGAGAGCTAACCTAGCTTGGAAAATGCTTAGATTTAGGATGAAAATTCACTTGAAAGATTGAACAAAATCCAGCTCTTTGAATCCCATGCACCAGCCGAAAATGAGAGGAAAAGAGAGAGAGTTTTCTATTTTTGAAATTTCTAATTTTTTTCTAAGTGTTGAAATTTTGTGGAAAAAGGAATATAAATCACATTACTCATTTTATTTCAGCCATGTAATAATAAAATAAACATTTATTTCTCCATTTAATAAATCACATAAGACAAAACACTAATGGGGCAAAAAGACTATTTTGCCCCTCCACCATAAAACCATGAAAATCATACTAAAGGGGGTATTTTTGGGACATTCTAAATTCCCGGCCATTCCCGACATTCCCAATGTCTAAACCCGTCCCCAAATTACCAACATACTAAGTTGTGATTCCTACTGAGCCAAACGCCGAGTTCCAAAATACCGGACACCGGAAATGCGAAATCTAAAAACTACTGATGACATAATCATGCATTTCTGAATTCCATAAATAACAGTAATAAATTATTTAAATAGCTATAAATAATTTCATAATTAAACATAAACAACTGATAATTTCCAAATTAACTAAGCGGGCTTTACAACTATTCCCCCCTTAAAAGGATTTCGTCCCCGAAATCTAACCTGAATAACTCTGGATATTGAGCTCTCATATCTGACTCTAGCTCCCAGGTGGCTTCCTCCACCTTGCTGTTTCTCCAGAGAACCTTGACCAATGCTATGGTCTTATTCCGAAGGACTTTATCCTTTCTATCCAGGATCTGCACTGGTTGTTCCTCATATGACATGTCTGGCTGAAGCTGAAGACTCTCATAACTGAGTATATGAGAGGGGTCTGAAACGTATTTTCTCAACATTGAGACATGGAATACGTTGTGCACTGCTGATAAGGCTGGAGGCAATGCTAACCGATATGCCACTTGACCTATCTTCTCGAGAATCTCGAAAGGTCCTGTAAACCTAGGGCATAATTTGCCTCTTTTCCCGAAACGTTTAATCCCCTTCATCGGAGATACTCGCAAAAACACATGGTCCCCTACTCGGAACTCAACATCTCTACGTTTCGGATCTGCGTAACTCTTCTGTCTGCTCTGTGAGGCAAGCATTCTAGCTTTTATCTTTTCTATTGCCTCATTGGTCCGCTGAACTGACTCTGGACCTAGGTATTTCCTCTCCCCTGTCTCATCCCAGTGGATAGGGGATCTACATTTCCTACCGTACAACAGTTCATAGGGTGCCATCCCTATCATACTCTGATAACTGTTGTTGTAAGAGAATTCTATCAACGGTAGATACTTACTCCATGAGCCTTCAAAGTCCATAACACAGGCTCTCAACATATCCTCCAATATCTGAATCGTCCTTTCGGACTGACCATCTGTCTGAGGATGGAATGCTGTACTGAATTTTAGCTTTGTACCCATTGCCCGTTGCAAACTTTGCCAAAATTTGGAGGTGAATTTCGGATCCCTGTCCGAAACTATAGACTTCGGTACCCCGTGAAGTCTCACTATCTCTCTGACGTACAGTTCTGCCAACTGATCCACTGTGAACGTTGTTCTAACCGGCAGAAAATGAGCAGATTTCGTAAATCGGTCCACCACTACCCAGATGGAATCATACATACCCGTGGTCCTAGGTAATCCGACCACAAAATCCATCGTAATATCCTCCCATTTCCATTCTGGTAGGGTTAGAGGCTGCAACAACCCTGCTGGTCTCTGATGTTCAGCCTTGATCTGCTGACAAGTGAGGCATCTCGATACGAATTCTACCAAATTCTTCTTCATACCGCTCCACCAGAAGTACGGTTTCAAATCTTGGTACATCTTAGTGGTGCCGGGATGCAGAGAATACGGGGTAGAATGAGCCTCCTCAAAGATCTCATTTCTCAGTTCCACACTGTTCGGAACACAAACCCTGGCTTTATACAAAAGCATCCCACTATCTGACACTGAAAAGTCTTTGGCTTGACCAGCCAATACCTCATCTCGGATCTTCACTAACTCCGGATCTGTCATCTGAGCGACTTTTATTCTTTCTAATAGATCAGATTGCAGCGTCAAGTTGTGAAGCTGACCTACCACAAACTCAATGCTGGATCTAACCATATCCTCAGCTAGCTGGGGTGAGATCTGAACCATGCTAGCTACTTGCCCGGGACCCTTTCTACTCAGGGCATCAGCCACTACATTGGCTTTTCCGGGATGATAGAGGATCTCACAATCATAATCCTTTACTAATTCCAACCAACGCCTTTGTCTCATGTTCAAATCTTTCTGAGTAAAGAAATACTTGAGACTTTTATGGTCGGTATAGATCTCGCACTTCTCCCCATAAAGGTAATGCCGCCAAATCTTCAGTGCAAAAACCACTGCGGCCAATTCTAAATCATGAGTCGGGTATCGCTGTTCATAATCCTTTAACTAACGGGAGGCATAAGCGATAACCCGATCGGCTTGCATCAATACGCACCCCAAACCCTGTTTGGATGCGTCACAGTAGACTACGAACTTTTCCTTGTCCGAAGGCAAAGCTAACACCGGAGCAGTAATCAATCTCTGTTTCAGCTCCTGAAAGCTAGCTTCGCACTTATCTGACCAAATAAACCTCTGATTTTTCTTTGTAAGCTCGGTTAGGGGCATTGAAATTTTGGAGAACCCCTCCACGAACCTACGGTAGTACCCAGCTAATCCCAAGAAGCTTCTGATCTCTGTCACTGTCTTCGGTCTCGGCCAATCCCTGACGGATTCAATCTTCCCGGGATCCACCTTGATCCCATCTTTACTCACAATGTGCCCTAGGAAGGACACCTGAGACAACCAGAACTCACATTTCTTGAACTTGGCGTAGAGCTTATGTTCTCGAAGTCGTTGCAGTACCATCTGAAGATGTAACTCATGCTCCTCTTCTGACTGAGAGTACACGAGGATGTCGTCGATAAACACAATCACACAGATATCGAGGAAATCCTTGTATACTCTATTCATCAGGTCCATGAATGCTGCAGGAGCATTGGTTAGTCCGAATGACATAACCAGAAACTCGTAGTGTCCATACCTAGTGCGGAAAGCCGTCTTCGGAATGTCCTCCTCTCGGATTCTCAACTGATGATAACCCGAACGGAGATCAATCTTAGAAAAGACCGTCTTCCCCTGAAGCTGATCGAACAAGTCATCGATCCTAGGTAATGGATATTTATTCTTCACCGTCAACTTGTTTAATTCTCTGTAGTCGATGCACATCCTCATAGATCCATCCTTCTTCTTGACGAACAAAACCGGGGCTCCCCAGGGTGACACACTGGGCCGAATGAACCCTATGTCAAGCAACCCTTGGAGCTGAATTTTTAGTTCCTTAAGTTCAGCTGGAGCCATCCTATACGGGGCTTTGGAAACCGGATCCACCCCTGGTGCCAAGTCAATCACGAAGTCAACCTCTCGCTGAGGTGGTAACCCTGGAAGTTCTTCGGGAAAAACGTCCAAAAATTCCCGAACCACTCTGATGTCCTCTGGCCGAATGGTGTCTGGCCGAGTGGTGTCCACCACCACGGCCAGAAACCCTAAGCACCTGCCGTGCAATAATTCTCTCGCTGACATAGCCGAGATCACCGGAATCCGAGATCCCTGAACCGAACCCACAAATACAAACGGTTCTTCACTTTCCGGTTGGAAGACCACCATCTTCCTCTTACAGTCAATGCTCGCCGAATATTTAGATAGGAAATCCATTCCTAAAATAATATCAAATTCGACTAAGCTCATCTCTATTAGATCAGCGCTTAACTCTCTACCATCTATCCTGATCGGCATAGACCTAATCCACCTATTGGAGATAACCAATTCTCCGCCAGGTAACAGGGTTCCAAACCCTGATTCATATCTATAAAAGGGTCTACCCAACTTACTAAAGACTCTGGCCGCCACATAAGAATGTGTAGCCCCAGAATCAAACGACTCGAATAAAGCGAGTTGTTAATAAAAAGCTGACCTGTAACAACTGATGGGCTGGCATCTGCATCAGCCTGCGTGATAGCGAACACCCTGGCTGGAGTGGGTATCGCTGGAGCTCTCGGTGCCTCTGGTCGGAGCTGGGGACATTCCCTTTTGAAGTGTCCGGGCATGCCACAATGAAAGCATCCCTGCCCCTTGCACTCACCCCGATGATGCCTCTTGCAGCTAGGGCACTCGGGATAGGAGAATCGGGTCTCATTACCACCAGGACGACTCCCTCTGTTCTGGTTCCCCCGGAACCTCTTGTTCTGACTCGAGCCGCCGGAAGCAGTGGGTGCCCTCTTCCTCTGATCAATGGCCGAACCACTACTCCCCCTGCTATAGCCTGATGCAGGAGGGGTAGGAGCTCTGCCACTAACCGGAGTACTGGCTGATTCTGACATGCACCCCACTGCGCCCTCAGCTCGCAGTGCCTTCTCCACCATCTGAGCATAGGTGGTGCTGTCGTCGGTGGTAATCATCAGGTCATGCCTGATCTTGGGATTCAACCCGTCCAGATACTTCTCCTTCTTACTGAAGTCGGTCGGCACAATTCCCGAGGCTAACCTCGCCAACCGATCGAACTGAGTAGTATACTCAGTGACGCTCATGTTCTCCCGCTGGGTCAGGTGAACAAACTCTTTCCTCTTGGCGCTTCTGACCGCCTCATTATAGTATTTCGCGTTGAAGAGTTCCTGAAGCCTTTCCCAGGTCATGGTGGTGACATCGTGAATCTGAGACACCATGTCCCACCATACCAGGGCGTCCTCCTGGAACTGAAACGTGGCGCACACCACTCTGTCGTTACCGGTGACACCCATGAAATTCAGGATTCTGGTAATCACCGTCGCCCAGCGTTCGGCTTTCATCACGTCCGGACCTCCCAGAATACCGGAGGTGCTTGCTTCGAACCGCTCATACAAAGGTTCCAATCTATGGGCCGCCACCACTATCTCGGCACAGGCGGCGAGGGGCGGTGCCACTGGAACTACGGGCACGAGGAACCGGCGGGAGCACCCTGCTGTCTCAACCTCTGAATCTCGAGGTCTTGCTCTTCGATCCGGGCTTGCATCTCCGCAAACTGCAACTCCCAATTCGGGGCTCCCTGATCGGCTGGGGGAGCCTGGGCAGCCTGTGGCGGGTTCTCATCACCTCGGCCACGAGCCCTGCCTCGGGGACCTCTACCTCGGCCCCTGGCAGGTGGGGGAAACTGAGCTCCCTCTCCCTGATTCGACCCTACGGAGTTGCCCTGACTCCTGGTAGTCCGCCTGGCGTCCATCTGATTAGAACCGCCTGCGAAACCAAGAGTTGGCATATCAGGTCGTATTCAAGGCGAGCTTACTAATGCCGCTTAATTTGGAAATTAGAAATGAAACATGCGCCTATCCTACTATCAGGCTACTAACATGCTTCCTAACAGGCTTTTCTTTTTCATAACTGAATAAAATAAACTACTAAAGCAATAAAGGCTTACTGAACCGTGAACCGAGCTAACTGCTGATGATGATCTTCGGAAGACAACCTGGCGGCTCTGATACCAAATTGTAACACCCTAACTATCTTAGGCGTATTACGTGATTTTTAAACGTACTGTGCAGCTCGTTGCTAATCAACGAGGTTTATGGAAAAACGTGATTAATTAAAATTTTGCTTTTTAATTAAACTTATAAACCATATTATAAAAGTCTCGGGATCCCGATTTATAAAATCATTTACAAACGTTTTAACTGTTTAACTTTTACATCAAAATAAAGTCGTCTAACGACCAGTTACAAAAACTCAGCCTTGCTGTCCCAAGGATCGTACGCTCCAGGCCTAACCGCCCCGACATGTACAATCTCATAAGCTCGCTCACGGTCCATCAGCTATAGCCTTGCCTTTACCTACACATGAACATAAACTGTGAGTCGACAGACTCAGCAAGAAAAGCATAATAATATCATACATAACTAACTGCCGTGTCCAACACGATGCGAGTCCCGCCATCGCCATGTCCAACATGGTGCGAGCCCTTCTTGCCATGTCCAACATGGTGCGAGTTTTGAACGTTCGGGGGACGATACTATTGACAAGTATCCTCCCGATCGGTCGAACCGGTCATACTCCGCCGTGGTCATACTCCAGCCGTACCGACGGGATAGGTCAATAAGACCGAACCACCAACCAAATGTCGGCTGATCGGTCGAACCGGTCATACTCCGCCGTTGGTCATACTCCACCGTACCGACGTGACGGGGTTGGATGGTTCGAAGCCTAAATACATAACTAATGTAATCTAGCAGGCTTCCTACATGCACGCTAAACATGTAATCTACATATGCATCTTGTTATACTAATCTTACGGATTCCGATTTCGGGTGTGCGGCCAACTCGACCTGAATCGAAGCTGCGTGGCGGACATCGGCTCCTAAACCATAAAAATCACAACGCTATAAGTGACACGCTAAATCACTTCCCGGGGACTAAAACTTGGAACTAAAAGTTTCCCTATCGATAAAAAGCATGGCAATACCCCTAAAAACCTAAAAACGAGGAAAACTAGGGTTCGGAAAAATCCCCCAACCGGTAGACCGGTTGCCCAACCGGAATTCCGGTTCTGGGAAATTCAGGACCCCCATCCGAATTCCGGATGCACAACCGAATTCGGTTCCTCGCAGCAAGAACTTCAAAAATTCATAACTCGACCAATTCAACCCCAATTGGTCCCAAACTTTCCAGACCAGTTCTAAACTATCCCTAGAACAAATCCAAGGCATCAAAACCACCCAGAAAACACATATACAAAAATCACCATTAAAGACCAAGCTTTGAGTTCCAAAACTCAAACTTGGTTAAATCCACTAACATGCATCCAAACCTATTTAATTCTACTCAAATAAGCATGAATAAGCTTCTGAAAACATACAAGAACACCCAGCAATTCACAGAAACAAAATGAACCATTTCTTTCCAAAAAAATCACATATTTGCATAGAAAACTCAAAGCTTGAACAACCTAACTAATCATGCTTCAAACAACTCAAATAACATCAAATAAACATGCTTTGAACCTCAGAAAATAACAACCAAACACAGCAACAAGAACAGCCACAAAAGCATGCATTTTACTCAACTTTTTCATCATTTTTTTCAAAATTTAAAGGAAGAAATCAAGAGAGCTAACCTAGCTTGGAAAATGCTTAGATTTAGGATGAAAATTCACTTGAAAGATTGAACAAAATCCAGCTCTTTGAATCCCATGCACCAGCCGAAAATGAGAGGAAAAGAGAGAGAGTTTTCTATTTTTGAAATTTCTAATTTTTTTCTAAGTGTTGAAATTTTGTGGAAAAAGGAATATAAATCACATTACTCATTTTATTTCAGCCATGTAATAATAAAATAAACATTTATTTTTCCATTTAATAAATCACATAAGACAAAACACTAATGGGGCAAAAAGACCATTTTGCCCCTCCACCATAAACCATGAAAATCATACTAAAGGGGGTATTTTTGGGACATTCTAAATTCCCGGCCATTCCCGACATTCCCAATGTCTAAACCCGTCCCCAAATTACCAACATACTAAGTTGTGATTCCTACTGAGCCAAACGCCGAGTTCCAAAATACCGGACACCGGAAATGCGAAATCTAAAAACTACTGATGACATAATCATGCATTTCTGAATTCCATAAATAACAGTAATAAATTATTTAAATAGTTATAAATAATTTCATAATTAAACATAAACAACTGATAATTTCCAAATTAACTAAGCGGGCTTTACAACTCATCAGTTATTCTATAAAAAAATGATGAGTTTTATTATCTTTTTTATACAGTTTTTTATTTTCTAGTTATTAATTTATTATTTATTATTCACAATTAGTTTTTTATAAAATTAATGATGAGTTCTTGATTTTTTCTTCTTAAAATATATATTTATATATAACTAATGTATAAAACTAAAAGGGATCATTACATTTTTAGCCTACAAAACTCACAAATAAAAAAAGAGCAAAACTGGTTTGACTAAGAGCATAAAGAAGTAATAATTTGATCCTACAAGAAATAAATATTTTTGCAGCTTTGAAGGAATGAGCCACTAAAGTTTCACTAAGCTGGTTATAATACCTTTAAGAATAGAGCATTACAAGGCTGTAAAAGTTTGCTTGGTATTCCGGAAATGAAGATGAGTTCGTTCTCTTCCAAATCGAACTTGTTGTTGGCATAGTCAGGAAGCTGCATCTAAATCAACCTCACCCTCAATGATCCCCGCCTCTGCCTCAGAATCTGCTTCCAATTGGCCCATCTCTGGATCGGCATCTGTGTCAGAGCTTTGCTTCTGGTTTTCGTCCGGCATTGGACTGGCACCATGGGACACCATGTCAGTCACACCAGCAGTTTCAGGTTCAGCATCCATTGGGGTTTTAGAGGCCTCGAGATCACCTCTTATTCCTTCATCATTTTCACTCGCAGGAGTTGAGATCTGTACCGGTGAGAGAGAACAAAATTAAGCAAAAAAACTTATTATAGAAAGCAAGGGAAGAACAAGATGGGGGTCCATTATACCTCTTTTTCTTCCCCTTGCTGTGCAGAACCCTTTGCTTCTTCCTTTTTAGCACGTTTAACCCTGTCATTTGGTTTAAACTGGTATTTGAAACGAAAATCGGGTGGTAAAAGTTCTACAGGCACTACTCCCTCAACGCCATGGTCAGTAAACTGCAATGAAATCCAGTTGGGTCTTTTTTTTTTTCTTAGGCTTGTGGGAAATTAATTGAACATGATGATGTGTCGGTGATCAATTGTTAAACTAGTCCTACCTTAGAAAATCCCTCCAAGTCCTGTCTAGCTGAAAACCGTAGACCTTTCCAGCAATACACCTGCATACCGATACTAGCTATTATTAGATGGCACAAACTCAGTTTTAAAGTAAACAAGTAAATATGAAATGTTACTGAATCAGCTTTAGAACTAATGCAGTGTTGAATAAACTATGTCCTAAATAATATAGAACAAAACAATTTTATTAAAATTATTTGGGCCAATCAAAATATGACACGTGTACATATGTGCATATATGGTGGCAAACCCAATTGGCACTTCCAGTTAAACGGATTTAAATCCCTATCCATTTAAAAATAAAAAAAGAGATTTAAATCCTATTTTTTTATTAATTTTAAAACTATATTTGCATTTAATTAGTTCAAAAATAATAATCTTTTTTTTTGTCAAAGAAAAGATAACATAATTTTTTAAAAAACTAACTAGAAATAATAAGAGTACGTATATAAATAGACACTACAACAGTTTTGTCTATTATCGGCGGAGGCATCTGCCGGTATTAAATGGCCAGACCGCCGGTAATAATTAATACCGGCAGATTCCGCCGGTAATAATTGGTCGCTATAAGTGGTTATTAGCGACGAAAATGGTATTTTGACGGTAATAATATTAATACCGGCGGATTAATAGCGGTGTGGTACGCTGGTATTAATGTCTGCACTTTTACACGCAGATGGATTAATACCGGCAGACCCCAATCATTGTTCCGCCGGCAATAATATTTTTAAATATTAAAAAAAACCATTATTCTGATTATTTAATATAATTAAATTAATGATAATAATTATTTTATATATAATAATTATTTCATAAATAAATATATTATTAATTAAAAATAAAACATCAAAATTAAGAAATTAAGCATTAAACATTAAAATTAAGAAATTAAGCATTAAAATTAATTTGCCCATTACAATAAAAAATATACTATCTTAAATAAAATTAGGAAATTGTCTTTAAATAAACTTTAAAACATAAAACTTGACATAATTAAAAAAAACCTAACTATCATTGTTCAAATCAGTATACTCTGAAAATTCATCTGCATTCCAGCTAAGTCTTGAACGATCAAGATTCTCACGGGATTGAGCAGGCGGGGTAGGGTAATAAGGTTGTCCAGTCTGCGGCGTAGGTAAGATCTCCACATATTGTCGAGAATGCGGGCGAACCAAAATTGGTTGTTGCTGTTGTTGCTGACTCTGAGCACTGAAAAACTGACCATACATAGGTTGTTGTGGAGATCCTCCCATTTGACCATACACAGGTTGTTGCTGCAACAATGACCCAAATTGACCGTACACAGGGTATTGTTGTTGGGATGAGCCTCCAATATTGCCAACCATAGGTTGTGTCTGAGATCTTCCAGCGGCATCCGAAAAAAATATAGGAGGAGACTGTGAGGGAAGCCCGAACATGTAATGCAACTGAGGCGATTGTGAAGAGCCAGCAGACATGTTGGGAGAATTTTGTTGTTGTTGTTGAAAAAACTTAGGCAGCTGAGGCGATCGTGGTTGTTGTTGTTGTTGTTGTTGGAGGGGGGGCTGAACTAAACGCGCTACCTTGCGGTTGTGATGGTAAAAAAATTTGTAAAAAATTATCAAATCGCGGGTCATGTAGAGACGCGTCACTAGAGGTGCCAGACTGATCAATCTTATCACGCATTTTTAACATAAACTCGGCGAAGACTCCCATATCTTCCAGAGTAACGGATGAAGTCGGTACTTGTGATTGAGTTCAACTTTGAGTACTAGAACTTGTAGTCGAGCTGCCTTTCAATTTATAACCCAGTCCTCTTAAATAGTCCGACCGGCTCCCAAGAACTTTATTCATAGCTTTCAATTGCTTGTATTTGCTAACAGACCCATCGCTGGAATCATCTTCTTTATCCATCATGCTAGCAACCTCTTCAAGCATTTTCTCCTGATCAAATAAAATATTAGAAATACAATAACAATATCATGCATTAGTTGTAAGAAAATTATTAAAAAACATATTGAAACTCACATGTAGTTCTTTGCATGTCTCGGTAATCCAAGTGTCTTCTGTTCCTTTTCTGACGTGGCCTCTCTTCCAAGTATGAATTGCGTAGTCTTCAGGGACGTCCTGTTTAAAAATAGAGTTAGTTTGTGTTTAGTAAAAGAAATTGCTAATAGAAAGTTGATAATTTTACTTACATGTTCATTACGAGACACTGTCATCGACCTCAAGCCTTGCGTTGACAAATACTGCATTTCCCCTCTATTTTTCTTGTTTTGATTTGAACGCGCAATGAATTTTGGACTCAAAAATAAGTCAATGATTTGCTTCCAACTCTCTGTAGTGCAGTGATCAGGTACTGCTTCAATAACACTTGCCAAATCATTTGGATCCCCAGAATAATGTTCCTGAAACCACGTGTGCCTGATATTCTTTCTCTCAGAATATCTTCTCTTCATCTCATGATAAAGAGTTGTCATCACTCTTTCAGGCTCGGGATGGCCATCAATATCATACAAATACTACAAACAAATAGTATTTGTTAAAAAATTACGTATTAATTGAAATTAAATATTTGAAACATTAAACTTGTTAATGTGTTTTACCTTCATTTTTTGTACAATTTGATCTTTAAAGTGTTGAGCGATTTCACTAAAATTCTAGTGTCCTGGCAACGTAATTGTGACCTCGACACTCATTTGACGTACAAAAGCTGAATTTTCCTTACCAACCACTTTGCCTGTCACGGCATCAAGTTTTAGTGGTAATGGTTTTCCTGCATCCCGCCTTCTTTGCTCAACATCCAAGTTGGTAGCAAGCCCACGTCCCTTTCTTCTTGGCGGTGGAGCCGTCTGACAAGTCGGCGGTACCCTACTAGGGTCTGGTGGATCAGTACCACCCCCGTCTCCACCATGATAAGTGGATACATCAGCTGACATTACTTTTTTTTTGAAAAAAAAAAATATTTCATTTATAAGTAATAGTAACAATAATTTAAAATTAATAAAGTTAACTTGAAATAAGAAATATTAACTTGAAATTAATAATTGTATGTATTACAAAATAAAATGATTGAAAATTAATCATCCATATCACTATCATTATTAACTAAATGATCATTCACACCATCTTCACAAAAGTCAACTAAAATTTCTTCGTCAGATTCTTTAGTAGCATCTTCATCGTCCATGTTGCGGTCATCTTCGTTGACAGGCGAACTTGGTTCAGTGCCAATGTCCATCAGAGGTTGATTAGGTAGCAAAATTAACTCCCCAAGATCAACTGTTCACACAAAATTGGATGAGTTCGTGTCGTGTACCAAATCAATTTCGACATTAGCATCATCATCCACGATGTCCCAAATTTGTCGGTGATTTACATTCTCAACTATTTTCCAATTTTTCCCTCTCAACAAATCATCGAGATAAAACACTTGCTTTGCTTGACTAGCAAGTATGTATGGGTCATCTTTATACCATACACCACTGACATTAATACTAGTGATAAGGTTCTCGACGATTATTTTTTTTTCGTCTTGGATTTGTATTGTACCACTTGCACTTAAATAATGTGACAGACTAAACACCAGTGAAGGTTAACTTTAGCACTTCAGTGAGTGTGCCGTAATAATTAAAACCTTCTGTTCCTGCCACAAACACTCCACTATTTTGTGTGCTCCTCTTCTCATCTCTTTTGGTAGCCATAAATCGAACTCCATTCACAATACAACCTTCATAGTAAGTACCTAAGTGATCAGACCCGGATGCTAAAGCTAGCAACTCTTTGCCATTCTCTAATGATCCAGACTTGTGCAAGTCATATATCTATAAAAATAAGTACCTCATTAGAAAATGACAAACACCACTTAAGATAATAAACGTTTACTACACATATATATTCACCTTCTTGTGAAACCACAGACGAAAATGTTTTTTGTGTAGAACATTATGATCTCCATTCGGGTAATTTTGTCGGATCACTTCTAAGTGTTCACTGTAAAATAAAATAGATTTGAATTAATTGATTGAAAGTTGAGGTGAAAAAAAAGAAAAATTAATAAAGAAAAAAACTCACTCTAAGTAAGCTTGAATTTCAGGTGAATTGTTGATTATATACCACTCTACTTGTTCACGAGATGCGCGATCAAGTGGTCGGAGATTACCTTTTGTAATGGGTCGACATTGAGATTGAAACACATAAAGCTTTCGTGGGACAACCTCATCTTCATTACGATCAAGACGGTTAAACCTTGTTTCAACCCCCTTGAAATACATTGAACAAAATGTCAAAGCCTCATCAATAACGTAACTTTCTGCTATCGACCCTTCAGGACGTGCTTTATTTCCTACATAGTTCTTCAATTTTTTCATGTATCTTTCAAATGGATACATCCACCTCATAAAAACAGGTCCACCCAAAATTGCTTCTTCAGGCAAATGAAGGACCAAATGAATCATTATGTCAAAAAATGCAGGAGGAAATATGGACTCCATTTTACACAAGATTAAAATAAGATCTTGTTGAGCAACCTCCATGTCTTTAACATTTATAGTCCTTGAACAAATTTGCCTAAAAAAGTTGCACAGTTCAGAGATGGTGGTCGATATAGCGTTCAGGAGAAACTTGCGAACACCAACAGACAGTAATCGTTGCATTATTACATGGCAGTCGTGTGACTTCAATCCGATGACATTTGTTAAATTTTCATGTACTTTTTTTTTCAAATTCGAACAAAAGCCATCGGGAAATTTCACATCCTTAATAAATTTACAAAATTGGATCCTGTCATCAGGTTTAAGCACGTAAGGTGCATGAGGTTTCAACAGCTTCCCCCTCTCATCTTCATAAATCCACAACGATTCTCTGACGCCTAGCTTCTTTAAATCGTGTCTTGCATTGGTAGTGTCCTTGGATTTCTCATTGTCCAATATTGTGCCCAATAAATTATCACAAACATTCTTCTCAACATGCATGACATCATATTGTGTTTAAGAATATTTGAACACCAATAGTCAAGCTCGTAGAAGATGCTTTTTTTCCGCCAATTATGATTTTCTGCAACTCGCCTACGCTTCACACCACCAAAGAGCTCATGATTTCCAGGGAGGTGGGGTGGGAGTTTGTTTACTTGTTCTAATACTTCTTCACAAGTAAAACGTCTTGGAGGAGGTCTTCTCTCAATTTGTCCGTCAAATTGAGTATCCCTTCTCATTCGATGGTTATTTGGCAAAAATCTTCTATGACCCACGTAAGATGTCTTACCAATTACTCGAATAGAAGATGTATCTTCATTGCAAGTAGGACAAGCTTTATATCCCTGACCACTCCAACTAGACAAATAACTACGAGCAGGAAAATCATTCACTATCCACAAAAGAGCTGCACGCAACTTGAAGACAGTGTTGGTTCGACAATCTCTCGTATCTACTCCGTTAACCCACAACTCCTTCAACTCATCCACCAAGGGTCTTAAAAATACGTCTATGTCCATTCCTGGTGATTTATCTCCAGGAATAAGAATGGTCAACATAAAATTATTATCTTTCATACATAACCAAGGTGGAAGATTATAGTTCGCCAAAACTACAGGCCACACACTGTAAGCTTGGCTCATGTTGCCAAATGGATTAAAGCCATCGGCAGCTAAACCGAGACTAACATTTCGAGGTTCACTAGCAAAATCAGGGTGTTTGGCATCAAAGTCCTTCCACGCTGCACCATCCACAGGGTGTCGCACCACACCCTCATCTTTTGATTTACCACTGTGGTGCCATACCATGTATTTTGCCGTATGCCTTGAAGTATACAGTCTCTTCAGTCGCGAAATTAACGGAAAGTAACGCATCACCTTATGAGGCACCTTTTTTGCTCCTAAATTTTCTGAAGTTATCCATCTACTAGTGCCACAGACTGGACATGAATCTTCATTTGCATGTTCATTGTAAAATAAACAGCAATTGTGCTTGCACACATGAATTGACTCATACCCCAACCCTAATTTTTTCAATTTTTTCTTGGCATCATAATAGTTTGATGGAATTTTATTTTCCTTTGGAAAAGCAAATTTTAATAACTTCAGCAATTCATCAAATATGTTGTTAGGAATCTTTCCCATAACTTTCAAATGCAATAACTTTGCCAAAAAGTTAAGAGAAGATATCCAATCACAACCAGGATACAACTCGGCCTCAATTTCTTCAAATAATTCGTCGCGCCATTGATTTGCATCTGGATTATCATCCATTTCGAATGACGGCTGAAGGAAGTCATCCACTATCGGAATCATCTCGTCAATTTCAGTATCATCATCAGCGGCATCATGGTCATTCATTGCATTAGTGGCACTAGATTATGCTTCCCCGTGGTAAGTCCACTTCTCGTAACTAGTAAAAAAACCCCAATCGAATATATGTGCTTTCACAACAGGTAAAGTTTGAAGCCTATTGTTCACACATCTTACACATGGGCACCTAATTCTACCATCACAAATCTTTCCATGCATATTTTATATAAAAAAAATCATACACTTATACTTACACTATCAACAATACACACAGATTTATATATATTTATATACCATTTACAAAAAAAATCACAACACAAAAAATAAAATACCAACAGAAAACTAAAAGCATCAACCTCTTTAATTTCTGGTAGAAATTTGTATTCCTCCTCCGACGTTGCAAATCTCCGTTAGCTATTATACTACTACCCAAAACTTAAACCAAAGATAACAAAAAAAAAATAATTACAAAACAAATTTTAAAACCGAAATAATATAGCAAAAAAAAAATATTATAACAAAAACTTTACCTTTGCAATGGCTGGAATGGGCGCCGGAGATGGAGGAGGAGAAGGGGGATGGACGTCGGAGATGGAGGCGGAGCAGAAGGGGGATGCGCCAGAGGCTGGATGGGTTTTCCTTGAAGGAGTCGTGGGGTTTTTTTTGAAGGAAAATAGAAAATGTTTTCAGCCTTGGGGGGATATTTTATAGAATTTAATTAACGGTGGGACTCGCCGATAATAAAAAGGGTTTCGCCGGTAATAATACAACGGTCAGACTCCCCTGACTATTACCGGCGGAACCCTCATCTACTAATCCGCCGGTAATAGTTGTTTTAAATTTTGGGCGGTCAAATTCCCGTCCAAGGAATCAGAGGCGGAATTTTCGCCGGTAATAGTGTGATCCGCCGGTATTACCTTTTTTTTTTAAAATATTAATTTTTTTTTAATTTTCAAAAAAAAATACCGGCGGATGACCAATTCCGCCGGTAATAACCAATTAATACCGGCAGTTTGGCTCCGCCGGTAATTAATAAATTTGTTGTAGTGAGACAAATCAATAATAGTTACCTTTCGTAAATAAAATATATAGTAAAACTTATTAGTACACTATTACTAAGGTGATGAATATGGAAGAATTTCAAAAACAATTATTAAACTTCCAATTTCCATCAACATTGGATAATAAGGAAAATAATGAAGTTATTCCTGATGAGGATATTGGTAGTTTAATTGAAGAGTTATATTACGAAGATGATTTGATAAGTAATAATAATTCGATGCAATTAAACTTTCAATTATTACCAATATCAGAAGATGATGATTTAATAAGTATCATTATTCTTAAAGGAACTATTTTTTTTGATGAGGAGGTTGTTGGTGATATTATGCAACACATATTTAAAGACTCTAGTACTTCTCCTAATAATAACAATCCTCATCAACTTGGCATCTCAAATTTCATGCAACAACTCAATATGTAAGTTTATTTTATTAATTAATTTCTCTCATTATATAATTTTATGATATATATATTAATTTTGGGTTTTAATATATGATACTAGTGATGATCATGTGACTAATGAAACTCAAGTACCATTCTTGATGAATAATGAAGATCCCTTTGCTTCAAATTCAATGCCCTTCCGGCCACTAATACAAAATCAGGTAAAATTATATTATAATCTTATCTTCAATATATATATATTTGAAAAGATCTTTAAAATTACTAGAATTACATAAGAAAAAAGTGAATTCTCTTTCTTCATGATCCATCTCTTCTTCTGCCTGTTTTGAGTTTTGATAATAAAGATTAATTTTGTAAGAAAATTTAGACATAATTTAAGTTTTGTTGAGTTGGTTTGATTTGTCAATTTTGAATAGTTTGTTTGCTGAGTTAATAGTCAGAATTATTTAATCATGCTCTCGAAACATAATCCTTAACTAAAAGGAAATAGAGTACCTTGGAGATTTTGTGGTGAATGATCACCTTCAAAACCGATTGTTACAACAATAACAATATTCAAGAATGTATAAACAAAACTAAACCCAATCACAAAATTAAAATTAGAACTTAATTAAAATTAAACAAAAAAAACTTAGCTCGAGAATGAATGAATCATGGATCTTTTATCAATTAGGAATAGTCAATAGTACACAATTGAATAAGCCTAAGATTACAACTCAACACAGTGAATAATTACAAAGAAATAGAAAATCACTTCTAGAGTGATACTCCTATTACATTCCTTTACACACACTCATTATGATCTTGGACTCTCTCTCTAAACTTGACTCTGAATCTCAAGTATGAGCTTTAAAGATTGGAGATCAGAACTCCCTTTTAGAATAGAAAAACACCTATTTATAGTTGTTACATTTAATCTCAATAGATTCTCTAAGAAATTAAATCTGATTCAATCCCGAAATTAAAAAGTTGTTTAGTAGATATACATATATATATAATTATAGTCGAAATTTTATTCTTTTGCATTTGTTATTATAAGCTCTACTTGAAGCAAAAAATTCTGAATTTAAAAGATTATTAATGAATAAATTTTTTTTTAAGGCTCCTCAGATGGATCTGTCAATCAATAATGCTGAAGCAGTATTAGAAAGGTTTAAAGCAGTGGTGAATCAGGTTATTATTATTTTCTTTATTTATTATTTTTTTTAAAGAAAAGATTGTTTAAAAGAACAAAATTATATAAAACATAGATTTTTGTAAGTATATGATTCATTTGTTAGTAAATTTTTAACACAATTTTATTTTTAACATAGATGCCACAAAGTGATCGGGTTTATTATAACAATGTGTTCCGTCACCTTGCAACAAGCTTGGAGGAAAGACAAAGCCAAGGTGGTAGAGAAGAACTACCAAATAGGTGAAAGAGAATTGATTTTTAAAAGTTCTACCTTGCTAGTAATTAATTCTCAAAATTTATTTTTTGGCACAAAACTCGTATTCTGTTAGCAGTTTGATATATTTATTTATTTTTTGCTATTAACGGCCATGGTGGACTGCTCATGTATTTATGATGTACACATGACACATTTAATTGACATAAAAAAATATATTTTTTGTTTCTTTTTTACTATTTCTTTTTTGGAGATTTTTTTTTCTTCTACTATTACCTGTATATATCAAGTATTATTACATGGCAAGAATAAGTTATAAATGTCTAAGAATTTTTCACCATTAATTAAGTAATAAATGAATATAATATAGGGTATATATAATAAATAGGGAAAAAAAACAGGAAAATTCCAAAAAGGATAAAATATTACAACAATATTGTGGGCCGGCCCAATCAACATTTGTACACCCCACATTGAAAATATTACAAAAATACCACTTGACCTTACCTTCAGCCGCACGTCACAAACGGAGAGGATGAATGAACCTCCATCGATGCAATCGGCTACGCAACCAGAATGAAACCAGATCGAACGTAGAATAACCATAAATTTCGTCGAATTTCAATAGGAAACGAACAAATCCAAGGATCTAAACAGAAATTTTTTAAAAAAAAAAGACCAGGAAAACCGTGGAGAAACTGAAATTCAACATTTGATTTCGATTTTTATAGTGCAATATCACTCAAACGAACGTCGAAAATTCAGATTGAAGCAATGTAAATATGTATTGAACAGATCTGGAGCTCCCCCTCAAATCCAAAAAAAAAGGTATGAACTGAAAAAAAAATTCAACAATGATACACGTCATTTACAGTTGCATTCTGGTTGATTCACTGGTGTACAACAGGAAATTCAGATGGTAAAAACAATAAACAAGAACTGATTCTAATTAAGGAACCACGTGATACTAATAAGGTATTTTTATTTTTTTGCGTTGGCTTACAGTTGCATTATCGTTTTAAAATGGTTTAGAAATCATGAAGAAGTGTCAAATGACAAGTACCAAGAGCTAGCATATATACAAGGTAAGATTTATGTAAATGGTAGCAAATTAGTTTTATAATAGTTGGAAATCGATCTGATTCGAATAAACATGATGAAAAATGACAATGAGTAAGAACTATGTAATTTTGGGGATAGAATTGTGGTTTTTAAGTTGGTTTACAGTTGCATAATCATTTAATAATAGTTTCATTACGTTTTTTGCAGGAATTTATTTTGGAAAAGATAGAGGACAGAACAGTTTGAGAAATGGTTAGTTTCCCAAAATTTAAATGAAGTTTCTTAATAGTTTTATTCTCGTTTCTTTGTAGTTTATTAACAACAAAAAAATGGCAAAATCAGGAACCAGGACAAGAAATACAATGCTTGAACAAAGGGACAGAGATAGAAGTAAGTTTGTACTCTATTTCATAACAGAATCAAACCAGTTTTAAAATTTGTTGCCTCGGACTAATAACCATTGCAAAAACACAGGAAAGGAAAGACATTCCATTACTAGTCTTCTACAATGGACAATTCGATGATCGAATGAATTATGAAAATTATGAAGCCAGTGGACATTACATTTCAGCCAATTGTAACTATGAAGATTTGCAACAGAAACTCAAAGATGTCCTGGAGTGCAACCAAGAAAACACTGTTTTGCAACTGAAATATCAAGTGAAGGAAGGATACCAACCATTGAGGATAAAGGATGATCAAAACCTGCATTTCTACATACAACTCAAACTGAAGGACCCCGACTTCACAACATACCCAATGTGTGTGAATGTCATCAACAACCCAACAACAACCATCGATGCATCATTCTTGGGAAATGACAATGCATTAATTACACATACAAGCGCCTTCCAACCAATCGAATACAATGCAGCAACAACAGAACACTCAACAAATCAACAACATATAATTGAAGCTACAAGACCAGAATTTGGGGGAGAAAGTTTTGACTTCATGGACTATGCAAAACTTGTGGCAGAGGAGATGGTTGAGCAACTAGAAAACAACAGAAAAAAGGAACCAGAAATCACAGATTATGACGAACTACTAATCACAGATCCGCAACATCCTGAAATAGAAGAAGCACAAATATACAAAGACAAAGAAACACTGCAGAGTGTGCTTGGTTTCTATGCAATTAGGAACAACTTCCAATTCAGAGTTAAAAAATCATGTGCAAGAACATACAAGATTCGTTGTTTGGATCCAAAATGCAAGTGGGCACTAACAGCATCCAGAAACGGGCCAACAAAGTCATTCATCATTCGAAAGTACGACAGAAAGGTGATACACACTTGTGATCTAAACATCAGATTTGCCGACAAGAGACAAGCTACAACGAAATTGATTGGAAACTACATCAAGCCACGGTTCACCAACATAAAAACAACTCAAACGCCACAAGACATCAGAGAAGAAATGAAACACAAGTATGGGGTGAGAATGAACTACATGAAAGCATGGAGAAGCAAAGAGCACGCGCAAGAAGAATTACGAGGAAAAGCCAACGAATCATACAGGTTGCTACCCGGTTTTTTGCACATGTTACAAAAAACTAATCCTGGAACAATAGTGCACATGCAAACAGAGGATGACAACAGCTTCAAGTACTTATTTGTCGCACTGGATGCATCAATAAAAGGACGGAAGAAATGCAAACCTATAATAGTTGTTGACGGAACTTTCCTTAAATCAACATATGGAGGTACATTGCTCTCTGCTTGTACACAGGATGCAAATGGGCATATTTTTCCACTAGCTTTTTCTGTTGTGGATTCAGAAAACAAAAACTCATGGCAATGGTTTTTCACAAAAGTGAGAGAAACATATGGGATTAGAGAGGAACAGTGCTTGATCTCAGATAGACATGAGAGCATAAGTAAGGAAGCTTGTCAAGTATTTCCAGAAATCACACATTGCTATTGTGTATACCACCTGCTAAGCAACCTGAAAGCAACCTTCAAGAAGAATGCAAGCAAACTGGATAAACCATTCTTCGCTGCAGCCAGAGCATACACAGAGAGGAAATTTGAATACCATATGAGCGAGTTGGACAGCTTGGACATCCGTGTAAGACCATATTTACAACAAGTTGGATACCACAAATGGTCAAGATACCACTGCAAAAACAACAGGTATTCAACTATGACTTCAAACATTGCTGAATCTCTAAATGCAGCAAACTTGGCAGCTAGAGAGCTACCAATCACAACACTGATGGAGTCATTGAGAGCATTAATACAACAATGGACATACACAAACAGGAAAAAAGCACAGAAAATAACAACATTTTTAACACCTACAACAGAGAAGAAATTAGTCGACAACTTTGTGGACTCATTGACAGAAAATGTAATGAAATGTTTAATATTTTAGTTGCATTATAGTTTCTTAATAGTTTGTTTGCCGTTGTTATACATATTAACAGTTTTACACTTAATCCGCAGGTAAAACCAATAAACGATACCATGTTCGAAGTCGTTGAACTAACCAGATCATGGGTCATCAACCTCAAGGAGAAAACATGCAGTTGCAACAGATTCCAACTTGATGAGTTACCGTGTGCTCATGCGCTTGCTGTTATAAAAGAGATGAACTTGAATTTTTACAACTACTGTTCAGGTTATTACACCACACGAACATGGCTTGAAACATACAGCGACTCAACATATCCGGTACACAATCACACAACATGGGATGTGCCACAAAACATAAAAGATATCATTGTTCTGCCACCAAACCAAAAAATAAGATCTGGAAGACCAAGGAAACGAAGGTTTTTATCTGAATGGGATACAAAAAAACATAACAGGTGCAGCAAATGTGGTCAACACGGACACAATCGAAAGACATGCAACAATCAAGCAATAAAATAGATACATATGAAATATTTGAATTGTTTAATTTTGTGTGCAAATTCAAACAGGTTGATCTGTGATGTTCTAAATACATGGGATTTCATTTTTATGAAATTTGAAACAGTTTTTTAATAGTTGCAAAATCGTTTTGTTACAGTTGTGACCCTTTGTAAATATTAAGTACCGGAATGACTTCTTCTTTACAGTTTTAAAGGTAGTCAGACAAGAATTGATAAAACATAACTAAAATAAAGGAAAAAGGAGTAATGGAATACAAAGAATAAAAATACATTCATAGCACAATTTAGAAAAAATAAAAACATTGTTTGTATTCAGTTGGTTAATAGTTTCTCCATAGTTGTGCGACCGTATATAAGAACTTGAACAATTAAAAAAACAAACAACTTTGGGAAATACAAACCTATACAATAAACATATTATAAGGAGTAAATGTCAAATATCCTAAAAGTTTAAAACCAGGTACATAGTATAAAATCAAATATAATACCTACATTCAACCAATAACACTAACTATTGTCTGATAATAAATTCAACAAATAACAGAAAAGAGTCACCAAATTAAAAGATCCTATTTTTTCAATTTAGATGCCTTAGAAGACTTGCTTTGCTTCTCATCCTCGCTATCAATGCTTTCATCAATTTTCCTTTGGCCATATGAGAAGAAAAGTGCAGCAACCCGGGTACGATAAACTTCGATGTCAAAGTCCGCAGGGACATCCTTTCCGTGGATAAAGAATTCGGCAAATGCAGCAACATATGCTCCGCAATCACTATAAAAACAGAAGAAAAGTAAACAGTTTAGAAACTAAAAAACAACATAAAATAAACTTAAAAGAAACACTCACTTTTTCTGCTGAGACGGAAGACCACTAATCTCCACGATTCTTAAGGGAGCTGTAGGGTCAGAACCTGAGGCAGGAGCTTGTGACCTATTCTTCCAGAAACCAAGTAAATCGAAAAACAAAGGCAGCAACACAGAATAAGCCTTCATGGCATTCCTAGCTGCAGCATTCATCTTCGCAGTCCTCAAAGAATTATACAGAAACAGAATCCCTTCATTCAAGTCAAGACGCCCAAACACCCAATGACTTTCCCTTCTTAGATTGATGATGAATAACACATGATCGGCTTCACACCAAGGCTTGGAACAGGGAATGCGCATACCTCGGATGTAATGCGCTATTGGGTGGGCAGCGTGAATGTGTGACATCTTAGTCTTCATTGACTTGGCCTTGTTATATTTGTGGTACAAAGCTTGGATGGAATCATCAAAGAGACAATCAGTAGTTGCAAAATTCAACGTCACAGCGGAAGAATATTTACCTTTTTCCGAAGGTAATAGAATATGGTGTTCATATGCTGAAAAAAAAAACAACACAGAAACACAAATGAAAAGGTTGAACAATTGTAAAAAAACTGTAATACAGTATCAAAACTTAAAAACATTTATAAAGCAACTGAAAACAAACTATCATAACTACAATATAAATTGGAAACTTTACCGAGTCGTTCATAAACATGTCGCATGTAGCCAAATGATAAAACCAAGTTTTATCCTCAACATAATCAACACCTAGCCTAAAACCCGGGGTAAATTTCTTTGCGCCATCTTCATAACAATTATAATGCCTACAACAACAAAAAAACAGTAAAAAAATAGCATTAAAACCAGAATAAAACTGAAAAATAAAACATAATACAAAAACAGATTTAATAAAAACAGTCACCTAGGATGTTTAAGCAATCCTTCACCAATCCAAGCGTCAAATTTTGCCTCAATTTCGGTAGATACGGGATCAGCAAACGCATCATTAAGAGCATAAAGGCCCTTCACATAAGTCACCATTTTGAAATCCCTATCATCCCCAGCTGATTGAGAACCTGAGGACATAAGCTCCATTGGAGTGCTCCCCACATCAGCAGACCCGAAATCAACAAAAGGAGATTTCAAGGCCGGAGCACGCTTCCTCTTATCCAACAGAGGTGTATCAGAGACAGTGTCCTCAGTTTCTTCATCAGTATGAAGGGCATCTGACTTTTGACCAACAACATCTGGATTGGGTGCGGGGACCTAAAAAAGAAAGAATGCATTAAAACAGTTTCAAAACAAACTAGAAACTATTGAGCAACCAAAAAGAAACCTAATTTTCTTGCAAACAATTAAAAATAAACTTACATGGATTTTACCAACAGCCTCCAAGCCAGCCAACACAACTTGATCATCATCTATTTCAAGCTGGCTTAACCCATCAAAGAAATCGTCCCCCTTCAATCGAGACTCATCGCCCTTTGGCTTCTCAACATCCTTAACATTTTTATCACTCCCTCCAACAGCCTTAGATGGATTCACATCAGCAGGGGGAACAGCAGTAACAACCTTGTCAGCATCATCAGCATCCCCACCAACTTTAACCAACTCACCACCATCGTCAGAGTAGGAATCAATATTTTCTGGATTAGGCAATTGCTTCTCATCATCCTCGGCATCATCATCATCATCATCATCATCATCATCAGCATCATCATCAGAATCTTGAGTTACTAATTCATCCGATGACTTTCCTTGTATCAACCAACATTAATGAAACTTAAATAAAACAGTGAAGAAACTTAAAAAAAATATGAAAAAACCTAAACAATAAAATATGAATAAATACCTCATCAGAAGGACGACGATGAATGGCATTAACCTTCTCCTCGATATCCTTAATTACAGTCATTACGGACTTGAAATTAAAATCAACAAAACACCTCAAGGATATGAAGTCCTCGGCCAATGATGATTGATTCGAAATGACCATCTCAAACTTAGATTTCATCCAATCAATATCTGCTGAATCAGACTTCTTTGAAGATGACCCACCCTCAAAGGATTGCTTCGCTACACCACGGTCATCAATAGATTCATCGAGAAATAAACCGTCAAGTTGAAGCTGCTGCCTCTCTTCATCAGTAGGACGCATGTTTTTGATCTTCAACTGAACAACATAATCAAACATAATATGAAAAAAATTAAAACAATTGGAAAAACTAAAAATTAACAACATAAATAAAACTGAAAAGAAACAGTAAAGAAACTGTAAATTACCTTGTCCAAAGGTAAATCAAAAATCTTGCCCTTCAAGTCTCGAAGAGTTGGATTTTTGGTGACGGTGGTGTTGCTCCAGTTCAGAATCCTTGGAATAGAAGATGAAACTCTCTTACAAAAAGAGTTCACCATTGCAGGACAGCATTCATAAAACCAAACCGTGAAAACCCAAGGACATCCCAATGCCCTATACCAGCCATCATATTGGCCTCCCTTCTCTGCCTTCCTATTTTTCATAATAATCCCATGCTGGATCCTACCTTTGAATGAGTCAATTGTCAATTCAAATGATTCCCTACCACAACAATACTCATCCCACCGACCGCTATCCACTACATCTAGATCAAACCTAGACACTTCTTTGTCAGGAGTATTGCTAAGAAGAAAACACTGAATGAAATACAAAACAACCATTTTCAAACCAAGAGACTCATCCAAACCCCACCGACTACCCAAAAAAGCATCCTCGATGGCTTTGTGGTCAATAGTTTTTACACCACGGAAACATGTTTCTACCAATTGATTTGTTTCCTGTGAAAACAACAACTTGTTGCAATCACCGAAACAATCTAATCCAGAAATCAAGTAAAATTCTTCGGCACTAAACCGTATGCAACGGCCGGCAACCTTAGCCCAAAACTCTTTAGGATTGGGCTGGAAAACTTCCCTTAATAATAAACTATGTACGACTTGCGGATGAAAAACAAACTCAAGCATATCCAGAAAATGCCCAAACTGAGTTTGACGACACAAAGAAAGCAAATTAACAGATAAAGTGTTCTTAATATTATCTATCACGGAAAAAACACTGGTGCATACACACTTAGATCTATAAAAATCAGAAGGACTAAATTTGTAGTCCCAAACCTGCAACATAACGAAAATGGCCACAATAAATTATTAATCGTGAATAAAACAGTATGAAAACTGTAATACAACTATAAACAAACTACAAACAAACTACCAATAACATACAACTACACAGAAATAAACAGTAAAGACCTGAAATCGTTTTGAAACGTAAAAAAAAACAGTAAACAACTAACCTTAAAGGAAATCAAAAAACACATCAAACATAACAACACAATAAATTTTTAGTAGTGAAAAATACAGTATGAAAAGAACAATAAAACTATATACAAACAACAAACAAACTACAAAACAGATACAACTATAGAAAAATAAAGAGCAAAGATTTAAAAATCGTTTTGAAACCTAAAATATAACAGCAAACAACTAAACCTAATGAAAATCAAAAACACATCAAACATACCATTATTAAACTATTAAAAAACTTATAAGAAACTACAAACGACTGATTGAAAACACTAAAAACGAAAACAAAACACAGAACCTATAAGCACAAAAAAACACTGAAAATAAAGAAAACAAAACCAAATTAAAGAAAAACACCCAGAGAAGAACCAAATGAAATGTTCAAAACCAACAATAAATAACTAAAAAATTTAAAAACATAAAACGAAATGTGCAAATGAAACCCTAAAATTACACAAAGCAGAATGAACAAAAAAACGCCAAAATCTGGGTAAAGTGTAAATGTAGGAAAAGGGGGAAACGATAATGAAACTAAAAACCAACCTGAGTTCGATCTTCAGCAGATGCAAGAGTTTTTTTCCCATAAATTTCTGGAACCGTGTGCTCCTCCAAGTTGAGCTTCGTTTTCTTCGAAGAATGGGGTCTCCCACGCTTGGGCATTAGAGCATCAAAATCAGAATCATAATCTTCAATGATCGGGCGTTTACCCTTGGATTTGTTGGCCAAAGTTTTCTTGCCCATTTTCGATTGTTGTTTGAGAACTGGAGAAGGGGATGATGATGAACGAGTGATTGCCATCTTATACATAAAATTGAAAAAAGTGAAACAGAGAGGGAATAACAGTTGATAAATCGTGGGCTTAGAGGGAGTTGAAATTTCGTGGATGAACAAAAAAGAAGAGGGAAAAACGTGATCAATAATGGATGGTTAATCTTATGAAGGGAGGTTACTTGTATTCAAATGAAGTTAGAAACAGAAATGAAAAATTGAAAAATGAAATGGAAAGAAAATGAAAAAAGAGAGGGAAGAGAGTGGGATTTGATTGATGAGTGATGGGGAAAGCACACGTGTATGTGCATGAAATGATGACTAAGTGGTATTTGTGTAATAAAACAAACATGGTAAGTAAAAAAGTTGATATAGGCGTGTAGGAGTATTTTTGTAATAAATTGTGTAAAATGGATTTTTCATGTAAAAATTTCTAATAAAAATAATTAAAAAGAATATATAAAATACAAAAAGGAAAATAGTAAAAAAAAAAAAGAATTACTCCATATACTATTTTTTTAAATTTACAGTTTGGGTGTCTAAAGTGGTTGCAGCGCTAGTTGCAATAGCGGCCATTTCTATACGATTTTTTGTTGCAATTTAGGTTACAGCGCTAGTTGCAATAGGAGTTTTTATGTAAAATTCTGTAAAAATGCAAAAATTACTATTTTGAAGTGTAAAAATAAAAAAACAGAAAAAAAAAAAAAAAACAGTAATGAAGACAATTGAGATACAGTAAATAGCTTTGAAGCGACGATTTGGACCATAATTGTGGTTAAGATGGCAATTTAGGCCATCTTATTGGCACCACACCACCCGCTCAAAGCGCCACTCATCCAAAATAACACTGAATCCAGTATGCCTTTACTTGGAGATTACTGCATTCATAGTACAGTTGAAGTACCGTTTACTCTAAAGACTACATAAGCTAATCATTTTTATATAGCTTACCTATGAACACCTCAACTCAAGTTTTGAACTTACTTCAAATAGTACTTGAGATACTATTGAGTATGAGCTAATTGTTTCCAACTTGAAGAGAGAAAGAAGAGGCTTGTCTTCCACTGACTAGTAGTGAATGATGACAACAACAACAATTCACATACAACTTTAATTGCTTCAAATGGCAGTACTCAAGATGCCTCTTCATATGTTGTTGATTCAGACTCTGATTATGGTCGTCTAATTCAAGCTCTATTCTACTCTTCCTAATTAATTACTTTGAGGTTGGAGATATGCAATCCAATACTCTTGTCTTGAACCATATATCTGTTTTACAGTGTTTAATTGGATAAAGAGTTTAAAACCATTTCTCCAATTCCTCATCCATCTTTTGAGGCTGTCTCTTCATTAATGTCTCCTGATATGGGGCAACATGGAATTGGAGGCCTTGGTATGCAATGCAAGGGGAATGAACAATATGCTATTCATAACCATTTATTTGCTATGGAATGGAAAGCCATTCAAGTAACTTATCAGCATCAAAGGTATATATATTATTAGTATGTACAGTATTGTGTTATATACATTAATTCTATGTAGTTACTTATAATGCCATTTACATTGCTCTTAACATGTTGATTAGGCATGTTATATACATTCTTAGCATCACAGATGGTCAGGCTGAGGTATGGTCTTGTTAAACCCCATTAATACTTATTAATTGCTTCATAACAAATGATATATATACTTTTCTTTTTCTTTTGTTTTGATTGATCTGAATAACATTAGTGAGGTTGTTTTCCCATGTGATGAAATCGTGTTGTTCGAACGAGAGCTAGTCACTGTGACCAAAGCCATGCTGCAATTTCTTCAAAGCAAATTAGGCCTCTGTCTCATGCCTGTTGCTCTTGCTTCTGCCATCCACTCACCAAAAAAAGACAAATGATCTCTTCTGTGTCTCTCAGGATTACACCAACAAAAATGACTTAAAATATAAGTTTTTATTTTTTGCACATCTTTCTACTTTTTACATTTTTATAAAAATAAATAAATAAAGAAAAAATAATTAATTACGGCAAAATACACGTAAACATATATCTTCATCATCTTCATCTTCTACCTTCAGATCTGATTCAGAAAGTTCTCCCCATATCATCCATAAACTTTCGTCATTAGGAACTTGCTGCCAATGTCACGAAGCCTTCTCCGTCAGAACCAAGGGACTGGTGCGGGGTTTCAAGGAGAAGATATTGCAATGGCAGCAGGTAGCTACGCTTCATGGAGAAGATGAAGATGATCAAAAATCGGGAGAGAGAGAGAGAGAGAGTGTCAAGAATATATGTTTTTTTAATTAGTTCAGATGAAAAAGAAAAAAAAGAAAAGAAAAGAAAAGAAAAATATAAATAAGATATATATTTTTAATTTTGATAATTTTTAAATTATTTTTATATTGTAAAATAATTTTAATATCACGTGGACTATTAAAAACTTGACACGTGTAAATGAGAGTATACGTCGGTGGTCCATCACGTGAGTTTGATAAGTTTTACCGTTAAAAAATTAGTTTATGTAATTAATTGTTAAAAAATATAAAATTTAAATAATTTTACCGTAAAAAAAATGATCATTACTTTGTAAATTGCCTTCACGCATATTAATATTTTTTTAATTTAATATGAATTAAAATAATAATATATATTTATTACGTGTAATTAAAAAGAATAATTAATTAAAGCAATCCCAAAAACTAAAACTCCAAAAATCTTTGCCATTAATACACGTTAAATGGCAATGCCGCAAAAATCTCAGCCATTACTGCCAAAATCATAATTTGCGCCACCGCATTCACACCCCAACTCAAGCTGCCACTCTCACTACCACCTTTAATCATCGGCAACAACAGGGGGCTTGAGAGTCTCCACAAGTCCAATACATCACCGAATCCGATAAGCCCTTCCTTTGGAATGTATCCATAAGGAAATAAAACCAATCAGATCAAGGCCTAAACTTCTGCAACACGAAATTAAAGACTCCAACTAGCTAGGAGATCAAAGAAAATATGCATGGAAAAAAGAATCATTTGCTAATGATACCAAATAAAATTTTAATATATCCAAATAAATCAACATATGATAATGAAAAAAAGAAAATCAACGACAGAAGCATGAAGAAGAAAATCAATAATAATAATAAAAATAATAATAATAATAATAATAATAATAATAATAATAATAATAGACGCTGAGGAGTGATCTGTGGAGATCCAAAACACAACCCGATGAAACAATTTATAATTTCTCTTTCGTTATGTGCTTTGCCGACGATGGCACAACACCACAGTGCACTATAAGAAAAAACATTTACGATAACACTGAAAAAATGTAATTAAATGTATTTTATAACATTTTAGCAACGGTTAAGACAGCCCATGTAATTAAAAGTATTGACATTTAATTACATTTTTTTACATGTTATCAAATAGTATATTATAACATTATTTTTAGTGTTATATATTATAAATAGTAACATTAATTTAGTGTTATGATTTATTATGTTACATTTATTAATAACATTTTCAAAATGTAATCGTATATGTTTTAGGGAAATTTGCGGCATTAATCCTTAAGTAGTTCAATTTGTTGCAAAAAAATGCTTATGTAATTTTTTTTACGGCAATAATGCCTGCCGTTACATTTTAAGTGCAATAGTTGGTCCTCTTCCGTTAAGTGTTAACTTTGTACATATTATGACATGTGGCAACTATAGATTGGTTTGAAAATTATTTTTTTTCAAATAAAAATAAAGGACCAATTTTTGCTTTTTTTTTTCCAAATATAAGAAAATCTTTTTTTTAATAATGGAGACATTAATACACAGTAAAACTTAAAAAAATTATAATTAAAAAAAAATACATTAAAATTTAAAAAGAAACAATTAAAAAAAGAAACTAAAATCCCTAAATATCTCATCTTTTCATCTTCCTAGGAAACCATGGATAACAACAGAAAACTTAAATCTCTAAATTTCTCATCATCGTGCAATTCATCTCCGGTCATACCATCCTAGTTTCTCCATCGTCGACCACGAAAAACCAGCAGAAGACACGAAGTAACGAAAAACTGATCGCACCCTTGTTTTTCCTTTCAGCCAGTTAACCACCATTATCATCCACCATCGTCGTTCAGATGTCGGAGTTGCGAAGACCTGGAAACGGACCCCCTAACTACAGTAAGCTCTCTATTTTCTTAGTTTTGTATATCTGAAATTGTATTGATTTTGGGGATGAGTGTTTTGTGGTTTTGCAGTAGGTGATATTTATTAGTTTGTGAAAGTATTTGTTGTGAGCATGTGGAAAAATAGTGGGTCCAACAAATTTTATGCTTTTTTCATTAAGAGAATCTTTATTGCTGTAGAGTATAAATATTGAGTTGATGCATGTGAGTGATCTAAAGTGTATGTGTCAATTTATCTATTGATTGACTAAGTAATTACCTTTTTGTTGGATAGTGTATTATTTGAAACCTATTTTGTCTTTGTGTTTGCAATGACCCCCTTGCAGCTAAGCTATAGTATTTTGTCCACCCCATGACAAATTAAATACCTGACGATTATTTGAAGGGACATGATTAACAATGTAAAAACACAAAGACAAAATATTCATCTACTGTATTGTTGGATACTGTATAATTTGAAACTTATTGTCTTTGTCTTTTACCATATACATTAATACTAAAACATGAGTGAAAATAAAGGTGTTAACATGAGTGATATGGTACAACAACAGAATACTGTAGCATCATAGCACAAATACAAAGGTGTTATCATGCAACATTTTCATGGTAATTAATTCTTCCAGAACAGTCAAATCTTAGGTAGGTTTTTCTACTTGGTATAGCATCTATTTATTGAATTGTTTTTTTTTTTTTTGTCCTTCATTGCTTATTGTTTTTCAACACTAAGCAACAATACAACATGGTGCTGGAATCTATGTTGGAGCAAGAAATGACTCCATATTTTTTTAAAAAAAAAACATGAGTGAAAATAATATTAAAGTTGAAACTTACTTTGCTACTCTGAACTAGTAAGATGATCTATTAATAATTTTTTTTTAAATATAAGTCTTTTGTAATTTTGTTTCATTCATTATGAATAGGTGCACATCCCAACATCTTCACTGTTACTATACACCATGGAGGAAACTGGTTTACTCTATCTGGAAACAATAAATATGAAGGTGGTGAAGTTGGACATTTTGATTGGGTTCACTTTAATTATTTCACTAAAAAAGAATTAGATGGAATGGTGATAGACTTGGGATATAAACTCCCTGTTGGCTTTCTATACAAACCAATAGGCAAGACACTTAATATGGGTTTCATGGTGGTGGTGGATAAGGATATCAAGATGATTATTGAAGATATTGAGAGCAATAGGGCTACAGAAATTCATGTATATCTTGTCTTTCCTAAGGTAGTACATGCTTTGGGTTGGAAGGAAGATTCAGAAGTTGTTAATCATGTCCCTTCTAAGGCTTTACCTCCTTTAAAAGGATGTGTTATTGAGGAACTACCTGACGATTATGATGTCCCTGTGGATGTTTTTGGTATCTCAATTATTAATATTGAAGAAGATCATGAAGAACGAGAAGTTATAATGCTTTGTGATTCAAATCACGGTACTGCTGATGTGGGGATAGAAGAAGCAAATGAGGTGAGGAATCATAATTTTGAGGAAAATCTAGGAGAAGCTGAAGAGGTGAGGATGAACAAGAAAGGTAAAAGAAAGGTGGTTGAAGAAGATTTTATTTTGGAGGAGGAGGAATTTATACAAGATGTTGAAGCTGAGAAAGAAATGGGTACAAAGGCTGACCCCAAGAGGTGGTGGGGTTCAATTGCAGATTTTTGTGCTAATACTGCATGTGATGGAGACTCTGATGGTATTTGTTCTGAGGATGACCTACGAGAATTGAACTCTGATGACGAAGATGGAATTTGTAAAAGTTCTATAGAATTCAACCCAAAAACCAATATTAAGAACTTTAATTTTGAACTTCACATGGAGTTTGCAACTGTTACACTTTTGAGGGATACTATAAGGGAGTACTTCATTGTGAATGATATGGAATTTGTCTTCATTGCAAATGACTCAAACAGAGTAAGGGTTAAATGCAAGGCCCCAGGTTGTAAGTGGATGTTGTTTGCTTCGTTGATCAACAAAATTGAAGGCAAGACAATGAAGGTGAAAAAACTTGAGAATGAGCACACTTGTGGCATGGTTTTCAACAATAAAAAAGTGAACTCCGCTTGGCTTGCGAAGCATTTTCTTGATGAATTTAGACTTGATCCGAACATGCAATATTCTACATTTAGGGAGAGGGTTTCAAAGACCAAATTCTCACGTGTGTCTAGATTTTCTTTTTATAGAGCCAAGAGGAGGGCTATGGCGATGTTGCTTGGATCTGTTAACGAACAATATGCCATTCTTGATGATTACTGTAAGAAATTGCTAGAAACTAATCCGGGATCCACTGTGAAATTGAAGACTAAAATTGTTAATGGGAGAAGAACATTTCAACGAATTTACATTTGTTTGAAGGCATGTAAAGATGGGTGGTTAGGGGGTTGTAGACCTCTAATTGGGCTTGATGGCTGCTTCTTGAAAGGTTATGGTAGAGGAATTCTATTGGCTGCAATAGGAATCGATGGGAATAACTCCATGTTTCCCATTGCATATTCTGTTGTAGAGAAGGAGAACACTGAAATTTGGACTTGGTTCTTGGAATTGTTGCACGATGACCTTGAGAATATGAATCCTATCAAGATAACAATGATGAGTGACCGTCAAAAAGGTCTTGAAAAAGCAGTGGCAGCTATCTTCATAGGATGTGAGGTCAGATTTTGTGTTAGACATCTTCATGCTAACTTTAAAAAGGAATATCCAGGGCTACTGCTTAAGCAACTTCTCTGGGCAGCAGCTAATACTACAACTCAAGCTGAGTTTGAACGTGCTATGGTTGAAATCAAGGAAGTCTCTGTAGGTGCTTACAATTGGCTTTTAGGGAAACCACCATCTCAATGGAGCAAGTCACATATATCGGAGTATCCAAAATGTGATATTTTGTTGAATAATCTATGTGAGAGCTTTAATGCAGCAATACTTGAAGCTCGTGACAAGCCAATTATCACTTTGCTAGAGAAAATTAGGTTTTGGTTGATGTCTCGATTTTACAACAAGAAACTAGAGTTGGAGAAGCGGACTAATCCCGTGGGAAAGAGAATTTTAAAAATTATTGAAAAGAACATAGAGGTTGGAAAAAAATGTTTGGTGACCAGGTCTGGCAACTACGAGTTTGAGGTGACATGCAACAATGGTAGTCAAATGGCCGTAGATTTGGAAGCTAAGACATGCACATGTAGGAGGTTTCAGTTATCAGGGATCCCATGCGGCCATGCCCTGGCCTCAATTTGGTTCACAAATGGTAATAGGTTTGATTATGTGCATGTATTCTATAAAAAAGAATCCTTGGAAAAAACTTATCAAGGAAGTGTGCATCCTATGCCTAGTCCGAATATGTGGCCAAAGATTGGAGGCAACCCAATTGATCCACCACCTGAAACAAAGTTACCTGGAAGCCCTAAAAAAGCTAGGAGAAGAGATGCAGAAGAACCTCCACCTAGTTCAGAAAAAGCTCGAAGAACAGGACAAATTAAAACATGTAGCAACTGCAAGAAAATAGGTCACAGAAAGGAAACTTGCAAAGCACAACAAGTAGTTGAGGTATGGTAATTTATGCTGCCATTATGAGCTAAATATTTGTATCAAATACTAGTGTACACTGCCATTGATTTGCTGAATTTTATAATGTGTCAAATATTAGTGTACACTTCCATTTATTTGTTGAATTTTAAAATTTGTGTCAACTGCTGCTCTTTGTGCCAAATACTAGTGTACATGAGTTAAATATTTGTGTCAAATACTAGAGTACACTACCATTTATTTATTTACTGAATTTTAAAATTTGTGTCAAATGCTGCAACTTATGCTAAATACTAGTGTACATGAGCTGAATATTTGTACACTGCCTTTGTGTCAAATGCTGCCATTTTAAAATTTGATATGTTCTCTTGATTTTATTTTAGCAACTTGTTACAAGAAAGAGAGGGCGCCCACCACTGAAGAATCCATCTGAAGAAACAATTAAAAGAAAGGCAAGAAGGTTGAAACAACAAGCAATAGGAGAAACTAGTGGTGCAACTTCTAATGGAAAATGATTACATTATTGTTGCACTTTTTTTGGAGTCATGACAGCCATTATCTTTTGTTTTATAAAGATTAAATATATTTTTTTTTTGAGTCTGTCATGCCATTTATCTTTTTTGTCAAGTGCTATGTTCTTGAATGATAACATATGCAGCTAGCTTTCTTTCAAGCCATATACTTTTGTTGAGATATGACAGGATAAATATTTTAGAATTTGAGTTCTATGTTGAATTACAATGTTAGTATGGAAAAACATATAACTACAGGATGATGCAAATTAGAATGTAATTGTTATTTATTTTGTTGGTAACTTTAGGACTGTATATATATAATTATCATTATTTATTGCTTATAAGAAACAATCTCATAAACCACCAATTAGATCCACTCATGCTAGAAGAAATTGTAAGTGATGAGAAGATTTGGAGGTTACCTTAATTGTGGGGAATAAATAATAATATGATATTATTCATAATATTTTATTTTTGTTTAGAGTTAATTTCTATTTCTATTTAACTTATTTTGGGTAAGTTAGTGTATTTAAAAAAAAAAAAAAAAAAAAAAAAAGGGAAAGAGAAGGTAGTGTTTTTTATGAATTTTAATAAAACACTTTCTTTTAGTGCGTATTTGTTACTGCTATGGGCTAACTAAGTTCATCACAATCTTTTGTTTATTTATTACCCATTTTATAAAAAAATTCATGGAAGCTAAAATATATTACAAATCGATAAATTGCACAAACCATCTACTTTGAATTCATTGCACAAACTAATACCAACGCAAGAATTACAACCCAGTACCAATTATTCAAAAAAAAAAAAATTGAACACATGACCATCTTCATTATTTACTCTAACCTTTTCACCTTAACTTTGACTGCTTTCGCTTTAAATTTCTTGAAGGTAATGTGATTGTGCTTAAAAACAATTAGAAGAACCACAGCATTGTCCATGACAGCCAGGACCTTTTGCCATGCTTAAAGATTTAAATTCAATCTCTAGTTGACCAATTTTCTAAGGAGTCCAGGAATCACCACCATTGAACGTGGGTACATATCGAGATCGACCCATTCAAAAAGCTACACCCACTATATTTACGAGATTTAACTCATTAACCCAAAAATCTAATAAATACCAATAACTAAAGAAATAATAAAAAGCAATTCAACACCAACTCATACACCCGAAACTTGAAGCATGTAATGAATCTTAGCTTAGGATTATGTTGGTCCAAGATGTTCTCTGCACCAATGGAGTTTGTGGCTACAAAAGCAAGTTCTTCCCCTTTCCATGGGGTCCCTCCACTGTCAAGAAAAATCAGGTTATAATATTCCTCTCCATTTTTAAGTGAAAGGATGCTTTCACCTAACCTATTTCCAATCATCACTTACAACCTTCCAAAACATATAACCAACAACCAAGAACGATACAAACTTTTTTTTCCAATCAATCTGCTAACATAAATTTAAAATTATCACATAATGCTTACCAACCTTCAAGATGTTATTGATATTTTTGTAAAATTGCAAAAATTAGAAATTAATAGATATTTGAGAATGCCACTTACCTGAAAGAGAAGGATTTCAAAAAAAATATGTGAGGAGATAACCCAATATTTCTGCAACTCATCCCCAAAAATTCAAATGTTAACAAATCGTAATCTGTAGTGTGTAAAGAATGAATATATATATAGAGAGATATATAGATACAAGTTGAAATGAACAAAATAAAATAATATGTAGAAATCAAAAGAAAACATTCCTTCGTATGTATATACATATTCCCATACCTATGAGAGTAATAGAGAGAGCGAATGATTAATTTGGAGATGAGATGATGGTCTGTTTCCATGTCTTCGCAGCTCCGACATCTGAACGGCGATGGTGGACGGCAATGGTGGGTCGATTGGTTGAAAGGAAGAACAAGGGTGTGATCGGTTTTTCGTCTCTTCATGTCTTCTGCTGGTTTTTCATGGTCGGCGATGGAGAACCTAGGATGGGACAATTGGGCATAAATCGCACGATGATGAGAAATTTGGAGATTTGGAGATTTAGGTTTTCTGGTTGTTATTCATGGTTGGGTATGAAGATGATAAGATAAGAAATTTGGAGATTTTAGTTTTAAGTTTCCTTTATTAAGGTTTAATATGTTTTAATTTAATTGTAAATTTTATTAAGTTATACCGTCTAAATGTCTCCATTATTAAAAAAAAAAGATTTCATTATATTTGGAAAAAAAGTAAAAATTGGTTTTTTATTTTTATTTGAAAAAAATAATAATGTTTAAACCAATCTATAATTGCCACATGTCATAATAGATATAAAATTAGCACTTAACGAATAAGGGACCAACTAATGCACTAAAACCATAACGGCAGACATTATTGCCGTAAAAAAAATTACATAAGTATCTTTTCGCAACAAATTGAACTACTTAGGGATTAATGCCGCAAATTTCCCTATGTTTTAATTACATTATTATTATGTTATATATAAGAAAATATTACATTTTATATTGTTATAATTTTTTAATAATAACAATTTTTTAATGTAAATTTAAATATAAGCTCATCAGGAAAACAGTACAAGAATAATTTATTCTGTAATGTTAGGTAATTAGTGCACCTGGAAGGATAGAAGAAAAGAGCTAAAAATTCAATCAAGCAAATTGATGAGATTTTTTCCATTCAATTCTATTATCCAACCAATAGCAGGAATGAAAGGCAAAGAAACTCCTAAAGCTAACTACAAGAAGCAATGCAATGAATATGTATCTTTCATAGTAATGTGACCAGTTTTCATGATTGAAACTAATATCATGTTTCCTGCAACCTTGTTACAAAAGAAAAAAGAAAAAATATGAGTACTTTTAATTATATGAAATGAGAGAAAATAGTATAAGAAATATTGTAGAATTTCAGAATAAGCTCTACCCATTGCCCTGTAATAATTGTAACTTACACATTATTTAATAGCAGAACAAATTGGTGCAAATATATGAATAATTCATTTTGGCTTACCATGTTGTTCATCTTCTAACAATTTTGCCTATCTAAAATATTGCAGCTCTCTGGGACAGAATCTTTTTACAATCTTGCAGGAGCCCAACTGCAGAAGACCATGACCAGCTTGAATCACAGCTATAGTCTGGTGAAAATAAATTATTTCACTTGAGAATTTCGAATCAGTAGTAAGTAAATCAGATAATGATAGTACATGATCTACAGTTTAATCTGTAGTAAGTAACATAATTTTCCTCTGTACTGACTTGAATCCCTGACTCAAACTAATCACTCCATTCAGTGGGCAGCTGCAATCAATAACATCAATTATTGGAGTCAGAACCAAATATTGCTAATAAAACACCGTCTTGCCTAAAACAGAATAATAAAAGCAGAAGTAATACTCAATTTACTAAGTTTAAGTAATTATAAGAACATACAACATCAAAAGAGCTTTGCCAGTAGTTGGGCAACAATGATCAAGTCTGAAAGTGCCTTATCCTGATAATGTTTGTCAACAAACAGTGGCTCACCGTGGATGAACAAAAAGACCAGTGTGGACCTGCTACGGGCATGCGTACCTACACAGTCCAGAAAGTGTACCGAGTCACCACATTATGCGAAAAGAAATCCTAAGTTCAAACATTTAAATTTGTCTATAATAAATACTAGAAGCAGCAACCATCCAACCATTGTATTACTAATCTTAAAATCCCATGTGTACAAGAATAAAATAAAGTTCACTGGAAATTACTAGGCATCACAATAAGCTCTCTTGATGTACCAGTAGTCGGTCTCTATCACAGCAACCAATTTTAGGAACCTACATAAATAATATTCATGAGAAATCCCTGGAGAACAATTAACTAAGCTCAAAATTTAGCAAATATGCAAAGTATTATTGGAAGGATTTATTCATATATATATATATATAGTTATAGCTATATTATTTTGTATCATATATAAATATATATTTATACATATATACCTCTCATTTAGTCTGTCCCTGCGCAATTTTTCTCGGCATGCCTTGTAGTTGGAGCAAGAGGCACCCCCACTTGATTCGGACCTTTGCCTAGATGAACACATATAATGTATAGCAATGCAGTCACAATGAAATTATATAGTACTTGTTATCAAGTGTAGGTTTTTAAAAAAACTTTGGGATAAAAAGAAAAGCAAAGAAAAGTAAGTCTTAATTAATACCTTTTTCGGGAGCCAACAACCTTGTTGTTATCTGAATCCCCAGATGAAGAGTCAACCTCCACACTACAGAAATAGCACCATCGAAAAAGTATGTCAACGAAAAAGAGTAAATTATATATACCAAATTATAGGTAGACTGAACTAAAAAAAGAGCAAAGACAGTGAAAAACCTTTGAGAGCTGAGAGACGAAAGATGTACTAAACTATTCTTCTAGCTTCAGTTTATTTTTTTTTTCATAAATACAGATGTTCGCAAGTGCTTAAATTTGTCATGTTGATAGTCCTAATTCCTATGAGACTTTCTCCAAGATAATGTTGAAGAAAATTTAAAATATATATTTCTAATCTATAAGAAGAAATTTACACAAGTGGTTTATTTAATCGAAAGTATTGCCATAAAACTCTCAATGACAACCTTTTAATATTCTTCATGACAATGTTAGCTCCCATCCTTAGAACTTTCAAACTATTCCAAGCTCAACTCACGGCAAGCCAACTTGTTTATCTGAATTTGATTTATCTGATCTAAATAAAATGAATATTGAATCATTGATTGAAAGAAAATAAAAATAGAAACGAATAAAAATAAAACTTGTAATTTGGAAGGTTGCTTCAGGGGAGTTTTCATTGATAATCTTACTCTGCTTCTTTGCTTTCTAAAATTTTTTTATCATCAAAATGCTGCCTTTCAGACATTTTATCAAACAAATGTCTTGCAATGTACATCAACATTACATTACATTGATATAAATGAGAGCTTAGATAAAAATTTGATATTATTAGAATGTAAAAGTAGAGATACTTCTACATCGCTATTGCCATTATTGCAATAACAAAGACAAAATGATTGTTAAGTCAAAGAATCAGTACTGAAAAATATAACAAAAACAAAACAAAGGTTTGATTATAAATAGAATGAGGGTTAGGGTTAAATTAAGGAAAGAATGTGTAAAGATTGTACAGGTTGGAGAGGAGAGATACCTGCATGCTGAACAGAGCTTGAGATTGATTGTGATGACGAGAAATTGAAGAGAACGATGGATATCGAAGAGAGCGATGAGGAGAAGATGAATATCGAAGAGCGCGATGGAGAGAAGAAGAAAATTGGGGTTTCTCTGACTTTGAAATTAGAAATTGTTTTTATATTTTTGTTTTAATTTTAGTAAGTCCGTAACATTTATCAAGCTTTTTTGAAAGTGTTATTATTTAATGTAATTAAATAGTAAAATTGTAGTAGTTGGCTGGGTCTTACCTCTCGAACCACCGATCAAGCATTCTTGCACTACCTTCTTTCTCATTCCACAAAACTACCCTCTTAATTTTTGAGCATAGGTTGAGTTAGTTTATTTATTTACATTTAATTAATAGTTCAAAAATAATAATCTTTTTTTGTAAAAAAGATAACATAATTCTTTTAAAAACTAATTAGAAATAATAAGTATATTAGGAATTTGCTAATTACTCTATGTTATAAATATAATCAATAATAAGCCTACGTATATAAATAGACAAATCTATATATTAACAGTACGATGAATATGGAAGAATTTCAAAAACAATTATTAAACTTCCAATTTCCATCAACAACATGGGATAATAAGAAAAATAATGAAGTTATTCCTCATGAGGATGTTGGTGGTTTAATTGAAGAGTTATATTACGAAGATGATTTAATAAGTAATAATAATTCGATGCAATTAAACTTTCAATTATTGCCAATACCAAAAGATGATGATTTAATAAGTACCATTATTCTTAAAGGAACTATTTTTTTTGATGAGGAGGCTGTTGGTGATACTATGCAACACATATTTGAAGACTCTAGTACTTCTCCTAATAATAACAATCCTGATCAACTTGGCATCTCAAATTCCATGCAACAACTCAATATGTAAGTTTATTTTATTAATTAATTTCTTTCATTATATAATTTTATGATATATATATATATATATATATATATTGATTTTGTGGTTTGATATATGATACTAGTGATGATCATGTGACTAATGAAACTCAAGTACCATTCTTGATGAATAATGAAGACCCCTTTGCTTCAAATTCAATACCCTTCCGGCCACTAATACAAAATGAGGTAAAATTATATTATAATCTTCAATATATATATACATGAAAAGATCTTTAAAATTATTAGAATTACATAAGAAAAAAGTGAACTCTTTTTCTTTATGATCCATCTCTTCTTCAGCCTGTTTTGAGTTTTGATAATAAAAATCAATTTTGTAAGAAAATTTAGACATAATTTGAGTTTTGTTGAGTTGGTTTGGTTTGTCAATTTTGAATAGCTTGTTTGCTAGTTGATAGTTAGAATTATTTAATCATGCTCTCTAAACATATTCCTTAACTAAAAGGAAATAGAGTACCTTGGAGATTTTGTAGTGAATGATCACCTTCAAAATCAATTGTTACAACAGTAACAATATTCAAGAATGCATAAACAAAACTAAAACCAATCACAAAATTAAAATTAGACAAGAAAAACTTAGCTCGGGAATAAATGAATCATGGATCTTTTATTGATTAGGAATAGTCAATATATAGTATACAATTGAATAAGCTTAAGATTACAACTCAACACAGTGAATAATTACAAAGAAATAGAAAATCACTTCTAGAGTGATACTCCTATTATATTCCTTTACACACACTCATTATGATCTTGAACTCTCTCTCTAAACTTAACTATGAATCTCAAGTATGAGCTTTAAAAATTGGAGATTAGAACTCCGTTTTAGAATAGAGTTCCACCTATTTATAGTTATTAATTTTAATCCCAATAGATTCTCTAAGAAATTAAATCATATAATCAATTCAATCACGAAATTGAAAAGTTGTTTAGTAGACATACATGTATATAATTAAAGTCGAAATTTTATTCTTTTGCATTTGTTATTATAAGCTCTACTTGAAGCAAATAATTCTAGATTTAAAATATTATTGATGAATAAATTTTGTTTTTTTAAGGCTCCTCAGATGGATCTGTCAATCAATAATGCAGAAGCAGTATTAGAAAATTTTAAAGCAGTGGTGAATCAGGTTATTATTATTTTCTTTATTTATTATTTTTTTTTAAGAAAAGATTGTTTAAAAGAACAAAATTATATAAAACATAGATTTTTGTAAAGTATTTGATTCATTTGTTAGTAAATTTTTGACACAATTTTATTTTGAACATAGATGCCACAAAGTGATCGGGTTTATTATAACAATGTGTTCCGTCACCTTGCAACAAGCTTGGAGGAAAGACAAAGCCAAGGTGGTAGAGAAGAAGAACCAAATAGGTGAAAGAGAATTGATTTTTAAAAGTTCTACCTTGCTAGTAATTAATTCTGAAAATTTATTTTTTGGCACAAAACTCGTATTCTGTTAGCAGTTTGATATATTTATTTATTTTTTGCTGTTAACGGACATGGTGGACTGCTCATGTATTTATGGTGTACACATAACACAATTTAATTGACATAAAAAATATATTTTTTGTTTCTTTTTTACTATTTCTTTTTTGGAGATTTTTTTTTCTTCTTCTATTACCTGTATATATCAAGTATTATTACCTGACAAGAATAAGTTATAAATGTCTACGAATTTTTCGCCATTAATTAAGTAATAAATGAATATAATATAGGGTATATATAATAAAAATAATTAAAAAGAATATATAAAATATAAAAAGGAAAATAGTAAAAAAAAAAAAATGAATTACTCCATATGCTATTTTTTTAAAATTTACAGTTTGGGTGTCTAAAGTGGTTGCACCGCTAGTTGCAATAGCGGCCGTTTCTATACGATTTTTTGTTGCAATTTAGGTTACAACGCTAGTTGCAATAGGAGTTTCTATGTAAAATTATGTAAAAATGCAAAAATTACTATTTCGAAGTGTAAAAATAAAAAAAAAAAACCCGGTAATGAAGACAATTAAGATGGCAACCACACCACTCATCCAAAATAACACTGAATCCAGTATGGTTTTACTTGGAGATTACTGCATTCATAGTACAGTTGAAGACAATTAATTGCTTCATAACAAATGATATTATATACTTTTTTTTTTCTTTTGTTTTGATTGATGAAACCATCTGAATAACATTAGGGAGGAAAATGACTTCACTAATGCCAATGAAAAGTCCAACTACAGAACCAGAAGAAGATGGGACTAACGTTTCTTGCAAAGCCACACATACTTAAAATTTATGTTTTTATTTTTGCACATCTTTCTACTCTTTACATTTTTATAAAAATAAATAAATAAAGAAAAAAGAATTAATTACGGCAAAATACACGTAAACATATATCTTCATCTTCATCTTCATCTTCTTCTACCTTCAGATCTGATTCCGAAAGTTCTCCCCATATCATCCATAAGCTTTCGTCGTTACGAACTTGCTGCCAAGAAGCCATCTTTGATGTCGCGAAGCCTTCTCCGTTAGAACCAAGGGACTGGTGCGGGGTTTCAAGGAGAAGATATTGCAATGGCGGCAGCTAGCTAGGCTTCATGGAGAAGATCAAGATGATCAGAAATCGGGAGAAAGAGAGAGTGTCAAGAATATATATTTTTTTGATTAGTTCAGATGAAAAAGAAAAAAAAAATATAGAAATAAGATATATATTTTTTTAATTTGATAATTTTTAAATTATTTTTTATATTGTAAAATAATTTTAATATCACGTGGACTATTAAAAACTTGACACGTGTAAATGAGAGTATACGTGGGTGGTCCATTATAACACTTGAATGTGAGTTTGATAAGTTCTACCGTCAAAAAATTAATTTACGTGGTTAATTGTTAAAAAATATAAAATTTAAGTGATTTTACAGTAAAAAAAAAATAAATGATCATTGCTTTGTAAATTGTTTTTACGCATATACCTCAGATAATAATTTTAATTAACATAAGAAAAAAAAAAGATAACATAATAAATTTTAAACTAACTTTTAAAAAAAAAACATGTATATATACAAATTCTAATGTAATTAGGAATAGGAAGTGATAATAATGTCTATATATATATAAGAACGTAATTACTAGTATATCTAAACTTTTTGTATTCTTTCTTTACTTTAGGATAGATAATTAAATACATACAAACTTAGTTTGTGTTTAATTATTCGAAACATATTATTATTGCTTGATACATTTAGTTATCATGATGAAGATGAATGATTCTTCTCATAATAATAATAATAATAATAATAATAATAATAATAATAATAATAATAATAATAATAATAATAATAATAATAATAAGGGGAAGAATGTTAAAAGATATAGAAAATGAAGATTTATTAAACTTCAAATACCCAACGTCAAATATTGAAGAAGATGATATATCAAAGTATTTTCTTGAAAATAATGATGTTGGTCGTATTATGGAAGACATCTTTAAAGAATCTCCTCTTCCTCCACATTATTCTCAACATAGACTATCAAATTCCATTCAAAATCTCAACAAGTAAGTTTCTTAATTAATTAGTTATCTCATAATTATGATATATAATTCATTTTTTTAATTATAGTACTAATTTTTAGGTTTCATACTAGTAATGATCATGGGACCGAAATTCCAACAATTAATAAAGATGATCCCCCTGCTTTAATGTCCTTCCCACCAATAGAACATTAGGTGAGATGTATTTTTGGAATCAAAAACCCTAATTATTTGGTTGTCATGTCTTCTTTATATCTCTATTATAATAAATGTGTGAGTTTTTAGCGGCTAAACCCTTCTAATTATCATTTTACTTACACTTAACATTTCAACCTCAAGTTCGCAATTAATTGTGAAAAATAGATAACACCTTAAATTTATTAACAGTTGAATAGTTTGGAGTGTTTTACCACTAAAATTTGAATTTAGAGAATTAAGTATAAGTGGAATGATAGTTGACACTGACAGGGTTTAGCCACAAAAAACTCTTAAATGTGCTTATGTAATTGCTCTTGTTTTAAACATTGTGATTCAAATTTAAATTTATTTAAACCTACATATATTTAAAAATATATTATTATTATTATTATTATTATTATTATTATTATTATTATTATTATTATTATTATTTAAACTTATCTCTATTATATTATATTTGTCTTACATTAAATGTGAATATCTAAAGAAAATTGTTAGTTTAACGATTTTTTTTTTTATTTTTCGTTAACGGGTTAAAACTAACACAGTTAAATCAATTAATTAATTTTTTTTTTTTAAAAAAATTAAGACTAAATTTAATTTATTTATTAAAACATAATTTAGATAATTATTTAAAAGTATCAACAAAATTAAATAATTATTTTTTTATATAAATTTTAATTTAAATTTAAATTCAACATTAATGCAAATAATTAATCATACTTTATATCAAATTTATTTTAGTTATTTACTTAATTTACTATTTAATAAAATTAATTAGTTAGATACAATTTTTTATAAATAAATTAAAACTGTATTTTATATATTTAACAAAATATAAGAATTATATTAAATTTACCTTTTATTATTATTATTTAAATTAATATTTAAGGTTAGCAACTAGTATAACTTTAAACAAACAATGTTACTAATGCCTAATACTATATAATATAACAAAAGTTGAAATTGCCTTCTCTTGCGTTTATTATTAAGCTCTAATTGAAACACTTAATTTAAACGGTGAAATTTTATTGATGAATAATTTGTTTTATTTTAAGGCTCCTGAGATAGAAATATCAATCGATTCTGCAGAAGCAGTATTACAAAACTTTCAATTAGTGCTGAATGAGGTAATTTTTTTTTTTTTAATTTTCTTTTAAAAGAACAAAATTATATAACAAAGATTCGATAAAATACTAGATTTATTTCTTAGTAAATATTTGACACAATTCTAAAATAGGTCCCAAAACGTGTTCGAGATTACTACAAAAATGTATTGTATCGCAGTGCAACAATATTGCAGAGACAAAACCAATATGGAGAAACAATAAGGTAATATTACAAATAGTTTTTTATAATTCTAACAAAAAAAGTGTACCTTTTTATTGCTTCTATAAAAATTATAATTTTATTTTTTTTTAATTTACACTTCTAATGATTTCAAGACAGACACAGTGGAAGAGATATTCACTAATTATATTGACACAAAACTTATATCATTGTTGTTCATCGACGACAAGCTTTAACCACTCATCATTATTCTATAAAAAAAATGATGAGTTTTATTTTCTTTTTTATACAGTTTTTTATTTTCTAGTTATTAATTTATTATTTATTATTCACAATTAGTTTTTTATAAAATTAATGATGAGTTCTTATTTTTTCTTTTTAAATATATATATTTATATATAACTAATGTATAAAACTAAAAGAGGTCATTTCATTTTTAGCCTACAAAACTCACAAATAAAAAAAGAGCAAAACTGTTTTGACGAGCATAAAGAAGTAATGATTTGATCCTACAAAAAATAAATATTTTTGCACCTTTGAAGGAATGAGCCACTAAAGTTTCACTAAGCTGGTTATAATACCTTTAAGAATGGAGCATTACAAGGCTGTAAAAGTTTGCTTGGTATTCCGGAAATGAAGATGAGTTCGTTCTCTTCCAAATCGAACTTGATGTTGGCATAGTCAGGAAGCTGCATCTAAATCAACCTCACCCTCAATGATCCCCGCCTCTGCCTCAGAATCTGCTTCCAATTGGCCCATCTCTGGACCGGCATCTGTGTCAGAGTTTTGCTTCTGGTTTTCGTCCGGCATTGGACTGCCACCTTGGGACACCATGTCAGTCACACCAGCGGTTTCAGGTTCAGCATCCATTGGGGTTGTAGAGGTCTCGAGATCACCTCTGATTCCTTCATCATTTTCACTCGCAGGAGTTGAGATCTGTACCGGTGAGAGAAAACAAAATTAGAAGACATTAACGAGAGAACATAGCAAATGCAGAAAAACTTATTATAGAAAGCAAGGGAAGAACAAGATGGGGTTCCATTATACCTGATTTTCTTCCCCTTGCTGTGCAGAACCTTTTGCTTCTTCCTTTTTAGCACGTTTAGCCCTGTCATTTGGTTTAGACTGGTATTTGGAACGAAAATCGGGTGGTAAAAGTTCTACAGGCACTACTCCCTCAACGCCATGGTCAGTAAACTGCAATGAAATCCAGATGGGGTCTTTTTTTTTTCTCAGGCTGTGGGAAATGAATCGAACAATGATGATGTCTCGGTGATCAATTTTTAAAAGTAATCTTACCTTAGAAAATCCCTCCAAGTCCTGTCTAGCTGAAAACCGTAGACCTTTCCAGCAATACACCTGCATACCGGTACTGACCATTATTAGATGGCACAAACTCAGTTTTAATGTAAACAAGTAAATATGAAATGTTACTGAATCAGCTTTAGAACTAATGCAGTATTGAATAACCTATGTCCTATATAATATAGAATAAAAATAATTAACACTGAAACAAACTAACTAATCACCACAAAAGTTAATTACGCACCCTGTTGTTTTTATGGTGATACTCAGCTTCTATCCCAGCAGCAGGATCCATCTGTAATTTGAAGAATTTATTTTATTTAGTAATGCCAGAAGATTTAACCAGATACGGATTATGATATATGAAAACCAATAACCAACATATGCTTATGAGAGAACATAAACGAGTTTAAAGTTTGTCAAATGGCTCATCAACAAGTAAATAAAATTTTTAAGGTGCTCACATCTTCAGCCAATGGTTTCCAGTATTCTGCTATGGAAGGAGTCTGAACACGTTGAGGATCCGTTAAAGCATTCTGAAAATGTCAATGATCAAAACGTTCAGCAAATAACCTGGAAATACAATTGGTTTCTAACAATAAAATAAAAAATCATTGATTTCAGTTTATAGAAATTTTCGTACTAAGTTAAATACAAGGGCTTAGGAGTAAAATCTGTTTGTTAACTTAATATCTAACAGGTTTTGTTACTTTCAAAACTCTAAAACGAATTGTAGTCAAAATTATCCAAGTATAGTTAGTGGAAGAAAATTGGAGACAAAAACATAGAGGAAAAAAACAAGGATATTTAAGTTATCATTACCGAATTATTATTTTCTCATGATTTGTATTAATATTCTCTTTTAGAAATACAAGGGAATTTCTTTTCATTCCCCTAAAAGATTAAAGGAATGAAAACTGAGAATTATGTTACTGTTATTATATATATTGCTAGGATTCTCATTTCTAAATTAACAAAAGAAAAGATTTAACTTTACACATCAAAGATAGTTATGACATTATGAAATAATTCCACTTCTAGTGTTACTTGGAAGTTAATTAAGTTCACATCCTGGCAATTGTTAGTGTTAATAAAATCATTTTAGAAAGGCAAGATAACACACCGGATTCTGATCTGACCATTTCCATAATTGAGAAAGTTCTTTATTTCCAAGTCTCCACCTTGGCCTACTGAAGAATATATAAACAAACATATTTCAAACACATAAGAAAGAAAGAAATATAATCAAGAAGCATGTTGCTTTATCAATTTTAGATGGATATAAAAATAAATAAACCAATTTATGACTTATGAGGAGATAAAACAAATTATACAGAAGTACAGAGAAGTAAAACACAAGGCTAGGGACTAGGAATATATTCAATTTTAATTTTAGCTTATTTTTTTTTTTTTTGAAAAAGAGAAAGAGGCCAAAGTCTAAGCTTGACCCCTCCCCCGACATATATAGAAAGCCTCACTTGTGGCGGAGGAATACCATGATTACAAGTGTTCTATCACAAACATATAAAACATTTAAAACAAATCATGTACTGTTATACCACATTACACAACAATCTCCAGTTGCTACTCAAATCTAAGAACGAAAACTGCTCAAAACTTTTAGTTTTATAAACCCAAACAGCTGTCCAAAATCTGACTTTTTCCCACAAGTCTTCAACTGAGGCTTCAATCCCTTCAAAAATTCTGTTATTTCTTTCGAGCCAAATAACCCACATAATTGCTAGAACAGCTGTCCTCCATAGGTATGATCTACCCTCATTAATTTTAGCTTATTCAGATTAAAGTAAACTTAAACAGTCTCTAAATTCATTAAAAGATAACAAAGCCACAAAGAGACCCACAATTCCATTCATTCCATACTCCAGTAGGAGGGATATTCCCCAGTTCTGTCACGTACAAATCAAAAGAGCCTAGGCGAAATCCAAATCCAACATATAAAACATACCCATCTCAAACAAAATGATCACTACTTGTAAATAAATAGCTAAAGAGTCTCTTTAACACAGAATGCCTTAATCGGATAGGATATATACTATGTACTGTATATACATTATATTATAAAATAAAAATAAAAAACTCCTTAGCTAGTAACAAATAGACAAGTGCTTTATAGGATAAGGACTGAAAATTGTGGACTTGCATACCGTTTCTTAGCTCCATCTTGGACAACTTTCTTCTCTATAGGTTGTTTTTCAAATGGAGGACAGCCATCACGCTTCCACCACACCTAATAAGCACAAAAAGATAACTCGTAAATAAATTAAGCTTCATAACAACAATCAATTTTCTTTCTAAAAGTCTAAGCAAGAGAAAATGAGGCAACTGAGACATTCTCACCCAATTCTTTTCACGTTCGAGTATATGCTCAACTTTATGAAGAAAATCTTTACCCTTTGGTGGAGTCATCTCAAGCAGCTTTTTAACATGCTCCTCGTATGATTTTATTTCCTCTTTCTGGAAGCAACGTCAAGTTGTTAAAATTAATGTTTACAGTTGTGTCTTCACATAAATCTGTATTCATAGGCATAAAAGTCCAAATAAAAATGACCTTTCAATAGGCATAAACTTTCCTATTAAGGGAAAGAAACTAATCGAACCTTCATGCTCAAATAAAATAAGTGATAAATATCATAGTTTAGCCTAGTGCACAGTAAGATAGCTTCATAAAAAGATACATAACTTGTACAGTAAAAAAATATTAAGATGACTAATATTAATGACATAAAACTCTCAATTTAACTCATTTTCTTTCTTCGATGCAGCATGAACAAAATGAAGTCAACAAAAAATAAATGCTTGAATAACTGGCTAAACAAACACATTATAGTACTTACCATACTCTCAGAGGGCAAATCTTTTTCACTTTTACCTGGGGCCTAGTGGCAAATGAGAGTTAGTGTCTACTACTAAGTGCATATAAAAACTGAAATAGATCATTGCAAAAATTGCTATTACCTTAAGATAGTTGAATAGTACAAGGCACTGGACAAGAATATGTCGCCGAAAACTTGGGTCCTTTAACTGTCTTATCCACAACCCCATCCCAGAGAAATATAAGGAAAAGGGAAAAAATAAATTAAAGGTTTGGTCAACCACAAAGTAAAAGCTAAATACATTTCAAAATGTTTCAACATCATATACCTCCAAACCCATTAATTTACTGCTAGTAAGATACTTTATACTAAAAGTTGCTGCTTCCTCCTCCAAATTATTGGCATTTCCCTCTTCATCACTTAAAGGTTGAGCTTCAAATGTATTCAGCACAACCTGTAAAATTCAAGAAATAGTATTCCGGTATAGACAACAGAGAAAAAATAAGCACTCCCGTAATAAATTAAGAAAGAAAGGCAATATCATATAAAGCAAACAAAAAAACCAATAAAGAGATTCAGTTATACCAATAAATTGGACAAGAATTTCTGCCACTTGATAGGAACGAGACTTATGGAAGCAGGATTGCAAAAGTGTTCCTACATATTAAGAAAAAGACATAATAATAAAAATTAAAATAAATGAAGAAGTTAATTAGCTGCTATAAAAAACAACCCTACTTTGCATTATTTATCAAAAAGATGTAAAAGAAGAATCCACATCATAGAGCCAACTGTTAAAATAAATCTAAATCTTATAAGCAATTCATGCACTCATCATAAGCAGTTGCTTGCATGTTTACCAATATAGATGCAATAAATGAAAAACCATACTGCATGGGTAGTTAAAAGAGAACTTCGACTCTTACAAGTATGGGCTGAATTTATGGGCAAGAGCCAAATATTACACTTCATATGATATCGAGAGGGACAATATATGGCTATGCTACAATTCCAGTAACTTTACATGAAGAAAAATAACTCTAGCATCTTATGCTATAAGCAACAATATTTCATCTATTCTAGTTCTTATTTATTTTATTGTTGACAAAGTAGTCAATACAAAATAATTATAGTAGATTATTTTACTCTCTAGAAGAGAGGTAAGAAGGGTCATTAAAAGAAACCAATTATTTTCATATTTTGTCACATAACCATGATTTCAAAAGATAGGTTTACCTGTAAACTCCAAAAGGTCTTATAAAAGTTGAAATCAATGGAAATGCCTGAAATTTTGTAGAAAAGATTACTATGTGCAATCAGTAATCAAGAACATTAGTAAAGTTGCAATGATCAGTAAAATAACCTAAAACAAGAAAACCATGAATTGCATAACTAGCATGTACCATCAGGGGGGTCCTTCTCATATTTTGTTTCATTTGATGTGTTAAAAACTCCTTTTATATTTACAGCTGCAAGCAATAAACAAACGAGAAACATTAAAATGAATACTGCTTAACATAAAAATGATTTTCATTTTCATGGTAAGCATAAAAGAAAACATTACACAAGAGGATAAAAAGTCCTATTGGTTACAGAAAGGGAGTAAAATCAATAAATTAATGCCACAGATTCCAATCTCGCAAGACATCCGACAAAAGAGAACTGTAGGACCTATAGATCATAAGACTAAAATATTTAATTTTTTCCTAAATGCATTCTTCGATACCCTAAAGATACAACTGTTCCTTTTGAGATAGGGTTGCCAACATGTAGCTATAATGGCTATGTTCCAGACCTCTTTCTTCCTACTTGAAGTGGGCCTTGTTTCTTCCCGCAAGACATAATGTCTTGAAAAAGGCGAGGCTATGCCCACACCACTCCAAATTCATATGGGAAGATCTTTATGAAAGGCTGTCACTTCTGAAGAGTCTCCTCATTGTTGAGTTTACCCAAAGTTAGTAGCCAGCTGGAAACCTTAATCTTCGAAGGGGCTATTGCGTTCCAAATGAAAGGGCAAGGAGAAAAACTTCTATTGATTCAAGTTTTCAAAATAGATTACAGAGTAAGAAACAAATACATATAAAAATTTATGAGATCGTTTCCGATCCCTTTTCCTTCAGATTTTCCTAATATTTATACAGAGTGGTTTCTTTTAAATATGATCAGATATAAACTATATATATACCTGAACGCTCAGATAGTGGAAAAAAATGTGCCAGGAACATTAGAATTCGTCCACAGAAGACCACGTCGGTTGCCTATATAGTCAAATTCCAATCATCAGAATAAAACATCACTTAATAATGTATCAAACGGGGACACAACAATTACATGCAAGAGAAGAGGGTTCCCAACTTATAAATTTTTCCTCAATTCAAGCAAACAAAATTTTGTAGTGAATCGTAACTGAATTAACATCAATTTCAATTAAGAAACAATATGAAATGACAGCAGACATAAATAACAAACAGACATAAACCCCTCATTCTTAATGTTGGAATTTGAATTTGTGCCTACTATCACAAACTGCCAAGCAACAAACACCCTATATTGACCCTCAGCTGCCAGCTACTTCAAAAACTGTAGACACTTCATAAGGTCAATATGGAGTCACTTTATTCAAAGAAAAACAATAGGAAAATCCTAGTACAATATGAAATTGTAGCTTGTAATCTACAATATGGTGACAATTCCTATACCTTCGAAAGACGACGAAGAAGTTGATTGCATGTCCTCAACATCACAAGTTTACCACGAGCAAAAAGCTCAACCTGTAGGTGAATGAATAAATTTACATACCAGAATAAATAGGTTGCTTCAGAAAGAAAATATGACTAGTAGAAAGTAAATAACATGAATGTCTAGTAGAAAATATGACTAGGTTGCTTCAGAATAAATAGCATGAATGTGTATGTAAATATACACAATTATATGTCTAGTAGAAATTGAGTGGATGAAAGAACACTGAAACATTTAATAAATATATAGAATTTTTTTCTCTCTCAATATATAGGTATTAAATGTATCCCGTGAGCCATGACAATCAAGAAAGCACAAACCTTCCCTAATATATCCTGTTTACTCTCTATATATCCAAAGATATCTTTGCAGTTCCTCATTGTAGACATTTCAGTTAAATCTTCTAAGAGCTGGAAAATCATGCCGCCTTCAATGTGCTCCTTTTCACAAAGGTATAATACAATGTCTGTACAGGAAGGGGGAGACAGGTAAGGGCCGTGTTTGAGAAAGAAACAATGCATACTAAGTGAAGATAAAGTGATTCCAAAGACCATCTTTTCACGCATATTTAAGCACCACAACATCCACCGTAAGCAAAAAAACTTATAGGAAGTCTAAATTTTTGGTGTTTTTAAATAGATAGGTGTGTAATGTATACTCATAGTTAATACTAATATTTCAGCTCTACAAATTTCAGATTATTTGTTTTACAATTGGTTAGCTTTAAGATTTGTACTAGTTGTAGTTCAAGTTTACGAGGCAAGTCCTAAAGGGACTATCATTTCAGTAAAGAATTAAGTATCAAAGCTTCAACAAATGGTACAAGCATAACCTGACGTGATACGTTTACATTTTTGCTATTAAAGGAACCAAGGATTTTACTACATCTATAAAATAGAACAAAGTATGAAAAAAGTGAAATTATACTCTTCCATTATAAATGTTTAAAGAGTTGAAGTTGCAACAAATCTAGAGCACTAAATAATTGGAAACACACATAACAAGACTAACAAATCAAAACATGCACATACCAAGAAGACGCGGAATATGGCCCAGGGAACTCTCCCCCTCATCTATCGATTGCCCATATTGCATTATTGGCTCCCCTGACTGTACTGCACATGACTGTATGATACAAGCACCAAAAATAAAGTGAGGCTGACTGCCTACAGTATATTAAAACAAACAAAGTGAAGGTTTTCTCCAGTTCTATAAAAGAAAACAATCCTCAACACCCAAATTCAATTTACAGAAAAGGGCATAGAACGTTAATAAATACTATAAAAATGTAGCTCGCATACTTAAATATATATATATATATATATATATATAGCAAAACATACCACCAGTTCCTGAAGCAAAGTTCGGAGAATATTTTCTAATAACTGATTCTCATCTTGCGCTAACTTTGTTTGTTTCTGTAATAAAGGATTCCAATAATTAAGGATAACCAAGTCAATGCCTTCAAATTAAAAATATCCTATTCCATAACCTAAAATTCAAAGACAAGAAAAGATTGAGATATTATATACCTGAGGTTTAATGACTTGTTGAACTGTTTGTAAAGCAAAAGTTTCGGGTGGCCCAGGTTGCAGTATGGCCCTCCTAAAAATTTCCTGGGAAATGGTAGAAAGAAGGGTTATTTATATGTCAATTACTCAAATAAGTATTAAATACAAATTTTAAGAAGATACGGATACAATTCAACTGACTGACCATTTGGTTGTTGGAGGAGCCAATGATACACAACCTGCAGTTGAAATCAAAACACATTTGATTATTTTAATGATATCAAAGCAGGATTATGGATTGGTCAATAGTCTGATGCATGAACAATTTGTTCTACTTCTTAGTAAAACACTAAAACTACATTGCTTATAAGCATAACCAATAGTATAACATTTGCTTTGGACAAAAAAAAAAACCTCAAATTTGAAAACTAAATCTTATCTACATATAATATATATATGTGCCTATATACAAAATTTTAACAGAATATTTTGAAAAATTCTGCTAGTTTACATTAGCAGCCTCAAAACCCTAAGTAGAGTACCTGTTGTGTTGTGAATTGTGAGTGAAGTAATTGTGTTATCCAACCAATGAATGAAACGGAAAAAACCTACTCTCCGATCTCCGATCTCCGATGAGTAAGCGAACGAGGTTGAATATATTTCTAGGGTACCGCTGATGAGTTAGAGTTTAGTGACAGAACCGAAGAAAGCCATACAAGCCAATAGAGAGAGAGAGAGCCAAGAAGTTGTGTTGTGACTGGAACCCGCCACTTCGGTTTATCTGGGCCTGGGCCTGGGCCTGGGCCTGGGCTTCTCATATTGGGCTAACTCAAACAATACAAACATATCCACCCTTTTATGAAAATTACCACAATTATATTCATCTTTTTTAATTATTAAAACTAATTTCTATATATTTAGCCAAAAAAAAAAAGTAATAAAGACAATAGTTCAATTATTAGAACTAATTTTTGTAGGACTTTGAAGAAAAAAAAAAAGATAAGTTTTGATATATATGGCATTAAAATTTAATTGTAATAAATATGGCATATTTTTTTAAAAAAACTTAAAAGTAAGAAAAAAAAATAGGGAAATTATCCGATATACTATTTTTTTAATTTTTTTTTTTAAATTTACGGTTTGAGTTTCTAAAATGGTTGCAGCGCTAGTTGTAATAGGGGTTTCTATACGATTTTTTGTTGCAATTTAGGTTGCAGCGCTATAGTTGCAATAGGAATTTTTATGTAGAATTTCGTTAAAAAAATTATTTTGAGGTGTAAAAATAAAGAAGTCAAAAAAATAATCTGAGTTGTAACTAGCTTATTATTCTTTTTACAGATGCTAAAGCAAATACTAAAACAATTATAAAATGTTGACGGTGACTATTAATTCTATCACTAGTACTAAACAAAAATCTCTAATGTCTAATCTTAAATTATAGTAACAATTAGATTTAAAAAATAAATTAATTATAGTAACAATTAGCATTCATCATAGATATTCGATACCACATTTAAAATTTAATAAATTTATGTTTTTAACAATATTTTTATAGTTTTTTCTCTTCTAACAAAAAATAAAATAATAATAAAAGAACCTGAGATCCACGTTTAATCGAATGTTAGGTGTACAAGGTGAAGGTGGGGTGGGGGCCCACCTGAAAACGAGAGCTCAAATATTCTGGACCATAATTACTTATTAAAATAAATTAAAATAAAAATCTTAAATCACTCACCAATAAGAATCAAGGATTTGATTGGGCTTAACCCGACCACAATTTCGATACGACCCCTCCACGTGTCACTTAATTCCACCACCATTTTTCTTTTCCATGACGTCACGTGACGTGGGTCCCACTTACGACCACTCCCTTAGCTCTCTCTAGCGCTTTCTTTCTCTCTCTCTCTCTGGTTTTTCCTTGGGATTTTGCTGTTTGGCTACCTGGAAACTTTGATGTTTTCTTTCTGAATCTTTATCTGAAATTTGTCGGCGATGTGTGAAATACCTTACCTGTGTTTCTTCGATTTTGGTTTTGGATTCTTCGTCAGAAATGTTTGATTGGGACGAGGAGGAGGTCAGTTTTCTTCTTCTTCTTCTTACTGTTATTTTCATACTTGTATGAAGTTTTGGATACATGTGTTAAATAGCTGAATAGTTTTGAGGAATTTTTTTAGTTGAATAGTTGTTTACGAGTTCTATTTATTTCTTAATTTATGTAATTTCTTTTGTTTTTAATTTGCTTAAAAGTTTTAACTTAATTGTTCAACGAAAATTTACATTCATAAACATGTAAAGATTCATCTCTACATATTGGATAGTTTATAAAAACAGTTAAATTTTGTATAGGTGGGGATGCATATGTATGCTTTGTGGTTTTCATTTAATGTTTTTTGTTTTGTTTTGGGGGTAATTGGGTTTACAGGAACATACAAGTTATCAAAGTTTAAGTTTCTTTTAATTTCGTTTCCGAGCAGGGTTGAATCCATGTTGGGAATATTGAATATTTTTTATGTGATTAACTCTGAAATTAGTGATGTTGGTATTGTTGTAGTGGATTTGTTGATTTTATTAGGTTAGTGAAATAAGTAAATAAGTAATTGATGCATGGTTTTTCTTAGGGGTTGTTTGGCAATCTATTGACTGTAGAAAGCAGAATTTGAGTGACTTCACATGGTGAGAAACATCGAAGAGAATTATGTTGGCTTCAGTATTCTAGTTAAGGAATCAACATGCCATGTTAATAAAAACTAAGTTAAATGGTCATATTTTGACAAGTAAAGCATATTTGGTCTTTTTCTCAAAATAGAGGAAAAAGAAACTAATGAGGTGAGTGGTTATTCTGTGACAATTACAAAATGGTTTAAACTTTCTGAAATAGCTATGAGAAATGCAAAGAACTATTGTATTAGAGAGTGGGGGAATGTATCGAATTAGATGTTTTCTTTTCATATTTTCCACAGACTATGAGTGTCTAGTTTCAGTTATAATTGTAGAAATTTTGCTTTTGTCCTTTGTTATTCGTCTGCCTTATGTGAGGGTTCTAAATGCAACCAAGCAAAGTAATGGAAGGAAAATTGATTCATTTTCATTTCATTACTCCCAAACCGTAGTGCTTTTCCAGACCAATCGCACCGGTAGTGCTTTTCCAGGAGTCCCTGTAAAATAATATGCTTTAGTTTCTATTCTCGTGGTTTCCTAAAGTGTGCACCGAATTCTCTTGTGCTGCTTGTGATGTTTGAATTTGTCTTTGTTCCATTTACTTGAATATATTGAGCTAGAGATGGTGTTGTAATTGTTTTTGTGTTCTGTCTTTTCTATGAACATGTCTTTTGGTTGATTTCTGCAATTGTTGAAAACTCTGTTGCTCTTTCAGCTAGCAAATATAATATGGGATGAGGCTGCTGAGAATGGTGACCATATTGTTCCTTATCCTGCCAAAAGTGAAGATTGTCGCAATAAGAAGGAATGGAAACAAGAAGCCAATATAAATAAGCCTACTGAGCAGAACAATTCTAAAGTTGATTTACGTAAAGAACAGGTGGAAAGCAGTACCAATTTGATCAACCATGATAAAAGTTCTGATTCAAGAATGGGGGTGGAGTCCTGGCCTGATTTGCCTTTATCTAATAGTGAAAGGGAATCTATGGGTACCAACGTATCTAACGCCTTAAGTGAGATTACGAAATTTGACTCGTCAACAGGTAACATAGTTAAAAATACCATTTGTTAATAACACACATGGTTGTAAGTACACAAGACTACAAAAAGGTAACAAAATTGCTTAGCCCTTCTAAGCCACAAGAAAAGCTACTCTTACTGAAGTAATTCTATGAAATGTTAGTTTGTTTACAGGTCCTTCTTTACACAAATACTCTTACTAGTTACACATCCAGGCCTATTTTATGTATTACTTGAAATTGCTAAGTGTAATTTAAAGTACTGTGGGAACTACAACATATATTGGAGTGGAAAATTGATTTTTGGTCTGTTATTCAACAAATTCTGTAGATCAACTAAGATCCTTGAGCCTTCAATATTTTCATGGTGATAGTGACCCATGATTTTCAATTTTGTAAACAGTGATAATATCTTGTTGGTGTCCTTAAAATTGTAATGGGTATTGGATTTAATAAAAAGATGTAAAGGATTTTCCACATTTGAATCTTCAAATAAGAGCCTTGAATTATCAATATATTAATTGTGATAGTAACCCGTGATTTTCAGTATACTGTAAGAAGTGGTAATATCTTGTTGGAGTCCTTAAAATCGTAAAGGGTATGCTCAGTTGGTGGAATTAATAAAAGATGAAAAAGATTTCCCTCATTTGTCATTTTGTATAGGCTCTTTGAAATTCTAGAACAGTAGCACCTGAAACAACAAAATCTTTCTTTTTAAATTACTGAAAATTTCTAATGGCATTAAACAGATAAGGAAGTAAAATAACACTATTGTCTGGTAAGTGTAGCGTTTCTACCTGCATATGTACATGTATTAGTTGGCGAAGCCATGGGAGTAAGTTTGAGTTATTGATTGCGGCTCCCTTTCATTTATACTTGAAATTCTAATTTCAGGGACTGATCAGCTTGATAAAGATGCTGAAATATATCCAAGTTCCCACGAAGGCAAAGAACAAGGTGATTTTGACTATGGCTGGGCTAACATTGGAAGTTTTGATGATTTTGAGCGTATATTCAGGTAATGCACAATATATAGTTGTCTAATCTATACAATTAATATACATAAACACACTCATTCATAACTTTCTCTATTCTCTCTCACCTCTTGTGAAAGAATTCTGAATGTTGAAAGTTCTAAAGTGCATTTTCCAAGTTAGCTTTCTTATTATGATGTCCCTGTGATAATGCCGTGTAATATGAATTTTCCTTGCCTGTTTAACTGCAAAGAAAAAAAAGACACGCAGAAATTTTAATCATTTTCAAACATTTCCAAATGTTTCTGTTCTACTAGGCATTGATCTTTTATGTTCATGAATTTTTTTCTCAATTAGATCTGAGAGTGAACGGAGGTAGTCATATAAGTAGTAAGTCCCCACTCCTAAGTGTGTCTGTTGATAGTTGCCCTTCTACACTTCCATTCATAACGTTTATTTACCCATCTGTTTTCTCTCTTTTTAATCCTTTTGATATGCCCCCGCTCCCAAGTGTATGTGTTGATAAATTTCTGCTACACTTCCTTTCATAGCATTTATTTACCCTCCTTTTCATCTGTTTTTTCTTGCTTTTTTCTCATATATTTTATGCATAATGGTAGCCATCTGACTAAATATCCTTACAAGTGATGATTTTGCAGCAACGATGATGCTGTATTTGGTCAAACTAGTCTGGGTAATGCTGATGAGCTTTGGTGTTCCTCCAAAGATATTACTAACAGCCCAGACAAATCCTTCCCCATTTCTTCTGAGTTGCTCAGTCTGAGCCCAAAAACAGTAAGTAATACATCTCAGCAGTTGGAAATAAAGACAAAAGTTGTGCAAGAAGATGACCTGTGTAGCCTCCGCTATGGGGAAACAGATGATTCCACATCTCACAGTTTGCACAGTGTTAATGCAATTCTGGAGCATGCAGAAGATGCAGTAGGAAAAAGTGAGCCTCTTGCCAAGGAGAAGGTATTGCGATTTTGTTTCTCTGATCTGTCCCTGGCATGTACATTCTTTACATGATGGAACTAAAATTGTGAGAACTTTTAATTGGCTTTCAGATAAATTTGGACAGAGTGGTGAAGACAACCTTATCAACATCTATTCCAGCTATTGAAAATGCTTCTACCCAAAATAAAAATGCTGAGAAGGTTTTCTCTCCAACTGTATGATCTGAATACTTTTTCAGTCATTATGAAACATTTGAAGAGCTTTCAGCCTTTGCAAGCTCTTCCAAAGAACACACGCCTTCATGGCTTACTATGACGAATTACTAGAAAAACACTAAGACACTGAAACTTTTTTGAGGTTTAGAATGAGATGAAATGTTTGTATATCCAATATCAAGCAGATCTAAATGCTTATAACTATGAAGAGTCAATTTCCATTTGCAAAAGAGCAGTCAAGAGAATGAACTCTTCAGAATTAAAATCCTATATACAATCTAAAGTCTCAATTGGATTCAAAGAAATCTTATAGAGAGAAAATTATAGAGTTCATGTAGCTCTTAGTTAGTGAAGAATTTTTTATCCTGTGTAAAGCTTGGTAGATTAAAGATTGTATGGATTCAAGATAATATTTTCTTGTTGTTATTGTTCTTGTCCTAGTTGCAAAGAAAATTTTAAAACTAGTTTGTCTTGTTTCATTATTTCTTTTGTTAGGAATATTTTGTGCACCTAATGTATATGACTTGTCTTTTACATTGTTGTTTTCACTTCTCCTGTCTCTGCATGGTATTGCTATGCTTATATTTATAAATATTACATATATGTACATTCTCTACAGGTGACTAGACAGAAGAAGCTATTTAAATCTCGTAAAAAGTCGGATGTCAAGAGTGAGGGTAAACAGTTACAAGAATTATATGGTGCCTGGCCTTCACCAAGAAACCATTCTGGTCAACTAGAAAATCGTATACAACACCCTGCAATTCAACCATCTCCCTCTACAGTTCAGCAGATGCAGCTTCAATGTCCTGAAATTTTTCATTTCCAGCATATTCCAAATCAATTTGTGGTGCATCCTATGTATGGAAACCTGGCAAATACATTTCCTGCCATGCCTGTGCTATCGCGTATTCAGCCTGGGAAGTATAAGCAGCAGCCTTTGCTTTCTAGCCGTGATGTTTCACCAGCTAACAGCAATCTTGTAAACAATTCGGCAGAAGCTCCTGTGAAAACTACAATCATGACGCCTCAGGAAAAAATCGAGAAGTTAAGGCGACGACAACAATTTCAGGCGATGCTTGCTATTCAGAAACAGCAGCAACAACTTAGCCAACAAGTCTCTTCTTCCAACCATTCCACCACTCAAACTTGTCCTCAACAATTTGGGGGAAGTGATGTTCGACTTGAAGATTTGAGCACTTTCTCTTCTTTGGAACCTATCTCTCCTATGGAAGAAGATGATTCAAGTTCTACATCTGCAGCTATCGATGATTACTCTGTCAATGAATCTATACTTCACAGACTTCAAGATGTGATATCAAAGGTATTGCTAGTCTGCTATTGAATTTTACTGTTATGAAGTAAAATGGATTTAGTTACAATCCTATTCTTGCTGCAGTTGGACATGACAGTGAGAATCTGTATACGAGATAGCTTGTTCCGTCTGGCTCAAAGTGCAAGAGAAAGGCAGAATCTCAGTAGTACAAACAAAGGTAGCAAGGACGAACGTGAAACACTTGCAGTAGATGTAACCAATACCTCTAACAGGTTTACACACTTCCTTTTCATTTTAGCTGCCTTACATAACTAGTTGTGATTGTTCTGCTGCATTCATTCCTTAAATGGCTGCTCTTCCAATTCTTCTTAGTGCAATTTTCACTTCCAAGATGAGTTGATAGGAGAAAATAATTATGATAGGTGGATAATTTTAATTTTCTAATACATAAATTTGGAAAGAATGGGTGGGTTCAATTCACATTTTTTTTAAAGAAAAGGAATACTTAACAACAATGAATTACTTCTTTTCTATTATTCTTCATTTGATACCAGGTTTAAAATCAAATACAACAGTTGACCTGATGATTGAAAACAAATAGAGAAACTTGCCTATTTACAATTATGACTTCTAGTTGTAAATATAAGATTCTCCACAGTTGTATGAAGATGTGTATGAAGATGTAATTGTTTGAAACTTACTAAGATATGAAAGGAAAATATTTCTTGCCAAATCTTTGGTCAAAGCATCTGCTAATTGTTTTCCAATTATGACAAAAGTTGTTCAAGAGGCCTCTTTAATGAGGCATATGGTGTAAGCCTTCATCTTTCTTGAAAAGCACTATATTGTTAATTACCCAACTATTATTAATGTGAATGGTGATAGGAGAATGTGTATTCTACCTTTATTCTGCGCTTGCTTCCTATCAGCTTACTCACCATCGTTTCTGAAACAAAATAAGGCAAAACCTATTAATATTAGTATTAGTCTCATTAGTATAATTGATTAGGATTTTAGAGGTTGAGTTGTCAAATTCTTAGTGGCTTTAAGTGAGCTATCCTTTAGTCCTAAGGTGTTAAAATAGTTAAGGGATACATAGTATAAATAGAGGGTTGATCAATTGTAAAAGATAGGGGAATCGTTTTGTAACAAAGTGAGTAAGAGATTTCTTGACTTCATTAAGAAGGCGCTTCAGCCGCATTCCTTCACACATGTGCTAAGGCGCGAAATTCTGCTTCAGCACTGCTCTGAGCAATTACTTGTTGCTTCTTGCTACAATAGGATACAAGATTTCCCCAAATATAGGAACAATACCCAGAAGTGGATCTCCGGTTAGTGAGGGAACTGATCCATTCTGCATTTGTATAGATTTTAAGATATCTGTGCAATGTTTTTCTAAACATTAGCCCTTTTTCTGTTGTTCCCTTGAGGTACTTAAGAATTCGGTAGACAACATCCATGTGTTCCTCTAAGGGATTATTAAGGAATTGGCTAACAACTCTTACAGTAAAGTTTATATCAGGTTGAGTGTGAGTCAAGTAAATTAGTTTTCCCACAAGGTGTTGGTACCTTCCTCTATCAACTTTTTATTCCATCTGTGTGTGCTCCAAGTTTAGTATTGGGGTCCATTGATTTGTCAACAAGTTTGCATCCAATCATCTCTCTTTCCTTTAAGAGTTTAAGGACATATTTTTGCTGATTCACTAAGATTCCTTGGCTGGATCTTACTACTCCCATCCCTAGGACATATCTTAATTGCCCTAGATCCTTGATATCAAATTCATTGGAAACGAGTTGCTTGAGATGAGTAATTTCCTCCATAAAATTTCCTGTAACCACAATTCATCGACACAAACTATTAACACTGTTAACTTTTGACTAGTTGAGTGCTTTATAAACAAAGTGTGATTAGATTGGCATTGAGTGTAGCCATCGCCCTTGAGAACCTTAGTAAACCTGTCAAACCAAGCTCGAGGGGATTGCTTGAGACCGTAGAGAGATTTTTTGAGTTTGCACACCTTTCCTTTTGGATATTTATTCTCAAATCCTCGAGGAATGTCCATGTCAACTTCTTCCACAAGGTCGCCATTAAGAAATGCGTTCTTTACATCAAGTTGGAGAGAGGCCATTCCTCATTTACAACAATAGACAAGAGAACCTGGTTAGTGTTTAACTTAGCAACAAGAGCAAATGTCTCTTGATAATCAATGCCAAAGGATTGGGTGAATCCTTTGGCATCTAAGCAGGCCTTAAATCGTTCAATTGTTCCATCAGCCTTAAATCTTTCAATTGTTCCATCAACCTTAAATCGTTCAATTGTTCCATCAACCTTAAATCGTTCAATTGTTCCATTAACCTTATGTTTGACTGAAAAGATCCATTTTCACCCAACTGTGCGTTTTCCAAGAGGAAGATCCGTGAAGATCCATGTTTCATTCTTTTCAAGTGCTTGAAGCTCCTCCATTGAGGCATCCTTCCATTGAAGAATCTGAAGGGCTTCTTGGATCAAACCAAGGAATCTGAACTTAGTCCAAAGAGGTGATAAAAGCTCTATATGTAAGAGATAAGCTTAAGTAACTTAGATAGTTGCAAAGGGGGTGTTGGGTGCAAGAGCGAACCCCTTTTCCATGAGCAATGAGAATTCTAAGATCGTCTGACACATTTTCTTCCATAATAGGCTCAGGTCTAACATCATTCTGTGTTTGTTCAAGGATGAATGGGATCAGATTAGATTCTTGACCTTGCTGAGTTCGCGTAGTGACTTGTGCAATGGTTGCTAGTTGCTTCTTTCTTCTTGAGTAAAAATAGATCTTTTTGCTTGGATTATGGACATGACTTGAAGGGATTGAGTCAAAGTTCCTTATTTGACTCGATTGAATGGTGAGGTTGGACCTCTTTGCTTGGAATATGGATAGGATTTGGAGAGATTGGATGAGGAATTTGATAGGCATTGGGATATTAAATAAAAAGGGCATAAGTGTAATTGTAATAGGGGTATTGTTATTATATATAGGACTCAATAGTGAAGGAAAAAGGAGGGAATGATTTAGTTAAGTGAGCTTTTAGCTCTTGGGAGAGAGCTGGGTCTCTCGAATACTCAGCAAACTTGTTCTCTTTGTCACTCTAATATCAATATACTAGCTATTTTCTATTGTTGCTACTGTTTGGTTCTATTTTCTTCTATTTTGCTTCTGTTTGTAGCAAAATGATAGGGGATTCCTATCAAAATTCTCAGCTCATGTGAGTCAGCTGAATAGTTTGGAGCTGTTGGGTCCCGCTCTTCCATCTTGTTGGGTCACCACCTCCCCTTAACTCCCATATTAGTATGATATAAGCTCTCAATGTGTTCCACAGATATTAAGAATTTTAGATGGTTCTCACATGTCTCCATGAATGAGAGAGAAGGGTTGAGAAGTTTGCAAGGCCTTGGGGCGAAAGAATGACAAGTGTTTAGAAAATTGACAAATATCAAAGAGAGATTGAGGGTTATTATTGACAAATAGGGATGAAATTAAGCGTTTGAGGTACATAAAATGTGAATGACCAAGACGGTAATGCCATAATGTGATTGTGTTGATTTTATTGGATTGGTTTACTGATGTAAGAGATTGACATTGAAGGAGAGAACAATGATTTCTTGTAGTGCTGTTGTACAATTCCTGTTTGTTTTCTTAATAGGATTTTGTTTTCTTTGTATGGTGGGTGGTTTAATATTTGTACACACTTTGGCCTTTTGTATTATTCTACTTATTAATAATAGAGTATTGGCAGCAGTGGTAACTAGACGTGTTACCTTGTAATTGGTTAGTGATACTCTTTTAAGGTTATTATATTAAATTATATAGAACTTGATACTTAATTACACTAATAACGATATTGACACGTAGAAGGACATTTCTCCTAATAATAAGGAAGTACTTTTCCTAAATAAGTAAATAATAAACAAAATCTAATGGCATATATGCTTATATACAGGCTGGGTGCTACCGAGACAGAGACGAATTCCATGGATAGAACCATTGCTCATTTGCTCTTTCATACCCCTTTGGAGCTGTCAGGAAAACAACCCGAGCAGTCCGAATCAACATTTTCAGCTAAGCTACCATGTGAAACTCGAAGAGAAGCAAGTGCTGCAAATGTGGCTGAGAATTTGAAAAGTAACATACAGTGTTTTGGTCAGCAAGAAACTAAAGTTTGTTCGAGTCTGGTGGAGCCACAATCACGCAAAGACATTTCTCACATGGACACTTCAGAAAATGCTTCACTCAATGAACAACTCACAGATGGTGGAGTTGTCCCATCCATAGAATCATCCCAATAAACAAAAACGTTTCCATTGCTTACAAAGGGTAATTCCTTCCTTTTTCTCTTCCATTTATTTTTTCAACTATTGAATTTTCTTCACTTGTATGGCTAGTAGTACATAGTACACATTTACTGGTTGATTTTTTTTATTGTGTGCAGTTGATGAAACTAAATGATAGAAGAATAACAGTGGATCATCAACCTTTCCCGGCGGGTCGAAAATCGTCGAGATAAAGTGGTGATGTTTAAAAAGTGAAAATAAATCAGTATGGCTACTACTACTACTACTACTTCAACTACTGTCTATTGTCCTGAGAATGTACCAAATCTGTTTTCTTGGCAAACATAAGACGCCCAAGTATTTTGTGATTTAGTTTTTTGTGTTCTAAGCTAAGCCTTGAAACTTAAAATTTAAAGCCAAAGCAGAAATGTACTTCTATACACAAATGTGGATTCTAAACTTCTGTCCCTTTTTCTTTCTTAGCTTTTTAATACCACTTAGCTATTTTCTTCAATATATAGTATTTTTGACCCTTGAATACTAGTCCATATTCTTTGGTAATTGTAACCTTTTGGTATGTTAACTAATAAGCAATAGGAATGAATGGTAAGTAAGTTATTCTCTTATATTTGTTTATTTAATTTATTAAATTTAAGAAAGAGAGAACTTGATTAAATAAAAGAAAAAAAAAAAGTAAACTTTGTTTTCTAAAATATGTCAAGGGTAATGAATTTTATTTATTTTTATTTTATTTTTTAATATTAAATTTATAATGACAATTTTATCTTTTAAAATATGTCTTACAAAATAATTACTATATACTATAGTTTAACTCAAAAGGATAATTTAGTCAATGTAAGCATTCTAATTAGTTTTAGTAAACAACATATTACAAATATTAATTTCGAGAATATTCTTCATTTATTCTATTACATTTGTTTATTACTTTATTTCGATTCTGAATGTTAAGTCTTCAATATTTTTTTATTTTGGCTGCCCTTACCGTACTCTAAATACTAAATAGTAAAATGACTATTTTGTTGATTTTTCAGTGCAGTATTTGAGTGGTGTTGTATTATGTAATCATACTTTTATATTTATAATCTTTCAAAAAAGTTTAATGACAGGTGAGAATAATATATACCATAGTTCAATCCTAAATTTTCGACTAAGACAGTAAAAATTTTATGATAGTCATACTTTAAAGTAAATTTAATGTTAAAATAAATAGCATAACATTTAAACATAATATTATCTTTCATATTAATTAATCTTCTTATAAAATATTAGTTATGGAGAATTGGCAGCTAAAGTCCTACCTTCAAAAATTGTATCATTTAAGTCATTTATTTTTTATTTTCTGGTGACAATAGTAATCACAAGATGGGAAGGTAAATAATTATTGTTGCAAAAAACTCATTGTTTTTTTTAAATAGAATGACAAATCTATTAAATTTTTTGTTACTAAATCCAAGTATGCTTTCCATTTTGTTTATTTTTAAAAAATCCAAATTATACTTTTTTTTAGATGCCAAATTATACTTACTATTTAATCAAATAAATAATAATAATAATTAAGAAATATAATTCCTTTTCATTATTTCTATTTTATTATTTCTATAAAATAGAAATATACTAAGATTATTAAATTACACTTTTAGTTTTAGATTTCCATAACCAAAACTACTTTAACAAATATTGTTTTCTTGCTAAAAAATTTCAAGTATGGAAATTTTGGGATGTTACATTTATCACTTGTAATTGAGTATAAATTGACTTAAATGTGTGATTTAGGAGCTATGTAGAAGCTATATATGAGCTGTTAATACCAAACACAACTTTCTCAAAACGCTCAAATAATGTATGTTAGCATAATATTAGTATATGCTAATAGAGATTTTCAACAACTAAATAAATAGAAGAAGACAGGAGAGTTTAGAATAAACTAATAGATAATACATACGATATTATGTGGTTGAGGTATACAAAAATAAAAGGTGTGAGGAATTCTGGTTTTGTAGAGTTAGATTAAAATGAAAAAAATTTGAATGAGAGAGAGAGAGAGAGATAAAGTTCTAGCTCAAGAACTAGATGTTCGATATGTTGAATCTTCACACCAGTTTACTGACATCTTTACAAAATCATTAGCTGCAACTCCTTTTTTTCACTTCAAGGACAAGTTAACACATGATTTTGACATGTGTAACTTAAGGGGGATGTTAGAATACAAGAAGACCACTCGTTCTTGCTCCAGTGAATCAACTCTAGAATTAGACATAACTCTGATACTATGTGAGGAACTCTGGTTTTGCAGAGTTAGATTGAAATGAAAAAATTTGAATGAGAGAGAGAGAGATGAAAATGGAAGTAAAAGAATTGTTCAACCAAAATATGATTGGCAATGATCTTTATTTATAGAAAGAAGAATACAATTTGATTACAACAGAAAAAGATCAACTGACTTAACAGAAAAGTTATTGCAATACTGTTAAGAAAGAAGTTAGTTACTGATTTTCTAACCGTTTTTGGTCCTCTTGTATTCTAATTGAAGGAATATTACAACTAATTCTCCAAGCTTAAAGATGAGCTTGGTTGCCATTTGTGAGTACAAACAATATATTTTCCTCATTAGTAAGGCTCATAAATGAGAAATAGGGATATTGGAGAATGCTAGTACAATTAGTGATGCTAACTCTAGTAAAATGCTTCAAATCTCACCCATCGAACAATTGACATGTATAGGTGAAAGGGTTAGACTAATAACTTTGTCAAATCATATAAACTTAAATTTGATATTTTAGCATCATCTTGCACAAACTGGACCAATTAAAGCTAAAATGGCAACTCGATAGAACTCTTGTCCTGCAGATCATTGATATTGACACTAGTGGTTGGATAATTTACTATATACTACTAATGGTTGGTTTTGACTGAGATCAAGACAAGGGATTTTAGTTTCAGGAAATGGATCGGAATTAGGGCTATCCCATTTCACATGACCAATATCATTTGGGACCTAGTCTGGATCTAGAGTTGGCCTTTTAGTATCACATTCGAGATCATCTATGTAAATTTAAAGGTACCTTAGTCTGCGACATGACCGACTCTAAGGTGAGACAATTGTAAGGCATGCGCTTTGGGCCTCCGAACACTCAAAGTTCCAAAATTATATAAAAGGAAATTATTAGGTGGCGTTTGGTAACACTTTTTTAATCAGTTTTTTATTTTTAAAATTAGAAAAGTGAAAATATTTTTTAAAAACATGTTCTATAAAACTGTTTTTGCTTTTTAATTTTTTAATTGAGAATCAAAATTTTAAAAATAAAAAAAAATCAATTTCAATATTTTTTTTAAATAGTTTTTTTTCTTAATCAATATTTTGAACTCCGAGAAGACCCGGACTCAAATCCTCTCTCACGACCCTTGTGGTGAACCCGACCTCTGACCCGGATTCGAATTTGACCCCGGACCTAGACCCGACTTAAATAAAATAAATAAAATGAAAATAAAAATGAACTTTTACAGAACATATTTTGTTTTTTGTTTTTAAAATTGAAAAACAAAAGTACTTACAGAACACATTTTTATTTTTCAAAAACAAAATTTTTAAGAACAAAAATTTTACTTTCATTTTGTGATTAAAAAATTAGAAAACAAAAGTGTTACCAAACGGCACCTTAGTATGTTATAAAATATCGTTTATCTGGATATACAAATAACCCAATTTTTTTTATTCATTACCATTAATTGTAATTACTATTCTTCTCTTAGTTTCCTAATATATGACTCACATATTTGTATAAATAAGAGATCATCTCATTGAAATGAAGTACTGAGAAATTCTCATTAAATTTTTTTTTCCTCCTTTTATTTCCTTCTTATATATTTTATATTATTCTATATTATTTTATAACACGTTATCATCACGAGTCTCTGCCCAAACCTCAAAGTAAATATTTTGTTAAAATTTTTGAGTTATTTCAAGCTCACACTAAATATATCTATATATATATATATATATATATCTTTATATATTAAAAGTGTCTATCTAACGACATTTCTTGGTTTAACATTCTTGGTTTAACAGAATATACTTAAAAATAAAAGAATATTCTGTTAAATTTAACGATTAGGTTTGATCTCCCGTTAAAAAATAAACCCAATAATTAAACCCAAAAAATTAAACAATCTTTTAAATAAACAATCTTTTAAATATTAATAATCTCTTTTTAAATTAAAAAAATCATCTTAGCCACATATCTCTCTAACAAACTTATCTTGGGAGAATATTAATAATTTTTTTATTTATTTTTTAAAAAAGAAAAATATAGATAAAATATTTAGAAAAGATAATATAAAAGAAGATTGATTGTGTTGGCTTAGAGATTTTTGGGCTTGGGCTTAAAAAAATAATAAAAAAAAAAGATAAAATGAGCTCTAATTAGTATTTACCTTATATGTTTGTGCTTATTTTTAGTTTTATTTTTAATTTTACCACTAAGAGGAGAAGGTTAAAACATATTAGAATATGAAAATATTATTGGTGCTTATTAGTAATTTGCAAAGAATGTGAAAGTCTATAAATATATAGTTGTGTAGCTATTATTAGATATAAAATGAGATAATAGAACTTTTTTCAATTAGAAGATTAATGTACATTTTACTATTAATAACATACATTATTATAACACAACTATATTTTACTTACTAAATATACTGATACATATTTTATTTTTATAAAACAAATCGTTCAAATAATTATACTATTTTAATTATTAATTCAAATAAAAAATTAAAATATTAAATAAAACTAACACTACGTGGCTTGGCACGTAACAATCACCTAGTATATATTTATGCTCATCTAACTGAAATAATTTCAAGAACTTATATTTTATCTATATATTTATATATTATATATGTATGTACATATTCTTATTCTCATATATTTATTATTGAATTCATATATACATTATATTCTTATTATTTACCATATTTACAATATATTTTATATAATTTGTACCTGTGATATGATAGATAATATATAAACATTATGCCTATATCCTAAAATTATATAAACATGTCATATAATAAGCTGAAATATAATACAAGAGATGAATAAATGTTCATATACATATTCTTATGTTATTTAATGACAATCAAAAAGCAATCTAATGTCATTACAGATTTGTGCAAATAATTCTTGAATATTTTATATTTATCAATAATATTATATTTATATGAATACAACTAAAGAATCATTGAAATGATTATTATTGATGTAATTTTTAGTGGGGTTTTGAATACCCAAATTAATTTTAAAAATATTGTATTGAAACATCAAAGTATAAGAATAACATTGAGCATAATTAATGTTATTTAAACACATAAGACATGTATTTTTTTTGTTTATCATTTCCTGCAAAAAAATGATAGGAACTGAATTCATTTAATTTTAAAGAATGTTCATATTCTATATATTAGTTTTGTATTATATATATTTATTACTTACAATGTTTATATTAGAAGTTATAAAATTTTGTATGACACGTTGAATATATTATTTAAGACCATATTTTGCATACTTCTTGAAGATTATGCTAAATTATATTCATATATTCTTTGAAATATTGTAAAAGAACTTGCTGAATAATTTTTTATATTTTTATGGATGACCAATTAACAAGTTTTTAAGAAATTTATAATAATGCTTTACTTGTTCAACGTCATTCTCCGAAGTGAATAACACCTTTAAATAATCAAGGTCATTATTTACTGCTCAAATATTTCTAGAAAAAATTAGAAACAACAAGAAGATGAAAATACCACAAATAATTAAAGTGCATGGATACAGGGACGGAGGGACTTTAGCCTATGTGTAGGCTAAAGCCCTCACTCAAATATATACATTAAACTTTTCACATATTGATATATACATATATTAATTCACTTTACTCAACTTATTAAAACCCAATTCACAAAAGCCCTCACTCAATATTTCAATCATAATTCATGGGTCTACTCTTATTCTAATCAAGCCCATTTTAAAAATAGCCCAATACAAATAATAATAAAAATAACACTTTATCTAAAAATAAAATAATATTATTTTACATGGAAATTTGATAATCCATGCTAAAAAATTAGACATGGTGTTTAATTATCCACAATTATAACACATAAAAAAAATATACCTATGTTTCAATTTTCTTTCAAAAATACCCCCATCATTTCAATTCCCCCCCATCTCTCTAACTTCCCTCCCTCTCCTCTCTCTCTTCCTTTCTCGGTTCAAACTCACCTAACCCCACCCCTCATTCTCACCACCGCACCATTATCACCACTGCTCGACCCAGACGACAGACGAACCCAGCCGACCCACACGACCCACGAACCCAGTCGACCCACACCACCCACGAACCCAGTCGACTCACGAACCGTCGAACCCAACGCACGCAGTCGACCCACACGACCCACACGAACCGCGAACCCAACGCACGCAGTCGACCCAACGCACGCCGTCGACCCACACGACCCACACGAGACCCACTCCGTTGGAAATCGTCCCAAGCACAATCCACGAACCAGGTATGGGCTAAGCTTAATTTTTTTTTTTTTGCAATTTATCATTTATCATTTACATTGTGATATAACTGAAAAATGTAGTTGAAATTAGGTTCGATTTGCTTGTTTTTGTGTTTGGAGAAGAATGTAGAATAGGGGGAATTAATTTGCTGGTTTTGGGCATTTTGTGCAATTTTGTGCGACGTTTTATGCGATTAAAAAATGCATTTCTGATTTCTGTTAGTTTTGGTAATTTGAGCGATGTTGTGCGAGTTATGTGCGATTTTGTGCGATGTTCACCTGACAGTTGTGCCTGTAAGGATTGTGCGATTATTTGGCGATGTTATGCGATTTTTGTGCGATGTAAACATGTTTTTTCATTTGCCTCTGTTACATTTTGCGAGTTTATGCGATTTCAATGCGATTCTTTGTGCGATTAAGACATTTTTCCATTTCCCACTGTTTTATTTTGCGAGTTTATGCGATTTTTGTGCGATTTTGATGCGATGTTACTATGCTGAATATGTTGTTTTCTGCGATTTTATGCGACATATATGCAATATGTGTGCGACTTTACTATGCTGTGTACCAACCTGATCTCTTATGCGATTTTATGCGACGTGTATGCGATGTTTGTGCGATAATTAATAGTTTTTCGTTTTTTTTTTTCAAATGGTTGTTCTTCAAATTTTGTAATTTTTTTGCTAATATTTAGTATTTTTTTTTTTTTTTTTGTAGTGGCAATTGTGGAATGTATGCCATGGAGCACATTGAGCACTTGATGCTAGACCGGTCGTTGGAGCATGTTCATGATGGTAACATGCTCACCTTTAGACATAGGTGGTGTGTGGACTTATTTTACCAGAACTTAACATGGTAGTTTTTTGTAGGTTTTTGTAATGTTATTCTTATATACATAAACTCCCCTTTTGTAATTGTATTATAATGTCACCAAAATTATATATAACAAGTAAATTTAAAGCTATTTAAATTGTTGCTTGTATCAATTTCTTTATTTTTTTTAATTTTTGATAAATACCTGTCTTATAACGGTAACTATGGGAAATGATGACATCTTGAAAAATGATTCTGGTATGAATCGCATTAAAATCGCACATTAATCGCATAATATCGCCAAAAATACAGAGCCAAACAAACTAAAAAATGAATCGCACCAACATCGCACACAAATTGCATAATATCGCCAAAAATACAGAACCAAGGAAACCAAAAAATCAAGATCCTGTCAGCTAACATCGCACAAAAATCGCATAATATCGCCAAAAAATACAGAACAAAACAAACTAAAAAATCAAGATCCTGTCAGCTAAAATCGCATAACAGTGCACAAAGATCGCACAAAAATCCCCAAATATTACAATCGCACACATAATCGCATTCAAATCGTACAAAGTCGCCAAAATAAATCGTTTCATCCCTAACCTTGGATTGCTCATGAAATCGCAAACAATATCGCACAAAGTCGCATAAAATCGCAAAAAAATAATAAAAAAAAAAACCCATAAAAATACAGGCTGCTCGTAACAAAATCTACCTCGATTTAAAGGACACAAAAATCACAAATTACAACTAATTACGTTCAAATCCCTACAATACAATAAAAAACAACATTATTTACTAAGAAAAATACTTACCCATATGTTTATTGAGTGTGGTGGATGTTGAGGGTGGAAATGGTGGTGTGGGAGTCGGCCGTGGGTGGAAATGGCGGCAGTGAGCGGTGGACCTTGAGGGTGAAACTGGCGGCCGGTAGTAATAGAGAGAGAAAGTGAAAGAGAGAGAGAGAGAGAGAGAGAGAGAGAGTGCGAGAATAGAGAGAGAGAGAGAGAGAGAGAGAGAGAGAGAGAGAGAGAGAGAGCACGAGATGGAAATGAGGGGCTGAATTTTTTGATTGTAGGAGAGAGGGGCATTTTGGGGTTAAGATTAAAAGATTAGCATAGTTAACAATTTTTTGTGAGGGTGGCATAAAATAACACCATGTGTGTTTTTTAAGCATAAAATGTCAAATTTCCCTTTTACATTAACCTACATAATACATTTACCTTCTCATCTTCATTTCTTCTCAATCCATTCACGCCGACAGACAGCGACAAGACAAGAGAGAGAGAGAGAGAGAGAGAGAGAGAGAGAGAGAGAGAGAGAGAGTGAGGTCAAGGCTGAGAGAGAGAGAGAGAGAGATTGATTGATTTTTTAGTGTTTATATATTCTCTTCTTTCTTTGAAAAGGATTATTTTAAACACAATTTTAAAAGATCATTGCACAACCAAATGGCTAATTACAATAGTAAGTTCTTTTTATCTTTATTTCAAACTTTTAATTAAATAAATTAAGAGATATTTTTCTTTTCTATGATATTAGTATAAGACAAAGTAACAAGAAGAAGGCAAACCATTTTTTTAATACTTTTTGAGTTTGAGTGGTTAATTTTTTTTATGTTATTTGAATGAGTCATTGCCATTTTTTATGTGTATGAAGATTATTATTTCTTGAATCTAGATTTATATGGATATGATATATTATTTTTTTTGGGTGTTTAAAAGATTATATAATTTTTCATTGAAAATATAAAAATAAGAAATAACAACTTTTAATAATATTTACTGTCTATTGAGTATATCTTGTGTGTTTTATATTTAGTTGATTCTTTTTTATTTGTTTGCTATCATTATTTTATATTTCATAATTCAAGTAGGATTTTTTAATTCATAATTATAATTATAAATCATAATATTAATCTTTCACATATTTGTTACAAATAGATATGAAGAGGTATTTTAAAAGTATACAAGAGTCTTCAACTTCTATGGGAAAGAGTGATGGAACTGTAAAATCAAGTCGTGTGGATGTTAACACATATCTTGAAGAACTTGAAAGTGACCCCGGGTTGAGAATACCAATTTTAGACCATCCTTCAAAAGTTCGTGATCAAGTTCGACGAGCATATATGCAAAAAGGCCCTTGTCAACCTCATCTCAAGCCATCAGAAAAGGTTGGACCTCAATCAAGGGCCTTCAATGTTGCTTGGTATGCAGACTATCAGGATTGGCTTGAATATAGTGTATCAAAGGATGCAGCTTTTTGTTTATATTGCTATCTGTTTAAAGAAGATGTTGGAGGGCAATCAGGTGGTGATGCATTTGTTAGTAAAGGATTCAGAAATTTTAAACTTGCAAAATCAAGGCTTCATACTCATGTTGGAAAACCTTTTAGTGCTCACAATACAGCTAGAAAAATGTTTGAAGCATTAATGAACGAAAAACAACATATTCAAACATTTTTTGTAAAGCAATCGGAGCAAGCTCGTAGTGAGTATCGAACTCGTTTGGAAGCAGTGGTTGATTGCATTCGTTTGCTATTACGACAAGGACTTGCTTTTCGTGGTGATGATGAATCTGAAGACTCGAGTAATCAAGGTAACTTTCTTGCAATTCTAAAATTTCTTTCCGGTCATGATGATGACATTAAAGCAGTTTCATTGAGCAATGCTCCTGAGAATTTAAAATTAACATCACCTGATATTCAGAAAGATATTGTACGGGCTGCAGCTTTTGAAACACTAGATGTCATCATTAAAGGAATTGGGGATTCAGTGTTTTCTATTTTAGTTGATGAATCTCGTGATGTTTCTATTAAAGAGCAAATGGCTGTTGTATTACGGTATGTAGATAAAGATGGACATGTTATTGAACGTTTTGTGGGGATTGAACATGTGGCCAATACCACAAATTAGTGTCACTTAAAGGTGCTATTGATAAATTATTTTCTAGATATGGATTGAGCATATCTAAATTGCGGGGACAAGGTTATGATGGGGCAAGTAATATGCAAGGAGAGTTCAAAGGTCTTAAAACTCTTATTTTGAAAGAGAATCCATCAGCCTTTTATGTTCATTGTTTTGCTCACCAACTTCAACTTGCTCTAGTAGCCGTGGCAAAGAAACATATTCTAGTCGGCTATCTTTTTAGTGTGGTAACTAGGGTGATAAATGTTGTTGGATCTTCTTCCGAGCGTTGTGATATTCTTAGAGAAAAGCAAGATGTTGTTATTTCTGAAGCACTCAAGCGTGGTGAAATTGCAAGTGGAAGAAGGCTAAATCAAGAAACCAATCTTAAGCGTCCAAGTGATACTCGTTGGGATTCACATTATGCTACATTGGTAAGCTTTATTAACTTATTCTCTCCCATAACTGATGTTCTTGGAACAGTAGTAGACGATGCTCGAGAATCTGAACAAAAGTTTGAAGCAAGTAATCTGATGGGTTTGATGTCGACATTTGATTTTATATTTAGTCTACATTTTATGAAAGCATTGTTGGGCATAACAAATGAATTGTCAAAAGCACTACAGAGAAAAGATCAAGATATTGCAAATGCCATGAAATTAGTGGAAATTTGCAAGAAACGATTGCAAGCAATGAGAGACAATGGTTGGGATTCCTTTCTTATTCAAGTCTCAACATTTTGTGCTAAATATAATGTATATGTTCCTACTATGGATGATATATATGTTGTACAAGGTCGATCACGACGTAATGCTCAAGAAATGACAAATTTACATCACTTTCGTGTGGAATTCTTTTATGCTGTTATTGATATGCAACTTCAAGAGCTAAATGAACGTTTCAACGAGGTAAACACTGAATTACTTCTCTCTTTAGCTTCCTTGTGCCCTAGTGATTCATTTGAAGCTTTTGATAAAGAAAGGTTGATCCGATTTGCTGAGTATTACCCTAGAGATTTTTCTACTTTTGAGCTTACCATGCTCGATAATCAACTTGAAACTTACATTCTTGATGTAAGTTCCACTGAGAATTTCTTGGGTTTGAAAAGTATTGGCGATCTCGCTGAAAAAATGGTTGAGACAAAGAAGCATATTGTTTATCCTCTAGTGTATCGACTAATTACATTAGCATTGATTCTACCTGTTGTTACTGCTACAGTGGAGAGAGTATTTTCTTCTATGAATATTTTGAAAAGTAGATTGCGCAATCGAATGGGAGATCAATTTATGAATGATTGTTTACTTGTGTACATTGAGAAAGACATCTTCAATAGTCTTGACAATGAAGTCATCATGCAGCGATTTCAAAACATGAAAAGTCGTCGAGGCAGATTGTAATTTTTATTTTATTTTTTTATGACAATATTTTATTTTATTTTGGTGAAGATGAAAATTTGAAAAGATACATTTATCAGTTATTTTTATTAGTTTTGACTTAATATTTATTCAAGCCCTCACTGAGCCAAATTTCTGGCTTCGTCACTGCATGGATAAATATTGTGTGAAATTAAATAAAGTGGTCACCTACTTGTAGGATGGACACACTTATATTCGGTCATTAATAAGTGTTTACTGAGATTTTGGAAAACTAAATATTTAAGAGTCTAAGAAATAATAAATAACAGTAGTAAAGACGATGAAGATTTTTACGTAATTCAAGTGTTAATTAACCCTAGTCCATGAGTCAGTCTATTAGCTTCAAATGGCGTATTTGATGTTTTTATAGTGTTTATGTAAGAAACCCTAACTTTGTATTCTATGTTTCTCTTAAAGAAGAGGAAAGCTTAGAATAATATTAGTAGAGCTTTAACTATCTAGGTTGTGATCATCCCTTCGTATGGAACTAGAAGGGTATTTATAGGTTAAAGGTCGGGTATGGACATGTCCATGACCCGCCTAGGGTTTCTACAAAAAGCCCACTAATAGGGAAAATACATGCAAAAAAAAGCTGACTGTTGAGCTCCTTGGAAGGATTTGTGCTCGTGCGTTGAAGCAGTTGGACAATAAGGGATACTTGTACGTAATGGACGTGTGTCTCCAAAAAGTTTAATCTTAAAAAGTAAATGTCTGGAATAATCGTCTAGCACAGGGGACAAGATCTGATCCTGTGTCAGAAAAAGCATAACCGTCGTTGGACGATCCGAGTTCGTAGACAAGGTAGACTTCCACAATCCTTTAGGGCGGTCAGCATCCATGATAGGCCCTTTCGAGTACCCGTTCGGGTATCATTTAGGCAGACTTTGAGTTTGGCCACACCGGGTCCCAAAGTGGTAATAAGTCTGTTGTGTTTGGGAAGTTGAAGTAAGGCGAGGTGTACCTCCGCATACCTCTCGATCTTGGCCAATTCCAGATCAGTGAAGCTTCTCTATGACTTGGTTTTATTGAGGAGTTTTAATTAGTGAGATCATTATCTCTTCCCTTTTATGCCACGTGTCACCTATCTAGAAACATGGATAACATTTACCCCAACCTTTTGAGACTCTTCGAGTTGTGAGAACTTGCAGTCTTCTTTCAAATCTTAAAGATAAATTTACAACACATGGTGATTTTTGGGATCACAGATGTATTCCTTAAGTTGTCATCAATTAAAGGACCAAGAACCAAAGGTGCCACGGACGTGGCACGCATGTTGCGTATTTAATACATCTGTTGATAACACGTGTGTGCAGGGAGCGCATCTTTCAAAAGAAGTTGTAATGATGGCAGGTCGATTGAAATAACCCTTCTTGAATGCATGCGGGACTTGAGGCAGGCAATGATGAAAATCGAATGCCCTGAGCAAGTTTTAGATGTCATATTTTTCAACTTCCCATCCGACAATAAGATGAAACACATACCTGATTCATGATGTTGGATACGAGATTAGATTGTGGGTATATTGTCTTCCACAAACTAATCCTTCTCTCTATGGGTTCTCACTCGTGAAGAGTGATTGAGATTAGTCTTGGGAACCAAACTCTAATGTTCTTTATATAGCAAACTAATTAGAGCCTCATAAATTCTAATTAGGTTTACTATTGTGTATTACACATTATACAAAGCTCATACCAAATAAGATGTTTATTGAGTTCATTTTATTAGATCACTTATTTAACCTAATTTAAAAAAGTAGCTCAAATAAATTATCTTAATTTGTGAGCCAACATATTAAATTATTAAAAATAATCCAAAAACATATAGAAAAAAAATGACACTAATAAGAGTATCTCCAATGATAACATTTTAGAGAATGCTTGATGAAGTAGAAAGTTTGTAAAATATAAGGATGCTATATCATTGAAGATAAAAGAATATTATTCTTGAAATCTGTATTGATGTCATACGATAACATTGATGTTCTATTGTTTTTTAAATATAAAATTAATGGTGCAATATATATATTATATATATAATAGTTTAATATAGAAAAATATTTTTATTTATATAATAACGTATGAGATCATAATTATAGTATTTTAAAATATATTATACTATTAGAGCGTTTTTAAAAGTAAAGTTGCCAATAATTATATTATATCTTTGGATGATACGAAGATATATAACACCTTTAAAAAAAATACTACCATCGAAAATGCTGTAATGCGTTTTATCGCCCCTGTAAAAACCCGAGAGAGAAAAATGCTAATTGAGATTAACTTAGCAAAAGCTAATCAAACAATTAGAACAATCCTTTATTAATATTGATTAGAGAGTTTGTTACAATACAACAAAAGAACCAAAATTATAACTAACAACTACCTAAACAACACTAACAACTTTAACTAACAAAACAGAAAAGTATTTAGTATTAGAATATTTCTAATTAAGGAAATAAAATAATATTATTGATTCTGATAAATGAATATTTTATATTCATTAAATCTGGACAGAATCAATTACGTAATATTCTATATATGGTCAGATTTCTATATTCATTACCTGAGTTGATTTCCTGAATTAATTGTCAAAATATTCTGATAATTAATGTGGCACAGATACTGATGGAGTATCTCACCTATAAATATAGGGTCTCGGTCCCCGAGCTCCTCACTCATTCTGTTCATAACAGCAAATTCCATCTAAAGAGAGTTGAGAGAGCGAGGAAGCCCGATTACCCATGGTAGTCAATTTCCTTTGCAGATCAAAGCTTATGTGGGTTTGAAGCTCAAGAATCAATGGCTGGAGGTATTTCGATCCTTAAATTATAGTGCATATATGTTTGATTAATTCCGCACTTTATACTTAAACATATATATTTCAGTTTATACATGTAAATGTCTAACATTTAGGTGTTATCAGCCCCTAAACTTTTTTTGTTGTAAATTGTAATATGTGTAGCTAGACATGGGACTTGCGAGCATAAGATATCTAGAGAGTAGAGAGGAGTTAAGTTTTAGGAGTAATAGTAATAATAATAATAATAATAAGCTTAGATAATTATTATTTTTTTTTTTTTTTTTGAAAGGAGCTTAGATAATTATTAATTGCATGCAACACCAACTAATATAGCATGGCTAAATTTAATCAAACAATATATACAATATTATGAGAAGATGACCAAAACACTGTGAATTATATATATCTAAAGAGATATTATATTATAACTATATATGTTGAACATCATCAATAATTAAATATTGCAGTGAATAATTAATTTGATGATTATGGAAAGAAGTGTAGTGTAGTAGTAGTAGTAGTGTAGTGTTAATGTTAATCAAAGTCAAGTGGCAACCAGAGTTCCCCCAAACACTTCAGTGCTTATATATCAACATTATTACAATGTAGGATTTTATAAAAGTTGGCAGTGAAGTGTTCGAGGGAACTCTAGTTAACAACTGACACATTTCTATAGTTTTTCTTTTTTCTTGTTTGAAACAACATGGGCCAATTACCACAAATATTTATAGTAGCCAATTCCGAAAGAATTTACAGCCTCAGAAGAAGGGGACAAAAGATTGAACCTGGACATAATTTCAGGTCAAATGAATCATCAGTTTATGGCCATATTATATAAAGGATAGGATCTACTCATCATCAAATATTGTTTACGTGTCCTTTTTTCCTATACATTATATTCCATTCCACACAAATATATATGGTTCTCCAAATTATCCTTTGATATATAATGCTTTTATATATACATATATAAGTGTAACTAAGATGAACTTTGTAAAAGAAACATATTGGAAAATGCACAAAAACCAAAAGGACAACTGGCAATATTCAAAATTGAGATATTATTCCTTTTCTTATATCAGACCACCTATCCGTCTAGGTTCACATTGCACCTTTCTATTATTTGAAGATCCAACTAAAATATAATACCACACCATTCAATTTTTTTTGGTATAAAAATTTATATTTTAGTGTGGTGCGAAATCAAAACAATTAATGACTTACGATTCAGTATATTGGACTAATAAACACGCAACACAACCAAAAAATAATAAATCAAGAGATCTCAAAATTCAAGTAATGAATTAAGTAGTAAAACAAAAAAGATTAACACCAGATTTAACGAGTTCGAGTCATGTGCAATACTTTACATCTCGGTTGGAACAACAACAATCATATCTTTATTGATATCAGTGTTTACAAGGTTACAAGAATCTTCACAAACTCTAAGAGATTACGAGAAAAGGTTTCTCTCTCTCTCAACCTTACACTATCACGATTTATACTCAAGCAATAATAGTCTCATTCTCTCTCTGATTACAAAGATTGATAGCTATTTGTAAATTTGCATTGTTGCTTAAATTAGCTTCGAAAATATCGTGACACATTTACACCGCCTTAAATGATCCAAACCACCAGCTGCATTAACAGAGACGAAAAAAATCTCACATGTTCGAAGACCTATCTCAAGAGCCTCATTAGCCAAAGAAACCAGAACTAGCCCCTTATTCTCTTCCGAAAACAAATACAAAACAGTCATGTTGCATACTAGCTCCTCATTAGAATTTAAAAAAAAATTGATTTTTTATAAAGTAGATCGAAGTACTTGTATATTTATAGGTGTAATGTAGACATCATTTATTTTAATGGTACAAATGTATTGATTAGCAAAAATTTTAAAATTACTGCTACAAATAAAAAATAATTGGTATTTAAGTAGTTTTTTTTAATAAATCATGCAATTTTATTAATGACAATCGCCTAAAATAATAGTCTGCAATTCAATCGGGATATCTCTCTTGTTGGAGATCCGACCAGAATTAGAATTAGAAAAACGAGCCAAATAATCAACAGCCTAATTCTTAGATCATTTGGCAAAAAAAAAAAAAAAACTAAAAATAAAATCAAATTAAAAAGATTGTAGCATTACAATTAACCTTATGAACATCTATATTTAGTTTCATCTACCGCTCAGAAGACACAATAATGATAACCATTGCAGTAGGTTCATTCAACCTCGTACCTTAAGCACTCAATTATTGTGCAAGGTGAGTAACTGCACTACTAACAACCCCTTTCAGTAACAGAAAACTTGTTATTTCCAACCACTAAAAGGGACTTGATGGCGAGCCATCGAAGAACAGAGAAGAATCAACAACAAAACAAAATAAAACAAAATCATACCACACCAACAATACTAAAACACTCAAAATTAGGGCTGAACATTTTGAGCGGGTTTGACCCGAACCCGAGCAACCCGCCCGAACCCGAACTAGTGAACCCGCAAAAAAAAATTTTAAAAAAGTTTCGGGCGGGTTGGGTTCAACCCGGTACCCTTCGGGTGGGTTGGCGGGTTGAGATTTTAGGGGTACCGGGTTTCGGGTTGAACCCGCGAACCCGCCCGCCAACCCGGTTTATAAATATATTATATATATTTCTTTTATTACTCTTTTTATTTATATATATATATAATATGCACTTTAGATTTTTATGGACTATGGATATTGGATATGGATGTATTTTGAAATATTTTAGTTTTCACTTTTATCATGATTCATGAACATGAATATGAAGTTTGATTTGAATCTTTGATAAATAGGTTGTTTGTTTGTTGGTTGGATTGATTATGTATTTTTATCTTCAATAATAGATACTATGAACAAATTGTTATATTATATATGCTTAATTTAATAAATAAAAAAACAAAAAAATAATTATTTGAATAAAAAATTAATTTTTTTTAAAGAGTTGACCGAGTTGACTGAGTTGACCGGGCCAACCCGCCAACCCGCCAACCCGTGACCCGCCAACCCGCCAACCCGCCAACCCATGCCCTATTCGGGTCCGGGTTCGGTTTCAATTTTTTGAACCCGAAACCCGTGAACCCGAAACCCGCCAACCCGAAACCCGGTAAACCCGCCCGATGTTCAGCCCTACTCAAAATCATGTCACAGAAACAAGACTAATTGCAGTAACATAATTGAATCGCAATAGCAAAACATAATCCAGACCAAACCGCACCTATGCCTAGAAAAGACAGCAGGCTTCAAAATTTACCTATTACAAATTATTTATTTGATCTGTTGACAATTGGACTATGATTAAAATCAGATCATTAGATTTGTCAACAAATTAATCATAGCAATTTAGATTAAATAAATAATAGTTTTCTGTATGTAATAACATTCATAGGAAGAGTGGGAATAGTAAAAGATAAGTTAACTAAGGTCTTCTGCCTGACTCTTTATTGTTTGTTATTTAATGTACTGTATAACATTTACTTAAATAACTGACCGAAGAAATTTAAGAACAAAAAACCTAATTTTTTAAATTAATTTAAAACTTCATAATATTTATACTTAGAGAAGTTCTATTTTTTTTTAACTTGGCATTTAAGTGAAATTAGTATTATTATCATCAAAAGAAAAGAATTGGTTCTATTGTTACAAATATGTAAAGAGAATAAAGAAGTTCATTGTGAAACAAAAGGTAAAGGAGAAATACATAATGGCTACACAATACTAATTTTTTTCCCAAAGGCAGATTACATTCTTCCAAATCTTTGAATATTCACTTATTACTTTCTACACTCAAAGTTGCCACCACACTTATCCTTAAGAGAAGTTGCTTTCATTACTAACCAATAATATTATAAACCAGAAACATAAAAATTTTGGGGAGTACACCAATAAATAGCAATCAAACACCAATATGTTTTCATGAAACTAATACTGGATAACTAGTTCCTCCATGTAAGTGATACAAGCAACAACAAAATGTGACAGATTAAGCATCTTTCGGGGGTGGTCTTTTCGAGTTATTAATGCGACGAACCTTCACCATGACATTTTCCAAATCCTAAACAATAAACAAAGATGAGCACAATAAGAATTCATTGTCACCAAACAACTATTCAAGCAACTAGTAACAATGAAAATTAGCAAGTAATAATAATGAATTAACAAAGGATTTTGGCTGACATGCTTCTTCGTAGATCCTAGAAATAGAATGATAATTGAGAAATCATTGAGTTGTTCTCCATAGATTAGCCAATGCAAGTTAGCTCAGCTATTCGCTAACCCCTATGAGACAAGATGGCCCTTTCCTCCTTCAAAGCATTTCATAACTCATACAATAGGGGCTTAGCCAAAAACGTATACAAAGAATGGCACTGAAAGATATAATGGAAGTATATCTTTAACTCAACCAATAATAAACTGTTAAATATCTAAACTCAAAATCATCAAAGAGGCCCAAGCCATGGATAGGTGACAAGGATTGGGAAGTATTTTGTTCTCATTTTCCCTTGAAAACTTTATCACGAAATCATAATAAGAAATCAACTTTAAAACAGTACAACACACAAAGGAAGTGAATTCAAAATTTAAGCATCTTAACTTCACTTTACCAATAGTTTAAACATTTATACCAAGTCAGATAAAGTATGTACTGTTAGGACAGCACATAAATAAATATAAGAGGCATTTCAAAATTTCATTAAATAATCCACCCAATTTTACCATTGGCTCCTTTTCAGACGTTTCTGATGTCCAAAGATCCTCCAAATTGTAGTACTCTCTAGCATTCTCATCAAGAGCATGTATTATTACTTTTCCTACACAATGAATAAAACAACCATCAATAATTATAAAGATAAAGTCTGGAACTTTCACCATATCAACAGTTGATTACAAAAACCATAGAAATTCTAAATTTCTAATATCCCCCAATTACCGAAATTTTTTTGGTATTTCATGAAGACCCTGTTGGAAAAATCACAATATAAATCAAAAACTCTGACTGCAATGGTGTGTACAAGGCCGTAGCTAGTTCAATTGGAGTTGTTAGTGGTATTCTATTGAGTCTAAGAAGGGATCATTATCCATGAGATACACAGGTATTTCCATTTGAACACATAGTTTTGGCACTAGTATTAGTTGGATCAAATATGGCGCGAGATGAAGATTCTTGTAAAAATATACTTCAGTAAATCTAATTATTTCTCTGGTGGAGTAGTTTCATGGCAGTCTTGCAAAGTATTCCACTTTCTATAGCAGAGGCAAAGTTCAATGCAGCAACGGAAGCTTGTAAAGAATTGTCATGGATGAAGCATTTCTTGAGAGAGCACGATTTCATTAAATAGATATATGTCTTTCAATTATCAATGTTCTATTGACCTTGCTAAGAACTTAACATTAAATTCAAGGCTAAAATATATCAGATATGTGTGTATCATTGGATAAGGGATACTCTTAACAAGTTTCTTCAACTTGAGAAAATTCACACAAATGTAATCATGTCAAAAGCTTTATCACGAAAAAAACTAGAAATTCGTTGCTTGATTTCCTTGATGAGGATCCCTCCACCTATTCGAGGAAGGGGAGATTTATTGGGTTTTCCTTTGGGTGGAAGAGGCAGAAAGTCCCATTTGGTTGGTTTTGTCTAGCCTATAGATGAAAACATTTTAGTAAATGCAAATGTTTAGGGTTTCTTTTTAGTGGAGGAGCTACTTGCTAATCAGAAAAGCAAAAGAGAGAGAAATTTATTATGCAAAATTCCACTTTGAACAGTTTTCATCTTGTGCTCCAACTGAGCTGAAATTTTGTAGATAGGTACACAAAGTAAAGGTTATTAAACTCAAGGATAGAGAACGACTTTGGCTTATTGGTTTATGAGTTCTAAGTTAGGTCCATAAAATCAACTTTATATTCTGGTGTGATTTCTCCATTAGCTTGAAATAATTGTTAGTTTCCAAGATGTGTTTCTTGATGATGTTGTGGCTTGTTTGCCTCTAGCTTTATCTAGAGAGAACTTTTGTATGAATGAAAGCTTTGGGTGATTGTTTGGTTATTTTCTTTTAACTAGTCTCCCCCTAATCAACAATATTTGGGGACCAAGAAACTATAGCGATTTCTTTAAATATTCCTTGACCATTTCTTGTTGTTTTTGTTCTTTATCTTCCTACACCAATAAGGGTAGAAATTAATTGCTTGTGTTCTTGTGGTGTATGAATTTTATTTTGAACTCCCATCAGACTCCACATATGTTGAGAGTTTGATTTATATTGTGATTCTCCCATCAGACTCCACATATGTTGTACAGATTACTAATTACCACTAAAACATGATCATAAAAAAGTTAATCACAATATATTAATAATAGCATACCAGAGTCAATCACAATCCACTTTCCTCCTTCTTGCCCTTCAACACTGGGAAGCACTAACCGCCGAGCTCCTTTTTGCTTCTGCTTAACCTGTTCGTTTCATAAATTTACAAACAACAAAAAAATAATGTCAATCTAAGCTCAAAGGGGGAACAAAAATGGAGGCTTTGGTTAATGAATACTTAAAAAAAACAACAACAAACAAACCTGCCTGGTAAATTAGGGCTTGAGCAATGTTCCTAACATGCCAAGTGGACCTCCCAGTTGCAATGACCATAAAATCAGCCCAATCATGCTGCTTATTTGCAGGTATAACCTTCACATTATCTGCCCTAACATCAGATAAAATCTTCTCCACTTCTTGAAGCTCAAGAAGACCCATGTGTTTAGATATGGAAGATAAAGAGTGATTGAAAGTTGAAAACCCTAGCTTCCATGGTTGAAGGAGTTGAGGAGAGTAAGACCGTAGAGTAGCAGCCCACATTGGGATCACGTCTCTAAACTATTTTGAATACATAATAACCAAGAATCAAATACAGTATATAACTATATATATACATATAAACTACACAAACAGAGAAAGGAAAAAAAAAAAGAGCGAGAGATGAATCAGTGCATACCTCAAAACGAACTGAGAGAAATTCGAAACCCTAATTTGGAAATTGAACAGAGAAGTTTTTGAATTTTGGATGAAAAGTTATGCATATATGATTATGAATGAGGAAAATCATGAGATTAAACTTTGTGGCATTTTTCAAAATATATATATAATCTGTGGCTTCAAGTTCCACTCCAAGATGGTATTTTTCAAAATCTTTGTAAAATTAGTGGCATATTTAAGATTTTTGTAGTTAAGGTCTCTGTGAGTAGAATTAGAGAGAGAGAGAGAGAGAGAGAGAGAGAGAGAGAGAGATGGAGTTGGAGGAGGAGAGAAAGAGAGGGAAATTGAGGAGGAAACCCTGTTCAGCTGCCATATCCAATCTCGATGATGGTACTCTCATGCACATCTTCAGCTTTCTCTCTCCTATTCCAGGTGGGTATTATTCTTTTTCAACTCCCAAATTAGGGTTTTTCAATTTGCTGATTTTGACCTAAATTTGGGGAATGAAAGAAATGAAAATGAAGAAGTTTTGATAGTAATTATACATAAATAAAAGAATAGAGATTAGATTAGATGATGTGTGGTTGCAGATCGGTATAACACAGCCCTGGTTTGCGACAGATGGCGGTACTTGGCATGTCATCCTCGACTATGGCTTCGAGTTGATCGTTCTCTTAAAGAATCCGAAGCTGGCGTTTTCCCAAACATTGACTCAGCTGTAGCTGCTGCAAGGTTGGTTTTTTATATACATGTAAAGAAAAAAAAAACAAAAATAAGCAAAGTCCCCATTGATTTTGCAGACTATCATTAGTTCGGTGTAAATTTAGTTTATGGTTGCTTGAGCTACTGTGAAGGTCTTTCATGGCTGCTTAGTGTAATTCCATGAATTTATGATGGGAATGTTGCACAGTGCACAGACCCATATTATGTAGAGGAACAGAAAGAGAAACCCTTTGATAATATCTTAAATTTGTTTGAAAATTTGTTTTGCAAATGTAACTTTTTCATTGGAGTCATTCTATACCATATATGTGTGTTTCTCTTCAGGCCTGGTGACACTATTCTAATTGCAGCTGGTGGTATGCATCTGGCTTCAAATATTCAAATTAAAAAACCACTTTGCCTGGTAAATTTCAATCCATAAAACTTGCTTGAGTCTTTTTTATTTTACTTGTTTAAATAAGTAGAGTCATAAATCATTTGGAAGATTTATGAAAAGTATGTAAATATTGGTATTGTTATTTGTTACTACTTTTGTTGATTCGAATTCTTTACAGATTGGTGGAGGTGAGCTTCCTGATGAAACTACCCTCATATGTTCTCGAGGTTCAGACAGGTTTGATTAATTTAGATTATGTTTTATTCCTTTTGATTGATATATGTTCATTGAGTCTCAGCCGTATGTATCGATGGGGATGTGATTTTTGTCTAAGGTGAAATTGAAGATGCAAAACATTAGCCATATTTACTGGCATATTATGATATGCGTCTTTAAGTGAGAAAATTAGTGAAAGAATTGATTAGTTCTATCACTGCTATTCTCTATAGTCTATAGTCTCAGTATGGTAGGATAATATGATCTTTTGTTGGGTTCTCTTAACTCTAGAGTTCAATCCGATCCGGCTCTTACAGTAGTCTTTACTTTCCTGATTTTTCTGTTCTTTGTTACTCCTTTTCTGTCTACCTTAAATTCACTGTAAGAAATCATGGTGCATATGTTCGAATCTATTTGGGCAGCGCATTGGAATTATTGTCCACCTGCAAACTGGCAAACCTAACTGTTAGGGCAGAACTCGGCTGCTGCTTGCTTCATAGAAGTGGGAGGCTTACAATTGAGAGGTGTGTGCTTCAATGCGAATCAAACCCCTTAGATTTTTTATCCTGTCCCATTGTAAGCACAGCCACTGCAGACAACTTCTCTTCCTCAGTTAAGTACAATAAAGACAGTGTTTCAGTTTCTCGAACTCGAATTGAAGGCGGTGCCAAGGCTGTTTCAACGAGTGGCGACCTGGTATTGCAGCGAGTTAGAGTAATTTATGCTCGAACTAATCTCCTTTTCTGGTTTGATATGGAACCTGTAGTTGTAGTCTAAAATTGTCCCTATGTAACATTATCTAATAATTTACTCATTTAAAAAATTGTACCCTTATTTATGTCAAAAGTATATTAGGCCCTCTGTAACACTTATGTCAGATTTCAAGTGTAGATAAATATTTTGTTTTTGTTGTTTGTTTTAATGTCTTGGAATGCTTCTTCAGTTCTTTCTGGTCATAATCATAGAACGAATTACCTCATTTTAATTGATGTTTAACAAGCGATATAATGTTTGACAAGATTGATGTCATAAAAGGCGTTCTTGAATTGTCGAATTTCATGCTGACTACCAAAAGATTTTCCAAAAATATTTATTGATTATCCAAGTTTAAAACAATGAAACCACCTGAAGAATATAATTTTATAATATCTATTTGTTGCACTTATAATTATTTATTTATGGGCGTGATAAGCATTTATTTGAATTTTATTCAGTTCTAATAAAAACTAATATTGGACTCGAGAAAAAGTAATTTTTCTAGTGATTTCTATGTAAATGATTATGTGAATTTAAATTTCTCCGTTAGTTTCTAAGAGAGTTTATACGTGAAATTTCCATGAAAAAGCTCAAAAAGAATGACTGACTAATGCTAATTTTATCATTTCCAACACATGTAACCCGATGATGGGAGACCAAAAAATAAACATTCACATTGGTCCTGAGCATTTTGGAACACAAAAAAAAAAAAAAGAGCTTCATTTTGTTCCAGAAAAACTCATTCACTCGTTCAAGAAAATTTTCAGATGAAACTTCAAGTAACCTCATGGCAGTTACTCAAACTACTGAATTCTATTCAACCCATCCTTCGACAGCACTGCATGGAAAAAAAAAAGATGAGCCACCAATGTAACAATTTTTTCCTGTCCACTTTCTATCTATGCAAAATATGTATGTCTTGTTATTAAAAATAATAATAATTATAATGAAAAAAAAAAAAAAAAAAAAACACTCTCCAAATTGCCAAAGTATCTTCCACTCCGCTTCAACCTATCTATCTATCTATCAGTACACAGCTAAGCTTCCTAAATCGCCACGAACACAAAAGTGTTCTGTCTTCTTTGTGGCGGTGAAGTTGCAGACTTGTATTCTAACCTCCCGAACTCCATTTTTTCCAAGATGTTCCAGAACATTGGCAATTGTAAACTGAGATGGATGAAAGTACCTTGATGTTCTCCGATCTGTTCCTTATCAGAAGTTGCTTCTTCATCTCACCTGAGAATTAGATCATGCTGTAATGTAAGTCCAATATACTTTCCCAGAAACAGTAAAGTAAAGACTACTAATTTAGTAAGCAAAAGAAAGAAAAATGGACAATTCATTATAACCTTCTCTACAAAGTGCATAATAATAAAATGTGAGGAAATTCTCAGTTTACCAGCTAAAGCCATTCTTAAAATCCTTGCAGTAGTCGGGAGTTTGTTAAATAACCGGTGTTTAATGGTTTCACCTTAAAGCTTTTTCAAAATAATTGGGAGGGTGATAGAGTAAATCTGAGGCTTATAGGGTGTTTCATGAAAAAATGTTATCGTAAATACTTGTACCGATATGAAGGTCAAGTGTGCCTTAAGAGACACCCTCTTCTCGTACTAATATAGTGACATAATACGAGCAATAGTGGGTGAAATATCCACTAAAAATAGAAATAATGAAAGGAAAAAAAAGGACAGAAAAAACATAATTGCCATCCTTTGGTCATATGATCGGAGAGAATATTATTAGAATCTTCAATTATAGAAGTGAAAACAGATGGAATTTGGGATATGTATTGGGTGGCTATAGTTTTGGGGTAGTAACTCGATACCAAGCTATTCTTTTATGTACAGAATACTGATTTTAAATAGATAACAAGATAGTCAATTGCAAAATACCAGTGTACTGCCACAAATTTGCATTAGCGTGAAGATAAAATTTAACGATTCACTTACTTGTATAAGACAAAATAGGAGAAAAACTCAGCTACCGATAACAGGTCTTCGTTGCACTACCAAATCATCAGCAGAATAATAATCTGCTATGAGCCGGTACATGTATGATGGATTATGTCCTCCTCTGTGAAGAAGAAGAATTTAGAATGGTCTAGTAATTAATTAACACAAAAGAGATTATGTTAAACTAAAAATATCAATAAAGAGAAAGAAGTCTGATTTCATAATTCTATAAAAGGCTCTTGCCCCTTTTGAGGAAGAGTTTCAAACTTGGACATCCTCCTTGTGAGGAGAAGTGTAACACCACTAAGTTATGCATATTACCGTACTACATTCTTTTTTATAAGAAACCAAACCTTTACTGATTGAGAAAAGGTAATAAAGAAAAAGGGGAGAGAGAGAGAGAGAGAGAGAGAGAGAGAGAGAGAGAGAGTACACCATTCTATACAAAAGGATTACTTGAAATCAGATTAACTTACGTGTCCGTGATAAACAAACTAACAAGCTTTGGTGGTACGTAATCAAATGTTGGATTAACAACATGTAGAAGAGGGGAACCAGTCCCATTTCCAAAGTCCATGCAATCTGAGAATTCTCCAAAATCAAGCAGTTCAGAAGGGGATCTCAACTCATTTAGCAACACCTCAGGATTGTGTGGATAGAGAGGGCACAACTGCCAACAAACAAAAGAAGAAAAGAAGTCAAAACTACAATTCTACAACAAAAGTGCAAATCATGAAATAGACCCAACACCCCAAAAAAATCACAAAAATATATATTTACTTTAAAGTTCAATTAATAAACTGAAAGTTTTCCATTGTAGTCGTTCATTGTATTATTTTGTCTAGTTACATTGCAAAGGATTCAGAAAAAATAGTATAATTACCTTGTGACTACCAGCAAGCACCACAAAAGGAACAGCATGCCTTTGAGCTGCAAGGGCAACCATATTCAATCCAACAGGTGCTATTACCCCACCATTGGCCATGACAGCATGAGCACCAACTATGACCTTTACATTAAAAAATGAAGGTCAATCAAAACATTTCAGGATTTCACATTTTTTTACCGAAAAAAAGAAGGTGCTAATCATTGTTGTCTCACCATGTTCACACGGGATATCATGGCGAAAACAGCTGAATCAGTTATTAGTGTGGTTTGCAAACCTCTAGAGACCAAATCTTTTGCCAGAAGATGCCCCTGATATCTAAATTTGCAAGAAATAACAACGATACGGTATCACCAATAGGTATTACAAAAAAATGGTCAGATTCTTTGCTTAAATTAAATAGCTAGCCTTTTTACTAACCTTGGAGCTCCTTCTGCAACATATACCCGAAAAGATCTCTTCTTCTCCTTCGCAGCGCAAAGAAATTCCAGTACTGTTCTTGAACTGCCTAAAGTTAATATTACCTCACTGGAAATTCAACAATTAGCATCATAGTTAAGGTAAATAAGACAAGGAAAAAATTAGAATCATTAAGATTGAAGATACACACATCAAGCCAGTCTACTAGTGTTTAAGATTCAGACAATAGTGATTCCTATCACAAGATAGAGCATCTGTGGGTAATTTAGGGTAGAGGAAATAAAATTGAAATGCCTTTCTTCTGAAATAATCATTATGCTTCTATATATTGCCTACTTTGGTGGCCATACTACAAATAAACTGTACAGCTTAACCTAAGGAAATACAAGTGAGAAACCCTATTCGTATTGATCTATATTTATTATCACCCTCTTCATAATAAGAGAATGGTTGATCCCTTGTTCACTCCTTTTGGGTTCAGTACCATTCATGAATCATCAAGACTATATGAGTATGAAAAATACAGTACAAGACAATTGTAAAACCAAGCTTAAATTATCAAGAATAAGGAAAAGAGAAGTACTTCTGGTGAATGTGCTCTACTGCTTGCTCTGCAATCAGCTCATGACAAGTGTTGATATCTTGTATAAGCTCATTAACTGCTTCAATGACATCGTGCTTTAGCCTCCGGCTTCTTGAGCTCTTGTCAGCAGCTGTATAGAAATTAAATGCTTACATCTATAAAAGGCCACGAAATTCATAAATCTAGTAAAATATTAATAGATGTTTCTTGCTTACTCTCACTGCGTTTGAAGTCTTTGTCAACTGACTTTAAAAAAAAATAGCTGGCCAGTTTTATTTTATAAAATAGAAACTTTATAATGAAAATTCAACACGTAGATCAGGCATTAACCAAAAAACTAAACGTTATATAGATGAAAGGACTCCAACCACCCAGAATAGAAGAATCTTACATTTGCTTTTCCCTTCAGAATCACCTCCAGATGACGAAGTGCGATGAATAGCCGCAGCATCAGGTAAATCCTCAAGAAGGGTTTGCAAGGAAGGAGGGCGCAGTGTACTTCTTGAAGCAGCAGCAACAGCAGCAGCTGATAGGACTGGATTCTCTTCATATTCAGCATCATCGTCATCGTCACTTACAGATGATAAATTCAATCCAGCCATGGCTGCTGTTGTAAGAGAAAGATCCTCTTCCCTAATAATGTGCAAAACACGCCTCACAATATTACCCACAGCAAGCTCTGCAATAATATACACGAAACATTGTTAAGTGAGAACATACATAGACATGAAACATTGTAAAGTGAAAACAAATATGTAAGTGTAACAGACAAATACAAACAAAGTTGAGCTGACATCAATAGAACAGACACAGCTTTCCAATTCAATAAGAAAAGTTTAAAGCTGATCTCATGAAAACAACAGAAGTAATTTTATTTACTTGTGCAACATAATGATTGACTCCGTGTATATAAACTTGCTAATAGTTCAAACAAAGAAGCTTCGTACACAGGATACTTTTTGCCTCTGCTCCTTTCCACTAGCACAATATGTTTAATCATCTAAAGCTTCTAAAAAATATTATTATCTCTTCTTAAACGAGAGTGAGGACCAGGGGAGGGAATTCCACTTCCAAAACCTTTGAGTGCCACAGTCCATTTATGAAGAAAGGGAAGCTCTAATTGTCTTAGACTGGGCCCTACCCATTATATATTGAAAACCCTCACTTGTGGCGGAGGAAAACCGTGGTTACATGAGTTTTAGCATAAAACATACTAAAACAAGCACAACAAAACACATAATTGAGAAGCATAGATAGAAAGGCTTCAGTGTTTTTTTCCTTGAATGCATGAAGATTTATCATTCAAATTGGTACAAAAAAGTTATGCAAGGAGCCTCATGATAGAATTACACAATTTCAGTTCTGATTTAGCAAGATGATAGCATCTTTAAGCTATTCCATTGGGTGAGAGTAGAACAGCAGATTCAAAGCAATCAAAACACAACACTTAAACTATAAAAGATACAAGTAAACCTTCCACGAACAATTAGAAAAACTATTCCGTTATCAATTAGAAAAACTAAATCATGTATTATTCTTTAAAACCAAAAACACAAACAAGAGACTTTGCTCTACAACCCTATGCCAACATAATCATGACAAAGATACAAAAGCAAATGAACCATTAAAGTATCGTTTATTTTCTTTTCTTTCCAAAGCTATAAGAGCTCTCTTAACATCTAACAAAACAAGGAAAACGCTAATTCATTTATATTCTAAAACCTTAAACACAAACAGGAGACATTAATCTACATCCTTACACCAACATAATGACAAGTGAATTATATTAAGCAAAACAGCCATTGAAGTAAACTTCCTTTCTTTTTTCTTTTGATTCAATGGAGATTTCAACTCCTCTCTCTCTCTCTCTCACACACACACACACCCAACCACTTGAGCTAGCCCCAAGTGGCATTTAAAGTAATCAACAAAAAAAACTTGAGTAAAAGAAGCAAACAAGTATACCAATAGGGTTTGCAGCAATGAGTTGCTCTCCAACAGCCTTAATTGCATCAACCAAAGCTCCAGCTTGATTAGAGTAAGGCACTCTTTGCTGCGAAATCACCGACCGGAGAAGCTCAGCTGTCAATTTTGCGGTGGCCTGTGAACCCTCAATTTTACTGGCACAACAAAATTATCCCAACAGGCACACACACACACATATTACATACATATACATACATAAATACATAATACACACACAAAGAAAATTGAATAAATGATTCAGCAACTAAAACCCAACCAAACCCACTTCTGAAAATACTTACCGCTTTCTAAGCTTTACAAGAAATTCATTAACATGGGCTTGCATGTCTGGCATCTTTTCACTAAAGTTTCCACTTGAAAAACAGGAGCAGAGCTATAAAGAATACTCCCCAAACTGGATTGAAGAATTTAATTTTCAATTACAAGAACCGAAGCAAATTACATCAGCAAAATTTTATTCGCAGACAAATATGTGTTGTGCGTATATACATCGATTAATAAACGCGTATATATACATATATAAATGCATCGATTAAAAAAATAATAAGAAAAATACCTTAGTGATAGATGAAGTGGGAATTTAGGGGTGAAGGGTTTGGAATTGAGAATGAATAACACAGAGAGAGAGAGAGAGAGAGAGAGAGAGAGAGAGAGAGAGAGAGTAGTAGTAGTAGTAATAGAAAGAAGAAGGAAGGGTTGTGGTTGGTTGCTTTGGTTTGGTGCAGCAAAGACAAGACTCGCCCGAAAAAGGAAAAGGAGAAGACGAGAAGAGAAGAGAAGAGACAAGAAAATGCGAATCGGGAAATAATGGAATTGGAAACAACTCTCACTATAATCACATAACTAATTTGTAACTAGTGCTCTAAATCTCTTTCAAAAAAGAAAAGTGGTAAATACGGGTCGAGCCTTATGACACAATATGGGCCCGACAGGTACAAGCACGACACGTAAGTACAAATTATTTAGTTTGGAAATTGATGATAGTAATGATAATAATTTGAGTATTTAAAAGTCACGATAGTCAGCCGTGGGATGGGTGGGCAGTCGACAACGTCTGTGAAGCTGGCAGTGCACAATGAGCTCCCTTCGATTCATGGTACATTGAAGTTAGTTGCAGAAGGTGGTAATAGGCTCTGGAGGAACAACGATTCTTAATCGCGATGTTGTACAAGGGCTTTAACGGGCTCGATTCATCTGGACATTTTTTGCAGAAGGTTTAGGTCCTGATGGTGCGATTTTGAATCATGATAGAGTTGGTTCCGGTGATGCAATATTGAATCGCAATAGCAAAGAGACTCCCCTTATTCGATGATTGGAGATTATATTGTTATAATCAATATACATGATTAGTAGATAAGATCTTGGTAAAATAAACTCCAATAGTAATCGCATGTTGTTAACCTAAAAACTTTCCCGGATGATGTGGACATCAAGGTTTGACACGTGGAAAGAAGGATGACATCACAAAGTTAAGTAGACATAAGTCATAGCAGTCGACCTAGGAGGGGACCCTAGCCCTACGCCCATGGAAGTTTGGACTTCAATAACTCGAATCTATCTCACTATCTTTCAGTATTATGTACCATGAATACTTGGAGTAATCAAATCTAAGCCCTAGGAGCTAAAATTACATGAACCTGCACCCCAAAAGACAACCTAGGCACCTAGGGTTTCACTCGACACCTAAGTTGACATTCTGAACTAGGATTTCAATTTTTGGGACTGTCTTAGTGCAAATGGGTCAAACTTTACATTGAGACATCAACTAGACATACCATGAACATATTTGAGGCATCAGAATCATATTCAGAGCAAGTTCATTTTTGAACACCCGAAGCACCCAGTGCCCCGTCACCTAACGCCTAGGTTGACAATTTGTGTATTTGGGGGTCTTCTAAGTATCAGATCGACGATCTAACTTGTGCATCTTCTTTGTCTTCATCAAAAATGGGGAAATAGGTACTTTCGAGGTAGAAACAACACTTCCTAAGTGCCAAAAGTAAGGCCCAGCGCCCAGGTTGATATTTTGTCAACTTGGGCCAATTCCGATGATGTTTTCAAAGAACTATTTCGAATATCTTCTCTATTTTCATAAAAGATTAAGATTCAACTATTTTCAAGGACCAAACAAAACTTCTCAAGGGTCATAAGTGGGACCTAGCGCCCAGGCTGACACTTGGCACTGGGCCTAATACCTAGGTTGACAATTCCAATCAAGTTTTCAAAAAGGTATTCTAGGTATTTTTTTTTTTTTTGTCATAAAAAATAATGAAGATTCAAGCAAACTCGGGGAGAAAACCACAAACCCGAGCCCCTAGAAATAGGGCCCAGCGCCCAAGTTGACAATCAATCTAGTGAGCTAGTTTTGATCATTCAAATGCCAAATATGATTCAACCGTTGAATTCAGAATGATCAAAAATGGGGTAGGAGACCTCGTCCTTAAGTTCAAGAACCTTGGAAGTATCAAAACGACAACCCAGGAGCTCAGAAATAGGGTACCCAACGCCCAGGTTGACAAATGGTTCGGTGCACTGGGTTCTACTTATCTAATTCTGATTCCATTTCGACTGTCCGTCTAATTTTTCACAATAACTAAGATCCAGGAAGTTAGAGAAGTCAAATTCACAACTTCACATTTATCATTTCCAACATGGGAAACTCACTTGAAAATGAAGAGTTTCAAGTCTCCCATTTTCACAAAACAACATTTTTGAGAACTGGTGACCAACTTTGCCAGAACACAGAAAAAGACTAAGTGGTGTCAAAATATCACTTAGGCATCTTAAAGTACGTCCCTTGGATGTTTTTTCACATACCCAACGTCCAGGATAACGCCATATGTCAACTTGGGCGCTGGGATGTCAACTTGGACACTGGGTCATGAACTGTCTTCAGTAAAACAGCCATAACTCACTCAATATTGATCTGATTGGTGTGATTCAACTTGCGTTTCAAAGCTAATTCAATGCTCCATCAATTCATGTCTCCACTTCAATCGTAATTCTGAAGTTATCAACCTCTAATTTCACCCTAATAGAGTTACAAAAATAAGCTTCGGGTTACTCCGGTAACAAAAGCTCCAACTAGGGCGTAGACCAGTGCCCATGGGGTCAACTAGGTAGATTTCGACACCTTGGAAGCCTTAGTGAAAGGAATCACGACTCCTAAGTTGTCGAAGTTCAAACTTGACAAAAAGCGGCACTCACCGCTCTCTGAACGAATCAAAGCTCTTCATATCCCTCTAAAGTTCAAGAACCCTTCCTGACATTAATACACCAAGAAGAAAGATCCATTATCTAACATCCACTGCCTCGAAGTGCAGCCCGATTTGCAAGGTGTGATAGACAGTGCCAAGTGCATAATCTTCCTTTCTACACTAATAAGCCTAGCTCAGTGGTGGTACTTTAAGCTCTCATCTGGATCAATCGACTCATGGAAAGATATAATGGATGCTTTTGGCAACCGATTCGTTCTTTCCTGATAATGCCAGATCGAACCCGATAATTTGGTGGATGTTAAGCAGAAGGAAGACAGCCCCTTGAGGATTACATCCAACAATTCTTAAAGGCATATGATAAGACCAACAGTCTTAACGAGGACTCAAGGGTAATGGCACTTGCAGTCAAACTCAAGGAGATGAGTTCTCTGTGGTCCGATCTTTGTCTCAAGGTGGTATACACTATGAATGACTTCTTAGATAAAGCAGATGGCTTTATCAAGTTAGAAGAAGACGTCACCCAAGCCAAGGGCTCAATTGGTGGCAAGAAGAAGTCACCAGACTCTCAAACCCCTGCTACTAAAGCACAGGAAAATGGGAAGAAAGGAGGATCAAATAGAGGGAAGAGATCCAAGATGGTAAGCCAGTAAACTCCCTCGCTGGAAAAAGCCCAAGAGTAGGGGCAGCCACTTACGATAGTATGAGCCTTGCTTCACCACCAACTCCATCCTCTTGGCCCCAAGAGAGGAGATCTATACTGTTGGGTTTTGTGCCCTAAATAAAACTCATTTCAATATAATCAGATTTGCTTACTAATAAAGATCAGAAATAACATTTTATGTTGCATGGTTCACATGATTTATTTCATGATTATATACATATAATGTATGAATTCTATTTAAGTCCAGAACATATGAATTTGTTAATGATTATAGTGTTGTCAGTGTTGGGTTTTATGCCCTAAATAAAACTCATTTCATATAATCAGATTTACTTATTAATAAAGATCAGAAATAACATTTTATGTTGCATGGTTCACATGATTTATTTCATGATTATATGTATATAATGTATGAATTCTTTTTAAGTCCAGAACATATGAGTTTGTTAAAGATTATAGTGTTGTTAGCACAGTGGAATATAATCTTTATTATATGTTCAAAAGTTTATTCCCTGATTTGTCAGAACACTGAATTTAGACTGACATGGTAAAATCAGCGATAGGTATTCTTACACCTTGGAAAAGTGTTATGTCCTTTCCAGGACATTGGCAAAGTCTACCAGTATCGGATGTATGGAGTATACATCGGAAGGGACCGATATTGAACTTTGATTAGATATATTAAAATTTATCGTAATATCTATTCAATTCAATATCACATGTTGATCCTAGATCAAATGATCTTAATCCTGATATGGTTAGGTTCAATCTCAAGAGTGTTATTCGTGTTCTTTGATTTGTTAAGTTAAGCCTACTTTTGGGTCAGGGTGATACGAACATTTTGGGAACACGGTAATGCAATTGAGTGGGAGCGCTAACATAAATATGGAATCTATAGCTTCTATATGGCAAATAGAAGTAAAGGATGATTTCCTTCGAGCTTAACCAAACGAAGATAAATGGTGGAGATCTCATTTCACTTAGGTGAAATATTATTTATACAGGGTTAAGTGTTTTAATGATAAAATACATTGAAGGTGTAGCGGTAACAGTAGTGCCTTTTCAATGTAGATCATCTATATAGAGGATCATTGATCACATTAGGGTTATAACAATGGATAACTAATGACGTGTCTATATCATGGAACATATAGAGCGTTCTATATGACTGAGAGTGCAATTCCAAGTTCTAAGTGTGGATTCAATGAGGAATTAATAAGTTAGGGAATTTACTTGGTAAATTCGGTTCAACTTATTGGAAGCTCGGTTATATAGACCCATGGTCCCCATACTAGTTGAGATCATACTGCTTGTAAGACTCAGTTAATTGATTTTAATTAATCAATTATAATTCTAAAAGTTAGACTATGTCTACTTTATGAATTCTCACAGTTTAAGGATGAAATCGTAAAGAAAAGGGTTTCTAGGTTTAATTATTAATTGAGAGACTTTGCATGTCTAATTAATAATTATTTTAAATGACAATATTATTTAATCTATTTTAGTTATTAAATAATTAGTTTTGGCATTTAAATGATTAGAATTGAAAAAATGGCATTTTTGGAGAAATAGAAATAAAATTGAGGAAACTGCAAAATCCAAGTGAGGCCCATTTCCCCCTATGGCCGGCCACCTCTTTGTGATTTTCCCAATTATTATTTTCATTTTTAATTGTCATGTAATTGTTGGAAATTATTTTACCAGGATCTAGATTTACTAACAAGTATGTTGGATTAACAGCCTAATATGAATTCTAAAACAATGAAAATAAACACATATAAAGTTAGAAAACCTTACAGTGGGTGCAGCGGAATAATATGACTCTTTCCGTTCAGATCTCTAGCCCTTGATTCCTTTCTGTAGCAGAGCATCACCAAGATCTGAACCTGGATCTTCTTTTCTCCTTCTTTGATGCAGAAATTCCATAGTCTTACATACTGTGATTGAGATACCACTTGATGTGTGTGGGCACTACTCATTCACTCAAAGTTTCGAAATTTAGAGAGAAGAAAAGAGAGAGAGGCGTGAGAGGCTTTTTCTGAGAGAAACAAAGTGATCAAAGATGTGTGTATTTTTCCTCAAGCCAACACTTTCTATTTATAGAATTCTCTCTAGGTTTAGGTTAGAATTGCATGGCATTAAAATAATGGAAACTACAAATGAAATTTCCTATGCATAGGGCCGGTCATACAAAGGGTATTGGGCCTCACTTTGCAACTTTCCCATTTTGTTATTTTCCATTCCCATTTTCTCAAAAATGCCAATTTTCCAATTTAACCTTTTAAATGCCAATTCTAATTATTTAATAACTTGGAAATAATTATCAAATAATATTGCCATTTAATATATTTATTAATTTAGACATATAAAGTCTCTTAATCAACAAATAAACCTAAAATCTCTTTTCTTTACAATTTCGCCCTTGCTTAGTGAAAATTCATAAAGTAGACATAGTCTAACTTTTAGAATTTTAATTGATTAATTAAAATCAATTAACTGAGTCTTACAAGCAGTATGGTCTCAACTAGTATGGGGACCATGGGTCTATATAACCGAGCTTCCAATAAGTCGAACCGAATTTATAAAGTAAATTCCCTAACTTATTAATTCCTCATTGAATCCACACTTAGAACTTGGAATTGCACTCCCAGTCATATAGAACGCTCTATATGTTCCATAATATAGACACGTCATTAGTTATCCATTGTTATAACCCTAATGTGATCAATGATCCTCTATATAGATGATCTACATTGAAAAGGCACTACTGTTACCGCTACACCTTCAATGTATTTTATCCTTAAAACACTTAACCCTGTATAAATGATATTTCACCTAAGTGAAATGAGATCTCCACCATTTATCTTCGTTTGGTTAAGCTCAAAGGAAATCATCCTTTACTTCTATTTGCCAAATAGAAGCTATAGATTCCATATTTATGTTAGCGCTCCCACTCAATTGCATTACCGTGTTCCCAAAATGTACGTATCACCCTGACACAAAACTAGGCTTAACTAACAAATCAAAGAACACGAATAACACTCTTGAGATTGAGCCTAACCATATCAGGATTGAGATCATTTGATCTAGAATCAACAGGGGATATTGAATTGAATAGATATTACGGTAAGTTTTAATATATCTAATCAAAGTTCAATATCGGTCCCTTCCAATGTATACTCCATACATCCGATACTGGTAAACTTTGCCAATGTCCTGGAACATAACACTTTTCCAAGGTGTAAGAATACCTATCACTGATTATAGCATGTCAGTCTAAATCCAGTGTTCTGACAAATCAGGGAATAAACTTTTGAACATATAATTAAGATTATATTCCTCTGTGCTGACAACACTATAATCTTTAACAAACTCATATGTTCTGGACTTAAAAAGAATTCATACATTATATACATATAATCATGAAATAAATCATGTGAACCATGCAACATAAAATGTTATTTCTGATCTTTATTAATAAGTAAATCTGATTATATGAAATGAGTTTTATTTAGGGCATAAAACCCAACAAACTCCCACTTGCACTAATATAAAACAAAAAGTGCATTTCAAATAATCATTAACACCTTGATACACAAATCAAGTGTAATAGTAGTAAACTCCTCGTAATAGGATCTGATAGGTTGAATTAAACACAACCTCTTTTCCACCATTACTCTTCCTTAATCACAAAATCCTTGATAATGTGAAATTCCTCTCTATATGTCTACTCTCTTGGGATACTGGATTCTATACTTTTTGGCAACTACTCTTTGGTTACTCAGGAAGTAACCCTAGTAGTTAAGGCAAGTTGGAACGGTGCCACAAAAGTATAGAACTTTCCTTAGACTGAATAAGTATCTTTCCTGCAACTTTTAACATTCAGTCTCTCTCTGGTAGACCAAGAGATTTCAGATAGGTTTTTACACTTCTCCAAAATCACTACTCCACCCCCAAAGTAATCACCATCTCATCAGCTGACTTTCTAGCACAAAGGCAAGTCTCGAAAATCTGATGTGGTGTAGTCTAAGAGTTTTAAACAAACACCCTTATTGACTAACATATAGTTCCTCTTCTTAATCTTAAAATTTACTTGATTGTCTTCCAATGTTCTTCTCCTGGATTAATCTGATACTTACTCATTACTCCCACTCAACAGCAAGTGTCTGGTCTAAGGTATACTAAAACATATCTGAGACCTCTCACTGTTGATTTAAGAAATTCTTTCATGGCTTTATCTTATCTGGAATAGTTAAGACTTTTCCTTAGATAAATAAAATCTATGTCTAAGAAGTTGTGAAGCTTCTATAGATTTCCATTGGAAAGAAAATGCATCAGCATCTTATGCTTGCATTAGAGTAAGTAATTACCAGGTATACCACAAGCCATAGGTTTAGATAAACTCAAACCTATAATACTAGGAACAGGAAGTTTTGTTAAGTCTATTGAATAGACTTATGAACGAAAATTTCCTTTCATGTCCTTGTAATAGAAAACTTTAGGTTACTCCATGTGAATGGATCAAACCATAGTTCTATTGGCTTTCTTCTTAGTTTCTTATCTTGACAATCCATTACTTGTTTAAACTCACAATGGATTTTAATCACTAGTGTCTTCCAAGTTATAAGAAGGTGAGTTCCTAGAAACTCTCCCACTACGACGAGGTACCGTGAATTATGTCTAAGAAAACTAAATGGTATAGACCTCTTCAGTTGTATCAAGACAACAGAGGCAGTGGGATCATCTTGTATCGAACAAGATGATAGAACACTTATGGAATCAAGAAAAAATATCTCCTTTATTTGCTACTTTATTTTCAGACTTAGTCATTTTCTTAGAAAAAGTGGTATTTGTTTAAACAAACACTTTCTTATCTAATGACTATGGGATGCTCCACTCCTAATCACTTAGAATAGCTAACAAACATGCAAACCAAGGTTAGCAGTTCTAGCTCTTCTTAAGACTTCGATTAGGTCATCCATGAATCTAGTAATGATTTACATAAAGTATACAACCATTACATCATTCTGAAATTTTATTACCATAGAAGGATTTAGGCAACGACTAGTAACTAATCATCAATATGCAACTCGAATTTCTGGGGAGGTAAGTTTGGATATAATTCAAAAATCAAATTAATGATCTTTGAACTGCATGTCTACTAACTTTTTCTCCACCCCTATCAGTTCGCAAGATCTTTAACCACTTACCATTGCTAGAAATTCCTGAAATTTTTCAAACATTTCAAATTTCTTTTGCGTAAGGTAAAATCTAGAGTGATCGTTTTAAGAATACAACGAAAACTCATATCCACCCTTGAATGTACATCCATCTGCGAATGAGATGATTATACTTTCAGTGGATATAGGCATATTAACTCTTTGCAGAGAATGATCTTGTCAAAACAACTATGAACAAGATACAAATGCCATAGATTTATAAAAATAATGTGGTTGTATCTTTTGATGACTTACTTTAGTTACATCAAAGAGTTCTTAGAATAGTGCAAGTGGATTCTGGTCACAGAATACTAAAATCATACAGTTTGAATCCATTGATAGAAAATGGTTATGAAACACTTGTGAAAGTGTAAGTGTATAATTAGTCATTCTTGCTTGGACCACCACTACTAATCTAACTCTATGATTTGCCTATACAAGTAGGAGATATCTAAGATTGAGGATTTATATCATTTTGGGATAGAATTCTGGGAATATAATCACATGCGTCATCTAATTTCTTAAGAGAAAATAAGACTTTAAATGATTTATAGACCATTCATCCAATGATATGTCATTAAGCTAATTCGAAATGAATAAGCTAAGAGGAATTAGGATAATTTCGTTTTAAATAAGAATCCAACGATGCTCCGATTAGCGAGAGTCAAAGTAATCTTATTTATACAATCTTCTTGTTTCATATTGTAAAACACTAGTCTAAGGTGTCATCAATTGATGAACAGCTAGATGTTGCATATACAATATTTATCTTTCGAGATCTAACACTATTATGTTAGTCTAATGGTGAAAATCCATTAGGGATTTATCTCATTAGAAAAACAAATCAAGTTAGACCAACAATGAAGATTCGAAATTAAACTACAATTTAATAACAGAAAATAACATGGTTCAATACAAATTCATACACAATTCAGAAATTATGAAGCACATAGCAAGTAGGAATGACAAGTGAAAATACTAAAACATACAATCCTAAATAATTTCCAAGGTTTTCAACAAACTGATATCAGTGTCCCGTTTAGACGAGAGTCAAAGCTACCATCCATTGAATAGAGTTGTCAGCTCATCTAAAATGATCAACATTCTGGCAACCTTTTATTCGATCAAGATTGAAATCCGCGTTGTCCCGTTTAGGCGAGAGTCAAGGCTATTCTATCTTATAAGCTTCCACCATTGTTTCATATTCTTGCAAGTCTTATACAGTCGCCACCATTAGGGTGAGCATAAACTATATAAAAAACTTACAAGATTACTTATCTTTCGAGATTAAACGGTGCTAACTTGCTAATGAACGTTCCTCCATTAGGGAGGATTACTCACTAAAACAATAGCTATGTAAAACTAACAATGGAGATCGAATATCCTAATAATAATAAAGCTCATTATTTAATGAAGGGTTGTATTTTCTTCTAATATTTATTTTAATCAATTTATTTTAAATATATATTTATTTAATTAAAATTTCCAATTTAGAATGAAAAATTCTAAATATAAATTTTAATGTAATATTTATAAATTATACTTAGATGGATACGAAAATAACGTGAATTATTTTCATCTAAGTAATAATTTCCATAAATATTTAGAAAATTATTCAATTTAAGTTGTTTCAAAATTAATTTAAATTAATTTACAACTCAAATTTAATTTTCTATAAATATATATTGCATTTCGAAAATGCTTTAAAATAAAATAAAATAAATCCTGGAAAATTACTCTAATTTTATGTTGGCCCAAAATTAATAAAAATTAATTTTCAACAAAAAATATAATTTTCCTATTTAATTAAATATCTGAGAAAAATTTCAAATATTTAAGTATCATGATTAAAAAATCAACTTAAATATTAATTTTCTATTTAATTAAATACACTAGAAAAATACTTCAAGCAAAACAGATAATAACTATCTAGACTTTCATTGACTAATTAGTCCAATTTCTAATTATAATATATTTTAGTTCATTTATTTTAATTAATCATTAAATGAAAAAATCAATGATTTATGTTGGTCAAAATTAAATAAATAATTTTCAACTTTAATCTATTTTTCAAATAAAATTCAAAATTTCTGCATCAAGGTGATGCAATTTCAAAATTTTTGGGAAATGATTAATAAAATAAAATAAAATATATTTTGAAAATTATTCAGCTTTAAGTTATTCTGAATAAAAATTCCAAACTTAAGATAATTTTCAACTTTAATTAAATAACATGAAAATAACATTATTTAAGTATCATTATTAAAAAATCAACTTAAATATTGAAATTTTCAATTTAATTAAATGTATTAAATTCAAGAAATAAATAATTAAGTACAAAGGAAACTTAATTATTAATTCTAGTTTAATACTAGGAAAATATACTAAACTTAGATTGTACCAAAATTAATTATCAAACAATTAATTTCACAATCAATGATATTTTCCTATTTAATATTAGAAATAATAATTAGTACTTGAAATAACTATCTAGAATATATATCATTAACTAAGTGTTTTTCTAAAATTAACTTTAAAATATTACAATGAAAAATAAATTTCATATATTTTAAAAGTTAATTATGTTGCTAATTCAATTTTAATTAGGTTAGACTAATATAATTAACCTAATACAATTATTTAAATAAGGCAAATGGGCCTTCACAATTGGGTAGTTCATGTGAGGGGATGCTGGGTTCAGTATGTCGTACCCACTTCTATGGCCCCCAAAAGAGAGGAATTTAACCTTAATAAACAATTGTTATTCATTGAATAAGCCCAAATCTAATTGGACCTAAATAAATTTCCTTATGTCAAAATTTATTTTAGCAACCTAGTCCATTTACTTAGTAAAAACTTAAATGGACTTCCTATATGCATCTAAGCCCAAAAGCAAACATATAGGCTCACACAGGTCAAATGATTTGGATGGGCCCTATCACGTTACTAAGTTTACACAGATGAAAGAAGTACAAAATTTACCTGTTATAAATTATTCATAAGATCTATTGACAATTGGACTATGATTAAAATCAGATCATTGGATCTGTCAACAAGTTAATCATACCAATTTAGATCAGATAAATAATAGGTTTGTTAAAAAAAGTTTTTGAATAAACAATATAAATAAACAAACATTGTCCATGTAACAGATGTGAAATAAGATATTAATATAATTAAATTATTATTCTTAAACTAACCAAATAAAGGAAACTAATTTTAAAATATCTAGGTTTATTTGAATCAAATTAAATTAAATATCTAATAAGATCAATGATTTTAAAGGAAAGAATCTTCAATATCATTTTCAGATCTTATAATTTAATAAAATAAACCAATTTTAAAATAGATTTGGTTAGATAATAATTACCATAATTATATGTCAAAATATCTCAAATTAAGCAAAATTCAAATCTCTACAAAAATATCTATGTTATTTAAATATTTAAGATATGATTTATAAATTTCTAATAAGAAAAAAATGATATATTTATAGAAAAAAATATTATTTTTAAACTTATAATTTATAAATAATTAAATATTTAACAAAATAACAAATTTTTGAATTTGAAAAACATTATGGTAAGTATATCTATAAAAATATCTATGTTAATTTCAAATTTATTAATTATTTAATTTGTCATATAAGATAATTTTAATATAATATTTTAAATAAAAAAACAAAGTTATCTTTTAATTTAAAATATCTTAAATATCAAAATATATAATCTTATAATTAAATAATAAATAAATATTAAAGAAGTTAACAAATTTTTAAATCTGACCATAATAGGAAATATTTAAAATTGGAAACATTCCAAAATAGAAATATTTAAAAATTGGAAAAATTCCAAATTGAAAATATTTAAAATTGGAAACATTTCAATTTAGAAATATTTAAAATTGGAAAAATAAATTTTGGGAAACAATCCCATGAAAAAAAATTAGATTTTTGGGGAAAAAACCCCAAAAATTCGCAATTTGGGAAAGCAGCCCAGTAGGCTGCATCTGCAGCCCAGGAGAGGCTGCTAGCAGCCTGTCACGCACGCGGATGGGTCGCTCACGCCGAGGAAGCTCGGCGCCTGCAGGGTGCCTGACCGAGAAAACTCGGTCAGCTGCAGGGTGATGGACTGAGGTACGCGCGCGGATGGGGAGGCTGATCCGAGGGTCTGGTGCGCATGAGCACCACCCTTGACAGCCTTGAATCCCGATTTTCCAAAATTCATATCTTTCTCAATTTTTATCGGAATCGAGTTCCGTTAAAAACAAAGTTGCTTAATTTTTCACAAGGAATCCAAATAAAATATTTTCAAAAATTGAAAAAATATTTTTCATGGAAAACGAAACTGTACAACATCAACATTCATCAAACAACACATAAACCAACATGAAACCATCCAAATCAACACAGAACATATCAATCATCGTTTTAATTCATATTACATGAAAGTAAATCATTACCATGGCTCTGGTGCCAGTTGTTGGAAATTATTTTACCAGGATCTAGATTTACTAACAAGTATGTTGGATTAACAACCTAATATGAATTCTAAAACAATGAAAATAAACACATATAAATTTAGAAAACCTTACAGTGGGTGCAGAGGAATAATATGACTCCTTCCGTTCAGATTTCTAGCCCTTGATTCCTTTCTTTAGCAGAGCATCACCAAGATCTGAACCTGGATCTTCTTTTCTCCTTCTTTGATGCAGAAATTCCATAGTCTTACATACTATGATTGAGATACCACTTGATGTGTGTGGGCACTACTCATTCACTCAAAGTTTCGAAATTTAGAGAGATGAAAAGAGAGAGAGAGGCGTGAGAGGCTTTTTCAGAGAGAAACAAAGTGATCAAAGATGTGTGTATATTTCCTCAAGCCAACACTTTTTATTTATAGAATTCCCTCTAGGTTTAGGTTAGAATTGCATGGCATTAAAATAATAGAAACTACAAATGGAATTTCCTATGCATAGGGCCGGTCATACAAAGGGTATTGGGCCTCACTTTGCAACTTTCCCATTTTGTTATTTTCCATTCCCATTTTCTCAAAAATGCCAATTTTCCAATTTAACCATTTAAATGCCAATTCTAATTATTTAATAACTTGGAAATAATTATCAAATAATATTACCATTTAATATATTTATTAATTTAGACATATAAAGTCTCTTAATCAATAAATAAACCTAAAATCTCTTTTCTTTACAATTTCGCCATTGCTTAGTGAAAATTCATAAAGTAGACATAGTCTAACTTTTAGAATTTTAATTGATTAATTAAAATCAATTAACTGAGTCTTACAAGCAGTATGGTCTCAACTAGTATGGGGACCATGGGTATATATAACCGAGCTTCCAATAAGTCGAACCGAATTTACCAAGTAAATTCCCTAACTTATTAATTCCTCATTGAATCCACACTTAGAACTTGGAATTGCACTCTCAGTCATATAGAACGCTCTATATGTTCCATAATATAGACACGTCATTAGTTATCCATTGTTATAACCCTAATGTGATCAATGATCCTCTATATAGATGATCTACATTGAAAAGGCACTACTGTTACCGCTACACCTTCAATGTATTTTATCCTTAAAACACTTAACCCTGTATAAATGATATTTCACCTAAGTAAAATGAGATCTCCACCATTTATCTTCGTTTGGTTAAGCTCGAAGGAAATCATCCTTTACTTCTATTTGCCAAATAGAAGCTATAGATTCCATATTTATGTTAGCGCTCCCACTCAATTGCATTACCGTGTTCCCAAACTGTACGTATCACCCTGACACAAAACTAGGCTTAATTAACAAATCAAAGAACACGAATAACACTCTTGAGATTGAGCCTAACCATATCAGGATTGAGATCATTTGATCTAGGATCAACAGGTGATATTGAATTGAATAGATATTACGGTAAGTTTTAATATATCTAATCAAAGTTCAATATCGGTCCCTTCCGATGTATACTCCATACATCCGATACTGGTAAACTTTGCCAATGTCCTGGAAAGGACATAACACTTTTCCAAGGTGTAAGAATACCTATCGCTGATTATACCATGTCAGTCTAAATCCAGTGTTCTGACAAATCAGGGAATAAACTTTTGAACATATAATTAAGATTATATTCCACTGTGCTGACAACACTATAATCTTTAACAAACTCATATGTTTTGGACTTAAAAAGAATTCATACATTATATACATATAATCATGAAATAAATCATGTGAACCATGCAACATAAAATGTTATTTCTGATCTTTATTAATAAGTAAATCTGATTATATGAAATGAGTTTTATTTAGGGCATAAAACCCAACAGTAATTGTTAATCAAAGCCTAGCAATAATAGGAAAGTGGTGGATCACACTAAATAAGGCAGTAAATCAATTACACAGTAAAAGAGGAAACTGTTTATTTGGAAAGTTGTGCTCTCCCTTTTCCCTATATAAAGCAACCCTTGTTCTCTTCTCTTGCATGTCTTTGTATGCATGATAAGCCACGAAATTCAAGAAAGAAAAAGAGAGAAAATTTTGAAATCCTTGTGAGATGAGTAGTGCCCACACACATCAAGTGGTACCTCAATCATAGTATGTAAGACTATGGAAATTCTGTTGGGTTTTATGCCCTAAATAAAACTCATTTCAATATAATCAGATTTACTTATTAATATAGATCAGAAATAACATTTAATGTTGCATGGTTCACATGATTTATTTCATGATTATATGTACATAATGTATAAATTCATCTGAAACCCTTTTCACATACTTGATCCTGTTTATTGTGCCGTCAACACATTGGAAAGTAAACATGACTATGTTAAAGTTTCTTAGATTTATCAGACACAGGGTTTTACTGATATGATAATCTACAACAGAGTTTACTTGCATTTGGAGAAGTGCTATGTTCTTTCCAGAGCATTGGTTAAAGTAAAGCTCAGGTTGGATGCATGGAGTATGCATCGGAAGGGACCGATATTGAATTTTGACTTAGATTTATTAAACTTACCGTAATATCTATTCAAGTCAATATCGCCTAGTTGATCCTAGATCAAATGATCTTAATCCTGATATGATTAGGCTCAATCTCGAGAGGCTATTCGTGTTCTTTGATTTGTTAGTTAAGCCTACTTTTAGGTCAGGGTGATACGTACATTTTGGGAACACGGTAGTGCAATTGAGTGGGAGCGCTAACATAAACATGGAATCTATAGCTTAATCCGGCGAATAGTAAGCAAAGGATGATCTCCTTCGAGCTTGACCAAACGAACATAAATGGTGGAGTACTCATTTCACATAAGCTGAAATATCATTTATACGAGGTCAAGTGTTTTAAGGAATAAATACATTGTAGGGTGTAACAGTAATCTAATCCCTTTACAGTGTAGATCATTCATATAGAGGATCATTGATCAAATTAGGATTATAACAATGGATAACTAATGATGTGTCTATATGGTGGAACATATAGAGCATTCTATATACTGAGAGTGCAATTCTAAGTTCTATGCGTGGATTCAACGAAGAATTAATAAGTTAGTGAATTTTAGTGCTAAATTCTTGATCTACTTATTGGAAGCTCGGTTATATAGACCCATGGTCCCCCCACTAGTTGAGATAATATTGCTTGTAAGACTCATGTAATTGGTTTTGATTAATCAATTATAATTCTCAAATTAGACTATGTCTATTTGTGAATTTTTCACTAAGTAAGGGCGAAATTGTAAAGAAAGAGTTTTAGGGGCATATTTGTTAATTATGATACTTTGTATGGTTCAATTAATAAATATGATAAATGACAATATTATTTAATAATTATTTATAGTTATTAAATAGTTAGAATTGGCATTTAAATGGTTGAATTAGAAAATTGGCGTTTTTGAGAAAATCAGATGCAGAAAAGGTAAAACTGCAAAATTGCAAAAAGTGAGGCCCAAATCCACTAGTATAGGGCCAGCCACTTTTGTAGGCAATTTAAACTGATATTTTCATTATTTTAATGCCAAATAATTCAAACCTAACCCTAGTGGAATGCTATAAATAGATAGTGAAGGCTTCAGGAAAATTACACTTAAATTTTCTATTTTTCCTTCAGAGAAAAACCTGAGCTTTCTCTCTCCCTATCTTTAGCTGCCACTTCTTCTTTCTCTTCCCTCTTGATAATTTCGAAATCCTTAGTGTATGAGTAGTGCCCACACACATCAAGCAATACCTCAATCATAGTGAGGAAGATCGTGAAAAAAGATCATCAGCAAAGGAGATTCAGCATCAAAGATTCAGAGAAAGAGATCCAGGTTCAGATATTGATAATGCTCTGCTACAGAAAGGAATCAAGGGCTAGATATCTGAACGGAAGGAGTCATATTATTCCGCTGCACCCAATGTAAGGTTTCCTAAACTTTATATGTGTTTATTTCATCGTTTTAGAAAGTTCATATTTAGGATGTTAATAAACATACTTGTGAGTAGATCTAAGATCCTGGTAAAATAATTTCCAACAACTGGCCTCAGAGCCATGGTAATTGATTTACTTGCAAGAAATTTGGACTTTAAAACGATTGTTTGTATGTTCTTTGGATGGTATCATGTTGTATTGAGTGTTATTTGATGATTGATTGATGTTTGTGAAATTTTCGTGAAAAATAATTGCGATTTTATCTCTGGAATTATTTTTGTTGGATAGTATGAAACAAAATTAAGCAAGTTAGCCTTTTACAGAACTTAATTTGGATTTTATTTGAATTAGTTATGATTTTTTGAAGATTTGAAAAAATCGGGGCTGTGCTGATATTTTCCTGCGATCGCAAATCTGTCCGTAAAGTTTCGAAATTTTTTTGTTTTTCTTTGATTTTTCATGCTTTTTCATGGAATTAACTTCCATTTTTTTGAATAGTTTTGTATTTATACTATTACTATTCCTAATTCAATTCTAATTATCATTTTGAATTAATTTAATATTTTTTTAAATTTAATTCAAGATATTAGTGTAATTTGAATTTGAATAGAATTAGCATCTATCTTCTTGCTTAAAAATCTATCTTATTTTTAAATTTGATTATATCTTATTTTTTAAAATTTAAGGTCAGATTTTATAAGATATTTATAAAATCTTTTAAGATATTTTTTAAAATATCTTATCTTTTAAGATATTTTTAATTATATCTTATCTTTTAAGATTTTTTTTAAATTAAATCTTTTTAGATATTTTGACCTTATTTAAATTTAAAATAAGATATTTATAATCATGTAATTTTAAATAGATGTAAGATATTTTGCTAACTTTTAAATTTTGTTATTTTATTTATTTAAATTAAATTTAAAATCTGAAAAGATATTTCATTTATCTTTTCTAATTTTTATTTAATTTTTATTTTTAAAATAACATTTAATTTTTAAAAGTAGTTAGCAAATTTTGAAATGATATTTAGGTTGGTTGAAACCTAATTTTTCAAAATTGTAGGTTTAATTTTAAATTTTTTTTAAATTTCGAATTTTCAAATTTTTTTTTTTAAATTTTCGAAAAATTATTTTTTAATTAATTAATTATTTCGAAATTAAAAATTTAATTTAAAATTAAATAAATCCTACATCCAGCTATCCAACTATCCTTGTTGCAGGAGTATGTGTTTTAGCTTATGTGTAAGTTTTTAAAACCTATTATTACTTGATTGCAAATAGCCATGGTTACCTTTTGCCAGATCTAATGATGTGATGGCTCCCTTGGTCAAGATAATAATTTGTAACAGGTATATTTACAATCTTCTTTCATCTGTGTATGACCTAGCAACATGATAGGACCCATCCAAAGTGTGTCTGTGTGAGCCTATGTGTTTAATTTTATTATAGATGCATATAGGTTAATGTTGCTAAAATAAATTATCATAGTTATTGATAGAATTTATTTAGGCCCATTTAGTTTTTGGGCCTATTCAATTAATAACAGTTGTTCTTATTAAGGTTAAATTCCTCTCTTTTGGGCCTTGTGTGAGAGTTGGGAGCCATAGAAGTGGGTACGACATACTGAACCCAGCACCCCCTCACACAAACCACCCCAATTGTGAAGGCCCATTTGCCTGATTTGAACAACTGTACTAGGTTAATTACACTAGTTTAACCTAATAAAATTGATTAGCAACATAATTAATTTCATTTATTTTGAAATTAATTTAAGAAAAATATAGTTTAAAGAATTTTTTATTCTAAGCTAAACTATATGTATTTTCTTGTATTTAATTAAATATAGAATTATAACCATCTAGATTCTTTCTAGAGCTTAATTTAAATTTTTCATTAAATATTCCTATTTAAGTTGATATTTAGTTATCTTCAACTAACCAACTTAAATCTGAATATTTTTTGGATTTAAAATTTCAAAATTAAGTTGAGGAATTTTAGGCATTGGTTATTAAGATTCTTTAGATATTTTTTAAGTTAATATCTTTTCGAATATTAACTTAAAATGGAATATTTTCAAATTAAGTGGTTACAACTTAATTTTTGATATTTAATTAAATTTAAATTTGAAAAATATTTAAGTTCTAGATTTTTTCTAATACAACTTAAATTAGATATTTTTTTTAAAAATTTTGTGGAAAAGATACTTAGTCAAATAAGATATATTCTAGATAGTTATTTCTAGACTACTTATTATTTCTAATATTAAATAGGAAAATATTATAAATTGTGAAATTAATTATTTAATTAATTTTGGTACAATTTATTTTAAGTATATTTTTCCTAGTATTAAACTAGAGATTAATAATTAAGCCTTCTGTACACTTAATTATTTATTTCTTGAATTTAATACATTTAATTAATTTGAAAATTAAATATCTAAGTTGATTTTTATCATCATACTTAAATATTTCTTTTTTCATGAGATTTAATTAAATAGAAAATTATTTTTAGTTGAAATTTATTTTTTCAACTAAATTTAAATAATTCAAAATATATTTTTTTTTATTTTATTAATCAATTTTCGAAATTGCATTTCTTAAATGCTAGAATTTCGAATTTTATCTTGAAAAATAGATTAAGTTGTAAATTAATTATTTATTTTAATTAATTCTTGGATCAACTTAAATCAATGATTTTTTCATTTATTGATTAATTTAAAATAAATTAAATTAAAGTATATTATTAGAAATTGAATTAATTAGTCAAAGGAAAATCTAGATAGATGATATTTTTGCTTGAAGTATTTTTCTAGTGTATTTAATTAAATAGAAAATTAATATTTAAGTTGATTTTCATCATCATACTTAAATATTTGAAAGTTTTCTTATATATTTAATTAAATAGGAAAATTATATTTTTTGTTGTAAATTAATTTTATTAATTAATTTTGGGCCAACATTAAATTAGAATAATTTTTCCAGGATTAATTTTTTATTTTAACATGCATTTTTGAAAATTGTATCCTTAAATACTTTAATTTTTCGAAATGCAATATATATTTATAGAAAATTAAATTTGAGTTGTAAATTAATTTATATTAATTTTGTAACAACTTAAATTGAATATTTTTCTAAATATTTATTGGAAATTATTACTAAGATGGAAATAATTCATGTTATTTTTATATCCATCTAAGTAAAATTTATAAGTATTAAATTAAAATTTATATTTAGAATTTTTCATTCTAAATTGGAAATTTTAAATAAATATATATTTAAAAATAAATAAATTAAATAAAGAGAATCAAAGAAAATACAACTCACTTTAAATAATGAGCTTGATTATTATTAAGATATTCGATCTCCATTGTTGGTCTTACAAAAGTTAAATGTTTTCAATATAACCTCGAGACGCTAGACTTCGTCCCCCTATGGATGGTTATTCGTTGAACGCATTTAACACCGTAAGATTTCATTTGATAAGTGTTTTGTAAGTTTTCGTCTCTATTAGACTCTCCCTTACGGTGACTACTTAGAGATAAACTTATGAAACATGAAACAATGGTAGAGGCTCATGAAATGAGAATAACCTTGACTCTCGCCTACCGGGACAACGTTGGATTCTTATTTTGATCGAATAAAAGGTTGCTAGAACGGTTTCTATTTTAGATGAGCTGACAATTCTATTCAATAAATGATGCTTTGACTCTCGCCTACCGGGACACTGTATCAGTTTGTTGAAAACCTTGGAAATTATTTAGGATTGTATGTTTTAGTATTTTCACTAGTCATTCCTACTTGCTATATGTTTATAATTTCTGAATTGTGTATGAATTTATATTTAACCATGTTATTTTCTGTTATTAAGTTGTAGTTTAATTTCGAATCTTCATTGTTGGTCTAACATGTTTGTTTATCTAATGAGATAAATTCCTAGTGGATTTTCACCATTAGACATACATAATAGTGTAAGATCTCGAAAGATAAGTATTGTATATGCGACATCTAACTGTTCATCAATTGATGACACCTTAGACTAGTATTTTTACAATATGAAACAAGAAGATTACATAAATAAGATTACTTTGTCTTTCGCTAATCGAAGCATCGTTGGATTCTTATTTTAAACGAAATTATCCTAATTCCTCTTAGCTTATTCATTTCGAATTAGCTTTAAAAACATATCATTGGATAAATGGTCTATAAATCATTTCATGTCATTTTATATGACGCATATGATTATAATCCCGAAATTCTATTCCCAATTGATATAAATCCTCAATCTTAGAAATCTCCTACTTGTATGGGCAAATCTGACTTAGAGTTTGTATTAGTAGTGGTGGTCCAAGAAAGAATTACTCATTATATTTGGTTGAATTTAAGTCTTTGACTTTAATTTTAGAATCCAAACAGAAATTTTCTTATATTTCTAATTCCAGATACAATACAGTTACACTTTCTCAAGTGTTTAATATCCATCTTTTATTAATGGATTCAAACTGTATGGAATATGAGTTAGGTATTCTGTGACCAGGATCCACTTACACTATTCTAAGAATTCTTTGATGTAACTAAACCTAGGTCATCAAAAGACACTACCACACTTTTTTTTAATCTATGGCATTTGTATCTTGTTCATAGTGGATTTGACAAGATCGATCTCTGCAAAGAGTTAATATGCCTATATCCACTGAAAGTAGTTCATCTCATTCGCAGATGGATGTACATTCAGGGGTGGATATGAGTTTTTCGTTGTATTCTTAAAATGATAACTCTAGATTATACCTTTTAGCAAGAAATTTGAAATGTTTAAATATTTCATTAATTTCTAGCAATGGTTAAAACCATTAAGGTAAGTGGTTAAAGATCTTGCGAACTGATAGGGGTGGAGAAATAGTTAGTAGATATGCAGTTCAAAGATCATTAAATTGATTTTTGAATTATATCCAAACTTACCTCCCTAGAAATTTCGAGTTGCATGTTGATGATTAGTTACTAGTCTTTGCCTAATTCCTTCTATGGTAATACAATTTCAGAATGATGTAATGGTTGTATACTTAATGTAAATCATTACTAGATTCATGGATGACCTAATCAAAATCTTAAGAAAAGCTAGAACTGTTAACCATGGTTTCTTAGCTATTCTAAGTGATTAGGGGTGGACCATCCCATTGTCAATAGATCAGAAAGTGTTTGTTCAAACAAATACTACTTTTCTAAGATAATGACTAAGTCTGAAAAACAAGTAGCAAATAAAGGAGATATTTAATTATTGATTCCAAAAGTGTTCTATCATCTTATTTGATATATGATGATCCCACTGCCTCTGTTGTCTTGTCACAACCGAAGAGGTCAATACCATTTAGTTTTCTTAGACATAATTCACGGTACCTCGTCGTAGTGGGAGAGTTTCTAGGAACTCACCTTCTTATGACTTGGGAGACACTAGTGATTTAAATCCATTGTGAGTTTAAACAAGTAATGGATTGTCAAGATAAGAAACTAAGAAGAAAGCCAATAGAACTATGGTTTAATCCATTCACATGGAATAACCTAAAATTTTCTACTACAAGGACATAAAAGGAAATTTTCGTTTATAAGTTTATTCTATGGACTTAACAAAACTTCTTGTTCCTAGTATTATAGGTTTGAGTTTATCTAAACCTATGGCTTGTGGTATACCTTGTAATTACTTACTCTAATGCAAGCAACTTACTTTAGTAAGATGCTGAAGCATTTTCTTTCTAATGGCAATCTATAGAAGCTTCACAACTTCTTAGGTATAGATTTTATTTATCTAAGGAAAAGTCTTAACTATTCCAGAAAAGATAAAGCCATGAAAGAATTTCTTACATCAACAGTGAGAAGTCTTAGATATGCTTTTGTATGCCTTAGACCAGACACCTGCTGTTGAGTGGGAGTAATGAGTAGGTATCAGATTAATCCAGGAGAAGAACATTGGAAGACAATCAAGTAAATCCTAAGATTAAGAAGAGGAACTATATGTTAGTCTATAAGGGTGTGTTTAAAACTCTTAGACTACACCATATCAGATTTCGAAATTTGCCTATGTGCTAGTAAATATTTCTGATAAGATGGTGGTTACTCTGGGGGTGGAATAGTGATTTTGGAGAAGTGTAAAAACCAATCTGAAGTCTCTAGGTCTACCAGAGAGAGACTGAATGTTAAAGCTGCAGGAAAGGTACTTATTCAGTCTAAGGAAAGTTCTATACATCTTTGGCACCATTCCAAATTGCCTTAAACTACTAGTGTTAATTTCCTGATTAACCAAAAGTAGTTGCCAAAGGTATAGAATCCAGTATCCCAAGAGAGTAGACATGTAGAGAGGAATTTCACATTATCAATGATTTTGTGATTAAAGGAAGAGTAATAGTGGAGAAAAGGTTATGGTTAATTCAACCTTTCAGATCCTATTACGAGGAGTTTACTACTACTACACTTGATTTGTATATCAAGGTGTTGAGATTATTTGAAACACACTTTTTTGTTTTATATTAGTGCAAGTGGGAGTTTGTTGGGTTTTATGCCCTAAATAAAACTCATTTCAATATAATCAGATTTACTTATTAATATAGATCAGAAATAACATTTAATGTTGCATGGTTCACATGATTTATTTCATGATTATATGTACATAATGTATAAATTCATCTGAAACCCTTTTCACATACTTGATCTTGTTTATTGTGCCGTCAACACATTGGAAAGTAAACATGACTATGTGAATAAAGTTTCCTAGATTTATCAGACACAGGGTTTTACTGATATGATAATCTACAACAGAGTTTACTTGCATTTGGAGAAGTGCTATGTTCTTTCCAGAGCATTGGTTAAAGTAAAGCTCAGGTTGGATGCATGGAGTATGCATCGGAAGGGACCGATATTGAATTTTGACTTAGATTTATTAAACTTACCGTAATATCTATTCAAGTCAATATCGCCTAGTTGATCCTAGATCAAATGATCTTAATCCTGATATGATTAGGCTCAATCTCGAGAGGCTATTCGTGTTCTTTGATTTGTTAGTTAAGCCTACTTTTAGGTCAGGGTGATACGTACATTTTGGGAACACGGTAGTGCAATTGAGTGGGAGCGCTAACATAAACATGGAATCTATAGCTTCTATCTGGCGAATAGTAAGCAAAGGATGATCTCCTTCGAGCTTGACCAAACGAACATAAATGGTGGAGTACTCATTTCACATAAGCTGAAATATCATTTATACGGGGTCAAGTGTTTTAAGGAATAAATACATTGTAGGGTGTAACGGTAATCTAATCCCTTTACAGTGTAGATCATTCATATAGAGGATCATTGATCAAATTAGGATTATAACAATGGATAACTAATGATGTGTCTATATGGTGGAACATATAGAGCATTCTATATACTGAGAGTGCAATTCTAAGTTCTATGCGTGGATTCAACGAAGAATTAATAAGTTAGTGAATTTTAGTGCTAAATTCTTGATCTACTTATTGGAAGCTCGGTTATATAGACCCATGGTCCCCCCACTAGTTGAGATAATATTGCTTGTAAGACTCATGTAATTGGTTTTGATTAATCAATTATAATTCTCAAATTAGACTATGTCTATTTGTGAATTTTTCACTAAGTAAGGGCGAAATTGTAAAGAAAGAGTTTTAGGGGCATATTTGTTAATTATGATACTTTGTATGGTTCAATTAATAAATATGATAAATGACAATATTATTTAATAATTATTTATAGTTATTAAATAGTTAGAATTGGCATTTAAATGGTTGAATTAGAAAATTGGCGTTTTTGAGAAAATCAGATGCAGAAAAGGTAAAACTGCAAAATTGCAAAAAGTGAGGCCCAAATCCACTAGTATAGGGCCAGCCACTTTTGTAGGCAATTTAAACTGATATTTTTATTATTTTAATGCCAAATAATTCAAACCTAACCCTAGTGGAATGCTATAAATAGATAGTGAAGGCTTCAGGAAAATTACACTTAAATTTTCTATTTTTCCTTCAGAGAAAAACCTGAGCTTTCTCTCTCCCTATCTTTAGCTGCCACTTCTTCTTTCTCTTCCCTCTTGATAATTTCGAAATCCTTAGTGTATGAGTAGTGCCCACACACATCAAGCAATACCTCAATCATAGTGAGGAAGATCGTGAAGAAAGATCATCAGCAAAGGAGATTCAGCATCAAAGATTCAGAGAAAGAGATCTAGGTTCAGATATTGATAATGCTCTGCTACAGAAAGGAATCAAGGGCTAGATATCTGAACGGAAGGAGTCATATTATTCCGCTGCACCCAATGTAAGGTTTCCTAAACTTTATATGTGTTTATTTCATCGTTTTAGAAAGTTCATATTTAGGATGTTAATAAACATACTTGTGAGTAGATCTAAGATCCTGGTAAAATAATTTCCAACAAATTCTGCATCAAAGAAGGAGAAAAGAAGATCCAGGTTCAGATCTTGGTGATGCTCTGCTACAGAAAGGAATCAAGGGCTAGAGATCTGAACGGAAGGAGTCATAATATTCCGTTGCACCCACTGTAAGGTTTTCTAACTTTATATGTGTTTATTTTCATTGTTTTAGAATTCATATTAGGTTGTTAATCCAACATACATGAGAGTAAATAGATCCTGGTAAAAAAATTCCAACAGTCAGCACAGTGGAATATAATCTTAATTATATATTCGAAAGTTTATTCCCTGGTTTGTCAGTTCACTGGATTTAGACTGACATGATAATCAGCGATATGTATTCTTACACATTGGATAACTGTTATGTCCTTTCCAGGGCATTGACAAAGTTTACCAGTATCGGATGTATGGAGTATACATCGGAAGGGACCGATATTGAACTTTGATTAGATTTGTTAAAATTTACCGTAATATCTATTCAATTCAATATCACCTATTGATCCTAGATCAAATGATCTTAATCCTGATATGGTTAGGTTCGATCTCAAGAGTATTATACATGTTCTTTGATTTGTTAGTTAAGCTTACTTTTGAACAATCAGGGTGATACGTACATTTTGGGAACATGATAGTATAATTGAGTGGGAGCGCTAACATAAATATGGAGTCTATAACTTCTATAGGAATTTAGAAGTGAAACGATGATATCCTTTGAGCTTGGCTAAATAGAGATAAATGGTTGAGATCTCATTTCACTTCGCTGAAATATCATATATATGGAGCTAAGTGTTTTAAGGATAAAATACATTGAAGGTGTAACGGTAATTTAGTTCCTACTTAATGTAGATCATCTATTAGAGGGTCATTGATCAAATTAGGATTATAACAATGGATAACTAATAACGTATCTATATCGTGGAACATATAGAGCGTTCTATATGACTGAGAGTGCAATTCCAAGTTCTAAGTGTGGATTCAATAAGGAATTAATAAGTTAGGGAATTTACTTGGTAAATTCGGTTCGACTTATTGGAAGCTTGGTTATATAGGCCCATGGTCCCCATACTAGTTGAGACCATACTGCTTGTAAGACTCAGTTAATTGATTTTAATTAATCAATTATAATTCTAAAGTTAGACTATGTCTAAGTTTATGAATTTTCACTAAGCAACGACGAAATTGTAAAGAAAAGAGATTTTAGGTTTTATTTGTTAATTAAGAGACTTTATATGTCTAATTAATAAATATATTAAATGACAATATTATTTAATAATTAATTTTTAGTTATTAAATAATTAGAATTGGCATTTAAATGGTTGAATTGGAAAATTGGCATTTTTGAGAAAATGGGATTGAGAAATGACAAAATAGCAAAATTGCAAAGTGAGGCCCATTATCCTAATATGGCCGGCCACTTTGTATAGGATTTACCATTTATATTTTTTATTATTTTAATGCCATACAATTCTAACCTAAACCTAGATGGCATTCTATAAATAGAAAAGTGATGGCTTCAGGAAACTATGAACTTGCATCTTATTTTTTTCAGAGAAAAACCTGAGCCTCCACTCTCTTCTCTTTTTTTCTCTTTAATTTTGAAATAACCTAGTGATAGAGTAGTGCCCACACACATCAAGTGGTATCTCAATCATAGTGTTGAAGATTGTGTAGAATCTAATCAACAAGAAGGAGAGAAAGAAATCCAAGTTCAGATCTTGATTATGTTCTGCTACAGAAAGGAATCAAGGGCTAGAGATCTGAACGGAATGAGTCATTATATTCTGCTGCACCCAATGTAAGATTTCCTAAACTTTATATGTGTTTATTTCATTGTTTTAGAATTCATATTAGGATGTTAATGAAACATACATGGTAGTAAATCTAGATCCTGGTAAAATATTTCCAACATATACGTCTACACAGTCAACAGTGTCGTATCATAAACCTCTTACCTTTAAAGAGTTAGGGAAGAGGGACATGAACAAATTCTGTCGTTACCATAAGAATTATAGTTGTAACACCCTAATCTATAGGGACGCCACATGTGTAATTTTATAAACTAGTTTAATACTAATAGATTAATTAATTATTAAAAATGGTGATAATATTGAAAGGGAAATTTGATTTTTTATGCTTACATTACCTTAAATTTTTTTTCCTAAACTTATACTTACCAATATTTTTAATATATGACAACTTTATTGTTTTCCCCAAAACACCCTTCCCCAATTTCATCAACTCATCTATTTCCATCATCTTCCCCGTAAACGTACATCGGACCCATCGAGCCCAAGGCATTGACCCCAAGCACAAGCCAAAGGGTGCATCGGACCCTATATCGGGCCATCGGGCCAATCGGGCAATCAATCTTTAACCTCCAGCCAAGCCCCCATCAGACGGGCATCGGGCCCGATCTGAAAAATTTCATTTTCGACAGATCTCTTCCTAATCTTCCTAAATCTAACCCTAATTAACAAATTTCACACAAAACTGTAATATATTATAATATTTCATGGATTTAAGCACCAAAAATTAAAAGAAAAAATTGGAAAAAAAAATTACCTTAAACATTTTGGGTTTTGGGCGATCGGCGTGGGTGATGTGGGTTGAGGGGGACGGTCGGCCGCGAGTCACGTAGGCCGGTCGACTGCGTGGGTGGTCTGCGTGTGTGGGTGCGACGAGGAGAGGCAACACCGAGCGAGAGAGAAAGAGAGGCGAAAGAGAGAGGGCAAATTTCGAATGGGGGGGGGTAATGTGGGAATTAAGTAAATGTTGGCCCATTTTACCAGTACCCCCTATTTTAGGTTTAGGGAAAAAATTACCCCCTAATGTATGCATAAAAATTCAAATTTCTCTATTGAAAACTTGATTATAATAAAATACTAAAAACGGACATTATAACAACATAAAAAATGTGTTCCGGGAATCCCTGTTATAAAAAGTTTTACGAAAAAATATATACGACAACTATTTAAACACAAAATCAAAATACACAATAGATACAACCAGCCCAAAATAATTCCTGACAACTCGGCACGCAGGTTGGTGAGGTCAATATGTACATTGTTGGAGAAGATAGTCACCTCATGACAACTCTAACTTTTCCTTGCCCTTATCTGCACCACATAGCACCCGTGAGTCACAAGGACTCAGCAAGAAAAGCAATGATAATAATCATTTAGTTTACTATTCGAATATTATCATTTATACACAATCAGAATCAAACTATCACACATTGTTCATAAGATGAAATCCAAATCACTACTGGCATCTGCCATAAATAAGCATCAATATTCAAATATTTGTTAATACAAACCATTATACCAATAATAGAAATTATATTCATTTAATAATATAAATTATATATATGTTACCTCATATAGTAACCATCTTTGTTACATCACATTGCTTAATCAAGCAAGTCGATGCTTTAGTCCGATAATCCTGCATTGCATTACCTAATCAGGTAAGCTCGTGCCATAACCTGCTACCCACATATCACATAATTACATTACCTAATCAGGTGAGCCCGTACCTACACTCAGGCATAAAATAAACACTAAAACAAAAATAAAAAAAGTACACACCTCAACAAACCCTTTTTCCAGTGATATCCTCAAACGCATCATCAGATTCAACCTTGTTGACTGGGGATTTACCCTTCCCCTACGACAAATTCAAAACAACAAAAAACAACAAGAAGATAACTGTTAAACAAATGATACTTTATTCAAACAAAATATAACAAAAAATGACATAGAAAATAAAAAAAAATCACAAACAAAGATATCTGTAAGAAAAAAAATTGAAATAAAACCCCTAAAATAACACAAAAATAACTAAAAATTACCTTATCAACTTTGAGCACCTGTAAAAACTCTAGCTCCAACTCAAAATCAGAGTTCGAATTTTCTAAAATAGGGCGAGGACGTTTGGATATCCTCTTCTTTACAGTTTCACCAACTAATTTTCTTTTGGAAGGAACTGGAGATGTAGTGACAGTAAGTATCAAATCAACACTTTATAAATTCTAAAAAAATATATAAAAGATATGAATGAACCCTGAGATAGCACATGTAACAATAAAAAAGATAAAAATTGGCTTTAAAAAATAAAGTATACAACAGTATAAAGAGAAAAAACAATAAAGTTTAAAAGTAATTATTATTGTATAACGGTAAAAAAAAATGAAAAATACTGTATGGGGGTATAAATTTTCCTTTTATCAATACTATTATCTATATTTGGTAACACTCATGTTGCATTACTTTATATATATATATATATATATATATTTAAAACAAATTAGTTTATAAGACAAATTTTGGAGTTCTCAACCATTAAATGACATGTATACTAATAAGTAATGAGAATCAATAGTAATGTAATCATTCCCTTACATTTGTTTACTTACATTATTAAAATTACAAAAGGGATAACTTGATTAAGGGAGAAAAGAAAATGAGAACTTCTCCCACCAATTTTGTAAGGAATGTCATTAAGGGTAATAAATTTTAATTATTTTTATTTTATTTTTATAATATTAAATATATAATGACAATTTTGTCCTTTAAAATATATCTTACAAAATAATTACTATATAATATAGTTTAATTCAAAAGGACAATTTAGTTAATTTAAACATTCCGATTACGTTTCCCAATAAAGTAAACAAGATAAATCACAACTATTCAATTTATAAAAAAATTTAGTAAACAACATATTACAAATATTGATTCCGATTATTTTTTATTTATTCTGTTACATTTCTCCATTAATTTATTCTGATCTTGAATATTGTATAGTAAACGTGCCATTAGAGTAATTTTTGTATGAAAAGTTGTCAAATCTTATGTGGATGAGAGAGAAAATAAAAAAAAATATTTTAGGATGATGCGCGTACTTTTAATAACTATAGTGTTGTCCTCCATTGAAGATTCTCTTAAAGTGTTTTTAAAAGTAAAAATGCTAAAAATAATATAGAATAAAGATAAAATAAAATATTATATCTTTGATATATGAAAATATTTAGCACATTTTAAAAAATGCTACCATTAAAAATACTTTAATCAAATCTAAACCACTTACCAAATTTTTTGTCTAATAAAATTACCAAAACAAATAAAATCTCTTTATCTTTTTTTTTTTAAAAAAAAAAGTTAAACTCAAATAAAAATCTTATTTATTCTAATATTATTTTAAAAAATAGAATAATTTGCGGCATAAATACTTAAGTTTAAATCTCACTTACAAATAAATACTTAAATTTAATTTTTAACGCTAATAATACTTAAGTTATATTTTTGGAACTTTATAGAATTTAACCGCTAAATATTAAACTATTATATCCCGAGGTCATTTTTTTTTTTAGTATATTTGAACTAATTTTTTTAAATAATAAAAATTTAATGATTTGGACCAAACAAGAATTGTCACGTGACAATTTATTTATTTAATAAGATACCTATAGAAATTATAAAATTATAATTTAAGTATTATTATTACCGTAAAAAATTAAATTTAAATATTTATTTAAATTAAATTTAATATTTATACCGTAAATTGTTAAAAAAAAAGAATTATTAGAAAATTAAAACCGAACACAAATCCGAACATTGCTACGGTGTCGTCTAGGCAACAAACAAATAGGGGTGTTCAATAAAATTTACAAACCGCCCAACCCGAATAAACCGCCCAAACCAAACCGAATAAACCGATAAAAAATACAACCCGAAATAATACAATAAAAATCCAAACCGCCCAATGAATATATTGGGTGGTTTACAAATTATTCTAAACCGCCCAATTAACCCGAATAAACCGAATTAAACCGATTTATATATTTTTTTTATAAAAGTTATATATTATATCACATAAATTACATTTATTAGTTAAACTATTTTGTATTTAAAGTTTAAACATTTTAGTGTTTAACTTAAACTTAGACTTTATAGTTAATAGTTTTTATTGTATTTGGATATTGAAGTTAAAGTTTAAAATCTCTACCATATTTTATTACTTTTTTTATTCAATTATTTTATGTTTACTCAATTATATTTATCTTATATTAAGGTTTTTAAAATTAATTTAAACTATAGTATTTTTTAACTTGAAATATAAATAATATATTTTTATTTTTTAAAAAATCTAATTATTTGAATAGTAGAAACTAACAATAATAATTATAAAAAAAAAGTGAAGAACGGTTTGGACGGGTTAACCCGACCAAACCGACGAAATCATTGGGCGGGTTGAACTTTCTCTAATTTTTGATTGGGCGGGTTATGGTTAAATATTTGCAACCCGATATTTATATTGGGTTGATAAAAATATGCTATAACCCGACTAAACCGACCGACGTACACCCCAGCGAAAAACTGTGGCCTCTGGTCGCCTTATTTTCTTTCCTTAATATTCTTTTTAGTTTATATATTCAAAAATTATTGTCAAATAAATAAAAATTACATATTTAATGAGAAAAGTAAAATCTCTTTAAAAAAAATGAATAAGAAATGTAATTTTGGAAAACTACAAAAAAGAAAATGAGGGATTTTTTAAAAAATTAATTAGAGACAAAGAAAGAGGGAAGTGGGAAGTGGGGTCCACTTATTTGAACTGATTTTCTTTTCTTTTTGTATTTTCTCGAGAAAGTTCTCTCTCCTCAGACAGGCCTATATGATATCCTACTACGCTCCTCTTCCTCCTCTTCCTCCTCAACTCAACGGCTTTAATTTGAATATCTTTCCTTTTCCCCATTTATTTACTCATCTTAACCATTCTAATTCACTTCATTTCAACATAACACTCTTCTTCTTCTTCTTCTTTTTCGTTCAGAGTTGGTTTTTGATTCATCCATGTTGTGTTAAGGTACTCTTTCTCTCATTCTGTTACCATCAAATCCCATTTTCTAGATCCCATTCTGCATTTATGGCTTTGAATTTCAATGTGGGTCTTTAAGGGGTTTGTCTTATGTTAATACCAACAAACTTCTTCTGTTTTTTTTTTTTTTTCATAAGCAGTATCTCTTGATTTTAAGTTTATTGGATATAATTTGTGGTGGGTTTATGTCTCTAATGTGATTAATTTTTAAGGTTTTTGTATACATTTATTTATAGTAAGTAATAAATAATTAAAATTATGGTTATTAACTTACATTAACGTTGACTTATCTACAAATAGTTGTTTTGAATTTTAAGTTGAATGGGTTATGTTTTAGAATGATGTATAGTATGGTAGAAGTATGAATGAGTGTGGTTCAAGTGTAATTTTGAGTAGAGTATTGAATTTGAAACACTATATTTAGTGTTTGTTTATTGGTCACTATATGTCATGGTATTTGTTTTGTAGTATGCTAAGAAAAAAAAAACTTTTTTTCTCATTTTTGAATGATGATTTGAAATTTGATTTGAGAATATTTGGGAGTATTATTTGGGAATGTGAACTTTTGGGTAGGGTCCTCTGAATTACAACTTCTTGGTTTTTTCTTTAATGGAAAGGAGAAAGTTGCAGTCAAATAAAGAAAAAGAAAGCTTTGTTTTGTTAGTCTTGTCATGCTTCTTTTTAAGGTTATTCTAACTTGAATATGAGCCACTTTGAAAGTCATTTGTAATTATTCTTTTAAACTTATTCTATAAATATATATGTTTTATTTTAAGTATTTTGTATAAAACACTTAAGTATATTTCCAAAAGTAGTTTTGTAATTTGCATTTTTCTTTTTTGTATATTTGTTTGGTCGTGTGTATCATTAGACTCTCTATTTCAACTCTTCTAAATTTCTTTTGGTCATATTGTTTTTAGATTAATCAGTGTAATCTCATATCATTTTCATTCTGTAACAAGTTTTATTTATTTTTTTGAATAATAACAAGTTTTATTTATTTGTTATTTTCAACTTGGTCTTTTTCCACCTTATTAAAATTTATGTTTTCTACATTAAGTTAAGACCTCTCAATCCCATTTGCCCCAAACCAAATGAGTAATTTCCTTGTTTTTTTTTGAAAAGTGTATCCCAATGATAAAGACAGAAAAGTTCAAAGTGATTATGTACTTGTAAGTTGTAACATATGTTAGTTAGTGCCATCAAATGAAGTCCATATTAATCTGCTTTACCATAATATGCATCTTTTTCTTGCTTTAATTAATGCATTGAAACAAATACACTGCACATTTCTTGATCTTAGTTCTCTTTTAGCAAAAGTACTCCAATTTTGAATTTTGGTACTAGTTGTATTAAACAGTGAACTTGGGGCTCGTTTAGTATATTGTATTAGGTCGTATTGTACTATATTGAATTAGATCATATATAATACTATGTTAAATTTTAATTTATACTAAAATATTATATATTTAGGTGTCGATAAAAGTCAATACCATTTATAGTTTTACATAAAAATATTGCATAAAATATAATTCAATGTAATACTATACAATACAATATGATGTGATATGGCATTACCAAACGAACCCTCCTTGATGTTTATCAGATTATATTTTCCTTTGCAGTGAAAAGATTGAGCCAGCTCCCCTTTACATCATGGCATCTGTGAATCCATTTTTCGAAGATATGCGAACAAAATCCGAGGTTATTGATCCTCCTCAAAGTGAAGATATGCTTGATGTTGGTGAAATTCTGAATGATTCTCCACAAAATATAGGAAAGCCTAATGTAGCTGTTACAAGCAGTGTCCGCGATCTTTTGGAGTGCCCTGTTTGCTTAAATGCAATGTACCCTCCAATTCATCAGGTCTGGTTTATCCTAGAACATGTTAACAAGTGTTCATGCTCTCTTTGCATCTACGAAATCATATTAAACATAATATTTACGTGCGATTTCTTCTAAGCTTTGCAGCTCATGGTTGTTTTTCTGTGTTGCAGTGTTCAAATGGTCACACGTTATGTTCTGGTTGCAAGCCAAGAGTTCATAACCGGTGTCCCACCTGCAGGCATGAACTCGGGAACATTCGATGTCTTGCTTTAGAGAAAGTTGCTGCATCTCTTGAGCTTCCATGTAAATATCAGAGTTATGGTTGCATTGGTATATACCCTTATTACAGCAAGTTGAAGCATGAGTCTCAATGCATTTACAGACCATACAATTGCCCATATGCTGGATCAGAATGCACTATTGTTGGTGATATCCCTTCTCTTGTAGCCCATTTAAAAGATGATCACAAAGTTGATATGCATAATGGCTGCACTTTTAATCATCGCTATGTCAAATCAAACCCGCAGGAGGTTGAAAATGCAACCTGGATGTTAACGGTATTTCTCTTTTTTCCATTCTCATCTTGCTAAAACATTCATGAAATTGGTCCTCTTGTTTATCTTTCATTGTGATCTTTTCAGTTTGTTTATTCTTAAGGCTATGTTTGGAAGTGGGATTTTAGTGAGAAAAGAGAAAGGTAGGGAATATATAAGAAAAAAAGTGGAAAAAAAATAATAAATTGGAAAGAAAAATTGGATAGATAAACACTCAATTTAACAAAATTTTCCATATCAAACTTGAAAAATTGATTTAGTTTTTTTGTTGTCCCCACTTTTTTTTTCTTACATTTTCCTACTATTTTCTTTTCTCACCAAAATCTAACTTCCAACTTCTAATTTTGGACAGCCACTTGGGTCTTTAAAACCAAACACTTTGAGGCTTTTTCTTTTCTAGACTTAAGTAGGAAATGGAGTGTTTCGTTGTAAAACTCAGGGACTTTTCGTTTGTTGGGTCACTTTTAGTTCTATTTACACTGTATTTGTTTTTCATTTTGTGTACCACGGTTTTCCTGCGCCATAAGTGAGACTATAATCTATTCGGGGGAGACCTGTCAAGTGGTCTCCTTCTCCTTTTCAAAAAAAAAAAAGAACTTAGTATATTTGATATTGATTGCAGTAGAAAAGCTAATTACAAGTGAGTACTCAATACATTGCATATCCCAATTCCTCCCTTATAATTTTTCACTCAATACTACCCTCTCAAATAAAGACTCATATACCTTTATTATTTACTATAAGCTAGCACACCCTAATCCTAGGGCCTAACAAAGATTAATATTGTGCTGCTTTATTCTTCAGAGGATTGAGCCTCCACTTTTGTTTTTGTTTTTTAATCTACTTGCAGGTTTTCAGCTGTTTTGGCCAGTATTTTTGTCTGCATTTTGAAGCTTTCCAGCTCGGTACAGCTCCCGTCTACATAGCTTTCCTTCGGTTTATGGGTGATGATGTTGAGGCAAAGAGTTATAACTACAGTCTTGAAGTGGGTGGACATGGGAGGAAGATGGTATGGCAGGGGATTCCAAGAAGCATTAGGGACAGTCACCGAAAAGTTCGTGACAGTTTTGATGGTCTCATTATCCAACGAAATATGGCTCTCTCCTTCTCTGGGGGAGACCGGAAAGAGTTGAAGCTTAGGGTGACTGGTAGAATTTGGAAAGAACAGTAACTGAAATTTCTCATTTCATCTTAGTTAGTTACTAGTTAGTAGGTTAGAAACAAGTGTTTGTACTAGTCATGTGTTTTTAGAATTAAGAAGCAAACTCTCTTTGCTTCTCCTTCTCCATCTATTATGAAAATGCATGAGTGAGGAGAAGGTATTCCTTTTACATCCTCTTTATATGTTATGAGTAATGATATGTGCATACATATACATAATGATATGTACATATGATTACTCTATATATATATTATATTAATGTAGATGTTAAATTAATTGTTTTCTAGTCCAATGTATGTGTATGTGTTTCATCTTTGTGTAATGTATTTTAAACATTGAGAAGTGCTAGAACTGTGTTAATTTAATGTTATTATGCTTTTGTTTAAATGTGCAATTGGATAAAAATAAAGCCTTTTTATTACCATATAGAATCAAAATTTGTATTATTATTTATTGTTTGGGATTACCACGGTCAGAACATGGCTGGGATTTCGGGATTGCAGGTTAGACGAGTTTTTTTAGAGATTGCTAAAGTTGTAGCTCTCAAGGAAGTACTTTTGTGGTTGAAGCGTGATTTCCGAGTATTAATTTTATCGAATCTGATTGTCTGGTATTAGTACAAGCTATTAGAAATTAGAATATTTTGTCATCACTTTAGATGGTATCGTTGAGGATTGTAAACAACTTTTATTTTCTTTTAGTGATTTTTTTTTTTATATTTTGTCAAACGATCTGCTAATGGCTAGAGTGTCTCGTTTATATAGTAATTATATTTTTTCGGAGTCTAATCTTCCTTTTAATGTTGTTGACATTATTAAAGTTGAATTGATCTAAATGAATAAAATTTATAATTAAAAAAATAGACATTTTTCTTCAAATAATAATAATTAATAACAATTTCTAAACCTCCTTTATCCTCCCTACAACTAAACAAAGGATCCTAAGTCAGTTCCAAAAAAATAAAATAAAAATAACCTAATTAACTTATCCTCCTTACAATAGAGGATTCTAAGCTGAAAAAGCAAACTCTTTGACCCTAAGTTTCAAAAAAAAAAAAAATCCTAAATAATTTGTTTTTTCTAAAAAAGAGAGAATTTGCACAATGGGCATGAGTTGTTCTTAGTTAGCCATTTCATAATGCAATGTCGATGGTAAACATGAGAACATAAGGTCAACGCCACTTTTTCTTCTTTAATAAACTCGTTCAAGCACACTGAACACTCCGTCGAATCATATCTCGAAACTGACTCATGATACTTCACTTGTTTAAGTCCCATCTTTTTCTTTTGAAAAGAATAGTATAATTAATATGAAATAATAAAATTAATTAGTAATATTAATAATTAGATATACATTACTTTTACTTACATAATAATGGGTTGATAAAGCAAGATTCTCTTCTTCTTATATCTTCACTTCTAGGTCTTACCATTGCCATTCTGATAATCATTCCTATTCTGATACTAAAAAGGCAAATTTAGTTATTAAGCAAATTTATGAGAATTGTGTAGAATATCTAATTAATAATTGTGAGAATAATACAAGGGAATTTTCAATTTTTTTTAAAATTTTTTAATTATAAAAATATTTTCGTAAAATTTTAAAATTACAAAAATATAATTTGCTCAACAAAAAGTTTAAAAACAACGAAAAATTAATATAAATCAACTTAAACAATAATATAATTATAAATAAACTATAAAATAATTAAAAATCAGTTTATTATTTTTATTAAAAATATATTTTTGTAAATAAAAAAATTTAAAGTACTAAAATTATAATACTAAATTTAACTTCGACGGTTGAAATTGGTTTGAGTGAGGTTCATCAAATATAAATATATATATCTTTATATATATATATATAAATTATTAAGAATTTTATTATGATACTCATTAATTAAACATATATAAATTATATACAAATTACAGGAAACTTTCTCTAGGACTAAGATCTCTGTCTCTTGGCGTCTGCATAAATATTTCAAGGTTAATTAATTAATATCATATTAAATAATAGATAAATGTGATAAATATATGTAATTATGAATTAGTAAATAGTAAATAGTAATAGTATATTTACTTGAGATTGAGAAGAAGGATTATTTTCATTAATATAAGAATTATAAATGTAGCGACTTCTCCATCTAGCAAAACTAACAGGGCGTTTGGTATGAGGTGTTCAAAATAATTTGATTATAGGGAATATTATGAAGGAGAATATAATTATAGGGAAATGTGTAAACTCTGTTTGGCAGTGTAGGATAATATGTAATCATATTACTGTTAATTAAATTACACTGTTTGGTTGAGTATCGAAATCTTATATATTATTTTAAAAAATTAAAATAAAAAATATTTTTTTATTATATCTATTTAATGTTAATTATATATAAAAATAAAATAATTTATTAAAGGAAATATATTTATTAATTAGTAAATAATAAATTTTATTGTATTTTTTATTAATTAAAATGAATATTTCTATATATTTTATCATTATGTTATTTATTTTTGTTAGCTATGTCATTTATGTACACCATCCGCATAAAATTTATGTATAATAAATATATATGTATTATTGCTAATAATATAAAAATAACTCAGTTACAAAATAAACCGATCTCACATACTAAATATCTATATTGTAATATTTTATTTATTATAAATGATAATGTTATTGGTAATTAAATTTATTTATTAATTCAAAAATATTATTCAAATTAATATAATGGAAGGTAATAATTCAATCCTACCTTTTTTTAAGGTAAGAACATTACCCTCTTGAAGGGTAGTTATGGGGAATAACATTCCAAGACTAAACCCTTAAAACAAACAAGGTAATGTTTTACATTACCATTACCTTACTAGCATTAACCTATTCCAAACAGCCCCTAAAAGAAAAGCAAAATTAAATTAGAAAATTAATGATATAATTATTATAATGATTAATGATAATTAATTGTTATTATATTACCTCTCACCAGACTCTTCTCCATCCATGGTAATAGATTAGGGCCTTTTCTAAATTGATCCCTTTTTCTCATATACAAATCTAAATATATATATACTAGTAAATAGGCCCGCGCGGCCTAAAAATAATAATAAACTATTAACATTTAATTATTATGTTGATCAAAAAAATAAGTCCAACCTAATTACAAAGTATTTTTTTTATATATAAATATATAAATTTATTAATACATAAATAACAGTAATAATATGAGTTTCCCTTTGTTATTATAAATTATTATTTATATAAAAATTATATTATTAAGATTGATTTATAAATATATTTAATCTATTAATTATAATTTTAAAAAAAATGTAAACACTAAATAATATTTTTTAAAAAATAATTTATCTAAATTATAACAATGTACTAATTTTTTCTTGGAAGTCTATTTGGAGATACTATGAGTTGTGACCAAATAAAAAGAATAAAAAAGAAAAAACCTTGGCTATAGTTTTGAAAAGCTCGCAAAATATAAGATCATGCTATAACCGTAATTTTACAACAATGAGATTTATAATACTAATAAAAATGATTATATTATAGGGTAAATGGCGGCAAAACCCCCAATATTTTCGTTTTGGTTTCACTAAACCCCCACAACCCAAATTTCTGCGGGTAAACCCCCAAAACCACTATTCTGTTAGCAATTTACTACTTCCGTCCAAATTTAGTTGTTAACTGCCATGCTGGATTGTCCACGTGTATACAATATACACGTGGCACAATTTTATTGGTCCACATAAATAATTATATTAAAAAAAATTAAAAAAAAATAAAAAATAATATTTTTTTTTCTTTAAAATTATTAAAAAAAACTATTTTTTTTTCTTTTTCTATTTTTCTTTTTCTTTTTCTTTTTTCTTTTCCTTTACTTTTTTTTTTTTTTTTCATTTTGCAAAACCCTCTTCTCTTTCTCTCTCTCTCGCAGGTAGCAGCCCAAGACCACCACCATCTCTCTCAATCACCCTCTCTCTCTCTCTCAGCCATCTCTCTCCATCCCCCTCTGCAACCAGACGTCGCCGCCGATGGAACCCCACCGGACACACCTCATGCTAAACCCCACCGGACGTCGCCGCCATGAGCAAGCCCATCAAAACTTGCCTTGGTCCTTTTTAGTCCTTTTGGTTGGTCTTTCTTCTTCTTCACCAACAGGACTCCAAGGTCGCGTGAGCAGTGAGCTTCTTATGGGACAATGGCGGAGCTTAGCAAAGGAGACAATGGCAGAGCTTCTTCTTCATCTTACTCAGATTCTCTCACCATATTTTCTTCTTCTTGCAGGTCGTTATCGAATCTAGGAGATGCGTTCAAATCTGGCTTCTTGAGTCCGGTCAGATCTGGGAAAAGTCGAATATAGGCTGGGTTCCCTTGCCCTTCTTCTCGGCTTCAATGACAAACTCACTCCACAAAATCGAGATCTCAGTCGTTATCCGTAGAGATCTTAATCGTCCTCCATCGATTTTTTTTTCCAGATCACAACTTGGTGTGGATGGGTTTTTCCAAGTTTTTTTTTTTTATGCTTTTGGGTATAAATCTGGTTAGGAGTTGGGTGGGGGTGGCTTCGATATGGTGTATTGATGGTGGTGTGGTTATGGGAGAGAGGAATTAAGGTTGTGTTTGTTGTGGTGGTGGTGGTTATGGGAGAGTGGAAGTTACTGTAGAGAGAGAAGTGGTTTTTGGGAAGAGAGAAATGGTGGTTATGGTGGGAGTGGTTTTGGGAGAGAGAGGGAGTTACGAGGAGGGAGAAGAAAAAATTAATTATGTAATTTTTTTTTAATTTTTAATTATATATATTATTTATTTTTATTTTTTTCATTTTAAAATATTATTTTTATTTTTTTTAATAACGTAATCACGCGGGCCAATAAAATTGTGCCACGTGTATATTGTATACACGTGGACAATCCAGCATGGCAGTTAACAGCTAAATTTGGACGGAAGTAGTAAACTGCTAACAGAATAGTGGTTTTGGGGGTTTACCCGCAGATATTTGGGTTGTGGGGGTTTAGTGAAACCAAAACGAAAGTATTGGGGGTTTTGCCGCTATTTACCCTATATTATATAATAAAATGAAAACTTACAAACATACTGAATTAATTTAAGTTAATTTTTACAAAAATATTGTTGCACTGAATTTTTTTAAAAAATACTGTATTTTTATAAAACAACAGTGGAACACAAAACAGAACAACTAAAAACAACAGTGGAACAACTAAAAAATAACCGTAGAACAACAGTGAAAACTTAACACAGTATATACAATATAAAACTTACACAGTATTTTTGAAAAAAGAAACACAATATTTTTGAAAAAAAATTCGCCCCGTAGTATATAAGTAAAAAAAGTTAAACATTTCAGTATGTGGTATAAGTATCCCTAATAAAATGTACATATATACATTTATTGTCCAACATTTATATATGTAATTGAAAATTTTATTATTTTTTAGTTTAATGAAAATTTTTGCCAATATATAAAAAATTATTACCAACAATTAAGGAAAAATAAATAAGAATATGAAAAGAGAACATTTATTATTATAACTGTTAATAATAATAATCATTAATATATATACTTGAATTCTTATTTAAATTCTAATAAATAAAATAAAGAAACTGTATGAAGAACTTATAAAACATATTTTTACATTGTAAGGCAAAGATAAGTTACAGTTGTATTACAATAGATATCTCCTAGCAACATGCATGAAAAGATTTCCTAAGCTGTAAGGGTTAATAGGTTTACCACACAGATAAAAAAAATTGATTCCACTTTCTCAAGATTAATAGACACAAACTACTCATCCACTAATCAATAAATATTGATATGTAGTCTACCTCCATCTTTCACTGCATCCAAAAATGTCACGTATCCAATCAAGCCAGCTTGCTCTGCACACACCGAACGTTCACTCACAAACCAATCAAATGTGCTCCAACAATGTAGCAGTTCTGCCTGGACTCTATAGTGTCCACAGAAGTAACATTTCCTATAATCTCAAACAAAGGGGATAGTTAGCCATTCAACCGCCTACAATTATATCTAATTATGTAGCATAATTTTTTTTTTTTTTATTATTATTATTAGACATGAAAATATATATTTCAATATACCTCATTAGAAGCATAAAAATAAAAAATATAAGCTAAAGAAAAAAATATAAGCCAAAAAAAAAAAATATAAGCTAAAGAAAAAAATGTGAGAGAATGAGGGAGGTTGATGAGTGTGAGAAATGGAGGGATTAAGGTTTGATATCATTAGGCTTTTGTGAGAAACACGATTAATATATATATGGCTTAATAAAGGCTTAATAAAGCCAATGTAAGTATGTGATGCATTAGGTAGTTCCACATAATTTTAAGCATTAATAAAATACTCAAATCACAAGATAAAAAGAGTAAGAAGATCAATAATATCAGGATGTAATCATGTAAAACAAACTGAAAGTGTCATATATTTTTATTACCAATCATGTTGGAGTAGCATTTTTCTCTTCTGAAAGTGGTCGATCTACTTGTTTTTGTTGTGGCAACCAACTTGTTGTCCTCTCCAAAGAAAAAAGAAATAAAAAAGAAAGGAAGAAGGAGATGAAGAGTGCAGCCAATGAAAGAGTTTATTATGATAAAAATAATATCCATATATATAATAGTTGGCAATTTATTACTAATATCATAAATTCATAACAGTTTTGCTATTTCTAGGTGCATATATATAAATATTTTTTAAAGTTTGACTGTTACAGGAGCTCTATATTAATGTTGAAAAGAATATAAATAAATAAAAAAACTTAGAAATGGAAAAAATAGATAATATACAAAGAAGAAATATCAGAGCGCCACATCACCTACTCCAACATCACAATTATATAGATATATAGATGGTCATGCTCTTAATGGGTATTACCCATGTATGAGTATTTTATTTTTGACCATTGGATCAAATATCTAATGGTTGATATTTATAATCATTAATTAAATATTAAAAAATTAATATTTCCTATTTTGTTATTCTCTATATTCCTAAAATAGATAAAACTATTAATAGAAATAAAAAAATTTATAAATGGAATTGTTATTTAAAAAATAAAACACACTAAAAAAACTAACAAACTATTTTTTTTAATAAAAATCATTTTAAAGATTAAAAAGAAAAAAAATGTATATTTATCTTTTTATAAAATTTCTTCAAACTAGAATTCTAAATTGCATTACTGAAAACAAAAAAAATAATAATTTTAAGTTTTAAACTATAATACATATAAAATGTATAAGATTTTTTCTAAACCTAAAATCTTTAATTTTATAATAATTAACAATTATTTATATGTTTTTATTTTTTTAAAATACTTGAGCTTACCAAATCTATAAGAACAAAACCAATGAAGAAAATTTTAACAAAAAAAAAAATGAAGGAAGAAAAAAGTGTCATAAACATTATTGAATAATGACAATTGCCAACACAAGAATTTCAGCACAAAAAATTATATTTGACCCCTAGATAAGATTATCATTTTCCAATCCTAAAAATATAAATAATGAACAACACCTCATTAGTTATTCTAGGAGAATGATGCATGGTAATATCAAAAAAAATCATTGGATAATAATAATATTTCTCTAACAATGATACCCTAAGTAAGAACTAAGAAGTATTGAAGCGTTTTATTTTTAAGAGTATGAATAATATTAAGACAATTGGATTTCACAATCAAGCTCTTATTCTCCTAATAAATAAAAAAAAACACATTAATATACATGTAAATGATTTTTAGTTTTACAATAATAAATTATTAAAAAACTCACAATTTCATAAAATAATGAAATAGTAATTTTAATTAATTTTTAAAAATAATTTATAATTTTTTTTCAGACTATTAGTTGTAATTATTATTTCCAATTTTATAAAAATAAATATAATTTTTTTTTTTAAAAATAATGTTTAGAAACTTGACATAAAAGGTTATTAGATTGTTACTTTATTAATTTTTTTTAGTTCCTATCAATGGTATTATCCATTAAGAAATGTTCCATATATATATATACATTAAGAGATATTTAGGTTTTTTTAATTTTTACATGTAAATTATGTTCTTTAAATTTTCTCAACTCGTCTTAACATCAGACTGGGAAAAATAACCTTAATAAAAACAATAAAATTTGAATTGAAACAATTAGTTTAGTACTGGTATATAGGTAGAGTGTCTTTTAGCTTAATCAATTACTCTATCTCTAAAATTTCTTAAATATAGAACTGAACTGTATAAAAACACAAAACAAACACAATTATATTTCATGTATAAATAAAATCAAGTTTTCCCTAAAAAGAAATGTAAAAGAAAAAAAAATCTGTAAAAGTAAAAAAAAAAAAGTGTAATTTTAGGCGTGATGTATAAATTAGACTAATTTTTTTTATTGAATTATTGAGATTGTTATATTTAAGAATTTTTGTTCAATTTTAATAAAAAATTGTAACATGTATGAAAGTTTCAGAAGTATGATTTAACATAAATAAAAGTTCGAGAAGTATAATTTGATTAATATTAAAGTTTGAGATCATGATTTAGTACATAAATAATTATTGTCAATAGTTAATCAAGAATTTTTAATAGTCAAAAAAAATTCATAAGCATGATTTATGTTAATGTTAACTTTGTAGAAAAAAAAAATACTAATTAGCATATATAATAGATACAGTTACCTTTCATTATCTCGAACCGAAAGACACCTTAATATTTTTACAAACCGTTATTTCTACTCATTAATATTTTCTCGACAGCCAAACAGACCAACCGATCATCAATCCAAGTCAAGACACCATTAGATTACCAATCACCAAGAAAAACCAATTTCTCCATGTTTCGAAATCCATAACCCTTGGCATATCGTCTTCCTTTTGCTGCTTAATGGACAAAGAAACTGAAATCCTCTCTCGCCTTGCCGCCAACCACATCCATCTTGCCCAATTCGAGCCTCTCAGGGCAGTAATCATCGCGCTCAGAGACCGAAATCCAGAGCTTGCTCTTGCTGTGCTTCAGACGATAGTTTCTCACTCTGGACGTTTTGAAAACGTTCTATGGTCTTCGTCTTGTCCGTCTCCGTCGCTACTTACGTTCTTGGCCACTCTCGAGCTCTTACAGTTTGATAATGCGACATCTGTTTGGAGCTTCGATCCCGAGTCATTGCGTTTGCGAGCCGAGTTTTTGTTGTTGGTTCAGCTCTTGATCGATCGGGTCTCGGAGTATATGAGGAGGAATTTTGATTTGGAGAGCATTGGTACTAAGGAGAGAGAGAATGATGGTTTAGGTGAGAGTGAGAGTGAGAGTTTTGAAAAGCGAGCTGAATTTCTAAAGAAGAGCGAGGATAAAATTGACGATTTGAGAGCTTCCAGCGGTGAATGGGAGAATTCTGTTGGTGTTTTGGATAGAATTTTTGAGTTGGGAGTGAAGAGGTTGAAGGTGGATGATGATGATGCTGATCGTGATAATCGGATTCAAAATCCGGCGGCCGCTACTATTATTGAGGATGGAGATTTGGTGTGTTTGAGGAAGGTGATTTGGGAGTATGCAGATGTTTTTGATGCCCTGTGCTTGAATATACAGAGGCAAATAAGAGGAGGCTGGGAAGGTTATGACCCTTCTGATTTAGCTATTACAACACAGACTGAAGAGAATGCGACTAAGTCTGAGGCTGAGGACGAGGACATGGAGGTTCTTTGTTCTATACAAAGGACTGTTCAATTAGCTCACTTAGATGCTATCAAAGAGTGTGCTAAGGAGGGAAATGTGAATAAGGCTGCTTTGCACATTCGTTTTCTTCATTTTGATTATGGAGTCGAGGAGTCTGAGTATCGGTATGCCTATTTCTCTTTTCTTTTCTTATAGTACATAGGTTAAATCTTCTGTAACTAAAACGATTGATTGCCTTATTAGCTGTTGCTTCTTTAAGTAGTCTTGTTATTTATTTCGAAACACAACCTCTAGCTTGTATTAATTTGAGGGAGGAATACAAATACCTAGTAGAGAAAGATCTACATGAATAAACAGAACCAAACTAACAAATACTTAAAAGCTCAAAGCTGATCTTTGTCTGGTAACATGCAAGCAGCAGTAGCCAGTTGAGTATTGAGCACAGATGAGTTATGACGTGATAGAAAATTAGTACCTCTATACTGTGAAATGGGCTATACTTAGTCTGTGAGTTTTTATTTAATTTTTATTTGCATCTTTCTTCAAGTAGTTTTATGAATTTCCACTGAAACCTTCAAGTTCTTGGGTTCCTTTATTTTTCCCCCCTTTTTAACTTCTGCATTTGAAACATGCTGTTATAAAGTTTATATTTTTGTTTGGGATAGAGTTTTGTTCTGGGAATTTTATGTTTTCTTTGATTATTATGTATTGCAAAAACATTTTGTATTTTGTTTTAGTTGATCTGGGGCCTGGGGGATGGACATGTGGTCCTGTTTTTGCCTTCTGCTTTATCTGTTTTTTTTTTTCGGTCTTAGAATTGTATATTTTGTTCAATAAGAAATTAAGCTCTGAGGTATAAGTCCCCTTTGACTGTCAAACTTTCCCATGGTTGGTGATATACAAGTCAGTTTATATATTTCTTTCTCTTCATATTTGACAATCTGAATGAGTCTCATAGTTATTGTGGTGAAAATTTTGGTTTTACGTTAGAACAAAAGTTTGTTATTTCATTCTGCCTCTGATTTGATAAAATGTCACTGTCAGAACATATTTATACATCACTCACTTTGCTTTTGTTGTTCTCCTTGGCATTCATTTTCGATGTTCTACAGCATTGTATTGCAGGATTTACTGAAGGTGGTTTCTCTAGGATGGGAGGAATATGGAGACTCTTGGCATATTAATAAGGAAAAATTGTTGATAATTTATGGTGCAGCTCTTGCATCTAATTGTAGATTTCTCATTCAAATGTTACAGGTATATTTGTTTTCATTTATTCACTATAAGTCAGAGTGGTAGAATTCTTGGTCTGGGTTGGTAAATGCTGCAAATACCTACCCAATAATTCCAGGAAAAAAGAGTGGTATTTTATAAAACAAATGCATTGCCAAAGACTACATGGAAGTTTACTTATTACAATATAAGGGCTATATTGAATCGATAATTGATTTCCGCAGGTTCTCCATGATGGATTGCTTCTAAAAGAGATTGAGCTGTATCAATCTCTTGATAATAACCAAATTCCACCTCCTTTGGAGTGTTTCCAAAGATATGTTAAAGAATTAGACCTTGATTCTGATTTACGTAATAAAACTCTGTCCGTAAACTCTGTGGTCAGTTCTTGCTTGAGAGACATGTACCAATATGCTCGAGTCTCTAGACAACATGTTCTTGAGTGTGTCATGGATACCGCGTTGTCTGCTGTGAAGAGAAATCAACTTGAAGAAACTAGCAATGTATGTCCCCAATTTTATGTTTAATTGAATATGTGAGTATAATTTCTTTAATTTTGTTAGTCAGTTATTTAATTGTACAATTCTGAATTACTAATAGTTTTTATTGGAAAACCTTGCTTGTTTTCCTGTGGTAGATCTTTTCACTGTTTCCACGTCTCCAGCCCCTGGTAGCTTCTATGGGTTGGGATATATTATCTGGCAAGACAACAGAACGGAGAGAATTAATGCAACTTTTCTGGACTAGTAAGTCTCAAGTACTCCGACTGGAAGAGTCTTCTCTTTATGGAAACCAATCAGATGAGGTACTTCTAATTTTCAATCGTTAGTTTGATGTTTTCAGGTGTTAAATTGTTACTAGCTAAGAACTATGAGATTATGATTTATGTGTTTTTGATTTTTTAACAGATATCTTGTGTGGAACATCTCTGTGATTCGTTATGTTATCAACTTGATATTTCCTCATTTGTTGCATGTGTCAATTCTGGTCGAGCTTGGAATTCAAAATTTTCATTAATGTTGTCTGGAAAGGAGCAAATATCCTTTGGAAGTGATGATGCTCAATTAGACCCATTTGTTCAAAATTTTGTGCTGGAAAGACTTTCAGTTCAAAGTCCTCTTCGGGTAAGGTTGTAGGTATATATTATTGATTTGAACAAGGATGGGCATAGATCAACCATGAGTTTTGCCTTTTGATGACCATCATTGTAACTCTATATCTTTTTGGCTTTTGAAAAATTACTGTAATAGTTATGTTATCATATTAATATGGGCAATAACCTGCCAAGTAGAAGCAACATTGAATTTAAAATGTCTTCATTTGAAACTCTTTGTTCTTCAGCATTATCTTTTTTTTTTTTTTTTTTTTTTTCAAATGGCCACTTTGATATATTTTATTAGAGGCAACATACAATGCCAAATCTGCTCCACAAAAAGTCTTTTTTCCCCTTATTTGTTGCTTGTTTGAATGTTTGAGCATTGAGCACATGTATACACTTCCATCTTAACAGTTACCAGACCATGCCTCTGCGGAACCTGATTGAAAGTTGCGAATGCCAAATCCAGCTTTCTCAAGATTGGAAATTCTAATATATAGTCACATGTTAGGCCAACTTTATTGATCTCATTACTTTGTATTATTCCTCATATTGATAACAAAGGTATTTTTTTTCCTTAAAAAAAAGGGAAAACATGTTAGGCCAACTTCTTTAAGTGCTATTTGATTTTTGTTAAGTTTTTCATTTTTCTAACTAGGGTAAATGATACAATTATTCTTTTAAAAAGAATGGTAAACAGATGCGGCACATTGCAAATAATAGAAGTGTAACAAGAAAAAATGTTTCAATTTAAAATAACAAAGTGGTCAATCAGCAAAAAACATTGAATTAGTGGGGATGATTATGTAGTTTACATTTCCTAAATCGTTGTAGCGATGATAAATGAAGAATGCTAATACGTGATCATATGATTGTGTACAGGTATTGTTTGATGTTGTGCCACACATAGAATTTCAAGATGCCATTAAGTTGATCAGTATGCAGCCGGCTGCCTCTAGCTCGGCAACCTGGCAGAGGTGAGTATTCTAACATAAGTAGCATAGGGATGACTATTTTGGGTGCTTGTTTAATTTTATTTCATTAGGCTTGCCCTACAAGTCTGCAAACGATTGTACAAAATAGCTGGGTCTATTGGTAGGCGTTTTGGCATAGTGCTGCTTATCAGTAGCCATTTTTGCTTGCTCTTCACTATGTATCAGATTAAGATGCTAATTCCATCACACATTTTTTTGATGCTGATGTTGTTAAGGGTTGCGTAACAGTATTGTAATGACTAGGACTTTGATGGGTTGGTTCTCATTTCCTACACATGTTTTAGTTGTAATTGTTGATAAATACAGAAACTTGTGTCCTCTGATTGCTTGTTCTAACCTGTAAGGCTGCTTATGTGTGTTGCATTCATGGTTTGTTCGGATATGAGTTGATGTTGGTAGTATACTTGAGACTAATCCCTAGGTTCATTCTTGATTGAAGAACTTGAGCATTATAGCTTAGAGATACAATCATTTATTCTTCCATACCCGTTGATGATGCTTTTTCTTTTTTCCTTCATAGGCTGCAGGATATTGAACTTATGCACATGCGTTATGCACTAGAGTCAGCTGTTCTTGCACTTCGAGCAATGCAGAAGAGCATGTCTGGTGAAAGAGAAAGTCATCATCAAGAGCCCTTTTGTCATTTGAAAGATCTACAAAGCCACACGGATGCTATTACTAATATTCCACGCAAGGTCTTTTGAATTTGATTTGCAATTTTTCAGCTTTAAGCTATCTAGATTTTTATTTTTAGTAGTTTATATTGTTGCATCATGCTTCTCCCCATCTTTTCATCCACAAGAAGTTCAACCCATAAGTACACATTATTGAATGTTATCTGTATATATTCTTGCACAAGATGCTAACTGTGGAAAGTATGGAGAATAGCTTTTTCCGTTATACTTCAACCCTAGAAATTGTGGCATTCTTATATGATTTGTACTATAGGAGGGATGGGAGAAGGTATGGTGTGAAGGATGTGAAGGGTAGTAGGATTTACTCGTTCTTTTTACCAAACATCCTTAGTTTCAACTTTCCACACCCTCTTTTTACCTCGCACATGACTGAGTGTGAATGTCTTGAGCGAAATTATATATTAACGATGGTGATCTATGCTTGTCATTTTAAAACTTAATTTATTTTCATTTTTGAATGCTTCTCATGCAATTTGTAACTAAGCTTGTCAAATTAAAACTATATTATTTTGATTTGCTTTCCAAATATTGATGATTATGTGACATGCAATTTGTCGACAATGCAGATAATGATGGTGAATGTTATAATTTCACTATTGCACATGGATTATCTCTCTCTTAATTTGGCGCATTGCATGTCATCTCAAAGTCGTACTGAGTCACCCGATACTTGTGTGTGGGAACATAATGATCTCGGTACATCTGAAGGGGCAAACAAAATGGTTCTATCTTTCATAGGATTGCTACTTGATATACTACGTCGCAATGTTCCCTCAACTGTAACTGAACTACGAAATGCTCAAATTGATGGTTTGACTACAAGTGGAAGACATGCGCTAGAGTGGAGGGTGTCAATAGCTAATCGTTTCATTGAAGAATGGGAATGGCGGTTGTCAATTTTGCAGCGTCTTCTTCCTTTAGCTGAACGCCAGTGGAGATGGGAGGAAGCATTGACTGTGCTACGTGCAGCCCCATCTAAGCTACTTAACCTGTGAGATTTATGAGCTGTTATAGAGAAGTTTTGTGAGATACTTTTTCCTTCTACTTAAAATGCATAATATCGGGTATTTTGTGAAAATTCAATGTGGATCAAATCTTATGCAGAGGTATCTTATCATCTTGTAAACTCAAGATGCTGCTGATATATTTGTCTATTGTGGTTTTTTTTTTTTTTTTTTTTTATTACTTTGATCTGGTCGTTATTTTCCTCTGATTAGCATGTAGTTCTCTCTTCTACTTTTGAGGGAATCGTATCATGTTTGCTAGGAGACCTCCTGGCCCTCCTGGCCATGGGAAGCGTCACCACGACCCCACTGGTCATGGGGAGAAAGATGGCCTAAACCACACTGCTCTGGGTCAATACAAAATCAATGGCTCTGCCATTTGTCAAGGACTCCAATGTTATTGGAGTTTCAGAACAAAAGTGCAATGTGTCTACTCTTACGCAATAAAGTTTTCTGGCTAATATTAGGTTAATATTAATTGTTTGAAATGAAAAGTTTAGGTTGCCTGTCAGTTATTGCTCTGCATGACAGTCAACATAATTAACCCGAAGTCGATTTGATGATTTAATACATGGGGCACAATGTGTATTAGTTGCAAGTTTGGGAGGTTGAAGTAAGTTTTTCCACTGGAAAAAGCTATAACTTTGGTTTTAGTCAAATATAAATTCTGCAGTCTTGGAGAGACTATGATGCATACTTTTTTGCGCTATTCAAAATAGTTGGACTAAATGATATTTAGAGGAGTGATCTTTGCATGTTTGTACTTTGTACTGTTGTCTCCTGCTTCAGATCATGTTAAGGGGAATATAATAATATTTTGTTATTATGCAGCTGTTTGCAAAGATCAAAGTATGACATCGGAGAAGAAGCTGTTCATCGATTTTCATTGTCCGCGGAAGACAAAGCGACCCTAGAATTAGCTGAGTGGGTGGATAATGCTGTTAGAAGAGAATCTGTATGAATAATAACCCCCCCCCCCCCCTCTTCCCTTCTTTTATTATTATTATTAATGCTTTTTCTTTCTTTCTTTCTTTCTTTCTTTCTTTTTCTAGATTATGACTAATCTAAATTCTATTTCTGCCCAAGGTAGTTCACTATAGCTATTTTAGGGAGTGGGATAATAGTATTGAATTTGAGAATTTATTTATTATTGATGAATATTGCGCACCACATTTTCTATATTGTGAATTTTGATGTTTTCAACGTGAGTACTTGCATCAAATATTGTGGTTACTTCTTTATGTCTGTGGACTAATACTTTCCTGCCTTTATTTTAGTGTTCATTGATGTTTTCACATTTTTTTTCCCAGGTGGAAGAAGTGGTGTCTTGTGCTGCTGATGGGACTTCTATGGTGCAAGATCTAGATTTTTCATCTTTACGCACCCAATTAGGTCCTTTGGCTGCTGTAGGTTCTTGTATTATATTCTTTATTTCCTCTGCAAGTGGCAGAGCGTTTTGATATAGTTATAACTACAGTTTCTACTTAGTTATGTAGTAAAATTGTATGCTTTTCTCGCCAGATTCTTCTTTGTATCGATATTGCTGCTACTTCTGCACGGTCAGCAAAGATCTCTCAGCAGCTTCTGAATCAGGTAATTACTATTTTTCATAGATGGTCAGAATAATTTTACTCATTTAAAATTATAAAAATGAATGTTTTTCTTAACAAAATGCAATGACTAGAAATGCAATGACACAGAGAAAGTTAAAGTTCTGCAACTTTTCTTTTTAAGAGAAATGGTTTCTGGTTGTTTGCCTTTTCAAGTGTGTATTGATTGCTTATTATTTGCACTATGCAGACTTAAGTCTTTTTATTTTGTAATCATGTAGGCTCAAGTTATGTTATCTGAGATTTACCCAGGTGTCTCTCCCAAAATAGGCTCTACATACTGGGATCAAATTCGTGAAGTAGGTGTTATTTCTGTCTCACGAAGGGTCCTTAAGCGTCTAAACGAGCTCTTAGATAAGGTATTAAAATCTTTATTTCCTGCAGTCGAATTAAAAACTATCTAGGCTGGCGTGACTTTGATAGTGTCATTTCACTTGTAAAGAATAAAAAATGTTCAAAAAATATTCGAGGACAATGTTGGCTTAATAGTTTCAGTTCTTAGAGTTCTTGAGGTATGTTACATTTCTGCTAGAAATATTACTTGGTTACTGAATGTGCTCACGATACTCTTCTAGGACAACCCTCCAGCTATTCAGGGTATTTTGTCTGGAGAGCTAATCATTTCTTCGCAAAAAGAAACTCTTCGACAGGGACAAAGGGAACGTGCTCTTGCTATGCTGCATCAGATGATTGAAGATGCTCACCAGGGAAAACGACAGTTTTTGAGTGGTACTTTTCTTTTTCTTTCATTTGCTTCTCTCTCTCTCTCTCTCTCTCTCTCTCTCTCTCTCTCTCTCTCACACACACACACACACACACACACACACACACACTGCGTGGTAGTGACAATGTTTTTTTTCTTTTTCATCACTTTAGGTAAGCTCCATAATCTAGCAAGAGCTATAGCAGATGAAGAAGCAGAACCAAATTTTCTTAAAGGTGAAGGCCAGCCTTCTGATCAGAAGGCTTTTTCTGATTTTGACAAGGAAGGGGTTCTTGGGCTAGGGCTAAGAATTATAAAGAAGAAAGCTTTACCTTCACCCCCTGGAGATTTTAGTGAGCAGCCTGTGGATTATGATGTAAAGGAGACAGGGAAGAGATTATTTGGTCCCATAAGTAACAAGCCCACAACCTATCTTTCACAGTTTATTCTTCATATTGCTGCGATTGGTGACATAGTAGATGGGACTGATACAACTCACGACTTCAACTTTTTCTCACTTGTGTATGAATGGCCTAAGGATGTAAGACAATATCTTCATAATTGAGTTATGTGCTCTTAAATTTATGTTTGGTTTGTTATGACAACTTTTCTTGTTTGTCTGCTAATGTTCTTGCCCAAATTTATTTTGTTTATTTGTGATGGAATCAATTTCGGACATGTTTATTTTTCTACAATACTTTTGGATTGATTTATATAAGTTACAAGTGGAAAATCATTTACTTAGTTTCTGGCAATATGTATTATATATGTCTCCTCCCAAGTTTATTAGGGAGTTTCTGGCAATATTAAGTTCTTGAATAATACAAATCAGTTGGGGTAATTGTATAGATATGATCTTTTTAATTTTTATGTTTCTACGAGGATGCCTTATTCTCTTATTATTTTTTCTTCCTGTAAATATATGTTTTACTTCGTACATATATAAATACATATATATATATATTATATATATGTATTTATAAAACGTACATGGAAATGTGTTGGTGTATTCTATCATCTGTAGGATCATTGGTGAGGTGGTCTTTGCAAATATTCAATACATAATGCTTTTGTTGATATGTATTAACTGTATTAAAAAAAAAAAATTCAAGATCGGGTTGAAAACACATGAATTATTCTGGATTCCCCTCTGGTTGCATATCGTTAAGGGGTTCAAAGAGATTCTTTTCTCTGTTTTATTAAGAAATTGGAATGTTATTTTGTAATGTGTTTTATGTTTTTCTTTATTGCCTCTTTCTTGTTTTCTGTATCACCATTTATATGTTGGCGGTACCTGTGGTTTTTCTTTAATAATTCAAATATGTTTAGAGTATTTTATTGTTTTCTGTATCACCATTTATATGTTGGCGGTACCTGTGGTTTTTCTTTAACAATTCTAATATGTTTAGAGTGTTTTATTGTTTTAATTATATCTTAAAGGTTGATCCTTTTCTGGATGGATCACAGTTTTAATTATATCTTAAAGGTTCATCACTGCTTTCTGGATGGATCACTGTTAGTTATTGTTATTGTTAGTTATTGTTACATTTAGACTTCTGTTTTGACTCATGTTTGAGGGGGACCAACTGAGCCTTTGAGGGTTCTCTCTGGATAATATAGGTATTGATTTGATATGTTCATGTTTGCAGCTTTTAACTCGCCTCGTATTTGACCGTGGTAGTACTGATGCTGCTAGCAAGATGGCTGAGATTATGTGTGCTGACTTTGTTCATGAAGTTATTTCAGCGTGTGTGCCGTCAGTGTATCCTCCACGCTCTGGTCAAGGATGGGCTTGCATTCCAGTACCCCTTTGCATTAAGAATGGCACAGAGAATAAACTACCATCACCTTCTTCAAAAGGTGAACCTAATTGTCATGACTGGTCATCAATATTACCCGGCATCCCTCTCTACCCTTTACAGCTGGATATCGTAAAACACTTGGTTAAAATATCGCCAGTTAGGGCAGTATTGGCATGTGTTTTTGGGAGTAGCATTTTATACAGTGGAAGTGCCTCCTCTACATCAAGCTCTTGGCATGGTGAATTGCTTGAAGCACCTGATACGAATCGTTTGTTTTACGAGTTTGCTCTTGATCAATCAGAGAGGTTAGCTTAAAAGTCCTTGAAGTTATTCATCCTTGCAAATAATCTACTCTGTGATGGCCCATTTAAATTTATATTTGCTGCACAGGTTTCCAACTTTAAACCGATGGATACAAATGCAAACAAATCTTCATCGGGTTTCAGAGTTTGCAGTAACAACCAAGCAAACTGCTGATAGCAGCAGAGTTAAAGATGAAGTAAGAGCTGCTTTAAAGAGACTTCATGAGCATGATAGTGATACAGAGTCCGAGGTTGATGAAAATGTTGGTGGCACTAATATGCCCACAAATTTATCATCTTTTAACAGCCAAAGTGGTGCAGCTCCAGATACATCTTGGCAAGATGCCATGAAAACTGATGTTCCCGAACATGATAATTCGGTTTTCCTTTCTTTTAATTGGGAGAATGAAGAACCCTATCAGAAAGCAATAGAACGGTATACAATTTATTCCATCTTTACCCTTAAAATTTATGAGGGTTAGCTTGTTTGGCTTTCTTGCTCGTGTATTATATTGCTGTCAAAAAGTTTCTTCTGTACATTATATTTGGATATCTTTCAGTACAAGGGTTATGGTCACTCTAAGTTAGAGTCTAATTAACCATCCTAGTACTGCTTGAAAATGATCCCAGTTTTTGATATTAGCAATCTGAAAGATTATTGCTAATTGCATTTTCATTTTCTGGTAAAAAATTGTAATGGTACTTGTAAGTTATGATACCATCCTACTAAACATCTCACTCCTTTATATCTTAAAGGCTTGTCGGTCTCTGCACTAGCAATTTGATAAATGGAAAATTTAGGATCTAATTTTTCATTAGGCTGACATCTGAAACTTACGTAGTATGAAAGAAAAACCATATTTAGCCACATGTAATTCTAGGTGTGAGTATATTGCTAAGACATCTTCTTTTTGAGTTGCTAACTATGATGATTGAAGATATACATATTTAGCATTGCAATGATGATGGACATTCACATGCTGATGGATGTCATCAATTGGTCTTCCTTTCAGATTAATTGATGAAGGAAAACTAATGGATGCTCTTGCACTTTCTGATCGCTTTCTACGTAAGGGAGCCTCAGATCAGTTGCTGCAGCTACTTATTGAACGAGGGGAAGAGAATCAGTCAATCTCTGGGCAAAACCAAAGTTATGGAGGCCATGGCATTTGGAGCAATAGTTGGCAGTATTGCCTGCGGTTGAAGGACAAGCAGCTAGCTGCTAGAGTTGCCCTCAAGTAAGTAAATTGTTTCATGTTTTCTTACTTGCTGTGAATGCTACGGCTGTTTGATTTACATGATAATTCTGGAAGACACAACATTTTTTTAAAAAATTTTCTTTTGTGGAAAAGCCCTGTTTTCTCAAAGTTAAAATTATGTACTTTTATCTTAGCTGAATTCTGCTCACTTTATATAGGTTCAGTTTGCATCTTCAAACATTTGCTATTTACGGTACAATTGGTATTATAAACTTAATGGTCTAATAAAATTTATACATGAACTAATGCCAGATCATAAACTGTGTTGAAAGCTTGTGCCTCTAGATACTAATATTAGATTTGTCACATATTTATTCCAGGTATATGCATAGATGGGAGCTTAATGCTGCCTTGGATGTTCTTACCATGTGCAGCTGCCACCTGCCTAAAAGCGATCCGATTACCAATGAGGTCTGTTTTATATTACAGCATGCTTGCTGGTTTTTGCTTTATTGTATTCTGCCATCACTAGTTTCTAAACGTTTATTCAGTTGTATAACATTTAATATTTTGTTTCTCCATAATATTTTTGGATGGTTAGGTGATGCACATGAAACAAGCTTTGCAGAGATACAGTCACATATTAAGTGCAGACAATCATTATAGTAGCTGGCAAGAGGTTTCAATTCTTTCCTCTTAGTTCATTGAAGTGAAAATACTTCTTTCTTCCTACCGAGAAAAGATATTTTATTGGCAATTAAGTCATCCTCTTTTTTACTGGATAACATCTTTTCACAGTTTGTTCTATTCTTACAGAGTTGATGTCTTACTACTTGGTATTTCAGGTGGAAGCTGAGTGTAAGCAAGATCCTGAGGGCTTGGCACTTAGATTAGCTGAGAAAGGAGCTGTTTCAGCTGCCTTAGATGTAGCTGAAAGTGCAGGATTATCAATAGATTTGCGGAGAGAATTACAGGGTCGGCAGCTTGTTAAACTTCTCACTGCAGATCCTCTTAATGGTGGAGGTCCAGCAGAAGCTTCACGCTTTCTTTCTTCATTACGTGACTCAGACGATGCTTTGCCAGTTGCAATGGGTGCAATGCAGCTGTTACCTAATTTGCGGTCAAAGCAACTTCTTGTAAGTAATTCTGTTTTGGTAATTTTATTTTTCTGAATGATTAACCTTCAGTTTAAGTTTGATTTATCATGTTTCTTAAACATTGCTCTCCTACTTTTCGAAGGTTCACTTCTTTCTGAAGCGAAGAGAAGGAAATCTCTCTGATACTGAGGTTTCCCGGCTGAACTCATGGGCATTGGGTCTACGTGTTCTGGCTGCCTTGCCATTGCCTTGGCAGCAGAGATGTTCTTCCTTGCATGAACACCCTCATTTGCTTTTGGAGGTTTTGCTTATGAGGAAGCAACTGCAATCAGCTGCGCTGGTTAGATAACTTCTAAGATTAATCCTGTCATTTAATACTTCAATAGTAAAATAATCTGCAGTACAATTCAACATCAAAGCCTCATTTAGTTAATTATATGTTTTATGTAATTGTTTTACATTCTGAATTTTGCAGATTCTTAAAGAATTTCCATCGTTGCGAGACAATAGTCTAATTATTTCATATGCAGCTAAAGCAATTGTATTCAATTTTAGCTCTCCTGCAAGAGAACCTCGAGTTTCTATTTCAGGAATGAGACCAAAGCAGAAAACTAGAACAGGCACACCTGTGAGATCATCCTTCTCTAATAGCTTAAGTAACTTGCAAAAGGAGGCTCGTAGAGCGTTCTCTTGGGGTCCACGGAATACAGGAGACAATCCTGCCCCAAAAGATTCCTATCGGAAAAGAAAAAGTTCTGGATTGTCCCCATCTGAAAGAGTTGCTTGGGAAGCAATGGCTGGCATTCAAGAGGATCATGTTTCAACTTATTCTGTAGATGGACAGGAGCGGCTTCCTTCTGTGTTGATTACTGAGGAATGGATGCTGACTGGTGATACCATCAAGGATGATGCAGTTCGTCTATCTCACCGATATGAAAGTGCCCCAGACATTACTCTCTTCAAGGTACAGTGATAACTTGTTTTATGTTTTTAGCTAATATTTTGGATGTCAGTTATTAATATCATCCAGGACATGCTATACCTGGTTTTTTAAGTTCTGGTATTTCCACTTTCATTTTCTACTATTAATGCAATACTAAATAACAAATAATGCTTTCTAGCATGATGCTCGTGCCATGTATGTTGCTTTTGTTCATTTTCTATAACAAGCTAGCAAATGAAATAAACTATGAAAGTTTTTTGACACGAAAAGGAATTTAAGGGTGTTTAGTTTTCTGATTTTTTAGTAATTGGAGTTTATTGTTGCCGTGTTTGTTTCGTCTCTAAGAAACACATAAAATTTCTTGCATATTTTGGATTTTCTATATGTATCCACAATACTCTAACTCTAGCAAGGCTTCTGTTTTTTTTCTCTTTATCCTTCTAGGCCCTTCTTTCTTTGTGTTCTGATGAGAGTGTGTCGGCCAAGAATGCAATGGACTTGTGTGTCAATCAGATGAAGAATGTGTTAAGCTCTCGACAATTGCCCGAGAATGCATCAATGGAAGTTATTGGTCGTGCTTACTATGCCACTGAGATATTTGTACAGGTAGTCCTTTCACGGATCACCGGGTTGTATGATGGTGTATGTTGCTTATTGCAAGCATGTCGCCAAGAAAAGGAGTCACTTATTTCTTTTATTGCGAGGACTTACTTTTTTCATTGTTATCAAATGCTCTAGTGTTTTCAATGTAGTTCCTTTTTGTAATTCAGATTGAAATACTTTTCATGACATTTTCAGGGTCTTCAATATGCTAAATCCTTGCTGAGAAAGACAGTGGGAGTTAGTGATTTTTCAAGTAATTCTGAAAGAAGCAGGGATACTGATGATGCATCTTCAGATGCTGGTAGTTCTACCATCGGCAGTCAGGCAACAGATGAGCTATCAGAAGTTTTATCACAGGCAGACATTTGGCTAGGACGTTCTGAGCTACTTCAAAGTCTTCTAGGCTCTGGAATTGCTGTTTCTTTAGATGATATTGCTGATAAAGAGTCATCTGCTCGTCTCCGTGACAGGTTGATTGTGGATGAACGATATAGTATGGCTGTGTATACTTGCAAGAAGTGCAAGGTAAATATTCTACTTCACAGTTATTGCGAAGATTAACGCTGAATGTTTTTTTTATTCATGCTCATATTTTAAAAATACCCGGTTCTCTCCAGATTGATATATTCCCTGTATGGAATGCATGGGGTCTTGCTTTGATTCGTATGGAGCACTATGCACAAGCTCGTGTGAAGTTCAAGTATGCAGCTTCTTTTTTTTTGCATAAAATGTTTAAGCTTATTTATCAACATTTAGGAAGATGGGGGAATGATAACCATTCTAGATTCTCAATGTTCCTCTCTCTTTTCCTCATTTCTTTAGAAGAGTTTATGCTAGATCTATAATTCATTACTTCCTTCTATGGTTTCAGGCAAGCTTTCCAATTGTATAAGGGGGATCCTGAACCTGTTATTACTGAAATCGTAAATACAATTGAAGGAGGTCCTCCGGTGGATATGTTATCTGTTCGTTCAATGTAAGATGATTTACAGCTTCTAGATCATTTTTGATTAGTTTTATCTTTTTAATATTAAGTTATAAGCAATAGTTACTAAACCAGGCTAGTTAGGTATTTTTTTTCCTCTTCTTAATTGTGGCAATTATCCAAATCTTTGCTTAGTAATTGTACTTATATTAAATTTTTTCGACGGCTCTTTGCAGTTGATTGCATTCGTTTGTACCAACTGCTAAGTGATGACGTAGTTATTAATGTTGCCATGCGTAACCAAAATTTAGTATTATTGCTGAGATATCTATTTAATAATTTATAAAATCAATTTTATTTATAAAATCTAAAATCCTCTTTAACATCTTTTTAAAAACCCGTGAAATATAATTTTCTTTTTGAAAAACTCAATTAACAAAAATGGAACCAAAACTTAAAAACTAAATAAAACAAAAATTTGAGGGATTGCTAGAATATTTATCCAAATGAATTATTTTGACAATCAAAAAAGGTTGGTGTTTCTTGTAATCAATTTAGACTTTCTTTAGGTTTTTTTTACTTTCTAGATCTGATTACTCTGTTAATATGTCACTTTACTGGAATAAGAGTAGGTATCTTTTGAGTATAACACTGTCACCTTGGCTTATTCTATGCACTTAGTACCTTGTGCTGTGGACTTTAAAAATATAATCTAGTCATTGAGTAATTAGGCTTTACCTTATACTTTAAGAATGCTGGTCAACTTCTTTCTCCTTTACAAAAAGTACAAAAGAAAGGAAAAGACCCTGATTGTTGCACAGAATCTAATGTGTGACCAATACTTCTTCAGGTATGAGCATTTGGCCAAGAGTGCTCCAACAATCTTAGATGATTCTCTTTCAGCGGATTCGTATCTCAATGTGCTGTACATGCCATCCACTTTTCCACGCTCTGAAAAATCAAGGCTGTTTCCAGAATGTGCAAATGATAATTCTACATATGGTTCAGAATTTGAAGATGGACCTCGCAGCAACTTGGACTACAATCGATATAACGAGTGTGTGAACTATTTGCAAGAAGTAAGATTTCACATATTTTACATGCTTAAATTAATCTTTTTGAGTTTGGCATCTTGCTTTTAACCATGCCTTTTTTCCCTATCACTTTGACTGTTTTAGTTTGGTTGTTTCATTCTTCTTGACAAACTCTTAAAATGTTGATAGATTATGAAATTGTGCTCTATGGTTGTAGTTTTTATTATTTACCAATTGTGTTTAACTAATAACCTAGATCTATGCAAACCAATTTAAAAGAGAAACCCGCCTCTTTTTGTTGGTTGGTGTGTTCTTTAAGAAGATTCATGCAAATTAATTTTTGTGTTACTTTTGCTTTAAACATTTATCACTGCAAGCAATTTTTGTGTACTAAATTGATATGTGTTTGATAAATAAAGAACAGGAGAACCAGAAATCTTCCTTCAAAACCGAGAAACCCAAATAATAAATTATCTCTATCGATTAGCCTTTTTCGAACTTAAGGATGTTGGATATAACTCTATATGCAAACTTCTAATGTTTTTTTTTTTGGCAGTATGCACGGCAGAAATTGCTTGAATTTATGTTTAGGCATGGTCAATTCAATGATGCCTGCATGTTGTTTTTCCCCCCAAATGCTGTCCCTCTTCCTCCTCAACCATCAACGGTGGGGGTTGCAACATCTTCTTCATCCCCTCAAAGACAAGATAATTTGGCGACTGATTATGGGACTATTGATGAGCTGTGTGATCTGTGTGTTAGTTATGGCGCAATGCCTGTTTTAGAGGAAGTGATATCAGCAAGAATGGCAGCTACAGAGCCACAAGACGAAGCAGTGAGCCAGTATACAGCTGCAGTGCTTGCCCGGATTTGTCTATACTGTGAAACGCATAAGCATTTCAATTTTCTGTACCAATTTCAGGTAAATGTTTTTGGGATAAAAATTAGTTAGTAGTTACCCAGCTGAGATACGAACCCCAAACCTCTTACACACAAAACACACCCTACTCTTTGAGCTAGACCCTAGTATTTTCAGGTAGTTTTTGACTTGCAGGTTTTAGATCAAATTTGGCTTTTCTTACCTTTCATGTTAACTAGCAATCCTTATGTTTTCCTTCTCCACACACACTCCTCCCTTCCAAAAAAATAAAAATATGTTCAGGTGGATTTTTTTTAATTGTCACAGATGCTGTGAATAAAGTAAACTTTTTCCTCGTTGTTGTTGTTGTTGCTTTTTTTAAACCACTATTTATCTTACTGGTACTTGGGTCTTCATGTCAGTGCAATATTTTTTTTTCATTTTTTTCAATGTGTGACTACTTAGAAGTTGTTTAATTGTTCAGGTTATCAAGAAAGACCATGTTGCTGCTGGACTTTGTTGCATTCAGTTGTTCTTAAATTCTGCTTTTCTAGAGGAGGCTATAAAACATTTGGAACATGCTAAGGTATAACCTGTTGTTACTTTTGGATATGTTTTTTCTTACATAGTTACAAGATGACCTTTGTTTGGTAAGGTAAAATGGTGTAAATATTCCAGGTTTAGTTAGTGTCCTTTAAGGTGGGTAAGGGAATGGAATGCTGTTCATTAGGTTGGGAAAACTGATATGCGGACTGATGAAATTTAGAATCTGGATTAGAATTATGAGGTTGCCTTGATGGTTCTTGGTGTAGATCATTGCTAAATCATCATGCTTATTGCAATCTTATGAATAATGTTTGTCAAGGGATATGGATTTCTAGAGGTAATTTTATCCACTTCAAGTTTTTTTTTTTACTGTTATGTCCGTTTTTTTAAGTATTTTGGGTTTTGTGAGTTTAGCTGTTACTGCTTTGACTTAGTTGGTTTCTCTTATTCCCTTATTTTATTAGAAAAAAAATTCTCGTGAAGAACATGACACTCGAAAAAAAAGTTTCATAAGCAACAAATAATATTATATATTTATATACGTAAAATAATTTTTTGGTTGTAGATGCATTTTGATGAAGGGTTGTCGGCTCGATATAAAGGTGATTCTACTAAGCTTGTCACAAAGGGTGTCAGGGGAAAAAGTGCATCTGAGAAGCTTACTGAAGAAGGGCTTGTGAAGTTTTCTGCTCGGGTTTCAATTCAGGTAAATGGCACGAATCAAATTTTCTAACTGTTCATCATGTACCTTGCTCATTTTCTCATACATGCTTTCATTAGTTGGGTGTATTTTATTTATACTTGGCCCTGATCTATCTTTATGATGAGATCAAAATGTCCAAGCTTCACGCATATTCAATCGGCTTCCTTTTTCTTCACGAATTATAACATCTTTATTTATTCATTGGTTTTATACACTGTTCATGCAAATGCCCCTGTAGGTTGAAGTGGTGAAGTCCTACAATGATGCTGATGGACCGCAATGGCTATACTCACTCTTTGGTAACCCAAATGATCCGGAGACATTCAGGTGTGCCATTCTTATTTAATAAACCATTTCATCATTACTTGGTAGTATGTGAGCCGATTATATTCAATTGAGTTTTAGAAAATATATTCTCAGAGCTTATATTTACATATCAAAATTTTTATTTTATATAAACCATATAAGAATTTCATAAATATTATTCTTGTAACAAGCTTATATAAGATAATTGCAAAGATTTTGGGTAATAGATTGAGACAAGTGTTTGATGACACAATGTTGTTTAGTCAATGAGTATTTTGTGGAGGAAAACAAATTAAAAGAAACTGTATCTTCTATGGAATAGAGTTGGATGTGCTACTTGTTGGGAGAAATAAACGATTTTCTGTTTTTATTATTTTAAATAAAACAATTCTTGTATTAATGAGAAAATAAAACAAGGCTACTGTGGATTCGGAAGCAGCACAAGGCTTCTAAAGTAGATTTTCTGCTTCCTTTAATTACTCTTGGCTGATTCAGTAAAAAAAAAAAACTCTTGGCTGGAAAACTCTTCAGTTTCATTTTCCTTCTTCTTTTTGCTTTAGTTTGTATATTTGCTTTTTCTTGAGGATAGTCAGATAACTTATTGCTCCTTGAGATTTTTTTCTTCTATAAAATAATAATATTGATAGAAGTTTGTTTCTTATATAATAGTAGGAAATTCTAAAGTGCACCCCAAAAAGGGGTACAACGGTGCATCCCCATCCCCATCCCCATTGTGTTTTTAGAATGTGAATTGTTGTAATTCCAATATTTCTGTAAGACGGTACACATCCTAGTTATTTAGGACATTATATAAATTTTCAGGATTTGGATTACAAACAGTCTATTGCTTGCGTGCATGTTTTGTTTTATACACATGTGAAATAAATTGTTTGAACGCATTTTCAACATCATAAATTATTATGGAGTTTTTAAAAATTTGCAAGATGTCTTATATAACTACAATTAAGGGAGTACACGTAGGTACTGATAATATGAAGGGAGTACACCCTTTCTTAAAGGATGCACTGTAGACGTGTCATATGAAGCCATAAGGCTTTCATATGCTATCGAAATATTTTTCTAGTATCTATCCTGTTATGAGGATGTCCTGTGACTTCATCTTAACTGATTAGTTGAACATAGACTACAATGCATGTAATACAAGAAAATTTAATGTGCTTACATAATGTATATACAAGAAAAGTTTCCCTATAATGCTACTTTTTGTCAGAATGCTGATACTTTTGCCCTTCTTTCTTCTTTTTATGAGGGGGGAGAGGGGGTGAGCTGGTGCACATATTTATTTAGTTGCTCCTATTTCTTAGTTGTTGGTACTGTTGCTTAAGTATCCTCTTTCCTGGTCACCAAGGTTTTCTCTGTGATATTATGATATGATGAGATTTATGTGCTCTTTCCTTTGCAGGAGGAGATGCAAAATTGCAGAGTCTCTTGTGGAAAAGAATTTTGACTTGGCTTTCCAAGTGATTTATGAATTCAACCTTCCTGGTAGCCAACAAAGTTTACGTTATGTTAATTCAAGTTTTTTTTTTTATCACGTACTGCTGCTACTGTTTATAAACCTAGTCTCCTCTCTTTTGTTGCAGCTGTGGATATATATGCTGGTGTGGCTGCATCACTTGCTGAGAGAAAAAAAGGAAGCCAGTTGACAGAATTCTTTAGAAACATCAAAGGGACTATTGACGATGATGATTGGGATCAGGTAATATGGAAACTTTTAAGTATTGTGGACACCATTAGCTAAGGGGCAATACAATTTTTTTTTTCTTTTGAGGAAGGACATGCAATTTTTGAATTGGTCTAGTAAATGAAATGATTGCAAAAGAATAGAGGTGTATTTATCAACAGGCCTAAATGTGTAGAAAATGTAACCGATTGGTGAAGTATTTGACAAATATTTGTATATGCTAGAAATGTAATTGTTTTTATGAGCTGTTACGCTGAAGTTACCCTTGGGCTGTGTAGGTACTGGGAGCTGCTATAAATGTATATGCTAACAAACACAAAGAACGCCCTGATCGTCTCATTGACATGTTGACTAGTAGCCACAGGTAAGGATCCATATACTTTTTTCATTTTTTTTTATTTTTTTGAGAAGAGGTAAGGATCCATGTGCTGTTAACTACTGATTCATGGATACAGAGTTTATATATGTGTGAAACATGCAGACACTTCTAGTATCCTGTTTATGAAAACAGAATACACTTGAATCAATCAGTGGAGATTTTGTTTTCTGTAATGGTTTAGTGGAAGTGTATAACACGGGTCATGTCCTATTGGCTAGAGAGACCATTTGATGAACATGAACTTACAAGAGCATTGTTTGTCAATTTTTAGATCACCAATTTCGGTTATTGAGATGACATTTAATAGATGATAATTTTTTTTAAAAAGGGGGAGATTTAGTGGAGGGGAACATTAGGTTTCAAGTGAACAAGTTTGTAAGCCAAAGATAAAAGGGGGCCTAGGGATTGGGTATAATAACACTTTTACGAAATGCCTATGGTGTCTTTGGCACAAGCTTATAAAGATTAAGTACAGAACTCACGATAATGTGGGATACAAGATTGGGAGATGGGTTGTCATCTAGATGTCATATGAAGAATTTTGGCTGTTGGTGAAGTCCTTGTGAAGTCCAAACAGATTTGTTTTTGGGAAGGTGCTTGGTGTGGTGAAGTATTATTATTGTTGTTGTTGTTACAAAAGGAATATGCAAATTTATGCTCCCTCAAGTACATCGTTCTGTCATTATTAGATTACATTCTGTGTTTTGTTTTCAATGTACAGGAAAGTTCTTGCTTGTGTGGTTTGTGGTCGTCTAAAAAGTGCATTCCAGATTGCTTCTCGCAGTGGAAGTGTAGCTGATGTTCAGTATGTAGCTCATCAGGTATTCCTTAATTTCCATTGCTATCAGTTCCATGTAAGTGATTAGGTGTATTTGTAGCTGGTGATTCTGGCTTAGTTGATGGAGGATTCTCAATGTCCTGTGTGAAATGGTTTGATGACAAGTGTTGTAGCTTAGGAGAGTAATTCATTTGGTATGTTCTGCTTATTACGTGACATAATTTGTGTTTGATTTTGGTGTTGTGCTTTTCAATTCAATTTGCAGGCGTTACATGCACCAAATGCACTCCCTGTACTAGATATGTGCAAACAGTGGTTGGCCCAATACATGTGATATTTTGGCTAACTCAACTACAGATACTGCAAAGTGCAAGCAAGGTAATCTTCTCAATCCAACAAATTCCTCCCGAGACCTCTCTCTCATTCAGAAGTTTGAAATCCATGATCTTAAATGAGAACATATGGCTAGATACACATAGTTATAATTACTGGTTACACCAAACTTATGGAATTCCATTACAGCTTCTGACATCTGGAATTGCTGAGACTGGTCTCAAGCAGTGAGCATTTAACTTAAATTCTACAAAGTTTCTTCATAGTGTATGTTACTTATCTTCCCAATTTATCCAGACTCCGGGACAAAATTGAAGAATTGCGACATTGCAGCAGTTGCTTCTAGAGAAGGATCAGGTATGAAACTGAACTTTTGAAACAATTTTCATGAATCTAAAGGTGGTACCTTTGCATGATTTGATGTATCTATAGTGGTGATAACATGATTTATACTTTATGTTCGCTTTGTCTTTGCTCTTTTACTCGTGTAGTAGTATGTTATCGGCTTTCTCGTCGTTCACTTCAGGACAACAACATAACTATGTTGCATGGACAAAGGCTTTGTGGAAGAGTTGTGTTCCATCTAAAGTTTAGCAGCTTTGGGGAAGTTGAATGTCCATGACAGAACGCAAAAAAAAGACCTTTCATTGCAATCTCTCCAGGCTGGTGTGTGTGTTGTAAAGCTAGCGGGGAGTCCATCGATCATTTACTCCTGGACCGTAATTTTTCTGAGACACTACGGTCCAGACTATTTGGAGAAGTCGGGATTAATTGGGTTATGCCATGAAGAGGATATCAAATGATTGAGAGCAAGGTAATAATAGGAGGGAGCAAGAGACTGTCAAAACATTGGAGATCAGCAGTGTTGGCTGTTATGTGGGGAATCTGGAGTGAGAGAAGTTATTAGAATTTTTTAGGATACAGAAAGTTCAGCAGAGAAAATGTGGGAAAAGATTAAGTTTTGGGTAGCAACTTGGACCTATAAATAAGTATTTTGAGGAACTCTCCATTTTAGATTTGAGCAGAGAATGGGGAAATATTTTGTTTTGATAAATTATCCTATGAGGTGGTTGTTTTTGTTTTTAAAGGTTATTTTTGTTATCTGTAACCACGTTTTCTTCCACCTTAAGTGAGGATCTCAATCTAAAAAGCAATTTTTTCTCTCGCTTTTTTCTTTCCTATTTATGCTCTTTTTCTCTGAGGAATATCTCTTTTTGGTATTCATAAATAAAAAATACTCTCATATTATATTTTATTAAAATATATCCACTTTTATGAATGAGTTGCTCAATATACTCTTATTTTTTACTTAAGTCTAGTATATATTTTATATTAATTTAAATGGTGGATATTATTTATAAAAGTGAGTATATCTTAAAGAATATGAAAGTGAAGGTAAACATTAAAACAAGTAAAGTAGATATACAATGTAATTTCTTAAGGTTTTCATGACCTTTTAAAATATGTTGTCTATGTGTAATCTTGAGTATAATTTGTGTATCCATCAATTTATTACTTTAAAATAGAATGAAGTTAAAACTTAACTACCAACCATAAAATTAAGAGACATGTGAAAGATGATAATCTTACATTACTACTATTATTGTTACTATTACATGCACGCCACTTTATCATACTATATTATTTGGACATAAAAAAATAAGACTAATTAGGATTTTTGTCTTTCGAACTTTGATATGTACTAAATTATGTACTATGAATTTTTTTGGTCGTTAAAAATACTCCTGAACTATTGAGATTGTTAATAAGAACTTTTGTCTAATTTTAATAAGGAAATTATAACATGGGTGAAAGACTAGGGGTATCATTTGACACATGTCAAGTTTGAGAGGCGAGATTTAGTAGATATTAAAATTTGGGGAACATGATTAAGTACATAAATAATCACTAAATTAGTACAATTGAATGAAATTGGACAAAAGTCCTTAAATTCGATAATTTCAATAGTTCAGAGAGAATTTTTAACGGTTAGAAATATTCAATGAGCATGATTTGATACATGTCAAAGTTTAAGGGACAAAAATTTTAATTAGCCAAAAAACAAATGGTTACTTTTTCAAGAAGTACTTCATTTTGATGAAGCAATCCAAGATTTTGTACCACAAATACTCCTGAAAAAACCATAAGTAAAACTCTCCAAATTCTACAAAACAACTAAGGAGCAATGACACTCAAAAATCCCACACCAAATCCCACTCCTATATTCCCAATCGAAACCAGTATTCTGATCAGCTTCCTCTTCACCTTCACCACCATATTCACCATTTGTTGTTGTCTTGGAATACCTTTCTCTTTGGAGGTCCATACAATGAGTTGCCAATAAAGCTTGAAGGATTAAAACTTTGTAATTGGGTGTTCGTTGGAACTCTTCCTGACAGGTTGGTGTAGGACAAGTTCAAGTAACTCAAGAAAGTTAAATTGGACATACTTGGAGGAAGTTTTTCTCCTATCTTCATGAGTTGTTGAATCCAGATTGAAAGCTGCAGAGACACAATAAGTGCCTGTCCAGGGAGAAGCTGGTAATACTTTATAATAGAAATAAAGTCACCGTTACAATATTTGAGTTGTCATTTTGTGTATGTAATGCTTTTCCAATCTAACGAGAATTACAATATTACAATGTTAAAGTAATGTAATGGTCATTACATCACAAATTTTAATAAAAAATGTAATTTAAATAATAATAATTAAATCAAATCAAATAAATTTAATACACATATATTTACTTTCACTAAGATATTTTTGTTAATTTACTACATGCTTTATTACACATTCACACAAAATAAAACAAAATAATTTTGAGTTCAATATTCTTTAATATTGTAATCAATTTCCAAAACAAACATAACCATTACTAATATTTACTATTACAATTAACATTCCATTACAACAAACCAAACACCATTTTATATTTTAAAATATAAAAATACTAAAAGACATGAGTAGTATGTAACATGTCCTTGTTATTATATCGCTATTAATGTAATTATGTATCGAGTCTCATATAATTTGAAAAAAATAACTTTTAAGAAATATTATTAACCAATCATAGAACGCCACCTATAAATAATATTAGACACTAATAGCAATACTCTTTAAAATAAAATATAATTACTAAATAATACAATTACTATTTTAATAATTACATTACCTAGTAACTACACAATTATTTCCAAACACACCTCAAATATTTATTATTTAGCAAAAAAAATAAAATAAAGGTTTATGGATTATTGTCTCCACAATTAAGATGTTGTCCTTTTCATGAACTAACTATAGTTCATATTTTTTAATATTATGAAGAAAAACAAATGTGTTTATAATCTTTAAAAATGTATTATTACATGAAAGTCAACATTACATTACAAAAAGTGGACAATGTATACGAGTATAATTATTAAATAATAATAAAAATTAAAGATGGTAAGAGCGCGTGGGGCCCACGGCGTGATTGAGTGTTCCCTTAACTTCGTCATCCCCTTAACATCCGACCACCCCCTTTTGATGGCACTCACTATATATGCAAATGCTCATAAATTTAATAATAAATTAAATAAATTTAAAAATTAAATAAAACCAAAAATGCAGATTCTTCTCATCTGCATCATCTAATTCCCCTGAATTTTAATTTTGTATATTTGTCTTCTCTGTACAATTTTATAGTGTAATTCTCAAGATTTGATCTTTTTCTTGCCAACAAATCAATATGTCAAAACTCATCCCTTAATCTGTAAGAATGCTTTTTTCTTTTTAATAATTGAATTTTAATTCTGGGGTTTTCCCAATGTTTGTTGTGATTTTGTTTTCTTCCTTTATGGCCAATTTCTTTTGATGTAGAAGACAAAAAAAGAGAGATTTTTTGATCTGTAAGAAAAAACCCATTTGCATTTTTATGATAAACAACAATTTGTGGCTGTAATCTTTAGTTTTCTTAATTGATTTGTTTTAATAATGTAGGTATTTGGGATAAAGAGGCTTGAATTCTGTTGAATACCTTAAAAGATTTGTTTCTCTTTGGATAATTGGAAGAGGGAGATGCTAAAATGGCTATTATAAGATTATAAAGCTGTTTCATGGTTTGGTTTTGAATGAATGGAGAGGCTGGAGACTTTTACCCAGCAAGATAATCCTGGTCCAACTGATGTTTCAGGTATTTGCTTTATGATAAATTAAAGGTTATATTTATTGATCAAACAATGATTTTATATCCCAAATAAATGTGAATTATGGAAATGAATGCTCTTGTTTAGCTTTCTTTTGGTGTTTGTGTGTTCTCTAGTATATAGCTCTTATTTATGTTAGCATGATATGATTGATGTATTCCCTCTGGATGTTAAAGGGTTTTTCATATTGTTTGTGGCTGTACATTTTTGCTGTTATGGCAGAAAATGTATGTGCAGTGAGTGAATTGAAATTTAACATGTTACATTTGTAGGATCAGTTGCGTGCCTGTATGATCTCTTATGTTCAGAAACAGAATGTTGGAAGTACCACAATGATCAATCGGCATTTTCTGGTACTTTGATCCTCATAGCAATTTTTATTAGACAATTTCTAGTTTTTGGTTTTCAAACTTGTTGTTTCCTCTTTTCAGTTAGAATAACAAAGATCATTCGTTAGTTGAGGTAGAATTCAGAGGGTTTATGTTATTGCCATGAATAAGTAACAAAATTATAAACATTTGATAAGGTTCATGGGGTGGTATTTGAGTCTGTTCGAGTCTTTCCAGAGTTCGAGTCGCAATATAATAAAAGTTCGCTAAAAGACTATACCAAATGAATTAAGATTCTGAAGTAAATGGAATAACAGGAAGGATCAATCATTTGATAAAACCTAACATTTGCTCTCTTTTGGGTGTTTTATCATAATGATGATGTCTCCTTATACTCTTCGGATTGTATTATTTAAGAATGTTAAAGCAATCGCCGGATCACTTCTGATTTCTATCATCCTTTACAGGTACACAACAAAGGATGGAAAATTTCTTGCAACAAGATGGAAATCAACTTTGTGCAGATTGCGGTACCCCAGATCCAAAATGGGTGTAAGTTTCATATAATTGATCTTTTGTGTCTCTTTTAGGCTAAATAGATTACTACTTGACGACGGGTTTTTATTGTGCTCCCGTTTTCAGTTTACCTGTTGCTTTGAGTATGTACTGAATTATGATGACTTATAAGAAACTGTTAAGTATCTTGACATTTTTTTCTACTAAAAAACAACATATATTAAATATATTAATTACATGAAGCCTAATTAATCAAGTTACTGTTTTCTAACTATTTGTTTGAAAATTGAGATGTTATGTTACATAATCATCATTGCCATTTCAAAATTTTGGTATTTTGTTGGAAGGGATACTGTTGATTATAAAAATGTAATGGAAACTTGAACTAAGGTATCTCTTGCAGTGATTCAACCAATGATACCAAAAATTGTTATGCTCAAATTTTTACTTTTGCTTTGATTGATTGTGTATCAGATCCTTAAATTTTGGAGTACTCATTTGTATCAAGTGCTCTGGAGTACATCGAAGCCTTGGTGTTCATATAACAAAGGTATGGCTCTTATCATACTTTTACTTTGATTGATTGTGTATCAGATTCTTAGATTATGCTTACTATAATCTTGAGAGTTATAAAGAGGCCTCAAGAGTGACCACTGTATTAGTCTTAGATTAGTTTAGAATCAACATGTGAAGCTTTTAAGTGATAATTATTAGTTACCTATAATCATTTGGGTTTGTTAAATACCGATTTTCTTGGGGTATTTTTCCGTTGGAAATAAAATGGTCTAAGTTTTTAACCCGGACTTTGAGGGTTGAGTAGATCATTTCATTTTGTTAATACTTTTTTATTTGAAAGCAATGGTGGTTGGGCCATATTTAGTATCATCTTGCTAGTTATTCAAGTGAAACTCTAAGGCATAGCAATGTAAAACAAAATCCCAAATCACTTTTTTTCATCATAGATTAGGTCAGTCTCTTGTAGCTATAATTGTTTTTTTACAATTTAGAAGGGGTTACCTTATGATTTGATCCAAATTTTATGTTAGGTTCTATCAGTGAAGCTAGATGAATGGAATGCTGAAGAAGTGGGCAATTTAGTTTCCTTGGGAGGAAACACTGCAATCAACAATGTATATGAAGCTTGCATGCCTGAGAATTTTAGGAAACCGAAATCTGATTCCTCTCCCGAGGAGCGTTCTGAGTTTATTAGGTAAATCAAATAAATTAGTTGTCATAACTAAAACAACGACATTTGTTTTAGAAACATAACGGTTTTCTAAGAAAAATGTAATTCTTTGAATACTCAGGAAAAAATACGAGCTGCAACAATTTTTGACCACTGCTGATCGCATGTCCTGTCCCTTTATTCCTTCTGATAAGAAATCATCAGCCTCATCAAATAACTCACCAGGCACCGGTTCTCTTGGCCAAGAAAAGAAACATTACGACAAACAGGCCACTAGACATCGTATCGGACATGCATTTCGTAACAGCTGGGGGAGAAGAGACGACTTTAAGGCCACTAAGAAATATAACTCGTCATCGGTAATGACTTATTTAGTACTTCATATATTTGGTTATTTTAGCTCTTTGCATGGATGCAGTTTTAGTCCTTGGTTTTTGTTAGCTAAGAAAAACAACTTTTCTACCAATCTTTTCTTTGTGAATAGTTAGGTGTATTTTGGCATCGAAACATAATAGAGATACACCCCGCTCGTATTGAACTATGGGTGCAAAATACTTTCAAATTCTAAGGAAAAAAAATAAGAGATAGTCTTCAGTTAATCATATTCTTGGTCTTAGAGAGCATAATACCTTTTACTGTTTTTCATTAATATGTATAGGAAAGCATATGTGTTGGTTTAGAATGATTTCTTTTCGGGGAAACATAAAGAAGAGAAGCAAGAAAATGTTTGCATGAAATATTTCTTTGAATTTTTAGCATAATATAGCAAGAGATCTTACTGTCCCAGTTATATTTATAGGCAGGTATGGTTGAATTTGTTGGATTGATTAAGGTGAATGTGGTGAAAGGCACCAACCTAGCGATTCGAGATGTGATGACTAGTGATCCTTATGTCATCCTTGCGCTTGGTCACCAAGTGAGGCCCTTTCCCTTCACTAATTTCTTTTGTATAGAAATAATGTTCCAAATTTTGTTATACATAATTTTGTTCTTCTTCTTAATAATGATTGTTGCAGTCGGTGAAGACGCGAGTTATAAAGAACAACCTTAATCCAGTCTGGAATGAAAGTCTCATGCTGTCAATTCCTGAACAAATTCCTCCTCTTAAAGTGGTAAGTTTTTATAATTATTAAATCTCAAATTTCAGTAACTCATTTAATAAATGTGAACCATTTTTATTAATTTGCTTGCAATCTATGGATACTATTAGAATGCGGAAGTGTATGGTTGAGGAAGTAGGTTTAGGTGAGTGTATGGTATAAGGCGTATGGGGTTCCATCTCAAAACCAATTAGCAATAGGAGGAATAGCTCATGCATCTTATATTTGGTATTTAGTTTCTACACATTATCAATGTGGCACTCTCTAACATTCACCCTCAAGATGGTGGCTATTTTTTTTACTCACCAATCTTACATGACTCGATCACAAGTGGCTCTTTTGGCTCACAGTAGCTCTTTTTGGCTCACTATCCCCGAATCACAAGCGGTTCCTTTTGGCTCGTCTTTTTGGATCTGTTAGTCGTTAGAATTTTAGTTTGGCTCTGATACCATGTTAAAATGCAAAAGTGTGTGAGTGTGTTGTATAAGGTACATGGGGTTCCATCTCAAAACCAATTGGCAATGAGAGGAGTAGTCCATACATCTAATGTATGGTATTTAATTTTCACGCATTATCAATGTGGGACTCTCTAACAGATACTAAACCATTTTTCTTTTACTTTCTCAAAGTAAGTTGTGGACTAGGCTTTTATTTTTATTTTTGTATGGTTAAATGCAGCTAGTCTATGACAAGGATAAATTCAAGACCGACGATTTCATGGGCGAGGCTGAGATTGACATTCAACCTCTGGTTACTGCTGCTAAAGCCTATGAGAACTCAACGATCGATGAGTCAACACAGCTCGGAAAATGGATAGCTAGCAAAGACAACACCCTAGTTAAAGATGGGGTCATCTACCTAACAGACGGCAAAGTAAAGCAAGAAATTAGTCTCCGGCTGCAGAATGTTGAGAGGGGTGTACTGGAGATTGAGCTTGAATGTCTTCCTCTTACTCAATAGCTTTACCCGAACGGTTAAACGCCTCTCAACTATCATTGTAATTATGACTATGACTAGCAGGAGGGAAGTTGATATTCATACCCTGCAAAGTGTTAATACATATTTATTTTTCATTGTACATTGGTGTAGTAATTTGTTTCATCTATGGAATATGATTTCTATGAAACTTCACTAGAAGATTTGTAGATTAATTTTATTTGTTGTCTGTTTATGTAATAAATTTTAAATTTTTAATTATGTAGAGCTCAAACAAACCAGTCAGCCAAAAAAATTATCTTTGGTGTGTTATTTGTTATAGTTAGACATAGTTCAAGTTTTACCAAACTTGAACTAGAGAAAATACTTGTCAAAATGAATGTTCAACAAAGGAACTAAGATTTACTCTTAGCAAAAGCGGTTTCTACCTTAAATGTTAGAACAAATGAAATAGTTCAAAGTTGATCAATAGTGTTGTAAAAGTAGATTTGTACCTTTTTTTTTTTTGTTAATTCAGTACTTACAACACGTGTATATTAGTTTATAAGTGCTTCTCTATTCTTTAAAAAACATCATTGCACTTTTAGTAGGTATGTCACATCTTTTTATTTATTTTAAGGGGTCGTTTAGTAGGTTGTATAAAAATTGTATTGTATTAAATAACAAATAGCACTACATTTAAATAAAATATTATATTGTATTAATTATTACGATCATAAATTTTAATACAATATGAATTGTATTATTTAATACATAACAAATGATCTGTATTAACTTGTATTATAATATTTACAAAGAATTCAGGATTGGACACCCTGCCCCAGATTCTAGACCCAAACTTGGACGAGAACCCTGAACCCTGGACCTCGACCCCGACCTCGGACCCAAATCCTTGTTGGAATTTATTTTACCAGGATCTTAGATCTACTCACAAGTATGTTGTTTAACACCTTAAATATGAACTTTCTAAAACGATAAATTAAACACATATAAAGTTAAGAAAACCTTATATTGATGCAGCGGAATTAATGTCTCCTTCCACTCAGATCTCTAACCCTTGTATCCTTTCTGTCGCAGAGTATTATCAAGATCTGAGCCCGAATGTCCTTCTTTGAGTTTGATCCTTCACAGTCTTCCAATCTATGATTGAGTTACTGTGGGCACTTACTCTTTCACTAGGGTTCGAAATTTATGAAGAGAAAAGAGAAGAGGGTTTCGGCCAGGTATAGAAAGTAGGGAAGGCTCAGTTTTTCTGAAGAGAGAAATTTCTGTCAGAAGATGTTATTGAAAACTTGTGATTTGACTGAGCCATCACTTTCTATTTATAGGCAACTACTAGGTTTAGGTTAGGAATTATTTGGCATTAAAATAATGAAAATATTAATTTGAAATCCCACAATAAGTGGCCGACCATGGTGTAGTTTATGGGCCCCACTTGATTTTGGAGTTTTAACAAATTTTATTTATATTTTCTCAAAAATGCCAATTTTCCAATTCTAACCTTTTAAATGCCAAAACTAATTATTTAATAACTAAAATAGATTATTAAGTAATATTATCATTTAATTTAATTATTAACTAGACATATAAAGTCCATTAATAAATAAATAAACTTAGAATCTCTTTTCTTTACAATTTCACCCCTGCTTAGTGAAAATTCATAAATTAGACATATTCTAACTTTAGAATTATAATTGATCAATCACGAATCAATTAATGAGTCTTACAAGCAGAATGTTCTCAACTAGAATGGGGACCATGGATCTATATGCTGAGCTTCCAATAAGTGAACCAAATTTACCAAGTAAATTCCTACTTATTAATTCTTCGTTGAATCCACTCTTAGAACTTAGAATTGCACTCTCAGACTTATATAGAGCATATTATATGTTTCACGATATCAATATGCTATCTCATTTAACCATTGTTATAATCTTATTGTGATTTGAAGATCCTCTATATAGATGATTTACATCGAGATGGGATAATTTTACCGTTCTCACCCCTCAATGTATTTTGCCCCTTAAAACACTTAGCTACCTGTAAATGGTGTTTAGTGATCTAATAATTAGTCAGTTAAACAAGAGCTCATCCATTTACTTCTATTTGCTAAGCTCGAAGGGAATCATCACTTGACTTCTATACACCATTAGAAGATATAGATTCCATATTTATGTTCAGCACTCCCACTCAATCATACTATCATGTTCCCAAAATATACGTATCACCCTGACCCAAAAGTAGGCTTAACTAATAAATCAAAGAACATGAATAGCACTCCTGAGTTGAGCCTAAGCATAGCAGGATTTAGATTCTTTTAATCTTAAGATCAACTACTGATATTGACTTGGAAAGATATATAACGGTAAGTTTGTAATATCTTAACTTAGTTGCAATATCGGTCCAGTCCAATGTATACTCCATACATTCGAAACTAGTATACTTTACTAATGTCCTGGAAAGAACATAACACTTACTCCAAGTGTAAGTACACATCATCGCTGATTATCACATTAGTGTAAATCCAATAACACTGATGAAACAGGGACCAAGACTTTTGATTCATATGATCACAATCGCATTCCACTGTGTTGACGATACTGTAATTGTGAATAAACATATGATCTGGATTTAACTGATTCTGTGTGTAAAAGTAATAAACATATTAAACCACTAGCATGTAAAATTCATGCAAACATCAATCACTTCAAATTTCTTATATTGATAACTAATCAGATTGTAAAGAGTTTTATTTAGGGCATAAAACTCAACAATTCTAAACTCCAAACCTAGCCTTAGACTTCAAACCCCGAACCCTAAACTTGGATCCAAGATCCCGACCCGGACCCTAAGTCAGCCCCAAACCCCAAACCATTTTAAAGAAATTAATGTAAGTGCTTTAACATATTGATGATTTTTAATTTTATTTCCAATTTAACATAGTGATAATCGACCATAAATGTATAAGTATGGAACCTCTTCACAATAAAATGAATAAAAAGAGACAAAAAAAAAATAGCAACACCACTCCGTTAGGGAGTAGGGACCAATATTTCTAAATATACAACTTTTTGTGACTGGTAAAATTTGAACTAATGATCTCATAATTTATTTACAAGATATGGTCAACCACCAGTTTACTCCATCAATTACATATTATACAGTAGATTTGTAGCTGTCTATACAAAATTAGTTAACATTGATAAGAATATAGAATTGGTCTTTAATATAAAGATTTTGCTAGTTAGTTAGCAAAGAATATATAGTTATTGGTGCAAAGTCCCAATAATAACTCAACCAAAATAATAGTGGAGTGTTATTACATCTTCTAATATTTTTTTTTTAAATTGTTTTTTATAGCTTATAGTTACAATATTATTTATGTAAATTTTTTTCATTTTAAAACATTTTAAATTATTTATAAAAATGATAGTGTGAATATAAAAATTATTATATATTATAACATATATTTTTTAGTATAAAAATTAATAAAAAATAAGGCTAATTAGTAATTTTTCCTCCCGAACTTTGACATATACTAAATCATGCTCCCTGAATTTTTTTAGCCATTAAAAATTCCCCTTGAACTATTGAGATTGTTAAATTTAAGGACTTTTATCTAATTTTATTTAATTTTACTATTTTAGGTACTAAATCATGCTCCCCAAACTTTGATATTTACTAAATCATACCCCTCAAATTTTTATATATATTAAATCATGCCCCCTGAATTTTTATCCATATTAAAATTTTTTTTGTTAAAATTAGATAAAAGTCCTTAAATTTAACAATCTTAATAGTTCATAGAGTATTTTTAACGGCCAAAAAAATTCATAAACATAATTTAGTACGTGTCAAAGTTGGAGAGTTAATTAGCAAAAAAAAAAAAATATATATATAATAATAATTAAAGGTTGACGTAGAATTAAAAAAAAAAAGTCAAATTAGTAAACCGCGTGTTGTGGGGGTTTCAATATAAGACAACTCAGCTAGTGTCCGATGCTGACGTCATCACTTTACAACAAACACAATATTCTCTTTTTTCTCTTCTCATAAGTATCTTTTCAACCCAATTTAACCCAAAAACCATCATCAATTCACTCTTGTTTCTTCACTTTCTTTTCTTTCTCAAATCTGGGTGCCATGTCAGATTCCGGGAAAATCCTCCAAATCCCGGAAAACCCACCCTCTTTCTTCAATCGTTCTCTAACCATGTCATCATCATCTTCAACAACCGTTCAGCAGAATAATAATAAGCCTAATAATAACAACAGCTTCAACCGCACAAGCTCCTTCAAGAAACTCATCACCTCGGTAGTCGAACCAAAAGTGAAGAAGCTGAAAAACATATTCTTAGAAGCCATCAAAACTACGTCGTCTTCGTATTCCAACGAAGAAGCAGAGAAATCAATAGGACCTCGTTTGGCCGGAACAGAGGATCGAATAGTGGTGTACTTGACGAGCTTAAGAGGAGTTAGAAGGACTTACGAGGACTGTTACGCGGTGAGGATGATCTTCGGTGGGTTTCGGGTTTGGGTGGACGAGCGTGACGTGTCCATGGACTCTGCGTATAGGAAAGAGTTGCAGACCCTTTTGAAGAGGAAACCCAGTTTGCCTCAGGTTTTCATAAGAGGCAACTACGTTGGTGGTGCTGACGTCATCAAACAACTCTTTGAAACTGGCCAATTGGCCCAAACTCTTAAGGTATATCTTATCTTATGTTATCTTTTTATTTATCACGATAATGTGGAGAAGTTTATGATGAAAAATGTGTATTGTTACACTTTTCTTATTTAGAAAATTTAGTATGAACTATAAAAGCTTAGAAAATTAGAATTACCAACAAATTATATTTGTAAACTAAGAAACTTAGAAAATTTTAGATTCTTTAAATTGTAATTAATCTAGAAACTTGTAGTATTAACCTTAGCTTACTATTTTTTCATACTATCATCTTCAAACCATTGTCATTTATTAAATCATTAACTACTCATCAACGTCACTACTTCACTATTTTACCACAACAAACCATCAAACACATAATCCATACTAAAAAAATCATGTATAAATGTATGAAAAATGTCTTCGTTCTCGATGGAATTGAGCTCACTAAAGTGAGTGTTACCAGTCAAGTACTCACGTGGTGTCATTTGGTTCGAATTTATATTTTTTGCTGGGCTAGTATACATTTTTGCACCTTTAAGGAAATACATTTCCTTTATCTCTATTATCATTGGATTATGATTGCATTAATCTAATGATTGTTAATTACCATAAGCAAATTTACATCAAAACGAACTTTAGGTGGAATGACTATTAAGAAAAATTGAATAAATAAAGGAAGAAAGTTCACTAATGAAACATGAAAACAAAATTAACAAATTTTCAATGCATATTAATCTTTGCTCGGCCATTGTTATTCCTGTTCTTATTACCTATTCTTTTGTTTTTATTACTCCCAACCAAACGTATATTTAAGGATTTTCGGGTTCGAGAAGCAGTAGGGTTTGTGTGTGAGAGTTGTGCGGATATGAGGTTTGTGCCGTGCTGGAATTGCAGTGGAAGTAGGAAAGTGTTCGATGAAGATCAAGGATCGCTCAGTCGTTGCTTAGAGTGTAATGAAAATGGCTTGATTCGATGCCCTCGTTGCTCTTCTTCTTCAGTTAATGTATAATGCTCAATCAAACTGAGCATCATCAAATTATCTCTTTTCTTCCCATTTTTGGTAATAATGTAAATATTTTTAGTATTGTAATGATTATTTTGTATGGTGAATAGTGAGTTTATTTATTAATTTCATTGCCCTTAACTGATGTTCTTCACTAGTATTGTGTTCAAATCTTATACACTTCCATATATTTCAAAAGGAAAAGACAGTACAGAGTAAAGACTTCTCATGTTTATCTTTTCCTTTTGAACTAACTGTTTAGTTAGGGAACAAGGATTTAAAACTTGGGTCACTTCTCTTATCCATGTTTTTATGTGCTATTTATTATTATTCATTGGATTCCAGTCAATGTGGTTTTTTTTTTATATCTATTTATATGGTCCTGTTTTGGGTAGCTGGTGAGATTAATCTACTTTTCAGTTTTATCAGCCTTTTGTTGAATGACATTACTAACTATCATTGAGAACAATTTTTGAATTGATGATATTTAATTTCAGTCGGTGGTTAGGTCATTGCATAACTAAGTTTTAATGTATTTATTTGTCAATAAATTTGGTTTAGTGTAGTGTTAGCAAGCAATAATCATACAACAAAGTTCTGGTGCAGAATTAACATGTCATACATTCATTAACAATTCATCTTTAACTATTCTTGAGTTTAATTTATGCAATTATATGAAGACTCTGCTCAAAATGACCCATGACTCATCATATGTCACCAGGTCCCATGGTAATAAGATTTTTTATGCAAAACCAATTTTTCTGGTTATAAATATTCCAACTCCAGAATAGACTTCTTTGTTTTCTACTATTATTATCTGTGGTTAGAAAAATTCTTTAGATATTATTACATTCATCCAAAACAAAATCCCAAATAAAAAATCACAAAGACTAAGACATACACAAATATCTAAATCGGTAACTTTATTACATTAACTTGTTTTTCTTAAAAAAAAAAAAAACTAATAAAGATTTTTATCTCCTAAATTTTGATTTGTATCAAATTATATTGAGATTGTTGGATTTAAGGACTTTTATCCAATTTTAGTAAGAGAAGTCTAACATAAATGAAAGTTCAAGGAATATGATTTGGTACACATTAAAGTTTGAAGAACATAATTTAATAGATTTTAAAGTTTAAGGAATATAATTTAGTATATGGACAATCATTGAATTAGTAAAATTAAATGAAATTAGACAAAAAAATTGGGTAAATACCATTTTAGACCTTGTGTTTTGCAAAAATTATAGATTGGACCCTGTGTTTTGTTAAATGACAAAATGGACCTTGTATTTTCTAAAATAGTAAAAATAGGACCCTGAGCTTAATTTTTAACAACTTTTTTTTTAGTATAACGAACTTAAAGACAATGCTTAATACGAACAGATACAAAAAATATAAACAGTTTTGTCATAGCACTTTTAGATCGGATTATAATTAAATTTTATTTTGACAAAAAGTCAATTTAGGGTCCTATTTGTACTATTTTGGAAAATACAGGGTCCATTTTGTCATTTAACAAAACACAAGGTCTAATTTGTAACTTTTGCAAAACAGAAGGTCCAAAATGGTATTTACCCAAAAAAATTTAAGGGAAAAAAATAGAAAAATACAAAAAAGGAAAAAAATTACAAAAATACTTTGGGCCGGCCCATTAAACATTTATACAGTCCACATACAAATATTTACAAAAATACCACATGCACTAAGCCTTCAGCTGTACAGAGCGAACCATGAAGATGAAAATACGCGCGTTTCAAAACTGCAAAACAACCAAAATGAAACCAAAACGAGAAAAATACAACTATTAATTCAATTGATCTAATTCAAATAAAACTGATGAAAAAGCACAATGACCACAACTATATTAAATTGAATTAAGTGTTGTGGTTTTTCAAGTTGATTTACAGTTGCATCATTATTTTATATTAGTTTAATTAAATTGTTTGCAAGAATTTATTTTGGAAATAAGAAAAGGAGAAAACACTTTGAGAAATAGTTAGTTTCTGAAATAAATTTAAACGTTTCTTAATAGTTTCATTTTAGTTTTATTATAGTTTATTAACAGCAATAAAATAAATAAAAATGACAAAAGCAGGAATCAGAACAGGAAATATAAGACTTGAACAAAGGGAAGAAAATAGAAGTAAGTTTCTACTCTATTTCATAACAGAATCAAACCAGTTTCAATATCGTTGCCTTGCACTAATAACAATTTCAAAATCACAGGAAAAAAAGACATTCCATTCCTAGTCTTCTGCAATGGACAATTTGATGATCGAATGAATTATGAAAATTATGAAGCTAGTGGACATTACATTTCAGTCAATTGTAACTATGAAGAATTACAACGGAAGCTGAAAGAGGTCCTGGAATGCAACTAAAAAAATACTATTTTGCAACAATAAATATAAATTATAAATAAACAAGTATACAAACTATAATAAAACTATAAAAAAAAACTAAAAACAAACTGACAAGCAGAAACAACTCTACGAATATAAACTACAAACATCTAAATCGAATTGTTACCTAAAAAAGAACAGCAAACAACTATACCTAATAATATTCCCAAAACACATCATACATAAACATATTAAACTATTAAAAAACTAGAAAAAAAAAAAAACTAAAACCCACTGATTAGAGACACTAAAACAAAAACAAATGTTTTAAAATATCTAAAAAAAAAAACTAGAAACACAAACAGAACATAAAACACAACAAAAATGAAACGAAAGTAATAAGAAACAAACTAAAATGCCAAACCCAAGAACAAAATAAAATTGATTAAACAAAATTAAAGTCCTAAAAATCCAAAGAAAACCAAACGGAATTTTAAAATGAAAAACCTAAAATATCACAAACCAGAAAAAACCAAAACGATAAAATGGAAATACAAGAAAATGTTTAAAATGGGGGGAAACGAAAATGAAACCGAAAACAAACCTCAGTTCGAACAGCAGCACCAACATTATTGTTTTTCCCATAAACATCTTCAGCCATTTTTTCTTGCACAAGGACCTTTGTTTTCTTCTTAGGAGGAGCTCTCCCACGCTTCGTTAATGGAGGAGCAAAATCAGAGTCTTCCTCCTCAATAAAAGGACGTTCTCCCTTAGCTTTATTAGCTAGTGATTTCAAACCCATTTTGAATTTTTTTTTTGAACAGGGGAAGGAGATGCAGAAGAACGGGTCACATCTATTTTATATAAAGATTGGGAAACAAAAAGAAAGAGAGAAAAAGGTTATGGGATGGTTTAGTGGGAGTTGAAAAAATTTTGAAGAACAAAAATGAGAGGGAAAATTGTTGAGGAATCGTGGGGAGTTTTTTTTTTTTTTTTTGTTGGGGTAACCGATAAAGGTTAAAATAACAAGGGTAACAAAAGTTACACAAAAAGTGGGGAGGTTTCTTTCATCCAAGAAAGTTCATTGTCTATCCTAAAGGCATGCTTAGCCAATCTATGAGCCTCAACAATAAAGTTGATGCACATGAGAAAGAGATGCCCCAGGAAAACTAGACAATAAAACTTTAATATCTGAAAAGGTAACCCCCAGTTCATGCAAATACATTGTCTGACCCTCCAAAGTTGAGACCAAAGAAAATTCATCAGAAAGACCCTCTCCACGAGAAGTCCCACATCTTGAGCCCAACGCAAATCTACTACTAACGCAACTGTTTCTGTCTGGAAAATTAAAAAAAGAACCTTAATATAAAAAAAAACTTCAAAACTGAGAGTTGTCATTTACGCCCCACTAGTATAGCACCTACAAAATAAAAAGGAAAAATTAATAACATAATAAATATTTAATAAAATATGAAATTTCTCTTACAAATAAAACAAAAAAAAAAATATGAAATTTTATATAAATAGTCACATAGAATTCTCTGATGTAAATACTAAAACTTATTTATTCTCATCTTCATTGCTGACGTGAATACACTACATTTAATGTGTTATTATTACACCAAATTGACCTTACAAAATAAAACTAGCCATATAATAATTTTACAAAACCAAAGAATTATCCATGTTAGCCTTACAAAACTAAAACTAGTCACACTGACCTTACAAAATTAAAACTAGCCATACTGGCCTTACAAAATCCAAAGAACTAGCCATACTAGCCTTACAAAACCAAAACTAGCCATACTGACCTTACAAAACTAGAAAACTAGCCACATTGGCCGTACAAAAGAAAACTAGCCACATTGGCCATACAAAAAAATTAGCCACATTGGCCTTACCAAATCAAAAACAAGCCACTTACTAAACTAAACATATTGCCTTACAAAAACCAAAAGGTAAAAAACCATATTAGTCATAATTAAAATAATTTAAAAACTATATAAAATAAAATTATTTAATATAGAATTACTATATACAAGAACATATACAATCAATAATAAATAAAATAAATATTCAAAAAAGTATTCTATATTATTAATAAAAAAAAAATCAATAAAATATTTTAAGACAACATAATTACTAGTAAACAAAATCATTAATGAGAATAAAATTAATTAATACAATTAATATAATTATATAAAATGATAATAAATATGCTTTTTGAAATGTAATTTATTTGACTATTGATATTAAATTTAAAAAAATAAATAATAATAAAAGCATTTAATAGCCATTTAATTTGAATTAAAATAAATCTCTATGTAAAAGTCTGAGAAATAAAGGAGTTACTTAAATTATATTAAATTTAATACCATGTAATCAAAATTAAATGAAAAATTGACAAAATAATACAGACAATGAAATTAAAAGTATAAAGGAACAAAATACTAATTATTACACTGCAATACAAAAATACTTCAAATATCAAAACAACAAAAACGTTTAAAAAGCAATATACATACTATAATATACATACTATACATACATATATATTTTTTTAATATATATACATACTATACTTAAAACATAATCTATATATATATATATATAAAGGAGAATTTCAAAAAGATGATGTGGCGCTCTCAAATTAGTTTATAGCTATTTAACTATTTTTTTAAAAAATGGTATCATCTTCTTTTGATATTCTATTTTCTCTATTAAAATATAAAAGATGATAACAACTAATTAATAATAGCTTTTAATAAGTAAGTTACAACACATAATAAGTTACCTAATAATTTAATAACAATTATTATGAATATGAACAATCTTTTAGGAATAAATTATTTTTCTATCAATTAATAATAATAATAATAATAATATATTAATACAATTATAAATTGTAATTATCATCATCTTTTACTCTTTCTATCAATAATAATAATAATAATAATAATAATAATAATAATAATAATAATAATAAAGGAGAATGATATAGGAAGGTGATGTGGTACTGCATACTTTTTTTATTATATATATATTTTTTTTTTAATATCTTCATTTTTCTTATTATTTAGAGTTTTTATTATTACATAAAAATAAAAGTTTGTAAAAAAAAAAAAACTATTTATATTCTTTGTTTAATTCTTTTCATTTATGTTTATATTAAGATTTCACTATTAAATATTAAAATTTTTTGTATTCCTTCATTAAAAAATATTATTTGTATTTATTATACATTTAATTATTAAAACTATTCATATTCTTACATTAAATAATAAAAAAAAAAAAACTATTTGTTTTCTTTGCATTGTTCTTATTGGTTTATGTCAATATATCATGTCCTATACTCAAGTTGAAGTTTTGTATCCACTCATAATTTTAAAGTTTTGGTTATGTTTTTTTTTCTCCTTTCTAATTTTGATGTTCTATGTTCATATTACATGACAATGACTATTCATATTTTAAGATTATTCTTTTTTATTGTTATTCCTAATTCTTGATGTTTTATTTTCAGATTATTTGGAAATAGTTATTCATTGACAAGTTTCTCCAATGGATATTTTGCAACAAAACTATATGGTAATTTTTTTATTTTGATTTGAACGATTATCACTAAAACTATCTTTACATGCATATGTATTTAGATTCAGTTTTAGTTCATTATGCTTCTTATATATACATATATCTTCTCTTGATTTTTTATTTTCATCATATGTCTCTCTTTGTATTAATCTTTTCTCTTTGTCCATGTCTCCTAAATATGTATGGGTGTTATTTTTAATATTTCATTCGTTTATTTTGTTGTTTGTACGTAACTCTATTTATACGTATATGTGTATATATTCTATTATTATTGATGACCTTCAATTAGTTTCTTTCATATTCTTATCTTCTAAGAATATTTTATTTGGTTTTTATATGATGAAGTGTGTATACTTTTTTAATCGCTTGAAGTAGATATTTTGTTACTGTTGTTGTTGTTTTTATTTTCTTAGGTCAATATATGACATTTTTCATCATAATTTTGAAATTATTAATAATAAAAAATACTTTATTATTGTGTGATTTGAGACATGGAGAAAAATATTTAGAACATTTAGAAAATGAGATGAGGTATATATAAATATATATATTAAAATATATTTTTTTGGTAATTTATATTTTTTATTTATATCCTATCCTAACAATAATAAATAATAATATTTTGGTAAAAAAAAATATAAAAGTAACATAATAATTAATGTTAAGATAGAAAAAAAAAATAGATTACTATAAAAAAAAAATTGGTAAAAATATTTTTTTTAAAACTTATAGCTCATCCTTTGAAAAAAAATATATATAATTACAACCATAATAACTATATTATAATAAAAAAAATTATAGTTTATATATATATATGTAACATATAAGAATATCAATCATTAACATAAATTAATGAGCCATATTTCATTATAATAGAAATTTATTATTAATATATGTGCATTCGTAAAAAGAAAAGTACTTTATAAAAAATATTATTTAAATAAAATGTATTTTAGAGACCGAAACATAAATTTATTTTTAACTATATATTTTTTGAAAAAAAAAATTATTAGTGACTAATAACAATTATCTTAATTTGATATTATAATTTCGTTTTACTATTTTATTTGTTTAATTAATATATGTAAGTACTACAATATATATATAATGTGCGTAAATACTATTTGCCTTAATACCATTTCACTAAATAGCAATTATCATTAAGAAAAAATATATTAAGATGCAATTTTAATCAATTATTTAATTGTTGACAAAAAGAATGTTAAAAATTTATTTACTAGAACAGTTACAAAAATGTACACATATATATATATATAAATTTTTGATACCTTAAGAATTAGTATCATGATATATGTATATCAATAATAATTTGAATTTATTAGTTAATAGTAAATCTATATAAATAGCAATTGTATGTGTAATTAATTATTTTTTGATTTTTCATTAATTATAAAAAAAATATTTAAGTTGTTTATATAGTGTATTACAAAATAATTTGTTACATAAAAAAATATTTGTATAAAAGAGGCGTTAGACAAAATAAATTTTTGAAGTTGAATTTCAAAGTGTTAAATTCGATTAATTATTATATTTATGAAATATAACTATTGTACTTTTAGTTTAATGTACATTTTTATAGTAAATTACATATGTAATACTTGTATCAGAAATGAGTTACATAAAATAATTCTTGATCTGAATTCTAAAGTGTAGTATCTAAGTAATTGTTGTATTCGTAGTTCCTCATTTTTATGTATAAAAATTTGAAAAAAAGAAATAAGAAATATTTTATTTTATATAAAATATATATTTTTAGTTTATGCTAATTTTTTTTAAAAAAATATTCTTCATTTTTCATATTCTTAAAAAATATACTAAGAAAATAAAAATAAATTATATTTTAAATATTATGAAAAATAAATAAAGAAATGTGCATAATTTAGAAAAAAAAAATATGATATAATATGAGTATAATAGACAAAGAAATTAACACAAAATAATGTAAAAAAGAAAATTCTAAAAAAATATTAACACTAATTTTCTAAAACTATTTTTAGTTTATATTTTTTTTTAATATTGGGGTGCATTTATAATTTTGTGCGGTAAAAATAAATTTTTTCATAAATATAAAGCAAGTTATACAAACATAACTTTATAAATATAAATTTTTAAAAAAATTTATAAATTTCTCACTTTCATTATATATTTTTGTATATATAAATATATATTTTAAAAAATTATAATTAATTAAATAAATATGATATTAAATATATATATTTAAATTATGCTTTAAAACCGCGCGAAGCGCGGCTTTGTTTACTAGTTAAAAATAAAACATAAATTTTACTTAAAAAATTGGATAATTAATTACAATTGAATTATTAAAAGATACCAAATATACCACCGAAAATATATATAATATTTAATTAAAAAATCTTTACAAAGTAACAAATATATAGTATACCACTTAAGGAAAAAATATAGAATAACTGAACAATTAAAAATTATTAATATATAAGAAAATGATAGAATTAACTAATTATGGTAAAGATATAGTTGACTTCTATAATAATAATAATAATAATAATAATAATAATAATAATCACTAACTGTTATGTACGCTGTAAAATGCAGCTATTCTCGCCACTAATTCAGCTTCCTCACACCTCCGGTACGGTAGTTTTCAAATCTACGAATTAGGCTTCCTCACACTTCTCCGGCGAGACTTCACTTTCCTAGAGAGCCACACGTCTCACCATCGACACTCCAAAAATGCGATCATCAGGTCTCTCTACTTTTTTTTTTGTTTGGTTACTCAAAAACTCAAAATTTCAAACAAAGCAAATAAAAATAAACCAGTCAATGATGCAGAGAAGATTAGAACATTAGGGGTACTGCTGCAATTAAATAAATAATTGAATAACAACAATTCTATCACAGTTTTCGTCAGCAACAACTCACCTTAAAGCAGAATAATACTAATCCTCACAAGAACAATTACAAGTGACATGTCATCACTTAGATAATTGAGAAATAAAATAATATCAAAACAAGAAATCCAGAGATCTAATAATTTTAAGAGGAGAATAACACCTTCATCTAGCAACGGCATGGCGAAGTGATTGAAATAAAAAAATCAAAGGAAAACAAAAGAAAAAGAGAGAGGGAAGTGATTGAGGGATGCATGATGGTTGATAGGGGAGTTGACGTGACTGGTGCATAGATGTGATGTGTATGTGGTATATGTGTAATAAAATATAGAGAAAAGGTAAAAAAGTTACCTTAACCGTGTGTAGGTTTATATGTAATAAAGTGTGTAATTTGTATTTTTGGTGTAAAAATTTCAAAATTTAAATCCAATAATTTTAATAGTTTAAGGAGAATTTTTTTTTACCGAAAAAGTTTAAAAAATATAATTTAGTACATATTAAAATTCAAGGTAAAAAAATACCATACAAAAAATAAAATCTAGAAAGGGGAAAAAAACTTACTTATGGTAACTTGAAATTGGTAGATAAATCATTCATGGGAAACTTTAAGATATATATTATAGTATATATGTAATAGGCTTTTTTTTTATGTCTCATTTATATTTCTAACATTGGATAATAATAGGATATATATATATTTTTTCACCTCTTCCATATATATTTATACACATAATACGGTGAGAATGTTACAGATTTTGATGAAGATGAAAAGCTTCATAAATATAATTATTCAAAAAATACAAATAGTTTTTTTTATTATTATTTTCAATAGAAGATTACAAATAGTTTTATCTATTAATATAATAATTAAATATATAAATTATAATTTTTCTTTTCACAAATTTTGAATGCCTCACAAAATATGAAAAACAGAACAAAAAAATAGTGTAAAAAGTCACTTAAATTCTTTTATTCTTTTATTTATATAGGGACTTTTATGTTGAATCATCAAACCGAGTGCTGTCTAGAAATAGTTTCTATGAAATTTTTTATTAACAAACTAACTTAATAAAAAAAATTATTAGTAAAATAATCTTATATGTCACATAAATAACAATAAATTATATTGTGTATAACGATTTGATGGCAAAACAACTATAAATTATTATTGAGATTGAGATTAAAAGAACAAAATATTAATTAACAATATGCATCAGTAGTGACTAGTGACTGAGTTGTAGGAAGTAAGAAGTGCTCCTCCTACTGCTACTTTTTCCTTTTGTCATTATGTGCTTTTCTTTCAACTACTACCATTATTATGATGAATTCTTTGATAAAGTCTCCTTCCAAAGTTGACAAGTCAAAATATAGAATAGTTGATAAGTCTCCTTGTAAAGTTGGAGTTGTTATGTCTTTCCATTTTTTCCATTGATTTCCATTCTAGAGAGAGAGAAGATATGGCAGTAGGAGAAGCTTTTCTATCTGCATTTCTACAAGTATTGTTTGATAGGTTAGCTTCTCGTGAGTTTATAGGTTTCATATATGGAAAGAAATATGATGAGTTGCTTGAAAAGTTAAAGATTACACTTTTGAGTGTCACTGCATTGCTTAATGATGCTGAGGAGAAACAATTTCATAGCCCTGCAGTGGAGAAATGGCTACACATGGCTAAAGATGCTATTTATGATGCTGAGGATATATTGGATGAGCTAGCTACTGATGCCCTCAAATTGAAATCTAATTTGGAAGCTGAATCTGAGGCTACAAGATCTGATCATAAGGTATGGAAGAATTTTAAGTCTGTTACATCTTCTCTTAGTCCATCTGGTAGAGGTGTAGAGTCTAGACTAAGAAAGATTATTGAATGGTTAGAATTGATTGCCAAGTATAAGAATGTTCTTGGATTGAAGGACAACAATGGAGAGAGGTCATTTGGGTTAAAGCAAAGGTTAGAGACAACTTGTTTGGTAGAAGAGTCTTGTGTCTATGGAAGGAGTGAGGATAAAGAAATGATAGTTCAACACTTGCTTAGGGATGAAGCTTGTAACAGTCATATTGGTGTTATTTCGATTGTTGGAATGGCGGGTATTGGGAAGACTACTCTTGCTCAATTGGTTTACAATGATCTAAGAGTGGATGACCATTTTGATTTGAAGATTTGGGTTTGTGTGACTGATCAATTTGATGTAGTGAAGGTCACAAAAACCATTCTCAAATCCATCACTTTGAGAAGTTGTGATGTTGATGACTTGAATTTGCTTCAAGTTAGTTTGAAAGAGCATTTGAAAGGGAAAAGATTTATGCTTGTTTTAGATGATGTTTGGAGCAAGAAAATAGTGATTGGGATTTGTTGTGGAAGCCATTAAAAGCAGGGGGAAGTGGGAGTAAAATCATAGTAACAACACAAAATGGTGATGTTGCAGCAAGCATGAGCACAATTCCATCTCATTACTTAAAAGGGTTGCCTTATGAGGATTGTTGGCCATTGTTTATGAGTCAAGCATTTGAAAATAAAGATGAAGGAGACATTGATGGTGATCCAAATTTGAAGTCCATAGGTGAGAAGATTGTGAAAAGGTGCCAAGGCTTGCCATTGGCAGTAAAAAGACTAGGAATCTTTTTGCGTTGGAGAGCTAAAGAAGATGAATGGAAAGACATATTGAATAGAAAAATATGGGATCTTCCATATGAAGAAAGCGACATTCTTCAAAGTCTGCGATCCAGTTATCATCACCTTCCTACACATCTCAAGCAATGCTTTGCATTTTGTGCAGTGTTTCCTATGGGACACGAGTTTGATAAGGACTCGCTTGTTCTGTTGTGGATGGCGGAAGGTTTTCTTCAACAACCAAAGGGGAAGAAACGATCGGAAGATGTTGGTCATGAGTATTTTTGTGAGCTTGTATCAAGGTCATTTTTTGAACAAGTTGTTGATAATAACAATAATACATCATCAAAATTTGTGATGCATAGCCTCTTGAAGGAGTTAGCTGATTTTGTTTCTGGAGAATTTTGTTTTCAGCTAAAGGATAAAACACAAGATGATCATGGGAACAGAATTTTTGAGAAGGCACGCCATTCATCTTATTTTCGTGGTAAACGTGATGCATTGACAAGATTCGAGGCTCTTAATGGAGCTGACTGCTTGCGTACATTCCTTCCTTTGGATCCAATAGAAAGCATTGGAGTAAGCTATTTGGCTAACAATGTTCCTATCTCTTTGTTGCCAAAGTTAAGCTTTCTTCGAGTACTCTCTTTCAATTCTTGTCGAATCACTAAATTGCCAGATTCAATAGGCGGTTTAAGGCATTTGCGCTACTTAGATCTTTCTTACACTGCAATCAGAGAGTTACCTGAGCCAACAAATACTCTCTACAATTTACAAACATTGAACTTATCAGAATGTCGCTACCTCACCAAGTTGCCATCAAAGATGGGGAACTTGAAATGCTTAAGGCATCTTTGGATCAATGGAAGTAGAGTGGGAGAAATGCCATTGCAACTAAGCGAATTGAGGGATCTTCAAACATTGTCAAATTTTGTGGTTGGTAAAGATAGTGGTTCGGGGATTAGAGAGTTGCGGAATATGAAACAACTTCGAGGGTCACTCCAAATTTCAGGATTGCAGAACATTGTCAATTTTGTTGATGCTGTGGATGCTAATATGAAGGAAAAACAACAACTTGATCAACTGGTGTTTCAGTGGAGTAATAGCTGTGATGGTTCATTGATTGAGAAAGATGAAGAGGAAGTTAGATATGTGCCACAACATCAACATGTAAACATGGTTGGATACAGAAGTACAAGGTTTCCGAGCTTTAGGGAAACAATGAATGCTTATAGACAAACTTCTATGGGTTTGAGGATGGAGATCAGTGATATTCTAGATGATTCAAGGGATGAAAGAGTTGAAACTCTCGTACTCGAGATGCTACAACCTCATAAAAACATCAAAAGCATCACTATCAAAGACTATGGAGGTACAATGTTTCCAAGATGGATTGGATCCCCCTTGTTCTTGAATATTAAATTCTTGCATATTAGTAATTGCAAGAAGTGTGATTATTTACCATCTCTTGGGCAATTACCTTCACTGAAAGATCTTGTCATAGAAGGAATGGATAAGGTAAAGAGTATTGGCATTGAACTTTATGGGGAAGGATATCAATCTGTCCTACCATTTCCATCTTTAGAATCCTTAAAATTTGAGAATATGTTAAATTGGGAAGACTGGTCTTCTTCTTCTGGTATTGAAAGCAGCAAAGAGTTTCATCTCCTACAGAAAATCAAAATACAAAACTGTCCTAAGCTAAAACAATTGCCACATTGCCTTGTTGCCTTGAAAAACATGAGTATTATGGGATGTGAAGAACTAATAGCTCTTCCAAGGCTGCCAACAAGTCATGGAAACTTTCAAGAAGGCCAAGAACTTCCTTCCCTCCTAGAGCTATCTATACGTGCATGTCCAAACTTGAGGCAGCTACCTACCACTCTTCCGTCATTGACAATGCTTGAGATAGATGCTTGTCAAAGCTTGGAAGAATTGCCCAAGCTTCCTTCCATACACGACGTAGAGTTAAAGCAATGCCAAGCAGTGGTACTGGAAAGTATAGTTGCACTCAAGTCACTTTCCCACTTGCGAATGTGTCAAATTCTCGATCTCACAAGTCTACCTGATGGACTTTTCCAAAACTTGACGGCTCTTGAAGAGTTACACATTACGCATCTCAACCATCTCACAGCTTTGCCTAACAAGATTGGCTTGCACAAGCTCCCAAGTCTTCAAAGGATGGAAATTTCAGGATGTCCATTGCTAGAAGAGTTGCCCCAAAGCCTGCACAAACTCCCGTCTTTGAAAGAGTTGAGGGTTTGGAAATGTCCTTTGCTCGAATCCTTCCCGAGTACAGGATTGCCTTCCACACTCACAGGCCTTGAAATTACAGAATGTAATGCTCTCCATTCCTTGCCTAACTGGAAGATACATGACAAGAAGCTCTCTCTGTCACTTGAATACTTGACTGTTGAAGGTTGTCCACTTCTTACACATTTACCAAGAGATGACCTTCCTAACACACTCAAAGAAGTTGAAATACATGATTGTAGGAATTTGGAATCCCTTCCTAAAGATCTAATTCATGGCGATTCTCTTGAATTTCTTAGTATTGTTGGTTGCCATTCCATTACTGACCTTCCTGCTTCTCATCACCCCAGAGTCACCTCCAACATGATCAGAAACCTGAAACAATTGATCATCAAGGATTGCGCGAACCTAAAGCTTTTACCAGATGGTTTACAGAACCTAATACATCTTGTTCATATTGAAATAACTGACTGTCCACTTCTGCTTTCTTTTCCAGAATCAGGCCTACCTTTGATGATGCTAAAATCTCTAAGACTGTCCAATTGTTGGAGTCTCAACTCCTTACCAAACCATATGCACAACAGCCTCAATTCTCTTGAAGAACTATCCATAGAAGGTTGCTCAAGTATCTCTTCATTTCCACAGGGTGGTTTGCCTGTTAATCTGATCTCTTTGTCAATCTTGGACTGCGAGAAGCTTAAGCCTACATTCGAATGGGGGCTGCACAGACTCACTCATCTTACAAATCTAGTGTTTGGAGGGTGCAATGAGTTGGTGTCTTTCCCTGATGAATGGTTGTTGCCTAGCACTTTATCCTCTCTTCAACTTCAGAGACTGCCTAATCTTAAAATGCTTCCTAAGGGTATCGAAAACCTCTCATGTCTTGACGAGTTGGAAATATGGGAATGTCACAACCTTCAGACAGTGCTTGATGATCAGCAACCTAACATGCTTCAGAATTTTAATTTCTGGGATGTACTTTAATTATGAAAAGAACTTGAAACTTCAATACTATTATGTTTTGTGATAACTAACTATGAATGTACAGCTTCTTCTTCTTCTTTCAATATAATTATTTGAGCTACCTTTGTCTATGTATTCCCATCCCATGCAGGCAATGCTAGTTGCTTTCAGAACTTATTTGATTTATTATGCAATGTATTATTGGTTTAATGTTATTTGAATTCATGTTCAGTGCTCTGATTGACTTTGAATTCTAGCTCTTTGATGTACAGATTGAGCTTATGTTTTCTTTTTGTATTTTGACACTCATAATGTAGCTTCAGCAAAATATATTCTGGCATAAAGAAGAATCATTGAATTTTATCAAGAAACAAAAATACATTTTGCTAGATTGGGAGGTACTTACCAATGCCTTTTTTGTTATTTTCTGTTTATCATCACATATAATTAATTATAAAATTTACCATATATTAAAAAAAGTAAACATCATCCTATATTACTTGCATAATATTCGTATTATATTATTCAAAATTTAAATTAATATTGAAAGTAAGTATTTAATATAATTATTCAATTATATTAAATTGATATTTGTATTACTAAGTAAAGGGTATATGAAAATACATTCAAATCTTCAGGGAATGAGGAACACAAGAAAAGGAAGGTTGAAAAGAACAAAACCAGAATAAACATCTCTATGATTACATAGAGTAAAGGGTATATGAAAATACTTTTTAATTCATTTGTTTAGAAGGAACAAACTAAAAAGTTAAAAAGGAAAAGTAGATGTAAACATCTTAATTAGTTCAGATTATTCTGTCATAGTTATATTAGTACAACTAATATAACTTATTCTGTCATTGATAAAGAATAAATGAAAAGCAAAGAGAATACTTCCAATTTCATTTGTTCAGGAGTAAATTAAAATATGAAGAGGAAAACATCTTCAATAGTTTATTTTATTCTGTCATTACTAAAGGATCAACAGGAAATGAAAGAAGATTATTAAAGCTTATAAAACTTATTCAACGATAGACAATGAAAGAAAATTATAATGAAATTCTATATGGTAGAAAATAAACAAACCACAAAATTACAAAACTTGAATCTGTCAAAGTATAATCAGATAAGATAAAGATGATGATAGCCAAGTTATGTTGAGAATACGATTATCACCATTGGAATGGCTCCAGAATAAGATCAAGAAAAACAAGTACTCTATTTTTCCTACTCAAAAATCAGTTTTGTAACACAAAAAACATACCCAACAAACAATAGCATTGAGAACACTGAATTTTACTCTTAATTGAAGATCCATTTTTAATACGAATCAAAACAAAGAACAAAGCAACACAAACAGACTATTTCGTTTCAGTATTCAGATTTAGATATAATATCTTAATACATTTTAAAAGTTCACATGTCAAGTCATAGTTTTTTTTGGTGTAAATAAGTTTGATCTCTCAACTTTTGGCTATTTCAATTCAAACCTTACTTTAATTTTTTGCTCTTCTTTATTGAAATTTATAATATTTTTGTACATTGTTTTGGTTATGGAACCAAAATTAGATAAATTGTTGTATCATAGTTATTTAAGTTTAAATAAATTAGCTGATCTTATAGTGAACATCTTATGTCTTTGCAGGGTCTTCTTAAACATTTTAGTGGCCTTGTTCTAATCTTAAAAATTTGGCCCTTACTAAAAATAATAGTATAATTAAAATCTAAGTTCAATTTATTTATTTATTTTTTTAGGTAGATCAAGTTTAAAAATTTACTTCTAGAAGTTTTAGTTAAAAAAAAATATTTCATTCATATTTGATAATTTTTTTTAAAAGAAATAAAATCTTGCCATTAATTTATATATATAATCGTGTGTGTATTTTTTTTTTTTCTCTTTTGATATTTTCTTTTCTTTTTTTTTTTAAATGAAAAATTTAAAATTGAATAGAAATATTTAAATATATATGATGAAAAAAAATATTTATTAATCAATTTTTGAAACAACTAAAAGATATTATATATATATTCCACTATCAAACATATATTGAATGGAATATAAAAGATTGAAAATAAATAAATAAATAGTAAACTACCATAAATTGGAATAGATTCTAGGTATAAAGAGGTGGGTCATTAATTAAAAAAATAAAAAAAAATAAACTGAAAAGGATTTAAATTTAAAAATGATAAATATTTTAGCTTTTATTTAGTTAGGCCCTGTGCAAGGTTGGAACCTGTGCAATTGCACAACTTGCACAGGGTTAAAGCCGACCATGTGTCTTTGTCATAAAAATTTGGAGTTGTGTGGAGCAACAATGTGTAATCTGAAGGATTTAAAACTTGGGTCACTTCTCATGTTTATATCTGCTATTTAATATTATTATTTGATTCCAATCAATGTGGTTTTTTTTAATTTCTGTCTATTTATTTGGTCCTGTTTTGACCAGCTTGTTAATCTAATTTAGAGTTTTATCAGCCTTTTGTTGAATGACATTACTAACTATCATTAAGAACAACTTTTGAATTGTTGATATTTAATTTCAGTCGGTGGTTAGGTCATTGCATTTATTTGTCAATAAATTTGGTTTAGTGTAGTGTTAGCAAGCAATAATCATACAACAAAGTTCTGGTGCAGAATTAACATGTCATACATTAACAATTCATCTTTAACTATTCTTGAGTTTAATTTATGCAATTATATGAAGACTCTGCTCAAAATGACCCATGACTCATCATATGTCACCAGGTCCCATGGTAACAAAGATTTTTTATGCAAAACCAATTTTTCTGGTTATAAATATTCCAACTCTAGAATAGACTTCTTTGTTTTCTACTATTATTTTCTGTGGCTAGAAAAATTCTTGAGATATTATTACATTCATCCAAAACAAAATCCGAAATAGAAAATCACAAAGACTAAGACATACACAAAGATCTGAAATCGGGAACTTTATTACATTAACTTGTTTTTCTTAAATAAAAATAAATAAAATCTAGAAAGAAAAAAAAAAACAACCCAATTGGAAAAATGGTAACTTGAAATTGGTAGATAAATCATTTGATTGGACACGTGGCAATGCAAGAAAGAAGTCATTCCTCGAGATAAAGCACAAGTAGTCGACCAATGACTAAAATGGCCACAAATGATAAGACTTTCTTTAGTAAGATGTAAAAACGGCTTGGATGCCTCACTTTTATGAGGACCTCACTTGTAGTTGTACCCTTCTTTACATGGCATTTTCCTACACATAATAAAATGAATAAATAAATGAACTCATAAAGACATTTCTAAATCAATAATAGTGATTTATTTCTTCTTAAAAAAAATAATAAAATGACTTGATAAGTGAGTGAGTGAGTGAGGTACCTTTTTTTTGGTTGTAGTCTTCCCATCTAAATTCCTCATGAGACTTATGTTGGTAAAAAGGCATGCTTGATATTGAGTTAAGAAGCTCTTTTACTTCAAAACAATTTGGTCCATCTATCTCTTTAAGCTCCAAGAAAGATTTGTGTCCACACCTATTGCAAAAATGTTGTATGGGCATGGAACTCATGGGGTGATCTAGATGTTGAGAATGTTGACTATTGAAGAAAAGTGGTTGACCATGACCATGATAATTAGGACTAGTACTACTACTACGAAAGTTAAAGCTGTTGGGTTTTATGCCCTAAATAAAACTCATTTCAATATAATCAGATTTACTTATTAATATAGATCAGAAATAACATTTAATGTTGCATGGTTCACATGATTTATTTCATGATTATATGTACATAATGTATAAATTCATCTGAAACCCTTTTCACATACTTGATCCTGTTTATTGTGCCGTCAACACATTGGAAAGTAAACATGACTATGTGAATAAAGTTTCCTAGATTTATCAGACACAGGGTTTTACTGATATGATAATCTACAACAGAGTTTACTTGTATTTGGAGAAATACTATGTTCTTTCCAGAACATTGGTTAAAGTAAAGCTCAGGTTGGATGCATGGAGTATGCATCGGAAGGGACCGATATTGAACTTTGACTTAGATTTATTAAACTTACCGTAATATCTATTCAAGTCAATATCGCCTAAGTTGATCCTAGATCAAATGATCTTAATCCTGATATGATTAGGCTCAATCTTGAAAGGCTATTCGTGTTCTTTGATTTGTTAGTTAAGCCTACTTTTAGGTCAGGGTGATACGTACATTTTGGGAACACGGTAGTGCAATTGAGTGGGAGCGCTAGCATAAACATGGAATCTATAGCTTCTATCTGGCGAATAGTAAGCAAAGGATGATCTCCTTCGAGCTTGACCAAACGAACATAAATGGTGGAGTACTCATTTCACATTAGCTGAAATATCATTTATACGGGGTCAAGTGTTTTAAGGAATAAATACATTGTAGGGTGTAACGGTAATTTAATCCCTTTACAGTGTAGATCATTCATAAAGAGGATCATTGATCACATTAGGATTATAACAATGGATAACAAATGATGTGTCTATATGGTGGAACATATAGAGCATTCTATATAGTGAGAGTGCAATTCTAAGTTCTATGCGTGGATTCAACGAAGAATTAATAAGTTAGTGAATTTTAGTGCTAAATTCTTGATCTACTTATTGGAAGCTCGGTTATATAGACCCATGGTCCCCCCACTAGTTGAGATAATATTGCTTGTAAGACTCATGTAATTGGTTTTGATTAATCAATTATAATTCTCAAATTAGACTATGTCTATTTGTGAATTTTCACTAAGTAAGGGCGAAATTGTAAAGAAAGAGTTTATAGGGGCATATTTGTTAATTATGATACTTTGTATGGTTCAATTAATGAATATGATAAATGACAATATTATTTAATAATTATTTATAGTTATTAAATAGTTAGAATTGGCATTTAAATGGTTGAATTAGGAAATTGGCATTTTTGAGAAAATCAGATACAAAAGGTGTTAAAATTGCAAAATTGCAAAAAGCAAGGCCCAATCCACTAAGTGTATGGCACTTGCCACTTTTGTAGGAAATTTAAACTGATATTTTCATTATTTTAATGCCAAATAATTCAAACCTAACCCTAGTGGAATGCTATAAATAGATAGTGAAGGCTTCAGGAAAATTACACTAAAATTTTCTATTTTTCCTTCAGAGAAAAACCTGAGCCTTTCTCTCTCCCTATCTTTAGCTGCCACTTCTTCTTTCTCTTCCCTCTTGAAATTTCGAAATTTCTTAGTGTATGAGTAGTGCCCACACAGCAAGTGATACCTCAATCATAGTGAGGAAGATCGTGAAGAAAGATCATCAGCAAAGGAGTTTCAGCATAAAAGATTCAGAGAAAGAGATCCAGGTTCAGATATTGATAATGCTCTGCTACAGAAAGGAATCAAGGGCTAGATATCTGAACGGAAGGAGTCATATTATTCCGCTGCACCCAATGTAAGGTTTCTTAAACTTTATATGTGTTTAATTTATCGTTTTAGAAAGTTCTTATTTAGGATGTTAATAAACATACTTGTGAGTAGATCTAAGATCCTGGTAAAATAATTTCCAACAACTGGCCTCAGAGCCATGGTAATTGATTTACTTACATGTAATTTGGACTTTAAAACGATTGTTTGTATGTTCTTTGGATGGTATCATGTTGTATTGAGTGTTATTTGATGATTGATTGATGATTGTGAAATTTTCGTGAAAAATAATTGTTATTTCGGTTCTGGCATTATTTTTATTGGATAGTATGGAAAAAATTAAGCAAGTTAGCCTTTTACAGAACTCAATTTGGATTTTATTTGAATTAGTTATGATTTTTTGAAGATTTGACAAAATCGGAAATTTGTCTTTGATAGTTTCACGATCATGAGAACTGTCCGTACAGTTTCGAATTTTTTCAATTTTCTTCAATTTTTCATACTTTTTCATGGAATTAACTTCCAATTTTTTGTATGGTTTTGTATATATACTATTTCTATTCCTAATTCAATTCTAATTATCATTTTGAATTAATTTAAATTTTTTTTAATTTAATTCAAGATATTAGTGTAATTTGAATTTGAATAGAATTAGTATTTATCTTTTTGCTTAAAAATATATCTTATTTTTAAATTTGATTATATTTTTTTTAAATTTAAGGTCAGATATTTTAAGATATTTATAATATCTTTTAAAGATATTTATAATATCTTTTAAGATATTTTAAAAATTCTTATCTTTTAAGATTTTTTAATTAAATCTTTTTAGATATTTTGACCTTATTTAAATTTAAAATAGATATTTATAATCATGTAATTTTAAATAGATATAAGATAAAAAGTAGGTTTAATTTTAAATTTTTTTATTTTCGAAATTTAATTTTAAATTCCGAAATTAATTCTTTTTTAAATTATTTTTCGAATATTAAATTTTTTTTTAATTTAATTATTTATTTATTCGAAATTATTTATTTAAAATTAAATAAATCCTACTTCCAACTATCCAGCTAACCCTGTTGCAGGAGTATGTGTTTTAGCTTGTTTGTAAGTTTTCAAAACCTATTATTACTTGATTGCAAATAGCCATGGTTACTTTTTGCCAGATCTAATGATCTGATGGCTCCCTTGGTCAAGTTAATAATTTGTAACAGGTAAATTTTACAATCTTCTTTCATCTGTGTATGACCTAGCAACATGATAGGACCCATCCAAAGTGTGCCTGTGTGAGCCTATGTGTTTAATTTGATTATAGATACATATAGGTTGTTGTTGCTAAAATAAATTATCATAGTTCTTGATAGAATTTATTTAGGCCCATTTAGTTATTGGGCTTATTCAATTAATAACAGTTGTTCTTATTAAGGTTAAATTCCTCTCTTTTGGGCCTTGTGTGAGAGTTGGGAGCCATAGAAGTGGGTACGACATACTGAACCCAGCACCCCCTCACACAAACCACCCCAATTGTGAAGGCCCATTTGCCTGATTTGAATGACTGTACTAGGTTAATTACACTAGTTTAACCTAATTAAAATTGATTAGCAACATAATTAATTTCATTTATTTTGAAATTAATTTAAGAAAAATATAGTTTAAAGAATTATTTTTTATTCTAAGCTAAACTATATGTATTTTCTTGTATTTAATTAAATATAGAATTATAACCATCTAGATTCTTTCTGGAACTTAATTTAAATTTTTCATTAAATATTCCTATTTAAGTTGATATTTAGTTATCTTCAACTAACCAACTTAAATCTGAATATCTTTTGAATTCAAAATTTCAAAATTAAGTTGAGGAATTTTAGGCATTGGTTATTAAGATTCTTTAGATATTTTTTAAGTTAATATCTTTTCAAATATTAACTTAAAATGGAATATTTTCAAATTAAGTGGTTACAACTTAATTTTTGATATTTAATTAAATTTAAATTTGAAAATATTTAAGTTCTAGATTTTTCTAGTACAACTTAAATTAGATATTTTTTCAAATTTTGTGGAAAAGATACTTAGTCAAATAAGATATTTTCTAGATAGTTATTTCTAGACTACTTATTATTTCTAATATTAAATAGGAAAATATTATAAATTGTGAAATTAATTATTTAAATAATTAATTTTGGTACAATTTATTTTAAGTATATTTTTCCTAGTATTAAACTAGAGATTAATAATTAAGCCTTCTCTACACTTAATTATTTATTTCTTGAATTTAATACATTTAATTAATTTGAAAATTAAATATCTAAGTTGATTTTTATCATCATACTTAAATATTTCTTTTTCATGACATTTAATTAAATAGAAAATTATTTTTAGTTGAAATTTATTTTTTCAACTAAATTTAAATAATTTTCAAAATATATTTTCTTTATTTTATTAATCAATTTTCGAAATTGCATTTCTTAAATGCTAGAATTTCGAATTTATCTTGAAAAATAGATTAAGTTGTAAATTAATTATTTTAATTAATTCTTGGATCAACTTAAATCAATGATTTTTTCATTTATTGATTAATTTAAAATAAATTGAATTAAAGTATATTATTAGAAATAGAATTAATTAGTCAAAGGAAAATCTAGATAGGTGATATTTTTGCTTGAAGTATTTTTCTAGTGTATTTAATTAAATAGAAAATTAATATTTAAGTTGATTTTCATCATCATACTTAAATATTTGTAATTTTTCTTATATATTTAATTAAATAGGAAAATTATATTTTTTGTTGTAAATTAATTTTATTAATTAATTTTGGGCCAACATTAAATTAGAATAATTTTTCCAGGATTTATTTTTTATTTTAATATGCATTTTTCGAAAATTGTATTCTTATATACTTTAATTTTTCGAAATGCAATATATATTTATAGAAAATTAAATTTGAGTTGTAAATTAATTTAAATTAATTTTGTAACAACTTAAATATTTTTTCTAAATATTTATTGGAAATTATTACTAAGATGGAAATAATTCATATTATTTTCATATCCATCTAAGTAAAATTTATAAATATTAAATTAAAATTTATATTTAGAATTTTTCATTCTAAATTGGAAATTTTAATTAAATAAATATATATTTAAAATAAATAGAATAAATAAAGAGAATAATAGAAAATACAACTCTTTTCAAATAATGAGCTTTATTATAGAGACATTCGATCTCCATTGTGGGTTTTACACCGCGTTTGTTTTAGTGAGTAATCCTCCCTAATGGAGGAACGTTCATTAGCAATTTCGCACCGTTTAACCTCGCATGATAAGTAGTTTGTAAGTGTTTTGTATGGTATGGATCACCCTAATGGTGGCGACCATACTTGACTTGCAAATTATGAAACAATGGTGGAAGCTCATAAGATAGAATTGCCTTGACTCTCGCCTAAACGGGACAACGGCCGAATTCCAATCTTGATCGAATAAAAGGTTGCTAGAATGTTTAACATTTTAGACGAGCTGACAACTCTATTCAATGAATGGTAGCTTTGACTCTCGCCTAAACGGGACACTGATATCAGTTTGTTGAAAACCTTGGAAATTATTTAGGATTGTAAGTTTTAGTATTTTCACTTGTCATTCCTACTTGCTATATGCTTATAATTTCTGAATTGTGTATGAATTTATATTGAACCATGTTATTTTCTGTTATTAAGTTGTAGTTTAATTTCGAATCTTCATTGTTGGTCTAACTTGGCTTGTTTATCTAATGAGATAAATCCACAGTGGATTTTCACCATTAGACATACATAATAGTGTTAGATCTCGAAAGATAAATATTGTATATGCGACATCTAGCTGTTCATCAATTGATGACACCTTAGACTAGTATTTTTACGATATGAAACAAGAAGATTATATAAATAAGATTACTTTGACTTTCGCTAATCGAAGCATCGTTGGATTCTTATTTTAAACGAAATTATCCTAATTCCTCTTAGCTTATTCATTTCGAATTAGCTTTCATATATATCATTGGATGAATGGTCTATAAATCATTTCATGTCATTTTATATGACGCATATGATTATAATCCCGAAATTCTATTCCCAATTGATATAAATCCTCAATCTTAGAAATCTCCTACTTGTATGGGCAAATCTGACTTAGAGTTTGTATTAGTAGTGGTGGTCCAAGAAAGAATTACTCATTATATTTGGTTGAATTTAAGTCTTTGACTTTAATTTTAGATTCCAAATAGAAATTTTCTTATATTTCTAATTCCAGAATACAATACAGTTACACTTTCTCAAGTGTTTAATATCCATCTTCTATTAATGGATTAAAAGCGTATGGAATATGAGTTAGGTGATTCGTGACCAGGATCCACTTGCACTATTCTAAGAACTCTTTGATGTAACTAAACCTATATCATCAATAGACACTACCACATTTTTTTAATCTATGGCATTTGTATCTTGTTCATAATGGATTTGACAAGATCAATCTCTGCAAAGAGTTAATATGCCTATATCCACTGAAAGTAGTTCATCTCATTCGCAGATGGATGTACATTCAGGGGTGGATATGAGTTTTTCGTTGTATTCTTAAAACGATAACTCTAGATTATACCTTATGCAAAGAAATTTGAAATGTTTGAAAAATTTCATTAATTTCTAGCAATGGTTAAAACCATTAAGGTAAGTGGTTAAAGATCTTGCGAACTGATAGGGGTGGAGAAATAGTTAGTAGATATGCAGTTCAAAGATCATTAAATTGATTTTTGAATTATATCCAAACTTACCTCCCCAGAAATTTCGAGTTGCATGTTGATGATTAGTTACTAGTCGTTGCCTAAATCCTTCTATGGTAATACAATTTCAGAATGATGTAATGGTTGTATACTTAATGTAAATCATTACTAGATTCATGGATGACCTAATCAAAATCTTAAGAAAAGCTAGAACTGTTAACCATGGTTTCTTAGCTATTCTAAGTGATTAGGGGTGGACCATCCCATTGTCAATAGATAAGAAAGTGTTTGTTCAAACAAATACTACTTTTCTAAGAAAATGACTATATGACTAGCAAATAAAGGAGATATTTAATTCTTGATTCCAAAAGTGTTCTATCATCTTATATGACATATGATGATCCCACTGCCTCTGTTGTCTTGTCACAACCGAAGAGATCAATACCATTTAGTTTTCTTAGACATAATTCACGGTACCTTGTCGTAGTGGGAGAGTTTCTAGGAACTCACCTTCTTATGATTTGGGAGACACTAGTGATTAAAATCCATTGTGAGTTTAAACAAGTAATGGATTGTCAAGATAAGAAACTAAGAAGAAAGCCAATAGAACTATGGTTTAATCCATTCACATGGAGTAACCTAAAGTTTTCTATTACAAGGACATAAAAGGAAATTTTGTTTATAAGTCCATTCAATGGACTTAACAAAACTTCTTGTTCCTAGTATTATAGGTTTGAGTTTATCTAAACCTATGGCTTGTGGTATAACTGGTAATTACTTACTCTAATGCAAGCAACTTACTTTAGTAAGATGCTGAAGCATTTTCTTTCTAATGGCAATCTATAGAAGCTTCACAACTTCTTAGGTATAGATTTTATTTATCTAAGGAAAAGTCTTGACTATTCCAGAAAAGATAAAGCCATGAAAGAATTTCTTACATCAACAGTGAGAGGTCTTAGATATGCTTTTGTATGCCTTAGACCAGACACCTGCTGTTGAGTGGGAGTAATGAGTAGGTATCAGATTAATCCAGGAGAAGAACATTGGAAGACAATCAAGTAAATCTTAAGATAAAGAAGAGGAACTATATGTTAGTCTATAAGAGTGTGTTTAAAAACTCTTAGACTACACCATATCAGATTTCGAAATTTGCCTTAGTGCTAGAAAATCTTTCTGATAAGATGGTGGTTACTCTGGGGTGGAATAGTGATTTTGGAGAAGTTTAAAAACCTATCTGAAGTCTCTAGGTCTACCAGAGAGAGACTGAATGTTAAAGCTTCAGGAAAGGTACTTATTCAGTCTAAGGAAAGTTCTATACATCTTTGGCACCATTCCAAATTGCCTTAAACTACTAGTGTTAATTTCCTGATTAACCAAAAGTAGTTGCCAAAGGTATAGAATCCAGTATCCCAAGAGAGTAAACATATAGAGAGGAATTTCACATTATCAATGATTTTGTGATTAAAGGAAGAGTAATGGTGGAGAAAAGGTTGTGGTTAATTCAACCTTTCAGATCCTATTACGAGGAGTTTACTACTACTACACTTGATTTGTATATCAAGGTGTTGAGATTATTTGAAACGCACTTTTTGTTTTATATTAGTGCAAGTGGGAGTTTGTTGGGTTTTATGCCCTAAATAAAACTCATTTCAATATAATCAGATTTACTTATTAATATAGATCAGAAATAACATTTAATGTTGCATGGTTCACATGATTTATTTCATGATTATATGTACATAATGTATAAATTCATCTGAAACCCTTTTCACATACTTGATCCTGTTTATTGTGCCGTCAACACATTGGAAAGTAAACATGACTATGTGAATAAAGTTTCCTAGATTTATCGAGACACGGGGTTTTGCTTGATATGATAATCTACAACAGAGTTTACTTGTATTTGGAGAAATACTATGTTCTTTCCAGAACATTGGTTAAAGTAAAGCTCAGGTTGGATGCATGGAGTATGCATCGGAAGGGACCGATATTGAACTTTGACTTAGATTTATTAAACTTACCGTAATATCTATTCAAGTCAATATCGCCTAAGTTGATCCTAGATCAAATGATCTTAATCCTGATATGATTAGGCTCAATCTTGAAAGGCTATTCGTGTTCTTTGATTTGTTAGTTAAGCCTACTTTTAGGTCAGGGTGATACGTACATTTTGGGAACACGGTAGTGCAATTGAGTGGGAGCGCTAGCATAAACATGGAATCTATAGCTTCTAGCGAATAGTAAGCAAAGGATGATCTCCTTCGAGCTTGACCAAACGAACATAAATGGTGGAGTACTCATTTCACATTAGCTGAAATATCATTTATACGGGGTCAAGTGTTTTAAGGAATAAATACATTGTAGGGTGTAACGGTAATTTAATCCCTTTACAGTGTAGATCATTCATATAGAGGATCATTGATCACATTAGGATTATAACAATGGATAACTAATGATGTGTCTATATGGTGGAACATATAGAGCATTCTATATAGTGAGAGTGCAATTCTAAGTTCTATGCGTGGATTCAACGAAGAATTAATAAGTTAGTGAATTTTAGTGCTAAATTCTTGATCTACTTATTGGAAGCTCGGTTATATAGACCCATGGTCCCCCCACTAGTTGAGATAATATTGCTTGTAAGACTCATGTAATTGGTTTTGATTAATCAATTATAATTCTCAAATTAGACTATGTCTATTTGTGAATTTTCACTAAGTAAGGGCGAAATTGTAAAGAAAGAGTTTATAGGGGCATATTTGTTAATTATGATACTTTGTATGGTTCAATTAATGAATATGATAAATGACAATATTATTTAATAATTATTTATAGTTATTAAATAGTTAGAATTGGCATTTAAATGGTTGAATTAGGAAATTGGCATTTTTGAGAAAATCAGATACAAAAGGTGTTAAAATTGCAAAATTGCAAAAAGCAAGGCCCAATCCACTAAGTGTATGGCCTGCCACTTTTGTAGGAAATTTAAACTGATATTTTCATTATTTTAATGCCAAATAATTCAAACCTAACCCTAGTGGAATGCTATAAATAGATAGTGAAGGCTTCAGGAAAATTACACTAAAATTTTCTATTTTTCCTTCAGAGAAAAACCTGAGCCTTTCTCTCTCCCTATCTTTAGCTGCCACTTCTTCTTTCTCTTCCCTCTTGAAATTTCGAAATTTCTTAGTGTATGAGTAGTGCCCACACACAGCAAGTGATACCTCAATCATAGTGAGGAAGATCGTGAAGAAAGATCATCAGCAAAGGAGTTTCAGCATAAAAGATTCAGAGAAAGAGATCCAGGTTCAGATATTGATAATGCTCTGCTACAGAAAGGAATCAAGGGCTAGATATCTGAACGGAAGGAGTCATATTATTCCGCTGCACCCAATGTAAGGTTTCTTAAACTTTATATGTGTTTAATTTATCGTTTTAGAAAGTTCTTATTTAGGATGTTAATAAACATACTTGTGAGTAGATCTAAGATCCTGGTAAAATAATTTCCAACAAAAGCCACACCCAAATTGTAGTGGAGTTGAGTTTTGTTGAGTAGTAGTACCAAAGGGTTTGGAGGAGGAGAAAGGGAAGGGCCAATCTTGAGTAAAATGTTGTATGGGCATGGGATGTTGACCATTGAAGAAAAATGGTTGACCATGACCATGAGAAGGACTAGTACTACTACTACGAAAGTTAAAGCCACACCCAAATAGTGGAGTTGAATTTTGTTGAGTAGTATTAGTATTACCCAACAAGGATTTTGAGGAGAAAGGAGTAGTGTTATTTGTACCAAACAATGTTGGAGTTGAATTTGATTGAGTAGTATTAGTAGCAACAAAGGATTTTGAGGAGAAAGGAGTACTATCATTTGTACCAAATAATGTTGGAGTTGAATTTGATTGAGTAGTATTAATAGTATCATTTGTACCAAACAATGTTGGAGTTGAAGTGTTTGGTACTAATGATGCTCTAGAACTAGAACCTACATCACATATCAAACAATACAAACAAGTCATTATTTTACATAATAATATTTTTATAATATGGTGTAGTAGGGGACCCAAAATTAAAGTTGAGAAACGGTAGAAAGGTAAAAAGTAAACTAAATATTAAAAGTATAGATAATTTTACTAAGAGTTGAATTATTGTCTTCTAAAATATGTGTAAGATAGTTTAATCAATATGTCAAAATTATATAATTTTCTTTTAAGTAATTTGCGGCATAAATCCTTAAGCTTAACTCTCAATTGCAAATAAATACCTAAATTTATTTTTTTACGGTAATAATACCTAAGTTATATTTTTAGAACTTTGTAGGTAGTTGATTGTTAAATTTTAAGTGATTATCCACGTGTCATTTTCTTATTGGTATATTTAAGTTATTTTTTTAAAAAAAAATAAAAATTTGATGACTTGCACTAATTAAAAATTGACATTTGGTAATTTACTTAATACTTAACAGCTAGGTACCTATAAAAGTTTAAAAATTACAACTAAGTATTATTACCGTCAAAAATTAAACTTAAGTATTTATTTACAATTAAGAGTTAAACTTAAGTATTTATGCCGCAAATAACTCTTTTTCTTTTTTTTAGAAGAGCGACTGACTGCTCTCTCTCGTCTTTACGTGGGTCCATCCATGATATGGTGTATGTATAAATTCTATTATCTTGATAATTTTGAAAAATAATATTTTTCTCCTTTTGATTCCAAATTAATTTTATATTATGTGTATTTTTTAAAATAGTATTTATTTATTTAATTAATAATTATCATAAGGTGTAACAAAATAATTAAATAACATCTAAGTAAATTTTGGCATTAACATTTTCTGAAATATGTAAGCCACTAAATATGTTTAAATTTATATTCTATGCTGTATATATTATGATAGTGAGATTAACATAATTGAAATCATTTTTTTTTCTTCTTTTTTTAAAAAAAAAAAACATAATTAAAATCAAATATGGAAAGGGAATAAAAGGGAATTGTCCTTACCAATGCTAAAAGTTTTTGGGGACTCATCTGTGCTCTCTGCATGAATATTAATAATAAAAAAAAAAAAACAAGATTAGAAACTATTGGAGAATATTCATAATTAAAATGAAAAGTAGAGAATCAAGATCAAAAGAGAAAAAGTTGGGATTAAGGTACCTTGCAATGCCATGTTGTTATTAGTTTTTTTTGTATAAATAAGAAGAGAATGATGATGAGGATTGAGAGAATATATTAGTATGAGAGAATGAGTCCTTATTTATATAGTTTCACTTAGCTTTATAATTAGGCTAGTTTCCGCTTCAAATGTAAGCTACCGTGTTATATATCAAACTCAAATAAACTTGGTTGGGCTCGCCTTTATTAAACACACAAAAAGCCCATTGGGCTCCCATTTCCTTACATCACCAACAAATAGGGACAATTTCAGAAAAACGCAAAAATACGTTCGTAGAAATTGGTATACTCACTTTACTTTATTTGTTTTCACTTTTACCTTTATTTCCATATTCTTTAAAAATATACTCACTTTAATAAATGATGACCCCGTTATACCCCTTAGATTATATAAATCATGTGTTACACTTAAGCAGAGGACAAGGGTATATTAGACAACTCACTCATAAAAATTGGTAAATTTTAATGAAATATAATATGAGGATATTTTTGATTAATGGATACAAAAAAGAGGTATTCCTCAACTTATCCCAATACAGTTTGTGTCAAATTACAAAATAACAAGAGTACAACATAAAAATACATTAAAAGATTGTATTTTAATTGAGGAGTGCTACTTACAACCTCCTATTACAACCTCATAGTCAACCACCACGTCCGAAATTACATGCCAAAATATTTTTTTCTAATTTTTTTTCATAGCGGTATTCGTTATAGTTACAGTATCATCCTTGTAAATTTTTGAAAAATTTCGAATAGTTTACAATACCGAAAACAGAGTTCTTGATATTCCAGTTTACCATACGCGTTCAAAAAACTGCAAACGTATTTTCGACACTGTAAACTATTCGAAAATTTTTAAAATTTTATAGGGATGATGTTGTAAGCATAACAAACACCTTCGTGAAAAAAAAATTGAAAAAAAATATTTCGTACATATGTTTTCGGGTGTAGAGATTGATTAATAGGTTGTAACAGGAGGTTGACGGTAGCACTCCTCATTTTAATTTTATGTAAATAAATTCTTAAAAACCGTAAAAAATATTTAAAATTTTATAATATTTTTGTATTTAATTACAAAAAAGTCTTATATATTATAAAATAGTATAAAATAGATAATAAGAAAAGAAGAAAAAGATTAAGATAAAAAGAGAAACTGAATAAGAATTTTTTAATTATTTATTTCAAAAAAGTGAACTCTTATTTATACAAAAATATGACTAAAAGAATGGGAAACTAAATTAATGTAATAAAGAAAAATACAACCAAGCATTAATAGTGATAATTAATTTGGTGATTTGGACATCCATATATAATATTTCATAACATTCTTCCTTGGATGTCCATAAAAAATTTATTATTAAAAATCTTGCTAAAAAAATTTGGTAAAAAGAAAAAGAGTGCAGTATAAATTAACTCCCCCTCATTCAGACATTCATGGAGATTTTCTAATCGACGAATTTTAATCTTGTATGTCGTCTTCTCAAATGTTAATGCTGGTAATAACTTTGTGAATAAGTCTGCAAGATTGACACTTAATTGAATATGTTGGACACCAATATGTATTCTCTTGAAATGTATAAAGAAGAATTTGGTGAAATGTGTCTTAATTCTATCTCCTTTAATGTACTCTGTTTTTAGTTGAGCGATGCAAGCGGTATTATCTTTATAGAGTATTGTTTGTGTTGATACTTCGTTACAGAGTGCAATCCATATGTTTTCTAAATATGCTATGTCAATGATCTCACTCCCACACATTTTTTCGCTTGCTTCATAAAGTGCGAGTATGTTAACATGATTTAAAGTTGCCTTGTTAAAAACCTTATCAGAAAAACCCAGTGGGACAAAACCTGAACTAAAGAGTGTAATATATATTTCATATTCATAATTATTTGCAAGTTGTCTCGTTAAAAATCTAGTCAAGAAACCAAGTGGGACAAAACTTAAGCTAAGGTAAAAGAGTGCAACATGAATATGTCTCTTCCTCATGCACATATGATCCATAATTATTTTGGTGATAATATATCTCATAAGATTATTGTTATCACTTTTAAAATATTACCGTATATTATCTATGATCATATATTTTCTATAATTCTTCCACAGTATGTGTGAATCATTTATAGGTACCTACAACCACTTGAAGGGTTCAATTATAATCAAATATGTTATATCTAACTTCTCTATGAAGTCTTTTTTAGATTTAGAGTACCGTTTTCATCACGATTATCATTTTTAAATAATCAATATTTTATAATATTAAGATATCTCTCATGACATGAGTACTTCTAGATTTAACAATTTTGAGGACAAATTATATGAACATTTATTAATAATTTATGCATTGTTCATTTAATAGTAAAATTGTAAAATTTTACTCAAAATTCAATAGTTTTGTAAAAAAAAAACCTCATTTAAAATTATATAGTAGAAAAAAAAAAGGTATTATTGAAATTATTTCATAAAATTGGTATGAGAATGAAATTTTTCCTTTAAAATATCACACAACTTATATTATTTCTCAACTCAACAATGGCAGCAGCACCAGCGAGAGCCGAGGTTTTGGCTCTCTTCCGATCCCTTCTTCGCACAGCTCGGCAGTTCACCGATTACAACATCAGAGAGTACACGAAGCGCCGCACAGTTGACGCTTTCCGCCAAACCCAGAAGCTCAATGAGCCTTCTGCTGTAGCCTCTGCGTATTCTGATGGAAAGGCTCAGCTGGAGATAGCTAAGAGGCAGGCTCTGGTTTACCAGCTCTATGCTCCTAAGATTAAGAGCGTCATGGACGTCGTCAAACCTCATATCTAAAGATGCAGAGATAGATTCTAGGGTTTTGGGGTACTTATTCTTATAGTTAGTCTTCCTTTCTCTCAATTTTTCAATTATATAAATTTTTAGGGTTTCTTTGTTTGGATTTATTACAAATGAAATTTAAGATATTGAATTGAAATGTTGGACATGTTTAATCACTGATTTTGAATAAAACCCAAATTGTTATATTTAATTTTAAGTGGATGGATATGGATTGTTTATATATAGGTGTGTTTGAACTGATTCATTAGGGTACTGAGATTAGTATTTTTATTTGATTACTTCTTCTGGTGCTATCTATGAAATTTGATGATGAAGAAAAAGGGTCTGGATATGGGTTTGCTTCGGATTTGATTTTGGTGTATTACTCTGTTTGTGTTGCTTTGTTCTTTGTTTTGATTCGTATTAAGAGTAAAATTCAGTGTTCTCAATGTTATTGTTTGTTGGGTATGTTTTCTCTGTTACAAGACTGATTTTTGAGTAAGCAAAATAGAGTACTCGTTTTTCTTGATCTTATTCTGGAGCCATTGTAATGATGATAATGGTATTCTCTACATACTAGTTAACTTAGCTATCATCATCTTTATCTTATCTGATTATATTTTGACAGATTCAAGTTTTGTAATTTTGTGGTTTGTTTATTTTATACTATATAGAATATCATTATAATTTTCTTTCATTGTCTATCAATGAATAAGCTTTAATAATCTTCCTTCATTTCCTGTTGATCCTTTAGTAATGACAGAATAAAATGAACTATTGAAGATGTATACCTCTTGTTATCTTCTTCATATTTTAATTTACTCCTACTGCACAAATGAAATTGGAAGTATTCTCTTTGCTTTTCATTTATTCTTTATCAATGACAGAATAAGTTATATTAGTTGTACTAATATAACTATGACAGAATAATCTGAACTAATTAAGATGTTTACATCTACTTTTCCTGTTTAACTTTTTAGTTTGTTCCTACTAAACAAATGAATTTGAAAGTATTTTCATAGACCCTTTACTCTATGTAATCATAGAGATGTCTATTCTGGTTTTGCTCTTTTCAACCTTCCTTTTCTTGTGTTCCTTCTTCCCTGAAGATTTGGGGGCTCTAATCAAGGTATATTTTCTCTTCTCAGTCGAAATTATATGCTATTTATCATTTAAAATCTAATTGTTAAAGGATAAGAACTTATATTTTGTTTTGTCTTTTCATGAATTTTTGCTAAATCAATTGAAAATCAGTGTGTTTATTATTACAACCCTTTTTTATAGATAATGTACTACAATATGTTTAAACAGTTGTGATGAGTGGTAATGGAGTTAATTGTTTTTCAAAATCCTTCCCTTAATTTAGCGGAAAATCTTATGATTTTTTCTTAACCTAATTTTGGGCCTATCTTGGTGGGATTTCATTTAACTGTTTTTTCTAAGCGATTACTTATGTAATTACCATATTCACTTGCTATTCTTTCTTCCAATAAATATGCTTCTTACCCTTTTAGTCGCTTTTTGTCAATCGAATTCCCCTCTCTCATATACATCATATTCATTACCTTTAATTGTATTTATATTCATTTATTATTATCAGTTTTATTTCTAATAACGATAATTTCACTTTTTATTCTATGCTTTAAATATTATTAATGATATTTAATTCCATTTGATTCAAAAAAAAAAAATGATATTTAATTCCATTAGAGCATTGCTATTAGGCGTACCAGTAGTGCCTAGTACCTTCTCAACATGTCGCGTTGTGATTGGCTAGCGATACTTCCTAAAGGCTATTATATTAAATTATATGGGTCCCGATATTTAGTTAGCCCAATATTAACACATAGGAGGGTGTTAGGCACCACTGGTGCCTTTTAGCATTTCTCATTCCGTTATTCTACCTTACTGATTCCACCTCTCTTATATGATTGAAATCCACTCCCAGTAATTCTTCATTATAAAGGGGAATGGGAATCAATTGAATCCCATTAATTTGTTTATTAAATTTTGGAATGATAGAAATTAGTAGAGTCCATACAAATTAAGGAAAAAATAAAAAGAACTGTTCCATTTTCATAAGGAATACTTGCATCCCAAGAATTAATGATTACACCCCAAATTAATTAGTTATGTATAAAATTCAATGATTCTTTTTTATGCCAGAATATGTTTTGCTCAAGCTACATTGTGAGTGTCAAAATACTAAAAGAGAACATAAGCTCAATCTGTACATCAAAGAGCTAGAATTCAAAGTCAATCAGATCACTAAACACAAATTCAAACAACACTAAACCAACAAAAATAAGTTGCCTGTGATGGGAATACATAGACAAAGGTAGCTCAAATAATTATATTGAAAGAAGAAGAAGAAGCTATAAATTCATAGTTAGTTATCACAAAAAAATAATACCATTGAAGTTTCAAATTCTTTTCATAATTAAAGTTCATCCTAGAAATTAAAATTCTGAAGCATCTTAGGCTGCTGATCATCAAGCAATGTCTGAAGGTTGTCACATTCCCATATTTCCAAATCCTCAAGACATGAGAGGTTTTCAATACCCTTAGGAAGCATTTTAAGATTAGGCAGTCTTTGAAGTTGAAGAGAGGATAAAGTGCTAAGCAACAACCATTCATCAGGGAAAGACACCAACTCTTTGCACCTTCCAAACACAAGATTTGTAAGATGAGTGAGTCTGTGCAGCCCCCATTGGAATGTAGGCTTAAGCTTCTCGCAATCCAAGATTGACAGAGAGATCAGATTAACAGGCAAACCACCCTGTGGAAATGAAGAAATACTTGAGCAACCTTCTATGGATAGTTCTTCAAGAGATGTGAGGTTGTTGTGCATATGATTTGGTAAGGAGTTGAGACTCCAACAATTGGACAGTCTTAGAGATTTTAGCATCATCAAAGGTAGTCAGTTATTTCAATATGAACAAGATGTATTAGGTTCTGTAAACCATTTGGTAAAAGCTTCAGATTCGCGCAATCGTTGATGATCAATTGTTTCAGGTTTGCTATCATGTTGGAGGGGACTATGGGTTGATGAGAAGCAGGAAGGTCAGTAATGGAATGGCAACCAACAATACTGAGAAATTCAAGAGAATTGCCATGAATTAGATCTTTAAGAAGGGATTTCAAGATCCTACAATCATGTATTTCAAATTCTTTGAGTGTATTAGGAAGGTCATCTCTTGGTAAATGTGTAAGAAGTGGACAACCTTCAACAGTCAAGTATTCAAGTGACAGAGAGAGCTTCAAGGCCTGTAAGTGGGGAAGGCAATCCTGTACTCGGGAAGGATTCGAGCAAAGGACATTTCCAAACCCTCAACTCTTTCAAAGACGGGAGTTTGTGCAAGCTTTGGGGCAACTCTTCTAGTAATGGACATCCTGAAATTTCCATCCTTTAAAGACTTGAGAGCTTGTGCAAGCCAATCTTGTTAGGCAAAGCTGTGAGATGGTTGAGATTCGTAATGTGTAACTCTTCAAGAGCCGTCAAGTTTTGGAAAAACCCATCTGGTAGACTTGTGAGATCGAGAATTTGACTCATGCGCAAGTGGGAAAATGACTTGAGCGCAACTATATTTCCAGTACCGCTGCTTGGCGTTGCTTTAACTCTACGTCGTGTATTGAAGGAAGCTTGGGCAATTCTTTCAAGCTTTGACAACCATCTATCTCAAGCATTGTCAATGATGGAAGAGTGGTAGGTAACTGCCTCAAGTTTGGACATGCCCATATAGATAGCTCTAGGAGGCAAGGATGTTCTTGGGCTTCTTGAAAGTTTCCATGACTTGTTGGCAGCCTTGGAAGAGCTATTAGTTCTTCACATCCCATAATACTCATGTTTTTCAAGGCAACAAAGCGATGTAGCAATTGTTTTAGCTTAGGACAGTTTTGTATTTCAATTTTTTGTAAGAGATGAAACTCTTTGCTGCTTTCAATAATTTAACATATTCTCAAAATTTCAAGGATTCTAAAGATGGAAATGGTAGGACAGATTGAAATCCATCCCCATAAAGTTCAATGCCAATACTCTTTACTTTATCCATCCCTTTTATGGCAATCAATTCTAACCATTCAATAATCTTTCTTAGTCTAGACTCTACACCTCAGTAGCTAGCTCATCCAATATGTCCTCAGCATCATATAACTTTAGCCATGTGTAGCCATTTCTCCACTGCAGGGCTATGAGATTGTTTCTCCTCAGCATCATTAAGCAATGCAGTGACACTCAAAAGTGTAATCTTTAACTTTTCAAGCAACTCATCATATTTCTTTCCATATATGAAACCTATAAACTCACGAGAACTGAAGCTAATTAATTAATCAAACAAAACTTGTAGAAATGCACATAGAAAAGCTTCTCCTACTGCCATATCTTCTCTCTCTCTAGAATGGAAATCAATGGAAAAAATGGAAAGACATAACAACTCCAACTTTGCAAGGAGAATTGTCAACTATTCTATATTTTGACTTGTCAACTTTGCAAGGAGACTTTATCAAAGTATTCATCATAATAATAGTACAGTAGTAGTTGAAAGAAAAGCACATAATGACAAAAGAAAAAAGTAGCAGTAGGAGGAGCAAATACTAAAATTTGTGCTTTCTCCATTAGTGTTTTGAAGTCAAATACTAAAACTAAAATTTGTAAGATAAGTTCAATTTATGATTGCAGAGTGTAAAAATAGTTGTTATATAAGATTATTTTGTTAATAAATTTTTTTGATGATGATTCACATAAAAATCCCATACCTTATGATTCGATTATTGTTATGGAGTATATACAAAGCTCTTTGTTGATTTCAATTGAGCCTTCTACATATTATGTCTATTATATGTTATAGGAGAGGCTCGTTAATTTACTTTAATACATTTTTTCGATTGCATTTTAAAAAGTTAAAATTTTAACTTATTGCCAAGTGTCAAATCAGTAGCTACTTACGTGTTAATTTGTAATTGGTCCATGTAGATTTTTATATTTTATTTTTAAAAAAATCATTTCAAAGACTCCAAAATTTAAAAAATATATATTATAAAATTAAAAATTAATAAAAAAATAAAGATCAATTTACTTTCTTTTTTTCTTCTGACACTCTTAATTTTCTCTTTAATCAGATTCTTCCAATAGCCAGTGACAATAGTTGCAATTGCAAATATCGAATTCCCATATCTCAAACCACGTGCCCCTCTTTCCTCAAAGAAACAAAACGCACGTGACCCTACATTACCAAAATTATAAAATCTTTTTTCTTTTTTATTATTATTTTCGATTCTGAAAACGGAAGAATTGAATTTTCAACAATGGCTATGGCTATGGCGATGGAGGACAACGAAGGAGAAGAAGAACACCCATCGTTTCCCAATCACAAGCTCTGTGGTTATCTCTGCACGGTTCTCACTTCTTCTCACCCTTCTCCTCCTCTCGGCACTCGATTTCACATCCTCCGCCATGATTCCCACCTCGTTTTCAGGTCCGACGACGTCGTTTTGTCCCCCGTCGATTCACCAGAAACTAAATTGTCTGGCTCAGAGGAAAGTTGCGGAACTCCTGTAGGGATGGGGAAGAGGAAGAGGAAGAGAAGCATTGGAATGGTGAATGGGAGTATGAGTATAGTGGAACAGATTTACGCATTGTTGACAAATAAATGTTTGCAGATTGATGCGAGAATGGTGTGGGCTGAGGAATTCAATGGCGTTTCGACTTCGAATTCAACCTCAGTTGCAGGAGAGGTCAGAGTAGTGTTACTCGTCGATGTTTATCTTCCGATTGAGTTTTGGTCCGGTTGGCAGTTCCCCAAATGCGGTTCCGTTGCTGGTGCTGTGTTCAAACACTTGAGGTAAATTGCTTCTACTCATACTCATACTCAAACTCAAACCAATTCTTTGTCTTGGAAACTTGATTTTATAGCACTTGGTCAAAAACTTACTTTTTTAGGATTGTCGTGTAAATTGTTCTTTCAATAATCTTTCTTTTAATTTAAGCTTTATTAATTCTTTGTTAGTTGTTGTTTTTCTCTGAGACACCGTCCTTGCCAAATTTCTCAATGGCTTTTGCTATTAGCTCACTCACCGATTTCCCTTTCCACATTATCTGATATTGTTCCAACCTTCCAGGAAAGTTATCATATGTCACAATGTCAGTCGAAACTAATATGTCATCTCTTATCTAATTTTGAAATACAATTAGAGCCTTTAAACCCACCTGTACTGATCATTCTTGCCCTGCTCTTCAAATTTGTCACGTAAATATACTTGAATGGAACAAGTTTCATCTTGTTCTTTCTATCACTTTTTGTCTAAAATATTTGTTTTAACTAATCAACTCAAGAATGTTTCTCTTGCAGTTGTAACTGGGAACAAAGAAGATTGATGATTGCCAATGTAGATTATGTTAAAGATACCTTAGCAGCTGGTAGGGGGATGTGGAATCTCTCTGATTGTCATGTTCTTGGATGCGAGTTGCATTATAATGTCACTGATACTTCAAAGAAAAAACTGTTTGAACTTCATGAAATTTTTCAGAGTTTACCTAGCATTACGGAGATGGGATATCCCAATTCTTACAGAATACAACCTGTTGGTGACTATAGTGGATCTGGCATATGGGAACTATCTGATGACATTTTGATTAAAATACTAGCTCTTCTTGGCCCAACAGATTTAGTTAGGACTGCTGTAACCTGTCGTAACTTAAGATTCTTGACTGCATTAATCATGCCGTGTATGAAACTTAAATTGTTTCCTCATCAGCAGGCAGCTGTGCAGTGGATGTTACACCGTGAGCAGCATGCTGAAGTCATGCCACATCCCCTTTACATTGCTTTCACGACTGAAGACGGATTTTCTTTTCACGTGAGCACTATTACTGGTGAAATAGTCTCTGATATACCACCTACTGTCAATGATTTTCGTGGGGGGATGTTTTGTGATGAACCTGGCTTAGGCAAGACAATAACAGCACTTTCCCTCATCCTCAAGACACAAGGGAAATCAGCAGATCCACCAGATGGTGTAAATGTGATCAGGTGTACTCACAATGGTGATCAGGCATGTGGCTATTATGATCTTAATAATGATTATGTGGTTGGCAGTATTGTGACCCCAGGAAAGAGGGTTGTGAATAATAAAGCAAACACAGGTGGTGAGAAGCTTGGCTACTGCTCATCTAAAAGAGGTAGGCCAAGTTTTCCTAATGAGCACAATGCAAGAGTTAAGGAATTATGCTCTAATAAACAAAAAGAAACCCCAGGAGCTACTTGCTCTGAGCCAGCACTGCCTGTGACTCGTTGCACAAGGAACTTGAGTCGCGTCAGGAAAAGCCTATTTTCTACTGAAGACAAAGATTATGGTCACTTAAATGAAAAAAAAGCAGCATTGAATTCTCGCAAAGGTAAACAGACTTTGGATGGAGCAGGACAAGTCTCTTGGGAAAAACATACTGATTTGTCATATGAACTTTCGAACATGTCCAAGAAGCCTAGCAAAGTAACTACTGATCATGACAACTGTAACGATACTTGGATTCAGTGTGATGCTTGTAGCAAGTGGCGGAGGTTTCTGGAAAGCAGCACGTCGGATGCTAATATAACATGGTTTTGTAGCATGAATACTGACCCTCTATATCAGAGTTGTACTGTTCCAGAGGAAACATGGGACAAAGGCGAGCCAATATTATCTTTACAAGGATTCTACACCAAAGGAACCTCTGGAGGGCAGGAACAGAATATTTTATTCTTTGCTAATGTGCTCAAGGAGCATAGGTTCTTGATGAATTTTGCAACCAAGACAGCCTTGAGGTGGTTAATTACACTTTCTCCAGAAAAGCTGTCAGAAATGGAAACAATTGGACTTAGAGGCCCTTTCATTAGCACGTGTGTAGAGTCAGGTGAAGATGCCATTGGTTTTCAGAAAATATTTGAATCATTTGGTCTTAGAAGAGAAGTCACAAAACGTATTATTAGGTGGTGTTACCCACAAAACCTTCGCAACTTGGTCTTTGATGTGGCTGCTCTGAAAATTGCTCTTTCTCAGCCGCTGGATTCAACTAGTAGGTTGTATGTATCAAGAGCAACCCTGATAGTTGTTCCTGCAAATCTAGTTGATCATTGGAAAACCCAAATTCAGAAGCATGTCAGACCTGGTCAGCTACGAATCTATCTTTGGACTGATAACAGAAAGCCTTCTGCACACAGTCTGGCCTGGGACTATGATGTTGTCATAACTACTTTCAATCGCTTAAGTGCAGAATGGGGAACCCGTAAGAGAAGTGTCCTAATGCAGGTTCATTGGCTTAGGGTCATGTTAGATGAGGGACACACCCTCGGCTCTAGTGTTGGCTTGACAAACAAACTGCAAATGGCTGTTTCATTAGTTGCTTCAAACCGTTGGATATTAACAGGAACACCAACTCCTAACACACCCAACAGTCATCTATCCCACCTTCAACCGTTGCTTAGGTTTCTTCACGAGGAAGCTTATGGGCTGAATCAAAAGTCATGGGAAGCTGGAATTCTTAGGCCTTTTGAGGCAGAGATGGAAGAAGGACGCTCTCGTCTGTTGCACTTACTTCGCAGGTGCATGATTAGTGCTCGAAAAGTAGATTTGAAGAACATTCCGCCTTGCATAAAAAAGGTTACATTTGTTGATTTTACTGAGGCACATGCAAGGAGTTACAATGAACTAGTAGTTACAGTACGGCGTAATATTCTACTGGCTGATTGGAATGATCCTTCTCATGTTGAAAGTCTGTTAAATCCAAAGCAGTGGAAGTCCCGGAGCACAACTATTAAAAATATTAGGCTATCTTGCTGTGTGGCAGGGCACATAAAAGTAACAGATGCCGGTGAAGATATTCAGGAAACTATGGATGTTTTAGTTGAAGAGGGTCTTGATCCCATGTCAGAAGAGTATGCTTTCATTAAGTATAACCTCCTTTATGGTGGAAACTGTGTCAGGTAAGTCATTATTGATCTTTTGATTCCCTTTGTTTTCCTCTTTGATTTTCTGGATTATTAATAACTGGACGAGCTTTTAGGTGTGGGGAGCGGTGCCGTTTACCTGTCATTACGCCATGTAGGCATCTTTTGTGCCTCGATTGTGTTGAATTGGACAGCAGAAGATGCACTTATCCTGGTTGTGGCAATTTATATGAGATGCAAACTCCTGATACCTTAGCTCGGCCAGAAAATCGAAATCCAAAGTGGGATGTCCCTAAAGATCTTATCGAGTTACAACCATCATATAAACAGGCATGTTTATCTTAATGGTGTATTCTTCACTTTTAAAACAACCAAATTTAGTTTTTCATGTTTCTAATTTGTTTGCTGCATCTAACTTATACATGTCATTTGATGCAGGACAACTGGGATCCTGATTGGCAATCAACATCCAGCAGTAAAGTTTCTTATCTTATACATAAGCTGAAGGAACTACAGGACGCTAACAGGGAGGTCTATCAGTCTATGGACGGTGGCACTGGCAACCAAAATATTGAGTTTTTACTTTCTTCTTCTAGAATGAATGAATTTGATGAACGGACACAAGACTTTGGTAGTTTTAGAACGAGTTCTACTCACAAAAGAATTAAAGATAAAGTATTGGTATTTTCTCAGTTTCTGGAGCATATACATGTTATTGAGCAACAGGTAAACAATCTAAACTGAAAATATTTCTGTTTTTCTTTATTTTTTATGGATTTCATTTGTACGATTAGATCTTTGACTTGTTATTGTTTCCAGCTAACCATGGCTGATATTAAATTTGCTGGGATGTATAGCCCAATGCATGCTGGCAACAAGGTAGTTATCCTTTTTTTTCTTCTTCTTCTTATTATTATTATTATTATTATTATTATTCTTTAATGCTTATTTGTTTTCCCTATTTTAAATTGCTAACTCCCTTTATTTGGTTCAGATGAAGTCGTTGGCTACGTTTCAGTATGATTCAAATTGCATGGTGCTTTTGATGGATGGAAGTGCTGCACTCGGTCTCGATTTGAGCTTTGTGTCACATGTCTTTTTGATGGAACCAATATGGGACAAAAGGTTATATTCGTACTTCAAGTTTTTTATAATGACTGTTAGAATGATTGTTTATGCAAAAGAAATAATTTTGTATTTCTATTTTCAGAAACAATGTTTTTCTTTTTCTTTTTTTGTGCAATATATTCTCATCCTTGTTTGTAATATTATTCTATTGATTTGGACCTGATTAGTATGGAGGAACAAGTCATCAGTCGTGCTCATCGCATGGGTGCTACACGTCCTATTCAAGTAGAAACTTTAGCAATGCGAGGTACCATAGAAGAACAAATGCTGACTTTCTTACAGGTAAACTCTTTGGATGACTCTGCCATTGATAAGCTCACTTACAATATAATTCTTATCATATCCCCCTCATTCTTCTACCCTCATATTTTTGGTATCCTATTCATTCTCATTCACTGCCCCCTCTCATTACAATGACCCATGTACTTATTTATTATATTCTACTAATCTCGGGGTCTATCATTTCTTTTGGTTCTTCCTCTGTTGGTGAGAAGATCATCTAGTAGAATATTTAAAACAAGATATAGATTTAAATATATTAAGGGATATAAGTTAAGGATATCTAATGTTTCAAAAAAATATATTCAAGGACTCTTTTGGACTAAATTGAAAAACCGAAGATTAGTTTTTAATTTTTGAGGAATTTGTAAACGTGGTATCTTTATTTCATTTTTTTTATTCTGTGGCCAAATTGATATATTCCATATATATATATAATATAATCAAAAATTGATGGGAGAAAATTATTGTCTTATTGGTTTATCTTTCAGGATCCTGAAGAGTGCAGAAAACTTTTAAAGCAACAGTTTGGAAGGACTGATTCTGAAGGTACTCGAAATCATCGCTCATTGCACGATTTCGCTGAGAGTAATTATCTCTCTCATATTGGGTTTGTGCGGAAAAATCCTAAGACATAAAAAGGTTTGTGCATAATTTCTTATGCTTTCTTGTTAACTTTTGTAGATATTGCTTGAAGTTTTGTGGATTAAGTTGTCTCGTTGTTCCTTCTAATCAAACTAAGGAACATAAAATATTACATCAAGCGATACCATTACTTTCGACACTCTTTAGCCATATAGAATCCCACAGCTTGATTCTTTCCCAAAAGTACTCCATGTAAATCTTCTTACCTTTTAAAAATCCTGCCACTTTGTCCAATCAAATAACCCACAGCATGCTCGCACACCAAAATTCAAATTATCCTTGTGGAGTACTCTAGAAACTTAGTCCATAATCTTCCTCGAAACTAACAATGTAAAAAAGTCCTCATCTTTGACTCTTAATTACTATAATGTGGTGCCCTGATCATATTGTCTGATTACTACTCTCATCACTGAACTATACTATTAGTTTTGTTTTTAGCATGAATCATTATTGGTTTTAGTGTTAAATCTCATTCTTAACCACAAATGGCTGTTTATGCATGTAGCAGTTAGAGAGGAATAGCAGAAATCTAACCCTTTGGGACTAAATTTATGAGAGTAAATAGGAGTAAATAGTAAGTTCTTTGTATAATTTTACCCCCCGAATTTTTTAGTGTGGCAAAAATTCCCCTGAACTTTTTTTCTTGGCTAACATTTCCTGCAAATATGCCCCTTTTGTTGCTTTACAATTAAATTTCATTTTCTTAGGCAGTTTGTTGATGCGGCTATTGGCCGCAGACATAGTTGCAGTAGAAGAATCTCTTTAATGTTTGAATTACGCCACATTAGCAATTGATAATTCTAGTAGGAGGCAACTTGAGTACTTTATATTCTTTCTCTAGCTTATACAAATTTATTGGTCTTCACTTCGAATATATTATTTTCTTTTTCCTTCCAGGGATTGTAGATAGAGAGTTTGAACATAGAAATATGCACTTTTGATTCATTATGCATTGCCTATTGTGCGGAGGCTGACGCATCAGATTGCTGGACATACTTTGACTTATGAAGTCTGCTAACAATTCCTAATTTCAAGAAACATTGCCTCAAATGGCATCTCTTAGATACCTTTTTGTAACTTGCAATTGCAACCATTTTCTCATAAATCATTATTTTTTGATTGAGATAAAAGGGGTGAAAAGGAATTGGGATATGGTGGGGAAAGAAAGGATGTGGACATTGATGTACATATAAATTATAATCATCATTTATATTAAGGAATTATTTTATTCTGATGTGTATGACTATGTGTTGATGACACCATTAACCACAGTTTTTTTTACCACATTCTGCTGTTTCAGTTGGGTCATTTTTTTTTTCTGATGGAATTTGAATTGGTTCATTGATGGGGAAGAGTAAGAATATAAAAATAATGTTAAAAGGTTAAATATTCATTAATGCATGATTAGGGGAGAAAAAAAACCTTTCAATCATATGGTTTCTTCTTGCTTTCGTGTAGAACAAGAAAATTAAGATGTGTCGGAGCTTCAGAGCTTCAAAGAACTAACACCAAACAACTCTAGAGAGATTACCAATTTGAGCAACTCAGGCTGATTTTTTTTCTTATAAAAAAAAGAAGCAATCAATAAAGAGCAGGTTGAAAGATGAGATCAACTGATGTAGTTCAGTTCTTTGAAATTCAATATCATTAAATCAGGTTTTCTTTTTTCTTTTTATTTTTTTCAAAATGAACAAATAATTAGAAAACACTTTTTGAACTGGTTGGTGGAGTTGCAACTAACAAGTAGTTGATCGGACTGAGAAATTGGTCAATAAATTTGATGGGGAAAGTAAAAATTGAAATGAAATCAAAGGTACCATGGTCGATTCCGTTAATGGGATTGCATAAGTTGCTATGAACCACACCCTAAGAGCATCTCTAATGGAGTGCTAAATAGATAGTCTATTATTATTTTTTAACACTTTTCAATAAATTTTTTGGGATTTTTTCCTTAATAGGCTTTTTAGATCCAAAATTTACATTTTTATCTTAGTATGAAAAAATAAACAAAAAAGGAAAGACAAAACTTTTTTTTTCAAAAATACGGACTGAGCAAAACAGTCCCCTTCATCCTCTTTCTCCTTCGTTTCCAGCCGCACCAGAACTTCCCCATCTCCTCCATTTTTGTTCTCAACCAAGGTACAATTTCAGATCTGAAAAAAAAAATCGTTAATGAGAAGGGTACAATCGTAAAGCAAAAATCGTACAAGATTGATGATGTTTCCATGTTTGAGATCAGGTAGGTAATTAATCTAACAAAGCCTAAAATTCTTGGCACACCTTAGGTAGTGAGCCCTTATGTGTGCAATAAGTCGATTATCTTCTTCTTTAGTTCAGGCCCCTTTATTTATATTGAGCAAGAGAAGAAAAATTACAGATCTGAAACAACTAGTTTTTTTTTAACAAAAAATAAAAAAAAAATAAAAACAATTTATCTTCTATTCTTTTTTCTTTGTTTTTGCTTTTCAGCAAGAGCGGCAAGAAATCTGGTGGCTTTTTTTTTGTGTTGCTGAAACATTAAGGTTGATCCTTAGGGGTCTAATTTTATAGGCTTTTGACAAAATAAGAGAGAGAGATGAGTGATATATTTAAGATTATTTACTGAAAACTGTCACAAATTAGTTGTTTATACATTGTTCTCATGTATTAAAATGGTTGCTTAACAAAATTGAAAAATTGATACATTAGTTTCAGTTATGAAACCTCTGCAAATTTTGGTACAAAGCAATAGTCATTAAGATAACAACAAGCATTATGTTGATTACGAATTAAGTGGAGAACTAGTATCAAGAGATTGTACTTTTGTTGAACTAGTACCAATAATAATGGAGAAACTACAATGCAACAGTAGTGAAACAACTCAAAAACAACTAAAATACCAACTGAAGGAAGGTTGCTAACCACTCCAATTCAAGGATGACAAAAGTTTGATGTTTTACATAAAGCTATTAACCAAGGAAACTAATTTCACGCAATATCCATTATGTGTGTACGCATTCAGCAACACAGAATCACAATTTTTTTTGGCAGCTACCCAAATAAAAGTGTGCAATAATATGATAATGAAAGAAAATAGCAATCACTCAGTACACTCAGATGTACAACAACCTGACAACAACACAGAAACAACAACTAAACAACTTTTATCTCCTTTAAGGAGATGATCAATTTCAAAAGATATTATTTTAGTTAATATTGATACTTTGACAGCTAAATCAAACCATACATCAACAAGTAAACAACTAAAAGAAAACCTTCTGTGAAGTTTTTTTGTGTTATTTTTGCGACATCTTATTTCTCATTGAAAATAAAATCAAGTTATTTTCATATTGTTGTAAAGTTTGTTATGGATTTTTTATACATTACAGTGGTTGTTCAACAATTAAAGCAAATAGAGTTTTACATGTTAAAATAAAAATTTATTTTATCTCTTACATATTCAGACATAGAAAATAAATAATAGAATATACATCATGTGTATTTTTAATCAAGTGGGGGCATTGATAGAAAGAGATTGTAAATATGAATAAAAATTATTTATATTTAGTAATAACATTGTTTGTTGTTTTACAATTGTTTTCAAGTTTTAAACACGTTGTTTAATTTCGTTACTTTTTATATATGTTGATTTCACGTTGTTTGTACGTTAAATTATAGTAGTTAAAAATTGTAGGTTACTTAAATTACATATACAATTATTTTTATACTTTTAAATCGTAGCAAAATATTGTCAACAGTTAAAAAAAACCTACTAACAATTATCGTCTTTTTTCTCAAAAAAAAAAAGAATATATAATTACAAATACTTAATGTATAAATTAAAAATATAATAATAATTTTTTTTGTACTAAACTATATAAACAAATTAAATAAAATTATAATGTTCAATATCAAGTGAAAAATACATATAAAATTAATTAAAAAAGTTTTAAAAAATATACAAAAACAAAGTTTCTTAAAAAAATAGTGCTCTTCAGCACACAACCAAAACTAAGCACACTTCTCAATCACTAATTCATACACAATAGCTTGAACTTTCTTGGAAGATTGGAATCTTTTCTTGTACAATTTCAATGTATGCAGCTCACTTCATTCTACTAAAGGAATAAAAATGGACGACAAGCCTATTCTGATCAACATTGAAGTACATCATCACTGAAAATCAAGTTTCATGCATTCAACTGCAATAGCAAAACAAACAAAATAAAAAATGAAAGCATTTATAAAATAACATATAAACATCTTATAAACAACGCTAACGCAACACTATATCAACATAATCATTGAAAGCATTTACAAAAATAATATATAAACAACTTATAAACAACATTAACACAACACTATATCAACAAAATTATCAAACATCTATAAATAAAAATTGACTAATTTATAAAACTAAAATGAACAAAAATAACAAGTAACAATATGAAAAGTTCAACTTAAAGAAGAAGAAAAAATATAAAGAATATGTTTTATTTCTTTATGTTAGTGAAAATTCAATTCTTTCGGGCATTTCACCAAACACATGTCATGGGTGTTTTGACACACACACACACAACTATAGAGCATTTGTAAACTCTCAATGTGGTCAACTTACTTCATTCTACCAAAGAAATAGAAATTGTCACAAAGTCTATCCTAATCAACTTGGAAGTACTTCAACATTTGGAATGAAAGTTTTTTCTTTCGCTTTGCGATGTAGCAAAACAACACGTATAAACAACTTATAAACAACACATAAACAACACTATCAAATTTATTGATAAATTAACTAATTCATAACATCAAAATGAACATAAATAACATCAGAGGAACAACATGAAAATCTCAGTTTAAAGAAGAATAAAAATTACAATAGCACAATTAAATATGCTCTCTTTCTTTAGGCTAGTGATTAAGAATAACTATATTAGGCATTTTGTCAAACACATAGAAGGTGTGCCCTTATATACATATTAACAAAAAATTCAACTTAAAGAAGAAGAAAAAATTTACAAAATTTGAGGACAAATGAGTAGAATCAATAATAAACAATCACACTAAAACAATATTCTTATTAAACTTTCAAATTTAAATTTTTATTAATGTAATTTGAAAAGAAAAAAAAAAGAAAGAAGAAGAACAAGAAAAGAACAACTTAATAGCAGCAAAAAGAAGTTTGAAAAAGAGAGAGATGACTTACCAAGAAGGAAATAAGCTTCAAGTGTGCCTCTTTCTCCCTAGACCATGACAGAAGGTTGAGTAGTGGTTTCACGAGCTGGGGACGAGATGGCTGGAGACGAGATCGACTGGAAGCGAGATGGAAGGGTGGAGAAGGTTGCTGCTGTGTGAATAGAAGGAAGAAGAAAAAATAGTGAACCGTATAATTGTAATTTTTAAACTTTATAAGAGTATTAAAGAAAAATCTAAAATGTAAAAATATAAAAAAAAAAAAAAAAAGAGAGAGCAAGTATAAATGTTTAATATTAGTAAAAAGAGTTACTTAGTGTAAATTTCTCAAATTTTTTTTCCAATAATGTGCTATAAGTTGTGTCAAATTTGGCACATGTTAAAAATTGGGCTAAATTTGGCACAAGATATAACATTGTGTTAAATTTGGCACACAATAAGTACTATTTTTTTAATTACATTTTTACCATCAATCATTAATGAAATACTTTAATAAATACATTTTATTTACAATATTACCATTAGTAATTTTTTAAAGGCTAATTAGGATTTTTGTCCCCTGAACTTTGACATATACCAAATCATGTCCCCTGAACTTTTAAGGTCATTAAAAATGCCCTTTGAACTATTGAGATTGTTGGATTTAAGAACTTTTTTCTAATTTTATTAAAAAAGTCTAACATGAATGAAAGTTTAGGGGTCATAATTTAGTACATATCAAAGTTCAAGGGGCATAATTTGGTAGATATCAAAATTTGGGGAGCATGGTTTAGTACATAAGCAATCACTGAAATAGTAAAATTAAATGAAATTAGACAAAAGTCCTTAAATCTAACAATCTCAATAGTTCAGGGGGCATTTTCAACAACCTTAAAAGTTCAGGGGGCATTTTCAACAACCTTAAAAGTTCAGGGGGTATGATTTGGTACATGTCAAAGTTCAAGGGGCAAAAATCCTAATTATTTAATTTATTGTTTATCATTAATGATATTTTGTTTTTTAAATCAATTTACTTCTTAAAATGTTATTGTGTATTAGAGCACAATTGTAAATATTGTGCTAAATATAAAATTTGTTCATTTTTTATACTAAATTTAACACAATATTTACATCATGCATTAGAGATGGTCTAACAAGTTAACATCATTGTCATTGTGTACATTTTTTTTTTATCGTTCTTGATCTTATTTATTTTAAGAAATACAGTTTAGCTAGATGTCGATCAATTTAATGCATTATAAATTTACATGTCTTTTTTTGAAAAAGAAAAAAAAATGTTCGAGGTAATGGAATGGACATGAGTTGCAATTTCTAGTGTATATATATATATATGATCAAATATAAAGCACAACTTATTATGTTTTTCTTATTACTAACCAAAATCAAATGCAATGCATCAACATCCAACATATGATACCAAGTGATTTGATCTTGGTCAAGTGGTCACAAATTTAGAGCCATTTCCAGTTTTACACTAGTAAACTTGAAATCAACTACTTCTGAAGCTGGGATTTGTAGATTTCCAGACCTGAAGTGGCTGGTGTTATTGGAGAGAACCTGATTGAGAAGGAATGAGGAGCAATGGGGATGAGATACTCGTCGTGAACACACGGCGACCAACTATCATCTCCACCCACCCCCATGTGCTTGTGGTCTAGATGAACCTGTAACAATAACAACACATCAACTTATTTTCAATACCAAACTTTCTTGGTATTCAAATTATTTTCATCTTGAAAGAAATAGAGGAAATTACCTCAATGTTGTTTTCTTTGACAAGATCATCATTATGCTTTGCCTGGTCAAGTTGCGCCGTTGAAAAGAAACTTGCACTCATTTGCATAGGTGGAGAGTTTTCGTATTTCGAAGCATAAATGCCAATACCATTCATGTTTTGGAAAGTCACCCATCTAACATCAGCCCTGCCTGAACATTCCCCGGGAACAATGTAGGGAACATACATCTCATCCACACTTTTCTCGTAGATGTCGATTTGGGCAGCGGCTTTTCTGTCTGGATAACATTCAAATGGCCCTCTTCCATACCATTTTACCTGGTCAATTGATTTTTCCAAATGAAACTCAACTCCCACACGAGGCAAAGGTGGAAGATCAGATTTTGGTACTACATTGCAGTTCATAATGACATCACCAGAGCCATTGATTGTGTAAACAACCTCAGTTTTAATTAAAGCTGTTTTGTTTACCAAATTAGAGGCAGAACCCTCCTCATCCTTTGGAACTCCAAGAATAACAACAGCTATTTCCACAAGATGGTCTGATACATTCTGTATAGAACAGCTTTCGGTTATGTACTGAAGAGTATCGAGCTGAGCAGCCTTCCACCGTGCAAGGTAACTTCTGGATTCTCCTCCTTTGTCATTATCAGTTGGTGCTCGCCAGAAGCATGGCGATACACCTTTACTCATCACAACAACTCCTTTAACCTATCATTTAGTAAAATGTGTTTAGAATCCAAAACATTCATATGTACAGCAAGTTTTTCATCCAAAGGTAAGTGTGTTCGGGTTCAAGCCTTTCGAAAAATTAAATTATCAAGAGATAATACAGCAAAGAATACCCTTAGATGTACATGAATACAAAAGAAAACATTCCACACAAGAAAAACCATTGTACCTTCCAGCTTTCAATTATTCCAGATTGAACATTAAACACTATCTCCCACAAATCTTCCTTACTCATTTTAATCGTGTCCCCGAGAATTTCATTAGCAAAGGTACCATCAGTAGCCCTAATCTCCTGAAAAACATAGACGGTTTAACGCCACACTTATAATCAATTCTTTTTATATATATATACATAAAATAAAAAAAAAGCAAAATTCAGTATCAACACCAAAATAAGATGTATAAATGAAAGAGTGGCTACATGTTTAGTATTTTTTCCTTTGGCAGGCAGCTGGACTTGTGCAGACGAGATGACATGACCAGCTTCAACCCAGATTGTGGAATCCAAAAGCTTAGCCGTTATCGTTACTAGAATCTCTTCTGCGGATGATACGAGCCACAAATTATACCATGGAGATGACTCCCATTCAATATCATGTCTATCCTGAGGTTCTATTACTGGGAGAGATAAAACTCCAGATCCAAGTTTACATCCATCCCCGTGAGCAGCCCAGGTGAATTCCAATCCTTCGGTTGTCACAAAAAAATGAGTGTTTGTTATCTGCAAGTTTAAAATAGGTTAAAAACTTTTCAAAGAGAATATGATGAAGCTTAAAGAATAATGTGTAACTACCTTTAATGAACCTCCGGTAAATGCAATCTTGATTGGTTGATAGAGATACTTTACTTCTGCAAACAACAAAAAACCATGTAAGAAAACTGATATATAGTTTATGTTATATGTATACGTACACATGATAATTCAATTATTTACATGGTACACATAATAATTCGTCAAGTTACCATGCAGTGCAGGATGAGGAGTTCGATCTGGCCAAGTAACGCCATTCAGGCAGAAGTTCAAATCATTAGGAACATCGCCAAAATCACCTCCATATGCCCAGCGTTTGACATTTTTCCCTGTATCCTTCAGTAGAGCCTGTGAGCAGCACAAAATTGTTAGCATATTACGATTGGGGTTGAAAGGGGGAAACAAAAGGACTTTGACGCAAAGAATCAGGAAAGCATTGGAAGTGAATATAATGAAATAACTGACCAAAGAAAGCAGGTGAAAAAACATTGATCATGAATTGGAAACTGTGTAAATATCTCTAAAGGTAAGGATTCAAAACCTGATCAACCCAATCCCATATAAAACCGCCTTGGAGACCAAATGTGCTATCAATTGCTTCCCAATATTCATGTATATTACCACAGCTATTTCCCATTGCATGCGAGTACCTGCCATTCAATTTTTTAGAAACCTTAAGCATAGATAAGGGCGGGTTTCTCATCTATTTCTTTCTTTGTTTGCTTTTTTTCTGAATGAATGAAGCTTTCATCTATTTTTGATGACAAGAAAAAAAAAAAGTTGAATATCAAACTCATACTCGCATAATATCAGTGGACGAATTTCATTTGGATCATTTGCAATTTTCACTATGTCCCAAACCCGCATGTACATAGGGCATACAATATCTGTGGATGAGGTTCTTGAACCACCTCCTTCATAATGTACCAACCGAGAGGGATCCTTTCCTCGAATCCAACCTGAAGCATACAAATTTAAGATAAACTAATCAAGAAAAAGCAGGGAGCATTTTCTTTCGAAAACATCAATAACAAAATAATAATAAAAAAAACATTAAAGGATTGTATCCCAGATGAGAACAAAATGAGATCTTAAAATTTTAATTTCCTGAAAAAATCAAGGTAATTTAATGACTAAAACATTGGTATTCCTTAGTTAATCTTGCAGTTGGGAGTCATTTTTCTATTTTTGCTAGTTCTTCTCTGTTAGCATTGTCTTCATTTAATTACTAAAACTACAAATTGAAAGGGAAAAGAAACACAAATATATACTTCTTCGAGAAAAAAAAATGTGTAGAGACAAAATTGATACCAGCTAAAGCAAAATGATTTGGTCCATATCCAGATTCATTTCCCAAGGACCAAGAGATAATACAGGCATGATTTTTGTCTCTCTCAACCATGCCTACGACTCGGTCCATCATAGCAGCAGCCCAGCTAGGTTCTAAAGTAGGATGCTTCACATGATCACAATAATCAAAACCATGTGTCTCAATGTTGGCTTCATCTATCATATACATGCCAAATATATCACATAGCTCATACCAACGACGGTGTTGGGGATAATGGCTGTTTCTCACACCATTGATGTTGTACTGCTTCATCAAAACTAAATCCTGAATGCAAAATATTCAAATGTAAGAACACATAAAAGGACAACAATGGGTTATAAAATAAAATTCGAAAAGAACTTTATGTTACTTTTATAAATAAAATTCAGTTGTTACCTTAATCATGCAGGACTCTATGTTGGTCTTCCCCAGGCGTGGATGGTGTTCATGCCTATTCACACCTCTTATCACGATTGGCTGCCCATTTACAAGAAGCTGCTTAGGAGCTTTTGATACTTGTCGTATGCCTACCAAGCATGATTCGCAGTCAACCACATTGCCAGAAGCATCTTTGAGGAGGACAACAAGAGTGTACAAATCAGGCTGCACAAATACACAAAAGGATAAATATTCCATAGAGTTACACATCAAATGATGCTTAATTGAACATTCCAACAAACTACAACGTTATTCGTCTTGTAGAAATCTCGAACATCTAAAATGGTAGCCTCTTCCGAGTTTTCACATCTCTAATGATTTTAGGTTTAGTTTTATCTTTTAAACACAATTTTAAAAAATTTAATACGCAAAAGAATTTCAAAAGCTTCCTCACTTTTTCTGCAGACCAAAGCTTGGGTTTATCTATTTTCCCACCAATCCAATAACCCTGAAAGCCTGGACTTGCACCAGTTTTAGTCTTGAGCTTCATGTTAGCCACATTAGAAGAAAGTAGATCAGCATCTCCATCACCCTTGTACCAGCTGGTAGTATCATAAAGGGAAGCTTCTATGGTGAATCTGGAAAGAAGTGTGTCTTTAGGCGTTGCCTGCGAATTATCTATTTTCACCTCAACCTGGAAAACATGTTAGCAACAGGTTAAACTGTTTCCCATATAGACATAGTGAAAATGATTAGTTAGCAATGTAATCTCAACTTATTGCAATTAATTAGTTCTTATCATCATGAAAGTAAGGAAAACAACTAATACCATAATACCAACCACATTATATATAAACATATATAAATATTTATATATATATATATCAACAAGAAGCGAGAAGTGTATCAAAGGAAGGACCACAACAATTTTTGAAGTGTATGTTAATAAAATAATAAAAAATAAAACACGGCGTTTTTAGGATGGTGCTTTTAGTAACTTTTCCTGCTACTCAGCCCAACAATTTTTGGATAAAGTCTCATAAATACTGTTAAATAGATACCTCATGTGGTTTTTCACCATGCTATGTATCAGTTATTTGCAGCTTTGTTTATCTGTTAGTTTATTGACTATACAATGTAACATACAAAGAATTTTTAATTTTCTTATTCGTACTTTAATGTAACTCAATTTAATGTATCTATTCGTACTTTGAGAAGTGATAATGCCAAAGAGTACATGTCTGCTCAATTTCAATCTTATATGACCTCTAATGGCATGCTTCATGAAACTTCTTGTGTTGATACGGCACCTCAGAATGGTGTTGCAGAACGTAAAAACAGACATCTTCTTGAAACTGCACGTGCTCTCTTGTTTCAAATGAAAGTCCACTAAACCTTTTTGGGCGCGATGCAGTTTCCACGGCATGCTTTCTTATTAATCGCATGCCATCCTCTGTTCTTAATGGTGAAATTCCATTTAAAATTCTTTTTCCTAATAAGTCATTATTTCCAGTTGCTCCGCGAGTGTTTGGTAGTGTTTGTTTTGCTCGCGATGTCCGTCCATCTGTCACCAAATTAGACCCTAAGGCACTAAAGTGTGTCTTTCTTGGTTATTCTCGTCTTCAGAAAGGGTATAGGTGTTATTGTCCTGATCTCAACAAATATCTTGTTTCTATTGATGTTACTTTTGTAGAAAATACACCTTATTTTTCATCTTCCACTACTTCTACTAGTCAGGGGGAGGATGATGATTTGTTGGTTTATTCTGTCACATCCTATGCGCCTGTTACATGTTCTGGCGGGTCTCTTGTTCCTTCACCTGCCTCGGTCGTCACCCCCACAATGTCTACACCTCCACCACCTCCACCACCTCTACCACCTCCACCACTCCCTCGGCCTCCTATAGTTTACACCAGGCGCCCCCCTCCTCCACCTCCTGTTTCATGTCCTGCACCTGCATCTTCGTCATCAGATCCGGAAATCTCAGATGATCTTCCCATTGCACTACGTAAAGGTAAACGCCAATGTACTTTTCCTATTACTTCTTTTGTGTCTTATAATCATCTCTCCTAAAACTGTTCGAGAAGCGATGTCTCATCCTGGTTGGCTTGCTGCAATGATAGAAGAGATGAATGCTTTGGTTGCGAATGGTACTTGGGTCTTGGTTGATTTACCTTCCGGAAAACAGGTCATCGGGTGTAAATGGGTGTTCACGGTTAAATTCAATCCGTACGCACAGCTTGCTCGCTTAAAGGCTGTCTTGTTGCCAAGGGTTATGCTCAAACCTATGGAGTGGACTATTGTGATACTTTTTCTCCCCGTTGCTAAACTCACATACGATTCAACTGTTCATTTCCATGGCAGCTACTCATCATTGGCATTTGCATCAACTTGATATTAAAAATACTTTTCTTCATGGAGATCTGAGGAAGAAGTGTATATGGAGCAAACCTCCTGAATTTGTGGCTCAAGGGAGTTAGGGTGAGTTTGTCGTCTTCGCAAGTCTTTATATGGTTTGAAAGAAAGTCCTCGTGCTTGGATTGGTAAATTTAGTCAAGTTGAGAGATTTGGTTTGTTGAAAAATAAGTAAGATCATTCTGTGTTCTATAAAAGATCAACTGGTGGTATCATTTTGTTGGTTGTGTATGTAGATGACATCGTTATTACTGGAAGTGATACTGAAGGCATCTCATCCTTTAAGTCTTTCATTCACACCCAGTTTAACACGAAAGATTTAGGAGAGCTCAAGTATTTCTTGGGAATTGAAGTTACTCGGAGTAAACAAGGTATTTTTCTGTCTCAAAGAAAGTATGTACTTGATTTGCTAAGCGAGACAGGAAATTGGGATCAAAACCCCGCAATGCTCCAATGAATCCGTGCATCTTACACGTGATGGGAAACCATTTGAAGATCCCGAGAAATATCGCGAGGTTAGTTGGAAAGTTGAATTATTTAAGCGTGACTCATCCGTATATTGCATTCCTGCTAGTGTTATCAGTCAGTTCATGTCTTCTCCAACAATTCATCATTGGGCAGCATTAGAACAAATTTTATGTTATTTAAAAGGAGCACCAGGACGAGGTTTAGTTTACAAGGATCATGGACATACCCAGATTGAGTGTTTTTCTGATGCGTAGGCGGGCTCCAAGGTAGATGACGATCCACTTCGGGATATTGTGTATTTGTTGGGGCAATTTGGTCTCTTGGAAGAGTAAGAAACAAAATGTTGTATCTGCATCCGATCGAATCGAATATAGAGCTATGGCCCAGTCTGTGTGTGAGGTAATATGGATTTATCAGCTTTTGACTGAATTCGGGTTTAAGACTTCTATTCCAGCAAAATTATGGTGTGATAATCAAGCTGCTCTTCATATTGCCTCGAATCCCGTATTCCACGAGCGAACTAAGCACATTGAGATTGATTGTCATTTTGTTCGTGAGAAAATTCAACAAGGTCTGATCTCCACAGGATATGTGAAGACTGGAGAACAACTAGGAGATATTTTTACAAAGGCTTTGAATGGGGTGCGGGTTGATTATCTTTGTAACAAGCTGGGCATGATTAACATCTATGCTCCAGCTTGAGGGGGAGTGTTAGATATTAGATGTATATTAACTGTAAGAGAGTTAGATATTTAGTAGATATTTAGTAGATATTTAGTCTCCTAACTCTGTATATAAATATGTATTATTCTATGAAATCAACACACAATTCGAATCACTATTTTCTACACTTGCAAACAAAAAATCAATTGAAAGAGAATAGGATGAAAATTTTCTAAGAAACAAAAGAAATCTACATAAGCATAGATAATATGACAGAAACAACAATTAAAAGAATAACTTCACAAGGTAGAAGCATGAAAAAAATTGTCAAACATCTCATACTGATTCATATGGTATTACAAATTCAACAGAGAATGGTAATAAACTCTTGCCTCAATGTCTGCAGAAGCAAAATCCTCAGCCAAGTTTGATTTGAAAAAGTAGTCCGCAATGAATACCTGCAGATCAGAAATTATGTTATTTTTATTTTGCAGTACTCCCGTGGCACTGATCAATATGGATCCAGCTGCCAATATATAGGAATCAATATTTAAACATGTGCAATCAGTGTAAGGAATCAACACACTGTTACATGTCAACTTTCAGATTGTATAAATGTTTCATGACAATACAAACCGGTGGCTTTGCTATAAGAAGCACATCACGATGAATTCCAGATAACCACCAATGATCTTGATCTTCAAGGTAAGAGCCATCACTCCATCTAAGTACTTGAACAGCTAGAACATTCTTACTACCCTCCGAACCAAAAGCATGACAGTGATCAGTGATTTCAAATTCAGCAGGTAGTCTACTATCTTGACTGACCTAGCACAAAATCAGATAGTTTGTTAATACATCTGACTGGGAAGTTTTGACCCAGAAGACTACATAAATGAAAGGAAAACGTACTGCACCTTAACAAGTAGTTGGTAAAATAAAGTCCTTACTATTTATTACCTATATCCTACGAGGACCCCATTAATCCAAGCAAAGAAAGCTGAATCAACAGCTTCGAAGTGCAAGAATATTCGACGACCTATCAAATTGTAATAAATATATCAGATGATGTAAAGCCAGTTTAATGTTAATGTTTCTGCATTTATACATCAACTATGCCGTGTATACTTGTATAGTATAAACAAACATTATCGAAAAGCGAATTAACAGATAGCTAATATCAATATATTAACTGTGTATTTTACATATGGATTGCACATTGCAATGATTTCACAATAATAAATAAGGAGAAAAGGGTCAAGCAAGACTCACTCAAAGTAGATTTGGCGTGCATTGAAGAGAACATTACCTTTCCATTCTTCAGGAATATGAAAGTATGTTCTGTAGCAGCCAGTAGGATTTTCCTCAGGGACAAAAGGTGGATCAAGTGGAAACGGATATGTGGTATTCGTATATATTGGTGTATCAAATCCATGCATCTGCCAGTTTGAGGGAACTGTCCCATCCCATTACAGAGACATAATAAATTATTAAATAGCATGTAAAGAAAGATTAGCTAACAATGCTTGTAGAGAGCTATTATAAAAGAGGGTATATCCTATCAAATTAACAAATAACAAAGAGATTACATAGGTATGCATACCAGGCAAAGAACTCCATTCAAAATCCTGAAATGAACCATCAAAAAAGTTCTGAGGAACCTTATTAGGACTTGAAGCCAAGAAAAACTTCCAATACCCAGACAAAGATTTAATGAAAGGCAAATTTTCGACCCAAAAGGAAGCACTCTCTAGAGCTGCACGCACAGCATCATCATCCCAAACAGCAGAGTTGGCCACCAAGTAATTCACTTTATTCTGTTTATACCAGTATTTAAGAGATCCTAACCGGCCATCAATGGAAAAAAAAACAAAATTATGAAAGCAAAAACAACAACAATTCCCATTCTAAAGCACAAAAATAAGAAAAATAAGCATATAACATAGCAGGAAAAGTCAACCAAAATTAACCTTTTCCCATGATAAACCTGCAACTAGTAAGATAATGTAGTGAATTATTTCTAAACAGAAAAAACACATAATATTTTTCACTACACACCAGGATCAATGGATCATATTTGTTTGGGTAACAACTCTCAAAACAATAATAATAATAATTATTCACTTTCAAATTTCTTTGCTTAATCTTTATTTTCAATCACAAATGTGGTCTAAGAGTTACCTAGATTGGAACAATGCATACATAATTTGTAGACTAACTTTTCTCAGAATTCAATTCAACGAACTTTCACAGGGAAACATACATAATTTGTAGACAACAAATATATAAAAATATATGAATACCTTCAAGCGATTCATGAGAACGGAAAGTGACATGTGGGTCTCTCTTGTTCCACTTGATGAAAGATTGGTCTTCCCAGAGCTTAGGGGTAGTTTGGGATGGAAAAACAAGGTGACCCATTAAAGAAGTAGTACTCATCAATGGATGGATTCTGTTCTGTGTTGTTCTTCTCTTGTTATGCAGAGGAAAATGAAGGAGAAAGAGGAAAAGTTATGGGAGGATATCAATGGCTGATATGATACTGATAGTGTGGATCGCCACTAACTCCATTTCTTTCTTTCTTTCTTTTGTTTTTTCTAAATTCTAAATAGCTAAGTCCACAGTCTACTTTCCCAGTTCTTTTTTGTATTTTTACTAGGTTGTGTCACGTGGGGACACGTGTACACATGATGAGCTTAACCATTGTTACGAGCACCAATCACACGGTTTTTTATAATTTTTATTAAAATAAAGAGAAATACTAAAAAGCATAGTATACAACTCCTCTATCTATTAATATTATTATTAATCTAATTAATTATTAAATTCGCTAATTAATCACAATACAACTTGTTAGAGACCATTATAACAATACCTAATAATATTTTTTAATATAATTACCAATTTATTGATTGATTTTAGTTATTATTAATGTTTTCTCAATCTATTTCTTCTTCATTCAAACAAAAAAAATCTATTTCTTCTTTTTTCTTATGTGTTTTTGTTTTTTTGTATTTCGCATAGTTATAATATGTAAATTTTTGAAAATGTTTCAACAGTTTTATGTTAAAAATAGAATTTTTAATATTTTTGTTTAAAAAATATTAAATTTATTTTTAATACTATAAATTATTTAAAAAATTTTAAAAATTTACAAAAAATAATATTGTAAATATAACATCAACAAAAAAATTTAAAAATAAAATATTCACATTCCCATGTAATTTATGTAGAGATTAAGCAAAAAATTATAATAAAAAGTTATGAATAGTCCTATTATTAATGTTGTTGTGTTCCACTTTCATAATAAGTGGATAAGAAAGAAAGAAAGAAAGAAAGAAAGAGAGAGACCTTCCAAAAGAAAAAATGGCATCAACGCTCTCTTCTCTGACCACTCCAACTCCAACTACCCAATCCTTCTTTCCTTCTTCTTCTTCTTCTTCTTCTTCTTCTTCTTCTTCCAGATTCCTTCATTTCCCTAACTTCACCTCTAAATCATTTCCCAACTTAAACAGACCACTCACAAGGCTCCACGTGTCCTCATCCTCTCCAACAATCACCAACACCAACAAAGAAGAAACCATCTTCTTCGACGGTGGGGCTCATTACGGTGACCTTTTGGCGAACCTTGTTCTGGGTTTCACTCTGGTTTGGCTGCCTCTCACAATAGCTGCGGTTTCAAGAGCTTTCTTTCTCAGGTACAGATTCACTAACCTGCGGGTGACTGTCATATCTGGACTGACGGGTGAGGATAGGAGTGATTTCTCGTATGAGGTGATAAAGGACGTTCAGGTGGTTCCTCGTTTCATTGGTGAATGGGGTGATATTATCATTACTCTTAAAGATGGTACTAAGGTTGATCTTAGGAGTGTTCCTAAGTTTAGACAAATTGCTAAGTATTGTCTCTCTTTAAGGGCCTCTCAAAACCCTGATTTTGTCAACCAAACACCACCGAAGGGATTTTAATTTACTTTTCTACTACTATTACTTCTACTTCTTTCAATACTAATTGTTTATTTTATTTGTATATTGCTATAAAAGAAGCACTTTGAATTTATATGGTTGTTTTAAAGTCATGCTTTCCAAACTTATTGTTAAAGATACCACATTACCTGAAAAAGTAATGAAAATGTTAACTAGTTAAGTTTACAGCCAATAATAGAATTAACTTTAAAATGTTAATTTGATATAATAAAAAAAAATAACAAATCTCTTCTTTTGCTTACTAATTAACTGGGTTTAAATTCCAATTAAACAGCAGAAGAGACAGCCTAAGCTTCTTCTCTTTAGATTCAATTAAATTGCAAAAATTAACCCAAAGAAAAGCACTAAACCGATGCTGATAATTACACAGCCATCTGCCACTATATATACAATCAAAATAGCAGACAGCAAAATATCTCAACTCAAGGATTTACAAACTGAAAAGACAGCAAAAATTAAAAATAAAAATCCTCGAGAAATTCCAAGAAAAAACACCAAAAAAATAGGATGCTTTTGGTGGCCAAAGTGCCTACTACTGTGCCTTCTCAACCTCAGATTGCTGCTGTTCTTGGGTAGAGTTCTGTTCTGGGGTAGAAAACTGTTCCGAGGAATTGTTCTGTTCCGGGGTAGAAAACTGTTCTGGGGTAGATTGTTGTTCAGGGGTGGTTTGCCGGTCCCGGTTCCCTCCAGGTTTTCGAAAATACTTTCCATTAAAAGCTTCTGAGATGTCTGGATACTTGCTCTTAACTAAGTTTTCGAGGCATTTCCGGTACGAAAAATCTTCTTTATGTCCATCGGTTAAGACAACATAAAAGCACCTGGTGTCCTGGAAACGGAAATGCTTGCTCACCTGCAATATCATTAATTTTATGTTTTGAAAAAAGTTGATTAGATTAGAAACAATAAAAACTTCATTTCAAATTATACAAGTTTATGTGTTTTCTGATTATATTCATTCTATTATACTACACAACATAATTTATTTAGGAGAGAATTAGAACATACCATGATGTAATCGATTCCACAACCCATTTTGCTGTCTTTATCCGGGTGATTAGCAAAGACATTGTCAACTATATACGTTTGATCTTCAGATGCCAGTGGATCGCCATCATTGTACCTATGGAAACCATGTAATAATGTCAAAATAAATTAATACAAATCGGAATCTAACAAAAAATGAACTGTTAGAATTTTACCCGTCCTTATGCATGATCCTTCTGATGGCAAGCATGATCGGTTCCACAAGAGAGAGGGGATCTTGTTCCTCAGTTGTGAAAAGATCTAATCTTTGTCCTGTTGCAGTTCTTTGTACAATTACGGTTGAGTTTTCATTACCCCAAGGTTTATTTGGACGGTTCTTCTTTATCTTCCATCCTTCATCTGAGCCCCATCCACCTTTCCTGAATGACTCCCCACCTTGCTTTCCCCATTGATTGGGTTGTTTTTCATCACTGCCTCCCCATTGATTGGGCTGTTTTTCATCACTGCCTCCCCATTGATTGGGCTGTTTTTCATCACTGCCTCCCCACTGGCTAGGTTGTTTTTCATCACTGCCTCCCCATTGGCTAGGTTGCTTTTCATCACTGCCTCCCCATTGGCTAGGTTGCTTTTCATCACTGCCTCCCCATTGGCTAGGTTGTGTTTCATCAATGGGTTGTTTTTCATCTGAACCCCAACCTCCAGAGCTGCCTTTCTTGAATGACTCCCCACCTTTCGTTCCCCATTGACTGGATTGTTTTTCGTCATTGCCTCCCCATTGACTATGTTGATTTTCATCAGTGGGTTGTTTTTCATCTGAACCCCAACCCCCAGAGCTGCCTTTCTTGAAAGATTCCCCGCCTCGCTTTCCCCATTGACCGGGTTGTTTTTCATTTGAACCCCAATCCCCGGCAGGGCCGGCACTGCCTTTCTTGAATGATTTCCCACCTTGCTTTCCCCATTGACTGGGTTGTTTTTCGTTACTGCCTCTCCATTGACTGGGTTGTTTTTCATCCGAACCCCAACCCCCAGCGCCACCTTCCTTGAAAGATTCCCCACCTTGTTTTCCCCATTGACTGGGTTGTTTTTCAGCACTGCCTCCAACACTCGGTGACAGCCAAGCATCTGAAGTTTCTGCAATTTGCTTTGGTGATGAACCCCAGCCGCTGTCATTGGGTTTTTTAGAGGGAACATCTTCACTCTCAGTTTCTGTAGTCTTTGTCCCAGAAGACCAAGCATTACATGCAGATTTGGGGCGGTCATCTTCTAGCACAGCTTCAACACTTGCTTTATCGGTTCCCCACACAGATTTTGTTGAGTTTGCTCCAAAAGAATTGGCATTCCACCCACCAGCATGCTCTGCTGATGAGGAATCCCAACTGTTGTCATTGGGTTTTCTAGAGGGAACATCTTCATTCTCAGAATTTCGTTTATTCCCTCCTGACCAAGTACCCCGCCCAGATTTGAAGCGGTCATCTCCGGACATAACTTCAGCCCCTGCTTTATCTTTTCCCCATGCAGATTCAGTTGTCTTTGATCCAGACAACTTGACATTCCACCCACCAGAGTTGGAGCCTGAATCAATTTCACCCCTAGATGCATTGTTGCCCCATGCAGATTCTGTTGTTTTCATTTTAGAGGATTCAATTGTCTTCGACTCAGACGACTTGACATTCCACCCACCAGAAGTATTGTCTGAATCAACTTCAACCCTAGATGTGCTTTTGCCCCATGGAGATTCTGTTGTTTTCATTCCAGAAGACTTTGCACCCCACCCACTAGAATTGGAGTTGTCATCTTCTGAAGCAGTTGTTTCCTTTGTTGAAACATTGTCCCAAGCTGAACTGGCGGCTCCCCAGGTGGATTCAGTTGCAACATTCTTTTCAGCCGACTTGGAATTCCACCCACTATTGGAGCTATCTTCTTTACCAGATGATACCTTGCCCCATCCTCCATTATCAGTATCCTGAGTTGCTTTGGAACCCCAATCATCATTATTGGTTTCCTGAGTAGCTTTGAAACCCCAATCATCATTATTGGTTTCCTGAGTAGCTTTGAAACCCCAATCATCGTTATTGGTTTCCTGAGTAGCTTTGAAACCCCAATCATCATCTGGAATATCTTTAAATTCATCACCATCTTCAAAGACTGGCTTGTCTTGGTCGAACTCGAGCTCAGGTGATGCACAAACTTCACCGTCATCTTCCAGTATAATCTCCTCGATTTCTTCACCGAGACACCCAGTAGTTGTTTCTTTTCCAGATGCAGCACCCACAACACCAAGAAAGTCATATACATTGTTTGTCTCCTCTTGATTTAATCCCATCTGGAACAGAAGAGAAAATGACAGAATGATTATTCTAAAAGCTAGCAGAAATAGCATAAAAGCTTAAAACACTAATGCAGTAAATTATGAAATACCTCTCTTGTGTCCCAGAGGATATCAAACCTCGAGCCAGTACCAACAGCAACATGTTTCGCCCATGAACATGAAGCAACAATGCTTGTCAATGAATCAGTATGACATTTTTCAGCTGCACGCTCAAAGCATCTTTTTGGTGTCTACAACAAGTAACAAAAATGTAAAATGATTAAGTGTAGAACTAAAAGTGTTACTACTATGTTCTGTTCAACGAACTTGACTAGCAATTTCAACTTATTACCGTTAGTGTCGCTTCAGTGAATGGGACTTGGATATTAAATGACCGAGATAGAGCCTTGTAGCCACCAGAATTGAAGCCAATCAAATTTCCAGGACACGTCATACTGTTAGCCAAGAGGATGAGATGCTCCTTGAGAACACCCTTGCTCACCTTTGATACTGATGTCGAAAGGCGCTGCAAATGAAGCAATATTGTGATTATGACAGGAAACCAACTTATCTACAATACTGGTCCAGAGCTACCTATCTTTATTTAACAGTATACAAAGACGGTATTTATAAATCAAAAGAACAACAAGGAAACCAAAGTTACAGACAACAATAAGTAAAGAGTTTATTCAAACCACCATTTTTTAACACTTTTATGAAACCCTTTAGTGAGCATGAAAAAGGCAATGCTACAACCAAGAATTAATGAAATTGTTTAGGGAAATTTGTTTGCATGGAATAAACTTCGTAATTTCACAGGATTGCAAAACAAAGGTCGATTGAAAGAAAATTTACCAAATAACTCAATTGTTAAGATCAGCGAGGACCAAAAATAATAAAAAAGAAAAAAAAAAGATGTGTGGGAAGGAGAACCATGTAAAAACACATACAGAAAAGTGTTGGAAAGATTCCCCCACCAGGTATACTTCTGATTCAGCATACTTCACCGACAGGAAAATCTCTACTGAAGATAGATGGAACTAGATTATGAAGAAACTTCAAAAGATTACCTGAATTGCTTGATCAAAAGCACAAGAAATTCCCAGCAATTTCTGGATTTGTTTAATTCCATATGGGATGGATCGCTTGGTATCTATCAAATGGAGTACAGGGAGGCAAGAGTCAAGGACTATCCTCCATGCATCACCGCTTTGCTTGACTGCTGACTTCTCCAAAACAACATCCAGAGCCAATTCACCCCTCCTCTCAGAAATGTGCGGATGTCTTATCCAAGTTGTTGCCTCAGGACTAATCCAAGTTATATTTGCCGAGCAAATCCGGGAGTCACCTGCACATTTGATAGATTCCTAATATTCAAATGCTTGTTCATAAGATGCAAAATAAATGACCATCCAAATGTGACGGTTTATAAAATTCTAGGACTCGAAACTTGGGACCTCAGAGGTTGCAGGCAGCAGGAAATTTAAAATAGATGAAAGTATAAAGACAATAGAAACCTTAAATGCCTTAAATATATAGAATTCTCGTTAATCATAAAGGGAGAATAACATGGCAAATTGATATGGGAGAAATCATAATGATTTCAGGTCCGTAGTTTAGTACTCACATGGCAATTTCGAAGGCATTTGGATGAATTTAAAAATAAAATAATCAATGCCAAATCAGCTAAATGGAATATATTTTTCTACATTTTACATTCTTTTCTTTTTGGAGGGATATTAAAAGAGACTTTCTATTGTTAGATGGAGAAAGAAAATTATATGTCATATCATCTTCAAATGCTATATTCTAGAACTGAGATTAGGTTTTATCTTATATTGTGTAATTGGAATTTTATGTGGCAAGAGTTAAATACTTAAATTCCTAGTTGATTAAAGCATAAGTTAGTCAAGTTGCATGCACCACTGAGTATATGTTATCAACAATCCATACCATTGGTAAAATAAACAAGAAAAACAAAATTAAACAAATAAAAAGTAAAAAAGCAGACTTTAAAGGAGTATTTAACTTACCTTTGATAACCGTTCCTAAAAGAAATGGACATACAGAATCAGCAAGAATCTGTGAAGATTCCTCCAAAGTAAGACTCATATCTTCCTTCAAGGAAATCAATAAGCACGGGACTTCAGATGTTTCATCTGGAGACTTGTGGAAAGAGCAACATTCACTGCAAGGATGCAAGCATAAAATCAGATCATATAACTTGGCAGTTCCAACCGATAAAGCTAGGGTTACATAATAATCATCTTCTTCCATGTGTAGATCTTAACCAAAGGAGAGCAACGAAAACACAGTAACACAAGGTCTGTAAATTACTCATCTATGTTTCACCCACCTTTCAGTCGACAGCGTACTAATTAAGAAAGTATCACTTAACAGAGATTGGGAATGTTTTTTGTAACAAGTTCTACATTGATTTTGGGATATTGGTTTTGAGTAGTTCTATTCTATGCACCTATTTATGCCTTAAGGGCTTTGTTGCTACTGTTTTCACATATGAAAAAAAAAACTACAAACTTCAACAGTGTCCACAAAAATATAAACATCTCTATAGCAGTCATAAAAAATCCTCTACTTCATCCAGGTACATATGGTAAACACCAAAAAAATCAAATGGTCACTTACCTGACAGATAACAATGCTGTCTTTAAATGTTGCCGAATTTTCTTCCTCCGTAATGAATTAATATTCTCTTGGCATTTTTCAAGTATTTCATTGATACCAATATTCATCCTTTTCAACATCGACTGTTTAATACAGCATCAGTTAGTAAACACTTATACACATCTCTCAAGAATTGAGTAACAGCAACTTCAAGATCATTTTCTATAAGTTTAGTAGGAGTTATTTAAATTTAGAATATTTGAGGGGAAGAAAGAGGTCCCAACCTCATTGAGATGAATATGACCAACTAGACCTGCATTCACTTCACACCCACCAGAGGGATCCTGGTTCCTATATCTGTGAATCAAAGAAAATTGGAATTAGGAGAAGATGGCTAAGCCAAATAGAAGTCACGTAACATATCTGTCTATGAAATTATCTAATCAACACACCAAATAGATATTATGGAGAAAGAATAAACTGTACCAAAGAACAAGAAACTAATAAAGAATGAGCACAATTAGAAGGTTGAACTGAGACACCCTGATGAACAATATTATATAATCTTATATTCTGTAACTTTGCTTAAACATCTACTTCTTGTAGTGGTACTTAATGACAAATAATCATTTCCAAAGGACAAGCGACGGTGCATCCTGTCCAAGGGTCAAATGCGGCAAAAATACAAAAAACAAAATAGGGAGCTGCAGAATTTGGGCAACGGAAGAATTGGCAAAGGGAAGCACAGTGGTGTCCCATTAAGCTTCTCCCGCAAAATGTTATGAGAAAGCAACATCTCCAGAAGAAAAAAAATAAAAACAAAAGGTGGTGTACTAATTAAAACCCAGGACAATTTTTTTTTAATTTCCAAATTAACAGCAATATTTCTAGTATTATTGATCCAAGATCAAAATAAAAGGGTGAAATATTGACATATAAAAAAAAACAAAAAAACATAGGCATCGAGGAGTACTTAAAAATCAAGATCCAAAGAATGGATATTTCTACCCTCTATGGGAAATACAGGAGCAATGATTATGGTTTTGGATTCTAGAAGGAATTATTTTTTTTTTATTTTTTTTATTTTTTTTAATTTTTTTAAGCCCTGGATTCTAGAAGGAATTATTGAGAGCCTGTAGTTAACAGGACTATTTCAAGATGAGTTAATAGGCTTAAGCAGCATACTTGGGGAGAAGTTGCAATTGTGGGAGACTTCAACTTAGTAAAATGAACACAAGAAAAATTTAACAGGAATGCCAACACAAGTATAAAGCTTTTTGATGCTTTAATGAGAACTATCTGCAATTATACATGGAAGATAAAAGAGTGATTTTTTTCCCCAAATGAAACAACACGTATTATTATAGCGCGGAGGTTAAGCAAAGGAGAAGTGGTATTAAGACATATGAATGAAGATATTCAATAACATGTATAAGAACTTATAAATGGAGAACATAACTGTGTAGGAGATAAAGAAAAAATAACCAGTTGAAGGAAAATGTCTAACATACTCAATCATGAACTCCACTGCAGTATCTTTGAGGCTGACTTTTCCCAGTTGATTCTTCACCAGATAAGCAGCATTTTCTTGGCAGTAATTTCTCCCACAATAGCAGTCATTCAAATACAAGATTACACGACGATCAGTAGGCTCATTTCCAAAACTGACCTTACACAGCAGTATTTCCTGAAGACAAAGTATGAAAAACAGAAGTTACACCTTACACCAAACACCAACGTTTAATAATGTTCCCAACAATCAAGGCAGACAGCAAGACAGAATAAAACAAGGGAAAACAGACATAGAAAATCCTTTCTTCTATCAACCCCCCCTCCCCGAGCTTGTAACTTATTATTTGCATAGGCAGAACATATTGGAGGCCTAACATGCTCATTCATAGCAAAAATAAAATAACAACTATATGTGTATGCACAATAAATAATCACATTAACTTCTTTCTGAAAACACAAATATAGCCAAAAAGGATCAACTACCTTCATCATCTCCCATGAGTTATTGCTACTTGGACTGGAATCGAGAACTGCTTTATAAGCAGGATTTGACATGGCAGTTGCAGCTAACACACCAACAGGTTCACCAGCAGGATATAAATTTTGAGCCTTTGTTCCATATTCAAATTGAATGATTGAGTTACTACAAACATTCCTAACAGTGCCATCATAACATATGACAACATCTCGAAGAATAGCCATTAAATTCTTGAACAAAGTTCCAGGTTCTGTTAATCCTCTTGATGACCGAACAAGTATTTCTCTAGTAGATATTGAATGGACCATCTCTTCATATGGATCTAAACCATAGAAAAAACAGCTCCTAATAAGGCCATGCTCTGCAGAAGGGTAATCAACGTTTGGAGGATATATCCTACTATATAGATCGGAAACATCCTCGAACAAAGTCTTGGAGTAGAATTTTCCCCTGTCAGACATCTGCACTCCTAAAAACCCAATTTGTTGAACAACTTTGTTAACTGCAGAATCGCTCTTGGTGTCGATCAAATCTCCCAGAGCTGACGAATTCAGAAAAAAGTTCGTGACAGAAGCTTTGATAGACCGAATTTCATTCTCCAAATTCAACTCCACCAGCTCATTATACTTTGATCTAAGGTGGAACAGCAGAGGAGAAATAGCCTGAATATCCTTCTGGATATTTGTAATGGCCTCCAAAGAAATGGAAAAATCTTCCAACCCCACACTAAAACCATGTTCAAAAATGTTCTCCATCAGCAAAGGCTGTACAGAATTGAAGAACTTCAAAACCTCTTCAGAACCTTTCTTAAAGAAAATCGAGGTCACAATGTCACTAATGACTGAAGAGATTACATCTCTGTTGAAATCCAAGATTAGTATTTCACTTCCTTTAACCAAGAATCTGTCCCCTGAGCAATCAAATGAAGCAGGTAAAGCAGATTGTAGAACTTGCAATGCAGTCCAATGTGGGTCCAAAAAAGGAGCCTTCTTCCAAAGAGCAGGTTGTGGCAAAGAAGATGAGGAAAACATGGCCAATTGTTGTGCTGATACCTTGTCCATAAAATATGTCTCAAACAACATCTTCAATGACAGCAAAGAGTCACTGGCCAACTGCAAGATAAGGTTGCCACTATGTGAGCTAAGAAGCTGCTTCTCTACAGAAAAAAGCTCCACAACTTCTGCTCTTGCTGCAAGAGACTGGGGATAGAACAAGTGAATACAATCTCCGTCAAAATCAGCACTCAATGGTCCACAAATAAGAGGGTTTATCTTTACTATATGATCATCATGAACATATACTTTCAGTGCTTGAAGCGAGTGCTTATGTGTAGTAGGAGGCCGGTTGATGAAAACTATATCCCCATCCATTATCCTTCTATGTACAACCTGACCAGTTCTTAGGAAAGTATGCCCCTTAGATCCCTCCTTCAAGGAAAATCTAGTTGAACCATCTATAAAGGTTAAGCACAAGTTATTATCTACAAGATTTTGTAAATAATTAATGTTGTGATCATTAACCCTCTCTTCGAAAGTTATTCCTTTGGCGATATCATAAGGGATACCAACCTCGTTGACCTCTTTATAAGCATCACCAGTTATTACAGTTCTAGAGGAGAAGCCTGAACCCTTTCTGATAAACAAGGTCCTCATCTTTTCTAGCCATACTTTGGTTGAAGAGCTCTTGGCTTCTTTGTTGACACCAAAACGCTCATCAATGCCACGGGACGCCTTCACAGTACCCCGAGCTTGAAGATACTGATCAACTGCTATCTGCAACTCATTGGCTTCAACTTCAGTGGATTCAAAGTTCGGTATACTTCTTGAACTTTTAATGATTTCCACTTGCCTTAGAACCTTTTTTAGCATCGCCATTGAAGGATCCTAGAAAGAAAGAATGTACAGGAATGAAAAGTTAATTAAAAAGGGTAGAGAAATGGGTCTACAATTAGAATCAGCTGGCCAATTTAGTTATATTGCAATTGTCGTACCGTTGACATTATAGTGATGCCATCAGAAATTTCTGGTACCGATAAACAGTTTGGTGGAACAGGTAAGAACTTGAGGATGTAGCCAGATTGAGGGAAAAAGTGTTTGCTCTCAAGCTTCTTTATTGTTTCACTAGGAAGTCTCTTGATTATTTCGAGTACCTGTTAGTAATTACGAACAATTAAAAAAAAAGGTATAACTAAAGAACACCACTGCACTCCAGCACAAGCATAAGCACAAAGTCAAAAACTGTTACAATCAACAAAACAAAGACATACATCATATCATTTATATTTCCATTAGCATGTATGCAAGATAAAATTTTACTTCAAATACAAGAAAAAAAAGAGTCAACATTATTATTTAGAAAATAAAATGGAAAACAAATATATGTATAGATACATATATATTTATGTTTAAAAGGTATGTAAGAAAAAAAAAAAGGAGGGGGGGGGGGGGGGGGGGGAGAGAGAGAGAGAGAGAGAGAGAGAATACAAAAGATGGTGTTAAAAAAACAATACAACTTCGTTACTTATAAATATATACAAGCTGTTCTTAAGGTACAAATGAAATAATACTTCTAATAAGGCTCTTCAATGCAATAACATCATTGCTGCAGAAAAATGCATAGGATTAGCAGAATCACTGAGGAAGGCCCTCACGGACCCGACATTATCTCAAAAAAACTTAATGGAACATGAAAGGTGAACCCTTTACATAAACAAGCAAAAACTAGACCTAAATAACAGAAGCAAAGAACACATAATATTAGAACAGGAACAAACCTCGTCAGGGAGCAAAGTGCGTTTTGGAAGATCCTCAGTAAGAGAACCCCCGTACCGATAACCATATCTTTCTAAAAATTTCCAAAACCCATCGGGAACTCTTTTCTTAGATGGTACCTTCAATTGTAAGTACCAATATCCATCTTTATATATGTCATTGACTGAGACTTGTGTGGCTTCCTGCTCAAGATGAAAACGCAGTTAAAAAACATTTGAAGAAAGTATCGATGAGTTACTGATAGTAAGACACCCCTAAGATCAGACACATCTGAACGTCTCAAGTAAGACATCCGCAATACAAATTTGTAGATGATTTGTCTCCAACATTGTTTAAAAAAAAAAAGACAGAAAAAGATAAAAGTTATGAAAGGTGAAGAAAGAGTAGTAAGTTAATACACTTCTTAAATTGAAACTAATTTACTCCAATAACCAAGAACCTCTTAAAAACAGTTTATGACATGTATCTATAGCATTTGTATCTCCCAAAGTAGTAAAGTAAATTGAATCTTGAAACCTGTTTAGAACAGGCAATTATAGCATTTTTTTATCAAAACAAGTAGAAAAGTAAATTCAACCACTTGTACGCACCGGACAACACGAACCCAATAGCTGCTCGGCAATACCAACATTCTTCGCAGGAGACTGTAAAGCATCAATCCAGTAAGATTATAGCATGTACAATATAATCACAGAAACAATTAATTTTGCAAAAAATTACATGTATATATAAGATGAAAGAGCCCAGGACAACTGCTCATGACTGGAGTACCAAAAGTACAGCAAAATATGCACTTGTAAGACTTATGAACCTAACAAAATTCTACTACAGTTTTTGCCACTTAACCTTCTGTGTATTTTGATTTTTCGGTATCAAAACGAAGCAATAACAAAAAAAAAAGAGGCTATTTCACAAAATTACTTTTTTACTCAACAGTTTAATCATGTAATAATAAAAATAAAATCTTACAATCAACATACAAGAAACATGCAAATAACAGGAAAAAAAAAAAACAAATTTGTGTATTACCTTGTTCTTTTTCACTTTTAAGCACTTCAAGCACAATAAATTCAACATACGCCTCAATTCACTAACATGGCTGGGATGATATATCGCTACTGGCAACTCGATATATCCAAAATGACCTGAACAATACATAATGTACTGAGATACTTTTGCAAAATATGCTATAAAATTATCATCTGTCACTTGTGCACGAACTTTCTCTTCTAAGACATGGTAAACATGTCAAACTAAACTTATCAACTGCATCATTTTATTCTTTTGAAACCTTTTCTGTTAACAGAAGGTCAGAAAGACAAGAATGAGAATAAATCATTACACACCTTCACAACTTCCAGCTTCAGAAGTGCCACACGACTCACATCTTCCAAATTCAAGAGGAAGGCCAAGGTAGGGATTTGTAAGCTGACTGGCATGAGTAATAGAGGACCCACTAACAGATGCTGTACACTACACCCAAAAAAATGGTAATCAATATTTAATATTAGAACAAAGAAAGTTCTATTATAAACCAATCAAATGTAAAAAATGGAAATAAAAAACTAGTGAACTGCTCTTGACTCACAATTTCCTTGTGACTTGCCAAACTAAATTTGATACCAATAATCTCTCCATCAGAAATATCTGAGAACTCGGCGGCTTCCTCCATATCTAATAACACAAAGTAAAATCAATTCAAAGAAAGCATATTAACAAAAGAAAAACATTTACTGCAAGGCAAGATAGTACAATGTATTTGGTTCATAACTCCATAATATATAATCGTATTTTCTAATAAAATGTGTTATATAGCCCCAAAATATAAAAACTAATAAAACAATAAAGAAGAAGAGAAAAAACTAAATTTCCTTTCATCTTTCTCAACTGAGAAAGCGCTTAGGTAAAAAAAAAATACAGAGAAATCAAATATAATTTTATAAAATTTATAACAATTATAAACATATATTTCTTTTTCTTTTTCTTCTTTTTCAATAGGAGCAACTATAAATATATGAAAAAAGAGAACAGATATTTTCTTAAAAATATAAAAAATAAAAATAAAGTCTTATCATATAATTTTGGCAAAACAACTTTCCTGTATATTTTCTCTCACAAAAAAAAAAAATCAATCAGAATTCTAAACAAAGCCTAAAAATAAACATGCAAAGAGGGAAAGGTGAAAAAAAAGGAGCAAAATCATCAGAGTTCTTATTCGACATTTACCTCAAAAGTTAACTAGGAGCAAATGCACTACCCCAACTTCAAATCCCTGCAAACAAAAAGACATTTAGCGTGAAAAGAAAGAAACAACATCTCTGTTTGGTTAAAGAGAAAATGAAACTGAAAAATGCAAGATCAGTGAAAAAATCCTTAACCTCAGAATCGCAAAATTAAACTAAAAGGCTCCATCCAAATAAACAAAAACAAAAACAAAAAGCCATTTTACCACTGGTTTCGCTACCAATGTTGTTTCAGTTTCATTTCCTCGACAACAAATCACCAAGAAAGAAAATGCAAAAACACAAAAAGCATTACAGACGAAAATTTCCACTCCCCGAGCCGTCCAAACACATGATTCTTAAACCCTAATAAAACCCCAAAAAAATGAAGAACAAAATGGATTTGAGCGAGCTAAGCTAAACGAAACAAAAATCCTTTTTCTCCAACTTTGAGATGAAATTGGCGTACCGTGAGACGAAAATGACCGCGCTGTTCGTAGTTTCAGGTGCCGTTTTTTCTCTGTATATTTCTAGAGAGAGAGAGAGAGAGAAGAGAAAGAGAGGGAAATGGTTTATTTTGCATGAGCAGCCTTTGAGTAATCGCAGCACTGGTCACTAGGGGAGAGTGAACCAGATTAGCGAAATTACTAGATTACCCTCATTGACCAGACTCTTTTTTGGAATGAATGTTGGTTTTGAATGGAGGGTATAAATGGAAATTTCGAAATGAAACGGTCTGGTAAAGTGCCTTCATCACTCCCCAAGATGGGAACAAACGAATCAATTTTGTGTACGAACGAGAGAGAGGAAGGAAATAATTCTTTTTATTTTTTTATTTTTTTTTTGTGTGTTAAATATTTTCTTTTTCTTTTTTTTCAAGTAAAATAATTTTTTTTGTTATTATTTAATGAGTTTTTTTTGTTAATAGGAAAGGTGCAAATTAAATATAAGTTGTAATATTTTGAAAAGATTGTACAATTATTTTTAACTTTCTTTAACTACCCCATAGACACAAAAATATGTAAGGATGATTGTAGGTTGTAGCCCTACTCCTATGTTGGTAGAGGTAACAATAAAAATAAATTTTAGGGAAGAAAGTAAAATGAGAGCAAAATTTACTATATGTTTGGTAGAAAGGAGAGAACAATGGAAGGAGAGGAGAAGGGGGAGAAAAGAAGGAGAGAGTGATTCTAAGAAAAAGATAAACAAAAAAATTAAACAAAATATATCTTCTACCCTTTAAAACATAACGTATAATTATATTAAAAAAAAAGTTAATTATGGCAAAACTACTAATATTTTTACTTTATTTGTACTTAATTCTTATAATTCAATTTTTGCAGCAAAACCCCTAAAATTACGATATTGTTAGCAATTTTAATTTGGGGAATTATCCCATATGTTATTTTTTTTAATTTTTTTTTTCAAATTTACGGTTTGGGTTTCTAAAGTGGTTACAGCGCTAGTTGCAATAGGGGTTTTTATACGATTTTTTATTGCAATTTAAGTTGCAGCGCTAGTTGCAATTGGGGTTTCTATGTAAAATTTCGAAAAAAAAAAAAACTGTTTTGAAGTGTAAAAATGAAAAAATGCCCTTTTAATTTTCATCTAAATTTAGTTGTTATGTATAATGTTAGATTGTACACATGTAGTGTATACATGACACAATTTTATTGATCCACATAAAATTTAATAATTTAGTTATTTAAATATTATAAAATTTATTTAAGAATTTATAAATATAATAAATAAAAACTAAAAAAACTTATATTTCCCATAAAAAAAAATACCTTCTCTTTCTTCCTAAAAAACCCTAAAACGATTTCATCTCTATGCCTCCCTCTCTTTTTGCCTCGGTGAGCTCTACAACCAGATGTCGTCGCTGATGGAACCCACCAGACACGCATCATGTTATCCCTGATCAACCTCTCTCTCTCTCTCTCTCTCTCTCTCTCTCTCTCTCTCTCTCTCTCTCTCTCTCTCTCTCTCTCTCTCTCTCTCTCTCTCTCTCTCTCTCTCTCTCTCTCTTATCTTCTTCTTCTTCTTTCAAGTCTTTGTTGAATCTAGGAGATGCGGTCAGATCTAGCTTGAGTCCGGTCGAGTTTGGAATGAGACAAGTTGAATCTGGGCTGGGTTCTTCTCAACTCCAATGGTAGACTGACCCCATAAAATTGAGATCTCGGTCGTTCTCCGCAGAGATCTCAATTGTCCTCCCTCGATTTGTTTTCTAAATCACAACTTGGTGGATAGATTTTCCAAATTTGTTTTTATTTTTTTAATAATTTAGGATATAAATCTGGTTAAATGGATATTTTTGTGTTTTTTAGATTTAAATCTGAGAAATATAATGGTGTTGGTGGTGATGGTTGCATTGGAGTTTCAGTGGGATAGTGTAGTGGTGGTGGTTTCGGTATGTTGTAATGGTGGTGGTGGTGGTTGTGGAAGAGAAGAGTTGGGTGGTGGTGTGGTGGTTATGATTATGGGAGAGAAGGAATTAGGGTTGAGTTTTGGTGTGGTGGTGGTGGTTATGGTGGTAGTGATTTTGGGGAGAGTGTGTGTTACAAAGAGAGAGAGAGAGAGAGACAAAGAAAGAGAGTGAGAAGTGGTTTTGGGGTAGATAAGGGAGTTACGAAGAGAGAGAGAGAGAGAGAGAGAGAGAGAGAGAGAGAGAGAGGGCTTTATTTTTTGTCCTCCTAAAGAAGGTGTTGAACCATACATTGTCAAGATTGGTTTCCTTTATGGATAGGACAAAAGGATATATTTTAGTGCGATACCGACCCTTAAGGTGACGCTACTATGTTAAGTCATGGAATCTAAAATAATGAGTTACACTCACAAAGTCATGTCCGTGTCTTTGACATTAGGGGACATAACTTGACCAAATAAACGATACTTTATTTTGTAAGAAAAATATGAGTTTTTTAATTGCAATTAATAAAGACAAGAACAAGTCTTGTAGATTATTTGATATTAATTTGACCGACCCTAAGGTAGAATTTTAATTTTTGGATAATCTTATCGTGGAATTTTTAAATTATTTTATGTGTTTTTCTAAGTGTGTTCATGCATCATATTTAAATTCCAAACATGATACTTATTTTTTTTTTTTATTTATAGTACTTATATTGTATTTATGTCCTATTACTTATTTTCTGCGTTGTTTATATTTTATTTCAGTCTAATAACAAATAAAAATGGAACGATAATTTAATATTTATATTTTCTTTTTCGGGCTTGTGGCGTGAGATTCTCATGTCTATCGAGACCTCTTTTGTGGGGTGTCTTATTGGAGACGGTCGCCACAGGGGTTGGGAGTCTCCACCCTCCAACGAAGTGATTGACATTATTAACCCATCTTGCTGAATTGGTGGCTCTTTTCGTGTTTCACCTTGGTTTGCATCTTTGCCTATTAGAGGTGGTTGGTTTTTAGCGTCTGGATTTTTTGAGTCTTGGGCAACTTCAGTGAGGGGGTAATGGGTGAACTTTCCTGCAAGCAACTAGCTTATTTTTGTATACGGGGACCTCGATGTCTCGAAGATGTCAGGAACGCCTTAGCATCTTTGAATGATGATTGTGTATTTCAAGGAACAACGTAGCTTTGTGCCTTGTCGTTTCCACAGACGGCGCCAAATTATTGACGGTAAGAGCTCGTCAACTAAATAATTAGAAAAAATAAAATGCAAATAACTTAGAGAGAATGTATTAAAAAAGTTAAGGAACTCAGAATGAGATATATTGCATTGTTCTATTAATTTTTCAAGCTCTTTCACAAATAATTTTTAAGAACCCCTTATAACATTTCAAAACTAATTATTTATATTTGTACCTTCAGAGGCTCTGAAGTGTATGTGGTCCCTAAAGTAAGGGGCATAATTCCTTTTGTACTATGAAGATCAGCATGATAGGCAGGTAGTGGAGAAGTGGTGGTCGGGTGTCAGTGGATACTCTGAATAAGACAAAAAGCATCCCCACTACCCGTACATGTTGTACTTTTGTTCCTCAAGAGGCGTGCATGCTTCCAACAACCTTGCATATGCCGTATGTTCCCTTGATATCACACTTTTTAGGGTGAACATTCAGGAAGTGAGGTTAACACTTCGAAAATTTAGCCAAGTGTTAAATCTATGAAAGCTTCCTTATTTATAGGGGGAATATGTGGAATTGGTTAGGTAGTGTGTTTGAATTAAGTGAAAGACATTTAGGTGTGAGATGGAGTAGCCTTAGGCATGTGTGGTGTAAGGAATAAAGGGGGGAGAGAGAGAGAGAGAGAGAGAGATGACATCACCAAAATTTGACAGCCTCGAGAGATTAGAATGCGAGATTAAGCACACTAAGGGCTTGTTTGGTATGCCATATTGTATTGTATTAGTATTAGTATTATTTAATACAATACTATCTTTGGGATTGACTTGTATTAATAAATTTTGTATAGTTATAATATATTTTCAATACACTTGACCCCAACACCAACTATGAGTCTGGGTCTGGTTCTGGGTCTAGGGTCACGAGTTTGGGTCGCGGGTCCAGGTCGCGGGTTTGGATCTTGGTCTGAATTCGGGTCTTGGGTCTAAGTTTGGGTTTGGGTCTCGGGTCCTGGGTCTGGGTCTTGAGTCGCGATTCTCAGGTCTGGGTCCAGGTCTAGGTCCCGATCCAAGTCTCGGGTCCCAAGTCCTGGTTCGAATTCGGGTCTGAGTCCCGAGTCTCAAGTCTGGGTCTGGGTCCCGGATATGGGTCAGGATCTCGGGTTTAGGTCCCAGGTCTGGGTCTGGGTCTCGAGTCCAGGTCCGGGTCTGGGTCATGTGTCCGGGGTCTAGGTATGGGGTCCGAGTTCGGGTCTTAGGTCCAGGTCCAAGTATGGGTCCCAAATTTGGGTCCAAGTCTAGGTCTCGTGTCCGGGTCCCAGGTCTGTGTTCCGAGTCCGGGTTTGAGATTGGTGTTGATCCCGAATCCTTTGTAAATATTAGGGCTGTTCATATAAACCGAAAAACTGCGGTTTAAATCCGGACCACTACAATCCGAACCATTATAAACCGTAGTCGGGGAAACCGTTTTTGGTGGTTTGGTCAATCCAGACCGTTTATGGCGTAATGGTTCGGTTGCGGTTCGAAATAAATAATTAACGGTTAAACTGGACCGGACCGTTTATAATAAATAATTAATTTGTATATATATTTTATATATGACTATATGTATAATTTAGAACTTTTTTGTGTGTCAAGTTTTTTATTGCATGAATTTTGAATTTTTATGTTATGTTTGACTTTTGAAAATATTTTTATATCATTATTTATATGTTATAAATCTATTACTTATCATGTTAAATATATATATTTTGAAAAATAAAATTAAAAACTTAGTAAAAATAGTATAATTACTTAAAAAATATGAATAATTATAAATTCCACTTAAACCGTGGGTTCAAACTAAACCAAACCGTTCTTAATGGTTTGGTTTGGTTTGAGAAATTTTTTGGTTTGGTTTCTAATATTCAAAAAACCATTATACTAGTTTGGTTCAAAAACTATAAAAATTCGGACCAAACCAATCCGTGAATACCCCTAGTAAATATTATAATACAAGCTAACATAGACTATTTGTTATGTATTAAATAATACAGCATACATTGTAAAAAAAATTTAGTCGTAATAATTAATACAATACATTACTTTATCCAAACATAATATTATTTATTATTTAATACAATAAGACCCTTATATAACATACTAAACAATCCCTATTAGATAAAAAGTTTAGACATTTTATTTGTTTGGAGGAAAGTTTAGACATTTTTACCCCAAATATTCTTATTTTTTAAGGAAAAACATTAATATAATTAATATAGCTTATATAATCAAGATTTAAAATTCAACACGTATAGATTATATAATTCTACAGTATTTCAAAACTTTTAGTAACAAAAAGATCAACAATGTTTAAAGCATATAGGCATTTCAAAACACCATCATACCATGCCAAGGTATTACAACACAAAATTTAAGAAAGTTGAAGCTTTATTTCTTTTTCCCTCAAAGACAACAAAAAAGAAGTTGTGTTTTTGTGAGAAACAACAAAAGTTGTTAGTTTCTAAAATCAAAAGTGGTTATTTTGTTGCATGAAGGCTGGCTGAAGTTGTTCGATTAGCCTAACCTTCTCAGCTATCTCACCAAACCAGTTCTTAATGTGGGAAGCTTCATCCTCAAAACGCTTCAACTCATCCACAATTAGCTTGCAAAAGCGGAGAGAGTATCTCTTCTTTTTCGACATAGCCATTTCCAAGCTTCTCATTTCACTAAGTATCAACTCAAATCTGCTCTTAATTGCCTTCATTTTTTTCTCAAAGAAAAAACATAAAAACTTCAATCAATTTATAAGCTGATAAATATTTAATTTAGATTCTTAATTTTGAAAATTACCTCTATATAGGTTTGGATTTTATCTTGTAATTTACTTTTTAGCTTAGTTAAGTTTAGATTTAATGTGTATTTATGTATTAGCTAGAACCAACTCAAAAGTACTTAAAACCAACCAAATTAAGATAAATAAAATATACATAGCAAATACAGTCAAAATAGAGTGAGTACTTTCTTTTTTTCTTCTAGTGTTACTCTAGGAAAACCTATTTTATTTATAATTGTTTTTTGATAAAAAGAACTATGTATATTGATTCTGAATTTTTTCAGTTTAATGCATAAAAATCTAAACTTTAACCATTTTCCAAAATTTAAGTATAACACAAAACACATAATTAAGAAGATCTCTCTATAATGTATCAAAAGATTTGGAGGATGTCTCCCAAAGTGGGTTGAAAAAACTATTTTGCAAAGACAAATTAATAATAATAAAAATACTATTTTGGCACAAACACTATTTAGAAAAAGAAATAAAATAAAACTCTCTATATATTATTGTTATTGATTATTAGTAGTGATGAAAGCTCACCCTAAGATCATTTGTAACTTCACCAACAATCTGTCTCATAAACTCAGCATTTTCTTCTGCAACAACTTGTTCCACCTCATCCTTGTCTGATAATTATTAATTATTCAAAAACAAACACAACAAAAAATATATATTGGAGAGTGAAAAGAAAATTATGAAATTAATACAACAACACAACTCCCATCTTCTTCTTTCATATTGTTCATATGATATATAGACATATTTATACATAGACATGTTATTTAGGCTAATTTCAAACAAAACTAACCTTCATAATTTGCTTTTCGCAGCCAAGACATGGTTATCTGAAAATAAAGATAAATATATTAGATAGAGAATATATGTGTATATATACTGTATAAAACATTATATAAAGACCATAGACAGTATTAAAAAAAATATAATAAAAAAAATTAATAGTGTCTTCTTCTAACTTGATAAAATAAAAGGATGTTTAGTAGTATTTGTTTTAGTCATATTCACTCCCTAAAAGTATTTAAAAACAAGGTTTTACATAGTAAGTGTATACAAATACAACAAGAACAAACACATATACATATATATTAATGCATAACACTTCAACCCAATAAAAGCTTAAACTAACATATATGGATACAGAGAAAATAAATAAAATCTTAAACTACCCAAACTAATGTGCAGAATCTTTATCTATCATAATCACAAAAATAAATTAGGCATACCTAAATCAAAAATAAAACATACAAAACTCATTTCCTTTTAAACCAAAACTAAAGATTTTCTACAAATGAACACTATTTTCTTCATTTTCATAGTTCAGCTTCACAAAGCCAAAACCCCTTGTTTCTTTTGTATAGGTTTTATTATTGTCTTTTTTCTTTCTTAAAAAGAAAACTGAAAATAATAGATCACGCGGTGCTGATTATTTCCCCTCTTCTTCTGTGTTAGAAGATTTCGAGAGGGACAATACACTAGTTATAGGACTAGTCTCCCAAAAGAGTCAAGCATAATCCATTTTTCTAACTCTTTGATCCAAAACAAAGCCCATAAAGAATGTGAGTTAGTTGCATACCTTTGTTGTCAAGTAATTAAACTAATAATGTTTTCTCTAAAGTTTACAGAGAGAGAGAAAGAGGAGAAGCAATAGGATCATCCCGACCCGCATATTGTTCCAACTTTAATAGAAAATCTCAATGGTCATCATCACTAAAATTACCATAATACCCTCCTTGATTGCATTTTCCTTTGGGTTTTGGACCAAATAAAATGGGAAAGAAATGTTATAGTAATTTTATTTACATCAATTACTGAGTATTAATATAATTCTTTATTGAAAATCTTAATTTATTACATATTCTATATGGATATTTGTATAGAGCTTTTTTATTTATACTTTTATAATTAATTTTTTATTTATTAATAAAAATGGAAACAATATAATTTTAAAATGGAAACTTTTAAAATAGAAACTTTAAAATAGAAATAATTTTTATAAAATGGAAACAGCATAATTTTGAAATAAAAACAATATAATCTTAAAATAGAAACAACTTTTATAAAAATAAAAATAATCTAAAAAAAAACGTAAAAAAAAAATAGAAAATGCAATATACATGACAATTCTTGTATTTGAGTTGGGATATTTAAGATTTTTGTCAACAATTATGACATATGCATTGTTATACCTTCTGAACTCAAAATGATAACATTAGGGGTGTTCAAAATAATTTATAAACTGTCAAAACCAAATAAACAACCCAAACTAAACTGAATAAATCGATAAAAAATACAATCTAAAATAATACAAAGAAAATCCAAACCGTCCAATGAATAAATTGAGCGGTTTGAAAATTATTTTAAACCGCCCAATTAACACGAATAAACCAATTTATAAATTTTTCAATAAAATTGTATATAATATATTATATAAATTATATTTATGAGTTAAACTATTTTGTATTTAAAGTTTGGTCGTTATAGTGTTTAATTGAAATTTAGACTTTATAGTTAATAATTTTTATTGTATTTAGATATTAAAATTGAAATATAAATCTACATTATTTTCTTTTTATTATTATCTTTTTATTACTATGTGCTTAAGTATTTTATCTTTACTCAATTACATTTATCTCATATTAAAGTTGTTAAAATATATATTATTTATAAAATTCAGTATTATAATATTATTAATTTATTATTTAATTAATCAATTAATTAAATGCAAAATAATAAATGTAATACTAAAATAGTTATTTTGTAACTACAGAACACAACATTGTAACTACAGAATAAAAACCAGAAAAGAAACAGTGCAAAAAAATAAAAACACACAAGATTTTTGTACGTGATATCTATAATCCTTGCAGATTGTTACTTGTGACAGTCAGTAGTCCCGTGATCCGTAAGGAGAAATACCGGGTAAGATGTACAATCCCACATCGCTTGGGAAAGGTCAAGTGGGATGATTCTGAGATTGTGTAGGTATGGGACTACACAGTTAAAGATGGCTTAAATGGATTGATTGGTACTACCTATATCAACAAGGTGCATCTTATTTTTTGGTAGCCTATCACGAAAGAACTCCACAGTTAAACATGCTTGACCTAGGGTAATTTCAGGATGGGTGATCTCCTGAGAAGTTTTCTCAGGAAGCGTGCCAGAGAGGACAAAGCACGCTAGAAACACTCGTGTTGGTCTGTAGGGTCAATCGTCAGTCCATGAAGCAGCCAGAGTGACGTACTCGTGTATAAGAGTCATTCATTCCGTAGGTGTAAGGGTCCAATGGAGGCTTCAAGCAGGGATGTTACATTACTAGTCTACGAGGTCACACCCAAAGATAAGATTCATGAGATGGATCTCAAAAACACAAAGTAATTGACTTATGCATAAATAGACTCTCTCTTATTATATGCCACAATGATTAAGCCATAAGAAGGGCCTTCATTTCTGCAACAATGTACTCATCCTTTCTTGTTGTGATAGAGGTGATGAATACATCATATTCAGCGAGAAGACTGTTAAAGATGGCTTCAATATGATCCTCTAGAATCTGCTTGTGATCGATAGTTGCTATGAGATCAACAAGACCTTTGATCTATGAGGAGTTAGTCGTTCAAAGATCTAGTCATCTTGGTGTTTTGCAACTGAGTTTTGTGCTGGCCGATATTAGCAGCATTGAGAGCAATGTAGTACTCACTGAAAGATTACCAAATTTTAACTGTGGTGTTTGAGTCAATCATGTGATTTATGATTTTCTCAAACATAGATGAGAGTAGCCACGAGATAAGTAAATTATCTTGTTGTTTTTTAATCCTCATATGCAAGGTTCAAAGTATTAGTTTTTTCATCTTGAGTGAGAAATTTTAAGAGAATTTGAGTAGAATCAAGGTATTTAAAGAGACGACTATTTTTAATGGAGGTAAGAACTTGATGTCGCCATGGGAGAAAGTTGTGATCATTAAGTTTAATGGATTGTGAGTGTGAAAAAGAAATAGGATACAATTTTGGTAGTGGTACTTGAGGTTGATTCAGTCTTGAGAAGGTGCCATTGAAAGTTGATGAAGGCTCCATTCATGAATGGGAGAAGCTACTGATGATACCATGTAACAATTTAGAGAGAGAGAAATAACATAGAATTGTTGTGTTTTGATTAAGATAATCCCAAAATTTTTATTATAATCTTAAATCATATGGACATTTCAAAACCCCATCATACCATGTCAAGGTATTACAACACAAAATGTAACAGTTGATGGAAAGTTAAAGCCTTACTTTCTTTTTCCCTCGAAGACAACAAAAAAGAAGTTGTGTTTTTGTGAGAAACAACAAAAGTTGTTAGTTTCTAAAATCAAAAGTAGTTATTTTGTTTTTTGTAACATGAAGGCTGGCTGAAGTTGTTGGATAAGGCTAACCTTCTCAGCTATCTCACCAAACCAATCCCTAATATGGGAATTATATTCCAAAAGCACTTCACTTAATCCACAATCAGCTTGCAAAAGTGGGGGGAGTATCTCTACTTCTTTGACAGTCATTTTAAACCACGTGTTTTGCGAAAGTTTCCAATTGGACCTCTGTTTTGTTAAATAATAAAATAGATCTTATATTTTTTAAAATAGTAAAAATAGGATCCTGAACTCAATTTACAGCAGTTTTATTTTTTAATATAATTATTTTGAAGATAATTTCTAACACGAACAAATACAGGAAATGTAACCAATTTTATAATAACATCTCTAGATCATATTATTATTATTATTATTATTTTTTGAGTGTTAGATCAGATTATTATTAAGTTTTATTTTGACCAAAAATCAGTTCAGAATCCTATTTGTATAATTTTGAAAAATACAATGTTTATTTTGTCATTTAACAAAACACAGGATCCAAAATAGTATTTAGCTAATTAAAACACATGATCCAAAATAGTATTTACCAAATTAAAAGTGATGATTAAAATTCATAATTAAAGATAAGAGTTTAAATTGTTCGTTACAAACCATAAAACTCAAAATAATAGCAATGTTTAAAATGGAAAGTTCCACTCTTCAGTTGGTGCATGACAGAGTGCTGAAAATGCACGCAGAGCAGAACCATTCCATATCTTCTGCAACCTACAGCCGTAGTCTTTGTCATCACTAAGATGCTTCACAATCGGTAACACTTTGCCTTCCTTGTCTTTAACCAGAAACAGGAGAGCCTGTATTGCAGTGTGATTTGAGTAATGGAGGAATGGAACAATACAGTGGAAATCGACAGTGCCATTGTTTTCTTCAAGGCGATAAGTCCACCAAGCCGAGCCATTTCGATCACGGGTATCAACGCTTCGAAGCGGGACGCCCAATTCCTTTAAAACTGACATAATCCTCTCATACTTGAATGGCTGCCAGTTCTTCTCTTTTCAGCCTTCGTTCTCCACATTTTCTGGTATGGTTGGGATCATAATGTAGTTGGTTGGCATATTTGTTGTTGTAAAACGACCACATTGTTGTATAGCATCTGCAAAGGGCAGAGGAATCTCAATGTCCCGATTGTAAGTGTGTTCACCTGTCTCTTCATTGATAGTACGTAGCTTTGTGTATAGAACAGTCATACATGCGTCCAGGCCCGGCCCTGGGCATAGGCGGGCTAGGCCTGTGCCTAGGGCCCACCCAGCCCAGGGGCCCAAATTTTTTTTTCCTCTTTTAAAATTATACATTTTTTTTACTAATTTTGAAAAATACCACATCTTTTCTAACATAAGGGCCCAAAATTTTTTTTCCCTTATGGCCCACTTTGTTTCAGGGCCGGCCCTGCATGCGTCAACAGTGATTGGAACTACAACCTTAAGATCTTGGTCGATTTGATGTGTTGTCAATTGATCCTGAGCTAGATATTTATACTTGAGGTAGTACTCAAGCACAAAAGTCATAGCGTCGCGAATGTTGGATACCTGTATTTCATAATATCGACATCCCATGACTCTTGCGGATATTGGTGGTTCATAACCTAGCTCGTTGCTAGCTTTGAGCGCCGCAATGTAGCTTGGATTAATACAAAGCTTGAGCCTAATTTCATGGACTTTTGCAGCCTCAACAAAATGGTTACGAGTGATCATATCATCCATCTTCAGTTTCTTCCCAGCTTCCTGATCAGTTGTCTTGGATGATGATGGTGGTTCCAAGCTTCTGATTTCACTAACCATCAACTCAGACTTGCTCTTAATTCCCTTCATTTCCTCTCAAAGAAAACACATAAAAGCTTCAATCAATACTATTTTGGCACAAACACTATTTAGAAAAAGAAAAAGTTATTGATTATTAGTAGTGATGAAAGAAAGCTCACACTAAGATCATTTGCAACTTCACCAACAATTTGCTGCCTCATAAACTCTGCATTTTCTTCTGCAACAACTTGTTCCACCTCATCCTTATCTGATTATTATTAATTATTAAAAAACAAACACAACAAAAAATATATATTGGAGAATGAAAAGAAAAATATGAAAATACAAGAACACAACTCCCATCTTCTTCTTTCATGTTCATATGATATTTACACATGTTATTTAGGCCAATTTCAAACAAAGCTAACCTTCACAATTTGCTTTTCGCAACCGAGACATGGTTATCTGAAAATAAAGATATATATATTTTGTCTAATATATATGTGTATGTATATGTATAAAACATTTTATAGAGACAATAACAGTATTAAAAATAATAATAAAAAAAATTAACAGTATCTTCTAACTTGGTAAAATAAAAGGATGTTAAGTATTTGTTTTACACATTCATTCCCTAAAGGTATTTAAAAACAAGGTTTTACATAGTAAGTGTATACAAATCCAACAAGAACAAACATATACACATAAATGCATAACACTTTAACCCAATAAAAGCTTAAACTAACATATTTGGATACAGAGAAAATAAATAAAAGCTTAAACCACCCAACCCAATGTGGAGAATCTTTATAATGTAGCATAATCACAAAAATAAAAAACATACAAAACTCATTTCCTTTTAAACCAAAACTAAAAGATTTACTACATATGAACACTATTTTCTAACTCCTAACAAAAGAAGATACCAACAAAAATATTCCTACCACCATATTTATATATTATATGGATGTATGGCATGAGAACAAAGAAGGCCAACATTTATGTTTGGATACAGAGTCATATAGAGAAAGTAAAATCAATAAAAAGAAAAACAGCCTCAACCTATTGATTTTACTATACCTTGCAATCACAAAAATTAACTTTTTTTAAAAAAAAAAAAAATACTCAAAAACAGAATCAAAATGCATAAATACGAAACCTATAAATTAATGTTGTGTGGTTAATTTCTAAGAAAACAAAGAATGTGAGTTAGTTGCATACCTTTGTTGTCAAGTAATTAAACTAATGTTTTCTCTGAAGTTATATAGACAGAGAAAGAAAGAAAAGAAAGAATGAAGTGGAGTAAGGCTCCTGCATGCCTTGCATATTGTTACAACTTTAATAGAAAATCTAAATGTTCATGATCACTAAATTTACCATAATACCCTCATTGATTGCATTTTCCTTTGGGTTTTGAACCAAATAAAATGGGAAAGAAATGTTATTGTAATTTTATTTACATCAATTACTGAGTATTAATATTGAAAATCTTAGTTGTTTATTTAAGCGTCTTTTAATGGTAATAACATTCTTTGAAGATGCTTTATTTACATATTATTCAAATATTTTTACATTATTTTTGGTACCTTTATTTTTAAAAACATTCAAATAGTATAATAATTTTTAAAAATACTATAATTATTATTATTATACATATAATTTGTTCTTTATTAAACAATTATATATATTGCACATTTAATTTTTTTATTGTATAAAAAAAATATAGCATCCATTGTATGACATTAATGTAAATTTCAATAATAGAATTTTTTTATCTTTAATAGTATAACATTTCTATATTTTGCTACTTATGCTAACTACCTAATTAAGTATTTTTTAAAATATTACCATTATTAGCCACCATAATTACTATTTACCATTTTTCTTTAAAAAAAGAGTATATTGTTGGAGAAATACTAAAGAGGTTATTGGAGTAATTTAATGACATGAATATGAAAAGATTGGAGTATTGAGATAAGATGTTTACTATTATTATTATTTATTATTACTTGAAGAAGAGAAACAGATATTTCATTTTCCCACTCTGTGAACTCTCAAGTTCCCAACATCATTAATGCTCATAGGCTTAAGCATCTCCAATAGTATTACTTTTAACAGTGTGAAATATATTATTTTATTGAGCATTTTAGGCACTAGTGCCTAGTACCTTCTCGACATGTCGCGTTGTGATTGGCTAGCGATACTCTTTAAAAATTATTATATTAAATTATATGGGACCCGATACTTAGTTGGACCAATAGCGATTTAACACATAGGAGAGTGTTAGGCACCACTGATTCTCTTTAACATTTTTTCTTTTATATTATTTTTAATATTTGTTTATTCTAAAATAATTTAACGGTAATAACTCAAAAAATTATTAAAATAATATTATATTATTATTTAATATATATTAAATAAATAAATAAATTTTCTTACCTTATAATAAATTAATAATTAAAAATATGAAAAAGAAAATATAAAAGATATTATACAGTAGAACCTCTATCCAAGAATACACTTGGGACCAAGTAAATTATATTCTAATTGAGATGTTATAACTAAATAGAGTTACACTAGAAAAAAAAATTAAAAAACCAAAAAATATCAATGTTACAATAATAACAATAAATAATCATTAATACTATATCATAATAGAAATATTTTAGAGTAAATATAATTTCATATATGTATTATAATTTAAAATAAAATTATTAATTTTACATAAATAAATTTATAAAATACATGTATATATTTTATTAAGATGTAATTATTCTTATATAGAGGTATACTTTGTTAATACGGGACTTAAAAAATATATAACTAATTACAATTTAGAGGTTATTCTTATTTATAACTGGCCCAAATCGGGACTTGATTTTTTTATAACAAATTAGAGGTTATTCTTGAATAGAGTATTCTTAAATAGAGGTTCTACTGTAGTATGATATTCTTTTGTAACATTCTTTTCTATTCTAATAGTAAGCATCAATTAAAAAATGCTAAAAATATATTCATGTCATCATCATCCTTCATAGCAATGCACTCGCATTAGCTTCTTTGGTTTTACTTTTAAATATTGTACTATTTTTTTTTTATTTTATCTCACACTTTTACATTACATTATACATCATATTCTATATATTTTTTCTCTACATCACTTAAATATTATATCTTAACATTTATTTTATTAATTAAAATTAAAATAAAAGGCCAAACAAATTTTTTTAAAAAAATTATTTAAAGAGTGAAAGAGGAAAGAAAACATAAAATATATTTAGCTCACCACTATTTATTGAGCTATATGTAGAAATATTTTTTCGAGTTTAAGATGAGCAATAATAGCTAAGCTTTAAGGGCATTTGATAGAGATAAATTTTAATCATTAACTATTTTTGTAGCTTTTAACTATTACAAAGCACTTGATAAGAGTGCTCTTAAATTAACAATTATTAATTACTCAAAATATTTCTATACATTATTTCCTTAATTCTTTTTTTTTATTAGGGTTTAGAAATTCTTCTATCCATTCTCTTATTCTTTTTTAATTTTTTATTAAGGTTCAAATATCTATACATCAATACATCACATTAATAAAATAAAAAATATATTTTTATTAATAATTTTTCCGAAATCATATGTGGAAATTTTAAACTAAAAAAAAATTGCACTAATATCTATTTACATTATAAACTTAAATAGAGCATTGCTATTAGGCACTAGTAGTGCCTAGCACCTTCTCGACATGTCACGTTGCGATTGACTAGCGATACTCCCTAAAATTTATTATATTAAATTATATGGGACCCGATAATTAGTTGGACCAATAGCGATACTGGCACATAGGAGGGTGCTAAGCACCATTGGTACCCTTTAGCATTTTTCACTCAAATATACATATAGAACAATTTTTAAGGGATATTACTTATTGATAGTTACTAAAATAATTTAATTATAAATATAAATCATTAAATTTTGATCTAATGACGAATAATAAAAGAAGGATTTTAATTTTTATACTTAGTTTAGTTACTTTATTAAAAAAATATATATGAAAAAATATATATTTTTTACAATTTATTAAAAATATGATTATATAAAAAATATTTTAATCAAACTCAATTTTTTTTCGCTAATAATAGAACAATCTCAGTCTATATAATGTAAAAATAAGATTTTTTTTAATTATATAAAAAAAATTAAGTAAAAAAGCTCAAATTTTCCAAATAATACCCATTCACAAGCAATACTCGGTGAAATATATATAAATATAATTATATGCACATATATTTTTTATTTGATAGAATATTTTTAATAAATTTCTCTTTTATATTTCAAAATACAAGCACATATATACTCCTAAATAAGAGTAGGTTGTTTGATAAAGCAGTTGTTATGTACATATAGTTAGTTACATTTCTGTTACTGTTTTACTATATCTCTAACTATATTCACTTAGGCTCATAGCTTAGTCTAACCAATCTTCAGCATGTATATAAAAGCACTCTCCTCTAATCAATGATTTTCTACTTCTCAACATGGTACTAGAATTGATTTTTTCTTCACTGCTTCTGCCATTCTTGCTTTGTCAATGTCATTCTCTGTTATTTGTTATCGCTCACAAAGTCTTGAATTTTTCTTCACTGCTTCTGCCATTCTTGCTTCGTCGTCAAGATCACTCTGTTCTTCGTTATCGCTCACAAAGTCTCTGTTTAACTTGATGAGCTCTGCCTTTCATTTTTTCTTTCCCATAAAATTTGTTAATAATTCTATAGAATATTTTAAAAAGTTTTATTACAACTTCTATAAAGATAAACAACTTAGAAATTTTCTAAGCACATTGGACATTTTTTTTTCCTTCAAAGACTAACTGATTTTTGCGTTGCTAATCTTACTTTAGTTAAGGAAATTTGTGTCATAAAATACTAATTAATCTAAAATCACTGCTTTACAAATATTGTATTTACTGCAAAAATAAAAATAAAGTAAATATTATTTTGAACCTTGTGTTTTATAAAAATGACTAATTAGACCATATTTTGTTAAATGATAAAATAAAGCCAATATTTTCCAAAATAGTAAAAATAAGACCCCAAATTTAATTTTTAACAATTTAATTTTTTAATATAACCAACACAACTTTTAACACAAACAGATACAAAAAATATAACTAGTTTCGTTATAATATCTTTAAATTAAATTATTGTTAAGTTTTATTTTATCAAAAAATCAATTCAAGATCCTATTTGTACAATTTTAAAAAATACAAGATTCATTTTGTCATTTAAGAAAACAGAAAATCCAATTGATAATTTTTACAAATGGTCCAAAATGGTATCTACCCTAAAACTAACATATGTAGCTCCAGCAAAATAAAAAATTATTCTTAGTTTTGGCAAAAGTATATTACTGTATGTATTTTTTTCAGCATTATATTATACACAAACAACAAGGCGTATAAAGAATAATAATAGAACCAAACAAGAAAGTTCAAGATTTTTCTATAATCTCAGAAATAAATAACTACACAAATTACAATTATACATTCCAAATTCCCAATTGAGATGTTACCTTTCTTTTTCAAGTAGCTGAAAGATAACAGTATTAGGACAAAAATTTGCACTAATTTACAACCAAAAAAGAAAACTTGCAACATGAAGCACAAAGGACCAAAAATTTAGCATTGATCAACAAAAAGAAGAGGTCCTACTACTACTACTACTTCTTGCAGCATCACGATCTTCAAGACCCCTAAAAAATGCCCTAATTGCAAGATGCTCAGATGCATAGGTCATGAAAGATGCTAACACTAAACCCCCAGCTACCATTAATGCTAACCTGGTTTTATGAGAACACGAACAAAATAAAAAGATTCTCAAAAGTTGTCAAACAATACAGGCTTTAAAACCAATTACAAAACTTGAACATATTTACCTTGCAAATAGAGCAGTAATTCCTAGAAAACATGGCAATGATGGGGCAATGATGGCCAAAAACGCCATTACAAGTCCATAATACCAATTAGCAAAATCACATGATGATGTGAGACGATGATGACCTATATTATCAAGTGCAAGCTTAGTTAAGGAGAGAAATTTCTATTCCATTTCACATATACACAAATGATAATGTAAGAAAAGGTTGTCAAACCTTTTCCGGAATCATCATCACGAGAATCAGAATGAGAGGAAGGGGATCCTGCTTGCAATGCTGCTGTCGATCCCCATTGATATATTAGACGAAGATAACCTCCAAATAACAAAAAGAAGATCGTGAATGTCCATTCATACATCAAAAGTAGACCAGTCCATGGCATAACTTGTCGTGGCACAATTGCAAGAGCAAGGGCAAGGGCCACTAGAGCGGCCATAAAACAGATGACGACTGAGATCCCACCTAAATAGACAGGTATCTTAGCCTGCATACCATCATAGATCGATTTAAGGAACAAACTTTCAACAAAAACGTTAAAAATTTGAAGTTCACCATACAAGATTTTTAAGGAAAACTGACCTGGTAATTTAAATTATTGGTGGATGATGTGGAAACACTAGAATAAGAAATTGTTCCAAAAGATCTAATCTTATAGTAAAGATGCCTGATATGGTTACATAATGAGTTTAAGTGTTCACGAGTCTACACACATAAATAAACAAGAAAAGGGTGAGAAGATCCAATATAGTTGAAGTTTCAGGCTTAAACTTTCTTGTAACTGGTTACCTTTAAAAATGATCGATAGTAACAAAAGCCAAGAGCCAAAAATGGTAGCAAGAACAGGAATTTGACAAGAAAACTATCATTTGGATTACTGCCTCCTCCAGTTCCAGGAAGTGTTTCTGCAAGTTGCTCCCTAACATTCTGCAACAGAAGAAAAAGAGAGAGAGAGAGAGAGAGAGAGAGAGAGAGAGAGAGAGAGAGAGAGAGAGAGAGAGAGAGAGAGAGAGAAGTGTTACTAAGTAGCGCATTGGTGGAGTCACATAACATAATAAATAACTTTTGCATACTATCAACCCACCAACACCGTCACACCAATGCCTAGTTATATCACATATTTGTAGAGCCACATGCATGCATGTAAACAAAATGCAAAGCACACTTCCTCCCACAAGAAAAATACACAGGAGAAACAGCAAACAAGATTTAGTTCAAGTTAAAAGCAATACCTGCCAAACATCAACAGGTTTTAAAAGCCAAGACGTCCACCAGTCCCAAGGTTTAAGAGGACCAAGAGTGTAGTGGATAACACGAAGTTCACTTTCATTTACCATCCACTGCATGAATTATGCATAAGCATCAGAGAATTTAACAGGAGAGACATGCACATGTTACAAACTAGTTAGTAATATATATATATATATATATATATATACATATTTAATGAATACCTTGTTAGCGAGCATGTAAAGACCCACATCTGCATTATATAGAGTGGAAAGTCGCTCCATTTCAGGTACTGGTCTAGACTTCAGTACCTCTTGTGATAAATTTGGCTCAAAGAGATGGGCATTGGGAAAGTCAGAGTAATATGAATTCAGAAACCCTTGATCTCCTGAAAAAGAGTCATGTACAAAAACGTTATGACAACAGAGATAGGAAGATTGATGACAGTAAGATCTATTCCAATGCTAGAATACTCTAAAAGAGAAATAAACGCCACAAACATATGGTCTTGATTGGCAGATAAAAAATATTAGCAATAGCAATGTCGTGAAGTGTCAACAACTATCACAGAAGGAATTACTGTACCTCCAGTATAAGATTGTAGAGTGTTCACTTTGCTCATCATATCATCAAAAACTTTTTGTGATGGTTCTACTACCATTACACCAGAGTTCAATCTCTCAGAATGCTTCAAGTTAGCACAGAATTTCCGGCATTTAAAAAGATCCTCAATACTTTTTACCACAATAGTATCCGCATCAAGATATACAACTGCAATCAAATTAGGGGTTATTATTAAATATTTTAGAAAAAACATTGATTCAACTTATTGTGATACTATTTTTCTGCCATTAACATAAGTTCAAACTTCTTCTGTTTAAATAACTGAAAACTTGCCTTTCTTGTAGTCAGTCATGTTAAATATTTTTAACTTTGTGTAGACACCCCAAAACCTTGTTGGCCTCACTTGATTTGGATTTTCCAACAAACTAATCTTTTTCACTATCCACCCATCCGCCTGTACAAATAAAATAATATCAAAATCAAAATACCAGTCACATAGTCCTCAAATTAATTTTACTTCTTTTGAAAATAGGTTCCCTCCTAACACTACAATATTACGAGAGGAAGAAAACTATAGCAATTGCTATGTAGGTACCCAGTAGGGACTACTCCAACTTCAAATGTTGTGGTAGCTAACCACATGCCTGACAATTTGAGGTAACCCTTTTGGCTTCAAATGAATTTTACTTACGAATATTGAAAATCAAAATTAGCTTATCATACTAGATAGAAGTGTTTTTTATTGAAAGACAAGAGTAAAGTCACCAATTCAATTACCTTGAGAAGTGTCATGGCATAATCGGAAACACCATCTGAGACCAGAACCACCATATCCTTGGTTGATCTGGTATCCTTAATCGATTTCCCAAGGACTCGAACCCCCAACAAAAACTCATCTCCGTACAGGAGTGTGACATAAGCCTCATCGGTTGTTGGATGCAAAGATCCAGAAACAGCATTCGATGGAATCAAAACTAAAACAAGTGTTACTAGCACGAACCATGCCTGCACCAATCTCATTATACTTTCTCCAATTTTTCTTAAGCGGTGCTGTTCAGGGAATTGGACCTTCTATTTGGTGGAATATTTTAAAATGAAAATTCACACATAGCCATTCAAATTCTGTCTGTTAAAATCTGAAAAACATAGCAATAAACACCGCAAAAGTCAGTCATATGTATCAGAGAGATGAATCTACACACAATTTACACTTAAAAAGGGTGTACTGTACTGCAACTCTAAATATGAAATTAGTAGGTGAAAATGTATTTTTCTTAAACATTATTTGGCTTGAGCTGAGTGTACGAAAACCAGATTAAGGAACAGGTTGTCAAGAACAGTTCAACAAAGAAAATAATGAGTAACTAAGCCGCAAAAAAGAACTAGAGAAAAACATACAAAACCCAAATATGAAGGTTTCAACTTCAACCAATATGATAGAAACTATATGTAATATAATATAGCAATTATAGAAAATATACCTCCGATCTAATAAATCTAGAGACAATTGTTGTTGTGCTGCAGAAGTTGAGACTGAAATTCCAACTTAACTCAGATTCTTTTCAAACACATGCAAAGCGTCAAAGCCTAAGAATAGAAATTGAAATCAAAATTAAAAATTTATCGCTGCCCATTAACCAAATGAAAAAAAAAAAGGAGTATTAAAATATTGTAGCTGCACAAAGTGAAAAGTTTATAGATGTTACACGTTGAAACCAATGGACTAAAGTTCAATCCCAAAAACAATGACAATATCACATGAATCCTAAATACCCGTTGGAAAGAAGAAGTCTTATCTGACCTGATAAGCTATCATTATTCGTCAAGAGAAAAATTTATATTATGAGAGTAAATCCATAATATAAGGCACCACGAGGTAATAATGGTGGGAATTTTTTTAACCATATCAGCATATTATGCTATTTTATTCATCTACATTACCAGCATATTATTTCATTTTGTTGGTCTAAACTATCTTGGTGATATCTCAACCCAAAATCGACAGAATGCACACCATTGACTACATTAGATAAAATTCAATATATTGGTCATTTCTAAAAAGAGTTTCGTATCATACTGACAAGTCTAGCATGCCATCTACAGACTTACAACATCCTCTAAGACAACACTTCCTATGAAGAAGAAAAAAGATAAATCATGATAGATTTTAGATATGTATTAAACTTGGGTTCAATACTTTATTTACAAGGCTCTGTGTATGAACAAGAAAATATTGGAGACACTCAAATACTCATCAAACATGCAAACAATTAACATTTGGCATCAAAATGATATCGTAGATTAGATAATGTTAAATTAATGCACAAATAAGAAATAACACAACTTACTCAAAGGGATTCAAATATTGATAATGCTTGATTGTTATCTGATTGCCCCAAGTAAATTTGCACCATCGAGCTTTGCACCTTCTAAATTTTGAAACATGAAAAATCGAATTACATACTGAGATTTAATCGATTATATAACTAAACCAGAAAACTCAAGTAAGACCCAACATTATTAACATTATTAACACTGGCTAGAGATGCTTTAACACCATAACCGATCAGAAAACACCCAGAAATAACATGAATCTGTTAATCAACCAGAAAATCCCAACAACACATTTTTAAACTGATAAATAAATAAAGAATTAACAAAATCAGATTCAAACAAAACAACCCAAATCACAAAAAAAAATAGAAAAAAAGAAGGAAAATGAAAAATTAGAGAGAGATTGAACCAGAGAGATGTGAGGGGTCTTTGACTTTAACGTTCGCTCAAACCAAAAATTCCAGTAATCGGCAATGGAAGAAATTTTCGATCGATCAAAGCAAAAGATTTCTTGAGTCAGGTAAAGAATAGGGTATCTTATGCTATGCTAGAGATCGAGTAGAAAAAGTTGAAGCTAAAGTGAAGGATTAAGTTTACTGCTTTGATCAATGAAACTCATGACGAACACGATCAATATGAAATTCCAGCCACAAACTGAAGCTTCCAATCAAACTGTAATGATGCATATGAAAATAAAAACCACACGAACATGATCAATACGATGTTGAATTACCTAATGACCCAGAAAATTATTTCCTCAGATACCGAACCACGATGTTGAGTGGGTGCCGCCGGCGGTGGTTGCAGACGATCTCTTCTCAGTTCGACGTTCTCCCAATTTCGATTTAGGAATTAGGGATTGGAATTCGGAATTACGTATTTTAATTTTAAGTTACTGTCTACACCGGGTCGGGTCGGACCTCTGATATAAAATTTGTCGGGCCGGGTCGAGTTAAGCCCGATTCAACCGAGGAAATTATATTATATACCCTATTTAATTTATTTGTTTTAATTTTTACCAGTATTTTCATATTCTTTAAAATATACTCACTTTTATATATGAGATGATGTCTCAATTAGACTCTTTAGATTAATGTAAATTATAGGCTAGACTTAACTAGAAAGTGAGAGTATATTAGGCAACTCACTTAAAAAAAATAAGTATATTTTAATAAAATATAATAAAAAGATATTTTTTATTAATGAATATAAAAAAAAATATATTTTTCAACTCATTCCATCCTTATAAAGCCTGATTGTAACGGGCTAGAAACCGCCCTCACAAGGCGGGCGCCGACTCGGCTCGCGAAAAAAGTCAAATTTCCATTCTTAGAGAAAATAGAAAGGAAATTTTTACATGAAAAATCCATTTTACACAATTTATTACAAAATTACTCATACACGCTTATACCTACTTTTTTACTTACAAAGTTTGTTTTATTACACATATACCACTTAGTCATCATTCCATCCATCATCAATCAAATCCTACTCTCTTCCCTCTCTTTTTTCATTTTCTATCAATCAATCCATCATTTCACTCTCTTTTTTTCTTCTTTTCTTTTTATTTTTAATTTTATTTCAATTTTTAATTTTTAATTTTTAATTTTATTTCAGTTTTTAATTTTTAATTTTTAATTTTATTTTCAGTTTTTAATTTTTAATTTTTTTTCCATAACAATTCTTCTATTATTTTTATTTTTAATTTTTAATTGTAAAGCTAGTTTCTTATATATTGTTGCTTAGGTCTAGGATTGACTTCTATCAATCAATCCATCATTTCACTCTCTTTTTTTCTTCTTTCCTTTTTATTTTTAATTTTATTTCAGTTTTTAATTAAATCTTTTTAACTTATTAGTTTAACTTTACAATTTCTGAAATACTTTCATGACAAAAGAGAAGATTTTGACTAGGTCATTCAACTGATATAAGCATGTACAAATAAATTTGTACAATTTTAATGTCATTTTCATTCTCGCTGGACTAGCTCAAAGCCACGTCGAAATAATTAGATAACAAAATAAAATAATAAGAAACAATTACCGATGATATTCTATACTTGAAAAGAAAACGATCTAATTCATGCTTATAGTAGTATTGACGTGAGTAGAGTTATAAAATTAATATTAGAAAAGTATTAGGACAAACATGATTAAGATTTATGAGTGAAGGTGGCAAAGCTAATAAATTAGATTAACCTGGTCAGTCCCATTTTTATATCATCAATGGGTAACAATGAGATTTATCATGAATGTTGATGTTCAAAGAGTTTTTCCTGTATTTTAGTTTGTATACAGTTGTTTTGTAGTTTTATTATAGTTTTGCTACTTGCATATGTTATTTCACTATAAAATTCATATGCAACTATTTGCACAAAACTTACTATGTATAACTACTATTTCTTAGTCCCCATCAAATTAAATTCTTGCATAATATATAAACTATCATAAAACGATAATGCAACTATAAGGCAACTATTTTGCACTTGCATACAGTTGTTTTGTAGTTTTATTATAGTTTTGCTACTTGCATATGTTATTTCACTATAAAATTAATATGCAACTATTTGCACAAAACTTACTATGTATAACTACTATTTCTTAGTTCCCATCAAATTAAATTCTTGCATAATATATAAACTATCATAAAACGATAATGCAACTATAAGGCAACTATTTGCACTTGCATACAGTTGTTTTGTAGTTTTGTTATAGTTTTGCTACTTGCATATGTTATTTCACTATAAAATTAATATGCAACTATTTGCACAAAACTTACTATGTATAACTACTATTTCTTAGTCCCCATCAAATTAAATTCTTGCATAATATATAAACTATCATAAAACGATAATGCAACTATAAGGCAACCAAAACAAAAAATAAATCAAAATGCAACTGTATATAACGTAGATGTATTATTCATGAGGTTTTTTTTTTTAAATTTTTCACATCATACATTGTTTTGGATTTAGTGGGAGCTCCAGATCTGTTTGTTACAGATCTACATTTCATGAATATAGATTTCGATATTAGGGGGAGTTATTTTGATCGAATAAAATAGAAAACAAATGTGTAATTTCAGTTTCTTCACAGTTTTTCTGATTTTTTTTTCGTCATTTTCAGTTTAGATCATTGCAGGTATTCTTTTCCAGTTGATTTTGCCAGAATTAATAGTTGTATTTTTCTCGTTTTGGTTTCATTTTGGTTGTTTTGCAGTTTTGAAACGAGCGCGTAATTTCATCTTCATGGTTCGCTCTGTACAGCTGAAGTCTTAGTGCATGTGGTATTTTTGTAAATATTTGTATGTGGACTGTATAAATATTTAATGGGCCGGCCCAAAGTATTTTTGTAATTTTTTTTTCTTTTTTGTATTTTTTTGTTTTTTTCCCAATAGAAAGAGCATGCACTTATTTAGGTTAATAAGTGAGAAAGGGTTTTTCTTTTATATATATATATATATATATATATATAATTATATTATATATTATTTATTTATTTATTTTGACATAGTGATTAGAATTACTTATAAATTTATGATGCATATATTTGTAATCAGCGCAAGACCCTCTTCGAACCACGATAACTTATCGTCTAATTGAAAAGCATGCTTAGTTAAACCATGAGCTGCTAAATTCCTAACACGAACCACGTGGGACAAAATTGCTTCTAAAATTTAAACAATAAAAATATAACGCCTTCAAACAGTACACTCAACACATTGAATACCTTTCCCATTATAATTATAAACTGAAAAGTTAAAGAATAAAACCTATTCGGGTTACATCGGGTTAATTGGGCGAGTTTTAGCCAAATTAACATATTGGCCAGTTTATAATTTAGTTAGGTTATTTTGGTTTGTATTTTTCATTAGTTTTTTTAGTTTAGTTTGGGTGGGTTATCGATTTGGGTAGTTTAGGAAAACTTTTGTACAACCCTAATTGGAACAATATGCGAGCGGAATCCTTGATCCACTTCATTCTTTCTCCTCTTTCTCTCTTTCTTTCTCAATATCTCTCTCTCTTTCAATAAACTTCAGAAAAAAAAACATTAGTTACCAACTTATTCGTAGGACTAGCCCATACTTACATCTTTGAAACTCAGTTGTACAATTAAGTGGGAATATTAATAATAGATATGTACATCTATAGCTTCTATATTTATTATAGGTGAAACGATAGTTTCCTTTGAGTTTAGTTAAAGACCTTAAATGATTAAACGTTCATTCGGTAATTATATTAGTTTCTCAAAATATCACTTACATGTAGTTAAGTATTTTAAAGATAAAATACATATTAAAAGTAAAATGGTAATTTTGTCCCTACTCAATATAAACTGTCTATATAGGATCCGTGATTGCTGTAATTGAAACAATAGATAAATTATAACGTATCTATAGTTGGTGTATAGAGTGTTCTATGTAACCAAGAGTGTAATTTTAAATGGGAAATTTGAATTCCTATACTTACATTACCCAAAAAAATTTCTCTTAAATGCAAAGTTATTAAAATTGGTAATATATGACCATTTTACCAATTTTCCTGAACTACCCCTCTCATTTGAAATCAGCCTCTCTCTTCCTCTCTCTTCGTCTCTCTCAGCCGAACACCAAACCCAAAAGAAAAAACCCACACAGTCGGACGAACTCGACCGAAGCTCAACCCCGTCCCCACCGTGCTCCGTCGACGCTCAACCCCGACCCACCCACGCCGTCGACGCTCAACCCCGACCAACCAGAACCGGCGACCCCGAACCCCACGAAAATGCCCCTCTCTCTTCCTCTCTCTCACCGTGAGTGACCGCCCACTTGACCGCCCCCACCATTTCACCGCCCCCACCCCCAAACGCACTACCACGGCTCACCTCCACCACCCACCCACTGTACCGCCCCCTCTCACTCTCTTCGTCTCTCTCTAGGACCAAAAAAAAAAAAAAACATATGGTCCGATGGTCGGACCACATGGTCCGACCATCGGACCATATGCCTTTTTTTTCAATTTGAGGAAAACGAAGAGAGAGGCACATGGTCCGATGGTCGGACCACATGGTCCAATTGGTCCGATTGGTCGGACCCCATCGGACCATGTGGTCCGACCATCGGACCATATGTTTTTTTTTTCGTTCGGTCCGAGAGAGAGAGAGAGACAAAGTAGATAGAGGGGGGTATTTTTGGAGTTTTGAAAAAAAAGTCAATATTTTTCATAGTGTAAAATGTATTGGTTCAAAAAAAATTTTTTGAACATTTTTAAGTATAGAAAATCAAATTTCCCTTTTAAATTTATAATGGAGTCAAGATGAATTAATAAGTTAGGAAATTTATTCGCTAAATTTCAAGATCTGCTTATTAGGAGCAATAAAACCTATTTTGCAACCCTGGCCGTTGGGCCTTATTTCTGTCAACTGGGATGTGTTGTTTCTTCTCTGAAAGTACTTATTTCCCCATTTTGGATGAAGACAAAGAAGATGAAAATATTGAATTGCCGATATAAGACTTGGAAGTCGCCCAGATTGACAAATTGTCAACCTGGGCGCTGGGTGCCCGGGCACCAGCTACTCAAATATGAACTTTATTTAAATCTGATTCCGATGCCTCAAATATGTCTGTGATATGTCTAGTTCATGTTCCAATGTAAAGTTTGACCCATTTGTACTAAGACGGTATCAAAAATTAACATCCTAGTTAGGGATGTCAACTTGGGTGCTGGGTGAAACCCTAGGTGCCCAAGTTGATTTTTTTGGGGGTGCATGTGCTCATGTAATTTCAGCTCCTATGGCTTTGATTTGATTGCTCCTTGTCTTTAATGGTACAAAATATTAAAAGATAGTGAGTTGAAAACGAGTTATCAAAGTTTGAACTTCTATCCTGGAGTTCCCAAAGTCAACTTAGGCGTAGAAGCTTAGTCAACATAACTGTTTTGGATAAAGACAAAGACCGTTATAGTAGTTACTCATTTATTATATATGTTGTAAATATGAAACGTGAGAATTGTCTAAATTTTATAAATAATTATAAAGATAAGATCAAAGTGAAACAATTGTCACCCCAAACACCTATAAATAGTAAATGAATTCCCAAATTCAGGAAAAGGCCAAATTGAGAACCCTTAGAGAAGATATAAAATATTGTATTATTAATTCTTTGTAAACTCATCATATCTTGAGAATAAAATGGACTCGTGAACTATGAAAATTAACTTCAATACGTAAAAACCTTCTTGTCTATTATTATTATTATTCTGAATTATTTTTATATAGTTTAAGCTCATTTATTAATTAACGAGAATCTACATTAATAATTTATTTTAGTATTTTTTTCATATCTTTCATATTTGATTATGTGTTTACAATTTTTTTGAATATATGTGATTAGAATATATATTAAACATAGCATTAATTGATTATTATTATTGATTATGTAGTATTATTTTTTTTTTATGTTTTGTCTAACTTAGTAATTATTTTTAATGGGACACATCCCCAATATATGATCATTTGTTGCGGTAAAATCCCCTCAACTATTAATTTACATGCAAATAACCATCCAACCTCATATTTTGGTAGAAAAACCATCCAAAGTACTGTTCATGTCACTAAAAAATTATCCTACGTGGCCATATTTTACAAAATTAAAATTAAAATGAGTAATTAAAATAAAAATAAAAATTTTAAGAGTAATTTGTGGCAAAACCACCCAACTATCAATTTACTTGCGAAAAACCATTCAACATTAAAGTTTTTTGGATGATTTTTTATAAGTAAATTGATAGTGTGGGAAATTTTGCCACAAATTACTCTAAAATATATATACACACATGATATCTTTTAACGTTTATAGTTGAAGTTTAGTGATGCTGAATATTTTATTTTTATTATTATTATTTTGAGAAATCAAAATTATTGTATTGCATAAACTCAAATTTACAACTTAACTGCACCATTACGGCCTTTATAATCTATACAATTTGTAGAATCTATAAAATTAATTGTGTTGTAAATTTACGATTGCTCAAACCATTCTAAGTCTTTTTATTTCATATTTTATGCAAAATTAATAAAATTTTAACTTTCACCTCATATCGAATGCAGAAAATAGTAGGGGTATACAAAAATTTTCGTAAACCGTCCAACCCGAATAACCCGCCCAAACCAAACCGATAAAATCGTTAAAAAATACAAACCGACATAACTCGACAAAATTCCAAACCGCCCAATCAGTTAATTGGGCAGGTTGAAAATTGACCCAAACCCGCCCAACCCGACTTAACCCGATTTTTACTTTTTTTTTTTATATATATATTAAATAATATATTAAAAAAAAAAGTCCCAAATCCTAAAATTCTTTCTCAACCTCTCAATAAAGTTCTTTCTCACATATATTGTGTATTTATGTGGCTAATTTTTATTTTAGTTGAAACTTAAAAAAAAAAAAAAAAAAAAAAAAAAAAACCTCTTATTTCAGTCGGGTTAAGATTTTTTTTTTAATTGGGTAGGTTGTATGCAGAATTTTACAAACCGATCTTTACGTTGTGTTAGAAAATATGTACTATAAATCGACTAAACCGACCGATGTACAGCCCTAGAAAATAGGGGTGTTCACGGATTGATTTGGTACCGATTTTTATAGTTTTTGAACTAAACCAATATAACAGTTTTTTGAATATTAAAAACTAAACGAGACCAATAAATTTCTCAAACCAAACCAAACCATTAAGACGGTTTGGTTTGGTTCAGTTCGAAACTACGATTTAAGTAGAATTTATAATTATTCATAGTTTAAGTAAATATATTATTTTTATTAAGTAATTTGCGGCAAAATCCCCCAAACTATCAATTTACTTGCAAAAAATTATTCAAAAAACTTTAAGGTTAGATGTTTTTTGCAAGTAAATTGATATTTGAGGAAGTTTGCCGCAAATTACTCTTAAAGTTTTAAATTTTCATTTTAATTACTCATTTTAATTTTTATTTTGTAAAATATGGCCATGTAGGATAATTTTTTTGTGACTTGTCATTGCCACGAGGGCAAAATTAGGACTTAACGAGACTGGATAGACGACACCTTAAAAATGTAAACAGAACAGTACTTTGGAGGGTTTTCCCACCAAAATATGAGGTTGGATAGTTTTTTGCAAGTAAATTGATAGTTGGAGGGTTTTGCCGCAAATTACTTTACAAATTAATAGTGCTAGATCTCGTATTATAAGTATTTTGTAAATAGGAAATCTAGTTAACTCATCCCCAATAGATGACAACTTAGACTAGGGTACAATAGCAAAAAATTAAAGAAGTTTATAAAATAAGAATAACTTTGACTCTTGTTTAAAATGGACGACACGAAAAATATGTCTTTAAGCATGACACGACACGAGCATTTTTGTAAAAGATGGTAAAACTATAAGCTTTTACTCAAAATTTAGTATTTTTGTAAAAACACTTAAAAATGATTAAAAAATTATATAAATATAACTCAAGTTTTGAATTATACATATAATGTAGTAATTGTAAAAAAATATAAAAAAATAAGACATGAATTTAAGCTTGGATATAAAAATAGGCTGACGTGTTTAAGAAATACGAGCGATACTAGCAAAGCACAACACGAAAATATTGAGCCTACGGGCCGTGTCGAGCCTATCCTTTAAATAAATTAGCAAGACATGGTACGACTCATATTTTGTTGAGGCACAACTTATTTTTTAAAAATTACAAATAAACCCAACACGCAAATTTAGAAAAATACTTTTATATGTGGCATTCCTATTTGCCATTTGATGTGATTTGCTGTAAGAGGTTATCTCAAAGTGTTAAAAACAAACCTCTTCAATGAGATTTTACTATTTGTACGATAATTTTTAAAGCAAATTTTTGTTTTTAGCTTTTCTTCTTCAAGACGTAGAGAGGTACGATATTGGAAATGAAAAAATATGTCTCATCCATCCCATCAAATATTTTATCTCTCTTCTCCCATTACTCTACTCTACAGTCTAGACTCTAGTCTAGTTGAATCAGAAAATATGTAATGAATGAGGGTAGTATGGTAATTTCACTTTTCTCTCCATTTTATAGTACTATAAAATCTGTGATCTATATCACCAAACAACCACACCATCATTTCTATCATCTCTCTCTCTTAAACTTTCACTAGCTATAGCATTAAGGTAAGCCAATTTTGTCTCCATTTTATATATCAATACTCTTTTTTGTGATGTAATTTTATGGTGTTTGGCTCTAGCAAAAGTAGAAATATAACATACTTGATAAAATGTAATAAAATGGTCTTATTAGCTCTATTTTTTCTCTTACATTTTAGGGAGATTTTTGCTTCTAAGAAAATGTGTCCGGAATGTCAAGGAAAATTTGAAGGTTAGCATTATATATATATATATAAACTACTTTCATATATGGCTTGTTTGAAATAATCTTATATATATATGTGTGTATATGAAGTGCAGAGTACATGGAGTTAGCTATTGGAAATTTGAATGCAATGATGGCAACTAAGATTTTTAATGATTTTAGCAAAGAATACGAGGTGATGAAGTACTTACACAATATATATTAAATGATTTTAGGTTATTAATTAAAACTTATTTATGTAATTCAATATATATAGGTAATGTTGAAGAGAGCCAAGTTGTTGGAGAGTAGAAGTTCAATGTTGAGAATGAGTATTATGAATAATAATAATAAGAATGATGAGAAGGAAATGGTTAGTGGATTGAAGGCTGACCCTTTGGGTTGTAAAGAGCTGAGGAATGAGATAAAGCTTCTCAAGGAGGAATCTAACACTATAAGTAATTGGTTCAATGAGAAACAAAAGATACTCAATGATCTTGGGAATAACTTTGCTTTCTTGAGTGACCCTAAGTTTTATGAAGATTGAGAAATTAATTAATATTATTAGAAACAACTGAACTATATTATGTTTTATCTTATTTTAGATGCATGCATGTGTTTTAGCAGTTTATTTCTACTATATTAAGACTTGTATTAAAATTTCGTATTATTACTATTGTGTGCTGTTATGGATATCTTTATTTATTTTCTTGGTACTGAGATGATTGTAAAATCTATGATGTTTTTTGTTATATTAATCTATTGGTGTTATGCATCTTTTTATGATTGATGACTATAAATATTTTTTTGGCTATTATATTTGTGATCCCATGAAAATTATTTGTAAGAAAATATTTTAGTGTTATCAGATCTTAATACAAGATACATAATTACTATTTTAATTTTGAATTTTATTAATATTATTAATAACTTTGTTTTCCTTACAAAATAATAATAATAACAATAAAACATTATTTTGAACAGAAATGAAAAAGAAAAACAAATATATTGAAATTGTTATAAATATTAATAATTATGTGGATGTCCAAATCTTTTATTTATTATTATGAATTGTAATCAATATTTCTCTTTTTCTTAGTTTCTTAATATCTAACTCTCCTATTTGTATAAATAGGGATTCACCCCATTAGAATAAACAACTCAGAAATTCTCATTCACTTTCTCTTTCTCTCTTCATCTTCTTCTTTCTTTTCATTTATTTTATATTATTTTATAATAGAAATGTAATTATTACAATTATATAATTCTATAATATTACAAGATCGAAGTAACACTTATAAATAATTAAGGCTTAATTTTGTGACTTAAATGTTACATTATAGTTTTTGTTAATTAATATTAGAAGTTAGCACAATGGTACAGAGTTGTATTAACTATCATTAGAATTTTAATTTTATATAAAAATTGTTACAACTATGAGGTGGCATTTTGGAGGTAGTGAAATTGAATGATTGAAAGAGAGACTCTTCTCTATGCAAAGAAAGATAATCATATTTTTATAACTTTGAAAAGTTACATATTAAAATGAAGTAATTAAGATTATTAAAAGTTGATGGGGTTAAGCCCAAGTTAATTAGTTGAATTTGAATTTTGGTAAATTGAAAAAGGCAATTGCAGAGGGTTGCTTTTAGTGAAAACAGTTGGTCAGAATTGTTATTTTTAGCTAATTTTTGGAAAGAACCATGGTATATATTTATATTTATATATAAATTATTTATTGTATTTGAAGGAAAGGAAGTGCAGAAGGTATGTCTGCATGTTAGGGATAGTTAGTTTTCTGTTACTTATTTCGGTTTGGTGGTTAGACAGCTGTCATTGGTTTGTTATGGTTGTTAGTGTTTGTTGTACTCTTATATAAACACTCTTGTATTCATTTTCTAAATCAATGAAGAGTTGTCTTTCTCTCTCTTTTCTTTCTCTGTCTTTCTCTGCCTTTGATCTGTTTCTTCTTCTTTCACTGCTTGCTGTTCTTCATGCCTAAGAGATCAAATGCATCTAACACTGCAGTGCTGCATTATTCATCAAAGAGGAAAAGTAATCTCCCAACCCCATCCCCATTACTGTTCACTTACTTTTATTTGAAATAATAAGAGTATAACTCACAAATCTTAAAAAAATAATAGAAAAATTATAAGAGTTTAATTTTGAATAACATAAATAAATAATATCATAAGAGTTCGTTTAGTATGTCGTATTATACCGTATTGTATTGTATTATATTAAATTGTATTTCACTAAATATTTTTATGTAAAACTATATGTGATATTGACTTTTATGAATACCTAAATATATAATATTTTAATATAAATTAAAATTTAACATAGTATTATTTAAAAATATGATAAATAATTCAACTCAATATAATACAATACGACCTAATACAACGTACCAAACAAACTCTAAGGTTGTCGGTTTTTTTTTTTACTACATTTATATGAGTTTTTTTATACAATATTTTTATAAAAAAGTGGAAATTTCATATTTGTAAAATAATAATGTTTTGCTGTTGTGATATTTTGCACATGCAAGTGCACGTATCGTGACAAGTAGTAAACTCACCAAGAGTGAGGTCGATCCCACGAGAATTGTAGTTAAGTTAAAATTAAATTTTTACTTTTATTTGGTTGAATAAACATTAAGAAAGGATTAAAACTAGAAAATAAAAGTAAGCAATTAAACTAATAAGGAAATTAACAGTTAATAAAAACTACGATTTCGACTACTATTGTTTCTATTGATTATGACATAATATGAAATTCAGTTCTATTTCACTATAGCATAATTGACACTCACTTCTCAGATCCCGCATCAAAATTATAGACAATTAATTAGTGATTAGACAATTAAAAGTAATTAAGCACGAATGAAATAGAATACATAGAAACTGGGGGAAAATAAATCATATTAATACCATAAAGATATATCAAACGATATCCATCTAACCCTAATCAAGTGTTTAGCTACCCATGTTCATGGAAGCAAAATCACACATATTAACTTTAAGAAAGTGAAGATAGAGAATAAAATAATGTTGTAAACCCTCTGCAAAATGCCTCCAGTATTGACTCCTATTGCTGAAATTCGTACTCCTTTTTTCCTCTAAATTGTTTGCCTCAAATCAACTCCAGTTCACCCTTTATATAGGCTTTCAGTGACTAAAAAGATATAAAAACGTACATGTTAAATGCCTATTCGAATTAGAAAATCACCTAAACCCACGTGAGAGAAAAAGACGATTTTTGGGCAGTTTAGGGGGCGGGTCGCGGCCCCACAAGGGCTGGGCCGCGGCCCGTGTTGGAGTTTCACCATATGGTTTCGTTTCGACGGTGATTTTTCTGCTGCATCGACTGATAGTATTTTGGCCATAACTCTCTTGATATTGTTTGGAATCGGACGATTCAAGATGTTCTAGAAAGATAAAAGAGAGATCTAGAACTTTTATGTTTTGACTTTTTCCAAAATCCAATCAAGTGATAGTAAAGTTTCAGCTTTATTTTCTTGCACAATTTTCTCTATTTTATGTATCATCTTTTTGTGAGATTTTTTTATCTTTTTTTCATCTAATTCATTTGATATTTTCTAATCTTCTTCTATTTTAAATTTGCAAAAATACAAAATAAAAAGCGTGAAAATACTCCAAACACAATTTAAACTAAATTAAAAATATACTAAAATTAATCTAAATTTAATACTAAAAATAACCTAATATTATAATTAATTTATGAGTTATTATGTGTATTATCTAAATTTTAAATCTTCTTTTATTTATTTTATTTGTTTTGTTATAGAACCGGTTCTGTTTAGATTTATGCCTCAATATTTTTAGAATTGATCTCACTTTTTTTTTTTTAAAAAAATAAATATATTATAACCAATTTATGAGTTATTATGTGTTATTCGTTTTTACTCAGTTTGTTGTAAAACTAGTTTTGTTTTTAAATTTAGATTTCAGTGTTTTAAGAATTAATTTTCTCTTAATTTTTTTAATTATAATTGGTTTGAGTTATTTTGTGTTAGTTATTTTTATTCTTTATGTTATAGACCTGATTCTATTTGTAATTATAATCAGGTTTGAATTATTATGTGTTACATGTTTTTATTCATTATGTTATAGAATCTGTTTTATTTTAATTTATAACCGATTTAAGTTATTTTGTTTTAGTCATTAGGTTATAGAGCCAGTTCTATTTTAATTATAATCGGTTTTAATTATTTTATGTTATTTATTTTTATTCATTATAACATGTTATAGAGCGAGTTTTATTTTAATTATAACTGGTTTGAGTTATTTTATGTTTATTTTTATTTATTATGTTATAAAACCGGTTATATTTTAATTATAACCGGTTTGAGTTATATTCTATGTTATTTATTTTTATTCATTATGTTATAAAATCGATTTTATTTTTTTAATAATAATTGATTTGAATTATTGCGTGTTACTTTTTTTATTCATTATGTTATAAAATCGGTTCTATTTTAATTTATAACCAATTTTTACAAAAATACTAAATTTTGGACACACCAAAAATTTGTATTATCATCAACGAATGCATCGAATCTTATCATCAACAACCAAAAGAATGCAAGGAATGAGGGTACTTTTACTATACATATCTTCACTGATATAATATTCTATAGTTGTAAACTTGGTAGCTACATAATTATTACAGCCATTCCTATGAAATGAAACTTGTGAATCAGTGATTAATTTCTATACAGAAAAAGCTATACGTGAGCTTTGTCATGTCATGTAGTAGTATCACTACACTAGTACTATAGCTTATATTACCAATACACCCCATGTGCTCTCTTTTTATATCTACCAATTCATGAGAGTAGTTGGGTAAATTGTACTAGTATTACTCACCACCCACCATTGCCATTACTATATAATATATTTGCTCGATCTTCATATATTTATATATCATCCTCCCTCTCTAACTCTAAACTCTAAAGCAAGCTATTCATTGGATCACATTCAATGTTTTTGGACCCATCCAGATCAAATCCAATTACACATTGGATATTGAATTTCTCCAACCGATTCAATCCAATACTGTAGGCTCAACCGAACCGAACCGATCCAATGAAACATTAGATTGGATCGGTTCCATCCAATAAATGAATCCCTGTATTGGATCGGATTCATCTAATACTTTTGATCCAATATTTTTTAGATCGGATTGGATCCATCCAATATTTTTAATCCAATATTAATTGGATTGATTGGATCCATCCAATCAAATACAATCCAATCCAAAAATAAAATTTGATTTTTCACGTAAAATTAAAAGGAAAAAAAAAGTTTAAATTATTTTATAGTAGGTGAATAATACGACAAAAAGAAAGACCTAGTGGCCATCTTACTATACTAATAACACTAATACTTTTTTTTGTTCTATCTTTTTCTTTTGTATTTTTGGCCTTGGAAAAGGTCGAGCTCATTCATTAACATATTTTAATAAGAGAATTTTATGACAAACCAAAGTCTATTGGATACTCATGTACAATTCAAGTATAAAAAAAGTGATTTAAACAAAGTGAAAGCTCACAAATCCTCATTTCCTTTGGACACTAAGGCCAACTCCAAGGAGGCGGCAAATTGATACTGTAGTGTTGAGGATTGATTCAAGGAGGCAGCAACACACACTGCAAATTGATAGTTTCTCTACAGTGCACGGCATACATGCCGTGCACTGTAGCCTTATATGCCGTGCACTGTAGCCACGACATGTTTTGTTTGTTTTTTTTTTTTTAGTTTTTTTAATAATTTAATTTATATTTATATTATTATATTTGTAAAATTAAGAATTATTTTTTGGGAAATTTTTTAATACACATTTTTAAAAGTGATGTACGAATCTACTTCTATTTATTTCGGCACCCGACAAACTTTTTTAGTCTATTTTTTTTATATAGTAGTGTATATTATAATTATTTAAGACATCCTGTAAAATTTAAAAAAATTTAGAAAAATTTAATACGCCGAAAATAAAGCACTTCTTTAAAAGTGGTGCACTGATTTACTCCTACCTGTTTCGGCATTCGGGAGACTTGTTTAGTCTTTTTTTTTATGGTCGTGTACATTATAGTTATTTAAAACATCATGCAAAATTTTAAAAAATTTAAAAAAATTTAACATGCCGAAAATAAAATTCAAACTTTCTGTTGCGTGACTCTTTTATTTAGAAGAATACATTGTAAAAGCACCTTATAATATTTATTTTTGTGTAAATTTAAATGTGAATATCATAAATTATTTTTTTCTTTTAATTATAAATTAAGTAAAAATTTATTATATATATTTTTTTTTAAATTAAACAATAAAAATAATTTTTAAAATTGAACACATATTAAAATTAAAATTAAACACACTAAAACATCATATTCTTATTAATCAATAGTACACATATTTTATATTACACAACAGAACATTATAAAATTAAAGCACACTCAATAATACATAATAAAAACATTACAAACTTAAACATACATTTAAAAATTAAAATACAACACACCAAACATTAAACGGAAAAGTAATAACACAGATACGAACCTTCAAAGACAAAATGAGATACAACAATTTAATAATGTGGAAGATTATTTCTTGATCCGCCAAGATAGTCATAATACGGACTATAAACTTGTGAGTCATTTTCAGCTCTTTCACCTTGATCTTGAGATCGTTGATCTTCATCTTCAACGCCATGTCCCGAATCTTGAGATGCTCGATATTGTGACCCCTCATATTGTGATCCCTGATATTGAGATCCCTGATTTGGATATCCCTGATATTGAGATCCCTCATATTGAGATCCTTCTCCTTGTTCTCCAACTTCGGATGTTTGTGCCCTTTCTTTGTAAATTCGTCTTTTTTCACTTTGAATGTACTTATGAAACTCTGGATCGGATATAGAATTCAAATCCGTGAATAAAATTTTTTCGTCAGCCTTTCTTCTGTGACGTTCATTTCTATCATTGTTACTCTTTTCAATAACTTTAATGAGTTCTTTATTTTATTCCATTAGTTTGTTGAATTGATCATTACCTAATTGTTTTTCCTTTGCTTTTTTTACACCACATGGTCTTTCTGTTGGATAAGTATTCATTTCCTCATTATTCATGTTTAGATCAAATGAACTCATACCATTGGATGCCGATGTTGGAGACTCAAAATTGTGAGATGATGATTTTGATGAAGTGAAACTAGGACCTTCGTGTTGGAATCTACGTGGTGCATTGATGTTTTCATCATTTGAAAACTTTTGAATACCTTTGAGGATGTGCCACACATGATCAAATTTAAAGCCTTTATCGTACTTTTTATCTTGGGCTAATAACATCTTCGCTTGAATTAACTGTTGCAATATAAATTAAGTAATAACGTTAATGAAAATTGAAAAATAAGATAGTAATAATAAATAAATTATGATAACAAACACTTACAATGTCTTCTGCTGAAGCACCACTTGGATTTTTATTTTCAATTTGGTTGATACATCCCCTTAATTTTGCAACTGCACTATTAATAGTAGACATTCGAGTTTGCAAAGATCTTACTGGGCGAGGTTTATTACTAAATTTTCCATCTTTGTGGTACTCTGATTGAACTCTTGCCCAAAAATTATTACCTGATTGGTTTCTTCCTACGATTGGATCTTGAGAAATGTCAACATAGACATGACATAAGTGCACATCTTCCTCTACTGAGTAAGAAGAACCGCGAATGGAAGACATTTTTGAAGAAAATATAGCTATTTAGGAAATATGTTGAAGAGATGTGATCAAATTGAATGAGAAGTGTGAGATTATATAGGAAAGGAAAATACATTGCAACGGTTGAGATCGTGGTGAAATGATATCAGCGGCCAAGATTAAACTGTGAGATTTCTTGTCTTTTAATTTTGTAATCAGAAGATAAGGATGTGATGTGATAACACACTGCAACGGTTGAGATCGTGGTGAAATAATTTCAGCGGCCAAGATTAAACTGTGAGATTTCTTGTCTTTTAATTTTGGAATCAGAAGATAAGGATGTGATGTGACAACACACTGCAACGGTTGAGATAGTGATGAAATAATTTCAGCGGCCAAGATTAAACTGTGAGATTTTTTGTCTTTTAATTTTGGAATCAGAAGATAAGGATGTGATGTGACAACACAGTGCAACGGTTGAGATCGTGGTCAAATAATTTCAGCGGCCAAGATTAAACTGTGAGATTTTTTGTCTTTTAATTTTGGAATCAGAAGATAAGGATGTGATGTGACAACACACTGAAACGGTTGAGATCGTGGTGAAATAATTTCAACGGCCAAGATTAAACTGTGAGATTTCTTGTCTTTTAATTTTGGAATCAGAAGATAAGGATGTGATGTGACAACACACTGCAACGGTTGAGATCGTGGTGAAATAATTTCAACGGCCAAGATTAAACTGTGAGATTTCTTGTCTTTTAATTTTGGAATCAGAAGATAAGGATGTGATGTGACAACACAGTGCAACGGTTGAGATCGTGGTCAAATAATTTCAGCGGCCAAGATTAAATCACTAGATTTCTTATCTTTTAATTTTGGAATCAGAAGATAAGAATGTTTACACTATAAAATATAGATATGATACATGATATGAGGCACACCAAAAATATATACAATTTAACTTTGAAAAAAATATGAATTCTTATCCTGGTAGTTCATCTTATTTATCATCATCGTCTTCTTCAGATGATGAATATTATGATGATATAGAAATGCAAGTGGTAGGTCAAATCACTGCTAACAATAATTTTTGTATCGCTCGACACCAAAAAAATCAAAGCTCACGTCGAGGCTCGATTCTTGGTCATATAGTTATTAACCGTGACCGGGAAAATGCTGATCGTAATCTTTTCAACGACTATTTTGCAAAGAATCCTCACCAATTTGATGTTTCGCCGAAGATTTCGAATGGGTCGTCCTTTATTCCTTCGTATTTTGGATGCTATACAAAGACATGACAATTACTTTCTCCAGCGAAGGGATAGAATGGGAAAACTCGGGTTATCAGGCTTGCAAAAAGTTACAGCTGTATTTCGTATGCTAGCATATGGTATGCCGGCAGATGCTACCGATGAATACATCAAAATAGGAGAATCTACAACTTTAGAAAGCTTGAAGCGATTTTGTCGTGCTGTTGTTGAGGTGTTTGGAGCCCACTATCTCCGATCACCCAACGCTCATGATGTTGCAAGACTACTCCACATTGGTGAACGTCGAGGTTTTCCAGGAATGTTGGGAAGTTTGGATTGTATGCATTGGAAATGGAAAAATTGTCCAACTGCTTGGGGAGGACAATATGCCGGTCGTAGTGGGTCTCTGACTATTATTCTTGAAGCAGTAGCTGACTATGATCTCTGGATATGGCATGCATATTTTGGCTTACCAGGATCTAATAATGACATTAATGTGTTAGAGGCATCCCATCTTTTTGCTAATCTGGCTGAAGGTATTGCTCCACCCGCTAATTATGTTACTAAAGGAAAAGAGTACAATATGGGTTATTATTTAGTCGATGGTATATATCCAAAATGGTCCACTCTTGTTCAAACTATCCATGATCCACGTGGTCCAAAAAAGAAACTATTTGCAATGAAACAAGAAGCATGTAGAAAAGATGTTGAACGTGCATTTGGAGTATTGCAATCTAGATTTGCAATTATTCTTTGGACCGCACGTCTTTGGAATAAAACGGTTTTACATAATATAATGACTTCATGTATTATTATGCATAATATGATAATAGAAGATGAACGTGATCTAAATGCACCAATTGAAGAGCGTGTCGAAGTGCCAAGTCCAAAAGTTGAGATGGTAGAAGATGATAATGCTCGGTTTCAAAAATTTCTTGCCAGACATAGAAAAATTAAAGATAAAGATGCTCACATTGAGCTTCGAAATGCATTAATCGAACACTTGTGGGACAAATATGGTAACTCACAAAATTAATATAATTTAATTAATTTTAAGTGTGTGTTTCAAGTTTAATTTAATTTAATGTAATTTTTTTGTCATGAATGTAATGTTTGTTCTCTAGTAATGTAATATTTATGTTATTGCAATATGATATTTTAATTTATTGAATTTCGCCGATTTTACAGTATTATTGTCTTTAATCACATTAGTAAGTTTATTTAAATTATTAATTAAATATAACAATTGTGGTAATTTTTGTTAATTAATATGATATTATTTTTTTAATTTATTAAAAAATTAATATAATAATAAGGAATATTTTTTTTAGTGTAATTTTTGGTGTTGTGGTTGGAGTAGAAATAATTTTTGACACCAAATTTGGTGATAGTGTAACACCAAATTTGGTGTCTCTTTGGAGATGCTCTAATTCATTCCAATTTAATGTTTGATGTGAAAGGTTAGCAAGTTTAATCTAACACACAATTTAATTAAAAAAATAAAAAACTTGCTAATGTTATTGTGTTACTGTATTTGTGTTTTCAATTTCAAAATGTTTAATAAACCAATGTTACTATTGCTTCATTAGAACTTTTTTCTTATTCTTATGAATGTATTATACACACAACATGTCATTCTATAAAGCAATAAGGTCATTCTATTCACATTGTCAATTCATCTTAATTAGTCCCTATTATTGTTCTAGATTGCTTTTACTATCAAATTTTGAATTCAAAAATTGACAGAGCCAACAAAGTACAAAGTATATGTATATATATATACATACATATATTATATAACAATATATTTGTTGAAGAATAATGTCTGCATTTAAACACAAAATCACAAATTATTATATCAATTCATTTTAAGGAAAAGCACATCAAAGTTAAAAGGATCATAGATCAAAGTTAAAACTCACAGATGTATTTCATAAAATTAAATCAATTAATATTTCTTCTTTTTGTCCCCTTATCTTTGAAATCAGGTGCTTCAAGCTTAGAAAGAATTATTATTAAGTTTAACTAAAAAAAATGAAAAATAAGAGAAAGTTAAAAACCTGAGTTGTTGTCGTTTCTGAGGGAGAAGATGCGTCGTCGTTGAGGAGGGAGGAGCTGTGTAGCTTCCGTCGCTGGAGAAGATGTCGTCGGTGACTTAGCGAGGAGATGGCCGTCGTCGTCAGCGAGTAGGGGAGAAGATGATGTCGTCTCTATCGTCGTCAAATTGCTGCCGTCGTCGTCCACCGATTTGCTGGGCAACGAGCGAGTCACCGTCGTCGTCGTCGTCAAATCGCTGGGCAGCAAAGAGGGATGAAGTGGGAGAGAGAATACGATAGTGAGAGAGGGGCTGATGAGATTTTAGGGTTTGCTTTTTTTTTTAAAATGTTTTTTAATAGAGGGAGAAGATAATTACAGATATATTACCCAACAAAAAATATACCCAAATTAAATAAGTTAGGGGAATTACCAATGTATTATTTTTGAGTTTCTAATATATTTATACTAGTAAACATCTCGTGCTTCGCGGCGGATATATAAAATATTTTAAATTATATAAAAAATAAATTATATATTTTCATTAATAATAATTACTAAGTAAAATTATCTTAAAATTTTAACTTTATTATTAAAAAATCTGTGACATAAATATTTAAAATATTAAATGTATTGCTATAAATACAGAAATTCAAAAAATAGTAGCATAAATTCTCAAATTTCTAAACTTAACAGTTTTATAATTTTATTGGTACCCAATATAATAGTCTTAAACATAGGCCAAATCAAAGAATAAAAAGAAGACAGATTTGAGTTTGTATTTGATTCATTTATGGTTTAATTTTTATTCTGATGTGTTTGTTAAGTTTTAGGTTTGAATTTTATTGTGTGTGTTTTTAATGTTTGAGTTTGATATATCAAGTTGACTTTATTTTATATTTAATAAACATCTAAAATTTAAAATTTTGGTTTCTAACTATTATTATAGTGCGTAATACGTTAATCTATATTTCACTTAATTCTATTTTTTAAAATATTTTATTAATTGATTAATTAATTAAGATATTTAAAAAAATGATTCCTAATTTTTTTTAAGTCATTAAATTCTTTAACTAATTCTATTATTTATATATCTCTAATCTATTATAACAAATATCTCTTAAAAATATCTATAATAATTTATTAATATATATACACAGTTTTTTTATTACTTTAAGAAAGTTATTAGTAACAATTTATTTTAATATTTCTTTTTTTTAAAAAAAAAAAAAAACAACACTACGGGGTATTCCAATTGTAGAAGCTTCAAGTTGAAAATAATAGGGTTGTCATATTTACATGTTCATCTTAGTAGTTAATGATCCATAGTCTTATTTTTATAATTTAATTACATAATTTTTTAATATAAATTATCTAATTTAATTTAAACTAATTAATAATCATAATTTTTTTAAAAAATTGAATAGTTTTGGATTAATTAATCATAGTTGTTATGATAAATATAAATTAAAAATCATAACTAATAATTTAAAAACATAGCAAAAAATATAACTATTAACATATAAATTGTTCACATTCTATTAAAAAAAATCATTATTTTGAAATCTAGTTAAAAAAAATTATTTAAAAAACAAATATGGATGAAAATTGAAAAGAGAGAGAAAAAAAAAAGATAGATAATTTACAGTATTTTTTTTAGAAAATTTGTGTGGTTTAGTTTGGTTTGGTTTAAAAGTTACGTGCATTAAATATTTTTTTTTTATTTAGATTTTGTAATTTAACATTTAAATGTCATATATATAGGCAGCCGATTTTGTGCCCATATATGCAAAACACGGATTGGAATTCGTTGTACGGCAGGGGGGTCCCACCGTACTTTTAAATGTTTTTTAATTTTTGAAATGTAAGTGGTAACCGGTTGTTGTAGGTGTGGTTACCGGTTGGGAGTTTATTTTTTTAATTAAAAAATAATTAGGTACGGAAAAAGTACAAAATGGTACTGTTTGTGTTAGTTAGAGTACAAAAAGGTACATCAGTCTTCACTGTTCCTGGCAGTTGATGGTACGAAAACACTGTAGGCAGTGGGTCCATGTTGTCGGATTAAGGCTATTTTGGTATTTTCCTTCATTCATAAGATCATATGTATTTGTGGGATGGTAATTAAGTACATTATATAGAGTACCGTGTACATTACTTGTTTCTGCGTGATGTTTAGTAAAATTAGGGTACATAATATCACGTACCGAGTACAAAATTTCACGTACCGAGTACGTTCATTTACGTTTCGTAGTATATTGTTTAGAAATTTTTTTTTAGTGATGAAATTATTTGTTGTTATACATTGAGTTTTTAGTTGGTGTAATTTTGTAATTTTAAATATTTCGTATATTAAAAATTACCAGAAAAATATATTTTTTCACCTTATAAGATTCAGTTTTTTTTCCTAGGCATAATTTAGTTGTTCGTCAATAATAATTTTGAGATTTGGTGAAGATGAGAGAATTACCTTAAACACAGCAAACATAACAAGAAGTATATAAATGTAGAATTTTTGAAGCAATAAGTAGAGTCATAAACGTTAAAACAACAATGGCTAAAAGTAGCTAGTTATAAGAATGACCATAGTAAGACTCTTGTGTGGAGGAAGGCGGTTCCGGGAAATACGCGTTGGAGTGGTCATTGAATGAGTCAGATGCTGGTTGATTGTTTGGAGGTTGTTGCCCCTGAGATCCAGTGTTATGTTGACGATTTGGGCACCGTCGATAATCATGGTCTGATGAGCGACAAATGCGACAATGTCTTGAGTTTCTTGGGATCCGCTCCCGTTTGGTCCTTCCCTTGTATTTCCCGTACCCTTTGATCTCACAACTTCGGGGTCTTTAATAATGTTGGGGTTGCTACGATATCTTCCAGGTTGTGGCGTCTCTCCTTCCGGATTGGAATTCAAGTCAAATTCTTCCTTGAACATTAGAGTTAGCCGTTCAAGCTCTTCCTTTGCACGGTTGTACGAGTCCTCTGATTTTGCTGCATAGAAAGTGAAGTTATAAGTCAGTGAACTGAGAGATCCAAACCTAGCCATCTCGTAAATGTCTTGTTGTGGTTGTCTTTGGCGGGTTAAAATGTAGGTGGAGATTTATCTTTGCGGATTTGCTCCATCGCTTCATGAGAAGAGAATTAGGTATTCTTCTCATGTTTAATCTTTTCATTGTAGCCCATAAATGTCTACAAGGGTACCCTTGACTTTCATAGAGCAAGCAACTACAGTGTAGTGCTCGTCGGCCTTCACAGTAATGAACTCGGTATTGGACGTCCGGATGCTGGAACTTTCCAATGTTGAATATCTGCCACTCTCCTTCTTGCTCTTGAGTTAGGACAAAATAGTTATTCTCTAAATCAAGCTGCTCAGCAACCTTGTGGTACATAGTTCTTGTGTAGAATTCAGCACATTGGTTGTAGTAAGTGGTCAAGCATGTAGGATTAGGTGGGTGAGGTCGAGTGCATCTACTTTTGAAGTCATTTGCAGTCTCGTTGTGTACGAGCTTTGAGGCTTGTCATATCTATGGTTGTTACAAATTCACGCAAGCAATAATTCTTCTCTAAAAATTTTTTTAGAGCGGAGTTGATGGATTCGCAACGTTGTGTGGTTCTCATTCCTGCAAAGAATGAACCCCTTAAATACGTTTCGCCCATTGTTGTCTTGACTCGAATGTTGTTTGACACCATTCATTATCTGTTAGTTGTTGGGTTTGGATGACGTCTAACCATCTTGCTTCAAATTCTTCCTCCTCGCAGTAGTTGTACATGAGATCCTTAAATGTTTTTAAGAAGATTGGATCTTTAACCTTTTTCGAAGCATTTGTATTGAGATGCCAAGCGCAGAGACGGTGCGTAACATCAGGCATGTGTTCAACGATAGCCTGTTTCATGGCCGCATCTTGGTCAGTAACTACAACACTTGGCTTCTTATCTCCATGGCATTCTAGAAATTTTTGAAGTAGCCAAGAATATGATGGAAGCTTCTCGTGGAGGAGGAGAGCAAATCCGAAGATGCATGTGTTGAAATGGTGGTTGACGCCAATGAGAACAGTGAGGGGCTTATTGTACTCATTCGTCATGTAGGTTGTGTCAAATCCTAGTACATCCCCAAAAGCTACATAGTCCACGCGTGAGTTTCCATCTGCCCAGAATAAGTTAGCCAAGCGATTCTCGTCGTCAACCTGATAGACAACGAAGAAATTAGGATCCTTCTCTGCGAGACAATCAAGAAATCCCAGAGCCCCTTCTGAGTCCGTCTCTATCTTCTCTTCTCGCTTCGCACCAGCAACCCTGTTGTACACATCTCGAAGTTGACATGGCATTTTCTCGTAACCTCCACTTTGCAAAGCAACATGAGACATTATGTTGGCAGTTTTAATTCCTACGGAGTTCATCGACCTAACTTGGGCAAGCAACCCATTGGAGACAACTCTATATGATCTCAAAAATTGTACCTCACTTGATGAAGCCAGCTCGTGATTGTGCATTGTGCTGAACTCTTTGCATTTCCAAGTGTTACACGGTTGTGTGAGTAAAATACGCAATGCGCCCGACATCCGGTTCTAGTGACATCATGAGGTCTTTTTTTCTTGGTGTGTCCGGTGATGCGATTTTTCGAACCCTGCGAACAACAAACCCACCTCCGCATTACAATGACCCCATGAGAACGTCGTACATCGTCTTTCCTTGTGCCGAAACCCATCCGTTTCGCATACATTTCGTAGAATGCTTCCCATTTTTCCAGTTTGTCGAGACTCTTGCCTAGCACGTCCTGTATCTCAATCTCATTCACTGGTTTTATGATGTTTAGCTCTGCTGTGATGGTTTCCCATTCATAAGTGTGTTCGTCATTCATGTTGGCTTGTTATTGATTTGTAAGAATTGTAGATGAGGAGTAAGGTGTAGAGGGTGCTGAGGGGATTGAAATTAGATTTTGTGAGTTTAAAAGGCTGAGATAATAGGGTTGTGTGGAGTTGGTGATCATATTTAAAGCTGTTGGGCTGATATTAATGGGCATCTTCAATATTACAATCTGAACTCAACTCCTCTCGTACGTCATAACAGTATAATAGTACAAATTGTTTTAATTTCATTCCACATGTAATTGTGAAATAAGGTTATTTGACGAAAAATTTGAAGGGTTGATGTTATTGAGTTGAAAGGTTTGGTGGTGGGATTTAAATAGATTGGGGTTATGTTAATGGGCCTTCACCTAAGTTTTTCAATGAGTTGAACCATATTCGTACGTCCGAAATAAAACATTGTACTTTTATTGTTTTTGAAAAAAAATATGTTAAGAAAAGAAGAAAATTTTAATAAATGGTTAGTTGTTCACATTTAAATCCATTGGGCTTATATTAATGGGCCTATACCAACATCTTTTAATGAATTCAACCATTCCTGTACTTTACAAAGATAACGCAATACTATTATGAAAACCCCATGCGTGTACACGTGTATTAAAGTGATGAGTTTTTTTAGTAGAATGGGTAGTTTTACTGATTTATATATGTTGGGGATTTATTTATGTTGGGCTGATATTAATGGGCCCTTCACCTACATCTTCTTATAAGTTAAACCATCGTCGTACGTTAGAACGATGCGAAGTAGGACATTAGGTTTTTTGGAAAAACGGGATTGATGAATAATGTTGACATTTGACCATACTACGTACGCCTACACGTGTATTTAATTGTGTAATTCGGAGATTTAAGCACCCCTCTTTTGACACATCACATTTGCCCAATGGAGTACATCCCAATGGAGTACGGTAACTAAAAAACGTACTATAGGGTTATTCTCCACGACTTATATAAGACACTTGAGACGTTTTCCAATCCAGCATCAAGTTTATAGAGAAATTAACTTGTAACTTAGTTATTAGCATTACAATATATCAAGTATGAGTTCGAGTCCACACTTTGGGTTATTTTCAATGGACCAAATGAAGGTATCTATAGTACGTACAAAGATGCGTAAGCAAAAACACTACTTCGATGCGTCCATAAAAATAATTCGTTATGAATCTTTCATAGAAGCTTTTTCTGCTTTATGTCTACATGGAGAGACGGGAGAATGCTTCACTGGGCAGAAAGTTAGAGAACTTTGCTGTGTTAATGAGTTTCCCTGCATGTGGGATTCTGATGATGATAATGATGAAGAGGCTATCCTTAATTCTGTTTGCTCACTGTTTGATGAGGGTGAATGTTCTGGTGCAAATAAATCACCCGAACAGGACAATGTGAAAGATTCGACTGAGAAAGGTGAGGACCGAAATGGAGATGATATAGAAGTTGGGGACAAAGGAGGAGTGGATACTTCTCCCAAAAACAGTAAATGATGCACTGTGTTAGTGTCCAAGTTATGTTATTTTATATTTTAAGCTATAATGTTGTACGATCAGTATTTGTTATGAAATATGTACTTTGGTTTATTTTGGAGTATTAATGTCACTTTCCTCATTAATTAATTGTGGAAGTAAAAGTGAAGTGAATCATTGTGAAATCACAACTGCAAACAGAAAGCAAAAAAACTTAAAATAATATAGTAAAGTTACAAACAAGTAGATATATAATAGAAGTGCTTCAATCTCATTAAATGGCCTAACAAAAAGTTGATTCAACGGCCATATGAGATGAGTTGTAACAAAAGTACAGTATATATATATGAAAAATACCACGACTGAAACCGAACGGATGTTCAATCAAGTTCTATAACTTGAGGGAACTTCCTTTGAGACGGAGGGCTATTGTCTCTGAACGGGGACTTTGGTCGTGAAGGGCTTTCTCTTGGAGTAGTGCTTGGTGATTCTTGTTTCACATGAAGTGGGTAGTGGGGAATGGACACCTCGGTGTAGTCGAGAATGTCATCCATGATACCCTCTAATTTTTCTCTTGAAGTGTTGGCTTCTTGCATGGCGTGGGCTGAATGGTACAGATGTTCCGCGAGTTTGTATGACTCTTGCTTGGCCTCCGTGGCTCGTAAATGAGCCTTCTTTATAATTTTTTCGTGTTCGTGGAGAACAGACTCGAGCCTTGCACAGTTAGGACATCCTGACATGGACGCTGAACGGAGTCTTGGACTCCGTGACGGTGTACCTACGGGTCTTGTGGAAGAAAAAGGATGCGGTGGGGATTTTTGAGGACTTGTTTCAAAAGGGTTGAAGTTTTGGTAAGGGTCCATTTGATGTAGGTAACAGTAAAATGGGGTTTGATAAAATTGCTTAGTAAATAGACATAACCTTTACTTATATAGTGGGTTGGTGGGTTGATGTACACGTGATTGGGTTGATGTAATAATATTGGTTTTCTTTTTCCGAATTTAACCATTTAATAGTTAATAAATTTTGACAATGGTAATATTTACCCATTTATTAGTTAACCAATTTTAATAGAAGGAGAAGGTGAATCAAATCCCACAAACAAAATCTAAGCAATATCGGGAAAGTACTAAGTGATGTGACATGTTTATATTAAAAACAAATATACGTACGGTTTTATGAATTAAATAATAATTTCCAGAATTAAAGTAAAAATAAAATACTTTTAAGTATTAGTACAGATGGAAGACATAATGAATAATGTGAATTGATTTATTACAGCCGTATAAAAATATCACATCACCATCTTTAAATAATAAGTACATGGTTTGAAACATAAAAAATAGTGTTTTTATTTTTCAATCTAAAATTCAAAATAATACCCAGATTTTGTTTTTGAAAATATTTAACTAAATCAAGAATTTTTATGTAGACCCACCTTTTGAGTTTATAAAAACATAAAATTGTTTTCAAATCTTAAATAATAAGAGGAGTCACTCTCAATTTTTCTGGTTTTGTTTTTATTTTTTTTAAAATTGTTTAAAATAATGATAATATAAAACATACTTTGAAGTTTTCAAAAAATAAAAAATATTTGTTTGATGTAATTTTCTAAAAACAGAAATTATTTATTTATTCTTTCTTTTTTTCTTAGAAAATAAACTTCAATAAAAAAATTAATAAATATATTCATAAAAAAGAAATGCATTTTAAAAGTTTTTTCAATAATAATGAGATAAAGTAATTTGGAAAAAAAAATTGATGAAATTAAACTCCGACAAATAACTTTTTGGTGTTCTCAAAATTTTATATTTTTTTTATATTTTTTTTTTTTAAAAAAAAAATCTTCTGAAAATATTGTCAAACACTTATAATTGTATTATTAAAAAAAAAAATTTAGTTGTTAAGAATAAAATTTATTTTTTAATTATAGTGCCAAAACACCATCTAAATAATTTGTCAAAATGAGTGTTTGCCTTCTTTTTTGTTAAATGTTGTATTAATATAAATTTACTAGCCTAAATTTAAATAAGAACACAAAATATTTCTAAATAAAATAATATATAAAAAAAAAATCAATATTAATTGAACATAAAGATCAAATGTGAGGTCCCATGCACCATATGCATTAAAATTTAGAATTATAAAATTAATTTTGAGAAAAAGAAAAAAAAATGAAACTGTATTATATGTATTAAAATAAAATGTTATAATATATTGATATCAAATCATGGTGCTCTTAATTGTATTAATCCTAATTATTTTATTAGAAATAAAGTAACTATATGTAGGATGTTTGTCTATTTATAGAGATCAAAATATAAGGTACATAGAATAGAACATTCCCTACAATTATAATAAATAATAAAAACAAGTTTTTTTTTATAATATTTGGCACAATACTCGAAGAATTCACGTGACATGTATGACTTTTTTTTTTAATATTTTGGTCGGATCCCACAGAAGGAGTAATTATTTAATGAATACTTTGTCACCTAAATATTTAAATGTTATGGTAATAATAAGTACATGGTTTAAATGGTGAAATTTAAAAAGGTGATGTGACATCTACTCATTTCAGTAGTGAATAATTTATTAAAATTTGACATCATAATCGTTGTTGGTACTACTATCATAATTTATTAAATCTGACCTAATTGATTTGTCCAAATTTTAATAAGAAAAATGTCATATTAGTATATTAGAGCCCAACAAATATTAAATCTCCTTAAGTAATTACTGGTAGGTTTCGTGTTTTGAAATAGTATATTAATTAACTCAAATCAGGGAATCCCATGAGATCTGCATGTCAGAATGTAGTCAGTTTGATTTGATGTTACACTGTAAAATCGCTGACGTACGTTATTTAAAGTGTAGGAAATACTCCATTTAACGTCAGTGAGTACACTGTGGGACGTACACAGAAAATTAAATATTGATAAGACAACTATTGATTTTTTCAGTTAGTATCTACAAATTAAAGAGGAAATAGTCCATACTTGGTTAAGAAGATTACAATATTTGGACAATTTTTAAATAATTCCCAACAACTTAAAAACGTGGTCCTAAATAGGAAATGGTTCAAAATGTATTAAAATAAGTAATGTACGAATAAATATGTTCGAAATTATAGTTTACATTTGAAAAAAAATCTTATTATCTCATTAAATTCAAATATTGAGTAAACATAATTGCACCGTACTGTATTTTCGATTTAAGGTACTCTGCACGTATATTGATGTACGTTATTTTCAAACTTGAACTTATTGAGATATGGGAGATCCAGCTTCTGACGTACATTGAAATACGTTCCAAACATATTTTCATATAATTTATTTCTGTGACTGTTGAAAATTGATTTTAGGGTTGGAAAGACATACGTAGAAATACGTTATTAGAATAAAGAAATATTTTATATATGCTAATTAATTTGTAGTAACCACATTACAATTTCTCACTTCTTGATTACAATAAAGTATTCAACATTACAATTTTCAAATAATAAAAGTGAACAACCAACTAATGGATTAACATTTGGATTAACCCAACAAAATGGATTAATTTTTGTCTTTTATTAATAAAAACTCCTACAGTACATATGATATGACATATATATTGAAAACTCACCCAAGTACGGTTTTATAATAAAATAATAATTTTACCTAAAAATGTAAAAACGCTGACATTTGCCTCCCGTGTATCATTTTGTTCGAGAGTCTGGCGCACCGTTGTGTCAAATATGATAGATAACACTCATCCCTCGGTGGCCTTATTTGAGGTTTAGGTTCGGTTGGATGGCATATTTGGGTGCCCGTATTGGAAGTTGTTCGGGCCACCCTACTCCACCCATCCGAAACCTTCGTCAACGTTTCCTGAATATACATATACCACATACATAAAAATTTTAAGAAACAATTCGTAATAATATAATTTTTAAAAAAATAGACGTAAATAGTTGAGTTATTACCGAAATTTCTAATGAGATGATTGATTGAATTGCTGAAATTCCCTTGATGCACCTACAACACACGGTTGTAGTGCATACCAATCCTTTTGTTTACACATCTTCACTTCGGTGCAACAATGTAATATCCCGATAAGCCTAATGGTAAATAATTAGGGTTTATATTTATATTATGAATTAATCAGGTAATAAGTGGGATTATGATCCTACTAATTTATTTCAGCATAAAATTTAAATTTTGCTATAAGTGAGTAAATAATCGTAATTTGTTAATTACGGAGATTTATATAGCATGTGTGAATGTAATATGAGCTATACGTGGAATAAAAATATTTTCAGGTTGGGCGACCCTGGAGACTCAATAAGTGGATACATAAGCGTAATTTGTTAATTACGGGGATTTACTTGAAATACGTGGATATAATATGAGTTATTTGTGAAATAAAAATATTTTCAAGTTTGGCGACCCTGGAGACCCGATTGGAGGCCAAAAATGTCACAACAGTTTTAGTTAGAAATATTGATGAGATTATTGGGATAAGTTGATTTTTGAAATATCGGGGTATTTTAGAGTACTCGAAGTTGACCAAATACCCTAGAAATAGAGATTTCTTAGTGGCTAAGAAATAATAAGATAATTATTAATAATAAATTTTTTTATTAATATTATTATATTATTATATTATTATATTATTATTATTATTATAATATATATATAAAAACAAATTTAAATATATATATATATATATTAAGTTTTAAGTTATAACAGTACAGAACAGAACAGAACGAACGACGAACGAAACCCTCGTTCTCCCTCCTTCGATAAAACTTTCTCCTCTTATATCCATTTTCTTAAATTTTCAATCCAAAACTTAGCGATCTAAGCTCTGGTAGTAGCAGGATAGCAAATCCTTGAAAAAGGAAAGCTTAAGGTATGGTTTAATTTCGTTTTAAGTTTAAAAACGATTGGTTTTATATAGGGGCTTTATGATTTAAAAAGGTTATGGAGATTCTGACTTCGTAGCATTGTTCTTTGGTAACTATGGGACTAGTTTATATGTTTACTTGTTGAATTTGAGGTAATTTTTGAGTTAGAAATCGAGTTTGGAACTTTTTAAAGCTTAGTCCGAACGTTAATGGCGTTTTTCATTTAAGGGGTCGATTTTTATTTCTGTTACGTAAGGATGGTAGTATTTATGGCATACATGCACCCTGTGAAGTTTGGAGTGATTTGGATAAGTTTTGGTAGTGTTTCGGTGAGTGCGAAAATTGAAATTTTTCGTATTTCACAGTTTATAGAAATTCCTAAGAGATCAGAAATCGTATTTTTGTCATAACTTTTAACTCAGGTGTCCGTTTTGGACATTCTATATACCGTTTCGAAGCTTGCGACGAGCTCTACAATATGGTGTATGTTTTAGAGCCAAAATATAAGTTTTATTTTAGTGTATTTATACTGCGGGGTTTGGTAGAAAACCCTCGATTGTCTTATGTGAATATAAGCAGTGTTTTGGGATAAACACTTATTGGTTTATCGTTGTTGTGACATAGGGCCGAGATCATCGGGGATAGTTCTCCACTTGGGTTGGTCGAAATATATGAATGCTGGATTAAAGGTAAGAAAAGTATATTGTACCGAATAGTACGTGTATGTAATACAATTAGTATTGTTATGAATTGATCAATATTGAAATATAGTTAATATTGTTATATATTGAAAAGTATATTGTACTGCATAGTACGTTGTATGTAATACAATTAGTATTGTTATGAATTGATCAATATTGAGATATAGTTAATATTGTTATATATTGAAAAGATTGATTGGTTGAGTATTGATAATGTGATAATATTATGCATGTGATATGTGGGCTCACCTGATTAGGTGATGCAATTTTTCTGGTAACGTACTGGGCGTAAGTACAGGCGTTGGTGATATATGATGAGTACCGAGTGTAGGTACGGGCTCACCTGATTAGGTGATGCGATTTTCTGGCGACGTGCTTTGGGCGTAAGTACGGGCGTCAGTGACATGATAAGTACCGGGCGTAGGTACGAGCTCGTCTAATTAGACGATGCGATATATTGGTGCCAGATTGTGGCACGGGCTCACCTGATTAGGTGATGCAATTATATGATATATGGTGCAGGTTTTTAGGCATAGGCTCACCTGATTAGGTGATGCAGTTATGCGACATATGGGTGCCAGGCTATGGCACGGGCTTGCCTGATTAGGCGATACAATATAAGATCATCAGATTTAAGCATCGACTTGCCTGATTAGGCAGCATGATGTCATGAAGATGGTTGCTTTATAAGGTAACATATATATTATTTATATGATTAAATGAATATGAATTCCATTATTGGTATAATGGTTTTGTATTACCAAATATCTGTATACTAATGTTTATTCGTGACAGATGCCAGTAATGATTTGGATTTCATCTTATGAACAAAGTGTGATGGTTTGATTCTTATTGTGTATAAATGACAATATTCAAATAATAAACTATATGATTGTTATTATTACTTTTCTTGCTGAGTCCTTGTGACTCACGGGTGCTATGTGGTGCAGGTAAAGGCAAAGAAAAGCTAGATCAACCATGAGGTGACAGTCTTCTCCAGCAATGTACATATTGACCTCACTGGCCTACGTGCTGAGTTGCCAGGAGTTGTTTTGGACTGGTTGTATCTGCTGTGTATTTTGATTTTTTTATATTAAAATGGTTGTCGTATATATTTTTTTTAGCAAAACTTTTTATAACAGGGATTCCCGGAACACACTTTTTATGCCGTTATAATGTCCGTTTTTAGTGTTTTATTTTAGTCAAGTTTTTAATATTATCACAGTTTTTAATAATTAATTATTCTATTAGTATTAAACTAGTTTATAAAATCACACACGTGGCGTCCCTATAGATTAGGGCGTTACAACTTGGTATCGAGCGACCATGGTTTTAAAGGTCCCGAAGACGGTCGAATATGTACATTTCTTTGCGAGGACAGGTCAACTCATGGTATACAGTAAGTATTTATATTATTTGCTATTGGATTACCTGCATAGGCAATTATAAAGTATGTTGGGAAAAGTAGCATACTGATAATTTTGATAATAATATGTGTATGGTATATGCATATTGATATTGATATCCGTCTGAGTTTTAAATAGTTAGAAGAAATATGTGATAAGTTATACAGTAAGGGCAATCAAATAGTCTGATTAGAGAGCTATTTGGGCTCAGGGCAAACAATATGGAAGACAATTATTTACTGCCATAATGCTGGGAACATGTAAATTCTGTTAGACAGGATATGATTAGACGACAAGGAGAAAAAAAAAATAAATCTGAGATTTGAAAAGATAACAGGCTCATCTTATGTCTGTTTTTATACTACCGACACTTCCTGTTGTACCACTAAATGTGGTGGAATATATGAAGCCAACTTACTAGTAGATCAGGAAGCAAAAATTAAATGATCCACAAGTTATGGGATAGAACGAAAGGTTCTAGGGTGACCATGATAGTGGTCAAAGTGAGTATAAGAGATGGTGACCTTATCTTGAGTGTTCAAGATGCAAAAAGGTGCCATTTGAACCAATGTAGAGCCAGATCTTGTTTTATTGTGGGGTAGTGGGTCATCTGAAAAGAGCCTGCCCACAGTTAAGAAAGATTGATGTTAAAGAAGAAAAGTGTACAGATCTTGCCCAAGCGCCAGTTATGATTCAAGGGGACCCGAATATCGGTCCTTCGGCTGACTCAAGTTAGAATTTATGGGCAATATTATAATTGTTATTGATATTAAACATTGTACATTTAGTTAGAGACATCAAGAAATCTGAATGGACTGTGCATGTATGTTATTTAGTGGTAACCCATTTAACAGGGTAGACAAATTAGAAAGATGACAATATGAGTTAAATTGTTGATATTCCCTAGTGGAATATAGAAAATGAGCTTGATTAATGGAGGCATCGATTTAATTGATTCAAATAACAAAATCTTTTGTTTAGAAGTGATCTAGCGTTACCAAAGGTGGGGCAATTTATGAGTAATGTTTGGAATCCTAGATGAATTGAAGGTGACGATTGTGTAGTAATTTTGAGATTATGTAGGAGTGGGACTACCTATGTTAGCAAGAAGCATCTTGTTTTGGTAGCTCACCATGACGGAACTCCATGGTTGAGTGTCCTTGACTTGGGGTGGTTTCATTTAAGAAAATTTCCCATGAAGCGTGCGAGTAAGAGCAAAGTATGTTAGAAACACTTGGATTGGTCCGTTGGACTACGATCGTCGATCCGAGAAACAGCTAGAGTGATGCAGTCATGTATAAAAGCCATTAATTCGTGGGAATAAGGGCCCAATGGAGGCTTAAAGCAGTGACGTTACTGAGGTAACGTATAAAAGAACATCAGGAAGAGTAGTGGTATCACTAAGGTAAAGAAGATTACCTAAATTACTTAAGGTGATACGGTAATGATGGAGAGTACTTTATAATTGACTAGATAGTCAATATGGTATATAAGGAGACCATTGACATTCTGGGAAAAGATTACTTTATTGTGCAATTATGGAAAGGCATACTCACCCAGAATGGAGAAAAGCTTATGAATTGAGATGCAATTTAATAGACACGTAATTGAGTGATTGGTGGATATTGGATCACAAAGTAGGTTGTTTATTAAACAACGAGTTATATAATTGAGTATAGAATAAGTTTTGAAGTGGTTAACGAAGTATGAAGATAGTGATGATTGCAGGAAAGCAATGGTATCATATGAACCAGGGAGTGAAACCTTAGTGGTGATGATGAAAAGAAACTTCAGGATCAAGGAATGATCTTTAATTAATTGTTATTAGTTGAGAATTCGGGAAATGGGTATTTCCAGTTTAGTTGTGGGTACCTGGTATGAGCAGTGTTGCCTCTACTGTATATATTTAATCAAATTACCTTATAATGGTGGTTAATCGTAAATGATTGGAAAAAAAAAATTAATTAATTAAAAGTTGTGTCAATTCAAGGGAAATTGATACAAGTTAAAATAAGTGGAGATGAACAAGATTTAAGTTGACAATAAGATGGGAATTCCTCAAGTTTGAGTGAACAAAAACCGATGAGGAATTGCAAGAGATTTATGAAGGGAGTGATGGCAATTGAATTTTATTAATGAAAGAATGAAAGCAAGAAATACAATTAAGAACGACAAAAAAAAGGGGCATCTACTTTCTAATAACCCACCATGAGCTTACCTTGGAGTTAAGCATACTTAACTTGGGTAATCTCAATATGGGAAATCTTTTGGGGAGTCATCCCGGAAAGCGTATGAGTGAGGACAAAGTACGCTAGAATGATTCATATTAGGATGCAGAATCGATAGTCGTTCCAGAGATTATCAAGAGGAAGTGATTGTTGGGTTTTATGCCCTAAATAAAACTCATTTCAATATAATCAGATTTGTTTATTAATATAGATCAGAAATAACATTTAATGTTGCATGGTTCACATGATTTATTTCATGATTATATGTACATAATGTATAAATTCATCTGAAACCCTTTTCACATACTTGATCCTGTTTATTGTGCCGTCAACACATTGGAAAGTAAACATGACTATGTGAATAAAGTTTCCTAGATTTATCAGACACAGGGTTTTACTGATATGATAATCTACAACAAGAGTTTACTTGCATTTGGAGAAGTGCTATGTTCTTTCCAGAGCATTGGTTAAAGTAAAGCTCAGGTTGGATGCATGGAGTATGCATCGGAAGGGACCGATATTGAACTTTGACTTAGATTTATTAAACTTACCGTAATATCTATTCAAGTCAATATCGCCTAGTTGATCCTAGATCAAATGATCTTAATCCAGATATGATTAGGCTCAATCTTGAAAGGCTATTCGTGTTCTTTGATTTGTTAGTTAAGCCTACTTTTAGGTCAGGGTGATACGTACATTTTGGGAACACGGTAGTGCAATTGAGTGGGAGCGCTATCATAAACATGGAATCTATAGCTTCTATCTGGCGAATAGTAAGCAAAGGATGATCTCCTTCGAGCTTGACCAAACGAACATAAATGGTGGAGTACTCATTTCACATAAGCTGAAATATCATTTATACGGGGTCAAGTGTTTTAAGGAATAAATACATTGTAGGGTGTAACGGTAATTTAATCCCTTTACAGTGTAGATCATTCATATAGAGGATCATTGATCAAATTAGGATTATAACAATGGATAACTAATGATGTGTCTATATGGTGGAACATATAGAGCATTCTATATACTGAGAGTGCAATTCTAAGTTCTATGCGTGGATTCAACGAAGAATTAATAAGTTAGTGAATTTTAGTGTTAAATTCTTGATCTACTTATTGGAAGCTCGGTTATATAGACCCATGGTCCCCCCACTAGTTGAGATAATATTGCTTGTAAGACTCATGTAATTGGTTTTGATTAATCAATTATAATTCTCAAATTAGACTATGTCTATTTGTGAATTTTTCACTAAGTAAGGGCGAAATTGTAAAGAAAGAGTTTATAGGGGCATATTTGTTAATTATGATACTTTGTATGGTTCAATTAATAAATATGATAAATGACAATATTATTTAATAATTATTTATAGTTATTAAATAGTTAGAATTGGCATTTAAATGGTTGAATTAGGAAATTGGCATTTTTGAGAAAATCAGATACAAAAGGTGTTAAAATTGCAAAATTGCAAAAAGCAAGGCCCAATCCACTAAGTTTAGGGCCAACCACTTTTGTAGGAAATTTAAACTGATTTTTTCATTATTTTAATGCCATATAATTCAAATCTAACCCTAGTAGGAATGCTATAAATAGATAGTGAAGGCTTCAGGAAAATTACACTTATCTTCTGACTTTTTCTATTCAGAAAAACTGAGCCTTCTCTCTCCCTATCTTTAGCTGACCACTCTCTCTCTCTTCTTCCTTGATAATTTCAAAATCCTTAGTGTATGAGTAGTGCCCACACACATCAAGTGATACCTCAATCATAGTGAGGAAGATCGTGAAGAAAGATCATCAGCAAAGGAGTTTCAGCATCAAAGATTCAGAGAAAGAGATCCAGGTTCAGATATTGATAATGCTCTGCTACAGAAAGGAATCAAGGGCTAGATATCTGAACGGAAGGAGTCATATTATTCCGCTGCACCCAATGTAAGGTTTCTTTAACTTTATATGTGTTTAATTTATCGTTTTAGAAAGTTCATATTTAGGGTGTTAATAAACATACTTGTGAGTAGATCTAAGATCCTGGTAAAATAATTTCCAACAACTGGCCTCAGAGCCATGGTAATTGATTTATTTGCAAGAAATTTGGACTTTAAAACGATTGTTTGTATGTTCTTTGGATGGTATCATGTTGTATTGAGTGTTATTTGATGATTGATTGATGTTTGTGAAATTTTCGTGAACAATAATTGTGATTTCGTTTCTGGAATTATTTTTATTGGATAGTATGGAAAAAATTAAGCAAGTTAGCCTTTTACAGAACTCAATTTGGATTTTATTTGAATTAGTTATGATTTTTTGAAGATTTGACAAAATCGGGGCTGTGCTGATAGTTTCCTGCGATCGCAGAACTGTCCGTACAGTTTCGGATTTTTTCCTTTTTCTTCAATTTTTCATACTTTTTCATGGAATTAACTTCCAATTTTTTGTATGGTTTTGTATATATACTATTACTATTCCTAATTCAATTCTAATTATCATTTTGAATTAATTTAATTTTTTTTAAATTAATTCAAGATATTAGTGTAATTTGAATTCGAATAGAATTAGTATTTATCTTTTTGCTTAAAAATCTATCTTATTTTTAAATTTGATTATATTTTTTTTAAAATTTAAGGTCAGATTTTTTAGATATTTGTAATATCTTTTAAGATATTTATAATATCTTTTAAGATATTTAAGATATTTTAAAAAATATCTTTTAAGATATTTATAAAATCTTTTAAGATATTTTAAAATATCTTATCTTTTAAGATATTTAAAAATATCTTATCTTTTAAGATTTTTTTTTAAATCTTTTTAAGATATTTTGACCTTATTTAAATTTAAAATAGATATTTATAATCATGTAATTTTAAATAGATATAAGATAAAAAGTAGGTTTAATTTTAATTTTTTTTTTTCGAAATTTAATTTTAAATTCCGAAATTAATTTTTTTTAAATTATTTTTCGAATATTTTTTTTTAATTTAATTATTTATTTATTCGAAATTATTTATTTAAAATTAAATAAATCCTACTTCCAACTATCCAGCTAACCCTGTTGCAGGAGTATGTGTTTTAGCTTGTTTGTAAGTTTTCAAAACCTATTATTACTTGATTGCAAATAGCCATGGTTACTTTTTGCCAGATCTAATGATCTGATGGCTCCCTTGGTCAAGTTAATAATTTGTAACAGGTAAATTTTACAATCTTCTTTCATCTGTGTATGACCTAGCAACATGATAGGACCCATCCAAAGTGTGCCTGTGTGAGCCTATGTGTTTAATTTGATTATAGATACATATAGGTTGTTGTTGCTAAAATAAATTATCATAGTTCTTGATAGAATTTATTTAGGCCCATTTAGTTATTGGGCTTACTCAATGAATAACAGTTGTTCTTATTAAGGTTAAATTCCTCTCTTTTGGGCCTTGTGTGAGAGTTGGGAGCCATAGAAGTGGGTACGACATACTGAACCCAGCACCCCCTCACACAAACCACCCCAATTGTGAAGGCCCATTTGCCTGATTTGAATAACTGTACTAGGTTAATTACACTAGTTTAACCTAATAAAAATTGATTAGCAACATAATTAATTTCATTTATTTTGAAATTAATTTAAGAAAAATATAGTTTAAAGAATTTTTTTTATTCTAAGCTAAACTATATGTATTTTCTTGTATTTAATTAAATATAGAATTATAACCATCTAGATTCTTTCTGGAGCTTAATTTAAATTTTTCATTAAATATTCCTATTTAAGTTGATATTTAGTTATCTACAACTAACCAACTTAAATCAATATCTTTTGAATTTCAAATTTCAAAATTAAGTTGAGGAATTTTAGGCATTGGTTATTAAGATTCTTTAGATATTTTTTAAGTTAATATTTTTTCGAATATTAACTTAAAATGGAATATTTTCAAATTAAGTGGTTACAACTTAATTTTTGATATTTAATTAAATTTAAATTTGAAAATATTTAAGTTCTAGATTTTTTTCTAATACAACTTAAATTAGATATTTTTTCAAATTTTGTGGAAAAGATACTTAGTCAAATAAGATATTTTCTAGATAGTTATTTCTAGACTACTTATTATTTCTAATATTAAATAGGAAAATATTATAAATTGTGAAATTAATTATTTATATAATTAATTTTGGTACAATTTATTTTAAGTATATTTTTCCTAGTATTAAACTAGAGATTAATAATTAAGCCTTCTCTACACTTAATTATTTATTTCTTGAATTTAATACATTTAATTAATTTGAAAATAAAATATCTAAGTTGATTTAATCATCATACTTAAATATTTCTTTTTCATGACATTTAATTATAAAGAAAATTATTTTTAGTTGAAATTTAATTTTTCAACTAAATTTAAATAATTTTCAAAATATATTTTTTCTTTATTTTATTAATCAATTTTTCGAAATTGCATTTCTTAAATGCTAGAATTTCGAATTTTATCTTGAAAAATAGATTAAGTTGTAAATTAATTATTTATTTTAATTAATTCTTGGATCAACTTAAATCAATGATTTTTTCATTTATTGATTAATTTAAAATAAATTGAATTAAAGTATATTATTAGAAATAGAATTAATTAGTCAAAGGAAAATCTAGATAGGTGATATTTTTGCTTGAAGTATTTTTCTAGTGTATTTAATTAAATAGAAAATTAATATTTAAGTTGATTTTCATCATCATACTTAAATATTTGTAATTTTTCTTATATATTTAATTAAATAGGAAAATTATATTTTTTGTTGTAAATTAATTTTATTAATTAATTTTGGGCCAACATTAAATTAGAATAATTTTTCCAGATTTATTTTTTATTTTAATATGCATTTTTCGAAAATTGTATTCTTATATACTTTAATTTTTCGAAATGCAATATATATTTATAGAAAATTAAATTTGAGTTGTAAATTAATTTAAATTAATTTTGTAACAACTTAAATATTTTTTTCTAAATATTTATTGGAAATTATTACTAAGATGGAAATAATTCATGTTATTTTCATATCCATCTAAGTAAAATTTATAAATATTAAATTAAAATTTATATTTAGAATTTTTCATTCTAAATTGAAGATTTTAATTAAATAAATATATATTTAAAATAAATAGAATAAATAAAGAGAATAAAAGAAAATACAACTCTTTTCAAATAATGAGCTTTATTATAAGATATTCGATCTCCATTGTTGGTCTTACAAAAGTTAAATTTTTTCAATATAACCTCGAGACGCTAGACTTCGTCCCCCTATGGATGGTTATTCGTTGAACGCATTTAACACCGTAAGATTTCATTTGATAAGTGTTTTGTAAGTTTTCGTCTCTATTAGACTCTCCCCTACGGTGACTACTTAGAGATAAACTTATGAAACATGAAACAATGGTGGAAGCTCATAAAATGAGAATAACCTTGACTCTCGCCTACGGGACAACGTTGGATTCTTATTTTGATCGAATAAAAGGTTGCTAGAATGGTTTCTATTTTAGATGAGTCGACAACTCTATTCAATAAATGATGCTTTGACTCTCGCCTACCGGACACCGTATCGGTTTATTGAAAACCTTGGAAATTATTTAGGATTGTATGTTTTAGTATTTTCACTAGTCATTCCTACTTGCTATATGTTTATAATTTACGAATTGTGTATGAATTTATATTGAACCATGTTATTTTCTGTTATTAAGTTGTAGTTTAATTTCGAATCTTCATTGTTGGTCCAACATGTTTGTTTATCTAATGAGATAAATCCCTAGTGGATTTTCACCATTAGACATACATAATAGTGTAAGATCTCAAAAGATAAATATTGTATATGCGACATCTAGCTGTTCATCAATTGATGACACCTTAGACTAGTATTTTTACGATATGAAACAAGAAGATTGTATAAATAAGATTACTTTGACTTTCGCTAATCGAAGCATCGTTGGATTCTTATTTATAAACGAAATTATCCTAATTCCTCTTAGCTTATTCATTTTGAATTAGCTTCAAAACATATCATTGGATGAATGGTCTATAAATCATTTCATGTCATTCTATATTTTCTCTTAAGAAATTAAATGATGTATATGATTATAATCCCGAAATTCTATTCCCAATTGATATAAATCCTCAATCCTAGAAATCTCCTACTTGTAATGGGCAAATCGACTTAGAGTTTGTATTAGTAGTGGTGGTCCAAGAAAGAATTACTCATTATATTTGGTTGAATTTAAGTCTTTGACTTTAATTTTAGAATCCAAACGTAAATTTTCTTATATTTCTAATTCCGGATACAATACGGTTACACTTTCTCAAGTGTTTAATATCCATCTTTTATTAATGGATTCAAAACCGTATGGAATATGAGTTAGGTGATTCTGTGACCAGGATCCACTTGCACTATTCTAAGAACTCTTTGATGTAACTAAACCTATGTCATCAAAAGACACTACCACATTTTTTTTAATCTATGGCATTTGTATCTTGTTCATAATGAATTTGACATGATCAATCTCTGCAAAGAGATAATATGCCTATATCCACTGAAAGTAGTTCATCTCATTCGCAGATGGATGTACATTCAGGGGTGGATATGAGTTTTTCGTTGTATTCTTAAGACGATAACTCTAGATTATACCTTTTAGCAAAGAAATTTGAAATGTTTGAAAAATTTCATTAATTTCTAGCAATGGTTAAAACCATTAAGGTAAGTGGTTAAAGATCTTGCGAACTGATAGGGGTGGAGAAATAGTTAGTAGATATGCAGTTCAAAGATCATTAAATTGATTTTTGAATTTATATCCAAACTTACCTCCCCAGAAATTTCGATTTGCATATTGATGATTAGTTACTAGTCGTTGCCTAAGTCCTTCTATGGTAATACAATTTCAGAATGATGTAATGGTTGTATACTTAATGTAAATCATTACTAGATTCATGGATGACCTAATCAAAATCTTAAGAAAGGCTAGAACTGTTAACCATGGTTTGTTAGCTTTTCTAAGTGATTAGGGGTGGACCATCCCATTGTCAATAGATAAGAAAGTGTTTGTTCAAACAAATACTACTTTTCTAAGAAAATGACTAAGTACGAAAAACAAGTAGCAAATAAAGGAGATATTTATTCTTGATTCCAAAAGTGTTCTATCATCTTATATAACATATGATGATCCCACGCCTCCGTTGTCTTTTCACAACCGAAGAGATCAAGACCATTTAGTTTTCTTCGACATAATTCACAGTACCTTGTCGTAGTGGGAGAGTACCTTGTCGTAGTGGGAGAGTTTCTAGGAACTCACCTTCTTATGACTTGGGAGACACAAGTGATTAAAATCCATTGTGAGTTTAAACAAGTAATGGATTGTCAAGATAAGAAACTAAGAAGAAAGCCAATAGAACTATGGTTTAATCCATTCACATGGAATAACCTAAAGTTTTCTATTACAAGGACATAAAAGGAAATTTTCGTTAATAAGTCTATTCTATGGACTTAACAAAACTTCCTGTTCCTAGTATTATAGGTTTGAGATTATCTAAACCTATGGCTTGTGGTATACACAGTAATTACTTACTCTAATGCAAGCAACTTACTTTAGTAAGATGCGAAGCATTTTCTTTCTAATGGCAATCTATAGAAGCTTCACAACTTCTTAGGTATAGATTTTATTTATCTAAGGAAAAGTCTTAACTATTCCAGAAAAGATAAAGCCATGAAAGAATTTCTTACATCAACAGTGAGAGGTCTTAGATATGCTTTTGTATGCCTTAGACCAGACACCTGCTGTTGAGTGGGAGTAATGAGTAGGTATCAGATTAATCCAGGAGAAGAACATTGGAAGACAATCAAGTAAATCCTAAGATAAAGAAGAGGAACTATATGTTAGTCTATAAGGGTGTGTTTAAAACTCTTAGACTACACCATATCGATTTCGAAATTTGCCTATGTGCTAGTAAATATTTCGATAAGATGGTGGTTACTACGGGGGTGGAATAGTGATTTTGGAGAAGTGTAAAAACCTATCCGAAGTCTCTAGGTCTACCGAGAGAGACCGAATGTTAAAGTCTGCAGGAAAGGTACTTATTCAGTCTAAGGAAAGTTCTATACATCTTTGGCACCATTCCAAATTGCCTTAAACTACTAGTGTTAATTTCCTGATTAACCAAAAGTAGTTGCCAAAGATATAGAATCCAGTATCCCAAGAGAGTAAACATATAGAGAGGAATTTCACATTATCAATGATTTTGTGATTAAGGAAGAGTAATAGTGGAGAAAAGGTTGTGGTTAATTCAACCTTTCAGATCCTATTACGAGGAGTTTACTACTACTACACTTGATTTGCATATCAAGGTGTTGAGATTATTTGAAACGCACTTTTTGTTTTATATTAGTGCAAGTGGGAGTTTGTTGGGTTTTATGCCCTAAATAAAACTCATTTCAATATAATCGTATTTGTTTATTAATATAGATCGTAAATAACATTTAATGTTGCATGGTTCACATGATTTATTTCATGATTATATGTACATAATGTATAAATTCATACGAAACCCTTTTCACATACTTGATCCCGTTTATTGTGCCGTCAACACATTGGAAAGTAAACATGACTATGTGAATAAAGTTTCCTAGATTTATCGGACACGGGTTTTACCGATATGATAATCTACAACAAGAGTTTACTTGCATTTGGAGAAGTGCTATGTTCTTTCCCGCAGCATTGGTTAAAGTAAAGCTCGGAGTTGGATGCATGGAGTATGCATCGGAAGGGACCGATATTGAACTTTGACTTAGATTTATTAAACTTACCGTAATATCTATTCAAGTCAATATCGCCTAGTTGATCCTAGATCAAATGATCTTAATCCAGATATGATTAGGCTCAATCTTGAAAGGCTATTCGTGTTCTTTGATTTGTTAGTTAAGCCTACTTTTAGGTCAGGGTGATACGTACATTTTGGGAACACGGTAGTGCAATTGAGTGGGAGCGCTATCATAAACATGGAATCTATAGCTTCTATCTGGCGAATAGTAAGCAAAGGATGATCTCCTTCGAGCTTGACCAAACGAACATAAATGGTGGAGTACTCATTTCACATAAGCTGAAATATCATTTATACGGGGTCAAGTGTTTTAAGGAATAAATACATTGTAGGGTGTAACGGTAATTTAATCCCTTTACAGTGTAGATCATTCATATAGAGGATCATTGATCAAATTAGGATTATAACAATGGATAACTAATGATGTGTCTATATGGTGGAACATATAGAGCATTCTATATACTGAGAGTGCAATTCTAAGTTCTATGCGTGGATTCAACGAAGAATTAATAAGTTAGTGAATTTTAGTGTTAAATTCTTGATCTACTTATTGGAAGCTCGGTTATATAGACCCATGGTCCCCCCACTAGTTGAGATAATATTGCTTGTAAGACTCATGTAATTGGTTTTGATTAATCAATTATAATTCTCAAATTAGACTATGTCTATTTGTGAATTTTTCACTAAGTACGGGCGAAATTGTAAAGAAAGAGTTTATAGGGGCATATTTGTTAATTATGATACTTTGTATGGTTCAATTAATAAATATGATAAATGACAATATTATTTAATAATTATTTATAGTTATTAAATAGTTAGAATTGGCATTTAAATGGTTGAATTAGGAAATTGGCATTTTTGAGAAAATCAGATACAAAAGGTGTTAAAATTGCAAAATTGCAAAAAGCAAGGCCCAATCCACTAAGTTTAGGGCCAACCACTTTTGTAGGAAATTTAAACTGATTTTTTCATTATTTTAATGCCATATAATTCAAATCTAACCCTAGTAGGAATGCTATAAATAGATAGTGAAGGCTTCAGGAAAATTACACTTATCTTCTGACTTTTTCTATTCAGAAAAACTGAGCCTTCTCTCTCCCTATCTTTAGCTGACCACTCTCTCTCTCTTCTTCCTTGATAATTTCAAAATCCTTAGTGTATGAGTAGTGCCCACACACATCAAGTGATACCTCAATCATAGTGAGGAAGATCGTGAAGAAAGATCATCACCAAAGGAGTTTCAGCATCAAAGATTCAGAGAAAGAGATCCAGGTTCAGATATTGATAATGCTCGCTACGTAAAGGAATCAAGGGCTAGATATCTGAACGGAAGGAGTCATATTATTCCGCTGCACCCAATGTAAGGTTTCTTTAACTTTATATGTGTTTAATTTATCGTTTTAGAAAGTTCATATTTAGGGTGTTAATAAACATACTTGTGAGTAGATCTAAGATCCTGGTAAAATAATTTCCAACAGTGATGTGTTAATAAGTAGAGATTGACAAGGTATTGAGAGGAGTATATAGTAGTGGATGGAAATAAGAAGTGCTCTAATTGAAAATCTATCAGAAATGAATACTTAACTTGTTACTAAGTTAAGTCAGTAGATCAGCTTAGGAGATCTCATAGAAAGAATAGAAAGACATAATTACGAATTATGTACTATGGGATCTTATGATTTTGACCGAGTAGTAACGATTGGACATACAGAGTTAATATGTTGTCTATCAGTGTAGACAATTTATACTATAAATGAGAATACAGAATTCATACGAAGGAATAGTCTAATCTTGTAAAATTCCAAGGTTGATATTTTTGGCTATGATGTTAAGAATTAAAGAAGGTTATTGAGAACCATGGAAGTTAAAGCGAAAATAGTATAATGCTTTATTCTTGAAAGGTGGGTAACCTGTGAAGATCAATAGAATATTAGAAGTATACTGTGAGCATATTTGATAAAGGTTAGAATATCTTAGAATAATATCTTCCCTTATGAGGTGTTTATTTAAAAAGTGATAATTAAATGTACCACTGGTTAGGTACCTTAATAAGTGTGGTACAAGAGAAATATTATATACATGTTCACTGGATTAAATAGGCTAGATAGCCTATTAGCTAGCCTTAACTTCTGCGTCGTCCGGAGTATATAATGTGTTTCATGTCTCCATGTTGAGAAAATATTAATCAGACTCGACCCATGTTCTTAGTTGTGACGATGTTAAACTTCAGACAAATTTATTATATGAGGAAAATATCTTGTCCAGGGTTTGGACTAGAAAGATGAAATTAGACAATTCTACTAGTTAAGAAAGTGCTATAAAAAAACAGCAAGATAGAAGTAGCAATTTGAGAATTAGAATCATAAATATGGGGGTAATATCCCGAATTGTTTAAATAAATTTTGAGGACGAAATTTTTATAAGGAGGGGATGGTTGTAATATCCCGATAAGCCTAATGGTAAATAATTAGGGTTTATATTTATATTATGAATTAATCAGGTAATAAGTGGGATTATGATCCTACTAATTTATTTCAGCATAAAATTTAAATTTTGCTATAAGTGAGTAAATAATCGTAATTTGTTAATTACGGAGATTTATATAGCATGTGTGAATGTAATATGAGCTATACGTGGAATAAAAATATTTTCAGGTTGGGCGACCCTGGAGACTCAATAAGTGGATACATAAGCGTAATTTGTTAATTACGGGGATTTACTTGAAATACGTGGATATAATATGAGTTATTTGTGAAATAAAAATATTTTCAAGTTTGGCGACCCTGGAGACCCGATTGGAGGCCAAAAATGTCACAACAGTTTTAGTTAGAAATATTGATGAGATTATTGGGATAAGTTGATTTTTGAAATATCGGGGTATTTTAGAGTACTCGAAGTTGACCAAATACCCTAGAAATAGAGATTTCTTAGTGGCTAAGAAATAATAAGATAATTATTAATAATAAATTTTTTTATTAATATTATTATATTATTATATTATTATATTATTATTATTATTATAATATATATATAAAAACGAAACAGAAATTTAAATATATATATATATATTAAGTTTTAAGTTATAACAGTACAGAACAGAACAGAACGAACGACGAACGAAACCCTCGTTCTCCCTCCTTCGATAAAACTTTCTCCTCTTATATCCATTTTCTTAAATTTTCAATCCAAAACTTAGCGATCTAAGCTCTGGTAGTAGCAGGATAGCAAATCCTTGAAAAAGGAAAGCTTAAGGTATGGTTTAATTTCGTTTTAAGTTTAAAAACGATTGGTTTTATATAGGGGCTTTATGATTTAAAAAGGTTATGGAGATTCTGACTTCGTAGCATTGTTCTTTGGTAACTATGGGACTAGTTTATATGTTTACTTGTTGAATTTGAGGTAATTTTTGAGTTAGAAATCGAGTTTGGAACTTTTTAAAGCTTAGTCCGAACGTTAATGGCGTTTTTCATTTAAGGGGTCGATTTTTATTTCTGTTACGTAAGGATGGTAGTATTTATGGCATACATGCACCCTGTGAAGTTTGGAGTGATTTGGATAAGTTTTGGTAGTGTTTCGGTGAGTGCGAAAATTGAAATTTTTCGTATTTCACAGTTTATAGAAATTCCTAAGAGATCAGAAATCGTATTTTTGTCATAACTTTTAACTCAGGTGTCCGTTTTGGACATTCTATATACCGTTTCGAAGCTTGCGACGAGCTCTACAATATGGTGTATGTTTTAGAGCCAAAATATAAGTTTTATTTTAGTGTATTTATACTGCGGGGTTTGGTAGAAAACCCTCGATTGTCTTATGTGAATATAAGCAGTGTTTTGGGATAAACACTTATTGGTTTATCGTTGTTGTGACATAGGGCCGAGATCATCGGGGATAGTTCTCCACTTGGGTTGGTCGAAATATATGAATCTGGATTAAAGGTAAGAAAAGTATATTGTACTGAATAGTACGCTGTATGTAATACAATTAGTATTGTTATGAATTGATCAATATTGAAATATAGTTAATATTGTTATATATTGAAAAGTATATTGTACTGCATAGTACGTTGTATGTAATACAATTAGTATTGTTATGAATTGATCAATATTGAGATATAGTTAATATTGTTATATATTGAAAAGATTGATTGGTTGAGTATTGATAATGTGATAATATTATGCATGTGATATGTGGGCTCACCTGATTAGGTGATGCAATTTTTCTGGTAACGTACTGGGCGTAAGTACAGGCGTTGGTGATATATGATGAGTACCGAGTGTAGGTACGGGCTCACCTGATTAGGTGATGCGATTTTCCTGGCGACGTACTGGGCGTAAGTACGGGCGTCAGTGACATGATAAGTACCGGGCGTAGGTACGAGCTCGTCTAATTAGACGATGCGATATATTGGTGCCAGATTGTGGCACGGGCTCACCTGATTAGGTGATGCAATTATATGATATATGGTGCAGGTTTTTAGGCATAGGCTCACCTGATTAGGTGATGCAGTTATGCGACATATGGGTGCCAGGCTATGGCACGGGCTTGCCTGATTAGGCGATACAATATAAGATCATCAGATTTAAGCATCGACTTGCCTGATTAGGCAGCATGATGTCATGAAGATGGTTGCTTTATAAGGTAACATATATATTATTTATATGATTAAATGAATATGAATTCCATTATTGGTATAATGGTTTTGTATTACCAAATATCTGTATACTAATGTTTATTCGTGACAGATGCCAGTAATGATTTGGATTTCATCTTATGAACAAAGTGTGATGGTTTGATTCTTATTGTGTATAAATGACAATATTCAAATAATAAACTATATGATTGTTATTATTACTTTTCTTGCTGAGTCCTTGTGACTCACGGGTGCTATGTGGTGCAGGTAAAGGCAAAGAAAAGCTAGATCAACCATGAGGTGACAGTCTTCTCCAGCAATGTACATATTGACCTCACTGGCCTGCGTGCCGAGTTGCCAGGAGTTGTTTTGGACTGGTTGTATCTGCTGTGTATTTTGATTTTTTTATATTAAAATGGTTGTCGTATATATTTTTTTTAGCAAAACTTTTTATAACAGGGATTCCCGGAACACACTTTTTATGCCGTTATAATGTCCGTTTTTAGTGTTTTATTATAGTCAAGTTTTTAATATTATCACAGTTTTTAATAATTAATTATTCTATTAGTATTAAACTAGTTTATAAAATCACACACGTGGCGTCCCTATAGATTAGGGCGTTACAAACAACAATACATAATTTACTTTTTTTTTATATATATTATCTGTAACGTCCCCGCTTCAAGCCTCCATTGGGCCCTTACACCCATGGAATGAATGGCTCTTATACACGAGTACGTCACTCTGGCTGCTTCCTGGATTGATGACTGACCCTACAGACCAACACGAGTGTTTTCAGCGTGCTTTGTCCTCACTCACACGCATCCTGGGAAAACTTCCCAGGAGGTCACCCATCCTTGAAATTGCTCCCAAGCCAAGCACGCTTAACTGTGGAGTTCTTTCGAGATGGGCTACCGAAAAACAAGATGCACCTTGTTGATATAGGTAGTACCAATCAATCCATTTAAGCTCTCTTCAACTGTGTAGTCCCATACCTACACAGTCTTAGAATCATCCCACTTGACCTTCCCCAGGCGGTGTGGGACTGCACAGCTTACCCGCTATTTCCCCTTACGGATCACGGGACTACTGACTGTCACAATCACCCCCCCTTACGGGGTCCGACGTCCTCGTCGACCACACTTCCGGCTGGGTCAAGGCTCTGATACCATTTGTAACGTCCCCGCTTCAAGCCTCCATTGGGCCCTTACACCCATGGAATGAATGGCTCTTATACACGAGTACGTCACTCTGGCTGCTTCCCGGATTGATGACTGACCCTACAGACCAACACGAGTGTTTTCAGCGTGCTTTGTCCTCACTCCCACGCATCCTAGGAAAACTTCCCAGGAGGTCACCCATCCTTGAAATTGCTCCCAAGCCAAGCACGCTTAACTGTGGAGTTCTTTCGAGATGGGCTACCGAAAAACAAGATGCACCTTGTTGATATTGGTAGTACCAATCAATCCATTTAAGCTCTCTTCAACTGTGTAGTCCCATACCTACACAGTCTTAGAATCATCCCACTTGACCTTCCCCAGGCGGTGTGGGACTGCACAGCTTACCCGCTATTTCCCCTTACGGATCACGGGACTACTGACTGTCACAATACTGTGACAGTCAGTAGTCCCGTGATCCGTAAGGGGAAACACCGGGTAAGCTGTGCAATCCCACACCGCCTGGGAAGGTCAAGTGGGATGATTCTGAGACTGTGTAGGTATGGGACTACACAGTTGAAGAGAGCTTAAATGGATTGATTGGTACTACCTATGTCAACAAGGTGCATCTTGTTTTTCGGTAGCCCATCACGAAAGAACTCCACGCTAAGCGTGCTTGACTTGGGAGCAATTTCAGATGGGTGACCTCCCGGGAAGTTTTCTCGGAAGCGTGCGAGTGAGGACAAAGCACGCTGGAAACAATCGTGTTGGTCTGTAGGGCCAGTCATCAGTCCATGAAGCAGCTAGAGTGACGTACTCGTGTATAAGAGCCATTCATTCCGTGGGTGTAAGGGCCCAATGGAGGCTTGAAGCGGGGACGTTACAAATGGTATCAGAGCCTTGACCCAGCCGGAAGTGTGGTCGACGAGGACGTCGGACCCCGTAAGGGGGGGGGTGACTGTGACAGTCAGTAGTCCCGTGATCCGTAAGGGGAAACACCGGGTAAGCTGTGCAATCCCACACCGCCTGGGGAAGGTCAAGTGGGATGATTCTGAGACTGTGTAGGTATGGGACTACACAGTTGAAGAGAGCTTAAATGGATTGATTGGTACTACCTATGTCAACAAGGTGCATCTTGTTTTTCGGTAGCCCATCACGAAAGAACTCCACAGTTAAGCGTGCTTGACTTGGGAGCAATTTCAGGATGGGTGACCTCCTGGGAAGTTTTCTCAGGAAGCGTGCGAGTGAGGACAAAGCACGCTGGAAACAATCGTGTTGGTCTGTAGGGCCAGTCATCAGTCCATGAAGCAGCTAGAGTGACGTACTCGTGTATAAGAGCCATTATTTCGTGGGTGTAAGGGCCCAATGGAGGCTTGAAGCGGGGACGTTACATTATCCCTATACATACGTCTACAGATAGGGAGTGAGTTTTCTAGGAAAGAAAACAATACTAAATTGAGAGGTGAAGGAGTAAGGAGAGGTAGAGGGGTATATATAGTACTTGTGGATGTGATTGTTGAGTGTAGTCTTGTCAAATATTACAAAATAATAATTAATATAACCCTAGGTACGGCTAAAGGTGGTATAACCCCAAGACAAATTTGATTTTGTCAATCCCTTGAAAAACGTAATTTGAACAAACCCAACCCCCTATTAACTTTTCCTTGGAAGACGTAATTCCAACCAACGAAATTATCGATTATGTTGTGGTTTGGTTGATTGTGGTTAGAAAAAATTTCTCTTTTATTATTATTATTATTAAAAAACTGAAATAATGAGCTATTCACATATTCTCACTTTAATAATTTTAAAATATATTAATTCAGTGCTTGTACGTTTTTTTTTTTTTTTGCCAATTACTTTTTTATTTATTATTTGTATATGACTCATGACATATATAGTAAAAATATATATTTTTTAATAATAATAATAAACTTGTCAAACATTCTCTTTTTTTTTAATTTTTTTTTAAAATATTTTAGTCTTTTTCTTTTTTTTTTATATATTTTGTTAATAAATAAAGAATATTTAAATTTAAATAAAATTTAATGTATGAAACAACTGAACAAGTTACTACTTTTAAATTTTTTATATTTAAAATTAGAAAATTAAATAATGAAACAACTGAACAAGTTACTACTTTTAAATTTTTTATATTTAAAATTAGAAAATTAAATAAAAAATAAACTTATTTTTATAAAACTATTTTAATAAGTTACATTTAAAACATTATATGAGTTACATTTAAAAAAAAAAAAAGTAACTTCAGGGTATCTTAAATAATATAATAACATAATATAGCTTAAAAATATAAAAAAGTAACAAAAAAATACTTTTAATATTATTCTTCATTTTATGTTTCTCACATATTAAAATGAGTACATACTGTTATGAATACAATAGTAGTTTGAGACAACAAGTGACTGTAGTAATAAAGTCTGGAGAATAGTGACTCTGGTACGCTTCAAGATGAAATGAGTACATACTGTGCCACAACGGGCCCGTAAACACCGCAAGTCACATTGTGAGTAGTACGAATGGTTGAGTGTCACTCAGTACAACCCCAGGTCGAACTGGATTCGGTGAGTTTGTTGGGAGAGTAGTGATTCCGGTACCCCAAAGCTAACTTGAGTACATATGGTGTGCCACCGGGCCCGTAAACACTGCAAGTCACATTGTGAGTCGTACGAATGATTGAGTGTCACTAAGTACAACCCGAGGTCGAACTGGATTCGGTGAGTTCGTTGGGAGAGTAGTGATTCCGGTACCCCAAAGCGAACTGGACTACATACTGTGCCACAACGGGCCCGTAAACACCGCAAGTCACATTGTGAGTCGTACGAATGGTTGAGTGTCACTCAGTGCAACCCGAGGTCGAACTGGATTCGGTGAGTTTGTTGGGAGAGTAGTGATTCTGATACCCCAAAGCTAACTTGAGTACATATTGTGTGTCACCGGGCCCGTAAACACCGCAAGTCACATTGTGAGTCGTACGAATGATTGAGTGTCACTTAGTACAACCCGAGGTCGAACTGGATTCGGTGAGTTCGTTGGGAGAGTAGTGATTCCGGTACCCCAAAGCGAACTGGACTACATACTGTGCCACAACGGGCCCGTAAACACCGCAAGTCACATTGTGAGTCGTACGAATGGTTGAGTGTCACTCAGTACAACCCGAGGTCGAACTGGATTCGGTGAGTTTGTTGGGAGAGTAGTGATTCCGATACCCCAAAGCTAACTTGAGTACATATTGTGTGTCACCGGGCCCGTAAACACCGCAAGTCACATTGTGAGTCGTACGAATGATTGAGTGTCACTCAGTACAACCCGAGGTCGAACTGGATTCGGTGAGTTCGTTGGGAGAGTAGTGATTCCGGTACCCCAAAGCGAACTGGACTACATACTGTGCCACAACGGGCCCGTAAACACCGCAAGTCACATTGTGAGTCGTACGAATGATTGAGTGTCACTCAGTACAACCCGTGGTCGAACTGGATTCGGTGAGTTCGTTGGGAGAGTAGTGATTCCGGTACCCCAAAGCGAACTTGAGTACATACTGTGCCACAACGGGCCCGTAAACACCGCAAGTCACATTGTGAGTAGTACGAATGGTTGAGTGTCACTCAGTACAACCCCAGGTCGAACTGGATTCGGTGAGTTCGTTGGGAGAGTAGTGATTCCGGTACCCCAAAGCTAACTTGAGTACATATTGTGTGTCACCGGGCCCGTAAACACCGCAAGTCACATTGTGAGTCGTACGAATGATTGAGTGTCACTCAGTACAACCCGAGGTCAAACTGGATTCGGTGAGTTCGTTGGGAGAGTAGTGATTCCGGTACCCCAAAGCTAACTTGAGTACATATTGTGTGTCACCGGGCCAGTAAACACCGCAAGTCACATTGTGAGTCGTACGAATGATTGAGTGTCACTCAGTACAACCCCAGGTCGAACTGGATTCGGTGAGTTCGTTGGGAGAGTAGTGATTCCGGTACCCCAAAGCTAACTTGAGTACATATGGTGTGCCACCGGGCCCGTAAACACCGTAAGTCACATTGTGAGTCGTACGAATGATTGAGTGTCACTCAGTACAACCCGAGGTCGAACTGGATTCGGTGAGTTCGTTGGGAGAGTAGTGATTCCGGTACCCCAAAGCGAACTGGACTACATACTGTGCCACAACGGGCCCGTAAACACCGCAAGTCACATTATGAGTCGTACGAATGGTTGAGTGTCACTCAGTACAACCCGAGGTCGAACTGGATTCGGTGAGTTTGTTGGGAGAGTAGTGATTCCGATACCCCAAAGCTAACTTGAGTACATATTGTGTGTCACCGGGCCCGTAAACATCGCAAGTCACATTGTGAGTCGTACGAGTGATTGAGTGTCACTCAGTACAACCCGAGGTCGAACTGGATTCGGTGAGTTCGTTGGGAGAGTAGTGATTCCGGTACCCCAAAGCGAACTGGATTACATACTGTGCCACAACGGGCCCGTAAACACCGCAAGTCACATTGTGAGTCGTACGAATGGTTGAGTGTCACTCAGTACAACCCGAGGTCGAACTGGATTCGGTGAGTTTGTTGGGAGAGTAGTGATTCCGATACCCCAAAGCTAACTTGAGTACATATTGTGTGTCACCGGGCCCGTAAACACCGCAAGTCACATTGTGAGTCATACGAATGATTGAGTGTCACTCAGTACAACCCGAGGTCGAACTGGATTCGGTGAGTTCGTTGGGAGAGTAGTGATTCCGGTACCCCAAAGCGAACTGGACTACATACTGTGCCACAACGGGCCCGTAAACACCGCAAGTCACATTGTGAGTCGTACGAATGATTGAGTGTCACTCAGTACAACCCGTGGTCGAACTGGATTCGGTGAGTTCGTTGGGAGAGTAGTGATTCCGGTACCCCAAAGCGAACTTGAGTACATACTGTGCCACAACGGGCCCGTAAACACCGCAAGTCACATTGTGAGTAGTACGAATGGTTGAGTGTCACTCAGTACAACCCCAGATCGAACTGGATTCGGTGAGTTCGTTGGGAGAGTAGTGATTCCGGTACCCCAAAGCTAACTTGAGTACATATTGTGTGTCACCGGGCCCGTAAACACCGCAAGTCACATTGTGAGTCGTACGAATGATTGAGTGTCACTCAGTACAACCCGAGGTCGAACTGGATTCGGTGAGTTCGTTGGGAGAATAGTGATTCCGGTACCCCAAAGCTAACTTGAGTACATATTGTGTGTCACCGGGCCCGTAAACACCGCAAGTCACATTGTGAGTCGTACGAATGATTGAGTGTCACTCAGTACAACCCGAGGTCGAACTGGATTCGGTGAGTTCGTTGGGAGAGTAGTGATTTCGGTACCCCAAAGCGAACTGGACTACATACTGTGCCACAACGGGCCCGTAAACACCGCAAGTCACATTGTGAGTCGTACGAATGATTGAGTGTCACTCAGTACAACCCGAGGTCGAACTGGATTCGGTGAGTTCGTTGGGAGAGTAGTGATTCCGGTACCCCAAAGCGAACTGGACTACATACTGTGCCACAACGGGCCCGTAAACACCGCAAGTCACATTGTGAGTCGTACGAATGGTTGAGTGTCACTCAGTACAACTCGTGGTCGAACTGGATTCGGTGAGTTCGTTGGGAGAGTAGTGATTCCGGTACCCCAAAGCGAACTGGACTACATACTGTGCCACAACGGGCCCGTAAACACCGCAAGTCACATTGTGAGTCGTACGAATGGTTGAGTGTCACTCAGTACAACCCGTGGTCGAACTGGATTCGGTGAGTTCGTTGGGAGAGTAGTGATTCCGGTACCCCAAAGCGAACTTGAGTACATACTGTGCCACAACGGGCCCGTAAACACCGCAAGTCACATTGTGAGTAGTACGAATGGTTGAGTGTCACTCAGTACAACCCCAGGTCGAACTGGATTCGGTGAGTTTGTTGGGAGAGTAGTGATTCCGGTACCCCAAAGCTAACTTGAGTACATATTGTGTGTCACCGGGCCCGTAAACACCGCAAGTCACATTGTGAGTCGTACGAATGATTGAGTGTCACTCAGTACAACCCGAGGTCGAACTGGATTCGGTGAGTTTGTTGGGAGAGTAGTGATTCCGGTACCCCAAAGCGAACTTGAGTACATACTGTGTGTCACCGGGCCCGTAAACACCGCAAGTCACATTGTGAGTCGTACGAATGGTTGAGTGTCACTCAGTACAACCCGAGGCCGAACTGGATTCGGTGAGTTTGTTGGGAGAGTAGTGATTCCGGTACCCCAAAGCTAACTTGAGTACATATTGTGTGTCAACGGGCCCGTAAACACCGCAAGTCACATTGTGAGTCATACGAATGATTGAGTGTCACTCAGTACAACCCGAGGTCGAACTGGATTCGGTGAGTTTGTTGGGAGAGTAGTGATTCCGGTACCCCAAAGCGAACTTGAGTACATACTGTGTGTCACCGGGCCCGTAAACACCGCAAGTCACATTGTGAGTCGTACGAATGGTTGAGTGTCACTCAGTACAACCCCAGGTCGAACTGGATTCGGTGAGTTCGTTGGGAGAGTAGTGATTCCGGTACCCCAACACTTGACCCCGTATAAATGATATTTCAGCTTATGTTCGTTTGGAGAGTATGGACTCCGGTATGGTCAACATTTATAATAATTAACATACATGTTGTCATATGATTAAAAGAAATAAACATACAAATTGCAAACTCAATTAATACAGAAAAAGTATTGCATAGTCTGTTTATTAATTTTGGCCAACATGTGTATTTGGACATAACATAAAATATAAGAAAGTTCATACAATTCCATTAAACCAAACTAAACCGGCTGTATATGTGGTTTATTCATGTGGGGAGAAATATTTATGTGTTGTACTTTTAACTGTTCATAGAGTTAACATAAAATATTATTTTAATTTGATTGGACTGCTTGTGATTGACACTACTTTTTTGTATATAAGTATAGTGCACCAAAGACTTTGAAGCAAATATTTGAGAGGCAGCACAAAATATGCTCCCCAATTTTAATATACTTTCTAACGTTTTCAAAGAAATTCGGTTTCCCCCCTAAATTTATTTTCACAACCTATTTCCACCATAAGGTCGAGGGAAACACTCCTTTTCAAGCCTCACTAACACCCTAATTTGGTTTGTTAAAAAAAAAACATGGTGGCTGGTTCTGGAGAGGACCCCTACGGGTTCGAGAGGGATTTCCCTTCATGGAAAAATTCACTTGGGGGACACCCCCATTGCTACTGTGGTGATCTAGCTTATGTTTGGACTTCTAGCAGTAGAGCAAATCCGGGTCGTCGCTTCTTTGGATGTCCGCACTATGTAAGACTTCGAACGCCTTAATAATATTTTAAACTAGACTTTGTAAATATGGTGATGTACTTATTTTAAATTCAAGAGAACAACGAAAGTCGAGGATGTGATTACTTTTGTTGGATCGATCAAGCTCATCCTAAAAAACCTGCAGACACTACTCTCGGTTTGCGAAACCAAGTAAGGAGTTTAGAGAAAGAGAAGATGCACCATGAAAACATTATTAAAAAATTATATTTCATTATATTTATTTGCCTCTTCATAATTTGCCAACTTTTATTTCGTTAGAGATATTGTATGTGGTATGATGTTTATTTTATGTTTTTTAAGGACGTAATTCAAAGGAAAGGTAGGCATTTAAGTTGGTTCTATTAAAAATTTCTTAATTACTATTTCGTCATTGATTGTGAATGTCAATATGTGCGTAGTACAGTAATTAATCTAGTGTGAAATACTAGGATTTAAAGATAAATATCGGTAATTTTCACAATATAATCCAAAAAGTGTCATAATAACTTAGTCAATATTGTTGTGTTTCACTAATTTGCATTTTAAAAATACTTCAACTTTTTTTTTCAAAGTTTAATGTTTAATAGATTGCTACCATTTTCAAACGTTGATGTTCAATACATTGCATTTTTGAAAAACAGTAACCTTTATTTATTTTGGTAGCTTTTAATTGCATTATTTAGAAATGGTGAAATTGTGTGAACGCCAGAGTTATTATGTCTCATTACTGTACTGTACTTTAACTATGTGTTTAATGTTGAATAGATTGGTACCATTGTTTATAATTTTTAATATGTTGGAGGTATCCATATAATTGTTGTAAAGGTTGATGTTCTATACACTGCATTTTTGGAAAACAGTTTTTTTTTATAGCCTTTAATTACATTATTTAGAAGTGGTAAAATTGTTACAAAGGAAATTGTGTGACAGAGTTATTATTTCTCATAATTGTACTGTACTTACTCTTTTTGATCCAAATTTATGTCCAAGGCCAGAATTAATGCCTTCGTACATAAGTGTAGGTATTTTTATTATTTTGGACATAATTGGAGTAAAATTGGTCAATTTCATTTTGAAAATAATGTACTTCACTATCCAAAACCTAACAGTACTGGCAAAATATAACAACAGTAATAATATTCACAATAATAATGGGAAAGTACATAAGTATAAGTATTTTTATTATTTTGGCTATGGACATCATTGGACTAAAACAGATAGTGCGAAAAAGAATGTAAAATTGGTTAGTTTGATTTTCAGAATAATGTACTTCACATATTGTTATGGTAAAAAAAAATCCAAAACCTAATAGTAATGGCAAAGTATAACAACCGAAATAATATTCACAATAATAGTAATAATGACATACAATAATAATAATCAGTTCCACCAAATTCTAAAAACTACCACAAGTCTTACCCTATAGTAAATTATAAAATCACCAACATTAGTGCAATTCCAAATCACCTAACAGTAGTATGATGCAAGTATATAACATGACTGACTAAATATAATTTACGACCTAAAACCTAACTTTTGTAACCATTGTACTGAACATAGTAAATATATAAATAAAGTAACTTTTGTAACCATTGTAATATACTACTTGTTACTTATGGCCAAATTTCTTTTAGAATGACGTGTTTTCGGGGACTTGCTCTTGCCAGTCCACATGTTTTCGGACCTGGCCTTCGCTGTGCTGAATCGGGGGTCTCGAGGAGACCTTGATGGACTACGTAATGGTATAGTTGTAGATGTTGATGGAAGAACTTTGGTTTTGCTCAATCCAAATTGCTTCTTAACTCCCTCCATTACAGCATGTTTAGCCTTGTTACTCTCGTGGGTGACAATTTTCCCAACACAATCCAGTCTGGCTTCAATAGGATCAAACTGCATTGTACATTAGGAAACCAATTCAGTAATACACATGACAACCAAATCCATAGAAACAAATCCATCAAAAAATAGATTGACAACTCAATTTTCACAATATAAACAGTTAGTTAACTGGATGAAAACTTAAACTAAAGAAATCAACATTACATTACCTCTTCCAATATTTCATTTTCCTCGAACAGTGATTCCATGTACTTCATTACAAACATTCCACAATCGTGGCCATTTTGTTGTTGTGGGTAGTCCTTGCTTGAAGAAATAATTACAAACTCGCTGAAATTCAGGTCTCCTGGCTTGACAGGGGCAAACAATTGGTCCAAAGTCTGGAGCTGCAAAAAAATTAAAACAATCACAGTTGAGATTAGTGCAATTACACTAATAAAACGGCAAACCGTGTACACACGTGCATACCATCTCTACGCAGGTGCTCCGACGTGACCTCTTATGCATTGCAGAAGACAACGAGTCCCTAATTTCCACTGTTGTATTAACCATGCTCACATTCGCCGCAAACCAGTGCGGAGCACTATCGGTATCCAGTAGGGGTACCACCATCTGCGACAAAGTAAAACAAACAACGTCATTGGAAAATTGAACTACACACATTTGATTCAACACAAAAGTTTCAAGAAAATGCAAATTACAGTGTGACATAAACTCAAATCTGCATCGTAATAAAGAGTGGACCACTCTTGCTCCTTCGCCATCCTCTCCACAGTCATCGTTCTTCCAAGTAACTTGCTCTGCACAATAAGCACACATAATAGATTACATTTTAAATAAAAACATAGATTTAACAGAGTTTACAGCACAAATACAAAAGATTCATGTCCACTTTTAAATATCAAATTTCATACCGAAATTCTGGTGGGCATAAACCAAGTTCTCTTACTTCCAATGCCGTTGCGCTTCTTCTCTCGAAAATTCATGATTTGAGCAAAGCAATCAATGACCTGACATTTACACAAACAATATCCGTTATGTTGTCATTCATACAATTTGTAAATGGCATTAACTAAAATAATGAACTACAAATTTCAAAGCACCCAAATGCCAACTTCTACGTACACTGTTTGATATATCGGTCTCCGGTTTCATGCATTTGAAATACCTCCGCTCGACCTCAACCTTCCCAAAATGGGCTAACACTTCACTGAAATACCAAACAAATAATCAACAACGAAACGAATGTACTAATATCAACTACGTACACAGTAATCATGACACATGAGATTACCTCGGATCATTGGCGCTAGAGAAAATGTAACGGAACAACTCGTACTGTTGATTTGAGTAACCCTTCTTCACAGTGAACGGACCAATCACCTTCCCTCCGCATTCTTTGAATCTTTCGAACGCAGCATCATCAAAATCATCCTTCACTGTCTGCTCAACTTCCTCTTTTACAATAGCGGGGAGATCTTCTCCCCAAAAGTTCATAACCTCAAACGAATCATCAGAAACAACCACCTTAGTTGGAACAACGACCTTCTCTTCTGATAGATTAAGTGAAGGGACACTCTCTACATCATCAACATCCTCTTCCAATTGATCCTTCGTCCCTTCACCATCCTTTTCCTCGACACCCACGTCATCCTTCTTCTCGGTCTCCCCGTTGAACGAAAGCGAGCGCTGAACTTTGCTCGTCTCAGGTATCTCCAACACTTCTTTCATAGTCCCCTTCCCAAGGTAAGTGGAGAGTACCTTCGCAATGCTCTTTTGCGCTGCTCACCTTCAAATCAAGCCGAAGACCTCATCTTTCAACTCACACAGCCTTTGTATATTGCGTCATTTGTGGGTTGCCCAACAGCAGCGGATTCAAAACTTGGCAGTAACACATACGTGTTAGTCAACTTCACTGCTTAGTACACCAAAAAAACTAGTTAGCATATCTCTCAAATAAAATTCTAACGCATTAGAAAATTGAAGTACTAAATGTACCTTTCCACTTGTGTGACCACCCTGGTCTCGAATCCACTTGTACACTGACTTGCAGTGTTTTGTGGTCCAAAAGTCAATTGGAGCCACAGTTCGGTCCACGTGAGTAGCAGTCCAGTCTACGTGCGTCAAATATACAAGCTGCCACCAAACAAAAGTGCATACATATATTACCACACCAGTACACGAGAGAATAAAATTACTACCATCACAATAATTCGAAAACTTACCTGTAAAAATATCGTGCAACCTGAGACATTTTTGGTGTTCTTCGTCTTGTACCGGTGTAGAGAGCTCATTAGATATCGATATCCCATAGCCGCCCAATTCTTCTTCTTAATTGACCTTATGTCAACTAAAGAATGCATGTAGCTAGTGCCGACCTCGGTACCATTCTTCTCAAGAAGAACACGCTCCAATACGTACAAGGAGAAACTTAATGAGAAACAGGTAGTCACTGTCGCTGGTTTCCCTGAGCTCATTCTCTAGCAAAGTCAGGGAATACCTATAGTCCTTGGCCTTGAAGAGGACGTCAAACTCAACTGTGTCACGCTCACTTTCGGTTGCCACGGGTTCTCCGCCATCCCGATTCCCATGACATCCTCAAACAGCTTGGAGGATAGTTGGATTGTTCTTCCAAATATCTCCAGCCGAGAAGTGGTTGGATCCACGTGATCGATCAGCCAACTAACTATCTTAGCGTCTATGTACGGGGCATCCTCCCTTAAAAATGTTGAGAAACCGCCATTTCTCACCATTTCTTTTTGAGCCTCGTTGAGCAGTGGGACTATTCTCCCCAAACGCTCGAATGAGCAACGACCAGAAACTTGAACGTCCCCCACACCTTCGTTGTTGTCAATCCCTGGCTCATCAGATAATGTCTCCTTCACCTTCTTCCCTTTCCCTCTACCACCAACCTTGGAGGGGGAAGCCTCGACTTCGTATGCAGCCCAATTGTCAATCTCTTCATCGCTAAGAAGCTTGAATTGCTCCTTAAAACTACGAAGCACCTGCAATATTAAGACTCGATTATTAACAAAAGTACGCTAAATCAAAGATAAAAAATAAAAGATCCATAACACAGTCCAAGTCACTCACATCTGCTTTAGGTTTCTCTTTGTGTGCATCAGCATAAGCATAGAAATTGGCTTGGCTGCATCAATTAAATAAAGGAATGGAATTATAAATATTATTTTCAAAACCAAAAAATATTACCACTAAAATAACTGCCACAAATAACTCACTAGTACTTCGCCCAAGCTTCCTTCGGATCCTTCTTCTTTATCTCTGCTGCATCCTTTTTGTCTGCAGCAGCCCCCCTCTTCCGTTTAAATACCATTTTATAAACCTATTACACAAGACAAAATAACTTAAATTAACAAACATTCAAAACACTAAAATATTGGAAGACAAAGACTTTGAATAATTCATGCAATTGTCTAACATTTCAGTGTATTCATGACATCCCGACACTTAATTTTCTATATGTGTACAATAACAGGTAAGCATCTCTTCCCATATAACATAATTTCATAATATGTATTACATGGAAACTGTTAAGTACAATGTACCAATATGCCTAAATAATGGATTCTGTAAATTGTTAGTTTTGTTATAATTCTAATTTCCCAAAAGGAAAATTCAAATAAGATTAAAATTCAATTAAAAGCAATGTCAATTTCCCAAAATCGAGTGGGTTGTACCAAACCAACAACTCCCATCGATTTGGAACAAAAAAACCGCAGTACGAGCAGTTCACAAACAATTAATAAAATAAACAAGTAATAATAACAATAAAAATCACTCATCTTGTTGCAAAATAGTCTCCCTTTGCTTCCAAGTTATCACATTTTCCTAAGATAATTTACTATTACAATACCATCCCAGCAAAGTCAGTTATACAGTATTCACTTTTAACATACAATGATGCCAACATATGTAATATAAAATATAGAAACAATTATATTAAGATTTTATTGTAGGCATCTCAGTGTAGATGCAGAAGGAACATGAAAATATACACTGAGAAGAATAAATAATAAGGATCTACCACAATTTTTTAAACTTATTTTCTATCCCTTCCACATTTTTTCCCTATACCTAACATAGTCAAAAACTCCATAATTCTTCAAAGGAGAATGCAACTAATGTTTTACTTGCTAACTAGAGTACTTACTAATGTCTTATTACACTTCCTCAAGTATGAACATTAAGCTTTGATGGGGTTGCAAAATGGGACTTCTAAACCTTGTCCACTTCTATATTACTTTACAAAATAGCTTTCTTTTGATACTATTTTATAAGATGAATTCTATCTGCATAAGTGAAAAAATTTCGAAAGGGTTTTAATTTCATAAGGTCTCAAAAATGTACGAAAATTTTATTTTCTATAGTACAAATATCTTTACAAAATTTAAAACATATATTTTTTTAAATTATTCTTATCCGAATTTTTAATAGTACTCCTAATTTATCTGTGTTAAGTTTTTAATTCAATACACAACTTGTTTGGTTTGATAATATCTCCTATTTCTATTAGGATATTTAAATTGTATGACATTATGCTCATTACCAATAAGTTTAGTGCCTCTAAAATTGGTACCATACTTAAAAATACTTGATGTTTCATATTTTATCCCAAAAACAAGAAAGAAAGCAAAATCAGTTACATAATGATAAGATCACTAAAACAATATCCAACCTAATATTATAGAACTTGTGAATTATATTTTTGGGGTGTTGCTCAAAAACATATGATACATTTATATCTTTAGTCTTCACCGTACACATAACTGAAAAAGATAACATCTTTTTCTCTAATACAACTATTTTTATTTTATTGGGTTCAGATTTTTAAATTGAAATGAGTTTTGTCATATTGCTCAAAAAATCTCCATTTATCCAATCCCCAAATATTTAAAATCCAACCAAATCAACTAACACATTCCAAAAATACATACATCAAAATACCCAAATCAAAACCCCTAAATTATAGTACAATGCAACTAATTCAATTTAAACAATGCAACTCTTTATTGCATTGTACTCAATCAAAATACCAAATCACATATTCATAAATAACTAAAACAAAAAACTCATAACACACAGTACATTCCACACTAAGAACCACAACACATGCACGGGGGGAGACAGAGAAAGAAATGCAAACTCCCTTAAACACAGAACCAGAGACAGAGAGATAGAGAGAGGGAGAAACACAAATACCTCCACAAAGATATGCAAACTCCCTTCACCACCTCACCCTCCACACCTGAGACAAAATGAAACTATTAAGTACACGAAAATGGAAAAACACCACATTCCCTTCAAAAATATATTTTTTTTTCTGTCAATAAGAAAATGTATGTAAAGTAGAACGGAGTAATGTATAACTCACCGTCGACACCCCCCTCTAACAACTCCAACAATGGCACTTCGAGTAATGTACACCACAGTCACCACAATGTACAATACGGGTTTTACTACCTCAAACGAAAATAGAAAATGGAAAAACAAAATGGAAAATGAAAAGAAAATGGAAGAGGAAGAACTTTGCCCTAGCAGAGATGAAAATGAAAAAATGAATGACAAATAGAACAATAAAAGAAAATGAAAGTGAAGAAGTGGAGGAGTGGAGGAGTACGACGGTTGATTAGACTTGATTGATGGATGGATGTCACTTTTCACTTTTCCATTTTTAATAAATTTAAATTTCAAAAAAAGTAACCGGTAGCCATTTTTTCATACCTAATTACCCCTACATGAACCCCAACCGTTGGATCAAATTAACTACCCATCAAACGGTTACAGTACATCACGGATTGAAATCCGTGTCCGTACAGTAACGGGACGAAATCCGGTCCCTATATATATAAGTCATAAATGAATAGTATTTAAGGTAGAATAGTAAAAGAAGAAAATATAATAATAATAATTTTTTATCTAAAAGTATTTGGAGTGATTTTATAATTATGTTTTTACCTATAGATTTTTTATCTAAATAAAAATATTTGGAGTGATTTTAGAGTATCATGTCACTACTTTATATTGTGCTTTATAGATATATAGATTCTAAAATGTATCAATTAGAAAACACTCCAGAACCACTATGACTCTAAGCATGTGGTTAGAATTACTATTTATTAATTTATAAAATAATAAAATAAATATAGACCAAGAAAAATTGGTACAGCAAGAAAAAAAGAAATATATTTAAAATTTTTCATTACTTTTAAACTATAGAAATTATAAGTATAGTCTGTAGACATTAATGAATCCATATATATATAATACATAAAAAAAATATAAAGTAGTTACAACTGAAACACATAAAATAAAAAAATGTCATAGTATATATTTAATATTTATGTGCTCTAATTGACGATATCATTAAATAATTTCAATGTATTTTAAATTATCAATAAATAAATATTACTGATAAATATATACCTTCATGGTTAGTTTTATATTGAGTCTATCAAGAAGAAGCTTCTAAATTCTAATACATGTACTTCTATGATTTATGAATTAAAATAAGAAATCCTAAAATAATAATATAGCACTTGAATTATATGCACTTGAGTTAAAAAGAGAATAATATGAGATATTTTTTTTAAGAAAAAAGTAATAGTAAGTTGAATTATTATAGACATTTTTAAAAAACACCAAAAATAAATAAATACTCTTGTTGTTTGTTGTGTGCGATTGAGTGATTAATTTTTTTAAAAAATAATATTTGAATATAAAAATTAATAAGCTATATGTATCAGATTTTGGGAAAAAAAAATTGAAAAATGATTTTTTTATTAAGGAAAATAAATTTTGGTACGTTTATTTTAAATTTTTTTAATAAAATATTAGGAAAAATAATAAAATAAAATTTAAAATTATAAAAATGAGAGAATTAAGGAGAGAATAGAAAAAACTATTTAGAGTGATTTAAGGCTGCCATGTCACCGCTTAATACTTCTCCTTTATATATATACTAGTAAACATCTCACGCTTCGCGGCGGATATATAAAATATTTTAAATTATATATAAAAAATAAATTATGTATTTTAATTTATAATAATTACTTAACTTTACTATTAAAAAATTTGTGACATAAATACTTAAAATATTAAATTTATTGCTAATAAATAACATAAATCCTCATTTATGGTTTAATTTTTATTTTGATGTGTGTGTTAAATTCTGAGTTTGAATTTTAATGTGTGTGTTTTTAATGTTTGAGTTTTAGTGTTTTACTGGGTTTCTAATGTTTGATTTTGTGTGTGATGGATTTCAAAAACCTTCAAGTAAAAATTCAATTCTCAAGTTCATATCTAAAGAATATATATGATAACTACAATAAAATATTCACAATGCATATATAACAAACTATACTTCTCAAATTATAACATAACTAATGATTAGAGGGCATGATTGAATAACATATATTAAGATTTATAGTTATAATATTAATATTTTTTATTAGAACATATAGCTAACTAACTACTAAAAATTTAATACACTTTTTTATTAAAAAATATAACTAATCGAAAATTAAAAAATTACATTAAATATCTATACATAATAAAATCATATTAAAAGATTTATTTTAAAATAACTAACAATTAATTTTGTTATTAGTTTGTAATTAAATATTTTTTTATAATAAAATATAATGTATATATGCTTAAAAAATATAATAAAAAGTCAACTAACACACTTCTAACATGTACATCTTTTCGATATATACAAAATAAAAAATTAATTCAAGGATTATAATAATATAAAATTGAAAATAAAAGAGTATGTGAAAAATATGTGTATCTTTTATTAGGTTTATATAGAAAATAAAATTCAGAATAAATTGATAAAAAAAAATAACAAAAATTAGTTATATTAATTTATGAGAATATTGCAACAAAATTTTTATTAGCACAATATTTCAAATTAACAATGGTAATTTTGGATGCAGTATTTTAATTTTTATGTATCAAATTTAAATTTTTTAATATCTTCTTATTGAAAATTCTATAAGATATAAATTTCCACGTGATATGTATTGATTAATTAGTTGGTAAGAACATGAAGTGAGTAAGAGTGAAGATGATTGTTGAAAAAAAAAATAATAATAATAAACTATGATTATGAGATTTAGAGAGATGTCACATACAAAAACTCATTTCACACTTTTTGGCAAAATATATAAATTAGAAAGAGAAACATTGCATACTATCTCTAGAGTTATAAATTGATTATATCACAAACAAACTTTTTTAGCCATAAATTAAATTGCCATAAACTATACATACACACAAAATTATATAATTGCATCAATTCAAAGATATATATCTCTTCAACTTTTTAGTAATTATTGCAACAACAATAACAATATTGTAATATACATGATTAATTATCTAAGAAAATAACTACATATAAAACCATCATAATTAATCTTATGAATAATATAACAATTACCTAATAATCACATAAATATGCATGATTAGTAATCTTGCTCTAGAGCACCAAATAAAGTGAGTAGGAGTTTTGTCAAAAAAAAAATAAATAAATAAAAGAAACGTGAGAGAGAGGTGGTTGCAAAAAAAAAGTGGGAGTTTTGTTAAATATGGTTAGGTTTAAGTTTAATTAGGATATAGTGGAGAGTTATTATATTTATATATAGATATTTTTTTAAAAAAATATATGATGATTTCAAAATAGAATATCAATATATATATATTTAGGGATAGGATTTGGTCCCGTTATGCTAAAATAGGGAATACAATCTCTGATTGTACTGTAGCTGTTGGATTGAATTGGGGCATGATCTAATGGCTGGGATTAAAGTAGGGGTATTTAGGGGGGGGGGAATGGTAACCGTTTTTTTTTTTTAAATTTTAATTAATTAATTTTTTAAAAACTGACACCGATTGACGTTTGACGTTTGACGTTTGATGTACGGGTGACAGTTACCAATTTTGAAAATACTCTAAATAGTGGGTTCGTGGGTTATTAGGGCACATTTCGTTCTTCTTCACACTTCTTCACATTTCGTTCTTCTTCTTCTTCACATTGCCTTCTTCTTCTTCTTCTTCACATTTCCTTCTTCTTCTTCTTCATAGTTTGTTGTAGTGATTAAAATTATTTTAAAGTTTGGGGGAGGAAACTGCAGTACGTTCGGAGTTACTGTACTTCGTTTTCTTGTTCTCCGGCTCCGTCTCCGACCTCGGTGTACAAGTAAGTTTCTCCGAATGTAGCAATTTTATTCTTCTTTTGCATGTTTGTTCGTTCTTTAGTTTGGGGATGTGAAAAATTGTCTAACATTGTTAAAGAAAGATTTAAACTTTTGTAAAGAGAAGTGTTGTTCTTCAACCGTGTATGTGCATTTAATTTTGTTTTTGTGTTCTATTTTTGGTTTATTGAGTAATTTTAATCCTTTGTACATGCATTAAATCTGCTTCGTGAACAAGGTTTGATTCTCAGATTTCTGAAAATCGAAGGTACATGTGTGTACCCTTTTTGTTTGTTTTTTTTTATTGTGAAAGTGTTTTGGATTAATTTATACCCTGTGTATTAGGGGTCTTTGTTCAGAGTGTGTTAGAGTTAGTTCATCACTGTAAGTGGTTGTTATTTTTCAGTTAGTTAAGATTGCATTTAATTTTTTTTGGTTATGGTGTGTAGTCATTATATAAAGTATTCTTCTATTGTACTCTGAATATATGCAATAATACTCAATATATTCAGTTATTGAAGATTGGATTTCATTCTCTGTTTTCACCATTGTCATTGCCATGATTCTTGAATCATGAACAGAAGGATTAACAATCCTAATACAGTGAAACAATTTTAACAAAAGAATGTAATGAAATAAAGAAAAGCTATGTAAACATTGGTAAGTACAGTGTTGCTGAAATATAATTGTTTTCGAAAATCAATTTTGTTTGGTAATTTGGTAATTTTATTGTGAAAGTATTTTGGATTCACGTGTTTGGTCATTTTGGTGTGTATTTATTTTACCCAAATGTTTTACCCTCGGCTGCCCTATATTGACCCAAATTTTTTTTTTGAAAGTAAGGAAAACAAGTGATGGCTGTCATGTGTTGAGTTAGGTAAAGAAACAATGGAATGTGATTTTTTTTGTTATCTGTTGGGTAGTGAGTGATTGTTGTAATTTAATTACAAGTTTTAGTTTGGATTTTCCTATTGTCATAAATTCGTTTGAAAAATTTGATTGTTTAGACATAAGATTCATGAGTTAATGAGATACAGTATTGATAAAAAATATGGCAGTTTTGGTTTTTTTTTGTGTAAATCAATTATCGGAGAATTTATTGAAATTCGTTATGACAGTTAGTAGTTAAGCATTGTTTTGTTAATTCTGATATTAAATGTTTTCGAACTTGTTTTGTTCTCTGTTCATTATGAATTAAGAGGTACAAGGTACCGAGATTGGTTAAGCATTGTTGAGTTTTTTTTTTGCTTTGGTCGTACAAAGAGAGGGAAACCCGTGATTATATTCATAGTACATGTCATTGACCCCTCTTGGCTCTGATCTTGATGATTTAAGTGTTAGCCAAAAAGGTTTAATTCGTGGCCAATTAAGTATTACAATTTCATGGATTTAGTAATTGTTGTTCAATTCAATCCATTTTGTGTGTAAAAAAACTTGGATTTTACCTCATTTAATTCTTGTTTGAGAATTTTTTTTATAAGCCCGTTTAGACCTATTTCACAAATATGGTTCTGCCAAATATGGTTCTGTTCATTATTGTGTATGGCAGTTGTTGGTTAAGTTTTGTTTTGTTCATTGTTTTGGTTGTGCAAGGTGTAGATTCTTTGGAGTAGTTCATCAATTGCTTGGAAGCAAACTTTTGTGTGTGTCAAACATCATATGTTTTTATCTGATGTGCATAGTGTGTTTGAAGTCTGAATTCTGGGAATGCTTTTTGTTTCGTATAATTTTTAAGTATTGGAAATCATTTAGTTGAAAAGAGTTTCACATCATTTTAATGTACTTTAATGTGTAACATGCAAGAAGCATGAAATGTGTGTTTGAAATCTGAATTTTTTCAATGCCGAATGGTTAAGTTGATTTTATGTGATTTTAGGTGATTACAATGCACGATTTTCATTGTGTTTTGGTCATTTTTTTTTTTATATAGTGTATTTGCTGAAATATGTAGTCCTTAACGTTTAAATTTGTTTATCTTTAATTTGGTTAGGTTCATCATACATGGCTGGGAAACGCAAAAGGAAAGGGGGAAATGAACCCGTAAAGAAGGATGTCACCCCCGAGCCGAACGATAATGCGGTTGCTTGGAGAAATTTCTTGTAAGTTTTGAATGATGGATAGTTGTTTACTCGTGTGAATGATGTTTAACATTTATTTTATTATATATTTGATTGAAATTATGTCCATATGTAGCAATGCGAACTACAAAGCCCTTCGAGCAGCTGAGAAGGGATTAACTGAGAAAGAGGTTTGATGTCACTCAATTTTTTTATGTCAATTGTCCGTAATTCATCGTAATTGTTTGACATACTTTAAGATTCTTTCCATGTACTCTGTAGTAGATGTAAGTTTGCCTCATATTACAGGCTACCGACAAATTGAAAGTGCAATATAAAGGTTTCACCGACGAGGAGAAGTCTGAGTGGAGAAGCTATGACCCTAACCCTACTCCCGCTAAGAAGGCAGTGCAAACAAGGGGGAGGAAACCAAAGGCAGCTGATGGCAAGGGGAAGAAAGTGGAGGTGGATGAGGAAGAGGTTGCTCCTGAAAGTGAAGAAGCATCTGTGTACGGTCGATGCTCCTTCAACCGTTTAATTAGGATTTGCAAGAACCTGAACCTAGAGCAGAAAGATGTAATCCAAAATGCTGGATTTGGATCATTCATCAGAGAGGATGCACCATACATTGACACCCGACTAGTGAGTTGGTTAATCAAACATGTTGACCCAACCACTAGCATACTGGATTTGTATGGGAGGAAAATTCACTTATCTGCCGCGATGTTCGGAGATGTTATGGGGGTGGACGACGGAGGGGATCCTGTAGTCACCGAGGGTGATAGTGACACTCGATATCTGTAGGAGATATTGAACGTTGTCGAGTACACCGTGTCGTTGACAGGGTTGGAGAAATCTTTGTTGGAATGCGTTGAGGCAGACATCCTATTTCTGATTAAAATTTCTTTGGTGGTCATAGGTACAGTCCTTGCACCAAAAACGGGCTGCGATATCACTTCGGGGTACTTGCACTCCCTTACGGTTACCAGGGACATTCGCCACAAGAACTGGGCAACTGCCGGGTTCAGGTATCTGATGAACTCAATTTTCAGATTCTGAAATAAGGCCACGAAGAATGTGTCTGGCTGCACCTTATTCCTCCAGGTACATTGATTTTGTTATCTTTCATTTATGTAAATGTGTTTATTAAGTTTATAATATAATATTGTGATTTATTAGTCGAATGTATTCCTAATACATTGTTTGTTTGTCACAGTTGGTGTACTTGACTCACGTGGAGTGGAACTTTGGATATGTCGACCGAACAGTGCTCCCCGTTGATTTTTGGGGTAGTAAACAATGTAAGTCCGCTTACAAATTTGTGAAAGACAATGGGGGTCCCAACAGCGACAAGGTACATCGAATTTTGGTTATAATGTGGTAATGTGATTTAATTTGATATTAATTATTTTGGGTTTGAAAAATTAAATTTGTTTAATTTGTTATGTTTAACAGATAACGCTCACTTCGAATCCCGTAATACTGCCCAACTACTACTCCGACTCGGAAGGAAGAAAGAGCAGTGACCACTTTGTCAGCTCTATCAACAAGTTGAAGGAGTACTTCTCCAATGAGCTAAAGTCTCAGTTGAGATCATTGTCTTTGAAATTTATGGACAAAGGAGAAGGTGTAGGTGGTATTGACCGAGAGTTGGAGGAGGATGCTGCTGCGGAAGTGGGGAAGAAGGCGGAGTGCAGCCAGGCCGTGGAGGAGTCCCCGTTGAAGTCCCCTGTCCGTTCGAAGACTAATGTTGTTGGTCTATCCGAGGAAAATGTGGTGGAATCTGTAAGTACGCCTTCACTATCTGCTACAAAATCTGTTGAAGATGAAGGTGCTGCACATAAGACCTTCGACGATGAGGACTTTGATATAGTCGAAGTGGCGTCTTTCTGGAATAAAGGCAAAGCCCTCGTCAAATCAAAGAAGACACAGTCGGAGAATCTGCCTTTAATTGAGGATGACTTCAACGATAAGGCCTACGAGCAATTTATTGAGTCGGGCAGAACTGTTGTCGGGCCTTTCAAGACGAAGGAAGCGATCCCCTGTAACCAATATGGGTTTTACAAGTTTGTTTTTAGCAACACATTAGATCCGGGGTAAGTAAATGTTATTTTTGTATTTCTCATTATCATATACTTGTAGAAATTTTTAATAACAGTTACATTGATTACAATTTAATCAGATATGTGCTTGCGAAATTTCGAAAGTTTGAAGTGGATAGGAGGTGCATGGCATCGTTGCGACCCTTGCGAGAAGTTGAGGGATCCGTAAGTGTCAAAGTAGTTACTAAATATGTATCATTTATTGTACATGTGTAAATCATATTTCATTTTGTTACAGATCATTGACTGTTTTTCTATACTAATGAACAAGTACGAACGTGATAGTCGATTAGCTGACCAACCTCGTGTTTGGTACATGCCCACTCGCATCTCGGTAATTGCTTTGCTGTACAACTTATTTTAAATTTTGTAATTCTTCAATTTGGTTGTAATTTCTGTTACTTGACAAGATGAACAATGCTTTTGCAGCAAAAAACTCTCAGTTCGTTTAATGTGAAGAGGATTGCGAAAGACCGGGAATGGTTAAAACTGTTTTACGAAGACAACTTCCAAAAATGCGTCAAGGTACTTCATCATATACACATGGTCGTTCTTAATTGTAATTTTGAAAACTGAGATATGTTAGCGATGCATATTGGTCATTGTAGTGTTGAATATCTATATGGTCTGTAATTTCAATTTATTTTTGACTTTATTGTTCCTCTATTCAATTGTAGATGTTTGTGCCGGTGTTGACTCTAGAAGGTGCACCACATTAGTTTGGTGCCGAAGTTAATATGAAGTCCAAGGTTGTCTCATTTCTGGACTCCCTACACACCGCAATGGATGAGAAGTATCGTGTGGACGCTACGAAAAAAATGGTAAAGTTGCAAAGTTTCATTGTTTGATGTGAACTCATTCTTCATTGAATCTAACTAATTGTATACGTTTGCAGTTGTCGACGTTGGACCTTTTGTTTGAGGAGAATAAGTCGAAGAATGTGACTTTCGTGGATTTCAGAATTGACAGGAAATATCGCGGGCTTCCTCAACAAGACAATGACCGAGATTGCGGTGTATACGTCATGAAGTACATGGAGGCTGTGGCCAATGAGGAAGAAGTAGTTGATCAGGTATACCACTGTTTAGTTATTTCAGAATGTACTACGCAAGTTTGATTGAGATTAACGTTGTGTAATTTAAATTTTATTCGGTGTTTTACTGTCAAGTTGATTAGAGTTAATTACATTTTCACAAGTTTTTGTTTTTGTTTCTGTATTGTGCCACAGTTTCACCCGGTTGAGGCACGTTTGGAAATCGTTGCGAGGATCATAACTGATGAACAAAATGAAATTCGTACCAAAGTGGTTGAAGATCGTAGGGTTGCACAAGGCAGCTCATTTGCATCATCCTCGGCCCCTTTGCGTAGTCCGTCAAAGTCTCCACGCGATCCTCGGTTCAGTTTTACGAAGTCTCGCCATACAAACATGTTTCCCCCGTCAAGAGCCTCCCCTAGGTTTCAGTCTAGCAAGGCTAAGATTTCATATGGTGAATAGTCTGTAAAAAACACTTGTGTTATTAATAGGTTGTGTTATTAGTGTGTTGTTTACTTTTGGATTTGGGAGCATAGGTTGTGTTATTTGTGTGTTGTTTAGTTTGGATTTGGGAGCATTTAGATTTAGACATCTGTTTTTATTAGTTGACGTTTGGAACTAGTTATTATGTTGACAGACTCGTGTTTATTTTAGTTTTGAGAATATATTAACTTTGAGATTGCACCATACTTAGCAAATCTTTGTACTCACACCATAACAACTCTTACAATGTACCCATACTTGAGAAGTACTTGATTGTACTTCACAGAAATTATTTAACCCCAAAACTTTATGATTTGTACTATACCATTAGAAATCACGACAAAGGTGACTTCTTAATTTCCTTTATTTGTTTTTTTGGTTAAAAGGTGACTTCTTCTTAATTATTTGAAGGAAATCATGTTAGTTGCCAAATCTTACCAAATCTTTGTAGTCATTGAAGTTTAAACCGAATTTTCAAAACACATGTACAATAACATTACAAATAACGACAAAGGTGACTTGTTAATTATTTAAAGAAAATGATGTTAGTTACCAAATCTTACCAAATCTTTGTACTCATTCAACTTTAAACTGAGTTTTGAAAACATATTAAAATTCAGATTGAAACCATACCATATCAACTCCCATTACTTTAACCAAATGTAAATAGACAATAGCCCCCTTAAATTTGGTTTTTCATAACATAGTAATGAGGAAAAATATGGAATATAGAACATTCTCATTGCGCTACTTCACATAACAAATACGAAGATGTGAATAACATATAATTTTGCAACTTCACATTGAACCCATTGAGGAAATTTGCTACAGAAATTAGAAATGTAGAAAACATATAATTTTGAGAACGTAGTGGGTACTTTATACCAAATGTTAATTTTGAGAACGTAGTGGGTACTTCATACAAAATGTAATTTTCGTCATCATCCACACGTATCTATTAAGTTCTACACAATTAAGTTAAACATTAGTTTTGAGAACATAAGATATACAAAACATACTCATTTTGCGACAACCCATATCTTTAACGCAATATAAGTTGGACAATGATGAAAAGGCAAATAAAAATGATAAAAATTAATTTTCTAATAACATTCTCATTGCGTTTCTTATCTTCTTCCAAAATCTTGATTTGGTTTCGCAATCCAAGTGTAGCATCTGTACTTCTCTTAACATGTGATTTATCGATCCAACAAAAGTAATCACATCCTCGACTTTCATCGTTCTCCTGAGTTGAAAATAACTCTATTAGTTTATCATGGCTGCCTAAGTACAGAAAACATAAATGAGAAGTACTTTTGAATCTAAAAATACAAAACTCTTACATAGTGTGGACATCCAAAGAATCGACGACCAGGATTTGCTCTACTACTAGAAGTCCAAACATAAGCTAGATCACCACAGTAGCAATGGGGGTGTCCTTGAAGTGAATTTCTCCAAGGCGGACCACCCCCATAGAACCCGCATGAGTCTTCTCCACCACCAGCCACCATGTTCGATGTACTATAATTTGTGAGGTATACAAATTTTTTTTTCTTGTTCTAACTTTGGTGGAGATAATGTGTGTTACTTACAAGGAAATGGGGCACCTGTTTATATATAGGCTGTTCTAAATGAGTTAGTGGTGGGAAAATGAATATATTTTTTAAAACTTTCTCACATTCACCTTTAACTTGATCAATCTTGGTGCCAAAATAAACCCCAATTTCAAAACCTAATTCGTACAACATAATAGGGCATGGCTGATTGTTTCGTTGGGAAGCGTATCATGTCATGTCACAAGCAGTCCTTTCTTTTAAAATAATATATTAGTGCTGTGTGAATTGACAAGGTCCCTCGAGTGAACAGTGTACGTCCCATATTAACACCAAAAACCTAATATTTCAACACTAAATTTTTTTTCAATTCCAACCACAACACTAAAAATTACACCAAATATTATATTCTTTATTATTCTATTATTTTATTAATATAATAAGAATATTTTAATACTAAATATTTGTTAAATCCATTAAATAATATTAGAAATATTAAATATTTTAATTTACATTTATTGATTTTTTTTTATATTTATTTTTAATCCTTATGGTATTTTTGACAAATGTTGCTCAAGTTTTGTTGTATTTGTGATAGTTTAATTATTGGTAATAGTCCAAATCGTAAAAACTGTACCGCATCGCACCATTTTTCGCGGTGCGATTTCTGCGATTTTTAGTTTCGCGGTGCGAGTGCGGTTTGAGAAATTGGAAAAACCGCATGTATGGATTGGTTTAAAAAAAAAAGGTTAAAAACTACACTACCCACACTGCAAACACCCTAATATATTTTTAGCACACTTAAAAATATAAAAATATAAACAAATACATTTTATAAAAGTTTTGATTAATATTTCTTGATAATTGTTTAGGCTTTTTTAATATTATATAATTATTAAAAAGTAAAAAAAAAAAAAAGGTTTAGTGTTGTCTACAGTGCCAACCTAAATATGGTGGGACACTGTAGACAAACCCAAAATTGATGTTGCAAATGCCGTCCGGTTGGACATGCTTTTAGTGTAATATCACCCTATTTTTTGGTTTATGCAGGCCCATTGGAGATGGCCTTACACTGGGATACACTTGTCTCTGTGGGACTGATACAGTGAACATCCTGTTTCTATCTCTGTCTCCATCGTGAAGCCGAAAATTACATGTCAGAATATTTTTTTAAAAATTACAATTTTTCACGAGGGGTTCGTTATGGTAACAATGTCATCCTTGTTTCAAAAATATTCGAACAGGTAACAATGAACATCCTGTTACTATCTGTATCTCTGACACACAGTAAGTACTCAGGTTACCATTGGTGTACCGGAGTCACTATCCTCCTCACGAACTCACTGAACATCCTCTCCGGCTAGGGTTCTACTGAGCGGCAGTCAACCGTTCATAGTACTCACACTATTACTGGCGGTGTTTTTTGGTTAATGTGACACACAGTAAGTACTCAGGTTACCATTGGTGTACCGGAGTCACTATCCTCCTCACGAACTCACTGAACATCCTCTCGGGCTACGGTTCTACTGAGCGACAGTCAACCGTTCATAGTACTCACACTATTACTGGCGGTGTTTTTTGGTTAATGTGACACACAGTAAGTACTCAGGTTACCATTGGTGTACCAGAGTCACTATCCTCCTCACGAACTCACTGAACATCCTCTCTGGCTAGGTTTCTACTGAGCGGAACTCACCGAATCCAGTTCAACCTAGGGTTGACCGGAGTGACACTCAACCATTCGTAGTATTGACGCTGTGACTTGCGGTGTTTACGGACCCGGTGACACAGAGAATGTAGTCAACTCATCTTTGGGTACCGGAGTCACTACTCTCTTAACGAACTCACCGAATCCAGTTCGACCTAGGGTTGTACGGAGTGACACTCGACCATTCGTACTACTCACACTGTGACTTGCGGTGTTTACGGGCCCAGTGACACACAGTATGTAGTGAAGTTAGCTTTGGGGTACCGGACTCACTACTCTCCCCACGAACTCACCGTATCCAGTTCGACCTAGGGTTGTACAGAGTGACACTCAACCATTCGTACTACTCACACTGTGACTTGCGGTGTTTACGGGCCCGGTAACACACAGTATGTAGTCAAGTTAGCTTTGGGGTACCGGAGTCACTACTCTCCTAACGAACTCACCGAATCTTGTTCGACCTACGGTTGTACGGTGTGACACTCAACCATTCGTACTACTCACACTGTGACTTGCGGTGTTTACGGGCCCGATGACACACAGTATGGAGTCAAGTTAGCTTTAGGGTACCAGACTCACTACTCTCCCAACGAACTCACCGAATCCAGTTCGACCTAGGGTTGTACAGAGTGACACTCAACCATTCGTACTACTCACACTGTGACTTGCGGTGTTTACGGGCCCGGTGACACACAGTATGTAGTCAAGTTAGATGTGGGGTACCGAACTCACTACTCTCCCAACGAACTCACCGAATCCAGTTCGACCTAGGGTTGTACAGAGTGACCCTCAACCATTCGTACTACTCACACTGTGACTTGCGGTGTTTACGGGCTCGGTAATACACAGTATGTAGTCAAGTTAGCTTTGGGGTACTGGAGTCACTACGGTTGACGAAGGTTTCGGATGGGTGGAGTAGGGTGGACGGAACTACTTCCAATACGGCCACCCAAATATGTCATCCTACCGAACCTCAACCTCCCGAGTCGACAAGGCCACTGTGGAATGAGTGTTATCATATTTGACACAACGGTGCGCCAGACTCTCGAACAAAATGGTACGCGGGAGGCAAATGTCAGCGTTTTTTACATTCTTAGGTCAAATTGCTTCCTCATGTAATAAGAGTCCCGATGTTATAGTATATGTACAAATTCATCTCAATACAATGTATATTTACAGTATCAAATAATAATGATAATTAATCAATTTACGTACTAAAATAATAATGATAATTAACTGGTTCCATAATTTGTCTATTATTTGACGCTCAAACTCAATTTTGAGGATGTGCATGGTTAACTGGTTTTTATTATATCCACTAATAAACTATACCAAAAATTAAACAACCGTATTCTACGATATCTTGTCCCAATCAATCAGATATTAATTATTAAAATAATTTTTTTAAAGAAAACTGTACTAAAAAACTATACATACAATATTTGACTTAGATCAAAAAAATAAATACTACTATATTACTTGATTTTCTTTTTAATAAATTCTGTACTTTTATTAAGAACAGAATTAGCAGAATAAGTTAAATAATCTATTTAATTTGACAAAAACAGATAAAAATAAAATGAGATGAAAAAAAATATCAACTAACTTTGCACCCTTCGGTACACAAAAAACATACACGTATCATTTAAAAAATAGTTTATCATAATTAATTACCAAATAATGAAGGTATCTTTATAGTAATAACATATTTCTACGTAATTATTTTTTTTAGGTTATTCAAGTAGATAGTACAACCTACTGATTTGACCGTATATGGATTGATGGGAAAATATGTTGGGTTTTATGCCCTCAATAAAACTCATTTCAATATAATCAGATTTACTTATTAATATAGATCAGAAATAACATTTAATGTTGCATGGTTCACATGATTTATTTCATGATTATATGTACATAATGTATAAATTCATCTGAAACCCTTTTCACATACTTGATCCTGTTTATTGTGCCGTCAACACATTGGAAAGTAAACATGACTATGTGAATAAAGTTTCCTAGATTTATCAGACATAGGGTTTTACTGATATGATAATCTACAACAGAGTTTACTTGCATTTGGAGAAGTACTATGTTCTTTCCAGAGCATTGGTTAAAGTAAAGCTCAGGTTAGATGCATGGAGTATGCATCGGAAGGGATCGATATTGAACTTTGACTTAGATTTATTAAACTTACCATAATATCTATTCAAGTCAATATCGCCAAGTTGATCCTAGATCAAATTTTCTTAATCCTATTATGATTAGGCTCAATCTTGAAAGGCTATTCGTGTTCTTTGATTTGTTAGTTAAGCCTACTTTTAGGTCAGGGTGATACGTACATTTTGGGAACACGGTAGTGCAATTGAGTGGGAGCGCTAGCATAAACATGAAATCTATAGCTTCTATCTGGCGAATAGTAAGTGTTGACCGAGATTTTCGGCAACTAATAAAATATGATTATAATATTGAGCTGTAAGAAAGTGAGAGAAGGATTTTTACGTGGTTGGGGCGTTAATGAGCCTTAGTCCACGAGTCTTTGTTATTAATGGATGTATTTAATATAGATTCTACACTTGAGAGAATGTTACCCTTATAAATACAGAGAATGTTCTTGGTGAGTATTTACTCTTCTTGCTCATATGCAGCCCAAGATTCTCGATCCCATTTAATGAGCTTTGAGGGGGTATTTATAGTGTTTTTGGTGGGGTAATCCCTAGAATTGTTCTTACAAATGTATCTGCAAGTATCCATAAAATTGGGTATTCCCAATGAATATACCATGAGTAATGCATGGTCAAATCCCTAGGTGCTGTAGGGTTTTTATGAGGAATGTCCTTTTTGCCTTGTGATTGATGTGACTCTTCACAGAGTAGCCGTCGCTAGACTTAAATGATCATTATTGTAGCGCTGCTGGTTGGAGGTTGTGCCGTCAGACTTTATTGCGTGTTGCAGTACCAACACGCTTCCTCCCATGCAGCATTAAATGCAACTTGATTGCTCAGGAGAAGCCTGACACCTCACGGAGAGGCTTTATGTTGTGCGAGCTTCCGGGAGCACCTTGCACTCCGGGTGCCTCCTCCGGGACCTATGCCCAAGGTGCTTCCTTGTGGCATACAAAGACTTAGCAAATATTTATAAGTTATCTGATCCACGTGTCCCTGTTCGGTTGGTCCACGTATATTGGGTGAAATCAGGGGCAACAGTAAGCAAAGGATGATCTCCTTCGAGCTTGACCAAACGAACATAAATGGTGGAGTACTCATTTCACATAAGCTGAAATATCATTTATACGGGATCAAGTGTTTTAAGGATAAAATACATAGTAGGGTGTTACGGTAATCTAATCCCTTTACAGTGTAGATCATTCATATAGAGGATCATTGATCAAATTAGGATTATAACAATGGATAACTAATGATGTGTCTATATGGTGGAACATATAGAGCATTCTATATACTGAGAGTGCAATTCTAAGTTCTATGCGTGGATTCAACGAAGAATTAATAAGTTAGTGAATTTTAGTGCTAAATTCTTGATCTACTTATTGGAAGCTCGGTTATATAGACCCATGGTCCCCCCACTAGTTGAGATAATATTGCTTGTAAGACTCATGTAATTGGTTTTGATTAATCAATTATAATTCTCAAATTAGACTATGTCTATTTGTGAATTTTTCACTAAGTAAGGGCGAAATTGTAAAGAAAGAGTTTTAGGGGCATATTTGTTAATTATGATACTTTGTATGGTTCAATTAATAAATATGATAAATGACAATATTATTTAATAATTATTTATAGTTATTAAATAGTTAGAATTGGCATTTAAATGGTTGAATTAGAAAATTGGCGTTTTTGAGAAAATCAGATGCAGAAAAGATAAAACTGCAAAATTGCAAAAAGTGAGGCCCAAATCCACTATGTAGGGCCGGCCACTTTTATAGGAATTTACCTATGATATTTTCATTATTTTAATGCCAAATAATTCAAACCTAACCCTAGTGGAATGCTATAAATAGATAGTGAAGGCTTCAGGAAAATAACACACTTTTCTTCTGACACTTCTGATTCAGAAAAAACTGAGCCTTCTCTCTCCCTATCTTTGGCCGAACCCACTTTCTCTTTCTTCTTCCTTCAATTTCGAAAATCCTTAGTGTATGAGTAGTGCCCACACATAGCAAGTGATACCTCAATCATAGTGAGGAAGATCGTGAAGAAAGACTTTCAGCAAGAAGGAGTTTCAGCATCAAAGATTCAGAGAAAGAGATCCAGGTTCAGATATTGATAATGCTCTGCTACAGAAAGGAATCAAGGGCTAGATATCTGAACGGAAGGAGTCATTTAATTCCGCTGCACCCAATGTAAGGTTTCCTAAACTTTATATGTGTTTATTTCATCGTTTTAGAAAGTTCATATTTAGGGTGTTAATAAACATACTTGTGAGTAGATCTAAGATCCTGGTAAAATAATTTCCAACAAAATATTACTAAAATGTTTATTATTTTAAAATACAAAAAAGGTCCTCCTAATTTATTTAAAATCGTTCTTTAGGGTTTTGAAGGATTTGTTATTTACTTTAAGTGTTCAAATTATTATTTTATTATAAAACCGTACTTGGCTGAGTTTTAAATATATATATGTCACATCATATGTACTGTAGGAGTTTTTATTTACAAAAGACAAAAATTAAACAAAGGTAATTTAAGTTTTATTGATATTAACCCCATCAAAATGTATATTTAAATTAAAACATTATTTTCTTTCATATTTATTTCAAAGGTTTGTGTTATAATAATATCCCTAAATTTGTATTTTTTATGTTTTTAAAGAAGGTAGTACATCCTACAGATGTCAACTGATTATTTGAAATTAGTATTCCAATACAAACTAATAACAATTATTTTTCTTACAAATTGTACTAATTTCTTACACGTACCCCTTATTAACTGAGCTGGTTCGTAGTACTCACAAATTGAGTTTTGATTACTAGTAAACATCATAATTTAATTTCTTATTCATTTGGCCACACATGTTTATTTGGACATAATATGGGCATATTTGTTGCTACATGTGACAATTTTAGGGATGGGACAACATTTCACTTATTTAAATATTTAATTTTTCTAACCAAACTCAACCAAACCATAACAAAACCGGTTATTAGGTTGGTTCAAATTACGTCTTTCAAGGAAAATTTATTAGTTGGTTGGGTATGTTGAACTTACGGTTTTCAATGCATTGACAAAATCAGATTTATATTGGTGTTATATCACCCCATCTTTAGCCGTACCAGTTTGTATTAATTATTATTTCTTAATTTTTGAAAAGACTACACAACACAATCACATCCACAAGTACTATATATAGCCAAGTAGATAGTACAACCTACTGATTTGACCGTATATGGATTGATGGAAAAATTTTACTAAAATATTTATTATTTTAAAATACAAAAAAAATCTTCCTCATTTATTTAAAATCGTTCTTTAGGGTTTTGAAGGATTTGTTATTTACTTTAAGTGTTCAAATTATTATTTTATTATAAAACCGTACTTGGCTGAGTTTTAAATATATATATGTCACATCATACGTACTGTAGGAGTTTTTATTAACAAAAGACAAAAATTAAACAAAGGTAATTTAAGTTTTATTGATATTAACCCAGTCAAAATGTATATTTAAATTAAAACATTATTTTCTTTCATATTGACTTCAAAGGTTTGTGTTATAATAATATTCCTAAATTTATATTTTTTTTATGTTTTTAAAGAAGGTAGTACATCCTACAGATGTCAACTGATTATTGGAAATTAGTATTCCAATACAAACTAATAACAATTATTTAAAATCGTTCTTTAGGGTTTTGAAGGATTTGTTATTTACTTTAAGTGTCCAAATTATTATTTTATTATAAAACCGTACTTGGCTGAGTTTTAAATATATATATGTCACATCATACCTACTGTAGGAGTTTTTATTAACAAAAGACAAAAATTAAACAAAGGTAATTTAAGTTTTATTGATATTAACCCAGTCAAAATGTATATTTAAATTAAAACATTATTTTCTTTCATATTGACTTCAAAGGTTTGTGTTATAATAATATCCCTAAATTTGTATTTTTTATGTTTTTAAAGAAGGTAGTACATCCTACAGATGTCAACTGATTATTGGAAATTAGTATTCTAATACAAACTAATAACAATTATTTAAAATCGTTCTTTAGGGTTTTGAAGGATTTGTTATTTACTTTAAGTGTTCAAATTATTATTTTATTATAAAACCGTACTTGGCTGAGTTTTAAATATATATATGTCACATCATATGTACTGTAGGAGTTTTTATTAACAAAAGACAAAAATTAAACAAAGGTAATTTAAGTTTTATTGATATTAACCCAGTCAAAATGTATATTTAAATTAAAATATTATTTTCTTTCATATTGACTTCAAAGGTTTGTGTTATAATAATATCCCTAAATTTGTATTTTTTTATGTTTTTAAAGAAGGTAGTACATCCTACAGATGTCAACTGATTATTGGAAATTAGTATTCCAATACAAACTAATAACAATTATTTAAAATCGTTCTTTAGGGTTTTGAAGGATTTGTTATTTACTTTAAGTGTTCAAATTATTATTTTATTATAAAACCGTACTTCGCTGAGTTTTAAATATATATATGTCACATCATATGTACTGTAGGAATTTTTATTAAGAAAAGACAAAAATTAAACAAAGGTAATTTAAGTTTTATTGATATTAACCCAGTCAAAATGTATATTTAAATTAAAACATTATTTTCTTTCATATTTACTTCAAAGGTTTGTGTTATAATAATATCCCTAAATTTGTATTTTTTATGTTTTTAAAGAAGGTAGTACATCCTACAGATGTCAACTGATTATTTGAAATTAGTATTCCAATACAAACTAATAACAATTATTTTTCTCACAAATTGTACTAATTTCTTACACGTACCCATTATTAACTGAGCTGGTTCGTAGTACTCACAAATTGAGTTTTGATTATTAGTAAACATCATAATTTAATTTCTTATTCATTTGGCCACACATGTTTATTTGGACATAATATGAGCATATTTGTTGCTACATGTGACAATTTTAGGGATGGGACAACATTTCACTTATTTAAATATTTAATTTTTCTAACCAAACTCAACCAAACCATAACAAAACCGGTTATTAGGTTGGTTCAAATTACGTCTTTCAAGGAAAATTTATTAGTTGGTTGGGTTGTTGAACTTACGGTTTTCAATGCATTGACAAAATCAGATTTATATTGGTGTTATATCACCCCATCTTTAGCCGTACCAGTTTGTATTAATTATTATTTCTTAATTTTTGAAAAGACTACACAACACAATCACATCCACAAGTACTAATATAGCCCTCTACCTGTCCTTACTCCTTCACACCTCAATTTAGTATTGTTCTCTTTCCTAGAGAAGTCACTTCCTTCCTGTAGACGTATGTGTAGGGATAATATATAAAAAAATAAATTATGTATTATTGTTGCACCGAAGTGAAGATGTGTAAACAGATTGATTGGTATGCACTACAACCGTGTGTTGTAGGTGCATCAAGGGAATTTCAGCAATTCAATCAATCATCTCATAACAAGTATGGGTAATAACTCAACTCTTTATGTCTATTTATTTCAATAGTATATTATTACAAATTGATTCTTAGAAATTTTATGTATGTACTACATGTATATTCAGGTAATGTTGACGAAGGGTTCGGATGAATGGATTAGGCTGGACGGAACTACATGTTTTAATATTTGATATGGTATGAGCTAGGGTTTTCAAAGTAGATCGTACACCCTACTGATGTGACCTTATACGGATTGATGGTAAAATATTAGTAAAATAATTACATATAACTATGAAGTAATTAGTAATACCTTGGAAATTATTAATTATTATTTTTTAATATTTCATTTGAAATTTGAACTCACATCACCATTTGGTTGGGTTTATCCAAATGCCTTTTTCCAATGCATTCACAAAGTCATCTTCATTGATAGGTTGTACAGTCTAGTCAAATTAGGTTTTAAATGTAAATATTTAATATTACTTTGACAAACACGGATTCATAACATCTTCATTGTAATGGTAGTTGGTTGTTCACTTTTATTATTGGAAAATTGTAATGTTGAATATTTTATTCTAATCAAGATGTGAAAAATTGTAATGTGGTTCCTACGAATTCATTAGCAAATATAAAAGATTTCTTTATTCTAATAACGTATTTCTACGTATGTCTTTCCAACCCTAAAATAAATTTTCAACAGCCACAGAAATAAATTATATGAAAATATGTTTGGAACGTATTTCCATGTACGTCAGAAGCTGGATCTCCCATATCTCAATAAGTTCAAGTTTGAAAATAACGTACATCAATATATGTGCAGAGTACTTCACATCGTAAATGCAGTATGGTGCAATTATGTTTACTCAATATTTGAATTTAATGAGATAATAAGATTTTTTTTTCAAATGTAAACCATAATTTCAGACATATTTATTCGTACAATACTTATTTTAATACAGTTTAAACCATTTCCTATTTAGGAGTTGTACTAATTTTGGACTACTACCCATTCTTAATAGTCCACGTTCTTAAGTTGTTCGGAATTATTTAAAAATTGTCCAAATATTGTAGTCTTCTTAACCAAGTATGGACTATTTCCTGTAACTTTAATTTGTAGATACTCACTAAAAAAACCAATTGTTGTCTTATCAATATTTAATTTTCTGTGTACGTCCCGCAGTGTACTCACTGACGTTAAATGGAGTATTTCCTATACTTTAAATAACGTACGTTAGCGATTTCACAGTGTAACGTCAAATCAAACTCAGTACATTATGACATGCAGATCTCATGGGATTCCCTCATTTGAGTTAATTAAGATATTATATGAAAACACGAAACCTACCTATATTACTTAAGGAGATTTAATATTTGTTGGGCTCTAATATACTAATATGACATTTTTCTTATTAAAATTTGGACAAATCAACTAGGTGAGATTTAATAAATTATGATAGTAGTACCAACAACGATTATGATGTCAAATTTTAATAAATTATTGACTACTGAAATGAGTGGATGTCATATCACATTTTTAATTTCACCATTTAAACCATGTACTTATAATTTGAAGATGGTGATGTGACATTTTTATACAGCCGTAATAAATCAATTGACTTCATTCATTATGTCTTCCATGTGTACTAATACTTTAAAGCATTTTATTTTTACTTTAATTCTGGAAATTATTATTTAAATCATAAAACCGCAGGTATGTTTGTTTTTAATATAAAAATGTCACATCACATAGTACTTTCCCGATATTGCTTAGATTTTGTTTGTGGGATTTGATTGACCTTCTCGTTGTATTAAAATTGGTTAACTAATAAATGGGTAAATTGAGATTTCTCAGATTGTCCTAAGTGGATATTACCATTGTGAAAATTTATTAACTATTAAATGGTTAAATTGGGAAAAAAAATCCATTATTATTACATGAACCCAATCACGTGTACATCAACCCATCAAACCACTATATAAGTAAAGGTTAGGTTATCCAAACTAAGCATTTTTTTCAAACCCCGTTTTACTGTTACCTACATCAAATGGACCCTTACCAAAACTTCAACCCTTTTGAAACAAGTCCTCAAAAATCCCCACCGCATCCTTTTTCTTCCACAAGACCTGTAGGTACACTGTCACGGAGTCCAAGACTCCGTTCAACCTCCATTTTAGGATGTCTTAACTGTACAAGGCTCGAGACTGTTCTCCACGAACACGAAAAACTTATAAGGAAGGCACATTTAAGAGCAACGGAGGCCAAGCAGGAGTCATACAAACTGGCGAAACACCTCTACCATTCAGCCCATGCCATGCAAGAAGCCAACACTTCAAGAGAAAAATTAGAGGGTATCATGGATGACATTCTCGACTACACCGAGGTGTCCATACTCCACTACACACTTCATGTAAAACAAGAATCACCAAACACTACTCCAAGACAAAGTCCTTCACGACCAAAGTCCCCGTTCAGAGACAATAGCCCTCCGTCTCAACGGAAGTTTCCTCAAGTTATAGAACTTGATTGAACATCCGTTCAATTTCAATTGTGGTTGAAAAACCGAGTTTTTGCAAATGTCAGTTGTATATAAGAAAATATAAAAACTGTAAGCGTTTGCAGCAGCAGAAAGTAATTCTGCTACAGCAAAACTGAACAGGCAGAATATAAAATATTTGCAGAAAAATAAATAACTTGACACAAGAGATTTATATGTGGTATCAGTGTTCTCACGAACACTCCTAGTCCACGGGGCCACGCCCAGAGAATGAAATCAATTAATAAAGTATCAAAATTACAAAGACAATTGACTTAAACAAGTTTAGACTCCCTCTAAAGTATTGCCGCAATCCTTTGTAATCCACTTTATGAATCTGACTTCTTGAAACACCTTCAAGCCCGAACTCCCTTCGTCTTTGAAGTGTGAGTGCTTACTTCCTCCCGAAGTAAGGCTTTAGCAAGTCTTCTCCCGAAGACCAAGTGCTTACTTCCTCCCGAAGTAAGGCTTTATCAAGTCTTCTCCCGAAGACCAATCTCTTGTTCAGTCAAGTAGTTCTTCACAACCTCTAGGATAGAGTAAGAACAGAAATAGAACAACTAGAACCTAGGTGAACAACTAGGCTCTCACAAAACAAAGAAACACTCTCTTCTCACAAAGGATAAATGAAAAAAATGAATAATGGAAGAGGTAAATCGAATGGTTGCTCTCTAGGCTCTATTTATAGATCATAGAAACCAAAGAGGCAACCACAAGTTCGAATTAGCAGCAGAACAAAGACTTTCCAAAAACAAACACGATCTGCTACATCAGATTCGGTTGCTGACGAAGCAGATCTGCCCAGAAACGGGAAACTTACTAAAATCGGGTCCGATCTTCTTTCAAAGTTTGATTCCTGCCAAAAACAGATTAGATATTCTGATTGTATCAAGATACAATCGAAATTAATAAGGAAAAGGCAATAATCAAGGTTTCCCAAAAAAAGACAACTTTCCAAAAGAGAATTCCTTCTCTTTTGAGAAGATTTCAACAAAGGAAAGTTCAGCTGAAAGTGCAACTTTCCAAACAAGGAAAATGGCAACTACAATCCGAATTTATAAGGTAAGAAATCGAATATGAATGCATAGCAATCTTACCATAAAAAGGAAAAATTATTTTGACACCTAACTTGCCAAAAAAGGACTTTACAGTGGTATTTTATATATATATATAGTGTACTTTTGTTACAACTCATCTCATATGGCCGTTGAATCAACTTTTTGTTAGGTCATTTAATGAGGTTGAAGCACTTACCTCCATTATATATGTAGTTGTATGTAACTCTACTATATTATTTTAAGTCTATTTTCTTTCTGTTTGCAGTTGTGATTTCACAATGATTCACTTCACTTTTAATTCCACAATTAATTAATGAGGAAAGTGACATTAATACTCCAAAATAAACCAAAGTACATATTTCATAACAAATACTCATAGTACATTATAGCTTCAAAATATAAAATAACATAACTTAGACACTAACACAGTGCATCATTTACTGTTTTTGGGAGAAGTATCCACTCCTCCTTTGTCCCCAACTTCTATATCATCTCCATTTCGGTCCTCACCTTTGTCAGTCGAATCTTTCACATTGTCCTGTTAGGGTGATTTATTTGCACCAGAGCATTCACCCTCATCAAACAGTGAGCAAACAGAATTAAGGATAGCCTCTTCATCATTATCATCATCAGAATCCCACATGCAGGGAAACTCATTAACACAGCAAAGTTCTCTAACTTGCTGCCCAGTGAAGCATTGTCCCGTCTCTCCATGTAGACATAAAGTAGAAAAAGCTTCTATGAAAGATTCATAACGAATTATTTTTATGGACTCATCAGAAGTAGTGTTTTTGCTTACAGCATCTTCGTACCTACTATAGATACCTTAATTTGGTCCATTGAAAATAACCCAGTGTGGACCTGAACTCATACTTGATATATTGTAATGCTAATAACTAAATTACAAGTTAATTTCTCTATAAACTTGATGCTGGATTGGAAAACGTCTCAAGTGTGTTATATAAGTCGTGGATAATAACCCTATAATACGTTTTTTAGTTAGCTGTACTCCATTGGGATGTACTCCATTGGGCACATCTGATGTGTCAAAAGAGGGGTGCTTAAATCTCTGAATTACACAATTAAATACACGTGTAGGCGTACGTAGTATGGTCAAATGTCAACATTATTCATCAATCCCGTTTTTCCAAAAAACCTAATGTCCTACGGTACTGTTCTAACGTACGACGATGGTTTAACTTATAAGAAGATGTAGGTGAAGGGCCCATTAATATCAGCCCAACATATATAAATGGGAGAAACTACCTATTCTACTAAAAAATGTCATCACTTTAATACACATGTACACGCATGGGGTTTTCATAATAGTACTGCGTTATCTTTGTAAAGTACAGGAATGGTTGAATTCATTAAAAGATGTTGGTATAGGCCCATTAATATAAGCCCAATGGATTTAAATGTGAACAACTAACCATTTATTAAAATTTTCTTATTTTCTTAACATATTTTTTTTCAAAAACAAAAAAAGTATAATGTTTTATTTTGGACGTACGAAAATGGTTCAACTCATTGAAAAACTTAGGTGAAGGCCCATTAACATAAGGCCAATCTATTTAAATGCCACCACCAACCCTTTCAACTCAATAACATCACCCCTTTAAATTTTTCGTCAAATAACCTTATTTTACAATTACATGTGGAATGAAATTAAAACAATTTGTACTATTATACTGTTCTGACGTACGAGAGGAGTTGAGTTCAGATTGTAATATTGTAGAGGCCCATTAATATCAGCCCAACAGCTTTAAATGTGATCACCAACTCCACACAACCCTATTATCTCAGCCCTTTAAACTCACAAAATCTAATTTCAATCCCCTCAGCACCCTCTAAACCTTACTCCTCATCTACAATTCTTACAAATCAATAACAAGCCAACATGAATGACGAACACACTTATGAATGGGAAACCATCACAGCAGAGCTAAACATCATAAAACCAGTGAATGAGATTGAAATACAGGACGTGCTAGGCAAGAGTCTCGACAAACTAGAAAAATGGGAAGCATTCTACGAAATGTACGCGAAACGGATGGGTTTCGGCACAAGGAAAGACGATGTACGACGTTCTCATGGGGTCATTGTAATGCGGAGGTGGGTTTGTTGTTCCGAGGGTTCGAAAAAAATCGCATCACCGGACACACCAAGAAAAAAAAGACCTCATGATGTCACTAGAACCGGATGTCAGGCAGCATTGCGTATTTTACTCACACAACCGTGTAACACTTGGAAATGCAAAGAGTTCAGCACAATACACAATCACGAGCTGGCTTCATCGAGTGAGGTGCAATTTTTGAGATCATATAGAGTTGTGTCTGATGGATTGCTTGCCCAAGTTAGGTCGATGAACTCCGTAGGAATTAAAACTGCCAACATAATGTCTTATGTTGCTTTGCAAAGTGGAGGTTACGAGAAAATGCCATGTCAACTTCGAGATGTGTACAACAGGGTTGCTGGTGCGAAGCGAGAAGAGAAGATAGAGACAGACTAAGAAGGGGCTCTGAGATTTCTCGATTGTCTCGTAGAGAAGGATCCTAATTTCTTCGTTGTCTATCAAGTTGACGACGAGAATCGCTTGGCTAACTTATTCTGGGCAGATGGAAACTCACGCGTGGACTATGTAGCTTTTGGGGATGTACTAGGATTTGACACAACCTACATGACAAATGAGTACAATAAGCCCCTCACTGTTCTCATTGGCGTCAACCACCATTTCAACACATGCATCTTCGGCTTTGCTCTCCTCCACGAGAAGCTTCCATCATATTCTTGGCTACTTCAAAAATTTCTAGAATGCCATGGAGATAAGAAGCCAAATGTTGTAGTTACTGACCAAGATGCGGCCATGAAACAGGCTATCGTTGAACACATGCCCGATGTTACGCACCGTCTCTGCGCTTGGCATCTCAATACAAATGCTTCGAAAAAGGTTAAAGATTCGATCTTCTTAACAACATTTAAGGATCTCATGTACAACTACTACGAGGAGGAAGAATTTGAAGCAAGATGGTTAGACGTCATCCAAACCCAACAACTAACAAATGAATGGTGTCAAACAACATTCGAGTCAAGAAAACAATGGGCAGAAACTTATTTAAGGGGTTCATTCGTTGTAGGAATGAGAACCACACAACGTTGCGAATCCATCAACTCCGCTCTAAAAAAATTTTTAGAGAAGAATTATTGCTTGCGTGAATTTGTAACAACCATAGATATGACAGTCTCAAAGCTCAGACACAACGAGATTGCAAATGACTTCAAAAGCAGATGCACTCGACCTCACCCACCTAATCCTACATGCTTGACCACTTACTACAACCAATGTGCTGAATTCTACACAAGAACTATGTACCACAAGGTTGCTGAGCAGCTTGATTTAGAGAATAACTATTTTGTCATAAGTCAGGAGCAAGAAGGAGAGTGGAAAATATTCACCATTGGAAAGTTTCAGCATCCGGACGTCCAATACCGAGTTCATTACTGTGAAGGCCGAGGAGCACTACACTGTAGTTGCTTGCTCTATGAAAGTCAAGGGTACCCTTGTAGACATTTATGGGCTACAATGAAAAGATTAAACATGAGAAGAATACCTAATTCTCTTCTCATGAAGCGATGGAGCAAATCCGCAAAGATAAATCTCCACCTACATTTTAACCCGCCAGCACAACCACAACAGCACATTTACGAGATGGCTAGGTTTGGATCTCTCAGTTCACTGACTTATAACTTCACTTTCCATGCAGCAAAATCAGAGGACTTGTACAACCGTGCAAAGGAAGAGCTTGAACGGCTAACTCTAATGTTCAAGGAAGAATTTGACTTGAATTCCAATCCGGAAGGAGAGACGCCACAACCTGGAAGATATCGTAGCAACCCCAACATTATTAAAGACCCCGAAGTTGTGAGAACAAAGGGTACGAGAAATACAAGGGAAGGACCAAACGGGGAGCAGATCCCAAGAAACTCAAGACATTGTCGCATTTATCGCTCATCAGACCATGATTATTGACGGTGCCCAAATCGTCAACATAACACTGGATCTCAGGGGCAACAACCTCCAAACAATCAACCAACATCTGACTCATTCAATGACCACTCCAACACGTATTTCCCGGAACCGCCTTCCTCCACACAAGAGTCTTACTATGATCATTCTTATAACTAGCTACTTTTAGCCATTGTTGTTTTAACGTTTATGACTCTACTTATTGCTTCAAAAATTCTACATTTATATACTTCTTGTTATGTTTGGCGTGTTTAAGGTAATTTTCTCATCTTCACCAAATCTCAAAATTATTATTGACGAACAACTAAATTATGCCTAGGAAAAAAAACTCAATCTTATAAGGTGAAAAAATATATTTTTGTGGTAATTTTTAATATACGAAATATTTACAATTAAAAAATTACACCAACTAAAAACTCAATGTATAACAACAAATAATTTCATCACTTAAAAAAAAATTCTAAACAATATACTACGAAACGTAAATGAACGTACTCGGTACGTGAAATTTTGTACTCGGTACGTGATATTATGTACACTAATTTTACTAAACATCACGCAGAAACAAGTAATGTACACGGTACTCGATATAATGTACTTAATTACCATCCCACAAATACATATGATCCTATGAATGAAGGAAAATACCAAAATAGCCTCAATCCGACAACATGGACCCACTGCCTACAGTGTTTTCGTACCATCAACTGCCAGGAACAGTGAAGACTGCTGTACCTTTTTGTACTCTAACTAACACAAACAGTACTATTTTGTACCTTTTTCGTACCTAACTATTTTTTAATTAAAATAATAAACTCTCAACCGGTAACCACACCTACAACAACCGGTCACCACCAAAATTTCAAAAATTAAAAAACATTTAAAAGTACGGTGGGACCCACCTGCCGTACAACGGATTCCAATCCGTGTTTTGCACATATGGGCACAAAATCGGCTGCCTATATATTTATACGTGATTTTGAAATATAGATTTTTAAATTATTATTATTTTTAATAATTAATAATTTTAGATTTTTAAATTATTAATATTATTAATTAATAATTTTAAAAGAGTATGAATAAAAAATTAAAAAAAAATAAGAAAATAGATAGAGGTGTTTAGAAGAATTTTAGACCGCCTCGTCATCGTCTCATACTTCTCCTTTATATATATAGATTTTAGATTTTTAAATTATTAATATTATTAATTAATAATTTTAAAAGAGTATGAATAAAAAATTAAAAAAATAATAAGAAAATAGATAGTGGTATTTAGAAGAATTTTAGATCGCCTAATACTTTTCCTTTATATATATATAGATATATAGATACTTTGCATCTGTATATTTTAAATTCAACCAAAAAAAGAAAATTATATATATGCATGTAATAGATCTAGCACCATGATATTAATATTATTAGTTTTCTGAAGTTATATAAAAATGATGAAAATATATTTTCAATTTGTATTGAATCTTTCAAGTAATTATAATTTGAGAATTGATTAGCCAAAAACCAAAATCATTCTAAATAATCCTTCCTTACATCTTACATGTCATTCTAAATATATTAGCTATAACAAGTTTGGTATTGTTTTTAATAATATTTTTAATGTATGGAAATCTTTTTAAAGTATTTCTTTATCTTATTAGAGCATCTCTAAAGACACACCAAATTTGGTGTTGCATTATCACTAAATTTAGCGTCAAAAAATATTTATACTCTAACCACAACACCAAAAATTACACTAAAAAAATATTTCTTATTATTATATTAATTTTTTAATAAAACAAAAAAATTAATAACATATTAATTAACAAAAATTACAACAATTATTATATTTAATTAATAATTTAAATAAATTTACTAATTAAATTAAAGATAATAATACTGTAAAATTGGCGAAATTCTATAAACTAAAATATCATATTGCAAGAATAAACATTATATTCAAAAAATTTACATTAAATTAAATCAAACTAATAATTACAAAAAAAATATATTATAATATGCTTTTACAATGCATCCCTCTAAATAAAAGAGTCACGTGAGAGAAAGTTTGAATTTTATTTTCGGCGTGTTAAATTTTTCTAAATTTTTTAAAATTTTGCAGGATGACTTAAATAACTTTAATGTACACGACCATAAAAAAAGACTAAAAAAGTCTCTCGAATGCCAAAACAGGTTGGAGTATATCAGTGCGCAACTTTTAAAGAAGTGTATTGTTTTCGGCGTGTTAAATTTTTCCAAATTTTTCTAAATTTTGTAAAATTTCTTAAATAATTATAATATACACGACTATATAAAAAATGAATAAAAAATTTGTCGGGTGCCGAAACAAATAGGAATAGATTTATACATCACTTTTAAAAATATATATTGTAAAATTTTCCAAAAAATAATTCTTAATTTTATAAATATTAATTAAATTATATATATATTATATATGCAGTGTCTACAGTGCACAACATATATACCGTGCACTGTAGACAAAACTTCAAAATGCTGCGTGAAATGCAGCTTCCTTGGACCAATATTCACGGCATATATGAAAATATACCGTCTCCTTGCAATGCTCTTATAATAGGTTTAAGAATTACCCATTCTCTTGTAAAGAATGCATTTTGTAACCAGGACTTCTTATAATTTTGTTATTTAATCTTTTATGCTTTACTTATACTTTTAGACTTTTTAGGTTTGATGTGTTAGTGAATTATTTATGTTTTTTCTTTTCAAAAGAAAATAATTAAATATATAAATCAATATTTTATATACGTGGACATTATTAAAAGGCTAATTAGGATTTTTTTTCCCCCGAACTTTGACATACACCAAATCATGCCCCCTAAACTTTTTTTGTCGTTAAAAATTCCCCTGAACTATTGAGATTGTTAGATTTAAGGGCTTTTGTATGATTTCATTCAATTTTATTGTTTCAGTGATTGTTTATGTACTAAACCATGCTCTCAGACTTTGATATCTACCAAATCATTAGCCTGGAACTTTGATATATGCTAAATCATAATCCTGAATTTTCATCCATGTTAAACTTTTTTTACTAAAATTGGACAAAAATCTCAAATTTAACAATCTCAATAGTTCAGGAGAATTTTTAACGGCTAAAGAAGTTTAGGGGACATAATTTGGTACATGTCAAAATTCGGAAAAAAAAAATCCTAAATAACCTTATTAAAAATTGATCATATACATAATCAAAATTATTTTCTGGTATGTGCACACATTCTCACAACTAGTCCAAAAACTAAGTTGTTAAAAAATGTAAAATGTTGCTTATTAAAATATTATTATAATTTAACATTGGGTTGGAACTATTTTGGTTAGTATTCTGGTTGTTTAATTTATGTTGTTCAGAAAAAAAAAAAAAATTATGTAGTCACATCACTTTGTTTCAAAAGAAAAGAGAAAAGGAGATATGATGCAGAAGAGAATCTCATGATCGTTCTGAGAAGTCATATCTATCAAATTTTTTTATATAATAAAGAGTTTTTTGGGCAAAAAATAAAAAATTATTTTGATAATAAATTTTGTAGTAAAATTTTTTCAATTTTTGTCTTACTTGTATTTAATTATTCTTTAACAGTAAATTTTCGAAATTATTAAACTAAGTAGTAAAATTAAGGTGTTTTTCGGTTAACTGAATTATGTACTACTTATGTGTACACTCTTATACACATGACACAATTATATTGGTACACCTAAAATTATTATTTTCAAATTTTATTTTAAAATTAAATGAAATATTTTAAAAAATATATATTATAAATTTTGAAATAATATTTGTATTTTTAAAATAATAATATTAGTTATACCAATATAAATTTGACAAATGTATAAAACTGTACACATAAGTAGTGATAACTCTAAAAAAATAAATGATACTTTAAATTTGTAACCAGTTTAGTAATTTAGAAAATTTTGCCGTTTGAAATTAAATGGTTAAGTGCAAGTTAAGTGATAGTTTAAAGAATTTAGCCCCAAAAAAACTCTATAATAATTGCTTTTCTTTAACTTACTATAAAAATGGAAGGCTAGTCAAAATAAAACAACAAAGGTGTCTTTGGATTGAGTTGATAATATGGAGAAAGAAAGTCTGGAGGAATTACAGAGAAGATGTTCACTTTTCAAAGAATTATCACAACTATATGAAGCAAATTATGAAGGTAGGTTTCATATAAATCTAATAATATGTATTAATTAAATTAGCCTTTTCAAGTTATAATCAATTAATGTGTTTGTTTGTTTATTAATATAATCAGAAAAGAGGAAGGTTCAAGAATTGAAGCACAAGCTTGAAGAAATTGAAAACCAACACAAGGTGAGCTTACACTTAAAAATATTAATTACCTCTTTATGATCAAATTTGCATGTCTTGGTTTTGCACTGAGATCTAATTTATGTAACTTTGTTATTTGTCCTGTTAAAGAAAAAGAACAAGAAAGTTAATGAAAACCCATCTGAGTCTGAGGAAGAAAATGAGCCTGAAGCTGAGCAAGAAGAAGAAAATGAAGAAGAAGAAGAAGAAGAAGAAGAAGAGGCTGAAGCTGAGAAAGAGCTTATGGAAGCTCTCATTGCTAATGAAAAAAAGAGTAAGGATGAGTTGAATGAAGTAAGGAGGCTCTTCATTAATGTAAGATTTTTGTTATGACTTTATTCCATAAATCTAAAACATGCAGATGTAGATGTTTGTATTTTGGTCACATTGGCTAATTTTGTTGTTAAATGCTTTAGTTATATACCCATTTAATACTTTAATTAATTGACTTGTAGCACTTCAAAAATGCCTCAACTTCTTCTTGTCCTTTTGGTGTTAAGAGAATGGGAGAATTAGATTCTGAACCATTCACTGAAGCAATGAAATGTAGCAAGGACAACCACTATGAAGCTATGCAGAAATGCACATTATGGAGCAAATATATTAGAGATCCACACTGGCACCCTTTCAAATTTGTCAAAATCAGAGGCAAACTCACGGTACATTTATACATAAATATATATGGTTTATACTATTTGTGTATGATTTGGCTCATTTGAATGTGATTGAGTTCTTGGATTATTATTTAGGAATAAGGGTAAATGGAAGCATTTTCACTTATTCTTTTGGTAACTCTATAGTCCCTTTTGACTGTTTAATTCAGGAAGTTGTTGATGGGGAAGATAAGAAGTTGAAAGGACTGAAAAAGGAATTGGGTGAGAAAGCTTATGAGGCTGTTAAAACTGCATTAATTGAGATGAATGAGTACAACCCAAGTGGTCGTTTTCCAGTTCATGAGCTATGGAATTTGGAAGAAGATCGAAAAGCAACTTTGAAGGATGTTGTTGAGTACATGCTCGATGGTTGGACTCCTAACAAACGCCTAAGGTAGGTAATGTGAATCTAAAGTCTATACCTTTAATTTTCTTTCTTGCTACACAGTATTCTCTTAAATCTACATATATTTTGGTTTTTTCTTGGTTAAAATGCAGGAGAAGAAAGTGAAGTTGATCATCATCAATGCTGTGATTTTGTAAGATAAAGATCTGTGTTGGAAAAGCAATGTACTTGCTCTTTTGATGTGTGCATATGCATAAGTTTCTTTTATGTTTTTTATGCTTTTGCTTTGTAATCGTAGTAACCTCTCATCTTACCAGATGTATAGACTGGTTTTATATTTTGCTTTGTGAAGTAATGATATGGACTTTGACTTGACTTTTTAAGTTTATTTTGGTAAGTTCAATGAACAAGTTTACTTATATCTATAATCATTTAGTATTTTTGTTGGGTTTGTGAATGATTGTAACAATATTTTTTAATTTTAGCTTATATATTGTGCTTTTTAACATTAGATTAGATTAGAGTACATGTATAATATATTAAAGACCAAAAATACGTGTAATTAAGGGGTCTAATGTCACTAATGATGCAGTGAATGATTCCCAATAATAAGTTAGGATGATCATTAAATTAGTGATGCCAAGCTTCTCTTAAATTATGATCATTTATAATAATAAATGAGACAATAAATTAAACTTTCCATGAGTGCAGAGTTCGTCAGAAATTCTAGTCTAAAATATGCAATTAGACACGTTAATTATGTTCAAACTGTGAATAGTTTGAGGTTAAAACATAAAATAAAAAATATATAAAAAAACCTTTATTGCCCGATCTACATCTGCAACTTCTGCCATAACTAGAATTAAACTTCTTTATGGAAGGAATTGTATTTTTTTTATTTGAAATTTAATTTTAATGGAAAAAATTTCACCATTGTAATGGGAATGATACTTCAACAAAGGATAGAATGACCATTCAATTCAACAAAGGATAGAAGGATTTTCACATGAATTATCAAAAATAGAAAGAAAAAGTGATGGAAAGTATATTGGTGAAATGCAAATACGAAGAAGAAACAAATTTAGTTCCATTTCAAATATTACAATAGGGAATATATCATAATAAAACAAATTTAGTTCTACACACTCTTCAATCACCACAGAATTCTTAATCTAGTTTTTCCAGTTCCCCCATTCTCTCTATAATTGCCTGCAAAAAACAGCCTTCACGGTTAAACATTTTGCATCTCACATTTTCCCAGTGTTTACATATCTGAAAATTCAAAAAAATTGGCCACAAATAAAAAAATATGTATGTTTCTTAAGTTTTGAAAAAAGCCCACAATCCTTTCTCAGACCCTTGTTGAAGAAAGAAAAAAAAACTCAAATGAAAATGAGAGAGATGATTAATTAGCCAATAATGACAAAGATGAAGAGAAAAGGAGATACAACAGTCAGTGACTTAACCATCTAAACCATATCATATCTGACAATTGTAAATGTACCAAAATTTTGGTTCCACACAGACAGTAAATTATCACAAGAGGTTGCATTTTGGAGTTAAAAATAGGCTTCTAAGCAGAACAATCAACTAAATTCTCCAGGCATAAAATGCAGTCAACGAGAAAAGCACACACACAAACGAAAAGCATAAAAGACTAAACGAATAAAGATTAAAAGAGCTCAATATAACACACCTTCTTGCTAGTTTCCTGAAGCTCTCCAGCAAGAATGAACTCATCAAGTATGAGATATACCTTCACATTCACAGGACAACAATATGCTCAGTTTAGATAAAAGAAAATATATAGTAACATTAGATATATTCATCTATACATTGAAGTTCTTGATGTCATATTCTCTATAACAAACACATACACTATCAAAACAACATTCAATCATGAGAAAAAGCAACTAACCTTGTGAAAGTTAAAAACCAAATCGAGCTCACAAACGTTGCTAAAGAAATGATCCAAAATCTCCACAAATAAATGAATGCACTCCAGATATGCTAACTCATTATCTGTAATATCAACACACAACGAGAAAAATAATCCAGCATAACGCCTGTAGATTACCTTGTGTGTACGAAACTGCAAGAATTAAGTCTCATCAAAAATTATTATTCACAACCCTTTAACCAATCTTCCTAAAATCACTTTGTTCAATTATTTAATTATGGGGTTTCAAACCCTAAAGCCATTAATCTAATTATGGATCGAAATGAGAAATCAAACGAAAAAGATTAGGGGAAATAAAGAGAGAAACCATCACCTCAACGAAGTTTGTGAATTTGGGATCTCTGTTTACCACCAAACGATGAACCTAAGCAAGAAAGAAAGAAATCAAAATCCAACTCAAAATCATTGTGTTTCTCAACAAGAATCGTGTATGAACAAGAATCGCATACCTCATATTCAACCTTGTGTTTCTCAGAATCCTCGAGGGGAACGTAGTACTTTGCAAGACGAGTCTTGCCTTGGCGATTCTGTAAGAGAATGAATCGGATCTGCAACATCGCGAGTCAATCAAACACAAATGATTCAATCACCACAAAATTGCATATTGTATGAAATAGAAATATGAGAATCATACCATCGTTTTACAAATTGAAGAGAAGAAGAGTAAAAGCGATTGAGAAAGGAAAGAGAAGAGGGTTTGAAGTGAGTGGTTATGGTAATAGACCGATTTCCACTTCCATCAATCTGTAATTCGATTCGATGTTTCTTTGGTTATTTCTCCTTTACTTATTTTGCTTCCCTTCTGCCATGGTCACCATGGACACTACTCTGATCAAGAAAAGTCAGCTACATAATTTATTTTCTCATTATTCATGTCACACCCAAGATTTCATAAAAATTGAAATTGTAAAACAGAGTGAAATATATTAAAACTCTTTGACTATATTTTTTTGAGAATGGATAAAAGATAGGATAATTAACATTTTTACCTTCTAACTTTGACATGTATAAAATTATACTTCTAAATTTTTAAGGTTATTAAAAACGCTCCATGAACTATTGAGATTGTTGAATTTAAATATTTTTGTCTAATCTAACATGGATGAAAGTTAGGGGCTTGATTTAATATATATCAAAGTTCGAGGGATATGATTTGGTAGATATCAAAGTCTCGGAGCATGATTTATTACATGAACAATCACTAAAATACATATTAGTAGTGTTAGATTTTAAATTTACACTAAATTGGTGCATAATTTTTTCATTTTATTTTAATCGTTCCTTTAATTTATTTTCAAATATAATCATTAATTATTTGTTAACAGTATACTATATGTGTAAATTAGTTATGAGTGATTATATAAATTATATAAGGGTGTGTTTGGAAGTAACTGTGTAATTACTAGGGTGGTAATTATACAGTTTAGTAATTACACTATATTTTAAAATGCAAGGTGTGTTTGAATATGAGGTGGTAGTTACATATGAATTCCTAATATCTTGTTTGGCAAAATAGTTAGTAATTACATGAAAAGATAATATTTTTTAGTAGTTAATGTTTAATATGAAAAGATTTTAGTAATTACATAGTGTAATTACATTCAATTCTCATGGGGGCCATGAAAATTGGATAATATAATTGGAACCCCTCAATGACTTCCAATTACATAGTTGCAGTGCAATTACATGGTCAGACAACACATGACAAATTGTGTAATTACCTCCAATTACACACAAATTCAATTAAATTGTGGCTTTCTAAACGCACCCTAAAATTTAAAAAATTTTAAGTGATATATTTTTCTTTGGTATCATATTTATTTAGTGTTTGGTATTTGGTATTGAATCTGTGAAATAAGTGAACTTATCTATGCAATTCTAGGAGGACACAATTGAAGAAATTGGATCACAAGACTTTGCAAAAGTTGCAAGTCTTGAAATGAGACATTGTATTTATAGGGAGCTGATTACAGAGTTGATACAAGAAGTAAAGAACAGAGTAATTAACAGAAAATACTAACAGCAAAATAACAAACATTAAACTGTTACAACAAAAAGTGCTAACTATCAAAAAACTAACTCTGACACTTGTTTATCATCCCCCCTCAAGCGAAATGGTGATGAACACACTTTGAGCTTGTCTTTGAGATAGTGAAACCGATCAGTAGATAGACACTTGGTGAGAATATCAGCAGTTTGATCGAGAGATGGCACATAACGAACCTCGAGTGTCTTGGCCAGAATTTGGTCTCGGATGAAGTGTTGATCGATTTCGATGTGCTTGGATCGCGCATGAAAGACTGGATTAGCTGCAAGAGATGCAGCACCCTGGTTGTCAACCCAAATTATTGGGCAAGCTGGTAGAGAGATCTGGATTTCATTGAGTAAGTGACATATCCAATTCACTTCGGCAGCAACATTGGTTAAGGCACGGAATTCGCTTCCCGTGCTTGAGCGAGCAACAACTTGTTGCTTTTTTGCTGACCATGATATTAAGTTTCCACCAAGGAACACTACATAACCACCGGTGGATTTTTGATCATCAATGCTTGTTGCCCAGTCGACATCAGAATAAGCTTGAAGTTCCAGTCGAGCAGCGGGTTGAATGAAAAGGCCCTCATGAATTGTTCCCTTTAAATACCTGAAAAGTCTTTTGCAGGCATCCCAATGGGTTGTAGTAGGGGTATGAATAAACTGACTTAGTTTATTTACAATGAATGATATGTCGGGTCTAGTAAGGGTAAGGTATTGTAATGCTCCCAATGTACTGCGGTAGAGTGTTGGGTCTGAAAAAGGGTCACCAATAGACAAGGATAATTTGATAGCTGAACTGGTGGGACTTGGACTTGGCTTAGCTCCATCCATCTTAACCTTGCTGAGAATTTCAGCAATGTATTTTGACTGAGATAAATGCATTCCAGCGAATGTTCTCTGCACTTCAACCCCGAGAAAGAAATGTAGGGGTCCTAAGTCTTTGATATCAAACTCTTTGTTAAGATCTTGAACCAGTCGTGAGATTAGAGACTTGTTGGGGCCTGTAATTAAGATATCGTCTACATATACCAATAATAGTATTTGGTTGTTACCCGAACCAGAAAAGTAGAGAGAGTTGTCAGACCTGGAACATGTAAAACCGTTGCTGCAAATAGTGGATTTTAGCTTTTCGTTCCAAGCTCGTGGAGCTTGTTTGAGACCGTAGATTGCCTTATGCAATTTGCATACATGATTAGGATAGTTTGGATCAACAAATCCAAGAGGTTGAGTCATAAAGACTGATTCTTTTAAAGTGCCATTGAGAAAAGCGTTAGAGACATCTAGTTGAGTGATGTCCCAATTGTTGGAGACAGCCAAGGTGAGTAATGTTCTTACTGTTGTGGGCTTGACAACCGGGCTAAATGTCTCTGTGTAGTCAATGCCTGGAGTTTGAGAGTATCCCTTTGCCACTAACCGTGATTTGAATTTGTCAATTGAACCATCCGCATTGAGTTTGATACGATGTACCCACTTATTGCCCACAAGGTTCATGTCTGGTGAGTAAGGGACAAGTGTCCAAGTGTTATTTTTTTTAGAGCAGTGTCCTCTTTATGCATTGATGCAAGCCATATGGGTTTGGTAAGAGCCTGTTTGAGTGTTGTGGGAACTTTAGGGAGGGTGGATTCAGGTAAAGGATGTAGAGTAGAGTGATATGTTTTTGGTTTGATGATGCCCGATTTAGACCTGGTCTGCATGTGATGCAAATTGGTAGTGTAAGGTTCAGTATTTGGCTGTTGTATGGGATTATTGACACAGGTTGTAGGATCAGGATTTGGGAGAACAGACATAGAGGCAGTAGGAACAATAGTGGTGTTCTGGACATCAATAACAGTAACAGATGGGGATGTTGATGCAACTAAAGGGACCACTGGTGCAGCATTGCTCACAGCAGCAGTAGCAGCAGGTGGATTTGCAGTGGATGATATGTTGGCATTTGCAGCAGATGTAGAGGGCATAGTGTTATTAGTTATAATGGGAGATGTAAGAAATGAAGTAGAGGGAAAAAATGTTGTGAAGAAGAATATACCTTTGTGGAATCACATGATGTGAGGGCTAGAAGTTCTTCTTCATTAAAGACCACATTTCTTGCTATAAACACTTTGCCATTTTTATTTTCGCACATGTAGCCTTTGTGATTCATGGAGTAGCCAACAAGCATGCATTTTTATGATCTTAAGGACAACTTGTTGCTGTTATATGGCCTTAGATGTGGGTAACAGGTGCAACCAAAGGGCTTCAGCATATTATAGTCAGGAACTTTGTGAAATAAGGTTTCATATGGGGACATGTCACCAAGAACACGAGTAGGCAAACTGTTTATGAGATAAACAGCATGCTGAAATGCTAACCACCAATAAGGGAGAGACAAACCAGCATGAGCAAGTAAGGTAAGACCACTTTCAGTAATATGACGATGTTTTCGTTCAGCTCTTCCATTTTGAGCATGATCATGAGAAAGGATGCTAAGGACCTATATTCACCTCCCCAGTCTGATTGGACAATTTTGATAGGAAGATCAATTTGTTTTTCAACAAAGGTTTTAAATTGGAGAAATGTACTATAGGCTTGAGATTTTGTGGATAATGGGAAGATCCAAGTATAGCGGTTGAAATCATCTATAAAGTGAATATAATATCGATGCCCTTCTTTGGATTCAACATGTGATGGTCCCCACAAATCTGTGTGAACCAATTCTAAAGGTTGGGAGGCTCGAGACTCGGATATGGGATGATGTTGTCCATGGCTTTTGCCTTTTTTGCAAGCATCGCAGAAACCTTAGATTTCTAAGGTTGGTTGGAACATGTAATGCAGATAAGATTTTTACAAGTGTCTCTGGTGTGGGATGACCAAGTTTCGAATGCCAAAGGTTGACATCAGATTTGTGAACAAGATAAGATAAAGACTCAGTATTATTAGGTAAAAAACCATTTTTATTATTGCAAGAATTAGTACATGGGGGAGTTACTGTGTTAACAGTACTCATATTACATGTAGAAGAACAAGAATTAGAACTTGGTACAGATTCTTAACTGGTTACATGAAAAGCAGAACATGGAGACTCAGATTTGGATTGCTTGGTGACAAGTTGACATTGGAGCTGAACTTTAGATGGGAAGGAGCTGTGAGACAGGATATAGAGGCCATTCTTAAGCCTCCCCTTGAGGAGCACTCTCCCTGTGATTTTGTCCTTAGCAAAACAACATTTTGAGTGAAATTCTAAGAAAACATTATTGTGAGCAGTTAACTTAGAAACACTAATGAGGTTTTTGATAATGGAAGGGACTTTAAGAATATTTTTTAAACGTATAGATGACTGAGATGAAGGGAGAGAAGAGTTACCAATGTGACTTATAACAAGTCTTTTACCATTTCCAACAGCTAGGGTGTCAGAACCTGAGTAAGGGATTTTAGATTCTAAGTGTTCCATGCCCTGAGCAATGTGATTGGTTGCACCCATATCAGCATACCAGTCGAAATCTTCAACGAATTTAGGCATGGCTGAACTGGAGTATGCTTGATGTTCTTCTTGGTCATCGATTTCAGCAAGAAAGACTTTTGAATCATTGATTTTGGGGGTGACAAATGCTTTGTCGAATCTGTAGTGGCAAACAGCAGCCGTGTGTCCTGCTTTGTGGCAAACCTGACAGAGCAATCTTGGGATAGATGGATTGTTTCTGGGATAAGCACGATCCTGGGGACAATTCATAGAAGAATAGTACTGAGCAAGAGAACTAAGAATTGTCTCTGTCATAGATGAGCGAAGCCAGCTGAGAAGCAATTGGTCTTTGCGTTTCCAGATCGTGAATTCTGGGTTAGGGCCTCCATTAACAAGAACTCGAACATGTGCAATACCAGTAAGGAGTATATCATCAAGACCGTGGCCAATAACAGTGGGTATTACTTGAAATTTCCATGCAAGGAAATTAGTTCGATCCAATCGAACAGTGAGGGAAGAATTCAGGGAATTCTGAAAGGGATTCCATTGCTGAACTGGTTGAAGAACCGGAGTTGCAGGTAAGAGCAGCAGAGCTGAGAGGTTGGAGCAATGGCTTCGAGCAAAGGGGTTCAGGGTGGCGAGGATCCATGAACGACGTAGGTCAAACGCTATCTGATACCATGTGAAATAAGTGAACTTATCTATGCAATTCTAAGAGGACACAATTGAAGAAATTGAATCACAAGACTTTGCAAAAGTTGCAAGTCTTGAAATGAGACATTGTATTTATAGGGAGCTGATTACAGAGTTGATACAAGAAGTAAAGAATAGAGTAATTAACAGAAAATACTAACAACAAAATAATAAACATTAAACTGTTACAACAGAAAATGCTAACTGTCAAAAAACTAACTCTGACACTTGTTTATCAAAATCAGTGCTAAAAATAAATAGATTATGCATTAAATTGGTTAAAAGTGTTAAGACTTGGTATGGTGCATGATATTTTATTTCAAAAGTAATTGATTCTAATACCATATAAGATGCATGAACTATTTTTTTTCATCCTTAATTGATTTTGAGATGAAACTCATACACCTTAATTTAATCACATCTTATCAAATTCTAACAAAAAGTGTGCACCAAACATAGTGCAACAAAATTCACATTTATTTTCATATTGTTTTTAATTATCATTAATATATTAGAATATTATTAAAAAAAAAAACTAATATATTATATAAATATAAAAATATATCACATAATAATTTGTATTTGACATGGTGAAAATGAAGTAAGTGATTGTAGAAGTGTGCCTTTTCAAAATATATAATATTGAGAAATTGATTTTGCCTATTCATGGAGTTTGAAGTTGGAACTTAGTACAGTACAATCAACCATGGCCTGGGTATCTCCTACTTCATCTTCTTCTTCCGCCATAGCTCTACCTTCCAAATTCACCTCAACCTCTCAACATCACCACCTCTCTTCTCCTTTCTCTTCCTCTTTTCGTGTCCTCTGCTGCACTGGATCATCCTCTCGCTCCATACCCATCACCAGCCACCTCAAGTTTTCTCTCCACGACGCTCTCGATTCTTCCGGAATTCAAACCTCTCATGCTAGGGTTTGCTTCTTCTTCTTCTTCGCCATTCAATTCTTATCACTTAATTATAATTTTATGCTTATTTTTCTTAATGTTTTTTTTTTTAACAATCATCACGAATTTCGTTTTGGATGGATATAGTAGTTTAGTGTTGAAATTTCCTTTGTTTTTTCACTTTTAGTTATGAAATCTAAAAAGGTTTTGATTGAAAATGGATGGAGCAGGAAGCTAGGGAGGGATTTTGCTCACAGATTGAGAAACTTTCTGATATAGAGAGGGAAACCAGTATTAGTATCAATAGACATGTTGATTTGGGGAAAACAGCTCTTTATATAGCTGCAGAGGACGACTCTCTCGTGTCTCATTCTTCAGTTCCTCTTCCTGTTGATGCCTTCGTTGATAGATTGGATGATCTTTCAATGGGTTACTGCTCTCATTACAATTCAGCATCAAGATCATCGCCAGAGAATTTTTTGGACAGTTTGGAAAACTATTTGTATGACAAGAAGGTATTAGAGACAACTCTGCTTTCTTCATTTTTTCATGTTTTCTTTATAACAATATGTATAGAGTACTCATGAAAATCTGTTGCTTCATTATAACTATTAAAGTGTCAATGAGATTGATGCTCTTTCTTTTAAGCAGGCTTTGATATATACATTACAATATAGGTTGTTATGTTCTTTCTCAGGGCTTATGTTAATTATGTATTCTGGTTTGCTATTATGGCAGTACACAGATTGGGAAAGTATTTCCTTAGTAATAGCAATGACTTAGTTTGGTTGGAGGGAGTCCTCTTTTGAAATTATCTTATGTGATTTTAATGATTTGAATCAATGAAATGAGATGAATATTTCCCTCGAGCAAAAAGAAAAATGACAAACTATAAGGAAAAGGGTGCATATTTGAGATGTTTTACCCTCATATCATTTCTCTCTCTTTATTCTGGGTGTTTATTTATTCTCATTACAAAATGTTTTTCTTTTCTCAGGTTTTGTGCTTTTTTTTTTCTCTTCATAAAAAGTGGTTTCCAATTTCAGGGTTTCCGAAGAAGCAATACAAAGTTTCAGTTGGAACCGCGATCTCTATATCTTCACACTGTATGGAACTCTGACCCTCACATGCTTTTACATGGTGTCTTTCTTATTCATTTCAAGAGGAACTACTTACTGTTACACGGTCATCGTTTTGAATATTTAATCCTTCTGTTTGAACAGGTTTTGACACACCGTTCAGGTTCATTGACAATGCTTTCACTCATATATTCAGAGATTCTGAAGATGCTTCGGTTATGGGGCCTTTTGGATTTTGATGTGGAAATATTCTTCCCTCATGATTTCCATAGTCTTCCTCGAGGTTACCATAAACTAAAAAGTAAGGAATCTGATCACTCACATGTATTGACATCACAAGCCCTGCTAGTGGAGGTAACTTCTTTTCTATCATTTTCAGTGCTCTTTCTTGCCTCTTTCATACAAATTATACGTTTTTAGAATGTGTGCTGATCAAGTTCAATAAAGTACTGAATGCTTATTTTCTTGTTGGGTTTTTGTAAAACTATGCTATCCAGAAGCTTCTTCTTTGTTTCTTGTAGTTTTGTTGGTCATGCCGTGTATTGAAGGAGTTTCTGCTCGTTTACTTACATTTTCTAGTATTTTATTCTTAGTAAGGTTTTGTTATTTTTTCCTCTAATAAAATAATAATAGTCATTGAAGTTATTTCTTTATCTTCCATTGTAAGAGCAAAGAATATCCTTAGACTTCCTCTGTGTGTATTTCAAGCAATGTTGAAGTATTACATCCTGACTTTAGAATTGAGTTGTTTCTTTTTACCCTCGGTAAACTAGAACATTTCCTGTTTAGAAATTGGTATTCTTGTAAAATTATATTGATGAGCCAGTCTGTAACACATTCTACTAACATGACAGAATATGGTGAATTGAAACTATTCAATTGCCTCATGTAGTTTATATGTAGAACCTCGCATGGTTTGGGAGAAGGGTTGTGAAACACTTTATGAAAGCACTCTTAATCCTATAAACTGTTTGGAAATTTCTCACTAGTGGGCCAAAACTATTGGATATGTACACAATGGAGTTAGTCTTTAAGAGGTATTATCTATGTATTTTTTTGAAACAAAACCTCTGCTTGTGTGAGGTATTAGAATAAATCACAATGAATTGTTTGGCTCTACCGAAAAAGTTTCTAAGACAATGCGGAGAGTTTGTTGGGAAGTGCGTCAGTATTATGTCTCTCTCTCCTTTTTTTTGGGAGGTATATGGAAGGAAAACTTGAAGCTAACCTAGTTTTGGTAATTTTTAAGAATATCATTCAAATATCTTCATGAAGAAATAGCTCAGTGTCAGCCTGTTATCATTGGTACATGTGCTCAGTTACACGTTAATCAGTTGCATATGTTGTTCATAGTTTAACATGTCTGCAGATGTTGGGAAATTTGAAGGAAGCTTTCTGGCCATTTCAAGATGATCAGACAGGGAGTTTATTCCTAAGAGCTGCACGTGCTGCTAACTGCATAGATAGACCAAACATTAATGAAGATAGGTTGTTTAATTATACATGAACATAAAATGCTCTTGTATTGATGAATAATTTTTTCAACTAGTATATTCTCTTATTTCCTTCTCTATTTGTTTTTTCCTTTGTTTCGGGAAGATAGCTAGTAGGGGTGAAGAAAAGGTTCTTGTTATGTTGCTTATGTATTTTTTATCTTTTGCAGTGGTTTTCGACTTGCATCTGCTAAGGCTGCTCAACATAGGCTAGAACGTGGTGTTTGGACCAGTGTACGGTTTGGGGATATGAGACGAGCATTAGCTGGTTTGTACATATGAAAGCCAATTCTTTATGTAATCTAGAGAATGACAACATTATGTGCAATATGGTCTTGCTTTTATTGTCATGCTAACCTCTTTATTCTGCTACTTTAAAAATTTGGCGCTTTTTAATCTTTTTTTTTCCTTTTAAGGGAAATAATCACACAATTGCTCCTGAACCCTGCATCAACATTTACTTTAATTTTCTGTCTACCCTTTTTCTAATTAGATTTGTTAATGTTACAGCTTGTGAACGTCTAATCCTCCTGGAAACCGATGTGAAGGAATTGAGAGATTATAGCATTCTTCTTTACCTTTGTGGGTTTTATGAGCAATCATTAGATTACCTAAAGCTCTATCAAGAATCCAAGGTCATTTCTATCTCTCAGTATGGTATTCATTGCATTGTACATATCTAGTTTACTGAAAAGCTCATTATAATATTCCCAGGTTCCTTCTACACAAAAAGAATCGCCGGATCCAGTTAGCAATCTTGAGGAAGACGCAGTAAATAAATTGATGGTACGCCTTAATCTCATTTCAATGGAAGAAGGTTGGAGCAAGCCATCATTTGCTAGGAATTTCTTAGGTAATAATTCCGAACCATGGTAGTTTTCCTGTAAACTTGACTTGAGACAAAAGGGTTGAACTTCATTGCATGACCTACTGATAGGTCTCTAACAGTAATAGGATGTACCATGCCTGAGATTTGTTGTCTAGAATTAGTGGTTCTGCTCTTCCCAGTGTCTCTGTATCGGGTCATTATATTGTATATAATATCTCCTGTATGTAAATTGTTTTTGATTATGAAGTATCTTCTTTCATCTTGGTAAGATACTCGGAAGAAATCACTCACTATCATTTGCACTTATATTAACAGGTAATACTTAGACTTAGATCACTAAGGTCATCTCTAATGGCACCTTAAAAACCTAAATATGCTGTAGCTTTTTCGACAAAATCTACCAATCGAACAGTAAAAGTAACACTAATAAATAATAATTTTAGTACTATATATTTTTCTATTCCAACCATAACACTAAAAAGTATTTTAGTGTAGTCGGAACACGGAACACTGTAGACAAACTTAAATATGAGACATGTTTTGTTTTACATGATGGTGTTCATCCAATTTAATCCGTATTATTTTACTTATAGGGCATTTGATTCACACTAAGTGTGGATTTCATATTTCGAATCCAATCTAATCCGCACAATAGCTCAAATCAAATTCAATTCAATTTATAAAAGTGCGGATCGAATTCGTTATTTTAAATTGGTTACTATTTAATATTAAATTATATAATATTTATGAAAAAATATTTTTTTTTTCCACATAACTAGCAACAAAATAAAATAAATTATTGTTATTTTATATCTCCAACTAGGGGTGTTCATAAAATAGTCGATCCAATCCAATCTGCACGATCCAATCCGCAAAGTGCGGATATCCGAACTTGTGCGGATTGGATTGGATTGGAAAATTCAAAAGCCTCACTTGTGCGGATTGAATGTTGATTGACATGTAAAAGTAACCGATCCAATTCAATCTACACATATTTATAACAAAATTAAAAAATTATATATACAAATAACATTTTAATGTAAAGAAAATAGTAATTTAAAAATCTAATACATATAATACAATTATATTGCAAAACTTAATAAATAAAATGTATATTCTATTCTTATATATATATTTTTTACATACAGTTTAAAATAAAATTAAATATTTTTTTTATATATACAATTTTTTTTCTTCCTTTGAATTTGTTATTTGTTATATTATTTATTTAATGTGTTGTTGGAGACATAAAATAACTATAGTTTATTTTATTTTGTTGCTAGTTATGTGAAAAAAAATATATTTTTTTTCATAAATATTAAATAATTTAATATTAAAAAGTAACTAATCCAAAGTAACCGATCCAATCCGCACTTTTGCGGATTGGATTGGATTGGATTGGATTTGACCTATTGTGTGGATTGGATTGGATCCAAAAAATGAAATCCGCACTTAGTGCGGATTGGATATTGTTTGACCAAAAAAGTGCAGATTGGATTGGATGAACAACCCTATCTCCAACCATAAATTAAAATAAATATAATAACAAATAACAAATTCAAAGGATAAAAAAAAAGGGAAATTACCCCCTATACTATGTTTTTTTTTTTTTTTTTTTTTTTTTTTTCAAATTTACGGTTTCAGTTTTTAAAGTGGTAGCACAGCTACTTGCAGTAGTAGTTTCTATACAATTTTTTGTTGCAATTTAGGTTGCAGCGCTAGTTGCAATAAGAGTTTCTATGTAGAATTCTGTAAAAATGCAAAAAAAAAAAAAAAAAAACTGTTTTAAAGTGTAAAATTGAGAAAGCCCCTAAAAAAAATTGTATGTATAAAGAAATGTTTAATTTTGTTTTAAATTGAATATAGAAAAAAATTATATATAATAATGGAATATACATTTAATTTATTAAATTTTGAAATATAATTGTATTATATGTATTAAACTTTAAAATTATTATTTTCTTTATATTAAAATATTAATTGTATATATAATTTTTTAACTTTTTTTATAAATATGTGTGAATTGGATTGGATCAGTTACTTTTACATGTCAATTAATATCCAATCCGCACAAGTGCGGATTTTAAAATTTTCAATTCAATCTAATCTGTACAAGTGCAGATATTCACACTTTGCGGATTGGATTGTGCGGATTGTATTGAATCAGCTATTTTATGAACAATCCTATAAAGAAAATAGTAATTTTTGAGTACCTTTGGACAGGATTTAGTGCCGATTTACTCTTCTTTTGATATTTTACTCTAATTCTGTGGGATTTTGTGTCAGAAACACGCCACATTAGACATATCCTAGAAGGTTGGTTTCTGCGACAACCCTTGGAGGTTGGCTTCCACGACACCCATTGGACTACCCTTACCCATGGAGTTTTTGTTTGTCTCTTTTCTTTCCAATGGTATAATATTTTAATATTTTGTCAGATAATATGTCCTTCTCACTAAGCATGCTCTAAAGTTTTACTATTAAGGTGGTGTTTGATTCGATGTAATGTAATGTAATAGGAATGGTAATTGTAATAGGGAAATTTGATTTTTTATCCTTTGTTTAACGCCCAAATGTGACTTCCACTAGCGGTGGTTGTAGTATAGATCGGGCGGTCGATTCCACAGGGAGGTGATTATGGACAAAAACGTTAGTAGAAAAATAAAAACAAAAGGTTAATAATAAGTGATAATAGTAACCAATGATTTTGTGATTTTTAATTTGATAATAAATATTAAAAGAAAGCAAATAAATGTATAATCAATAGTAAAAGAGAGAAAGGCTTTAAGAATCATCCATATGCTTGTTTAGCTATTTTGTACCTTTGATTCACAAAGTTGACACTAATCATACAACATTAAAGTTCATTATATTTTGAGTATACAAGTTCTTGAAAATAAAAGAAATGATTTAATCTTATGTAGAACCTATAAATGACATTATACATCAAACAATAATGCAATAAAAGATTAAACATAAAACAAAACATAAATATTATTTTTACTAATTGGAAACACATAGAAAGAGCATGACTAATCCTATATATCTTTAGTAAAAATAATGACAAAGAAAATAGAAATAGAGATGGTGGTGATAGTGAAGGAAATGAACATTAATATTACTTTTCTTAATTTTTAAGCACATAGGAAGAGCATGACTAAACCTATATGTTTAATAAAAAGTAAATAAAAATGAACATAAAAGATAGAACAAGATAAATACTACTATTACTACAATCACTAAATAAAAATATATAGAAAGAGTATGACTAAGTCTATATATATTTAGTATATAATAGCATATATAGTAGTATAGATGGATGAAGAACAAGAAAATAAAAGTGAAATAAAAACTTGCATTACTCAAATAAATATTACATGTGAATCAAAGATACAAAATAACCTCACTTTGCATATGGAATCATCCCTAACCTTCCAAGGAAGATTAGGCCATTGTGCTAATCATTCTCATAAAATTTCTAAAGAGAAAAGATGAGAGAATTTTGCTATAGTTTTTCTACACTAAAAATTACACACCAAAAATTACTAAAATGAGCTCCTATTTATAGAGCCATAAAAGGACTAAAAATAAATAAATAAAAATTTGGAATTATAAAATAAATATTAAGATTAAATTTGACATTTCAAATAAAAAATAAAATTAATATTATTTTTGTTATCATTGTGATTTTGACTTCTACTCTTTGGATGAAGGTTGAGTGTGGAAGAGGAAAATAGGGTTGATGATGACCTAGACTTATCATCATTGCATCACATGCTTTGGAAGAGACAAAATTGATGATGAGTTTCATGGGCTAGGCTTAACCTTTTTGGGTTGGGTTGCTTTGGACTTCAACAAAAATGCCATTTTTTTCTTCATTTCTTTTCAACTTTGCTCCTTCCTCTTTCTTTCAACAAAAATACACTTTAATTCCTACAAGAAAGACATAAATTGAATCAAAATCAAATATTTTCATTTATAAAATATATTACAATAATTTCATGAAAATATCAATTAAAACTCAATTTATTTTATCATTTAAAATAAATAAAAGTGTATTTTTAACCACTAATCATCCTTACATGAAGGGAAATTTTTTTCCTTAAACCTAAAATACCTTATATTGGTAAAATAGGATAATATTTACTTAATTCCCACATTACCCCCTTATTCAAATCTGACTCAACACTTGACTATGAACCCAGCCCCCCCCTCCCCCCCCCCCCCATCGGACCCAGCCCAGCCCCATCGGACCCAGCACAGCCCCCATCGGACCCAGCCCCATCGGACCCAGCACAGCCCCCATCGGACCCAGCCCAGCCCCATCGGACCCAGCCCCATCGGACCCAGCACAGCCCCCATCGGACCCAGCCCAGCCCCATCGGACCCACCGGGTCTTCGTCTTCCCCAACCATTCACGCCTGAATCGGACCTGCGCGTGGGTTTTCGTTTTGGTCGGTTTTCGTGGTGGTTGCGGCGGTCGAGCGGTGCGGTGGTTGCGGCGGTCGAGCGGTGCAGTGGAGGAGGTGGATCGACGTGGGTTTTGTGCGGGAGGAGGTGGCTCGGCATGGAGGTGCGGTGGAGGAGGTGGCTCGGCATGGAGGTGCGTGGGTTTTAGGTTTGATTTGAGAGAGAAAGGAGGAAGAGAGAGAGAGATTGAAAAATATGGGAGGGGTATTTTAGGATTTAGGGAAAAGTATACCCATTTTTTCAATAGCTATAACTATTAGTTTGGGAAACAAATTTAGGTATAAAAAATGCATAGAAAATCAAATTTCTCTTGTAATATGAATAGTAATATAATGGAATTAGAATTGTAATAGAAATCATATTATGATGTTTGGTTTAACTCTGTAATAAATATTGTAATCAAATAAAATAAGTTGTATATTGACAAAAATATTTTTAGTTTTATTATTTTTAATATTTAAAATTAAAAAAAAAAATAGTAAAAGAGATATTTTCATTACATTAGTTTTATAATGTAATATGAATTACAATAGATAGTATAATGACTATTACAATGTAAAACCATTACAAAAGTTTAAAAATGAAAAACAGACAATGTAATGTAATTATGATTCCATTATAATTCCCATTATACTAAACCAATTAAACCAAATGATCTTTCTCTTTCAAAAAAGAAAAAAAGGTTGAAGAAGATAGGCAACCCCTACAACCCCTACAAAAATTACAATACCACCTCCTCTGTTCCTCTACACTACCCCTACTCGTAGCTTAGCTCCCTCCAAAACCAACACTTACCCCTATACCCATCTATTCACAACAAGTAAATAATACAACTTCTTCATCTTCTTCTAGAGTTTTCATTTTTCAGATTTGAGTTTGGCAAAAACAAAGAAAAAAGAAGAGCACATGAACCAACAACAACAACAACAACAACAACCCATTTACTATTCATCCTCTAATCACCTTCTAGAACCTTGTTCATCAAACGACGCCGTTTTCACCTACTGGAAGTGGCGTGACCAAACCGAAGCCGAGGCAGAGGCCGAGGCCGAGGAAGGTGTCACTCCTCCAATTCTGAATTGTTGGAGGGCTTGCAGTGATTGCGGGAACAGAGCCAAGAAAGAGTGTAGGTTTAAGAGGTGCAGGACTTGTTGCCGTGCACGTGCCTTCCCTTGCTCTACTCACGTGAGGAGCACGTGGGTCCCCGTCGCTTGTCGGAGGAAGCGTCGTCATGATCCTTCTTCTTCTTCTTCTTCCATCTCATCTTTTTCTCATTCCAAGAGGCCAACCTTGTATGATTCGCACACCACTACTTCCATTTCCAACACTCTCACGACTTTCACCAATCAAGGTCGTATTTCTTTCTCTCTTGGATTTTGTGATTTTTTTTTTTTTTTGGTGAAAATGGTGATTTGAGGAGAAAATTGAATTGGGTATTTGTTTAATTTATTTAAATTATGTTTTATCAAATTCTAAAGAAAAAAATGTGAATTTGATTGATGAATCTGAGTATGGTCTGTGGAATATGTTTTGGAAAACTCGATTTTTCAAGATTAGTGTAACCAATATGATTGACAAGAACTAATAAAAATATTATATTATTCAGAAGAAATCTTAATTTGAAGAATAAACATAATATATTAGTTTAGTTTTTTTTGAGATGATTTGCAAAGGTCTCATAGTTGATTGCCAATATAAATAGGTTATGTGTATTTGTACACTTTTATTTATATGTTAAAATGTATATTGTTACAAATAATATTATTATTTTAAAAATATAAAAAATATTTAAAAATTTATAATATTTTTTTATTTTTTTAAATATTTTTTTTTTTCTATTTTTTGTAATTTTATTTAATTTTAAAAATAATTTTCAAATAATAATATTAGGTGTATTAATATAAACGTTAACAGTGTACATATTAGCAGTTGATAGTAATAATTAACTGTATGATACTTTAAATTTGCACTTTAGAGAATTAAATATAAGTGAAATGACAATTGGAAAGGTTTTACCGCAATTAGTATTACCATTACTATTGAATAAAAGTATGAATTTGAGTTTTGATATTTCAAAAACAAACAATCAATTTGGTATATTTTTGTGTCCAGCATTGTTATTAAACACTATTTTATTGCAAAATTGAATGATTTGTTAGCTTGTTCTGTTTTTTCTCTGTTTTCATTTTCAAATTTACAGATGCAACTTTGAAGCAGTCATTGCCAAGTAAAGTCCATGCTCCAGCGATTTTCCGGTGTCATAGAGTAACAGCCATTAGCGACGGTGAGGTTGAGGTTGCATATCAGGTTGCTGTGAGAATCTGTGGCCATGTCTTCAAGGGGTTTTTGTATGATCAAGGAGTTGATGAGAAGAATGGAGATTACTCTACTTCTTCATCACCTATTGTGGCTCTGTCCACACCCAATCCGAGCTCCCCAAGCTGATACATGAATCACTTTTACCAAACCAAAACAGGTAATTTAAGAGACCTTAATGTTGTTTGTTTTAAAAATGTTGGGAATATCTTAACTTGTGTAGTGTTTTTGAGCTACCCCTTTAAGAATAGCCAAGAAAATTGCAGCTTGGAATTGGATTTCACTAGCTCAATGTAAGATCTTTCTTGTTCTTTATGTCTTAATGGCCTTATTTGGAAGAAACAATTTAGGGTGTGTGACCCTATAATCTCTTATTCCCTCTGATTTTGGTAGATGACATGAAAAAAGCCAAAGCCATATATGAGTAGCCAAAGGATGATTACCCACCATTTTGTTTTTTTTGGCTTAGCCAATAAATCACTATATATCTCCCTCAATTTCATTGTTAATTGACAAAATAGTTATTGATAAAATACACATTGGAACATTTGCAAATTTTGATACCAATTCAAAAACACATGGTTAACTGTTAGTTTGTTAATAAAAATGAATTTTGGGGGAAAACCATGCCATATAACTCTAAGAAGTGTTCTGTTTATAAATGTTGTTATAAGTGTTTGGAAAAATGGTGTAAAACTTAAAAGATATATTATCTAGATGTGAAAATTCAAATGAATATATTCGATCGAAGTGAAAATCAAGGAAAAAATTGGCATAAAATTCCAAATCAGCCTAATTGTAGATACTCTTGCATAATGTTTGGTAGAGGAGGAATGTAAAGTTTGGGGAGAAGATTTTATTTTTGCTTGGTTAAAAAGAAAAGATGGGGAAAATAAAATCTAGTTGGCCACACACTAATATAGTGGTGAGAAATTTTGTTTATAATATACATTTAATTTATAAATAATCATTTTAATTTATTCTCAATTCAAAGTAATTTATATGAATTTGTTAAATTATTAATTTGTTCTCTATCTCCCAAACAACTTATTATTATTATTATAAAACAACTCATAATAATACATTTTCTACCTTTTCTACTCTAATTTCTATCTCTTACTAATGGCCTAATTTTTTTCCTCTGTTAAGGAGATGTTTGTATTCCGAGTTTATAGAAATTTAGGTATACTTGTTACAAAAATTAAAATTATGAAGTGTATAATTTAATTAGGGTGGTGTTTGGATTGAGGTAATAAAATAGAACGGAGTAGAAAATAAATAATTTGGGGAAATTTTATAATACACCTCTTTAAAATGGATATATTGATGTACTCTTATCTGTTTTAGCACCTGAAATAATTTTTTAGTCAAATTTTTTCTCATGATCAAGTACGCTATAGTTATTTATGACATTCGGTAAAATTTTAAAAAATTTAGAAAAGTTTAACAAGTCGAAAATTACGTTCAAACAGTGTATCGCGTGACTATTTTATTTTATACGCCTGTAAAATAGATTGTTTGAACATTCTTTTCTATATTGTAAATTATTCGGAATTTCTCAAAATTTTGTAGGTTATTTTAAATAGTTAAAAATTAGACTAAAATTTTTTTCTAGATGTTGAAACAAGTCATGGGTGTATCAATACATCCCTTTTAAAGGGGGTGCATTGTAGAATCACTCAATAATTTTTATTCTATTCATTTGTTTTGGTTGTATTTTAAAATAAAAATGTCATTTCAATAGAAAAAGTTTTTTTATTTTTTTATAAAAAAAAATTTATACATTTTAAATTTGATTTTATTCTTATTTTAAAATATTAATTTCTTTTGTTTTTGTGCTCTTGAAGTTTTTTTTTTTTTAATTATTAATTTATATATATAAATATATATACTAACAAGAGGTGTTCTTCTCTGATTGCAGGGGTAGTTAACATGATTTGAATGAAGCTGGTCTGTGGTCCTTAATTAACTTTGTAGTTAAAAGAAAGTGATTAGGGGGATGGTTATATACTATTATCATATGTGTGATTGTTATATAATTAGTCAAATAGATATTCATGGTATGTGATAATTTGGTCTATGCAAAATGGAAAGAGAAATTCGAGTTTTATTTATGCTTCAAGTGACATCTACAATTCTTTCAATAAAAAAAAAGCTATAAATGTGGTTTATTGTTATTTTTTAAAATATTTTGTTAAAAGCTAACTCTAATAATGATGTAAAATGTGTATTAAATTTGGTCTAAGTTAAAAATTGTGTCAAATTTAGTATAAAAAATAACACGTACCAAATTTTAATTCACAATAAATGCTATTTTTTTAATTACCTATTTATTACTCATTAATATTATTTATTAATTAAAAATATTTTTATATTTATATATTATTAAAATAACATAAATAAATTTTATTATTTTTATATTTTTAATGAGTATTAATGATATTATTGATTTTTAGATTTTTAGAGTTAATTTGCACTTTGTGTATTAGATCACAAATATAAAAATTGAGCTAATTATAATTTTATGGCATATTTTAAACCAAATTTAATTCAAAATACAGATGATTTATTGGATGGTCTCACGTAATCTTTCTAGTTTCTATTTAAAATATTTAATTACTTTTCAAATATAAATAGTTAAATAAATAATATTTAATACTCAAAAATACTCCTCTCTCACCTAAAACTCTTCACTATTTTCTGTCTCTTCTTTTCTTTTCTCTTTAATTTATTTCATTTTCCTATATCTTATCTTTCTCTCTTTCCCTCTCATTTTCCTCTCTACTATGTAGATTTGTCAAAAGAAAAAAAGAAAAGGTTATCCATGAAGATTCAAAGGAAAATTCTAGATGATATTTTTTGAACTTATTAAACTCACCAGTAAGTTCAAATTAGACACTAATCTATGCATTTTAAATTGATCATATAAGTTGAAATTTGTAGAAAATTGAGTAATAAAAGTGCTTTTGCTAGTAAAAAAAAACTAATTTTCAGACTTCTGCACTTACAAAGATTATTCCTTCAATACTATTTATTAAAAATAGTCTCACATTATTAGAAATATAAAGCATATTTAAGATGAATAAGACTTAGTTAGTTAATTGCTTTTGCTCACGATGTTTAGGAATAAACCTACAAAAATTAATATAATGAGCGGGTGAAAACTAAATTAGGGATGTCTCAGCTTAGAATTTATTAGAAATTTGTTCAGAATTAACTAGTTAGATGTTATTATGTTACGATAGCTAAGATCTTGATTAGTTAGTTATACTTAATCAGTTGTGTACATAAAATTTGTAATTAATTATTTCAAAGCAATACAACAGATACAATATTCATACACTTTACAATAATGTCACCACTTGAGGCTAGCTTAAGTGACTATAGAAGAGTATACGTGTGTGTTAGATGTTTTAGGTTCGAGTTTACAGTGATCTCCTCTTCATAAGCCTCAAGTTCTCAGCCTTCAAGTTTGCAATCAATTGATTTTGCTCGATGCTAACCATTATTAAGCTAGTAACTTGACTCTCAGCATGCATTTTGCTCTCTTCACTCTCTACAAGGGCTTTCCCGATTTCATTTACCTTCGCTTCAAATTGGGCTATATTCTCATTATGCTTCATCTAAAGAAATAAGTATTCATTGAAGAGAGTATAGCACTTAATAAGTTATACATAAATACTCCCATTATGCTTCATCTCAAGCTAACATAATGTTTTTGGCCCTCCTCACAAGGTATTTAGTAGTAATCTACAAAAGCTCACCTTTTGTTCAGATTTCACTTCCTCAATTTGCTGCTTCAATTTTGCATTTTCCTTTTCAATATCTTCCACTTTCTTCTTTTCTAATTATTATTATATATTTAACAAAACAAACACATTATATATAAGTCCAACAAGCACATTTGATGCTTCTATTAGAGTCTATTAGTTAATATTAGTCAATAAATAAACTGTTGTAAAAACCGTTAGTCAGTTAGTTTCTGTTTCAGTTAGTACTAACTAACTTGTGCTTTAGTTGTTGTAATCTCAGCCTATAAATAAATCAGCTAATCATTTTAATGAGTTAAGCTTTTCTTGCTATTGCTATGTTTTCTGTTCTTAATTGAGTTTTACTCTTCTGGTTTATACCTCCTCTGGTTTTTACCTCTTCTCAGCTTGAATAGCTTCTACATGGTATCAGACGTCTTCCATGGAGTCCTCGATTCCATCTCCAGATCCTACACCTTCGACTGTTACTGCTTCTCCACCAGATGTGACTGCACAATCCCCTGCCTCCTCTGTTCACAATCCATTTTCCAGTTCTTTATCGACATCCCTCACGATCAAGCTTGATCGTGCCAATTTCCTTTCTTGGAAATCTCAGGTTGTTCCAGCCGTTATTGGACATGATCTTGATGCTATTCTCTTCAATGGCGTTCCACCTCCTCAAAACTTGATCAATGGCAACCAAATCCTCTCTATCAACAGTGGAAAAGAAATGACCAACTTCTTCTTTCTTGGCTTCGCTCTTCCATGACAGAAGGCGTTCTTGCTTCTGTTGCCAATCATCATACCTCCTTTGCGGTCTGGCGTGCTTTGGAACAACGATTTGCGAGTCAATCTCGTGCGCGGCTTTTACAGCTCAAAGGTCAGTTTTCAAATGTTCAAAAGAGCAATCTGTCAATCTCAGATTATGTGGATAAGGTTCAAACTCTTGCTGATTCTTTGGCAATTGCTGGTGCTAATATTAGTGATCAAGATGTTGTTCTTCAGATCTTGAATGGCCTAGGTGCTGAATTTGACCCTGTTGTCTCTGGAATTACTTCAAGAAGTGACTCTTTGTCTCTTGATGAGGTTCAAGCTCTTCTCATGTCTCATGAGAGTAGACTTGAACATCACAGTACCATGACCGACATCTCTATGAAACTCCAAGCAAATCTGGCCGTAGGTAACAATCGCAACAACTCTGGCAAATATATCCCACCAGCTGCTCGAGGAAATATCCCTGAATCTTTTTCAAGAACTGGTTTTAAAGGAGCTTCTCGCGGCACCTTTGGTTTTCAGAATCGATTAATGTGTCAACTTTGTCTTAAAAGTGGGCACACGGCAGCTGTTTGTCACTATCGGTTCGATAAGAATTTTGTTCCCCCGAAACCAAATGTTGCTGCCCCCCGTGCGTATCTTACAGAACTCGACATGGACAATGAGTATCAGGTATATAATTCCACTATCCTACCTGACTTTGGTGATGATAACCTTTGGTTTGTCGATACAGGCGCTAATGTTCATGTGACAAATGGGTCTGAATCTCTTGAATCACCCTCTCCCTACATTGGCACCGAGTCTTTAGCTGTTGGTGATGGTAAGCCATTACTTATCACTCATGTTGGGTCTACTTACATATCTCCCCATACTTCTCATCCCTTGCGTTTAAATTCGGTTCTTAATGTTCCTGCCATTAAAAAGAACTTAGTTAGTGTTTCAAAACTAACAAATGATAATAATGTGTTCCTTGAATTTCACAAACATTGTTGTTTTGTAAAGGACAAACTCACAGGGGCTGTTCTTCTCAAGGGACCGGTTAAAGATGGCCTATATGTGCTTGGTGATTCAAGTCAATCCTCTCCTGCATTACAATGCAATCTCACCACTGTATCTTCCTTTAATTCCTCCCCTACTGATTCTACACATACTGCTCCTTGTAATACTCATGCTGGTTTAAACATAGAATCATGTACTATGCCAAATGATAATAAAGAATCAGTTTTTGCCTATCCTTTTAATTGCTTTTCTACTGCTTTAACTACCACTTTGAAACAAGATGTTAATGTTTGACATCAAAAATTAGGCCATTCGAGTACTGCTATTTTAAGCAGAATTCTTTCCAATGTTTCACATAGTGGGACCTTAAAAGATTTACAATTTTGTGTTGCATGTCAAAAAGGCAAAAGTCATAAACTTCCATACACTATTTCCACTAGTCTTGCTTCACAACCTCTTGCATTAATTCACACCGATTTGTGGGGTCCTTCCCATGTTGCATCTAAAGAAGGTTTTCAATATTATATTCATTTTATCGATGATCATACTCGCTATACTTGGATTTATCCTTTAACTCTAAAATCCCAAGCCTTTGATGTCTTTCTTAAGTTCAAAAGTATGGTTGAAAAACAATTTAACTTGCCCATAAAAAGTGTTCAATCCGATTGGGGAGGGGAGTATAGACCTTTTGCTCGCTTTCTTAGTGATCAAGGGATTCATTTCCAACATCCTTGTCCACATGATCATGAACAAAATGGGAGAGCTGAACGGAAACATCGACATATAACTGAAACTGGTTTGGTTATGCTTGCTCAAGCTGGTTTATCCTTGTCATATTGGTGGTATGCCTTTCAAAGTGCTGTGTTCACAATCAATCGACTTCCTACAGCCGTTCTTGGTTTTAAAACTCCTTATGAATGCTTATTTGGAAGTCAGCCCGATTACAAGATTCTCAAGCCCTTCGGTTGCGCTTGTTTTCCACATTTGAGACCATACAACAATCATAAGTTGGACTATCGCTCTGATCAGTGCATTTTCCTTGGCTACTCATCTCATCACAAAGGATATCTCTGTGAGAACTCCAATGGCAGAATATATATAGCAAGGAATGTTATTTTCAATGAAAGCCACTTCCCTGCCTTTTCCAACTACAACACGAGTCAGGTACACCCTTCTCCTTACTCTCAATTTCCTACCTTTTCTTTTTCTAATATTGCTACTGGTGCTAATTCCATTCCTGGTTGTGCTACTGATGTTCAACACAATCCACACTCATCAACAAATACCCAAGCACCTGCTTCCGCACATCATTCTCTTACACAACATCCACCTTCCCAAATGCCTTCCCCTGCAATTTCCCACTTTACACCAGCAAATAACCTGCCTACACCAGAAATTAATTCCCAGCCACAAGAACATATACAACCTGCTTCCGAAACTCTCTCCCACCAACCAGATATACCTGCCTCAACTACACCCAATTTGCCTCTGCCAACCAATAATACATCACCTTCTGATATAATATTGCAGCCTCCTACCACTACTGTCCCTGTATCCGAACCCATACCTGCTCTACATCTGATATTCAACCAGCTGAAGCTCCTATTTCTAGTATTATTACTCGGGTTCATCACATGAAAACCAGGTCCCAAAGTGGTATATACAAACCAAAGGCATACATGGCTACAAGACATCCATTAAAAGAATCTCTTTTTCCTACTGAACCAAGAACAACTCAGCAAGCACTTAAAGATCCAAAATGGCTTCAATCCATGCAAAAAGAAAACACAGCATTGATTAAATCCAAGACATGGACACTTGTTCCATATCATCCGGATATGCATGTTATTGACAATAAATGGGTGTACAGAATTAAACTCAATGCAGATGGCTCCTTAAATACCTACAAATCCCGGTTAGATGCTAAAGGGTACTTGCAAACACCTGGGATTGACTATGAAGAGACCTTTAGTCCTGTGGTCAAATCTGTAACTGTTCGAACAGTTCTATCCCTAGCTGTCACATCTAATTGGCCGGTTCAGCAATTGGATGTAAGTAATGCATTCTTGAATGGTGATCTCCATGAAACTGTGTACATGAGGCAACCGAAAGGATTTGAAGACCCAACTAAACCTACTCATGTTTGTCATCTTCACAAGGCTATCTATGGATTGAAACAAGCTCCTAGAGCTTGGAATGAAAAACTAAGGTCTACTTTGCTGCAATGGGGCTTTCAAGCATCAAGGTCTGACACCTCACTTTTTATCTATGGATCAGATTTGGACTTGATTATTTTACTAGTGTATGTCGATGACATACTAGTAACTGGACCTAATTCAGCCCTTATTTCAAAGTTGGTTGCTGATCTCAACCAATCGTTTGCATTAAAAGATCTTGGCTCTATTCATTATTTTCTTGGCATTGAAATTTATAGAGACTCGGGTGGTATGTATCTCTCTCAAAGCAAATACATTGCTGATTTACTCACTAGATTGCAGCTTGATGGAGTGAAGAGTTGTCCCAATCCCGCTAGCTCTACTCAAAAGTTATCTCTAAATGATGGTGAACCATTTGAGGATCCTACACTATATAGAAGTACACTTGGTGCCCTCCAATACCTCACTTTAACTCGACCCGATGTCGCCTTTATCATTAACAAGCTCAGTCAATTCATTCACGCACCTACGGTTACTCATTGGGCTGCTTGCAAAAGATTACTCCGGTATCTTAAAGGGACCATAACAGATGGCTTGCTTCTAAGACCAGCTGCTTCGATGGAGATTTCTGCATATTCCGATGCCGATTGGGCTAGTGCTATAGATGACAGAAAATCCACTGGAGGTTATGTTGTTTTTCTTGGGGGAAACCTTGTCTCATGGTCTGCAAAAAAGCAAAATGTTGTTGTAAGGTCAAGTACTGAAAGTGAGTTTAGAAGTTTGGCCAACACTGCTGCTGAAATAAGGTGGCTGGTTCATTTGCTCTCTGAATTACAGATCTCTCCCTCTCATCCACCAGTCATATGGGTTGATAATCAAGGAGCTGCTGCTCTCGCAGCTAACCCAATCTTTCATGCACGGTCCAAACATATCGAGATCGATCTCCATTTTGTTCGAGATCAAATTATGGCAAAGGAGCTTTCGGTTCGCTATGTTCCAGCTGTTGATCAAGTGGCTGATTCTCTTACCAAAGCACTCTCCACTGACCGGTTTCTATACCTCAAAGACAAACTTAAAATGGCTGCAACCCCTTTTCGTTTGAGGGGGGATGTTAGTTAATATTAGTCAATAAATAAACTGTTGTAAAAACCGTTAGTCAGTTAGTTTCTGTTTCAGTTAGTACTAACTAACTTGTGCTTTAGTTGTTGTAATCTCAGCCTATAAATAAATCAGCTACTCATTTTAATGAGTTAAGCTTTTCTTGCTATTGCTATGTTTTCTGTTCTTAATTGAGTTTTACTCTTCTGGTTTATACCTCCTCTGGTTTTTACCTCTTCTCAGCTTGAATAGCTTCTACAGAGTCAAACATAAGAAATGCATGCTCATTCATGGTTGATCAAGCTTTCCAACATTACCAACACAACACAACCTATCTATATATTGAGCAATTATATATGCAACAAAATATTGCACAATTAATAATGTAGCACTATTTTCTAAAATAGTGAGTCTCATTTAAATTAAATGTAATTTGTTAAAAAAAATTAACTTTGTCATCATGTGTTATGTTTTATTACATATTGTTGGGTGTGTCATAAAAGTACTACATTCACTAAAAATAGAAATGATTATGGGCAGGGTCGGCCCTAAGTATAGGCGAGCTAGGCCTGTGCTTAAGGCCCACTCATTTTAGGGGCTCAAAATTTTTTTTTTGATTATAACTTATTTCAACTCAGAGCTGACCCTGATTATAGGTATATAAAGATGAACAACTTATAATTAATTAACCTTTGTTTTCAGAAAATATATTTAATAATAAAAGAAAGAAGAAGAAAAAAAAAAAAATTAACGTACCTTCGTAACATGCTTCATACAAACGAGACAATTCTTTAAAAAAAAAAGAGCAATCTCCGCCACTCTTCCAGATTTTTATTTTCCATATTGAGTCACAAATGGTGATATTAGAAAATTGGAATATATTTATATATATATATATATATATATTTACTAGATGAAAGTTACGTGGCGAGCCACGTAAATATTAGTTTTATTTAAGATCTAGTGGTTTTTGTTTAAGAATTCGGTAACTAATTGTAAATTATTTTTTAAACGATTTGTTTTATAAAAGTAAGGTTGTTAAGAATGCCATAATTGTGTATATAAACATATGATATACACATTGTTATTAATAATAACCAGTAAATTTATCTCAATATATTCATACTCATATAATAATTATCCTTAATGTGATGAAATAATTTATGATAAGTCATATCAACACATGACTTTAACATTTACTCTTGGTTTCGAGAAAATTAAAAGGATCAATATATGTATTTTGGAAAATTTAAAGAAAATATTATGTAATGAAATGAATGAAATGAATGAAAAAATGTCATCTTAAAATAAGGAAAAAGAATTATTAGTTAAAGTTTCAATATAGAAAACCTTATGAAAAATAAAACTAAGCATAATGAAACGTTATCTTAATTTTCTATGGGCTCAGCAGTTTAAATGGTGAATTGATTGTACTTTGAGCTCATCCGTCGTTTTGGATCTACATACAACTGAATTTTCCATTTAATGACTGATAATCTCTCCGTAGTTTTTTTTTTAGAGAAACAAGCGATGCATCTGCAAAATTTAATTTAAATATTACTTTTATGATTATTAAGATAAGTTTCAGTAGGCTTGTAATTGCAGAAAAAATATTACACATTTATATATATATATATGATATACTAAATATGAAAATATACCTTAGTTGAATACGACTTTAATTGAACTGCAATACATGATAATATATTTTCTGCAACATCTCCGAACATCACAACATCTAGTTTTTCAGTACCATTGTTGAGTTGAACATATGTCTTTGCACTAATGATCCATACAGAATATGTAAACGTTGGTATGAATGTAACTTAAGTTCAAATGTCAATTTAAATATAATGCTTTTACCGTGGTGTAAGAAGATATCTTTTTCTGCAATTTGGATTCTCACATTCATTTTCTTCATTGTCATTGTAGAAATAATTTTTGTATTACATGAATCATAACATGTAATAGAAAGCTTGATTGAGATTTTTTAATATCATTTTAATATATGAGTTACGTATGTTAAAAAATTCAATATTATATCATAAAAAAAAATTATTGATATTTATTTAAGTTTATATACGTGATCAATGTTATGAGTTATGTATGTTAAATATTTAATATTATATAACTTTTTTATTATATAAATACTGATGCAACAGCAAAGAGACATATAAGGGTGACAAGAAGGTAGGAACAGTTTAAACCATAAGAAAGAATCAAAAGATTAGTAAAGGGACATCTCGAATAAAAGCCAATGGAGCCTTGTATGTATAGAATGTGGAAGCAATACACAAAGTGATTCAGAAAGAAGAAAATAAATGATCATTTCATCTTGTTCCCAGAAGACTGCGTGTTAGATTCACGCCTAGAAGAATAGTATTAGTTAGAAGAGATGCCATGGCCAATTTCTGTGGAGATTGAGCTCAGAAAAAGGTGGTTGTGTTGGCTACGGAATCTCATGATTTTCGGTAAGCAGATCCACAACAAATGCATGGTCGTAGCTCAGCAGAGGCTTGTACACTAATTAGCCCAATTTGGAGCAACCAAGATGCTCCTCAGCTTGAAAATTACCTCCTAGGCTTGGATCAACTAATTCACCAAGTGTACTGCTTCCATAATGGCTCCAAACCTTTACATAATGGTCTTTATCACATTATTTATGACCGTCTTTAACCTATGTTTGAAACAAAGAGCTTACCATCTGCACAACAGGGGTTTGGACTTTTATTGGAAGAATTGTTCTTTCTTCCACATACTACTTAAAAGACAAGAATTCTAAAACTATAAACACTTGCCTTCTCGGACCACTTGCCACTAAAAATTTACTCAAGAGCCAAATAATAATCACTTAGAAAGTCAATTGAAATTTGTATCAGATATGGGATTCCAAAAAGGCAGTAATCAAAATCATGACCAAATCCAAGTGGGTTATTTCAAACTTACAGTGTCCCAAAAATAGCAGTGATGATGTCAGTTTAATCTTTTGAAGGTCCTCATTCTTTGCATATTCTTCGTTTTATCATCTCTTTAACTTCTACAATGAAATTAAAACCTTAAATTTTCAAACAATAAAAAATAAAAGTAAAAGCAATAATAGATTAATTGAATTTCTCAGCAAAAGAATAATAGATGAATTAAATCAAATGTACTTTCACATTCTTAATCAAAGAATACAGAGTAGTACACAGAGATGGAGATCTAAACTAACAAAATTTCACCCAGTATCAAAAATAAAGATAAGTAATAAAAAATAAAGATGAAAATTAAGAACCAAAAATAGTTCAAATGTATGTATTTTAAATTCTTTTTATAAAACTTGGTATAATCGTTGAGATGCTTATAAGAAAAATAAGATTATACTTTTTCATCAATAAGAAAGCTCTTGGACCCATTTCCGCAACAAGTGGGAGTGATTACGAAGCATTAATTCAATAAAGATATTAAAAACTATATCTAAGATATAATGGAATCTCAACCAGTGGCTATCTACAGAGTGACAATTGATAATAACTCAAAAACAATCAGTAAGTAGTCACTCCCTAATTCACAGTTAAGAAATGATACAATTTGTAAGTGATGTTATGTTTAGTTCAAAGTCAATACAAATTAAGAAACACATAAAAACAACCATTTGAGTGAATCATCAACTAAATTAAGAGAAGTTAAGAAATTAGATTAAGGAAATAAGCCTTTTCACTAACAAACTCAAATCGAGCATTAAGTTGAGATTTTTAGAACAAAAAAGAAAAAAAGCAATATAATACCTATAAATACTAAATAACAAAGTGAAAGTTAAGATATTACCAGAAGGCATCTTACCCATTGAATGGGCCAACACCATCCCTTTTCCTCTGCTACATTTCACTCTACCTTTTTTTTTTAACCTCAGTTGAAAGAATCGATTGAATTGCTCAACATTTTTTATTGTTTAGATTGAACTTAGATAAAATTAGCAGTAGTAAAAATTTATATATTCATATTGATTGACTATTTATATTATACTAATGGAAATCATATACCACCTACAACATATATAACTGTTTTTTGCTTAAACAAAAAATTAATAAACCTAAGTACCTAAGCAACACATTGATAATCAGAGAGGTAGTTTAGTACTAAAACAAAATGTATATTATTTATGTATGTGTATTCATTTTCAATAACCATGGAAGTTTGTCCTCGTGGCCACATAGTAATGCAAGTAAGTGACCAAGTCCAACCACATGACAAATTTGTATTTGGAAGGTATCAGAATTGAAAAACAAGAGAAATTTTCATCCAAAGTAAAAGCAACTGTATTAACCATAAAGAAAAGAAAAACCAGCCCTATAAATAGCTTAATGATTTGAACAGACCCATTACAAAGGAAAGCACACCGAGCGAGCAACCATGGTTGTCCAAGTTGCAATATCTTTTCTTTCACTTGCAACAAGCAATTAGTCACTGTTTGAATCAAAATAAGAACACTCTTTCTAGGACTTTGACTCCACTATAAATGATACCAAAGCCACAAGATAAGAAGCTAGTAAAGTAAGAAACAAATGGAATGAGAGAGGAAAAGCTAGAACTGAGATCACTTACCAGATAAAAAGGGTAAGCAAACAGTGAAACGATAGAGTTGTTGCATGACATAAATACAAACAAACACACATATATTGTATGGATGCCAAGATTCATTGTTTTCTAAATTATAAACTCTAAAATTATGTCAAAACATGTTAATTTAAAATGCATAATGTGTAGAGAAAGATAGTTACTGGGTGGCAGAGGCAGAATGTTCTTCAAGCCAGTTTCTTCTTATGTGCTTAAGATAGTTAAGAATCGCATTATGAGTGAAATCTAAAGGTGCCATTGCCCAAGATGGAAGCTCTCAAAACCTCACTATCTACCTAATGGAATTTTAAATAAACCCATTTATCTAAATTCTTCATATACAATTATCTCTGATATATATTATCACACTTTTGTTTATAGAAGCTTCAGAGAACCATCCTTCTGCAACATTGAATTTATAAGGGACATATATTATTGAAGAGAAAAAGAAATAGCAAAAAAAAAAGAAGAAAAATGCATCGTTTCTGATAGATAAAAATTAACATTTTTTTACCATTATTCTCACTAACTAAATAGAAAATAATCAAGAGACTATCAACTCACCAAAATAATCAACCGGGATTCTTCCATTTAACAACCGGTCGGTGGGCGCCGGTTGACCGGTTGTCGAAATCTCAGCCATAGGCAAGGTGATCGACTCGCGAAACCCTTCCAAGAAAGTTATTGGTGCCGAAATCAATAAAGTTGCCGCCTATGGAGGAGGACGATAAAATAGTGGGTTGATAGTGCCAGTAGTGAGAAAAAGATGCATAAAAATAGAAAAAAAAGGTAAAATTCTGAGTTTAATCGATCGCCAGATTCTGAGTTTAACTCGATTGGAATTGAGAGTAAAATTCTAATTGGGACCAATTGAAAATAGCGTGAAAGAGAAGAATGGTTAACGGAATGGCGTTAAAGTTAAAGTTAAAGTTAACGGCGTTAGGGTTAAATTTAACAGAATATTCTTTTATTTGTAAAGTATATTCTGTTAAACCAAGAAATGCCGTTAGATAGGCACTTTTAATATATAAAGATATATATATATATATATTTATATAATAGATACTGATAAGTTGTACGTACTTGTACCCCATGAAAGAAAAACTGGCTTAATTGCTTTAGCTATTCTTAATTATAAGAAAAAAAACACAAAGCAAGCATATCTTCGTTTCCCTTGATCGATAACAAGTTAGGTACCACCAATGAATTAACAATTATATGCAATGTGCATATGGTCAAAGAAAAACCCACCACACACATATTCAAAAATTCAAACATCATGATTCAGATTTCAGATTACAATCATACTCGGCATAAACTTTCTTAATAAACTTAATACATTTGAAAGTGATAAACAAGTGTATTAACTATTATTTGTTGACATGGGATAAATAAGTCTCACTATGAGGTGAAAGTAAAGTTGTGCAATCTTATCCTAGGATAAAGTCTATTGTTGTGTGCAGACAGATTAGGACATGTCCAATGGGTTAACACAAGTAGTTTCCCTATTAGTTCCACATAATACATTACATTTAATCAATTACAATTCGTTTTATTTACCCTTTTTTTAATCAAAATTTTTTAAAGTACGCTCACTTTAGAAACTTTCTATCATCAGTCTCTTTTCTCTTATATGTCACGTCATACATCTGACTCATAATTCTTTTAGCAACAATAATAGACCCCGCCCTTATGCCATTTTTCTAGAAATAGAATGCTACATTGGAATTTTGTTTGACACGTGGAGAACGTCGTTGCAAAGATAACAATGGAAGACTAAGAAAGTTTCTTACAAGGCATTACTTTCCATTCACATCGAACACTTAACACTTAAAAGTAGATGAAAAGGGTAAACTATTAATAGAACTCGTTGATAGTTTTTACCGCCAAAATTTAAATTTCAGGAGTTAATTATTATCGAGGTAAAAATATTGAATATTTTGCCGCAATTAACTCAAGAAAAACTCAATTTATTGATTTCTTTTGTTGGGGATCATGTTGTGGAAAAAACTAAGAAAAAGTAATATAATGAGCTGGTGAAGACTAACATGCTCTTGCAAAATTTGAAACCACACTTAATTTGAAAGGGATTGGTGGAAATACTCCTGATGAGCTCAGAGTTTATTAGAAGTTGGTTAAGAATTAAGTAGTTTGATGTTGTTCTGTTACAACAGATTTTTGTTTGTGTTAAGAACTGGTGTATATATATATATATATATATATATATAAATTGAATCATGTATAAGGAAATACAAGAGATGCAACATTGATATTAATTTAGTCCTTGACACCACTTCATAGTGATCTCCTCTTAATAAGCTTCAAATTCTCATTTTGCTTTCGAATCAAATAAAGGACCAAAATAAGTGATATATACTATTATGTCATTAATTGTATAATTAAAATAAACACTTTTTAGAGATTAATAAGCAAACAAAAAAATTATTATCTTATCTCAAGCTCACCTTTTGTTTAGATTCCATTTCTTCTAATTATGATAAATTTAACATAACAAACACATCATATATAAGTCCAACAAGCACATAATGCATGCTCATTCATGGGTGATCAAGCTTTATTACAACATTACAATATTTTTGATTTAGTGTCGTTTCAAACAAGAGAGATAAGATGGTTAATTAATAGCTACAATACAAGAAAGCCAAAACCTTCGTTTTCAGAAAATAATAACAAAAAAAAGAAGAGAAAAAGGCTAACCTGAATTCGTAACATGCTTCGTACAAACGGGACAATTCCTTGGAAAAATAGTGCAATCTCAGCCACTCTTTCATGTTTTTTTTTTGAGTGTAGCGTAATAGTATTTTACAATCATTTAATAGCTTAATAGCTTCAAGGTCCTAGGTTCGAACCCATGACCTCTCCCTTTTTCCCATCCCCCCTCACCACTAAGCTAGCCACTCTTCCATGTTGATCAGTCACAAATGGTGATAGCAGAAAATTAGAATATATTTTAGGACATATTTATACTACATCTCTTTATATATTTATACTTACATGTACAATAGATACTACTAAGTTGTAGTTATTCTTAATTCTAAGAATAAAAAAAACCACAAAGCAAGCATATCTTAGTTTCCACTAAATTATTAACAATAAGCGTGGTCGAAGAATAACCCACCACACACATATTCAAAAATTCAAACACATATCATGATATTCATATTACAACTTCTTATATTATTACCTTAATTTGTTTACATTATTTGTTTTCGTAGATGAGTTTATTTGATCTGGGTTCTTCTTCAATGAATCTTTCTTTTTTATTTATTTGTTTCAATTTGTATTACACTACTAAAAAAATTAGGTTTTCCTCACATACTCATCGGTCTTTAAGACTGATACCTATTCGACCGTCGAAAAATTAAGTAGAATAGGCTTTAGTAGAAAAACATTAAAAAAAGTTTCTTCTGACACTGGAAAATCATCGACAATACAAAGCTGAATTATTGACAGTTTTGCACCGTCGGGGATTCCTCTAAAACCCAGTTTCGTTTTTAAGCACGTCACGGTTTTCAACCGTTAGTAATACAACACGAATGTTTAAAACCAACGGGCATTCTCAACTATATCCGTCGGTTTTAAACAGTCACTTACTTTTATTCACTACAAAAAATCTTACTTAATTTTAGTTTCAACAAAACTTGTGACTAAAAGTGAAAAAATTATGACTAATCATAAATTATTATTCCTATGTTTGTGATTAAAAGGTTCTTGGCTAAATGTATTAGTCACAAAAATCACAATTATTTGTGATTAAATGTGTTTTTAGTCACAATACTTGTTGTGACTAAACCTAAATGAGTGACAATTTGTATCTAAATATTATGTTTTAGTCACAACTAACTTTTTGTTGTGACTAAAAGTCACATTTAGTCACAAAAATTTATATTGTGAATAAAAGGTTGTCACAAAAGGTAGTTTTTTTTAGTGATTGGCGACGATCCTAAAAAAAATTTGATTTGAGTACCTACAGAAATAGTACTTTTTGTAGTAGTGTTAGATGAATGTTAGAATTTATGATTATTTAATTTGGATTCATATGTTTGAAGGATATTTATCTGTTGCTGGGTTTGAGTAGGAGGAGTTTCTTAATGGTAATAAATAACCTGATTATATTAATTACTCATAAATAAAAGGGTAAATACCATTTTAGACCCTGTGTTTTGTAAAAATTATCAATTGGACCCTTTGTTTTGTTAAATGACAAAATAGACCCTGTATTTTCTAAAATGGTACAAATAGGACCCTGAATTGATTTTTTATCAAAATAAAATTTAATTATAATCCGATCTAAAAGTATTATCACAAAATTGTTTTATATTTTCTGTATCTGTTCGTATTAGGAATTGTTTTCAAGTTGATTATATTAAAAAAAAAGTTATCAAAAATTAAGCTCAGGGTCCTGTTTTTACTATTTTGGAAAATACAGGGTCCATTTTTTCATTTAACAAAACACAGGGTCTAATCAGTAACTTTTGCAAAACACAGGGTCCAAAATGGTATTTACCCTAAATAAAATTCAATTTTTTTTTTAATTATTGATAATTTTTATTATTTCTTTTGGCGTAGTGATTAGAATCACTCATGAATTTACGATATTGTAGATATCTCCAGAATAGCGCGGGAACCTTCTCAAACAAAGATAGCTCATCGTCTAACCGAAAGGCATGCTTCGTCAAACTATGAACTGCTAAAGTAAGCGAGTAACATGGGACAAAACTGCTCTCAGAACTTTAGACAATAAAGCTATAACATTCTCAAACAGCACATTAGACGAGCTAGAACTTTAGCTTGCAACACTAAAAAACTACTTGAAAGATCTCAAAACAAAACCAAAAAAATGAATTGTATTAGCTGAGCCAAAGCAAGGGGATCTTGTCTTCATCTATTGAAGGTGACATAGATCTTTGTACTTGATTGTAAATCAAGAGTATTGGTAACTTTTATATGAATTCATTTTAGTTTACTTATTTCGATTTGTAATCAGAACTAGAGATTATATTCTGATTGATTTCATAGTGAAAGTTACTTTACCCGGTTTAAGGGAACCCAAGCACTACCCGATCAAAATGTATTTTCAATGCAGGGGAAGCTTGTAAATTTTGTGTTCTTGATTTACATTCAGTTTTAATACTTAAGTTTCAAACCTAGAATCTATCAATTAACTTTTGGATTAATAAGACTTTTTATTTGGTATCAAAGCTAACTTTTCATGTAAAGAAATTGTGATCCTATAGCCATTTGATTGTTGATTAGGTCTTAATTTTGTTTTTTTGTTTATATCCGATCATAATTCACTTCTTCTTCTTATTTCGTGTTATTCCTGGAAAACTGATCCACTCCAAGATTCATCTCGCAGTGCAACATAGTTGTTGTTTATGTTGTGCTTAGGTTGACAGAAAATGGAGATGTTCATAGAAGGAGGATCCACGTCTCGACCACCTATGTTAGAAGGATCTAATTACCCCTATTGGAAGATAAAAATGAGAGCTTTCTTGAAAGTTGTGGATAAACGAGTGTGGATAGCTGTAGTCGAAGGGTGGTCACCACCTACATTCATTGATGATGATGGGGTAAAGCATAAAAGATCTAGTGAATGGACTACTGAGGAGATAGAAAGAGCAAATTTCAATTTCAAAGCCTTACATGCTCTTTGCAATGTTGTCTCCACAAATCAGTTGAAGGTTATTCAAATTGTGAGATTGCTAAGGATGCCTGGGAGAAGTTAAAATAAAGAATAAGGGAACTGAGGCTGTTAAAAAGGCTAGCCTAAGGGCTTTAGCCAAGCCTTTCGAGAATTTTTCCATGGAGGAAAATGAGTTAGTTTCTATGTTTTATGCCAAACTATGTGATATTTCTAATGAATCTTATGTCCTTGGAAAAGTCTATTCCACCAAAAAACTGGTCAGAAAATTTCTTGGTGTATTGCCAAAAAGATTTATGTCTAAGGTGACATCCTTTGATCAGGAAAGTCGAGACATTGAAGCTCTTAACTTTGATGAACTAATTGGATCTTTGCAGAATTATGAGTTAACTCTACAAAGATGGGACAAGGGCCAAAAAACTAAAGATTCAGAAAAGGCCAAAGCTAGATAGGAGTATCTTTTGTTTATAAGGAGGACAATTTCAAAGTTTCAGATTTGTCTGAATGTTTTACAGTTGCTAACTTTTCTTTTCTAGCTAAGAATTATGCTCGGTTTCTTAAGAATTTTTTTTTAAAAAGAACAACTTTGGGAGCAAATAAAATTCTTCTAGTAAAAATTTCTCTAATTCCAACAAGCATTCTCAGAAATTACAATGGTGGGTTACAAAGTCAATTCTCAATCCACGGATTCATCATCTTTTTCATATTTGATCCAATGTATTAGATGCTCTTTATCTTTTTTCCCCAATGTATCTCTTGTGTTTGTTAGTAAGGAAGCCAATACCTTGACATATCATATTGCAAAAAAAAGCATTATAAATGTAATATTCAATTCATTTCAATATTAATTACACCAAACAAAAACGTGCTCAAAAGACTTGTGCAAATAAAGATGTGAACCCACATAAACTTGGCCAAAATTAAATAATTAAAGAAAGACTTGCTTTTTGTTGGAATTAATAAAACAAGACTTGCTTTTTGGTGATGACTTAGTCAATTGTATTAGGAACTTGTTATCTCCTTGCCTTAACCTCAAAGTGGTTCATGTTCATAGGAGCTTTAATGTAACCGCACATAATACAGTTAAATGGGGTCTTGGGCTTGATAGTGAGTTCATTTGGAATGGCTCTTTGCCTTCCTTGTAGTCTTGTGGTGTTGGTTTGTTTTCCACAAGATTTTATTTCAAAAAAAAAAAACTTGCTTGGGCATCATACTAGTGACCATGTTAAATTCCTTTCTCATTATTATTTTATTTGTGAGTGTGGATATTTTATTAGTATTTAGGAAAAAAAGAGACATAACATAATGATGCAGGCGCCTAAAATTTCTTGAATGAATATTAAAATGAAAAACAACTCATCATTTCAGTTTCATAATAATTTGTTGAGGACCACAGTCTTTTCTTTTTCCTTTCCAACGAGTTCTTTCTTTTCTCGTATAAAGATTCTTTTATCTATTCAAAAATACTATCTTTTTTTCATTTTATTTTTTTAATAATGTGTGTGTGAGCATTATTCTATTAACAATGAATTTAAAAACAATTAAAGACAAAAATATTGGAATTTGGATTAACTTTTACAAAAATACTGTCACACGGAAATCTTTTAAAAAATACTGTGTTTTTATAAAATACCAGTAAAACACAAAGCAGAACAACTCAAAACAACAGTAGAACACTAGTAAAACACCAATAGAACACCAGTGTAAACTTAACACAGTATACTGCAGTATGAAACTTATAAAAAAATACAGTAAAAAAGTAAAAAATTCCGCCTGACAGTATTTTTGTAAAAAAATAGCAAAAGTTAGTATACTATAAATTTCCCAACAATTAATGGGGGAATAAATGGAATATGAGCACGTTGGGCCGCCTCAAAGTGTTAGTTTGTTCGGTGGCTAAAATTTAAGTGCAACCCGCCTAATTTTTTTTAAAAAAATCTATAAACCGACCAACGGCTAAACTGCCCAATTTTTTTTTTTTTTTTTAGTTTCAAAGTCAAAATCAATAAAAATTAAAAAGATAAATTAAAAATATCACATTCCACCAAAGTACAACACCATATACCATATATATGATTTTAAAACTAATAATTAAGTATATAACTTTATATTATTATATATTTAATCATTTTATGTTATATATAATAAAAACTAAAAAATTAAAAAAAAAAATTAAAGGTGCAAAATTGGGTTGGTTTAATTGGGCGGGTTGGACCTATTTTCAACCCGCCCAATTAACAGATTGGGCGGTTTGTATTTTTTTTTTTTTTGGTTATTTCGGTTTGTAATTTATCAGTTTTTTCGGTTCAGTTTGTAATTTTTATCGGTTTTTTCGGTTTGGTTTGGACGAGTTATTCGGTTTGGACAGTTTACGAATATTTTTGTACAGCCCTAACCCTAATAAGTGTTATTGTTATTGGAATAAAGAAAGGAAATTAATAAAGCAATAAGGTTGTATATCCTCGTACCTACACACACCCCACCGAAATAATCATCTTTGTTTCAAAAACATCTTATATAGATTCTCCCCCTATAAATATGTGATCAATTAATGATCTATGCACCTTCATTAAACACTGTTTTATACTCTGCTACAATTTGCCTTTGAAATTTAATTAAGCTTCAAGAGATTTGAAATATTGTCTGCGTAAGGGATACTATGGATGCTAATCAAGGTAAAAACTGATCGATCAAAAGAAACATATGTATTATTATTATTAGTTTCTATCTTTGTTCCTACATAATGTACAGTTATATATATTGAAGTACAAATTAACTATGTTATATAATTTATAAATTATGATTTCTGTTACTATTTCTTAGTCCACACATATAATTTTTTTGCTAAACTCTAGGAATACACACAGTCATCAATACAATACATATGGAAATGATATATTTTTATTATTTTGGTTTAGAATTTTTTCATTTGTTTATTTTCGATCACCATCTTATCTATATAAAGAGTACATATATTATATTAACTTAATGTTTGCTCATATTGTATATGTTATTAAGCAGTAGTTAGGTTATCGGATTTAAAGAGGATGTTTGAAGCAATTGAAAATAATGAAGAAGAAGAAGTGACTCGTTTGATTGGAGTGAACAGAAACATAGTAAGAGCAAGACATCCACTTTTGGGGGAGACAGCTCTCCATCATGCTGTTTCTATTGGAAATATCCCAATTGTAAGAATATTGGGGGACAGTATGGATAGAGAAGACTTGGAAATTAAGGATAGGTTAGATATGAATGCTCTTGGATTGGCTGCAATGACTGGTAACGTTGAGATTGCAAAGTACTTGGTTGAAAGAAACAACAATTTGGTTAACTTGTGTAATGACAGAAGATTGCCAGTTGAATTGGCCCTACAAAATGCTCAAAAGGAAATGGGTCGCTATTTGTATGTTGCCACGCCTATGCTAAATTTTGTTGGGGACAACAGAGAACATGGAGCTAGCGTTATAACACTCTGTATAGTTCACTCTCTTCCTGGTAAGGAATTAATTAACTCTCTCTCTCTCTCTCTCTCTCTATATATATATATATATATATAAATATGAGTTTAATTATTTGATGTGATTGACCTCAGAAATTGCATTGCATTTGCTCCACCATCATCCTGAGCTGACTATTGCTCAGACTGTCCATACTAAAGAAACTCCAATTTACAGATTTTCAACAGACATTTCTGATGCGTTATGTAATCTCAGCTCTTCTGACAGACAGATATATAATGGTACGAATACTATTATAATGTTTTGGGATGTTGTATCAACCAATAGGCCATTATAACGTATCATACTTCTTCTATCGGAGATCACTAGCTATGATATTATTTTTCCTCTCATTAACTCTTACTACTATATTGGATAAATTATTGCATAGAATTTTTCACAATGAATAATAAATCAATTCATAATTTCTTTAATTTCATTTTCATCTTAAATAGGAATTACAGGAGTTGAAAATATCTTACTTCAAAATATTGAAAGAGAAAAGAATGTCGAAGCTGCCACATACCTTCTTCGAAGCATTAACGTTCTCCGTGAATTGCCTTTCGTCCAAAACCTGCCTCCAGAAAATTTGCTTAGACCAAACATTGAAGTTGCCCATAACCATGTCGTGAAACTCCGAAACGCTTTTAATGTCAATATCAACGTTGAAAACGCCCAGAACCTTGCACAGAACCTCGCCCAATATCTCAGAGCAGTAGTCATACACCGTCCTCCGAACGTTGATCAAGCTGCACAAAACCTTGCCCGGGTCGTTGCAGCTGCACAAAACCTTGTCCAGAACATTGAAGCTGCACAAAACCCTGTCCAGGACCTTGAAGATGCACGTAACCTTGCCCAAAATCTCGAAGGTATACTAAATCTTTCCCAGAACCTTCAACCTGAAGTTCAACAAAACCTTCCCCAGAACCTTGAAGCTGCACAAAACCTTGTCCAGAACATTGAAGCTGCACAAAACCTTGCTCAAGACCTTATAGCTGCACAAAGCCCTGTTCAAGACCTTGAAGCTATACAAGACCTTGAAGCTATACAAGACCTTGCCCATAGAGTTGCACAAAACCTTCACCAGAACCTTGAAGCTGCACAAAACCTTGCCCATGGAGCTGCACAAAACCTTAGAGTTGCACAAAACATTCTCCAGAAACTTGAAGCTACTGCAAAAGTTGCCCAGAACCTTGCTCAAAACCTCTTAGCTGCAAACCTTGCTTACACACTCCAAGAACAAAACCATCGCCAAGATGAAAATCATCTCCCCAATGCCCAGGAAGACCAACCCAACCTTTATAATTTGCACCAAGCTCAAATACGCCATGCCCATAAGGTCAAAGATGCCCATAACCTTGCCGAGAACATTGAAGCTACTGGGAATCTTGCCCAGGGCCTCGTGAACCTCTATTCCCATACACTTGCCAAAAATAGACAGAATCTCAATAATCAGTTGGGTGACCTAAACCGCCTTCAAATAGACATGCAAAATGCCCAAAACCTTCAACAATACATCACAAATGATCGGAACCTCCTAATCCAAAACCTTACACAGGACATGGCAAATAACCAAAACCTCCCACAGCGAAAACTCCAAGCCCAAACCCTTGCACAAAACATCACAAATGCCTGGAGATTTGCCCAAAATTTTGCCCAAAACTTGCAAGCCAACAACCTTAATCATAACATTGAAGCTTCCCAAACGATTGTCAATAATCTTACAAATGCCCGTACCCGTCTCCAAAACCTCCAAGCTCAGGACTTAGAAGCTACCCGAAGCGTTGCCCAAAGCGTTGCCCAAAGCCTTGCCCAAAACATTGAAGATGCCCAGAGGCTTCACAGGGACGTCAACGATGCCTTGAACTATGCTACGAATCTCAGAGCCAGATATCTCGCAGATGCAGGTTTCCTTGTCCAAATGATTCAAGATGCCCAACACATTGAACCCGATACTGTTGAATGTAGCTCGGTGCTTGTTACAAGTCTCCAAGTCCACAACCTTATCCAGAACCTCCAAGCCCAGAATTTTTCTCGTAAAGTCAATGCTGTTCAGAACCTTGATAGACAGCTCAGAGAAACTCAAGCTTCCCAGAACGCTGCTGAAGGCATTGAACTTTGCAAGAACCTTACTCAGGACCTTGTTCACACCCTCCAAGCTGCCGACGAATTCGTTCCTCAGAACCCCGAAGTTGTTGAGGAACTGGCCGTTCCTCAGAACCCCGAACCTGTCGTTCCTCAGAACCGTAGAAATGCAGGTAATCTTCCTATCGAGAATGGTGTAGTTCGCCAAACTGAAACTGTCCATATGTATTTACATTTGCTCTCATCTCAACAGAAAGAAGACTGGAACCGAAACTAAATCATCACCGTACCTTGGCAATTCTAAATTGTATGTACAAACACATAGTAGGTTTACAGGAGAAGCGCATGAAGATGGCAAATGTAGATAAAGCATTGCAGGAAGCTGCTCGACGAGGCCTACTTGATGTTTTTGAAACTATAAATAATGCAAATCCTTCAATTCTACGCCTGCCAATTGCATTTGGTGTTTTCAATGTGGCAGTTCGATATCGTCATCGTAATATATTTTCTCTTTTACAAAGGATTCCTAGTAGAAATGCGATTACAAATACACTCAGTATGACTAAAACTGGAGAAAAGTATAGCATATTACAACATGCAGCATTATTGGCCCCTGCTAATCATCTGAGTAAAATTCCTGGACCAGCTTTACAAATGAAAAGTGAACTAGAATGGTTCGAGGTATTATTTGAATTTCAAAGTTTGTTGTGTTAGTAAATAATCCATGTTTAGTAATAAAATCAATTAATGTAGGAGGTGAAACAAAAGTCTACAGTGTTTCCTCATCATATATTGGAAGCAGAGAAGTTGTTTACCAAGGAACACAAGGAATTGAAGAGCGCAGGAGAAAAATGGATGAAGGATACAGCTACTGCTTGTAGTTTGGTGGGTTCCCTCATCATTACCATAATGTTTGCAGTGGCATTAACTGTTCCTGGCGGCAGCCTAGACAAGGACGAGGGCCTCATAAGGGCCGGCAGTCCCATACTCTTACACGACAAATGGTTCACGATCTTTGTCACATTCGATGTTATATCACTCCTCTCCGCCACATGTTCGGTATTAATATTCTTAGCCATTCTCACGTCCCGCTATGGAGAAAAAGATTTTCTCACATCCTTGCCCACAAAACTAATGACAGGCCTTATCTTTCTTTTCCTTTCTATTGCAACAATGACTGTAACTTTCTGTTCAGCCCTTGTGATTCTGTTACGAGACAAACATTCAAAGAGCATACATTATATCTTTGTCGCAGCTGCCATTATAGTAGTTATATTTTTATTGACGCATTACAAACTTATATGGCAAATAGTCAAGTACACCTGTCGATCATGGGTCACAGCCTTGAGAGATTTATTTCGCCGTTGTTGTTGTTGTTGAAGAAAATAAAAGGAAAGGAGTTTACCAAATAATTTTGAGTTGAATCCTGAATTATAGGTCATTAAACACCACCATGTTGTCTCCAAAACAAAGCAGCTCAGTCAACAACATTGTCGCCGACTTTCACGAATAGAAGATGGAACACCCAAATTTGATACCACTGGCTGGATTGAAAATCGTTTTAAGAAACTATTTTTCGTTTTCCATTTAATTAATCATTTTCCAATTAAAGTGTGGGATAAAGACTTCTGTGTAATTTATTTTGTTATTTTATTTTGAAATGATTGTGTGCGTGTGGTGAGATGATTTTTTTGTATTATTTATCTTCGTTTGAAATCAAAGGTTTGGATGATATCTTTGGTATTTTATTTATGGATGATAATTTGTCTGTGTTAAATTATGAATTTTTTTGTTGTAATTCTTTCATTTTCATGTTTAGATTAATTATATTGGTCTTTAAACTCTAAAGTCTTCTTTTTTGGAACCTCAAATGTATGTCAAATTTAGATTATATTATACAATATTGTTGGAACTAAAAATATATGTATACCAAATTTATTACACTATTAAGTTTCTTCATTCAAAACCACGAAAAGAAGCAGAAAAACTCAGCAAACAAACACTAGTTGAAGTGACATTGTATCAAATAATGTTTCAAGAAATAAAAGATATACTCAGAATTAAACTGGATTCTATATCTTTGATTAGCGCTCTCACTCAATTGTACTACCACGTTCTCAAAATATAAGTATCACCCTGACCACAAAGTAGGCTTAACTAACAAATCAAAGAACATGAATAACACTCTTGAGATCGAACATAACCCTGTCAGGATTAAGATCATTTGATCTAGGATCAACTACGTGATATTGAATTGAATAGATATTACGGTAAATTTATCATATCTAATTCAAGTTCAATATCGGTCCCTTCCAATGCATACTCCATGCATCCAACTCAAGTTTTACTTTAACCAATACTCTGGAAAGGACATAGCACTTATCTAAGGTGCAAGTAAACTATATTGTAGATTATCATATCAGTTAAACCCTGTATACTGATAAATCTAGGAATACATTTAATCACATAATCTTGATTACTTTCCACTGTGTTGACGACACAATAAATAAGAATATCAATGTGATAAGGATTTGGATGAATTTATAAATCAAATAAACATATAAATGATAACATGAACCAAATGACACACTAAATAAGTGATGAAAATACTTCTGTCTCTTTATTGATAATTCAATGATAAAGATTACATTGAAATAGAGTTTTATTTAGGGCACAAAGCCCAACAGAAACTACGTACAAAAACCTTGTGTGTTTTTACTTTTCTGCACTGTTTATTTTTCTGGCTTCTTCTAGAGTTATAGAGTTGTCTTCTATAACTACAAAAAAACTGTTTTCAGTACCAGTTTCATTATTCTGCATTTAATTAAACATTTAATTAAATAATAAAACTGAGAATATTAAAGTACAGAATTTCAGTAGAGAAGTCCTAAAGTACTTCATATGCATCAAGAATTATAAATATATGATCATATTTGATATGAAAATTAAGACCATACAACAAGATGGAATAAATATATAGTCTTGGAGTACCATCATTCTCGCAAATGAAAGTTTATAATATTATTAATGTGTTGTGTTCACATCTATTTGAAATTTCAAATTTTGGTATGAAGAAAATTGTATACACACATGAATGACATAATAAGATAGATAAATATTGATATTCCATGAACCCCTCATCCATAATTTAGAAGTTCACGCATACTCTGGAAGAGTTATAGAAAATATATGATCATAGATAATATACGGTGATATTTTAAAAGTGATAACAAGAATCTTATAAGATATATTATCACTAAAATAATTGTGGATCATATGTACATGAGGGGCATATTCATGTTGCACTCTTTTTCTCTTAGTTTAGGTTTTGTCCCACTAAGTTTTTCTGGCAATATTTTTAATGAGGCAACTTGTAAATAGTTATGAATATGAAATATATATTGCACTCTTTTTTTCTCAATTCAGATTTTGTCTCACTGGATTTTCCTGACAAGGTTTTTAACAAAGCAAGTTTAAATCATCTTAACATGTTTGTATTTTATGAAGCAAGTAGAGAATGTGTGGGAGTGAGATCATTGACATAACATAATCGGGAAAACATAAGGATTGCACTCAATAAAGAAATATCAACACTAGTAGTTCCCTATGAAGATAATACTACTTGCATCGCTCAATTAAATGGAGGGTACATTGAATGAGATAGAATTAAAACACATTTCACCAAATTCTTCTTTATACATTTCAAGAGAATGTATATTTGTGTCCAACATATTCAATTAAGTGTTAATTTTGCAAATTTATTCACAAAGTCATTACCAACATCAATATTTGAGAAGATATTTCACAAGATTAGAATTTATCGATTAACAGATCTCCATGAATGTTTAAATGAGGAGAAATTAGTTTATACTGCACTCCTTTTCTTTTGATCAAGTTTTTTAGCAAAGTTTTTAATGAGAGAGTTTTTATGGACATCCAAAGAGCAGTGTTATGAAATATTATTTATGAATGTCCAAATCATGATATTGATTATCACTATTAATGCTTGATTGTATTTATGAAATATTAATGCTTGATTAGAATAAACAACTTAAAAATTCTCATTCATTTTCTTTTTCTCTTTCTCTTTTCATATTCTTCTTTTTTTCTTCTTATCTACTTTATATTATTCTATATTATTTTATAACATATACAATCTTTTAATTTCAATTTTCTTCCCTGTAATATAGGGTAAAAACATTAAGACTTGCCATAAAATTACCCTATATAGATAAAGTAAATAAAGTAAGCGTAATTAGCGTTGGTATATTAATTACTATCCAATTTCATTTAAAAAAAAAAGCATATATTTGACTTCTGACTTTAAGGGGGACCACCATATAGACTTACACACATACGTATCATTACTTATTTAAAATATAAATATATATAGGGCAAGATTATGGTAGGACCTAGCAAAAGTTTCCTACCGGTAGGGAACTTTTTTTGACTATTGATTTTAGATTATGTGGTTATTATGATGTAAGGTGTGTACTCTTACGATAAGACTGCTTGTATACGATTAAAACTTTATACATATTATAATAATATTTAATTATATTTATTTTTTAAAAAAATAATATTAATAATTAAAAAATTTATTAATTTTTATTTTGAATTATTTTTTTTAAAGTTATTTTGAATTATTTTTTAAAAAAGTTATTTTGAATTATTTTTATATTGGTATTTATTTTTAAAAAAGAATTATTTTTTCTAAACTCATTTTTTTGGCTTCTTATTTTTTTGGCTTTTCATAATTTACTGATGGTTTTTTTTTTTTTATGTTTACACCTACTCTTTTCTTTGTTTTGCTTTTAGGCTGTGTGTGATTCTAGTGTTATTGACTGTTTTTTCAGTAGTTTTTATTTTGTTATTTGGCTGCTCTTTTGAGACGCCACTTATAAAAAAAAATTAATTAATTCGGTTTGATATTATTTTTTCTGCCAAAAAAATTGAGTTTAAGATAAGCAAGTTGGTACGGTTCCAATTGAAGGGCATATAAAATCATTCAAGCGATCTGATATCAGAAGAATTTTTGAAAATAAATATCTATATAAAATTAATTTAAATTAATTTTAGAAAATAATAATAATAATAATAATTAAAAAATAAAAATTAATAATTTTTTAATTATTAATATTAATTTAAAATAAATATATTATTAAAATATTTTTATAATATGTATAAAGTTTTAATTGTATACAAGCAGTCCTATAGTAAGAGTATACACCTTACTTCATAATAACCACAAGATCTAAAATCAACGGTTAGAAAAAAAGTTCCCTACCGGTAGGGAACTTTTGTTAAGTCCTACCATAATATTACCCTATATGTATACTCTATGAATGTCTTAAAGGTAATTAAAAAAAAACAAAGTGCAAAGAATAAAAAAATGAAAAAGTGTTAGTGTTATTGGAATAAAGAAAGGAAATTAATAAAGCAATAAGGTTGTATTTTCTCGTACCTACACACATCCCACCGAAATAATCATCTTTGTTTCAAAAACATCTTATGTAGATTCTCCCTATAAATATCTGATTAATTAATGATCTATGCACCTTCATTAAACACTGTTTTATACTCTGCTACAGTTTGCCTTTGAAATTTAATTAAGCTTCCAAGAGTGAAATTCCGTATTTTAATATTCCCAGTTTGATTATTTAATTAAATGATTAATTAAATGCGGAATAATAAAGCGTGCGAAAACGAGTTTTCCGTAGTTACGAATGCAACTCGTAACTCCGTAAAAACCTGCGGAAAAAAACAAACAGTGTATAAAAGTAAAAACACACAAGATTTTTGTACGTGGTTTCAACAATCCTTTCAGATTGTTACTAGTCCACGGGGCCACGCCCAGAGATAAGATTCATTAGATCGGTATCAAAAATACAGAGTAATTGACTTATGCATAAATAGACTCCCTCTTATTGTATGCCGCAAGCTTGATGTATTCCACCTACTAACCGAATCTTGATAAAACTCCAAGAGCTCGAACTCCCTTCGATCACCTTGAAGATTGCTTGAATCCTCCCGATTCAAGGCTTAAAGGCTATCTCCCGAAAGCCTATACAACCATCTCCCGAAGGTTGTGTGCTTGTATCCTCCCGATGCAAGACTTCAAAAGCAATCTCCCGAAAGCTTGTAAATACCCTTCTCCCGAAGGTGCACTGATGTTCTTCTTCGTTGTAGACTTGAATACAGACTCAAGACAATACAAACAACAAATAAACAGAGTAAGAGTAGAACAACTCTTCTCTACATAACAAAGACACTCTTTTCTTATGATATGAAAGTGAATAAAAGAGTTAACATAACAAAGACACTCTTTCCTTAAGATATGAATATAATTCTAAGTGTGTGAAAGAGATCCAAAACCTAGCTACTATAAGATGTATTTATAATGAATATACATCTCATAGACAGCTTACACTCGGTCTGAACAAGACCTCAACCCACTAGAAACTTCCCTAAAATAATTCTTCAATCAGTCCAGGAATTTCCGTTTCTGTACCTACAGAATCGTGGGCAGTAACTACAACTTTCCTTTTATAGAAAAGGAAAGTCTAGCTCCGGTTTTCTCTTCAAGAAACCTGATCTTAGAAAATGGGAAACTCAACACAAGATCAGAATAACAGCTGGTTAGCAAAGAATCAATGTGTAATCAAAACTTACCATTTTTACCTCAATTTCCATAAATAGGAAAGCTAGTCAACTTTCCTTCCAAGTTTAGATTTACACAAATAGGGAAACCATATCAATAAATGCCAGCCGAAATATACAAAGAATAATAAAATATTTTTGTCAATTAAATATGCCAAAAATGGAATTAACAATCTCCCCCTTTGGCACTTTGATTGACAAAACATTTTATTATGAGAAAACCTGCATCAAGTGTTAGAAACCAAAGCAAATAGCTTTTTAAAGATACAAGAGTATAGAAAATACTCCCCCTGCATGAAAGCTCTCTAACACATAAAACAAAGAACTTTTTTTGGACGGAAAAGCTTGCAAACCGAAGAACACAACTTTTTAAATGGAAAAGTGTTAAACCACAAACAACTTTTTAAACGAAAAAGTGTTAAACCACAAACAACTTTTTAAACGGAAAAGTGTTAAACCACAAACAAGCAACTCCCCCTAAAACCAAGGGTCCAGAGTTGTAACAAAGAGTTCAATGAATCCAAAAAATAATACTACTCCCCCTTTTTGTCTATCAAGGAGCCAAAGATAACAAAAACAAACATGGACAAATTCATAAGTTCAAATAAACATTAATAAAAAGCAAAAGTTAAAAGATTGAACCACTTATTCATCATCATTGGGTCGGAAGTATTTCATGATGCTGTCCATTTTCCTAAGAAGCAGGGCTTGACTAGACTCCATTCTTCCCAAACGCAAATTGAATTCTGCCATTTCTGTAGAAGCAGAAGTTGAAGCAGATGCAGCAGGAGGATCATTTGTAAGACCAGGGGAAGCAGACCGAGCCTTTCTTTGAGCAGCTTTTCCTTGAGGAGGCTTCTCGGGAATTTTGAAAGTGGTTCCAACAGCAGGCATCTCAATTGATTCATTCTCAAGAATCAATTCCTCTTGATCAGATAAAATTTTATAGATTAAGTGAGGAAAAATGAGATTGAGCCTAGGTTTCTTACCCTTTCGAAGAGAGACAATTTGCTCCCAAATCATGTCAGCCAAATCAATTTTAGCACCAATTGAAACTTTATACAAAAAGAAAGCAAGTTCATTTGAAACATTTACCGGATTGGAGCAAGGAAACCAATTGGATAGGGCAAACCTCATGAGAGCAGCATGTTGATAGGTGAGTTGAGACATATGCATGGTGTCGGAGAGTTCAATTTCATTATCACCAGAGAGATAACCGAACACCTTTTGACGATCAAACTCCACATCAGTTGGCTCAATTCCCATAGGCAAATTGAGAGCCTCAGCAACATCCTTCACAGTAAAGGAATACCAGTGTCCTCTGACAAAAGCTTTGCCAAACATGAAAGAGTCCTCATCGAGAAACTCATCAGTGATGTTAGCATAAAATTCCTTCACAATTCTATCCACATACCCATCAAAACCGATCAAGGTATCTACCCATTGTCTTTCTTTCAACATGTTATACACTCCAAAAGGCTTATGAGCAATAACATTAAAATTTTTCTCCACAGTAAAATTCCTATTCTCATAGAATTTCATATCTCTAGCATGATCATTATAACAAAAATAATGAGAGTGGGGCTTGAAGTTATCAAGAGAAATACCAGAGGGCCTCTTTCTTTTCTGTGGAAGACCAGGATTTGTAGAGACAATGGGTCTTTTTCCTTTGTCCTTCTTTGGAATAGCAGGAGGGACTGGAACAGATTCTGTAGTGACAGGTTCAGTTTCTGGTTCTTCACTCTCGGATCCAGAATCATCAATAACAGGAAGATTTTTGGGCACAAATTCTTCACTTGAATCGGACAAGCCTTCTGAATCATGATCCTCCTCACTTTCTTCTGGTTCAGAATCCGAGGAAGAGACCGAAGGGGGATTCTCCTTGAGATTTTTGCCTTTTGAAGATGAAGAAACCACCTTTTTCCCTTTGGATGCAATTTTAGGTTTAACCACTTCAGGCTTTTTAGGAGTGGAAACCTTGGACCTAGTTCGAGAACTCACCATGGGCAAGGTCACCAAAGTTTGGTCGACATTAGGAGCACCATTCGAAGAAGAGGACTTCGACGATGTGTGATCGGATGAATGGGATTCATCATGATCACCCAACCCAGGTGTTGGAGAAGCAATAGGAGAGGCACCAACAAGAGGAGATGAGAAATTTGCCACTGATTTTTGAGCTTGGGTCTTCGATTTCTTGGCAGACTTCGTCGGAGCAGAAGACGAACCAGAAGCTCCGGTTGCTGGTGCAGGCGGCGCAGGCGGAGTCACCGGAGAAGCAGAAGCAGATCCACGAGTGGGCTTCTTGGATGGTTGGGCATTCTTAGTTTTGGCCATTTTTCTTTGAAACCCTAGAACACAAACCCTCTTACACTTTGAACAATGTTAGACCTTTGAAAAAAAAAATAGAAGGGGAAGAGAGAGTGGTGATCGTGGGTTTATGGGTAGTTGAGAAAATATAACATTTCAATTTTAAATACCCAAAAAAAAAAAACTGAAAAGGAAGGTAACTTCCTTACCTTTGACCCACGTGTGGAAAGAAAAAGGAAACCAAAAAAAGGTTTTTCAAATGTGGTCAATGTTTCCTTAAATGGAAAAAGGAAACCAAATATTCCCACAAAATTTAAGAAATAAAAACCCCACCAAATCTGAAATTGCCACAAAAAAGGAAACAAAAAAAAATAATTAATTATTTAAGTACAAGTTTCCTATACACACCAAAAAGACCAAATCTCCACAAATAAAGGAAACATTCTAAATAAATAAATACAATTAAAACATGTTTCCATAAAATGAAAAACTAAAAGAAAAAATGTACAAGGATTCGAAGAAAAAAAAAATTCGAAAAGAAAAAATATGCCCCCCTTTTTCTTTTATTTTTTCAAAAAATGCCCCAAAAAAAATTGCAAATAAAGAACAAGAGAACACACCAAGACACAAAAAGCACTAATCACCACTTAAGAGCAAAAATTGTGTCTAAGAACATAATGAAACATAACAAAAAAATAACAAAAAATTTTTAACAAAGCTCACTTGACAACTCGATCACGAACCCCTTTTTTTTTGTTTTTTTTTATTTATTTATTTTTTTGATTAAAAGACAGAAAAATAAAATAACCTTGATATTTTTGCAACTAGAATTCACAATGTCCATTTGTCTTTGTCCCTGATGAAAAAAATCAAACTCATAAGAATAATCAGAAATTATTTTATCAAACTAATGAAGTAATAGAATGAGGTCATACCGGTTCACAGGAAACATTGACTCCATCACCAAGAATATTAAAGCACATCAAACAGTATGTAATAGCTTTATAACACCATTTTCGAGAATAAACAAATTTTACCACAACTGTGTCAAGCACTAGTGTGTGAAAGTGTAAGCAGGGAACATTGCCCAATTTGTCAAAAAGACTTTTTCTGATAAATTGTACCCATAGGAGACGCTGTCACACTACCTCAATGGTAGTCCTTTTCAATGGTAGCGTATCTTCTACATAACTCCTAATTACATAGTTCCAACTTACTCAGAGATGGCTTTCACACATTGAGATAGGTAGCTCTATTCATCCAATGGAGCTTGAACACAGTTTTTGAACAACATTATTCGAAAATGGTAGCTTACATAACACTGTTTGATAAACCTGAATATTCTTGTGAGGAGTGAACAATTTTCCTGACAAACCTGTATGACATCATAATATTACAACATTAGCAATAAAATAATGACTGAAATTCTTATAAGGTTGAAATTTTCTTCTAGGACAAAGACAAGACATTATGAACTCTAAGACAACTTAAATATCAAGGATTATGAAAAAATAAAAGCATTAAACAGTACAAACCCCTAAGGATTTCCTTAGAGAAATAAATCGGACCGAGTCAAGAGCTTTAGTAAAAATATCTGCAATTTATTTGCTAGTTTCAACATATTCTAAGACAAGCATTTTATTTTCCACAAGCTCTCTAATAAAGTGATGACGAATGTCTATGTGCTTTGTGCGAGAGTGTTGAACAGGATTCTTAGAAATGTTTCTAGCACTAGTGTTATCACAAAAGATGGTTAAAGTTTTCAAATCAAACCCATAATCTGCCATCATTTGTTTCATCCATAACAATTGGGTACAACAACTACCCGCAGTAATGTACTCAGCCTCCGCTGTGGACAGAGAGATTGAGTTTTGCTTCTTGCTATGCCATGAAACCAGATTGTTTCCAAGATAGAAACATCCACCACTAGTACTTTTTCTATCATCTGCATTACCTGCCCAATCAGCATCACTAAAGCAAACAAGGTTAGAATTAGTGTCTTTTGAAAACCAAATCCCAAAATCAATAGTGCTATTTACATAGCGAATGATTCTTTTCACAGCAGAAAGATGGGATTCCATGGGATTTGCCTGATAACGTGCACAAACACCAACACTATAACAAATGTCAGGACGACTAGCAGTAAGATAAAGCAAACTACCTATCATACTTCGATACAAAGTTTGATCTACCTTTACTCCTTGTTCATCTTTGCTTAATTTCAAAGTTGTGCTCATGGGAGTGTTGGTATGTTTGGCTTTCTCAAGAACAAACTTTTTCACCAAGTTCTTTGCATACTTGCTTTGAGTGACAAAAGTTTCCTCATCTGATTGCTTCACTTGAAGACCGAGAAAATAAGTGAGTTCACCTACCATACTCATTTCGAACTCCTTTTGCATTTGGGAAACAAAAACCTGCACTTCAGAGTTAGAGGTAGAGCCAAACACAATATCATCAACATATATTTGAGCAACAATCACATCAGAATTAATGTTTTTGATGAAAAGTGTTTTATCAACATTTCCTCTCTTGTAATCATGAGAAAGCAAGAATTCAGTTAGATGCTCATACCAAGCATGTGGTGCTTGTTTTAGACCATACAAAGCCTTGTCTAACTTATAAACATGATCAGGAAAATGTGGATCCTCAAACCCTTTAGGTTGTTCCACATACACCTCTTCTTTTAACAGCCCATTCAAAAAAGCAGATTTGACATCCATTTGATACAATTTAATACCAAGAATGCAAGCTATGGAAAGAAGTAACCTGATCGATTCCAGTCTAGCTACTGGAGCAAATGTTTCATCAAAATCAACACCCTCAACTTGAGTGTATCCTTGGGCAACCAACCTTGCCTTGTTTCGAATGATAGTGCCAAACTCATCACTCTTATTTTTGAAGATCCATTTGGTTCCAATGATGTTCACAAACGGTGGTCTTGGAATCATTTTCCAGACTTTGTTTCGAACAAACTGATGAAGCTCATCCTGCATAGCTAAAAACCAATCTTCATCCATTAAAGCTTCTTTTACAGATTTAGGTTTTAAAGAAGAAATAAATCATAAAAATTGAATTATATTGGCATATTTTCTTCTTGTAACCATGCTCTCATCCAAGTTTCCGAGAATGAGATATGAAGGATGATTCTTTTTAACCCTGGAGGATGGTTCCCTCTGTATTGGATCAGTGATTGAATTTAAAGGATACTCGGATTCTTTTGTTGTTGGATTTTCTGTAGCAACAGATTCCTGCACAGTAGCCTCGACGACTGCTTCTGAAGCTTCGTCAGGTTCCTTTTCCTCAGCAGCAGGCTTTTCAAGAAAATCTTCAATCTGTTCTTCTGTGGAAAACTCAGAAAAATCTTTTAGATCATCAACAACCAACATTAGCAGATTCCATAACAGTTTGGGTTCTCATGTTATACACACGATATGCCCTACTATTTGTGGAATATCCTAAGAAAACACCTTCATCACTTTTAGAATCAAATTTACCAATGTAATCACGATCTCGTAAAATATAACACATACATCCAAACACATGAAAGTGACTTACATTTGGTTTCTTACCTTTCCAGATTTCATATGGTGTTTTGTGAGTACCTGGACGCAAGAATACTCTGTTGATGGTATAGCAAGCAGTGTTAATGGCTTCGGCCCAAAGGTGCTTTGTGAGCTTCTTGCTATTCAACATTACTCTAGCCATTTCTGTTAGAGTACGATTCTTTCTTTCAACCACTCCATTTTGTTGAGGAGTTTTAGGAGCAGAATATTCATGAGAAATACCGTTAGCTTTACAAAATTCATCATATACGGTATTTTCAAATTCCTTACCATGATCACTCCTAATCCTAACAATTTTGCCAATGTTACAATCTTGTTCAACTCGTAATTTCAAACACAGAGATTGGAAAGCTTCAAAAGTATCAGATTTTTCTCTCAAAAAATCCACCCATGAGAATCGAGAAAAATCATCAACACAAACAAAAATATACCTTTTACCATTTAAGCTTTCCACCTGGATTGGACCCATTAAGTCCATGTGCAAGAGTTCGAGAACTCTAGAAGTATTCACATCCGGGACACTCTTGTGACAAATTTTCAGTTGCTTACCTAACTAGCATGGTCCACATTTTCCCAATGACTCTTTACCTAATTTAGGTAATCCTCGAACAATCCCTGAAACAGATAATTTTTTCAGATTTTTAAAGTGAATGTGACCAAGTTTTTCATGCCATAGGTCAGTAACATTTTCAATGACAGAATGACAAGTGGCATGCGTAGTGAGTGTATAACAATTATCACTAGATCGCAGCCCTTGTAATACAATTTCATCAAGAATATTATATACATAGCAATGATTGCTATCAAAGCTCACAGTATAACCCTGATCACAAATCTGACTAATGCTAAGTAGATTAGCTTTTAGTCCTTCAACCAACATGACATTCTTTAGTTTAGGAAGCCCTTCGAACTTGAGAGTTCCCATTCCTATGACTTTACCAGTAAGACCGTTACCAAATGTAACTTCTCCACAGTGCATTGGTCTTATGTTCACAAGAAATTCTTTTTCACCTGTCATGTGTCTAGAACAACCACTATCAAAATACCACATGTTAGAAGCAACAGTTTTAAAACAAGTAGAACCTACCAAGCATTTGTTTTTGACAACCCATTTTTGTTTTTGTAAAACATGTTTATTCACAATGTAATTAGATTTAAACATGTTATGCATGGTTATGCATTTAGGTCGAATGTGACCTTTTACTCCACAAAAATGGCAAATAGGAATGAAACGTCTTCCCGTCCCTTTGAAATTGTCAAACTTACCGTGCTGCTTCTTTTCTGTAACAACAGAGTGCTTTGCTGTAGAGACAGAAACTTGCGAGGTAGAAACAGTTCTTCCAGAAACAAAACTATTAGTGGTATTAGAAACAGGTTGATTTGGAACATAACCCAGCCCAGCATGATTGGTTTGGCCAGATTTTTGAATTTTTTCAAAGATGGTGGAACCTGGATTTAGCATTTTAACATTCTTTTTAATGTTATCAATTTCCTTGGTTAAAGAAATAATTTTTGACTCTTTTAAAGACAATTCAGATACACAACATTTGAGTTTATCTTCCAACTCATTAATGTTGTTACACAAAATTTTATTATCTTTAACCAGGGAGCGATTTTCAGCACAAGTTTCCAACCACTTACCAAACATTACCTTGTAGGATTCAACCATGGAATCCTCATCAATTTCTGACTCATCTGATTCGGATCTGGATTCTTCCTTGTTGTCATTGATCAGGATATTGTTCAAGCAAATGCTTTTTCCTTTTTCTTGCAAATTTCTTGACAAAACACTTGTTAGGACAACTTTTTCTTTTTCATCCTCACTACTCTCGGAATCATCACTCCAAGTAACATTCAATCCCTTTTTATTTTTCTTTAAGGTATTAGCACATTCGGATTGAGTGTGACCAAAACCTTCACATTCTCTGCATTTACTACTTTTTTTATTGTTAGATGAAAAATGTTTAGAGGGAATATTACCAGAAATGTTACCTTTTGGGTTCTTTGAAAAGAACTTTTTATTTCCTGCAGATTTCATGAATTTTTGGAAATTTTTTGCCAATAGAACCATTTCATCCTCATTTTCATCATCAGAAACAATATTTTCAGAAGCATTAAAGGCAATACCTTTACTTTTCTCATTCGAGAGATTTTGCTTACTCTTTTTCTTGATTTGTTGATTCAACTCAAAGGTTCTTAAAGATCCCATGAGTTCCTCAACCTTCATTTTGCCAAAATCCTTTGCCTCTTCCATTGCAAGTAATTTTGTGTCAAACCTGTCAGGAAGGACTCGAACAATTTTTCGAACCAAGACAGATTCATCTAGTTTTTCTCCCAAGGCAAAAAACTCATTAGAAATATCAAATAATCTTTCATAAAAATCATTTAAAGTTTCAGTATCTGACATTCTCAATTCATCAAATCTAGTTTGCAGCATGGTAAATCGTGATCTCTTTACATCAGCAGTACCTTCAAATTGAATTTGAAGGATTTTCCATGCTTCCTTTGCAGATTCACAAGATGAGATCAATTTAATAAAGCCTTCACCAACACCATTAAAAATAGCATGTAAAGCCTTATTATTATAACCAGACAGTTTTTCATCTTCAGTGGTCCAACTGAGTTTAGATTTTACCTGAATATTACCTTTTTCATCATTTTCAGTAGGTTGAGACCAACCTGTAAGAATAGCTCTCCATGCCTTCTCATCTTGCGATTTGATGAAAGCTCTCATCCTGACCTTTCAATAAGGATAATTCGACTCATTCAGTAGAGGAGGTCTAAAGATAGAACTTCCTTCTGCAAACAAAGACATATTCACACAAAACAAGTTAAACGGAATAACCTCAAGATCTCACTAAGAATTTAGTGACTCGCTCTGATACCAATTGAAATTCCGTATTTTAATATTCCCAGTTTGATTATTTAATTAAATGATTAATTAAATGCGGAATAATAAAACCGGGTATCGAAAACGATTTTCGTAGTTACAGAATGCAACTCTGTAACTCCAGAGAAACCCAGAAAAATAAACAGTGCATAAAAGTAAAAACACACAAGATTTTTGTACGTGGTTTCAACAATCCTTTCAGATTGTTACTAGTCCACGGGGCCACGCCCAGAGATAAGATTCATTAGATCGGTATCAAAAATACAGAGTAATTGACTTATGCATAAATAGACTCCCTCTTATTGTATGCCGCAAGCTTGATGTATTCCACCTACTAACCGAATCTTGATAAAACTCCAAGAGATCGAACTCCCTTCGATCACCTTGAAGAGTGCTTGAATCCTCCCGATTCAAGGCTTAAAGGCTATCTCCCGAAAGCCTATACAACCATCTCCCGAAGGTTGTGTGCTTGTATCCTCCCGATGCAAGACTTCAAAAGCAATCTCCCGAAAGCTTTTAAATACCCTTCTCCCGAAGGTGCACTAATGTTCTTCTTCGTTGTAGACTTGAATACAGACTCAAGACAATACAAACAACAAATAAACAGAGTAAGAGTAGAACAACTCTTCTCTACATAACAAAGACATTCTTTTCTTATGATATGAAAGTGAATAAAAGAGTTAACATAACAAAGACACTCTTTCCTTAAGATATGAATATAATTCTAAGTGTGTGAAAGAGATCCAAAACCTAGCTACTATAAGATGTATTTATAATGAATATACATCTCATAGACAGCTTACATTCGGTCTGAACAAGACCTCAACCCACTAGAAACTTCCCTAAAATAATTCTTCAATCAGTCCAGGAATTTCCGTTTCTGTACCTACAGAATCGTGGGCAGTAACTACAACTTTCCTTTTATAGAAAAGGAAAGTCTAGCTCTGGTTTTCTCTTCAAGAAACCTGATCTTAGAAAATGGGAAACTCAACACAAGATCAGAATAACAGCTGGTTAGCAAAGAATCAATGTGTAATCAAAACTTACCATTTTTACCTCAATTTCCATAAATAGGAAAGCTAGTCAACTTTCCTTCCAAGTTTAAATTTACACAAATAGGAAAACCATATCAATAAATGCCAGTCGAAATATACAAAGAATAATAAAATATTTTTGTCAATTAAATATGCCAAAAATGGAATTAACAAAGAGATTTGAAATATTGTCTCCTCAATGTGTGAGTAAGGGATACTATGGATGCTCATGATAGGGCTGTACAGAAATTTTCGTAAACCGCCCAACCCGAATAACCCGACTAAACCAAACCGACAAAACCGAAAAAAAATACAAACCGACATAACTTGACAAAATTCTAAACCGCCCAATCTGTAAATTGGGCGGGTTGAATTTTGACCCAAACCGCCCAATGAACCCGCCCAAACCGATTTAACCCGATTAAGAGTTTTTTTTTTTTTTATATATATATATCTATTATATATTATATAATATATAATAATATATAATATATATTAAAAAAAACCCAATCCCTAAATTGAATTTAGATTTGGAATATTATGTATTTAATGTTATTAATTTTTATTTTAGTCGAATCTGAAAAAAAAAAAAAAAAAAATCCTAATTCGGTTTGGGCGGGTTAACCCGCCCAACCCGCCCAACCCGTCGGTCGGGTCCAGAATTTTTTTTTTTTAAATTGGGCAGTTTGCATGCAGAATTTTATAACCCGATCTTTATGTCGGGTTGGAAAATATATAGTATAAACCGACTAAACCGACCGATGTACAGCCCTAGCTCATGATAATAATCAAGGTAAAAACTGATCAAAAGAACATATGTATTAATAGTTTCTATCTTTGTTCCTACAATAATGTACAGTTATATATATTGAAGTACAAATTAACTATGTTATATAATTTATAAATTATGATTTCTGTTACTATTTCCCTTAAAATATTTATCGATCTATCTAATTCTAAAATTAAGAGAGGTGGGATGTTATTGTAAGATTTCATTTTTTATATTATTTTTTTCTTTTTCTTTTTCATTATTGTTCTCTTGACAAATATTATGAGTAATGATAGAGATACCACCATATTGTATTGTATCGTTACACACATACACATTGTATATGGCGACCATCAAACTAATGGTATGTTTTTATTCACATTACAAACTCAATATACATATATATATATATGGACACGATTTTGTTCTATGATTGTACTTTTACGGAATGTATTCAGTGATGTACGAAAGCCGTTAACTGGGAGAGTTATTTAATCTAAGGGTTAGGATTGATCTAGGGATAATTAAGGTTAAAAAATGTTAACGTCACCTAAGACCCATCTAATGTATTCTGTATATCACGGAATACATTCCGTGAAAGTACGGGGCAAAATCGTGTCCCTACATATATATATATATCTAATGAAATGACATTTTTAATTATTTATATATAGAGGGAGAGTTTAATTTTCGTTTAAAATTTTTTTCATCATCTTTTTCTAACATTATTTATATAAAGACTACATAAATTATATTACCTTAATGTTTGCTCATATTTATATGTATGTATTGTATATGTTATTAAGCAATAGTTAGGTTATCGGATTTAAAGAGGATGTTTGAAGCAATTGAAAATAATGAAGAAGAAGAAGTGATTCGTTTGATTGGAGTAAACAGAGACATAGTAAGAGCAAGACATCCATTTTTGGGGGAGACAGCTCTCCATCATGCTGTTTCTATTGGAAAAAATATCGGAATTGTAAGAATATTGGTGGAGAGCATGGATAGAGAAGACTTGGAAATTAAGGATAGGTTAGATATGAATGCTCTTGGATTGGCTGTAAGGACTGGTATCACTGACATTGCAAAGTGCTTGGTTGAAAAGAACAACAATTTGGTTGACGTGTGTAATGACGAAAGATTGCCAGTTGAATTGGCCCTACAATATGCTCAAAAGGAAATGGGTCGCTATTTGTATGTTGCCACGCCTATGCTAAATTTTGTTGGGGACAACAGAGAACATGGAGCTAGCGTTATAACACTCTGTATAGTTCACTCTCTTCCTGGTAAGAAATTAATTAACTCTCTCTCTCTCTCTCTCTCTCTCTCTCTCTCTCTCTCTCTCTCTCTCTCTCTCTCTCTCTCTCTCTCTCTCTCTCTCTCTCTCTGTGTATATTTATAAATATGAGTTTAATTATTTGATTGATTGACCTCAGAGATTGCATTGCATTTGCTCCACCATCATCCAGAGCTGGCTATTGCTCAGACTATCCATTCTAAACATACTCCAATTTACAGATTTTCAACAGACATTTCTGATGCGTTATGCAATCTCAGCTCTTCAGACACAGACATATATGATGGTACGTATACTATTATAATGTTTTGGGATGTTGTATCAACCCATAGTCCATTATAAGGTATCATACTTCTTCTATCGGAGATCACTAGCTATGATATTATTTTTCCTCTCATTAACTCTTACTAGTATATTGGATAAATTATTGTATAGAATGTTTCACAATGAATAATAAATCAATTCATAATTTCTTTAATTTCATTTTCATCTTAAATAGAAATTACAGGAGTTGAAAATATCTTACTTCAAAATATTAAAAGAGAAAAGAATGTCGAAGCTGCCAGATACCTTCTTCCAAGCATTAACGTTGTCCGTAACTTGCCTTTCGTCCAAAACTTGCATGCACAAAATTTGCTTAGACAAAACATTGAAGTTGCCCATAACCATGTCGTGCAATGCATTGACTGCCAATATCAACGTTGAAAATGCCCAGAACCTTGCACAGAACCTCGCCCAAAATCTCAGAGCAGTAGTCATACACCATGCTCCGGACGTGGATCAAGCTGCACAAAACCTTGCCCAGGTCGTTGAAGCTGCACAAAACCTTGCCCGGGTCGTTGAAGCCGCACAAAACCTTGTCCAGAACCTTGAAGATGCAAAAAACCTTTTCCAGAACCTTGAAGATGCACAAAACCTTGCCCAAAATCTCGAAGCTATACTAAATCTTTCCCAGAACCTTCAAGCTGAAGTTGCACAAAACCTTCCCCAGAACCTTCAAGCTACACAAAACCTTGTCCAGAACATTGAAGTTGCACAAAACCTTGCTCAAGACCTTGAAGCTGCACAAAACCTTCCCATGAACCTTGAAGCTACACAATACCTTGCTGATGAAGTTGCACAAAACCTTCACCAGAACCTTGAAGCTGCACAAAACCTTGCCCATGAAGTTGCACAAAACCTTGAAGCTACACAAAGCCTTGCCCATGGAGCTACACAAAACGTTAGAGTTGCACAAAACATTCTCCAGAAACTTGAAGCTACACCAAAAGTTGCCCAGAACCTTGCTCAGTATCTCTTAGCTGCAAACCTTTCTTTCACACTTCAAGGACAAAACCATGCCCAAGATCCAAATTATCTCCCCAATGCCCAGGGAGACCAACCTAACTTTTACAATTTACACCAAGCTCAAATACGCCATGCCCACAAGGTCAAAGATGCCCATAACCTTGCCGAGAACATTGAAGCTTCTGGGAATCTTGCCCAGGACCTCGTGAACCTCTACTCCCATAAACTTGCCGAAAACAAAAAGAATCTCAATAATCAGTTGGGTGACCTAAATCGCCTTCAAATAGACATGCAAAATGCCCAAAACCTTGAACAATACATCACAAATGATCGGAACCTCCTAACCCAAAACCTTGCACAGAACATGGCAAATAACCAAAACCTCCCACAGCGAAAACTCCAAGCCCAAACCCTTGCACAAAACATCACAATTGCCCAGAGATTTGCCAAAAATTTTGCCCAGAACTTCCAAGCCAACAACCTTGATCATAACATTGAAGCTTCCCAAATGATTGTCAATAATCTTACAAATGCCCGTAACCTTCTCCAAAACCTCCAAGCTCAGGACTTAAAAGCTGCCCAAAGCGTTGCCGAAAGCCTTGCCCAAAACATTGAAGATTCCCAGAGGCTTCACCAGGACGTCAACGATACCTTGAACTATGCTACGAATCTCAGAATTAGATATCTCGCAGATGCAGGTACCCTCGTCCTAATGATTCAAGGTGCCCAACGCATTGAACCCGCTATTGTTCAACGTAGCTCGGTGCTTGTTACAAGTCTCCAAGTCCACAACCTTATCCAGAACCTCCAAACTCAGAATTTTTCTCGTAAAGTCAATGTTGTCCAGAACCTTGATAGACAGCTCAGAGAAACTCAAGTTTCCCAGAACGCTGTTCAAGGCATTGAACTTTGCCAGAACCTTGCTCAGGGCCTTGTTCAGATCCTCGAAGCTCCCGAACCTGAGCAATTCGTTGGTGAGAACCCCGAAGCTGTCAACCACGAACATGTCGTTGCTCCGAACTGTGGAGATACAGGTAATCTTCCTATCGCGAATGGTGTAGTTTAACAAACTAAAATCCCAGGAGTGTACATATGTTTAATATGAGGTGCTAACTTATTTTATTATTGTTTAATACTTTTGGATAAGTAATCAAAATTTTAAAACTTTATCTTCATTCAATATTAATGGCACTGGTATATGCATGATCATAAATATATTTATATAAGCATTATTCTTTTGCCTAAGTCTATGTGTATTTACATTTGCTCTCATCTAAATAGGAAGAAGAGTTTTGAGGGAATCGAAACTAAATCATCACCGTACGTTGGCGATTCTAAATTGTATGTACAAACACATGGTAGGCTTACAGGAGAAGCGCATGAAGATGGCAAAGGTAGATAAGGCATTGGAGGAAGTTGCTCGACGAGGCCTACTTGATGTTTTTGAAACTATAAATAAGGCAAATCCTTCAATTCTACGCCACCCAATTGCTTATGGTGTTTTCAATGTGGCAGTTAAATATCGTCATCGTAATATATTTTCTCTTTTACAAAGGATTCCTAATAGAAATGCGATTACAAATACAATCAGTGTGACTAAAATTGGAGAAAAGTATAGCATATTACAACATGCAGCAGTATTGGCCCCTGCTAATCACCTGAGTAAAATCCCTGGACCAGCTTTACAAATGAAAAGTGAACTAGAATGGTTCGAGGTATATATGCATCTCTTGTTTAGATATTATTTGAATTTTAAAGTTTTTTGTGTTAGTAAATAATCCATGTTTAGTAATAAAATTAATTAATGTAGGAGGTGATACAAAAGTCTACAGTGTTTCCTCATCATGTAGTGGAAGCAGAGGAGTTGTTTACCAAGGAACACAAGGAATTGAAGAGCGCAGGAGAAAAATGGATGAAGGATACAGCTACTGCTTGTAGTTTGGTGGGTTCCTTCATCATTACCATAATGTTTGGAATGGCATTAATTGTTCCTGGCGGTAGCCTAGACAAGGACGAGGGCCTCATAAGGGCCGGCAGTCCCATACTCTTACACAACAGATTGTTCACAATCTTTGTCGCATTCGATGCTATATCACTCTTCTCCGCCACATGTTCGGTAATAATGTTCTTATCCATTCTCACGTCTCGCTGCAGACACAAAGAAGTTCTCATATCCTTGCCCACAAAACTAATGGCAGGCCTTATCTTCCTTTTCCTTTCTATTGCAACAATGACTGTAACTTTTTGTGCAGCCCTTGTGATTCTGTACGAGACAAACATTCAAAGAGCATACATTATATCTTTGTCGCAGTTGCCATTATAGTAGTTATATTTTTATCGACGCATTACGAACTTCTATGGCAAATAGTCAAGCACACTTGTCGATCATGGGTCACAACCTTGAGAGATTTATTTCGCCGTTGTTGTTGTTGAAGAAAATAAAAGGAAAGGAGTTTACCAAATAATTTTGAGTTGAATCTTGAATTATAGGTCATTATTACCTTTAAGACGTTCGCGAGCAGACTAAACACCACCATGTGGTCTCCAAAACAAAATAGCTCGGTCAACAACATTGTCGCTGACTTCCACGGGTAGAAGATGGAACACCCAAATTTGATACCACTGGCTGGATTGAAAATCGTTTTAAGAAACTGTTTTTCGTTTTCCATTTAATTAATCATTTTCCAATTAAAGTGTGGGATAAAGACTTCTATGTAATTTATTTTATTATTTTATTTTGAAAATGATTTGTGTGAGTGTGGCGAGATGATTTTTTGTGTTATTTTTTTTTTATTTTTTTGAAAGGTAAAATCAACTTTTATTAACCTTCGAAATCAGTTACCAAAGTAGGCAACAACTCAGTTGGAATATTTTCCAAACTGAAGGTACAATCAGGAAATAATAAAGATGCTCTAGCAAATTCATGAGCAACTCTATTAGCTGACCGCTTAACAAAGCAAAAATAAACATTATTCAAACTAGCCAACATGGCTTTGCAATCTTGGATCACACATCCAAAATGAGAAGACAAGATAGTCGAGTTTCGCAATGCTTGTACAACCACTAAGCAATCCGTCTCGACCCAAGCTTCGTTATAAGTTTGGTCTTTGATCCAACTTAGAGCTTCCCGAAAGCTCAAGGCTTCAGCAATGGACGGAGCAATGTTACCAACATGTAACTTGGTACGGCACTCGATAAGCATACCATGATGGTCACGAACCACCAAAGCACTTCCAAATCGGTTTTGTCCTTCAAAAATAGCTGCATCTACATTGATCTTGATGCTATTAATCTGAGGTTTAATCCAACGCTCCATCCCATCATAGTCTTGAAGATCAGACCATAATGACTCAATTTGAGTTTTTTGAGCGTGTTTCCATTGATCAAGATAGCTTTTAGCAGAGGCGACTATGGATGAAAAATTAAACGACTTCCCTTGCCATACAACATCATTTCTCGCTCCCCAAACGGCCCAACACAATGCAGCAGCCAGGCCTTGTTTTTCAGCTGATAAATGCGTGAAAACAGACACGCACCAGTCCAGGAAAATGCCTCCTGCTGCAGTCACGGTAGTGCCAATACCGACCCTTTCCCACACCTTCGTAACTACACGGCAAGTCAGTAGCACATGAGCGATTGTCTCGTCCATCTCCTCACACAAAGGACACAATGTGCTGACTGGAACATGCTTAGAGGCGAGTTGAGAGAGAGTAGGAAGGCAGTTTGAGCCGGCTCTCCACATCAGGTTCTTGATTTTTGGTGGCAGTTGCAATGCCCATAGCGACTTCCAAAACTCCGAGGCAGCTACATCATTCCCAAGACCCTTCAATTTTTGTTGTAATGTATAGGCACTCCGGACCGAGTACATACCATTGGGCTCGTTAAACCAGCAAAGAGAATCTGAGTTGTGGTTTATATTCAAAGGAATTTGCCTTATCAATCGCTGGTCACGTTCCACAAACAAATCCTTTAGAATATCCTCATCCCAGGAAGACAAATCCATTGACATTATGTTGCACACTTTGGCTTGTTGAAGGGCCGGATGAGACGAAGTCACTAACGGTTGTTGATGATCCGGTAGCCATGGTTCATTCAGCACATTGATGGATGAGCCATTCCCCACGCTCCAGCGAACTCCCGCCCGAACAAGAGACTGAGCTTCCCAAATACTACGCCACACAAAACTCGGGTTGTTTCCAATAGGGGCCAAGAGGTAGGTTCCATGTGGGAAATATCTCGCCTTGAAAATGCGAGAAACCAGAGACTCGGTTCTTGTTAGAAAACGCCAACCTTGTTTTCCTAAAAGCGCCAAGTTAAAATCATGAAGACTACGAAACCCAAGTCCTCCATTACTTTTGCTGTTACACATCCGATCCCATGACATCCAAGGAATACCTTTATTTTCTTTTGACGAACTCTTCCACCAAAATCTCGCCATGGTGCTTTCAATGTCTCTACTAATCTCCAAAGGGAGTAAAAAAACATTCATGGCATAGCTAGGGAGAGCTTGAGCAACAGACTTAATTAATACCTCTTTACCAGCACGAGACAGAACTTTTGAATCCCAACCTTGAAGCTTTTTCCTGACTCTGTCCTTCAAGAAACCCAGCACAGCTGACTTATTCCTTCCCATAGTACTTGGGAGCCCCAGATACATACTCCGTTCATCAGCTTGAGGCATTTGTAACAAAGAGTTTATGTCCTCCCTTACTTGGTTCTCAGTGTTAGTACTATAGAAGATTGATGACTTCCCCAAGTTCACTTTTTGTCCTGAAGCACATTCAAACTGGTGAAGAAGTTCTCGAATCCGATTGGCCTCTAGAAGAGTTGCTTTACAGTACAAGTAACTGTCGTCAGCGAAAAGCATGTGAGACACTTTTGGTGCGCCATTCGCCACTTTGCAACCATGAATGAGACCCCTAGCCTCATATCTTTTGATCAAAGCTGATAAACCTTCCGCACACAAGATAAAGATGTAGGGTGATAAAGGATCCCCTTGACGGATACCTCTTGAGGGTATAATCGGCCCCAAGGTTCTTCCACCATGAATCACTTTGTAGCTTGCAGAACTAACACACTTCATCACCAATGAAATCCATCTATCCGAGAAGCCAATCTTTCTAAGAACCGAATCCAAGAAGTTCCACTCTATACGATCATAGGCTTTGCTAAGATCTAGTTTCAAAGCCATATAACCGTCCTTGCCTTTTCTTTTTCTCTTCAAGTAGTGGAGAACTTCAAAGGAAACAAGAATATTATCAGTAATGAGTCTCCCTGGAATGAAAGCGCTTTGGGATTCAGATACAATTTGGTCCATGTAAGGCTTCATCCTATTGGCCATTACTTTAGTAATGATTTTATACAAAACATTACATAAAGCAATTGGTCTTAAATCAACCATACTTTCAGGGACTTTCTTTTTCGGAATCAACACCACATTAGCGTCGCCGCAAGATGAACCCAGTTCCCCTGTAGTGAAGAAAACCTGAACCACATTGACAACATCAATCTGAATAATATCCCAACACTTCTGATAAAAAGCTGGAGTCATACCATCTGGGCCGGGGCTTTTATCTGGGTGCATACTGAACACAGCTTTACGAACTTCCTCGGCAAGAATCGGTTGATTGAGGTCTTCATTAATACGTGTAGACACCCGACTTTGTATACTCTGAACCACCATGTCACTACTCAAGTTCGATGCACTGAAGAGAGAAGTGAAATATTCCACAACGACATCCGCAAGGCCATTTTCCCAATCCTTCCAAGTACCACTAGAATCTTTAAGCTTTGAAATCTTGTTGAAGCTTTTTCTATTACTAGCAGCCCTATGAAAGTATTTAGAGTTCTGATCACCTTCCTTAAGCCAAAACTGCTTCGCCCTCTGCTTCCAAAAAGCTTCTTTTTGGTCCAACACCAAAAAAAGTTCCTTTTTCTTCTCACTATACCGTTGGACTGAGAGAGTATCTCTTTTGTTCTTCAACTGATTCAACTCATTTCGGCATTTCTTGATTCGAAGCTTAAAGTTGCCAGTCACATTTTTTCCCCAAGTTGATAATTTCTCAGCACAAAGAGAAATCTTTTCGGCCAAACTCACATGGTTAGGAACATTCCAACAGTCTTTCACAATTTCAAAGCACATCGGTTCTTTTAACCAAGCATTTTCAAACCTGAATTGCCGATTGGGGATGAAGACGTCCGGAGCTACGACTTCTAGGAAAATTGGCGAGTGGTCTGAAGAGGAAAATTCAAGGTTTAGTAACCGAGCTTGTGTAAAATTTTGAAGCCAAGCTGATGAAACAAGGGCGCGATCCAATCTAACTTCTATCCAACGAGAAGTTCCCCTCCCTTTTTCCCAAGTATAGGCATAACCAATCAAGTCCATGTCAAAAAGATCACAATCCATTAGAGTTTGTTCGAAACCAGAGATTAACCAACTCGGATAAGGTTGTCCTCCTCGTTTGTCACTTTGGCTAAGAACATTATTCAAATCACCAATTACACACCAAGGAGCATTCGAATTGTTGACCAGGGACCTTAGTAAATTCCAGGTATCCATCCTTTGTTGTCTTTGGGGTTCACCATAAACCCCTGTAAGTCTCCACGTTGGATTGCCTTCCACTTCTACCATGAAATCAATATGGTTTTGAGAAAAGCCAATTATTCTACCATCATTTTTATTTTTCCACAATAAAGCCAGACCGCCACTCCTCCCTTGGGCTTCAACAAAAAACACTCCTTCATAGCCCAATCCACGACCTACAAACTCCACTCTAGCTTTATTACTTTTTGTTTCACACAAAAAAACAAAATTGGGTTGCTTCTGAGTAACAGTCTCTTTAAGGAATTGAAAAGCCCGTTGGTTCCCAAGCCCACGGCAATTCCAACTTAACACATTCATAAGTCTTGGCGGGCCTGTGACACAGAACCCGCCCCAACTAAGTTTTTTGGGCCTGCTGAAATAGCAAGACTTCCAGTAGCATTTCCATTCGGTCCACTTGAAATATCTTCAGCAATTCTTTTCCTTTTTGATTCAAGAATTAGTAGATCACCATCAATGCCATCATTAACTTCTTCCCTCATATTAGTATCCCGTATACTATAATCATTTGGAGATCCCAAAGAATCAGCCAATGATTTACTAATATTGATGTCCCTATCAGTTCCACGAAATCCTCCATCCAATCCCACTGATCGTGGAAACGAATGATGCATCCCTTGATTTACGCCACCATTAACGTTCCCAGACGTTGTGTCTCGAGCAGTCGTGCTGCTTCCCATGCCGTCGCCGGAGCTTTCTCCTCTCACCATTAGACCTTGCCGAAGCCACTTAGTGCCGATCGTATGTTGTCTTCTCCTTGGTACAGCCTTTAAGTCTAGGTTGTATGGCTTCTTTAACAGATGGGGTGGAGTATCAAACAACTTAGGGCAGAATTTTTCAGAGTGTCCAAGAATTCCACAGATAAAACAAAACGTTGGGAGATCCTCATACTTGAAATTGGCATAACATATCTCCCCTCCTTTCTTTTCTAATTTCATCCTTCTTTTCAATGGTAAGTCAATACGAACAGAAACGCGTACCCTGAGGTAATCTCGCCAAATTCCCATGAAGTTATTCTTATCCGCTTCCACAAACGTGCCAATGTAGTTTCCAATGTCTTTCACCACCTTTGCTGACATGAATCCCGTTGATAAACCATGAAGTTGAATCCAGAAATCCAGCTTATTCAAAACCACTGCCCTTGGGTCTTCACCTTGTTGCAATCTCGAAAAAATCAAGGGAACCCTGTCAAACGTCCAGGGACTACCTTCCACAACTCTTTCCACATCTATCTGATGATAAAACTGGAATAAATAAACATTATCTCCCAATTCTTTCACAAACATACCTCTACCAGGTCTCCACAGGGATGCCATCTTGTGTTGCATAGCCATGAAATCCAGTTCTCTTTCAGTAAGGAAGCGTCCTACAATACACCATCGATCGTCAAAGTCTGATAGTTCCTTATTGTTCGTGTCATATAATAGGCCTCCATCATCATCTTCACCGCTTGTTATTGTGATAAAATCCCTCTCACTTTCCAATTCCATACTACCCTCGTCCGCCATGAAGCAAAGCAGATAAGAAACAAGCAAAACACTAGAGCCAAAAGAACACTTTACACTATAACGATTGACAGCAAAACAGAGAAACACAGGTTGATTTTTTGTGTTATTTATTTCGTTTGAAGTTAAAAGTTTGGATGATATCTTTTGCATTTTATTTATGGATGATGATCTGTCTATGTTAAATTATGAATTGTTTTGTTGTAATTATTTCATTTTCATGTTTAGATTAAATAGTCTTTAAACTCTGAAGTCTTTTTTTTTTTTTGAACCTCAAATGTATGTCAAATTGAGATTATATTATACAATCTTGTTGGAACTAAAACTATATATACCAAATTTATTACACTATTAAGTTTCTTCATTCAAAACCACAAAAAGAAGCAGAAAAACTCTACAAACAAACACTAGTTCAGGGCCCCCAACGACCTAACAACAAAAAAGGGTATATCAATTAAAGTAATACATACAAAAGTTGAAATGAGATTGTATCGTATAATGTTTCAAGAACTAAAACATATACTCAGAATTAAACTGGATTGGACTAAATTATCTTAGTACTATAACATATTTTATGTGGCCCATAAAATCTAATACTAATAAATTTTATGTTTGGTGTAGTATAGGACTAATAAAACACAAATTGAATTTTTTTAAATATAATTATATAACTAAAAAATCATATGTATAAGACTAATGTCCTTTGGCCTCTTCCAGTTGTCCACTTCTCTGAGAAGTCTTTTCTCTTCACAGTTCCTTTTAGCTACTTGTCTGTTTTGTAAATTGTAACCTTTCAAAATGGATGGCTTCCTCTGCTTACATTTTGACATAAGCAAGAAATGTCTCATCTCTATTTGAGTAAATCTCAGTTGTGACACCTTGGCCTTTTCCAATCACATCAATAACAAAAGGTAAATCCTGTTGTGTTGTAGTTAACATGTTACACCAGTCTCAGTTTCTTGTAAGTAGGAAAAATTGTACATCTTGGGTTTTGCTGTAGCAATAGCCTTGGTTTTACATAATTAGCACTATTTCCTATCCATATAAATGATAAAAAAGAAAAGCAAGATTAAGTAGATTGAATTGTTGCGACTTGTTCGAGGCCATAGTCAAAACTGAATTAATTTGATAGGCACGGAGAATCGCATACTGAATTTGATATCGCCAACCTTCAATGCAAACTGGGCCATCTTATTATTTGACGCTTTTGCTCTGCAAATTGGCTTTTTTCTATTAAAAACTCTAAATAATGTATAGAAACAAACATGAGAATGTGAATAAAGGAAAGGCAACTATGTAACAACATACAAAATCCTATACATATATTTGAGTAAACTTCAGTTATGACATCTAGGCTTGTTCTAAACACATCAATAAATTACATTACATTACATTAACAAAGCAAACCCATCACCACCATGCAAGTTCAAGCATTCATCAAAAAATTGTCTTATAATTTTCTGATGGAAAAATCACAACCCCAAATGCCACAAATACTAGCAAAAACACGAAAACAATCATATCAATGCAAGTTTAGCAAAAACCATTTATCAAAAAAGGTAATTGAAAAGCTGTACAAATTATAGGATTACCAAATTAGAAGGTAATTTTCAACTTCAAATGATTCAAAGCACCAAAAAAAAATAAGAACAAAAAATTAAGAGAAATTCAAAACACAAATTTGTACAATTAAAAACGAAATCTACCATCCATAAATGATCAGAAAGACATAAAAGTCGGCTGACAAAGTGAACAGGATGAACATGGATATGGGGGTCTTCTCTTCCCTACAGCACTCAGAAAACTACTGAAGGGGCAAACGACAAGACCCCAAGAAACAGAACAAAAATACTGATTTGGCAATTTAAAAATGGCAAAAAAGAAGAAAATTATGCTAAATAATAAAAAAACTATTACCATCACCACAAACAATGTAACAAAAAAAAAATCACAAAACTCTGAAGCCACATAAACAAAAACAAGAAAACAATTTAATATCAGGCACCAAAGGAAATTCTCCATACCAGCGAAAACAGAAGCTCAAGCCTCAGACTTGAGACAATTATAATAAACTACAACTCAGATCTAAGGAAAGATAAAGCTGCAAGGCAAAAACTGATAGGTAACCGTTGTAAATGTAATGAGAAAAAAGAATTAGAGTTATTAACATAGGAAACCAAAGCAATCCCTAAGCAAATAGATTTAGCCATAAATGTCAAACACCAATCAAACTACATAAAACAAAATATAATTGAAGTTCAGGAAGGATAACGCAGCATTAGCTCTCAAAGCCTGGCAAAGACAAAAGCTGCATTATCTCTCAAAGTCTAGCAAAGACAAGCTATTAGACAGCTACTGCAAATGAATTGATTAAAAAAGCCTTAGGGTAATCATCATGGACAAAATTAACTACAGAAAATCAAAGCACATAATTAATAACATAGGCAACAAATGTTATCCATCCACAAAGCACAGATAGATATTACCAATATCAACCCAACAAATCAAACCAATCTACAAAGAAATTATAATGAATCAGGTCTCAGACATCCAAGGAAGGATAAAGCTGCATTAGCTCTCAAGCCTGGCGAAGGCGAAAGCTCTTTGGCGGCCACTGCGAATGTTTTGAGAAACAAGCCTTAGAGTTATCATCATGGACAAGATTGACTGAAGAAAACAAAATCAAACAATAACTGACATTGGTAACAAAAATCATCCACAAAACACAGATAGATTATTAACAAAAAAACACCAAGCTCAACCCAGCAAAACAAACCAATCCACTTCTAAGAAATCATAATGTATTGTCTCAGACATCCAAGGAAGGATAAAACTGCATTAACTCTCAAGCCTGGCGAAGGCGAAAGCTCTTTGTCGGCCACTGCGAATGTTTTGAGAAACAAGCCTTAAAGTTATCATCATAGACAAAATTGACAAAAAAAACCATACCAAATAAATATAGACATAGGCCGCAAAAACTTTTCACAAACCAGAGATAGATATTATTAACATAAAACAAAAAGATCAGCCCAACAAACACAAACCAATCTACTACTAAGAAATCAGAATGATACATGTCTCAGACATCCAAGGAAGGATATAGCTGCATTAACTCTCAAGCCTGGCGAAGGCGAAAGCTCTTAGGCGGCCACTGCGAATGTTTTGAGAAACAAGCCTTAGATTTATCATCATGGACATAATTGACAGAAGAAAAACGTACATAATAATTACTGACATAGGTAACAAAAGATATAAACAAAGCACATATAGGACATAGCACAAAATACCAAGATCAACAGAAACAAACCAATCTACCATTCTTTTTTTGATAATGTAAAGAAACCATAAAATGTATCATGTCTCAGACATCCAAGGAAGGATAAAGCTGCATTAGCTCTCAAGCCTGGCGAAGGCGAAAGCTCTTTGACGGCCACTGCGAATGTTTTGAGAAACAAGCCTTAGAGTTATCATCATGGATAAATTTGGAAGAAGAAAAGCAAAGCACATAATTAACATAGCAATTTCACCCAAAAAAAAATACTATCTGATCTCAAAAAAACATCAAATGTGTAAAACAATAGGTACATATAGTTGACCACTTCTCTGATAGTCTTTTCTCTTCACTGCTCTTCTTTACTAATTGACTTCCCCTGCTTAAAAATGGTACAAAATTTTTTTACATAAGCAGAAAAATCGTTACATCTTGGGTTGGGCTGCAGTTGAGACACCAGCTTCAGTTATACATAATTCACACTATATTTTATCCATATATTTGAGAAAAGTAAAGCAATATTAAGTAGATTGAAATGTAGCGACTTGTTCGAGGCCATAATCAAAACTGAATTAATTTGATAGGCACGGAGAATCGCATACTGAATTTGATATTGCCAACCTTCAATGCAAACTGCGCCATCATATTAATCGACGCTTTTGCTCTGCAAATTGGCTTTTTCAATTAAAAACTGCAAATAATGTAATACAAAAACCCCAAAAACAATCCAATCTACTTCTAAGAAATTATAACGTATTGCCTCAGACATCCAAGGAAGGATAAAGCTGCATTAGCTCTCAAGCCTGGCAAAGGCGAAAACTCTTTGGCGGCCACTGCGAATGTTTTGAGAAACAAGCCTTAAAGTTATCATCATGGACAAAATTGACTGAAGAAAACCAAATCAAATAATAACTGACATAGGTAACAAAAGCTATCCACAAAAGACAGATATTAACATATAAAACCAAGATCAACCCAGCAAAACAAACCAACCCACTTCTAAAAAATCACAATGTATTGTCTCAGACATCCAAGGAAGGATAAAACTGCATTAGCTCTCAAACCTGGCTAAGGCGAAAGCTCTTTGGCGGCCACTGCGAATGTTTTGAGAAACAAGCCTTAGAATTATCATCATGGACAGATTAGACTTAAGAAAACCAAAACAAATAATTACTGATACAGGCGAGTCATGCCATAGTAGTTCTTAACCACTCACAAAGTTTACAATCATCTAACAGACTCAAAATTATTACAGTCATCCAACAAAAATTATATAAGCACCAAATAAATAATATAATTTCAAGAAAACAAAGTGCATATCAAATTCACCCAAAAAAACACCATCTGATATCAAAAACAAAATCAAATGTGCAAAACACTAGGTACTTATAATGAATATTTCTAGCAATAGTAAATTAATTTTCACAATTCAATGTTTCAATACTCAACTAGCTTGGAGAACTATAAGAATTTGAGGGATATGTTTATGTATTAAACAAGTTCCACAAACAAGACAGCTTACTGAAATTACAAGATATATACATCGATTTATACATAAACTAGAAGTGTTATATTTTATATATGAGACAGTCTAAGAGAGTAGTCTTAGACCTGTATCTGACCTCAAATTAATAAAAACTCCACAAACTTCTATCACTATTATTATTATATAACATTGGAAAACAGTATCAAACATTTTATGGACCACAATCACCTATGATATAAGCAATGGCTAATGGATTCCAGATGCTGAATAGATGGATGGAGCAACTGGGATTTGACAGTTTCAATATTTATCTTTGAATCTGATTTCAGAAATGAAAAATAACATAAACACTTAAAGCTTAGTATAGAACAGGAAAATAAAATAGCAATACTTGTCTTGTGAACGTTATTCCGATCAAATACTCATTAGATAGAAATCCAAAAACCATATCATTGAGAGGAAAAAAAACAGTGGGTGATGTACTCAGCACATTGAATAAACCCTAACATCGACTTAAATCTTTAGTGAAGAGGAAGAAGAAGACGATGATTGTAGTAGAAATAATAGCCTCTTCATATATATAATGAGTAAATAAGAAACCCTAACATTATGGGCTTCTGCTGTGGGCTTTTCTGTTTTTCCTTTTTAAGATTTCTTTTCTTTTCTTTTTGAAATTATTTCACAAATACACAAAAATAATAAAAAAAATTACAAAAATACGGTTTCACAGAATTTTAAATATTTTTACGATTTTTTTTATTTTATTTACAAAAATACGATTTTTTATATTGTACTCTTGTTAATTTGTTGTCGATATTTTATTATCTGTATGTTATCTTTTATGGTTATTTTGATATTATTTAGGTGTTATTTTTATGTTACTTTTATATAATTTTTTTGTTGTTTTCATATAATTTTGTTGGAAAATTATAAAAATATTAAACGTAAACGTATAAATTTTTTACAAAAAATGATCTCTTATATAATTATCTCTTTCTTTTTCCAAAGGATAATGTTGTCTCACTAGTAACTTCTACATAATATTAAAAGATATTAATCAATTTATTAAAAAAAAATTAATCAAAAAAGTAGATAAAATACACATTATTAAAAAAAAAATCTACTCATTCTACATATATCAACAATAATAGGAGAGGTTCAAATTAGCCTAATATGGCTTGGTTAAAAGCCTTTCCATGAGGAGAGGTTTAGCCTAAACGAAAGGATGGGCCCAAGTCCATCTAAAAGCTCATAAGACTCGCGTCCGAGACGAGGCTTATCTCGACCTGAGAAAATCTCCACTTTTATTATGGGACGGAACACTCAAAGCCTTCCGGATGAGTGTTTAAACACATCCAGAAAGGGTACTCTCCAAGAGGCGCCTCATAAGCTTAGTATAGGATGATGTGGCTGCCCTCTGACACCCTATCCCATCGAATTAAGATTTCTCTTGTGTCAGAGCATAAGAGTGCACGCACTATTAAAAGGAAACCTCCCTTTTGTCCAACCACACAAACCTGACACTACAGTACATATATGCGGCGTGCGTCAAAGATCGCGTAGTTGGTATTTCAACTCAAAGGATGTTTCTTTTTAAGCTTGAGGAATTCTATAAGCAATTTGGAAACAAAAAAAATCAATTTTGACACCATTAATGACAGTACACTGGAAATAAGAAAGACGAGTTCCATTCAGGGTGTTAAGGTTATTTTCTTGGGTTGATTTGGGTCATGTTGAGCTTCTTGGCATCCGTGGAATATTGCGAAAATTATTAATTACTACGCAAGTGCACGCAATCAAGTAGTATACTCACGCAAGTGAGGTCGAACCACAGGGAATTGGATTAATTACTAGTAAACTATTCTTATGATTCTATCTGGTAAAATAATATTTTTTATGAATTAAATAAGACAATTCAGAAAATTAAAAATAACAAAGGAAGATTAATCAAGATAAGAAAATAGGGAGACGATTCATGTTGTTAAGTTACCAATGTTAATGTCTAATTGCTATCCTTCTCTTGAAATGAATGATAGATTATAAATTAACCTAACTCTTTTCAGATATTTTAGGTTCTAAATCACATGCTCTTTAATTAATCTCTTAATTAAACTAACATGAAATCAGCATTAAGCAATAATCTATTTATCACAAAGGCTATGTAAATACTCTTGTTTCACATCAAAACCTAGACTATCCAATTTTAGCATTCTCAATTCTCACTTTTCAGATTTCGAATTGAGATCATAAAACATGTAAAAGGTGATCAATCTTGCACATGGAAATTAAACACAAATATGAATAGTGTTCACAATCAAGATGGAGGAATGACAATTATTCATTAACTAGGAAAAACTTAAACAACATTCATCATTCTCCCTAAATAGGAGTTTAGTTCAAAACATCCATAATCAAATCCATAATTAACATTGAAATAGAAAAGAACATAGAGAAATTAAAGAGAAGAGAAAGAACTAGTTGAAGCAATTGATCCGGGTCGCCACAAGTCGCTCTTCTAGCCTCCTCCTTTGTTTCTAGGGCTCCAATTCTAAATGAACCCTAATTTTCACGAACTCTCTCTATTTAAACCAAGTCTCATCTTAAAAATTCGTGAAACTACGAAACTGCCCAAAAATCCCGTCACTGGGTCCCCGTCGCGACTGGCAATGCCCCCGTCGCGATGGGGTTAAACTTTGAAACTTCGAGATTTTCTCTGCCAGTTCCCGTCGCGACTGGCATGTTCCCCGTCGCGACTAGAACAGGCAGCGACACAATTTTTGGTTTTTTTTTCTCGATTCTATCACCACTTGTTCTCAATTATTGTACATACTTTCTATAAACACCCGAGGACCTGAAACAAAAGAATCAAGCGTAAAATAGCCCTAACACTAGAAACAAAGAGTGAAAACTAACCGAAAATATGACCCGAAATTTAGACTAATTTTAGCCTAACATGGAAAAATCCTCCAATTGAAAAAATATCAAAAGCACTTCAAGAAAGAGTTGGAATCTCGTCGGTGCCAGGATCGACAACAATTTTAGTACAACTCCTATATGGTAATTCGAGAGGTGCTAAACTTATTTTTTTGGCTTTTTAATTTGTTTTCCATGTTATATTAGTGTGTAATGACATTTGTGTTATAGTTTTAATGATTTTTGTGCAATGGATTGATGCTTGTGGTAGTGGTGGTATATATTAGAAGATAAAGGCAAATTTTGCATTTGTGATTTAAATTTAGATCAATTTTTATTATATGATAAATTTGAATCAACTTTTGACACACTTTTAGATAGATCTCAAATTTACATTAAGATTAAATACATGGACCTAATACATTAGCTGCTCTTGCCTCTAATTGCCCAAATTTGAAGATGATAACAAAAAGTGCTGTTTACGTATCTCGGATTTTGTAGGTTAATATATATTGTATATTTTTATTTAATATATACATGATATGTGAAATTCAAAGTTAAATATATCATTTGACAACATGGATAATTCCTGTGAGTAGATGGGTTTTGAAATTATGTAACGAAGTAGAGGAACTTCTCCAACTAGCACTGTTTCGAAATAGCAAATGCAAAATTATTTACTAAATCGAATAATCCGCCCAAACTAAACTCAAAAAACTGATAAAAATTACAAACCGAAATAACCCGAAAAAATTCAAACCGCCCAATCTGTTAATTGGGCAGGTTAAAAATAGATCCAACCTGCTCAATTAAACCGAATAACCCACCCAACCCGACTTTGATTTTTTTTTTACTTTTTAGTTTTTATTATATATAACATAAATGATTAAATATATAATAATATAAAGTTACATAATTAATTATTATTTTCACAGGCATATATATTTTGTTGTGCTTTGGTAGAAATTGATATTTTTAATTTATCTTTTTAAATTTTATTGACTTTGACTTTGAAACTAAAACAAAAAAGTTTAGCCAGTTTGGGTGGGTTAACTCTACCAAACCGCCCAAACAGTTGGTTGGTTTACAGATTTTTTTTTTAAAATTGCGTGGGTTGCACTTAAATTTTAGCAACCCGAACTTTAAATTGAGTTAGAAAATATATAGAATAAACCGTCAAAACTAACTAATGTACAGCCCTAATTATATATATATATATATATATATTTGAATAAAAGATGATATCATTCACTCGTAAGTGGCATCAACTATTACAATGTTCTTTAAAATGGTAGAAGCATTTAGCTCACTGTACGTAATAGGATCCTTTAACCATACGATGACCTTATTAGCAGATCGATTAACAAAAGAAACTAAAATATTGTTCAAAGTAGATAAAACTAAACAATCCTCTACCAACAAATCAAACTTACATATGAACTTAACTATTAATTGTTTGAAAAACAACTAAAGAGGTACTATGATACGCTAAAATAAGGTGGCGTTTGGTAATACTTTTTTAATTAATTTTCTGTCTTTAAAAGTAAAAAAGTGAAAATATTTTTTAAAAACATGTTTAATAAAACTGGCTGCAATTGAAAATTATATCAGAAGAGAAAAAAAAAGTCTTACACTTCTAACGAACTGGCTGCAATTGAAAATAGTAGAAACTTAATGTATAAATTTGATGTCATTTACAAATTAATTGGGCAAATACATTGTAAAAAGTTTCTTACACATAAATCAATCTTTACACATAATGCATAATTGAACCCTCTTACAAATTCAATTTCAAAAAGCCGAAAAAAAAATAAAATTTTCAGTTTTATAACGATTATGTGATGAAAACAAATTCAATGTTACAAGCTAAAACCTACTAAATTTTAAAAAAAAACAATAGACTTACCCATTTGCGATCAAAAGGCCTTGGAGCTACTTCTTTCTTGGTCATAACATGTCCTTTGTTCAAACAAAGAAAGAAGTTCATATGTGGCTTTTTTTTTTTTTTTTTTTTTTTGTAGGGTAACCGATACAGGTTAAAATAACAAATGTAACAAAGTTACACAACCAGAGGAGAATTTTCTTCCATCTATAATAGTTTATTGTCTATCCTAAGAGCATGCAGAGATACCCTAGGAGAGCTAGACAATAAAACCATAATATCAGAAAAGAAAACCTCAAAACTGAGAGTTGTCACTTCCGAACCACTAGTAAAACACCTGCAAAATAAAGAGAAATTAATTAATACATAATAAATATTTAATAAAAAAATGAAATTTCCCTTATAAATAAAATAAAATATGAAATTTTCTATAAATAGTCACATAGAATTCTCTGACGTAATACTTATCTATTTTCATCTCCATTCCTGACGGTGATTACACTACATTTGATGTGTTATTATTATACCAAACTGACCTTACAAAATTAAACTAGCCATATAATAACTTTACAAAATCAAAACTAGTCATGTTAGCCTTACAAAACTAAAAATAGTCATACTGACCTTACAAAATTAAAACTAGCCATACTGGCCTTACAAAACTAAAAACTAGCCATACTAGCCTTACAAAACTAAAATAGCCATATTGGCCTTACAAAACCAAAACTAACCACATTGGCCGTACAAAGAAAACTAGCCACATTGGCCATACAAAAAAACTAGCCACATTGGCCTTACAAAATCAATAAAAACAAACCATTTACAAAACTAGATATATTGCCTTACAAAAACCAAAAAACACGTGCCATAAAAATTAAAAAACCATATTAGTCATAATTAAAATAACAATATTGATAATTCCAATACCTTTAAATTAATAAAGACAATTTGACTCATAAAAAGAGCAACTACAATAGAGAACTTTCTTTAATGTAAATAAAAGGAAAGAAAATCATGTAACTAAGATAATAAAAAATTATAAATAATCTAAATCATATTTAAAGGTCAATACAAAAAAGCCACCACTCAAGCAATTACATAAATTGTAATTAAAGACTTAACAGATAAAAATAATTAATAAATTAATGATAAAAAAACTTACTGTAATGTAAATAAAAGAAATGAGAAAGTAAATAATAAAAATAATAAAGATCATAAATAAGGACTTAAAAGAAGAAAATATAATTAATAAATTAATGACCAAAAAATCCACTAACCTTAAATACAATAAAACAATAAAATTAAATCATTAATAGCTTTATGAAAAACAAAATCATACATTTTAAGTAAAAAATACTAGTAAGAAGATCTAAAATATTACACTGAATTATAAATGGTATGAAAAAATAAAGTGATAATGTAAAAATAAATTTCATTTAATGTAATTTAATGAGTTTCATAAATCTTTTCCTAAAAAAGTATCATATATAATAATCAAGATCAATTAAGATATTGAAAATAAAATTGAAATCAATCACGAGATAAAATTGACTCAACCATTAAAATGCAATCAAATTCTTAAATTAAATATATCATTAAAGATAAAAAGTCAAAAACCTATTAAGTAAAATTAGCCTAGTAAAACCTAGTATATTATAAAAGCTATTAAATTACAAAAAAAGTAATTATACTCTTTAATTTGAAAGAAAGTCAAAAACAAACATAGGAAAAACGTCGTAAATAAAGAAAATATAATTACTATTTAAAAAATAAGAAAACAAATTAATCTTGATAAATTGACTTTTATCACATTAAAAGACTAAATAAATGAAAAAATAAAACTAATAATCTGACAATTAAAAACTAATTGTAAATATGCTTATAAATAGAAAATTTTAAATATGCTATAATTATAATTACCATAAAAGAAAAAAAGTCAAATTTATTTCTTGATTTGGAACAAAAGAGTCAAATTTAGGCCCAGCGTAGTGGGAATATAGAAAAGAGAGAAGATAATGGAGGTTGCAACTAGAGATAACATGAACACTTTGATACTCATTTTTGCAGAAAAACAAAGATGAGTTTGAGTGGGAATATACAAGTCAGTAAGTTTGAGAATAATACTACAATACTAATATATAATAATAATAATACAAAAATAATAAAACCAAATATATACAGATAGTAGAAGATAAATATATAATAACACCACAACTAATATTTACTCTAGGTACTAATGAGAATACAATCATCACACAGTGTTTTTTGGGCCATGTATCTCAACACCAAAACTACATTATTCTTTGATCTCTTTCATCACTTCCCCTGAATCCAAATACACTACTCAAGCTTTCAATAATTTTTCTAAGTCACAGTATTGAAAACCATCCAAATACAAATTCAGCCACGCATTTAATAAAATTGAAAATTAAAAACCACTTTGAATCTCTACATATATCAAATCGCATCACTGGAAAAAAAAAAAAAATTGATGCAAACTATATGCATACATCAATAACAGAGTGGCAAAAAAACTTGGAAGATCAAATCAAAAAAGAGAAAAACTGTTTGAAAAAATCATACCGAAAAATTGCATAATCCCCAAATTCAAAACCGATTCTCAGTTAACTTCGTAGTAGGGAGAGAGAGAGAGAGAGAGAGAGAGAGAGAGAGAGAGAGAGAGAGAGAGAGAGAGATACCTGGTTCAACAGAAGAAGGATGAAGATGTTAATTTTCCCTCAGTGTAAATTCCAGTTCCAGGCAAGGCTATCTTTGCCGGTTAGTCAAATACTTATTCTAGGAATCATGTATAATAGATTTTGATATATAATTTGACGTGATAATCATCAAAAGTTGTTGTTGTACCAAAAAATACCTTTGTTATTGTTAGGAGAAGATTCATAATTTGGCTCAACAAAAGCATACTCCTTAGCCTCTCTCCACAGAGCTTTAATTATTGGAGGGTCATCAAAATAGTAGTACTCTCCCAATATGGGCTTGATAGCTTTGGTAGCTTCATTTACATGGTAATGAGGTATTGTTGCGAATAAATGGTGTGCCACATGAGCATCTGTAAGGTGATGAAAAACCCTATTGAGAAGTGATCCATAATCTCGGTCAACCGTTGACAATGCTCCTTTCAACCAATCCCACTCGGACGAGGCATATGTGGCTGTGTTGGAAACATTACTTGGATCAATACAATCAAACTAAAATTACTAACAACTCTCATCAATTCATTTCAGCTTATCATAGAATAATTTAGGATTTTATTTTTAAAACCTGAAGCTAATCCTATAAAATAGTTGACTTTCATCACATAAATAGAAAAAAATTATTTTCTCAAAGAATAAAAGACAATGAAAGACTATTACCACAACAAAATTAATCCACGTACAAATGCTGAGAAGAGACCGAATAGAGAGATCATGTAAATAAATTTGAATCTATAACCAAATATTGATTCTTTATATAACAAAACTTAACTTAACAGCTTAGTTATCAATTTCTGTCATTAGCTTCATCAGGGAAAATGTAAAGTCCCCGCTTCAAGCCTCCATTGGGTCCTTACACCCACGGAATGAATGGCTCTTATACACGAGTACGTCACTTTGGCTGCTTCATGGACTGATGACTGACCCTACAGACCAACACGAGTGTTTCCAGCGTGCTTTGTCCTCACTCACACGCTTCCGGGGCAAACTTCCCAGGAGGTCACCCATCCTTGAAATTGCTCCAGGCCAATCACGCTTAACTGTGGAGTTCTTTCGAGATGGGCTACCGAAAAACAAGATGCACCTTGTTGATATAGGTAGTACCAATCAATCCATTTAAGCTCTCTATAACTGTGTAGTCCCATACCTACACAGTCTCAGACCGCCTGGGTAAGCTGTGCAATCCCACACCGCCTGGGGAAGGTCAAGTGGGATGATTCAGAGACTGTGTAGGTATGGGACTACACAGTTGAAGAGAGCTTAAATGGATTGATTGATACTACCTATATCAACAAGGTGCATCTTGTTTTTCAGTAGCCCATCACGAAAGAACTCCATAGTTAAGCGTGCTTGACCTGGAGCAATTTTAGGATGGGTGACCTCCTGGGAAGTTTTCCCAGGAAACGTGCGAGTGAGGACAAAACATGCTGGAAACACTCGTGTTGGTCTGTAGGGTGAGTCATTAGTCCATGAAGCAGCCAGAGTGACGTACTCGTGTATAAGAACCATTCATTCCGTGGGTGTAAGGACCCAATGGAGGCTTGAAGCGGGGACGTTACAGAAAAAATCTAAAAACAAAAGTAATATTTGACCTTCAAATGCCATAGAGAGAATAGTTTTAACATTAATGTCAGCAGTTTGTTCGGATTTGAAGATAACAGAAGGACGAGTGAAAGGCCTCTTCTGTTGTAGTAGGAGTCAATTTTTTTTTATTTCTTTTAAAAAACATAAAACTCAAAATCAGATCAAAATTTAGTTTAAAATTACCGAGTGCAAAAAATTGACTTTGGCGTCCCCATGAGCTCAAGTAAATTCTGTCAATACAAAATTTCATCAGCTAAAGTTTCATACAAGCGTCCTAAATTTGAGTAGATATGATCTACCTATCAATAATAAACTAAGTTATGGATATGAACTAATATTTATATATGTATATATTTCTACCATTGACAAAAGTATAAAGGATAGATTACTTGTAATTGTAAGTCCAATACCAAATAGAAAAGCTGATGTTGATGCAATAATGGATGTTTATAAGCTTAATTGTAAGCACTATTCTTTAGTATTGCTTAGTAGGAATAAATGAATCAAATGACAGTAAATTACCTAACTCATCGAAATGAATAGGTTATTTCAAATAATTCCTTAATATCTTCAAAGCTAAAGATACAAAAAAATGGCATTATTCAAAAGTTTAATAAGATCTAGAAAAAACCCAATTCAATAAAAACAAAAATCAAACAAAAGAATCGAACCATGTACATTTAAGGTCAACTATCTTCAAAAATTTATTCTTGTATACAATAGATCAAAATGTAAAAGAAAAACAAAGCCCAAATATTCCTTTGATTCAACATTAGAACTTTTATAAATGTTATCTATCCTTAAAATGAAAATAGATTCCATAGCATCAATGTTTAATCCATGAGAGAAAAACCCAATTAAATCCAACAACTAAACCGATGAAAGAGAAAGAAAGAAAGAAAACATAACAAAGATAATATCACAATGTTGCATATACCCAGCAAAATAATTCAAAATTGAAACAAACTTCGAAAACATGATATCTCAAATCCAAATCATGCAATGAACCATTACAAATCAAAACAAAAATCATAAGATTCAAACAAAAAAAAAATGAGAAAGCAGAAAACTTTACATAAAAATATTGCATTCGACAACATAAGCAATAAAAAAAATCAAAATGAGGAGAAACCAAAATTAAATTAAGCTAAACAAAAGTCCAAATCAAAAAATTAAAACTTTAATAAAGATAATCTAAAGAACATGACAGAATACAAGGATCCAAATACTAATAATCCCACAAAACGAGAGAAAAAAAATGAAAGTAAAAAATAAAGGGGTTAAAGGAATGGAGTCTGACTTGGAGCCAAAACGGAGGGTGGAGGCCATGAAGAACTTGGGAGATCTGAGGCTAGCCATTGGTGGAAGAGCAAAAGCTGGTAACTTTCTGGAGATTGAGCGATGGTGAGGTTGAGTTTAAGAGCCATTTTTGTGCAAGTATGATGATCTCTGTGGTTGGTTTTGTGTGTGTGTTGTCAAACCAGTCTCTTCCACAGCACCAAAAACCCTGAGAAGTGAGAATCATGGTGGACGAAGAAGAGAAGAAAGAGGTTTGAATTGAAAGGGGAAGAGCTATTTTTGAGATTAATCCCCGATTGTTTTCATTTTAAATGGGTTGTAATTCTCGAATATTTAATATCAGTTCAACTATTAATAGGATTTGTTTTATTATTATTTTATTATATATAAATAATATTTTATTATTTTATTAAAAATAAAAATTAAAAGTCACCCATAAATTTCTCATAAATTAAGAATTTCAATTATATAGACACACCTTTATATAGAATAGATATATGATTCATATAAAATAGAATTTATTAGTTAGAAAAATCAATAATATATTTTATGATTAAAAAGATGAAAAATAGTATTTTGTGGGATTAATATTTATTGTTATGATTATTCTTTATAATAATTAATTAAAAATACGATTGTAAAGATTAATTAAAAATCTGAAGAATTTCTAGTATTTTTTTTTTTTTGAGAGTTTTGTGATAGATATTTTTTATTTGAGTAATTAATGTATAAAGTTAAATAAGAAAAAGAAAGAAAAAATGACAAAATAGAAAAATTAAGTGAAAAGTTAATTAACTTACGAAAATTTAAATTAATATAAGAAAATTATATCATCAATATAAATATATTAAAAAAAATAATTAGCAAAAATTATTGTATATTGTAATCCAAAATATTACGTTAGGGAGTGAAAACTAAATATGACACTAAATTAATTATCACGTGTATGTAGAACTTTTGGATGAACTTTTGGATTATTATTGTTTTATTAAATTACTTTAATCAAATAGGATTTGAATTATTTTTGATTAATGGGATTAATATATATGAAGAATAATTTGAATTAATCTTATAATCTTAACTTTAATCAAATAGGGTTTATAAAAGAGGCATAAATAATTAAATAAGGTTAGAAATACGGTAATTAAAAAAAATCTAGAACCCTATTTTTATTTTTTTTTTAATTTAATGAGATTTATTTTATTATATATAAATAAAAAGTGACTCATGAATTGATTAATCAGATGACAAAGCTTTTGAATTGATTATACTCTAAACCAAGCAAATCCTCAATTGTCAATTCAGTAATGAATTCAAAAGTTACAAGCTAAAAACAATAATCATAAACTTAGTTTAACATTGTATTATTATTACCTATTGGATGTGGGGCAACTTTCCCTTCAGTCATGAAGGACTTTGCAGAAGTATGCAGTTTTTTCTTTACCAAATAATCATAAATGTACACATCAAGCCTGGAAAAAATTAGAAAACAGTAATTATATATACTAAAAATTCAAAGAGTAACTTTAAAATTTACAAAATCACATAAATTTATCATAAACCAAGAATTCTGTTATATAGGCACACTTTATATAGAATAGATATATATCAACTGTATTAGTACTGAGAAGAGACACATGCAGAACAAATTAAAGATAGAATTAAGTTTGGATACTTACATTTAAACTCAACTTTTGAGTAACTTTGGCTCTTTAACAATTTTAAATTGTCTCTTCAAGATCTTCAATGGTTGACTCAAGTTCTGAGATTTTTCGATCCTTCTCCTTAGCCAAAATAGTTAAACGAGAAACTTCAGTTTCTGCCTTCATCTTACTCGCTTCACTCTCATCAACACTCTTTTCCATTTCATTCACCTTTGCTTCAAATTGGGCTATGTTCTCGATAAACTTCTTCTCATCGGATAAACCACATCAATTTATTATAATAATCTCATGCATAAATAAAAGTAATTAATGATAAAGTTATGATCTCATTACCTTCTGTTCATTTTGCAAATACTCAATCTTTTGCTTCAAGTTTGCGTTTTCTTTTGCAATACTTTGTACCTTTTTCTTTTCTGATCATTATTGTGAAGTATCAAAAATGGTAATAATAATCAATGTTCATGTACTTATTTAAGCAATTTGTAGCGAAATTCTCTTATGTTTTAATTTTTATACACTTAACTCTCTTATATTTTTTTAGTAGCAAAATTTCCTTATGTTTATTTTTCTTTGTAAATTTAACACACTAATTGAATATCAAATTTATCAATTGGATGATTGCTGTATACACTTGTATATATGTAACAGTAAAACTTCAAAATCGATACAGTAATAATCTAGTTGTTATTTAGAATTTTGCCACTAAAAAAATAAAAAGTTAAGTGTATAAATATTAAAACATACAAAAGATTTTAGTGCAAATTTCTTTAATCATTATTAGGACTCTTGTATAATACATGATATTATTATTTTCTAACAAAGCAGAAAAAAAAAACAAACCTTGATAATTTGCTTCATACAATCGAGACAGTTCCTTAATAAGATGGCACCCTCTCTCCAACTCAGCCAGATAATCATCATTCTCCATATTAACTCACAAATAGTAATAATCTGAAAATTTTAAATGAACACTATCTTACATACAATTAGTATTTATATACTAAACCGGTAGCAATATCAAATATATCAATCTCTCTTTCTATTTATATGTATTGTTTTAAAATACATATTGCAAAACACTTGAAATGTAGGAGCAAAGGAGATATACTTTACTGAAATACAATGGTGTGTGTAGGCCATGAAAACAAAATGAGCATACCTTTTTTGCTTGTTATTTTGATTTTTTTTTTAATTTTCTTATATCTGTTTAGACAGAGATAAAATAAGAAGGTGAAGGTGGCTTTATGCATTAGCACAGGAATGGCAATGGTCTAGTCTAATATGAATAGTGAAATTACCATAATAGCCTCATGGACTACTGAAGTGTGTGAAATTAATAGTGTCACATCTTGAAAATGTGAAGCGGCCAATTCGCCTTTTAGGCTTCCACCCACCAACCAAAGTCATTGATTTGTTTGCATTACCAATTACCATTTAATTTCTATTAATCCTCTAGTTAATGATTCTAGATTTTGAACTATTTCATAATTATTAAAGGGGAGTTATATTTGCACCCATAAAATTATAAATACACTCCATTATTAAAAAAAATATAAACTTAAATAATTTTTAAAAATTACTCTTAATATTTTTTTAAATTTTTTTTCTCACATTATTTTATGTTAATTTCAATACTTATTTTGATTTATTTTTATAATTTTTTTTAATTCATGTATATATATTTTTATTTTTTTCTAAGAAAATTTCATATAATTTTTTATTTTTAATTTTTTTGTCATAATTTTTAAAATGTAATTTAATTTTGTTTGATAAGTATATTTTTTAAGAATATAAATTGAAAGAAAAAAGTTAAAAATACTTAGTAAAATTAAAGATATAAATTTTATATAAAATAAAAATTATTAAAATGAGGTGTACTTAAAAAATTTTGGGGTGTAAATAAAATTTCCCTTATTAAAAAATGACAAAAAATTTATATTTTTACAAATTTACCCTTTTCATTTACATTTTATTTCTAATTTTTTTTTTTACATTTTATTGAATCAGTTATTTTGAATTAATTTTGCAGGTTGAATCAGTTATTTTAGATTTATTATATTTTAATATTGAATTATTTAATATTTATTTTTAAAATATATTTTTTTTCACATAACTACCAACAAAATAAAACAAATTATTATAATTTTATATATTCAACAACAAATTAAAATAAATAAAATAATAAATAATAAATTCAAAAGAAGAAGAATTATGAGTAAAAATAAATGTTTTATTTTGTTTAAAATTATATTTTTTTTAATATATAAGAATATAATAAATATTATTTTCAAATATATTTGTAAATATGTATTAAATTTTTAAATTATTATTTTTATTTTACATTAAAATATTAATTATATATTGAATTTTTTTGAAAATGTATATATAAATATGTGTATATTGAATTGATTAGTTTTACATGCTAACCATACACAAATGTAAATTTTATGAACACTCCTAACTATGAGTGTAATTTAAATACCAAAAGTTACTCATACATGAGTAATATAAATCAAACACAAGGTTTTTTTTAATATAAATCCTACAAATTAGTCATCCATAAACAATATGCTACAAAAAAGAAGAGTAAGATACTAAAAACGCTTAAATTTATAGACATCAAAATTGTCATATATTTATGTACATATTCAATATTTAAAAGATTTTACCAAATGACTAATATTATAATGAAAAATTACTACATATATTATTTTTTTTTTAATTTTTTTCGTTTTTTAAATTTACGGTTTGAGTTTTTAAGGTGGTTTTTTTCAGTGATTTCTACGTGGATTGCTATACGGATTTTGGTTACGATTTAAGTTGCTCCGTTAGTTACAATAGGAATTTTACATACCGTAAAAACAAAAACTGTAGTGTAAAAATAAAAAAACCCCTAATATAATTTGTTACTTAGGAATGAAAAGAACAAATTAAGGGTGCATTAGATAGGACTAGAGCTTAGAAAATTAAAGATATAAACTGAAGATGAAAATCAAAGTCCATTTTAACTAAAAAAAAAGCATAATATTGACCAGCCTATCATCTGGTAACACTAAGATCACAAAACAAAAGCAAGAACATAAAGATAAAAGATACTTCCCAAAATATATCTATACACATGAAAATTGTTAGTCCAAACCATTCACCATTGACAAAATTATCTTGTTGCTAAAGAAGTTTCAAGGCAGTGGCAAAAGCATTGATGATGAATTATTCACCTTGGTGGTCCTGCAATTTAATAAAACAAAAGAATATTGTAGTAGGGAAGAAATTGAAACATTCGAAACTATATTATATAATATATATTACCAACCTAAAGGTGTGTAACGATTGATCATAAACTCAACCACCTCAGTCAAACTAGCTTTGCAATTCTTCTCAAAATTCCATAGCTCTGTTATTATAAAACGACCACCAGGGTACTTATACTCACTCATCTCAGTTAATGCAGTTTTGACCGCCTTGTTAATATTTTCCCCCAGTTCCACCTTCAGTCTTTTCAGCTTATTATCATTCTCATCAACAATTTTCTGAATTAATAAGTGAAAAATACATCAATTCAAGTGGGTCTATATTAGTAACTAAAATCTCAAACCAAACAAGAAAAAGTGTTTCCATTGACCTATCTAAATAATAATAGAATATCAACCATGTTGACATAATATTGATGCTCAATTTCATCTGTGCTTACGATTCGATTCTTTGTGGTTGTTAATTTGTTCTTATTTCTGTTCCTCATTATGTATATAGGAGGGTTCATATTTATACAAAACCAAAACACACAATAATGTTTAGGATTAAATAGACAATAATCAAAAGCATATAAAATACCGTAGGTTTCCCTTGGATGTTGACAACTTTGAAAGGTTTCCAGAGTGGATCTCTAAGGCATTTTCTCCATAACTTCCATTTCTTAAGAGCTTCATTCTGGTTGTCCTTGGGGAATTTCATTGCTTCATCGAATGGTTTGTAGTCCAGTTCACCAATTCTCTTAACACCGAAATGACCAGAAGGCAAAACACTTTCAAAGTACTAAAAGTCAATTTAAAAAATGTTTTAGCATCACCTTGATGATATGCTTAATTTTGCACTGATCATGAAAAAGAGTATGCATTTGATTTTAAAGGAAAAGCACAAAGCAAGCAAACATATATAATGACTGATTAGCAAATGTGATCAAAGAATAACCCATCACTTTCATATTCAAAATTTAAACATCATAATTTACATATGCAACAAATTTGGAAAGCTATACTTAAATACTACAATCTATTTAATGGCTATGAAACTAATTTTTTTATAAAAGAATTAACACTTACCTTAATGAAGAGCGTTCTTATTACATTCAACTCATGCTCACTTTTATTCTCATTTGCAATACGAACACCGATAAGCTTTTTGTCAGCCTCAGGTCCTTCTTTGACAACTACCTTGTTCCTTTTCTGTTTTCCCTATGCAGAACAGGTTTGTATTTGACAATAGTAATGTAAAAGGAGAGAAAGTTGCAACAATTTGTCATGCAATTAGTTTTGAAACCTCAGCAAATCAGAACAACACAATCACATATGATAATAATAAGTACATACATAAACAAGATAATGGAACAAACAAATAATGAACAACTTTGTTAGTTGTCACAAAAAATATAGTAAGGATCAGTTTAGATTGATCAAAGATTTATTAATTATCAATATTAGTAGCCTAACAAACAAAGCTCACCTTCAGTTCATTTTCCAAATCCTTAATCCTCTGCTTCAACTTTGCATTTTCCTTTGAAATATCTTGCACCTTCTTCTTTTCTGATTATAATAACTCAAACAAACAAACAACAAACACATTATGGGTACCAATGAATAGAAGAATAAATTGGTATACTTCGTTAGTTAATTAGGCCCATTTCGAACAAATGCAGAGAAAGGAAGTGAACCTTCACAATTTGCTTCATACAACCTGGACAATTTCTTAGACAGATAGTATGCACTCTCCCACTCCTCCATATTATCATTCTCCATATTAACTCACAAATGGTAATCTGAAAAGTGAATCACATTTTCCATAAAATTCACTCTATATTCAGAAAAAAGTTCCAAGAAAAACAAAAAGATTTCGTATCTGGGTCTTAAACTTGAGCATAAAATGTAGAAAGAAAAGGATTTGCTTGATAAAGATCTCAAACGTTTCGACTACTAATATATGTACTCACAAATATTGCATAAAACAGTTCAAATACATGGCCCGTGAGAAGTAAGATTCCTACATTTATGTTTGGATGCAGAGAAAAAAGAAGTTAACAAAACAATAAAAAAAAAACCCATTTTATTGATATTGTGGTTTCTTTCTACTGTCTGAACGACCAAACAGTCAGAAAGAAAATAACTCTGAACGCCAAGAAATGAAAAGGTTAGCTACAATAGCAAAGAAATCATACGCCATGAAAATTAAATTGCGGTACCTTTGATTTCTGTGTTGAGAGAGAGAGAGAGGGGTTGGTTTTGCATTTGCATGATCACGAAGCTTTTAGGAATAGGAAGAGAGTAGAGAGTAGAAGAACTGTGAAGTTACCATACTAACCTCACTGATTGTAGAACAATGAAGGGTATAATGGGAAACAAGGGAAGTAAAAGGAGGGATATTTGCCGCGAAATCCCCTCATAGTTACACATATGACTTTAATTAAAAAAAATGACGGCAAAAATACTTTATCTTACGATTTGCATTCGTATCTTTTTTTGGGATGTTAAGTGCCCGCTCAAAAACACGTTGTGATATATTTCTTTAGCTTATTTAATACTTCATGTATATTTGAGTTGACGTTTGATGGCTAAAAAATGCTATGACTGCAGCAAAATCGTAAAATAAAGTACTTTTGCTGCTATTTTTTATTAGGGTCGTATGTGTAATAATTATAAATATTAAAAGAGTTTCGTCGTAAATATCTCATAAAAAGGATAACCTCAATGGAAATCTACCAAACTAATTTTTTTTAGGAGAGGTAGAAGGACAAGTTTTCCTAAGGCTATGTTTGGTAAGAGGGAGGGATGGATTAATTAAAAAGTGGTAAGTTAGATGGGAAAGAAGATAACATTCCATTCTTTTAGGAGAGATGCAGAGAATTTTAAATACAAAATTACTAAAAGTCAAATAATTTTTTTATAATTATTATGTTATTGTATAGATAATATTGGGTAAGTTTACGGTGCACCTTTAAAGGAATGTTTTGATAGATTTGTTATTTGTTTCGGCATTCAAGAGCGTTTTTTAGTCTATTTTTTCTATAATCGCATACGTTGTAGCTATTTAGGATCACTTGTAAATTTTTAAAAAATTTCAAGTAATTTATAATACTAAAAATAAGTTTTACATATTTTGTGCATGTATACGTGTGGTAACTGTTAAAGTTTTATCTTTAATACTGTAAAATATTTAGAATTTTTTAAAAATCTACAAGTAGTCTTAAATAGGTACAACATATGCGATTATAAGAAGAAAAAAAATAGATTAGAAAGCTTTCTTAAATACCGAAACAGATAATCACGACTCTTTAAAGGTATAGTACATAAATTTCCAATAAAATTGTAGCAATATTTATAAAAAATTGTAATAGTATAGCTTGTAATGTTTTTAGTTTAAAATATTTTTTTATGTATTTAAAAGATTGAATTAATCTAGTACGAAAGATTATATTTTAGTTGAATAAATTCTATTTAATTTTCCATAAAAAATATTATATGCATAATGAAGTGATTTATGTAATATATATAAAAAATTTATGTAGTAGACACTTCAAGAATTGTTTTGGTAGATTTTTTATTTAGTTTGGTATTCAGATTGTTTTTTTAATTTAATTTTTTTTATGATTGCGTACGTTGTAACTATGTAAGATAACTTAAATTTTAAAAAAATTCTGAATAAATAATAATGCCGAAAATAAAGATTTAAACAATTACTTATCATGCGTATATGAAAAAATAATCGCACGTACAATAAAATATGTAAATATTATTTTTTAACATTGTAAATTACTCAGAATTTTCTGAAAATTTACAAACGGTCCTAAAACTATACGATACATGTTCATGAAAAAAAAAATTAACTAAATTTTTTTCTTAGGTACCGAAAAAGATAAGAGGTCTGCCGAAACACATATTTAAGAGAATGTACTATATGCTTATCCATATATATAATAAAATAGATTATTTTTTTGACAAATTAAAAAAAAAATTGTAATAATAAAGCATTTCCTTATATCTTTATAATATTATAAATGTAGATATATAGTTTTACTACTATAGCTTCTCTCCCTTTCAAAATGGAAGAATTCAATTTTTTAATGATTAATTGGTAGCATAAATACTTATATTTAACTCTCGATTATACATAAGTACCTAAGTAAACTTTTGTACGGTAAAAATACCTTTGTTGACCGAGGTTTTCAGCAACTAATAAAATATGATTATACTATTGAGCTGTAAGAAAGTGAGAGAAGGATTTTTACGTGGTTGGGGCGTTAATGAGCCTTAGTCCACGAGTCTTTGTTATTTATGGATGTATTTAATACAGAATTTATACTTGGGAGGATGTCACCCCTATAAATACAGAGAATGTTCTTGGTGAGTATTTACTCTTCTTGCTCATATGCAGCCCAAGATTCTCGATCCCATTTAATGAGCTTTGAGGGGGTATTTATAGTGTTTTGGTGGGGTAATCCCTAGAATTGTTCTTACAAGTGTGTCTGTAAGTATCCATAAAGTTGGGTGTTCCCAATGAATATACCATGAGTAATGCATGGTCAAATCCCTAGGTGCTGTAGGGTTTTTATGAGGAATGTCCTTTTTGCCTTGTGATTGATGTGACTCTTCACAGTGTAGCCGTCGCTAGACTTAAATATCATTACTGTGGCGCTGCTGGTTGGAGGTTGTGCCGTCAGACTTTATTGCGTGTTGCAGTCTCAACACGCTTCCTCCCATGCAGCATTTAATGCGACTTGATTGCTCAGGAGAAGCCTGACACCCCATGGAGATGCTTTAGTGCTATGTGAGCCTCCGGGAGCACCTTGAACTCCGGGTGCCTCCTCCGGGACCTATGTCCAGGATGTTTCCTTGTGGCATAAAAGACTAAGCAAATATTTATAAATTGTCTGATCCACGTGTCCCTGTCCGGTTGGTCCACGTATATTGGGCGAAATCAGGGGCAATATTTACCCCCAAGCCTTGTTTACTTGAAAAATAAACCAAGGCTTGCTCAGGTGCCTCCGGTTGACTCCTCGGTTTCCTGGCTCAAGCTTAGAGCGCGTGAGGGTGTATTTAATGATGGCATTTAATGCAGCGATTCGCTTTTTGCAGAGGTGTCTCCGGTCGACTCCTCGGTTTCCCGGCACGAGCTTAGAGCGCGTGAGGGCGCATTTAATGATGACATTTAATGCATCAATTCGCTTTTTGCAGAGGTCGATTCGTTTCATGCCCATTGATTGATGCGGCGCATTAATAGTGTCAGACGGATACTCAAACGTTTCCACCGCCTTTATTGCAAATCAATCTAGCCCGTTGACCTTTGGGTATTTGAATCGTGCGTTTCCCCCACCGTTCGATTGGTAGGTGGTGACGCCTGTTCCTCATGCATTTTTGCCTATAAAAGCCACCATCTTTCCTTCATTTCGGTTACTTCCCATTTCTTGCCAACTTTGCTCGAATTTCCTAGAGAGAAAATTCTCAGACCCAGGACGAAACCTTTGAACACTTTGCAATTTTCCCAGTTCTTCCTTGCTTGCTGCTACCAGTCCTTCTCGTCTTTACTCGACTCACATCAGGACCCCCAGTTCAACACTTCATTGTAAGTTTCTTACATCCTTTGGTAATGATATGCTATTACTTGTTCTGTTTGTTCTTTTCTGGGTTCGCATTCGAGATTTCTGGGCATGCAAGTGTTTAAGTCCTTCATGTATTCTGTTTTGCATTTACTGCTTTAGTTGTAGGATCGCCATTATCATGCCTCTGTTGTTATTGTGCATTTTCATTGTAGAAGACCATACGCTCTTCGTTCAATGGTTGCTTAGGGCATAGAATAGGATCATTTCTTTCTGTTTCCTTTATCGTGTAAAACCACCTTCTGCGATTTCACTGCACCCGACACCTGTTTAGGGAATCTTTCTAGGGTTTCCCGTGTGACACGTGTCCGGAGGGGGCCTCTTTCCAGCGGTTAGGGGACCCCCATTCCCTTTTTCTTGACTTAGGGTTTGGTACGGGGCCTAACTGCTGGAATTTTCTCTTTCTTTTTTTTTTTCACAGAATAGAAAATGTCTGCCTCTGGCTCGAAGTCCTCAAAGAAAAGCGGGAAGCGCATGGCTACTCTAGAGGAGGTCTCCTTGGGACCCGTTGCCCAGGAAGGGTATAAGTCCCGGGCAACTGGATGGGAAGCGGCCGTGCTTCATTCCACCTTAATCTGTCCCCATCAACTGGAGAATATTGTGGAAGTTGCTGGGATCAAGCCTTCCACCTCAGGAACCTACCATCGGCCACCTCGCGATGCGGAGACGCCCAACCATAACTATGGCAGCTTCGAAGCCTGGAGCCAGATGCACTTGATGGACGGTGCCATGCTTCCTCTTCAGGACTACTTTGTTAATTTTCTTGTTTTTGTCGGCCTTGCGCCATACCAACTTATTCCCCAAGCTTACCGCCTGCTCTCAGGGTTGTTTATTTTTTATGCCGCCCGCGGATGGGGATCTCCCCGCCCGACGGAAATTTTGTACTTTTATGAACTTGTATCCGTCCCCAAGAAGGGGGACAAACTTAAGGACGGTTTTTATGGGTTCCGGATCCACCCTGCTAACGAAGGGGTGGTTCCGTATAATAGGCAGACTCACGTCAAGGAGTATCGCCATCGCTTTTTCTTTTCCTCCGGGTTCAGGGCAATGGATCACCCGGAGCTCCTTACTGAGTGGGTGAGGATCCCTCCATATCAGCGAACTGCCCCTACTCAGACCTTCCTCCGGAGGGCCCAGGCCTTTGCTTCCTATGACCGTGCCGATCTTGACGTCGGGGGTTTGGTCACTACGGAGAACTGCAGGAAGGCCAAACTTATCCTTCCGCATCAATCCGTGGAGGACTCTAACCTCTCCTGGGTCATCTGTCCCAATGCAAGGGCGTCGGTCGCAGAGAAGACCTTCCGGGACGAGATTATTGCCACGGCAGAGAAGAAATATCAAGACTATCTCTACCGGAAGGCCCAGGAGAAGGCATACTCTAAGGCCCAGGCGGTCTCCGGGAGGGGGCTTCGTGTGGGGAGCCCGGTGGAAAGAAGAAGCCAGGCGATTGCCGGGAAGTCCGAGGCTAAATTTTTTGACAAGATTCTTCAAGAAGAGATTGGAGATCGTCCCGCCAGGAGGCCCCTTTGCATTGAGGATTCTTCGGAGAGAAGGGCTCCCAGGCCACAGCCTTCGGTTCCAGAGCCAAACTCTGGGGCTCCTGGTGCCAGCACTTCCGGTGCCGGCGGTAAGTCTCCTTTGATAATTCATTATGTTCCTTCCGTTGGCGAATATGCCAGTCGTAGGCCCGTAGGGTTCGACGAGCGTCTATATAGGTTTAGGATGCCCTCGACCCGGTGGGGGGATCGTTTGAAGGAATTTTATTTTTCAAACTTAGGAGATTTCCTTGGTCGGTCCCGGATGGGTTCTGGTCCTCCGGAACCTGTTCCCTTAGGTCCTTCAGCTTACATTACATCCAAATGTTCCGGCCTTCGGACAGCTATCTCGGAGATGATGCTGCCAGCATTAAAGTTCAGGACTTTGCTAGGGCCGAATTAGGAAGTCCGGGTAGGAGTAGCTTATTTGCCATATCTTGTGTAAGTGGTTTCCCACGGATGTCTAACACTTGCCTATTTTTTTTAAACAGGTATCTCCATGGATGCCATCTTGGACCAGCTTGCCGGAGTTCACACTCCCGAGGCTCCTCTGGCCTTTACTTCTTCCCTAATAGCCCCTGCCCTAAAGGTCTCTTCCAGCGCTCCCCCTGACACTATTGATTTAGTGGATGACGAGGAGGTGCTACCGAGAGAAGGTCAAGCAAAGCAATGGGGCTTCTCTGAGGAAGTCGCAGAGGGTGCGGGAGAGCTCCGGGCTCTTCCTGAGGAAGCTGAAGAAGGCAAAGAAGAGCCTGAAATTGCTCTGATTCGCAAGCGCAAAGGCAAGATGGTTGCCCAGGACGAGCCCAAGCGACCTCGGAGAGCTGACACTCCTGCCCATGGTCTTGACGGTGGGGTCTCCCCCATGGAAGAACATCCTGCTCCTCCCAACATTGTGCTGACTCCAGTTCCTGGGGATGAGGTGAGGCAAGAGCTCCGGATAGCCAAGCATAACTATGCCATGGTCGAATACTCCCGGGGGTATGCCGAGGTGGAAGCCCTTAGGAGGGTTTTGCGGGTTGAGGTACAGGAAAGTATCAACAACCCGGAGTACCAGGATCCGTGGGACCTTAACTTGGACCCCCTGTCGGACTGGTTCCGTCGCTTCCTTGGGCCCACCTTGGCTCCCTTCGCCGGGAAGATTACTAGCGAGTTCGCTTCTCAGCTTACCCGGTGCGCGCCTAAGCGGTTCGCAACTTGCGCCTCCCTGAACTCTATCTTCCAGGTCCAAGACCTCAGCCATTCCCTCACCGTGGTAAGTGCTTTACAGTTTTGCTTTTCCCTTCATTTTTCTTCTTGGGAATTCTTTCTTACACTTGTGTTATTGTTCAGCTTGCTGCTGAGGCTGGCCGCCTCTCCAAGAACATCATTAATCATGGCTTCGTTCTGTCTGACCTTGGGGACATGAACGACGTCAGGAAGGTCCTCCAGGACCTCACTGCGGAGAGGCAGCTCTACCAGGAGGCTGCTGAGCGCCGGGAGGTTGCTGCCAAGGCCAATGAGGAGGAGGCCAAACGGAGGGAGGCCCAAGCGGAGGCCATGATCCGGGACGAGGCCCAGCGGAGGGACAGGCTGGAGGCCCAGCATCAGGAGGAGCTGAGGGCAGAAAGCGAGGCTGCTGCCAGGGCCAAGCGGGAGCTCCGGGAGGCCAGGGAAGCCTTGGATGAAATGGTTGCCAAGGTGAGGTCCTTAGAGGAAACTCACCAGGCAAACTTAGAGTCCAGGGCCGCTCTAGCCGCGGAGCTGAAGGAGCTCAGGGACTTCAAGGAACAAACCATCAAGAAGGCAAAAAGAGCCGAGCTCCTTTCTCCTGTTTCCTGCGGCCGGTGCCCAAAGCGCTTCGACGATGGAGTCTACATGGCTTGGTCTACCAACGACCAAAATATCAAGCTTACCTTCTATCCTAAACCTGAGGAAATGATTGCCAAATTTCGGGAGAAGAAGAAGAAGCTTGATGCCATGGTAGAGGCGCGTATTGGACCTCGCCTTCCTCCGCGTATTGACTGAGCCGCTTCGACATTAACCCAGTACAAACAAGATTCCATCCACTTCTTTTATTATTATCTCTTTTTTTTTGTACATATTTGCTGTTGCCTTGGAACAATATATTTAGGTAGCAGTTTTTATTCGAAGGGGAGACAATTTTTTTAAGGCCTATCCCCGGGCCGTTTGTATGTATATGACCTGCCCTTTGGGTCAGGATATTTATATGTGATCTTTCTTTTGCCACATATTTCTCTTTTTAACCTGTCCTTTGGATCAGGATTTTTATACTTATGCTTTATATTTTTGTGCATATTTTTTGACCTGCCCTTTGGGTCAGGATATTTTACTTAGTTTGTTTTTCTGTCTGTCCGTGCGGTATACCCTAGTACCCCCCTGAGTGGCATAGAAACTTTGTTTTTAAGGCACTCCGTTTTATTTAACATGTAGAGGAGGTATACACTTGGACGGTACAAACTCTTTGAACAAAGTCTAAGTTTTATTCGCTATTGGTAATATCTTCTGAGGTGATCGGCATTCCAGGCTCTTGGCACAATGGTTCCATCCATTCTTTTTAATTTGTAAGTGTCGGAGCCGATTTCGTCCTCGATCTCATATGGTCCTTCCCAATTTGGCCCAAGTACCCCTACTCCGGGTTCTTGGGTGGCTGGGAAGACCCTTCTTAGGACCATATCCCCAATAGCAAATTTTCTGTTTTTAACCTTAGAGTTAAAATACTAGGTCACCTTCTTTTGATAAGCAACCATCCGTATTTGAGACTCATCCCGGAGTTCTTCGACTTGATCCAAAGCCTCTTGAAGCAGAGCTTGATTCGTGGCAGGATCGTAAGTCATCCTCCTGTGGGATGGGAATAATGTTTCTACCGGGACCATCGCTTCACAACAGTACGCCATTGAAAAAGGCGAGTGACCGGTCGTGGTTTTGGGGGTCGTCCGGTAGGCCCATAATACCCTTGGCAACTCTTCAGGCCAGTTGTTTTTGCAGGCCAGCAACTTCTTCTTCAAGGTGACCTTTAGGATTTTATTGACTGCTTCCGCCTGGCCGTTTGTTTGAGGCCTGGCTACCGCGGAGAAGCTTTTCACTACTCCGTGTTGGTTACAGAAGTCAGTAAATTCCTCGCAATCAAATTGCTTTCCATTGTCAGAGACTATTTTGTGAGGCAAGCCATATCGACACACTACGTTTTTGATAACAAAGTCCAATGCTTTCTTGGCAGTTATTGTCTTCATAGGCTCAGCCTCTGTCCACTTGGTGAAGTAGTCTACTGCTACTATTGCATACTTTACCCCTCCTTTTCCTGTTGGCAGGGACCCAATATGATCTATTCCCCAAACCGTGAAGGGTCAGGGACTAGTCATCAGGGTGATTTCATTTGGAGGGGCTCTTGGTATATTCGCGTACCTTTGGCACGAGTCACACTTTTGGACATAGTCTATACAATCTTTTTTCATTGTTGGCCAGAAGTACCCTTGCCTCAATATTTTCTTTGAGAGGCTGGGTCCTCCCGTATGATCTCCAAGAACCCTTCGTGGACCTCTAGCATGATTTGTCTAGCTTCAGGGTCCGATACACACCTTAAATAAGGCATGCTGATGTTGGAAATTATTTTACCAGGATCTAGATTTACTAACAAGTATGTTGGATTAACAACCTAATATGAATTCTAAAACAATGAAAATAATCACATATAAAGTTAGAAAACCTTACAAAGGTGCAATGAATAATATGACTCCTTCCGTTCAGATCTCTAGCCCTTGATTCCTTTCTGTAGCAGAGCATCACCAAGATCTGAACCTGGATCTTCTTTTCTCCTTCTTTGATGCAGAAATTCCATAGTCTTCCATACTATGATTGAGATACCACTTGATGTGTGTGAGCACTACTCATCTCACAAGGATTTCGAAATTTCTCTCTATTTTCTCTCTCAATTTCGTGGCTGATCATATCTACAAGAGAAGAGAGCAAGGTTCCTTTATATAGGGAAAAGGGAGAGCACAACTTTCCAAATAAAACAGTTTCCTTAATTACTGTGTAATCAATTAACTGCCTTATTTAGTGTGATCCACCACTTTCCTATTATAGCTAGGCTTTGATTAGCAATTACATGGCAATTAAAAAATAAAAATAAAAATTGGGAAACACAAAGGAGTGCTCGGCCATAGAGGGAAATGGGCCTCACTTGGATTTTGCAGTTTCCTCAATTTTATTTCAATTTCTCCAAAAATGCCATTTTTCTAATTCTAATCATTTAAATGCCAAAACTAATTATTTAATAACTAAAATAGATTATTAAATAATATTGTCATTTAAAATAATTATTAATTAGACATACAAAGTCTCTTAATTAATAATTAAACCTAGAAACCCTTTTCTTTACGATTTCATCCTTAAACTGTGAGAATTCATAAAGTAGACATAGTCTAACTTTTAGAATTATAATTGATTAATTAAAATCAATTAACTGAGTCTTACAAGCAGTATGGCCTCAACTAGTATGGGGACCATGGGTCTATATAACCGAGCTTCCAATAAGTCGAACCGAATTTACCAAGTAAATTCCCTAACTTATTAATTCCTCATTGAATCCACACTTAGAACTTGGAATTGCACTCTCAGTCATATAGAAACGTTCTATATGTTCCACGATATAGACACGTCATTAGTTATCCATTGTTATAACCCTAATGTGATCAATGATCCTCTATATAGATGATTTACACTGTACATGATTAAATTACCGTAACACCCTACAATGTATTTTATCCTTAAAACACTTAACCCTGTATAAATGATATTTCACCTAAGTGAAATGAGATCTCCACCATTTATCTTCGTTTGGTTAAGCTCGAAGGAAATCATCCTTTACTTCTATTTGCCAAATAGAAGCTATAGATTCCATATTTATGTTAGCGCTCCCCCACTCAATTGTATTACCGTGTTCCCAAAATGTACGTATTACCCTGATACAAAACTGGGCTTAACTAACAAATCAAAGAACACGAATAACACTCTTGAGATTGAGCCTAACCATATCAGGATTTCGATCATGTGATCTAGGATCAACTTATGATATTGAATTGAATAGATATTTACGGTAAGTTTCATAATCTAATTCAAAATTCAATATCGGTCCATTCCAATGCATACTCCATGCATCCGATACTGGTAAACTTTGCCAATGTCCTGGAAAGGACATAACACTTTTCCAAGGTGTAAGGATACCTATCGCTGATTATACCATGTCAGTCTAAATCCAGTGTTCTGACAAATCAGGGAATCTACTTTTGAACATACAATAAAGATTATATTCCACTGTGCTGACAACACTATAATCTTTAACCAACTCATATGTTCTGGACTTAAAAAGAATTCATACATTATATACATATAATCATGAAATAAATCATGTGAACCATGCAACATAAAATGTTATTTCTGATCTTTATTAATAAGTAAATCTGATTATATGAAATGAGTTTTATTTAGGGCATAAAACCCAACAGCTGAGTCCTCTCCGGTAAAGAATTTGATCCATCATCACATAACGATGAGCCTGATACTGAATCTTCCGAGACAGTGCCCTCTCTTGGGGCAACTCACCTGTTGTTATGTATTTTATGATGGGGACCATCCAGCAGGGTTCTTGCCCAACCGTTAGTGTGGTCTCTTTTATTTTGATGCTTGGCTCTGCCAGGCGTTCCACTGGTACTACCCCCAGCTCTTCGATTTCGCTATCCGAGGCTAACTTAGCCAGACAGTCCGCGTGAGCGTTCTTTTCCCGGGGGATTCTTTCTATTTTGTAGTCCGTGAACTCGTGGAGAACCTCCCGGACTATTGTTACGTATACGGCCATCCGCTCGCCGCGGGTTTGGTATTCTCCGGATACCTGGTTTACGACCAGTTGGGAGTCACTGTAGACTTCCACTCTTTTGGCTCCTACAGCTTTTGCTAATTTCAGCCCTGCTATCAGGGCTTCATATTCGGCCTCATTGTTTGAAGCTGCGAAGTCGAATCGGAGGGCCGCCTGGAGTCGCAGTCCAGTTGGTGATATCATAGCCACTCCGGCTCCAGAACCGTTCTCATTAGAAGCTACGTCCACAAATACCCTCCACGTGGGGATTGGCGGTATCGGCGTATTTGCTGTTGCCTCGGCTTCATTGCATTCAGTAATGAAGTCTGCCAAGGCTTGGCCTTTTATAGAAATCCGGGGTACGTAGTGCAAGTCGAATTGACTTAGCTCTATTGCCCACTTGAGGAGCCTTCCGGACGCTTCAGGTTTTTGGAGGACTTGCCGGAGCAGGTGATTGGTCAGAATTTTGATCGTATGGGCTTGGAAGTATGGCCTTAACTTCCTTGACGCCATCAGGAGGCAGAACACCAGTTTTTCAATGACCGGGTATCTCGTTTCGGCCCCTATCATGCGCTTACTGACATAGTACACGGGATGCTGAGTTTTTTCTTCTTCCCGGACCAGGGCAGCGCTGATCGCGTGTTCGGAGACGGCCAAATAAAGAAACAAGTCTTCTCCGAGGACGGGTTTTGATAGGAAAGGAGGCTTGGCCATGTGGTCTTTTAGCTTTCTGAATGCCTCCTCGCACTCGTCCGACCATTCGAACTTTTGGCATTTCTTTAGCACGTTGAAGAAGGGTATGCACTTGTCCGTGGACCGTGAGATAAAACGGCTCAATGCAGCTACCTTTCCGGTCAGGCTCTGCACATCTTTATGTTTCTTGGGGGATGGCATATTCAGGAGAGCCTGGATTTTTTCCAGATTTGCTTCAATCCCCCTTTGGCTGACTATGAAACCCAGGAACTTTCCTGATTTGACCCCGAAGGTGCATTTCTTTGGGTTGAGTTTCATGTCGTATCTCCGGACAACTTCGAAGCATTCTTCTAAGTCGCTTGCATGGCTGTTGCATGCTTTGGATTTGACGAGCATGTTGTCCACGTATACCTCCATGTTTCGCCCTAGGAGGCCTTTAAACATCCGGTTAACCATTCTTTGATAGGTTGCTCCGGCATTTTTCAGTCCGAAAGGCATGACTAGGTAGCAGTATACCCCCTTATCGGTCCTGAAGCTAGTGCACTCCTGGTCTGCCGTATGCATTTTTATTTGATTGTACCCAGCATAGGCGTCCATGAAGGATAACAGTTTGAATCCGGACGTGGCATCTACCATCTAGTCGATCCTGGGCAGCGGGAAGCAGTCCTTTGGACAAGCTTTGTTTAGATCAGTGAAGTCTATACAAACTCGCCAAGTTCCGTTCAGCTTGGGCACCAGGATCGGATTGGCCAGCCACTCCGGATAGTACACGTCGCGGATCATGCCGTTAGTCAAAAGTTTGTCCACCTCTTTCTCTAGAGCTTCGGCTTTCACCGAGTCGAGCGGGCGTCTCTTTTGCTGGACGGGAGGCATGTCCGGGTTGACATTGAGTACATGTGTGATGACATGAGGGCTTATGCCAGTCATGTCTTCTTGGCGCCATGCAAAGATGTCGATGGCGCCCTTCATTGTTTTTATTATTTTGTCTTTTTCCTCCGGGTCCAGGTTCTTCCCTAACCGGAGTACTTTGGTGGAGTCGACGTCGCACACTGGTATTTCTTCGACGTCCTCCATTGGTTCCACGATTCTTTCGGACCCTACACGAGGGTCCAACTCATCCTCTTCAGCCATTTCTGGCTCAGCGGACTTCCGGACCATAAGTACGGGCAGGTGGGTTGCAACATTATAACATTGCCTTGCTTCCCCCTGATTTCCCCTTACAGTCCCGACTCCGGCCTCCTGGGTAGGGAACTTTAGGCACAGATGTCGGATTGAAGTGACTGCGCCAAAGTCTACTAGGGCCGGTCGGCCGAGGATCGCGTTGTAGGCTGTCGGACAGTCCACCACCACGAAGGTGCAGTATTTGAATGTGCTCTGGGGAGTGTCCGGGCACAGGGTGACCGGGAGCCTCACTTTTCCCATTGGGATAAGTATCGTCCCGTTAAACCCTGTGAGCTGGGATCCACTAGGAGAGAGGTCACGATCTGTCAAGCCTATCGCGGTGAAGGCTTCTTTGAAGAGCAAGTTCACGGAACTCCCATTGTCAATTAAGACTCTGGCCACCACTTTATTCGCGATGGGGGTCTCTATGACCAACGGGTCGTGATGAGGGAAGCGCACCGTCTTGGCGTCTTCTTCCGTGAATGTGATGGGTTGGTCCATCAGCCGAGGCCTTTGAGCTGGGAGTTGAGTAACTTCCCATATCTCATTGTGTTTTGCGGCCCCGGCGTATCGCTTACGCTCCTTGCGAGTATTCCCTCCGATATGGGGACCTCCGGAGATCATGGCTACCCGTCTATTAGGTCGGGGCGGCAGTCCGAGGATATGCTGGGCGTCACCTGCAGGAGCAGCTGGAGTCAATACTCCTGTTGTACCCCCTGGTGTTCCCGGAGGCATACCCCCGGCCACCTGACCCGGATTGAGGTGGGGCAACCTATTCTTGATCCACTCATAGAGGTGGCCCAATCGGATTAGATTTTTGATCTCGTCCTTGAGATTCTTACATTCATTGGTGTTATGACCAATGTCGTTGTGGTACTCGCATCTTTTGCTCAGATCTCTCCGGGAGCTGTCTTTGTACAACGGTTGTGGTCTCCGGTAGTGTGTATTTTGCCTAGTAGCGAAGTACACACGTTCTTGGGAGTCCGATAGCTTCGTGTATTGAGTATATTGGGGGGTGTACCCCTTTTTCTGGCGCTTCTCTCCCGTCCGGGTGCTGCCTTTGGAGGACCTTTTACTCCTTGATCCCTGGGAAGGGCCTGTTAAGCTAGCAGCCGGAGCAGAATGTGAAGGAGCTTGCCCATTTACTCCGGACGGGTTGCCAAAATGAGAAGATGCTGGTGCCAAAGCTTGGCCCTGGCTATACCCGGGGGTAGCAGAGAATTGTACACCACTTGTTTGTGGGGTCGCAGTCGGGGCAGTACCCGAGGGCGATACTCCGGGCATAAACCCTGCTATTCCGGTGGGGTAGTAGCCCCCATAAGCCACGATTTGGGCTTCTTCGAGGTTGATATATTTTTGGACTCTCTTCTGGAAGTCCTGGAGGCTAGCAGCCCCTTCTTGCTGCAACTCATTCCAGAAAGGAGTCCCAGTACGGATTTCTGCTTGGAGAAGTGCAAGCTGTTGTCCGTCATCAACCTTCTTGGTTTTCGAGGCTTCCTCTCGGAACCTCTTGATGTAATTCTTCAAGGTCTCGGAGGGCAGTTGCTTGATATTAGTCAAGGCACTGACCTCCAGGTTGACCTTTCTTGCGGTGACAAACTGTCTCCGGAAGTTGGTCTGTAGCTTGTTCCAACAGCCCACGGATCCTGGTTCCAGTTTTTTGAACCATTCCTCCGCGGACCCACTTAGAGTGAGTGGGAAGCACAGACACTTGGCGTCATTGCTGACCCTCATGACCGTCATGACACGGTTGAACCGCGACAGGTGGTCGCTGGGATCGGAGTTCCCGGTATATGCTGCCATTTCGGGCATCTTGAAGTTTTTAGGGAGCTCTGCCTCTAGGATGTGCTTAGCACATGGCTCTCGATCCTCGCTGTCCGAGTCGGAGTCGTCTCCCTTCTGCCTCCGGGAGACTCGGGCAATGTCTTTTCGGAGTATGGCGAGTTCCGCCATAATTCCTTCATTCAACGTACCCGAGGAAACCACGGGTCCGTATCTTTTTTGGTCAAAGTGATCCCGAAGGTCACCTTGGTTCCCATTGATTTGATTTCTCAGATCAACGGGAGGACATCTCTGTCCTCTTCTCCCTCTACCTCCGAGTTCCTGGTGTACAGAAACGCTTTTTCGGTCCCCTCGATCCTGAGGGCCAAGACTCCCTTTTTGGGGCTTGCCCCTCTGCGGACCTTTCCCTTTAGGGAAATCTGAGCGGACCTTTCGCGGATCATGCACCTTTTTCTTTTGCCCAGGGGTAGAAGTAGGGTTTTTTTGTTTGATTCCCTTCAGCAGGATATCTTATAGGGCTAGGCTCCCTAGATTTCTGCTGCTGAGAATTAGGCGAAGACGTCGCTGGCTCCTTGTTGAATCCAGCGGTCATTGCCTTGGGGTGCACGTGAATGCCAGCTGCTTCCATGGCTTTTTGCATGGCCAGCATCACTTCCTGCATTTTCTGGTTTTGCACTTTCTGAGCTTCGATCTCGGCTTCATGATCGATAGCTTTTTGTCTAAGAAGCACCAGTTCTGAGTAACTACCTTCGTCATAGGCATACTCGTCGAGGTTTCCCTCGTAGTCATCATCGGGGATTATTTCTTCTTCCTCGGACTCCTCTGCTGCTCTTGAGGCTACATCTTCCTCGTTTGGGTCTTGAGCGTCTTCCAGAGGGCAAGGCTGACGAGTACTTCTTGTCTCCACCATATTTGTGAAGTCGAATGCTGGTTTTGTAGCAGCTTTCTTCAGCTCTCAATGAAAGCACCAAAATGTTGACCGAGGTTTTCGGCAACTAATAAAATATGATTATACTATTGAGCTGTAAGAAAGTGAGAGAAGGATTTTTACGTGGTTGGGGCGTTAATGAGCCTTAGTCCACGAGTCTTTGTTATTTATGGATGTATTTAATACAGAATTTATACTTGGGAGGATGTCACCCCTATAAATACAGAGAATGTTCTTGGTGAGTATTTACTCTTCTTGCTCATATGCAGCCCAAGGTTCTCGATCCCATTTAATGAGCTTTGAGGGGGTATTTATAGTGTTTTGGTGGGGTAATCCCTAGAATTGTTCTTACAAGTGTATCTGTAAGTATCCATAAAGTTAGGTGTTCCCAATGAATATACCATGAGTAATGCATGGTCAAATCCCTAGGTGCTGTAGGGTTTTTATGAGGAATGTCTTTTTTGCCTTGTGATTGATGTGACTCTTCACAATGTAGTCGTCGCTAGACTTAAATGATCATTACTGTGGCGCTGCTGGTTGGAGGTTGTGCCGTCAGACTTTATTGCGTGTTGCAGTCTCAACACGCTTCCTCCCATGCAGCATTTAATGCGACTTGATTGCTCAGGAGAAGCCTGACACCCCATGGAGATGCTTTAGTGCTATGTGAGCCTCCGGGAGCACCTTGAACTCCGGGTGCCTCCTCCGGGACCTATGTCCAGGATGTTTCCTTGTGGCATAAAAAGACTTAGCAAATATTTATAAATTGTCTGATTTACGTGTCCCTGTCCGGTTGGTCCACGTATATTGGGCGAAATCAGGGGCAACAACCTTCATCACCCTTCTAGAACTTCCGTAGATACTTGACCGTAAACTGCCAAGTCAAAGCCTACGTGGCAGCTCCTAATTGGTTTATGTCATTTAATTTTTTTATTTAATCAACTATATAAAATTTTAAAAAATAAATAAAAAATATTTAAAATCCAATAGAAATAAGGAGAGTTACCTTATATATTATTTTTTAACTTTTTTTTTAATTTATAGTTTGAGTTGCTTTGGTAGTTTCTATATGATTTCATGAGATCCTTGTGAATTTGCCTATGGTTTGCGAGCGACGAATTTTCTTCTCAATGATAACAATTTAAAAATGTGTGGCCTTCTCGGGACTGCCCAATGCATCATGAATTATAAAGATCCCAAGTATCCAACTTGGCAACAAGTCCCAATGCCCGAGCATGAAGAAGATCATAATTTTGTCGCTCGCATTATTTGAACAACCTTGCCACTCGGAAGCCGCCGATACCACAGATGGATGGTGCCAACATGTCTAGTTAAGTTTAGGAATAACCAATATAATTTTTATATCTGGAATTGTGTCGACTTAATAACCCATAGGTTTGATAGTTGGTATCCTGAGTTTCATGTTTAAACTTCGTGCAACAGCTCATTTTTTGGAATCGCGTATCAGTATGGGACAAACGATTTGTGAGTGGATGAGTGGGAGTTGTCGCCTTTGAATTTTTTGATATTTATGATATAATTGAGTATAGGGGACATAGTGGTCTCCCTATTATTGAGTCTCCTCGCATTGATGCCTCGCCTCTTCGAGCAACTTCTAACCTTTCTGATTGAAGTTTAGGTTGAATTTCATCCTTATGTAGAGAATGTTTGTGTATTATTTCCTCTCTTTCTTTGTTTTTTAAATTTTACTTCATTTTGCCTTCGCAGGATGAATGATTTGGAGAACCATCTTTGTAGCCCTGGTGTCTCGGTTAGGCGAGGTAAAAACAAAGCGCCTTCGAGATAGAAACTTCTTAAAAATAGCCCAAGGTTTCCAGTAAGAAGGAGACTAGCAAAAATAATGCTTCTTCTACCTCTAGCATTGTTCTAGAGAAGGACAATGTTACCCTTGCTGCCCCTACCTCGACCCCTGAATCCGTGAGCACAGAAAAACAAACCTTGGGGTCTAGAGCCAAACCAAAGGTTATGCTATTGGACCCCATTTGCCCTTTGCCTCTGGACGCTGGTATCGAGGGATCAAAAGCCTGCTCGCGATATCTAACTCAGACATGTCGCTATTTTAGGACTTATAACCAAATGAGTGGAATCCGATCAATGATGGCGCTCCCAGTGATCTCTTGGCAAGAAGTGTCGAGCTCATGCAATCGATTAGTTTTTGATTTTCTTGCTTTATCACACCTTTTCTTTTCTTTCTTTCTGACTTTGTATTTTATGTAGGCTTCTTTTCTGGCAGACCTGGGTCGCAAGAATAATTTTTAAAATTTAAACCATCTATCCATGGAGCCTTGCAAAGCTAAAGAACATTGTGAGTGGCTCGCTAGTCAAAGGAATGATGTCGAGGCGAAGTCTACTCGCCTTAAGAAAAAAGCTAAAGATTTGGAGAAGTTTGAGAAAGAGTTGAAGGCAAAGGTCGAGAATATGAAACAACTGCTGCTTGACACCACCCAAAAAGCCAACAAAGACCTTGACCAGGCAAAAGAAGATGCTCGTGCAAGGGTCACTTTAATGGCCAAGCGCTCCATTTACAAGGCTTGGTTGGCGGAAAAAAGCATGGACCTTAGTTTTTTAGGTGACGCAATTATGAAGATTCTGACTTAATTTTATAATAAAAACTATTAAAACGTGAAAAAGTAAGATTATATATTTATTTATTTTTAAGGTGTGATATAAAAATTTGAGTATTTATAAGTAAATATTCAAATTCTATATTAATATATTTTTTTTATATAATTATCTGTAAAATATTATTCAAAAATTATATAAATATAATTAATGCTTTGAAATATACATATAATTTAGTAATTGCAAAAAAAAAAAAAAGTAAAGCACGAATTTATGCCCGAATATGAAAATGAGTTGGCTTGTTTAAGAAATACAGGTCGACACAAACAAAACACAACACAAATCCGAGCACGACACGAAAATATCGGGCCAACCCTTTAAAAATGTTGGCACGACACGACCCGTTTTTTAAAAAATACGAATAAATACGAGTCGGACCAACACGACACGCACAAACTTACAACACTATTACAGTGTAAACTAAACTAATTCTTACACAAATTGAATAATAATACACATTTGTACACATCATATGAATGGTCTTTTGGTAATGTTTCCCTTAAATTATTTGGTTGCTTTCATATTGAAATTTCCAGCCTTGTTGCTGATGGAACTCTTAACAAAGTTATTATTGAATGATAATTCATTGTGGGAACATGTCATAAATAATGGACACATATTTATGTACCTATTTATTAATTGATACAGAAGCAAATTTATATAATTATTATTATTATATATTATTCATTTTTTTTTTTTTTGGATAAAGATTGAGAGAGGAGCAAGAATCACAAACACAAGAAATTGGTGGTTTCTTTTAAGGCCAGCCAGTCAGTCAGCCAAGTCTCTACACTCAATTAATTTTTTAGCTAAAAAAGTGTGAATTCCATCAGTTGTGGACTGTACATTTCATTTTCTTCTTATTCAACTTTGAAATCCCAGAAACAATTCAACCTTTCTGGGGACAAAATACAAAAAAGAAAGAGAAAAAAATAAACAAATAAATATCTGAAATTGAATACAAAATGAATCACATCAGAGAGAGAGGTTCATTCTTTCTGGGGAAAGAAAAAAAACTCATTTACAATTTTTTTTAGACAAACATGGTTTTGACTTTTGAGTGGGCTCTGGCTATGACTTTGATCTATACTTTCACTAGAACATGTCATATACATATATATATTTATATATAACTGTAACTATAGATTAAAAAACAATGATGATGAGAAAGAAAAAAAATTAAAAAAGATGCAAAATCCGAAACTGCTGAAGCATTGTACTCCTGGCAACGATATTTCGATTTGCAGTGGCTGTGTTAAGGACCAAAATGGATGAAGCTTCCTGCTGAATAACTATACATGAATGGCCAGCAACTGCTGCTGCTGCTAAGGTTAATAGTTTTGGGGTCAAGATATGGTACCTTTCATGTGTCTTCTACAAAAATTCTGAAGATGAAATCACGAAAGCGTTTGGCATATTGTTTTGGATCGACGGCAGAGATTGATGTTGGATCATATTGGAACGATTTGTATGCATGCTCAAGCTTCTTGCTAATATCATAGTCTTGTAGTATGTCTATTATACCGAAAAACAGGATGATGTCGTATAATTCTCCTGTTGGTTCTCCAACCAGTTGAGTCTCGTAATCAGTTCTTCTCGCTGTCCTTTCAGCTCGTGCTGGCATGCTAATACCTAACCTAACCGAAGCCAACCTAAAGATCAACGAGAAAAAGAGCAATAATAGGTGAGATATAAGACTGACATTGTGTTCCTGTGCTAATGTGAGTTTTGGATTGGAACTTTTAGTTTTAACTATTGTTAAATCACGAAATATACCGAGTAGGGTCTGAAATAAGCTGATCAATATCGGCTCTGGACGTGCAAGGGTTAGCTTGATTGTCAAGATCTCCAAACCCTGCAAGGAAAGTTCACACATATTTCATATCTTGAGAAAAGTTTCATATCGAAAAACAAAGAAAAAAAAATGGAAAGAGATTTACTAGATGCCAAGAAATAACCAGGAGGAGTATTGATTCCAGCAGCTTGCTCTTCGGGTGTGAGCGGTTCCTGATATGAAGCTTCTTGAAAGTGAAGTCCAACCAATAAGCTGTAATCCATAATCCTTTCTTGCTCAAGAAAATCACAATCTCTATCTACTTGCCTGCATCAAGAAATATTAAATTTACAAACTACTTGATTAAGAACTATGGATCAATGAGAGAGCATAACGCTGAAAAAGAATTGAAAGAGAAGCTCACCGACAAAAGTCTTGAAACCAAACATTGTGTAGGCGGAATATGTAATTGAGATCAAGATCTTTGAGAGTTGTTGTTGCATCAATTTCTGCCTCTGGTTTATCGGTCAAGCGTCCGTGAGAAGAACCTTTTAAATCAAAGCGCCTATGAATGTGATACTCAGAGCAAAAGAGATTCCCCATTATGACAAATCGCACCTGGAATTTCAGTAAGTTCATGAATTAGATGAATTTTTACTTAAGTGCCACCAATTAGACTTTCCATGCCTCAAACAAATTACCTTCTTCTGAGTAGCTCCGGTTAATTTTACACAATGAAGGCCATAAAATTTGGTGACCAGAGTATTCTCGAAAGCACGGACATGTTTATAGTAAGCAGGAAGCATCCGTAAGAGAACCTGAGAGCAGCATTTAGCAAATTTGTATTAGAAGTATGAAGCTGTGATAATTCAAATCAAATATGTTCAAAGAGAATTCGAAGAAGCATGAAAGTAAACTCACTTTTACTTCTGCTTTCTTCATCGTCTTTATCATGTAGCGATCATCGTTAGTTAGGTAAAAGAAGCTGCCACTTTTTCCAGGAGACGAAAGCTCTCGAAGGGCATCATTTCCACATATAGATAGCATGTAATCAGCTGGATCCACCTTGAACAGTTTCCTCAGAGACCTGAAAGCATATAATGGCACCATTAACATCTCTGTATTTTCATTATATGCAAATATGTTCTGCTAGTCTGATTAAGTCAAAGCTAAAAGGTTCATCAAAAGGACAAAAAAAGATGATTTTGCAGTTGTGGGACATGTTTAAGCTGACCTGAAAACCACAGGACAATAATCTTTCCATCTGAAGTCACATGATTGGTGTGGTGGAGTGTATTTGGATCCTTCTGGAGGAAATTTGGTCCACACTTTTTCCTTAGGATCGAATGCGGAAGACCGCAGATCAAGGGATGTTGTTGGAGCAGGCCTTCCAACTGAATGCCTGTACTATGGCACTAAAATCAATTACATGTGATGAAGACTTTGCTGAAGTATACACAGACAGGTTCAAACAACATATTCTCTATGGAAACCAATCTAATCCTACTTAGAAAAATGTTGTTAAAATGTATGACTTGATATGAGAAAACATTACATAATTCCTTAGTACCTGATTCCCAACTGAAGATTGAGCATGAGTTCATAATTCTTGTGGCCTTTAGCTATAGTCAACCCTTGTTTCTTCACTGGCTGTAAGCTGAATGGCTTCTGCTTGTAGCCTCTGCAACTCTGCAGCTCAGAATTTCCATACCCTTCAATTCCATCAGAGCTATCAGTTGGGGATTCTCTACAATAGTTACTCACTCTCCCATCAACTGAGGTCCTCCTAGGCTTCCCACTTGAATCATTTCCTCTCCTGAAAATGGGCTGTTTTTGCAAGAAATCACTTTCATTTGCAGACCAAGGAATCACTTTCTGTGAAGGGAAAACTGGGATTTTTTCACAAGAACTTATCTTAAAATCATTCAAATACTCCATGTAAACCTCATTTGGATCAAAATCAGATTCCCCTGAAGATCCAGATTGGTAATAATATGTTCCATTCTGTTCTTTTGGGTCCTTACTCCAAGTGCCCACATAGAAATTCCCATCAGCCCACTTGAATGTTCCATTCCCTTTAGGCAAATTCTCTTCCCAAGACCCATCATACCTATCTCCATTACTCCAAACCATTGTACCACAACCATCAATCAAACCATTCCTCCATTGTCCAACATAATGAGTCCCATTCTTCCATTGATATCTCCCATGACCATCTTGTAACCCTCTATTCCAATCACCCTCATAATAATCCCCATTAGAATAACTCTTGATCCCTTGACCTTGTTTGAAATTCCTAACCCAATAACCTCTATAAGTATCACCTAAGGAACCTGTATAAGTCCCTTTACCATCCATAAAACCATTCTTGAATTCACCTTCATAGGTGGCACCAGAAGGCCAACTAAACTTGCCTTTCCCAGTAGTTTTTCCTTTATACCACTCACCAACATACATACACCCATCTGTCCACAAATACTTACCATGACCATGAGGAAGGTTATCAGCCCACTGACCTGTATAAAAGTCACCATTGGAGATAACCTTCTCAGCATGGAAAATTTCACCTGGATCATCATCAGCTGGAGCTACAGACATTGTTGTGAACAAACTATTTGTCCTCTTCTTTGCTACAACCGCTTGTTGTGACTTACGGACTTTTGATTCCCAGGCCTTCACAATGCCGTACTGTTCTTTGCTCATTCTATTTTTCAACATTCATTCCTCTCTCTCTCTTCATTATTCACCTTCCTCCATGAAAACCCAGATCAAATAACAAAAACCCATTTCTCAAACAATGCAGAATCTTCACCAGAACCAAAAAAATAACAAAACCCCATTTCTGAAACAAACCCAGAAGCCTGGAAAAGAAAAATAAAAGGAAAAATCTATGCTTTGTTGTTTTGTGTGTTGTTTTTTTTTTGGGTAAGTTTCTTTAGTTTTGTGAAATGGGGTATTTCAGATTTTGGAAGGAATAGAGAAAAGAAAAGAAGAAAAAGGAAAAGGAAGTGTATGAATGAAACTGTTGGATTGATGGGGAAAGGAGAGAAAAGGTTATTTAGTACCAATGTCTCTCTAATAAGCTTTTTCTTTTGTTCTATTCTTCTTTCTTTCTTTCTTTCTTCTGTGTGTGTAATTTTTATTTTTTGTTTTTATTTTTTTAATGTTTGGTTAGGTTTGAACAAAGGATTCAACACAATGTTCCTCGATTCCGGATTTGGCTCCTTAAAGCGCTAGCAGACCAAACATTTGGAAGGAAGAAACTAAAGACACAAATGGTGGTGTTAATTGTTAAATGTTAAATTAAATGCTAGTGGTGGTGGATGATATGTTCAATTCAATACCAATCTAATCACTTTTCCATTTTTAGTCTCTTCTTTTATTTTAATTATTATTAATAATAATAATATTAATACCTCAAAACTCCAAATCCAAATCCCAAATTACTATTATACTTCTAAACTCTAATTTTAGTCTTTTTTTTAATTTTAAAGGGTCTTGTTTTCTTTATTTAAATACAATAGAATTTTGACTCATTACAATAACTACCCTTAATGTTTTTCTCATTTGTGTGTCTTTTTTTTCAAATGTAAATTGTGAATATTCCTAACCATATTATTAATTATATATGTGAAAAGATTAATTATATATGTGAGAAGATCATTATGAAGGGCATTTATGAAATGAGACAGAGGAATTTGGGTAATAAATGAAAAGAAAAAAAGAACGTGACAGGCAAAACATAACAGAGAAAATGATAAAAGACAGCTCAAAGATCAAGGAAAAAAAAAATGAATATTTCAAATAAGTGTCATAATAATTAATTTAATTTAATTAAAGGGTCTTTAATTTAATTAATTTTAAGTTATAACGCGTCCTATGGTCTCTGCCAATCGTGCAGCCTGCTCTCTCTCTCTCTCTCGATAAGAAGACAATGTCAAACCCTAACCCTAAATAGGATGGACCCACTTAAGCTTATTTTATGTTTTGTTTAATGGGAAAGTTGACACTTGTCACTATTATCTACAACTCACTCATTAGTACATGATTAAGATGGGTCATCTTATATCTCTCTAATCTATCTATGTTTATGTAAATTGTGAATATAATCTATCTATGTTTATGTAAATTGTGAATATAATCTATTTATGTTTACGGGATGCTGCGGGTGTAGTTTGGATGGCGTCGTCATCTGGTATAGTAGATGATTTATCTATTAATATAACAGAACTGCTTGTTATTCGTCTAGGTCAAACTCTCGCATATTAATATAGATTTAGTATTTCTATTGTTAATAGTAATTCTAATGAGTTGATTCGATTGAATTAATAAACTTTATATAAATTTAGTTTTCAATCTATTTTATTAAATATTTATTTTTTATTAGTTGTTGTTAATAGTAGTTCTTGCAACGTTATTTCTCGATCAGCAAATGGTGTTGCACACACACTATCAACCTCTATTATTAATTTAGAAGATTATGTTAGACGAATATTTATTAACGATTTTTAAATTTATCTGTAACAACAAATCTATCTTAATGAATCATGTTTTGTTAAAAAAGAATTATATTGTTAGTTTTAAATTTAATCAAGTGGGATCTTTTTCTAGCTTTATGTTCTCTCCACTTTTTAATTTTCCAATATTATTGTTGATTTTAGTAGTTTCTTTCTTTTATTATTGCTTTAAAACATAAAAGATTAAAGAAATTTTGTTTTGTTTGACTACAAAGGCATGTGACTATACTTTTCTCCATACATACTTTTGGGATGTTTTTCTATAAATATGATTAATAATAAAGACTACTAGATAGCTAGTCATATTTTTACATATAAGACAACATTTAATGTAAATTAATATCCAAGAATTATTTCTTTAACTACTTCAAAAGAGGCCATACTATATTGTATTTTAGTTTATATTATTGTGTGTTAACCCGGGTGTAATGATAAAACAAATAAACATCATGTTGTCATAGAAAATGATATAATAATAACTCTACTAGTTATATCTTTGTCACAAATGTTGACTTCATATATACATAATATGTATATGTATATATATATAACATATGAGTAGAATTTGAGCCAAGATGCCTTTTACATGATTCCTATATATGAAAGGTGATATGAATCCACTACAATGTGATATCTTGTCAAAAAAATTCTTGTATGTAAATTATCAAACTCACTCATTTATTTTCCCTCTTTTTCTTTTATAATGATCTAGTTCAATATCATATCTTCCCCTCTTTTTATAAAGAGATATATACCTGGCATCTATATGTTTTTAATAATACGTATACGTTATCTTATAATTTCAAATCATACATACTTTTAAAGTGTATTATATTTTAGTACCTTATCACTAGTTTGATATTAGAGATACTCATAATTGTTAAAATATATTATTAGTGTTTAGTATTTTTCTCGTTGTTATATTATTATTGGTATAAATATATATTAGGTTGTATATAAGGTATAGAAAATATTGAACACTAGTTTCTATTTAAGATGTAGCTTTGAAATTAATCATGTTTTTTTAAGTGAAAATTCATCAATTAACCATTAAAGAGCCCAAAAAGGCCAATAAAGAGTAGGATTAGGAATCAGACACAAACAAAATAGAATCTTCTAAAGAAATAATCAATCTAGCCATCTAGGTAGGGAATGGACAATAGCATTAGATGCTCTGTTACAACGACAAATTGAGAAACTAGAGAAGGATTTCTTAGGATTTTATGAGTACCTCTGTCATCAGTAATATATAAAAAACCATTTGTATATATGGTAGACAAATTACTTTTGTTTTTTTTTTCAGTGCAAACGTTTTTATTTTTAGTATATAAAGAAATTACAATTTAGTTTTTTTTATAACAATGTATTATACTTATACCCCACCACACATGTTACTAGTTTAATTTTTGAAAAAAAAAATAAAATAAAAGAATAATTTGTTTTTTGAAACATAGGAACATTTCCATTAAAAAAAATACAAACCCAACAAATCAAAAGATCAATATGAAATTCAAAATTAAAAGCTAGAGAAGAGAATCGGGCACCAAACTTTAGTAGTATCCGAAAAAAAACAATACGAACAAGATCAATATTGAATTTTAGAACACAAGTAGGTTGCCATAAAAGCTGTCGAGGAGTCATTGCTTGGAGCCCTCCTCCAGTGTCTTGGGTGTCTTGTAATAGTGACATTTCCTCTACTGTTAGGGCCACAATACTTGTTGCAGTCATAAGTAACGAATGGGGTGAAGTGCTAAAGATTAAAACATGTCTGAGTGTGATTACAAAGCTAAAGTTGGGGGAAGCTCTAGCTGTTTGTATGGCAGCTGAGGGGATGGCGGAGCAAGGTTTTGAACGGGTCCTATTCTAGTGTGATAATGATGTGGTGGTCAAGGCTTTTGAAGCTTCTAGTGATCATGAGGTGGACTTCAACCTGCTGCACGCTCGACAAAAGTTTCGTAAATGTTGTTACAGGTTCACTGAATGGGAAATTATACACATCTCTAGGAAATGCAACTTTGTAACAACATTGCAAAGTGGGCGACTATGAACAAAGTCCTAGGAGATGTCAGTCCGAAAGATCTGGATTCAGGTGTGCTTGATGATGTTATTAAATGGAATCTTGGGTGCTAACCTGATGTGTTTTCGAATTTTGGTTGGTTTCTTTTAGTGTTCTTGTTAATTTGTCTTTTGCTTTGCTTTTCCGTTGGTGTGTTTTAGTGTTTGTTGTAGTTTTTGCCCAATGTTATTGTAACGCCCGTATTTTATCTTTAATAAACTTAAAAATTAATTTTAACAATTTATAGCTTAATAATCATATGGGTCGGGATCCCGAGTATCAAAATACAAGTTAAAAGTACTTTACTATTGTGTACATATATTTTTTTCAAAAAAAAACTAACTCGCTAAAATGCAACCCCAAAATACAGACTCCAAAATATTAAGAGATCGAAACCCTCCAGGTTGCACTGCCGCGATATGTACAATCATGCCGAGCTCTGCCTCACTGTTCCTCCAGCTTTGCTTTTCCCTTACCTACACAAGGTAGCAAACTGATGAGTCAACAGACTCAGTAAGATACGCAAGAATATATAAAAGTAATGTAATGCTGGCTTTATGCTTAAGCCGCCCTGAGCTCAATAACTAAGCTCACCAAATGGTTAAGAGCGTTCTTAAGGGAAGTACGACTACTATACCAAATGCACTAAAATACCAAAACCTGTACTTGTGTTGGTAGAGCCCTAACTGTACTCTCGAAAATTACTAAGTGTTGTACCACGAACACGACGTACCCTTGGTACTCGTGTTGGTAACACCGTAACCACAATTATAAACAACACTATACTAACACTCTATAAATCACATTTAAATTAGTGCTAGTAGTACAATATGTAAACAAGCATATAGTCTTATATATATATTCTCACGCTATCTTACCTCGTTCCGTGCTCAAGTGTGCCGTTCAGCCTGAGTGGAAGTGCAGCTCGACGTTTGACAGGGCCCTAAACCATTATGTTTAAACTTTGATGAGAGACTCGCTAAAACACTTATTGGGGATTTAAAATAGAAACTAAACTTAACCCTATCGATAAATAGGATGCCAATACCCTAAATTACTTAAAAACGGGAAAAACCAGGGCTCGAAAAAAGTTCCAACCGGCAGACCGGCTCCCAACCGGAACCCCGGTTCCTGGCTACCAACCGGTCGATCGGTTCTACGGGTCCCCCAGAACCGGTCGACCGGTTCTGTGCTGGGAACCCTAAAATCGATCCCCTTAACTCCAATCAACCCCAAACTTCTCAATAACTTCCAGAACACCTGTACATACCATAATAAACTAAAACCAAGCAGTAAAACTCATCAACAAACACTAATCATCAATTCACCATTAAAGGTCAAGGTTTGAGTTTTCAAACTCAAACCTTAGCCAAACCTCAACAAAGCTTACCATATCAGCTCAAATCAAACAACATACTCCCCACCTAATCCCTAAACACGAAAACAAACCATCCCAAACCTACAGTACCCTAAACACCCAAATTCATGCATAAAACTTACATTAAGCTTAGGAAAAAATCAAGGGAAGGAGAGCTAGAATTATTTACCTTGAATTGGAGTGTTCTAATCAATCAAGATCACACAAATTGAGCTAACCACAACAATTCCCAGCTGGTTTTTCTTTGGTGTTCGAGAGAGAAGGAGAGAGGCTTGGAAATTCTAAGTTTTCCTTCAATGTTAAGTTTTCTCTTGTTTCTAATTTAAATTAATTCTTTTATATCTTAATAAAAGATATAACCATCCCCTACAAAGCCACTAGAGGCCAAATAATTAACCAAGGAAAAGACCTTTTTGCCCTTTAACTAAAATAAAAATAGTTACTAACTTCCAAGGGTAAACTAGCCATTTTTTTAAACCCCAAAAACTCCAACGCCGCTAACACCTAACAAAGATACCCCCGATAATATTGTAAACCATAAAATACAATTCTCTAAAGGCCCAACGTCGCTTTCCACGGCTTCCGAACACAATCACAGAAATTGAGTAATTTACATAAAATAGCATAATAACATATATGATATTAAATATATTTCCAAAATATGCATTTCATAAATATTAATTTAATCTCATACATAAACCCTAACTATTTAATAATTCAAGATACTAATCATATGCGGTCTTTACATTTATCCCCCCGTTAAAAGGATTTCGTCCCCGAAATCTACCTGAACAACTCTGGATGCTGAGTCCTCATGTCAGATTCCAGTTCCCAAGTGGCTTCTTCCACTTTACTATTTCTCCAGAGTACTTTAACCAATGCTATGGTTTTGGTTCGGAGAACCTTTTCCTTCCTATCCAGAATTTGCACTGGTTGTTCATCATAAGATAGGTCAGGTTGCAACTCCAACGTTTCATAACTCAAAACGTGCATTGGATCAGATACATACTTTCTCAGCATGGAAACATGAAATACATTATACACAGCTGACAATGATGGAGGTAAAGCCAATCGATAAGCAACTTGCCCAACTTTTTCCAGGATTTCAAAAGGTCCAATAAACCTAGGGCTCAACTTGCCTTTCTTTCCAAAGCGTCTGATCCCTTTCATTGGGGATACTCGTACCAGGTTGGAATGTAACATCCCGTCGCTTGGGATCTGCATAACTTTTCTGCCTGCTCTGAGAAGCAAGCATTCGAGCTTTGATCTTGTCTATTGCTTCATTTGTCTTCTGGACCAATTCAGGGCCTAAGTATTTCCGTTCTCCTGTTTCGTCCCAATGAATTGGGGAACGACATTTTCTGCCATAGAGCAGCTCATAGGGAGCCATTCCTATGGTACTTTGATAGCTATTATTATAGGAGAATTCAATCAGAGGTAAATACTTACTCCATGATCCTCCAAAATCCATGATTCAAGCTCGTAACAGGTCTTCAAGTATTTGAATGGTTCGTTCAGATTGCCCATCTGTTTGAGGATGAAAGGCTGTGCTGAATTTCAAATTAGTTCCCATAGCCTTTTGCAAACTCATCCAAAACTTTGATGTAAATTTAGGGTCTCTATCTGAAACGATTGACTTCGGTACTCCATGAAGACGAACAATTTCTTTCACATACAAATCAGCATACTGATCTACAGTATAGGTTACCTTAACAGGTAAGAAATGTGCTGACTTTGTAAAGCGATCCACCACAACCCAAACTGAGTCGTACATTCCTGTGGTTCTAGGCAAACAAACCACAAAGTCCATTGCAATGTCTTCCCACTTCCATTCTGGGAGTGTTAATGGCTGAAGTAATCCTATCTGCTCAGCTTTGATTTGCTGACAGGTTAAGCATTTAGTGATGTAGTCCACTACATCCCTCTTCATCCCATACCACCAAAAATAGGGCTTCAAATCTTGATACATTTTGGTGGTTCCTGGATGCGATGAATAAGGGGTAGTATGAGCTTCTTCCAGAATTTCCTTCTTAAGTTCATTGATATCAGGGACACACACCCGTGCTTTAAACAACAACATCCCATTGTCAGAAATTGTGAAGTCCTTAGCTTTGCCTGCTAAGACATCTTATTGGGTCTTAACCAATTCAGGATCTTCTGATTGGGCCATTTTGATTCTTTCCAACAAATCTGACTGGAGTGTCAGATTAAATAATTTCTCAGTCACCAACTCAATATTTGCCCTAGTCATTTCTGAGGCTAACTGAGAAGAAATCATGACCATATTAGATATCGGATCAGGTCCTTTTCGACTTAAGGCATCAGCCACCACATTTGCCTTTCCAGGATGATACAGGATTTCACAGTCATAGTCTTTTACCAACTCTAACCACCTTCTCTGTCTCATGTTCAGATCCTTCTGAGTGAAAAAGTACTTGAGACTCTTGTGGTCAGTATAGATCTCACACCTTTCCCCATATAAGTAATGTCGCCATATTTTCAAGGCGAACACCACTGCTGCAAGTTTTAGGTCGTGAGTTGGGTAACGCTGCTCATAATCTTTCAGTTGTCGAGAAGCGTAGGCTATGACTTTATCAGCTTGCATTAACACACAGCCTAAACCCTGCCTTGATGCATCACAATACACCACAAACTTTTCTTGATCAGATGGCAATGCTAGAATAGGAGCTGTAATCAACCGTTGCTTCAGCTCTTGGAAACTTTTCTCACACTTATCTAACCAAATAAATCGTTGATTCTTCCTAGTTAACTCGGATAACGGCATCGCAATTTTGGAAAATCCTTCCACAAAACGCCGATAATAACCCGCTAAACCGAGAAAACTTCGAATTTCAGTGACTGTTAGGTCTAGGCCAATTCTTCACCGCCTCAATCTTCACTGGATCAACCATAATCCCGTCTTTCCCAACAATATGCCCCCGAAAGGACACTTGTGACAGCCAGAACTCACACTTTTTGAACTTTGCGTAGAGTTTATGATCTCTAAGTCGCTGTAGAACCATTCGAAGATGTTGCTCATGTTCTGCTTCTGACCGAGAGTATACAAGAGACTTTGCATGTCTAATTAATAATTATTAATTAAGAGACTTTGCATGTCTAATTAATAATTATTTTAAATGGCAATATTATTTAATAATCTATTTTAGTTATTAAATAATTAGTTTTGGCATTTAAAAGATTAGAATTGGAAAAATGGCATTTTTGGAGAAATAGAAATAAAATTGAGGAAACTGCAAAATTCCAGTGAGGCCCATACACACCATGGCCGGCCACCCTTTGCATGTTTCCCAATTATTATTTTCAATTTAAATTGCCATATAATTGCTAATCAAAGCCTAGTCTAAATAGGAAAGTGGTGGATCACACTAAATAAGGCAGTTATTCAATTACACAGTAAAAGAGGAAATTGTTTATTTGGAAAGTTGTGCTCTTCCTTTTTCCTATATATAGCCGCCCCCTCTCTCTACTCTTGGTATGCTTTGACAAGCTTTTTGCTTTGTATTGTATTACACGAAATAAAGAGAGAAAAACAAGAGAGAATTTTGAAATACCTAGTGAGAGAGAAGTGCCCACACACATCACTCAGTACCTCATCATAGTTCGGAAGACTGTGAAGGATCACATCCAACTGAAGGACTTTCGGGCTCAGATCTTGATTATACTCTGCTACAGACAGGAATCAAGGGTTAGAGATCTGAGTGGAAGGAGATATTAATTCCGCTGTCATCACTGTAAGTTATTCTTAACTTTTATGTGTTTAGTTCATCGTTTTAAAAGTTCAATATTAGGTTGTTAAATCAACATCCTTGTGAGTAGATCTAAGATCCTGGATAAATATAATTCCAACAACTGGCACCAGAGCCATGGTAATTGATTTGCTTGCAAGAAATTTGGACTTAAAACGATTTGTTTGTGATTTGGATGGTTTCATGATGTGTCATATTGATGTTTGATTGATGTTTGTGAATTCTGGGAAAAATAATTGATTGTCTGTATCTGGAATTATTTTTATTGGATAGTTTGGAAAATTCTAAGCAATTTACTTTTTTACAGAACTCGATTTCGATTTAATTTGAATTAGTTATGAATTTTTGAAAATCGGGAAAAATCGGGGTGGTGATCACCCTACCCACGCGCGCGGAAGGGCTGCTGGCAGCCTCCCAGCGCCGAGGAAACTCGGCAGATCACCTTCCTTGCGCGCGCGGATGGTATGCAACAGTATGTGATTTTTCTTCGTTTTCTTCGATTTTTCATGCTATTTCATGGAATTAAATTCCGATTTTTTGTGTAGTTTTGTATGTTGATTTTTGTTTTTCAAATTTCAAATCTAATTATCATAAATAAATTAATTTTATTTTTTAAAATTAATTTTAGATATTAGTGTAATTTGAATTTGAAAATTGTATAAAATCAAGTATTGCTTACCTCTTTTCTTATTTCTTTTAATTTTTGATTATTTTATCTTATTTTTGAATAAAAGGTCAGAAATTTTTTAAATTTCTTTTGGGTAACTTGACCTTAATTAAAATAAGATCAAAATAATCATGATATTTTAAAAGAGAAAATAAGATATTTTTGTTAACTTTTTTGAATTTTGTTATTTTACCTAAATTAGATTGTAAAATGAGAAAAGGGTATGTATTTACCATTTTCTATTTTATTGAATATTTAATTTATTAAATAACATGAAATTTAAAAGGGAAAGTTAGCAAATTTATTTTGAAATGATATTTAGGTTACCCAAAACCTAATTTTTTCAAAGATTGTAGGTTTAATTTTAATTTATTCTTTAAAACCGAAATTTTTTAATTAAATTTCGAAATAAAGATTAATGTCTTAAAATTAAATAAATCCTACTTCCAACTATCCAAATCTAACCTTGTTGCAGGAGTATGTGTTTTAGATTGTTTGTAAGTTTTCTAAAACCTATTATTGCTTGATCTAAATTGCCAGGGTTAACTTGTTGACAGATCAAATGATCTGATTTTAACTCATGGTTCAATTGATGATAGATCAAGTAAATAATTTGTAACAGGTAATTTTTACAAACTTCTTTCATCTGTGTGTGACCTAGTAACATGATATGATCCATCCAAATCTGTGTGCCTGTGTGAGCCTATATGTTTAATTTCTGTTATAGATACATATAAGTTGTTGTTGCTAAATAAAATGTCATTACCTGATAGATTTTATTTAGGCTCATTTAGTTAATGGGCCTATTCAATTAATAACAGTTGTTCATTTTAAGGTTAAATTCCTCTCTTTTGGGCCTTGTGTGAGAGTTGGGAGCCTTAGAAGTGGGTGCGACATACTGGACCCAGCCCCCCCTCACATGAACAACCCCAATTGTGAAGGCCCATTTGCCTGATTTGGATAACTGTGCTAGGTTAATTATACTAGTTTGACCTAATAAAATTGAATAGTAACATAATTAATTTCTTCAAAATTAATTTAAGAAAAACATAGTTTAATGAAATTCATTTCTAGATAAACTATTTGTATTTTTCTTGTATTTAATTAAATAAAGAATTTTAACTAACTAGATTCTTTCTGAAACTTACTTTTATTATTTCATTAAATATTCCTATTTAAGTTATGAATTAGTTATTACCAATTTTCCCTTTTAACTTAAATTTGAATATATTTTGATTATAATATTAAGCTGAGGAATTCTAGGAATTAGTTATTAAAGATTCTTAAAAGATATTATTTTAAGTTGGTTTTAAACTTAAAAGGGGAATATTTTTAAATTAGGTAGTTACCACCTAATTTTGATATTTAATTAAATTTTGTTTGGAAAATTTTAAGTTTGTAAATTATAGATTCTTTCTATAATAACTTAAATCAAATTTTTTCCAAATCTTGAAAAGATACTTAGTAGAATTGAGATATTTTCTAGATAGTTATTTCTATACTAATTATTATTTCTAATATAGGAAAATATCATTGATTGTGAAATTAATTGTTTAATAGTTAATTTTGGTACAATTCAATTAAGGATATTTTTCCTTGTATTAAATTGGAAATTAATGATTAAGCCTTCTCTATACTTAATTATTCATTTCCTGAATTTAATACATTTAATTAAATTGAAAATTAAATATCTAAGTTGATTTTCATAATGATACTTAGGTATTTTTATTTTCATGATATTTAATTAAATAAGAAAATTATTTTAAGTTGGGTATTTCCATAACAACTTAAATTTGAATAATTTTTAAAATATATTTTATTTATTTTATTAATCATTTTTTCAAAATTGCATTTAATTATGCAAGATGATTTTGAATTTATCTTGAAAGATAGATTGAAGTTGTAAATTAATCATTTTAATTAATTTTGAATCAACTTAAATCAATGATCTTTTCATTTAATGATTAATTTAAAATAAAGGAACTGAAATATATTATTAGAAATTGGATTAATTAGTCAAGAAAATCTAGATAGATAATATTTTTGCTTGAAGTATTTTTTCTAAGTAAAGTTTGATTTATTTTAATGTATTTCGAAAATTGTATATTTTTGGAAATACAACATATATATTTGTAGAAAATTTTAATTTGAGTTGCAAATTAATTTAAATTAATACAACTTAAATTAAGTAATTTTCTTAATATTTGTTGGAAAATTAATACTAAGATGGAAATAATTCATTTTATTTTCTTAACCATCTAAGTTTAATTTTACAGATATTAAATTAAATTTTATTTAGATTCTATTCTAAATTTAAAATTTAATAAATATATATATAGATTTAAAATAAATAAATAATAGAAGAAAATACAATTTTAAATAATGAGCTTTATTATTTTAAGATATTCGATCTCCATTGTTGGTTTTACATAGCTATTGTTTTAGTGAGTAATCCTCCCTAATGGAGGAACGTTCATTAGCAAGTTAGCGCCGTTTAATCTCGAAAGATAAGTATGTTTGTAAGTGTTTTATATTGGTATTGATCACCCTAATGGTGGCTACTGTATAAGACTTACAAACGTATGAAACAATGGTAGAAGCTCATGAAATAGGAATGACCTTGACTCTCGCCTAAACGGGACAACGTCAGATTCTCTTTTCGATCGAATAAAAGGTTGCTAGAATGTTTGTCATTTTAGATGAGCTGACAACTCTATTCAATAGATGATAGCTTTGACTCTCGCCTAAACGGGACACTGATATCAGTTTGTTGAAAACCTTGGAAATTATTTAAGATTGAATTTTTTTTTTGTATTTTTTCTAGTCATTCCTACTTGCTATGTGCTAATAATTTCTGAATAAGATTTTGTGTTAAACCATAATTGATATCTATGTGTTATCTTGTAGTATCCTGAATTGCAATGTCGAATCCCATGTTGTCACTCTTAACTGAAAATAAGCTAAATGGGTCTAACTTCCCAAAGTGGAGAGAGAACATTAACATTGCTCTCATAGGTGAAAGTGCCTCGTTTGTGTTGACTGAGCCGTCCCCTGAGCAGCCAGGTGACAATGCAACCAAAACTGTGAAAGAGAAGTTCGAGCGTTGGCAGAATGCTAACAATAAAGCTCGTTACTTCATGCTTTCCAGCATGGTTGACACCTTGAAAACAAAGTTTGCAAACACTGTCACGGCTGCAGAAATCATGACGCAGTTAACTGAGCTATTCGGTATGGCATCTATCCAGTCTCGTTTTGACGGGACTAAGAAATTCATCAACGCACGGATGGAACCCCATCAGAATGTGCGTGATCACCTTCTCCAGATGGCTAGTTATTTCCAGGAAGCCCAGAATCATGGTGCTGTAATGGATCAGACTACTCAAGTGAGTCTCATCTTGAATAGTCTGACTCCAGATTTTTTGCCCTACACATCAAATTATGTCATGAATAAGAAGGAACAAGACTTTCATACTTTAGTCAATGACCTTCAGACATATGAAAATTTGATTGGAGGGCCCAAGAAAAGAGGGAATAAACCTCAGAATTCTGGAAATGGTAATAAGACGAGTAATCCTGAGGCACATGTTGCTTCTACTTCCAAATCCAATCATAAGAAGAAGTGGAAAAATGCCAAGAAGCGAGCTCAAGCTGCGAAAGCAGCTATGAACAAAAAGGCTGGAGCTTCTGGTGATACACTAAAAGGAAAGTGTTTCTACTGCAATGAGAAAGGCCATTGGAAATCCCAATGTCCTAAGTATCTCGCAAAGAAACAAGGTATTTTCTTTATAAACTGATGTGTTTTTAGTGAATTATTATCCTTTTGGATTATTAATTCTGGACTACTAACCTTGTTTATTATTCTTCTTATAGCTAAAGCTTCTTAAACTCGGATGCTGTCTTAGCGAGTTGGATTAAAAAGCTGGATGGTGGATGGAGATTGCCTACGATAAATAAGAAGCTCAATTTTTTTTTTGAATTAATTGTTTAGTTTTTCAAACAATTTGGATTTCAAGTTTTGGGATTTTATTCCCTGTTTGGTTCTCATAATATTGCAAACAATTTTTTGGTTTATAATAAAGTATCTTTTTTAAATAAATTGCAATTTATGAGTTGAGCTTCAGTACTTTATCTTATCTATTACCAATTGTTATATTTAATTATGTTTGTATGTGTAAGAGTTTTTATTATTGATACAAATTCTAAAGGTATTTAAACTCCTTACAGAGTTATTACTACATAAACACTAGAAATTATTTCTATGTTTATGAATAATTGTTAGTTCTAAAACAATTATTTGAGAATTTGTTTAATAAAAAGATCTTTTGATCTGATAGGGGTGGAGAAAAGTTAAGAATAATATGCAGTTCAAACGATCTTTTATATCTAATGAACTCTGGATTATATTCAACTCCACAGACTCTCTATCACACTTAGAGATTTACAACCTTTAGGGGTGGATCATAATCTCTATAAACTTAGGGGTGGACTTTATTCTACAGTACCCTTTGTGACACATAATTATAAACATGGAAATAATATAATAAATTAGCTATTATCAGAATTAATCTTTGATCTTGATTATATGTTCCAGTTTAGATTTACTATTGTAATAGTTATTGATACCATTAAAGTTCTTTGATAATGTATCACATTACCTTGGTTGAGTGGGAGAATATTAAAATTCTTTACCCATCTTCGTTTGGTTGATAATTGTGATATGAACTTAAGAACACATCTGATAAAAACAAGTCTAACCATTCACATGGATAGAAATAACTTATCAGAATTATGAGAGTAAGATAGAAGAATTCTTGCATAGTCTATTCGAAAGACTTGATTCAAGATGTCTATTCCTCATAACATTTTATGGTATCTTGATTTGATTGCTTAAATCTCTAGCAAGTATTTTACACTTCAAATACTAGACTGCTATGTTGTTGACCTAGTCTTAGAGAAACTTACAGTTTCAGTTTAAGATAATAAGTCACAATGAGATGTTCCCAGAAACAATAGTAAAAGGTTAAAAGCTTCTAACCAGACATCTGCTATTGAGTGGGAGCCATCTGAGATGTAATCAAATGGGGAACATTAGGGGACAATCAAGAAAGATTTATAAAAGTGACCTATATGTTATTAAGGAACTATGCATTAGTGATCCCAATATCCACACTGACTCATTAAGAATTGTGAGATGGTGGTTACTCTGGGGGTGGAGGAATCATTATAGAAGAGTGTTAAAAACCCATCTATAATAATTCAAGCTTCATCAGCAAAGATATAACTTTGTAAATTCGAAATTACCAGAAAGTTATTTTACTGAAGAAAATTCTACACTGCATTATCTCAATTCCGAATTTTAAAATTTGAGAGATATGTCTTCTGTTTGTTCAGATGTACTTAATGGGCAGTAAGGATTTCAGTATCCCTTGATGAGTAAAGCATATAGTTAAGGAGGTTTCATAAGTTTTATGAACTCCGGTTCCGTATATATGGGTGGATTCAAATATACTACACTTGATCAGAGGATCGAGGCAAAAGATTGATTGTAATGCACAACTTGTTTTATGTTAGTGCAAGTGGGAGTTTGTTGGGTTTTATGCCCTAAATAAAACCCATTACAATCTGATTAGTTATCAATTTAGAATTTTTGAAGTGAATTATGATTACATGTATGTTACATGTTTATGGTTTAATATATATACTTGATATATGCACAAAATCAGTTAAATCCAGAACATATAGTTATTCACAATTACAGTATTGTCAATACAGTGGAATGTGATTGTGATTATATGATTCAAAAGATTTGGTCCCTGTTCATCAGTGTTTTGGATTTACACTGATGTGATAATCAGCGATGAAGTATACTTACACTTGGAGTAAGTGTTATGTTCTTTCCAGAACATTGGCAAAGTATACTGGTTTCGAATGTATGGAGTATGCATTGGACTGGACCGATATTGAACTTGGTCAAAGATATTGTAAACTTACCGTTGTATCTTTCCAAGTCAATGTCAGAAGTTGATCTTAGATTAAGAGAATCTAAATCCTGATATGCTTAGGCTCAATCTCAAGAGTGCTATTCTTGTTCTTTGATTTATTAGTTAAGCCTACCTTTGGGTCAGGATAATACATATATTTTGGGAACATGATAGCATAACTGAGTGGGAGTGCTAACATAAATATGGAAATCTATAGCTTCTACTGGTGTATAGAAGTAAAGTGATGATTCCTTTTGAGCTTAGTTAAATAGAAGTAAATGGATGAGCTTTTGTGTTCAGTGACTGTATATCAGATCACTAAAACATCATTTACAGGTAACTAAGTGTTCAAAGGGGCAAAATACATTGAGGGGTGTAAACGGTAAATTGGTCCCATCTCGATGTAAATCATCTATATAGAGGATCTCTAAATCACATTAAGATTATAACAATGGTTAAATGAGATAGCATATTGATATCGTGAAACATATGATATGCTCTATATAAGTCTGAGAGTGCAATTCCAAGCTCTAAGAGTGGATTCAACAAGGAATTAATAAGTTAGGGATTTACTTGGTAAATCGGTTCAACTTATTGGAAGCTCAGCATATAGATCCATAGTCCCCATTCTAGTTGAGACTATACTGTTTGTAAGACTCTGTAATTGATTTATGATTAATCAATTATAATTCTAAAAGTTAGACTATGTCTAATTTGTGAATTCTCACGGTTTAAGGATGAAATTGTAAATAGGAGGGTTTTGTTGGGTTTTATGCCCTAAATAAAACTCATTTCATATAATCAGATTTACTTATTAATAAAGATCAGAAATAACATTTTATGTTGCATGGTTCACATGATTTATTTCATGATTATATGTATATAATGTATGAATTCTTTTTAAGTCCAGAACATATGAGTTTGTTAAAGATTATAGTGTTGTCAGCACAGTGGAATATAATCTTTATTATATGTTCAAAAGTTGATTCCCTAATTTGTCAGAACACTGGATTTAGACTGACATGGTATAATCAGCGATAGGTATTCTTACACCTTGGAAAAGTGTTATGTTCTTTCCAAGACATTGGCAAAGTTTACCAGTATCGAATGCATGGAGTATGCATTGGAATGGACCGATATTGAACTTTGAATTAGATTTTGAAACTTACCGTAAATATCTATTCAATTCAATATCATAAGTTGATCCTAGATCACATGATCGAAATCCTGATATGGTTAGGCTCAATTTCAAGAGTGTTACTCGTGTTCTTTGATTTGTTAGTTAAGCCCAGTTTTGTATCAGGGTAATACGTACATTTTGGGAACACGGTAATACAATTGAGTGGGGGAGCGCTAACATAAATATTGAATCTATAGCTTCTATTTGGCAAATAGAAGTAAAGGATGATTTCCTTCGAGCTTAACCAAACGAAGATAAATGGTGGAGATCTCATTTCACTTAGGTGAAATATCATTTATACAGGGTTAAATGTTTTAAGGATAAAATACATTGTAGGGTGTTACGGTAATTTAATCCTGTACAGTGTAAATCATCTATATAGAGGATCATTGATCACATTAGGGTTATAACAATGGATAACTGATGATGTGTCTATATCGTGGAACATATAGAGCGTTTCTATATGACTGAGAGTGCAATTCCAAGTTCTAAGTGTGGATTCAATGAGGAATTAATAAGTTAGGGAATTTACTTGGTAAATTCAGTTCGACTTATTGGAAGCTCGGTTATATAGACCCATGGTCCCCATACTAGTTGAGGCCATACTGCTTGTAAGACTCAGTTAATTGATTTTAATTAATCAATTATAATTCTACAAGTTAGACTATGTCTACTTTATGAATTCTCAAAGTTTAAGGATGAAATCGTAAAGAAAAGGGTTTCTAGGTTTAATTATTAATTAAGAGACTTTGTATGTCTAATTAATAATTATTTTAAAAGACAATATTATTTAATAATCTATTTTAGTTATTAAATAATTAGTTTTGGCATTTAAATGATTAGAATTGGAAAAATGGCATTTTTGGAGAAATAGAAATAAAATTGAGGAAACTGCAAAATCCAAGTGAGGCCCATATTCCCTCTATGGCCGAGCACTCCCTTTGTGTTTCCCAATTATTATTTTTATTTTTTAATTGTCATGTAATTGCTAATCAAAGCCTAGCTATAATAGGAAAGTGGTGGATCACACTAAATAAGGCAGTTAATCAATTACACAGTAAAAGAGGAAACTGTTTTATTTGGAAAGTTGTGCTCTCCCTTTTCCCTATATAAAGGAACCTTGCTCTCTTCTCTTGCACATCATTATATGGATGAAAAGCCACGAAATTGAGAGAGAAAAATAGAGAGAAATTTCGAAATCCTTGTGAGATGAGTAGTGCCCACACACATCAAGTGGTATCTCAATCATAGTATGGAAGACTATGGAATTTCTGCATCAAAGAAGGAGAAAAGAAGATCCAGGTTCAGATCTTGGTGATGCTCTGCTACAGAAAGGAATCAAGGGCTAGAGATCTGAACGGAAGGAGTCATATTATTCCGCTGCACCCACTGTAAGGTTTTCTAACTTTATATGTGTTTATTTTCATTGTTTTAGAATTCATATTAGGTTGTTAATCCAACATACTTGTTAGTAAATCTAGATCCTCGTAAAATAATTCCAACAACTGGCACCAGAGCCATGGTAATGATTTACTTTCATGTAATATGAATTAAAACGATGATTGCATGTTTCTGTGTTGATTTGGATGGTTTCATGTTGGTTTATGTGCTTATGTGATGAATGTTAATGTTGTACGAAATTTTTCCATGAAATATATTTTTTCAATTTTTGAAAATATTTTATTTGGATTCCATGTGAAAAATTAAGCAATTTTGCTTTTTACGGAACTCGATTCCGATAAAAATTGAAAAAGATATGAATTTTGGAAGATTGGAAATCATGGTTGCTGCATGCAGCCTATCATGGTAGTTTTCCACAAATTGCGAATTTTTGAGGTTTTTTCCCCAAAAATCCAATTTTTTCATGGGATTGTTTCCCAAAATTCATTTTTCCTATTTTAAATATTTCTAAATTGAAATGTTTCCAATTTTAAATATTTTCAATTTGGAATTTTTCCAATTTTAAATATTTCTATTTTGGATTGTTTCCAATTTTTAAATATTTCCTATTATGGTCAGATTTAAAAATTTGTTAACTTCTTTAATATTTATTTATTATTTAATTATAAGATTAGATATTTTGATATTTAAGATATTTTAAATTAAAAGATAACTTTGTCTTTTTATTTAAAATATTATATTAAAATTATCTTATATGACAAATTAAATAATTAATAAATTTGAAATTAACATAGATATTTTTATAGATATACTTACCATAATGTTTTTCAAATTCAAAAATTTGTTATTTTGTTAAATATTTAATTATTTATAAATTATAAGTTAAAAATGATATTTTTTTTGTATATATCATTTTTTCCTTATTAGAAATTTATAAATCATATCTTAAATATTTAAATAACATAGATATTTTTGTAGAGATTTGAATATTGCTTAATTTGAGATATTTTGAGATATAATTATGGTAATTATTATTTATTTATTATTTTATTCCTAAAATAATAATTATCTAACCAAATCTATTTTAGAATTGGTTTATTTTATTAAATTATAAGATCTGAAAGTGATATTGGAGATTCTTTCCTTTCAAATCATTGATCTTATTAGATATTTAATTTGATTCAAATAAACCTAGATATTTTAAAATTAGTTTCCTTTATTTGGTTAGTTTAAGAATAATAATTTAATTATATTAATATCTTGATTCACATCTGTTACATGGACAATGTTTGTTTATATTGTTTATTCAAAACTTTTTAACAAACCTATTATTTATCTGATCTAAATTGCTATGATTAACTTGTTGACAGATCATGATCAAATGATCTGATTTTAATCATAGTCCAATTGACGATAGATCTTATAAATAATTTGTAACAGGTAAATTTTATACTTCTTTCATCTGTGTAAACCTAGTAACATGATAGGGCCCATCCAAATCATTTGACCTGTATGAGCCTATATGTTTGCTTTTGGGCTTAGATGCATATAAGGAGCTCATTTAAGTTTTTACTAAGTAAATGGACTAGGTTGCTAAAATAAATTTTGACATAAGGAAATTTATTTAGGCCCAATTAGATTTGGGCTTATTCAATGAATAACAATTGTTTATTTTAAGGTTAAATTCCTCTCTTTTGGGCCTTGTGTGAGAGTTGGGGGCCATAGAAGTGGGTACGACATACTGAACCCAGCTCCCCCTCACATGAACTACCCCAATTGTGAAGGCCCATTTGCCTTATTTAAATAATTGTATTAGGTTAATTATATTAGTCTAACCTAATTAAAATTAAATTAGCAACATAATTAACTTTTAAAATATATGAAATTTATTTTTCATTGTAATATTTTAAAGTTAATTTTAGAAAAACACTTAGTCAATGATATATTCTAGATAGTTATTTCTAGTACTAGTTATTATTTCTAATATTAAATAGGAAAATATCATTGATTGTGAAATTAATTGTCTCATAATTAATTTTGGTACAATCTAAGTTTAGAATATTTTCCTAGTATTAAACTAGAATTAATAATTAAGTTTCCTCTTTACTTAATTATTTATTTCTTGAACTTAATACATTTAATTAAATTGAAATTTTCAATATCTAAGTTGATTTTAATCATGATACTTAAATGTTGTTATTTTCATGTTATTTAATTAAAGTTGAAAATTATTTTAAGTTTGGAATCTTATTTCAGAATAACTTAAAGTTTGAATAATTTTCAGAATATATTTTATTTTATTTTATTAATCATTTCCAAAAATTTCGAAATTACATTTCTTTAATGTAGAAATTTCGAATTTTATTTGAAAAATAGATTAAAGTTGAAAATTATTTATTTAATTTTGGACCAACTTAAATCAGTGACTTTTTCATTTGATGGTTAATTAAAATAAATGAACTAAAATATATTATAATTAGAAATTGGATTAATTAGTCCAAGAAAGTCTAGATAGATATTATCTGTTTTGCTTGAAGTATTTTTCTAGTGTATTTAATTAAATAGAAAATTAATATTTAAGTTGATTTTTAATCATGATACTTAAATATTTGAGATTTTTCTTAGATATTTAATTAAATAGGAAAATTATATTTTTTTGTTGAAAATTAATTTTTATTAATTTTGGGCCAACATAAAATTAGAGTAATTTTCCAAGATTTATTTTATTTTATTTTAAAGCATTTTCGAAATGCAATATATATTTATAGAAAATTAAATTTGAGTTGTAAATTAATTTGAATTAATTTTGAAACAACTTAAATTGAATAATTTTCTAAATATTTATGGAAATTATTACTAAGATAGAAATAATTCACGTTATTTTCATATCCATCTAAGTATAATTTATAAATATTAAATTAAAATTTATATTTGGAATTTTTCATTCTAAATTGGAAATTTTAATTAAATAAATATATATTTAAAATAAATTGATTAAAATAAATATTAGAAGAAAATACAACCCTTCATTAAATAATGAGCTTTATTCTTATAAGGATATTCGATCTCCACTGTTGGTTTTACATAGCTATTGTTTTAGTGAGTAATCCTCCCTAATGGAGGAACGTTCATTAGCAAGTTAGCACCGTTTAATCTCGAAAGATAAGTAATCTTGTAAGTTTTTTTATATAGTTTATGACCACCCTAATGGTGGCGACTGTATAAGACTTGCAAGAATATGAAACAATGGTGGAAGCTCATAAGATAGAATAGCCTTGACTCTCGCCTAAACGGGACAACGCGGATTCACATCTTGATCGAATAAAAGGTTGCTAGAATGTTTGACATTTTAGATGAGTTGACAACTCTATTCAATGAATGATAGCTTTGACTCTCGCCTAAACGGGACACTGATATCAGTTTGTTGAAAACCTTGGAAATTATTTAGGATTGTATGTTTTAGTATTTTCACTTGTCATTCCTACTTGCTATGTGCTTGATAATTTCTGAATTGTGTATGAATTTGTATTGAACCATGTTATTTTCTGTTATTAAATTGTAGTTTAATTTCGAATCTTCATTGTTGGTCTAACTTGATTTGTTTTTCTAATGAGATAAATCCCTAATGGATTTTCACCATTAGACTAACATAATAGTGTTAGATCTCGAAAGATAAATATTGTATACGCAACGTCTAGCTGTTCATCAATTGATGACACCTCAGACTAATGTTTTACAATATGAAACAAGAAGATTGTATAAATAAGATTACTTTGACTCTCGCTAATCGGAGCATCGTTGGATTCTTATTTAAAACGAAATTATCCTAATTCATCTTAGCTTATTCATTTCGAATTAGCTTAATAACATATCATTGGATGAATGGTCTATAAATCATATAAAGTCTTAATTTCTCTTAAGAAATTAGATGACGCATATGATTATATTCCCGGAATTCTATACCAAGATGATATATATCCTCAATCTTAGATATCTCCTACTTGTATAGGCAAATCATAGAGTTAGATAAGTAGTGGTGGTCCAAGAAAGAATGACTAATAATACAGTTACACTTTCACAAGTGTTTCATAACCATTTTCTATCAATGGATTTAAACTGTATGAGTTTAGTATTCTGTGACCACAATCCACTTGCACTATTCTAAGAACTCTTTGATGTAACTAAAGTAAGTCATCAAAAGATACAACCACATATTTTATAAATCTATGGCATTTGTATCTTGTTCATAGTGGTTTTGACAAGATCATTCTCTGCAAAGAGTTAATATGCCTATATCCACTGAAAGTAATTTCATCTCATTCGCAGATGGATGTACATTCAGGGGTGGATATGAGTTTTTGTTGTATTCTTAAAACGATCACTCTAGATTTTACCTTATGCAAAAGAAATTTGAAATGTTTGAAAAATTTCATGAATTTCTAGCAATGGTGAAGGTAAGTGGTTAAAGATCTTGCGAACTGATAGGGGTGGAGAAAAAGTTAGTAGATATGCAGTTCAAAGATCATTAATTTGATTTTGAATAATATCCAAACTTACCTCCCCAGAAATTCGAGTTGCATATTGATGATTAGTTACTAGTCGTTGCCTAAATCCTTCTATGGAAATAAAATTTCAGAATGATGCAATGGTTGTATACTTAATGTAAATCATTACTAGATTCATGGATGACCTAATCGAAATCTTAAGAAAAGCTAGAACTGCTAACCCTGGTTTGCATGTTTGTTAGCTATTCTAAGTGATTAGGGGTGGAGCATCCCATAGTCATTAGATAAGAAAGTGTTTGTTTAAACAAATACTGCTTTTCTAAGAAAATGACTAAGTCTGAAAATAAAGTAGCAAATAAAGGAGATATTTTTTTTTCTTGACTCCAAAAGTGTTCTATCATCTTATTTTACAAGATGATCCCACTGCCTCTGTTGTCTTAACACAACTAAAGAGGTCTATACCATTTAGTTTTCTTTGACATAGTTCACGGTACCTTGTTGTAGTGGGAAAGTTTTTAGGAACTCACCTTGTTATAATTTGGAAGACACTAGTGATTAAAATCCATTGTGAGTTTAAACAAGTAATGGATTGTCAAGATAAGAAACTAAGAAGAAAGCCAAGAGAACTATGGTTTGATCCATTCACATGGAGTAACCTAAAGTTTTCTATTACAAGGACATGAAAGGAAATTTTCGTTAATAAGTCTATTCAATGGACTTAACAAAACTTCCTGTTCCTAGTATTATAGGTATGAGTTTAACTAAACCTATGGCTTGTGGTATACCTGGTAATTACTTACTCTAATGCAAGCAACTTACTTTAGTAAGATGCTGAAGCATTTTCTTTCCAATGGCAATCTATAGAAGCTTCACAACTTCTAGGCATAGATTTTATTTATCTAAGGAAAAGTTTCAACTATTCCAGAGAAGATAAAGCCATGAAAGAATTTCTTAAATCAACAGTGAGAGGTCTCAGATATGCTTTAGTATGCCTTAGACCGTACACTGTTGTTGAGTGGGAGTAATGAGTAGGTATCAGATTAATCCAGGAGAGGAACATTGGAAGACAATCAAGTAAATCTTAAGATTAAGAAGAGGAACTATATGTTAGTCAATAAGGGAGTTTGTTTAAAACTCTTAGACTACACCACATCAGATTTCAAGACTTGCCTTTGTGCTAGAAAGTCTGCTGATGAGATGGTGATTACCTTGGGGGTGGAGTAGCGGTTTTGGAGAAGTGTAAAAACCTATCTGAAATCTCTTGGTCTACCAGAGAGAGACTGAATGTTAAAAGTTGCAGGAAAGATACTTTTTCAGTCTAAGGAAAGTTCTATACATTTGTGGCAGTGTTCCAACTTGTCTTAACTACTAGGGTTATTTCCTGAATAACAAAAGAGTAGTTGCCCAAAAGTTTAGAATCCAGTATCCCAAGAAAGTAGACATATAGAGAGGAATTTCACATTATCAAGGATTTTGTGATTAAGGAAGAGTAATGGTGGAGAAGAGGTTGTGTTTAATTCAACCTGTACAATCCCATTACGAGGAGTTTACTACTATTACACTTGATTGGTATATCAAGGTGTTAATGATTATTTGAAATGCACTTTTTGTTTTATATTAGTGCAAGTGGGAGTTTGTTGGGTTTTATGCCCTAAATAAAACTCATTTCATATAATCAGATTTACTTATTAATAAAGATCAGAAATAACATTTTATGTTGCATGGTTCACATGATTTATTTCATGATTATATGTATATAATGTATGAATTCTTTTTAAGTCCAGAACATATGAGTTTGTTAAAGATTATAGTGTTGTCAGCACAGTGGAATATAATCTTTATTATATGTTCAAAAGTTGATTCCCTGATTTGTCAGAACACTGGATTTAGACTGACATGGTATAATCAGCGATAGGTATTCTTACACCTTGGAAAAGTGTTATGTCCTTTCCAAGACATTGGTAAAGTTTACCAGTATCGGATGCATGGAGTATGCATTGGAATGGACCGATATTGAACTTTGAATTAGATTTTGAAACTTACCGTAAATATCTATTCAATTCAATATCATAAGTTGATCCTAGATCACATGATCGAAATCCTGATATGGTTAGGCTCAATTTCAAGAGTGTTACTCGTGTTCTTTGATTTGTTAGTTAAGCCCAGTTTTGTATCAGGGTAATACGTACATTTTGGGAACACGGTAATACAATTGAGTGGGGGAGCGCTAACATAAATATTGAATCTATAGCTTCTATTTGGCAAATAGAAGTAAAGGATGATTTCCTTCGAGCTTAACCAAACGAAGATAAATGGTGGAGATCTCATTTCACTTAGGTGAAATATCATTTATACAGGGTTAAATGTTTTAAGGATAAAATACATTGTAGGGTGTTACGGTAATTTAATCCTGTACAGTGTAAATCATCTATATAGAGGATCATTGATCACATTAGGGTTATAACAATGGATAACTGATGACGTGTCTATATCGTGGAACATATAGAGCGTTTCTATATGACTGAGAGTGCAATTCCAAGTTCTAAGTGTGGATTCAATGAGGAATTAATAAGTTAGGGAATTTACTTGGTAAATTCGGTTCGACTTATTGGAAGCTCGGTTATATAGACCCATGGTCCCCATACTAGTTGAGGCCATACTACTTGTAAGACTCAGTTAATTGATTTTAATTAATCAATTATAATTCTAAAAGTTAGACTATGTCTACTTTATGAATTCTCAAAGTTTAAGGATGAAATCGTAAAGAAAAGGGTTTCTAGGTTTAATTATTAATTAAGAGACTTTGTATGTCTAATTAATAATTATTTTAAATGAAAATATTATTTAATAATCTATTTTAGTTATTAAATAATTAGTTTTGGCATTTAAATGATTAGAATTGGAAAAATGGCATTTTTGGAGAAATAGAAATAAAATTGAGGAAACTGCAAAATCCAAGTGAGGCCCATATTCCCTCTATGGCCGAGCACTCCCTTTGTGTTTCCCAATTATTATTTTTATTTTTTAATTGTCATGTAATTGCTAATCAAAGCCTAGCTATAATAGGAAAGTGGTGGATCACACTAAATAAGGCAGTTAATCAATTACACAGTAAAAGAGGAAACTGTTTTATTTGGAAAGTTGTGCTCTCCCTTTTCCCTATATAAAGGAACCTTGCTCTCTTCTCTTGCACATCATTATATGGATGAAAAGCCACGAAATTGAGAGAGAAAAATAGAGAGAAATTTCGAAATCCTTGTGAGATGAGTAGTGCCCACACACATCAAGTGGTATCTCAATCATAGTATGGAAGACTATGGAATTTCTGCATCAAAGAAGGAGAAAAGAAGATCCAGGTTCAGATCTTGGTGATGCTCGCTACGTAAAGGAATCAAGGGCTAGAGATCTGAACGGAAGGAGTCATATTATTCCGCTGCACCCACTGTAAGGTTTTCTAACTTTATATGTGTTTATTTTCATTGTTTTAGAATTCATATTAGGTTGTTAATCCAACATACTTGTTAGTAAATCTAGATCCTGGTAAAATAATTTCCAACAGGTTTCTAGGTTTAATTATTAATTAAGAGACTTTGCATGTCTAATTAATAATTATTTTAAATGGCAATATTATTTAATAATCTATTTTAGTTATTAAATAATTAGTTTTGGCATTTAAAAGATTAGAATTGGAAAAATAGCATTTTTGGAGAAATAGAAATAAAATTGAGGAAACTGCAAAATTCCAGTGAGGCCCATACACACCATGGCCGGCCACCCTTTGCATGTTTCCCAATTATTATTTTCAATTTAAATTGTCATATAATTGCTAATCAACGCCTAGTCTAAATAGGAAAGTGGTGGATCACACTAAATAAGGCAGTTATTCAATTACACAGTAAAAGAGGAAACTGTTTATTTGGAAAGTTGTGATCTTCCTTTTTCCTATATATAGCCGCCCCCTCTCTCTACTCTTGGTATGCTTTGACAAGCTTTTTGCTTTGTATTGTATTACACGAAATCAAGAGAGAAAAACAAGAGAGAATTTCGAAATACCTAGTGAGAGAGAAGTGCCCACACACATCACTCAGTACCTCATCATAGTTTGGAAGACTGTAAAGGATCACATCCAACTGAAGGACTTTTGGGCTCAGATCTTGATTATACTCTGCTACAGACAGGAATCAAGGGTTAGAGATCTGAGTGGAAGGAGACATTAATTCCGCTTCCATCACTGTAAGTTATTCTTAACTTTTATGTGTTTAGTTCATCGTTTTAGAAGTTCAATATTAGGTTGTTAAATCAACATACTTGTGAGTAGATCTAAGATCCTGGATAAATATAATTCCAACAGAATCAACCCTTGCAACAAAGCTACTACCTCTGCCACATGAGGTTCATAGGCTACCATTACTGGCACCGCCCCTAAGTAGAAAACCTTACTTGACCGACTCATCACCAAAGCCCCAAGACCAATCATCGAGTCATCGGTATTAATACCAGTGTCAACAAATAGGTTTACATTTCCCATTAGTATTAGATAGGCCAATCAACCTTGAATAATTTGGCATTACCGTCTTAGAAGAAGAACCCTGAGCATCTTGATAGCGCCAAGGGAAACTTAAAGACCATTGGCTCACCATATCATCAGAGAGTAACTTATGATCATGAACAAATGTTTTCCTCTTGTGCCAAATCCTCCAACAGAGAACAAAAAATTCTTCCATCTCCTATGTAGAAAAATATCCATATAGTCAACTAATAACTCATAAAAACTAGAGGTCGGCTTAAGAGCATCCAAACCTTTCAACATCCACCTTTGTCTTATTCCTTTAAGAGAAGAATATAACCATAGAAGATACAAAGTAGTCTCAATATTTTGAAAGTATATTAGACATACTTTGACAACATTCAAACCACGATGTTACAAAATGGCGTAACAAGGCAAGAAATTAAGCCCTACTTTCCAAATAGAATTTTTTACTTTGGGCGGCGCTGGAATTAACCACATGAACTTCCACTAACGAGATTGACCTGAGGAAGCCGACACTTGACCCCACCCTAGGGATGTAAACGGGGCAGGGCGGGTGCGGGGATTACTCCCCCACCCCCACACCCACTTTTTAAATTCACCCCATACCCGTCCCAATACCCGTTTAAATTAAAGCGGGGGCGGGCGGGGATTACCCGACGGGAGAAGGATTCCCATCGGGTACCCATTACATATATATTTTTGAAAAAGAAAATAATGTTTCAAAGAGAATTAAAAAAAATAATCATAAAAACTTAGTAAAACAATAAACTTAAGTGGAATAGTGTGTACAGTAAAAAAAAAGAGTATAATCAATAAAAAATCTAAAGCATGAAGTTATTTTAATTGTAGTAGTTATGATTTTAAAACTTAAATATATACATATATCATATCGGGGCGGGTATCTATTCCCCTGCCCCCGCCCCGTTTCCGACTCGGGTATGAATCTTTAAACCCATACCCGCCCCCGCCCCTGAAAGTCAACCCCCGTACACGCTCCATTAGGGACGAGTACCCGCGGGTATAATTGCCATCCCTACCCCACCCTAATATGGTGACCGAGCTCCAATACCAACTCTTAATTGCGTACATAACAGTATTAGTAAAATACCAGATTAATGTATCTTTCCAGTTAAACAACGAAATATGAATTGATAAGACAGCTCTAGCTTCCAATTTATCAAAGAGATCTTTAACCAAAGGAACGTTCTAAAGCCCATTCTCCAATTTCATATCACTAACATATTGAAGATCTAAACCATACCTGAATGAGTAAGCCCAACCCACATGGTCTTTAGGGATCCAAGCATCTTCCCAAATTCGAACCATTTCTCCCTTCCCAATTAACCATCAAACTCTTTTTTTCCATAAGTCACGACCCCAAAGAATACTTTTCCGTAAAAACAAGGTCTGCTTAGTTTCAACCACCTCTATCAAACAGCTATTCACATAAAAGAATCCTTTCATTACTTTTGCAGCCAAAAAATTAGGAAAGTTATATAGACGAACTGCCTGCTTAGCTAATAGAGATTGGTTAAATAAAAATATGTCTCGAAATCCTATTCCACCATCCGCCTTATGCCAACATAGCCTAGACCACGTAAACCAGTGTAACTTCTGCTTATCAGGATCTCCACCCCACTTCGATGAATTTCATTCACAATACTCACAAGAAGACGGATGAAATCCATAACACATGTCGGAATTGCTTGAAGCATAGATTTTAAGAGGACCTCACAACCACCTGAAGAAAAAAGCTTTGACTTCAAACTAAACAATTTATTCCAAATTTGATCAAAAATAGATTGAAACAACTCACTTTTACTCTTCCCTACAAAGCAAGTCAGTCCTAAATACTTGTCATGACAAGGTATTAAAGGAACCCCCAAAACACCAATGACAGATTTACAAACATCATGAGCCATACGAGAGGAGAAGCAAATAATTAATTTATTTAAATGTACCAACTAACCCGACGCACCTTCATAAGTATGAAGGATGTCTCCAAATTGAACACAACTCTCTAGCGTAGCTTCCAATAAGAAAACACTATCATCGACGAATAATAAATGAGAAATCATAGGCCCACACCTTTCATACACCAGTCCAGAGATAGCTTGTGTAAAGCCCGCTTAGTTAATTTGGAAATTAGCAGTTGTTTATGATTATTTATGAAATTATTTATAGCTATTTAAATAATTTATTATGCTGTTATTTATGGAATTCAGAAATGCATGGTTATGTTATTCAGTAGTTTTTCATATTTTGCATTTCCGGTGCCCGGTATTTTGGAACTCGGCGTTTGGCTCAGTAGAAATCACAACTTAGCATGTTATTAGTTTGGGACGGGTATTAGACATTGGGAATGTCGGGAATGGCCGGGAATTTAGAATTTCCCAAAATACCCCCCTTTAGTGTTAGTTATGCTATTTTAGTGTGAAGGGGCAAAATGGTCATTTTGCCCCATTGTTATGTTGTCCTTTAGTGGACTTTATATGATGAAAATTTATATTTTTTTTTATGTTGTTTGTTGGCTGAAACAAATAAGGAAAAGTGATTTTTTTAACTCATTTCTTCAAAAATTAGAAAATTAGAAAGAAAAGCAAAATCTTTTTCTCTCAAGCCTCTCTATTTCGGCCCCCCTTTGAGCAGCACCAATCTTGGTGTTTCTTTGGTTTTCAAGCAGATTTTTGTGTGCAATTCAAGCTCTAGGTATTGCTCTTACTCTTCTCCTCTTTAGTCTCTTGAAAAATCAAGTAAGATTGGGTTGCATGCTTAGTTTTGTTGTTGTTCTTACTGCTGAATGTTATTGTTGATTTCTGGAGTTAGAACATGATTTAAAATGTTGATTCAAGCATGATTGTGTTGGTGATTTGTTGGTTTTATCAAGCTATGAAATTTTTACTCAAAACTATGTTTTTTCAAAGAAATTGATGAATCTGTTGCTGCTCTTATTGTTTTTGCTTGTTGTTGTTTTCTGAGATTATTTTATGCATATCTAGGAAGATTTGAGTTGGTTTGGATGCTTGTTTGTTAGATTTAACCAAGTTTGAGTTTTGAACTCAAAGCTTGGAGCTTTAATGGTGGATTTTGATTTTGTGCATGAAGCTTTATTTTATCACTTGGAAAATGTTTATTAGGGTCTAATTAGCAGGTCTGGAAAGTTTGGTTGAGTTTGGAAACGTTTTGGTTGGTGAATTGAATTTTGAGGTTTTTCTGGATAAAACCGGCTAACCGGTTTTACACTGCGTGTAAAACCGGTTACCCGGATTTTGCAGTAGGGTGAGAAACCGGTTTTTCTCAACTGGTCGTTTCGTGCTAGTTTCAGGTTTTCGGGCAGTTTGTTTTCTGCTAGTTTGGGGTATTTTTGTATTAAGTTTCAGTAGGTTAAGTTTGGTTTTAAAACCTTTGTCCCCGTTGTGATTTAGCGTGTCACTTATCGGTGTTGTGATTTTTACGGTTTAGGAGCCTGTAATCCGTCGCTCAGCTAAGTTCCACTCAGGTTGACCGGCACACCTGAATTCGGAATCCAGGTAAGATTAGTATAACAGTATGCATATGTAGATTACATGTTTAGCGAGCATGTAGGAAGCCTGTTAGATTACATTAGTTGTATGTTGGCTTCGAACCATCCAACCCTGTCACGTCGGTACAGGCTGGAGTATGACCAGCAGCCGGAGTATGACCGGTTTGACCGATCAGGCTGACACTTGGTTGGTGGTTCCGTGCTATTGACGTATCCCGTCGGTACAGGCTGGAGTATGACCAGCAGCCGGAGTATGACCGGTTCGACCGATCAGGAGGATATAGTAACACGTCGGTACAGGCCGGAGTATGACCAAGCGGCGGAGTATGGCCGGTTCGACCGATCAGTTGTTACGTGTCAATAGTACCGTCCCTATGAACGTTCGTAACTCGCACCATGTTGGACATGGCGGTAGTGGCTCAGTACCATGTTGGACATGGCAGTAGCGGGACTCAGTATCGTGTTGGACACGGCAGTTGGTATTATGTATGAGTATTATTATGCTTTTCTTACTGAGTCTGTCGACTCACAGTTCTACGTTGATGTGTAGGTAAAGGCAAGGCTAGAGCTGATGGACCGTGAGCGAGCTTATGAAGGTTGTACATGTCGGGGCGGTTAGGCCTGGAGCGTACGATCATCGGGACAGCGAGGCTGATTTTTTGTAACTGGTCGTTAGACGACTTTTATTTTGTGTATCAGTTAAACAGTTAAATCTTTTTGTAAATAATTTTATAATCGGGATCCCGAGTCTTTTGTAATATTGTTTTATAAGTTTAATTAAAAAGCAAAATTTTAATTAATCACGTTTTTCCATAAACCTCGTTGATTAGCAACGAGCTGCACAGTATGTTTAAAAATCACGTAATACGCCTATGTTAGTTAGGGTGTTACAATTTGGTATCGTAGCCGCTGTGTTGTCTTCCGAAGATCGTCACGACATGTACAATCATCATCAGCAGTTAGCTCGGTTCACGGTTCAGTAAGCCTTTATTGCTTTAGTAGTTTATTTTATTCAGTTATGAAAAAGAAAAGCCTGTTAGGAAGCATGTTAGTAGCCTGATAGTAGAATAGGCGCATGTTTCGTTTTTAATTTCCAAATTAAGCGGCGTTAGAAAGCTCTCGATGATCGTGACCTGAAGTGCCAACTCGGGATTTCGAGGCGGTTCAGACTAGATGGACGCCAGACGAAATATTAGGAGTCAGGGCATCTCAGTCGGGTCAGATGAAGGTCGAGGAGCTCAGTTCCCCTCAAGTGTTTTGGGCCGAGGTAGAGGTCCCAGGGGCAAGGTTCGCGGTTGGAGTGATGTTAACTCGCCGCAGGCTGCCCAAGTCAATCACGAAGCCCAGAAATGGGAAGTTAGGTTTGCTGAAATGCAAGCCCGGATTGAAGAATAAGACCTCGAGATTCAGAGGTTGAGACAGCAGGGTGCTCCCGCACTTCCAGTGCCCGTAGTTCCAGTGGCACCTGCCCCTGCTGCCCAGGCCGAGATAGTGGTGGCGGCCCTTAGATTGGAACCTCTGTATGAGCGGTTCCGGAAGCAAGCACCTCCGGTTTCCCTGGGAGGTCCGGACGTGATGAAAGCCGAGCAGTGGCTGACAGTGATCACCAAGATCTCGAACCTTATGGGTGTCACCGGGAACATCAGAGTGGTGAGTGCCACTTTTCAGTTTTAAGAAGACGCTCTGGTCTGGTGGGACATGGTGTCTCAGATCCATGACGTCATCTCTATGACCTGGGAAAGGTTTTAGGAACTCTTCAGCGTTAAATGTTATAATGAGGCGGTCAGAAGCGCCAAGAGGAAAGAGTTCGCCCACCTGACCCAGCGAGAGAATATGAGCATGACGGAATATATTACTCAGTTCAACCGGTTGGCGAGGTTAGCCTCGGGATTTGTGCCAACCGATTTCAGTAAGAAAGAAAAATATCGGGATGGACTTAATGTGAAGATCAAGTACGACTTATGATCACTACCGACGATAAGACCATCTATGCTGAGATGGCGGAGAAAGCATGGTGAGCTGAGGGCGCAGTTAGATGTATGTGGAATCAGTTAGGACTCCGGAATGTGGCGGGGCTCCTACCCCTCCTGCGTCAGGTTTCAGCAGGGGAGGTAGTGGTTCGGCCATGGACTGGAGGAGGAAATCATCCACTGCATCCAGTGGCTCGAGGCAGAACAAGAGGTTCTGAGGGAACCAGAATCAAGGCGGTCGTCAGGGTAGTGTTGAGACCCGTTATTCCTACTGGAGTGTCTCATTAGTAAGAGGCATCCTCCGGGTGAGTGCTTAGGTCAAGGATGTTTTTGTGTGGCTGCAAGAATTTTTGGTAAATTGGATAGACCGTATGATAGATATGAATCAGGGTTTGGAACCCCATTACCTGGCGGAGAGTTAGTTATCTCCAAAAGGTGGATTAGGTCTATGCCGATCAGGATAGATGGTAGAGAGCTAAGTGCGGACTTGATAGAGATGAGCCTAGTAGAGTTCGATATTATTTTAGGAATGGATTTCCTATCTAAATATTCGGCGAGTATTGATTGCAAAAGGAAGATGGTGATCTTCAAACCGGAAAGTGAAGAACCTTTTGTGTTTGTTGGTTCAGTTCGGGGATCTCAGATTCCGGTGTTTTCGGCCATGTCATCTAGAGAATTATTGCTTGGTGGTTGTTTAAGGTTTCTGGCCGTGGTGGTGGACACCACTCGGCCAGATACCATTCGGCCAGAGGACATCAAAGTGGTTTGGGAATTTTTTAGACGTTTTTCCCGAAGAACTTCCAGGGTTACCACCTCAGCGGGAGATTGACTTCGTGATAGATTTGGCACCAGGGGTGGAACCGGTTTCCAAAGCCCCGTATAGGATGGCTCCTGCTGAACTTAAGGAATTAAAGATTCAGCTCCAAGGGTTATTTGACATTGGGTTCATTCGGCCCAGTGTGTCACCCTGGGGAGCCCCGGTTTTATTCGTCAAGAAGAAAGATGGATCTATGAGGATGTGCATCGACTACAGGGAATTGAACAAGCTGACGGTGAAGAATAAATATCCATTACATAGGATCGATGATTTGTTCGATCAGCTTCAGGGGAAGACGGTCTTTTCTAAGATTGATCTCCGTTCGGGTTATCATCAGTTGAGAATCCGAGAGGAGGACATTCCGAAGACGGTTTTCCGCACTAGGTATGGACATTACGAGTTTCTGGTTATGTCATTCGGACTAACCAATGCTCCTGCAGCATTCATGGACCTGATGAATAGAGTATTCAAGGATTTCCTCGATATTTGTGTGATTGTGTTTATCGACGACATCCTCATGTACTCTCAATCAGAAGAGGAGCATGAATTACATCTTCAGATGGTACTGCAATGGCTTCGGGAAAACAAGCTTTATGCCAAGTTCAAGAAATGTGAACTCTGGCTATCTCAGGTGTCCTTCTTAGGGCACATCGTCAGCAAAGAGGGGATCAAGGTGGATCTCGGCAAGATCGAATTCGTCAGGGATTGGTCGAGACCGAAGACAGTGATAGAGATCAGAAGCTCCTTGGGTTTAGCTGGGTACTACCGTAAGTTCGTGGAAGGGTTTTCAAAAATTTCAATGCCCCTAACCGAACTTACAAAGAAAAATCAGCGATTTATTTGGTCAGACAAGTGCGAAGCTAGTTTTCAAGAGCTAAAGCGGAGGTTGATTACCGCTCCAGTGCTAGCTTTGCCTTCAGACAAGGAGAAGTTCGTAGTTTACTGTGACGCATCCAAACAGGGTTTGGGGTGTGTATTGATGCAAGCCGATCGGGTTATCGCTTATGCCTCCCGTCAGTTAAAGGATTATGAGCAGCGATACCCAACTCATGATCTAGAGTTGGCCGTAGTGGTTTTTGCACTGAAGATTTGGCGACATTACCTTTATGGGGAGAAGTGTGAGATCTATACCGACCATAAGAGTCTCAAGTATTTCTTTACTCAGAAGGATTTGAATATGAGACAAAGGCATTGGTTGGAATTAGTGAAGGATTACGATTGTGAGATCCTCTATCATCCCGGAAAAGCCAATGTAGTGGCCGATACCCTGAGCAGAAAGGGTCCCGGGCAAGTAGCTAGTATGATTCAGATCTCACCTCAGCTAGCAGAGGATATGGTTAGATCCAGCGTTGATTTTGTGGTAGGTCAGCTTCACAACTTAACGCTGCAATCTGACCTGTTGGAAAGAATAAAAGTCGCTCAGATGACGGATCCAGATTTAGTAAAGATCAGAGATGAGGTGTTGGCTGGTCAAGCCAAGGATTTTTCAGTGACAGACAGCGGGATGCTTTTGTATAAAGCTAGGGTTTGTGTTCCGAGTAGTATGGAACTCAGGAATGAGATCTTTGAGGAGGCTCATTCTACCCCGTATTCTCTGCATCCCGGCACCACTAAGATGTACCAAGATTTTAAACCGTACTTCTGGTGGAGCGGTATGAAGAAGAATTTGGTAGAATTCGTATCGAGATGCCTCACTTGTCAGCAGATTAAGGCTGAACACCAGAGACCAGCAGGGTTGTTGCAGCCTCTAACCCTACCAGAATGGAAATGGGAAGATATTACGATGGATTTTGTGGTCGGGTTACCTAGGACCACGGGTTTATTTGATTCCATCTGGGTAGTGGTGGATCGATTTACGAAATCTGCTCATTTTCTGCCGGTTAGAACAACATTTACAGTGGATCAGTTGGCAGAGTTATATGTCAGAGAAATAGTGAGACTTCACGGGGTACCGAAGTCTATAGTTTCGGACAGGGATCCGAAGTTCACCTCCAAATTTTGGCAAAGTTTGCAGCGAGCAATGGGTACCAAGCTGAAATTTAGTACAGCATTCCATCCTCAGACAGATGGTCAGTCCGAAAGGACAATTCAGATATTGGAGGATATGCTGAGAGCCTGTGTTATGGACTTTGAAGGCTCATGAAATAAATATCTACTGTTGATAGAATTCTCTTACAACAACAGTTATCAGAGTACGATAGGGATGGCTCCCTATGAACTGTTGTACGGTAGGAAATGTAGATCCCCTATCCACTGGGATGAGACAGGGGAGAGGAAATACCTAGGTCCTGAGTCAGTTCAGCGGACCAATGAGGCGATAGAGAAGATAAAAGCTAGAATGCTTGCCTCACAGAGCAGACAGAAGAGTTACGCAGATCCGAAACGCAGAGATGTTGAGTTCCAAGTAGGGGAACATGTGTTTTTACGGGTATCTCCGATGAAGGGTGTTAAACGTTTCGGGAAAAGAGGCAAGTTATGCCCTAGATTTACAGGACCTTTCAAGATTCTCGAGAAGATAGGTCAAGTGGCATATCGGTTAGCATTGCCTCCAGCCTTATCAGCAGTTCACAACGTATTCCATGTCTCAATGTTGAGAAAATACGTTTCAGACCCCTCTCATATACTCAGTTATGAGAGCCTTCAGCTACAGCAAGACATGACTTATGAGGAACAGCCAGTGCAGATCCTGGATAGAAAGGATAAAGTCCTTCGGAATAAGACCATAGCATTGGTCAAGGTTCTCTGGGGAAACAGCAAGGTGGAAGAAGCCACCTGGGAGCTAGAGTCAGATATGAGAGCTCAATATCCAGAGTTATTCAGGTTAGATTTCGGGGACGAAATCCTTTTAAGGGGGGGATAGTTGTAAAGCCCGCTTAGTTAATTTGGAAATTAGCAGTTGTTTATGATTATTTATGAAATTATTTATAGCTATTTAAATAATTTATTATGCTGTTATTTATGGAATTCAGAAATGCATGGTTATGTTATTCAGTAGTTTTTCATATTTTGCATTTCCGGTGCCCGGTATTTTGGAACTCGGCGTTTGGCTCAGTAGAAATCACAACTTAGCATGTTATTAGTTTGGGACGGGTATTAGACATTGGGAATGTCGGGAATGGCCGGGAATTTAGAATTTTCCAAAATACCCCCCTTTAGTGTTAGTTATGCTATTTTAGTGTGAAGGGGCAAAATGGTCATTTTGCCCCATTGTTATGTTGTCCTTTAGTGGACTTTATATGATGAAAATTTATATTTTTTTAATGTTGTTTGTTGGCTGAAACAAATAAGGAAAAGTGATTTTTTTAACTCATTTCTTCAAAAATTAGAAAATTAGAAAGAAAAGCAAAATCTTTTTCTCTCAAGCCTCTCTATTTCTTTGAGCAGCACCAATCTTGGTGTTTCTTTGGTTTTCAAGCAGATTTTTGTGTGCAATTCAAGCTCTAGGTATTGCTCTTACTCTTCTCCTCTTTAGTCTCTTGAAAAATCAAGTAAGATTGGGTTGCATGCTTAGTTTTGTTGTTGTTCTTACTGCTGAATGTTATTGTTGATTTCTGGAGTTAGAACATGATTTAAAATGTTGATTCAAGCATGATTGTGTTGGTGATTTGTTGGTTTTATCAAGCTATGAAATTTTTACTCAAAACTATGTTTTTTCAAAGAAATTGATGAATCTGTTGCTGCTCTTATTGTTTTTGCTTGTTGTTGTTTTCTGAGATTATTTTATGCATATCTAGGAAGATTTGAGTTGGTTTGGATGCTTGTTTGTTAGATTTAACCAAGTTTGAGTTTTGAACTCAAAGCTTGGAGCTTTAATGGTGGATTTTGATTTTGTGCATGAAGCTTTATTTTATCACTTGGAAAATGTTTATTAGGGTCTAATTAGCAGGTCTGGAAAGTTTGGTTGAGTTTGGAAACGTTTTGGTTGGTGAATTGAATTTTGAGGTTTTTCTGGATAAAACCGGCTAACCGGTTTTACACTGCGTGTAAAACCGGTTACCCGGATTTTGCAGTAGGGTGAGAAACCGGTTTTTCTCAACTGGTCGTTTCGTGCTAGTTTCAGGTTTTCGGGCAGTTTGTTTTCTGCTAGTTTGGGGTATTTTTGTATTAAGTTTCAGTAGGTTAAGTTTGGTTTTAAAACCTTTGTCCCCGTTGTGATTTAGCGTGTCACTTATCGGTGTTGTGATTTTTACGGTTTAGGAGCCTGTAATCCGTCGCTCAGCTAAGTTCCACTCAGGTTGACCGGCACACCTGAATTCGGAATCCAGGTAAGATTAGTATAACAGTATGCATATGTAGATTACATGTTTAGCGAGCATGTAGGAAGCCTGTTAGATTACATTAGTTGTATGTTGGCTTCGAACCATCCAACCCTGTCACGTCGGTACAGGCTGGAGTATGACCAAGCACGGAGTATGACCGGTTTGACCGATCAGGCTGACACTTGGTTGGTGGTTCCGTGCTATTGACGTATCCCGTCGGTACAGGCTGGAGTATGACCAGCAGCCGGAGTATGACCGGTTCGACCGATCAGGAGGATATAGTAACACGTCGGTACAGGCTGGAGTATGACCAGCAGCCGGAGTATGACCGGTTCGACCGATCAGGTTGTTACGTGTCAATAGTACCGTCCCTATGAACGTTCAGAACTCAGTACCATGTTGGACATGGCGGTAGTGGCTCAGTACCATGTTGGACATGGCAGTAGCGGGACTCAGTATCGTGTTGGACACGGCAGTTGGTATTATGTATGAGTATTATTATGCTTTTCTTACTGAGTCTGTCGACTCACAGTTCTACGTTGATGTGTAGGTAAAGGCAAGGCTAGAGCTGATGGACCGTGAGCGAGCTTATGAAGGTTGTACATGTCGGGGCGGTTAGGCCTGGAGCGTACGATCATCGGGACAGCGAGGCTGATTTTTTGTAACTGGTCGTTAGACGACTTTTATTTTGTGTATCAGTTAAACAGTTAAATCTTTTTGTAAATAATTTTATAATCGGGATCCCGAGTCTTTTGTAATATTGTTTTATAAGTTTAATTAAAAAGCAAAATTTTAATTAATCACGTTTTTCCATAAACCTCGTTGATTAGCAACGAGCTGCACAGTATGTTTAAAAATCACGTAATACGCCTATGTTAGTTAGGGTGTTACAGCTTGTGTACCAATCTCATGCTTAATAAAAGAGAAAAGTCGCTCCCCACAGATAAAGAATAAGAATGGCAAGAGTGAATCACCTTGTCGAAGTCCACTGGTAGGTACAATATTACAAACAATATCACCATTAACATTGACAAAGTAAGTGACAGTGATGGCATAATGCATAATTCGACTAATCCAACCAGGATAAAATCCTATCTGCTCCATTCAACGCAAAAAAGCCTAATCAACATAGTAATATGCTTTAGCCATATTCTCCCTTTTCCCCGTCTTATGTCATTTGATGGAATTTAAACATTCAAACTCAATCATGACATTATCAGAGATGATGCGTCTAGGTATAAAAGTATTCTGCTATTTGAAAATCACATCATTCAAAACCTCCCTTAACCTGTTAGTTATCATTATAACAATGATCTTATAAAGGACATTACATAAACTAAGTCAAAACCCACTAATTAAAGCCTAGCTCTTGACCTTTGGAATAAGAGTAATAATTATTTCATTGATAGAAGTAGTCGAACCTTTACTCGCAATAAACCAAGGCACGCGAAGCACACAATTGAGCCGACGACATCACAAAAATGCTGATAAAACCCAGCCTAAACCACGTAAAAAAGTTCTCTTCTTTAACTTCCATTAACTACTACAAATAGTTGTAATTAATAGTTTTCGAAAATCTCAGTCAACAAGTATAATAGTTAATAGGTTTGAAGTTAAGACGTCTGTGTTAAAAAGTTCGACATTGCTAATGTGCAGAAAGAGTATAACATGTATAAGATTCATAGGTTACTTCTCTCATAGCCAATTAGTTTTGAGATATGGAACTCAATGCATCTTATAATTTTAACATGGTATCAGAGCAAAAAACAAACAAAAAACCTCTGACGATAATCCAATCCAAAAAAATAAAAAGTTGATCAAAGTAGAGCCAAAAAAAGATCCACTAAATCCTAAACTTGATCCAAAAAGTAGAGCCGAAGTCAAAAGCGCCACCTCTGATTTGGGAATAGTGAGCAAAAAAGAGCTACTAAAAATTCAAAAACTGATCCAAAAAGTAGAGCCAAAAGAGTCAGTTGTGATTCGAGGATAGCGAGCCAAGTAGAATCACTAAAAATTTAAAAAAAACAGATCCAAAATGTAGAGTAAAAGAGTCACTTGTGATTTGGGGATAGTGAGCTAGAAAAAGAACCTCTTGTGATCGAATTGTCTAAGACAGTGAACAAAAAATAGCTACCATCTTAAGGGGATATTAAAGAGTCCTACATTACTAATGTGTAGAAAGATAATAGAATATATAAATTACATCAACTACTATTCTCATTATTATTATTAAATAGTTTTGATATGAAATTTTATGCATCTTACAATTCGAGCAGTCTACCAATAATAATTTAAGAATAAAATAAAGGGGTTGGTTTTAGATTGTTGAGGTGTAAATTTTGTTATAGAAGATTTATAAGTAAAATAGTAATTAATTTACAGTAATAGACAACTCGGAGACAACATGGTAGCACTGTAAGACTCATGTCGTCAAATGTTTCAAACAAAAATACATGTCTTATATTTGACAATGAAACTCCCTTAAATACCACTCAAAAAAAAAAAAATAGTAGAACAAGTCTCTATTTTAACATGCAATGCATATATCCATCTTTTTGTTCTTTATCTTTGTTAATAACAAAGGTATATAATATGTAAAAATAATAGGAATAAAGTTACACGATTGATAAGGAATTAAACAAATAAGAGGCTTAAAATTAAAATAAATAGAATCTAAAAATGAATGGAACAAATAACCATCTTTTTAGCATCATATTAGTTTCCGCCACATATTTTTGTTCCATTTCTTAATTTACATAGAGAGTGCAACTACTTTTAAGAAGGGGTGACCTCATTATATTTCTATCATTTTCTTCTACAATTTGAAAATAATTAAATTCTATTACATTCGGTTCAACCAAGGAATAATTACAATTTAGTATATATCTAATATTTATGATTTTGTTGCTTTTCTTCCATAACTAAGCACTGTTGATAAATGAGTTAAAATAGTTCAATCTTTACACTATAGTGAAAAAATTATAAAATTAAGCTTCTAATAAGTGAAGTAAATTTTAGCTATTTTACATATTTTTTAGCTGAATAAATAGTGTTTATTTTGAGAGATATTATTTACAAGCCGTTTATAATTTGCATCTATTTATTAACTATTATCCACCATATTATTTATTTTACGATAAATTTGAATAAAATGTGATAGAAGGATCATATCATTGTAAAAATATATTTTGAGAGATATTATTTATTAATTGCATATAATAAAAGGTACAATTTAATAGTGTAAAAAGTTAAAGAGATAAAAATATTAATTATTCTTAATTGTATAAATAAGGTTAGAGATATAAGTAATAATGTGTATTCAATTTTAATTATATATACAATGAGAATTATATAATATATATAGTTAGGATTAATTAAATAATATGTAAAAAAGTGTATATAATTTAAATATTTCACAATTATTATTTTTAATACATAGCAAATTTTGTGCATTATTCTAGAACTGTTAATATAGCAGTTGATACCTTAACTAAGTATTTTTTATCAATTAATGTTATTGTTAGTAAGGATTGATGGCCTCACTATCCTCTTTATATTTAGTCTCTTATTTTACATAATACAATTAATGAATGAGTACAACTTTTGTATCCTCTCTTTTCTTATATGTTTTTCTCTAAGAAATCAGAGTTTCACTTGAGACTATTTCAAAAAAGAATAAATAATAAATAAAAAAATTTGTATTATTATTGGGATATGGGGAAAAAAGACAGTCTACGTATCAACCTTAACATCCTTACATATAAGTGTCACATAAGAGTGTGAATGATGTACATAGGGACCTCAACACAATAATTGGGATAAACCAAATGGGATTTGGGGTTAGGGAACAAATTGACATGAAATTTCAAAAGCAGAGGTGTTTAATAAGAAAGATTATATGAGATATGTCATATCATATGTATATGAAATGGTAATAACAATAATAATAAATGACAATAAAAGACAGGACCAACTTATTGTGGATGGTATGTTAGTGAAGGTCTCCTTTAGAGGTGGCTGCTGTCTATTTTAGATTTATAAGCACTCACCATATTGAGGGACAATATGCAATGCCATTACTTTTCAACTCCATACACACACACCATTCTCTTGCTTTGCTTGGGTCCACACATTAATGTATAAATCTATATATAATTGTATATAGAATGTAAGTAATCATTTTTGAACAACTTACTGTATCTCTCTTGTGTTTGGGTCTTAAATCTTACTCCATATCATTTGTTTATAGAAAGTTCAGGGCTTTGGGTTTTTAGCCCAAAATCAGTGGACCAAATCTTTCCAAACACCTATACATTTTTTTAGGAGTTTTTATAAAAATATTAAATTTTGGATAAAAGTTTACAATTTTACTGTCATACAGAATTTTTTATAAAAATATTGTATCTTTATATAAAACAGCAAAACAAAATAATTAAAACAACAGTAGATTAACGAAAAGACAACTGTGGAACAATAGTGAAAACTTAACATAATACATAGTATTTTTAAATAAAATTTGGCCCCACAGTAAAAGAAATAAAAAAATTGAAAATTTCAATATGTAGTATAAAAATCTCATATATAAATCTATATAATTGTATATAGAATGTAATCATTTTTTAAGATCGATGTTGAGGAAATTACACTGTATACTCATTTTACTTTATATATTTTAATTTTTACTTTTATTTTTATATTTTTTAAAATATATCCACTTTTATAGATAATGTCTCTATTATACTTTTTAAGTTTATGAAAATTATGTGCTATACTCAAGTAGAAGATAAGGGTATATAAGACAACTCACTCATAAAATGAGTACATTTTAATAAAATATAATATAAAAGTATTTTTAATTAATACGAGGATATTCCTCCTCGACGGGGTCCCTCACTTCTTTTCTTTGCTTTGTATCTCTCTTGTGTTTGGGTCTTAAATGTTGGTCCATATCATTTGTTTATTGAAATTATAGGCTTTGGGTTTGTAGCCCAAAATCACAGGATCCATATCACTACATTTTTTTTAAATATATTTATTATATGTATACTCTGGAGGTTGTTTTATTTGGTTCCTCAAGTTACTAGTGCTAGTTGTCATGTTAACTTTGGAGATCCAAGATCAAATTTATAAGACAACTCTAATGTCAAAAGTTAAATCTAAGGTTAAATCAACACTAAATTTACACTAAAAAATATTCTTTATTATTATATTATTTTATTAAATTATCTCACATTATAATATATATATAAATTTAGAATAATTAATATTTTTATCCTCTAAACTTTTTATTTAACACTACATAATTTTACCCTTTAAAATATACAATTTATTAAAAATTTCTCTTAAAATATAACAATTACATAATCTAAATTTTTTGAGAAAAAACAGACTCAAACTTGTTCTCATAAAATTTAGTTTTTATAAAAATTAAATTTTAATATATTTTTTTATAATGGATTTTTTAATAAAAAAAATAATTTTTTAAATCGATTAATTAGTTTTACATTTTAATTTTCTTTTTAATTTTTTTAATCATTCAAAATGATTTTTTTAAGATCTAAATTAATTTTTAAAATTTACTAAAAAAATGTTGAATCTTTCTCATTTTTATTTTAAATAGTGTTATTCCAATATTTCGAGCATTGAATACGGACATGACACGTTGATTTAAGCCTCAAAAATTAAAGAACTTATAAGCGTGAGGAATTCAATAGGTTTCTCGCCTTAGGATGTGCTACAATTAATGATGTGTTTGTATTATAATATGGCTGCCAAATAAAAGTGATAAAATTATAAATACAATGATTAGCGAGATAACAACATCATAATTTCATCTCAGACTTGACCGAGATAAACAAGACATGTATGGGATACGAAGGAATGAGCTGCTGGAAAGGTTAGATAACGAGTTTTTTAGAGCTTGCAGCTCATTGACCACATACTCATGAGTATGTTAAAAGGCTAATGGATTTGAGCAAAAGACGATCTATCTCGGAATATTCATAAATGACGTGAGATGATTGACCCTAAGGAACACAAAAGTTCAATCCTAAGTGCTATCTTGAGACCTTTCTTATACAACAAAAGCGAGGACAACACCTCAATTAGCGTCTCGCAAAATAAGACTACTAATTCCTAATATTATTGAAGAATGCGAGACATATTTTGGGTATGTCATCTCAACAAAGAAACTGCTTTCAAGATAAGTACAAAAAGCGATTACCAACAGTTAATTCATGTATCCACAAATTGTAAATATGAAACGTGGGGATTATCCACAGTTCAAAAACGATTATCAAGATAAGACTAAAACGGAATAGCTGTCATTCCTAAGAATCCTATAAATAGAGGCAGAACCTACGATGTAAGGGATAGACAATTTTTGGGAGAAAAAAAAATCTTAAAAAATTAAGTGTAGAAAAACTCAGAGGTTATTACTTTGTATCGAATATATTGTATTCTTAAATATATCAAGAACTTAGAAATTGTAACGCTCTAATCTATAGGGACGCCACGTGTGTGATTTTATAAAATAGTTTAATACTAATAGAATAATTAATTATTAAAAACCGTGATATTATTAAAAATTTTACTAAAATAAAACTCTCAAAACAGACATTATAACGACATAAAAAACGTGTTCTGAGAATCCATGTTATAAAAAATTGTTACTAAAGAAATATATACAACAACCATTTAAACACAAAATTAAAATACACAATAGATATAGCCAGCCCAAAACAACTCCTGGCAATTCGACACGCAGGTCGGTGATGTTAATATGTACATTGCTATAGAAGGTAGTCACCTCATGGTAGCTCTAACTTTTCCTTGCCCTTACATGCACCACATAGCACCCGTGAATCACAAGGACTCAACAAGAAAAGCGATAATAATAATCATATAGTTTATTATTCGAATATCATTATTTATACACAATCAGAATCAAACCATCACGCATTGTTCATAAAATGAAATCCAAATCACTACTCGCATCTACCATGAATAAGCATCAGTATACAGATATCTAGTAATACAAAACTATTATACCAATAATAGGAATCATATTCATTTAATAATATAAATTATATATGTTATCTCCTAAAATAACCATCTTCATTACATCACATTGCCTTATCAAGTAAGTCGATGCTTTAATTTGATAATCCTATATTGCATTGCCTAATCAGGCAAGCCCGTGCCATAGCTTGACACCCATATATCCCATAACTGCATCACCTAATCAGGTGAGCAACCTGCACCCATATATCACATAATTGCATCACCTAATCAGGTGAGCTCGTGTCACAACCTGACACTAATATATCACATCGCCTAATCAGACGAGCACGTACCATACCCGATAGTCCGATACGTAATTGCATCACCTAATCAGGTGAGCCCGTGCCACAACCTGACACCAATATATCGCATCGCCTAATTAGACGAGCCCGTACCTACGCCTGGTACATAATTGCATCATCTAATCAGGTGAGCCCGTGCCACAACCTGACACCAATATATTACATCGCCTAATCAGACGAGCTCGTACGTACGCCCGGTACATAATTACATCACCCAATCAGGTAAGTCCATGCCACAACGTGGCACTAATATATCGCATCGCCTAATTAGACGAGCCTGTACCTATGCTCGGTACATAATTGCATCATCTGATCAAGTGAGCCCGTGCCACAACCTGGCACCAATATTATCGTATCGCCTAATCAGACGAGCCCGTACTTACGTTTGGTACATAATTGCATCACCTAATCAAGTGAGCCCGTACATCACATGTTTAATATCACCACATTGTCAATACTCAACCAATAAATCTTTTCATTATATAATAATATTAACAATATCTCAATATCAATCAATTCACAACTAGGGGTGGGCATCATCCAATCCAATCCAATTGAACCGAACCGATCCAATCCAATCCAATTACAAAAAGTTGGATGTCCAATTACAATTGGATTGGATTGGATGCTAAAAGTTGGATTCTAATTGGATTGGATTGGTTATTGGATGTCAATCTCAAAATCCAATTAAAAACCGATCCAATCCAATTACATTTATATATATTAAAAAAATTATTTATATAATAAAAAATATTGAAAAATATAATAAATACTTATTAGATTTTTATTAGATTTTTTTTTTTTGTATGTTGAATTTGTAACATTTGATTGTTTAGTGTATTTATTTTCATGATGTTTTGTTCTATTTTATTACTTAGAAATGTTATTGTTTTAATTATTTAAAACTTTTAGTTACAATACACTTGTAAAATAGTATATTTATGAAGTATTGAATTTAAATAAAAAGTGATACTTAGTTTTTTACGTAATTTTCTTTATATTTTTAAGTTAATATTAAAATTTAAGTGTGTAATTGGATATCCAATTAAAAAACCGATCCAATCCAATTAGTAATTGGATTGGATTGGATTGGATTTTGAGGTCTAATTGGATTGGATCGGATGATGATTTTCCAAATCCAATTACTAATTGGATTGGATCGGATAAGGAAAAAAAAGTTGGATTGGATCGGATGCCCACCCCTATTCACAACAATACTAATTGTATCACATACAATGTACTATGCAATACAATATACTTTTCTTACCTCAAGTTTCGATTTAGGGATGTTGGCCAACCTACTTGGAGTACGATTGATGATCTCAGTCCTTATGTCATAACAATAATAAACTAATAAGTGTTTATCCCAAAATTTTGCTTAACAGTTACAAAGGACAACATAATGTTTCCTACCAAATCTCGTAGCTCAAATACACTAAAATATAACCTATATATTGGCTTTAAAACATACACCATATGGTAAAGCTCATGGCAAGCTTCAAAATAAAATATAGAACGTCCAAAACAGACACCCGAGTGTAAAGTTATGGTAAAAATATGATTCTCGAGTTTCAAGACTGCCCAGTTTCGGTAAACCGGTTGGTTAGGGGCAAAAATTAAATATGATTTTACAAGTTTACGCACTCACTGAAATGCTACCGAAACTTTTCCAAACCATCCAAACTTCATAGGACACATATATACCATACATACTACCATACTTACGTAATAGAAACTAAAATCAAGCTCTCAATTGGCAAATGCCACCAATATTTGGACTTAAGCTATAAAAAGTTCTAAACTTATTTTTTAACCTAAAATCACCTTAAATCCAACAAGAAAATATCGGAACTAGTCCCATGACTATCCGAGAATAATCCTATAAGGTCGGAACCTTTATAACTATTCTAATTTACAAAATCCCTACACGAAACTAATTTTTTTTAAACTTAAAACGAAATTAAACATTACCTTAAGCTTTCCCGCTTTGAGAATTCACTATCCCACTACTACCAGAGCTTAGATCGCTAGATTTCGGGTTGAAAATCGAATAAAATAAATATAGAGGGGAGAGGGTTTTGTCGAAAGGGGATGACGAGGGTTCGTCTGTTTAGTTTACTGATATAAACTTATAACATTATATATATAATAATATATCAATAATCATAATATAATATATTAATAATATTAAATAATGCATGATTAGGAAATTGATTTAGGCATTATTTGAATTGATTGTGCCTTTCAAGCTCCCTGTAATTTTATTTTAGTTACCTTTTTTTTTAAGCCTTAACCTATTATTTATTTCTACACATATTGAGCCTAAATAAGATAAACCAATTAATATCTAAAATTTGACCCTAATTATACCATAAGTGGATCTTTAATTTACGAGAATTCAGATGGGAAGTTTGTTATTTGTGTGTGGAAAAATTACTATTTTGATCTCTATTTTTAAGCCAAAATTGTTTCACACATTTTTTCAAAAAGATTCACGCTAATCTAATACTTCATAAAAATTCTTCTTAGGTTCATTAGACTGTCTAGTTGACAGATCATCTATTTTGTGTTGAAGCTTCTGCAACTCAGCATGATACTTTTTAATGATAATTTTAAAAGAGCCTTCAATTTTATTTCTCCACTTTGACAGCATATCCGAACACAAGTTAATCTTCCCAAAAAAATTCATCTCCATTATCCCAACAATCCACAAATAAAACAAAAAATGGGTAGATCCTCGTACTTAAAGGTTGCATAACATGTCAGGCCTCCTTCAATTTCAAGTTTCACTTTGCGTTTCAGCAAGACATCCACACAGATTCTTACTCTAATTCGTAAGTAATCACGCCAAACACCCGAAAAATTATTAGGGTCTGATTTGACAAACATTCCAATGTAATCACCATTACCCTAGACCACCTAATCCAACACTTTGTTTCACACATATTTTCCAAAAAGATTCACGCTAATCTAACACTTCATAAAAAAATTTCTTAGCTTCATTAAACTGTCTAATTGATAGATCATCTATTTTGTGTTGAAGCTTCTGCAACTCAGCACGATACTTTTTAATGAAAATTTTAAAAGAGCCAACAATTTTATTTCCCCATTTTGACAGCATATCCGAACACAAGTTAATCTTCCCAAAAAAAATCATCTCCATTATCCCAGCAATTCACAAATAAAACAAAAGGTGGGTAGATCCTTGTACTTGAAGGTTGCATAACATGTCAAGCCTCCTTCAATTTCAAGTTTCACTTTGCGTTTCAACAAGACATCCACACAGAGTCTTACTCTAATGCGTAAGTAATCACGCCAAACACCCGAAAAATTGTTAGGGTCTGATTTGATAAACATTCCAATGTAATCACCAATACCCCAGACCACTTGTGAAGACAAGAACCCCACTGTCATGTTATACAATTGAACCCACATCTCAAAGCGATTAAGCAGAACAAGTTTGGGATTTTGACTTGATTAGAGGTCTTTCAAAAATCAAAGGAACCCTATCAAAGGTCCACAGACTACCTTCTATTACTCTTTCGATATCTACTTCATGGAAGAACTGAAAAAGAAAAAGATTTAGTTCCAATTCCTTTAGGTGCACTCCACGGCCCAATTGCCAAAGCGGTGCCATTTTGTGATGCATTGTTTGAGAATCGATAGTTCGATTTGTTAGAAAACTGTTGGGTTTTATGCCCTAAATAAAACTCTTTACAATCTGATTAGTTATCAATATAAGAAATTTGAAGTGATTGATGTTTGCATGAATTTTACATGCTAATGGTTTAATATATTTAATATGTTTATTACATTCATACACACAAAATCAGTTAAATCCAGATCATATGTTTATTCACAATTACAGTATCGTCAACACAGTGGAATGTGATTGTGATCATATGTATCAAAAGACTTGGTCCCTGTTTCATCAGTGTTATTGGGTTTACACTAATGTGATAATCAGCGATGATGTGTACTTACACTTAGAGTAAGTGTTATGTTCTTTCCAGGACATTAGTAAAGTATACTAGTTTCGAATGTATGGAATATACATTGGACTTGACCGATATTGCAACTAAGTTAAGATATTACAAACTTACCGTTATACATATCTTTCCAAGTCAATATCAGTAGTTGATCTTAAGATTAAAAGAATCTAAATCCTGATATGCTTGGGCTCAACTCAGGATTGCTATTCATGTTCTTTGATTTATTAGTTAAGCCTACTTTTGGGTCAGGGTGATACGTATATTTTGGGAACATGATAGTATGATTGAGTGGGAGTGCTGAACATAAATATGGAATCTATAGCTTCTACTGGTGTATAGAAGTCAAGTGATGATTCCCTTCGAGCTTAGCAAATAGAAGTAAATGAATGAGCTCTTGTTTAACTGACTAATTATTAGATTATTAAACACCATTTACAGGTAGCTAAGTGTTTTAAGGGGCAAAATACATTGAGGGGTGAGAACGGTAAAGAAATCCCATCTCGATGTAGATCATCTATATAGAGGATCTTTAAATCACAATAAGATTATAACAATGGTTAAATGAGATAGTATATTGATATCGTGGAACATACAATATGCTCTATATAAGTCTGAGAGTGCAATTCTAAGTTCTAAGAGTGGATTCAACGAAGAATTAATAAGTAGGAATTTACTTGGTAAATTTAGTTCACTTATTGGAAGCTCAACATATAGATCCATGGTCCCCATTCTAGTTGAGAACATTCTTCTTGTAAGACTCATTAATTGATTCGTGATTGATCAATTATAATTCTAAAGTTAGACTATGTCTAATTTTATGAATTTTCACTAAGCAGGGGTGAAATTGTGAAGAAAAGAGTTTCTAGGTTTATTTATTTATTAATGGACTTTATATGTCTAATTAATAATTAAATTAAATGACAATATTATTTAATAATCTATTTTAGTTATTAAATAATTAGTTTTGGCATTTAAAAGGTTAGAATTGGAAAATTGGCGTTTTTGAGAAAATAGAGATAAAATTTGGTAAAACTGCAAAATTAAGTGAGGCCCAATACTACACCATGGCCGGCCACTTAAGTTAGTTTTTCAAATTAATATTTTCATTATTTTAATGCCAAATAAATCGTAACCTAAACCTAGTAGTTGCCTATAAATAGAAAGTGATGGCTCAGTCAAATCACAAGTTTTCAGATCATCTTTATGACAGAAATTTCTCTCTTCAGAAAAACTGAGCCTTCCCCACTTTCTATACCTGCCCGAAATCCCTCTCTCTTTTCCCTTCATCTTTTTTCGTGACCCTAGTGAAAGAGTAAGTGCCCACACACAACAAGCAGTAACTCAATCATAGATTGGAAGACTGTGAAGGATCAAACTTGAAGAAGAAGGACATTCGGGCTCAGATCTTGATTATACTCTGCTACAGAAAGGATACAAGGGTTAGAGATCTGAGTGGAAGGAGACATTAATTCCGCTGCATCAATGTAAGGTTTTCTTAACTTTATATGTGTATAATTTATCGTTTTAGAAAGTTCATATTTAGGGTGTTTAAACAACATACTTGTGAGTAGATCTAAGATCCTGGTAAAATAATTTACAACAACTTGCCTCAGAGCCATGGTAATTGATTTACTTGCATGAAATTTGGACTTTAAAACGATTGTTTGTTTATTTTTGGATGGTATCATGTTGTATTGAGTGTTATTTGATGATTGATTGATGTTTGTAAATTTTCGTGAAAAATAATTGCGATTTTGTTTCTGGAATTATTTTTATTGGATAGTATGGAAAAAAATTAAGCAAGTTAGCCTTTTACAGAACTCAATTTCGATTTTATTTGAATTAGTTATGAATTTTTGAAGTTTTGAAAAAATCGGGGCTGTGCTGAAATTTTCGTGCGATCGCAAAAACTGTCCGTACAGTTCACAATTTTTTCGTTTTTCTTCGATTTTTCATGCTTTTTTATGGAATTAACTTCCGATTTTTTGTATAGTTTTGTATATATACTATTACTATTCCTAATTCAATTCTAATTATAATTTTGAATTAATTTAATATATTTTTTTTAAATTTAATTCAAGATATTAGTGTAATTTGAATTTGAATAGAATTAGTATCTATCTTCTTGCTTAAAAATCTATCTTATTTTTAAATTTGATTATATCTTATCTTATTTTTAAATTTAAGGTCAGATTTTATATATATATATATATTTTTTAAATTAAATCTTTTTTAGATATTTTGACCTTATTTAAATTTAAAATAAGATATTTATAATCATGTAATTTTAAATAGATGTAAGATATTTTGCTAACTTTTAAATTTTGTTATTTTATTTATTTAAATTAAATTTAAAATCTGAAAAGATATTTCATTTATCTTTTCTTATTTTTATTTAATTTTTATCTTTAAAATAACATTTAATTTTTAAAAGCAGTTAGCAAATTTTTGAAATGATATTTAGGTTGGTTGAAACCTAATTTTTCAAAATAGTAGGTTTAATTTTAAATATTTTTTAAATAATCTCGAAATTTAAATTTTTTATTTTCGAAATAAATATTTTTTTATTTATTTTTTGGAAAATTAAATTAATTTTTTTTAATTATTTAATTATTTATTTTTTCGAAATTATTCATTTAAAATTAAATAAATCCTACTTCCAACTATCCAGCTAACCTTGTTGCAGAAGTATGTGGTTTTAACTTGTGTGTAAGTTTTAAAAACCTATTATTACTTGATTACAAATAGCCATGGTTACTTTTTGCCAGATCTAATGATCTGATGGCTCCCTTGGTCAAGTTAATAATTTGTAACAGGTAAATTTTACAATCTTCTTTCATCTGTGTATGACCTAGCAACATGATAGGATCCATTCAAAGTGTGCCTGTGTGAGCCTATGTGTTTATTTTATTATATAGATGCATATAGGTTGTTGCTAAATAAAATGTCACACCATGATAGATTTTATTTAGGTCCATCTAGTTATTGGACCTATTCAATTAATAACAGTTATTTATTTTAAAGTTAAATTCCTCTCTTTTGGGCCTTGTGTGAGAGTTGGGAGCCATAGAAGTGGGTACGACATACTGAACCCAGCACCCCCTCACATGAACTACCCCAATTGTGAAGGCCCATTTGCCTGATTTGAATAACTGTACTAGGTTAATTATATTAGTTTGACCTAATAAAATTGAATTAGCAACATAATTAACTTTTAAAATATATGAAATTTATTTTCATTTTAATATTTTAAAGTTAATTTTAAGAAAAAACACTTTTAGTTTAGATATTATTTCTAGACAAACTATTTGTATTTTTCTTGTATTTAATTAAATATAGAATTTTAACTAACTAAGATTCTTTCTGGAGCTTATTTAATTAAATATTCCTATTTAAGTTATAAATTAGTTGTATCAACTGATTTTTCTTATCTAACTTAAATTTGAATATTTGATTTAAATTTTAAATCAAGTTGAGGAATCCTAGGCATTAGTTATTAAAGATTCTTAAGATATTTTTTAAGTTAATATCTTTTCAAATTTAACTTAAAATGGAATATTTTAGATATTTTTTGGTTAATATCTTTTCAAATATTAACTTTAAAAAGATATCTTCAAATTAAGTGGTTACAACTTAATTTTTGATATTTAATTAAATCTAAATTTGAAATTATTTAAGTTTTAGATTTTTTTTCTATCTAACTTAAATTAGATATTTTTCAATTTTTTTTTTTTAAAAGATACTTAGTCAAATAAGATATTTTATAGATAGTAATTTCTAGACTACTTATTATTTCTAATATTTAAATAGGAAAATTATACTTTGTGAAATTAATTATTTAAATAATTAATTTTGGTACAATTTTATTAAGTATATTTTTCCTATTATTAACCTAAAAATTAATAATTAAGCCTTCCCTACACTTAATTATTATTTCTTGAATTTAATACATTTAATTAACTTGAAGAATCTAAATATCTAAGTTGATTTTTATCATGATACTAAAATATTTATTGATTTTTCATGACACTTAATTAAATAGAAAATTATTTTTAGGTTGAAATTTAATTTTTCAACTTAAATTTAAATAATTTTCAAAATATATATTTTTCTTTATTTTATTAATCAATTTCGAAATTTGCATTTTAATTATGCAATATTTTCGAATTTTTATCTTGAAAAATAGATTGAGTTGTAAATTAATTATTTATTTTAATTAATTCTTGGACCAACTACAATCAATGATTTTTTCATTTAATTGATTAATTTAAAATAAATGAATTTAAAATATATATATTATTAGAAATTGAATTAACTAGTCAAAAGAAAATCTAGATAGTGATATTTTTGCTTGAAGTATTTCTTTTCTATTTTTTATTATTTTCGAAAATTGTATATTTTTAATATATACTTAATTTTTCGAAATTCAATAAATATATTCTCAAAGGAAATTTTTAAGTTGCTAATTATTTAATTTAATTCAACTTAAATTAATTTCCTTAATATTTATATTTAAGATTATTACTAAGATGGAAATAATTTATTTCAATCACCATCTAAGTATAATTTTATAAATATTATATTAAATTCTTATATTTGAATTTTAATTCTTAATTTAGAATTTAATGAGATTTATTTATTAGAATAATAAAGAAAATACATTTTAAAGAATGAGCTTTATTATTATTAAGATATTCGATCTCCATTGTGGGTTTTACACCGCGTTTGTTTTAGTGAGTAATCCTCCCTATGGAGGAACGTTCATTAGAAATTTCGCACCGTTTAATCTCGCATGATAAGTGGTTTGTAAGTGTTTTATATGGTATAGATCACCCTAATGGTGGCGACCATATTTGACTTGCAAATTGCGAAACAATGGTAGAAGCTCATGAGATAGAATAGCCTTGACTCTCGCCTAAACGGGACAACGCTGGATTCCAATCTTGATCGAATAAAAGGTTGCTAGAATGTTTAACATTTTAGATGAGCTGACAACTCTATTCAATGGATGGTAGCTTTGACTCTCGCCTAAACGGGACACTGATATCAGTTTATTGAAAAACCTTGGAAATTATTTAGGATTGAATTTTTAAGTATTTTCTCATATCATTCCTACTTGCTATGTGCTTATAATTTCTGAATTGATTTTGTGTTAAACCATTATTAATTTCTATTTGTTGATTTCTATTATTTTGTAGTATCTTGTATTGTCAAAATGAATCCCATGTTATTACTGTTGACTGAAAATAAGCTGAATGGATCTAACTTTAATAAGTGGAATGAGAACATTAATATTGCTCTCATAGGAGAAAGTGCCTTGTTTATTTTAACTGAGCCGTCACCTGAAGTGCCTGGGGACAATGCATCCAAAGCTGTGAAAGAAAAGTATGAGCGTTGGCAGAAAGCAAATGACAAAGCTCTATACTTTATGCTTTCTAGCATGGTTGACACCCTCAAAAAACCGAGAAGGCTGCTGAAGTTATGACGAAGTTAAATGAGCTATTCGGTAAGGCATCACTTCAGTCACGCTTTGACGCGACTAAGAAGTACATTAATGCACGGATGGAACCTCATCAAAACGTGCGTGACCATGTTCTCCTCATGTCTAGTTATTTCCAAGAAGCCCAGGATCATGGTGCTGAAATCGACAGTGCTACTCAAGTTAGTCTTATCTTGAATAGTCTGACTCCAGCATTTCTACCATATACATCAAATTATGTCATGAATAAGAAGGAAATTGACTTTCATGAATTAGTCAATGACCTTCAAACTTATGAAAATTTGATTGGAGGACCCAAGAAGAAAGGGAGTAAACCTCACAATCCTGGGAATGGTAATGGGACGATAAAACCTGAAGCAAATGTTGCCTCTGCTTCAAAGCCCAAATCGAAGAGGAAGTGGAACAACACCAAGAAGCGAACAAAAGCCAATAAAAAGGCTGCTCCTTCCGGTGATGCTACACTTAAAGGAAAGTGTTTCTACTGCAATGAGAAAGGTCATTGGAAACCCCAGTGTCCTAAACTTCTTGCAAAGAAACAAGGTATTCCATTTATAAACTTTAAGAGTTTTAGTGAATTATTATCCAATTGGATTTATGATTCTAGACTAAACTTTGTTTATTTGTTTTCTTCTTCTTATAGGCCAAGCTACTTGAACTCAATTGAGTTGGATCAGAAAGCTGGACCAAGGGTGAAATCGTCCAGATGAAGATGAAGCTCTTCAATTTTTTGAATTAATTGTTTTAGTTTAAAGACAATTTGGATTTCAAATTTTAGTCAGGGATATTTATCCCTGTTTCTCTCATATTGTTGCAATACATTTTTTTTTTATTAATAAAGTTTCTAATTTTCAAAATTTACTATTGCAATTTATGAGATTGAGCTTCATTTAATTTATCTTCATCAATTATTACCACATTATATTTGTATGTTTGTATGTGTAAGTGTTTTTATTATTGATGCAAAATCTATAATATTTTCGACTCTTCATAGAGTTATATTATATAAACACTAGAAATTATTTCTATGTTTATCAATAATTGTTCATTCTCATACAATTATTAAGAATTTGTTTAATAAAAGGATCTTTTGATCTGATAGGGGTGTAGAAAAGTTAAGAAAACTATGCAGTTCAACAATCTTTTATATCTAATGAACTCTGGATAGTATTCAACTCCACATAAACTCTATCACACTAAGAGAATCATGATCTTTACAACATTTAGTGGTGGATCATAATCTCTATATACTTAGGGGTGGAGGTTATCCATAGTACCCTATATGTATATTCTTAGGGGTGGAGTCCATTCCACAATTCCCTATAAAACACATATCTTGTTTAAACATAGAAGTAATATAATGAGTTAGCTGTTGTTAATATAAATTCTTGATCTTGATTGTATGTTCCATTTCGTTTTTACTGTTGTAAGTAAAAGATTGATACCTATAAAAGTTCTTTGTTAAAGTTTCACACTACCTTAATTGAGTGGGAGAATTTTAAAGTTCTATACCCATCTTCATTAGGTTGATAATTGTGATAGGTACTTAAGAGCACTACTGAAAATCAAATCTAACCATTCACATGGATAGGTATAGCTTATAAGAATTATGAGAATAAGATAAAGAACTCTAGTTCGGTCCATTCGAATGACTTGAACCAAGAATTCTTAATCCTCATAAAATTTTATGGTATCTTAATTTTAATTACTTTATCTCTGGCATGTATTTTTCACTTCAAATACTAGTCTGCTATGTTGATGACTTAGTCTTAACTTAATGTTTCAGACTAATACAAAAGTCACAACTAGATAACTCTCTAAACAATCAGAGGTTAAAAGTATTATTTAACCAGACATCTGCTATTGAGTGGGAGCTATCTGAGATGTAATCAAATAGGGAACATTAGAAGATATTCAAGAAAGATTTATGAAAGTGATCTATATGTCAGATATTAAGGAACTGTGTATCAGTTATCCTTGTATCTCACCATCTAATTTCGAAATTCTTGAGATGGTGCTTACTTTGGGGGTGGAGGAATTATTGAATAATAATTCAAGCTCTACCAGAGAAGAATTATAACTTTGTGTATTCGAAATCCAAGAAAGTTATATCACTGAAGAAAAGTCTACACTGTATTGTCTCAATTACATATTTTAAAATATGAGAGATATGTCTTCTGTTAATTCAGATGTACTTTTAAAACAGTAAAAGATTTCAGTATCCCTTGATGAGTAAAGCATATAGTAAAGGATGTTTCATAAGAGTATTTATGAACTAGTTCCAGAAGTTTGGGTGGATTCAAATATACTACACTTGATCTGAAGATCAAGACATCAGATTGACCTATTTGCACAGTTTGTTTTATATTAGTGCAAGTGGGAGTTTGTTGGGTTTTATGCCCTAAATAAAACTCTTTACAATCTGATTAGTTATCAATATAAGAAATTTGAAGTGATTGATGTTTGCATGAATTTTACATGCGAATGGTTTAATATATTTAATATGTTTATTACATTCATACACACAAAATCAGTTAAATCCAGATCATATGTTTATTCACAATTACAGTATCGTCAACACAGTGGAATGTGATTGTGATCATATGTATCAAAAGACCTGGTCCCTGTTTCATCAGTGTTATTGGGTTTACACTAATGTGATAATCAGCGATGATGTGTACTTACACTAAGAGTAAGTGTTATGTTCTTTCCAGGACATTAGTAAAGTATACTAGTTTCGAATGTATGGAGTATACATTGGACTTGACCGATATTGCAACTAAGTTAAGATATTACAAACTTACCGTTATACATATCTTTCCAAGTCAATATCAGTAGTTGATCTTAAGATTAAAAGAATCTAAATCCCGATATGCTTGGGCTCAACTCAGGATTGCTATTCATATTCTTTGATTTATTAGTTAAGCCTACTTTTGGGTCAGGGTGATACGTATATTTTGGGAACATGATAGTATGATTGAGTGGGAGTGCTGAACATAAATATGGAATCTATAGCTTCTACTGGTGTATAGAAGTCAAGTGATGATTTCCTTCGAGCTTAGCAAATAGAAGTAAATGGATGAGCTCTTGTTTAACTGACTAATTATTAGATCATTAAACACCATTTACAGGTAGCTAAGTGTTTTAAGGGGCAAAATACATTGAGGGGTGAGAACGGTAAAGAAATCCCATCTCGATGTAGATCATCTATATAGAGGATCTTTAAATCACAATAAGATTATAACAATGGTTAAATGAGATAGTATATTGATATCGTGGAACATACAATATGCTCTATATAAGTCTGAGAGTGCAATTCTAAGTTCTAAGAGTGGATTCAACGAAGAATTAATAAGTAAGAATTTACTTGGTAAATTTAGTTCACTTATTGGAAGCTCAACATATAGATCCATGGTCCCCATTCTAGTTGAGAACATTCTGCTTGTAAGACTCATTAATTGATTCGTGATTGATCAATTATAATTCTAAAGCTAGACTATGTCTAATTTTATGAATTTTCACTAAGCAGGGGTGAAATTGTAAAGAAAAGAGTTTCTAGGTTTATTTATTTATTAATGGACTTTATATGTCTAATTAATAATTAAATTAAATGACAATATTATTTAATAATCTATTTTAGTTATTAAATAATTAGTTTTGGCATTTAAAAGGTTAGAATTGGAAAAATTGGCGTTTTTGAGAAAATAGAGATAAAATTTGGTAAAACTGCAAAATTAAGTGAGGCCCAATACTACACCATGGCCGGCCACTTAAGTTAGTTTTTCAAATTAATATTTTCATTATTTTAATGCCAAATAAATCGTAACCTAAACCTAGTAGTTGCCTATAAATAGAAAGTGATGGCTCAGTCAAATCACAAGTTTTCAGATCATCTTTATGAGAGAAATTTCTCTCTTCAGAAAAACTGAGCCTTCCCCACTTTCTATACCTGGCCGAAATCCCTCTCTCTTTTCCCTTCATCTTTTTCGTGACCCTAGTGAAAGAGTAAGTGCCCACACACAACAAGCAGTAACTCAATCATAGATTGGAAGACTGTGAAGGATCAAACTTGAAGAAGAAGGACATTCGAGCTCAGATCTTGATTATACTCTGCTACAGAAAGGATACAAGGGTTAGAGATCTGAGTGGAAGGAGACATTAATTCCGCTGCATCAATGTAAGGTTTTCTTAACTTTATATGTGTTTAATTTATCGTTTTAGAAAGTTCATATTTAGGGTGTTTAAACAACATACTTGTGAGTAGATCTAAGATCCTGGTAAAATAATTTCCAATAAAAACATCCTACCAAACACCAACGGTCGTTAATTTCAGAGAGATCCTCTAGGACCTCTACTGATTCGTCAAGCAACATATAACCATTTGCATTGCCATCAATTGTAACCGAGACATGTTGATTTTTTATATTTACCTTAAGAAAGTGTTACGAAGCCATACTAGCAAAGCCAAAAGAAACATAAAAAAAAAATGCTCACAAACAACTCAAATCAAACTACACATATTATGTCAAAAGACAAGACACATCCAAAAATTACGTTGTTCAATACTCTAGTTGACAATCTTTACTAAATTTAATTGGTAACAAAATAAAGAGAAAGAGAAAGATAAAAAAAAATAACCTTAATGGTAGTAAGAACCAGGGTATTTAATTGACATAGTTTAATTTTTTTATTTTTAAAAAATAACTATATTGATTTGGTTTGGTTTTATTTCAAAAAAAAAAAAAAAATCTTTATAAGATAATTTTGTTTTTTTTTTTTTGAAATTAGCGTGATGTCATTAAAACAAAATAGAACTAGACCTCATGGTCATTACATAAAAGGTTCTCCGGTAACACAGAGACCGGGATAGATCCAAACATTTGATGAGCAAAAGCCCATCTAACCACATTGTGAGCGGCAAAATTACAAGTTCGATCAATAAAAGAAAAATGGGATTTTTTTAGGAATATACTATATTAGGTAAGTTTTTACAAAAATAACGTTAATAATGTATCACATACAAAATGACGTGACACGTCATCATCTCCCACAATAAGTAATCAAACATAAACACAACTGTTAATTCTAAAAATAGAAAATTACCAAAAAAAAAGGCAATTATATATACAAAAACTTAACATAACAAAAACAACTTTATTTTTGAAAATAATTGCCAAAATAAGGTGGCCCATGAAAATTTCCCAAAAAAAATTACAGCTAATAAATGAGTGAAAAGACTTAGTACAAAATGAGACGTAGTTTTCAAGCGCCTTAAACTAATGTATAAGATAATTTTGTTTGAATAATTAAATATAAATATTTGAAATAGAAAACCTTCCTTGTATTAAGAAGAAAGAAAAAACCTTGCTATATAAGTATTTAATAGTTCAGTGTACCTGTGCATATAATTATTGCTCATCTTGAAAATATTAAAACAAAAAAAATATAAAGAAATTAATTAAATTGGATGACACCTCACAAAAAATTGAGAGGGAGAAAAGAAGCGGTAAAGATAGAGATGAAAAAAATTGAAAAATGAAATTATGCCGCCGAAGACAAAAAAAAACAGCATTAAAAGCTGACCAAATATTAACCGTTGGATTAGACACTCACCCAACCATTGATTTACACGAACATTCTTGGCTTTTTACTAAAATACCCCTCTCATAGCATGCCTATCTTCTAGCATAGCTGACGAAATCGTAAGGACAGAATTGGAAGCTGATGATACTACTAACGCAGACAAAAAGTTTCACTTAACAGATATTATTCACCTGAAATTACTAAAATACCCTCACCACATATTTAAACTCAATCTGACCTAGTTTACGAATCGTGGGGGTATTATCGTCATTTACGAAGTTTCCAGATCCTGTTGAGTGGAAAAAGCCTTTTACCTTGTTCGAGGTCTCGCTTATGGTCTCGTCTCTCTCACTCTCTCACTCTCTCTCACTTCAAAATTTTATTTATTTATTTATTTTCTCTGAAAATTGCATCCATGGATGTTGCCTTCTACTACTACTGAGAAGTAAAGCTTAGGGCTTTTGGTTTTTCACCATCTCCAGAGGTATAATTTCTCTTTAATTTTCGAAATGAGAAGAAAATAAAATTAAAAAACCCTAATTTTCTAAAAATAAATTCTATATATAATAAGCTCTTGTTCTTGTGCTGAAAGATTTTATTTTTCCATTTTCTTTTTTATTATTAATTTTATTTTTTTCTTAAATGAGTTATTTTCTCGTTCTCGGTGTGTTTGTTCTAGCTTGCTAGTCTATGAGGGAATTTTAGGTTTTTTCTTGGTTGCTGAGAAAATGGAGGTGAAAATTAGTACTACTTATATGCTAATTGATTAGGGGCAAAACTTTTCCACGGAAGGTGACCGTTGGGTTGACTGTTTTTATGTGCTTAGGTCATTTTCTTTATTTATTTTTTCAAAAACGAGTTCTAAAATCTTAATTCTTAAAATTCGAGAATCTTTTTCTTTTTCTGATTTTTTTTCCTGCCTGAAGATAGATTGTATTAGGTTTTGTTTGGTTTGTTGGAAAATGTTTAGGGGAAAGTCATTAGTCTTAGACAATTGTTATACTTTACTCGATTTTGTTTAATTAATGCAGCCGGGTTTTATTGTTATATTTTTTTGTAGATTTCTTTTATATCTGGTTTTATTATGCATTTTCAGGTACATGCTTTATTTTTTTCTTGAATATTAATAATATATATTTTTTTAATTATGGAATTTGTCATAAAGCCATTGTAAAAGATCTTGATTGGAAAAATGCTTCAGGTAATGATTTTTATATTTATATAAGGTGGTTTTACTAAAATGGCGTCACAAGAAAGCCCATATTTAACTGTTGCATTTAAATTTCGATGTTTGCCTCTATTTAAAAAGAAAAAGAAAAATGTTTGGCGGCCTTACAATATTCTGATGAATTACTATTTTCATTCTCTTCTTAATATTTGTTTTATATTTTTATTGTCACTCTTCTTAGATTTATCACATTTTATGGCCTATAATTTTTAGTTTTTGTATTTTTACTTTTGTTCTAGCGTATTTATTGAGGTTTTGTTCTGCAGGACTTCATTTACAGAGAACTACCGAGCTTTGTCTTGTATTTTATTATTAGGATCCCTTGGCATAAATATCTAGTTAGGAATCCAGCTCTCTTCTTTTTGACAATCTCCCTTTGCCTATATTTCCCTTCCTTTCAGCATTGTCGAATTTAATTTTGTTGTCACATTGAATAAATGGACACATTTCCACAACCAGCAGCACCGCCACCGCCACCATCACAATCACTGCTCACTGGCACTGCTGCTACAGGCATTGCTGCTCCCATCATCACTGGCCATTCAGCTCCCATCCCTTTCACTGCCCCCGGTTTTACAGTTAACAGTACTGTGAATACCATTCCTTTCAGTGGTTATGCAGAAGCTCAAAGTACCTTAAATCACTCTGTTGCTAATCCCTCTCCAAACCCTGGTGTCGTTCCTGGACATGGTTTATCTGCGGTCCCAAGTCATCCTCCATATGCTGAGGTGTGCATCTACTTTAAAATTTAATTAAAAAAATGTTATACCTTTTCTGCATCTCTGGATATGAAGATCTAATCCTATTATTATTTAAATCCAGTGAAATAACTTTATTCTTCTGTCAGATGATATTTGCAGCAATCGGGGCACTAAAAGAGAAAAATGGGTCTAGCAAAAAGGCCATAGCCAAGTACATTGAGCAAGCATATACTGGTCTGCCACCTACTCACCCGTCCCTATTGGCAAATCATCTCAAGCGTTTGAAAAACAGTGGTCTTCTTGCTATGATCAAGAAGTCTTATATTCTCCCCACCGATTCTTCAGTTGCTGCTGCAACTGCTGCTGCAACAGCTTCACCTCTTCCTAGCCCTGGATCTCATAGAGGCCGAGGACGTCCTCCCAAGGCCAAGCCTGATCCCAATGCCCTGCCTGCCGTGCAGCCTAATACACAACCTATTACCCAGCCCGCTGTTCAATTCAATGGCCACACTGACCAGCCGGCTGCTCAGTCCAGTTCTCAGCCAGTGCTGGTTGCTCTTGGGCTCGTTGACGATCCCAATCCTTCGTCAGTCAAGAAAAGGCCTGGACGTCCAAAAAAGGGCATTTCAGCTGGGGTTGTAGCACAAGGTAGTCCTGTAGGACAAGGTACTCCTGGATCCCTGAAAAGGGGACGGGGTCGTCCACCAGGTTCTAAAGGTAAAATGTCTGGGCCTAGATTGTCTAAGAAGAGCCCAGGGCGTCCTCCAAAGCCTAAATCTGTTTCGGCAGTCCAAGGACCAAAGAGGGGGCCTGGACGTCCATCAAAAGCAGAGCCTAAGACAATGATCATTCCATATGCTAGTAATGAGCCTATTGTTAATGAAGTTGATCATAACAATACTCCTACTGTATTATCTGTACCTCCTAGATCCAGGGGGCGACCAAAGAGGTTTGCAGATGCTGCTGGTAGCCCTGCTAGTTTTAGAAGCTTGTCAGGTAGGCGTCGTGGCCGACCATCTAAGGTTGCTGGCATCAGTAAATTGAACAATTCTTCTGGCAGGCCTGTGGGCCGGCCAAAAAAGGTATGTATCTATTTATTTGAATCCTTAAAAGCAAATTTTTTGGTTATTTTTTCCCACTTGTAGACTGGTTATCCAGATTGATACTCAAGTCAATTTTGTTTGCACTAGATATAGTAATGGATTTAAAAGTCAAGTATATATAGAGAGATTAAAATTATTGTTCAAGCTAAATTTGCTCATAGAATTTCTTTAGTGCCTAATTTTAGTAAGTAGATTTTTTTCTTTTCCCTCTCTCTGAATATGTTGTGTAAATCTATAAATTTGTAAAACATAAATTGGATTAAAATCAGTATGCTGTCTAAAGGCCTGATGATGTTTTTTCTTTTCTTTTTTCCATTTTGAAACTGACCATTTGTTTGGTTATAAGATTAAATTTTAATAGTATTCTATTTCATTTTTTTAAAAGCTGTATAATATACAGTTGTAAAATATATTAGGATGAAGTTCTGCTTTGAGAACTAAAGAATTTATGAGTTAAGGTGTATAATATACAGCTGTAAATATATTAGTTGATGCATTAATGATGAAATAATACTGAATGTTTTATATCAATGTACATTCATTTTGATCTGAACTTACCCTCACTTGTCTGTGTTTGTCATGATATTGGGGTAAAGAGCACAATTGTGGCAACTGAATTGCTGGTGGCTGCAAATGCGGATCTGAAGCGAAAATTTGAATTTGTTGTAAGTTGAGCAATTGTTTGGGCATTTTTCTTAGCCCCTTTTATTAATGCAATGCCATAAGGTGGTGATTGTGTTGTAATATCATGGTGTTTTTGCAGCAAACAAAAATCAAGCAAACTGTTGGCATGCTAAAGCCTAACTTATCTCATGAAAGTCCTGCTACTTTAATTGCGGCAGTACAAGAACTAGAAGAGCTCGCTGTGCTAGATGTCAATGCTCCCTTAAGAGAAGAAGTTCAACAGCCTCTGTGAGAAACCTAAGATTCTCGTTGTGAAGATCGAAAGAACATTTGCAGGCGCACCAAAGTGAAGGAATCTGTAAAGCAAATAGGAGGGTAGCAAAACTAACCGTCTCTTTCGGTGATGACTTTTGCACATTATGTCTGTTGTCTGTACAATTAGAATTTGTTATTAGTGACTTGCTTTCTCTTTCTCTATCTGTCTCTTTTCATCTTTGATTGTTATTTTTATCTAGTTTTAGAACGTATTTGATAAGATGTCTGAACTACATGATCACAAGCTAATAATGTCATGTTTGTGAAATGTTGTTAAGCTTGGCTAAAATCTCTGCTCTTGCGTTTTATGGCAAGAGGTTAAATTATGGGTTTGCAGTCATGCTCTTTTTTATTATTTATTATTATTATTATTATTTTAATTTTTGATGGGATTGGAGGCATACTTTTATATGAATGATGATTGATGATGCATTGTCCAGGAGTAAAAGATTGATACTTGATTTTGTTTTAACTCACTTAATTGACTTATCCAATAAATCAATTAATATGGATTAGGTTTTGTGTGTGCTTTACTGCTTTTGTAACTCTAAGGTCCTTTGTTGCATTGGACTAATGTTTGGGATTGGATTAGGTTGTCCAATTCTATGTTTGCTTCTATTTTGGGAATGGAATAATTTTGTCCACACTCCCCACAATTGTTCCTTGGATTAAAATAGTGTATTTTTTTTTAACTATTATTTAATTTCTAGTTCTTTTATATTTATTTTATATTGCACATAAACCTTAATAATAATATATATTTTTAATTTTTATTAATTGTCTTATTTCATTTATGAATATAAAGTATTGTTTAATAGTGTTTATTTTATTAAATAGTATATAATTATATTAAAAAAAAAACTATTTATACCTAGTATCTTGCTAATTGTAATGAAGAGTGTTATGATCTAATTGTAATGAAGAGTGTTATGATCTTGCATTTATCCTAAAGTAGCTTGCGAATTTTGTAGTTTGGTGTTATCACCTATTGTCCTTTAAGGATTTCTAGTAGATTGATTTTCAATATTAGGGGAAGTTTGCTCAGTTCAAGTACTGGTGGTTCTAGCTTCTTGCATGCCCGAAGTGAACTTGGTCAGAGGGATTGTCACTCTTGATTAAGGACCCATCGGAGGTTGAGGAATAGTATGGTCGAGATCTGACCTTACTAGATCTCTTCGATTTGCAGGAATTTGCACATTAGGATTTATGACCATCGGATCAGTCGTATCATTGGGATTACCCCTCCTTGTAGTTACAACCATCTTGGCGTGTCTTGAAAAGACTTAAAACAAAAGTTGTATTCTTTTCCTCTCAATGAAAACACTAAAATATTAATCTCGTATTTAGCCAACGATAATGTTGGATATTTATTTTACCAGGATCTTAGATCTACTCACAAGTATGTTGTTTAACACCCTAAATATGAACTTTCTAAAACGATAAAATAAACACATATAAAGTTAAGAAAACCTTACATTGATGCAGCGGAATTAATGTCTCCTTCCACTCAGATCTCTAACTCTTGTATCCTTTCTGTCGCAGAGTATTATCAAGATCTGAGCTCGAATGTCCTTCTCTTTGTTTGTGATCCTTCACAGTCTTCCAATCTATGATTGAGTTACCACTTGCTGTGTGTGGGCACTTACTCTATCACTAAGGTTCGAAATTTTAGAAGAAGAAAAGAGAGAGAGATTTCAGCTATAGAGAGAAAGGAAAGGCTCAGTTTTCTGAAGAGAGAATTTTCTGTGAGAAGATGTTGTGAAAGCATGTGAAAACTTGTGATTTGACTGAGCCATCACTTTTTATTTATAGGCAACTACTAGGTTTAAGTTAGGAATTATTTGGCATTAAAATAATGAAAATATCAATTTGAAAATCCACATAAAGTGGCCGGCCATGGTGTATGTAATGAGCCCCACTTGGTTTTGCAGTTTTCACAAATTTTATTTCTATTTTCTCAAAAACGCCAATTTTCCAATTCTAACCATTTAAATGCCAAAACTAATTATTTAATAACTAAAATAGATTATTAAATAATATTGTCATTTAATTTTAATTATTAATTAGACATAAAAAGTCCATTAATAAATAAATAAACCTAGAATCTCTTTTCTTTACAATTTCTCCCCTGCTTAGTGAAAATTCATAAATTAGACATAGTCTAATTTTAGAATTACAATTGATTAATCACAAATCAATTATTGAGTCTTACAAGCAGTATGTTCTCAACTAGAATGGGGACCATGGATCTATATGCTGAGCTTCCAATAAGTGAACCGAGTAAATTCCTACTTATTAATTCTTCGTTGAATCCACTCTTAGAACTTAGAATTGCACTCTCAGACTTATATAGAGCATATTATATATTCCACGATATAGATATGCTATCATTTAACCATTGTTATAATCTTATTGTGATCAAAGATCCTCTATATAGATGATTTACATCGAGATGGGATAATTTTACCGTTCTCACCCCTTAATGTATTTTGCACCTTAAAACACTTAGCTACCTGTAAATGGTGTTTAGTGATCTAAGAATTAGTCACTTAAACAAGAGCTCATCCATTTACTTCTATTTGCTAAGCTCGAAGGGAATCATCACTTGACTTCTATACACCAGTAGAAGCTATAGATTCCATATTTATGTTCAGCACTCCCACTCGATCATACTATCATGTTCCCAAAATATACGTATCACCCTGACCCAAAAGTAGGCTTAACTAATAAATCAAAGAACATGAATAGTACTCATGAGTTGAGCCTAAGCATATCAGGATTTAAATTCTTTTAATCTTAAGATCAACTACTGATATTGACTTGGAAAGATATAACGGTAAGTTTATAATATCTTAACTAAGTTGCAATATCGGTCCAGTCTAATGTATACTCCATACATTCGAAACTAGTATACTTTACTAATGTCCTGGAAAGAACATAACACTTACTCCAAGTGTAAGTATACATTATCGCTGATTATCACATTAGTGTAAATCCAAAACACTGATGAAACAGGGACTTAGTCTTTTGATTCATATGATCACAATCACATTTTACTGTGTTGACGATACTGTAATTGTGAATAAATATATGATCTGGATTTAACTGATTTTGTGTATAAATGTAATAAATATATTAAACCATAAGCATGTAAAATTCATGCAAACATTAATCACTTCAAATTTCTTATATTGATAACTAATCAGATTGTAAAGGGTTTTATTTAGGGCACAAAACCCAACAGATAATGCGTCAAATTAAAACGATTAGAAATAATTAATAACGATAATGATAAAGATAAAGAAAAAAGAACACTGAGATTGTTATATTCTTATGGAGGTTCAATCTCGTGATGGTGGTAATATCCTATTCTCCTTTTACTTATATTGAGTTGTGAGAAGAGAATCAAGAAGTTTTTGATCTCTCTCAAAAGCTTTTACAATAATTTCTAAGTTTTTATCTCTTAAATCTATGTTTGTTTTCTCTCCGATTTTCCTTTATCTGAATAGTGAAATGACTCCACTATTTATAAGAAAGAATTATTTTAAACCGATTTCTTAAAACTAATAAGAATTTAAATAAGAAACTTGTTTACTTTCCTTAAACAATTAAAGCAAAAGGGAAAACTAAGTAAGTTTCATTTTATATCTTATCAATATGAAAATATTCCACAAAATTATAGAAATAATCGTGGCTTGAATCTTCAAAGATTTATAGGATGTATATTCTGAAGATATTTTCTTCGCATTTACTCTGCTTGGTGCATGCGAGTTGACTGCCGGTCAGATGGTGTAGCATACTCCGTTCGGGCATTCCAAGTTTCTTCTTCAAATCATTTACTTATAAGCAATAAATTAATCTGGACGACCCATCATGAAGCGTGCTGTTCGCCCATGTTATAGAATCTTTTCCACGTGTCACCAAGACGAACGCCACATCACCCCGTACAAAAATTAGGATAATAAGCCAAATTAAAATTTTCCTTGAATGCTCATTATATTTGGTGGCCTAACCATTCTAAATGTATTAATAATGCTTTGAAGAGATATTCCTATGATTAATGTTATTATTTGGTACTCTTTTTTCTTTGGAGGTTTTTCCCAATAAATTTATCCTTGAGATTTTAATGAGACATTTTTTTTAAATAAAAAACATTTAAGTTATATATATTTTTTTTGAACCAAGGAAATAAATCATTCATTAACTTTGAGCAAGTACAATGGATTTAAGGTATGGTATTGATTCCCATACAATTGTTTACTAAATTTTGGAAAGGGGGAAACTAGTGGGACCCACACAAATTAGGGAGAAAACAAAGGGAAAGGTTCTTCTCCCATTTTTATAGGGAATGCCTTTCCCTTTCCTTACTTAATTTATTTTAATTTTAATTTTATTAATTAAAAATGAAAAGACAAATATACCCCTTAAAAATCTATAAACAGAAAATAATTAATGTTCTAATAATGACAATTTTGTCAAATTTAAGCATTCCGATTACCTTTCCTAGTTATGTAAATAAAATAATATCTTTCTGGTTTTCTTTCCGGACAGTTTAGTAAACATCATAATAAAATATTGTTTCTGATTATTTTCTATTTTAAACCGATACATTTCTCCCATCGATTATTCTAATTCCAATTACAGTTTAGTAAACGCGTCATAAGCTCAGTAAAAATATAATCTGACATAAAATAAGACTCTCTAACAAAACAATGAGCAGCCTTATTTGCAGATCACTTAACAAACTTTAAAGAACCATTATTAAGAGTAGAAATTAAAAACATAAATTTCATTAGCATATTGGAAAACAGCACATAATAAAAAAGTTGTGAATCCCAAATAGGGCTTATTTATACTAAAAGACAAAATGCTAAAATTATTTCACATAAATTGGCTTATTTATTTAGCTTTAAGGCGCAAAGTAAATGCTTGAAGAGCTAAAAGAACTTCTTTTAACCTCTCCTTAGAGGATTGATCAATCAAATTGCCATCACTATCAAATGGCATAGGAGATTTGAATGCATTCAAGAAAAACTCAGGCTTGTTGATGAAGTGAATGTCTAGGTAAATTCCGATTTGACGAAGATGGTATTGCGATCGACCGCCCCCGAAATCCCCTCCAGCACTCACAATGGCTGCAGCTTTGTCACCCCATACATTTGGTGGCCTAGATGCCCAATCCATTGCATTCTTCAAAGGTGCTATATATAGTATAGTATATGAACATTGAATATGGAGGGAAATAATAAGTCTACATATAAACATGATTTTTTAACTATAAATAGAGAGAAACCCTAGTTGTTTAAATGGGTTCCTACTTCCTAATAGATTAGAGTTTAATATCAAATGATAGCCTCTTCTCAATATTTGTTTGGTAATAATAACGCAATATTGTCAAAAAGAGATAAGAAAGAGGATTCTTGCGGCTGTGATCTAATGCACGTGTAAAGTTTTCATTTTTCTTTTTAAGAAATTTTCACATAATATTTGGAATATTTTGTCAAATTATAAGACTAGATTTATTTTGATTATACATGATTAAAGTAAAAAAATTTACAAATTTATGTAAATAAAAAAGTAGTTCAATTTACACTTATTGGTTGCCACACAAAAATTAAAAATCATTAATTTACTATTTCTTTTTTTGGACAAGTAACTAATCCAACAATTTAAGCAATAATTAATAATTACTGATTTTTGTTAGATTAAGCAAAGGTGAATAATATAATAAATATTATTGTCACTTTTCATATATATTTTTTTAATTTACTGTTTGATTGCTCCATTAATTACTGTAATAGTTTTAGTAGTGTTTACGTGCATTCCTCAATTTTTATATAATTATTATGTAAAATTCTGTAAAAATATAGAAAAAAAATATTTTAAACTGTAAAAAACGAAAAATTTTAAAAATAACATTTAAATAATAAAAAAAAATAAAAAATCTTTATCCACTCATTAAAATCCAAGCAAAATTAAAAAATGTTATAATGAAGAATGAATCCTCTGAAATGCCATTTCAACTTTTTTGATAATAAAAATATTTTAATGGTAAAGAGATTGAGATTGATTACCCACCAGTGACGGAGTAATTGTACTCCGGTGAGGCAAAGAGAAAGCTATCAGCTTCTAGAATTTTTCGGCGGAAAGCTTCGACGGGCGGCGGATAAGTTCCATGGACCTCGAGATCAGTGTTGAGCATGGGCAAAGGCGAGATATCTATGTACTCAATCTCTAATAACCCATTGAAAATTGGGTCCTTGCTCAACTCAATCGCTGCAATTAATAAAATATTCGACCATGAATTTATATTAATGATCTGATTCAAAAAATAATAAAGATTATATATAAGTAGTACCAGAAGTAATAAGTCCACGATGAAAGGAGGCTTTACGAAGAGAACCACACAAAGCCGCTACTTTGAGTTTGATTATTGGTTTCTCCATAAATTCTTCTTCTTTATTTATCACTTGATAATTGATATTGCTTTTCTAATATGTATGTATGTATGTATGTAGAGGGAGCCTTTTATATTGGGACACAAACAAAGTAGCAATCATAGTACCTCGCTAGGAAAAAAATTGGGCAACTTTAATTTTTTTTTATTTTTTTACAATTAGTATTATAGTGAGAATTTTTTTGCATAAAATAATATATATTTGACACGTAGACTAGATTCTCAGATAAAAAAGAATGACGTGTAGAATTAGCAAGGATAGAGACTAGCGAGAATGTGTGACCGTAACAAGGTCGTCACACACTCTGTAACATAGTAGAGTAAAAGTAGGATGACGAGAAATTATCATAAGTCGCGCATATATCAATTATATGTGAGTATCCCCTCACACACGTAAAGATCGCATCTTTAATGACGCATGATTTCAATGATCAACCAATGTATGTGACAAGTCATCTTAAATTCAGAAATTTTATGTTGTCAGTACATGAAACGCCCAATATGCAACCGGTATATATAATTGTAGGCCTCACTATTAAAAAATTGGATTTTTTTGACAATTTTAAATAGTCGGCTAATGTATTGTCGTGAGTCTCTATAACTATCGCCTATTCAACCGTCCAAAACTTATAGAATAAACGACGGTGAAAAATTACCAGTAAAAAAATTTGTCGACGGATGAAAACCGTCGCTTATAGTTTAAAGTATAGGCTAAGGTGCAAAACCGTCACTCATACTATAGGCTACAGTGCAAAATTGTTGCCTATACTATAAGTTACGGTTTACGGTTTAAAACCGTAACCTATAACAGCAACAACAGAGATCGATGATACCAACAAACTTCTCAAGAAAAAAGTCATCTTCCAAAAATTACCTATTTGATCACAACATCGATTTTTACCTCATCACCTAGACTGTATCATTACAACAATTATTAAACATAAATACAAACCAATCAAGCAAAAGCACAAATTAAAGAATATATATATAAAAACTTTTAAAACACGTGAAGAGTTTGAAGAAAAAAAAAACAAATATATACCAAAGAATTCTTAGGAGGAGAAGGTGGTGGCTCCGTGGTAGTCCGATGGTTGCAGAAGCAGTGGTGGGTGGTGGTGGTTACATATACGTTGTTTTTGTTTTATTATTTGCTAATTTACTTTGAGTATTCGTCGTTCTAGGTGAATATTCGCACTTCTTTAAGTAAGTATCCCTGTTTATCTTGAATATTCGTAATTTTTGGTGTTGTCTATTTTCCTCTAACAACAGTTAGTGTTTTTTGAATTTTTCGGACACCGATAAAAAAATATATTAAGCTAAAATAAAATTTGTTTAGAAAGTAAATAAGATGAGATTTTTGCATGGTTGGTTAGCCTTAGTCTACGAGTCAATATTATTGAGCTCTTTCACAGTGGAGTATTTTACACAAGTGTATTCTTGCTAGGTTTTCTAACCCGAGAATTTCTATGTAAAGACCGCTTAGTTTAATTTGGAAATTAGCAGTTAATCATGTTTAATTATGAAAATTATTTATAGCTATTTAAATAATTATTTATACTGTTATTATTGAATTCTGAGATGCATTTTTATGTCATTTAGTAGTTTTCATAATTTTGCATTTCCGGTGCCCGGTAACATGGAACTCGGTGTTTGGCTCAGTAAAATCACAACTTAGTATGTTAGTAGTTTGGGACGGTTTATTAGATATTGGGAATGTCGGGAATGGCCGGGAATTTAGAATTTCCCAAAAATACCCCTTTAGTGTTATTCATGTTATTTTAGTGTGGAGGGGCAAAATGGTCTTTTTTCCCCAATGATATTTTGTCCTTTAGTGGACTTTATTTAGTTGAATTATATGTTTTATTTTATTAAGTGTTGGTTGAAGTAAAAAAGGATTTAGTGGCATCTCTTTTCATTTTTCTCAAAACTTAGAAAATTGCAAAATTTTAAAGAAAGAAACGCTCTCTCTCTCTCTCTCTCTCTCTCTCTCTCTCTCTCTCTCTCTCTCTCTCTCTCTCTCTCTCTCTCTCTCGGCTGGATTGGGTGTGCTAGGGCTGGATTTTCCTTTGATTTTCAAGCAGATTTTGTGTGATTCTAAGCTCTTGGTAAGCCTTGAATCTTGCTCTTTAGTTTTCTTAGTTTTCAAGGTAAAAAGATGATGTTGCATGCATAGTTTAGGTTGTTGTTGCTGCTGTGATTTTTATTGTTGTTTGCAGAGAATTAAGCTTGTTTAAATGAGTTGATTTGAGCTACTAGTAATGCATGATAGTTAGTTTGATTGAGTTATGGTTTTTTTTATGCAAAAGCTTGAGTTTTCAAAGTAAAATGGTGAGTTTTGTTGCTGTGTTTGTTGAGGTCGATTCCTTGTGTTTTCAGAAGCTTTTATATGCATGTTTAAGTAGGTTTGATCTGATTTGGATGCATGTTAGTTGAATTTAACCAAGTTTGAGTTTTGGAACTCAAAGCTTGGGCTTTAATGGCACTTTTTGTATCTGTGCATTCTGGGTGATTTTGTTGCTTTAGAATTGTTATTTGGGTCATATAGAACAGGTCTGGAAGGTTTGAGGTTAATTGGATTTGTTTTGGTTGAGTTATGAATTTTTTGATTTTCTGCCTGCGAGGAACCGGAATTCCGGTTGTGCATCCAGAATTTCGGATGGATTTCGAAAATTCCCAGAACCGGAATTCCGGTTGGACAACCGGTCTACCGGTTGGGGAAATTTCAGAAACCCTAGTTTTCCTCGTTTTTGTGTTATTTGGGGTATTGCCATGCTTTTTATCGATAGGGAAACTTTTAGTTCCTAGTTTAAGTCCCCGGGAAGTGATTTAACGTATCACTTATAGTGTTGTGATTTTTATGGTTTAGGAGCCTGTAATTCGCCGCGTAGATAGTTCCAGTCAGGTTGACCGGCACACCTGAATTCGGAATTGAGGTAAGATTAGTATAACAGTATGCATATACAGTAGAACCTCTATTCAAGAATACTCTATTCAAGAATAACCTCTAATTTGTTATAAAAAAATGAAGTCCCAATTTGGGCCAGATATAAATAAGAATAACCTCTATATTGTAATTAGTTATACATTTTTTAAGTCCCGTATTAATAAAATATACCTCTATATAAGAATACTTAGATCTTAAATAAATATATACATATATTTTATAAATTTACTTATGTAAAATTAATAATTTTATTTCAAATTATAGTACATGTATAAATATTATATGTACTCGAAAATAATTTTAATATAATATAGTACGATTACATGTTTAGCGTGCATGTAGGAAGCCTGTTAGATTACATTAGATATGTATGTTGGCTTCGAACCAACCGGTAGACCGTTGTTGGGGAAATTTCAGAAACCCTAGTTTTCCTCGTTTTTGTGTTATTTGGGGTATTGCCATGCTTTTTATCGATAGGGAAACTTTTAGTTCCTAGTTTAAGTCCCCGGGAAGTGATTTAGCGTATCACTTAGAGTGTTGTGATTTTTATGGTTTATGAGCCTGTAATCCGCCGCGCAGATAGTTCCAGTCAGGTTGACCGGCACACCTGAATTCGGAATTGAGGTAAGATTAGTATAACAGTATGGATATATAGATTACATGTTTAGCGTGCATGTAGGAGGCCTATTAAATTACATTAGATATGTATGTTGGCTTCGAACCATCTGACTGTGTCACATCGGTATAGGTTGGAGTATGACCAGCAGCTGGAGTATGACTAGTATGACCGAGTATAGGCTGACACTGTATCACATCGGTATAGGCTGGAGTATGACCAGCAGCTGGAGTATGACCAGTATGACCGAGTATAGGCTGATACTTAGGTTAGTGGTTCCGTACTATTTGACGTATCACATTGGTACATGCTAGAGTATGACTAGCAGCTGGAGTATGACCAGTTCGACCGAGTATAGGCTGATACTGTAACACATCGGTACAGGCTGGAGTATGACCAGCAGCTGGAGTATGACCAGTTTGACCGAGTATAGGCTGTTACTTGTCAATAGTACCGTCCCTATGAACATTCAAGACTCAGTATCGTGTTGGACACGGCAGTTAGGGTTATGGTCAGGGGTATGGGCGTGTGATCATGACCGGGATTTATGTATGAGTATTATTATGCTTTTCTTACTGAGTCTGTCGACTCACAGTGCTATGTTTATGTGTAGGTAAGGGCAAGGCTAGAGCTGATGGACCGTGAACGAGCCGGTGAAGATTGTACATGTCGGGGCGGTTAGGCCTGGAGCGTACGATCATCGGGACAGCGAGGCTATTTTTGTAATTAGTCGTTAGGCGACAAGTATTTTGTATAGACAGTAAACTTTTGTAAATGGTTTTGTAATCGGGATCCCGAGTATTTTGTATAAATATTTTACAAGTCTAATTAAAAAGCAAAAATTTTAATTAATCACGTTTTCCATAAACCTCGTTGATTAGCAACGAGCTGCACAGTATGTTTAAAAATCACATAATACGCCTATGCTTGTTAGGGTGTTACATTCTAACTCTAATAGAGTCCTGAAACTATGAAAGGAAAAAAAGAGACGGAGAAGATACCTTATGCTGCTGCTGTAGGATCGATCATATATTTAATGGTATGTTCAAAACCTGATTTGGCTCATGCTATCAATTGCCTTACCAGATATATGACAAATCCAGAAAAAGATTATTGGCAAGCAATGAAATGGTTAATGAGATATCTAGTAGGAACAACAAATGAAGGTTTGGTTTACAAACATCAACATAGAAAAATCACTGTTGAAGGATTCAGTGATTCAAATTTAGAGGGGATAAGGATACTCGAAGATCAACATCTGCATATCAAATTTTTGTATGGGGAAACTATGTTAGTTGAAAAACACAGTTACAATTTGTGGTAGCTCTTTCTACTATAGAATCTAAATTTATGGCAGCTACTGAGACCATAAAAGAGTGTTTAAATTCAAGTGATGCAGAAATATCTTGTGCAAGAATTCCATGTAGCATGACAAAACCAAACACATAGACATCAAATACTTTTTCATAAAGAAAAAAGTATCTCAAGCTCAAGGACAGATCAATAAAAAAGGTGCATGACAATTCATATGGGAACCAAGGTTGTAACTCTAGGCAAGTTTGATCATTACAAAGACTTGCTTAGAGTTGAAATTGGCTAATACAATTTAGATTACTCTGAACTCCCTAGTGGCATTTCATTCTTCTTTTAGTTCTAGTAAGAACTGATGTGGAATTTGTAAGATCAGTTCTCACTAAAACTAGTGCAAAGTGTTCATTCAAACCTTGTTTTCAATAATTGGTAGGTAGTTAGAAAGTTCAAACCTCTATATGCACTGTGTCAATTTTTTAATTCTGTTTTCTTTTGTTCTTGATTTCTAGTTTCTTTGCGGGTAAATACCATTTTGGACCCTGTATTTTGCAAAAGTTACAGATTGGACCCTGTATTTTGTTAAATGACAAAATGGACCCTGTATTTTCTAAAATAGTATAAATAGGACCCTAAGCTTAATTTTTAACAACTTTGTTTTTAATACAACCAACTTGAAGACAATGCTTAATACGAACAGATACAGAAAAATGTAAACAGTTTTGTCATAATACTTTTAGATCGGATTATAATTAAACTTTATTTTGACAAAAAATCAATTCAGGGTCTTATTTGTACTATTTTAAAAAGTACATGGTCCATTTTGTCATTTAACAAAACACAAGGTCCAATTAGTAACTTTTGTAAAACACAGGGTCCAAAATGGTATTTACCCTTTCTTTGCTATTGAAAATAATAAACAGAGTATTTTCATATTAATAGCATATATATCAAAATAGTACAAATATAAGAGAAAATGTTGTGAAATCAAATAGTAACTTAAAAGTGACAAACTAGTTTCATAATTTCACAGCAATTAATTATTAATAAGGCTTCATATTCATTTTGCTTTGAGACGCAAAGTAAATGATTGAAGAGAAAGAAGAACTTGCTTCAACCTCTCTTTGGAGGGTTCATCAATCAAATTTCCATCACTATCAAATGGCTGAGGAGGTGTTAATGCATCCAAGTAAAACTCAGGTTTGTTGATGAAGTGAATATCAAGGAAAACTCCAATTTGGCGAAGATGATAATGCGATCGGCCGCCCCCCCATTGGCCTCCGGCGCTCACAATGGCTGCAGCTTTGTCACCCCATACATTTGGTGGCCTAGATGCCCAATCCATTGCATTCTTCAGAGGTGCTATATAGTATATCATATGGATATGGAACACAATAAGTGTATTTATAAATAACATGGCTAGCTAGAAAGATTGAAACCAATGCTGGTGTTTTAGAATCTCCAATAAAAAAATTTGTACATGAAATTTAACATCACAAGCTAAATCAAAAAGAATTATTTAGTGAAAAACTTCATTTTTTTTTTGTTGGAAATTTTGTCAAATTTTAGTAGAAATTACATTATATGTATGAAAAAATGATAAGATTTTACCTTTTTATGGCATAGATAAATAATGTTAAGAAGTTATGAGTTTTTTTTTTTTATTATTTTTTTACATTTATAAGTGTTTTTTTTAATAATATAATTTTTTAAAGGGGAGTTATTCATGCCACTTTCAATAAATCCTTTTTGCATTGAAATAATATAACATTATATACAAAATAATAATAAAAAAAATCATAATTTTTGAAACGACAAAAAGAACCCTGTTCTCTGATAGTGCTTAATATCCTTATCATATATAATATTGTTAATAATTCAATATTAAGTATCATATATTTTATTTAAAGATCATATAACCAATTATAAGACACATTGTTGCCTATAGCAATATTGTTCAAAAGAAAAACATAATTTTCATACTTTCTTTTTCTAATAAAAACAAAGTTAATTAAGAGATGGAGTATACACACCGGTGACGGAGAAGTTGTACTCCGGCGAGGCAAAGATGTAACTATCAGCTTCAAGAATTTTCCGGCGGAAAGCTTGGACGGCGGGCGGAAAAGTCCCATTGACCTCGAGATCAGTATTGAGCATTGGCAATGGCGAGATGTCTATGTACTCTATCTCTAATAACCCTTTGAATATTGACTCCTTGCTCATTTCAATCGCTACAAAAAAAGAAAATTTACAATGAATTATATTATTTATTATTATTAATTAGTTCATAATATTAATAATATATAATAGAGAGAAGAAAATAAAAATTATTAATTAGTACTAGCTAATTACCAGAACTAATAAGTCCATAGTTATAGGAGCCTTTACGAAGAGAACCACACAATGCTGCTACTTTGATTATTGGCTTCAAAGTTGAGACTTCCATTTTCTATTTTCTTCTCTTTACTCTTGTTTTGTGCTATGTCAAGACTGATAATATTATGTATATATATAGCATTTTATAGTGTGTTTTTATATAATGATTTTATATTATGACGAAGATGATGATGATGATACGGTGGCTTTGAAATTTTTAATATTATAATGACAATAATTAAACAAAAGAAGGACTACATGAAATGCATCACGAATCATGATGAGGAGATGTCTCTCTCAACTCTATAATAATTAACAATAACATCATTATTAATGTTATAATTCATAATTTAGTAGTGGAATTATAAAGTAATACCATATATATAATCTATATTGCTATATTATATACTTTTGTTTTGATTTATGTTTATGTCCCAATTTGTGCGTCTTCCATGAGCTCACAAACAATATATTAATTATGTATATTTGCTTTGGTTTTTGCTCAAACTATTTATTAATTAATTATATAATATATGTATATATGTTTTAGTTTTGGTATGCTAATAATCCCATGAAAGGCGCATAATTTGTAATCACATAAATATAAACAATGTTAAATGATAATCATGATAAATCAATTTGATTTGCCATCGAATCTTCTTTTACTTTATTTAATTGTTTGATCAAGTTGTGCAAGGCCTTCGAGATGAGATTTTAGCACCACCTTCGAGATATAATTTGTTGCTATTACTTTTGTTAATTTATATGGGTGACTATTCAATGGTTACATTTTTATTGTAACCATATGGTTACATTTTTTTTTTGACATGCAATAGCAGGTTAACAATAAGTAAAAATTCCATTTTTAGAATTAATTAATTATAATTAACTATTTTTAAGTAATTAAATAAATATTTAACAAAGACCTATTTTAGCAATTAAAATTTTTAAATAATTTTTTTTATTTATATATAAATCCCTTGATTTAATTATTTTAACCATTAACCTATTTAATTATAATATTTACACTTTTTTTTTTCAAAAATTTTAATAATCGTATTGTTTGAAGTGTTTTCTTTTTTTTTTTAAATATTATAATTTGGACGGATACTATTATATATTATAAGATTGATTATGTTTTAAATATTACAGTAATATTTTCTTTTATTCAAAATAGAAAAATATCACTTTTTTTTTTTTTTAAAAAAATTCAGTATAATTCCAAATTATATTAAAAAAAGCTAGAATCATAATATCAACTCTAAAATTTTTGTTTAAAATAAGGATTGCTTAAATTTATAGCTTTTAATCAAGCGAAATTTAGGCCAAATGACATTAATTTGATTTTATTTGCTTTGACTCCAATTATATTAATGTATTTTATACGGCTTGATTTTTCAAACTTTTATTAATAGGTATACCAATTGTTTGATTATACATTTCACTATTCAATAAGCTTTATTTCATTTTCTTTCTATGTCAGAACTTTTTTTTTATTTATTTAAATATACATCAAAACTTATACGTAATATTCTAAACAATTGAATTTTAATTTTACATATAAACAATTTTGTTGTCTTAATACATTAGAAATTTTTTTAAATTCTATAAAGAAAGTGATATTTTTAATGATTGCCACGTTCTTCAATTCATTCATGTGCACCACTTGTGTGTTTCTATTTTATAGCTTACACACAACACACAACACACAACACACAACACACACTACTCACTTCCACCTTATTACAATTTTATTAGTGCCAACCACAAAATTACCATTATACTCTTTGTACCTTAATGTATCTAGTTAACTAAAATTTAATCAAATAAGATTTATTATAACAACAAAATTTATAATTTACTTAAACATTTTTTTTTAAATTTAAAAGTAATTAAATAGCGAATTCGTATTCTCACAATTTTTTTTTTCTTATAATAGTTTTAAATTTTCATAAATAAAATTAATTTTAAGTATAATATTGAAAAGATCCCATTAATCAATCCATTTAATTTAAATTCTATAATTAAAAAAAAAAAAGAAAACCAAAATCTTATAATAATGAATTAAACCAATTCTTTTCTTGGGACCATGCTCAAGTCTATGGGTGTCCAATTCTTTGTCCATTGTTTCCTGCAAGTTCAGCACATCATTATTTACTTTATGTGGCAATTAAAATTTTTGTTTAGTTTCTATCTAGGTTTATGAATTTCAATACCCAAGATAATTTTCCCCATTTTTCCATTATTAATGTTAATATGGAAGGTGTGGTTACAAATTGTTGAGATTTCACTAAGTCCCTTTGTTTGCGCCCATGTTCCATGAGATTTCACTCATTGACATCTGTTTAATTTCATATTAACCTATTTTACAGTATGCTTTTGTTGAGATTTCATTAAGTTCCATTTTTTTTTTTTAATTTGGGTGTATAAGTAAAAAAGAAGGTGATGAAAAGAAATAGTTAGAGCATGAAGAGAGAGAGAGAGAGAGAGAGAGAGAGAGAGAGAGAGAGAGAGAGAGAGAGAGAGAGAGAGAGAGAGAGAGAGAGAGAGAGAGAGAGAGAGAGAGAGAGAGAGAGAGAGAGAGAGAGAGAGAGAGACAAAGAAGAAAGAGAGAAAGACAAAGAAGAAAGAGGAGGAGATAGAGAAAAAAATTTTCTACCGCAGTACTGACTAAAAAAATAAATTTAATTTTCTTAAAAAAAAATAAATAAATTTAATTATAAAAGCTTTGTTTAATAACACATTTTCTAAAAGAAGTGTGGTGATTGGTGACACGTTGACTCGGGATAAAATTCTGGCCACCTAACTCGGGATGATACGTTGGCTCGGGATAATAAAATTTTAATTATCAAGTTATATGTGTATAATTTTAAATTATTAAGAGTTTTGTTGTAAAAATTAAAATAATTTAAGTGTAAAAAAATAAATTGCTAAAAGATCCTTATTTAATAATAAATTGCAATAAATTAATTAATAATAATACTTAATTTAATTTTAAAATATAATTAATTTTAATTAAAGTTTTAAAAGGAAATAAATTAACAGGTTAATATCAGGTTACAGGTCATTTTTTTTTTATTTTATTTAATTTCCAAATTAATCACAACCATTTAATGCTGATCCAATGGCTAAAAAAAACGTAACCATGATGGTTACAATAAAAATGTAACCATTAGAACCTCCTCCATATATATATATATATATACATATTTATATATTCTATATAAAGTGTGCCTATATAACCGAATTTTTGGTTTATGAGAAATTTATGGGTGATTTTTTATTTATATTAAAAATAAAATGATTTATTATTAAAAATAAAATAGTTTATGAATTTCTGGGTCACTTTTTATTTATATATAATAAATTAAATAAAATAAATCCCATTAAATCCAAAAAGTTATATTTTAGCACATACAATATAATTAAGAAGCCATAAAATTTATAATTTCGTCTTCTGTTAAATAAAAATAAAAGCAACTTAAAGCATTATTATAATTATGCTGCTTTGTACATGTTGCGACAAAAAAGAAAGTTAATCTTATTAATTTCTCCATGTTTTAGCTATTAATGCAAACCAGAAAAAGAAAAACATTTACTAAAACCCACCAAAACTTATCATGATTAAACCTGAGGCATTAGATGCAAAAAAAAAAAAAAAAAAACAAATTAGAGAGTACGTTACAACACTGTTTTTGATCGTGTGCTCATAAATTAGAAGCACAATTAAATATATTAGCGAAATAGTGACTAACATCCAAATTTTAGAGTTGAAGAAAAATCTGCAACTGAATGAGGTAAAGACTACTACAATATTTATTTTATAAAACTTTTGTTTCAATATCTTACTATTATTAACACTATTTGATTTGGATGTAGAAAAAATATTTTTGGATTGAGGCGGCAATAAAAATAACTGATACTGTCCAGAATTTTTATTACATGTCATGTGACGCATGTCATAAAAAAATAGATTTATACAATTGCAATGAAAAAAATTATATGTGACAAGCCAACATGCGGCCAAGAAGGATTTCCTACACCACGGTATATTACAAAAAACATATGATGTTATTGAAATTAAGTTAAAAAAAAAAGATACTAACAATCTTATTATGCATTTTACAGTGCTATAGCATATGTTGAACTTAATGACAATACAAAGAGCCTATCTGCTGTCATGTTCGCAGATATTGTGGAAAAAATATTTTTCGTGTACTACTGCCTAACTAATGAAATATACTGCAGAGGTGTAATTTTAAAAAAATAAAATAGTTTTACATGCCTTTCAGAAGTTGATTTTTTTAATTAAATAAGCTATGCACACCATGTCTAATCATTTTAAATGCAAATACATTACGCTTTGTAGGAACACCGCCGCTTTGTCGACACTACTATATTTAATTTATCAACGAAAAAAATGGACAATCTAAATATATGCGGACCCGACTAGAATAAAAGGTGCAAAATACAAAAATTACACTATTGTCTCTATCGAAACAAATAAAGATTGAAATCCACCAATGACTATCATTAGTTTTCTTATCTACAATTTTTGGACAAATGTTATCTTCAATTATCAATAATTTAGAGACTGATTTTTAATTTTCTTTTTATCTTACACCCATTTAAGTAATGTTTTTTTAAGTATTGGAACATCAATTTTTAATTTATTTTTGGATTAACTTAAGAACATATTTAAATCATCAAGCTTTCTTAAACATTAATATATTGCATTCGGTATTCACTTTTAATTGACAACATTATAAACTATAATATTTAGATACACATAATAATAATCTCACCCAGTGGCGGAACCAGCCCTTAGTCTTAGGAGGGGCCTAAGTATGTTGATTTTTTTAGCATAAGGATAAATATTTTTTGTTCTTTTTTAGCACAAATATGAAGAATTTAGTACATTGAGAGCATAGGGTAAATTTATAGTATACCCCTTAAGGGGTTGTATTTGTTTTAGCATTCAGGACAACTTTTAGTCAAATATTTTTCCATAATTGCGTACATTACAACTATATAGGATCACTTATAAATTTTTAGAAAATTTCGAATAGTATATAGTGTAAAAAATAAGGTTTAAATATTTAGTTGAACACACGACTGTTTTTTCTTATACGTGTGGTAAATAACTGTTTGAGCTTTATTTTCGGTACTGTAAACTATTTAAATTTTTTTTGAAAATTTTATATATGGTCCTAAATAAGTACATCCTATGCGATTATGAAAAAAAAAATGGACTAAAAACTTTTGGGTGATTCTACAATGCACCCCCTTAAAAGGGGTGCACTAATGCACCCTTACCTATTTCGACATTTAGAAAAAATTTTAAATCTAATTTTTTTTCATATTCATATTCGTTTACGTTATAGTTATTTAAGATATCCTATAAAATTGTGAGAAATTCGGAATAATTTACAATATAGAAAGTAGTGTTCAAACAATCTATTTCACACGCGTATAAAATAAAATAGTCACGCGTGCAACATACTTTTTGAATCCTATTTTCGGCGTGTTAAATTTTTTCAAACTTCTTAAAATTTTATAGGATATCTTAAATAGCAATAACGTACACGACCATAAGAAAAAATTTGACTAAAAAATTATTTAGATTCTAAAACAGATATAGTGCATCAATACATTCATTTAAAAGGGGGTGTATTGTACAATTTTCCAAAACTTTTTTAGATGCCGAAATAGATAACACGTCTACTAGAACGACCCCTTAAAGGTCGTTTCTAGAGCATACTTTGATATTTAAATTTATTGAGAAATAAATTTTTTAAAATTAGAAAAAGAACTTTCAAAAGAAAAAAAAATCAAAAAGAGTGAACTATAAAATGTATAGGATGCAAATGATATTGATACAATTCTAAACAAAATTGTTTTAATATAAAAGCATAAATAATCATTGGCCCATTTATGAGCTTTTGAGTTTTGAAATAGTCAATTTTTTATCAAGAAATATATATTTTAAAAAAAGCAATTAATATAGAGAGCCTATAAATATATGTATATACATTTAAAAATCAAAATGTGAGGAGGGGCCATGGCCCCTGCAGCCAGCAACATAGTTCCGCCATTGATCTCACCTAATAACTAATAATATGTATATATATTTTTTTTTAATTTTTAATTGTATCACGTTCAAATAACATAAAAAAAACTAGCATAAAATTTAATATACGTGCCTTGCACATAACTTTTTACTAGTATATATATAAATATTAATATATATATATATATTTATATATATGGGAAGTAAAGTGTGTGATAGTGCAAAATAGTTTCACTCATATATGGGATATGCATTTTGTTAGATATAATATGCTATATTGGGATTTGGGTTTGATTTTGTGTGCACATGGGTTAGGACTCACACATTAGACCACCACACACGCGTGTTGTGGTCGTCCGACCATGTCGAGTTGACGGGCATATTGGTGTGGTGTCACCTAATTTTTTACAAAAAATTATTTCATAAAATAAATATTTTTATATATTTATTTAGATTAGTCAATGATCTGTTTTTATTATTAGAGAACATTGTCCCACATGGATCATGTAAAAGTATTGAGCTATATATAAGAACATAGACTACTTCACTCATCACCAATTGGTTTTGATATAGAACCACATGTTTCTCAAGATGGTATCAGAGAATATATCTTTTTCTACACTTAAAAAAGTTCTCTTAAAAACTTGCAATTTTTTTAGGGGAAATTATCCTATATACTATATATTTATTTTTTTTTTCAAATTTACGGTTTGGATTGCTACGGTAGTTTTTCCGCTAGTTTCTATGTGGGTTGCTATGTGAATTTTGATTGCGATTTAGGTTGTTACGTTAGTTGCTATGTGAGTTTCTATAGGTAGATTTTCGTAAAAATGTGAAACATTATTTTGAAGTGTAAAAATGAAAAAAACCCTATTTTAGGGTGTTTTTATGTGGTTTAGGCTTAAGACTGCATTATGCTATATTCCACATAGATCTGGCCCGAGCCCAGTGGACCAACACTCAAATTTAGGGGTGTTCATCAAACCGCCCGCACCGCACCACACCGCAAAAAAATGCGGTTTGAAATTCTTTGCGGTGCGGTCGCGGTTTGAATTTTTCCTAAACCGCGCGGTGCGGTGCGGTTTGCGGTTTTGAATTGTTAATATGCGGTTCAAATCGCACCGCACCGCATATTATAAAAATACCAATTTTTATATTTATTTAGGTCCAATATGTGAATATTCAACTTAAAGTTTACTATTCTTTCAAAAAAAAAAAAAAACTTAAAGTCTACTAATTATTGTATTGTTGACACTTAATTTTTTTTTTTCATATTTATTTTCAAGCCTTATGGTATTTTGACAAGTTTTGCTCAAAGTTTGTTGTATTTGTGATAGTTTAATTATTTAGTGATAGTCTAAACTGCATAAACCACAAAAACTGCACCGCACCGTACTATTTTTTGCGGTGCGGTTTTTCCAGGTTTTTAATTTCGCAATGCGGGTGCGGTTTGGGAAATTTAAAAAACCGCATGTGCGGGTTGGTTTGAAAAAATAGTCAAAAACCGCACCACCCGCACCGCGAATACCCCTACTCAAATTTGTACATAGGACCGAGATACAAAATGATCTTAAATTTGGAAACTAAGTTAGTAAATGTCTCTTTTTTAAAAAAAATTAACAAAACAACCAAATATAATAAATTAGCTAATACAAATTATAAAAATAGCCAATTATAATAAACTTTCATAATGTATCATACAATAACACTTTCTTTCTTGTTTAGGAGTGTAAATAGGTCGGGTCGGATCTGATCCAGCTATGATCTGACCTGATTCAGATCATGTAAGGATTTGCCCCGCCCTGTCCCGTCCCGCTAGATTAGATACTCGGATCGGATCAGATCCGACCCGACTCTTTTTTCTTTAAAGAATTTTAATATTAACTTATAATTTTATATCCATTTTAATTTTGTATTAGTATTATTAAATACAATACTATGTTTGGCATTGACATGTATTAATAGATTGTGTAAAAATTCGAGTTCGGGTTTGGGTCCGGGTCCGGGTTTGGGTCCCAGGTCAGGGTCCGTGTTCGGGTCCCAGGTTAGGGTCCGGGTTCGGGTCTCGGGTCAGGGTCCGATTTCGGGTTGGGTCCCGAGTCCCGGGTCTCGGGTCCTAGGTCCCAGTCCGGGTTTTGGGTCCCGGGTCTAGGTCCCGAGTTCGGGTCCAGGTTTGGGTCCCGGGTTCGGGTCTGGGTCTCGAGTTAGGGTCAGGATCCCGGTCTCGGTCCTAGGTCCCGGGTCCGGATCTCGGGTCCCGGTCTCGGTCCTGGTCTTGGGTCTTGGGTTCGGTCTTGGTGTTGGGTCCCGGGTTTGGTCCTGGTCCAGGTCTGGGTTCGGGTCTTGGGTCTAGGTCCGGGATTGGGTTCCGGAGCAGGCCTGGGTCCCGGGTCTTGGGTCCGGGTCTAGGTCCAGGTTCGGTTCCCGGGTCCTGGTTCGGGTCCTGAGTCAGGGTTCGGGTCTCGGTCCCGGGTCCCGGTCCTGGTCCCGGTCCTGGTTCTGGGTCTCGAGTCTGGGTCCCAGGTCCCGGTCCTAGTCTCGGGTAGGTCCGGGTCTGGGTCCAGGTCCCAAGGGATCCGAGTCTTGAATGAAGTTTTTTTTTTAAAAAATAAATTGAAATCGGATCGGATCAGATCCGATCCAGAAAAAAATTAGGCGGGGCGGAGCGGAGCTGATCCAAGATCCAATAAGTATCCGAATGTTTCGGATTAGAGGTGATCCGTCGGATTGGAGCTCCAACCCGCTCTAACTAAATGGATCTTTTTAACATGTCTATTCTTGTTGTGTTTAGCTTCCATCGACTCCTCCACTCTACTCTCTTTTTGTCTTTGAGAATTTTACTTTGATTTTTGAGGAAGATTTGAAGCTATCGAAGTGGATTTTGGTGTGTAATTGTTGAGTTAGTTTGGAGAAAGCAATTGAGGTAGTTAATTTTACTTTTTATTACTTTTAATTTTGAAATCTCATCTTTGATTAGTGAAGCTTGTATGATGTTCTTGTTTGATATTCTTGAAATAAAATTATGGTGTTAATTTTATGGATGAAATCAAAGTGTTATTATAGTTGGTTGAGTTAGACTTAAATTCTGAGAGTTAGGTCAATTTGGCGTTGAGTGATTTTTGTCAAAATGTTGAATTTCGGTAATGGATTTGAATTAGATTTCTTAGAGCTTTGATTATGAGAATCATGTGATTATTGAGTTTGATTGGGTGTATATTAAGCATGTGTTATTTTATGATGTTTTGAGATTGCATACATTCCGTTCTGCCATAGAAACCAATTGCATACATTATGTGAGTTTTGAGTGTGTTTTGGTGCATTTTCAGAGTGAAAAATCTAGTTTTTATTAGATCTGAACTAAGTGCCGCTACCCTGTTCTTGAAGGTCACGACCTGTGATTTTTGAGCAATTTTTCTCTCTGTAAGGGCCAAGATCCGCAACCTTTGTTGTACGGTCGCGACCCTCTCGGTTCAGTAGAACCAAAAAATTTATAACTTGTTTTGACCATAAGTTTTGATTCTGAACTCCGTTTTAGATGTTCTTTATTTCGTTAAAAAGCTTGTGAAGAGATCTATTATGTGGTCTAGTATGCGAGTCTTAATTGTATATAAATATTTTATGGAATTGAGGATTTACTCTATTATGTTTAAATTTGAGATTGTGACTAAGATTACCGACACCTGCTCGAAATCATCTGTGAACTAAAATCTTCCACATACTTTGGAATTCAAATAAGAAAGTGAATCTTACACTTAGAGTTAGCGTCATGACACACTTTTATGCTATATGGATAGCTAGATATAAATATATGTTCGAACATATACAATCCACTGTCAAGTATTCTAGACATGAGTTCGAGAGCTTGACAGTGGATTGTATATGTTCTGGCCAAACTAAACCGCGAGAGTTGGATTCTACATAGAGCTTGTTATAAAAATCTCATTTCGCGCTTAGGTCGGCTTACATGTAAACGACTTCTAATACTTTGAAAAGATTTTACGAGATCCTAGATTTGTAATATTATTAAATTCAAGGTGTAACCAAAACCAATATTAAATATGATATTGAATTTATATATGAGTTGCATCACTTTTTTAAAAAGTGGTGAAATAAATAAATAATGAAAAATGAAAATACACAAACTTTGGAATAAATACAAAATGAGATGGTCCTTTTCTTTTTTTCTTTTTCTTATTCTAACATAACAAAACAAGCCACCATTATTGATTCCAAATTCTTCTCCAAATCCGTAAAAATTTTGAAGAGTTTCTTCTTATTTGTTTCATATTTGATTAAAAATTAGGACCAGCCGCAACAATTTCCTCAGTCAAATTACTGTCTTTTCCAACCTTGTAGTTCAAGAACACCTCAAAGTTGTTCTTAAACAAACCACCAAGATGGAGTAAGCTATCCTTGTAGGCTTGCTTGTCTGACCACTGCACCCAATCACAATAAGAAAAAACAATACAATATTATGATTTATTATTTGTGCCATTACATATAAATGTTCAAGAAGAGAAAAGAAAGAAAGAACTAACTTACAGTGTTTATAGGGTCAAGAATTTCTGATGGGACACCCTCAATCTCAGTTGGGATCTCCAAACCAAATACATCAGTTTTGGTGTAGTTTGCCTCTAAGAGAGCTCCTGAGTGAATAGCATCAATGATTTTCCTTGTGTAAGCCAACTTGATACGACTACCAGATCCATATCTACATAACAAAACAAAACAATTCATTATAAAATCGAAACTAAGTAGATTAAGGACTAGTAAAACACGTGTTAGAATTTAAGATAAGATGAATAAGGTTTTATTTCAAAAACAATTGACAATGAAAAGAGTACCCCATTCATCTTACATATGACAATTTATTATGTGAAACTAACTCTAATACACACTCCTCACGTTTGGGTTTGGAAAGTGTGGGTATAACAAACAACTTTTAAGAGATTACAAGACCAAACGTGACAAATATTGGGAAATTTGTAGATTTTGAAACAAGTCAAAGACTCCAACACTAGAAACTGGCACACATTGGCCAAAAGGTTCCAAATGGAGGTTAAAGGGGAGACAACAAAAGTTTTTAAGTTTGGCTCATCTTTTTAGACCGGTGACACTTTGAGCTCACAATGGATCACAAACGACTCTTTAATGACTCGCCTTTTGGACTAGCGGTACTTTGGGCTTACAACGGATCACAACCGACTCTGATACCATGTTAGAATTTAGGATAAGGTGAATGGAGTTTCATCTCGAAACCCATTAGCAATAGGAGGAGTAGCTCATTCATCTAATATATGAAAATTTATTTCCACACATTAACAATGTAGGACTAAGACAACAATTTTTATCATACCTTCCACCAGACCAGCCAGTGTTAACAAGCCACCCGGTAGCGCCATGTTTTTGCATCTTTTCAGCAAGCATTGTTGCATATCTTGTGGGATGCAACATTATAAAGGCTGCACCAAAGCATGCTGAGAATGTTGCTCTTGGCTCTTTCACACCCTCCTCTGTTCCAGCCACCTATACAAATAGCCCATTTAGTTAATTAATAAGACCACTCTTACCAATTATTTCATGATGAAAACAAACACAGGTCAAATAATGATGAGAAAGTACCAGAGCAGTGTAACCACTGATGAAATGGTACATAGTTTGGGCCAAGCTGAGCTTGCTCACAGGCGGGAGAACCCCGAAGGCGTCGCAGGCCAAGAGAATCACATTCTTAGGATGAGGACCAACACAGGGTATTTTAGCATTTGGAATGTACTCTATTGGATATGCAGCTCTAGTGTTCTCTGATTTATACCATAATTAATTAACAGATTAATTTAATTAGTCACATTAACTTATGTAAATAATAGCAATGGATGATTCATTAATTTTTTTACCTGTAACAGATTTGTCAGAGTAATCTACTTCTCGAGTATGCTCATCAAAAACCACATTCTCCACCACTGCAAACCCAAAAAACAATGATTAAATAAGTATTATTGATTATGTATAAATAAAAACTGATTAAATTAGAATATAATAATAAGTACAAACCAGTTCCAAACTTGATAGCATTCCAAATATCAGGCTCCTTTTCCTTAGACAAATCAATGCACTTAGCATAGCAACCTCCTTCAATGTTTGAAACACCATTATCACTCCAACAATGCTCATCATCTCCAATCAAATACCTATTGTGATCAGTGGAAAGGGTTGTCTTCCCAGTCCCTAATTAACAACACCAAAAATATCAATAAATTAAGATATATAAGACCTTTCTATGTATTAATATTCTTTTTTAGATGTACCTACCTGATAATCCAAAGAAGAGGGCAACATCACCATCTTTGCCCATGTTACAACCAGAATGAAGGGAGAGGATTTGGCGTTGGGGCATGAGATAGTGCATCACACCAAACAGTCCTTTCTTCATTTCACCAGCATATTGGGTGCCCAAAATCACCATTTCTCTCCTAGCTAGATTGAGGTCTATGCTAGTTGAAGAGGTCATGTAGTGAGTGTAACGGTTGCATGGGAACTGACCAGCATTGTATATTGTGAAATCAGGGGTCCCAAAATCCTCCAACTCTTCTTCGGTAGGACGGATACACCTGACAATTAATGATTGGTACAATTTAATATTGGATCTCGTATTTTTAAAATTAAAATAATATATTGTATTTGTGAGTTCTTAGTTGTTTAGTACTTACATGTTGTGCATAAACAGAGAGTGGTAAGCTCTGGCAGATACAATTCGAACTTTGATTCTGTTTTGTGGATCCCAATTCAGAAATTGATCGTTTACAAATACCTGCGTTAATTGTTCATCACAAAATATTATCAACACAATATAACTCCAAATTAGTCTCTACCTTAATTGTTAGACTTTTTTTTTATTTATTTATTTTTCATGTATTAAATCTATGTCTTTTTTTTTTGAGAGAGAAATGATTCGAAGAAAACTCCACCTTGTAAGAGCTAAAAACTTTACAACAAGGAGAGGGAATACAAATACGTATTCATTCATTTGTTGCACCATGGAAAGTAAATGACTAAATACAAATAGGATAATTGGGCTACCAAATCTTGCTAATAGTAGTCGATAAAATAAATTTAGTTGTAATTTTTCATTTATTTCTAGATTATTTAACTTTTTGACCTATAATAAGACTAAATGGGCTTTTTAAATTTATCTTCTATACCGGTTAACTTAATTTGTAATGACTACAAGGTCTAACTTCTTAAGCTTTAATATAGTTACACAGTTTATTCGAAAAAAAAAAAGTTGTGGGCGAGTTTATGCCGAATTTGCCTAAATTTGACGTTGCTATAATTTATTTGGAAAGAAAAAAAGAAAAAACAGTATGATCTCCATAAACGTGCATTTCCCACAAAACTAGGATTTCCTACTTTTCTTCTAATTTTCCATTTTTTAAAATAAGATAAATAATATAGAACTGGATAAGGATACCCAAAAGCTGATTTGGAGTTTAACTAGTCAAAACCCACCTAAGTAACATAACACGTACTCACTTACCTTAATTAAATTGCCAAATTCATATATAAATTTTGTGTGTATACTAATACTATACCTTGTCCAAAGAATTCAAGTAATCGACAGCTCTTTCTCTGTTGACCAAAAAAGTTTGCTCGTCCATTTCAATATTAGGAGAGCCCTTTCCCCACCACAGCTCATTTTGAGTGGTGTCATCTTTAACAACACGCTTGTCTCGTGGAGCTCTACCTGTCTTAGCCCCAGACAGTGTGGCCAATGCACCTGTTGACGTTATGAACGAACCTTTCTCTGACTTGATAGCTTGTTCATACAATTCTGCATATATAAAACAATTAACAATAATATATAATATTAAATATGTTAGATAAATTAACAATAATTAACCCAAGATCTATTTGTATATAACATAGAACACAATAATAAGATATAATAATTAGGTATGTGTACCTGATTGATCCATAGCAATTATCTCAGTTTGATCCACAGCAGTTACTCCAATTTGATAGTACAATACTATCAACTAAGTCTTCCTCCCTAGATCTCTAAATCAGAAGCGCTTATTTTATCTGATTATCAAAAGGTATACAATTGTGATGAGACAATATGTATTTATAGAGTTAGGGAGGGGACTTAGCTACAAAACCCTAGTTGGGCTGGGCCTGCTCATCAAAGGCTTCAGTCAACTAGAAAAGCCCACACTTCTGCTTCACCTAGACTTTACACACAGATGCTAAGCCCATTAACAATTGATCACCAACAACATGGGCTAACACAGCAAAGAACTATCCAATCAACCCAAGTTTTAATAAAACCAATAAAATTTAATGTAAGCCAAAATAAAAGTCTAACATTCTCCCACTTGGGCTACATTGATTTTAATACATATATATTATATATCAAAATAATTTTGTTTGAAAACGACTCATGGGTTGAACAACAAGAAAACATTTGTGGCCACTTTAAAAAATGATAGTTCTCTGATAGCATCTCAACATACCGGTCCAATTTAATCTTTGATAATGAACTATGACAATCATATTGTTTTTAACTCAACAAAAGACATTCATAATCACAAATACCAAAGTATTAAATCGACATGGTCAATAAGTCTAGTAGTGTGGTAAGGAATTATGTTCAACATGTGATCAATTTAAAATAACATAATATCCTTATCAGTCCTCAATTTCACTGATACCGTGATGCTTAATAAATAAGCCAGTGAAATTCATCATACACCACTTAAAATAAGTTAGTGTCACTAAATATGCTTAAAGAATTAAGCCAACAACATATCATTGTCATTAAGCAAATATACTTAAAATACAATGATCACAACAAGATATGAACTACATGCTTTCAATTCAATTATTCTCGAGAATATAACAAAGCCTAACTGAAAGCATAAACATCCAATAATCAAAAAAGTATTGGCCCACAAAGTAGTTCATAACATCAACAAGTAAATTACATATAAATGTAATCTCAAAAGATAAAGCAAGAAACTCCCACTAACCCAAAGGAACAAAAGATTCTAAAATGCCCATATTAACAACATGTTTATTAAACAGCACGGCACTTAACCCTTTGGTTAGAGGATCAGCTAACATCGACTCGGTCTTGCAATTTTCAATGACAATGTCTCCTTTCTTGACCAAGTCTCTGACAGTGAGATACTTTATTTCCATATGTTTAGAAGCACTACTAATCTTGTTATTCTTTGAAAAGAAAACAGCAGCATCATTATCACAATAGATTAGCATAGGTGTGGAAATAGAATCAACCACTCGTATCTCCGAAATAAAATTCTTCAGCCACAAAGCTTGCAAAGATGCCCCATAACATGCAACAAACTCAGCATACATAGTAGATGATGTGATCAAAGTCTGTTTAACACTTTTTTAAGAAATAGCAGCACCAACAAAAGTGAAAATATAGCCAGAAGTTGACTTTAAATCATCTACATAACCACCAAAATCTGAATCTGAATAACCAACAACTTAAAGATTGTTGACATGCTTATACACAAGCATAAAACTCTTCGTTCTATGCAAATATCTCAAAACTTTATTGGCTGCAACCCAATGATCATGGCCAGGATCAGATAAATATCTCCTAAGAACATCGACCATGAGAGCAATATCAGGTCTAGTGCAAACCTTAGCATACATCAAACTCCCTACTGCACTTGCATATGGGATATTCTTCATTGCTTCTCTTTTTAAGTCGTTCTTAGGACAATGTTGCTTAGTAAATTTGTCCCTTTCAAAATAGGAACGAAACCAGCTTTACACAAATTCATGTTGAACCTTTTGAGCACACGATTATTGTAAGCTTCTTGAGGTAAGCGAAGAAATTTTCAATTCTTATCATGATGAATCTCAATCTCCAAAACTAAAGATACCTTTCCAAGATCTTTCATATCAAAATTGGTAGACAAAAAACTTTTGGTCTCATTTAGTAATGACAAATCACTGCTGGCAAGTAAAATATCGTCTACATAAAGAACAAAAAAAATATGATGACTCCCACTGATCTTCATATAAATACACTAGTCAAACTTGTTCTCGATGAAACCCAACAGTGTCACAACCTTATCAAACTTCAAGTACCACTGGTGAGATGCCTGTTTGAGACCATAAATGGATCGTTTTAACTTGCAAACCAAGTTGTCATTTCCATTTTCCTCGAAGCCTTCAGGTTGAGACATATAGACTTGCTCACTCAATTCTCCATTCAGAACAACAGTTTTAACAATCATTTGATGCAACTCTGAATCAGAGTGCACAACTAAATCCATAATAATTCTGAATGAATCTTTAGTGGAAACAGGTGAGAAAATTTTGAGTGTAATCAATACCTTCTCTTTGAGCAAAGCCTTTAGCCACTAAACGCGCTTTAAACCTTTCAATCTGTTTCTTTTTATCCCTTTTAGCCTTTAAAATCCACTTACAACCTATTGGTTTAAAACCATCAGGTAATAAAACTAGCTCCCATACACCATTTTTCTTCATATAGTCGATCTCATCATCCGTAGCTGCTAACCACTTTGAAGATTGTGGACTATTAAGTGCTTCACTAAAAGTGACAGGATCCACAAAATGATCAATATCATATTCTCCTTCTCCAAGATAAACAAAATTATCATGACACTTTGTTGACTTCTTTTGTCTCTGAGATCTTCTTAGAGGAGGTACTTCTGGAATAACTTCTCTTTGTTGATCATTGTTTTGAATAATATCTTTCACAACTGGAATTTCTTCAATAACAGGATTCTCATTAACAATAGGAGCCTCATCATTAATAGGCCCTTCATCAATAATAGGACCTTCATCATCTTCGATATCGGGAGCAATGTATTCATCAACACTGGGAGCATTACCAACTGGAGTAGGATGGAGACTACTATTATCATCTCTTGAAAATGACATAGGAATACAAATTCCTTTAGATGACTCCCCCATTTCAAGAGATGTTGAAGGAATTTTTTTTTCAGCAACATCAAATTCCAGAAACTTAGCAGTCTGAGATTCAACAATTCGCGTACCACGAGTAGGACAGTAAAAGCGATAGCCTTTTGAGTGCATTGGATAACCAATGAAATAATAAAGATTTGTTCTCGGATCTAACTTTTTCAAATTAGGATCATAAATCTTTACTTCAGCTGGACAACCCCATACACGAAGATGATTCAGACTAGGCTTTCGCCCAGTCCACAACTCAAAAGGGGTCTTGGGAACAGATTTACTGGGAACATAATTTAAAATATAACTTGCAGTCATAAGTGCTTCACCCCATAAAAACTCTGTAAGATTTGTTCTACTCATCTTGCTTCTAACCATATCCATGAGAGTGTGATTTCTCCTTTCAGCAACGCCATTTTGTTCAGGTGAACCTAACATAGTGTACTGAGAAACTACACCATTTTCGAGAAAATATGCAGCAAAAGGCCTCATGCGTAGTCCATATTCTGAATAACAACCATAATTTCTCCTCCACGATCTGAAAGAACAACTTTGATGACTCTTCCTAATTGTTTCTGAAGAACATTTCGAAAGATTTAACTTTATCAAGGGCGTCAGATTTTTCTTTAATTAAATAGGTGAATCCATAACGAGAAAAATCATTGATAAAAGTGATAAATACTTGTTTCTGCACAACGTGGTGGAATAAGGTCCACTGATGTCAGTGTGGATAATCTCTTATAAAGAGTGACTATAGATAGCAGTCTGCTTTCTTATTTTAGTCAATTTTCCACGAGTACAATCAACACAAGTATCCCAACCAGAAACATCAACAGGAGGAAGAATTTTAGCTAGAAGTAATCGATCAACTCTTTCTTTAGAAATATGACTCAATCTTTTGTGCCATAACAATAAGGATGTTTCCTTAATATGAGGTCTTTTACCCACAGTATTCACAACATTAAAAGAGGAATCTAAAGGAGCCAATGACAACTTGTAAAGACCATCAGAATAAAAGCAATTTCCAATAATTCGAGAGTCAAGCATAATGTCAACATTATCATTTGCAAAATGAAAAGAATATCCTTGTTTAACCAAAAGCGGAAGCGAAACTAAATTCCTTTTAAAAGTAGGAATCAAGAAATTACTGTTCAAAATAATCTGAACACTAAACTGTAATTCAAGAATAAGTGTGCCAACATAGATAACATCAACTCCAACATAAGTGCCACTTTAAGCTTTGACTCCCTCTCACTTATTTGCTTTCTGAGATCGCTTAGCCCCTGGTTGTGGTTGCTTCTTTTCATATTTTCTTTATCCTTTGTTGGGCTTGAGTTGAGAAACAAAGTGAGAAGACTCATTCTTTTCATTTTGTTAGCTTGCTTGTTTCAGCTACACACTGAGAAATTAGATCACTAAAACTCCATGTTTTATTATAAGTGTTTAGGCAGTCTTGATAAAGCTAAAAGAGGTAGGGAGTTCATGAAGAACTTTAAAGAATGGTGTAAAAGCCGGGAAGAGGAATATTATGTTCTTTCAACTCGATCTGAACATGAATAATTTTCAGAATAAAACCTCGCACTCCTTTGATTTTTCATACTTAATGGTTGCCATTTCATCCATAAGATGTCCAGCTTTAGCGATTTCACTAGTGTGAAATAGTTTTTCTACTACTTTGAAAAACTCATTAGTATTTGAGGTGTTTTGCAAACCATCAAAAGATGTTCAGGAATTAAACGGTTCATAGCAATGAGACTAAGATGATTTGAATTTTTCCAATGTGCATGAAGAATTTTTGGGCAACAATTCTGATATTAGAATAAGATCAAATAGATTTTTCTTCTCGAAGGCATAAGTCCAAATCTATTATGCCTAAAGTAATTTTCACATCTCGTTTCCATGTCTTAAAGTTGGAAGCCTTCAGAATTCAGATGAAAACGTTATTGTTGTTCGCAGAAAGGAGACCGCAAAATTTAAAAAATTAAAACTTGAATAAGCAATATGAGCAATGCATTAGAAAATATTGTATAATCAACTGGTCATTATAAACTCCCCTTTGGGGTGAGAATATAACACACACATGATCTACCTTCATGAAGTTAACAACAAAGAAAAAATACATATCATTTAAGAATTTTATTACCTTTGGGCAAATAAATTTCTTAAAAATATGTATTAATTCAAGCAAAAAATAATAATAAATTTATATATTTAAATTATTACCTTTGGGCAAATAATTAAAATATATACATTTAATATTAACTCACTTCATGGAATGTGAACTAATATATGTAAATACTACCTTTGGGCAAGTAATTACACATATAGTCAACCAAAAGATATAATATTTTCTTCAACATGTGAAATTTGGTGATAAAGCAATCATTGAAAAAGAATAATTTTCAACCAAATTTCCAAAAGAGATATATAATTGCTTTTATTATATTGATAATCAAAAAATAAAGTGTCCACCATAACACATTATTTTTGTATCAAACAATCAAGTTTTATAACTTTAGAACAACAAATAATTAAAAGATGTGAAACAAAAAATATTGGTGGAGATTACATAGTCAATATAAATCAAATAAGAGAGTGACTATGTCTTATGGAACGAGAAGAAACCCAAAAAATTTTCTATGATTTACGGATTTTGAAAAATCATCAAAAATTATTTTTAATAATTTTTTAACTGCATAATTATCATTAAAATAATAATAATTATTAAACGGAGTCAAAAAATTAATTAAAAATCACCAAAAAATCAGAAATTAAATTCTAATAACGCTGGAAAAAAGAATCGTCAAAAAAACGACGCCGGACGGCACCGCACGCGCCCCCACGCGCCGCTGCCGAGAGTGGGCTTTGCTGGCAGACTTCATCTTCAAGCTTGAACCGGGTCTGAAAGTGGGTCGCACGACCCGGTTCCAGGCGGTCGGGTCGGAGACGAAAAAAAAATGCCAAAAATCGACGAAAACAACGGGAAAGCTAGGGGTTTTGTCCGGAATCGATTTTCTACTCTATTTATGGGTTCAATTTGGGATTAAACATGTAAAACAATGCTTGAATTTAATGAAACTAATCCGAAAATATAAGAACTTAAAGAACCGATTTGGCTATGTGTCTCATCCAATTCGAAAAAATCAAACGTCTAGAAACATTTTAAATCAATTGGTAATGAGATTTGCACCATCAATTTTAGTGTATAAACCATAGAATCAAAAATCCCAAATTAAATTTCATAAAGAAAAAAAAAATATAAACCCTAAAAATTTAATCTTAAAATTCTCCTAATTTGTTCAATTACTTTAAGCAAGTAATATATCAAAAGAAAGAAAATTCAATAATGAATAAAATCCCTAACCTTTTAAGATTGAAAAACAAAAAATTCAATATAAAATAATAGCGAAATTAATATGTAATTGAAGAAAATTAACATATACATATTAATTGATATACTAATTATAGGTTCTAAATCATATACAATAGGCAATCTGATACCACATGTTAGATAAATTAACAATAATTAACCCAAGATCTATTTGTATATAACATAGAACACAATAATAAGATATAATAATTAGGTATGTGTACCTGATTGATCCATAGCAATTATCTCAGTTTGATCCACAGCAGTTACTCCAATTTGATAGTACAATACTATCAACTAAGTCTTCCTCCCTAGATCTCTAAATCAGAAGCAGTTTATTTTATCTGATTATCAAAAGGTATACAATTGTGATGAGACAATATGTATTTATAGAGTTAGGGAGGGGACTTAGCTACAAAACCCTAGTTGGGCTGGGCCTGCTCATCAAAGGCTTCAGTCAACTAGAAAAGCCCACACTTCTGCTTCACCTAGACTTTACACACAGATGCTAAGCCCATTAACAATTGATCACCAACAACATGGGCTAACACAGCAAAGAACTATCCAATCAACCCAAGTTTTAATAAAACCAATAAAATTTAATGTAACCCAAGTTTGCTCGTCCATTTCAATATTAGGAGAGCCCTTTCCCCACCACAGCTCATTTTGAGTGGTGTCATCTTTAACAACACGCTTGTCTCGTGGAGCTCTACCTGTCTTAGCCCCAGACAGTGTGGCCAATGCACCTGTTGACGTTATGAACGAACCTTTCTCTGACTTGATAGCTTGTTCATACAATTCTGCATATATAAAACAATTAACAATAATATATAATATTAAATATGTACATTTTTTTTAATTAAACATAATAATAATAATAAATAAATATATATGTATAGTAAGTAGGATCACCAGCAGGAGAGAGGTTGTAGAGAACATGGGTAAACTTGAGGGAGCTGTCACTGACAGCAATGGTGGGAGGAGAAGAGTAATCAAAATGGTGACTGCGGTGAGTGTGGTGAGTTGGGGTCTTTTGAGACTCTGATTTCCTTGCTGTGTTTGGGTCACCCTTAACCACCTTTGGCCCTGTTTCTCTCGTCAATGACGCCAATGACGCACTGCACGTACATACGTATGTGTATCCAACCCATTATTTATTAAAATTATATGTATATATATCACATTTTTTTTTGTTGATCCAATATGTAAATAATTAATATATTTTATTAATATAAAATGTTCACTGGGTCAATTTAATATTAATTTTTAGAGCAATGCTAATTATAATCTCTTATTATAATTTTTTAGTTAATTTTTACCCTTGAAATTACCAGTCGATTTTTTTTTTTTAAACAGTATTCAATATAGTTACGGTAAAAAAAAATTCTGAATAATTTATAAGCCAAAAATAGAGTTCCTGATATTTTAATTTAACACAGGGCTAAAAAAGCTTCAAATGGATTTTCGGTATTGAAAATTATTTAAAAATTTACAGAGATGATGTTGTAAGCATATCAAACACCGTTGTGAAAAAAATTTGAAATACAAAATTACAATATATATTTTCAAACAAGAAAAATTATAATAGGAGATTCACAATATAATCCTAATTTTCTTTATTAATATTCTAATAATATTTTTCTCTTCATAGCTTTCAAAAACTTATCACTAAATTGTGGATAGCTTTTATATTGAATGATTATTTTTAATTTTCAAAAACTAGTATAACGTTTAAAAACAAAGCTAGTGGAGTATAAAAAATTACTTTTTATTAGTCGTTTTGCTCAAATGGATTAATAATAAATATACATACATAGATTTCTTTTATATATAGTTTATATTATTTAATTTTAGAAATTTTTTATATATGAAAAAAATCTATTCCAATACATCTTGACTTTTAGCTCCATCAACTATTTTTTTTTTTTTTGGAATGGACTCCATCAACTTTTTAAGGAAGAGGTTATTGAAAAGCTGCTAAATGTCAAAATCCTATAAAAACAAGTTCTATATTAATTATAATAATAATAATTAAAAAATAAAATATTGGGTGATTCTACAGTGCACTCCCTTAAAAGGGATGTATTGATGCACCCCTACTTGTTTCGTCATCTAGAAAAAAATTTAGTTTAATTTTTTTTTTCATATTCATGTACGTTATAGCTATTTAAGATATCTTAAAAAAATTTGAAAAATTCAGAATAATTTACAATATAAAAAACAATGTTCAAACAGTCTATTTTACATGCGTATAAAATAAAATAGTCACGCGTGCAACACACTGCTTGAACGCAATTTTTGGCATGTTAAACTTTTCTGAATTTCTTAAAATTTTACAGGATGTCTTAAATAACTATAATTTACATAACTAAGAGAAAAAATTTGTCTAAAAATTATTTCGGATACTAAAATAGATAGAGATGTATCGGTGTATCCTTTTTAAGGGGGTGCATTATAGAATTTATTCCCTAAAATATTTATTGCATAGTTAAGTTTAACTACTATATAAGTACTTTACTCTTAAGTTATTATTTACACGTTATTTTCTTTTAAATCATTTTTTTTAAAAAATAAAAATTTAATAACTTAAACCAATTAGCAATTATTACGTTAACAATTAAATATCTATAAAAAATTTCAAAATTATAACTTAATTAAATATTATTACCCCAAAAAATAAATCTTAATATATATTTATAATTTGAGGTTAAATTTAAATATTTATATTATAAATTACTTTAACAATATATATAGGGAGACGATTTTGTCCCGTAATGTACTTTCACAGAATGTATTCCGTGATATACGGCAGCCGTTAGATGGAGGGAGTTATTTGATTTGAGGGCTGGGGTTGATCTAGGGATAATTAGAGTTAAAAAAATAGTAACGTACGTGAGACACATCTAATATACCTTGAAATCCATATAATGTATTACGAAATACAAACTAAGAATACAAAATCGTTTCCCTATATATTAATATTAATATAGACAACACGTAATTTAATAATGGAAACCGCTAAATGTCAAAAATCTATAAAAACAAGTTCTATTTTTCTCAAATAAAGAAGTTCTATATTAATTACAATAATTGAAAAATAAGATAATAACAAAACAAAATATATGTTTTAAATATTTTTTTATATGCTTACAAAATTATTAATTCCATATAAATTTGAATATAGACAGCAAAGTTTTGAGCACGATTAGAAATATTAGATAAAGAAAATGAGAAATAATAGATTATTATTATTAGTGTATGTTAATCTCAGGTAATACATTTTAATTTAATAAATAATATAATATTTTAAATTCCTTAAATAGCAACGATGTATTAGATATAATATTTTATTTATTAATTGCTATGTATATTTTGGTTAATATATAATATATTAATTATGATTAATATTATTATTACCTGATGGATTCGAGCTTCTGTTTATGAAGATCCTCTTCAGAAATGGGGAACAATCTTGGTGAACCAGAAGCCCTAATGGGAGTAGAAGGTGCGGATTTCTTCTTCTGAAGTGAATGAAGCTCCTCCAATGTCTGGGCCTTTACAGGAGCTGAGCTGTCATCGTAACAAACCTCCTGCACTTCTGAAGAAGAAGACGACGTCGTTTTCTTCCCCGTTTCGATCTTAGGCAGCCCGTTTCGTCCCATATTTACAGTACTCCTTCCAAAACTAAACTCTTCTCCACTCTTGTCCTCTGCCATTAAAAAAAATATAATATTGAGACTTAGAGAGAGATTGATTTATAATAGAGAAGGAGATATTGTGAGTATGGCTATAATATGAAAATCCAAATCTATTTAAAGGATGAGTTTGGTGTTGTTAATTGATTATTACCCAATTAAAAAATTTATTATTATTATTATTAGAAATAAATAAATAAGAAATTAAAAAGCGTAATGGATAATGATTGAACATTTCAAGAAAAATTGCACACGTACGTTGGTGCTGGCACTCATACACTTTATAATTACTTTTTAAAAATATATATATTCACATGTATTTAGATATATCGTTACATCTGTATCTCTCATCCCACTTCACGTCTTCCATTTTTATTTTGTATTTTCCTTAATTTCCTGGAACTTGCTTATAGGATTGGATAACATTACAGTGTATATTATATGTAATAATTAAAATATATTAGATCAATATATAATTTCTGTTTTCAACTTTCTTGGGCAGCTTTTTTGTTTTATTTTTTAAGTTGGTAGGTGGTGGAAAATATAAAGGCGGGCTGTGGTAAGACTAGCCAATTAAAAATGGAAATATGGCAACTGTATTTATATGTGGTAATCTTGTTATATGGCCTCATAATTGAATGATGAAGAAGAAGATACCCCTGTCTAAAATTTATAAAGCTTTATTCAGTTTTAATCAAAAAGAAAAAATTAATAATATTATAAAAATATTTTTAGTTGCCAAATAAATAGATATACAACCCAAATAAAAAAAATTATACAAACATTACACACATACATACTTCCTGGATAACTATCGGGCAACCTAGCAACAATCCAACACAACCTAAAACGAAAATTTAACCAAAAAGAGAACCACCATTAATTCTAGCGACTTCACCTGAGAAGACGACCAGAATCAATCAAAACATGAGCTGTTTTGAATTCATGAAAAAAATGTAGAAAAACTACTATGAAACTAAAATTCAACTGGAAATCTAATTTAATTTGCATAAAACTAATGTCCTGACTTTAATTTTCAGATCAATGAAAGACAGATCTCAAAAAGTTGAACTGAAGTTCCTAAATAATCCAGCTCAAGTATAATCCAAAAAAAATTACATCAACACTATAGTAAAATTTTTTATCCTAGTGCATTTTTTCGTTATTCTCCAAATCTTTAATGGTGAATTTATTTATATTAAATCATAAAGAGACATGTAGATAGAGTTACGTACGTGAAAATACTGTTTAGATTGTTAATGTTTCATAACGATTGCATTACAGTTACAAACATTTTACTAAAAATTATTTTGTCTGATTGAAACCTTTGTCTGATGCAACATTCAGCCAACCACCTAGCAACCACCCTGCAATCATCCTGCAATCATCGTTTGATTGAAGCCTTTGTCTGATGCAACGCAGCAACCACCCTGCAACAATTGTCTGATTGTGTAAGAGATATTTTGGTAATTAAAATCACATAAAATGTATAAATGTTGTTCACACCTTATAAAAGTATTTTTGTAAATAAAATGTAAATTTATATTTCTTATATAATAATTCTAAATTTCTATTCCATATTATATGTCTATCAATTCAAATTAAAGTTGGACACTTCATTCATTTAAAATTTTAAATTAAAATACATTAATCTGTTTTATTTTTTAATTAAAAAAAGTAAAAATAATTTCTAAAAATATATTCTATAAAACTGTTTTCACTTTTTAATATTTTAATTAAAAATCAAAATTTTAAAAATTTTAAAAATAAAAAAAAAATTACTTTCACAGTTTTCTTAAACATTTTTTTAGGCTCTAGTCTCAAACTCGGACCATGCTTCCAGCTCTAGACCCGGATCTGAATTCGACTTATATAAAATTAAAAATAAAAATTATAAAACATACTTCTGTTTTCTATTTTAAAAATTAAAAAATAAAAAGATTTAATATATATGTGGTATCATTAATCTTAATTAATTCTTTTTAAAACTATTCATTTTTTTTTTTAAAGAAAATGAAAAATTTCATTTATTATCGATTAAACATGTTCATTATTATCCATCAATTGAACCAAATGGGCAAGGTCATGAGCCACCCCATTGGCCTCCCTAGAAATAGAAATTAAAAAAAAAACAAAATTAAAATTATATATTTTTTTGAAAAAGAATTAAAATTATATAATTTAACACTATTAATTACAATTTATAACACTATTAATATAATAGACTTTCTTTTAAAATTTGAATGAGGTGTGCAGCTTAATTGGGTAATACATATTATGAAATAAGAATTTTGATCTTCATATAAAACAAACGTCAAACTAAATTATGTTAAAATAATTATGCAGTCAAATTATTATTATTATCTTATTTTATAATGAAAAAAAATAAAAAAAAATTCAATAATTTAATGATATAACTAAATATATTAATTAAATAATAAAAATATACAAAAATTAAATAAAAATAGTAATGTAAATTTTATATATGTTATATTTGTTAGACTTTTAGTTGGGCTTACATTAAATTTTATTGGTTTTATTAAAACTTGGGTTGATTGGATAGTTCTTTGCTGTGTTAGCCCATGTTGTTGGTGATCAATTGTTAATGGGCTTAGCATCTGTGTGTAAAGTCTAGGTGAAGCAGAAGTGTGGGCTTTTCTAGTTGACTGAAGCCTTTGATGAGCAGGCCCAGCCCAATTAGGGTTTTGTAGCTAAGTCCCCTCCCTAACTCTATAAATACATATTGTCTCATCACAATTGTATACCTTTTGATAATCAGATAAAATAAACTGCTTCTGATTTAGAGATCTAGGGAGGAAGACTTAGTTGATAGTATTGCACTATCGAATTGGAGTAACTGCTGTGGATCAAACTGAGATAATTGTTATGGATTAATCAGGTACACATACCTAATTATTATATCTTATTATTGTGTTCTATATTATATACAAATAGATCGTGGGTATATTATTAATTTTTTTTAACATGTGGTATCAGATTGCCTATTGTATATGATTTAGAACCTATAATTAGTATAATTAATTTGTATATGTTAATTATCCATAATTACATATTAATTTCGTTATTATTTTATGTTGAATTTTTTGCTTTTAAATCTTAAAACTTTAGGGGTTTTGTATATCATTAAATTCTCGTTCTATTGATATTTTATATGCATGAAATCATTGTATATATTAAGAGAATTTTAACTTTAAAGTTTTAGGGTTTATATGATTATAATATGAAATTATAATTTGTGTGTTTTGATTTTATTGTTTTTGATCTAAAATTGATTATAGATATCTCATTATTAATTGTTTATGAATGTTCTTCAATGATTAATTTTGTATTTTGATCAAGATTGATATTCCAAATCAATTTTTTTTATGTTCTTTATTTTTGGATAGCTTTTCTTTAGATCTATTTTTTTTAGCAATTAATAGCCGAAATTAAAGACATAGATTGACTAGAAATCGATTCCCGGACTAAACCCATGCAAAATCCGGTGTTTTCGTCGATTTTTTGGCCGGAAAACACGAGCAGACCCGACTGGGCCGAACCGGGTCGCGTGACCCGCCTCCAACCCGGCTGGAGGAAGAAGAAGGACTCCCAGCCGCGAAGCCCACTCGCGCAGGCGGCGCGTGGGGGCGCGTGGGGCCACCTGATATATCGTTTTTCGACGTTCTTTTTTGCAGCGTGCTTAAAATTCAATTTCTGATTTTTCTATGATTTTTAATTAATTTTTTGACTCCGTTTAATAATAATTATTATTTTAATGATAATTATGTAGTTAAAAAATTATTAAAAATATTTTTTGATAATTTTTCGAAATCTGTCGATCATAGAAAATTTTTTGAGTTTCTTCTCGTTCCATATGACATAGTCACTCTCTTATTTAATTTATTTTGACTATGTAGTCTCCACCAATTTTCTCATATTCACATCTTTTGATTATTTGTTGTTCTAAAATTATAAAACTTGGTTGTTTGATACAAATATAATGTGTTATGGTGGACACTTTATTTTTTGATTATCAATATAATAAAAGCAATTATATATCTCTTTTGAAAATTTGGTTGAAAATTATTAATCTTCAAAGATTGTTTTATCACCAAATTTCACATGTTGAAGAAAATATTATATCTTTTGGTTGACTATATGTGTAATTACTTGCCCAAAGGTAGTATTTACATATATTAGTTCACATTCCATGAAGTGAGTTAATATTAAATATATATTTTAATTATTTGCCCAAAGGTAATAATTTAAATATATAAATTTATTATTATTTTTTGCTTGAATTAATACATATTTTTAAGAAATTTATTTGTCCAAAGGTAATAAAATTCTTAAATGATATGTATTTTTTCTTTGTTGTTAACTTCATGAAGGTAGATCATGTGTGTGTTATATTCTCACCCCAAAGGGGAGTTTATAATGACCAGTTGATTCTACAATATTTTCTAATACATTACTCATATTGCTTATTCAAGTTTTAATTTTTGAATTTTTCAGTCTCCTTTTCTGTGAACAACAATAATGCTTCCATCCATATTTTGAATGCTTCCAACTACAAGACATGAAAACGAGATGTGGAATTTACTTTAGGTATAATGGATTTGGACTTGTGCCTACGAGAAGAAAAAACCTGCTGATCTTACTGACTCCAGTACAGCTGCCCAGAGAACTCATCATGCACAATGGGAAAAGTCAAGTCGACGTAGTCTTCTTACTATGAAAAGATCCATTCCTGAACATCTATTGAGTGGTTTGCCAGACACTACAAATGCCAAAGAGTTTTTCAATGCTGTAGAAAAACTATATGACACTAGTGAAAACGCTGAAGCTGGACATCTTATGGATGAAATGACAACCATTAAGTATGATGAATTAAAAGAAGTGAGAGATTTTATTCTGAAATTGGTGAATATTCGGTCCAAGTTGAAAGATCATAATATTCCTCTTCCTGACTCTTTCATTATTCATCGAGCTCTTCATGCTCTTCCTGCCTCTTTCAGCCTTATCAAGACAAAATTTCTACAACACTTACAATCAAACATGGACTATCAACGACCTAATTTCTCAGTGTGTAGCTGAAGAAAGCAAGCTTAAAAGGGAGAAGAATGAATCTGCTAACTATGTTTCTCACCTCAAGCCCAACAAAGGAAAAGGGAAGTTCAAGAATAAAAATGATGGCGCTACTAAACAGAATGGTAATGGTAAGGAGCATAAGAATAAACAGAAGAATAACAATGGAAAGTCCAAATACTCTAATGTGAAGTGTTACTTTTGTGAAAAATTGGGGCATCGGAGAACGGACTGTCACAAATTTAAGACTTGGTTAGAAAAGAAGCAAGCACAATCAGGTAATCCATTAGCATGTGTTTGTTTTGAATCTAATCTAGTTGATGTTCCTATTGATTCTTGGTGGTTAGACAGTGGTGCTACTGTTCATGTTTCTGCTTCCTTACAGGGGCTAAGGGATCTCAGGAAGCCAAGTGAGAGGGAGTCCAAGCTTAAAGTGGGTAATGATGTTGGAGTTGACGTTATCTATGTTGGAACATTTATTCTTGAATTACAGTCTCGTGTTAAGATTATTTTGAACAATACTTTTTATGTTCCTACTTTTAAAAGGAATTTAGTTTCGCTTCCGCTTTTGGTTAAACAAGGATATTCTTTTCATTTTGCAAATGATAATGTTGACATTATGCTTGACTCTCGAATTATTGGAAATTGCTTTTACTCTGATGGTCTTTATAAGTTCTCATTGGCTCCTTTAGATTCCTCTTTTAATGTTGTGAATACTGTGGGTAAAAGACCTCATATTAAGGAAACATCCTTATTGTTATGGCACAAAAGATTGGGTCATATTTCCAGAGAAAGGGTTGATCGTTTAATTAAATCTGAAATACTTCCTCCTCTTGATGCTTCTGATTGGGATACTTGTGTTGATTATACTCGTGGAAAATTGACTAAAACAAGAAAGAAGACTGCAAACCGCAGTCAATCTTTATTGGAAATTATCCACACGGACATCAGTGGTCCTTATTCCACCACGTTGTGCAGAAATAAGTATTTTATCACTTTTATCGATGATTTTTCTCGTTATGGATTCACCTATTTAATTAAAGAAAAATCTGACGCCCTTGATAAACTCAAATTTTTTCGAAATGAGGTTGAGAAACAATTAGGAAGAGTCATCAAAGTTGTTCATTCTGATCGTGGAGGAGAATATTATGGTCGTTATACAGAATCTGGACAACACATGGGGCTTTTTGCAGAGTACTTACTAGAAAATGGTATAGTTGCTCAATAAACTATGCCTGGTTCACCTGAGCAAAATGGCGTTGCTGAAAGGAGAAATCGCACTCTCATGGATATGGTTAGAAGCATGATGAGTAGAACAAATCTTCCAGAGTTTTTATGGGGTGAAGCACTTATGACTGCAACTTATATTTTAAATCGTGTTCCTAAAACCCCTTTTGAGTTGTGGACTGGGCGGAAGCCTAGTCTAAATCATCTTCGTGTATGGGGTTGTCCAGCTGAAGTAAAGATTTATGATCCTAATTTGAAAAAGTTAGATCCGAGAACAAATCGTTGTCATTTCATTGGTTATCCAATGCGCTCAAAAGGCTATCGCTTTTACTGTCCTACTCGTGGTACGCGAATTGTTGAATCGCAGACTGCTAAATTTCTGGAATTTGATGTTGCTAAAAATATTCCTTCAACATCTCTTGAAATGGGGGAGTCATCTAAAAGAATTTGTATTCCTATGTCATTTTCAAGAGATGATAATAGTAGTCTCAATCCTAATCCAGTTGGTAATGCTCCCATTGTTGATGAATACATTGCTCCCGATATCGAAGATGATGAAGGTCCTATTATTGATGAAGGGCCTATTAATGATGAAGCTCCTATTGTTAATGAGAATCCTGTTATTGAAGAAATTCCAGTTGTGGAAGATGTTATTCAAAACAATGATCAACAAAGAGAAGTTATTCCAGAAGTACCTCCTCTAAGAAGATCTCAGAGACAAAAGAAGTCAACAAAGTGTCATGATAATTTTGTTTATCTTGGAGAAGGAGAATATGATATTGATCATTTTGTGGATCCTGTCACTTTTAGTGAAGCACTTAATAGTCTACAATCTTCAAAATGGTTAGCAGCTACGGATGATGAGATCGACTCCATGAAGAAAAATGGTGTATGGGAGCTAGTTTTATTACCTGATGGTTTTAAACCAATAGGTTGTAAGTGGATTTTAAAGGCTAAAAGGGATAAAAAGGGACAGATTGAAAGGTTTAAAGCGCGTTTAGTGGCTAAAGGCTTTACTCAAAGAGAAGGTATTGATTACACTAAAACTTTCTCACCTGTTTCCACTAAAGATTCATTCAGAATTATTATGGCCTTAGTTGCGCATTTTGATTTAGAGTTGCATCAAATGGATGTTAAAACTGCTTTTCTAAATGGAGAATTGAATGAGGAAGTCTATATGTCTCAACCTGAAGGCTACAAGGAGAATGGAAAAGAACACTTGGTTTGCAAGTTAAAACGATCCATTTATGGTCTCAAACAGGCATCTCGCCAGTGGTACTTGAAGTTTGACAAGGTTGTGACATCGTTTGGTTTTGTAGAGAACAAGTTTGATCAGTGTATTTATATGAAGATCAGTGGGAGTCGTTATATTTTTCTTGTTCTTTATGTAGATGACATTTTACTTGCCAGCAGTGATTTGTCACTACTAAATGAGACCAAAAATTTTCTGTCTTCCAATTTTGATATGAAAGATCTTGGAGAGGCATCCTATGTTTTGGGGATTGAGATCCATCGTGACAGGGATCGAAAAGTTCTTGGCTTATCTCAAGAAGCTTATATTAATCGCGTGCTCAAAAGGTTCAACATGGATTTGTGTAAAGCCGGTTCTGTTCCTATTCTAAAAGGGGAAAAGTTCACTAAGCAGCAATGTCCTAAGAACGACTTGGAAAGAGGAGCAATGAAGAACATCCCTTATGCAAGTGTAGTAGGGAGTTTGATGTATGCTCAGGTTTGCACTCGACCTGACATAGCTTTCGTAGTAAATGTTCTTGGGAGATATTTATCTGATCCTGGCCACGATCATTAGGTTGCAGCCAAGAAAGTTTTGAGATATTTGCAAAGAACGAAGAGTTTTATGCTTGTGTATAAGCATGTTGACAATCTTCGAGTTGTTGGTTATTCAGATTCAGATTTTGGTGGTTGTGTAGATGATTTAAAGTCAACTTCTGGCTATATTTTCACCTTGGCGAGTCTTTGCTATTTCTTGGAAGAGTGTCAAACAGACTTTGATCACATCATCTACTATGTATGCTGAGTTTGTTGCATGTTATGGGGCATCTTTGCAAGCTTTGTGGCTGAAGAATTTTATTTCGGAGATACGAGTGGTTGATTCTATTTCCACACCTATGCTAATCTATTGTGATAATAATGCTGCTGTTTTCTTTTCAAAGAATAACAAGATTAGTAGTGCTTCTAAACATATGGAAATAAAGTATCTCACTGTCAGAGACTTGGTCAAGAAAGGAGATATTGTTATTGAAAATTGCAAGACCGAGTCGATGTTAGCAGATCCTCTAACCAAAGGGTTAAGTGCCGTGTTGTTTAATAAACATGTTGTTAATATGGGCATTTTAGAATCTTTTGATCTTTTGGGTTAGTGGGAGTTTTGTTTTCTGTTTGTTTTTAGAAATTATTATTTATAATTTTCTGAATAAAGTTATGAACTACATTTTATGTTTCAATATTTTTTATTATTGAATGGATATGTTTTCAATTATGTTTTGTTATATTCTCGAGAATGATTGAATTGAAAGCATGTGGTTCATATTGTTGTGATCATTGTCTTTTAAATTTATTTGCTTATTGACAATGATATGTTGTTGGCTTAATTCTTTAAGCATATTTAGTGACACTTACTTATTTATTAAGTAGTGTATGTTTAATTTCACTGGCTTATTTATTAAGCATCACGGTATCAGTGAAATTGAGGACTGATAAAGATATTATGTTATTTTAAATTGATCACATGTTGAACATAAATCCTTACCACACTACTAGACTTATTGACCATGTCGATTTAATACTTTGGTATTTGTGATTATGAATGTCTTTTGTTGAGTTAAAAACAATATGACTGTCATAGTTCATTATCAAAGGTTAAATTGGACCGGTATGTTGAGATGCTATCAGAGAACTATCATTTTTTTAAAGTGGCCACAAATGTTTTCCTGTTGTTCAACCCATGAGTCGTTTTCAAATAAAATTATTTTAATATAATATATATGTATTAAAATCAATGTAGCCCAAGTGGGAGAATGTTAGACTTTTATTTGGGCTTACATTAAATTTTATTGGTTTTATTAAAACTTGGGTTGATTGGATAGTTCTTTGCTGTGTTAGCCCATGTTGTTGGTGATCAATTGTTAATGGGCTTAGCATCTGTGTGTAAAGTCTAGGTGAAGCAGAAGTGTGGGCTTTTCTAGTTGACTGAAGCCTTTGATGAGCAGGCCCAACCCAACTAGGATTTTGTAGCTAAGTCCCCTCCCTAACTCTATAAATACATATTGTCTCATCACAATTGTATACCTTTTAATAATCAGATAAAATAAACTGCTTCTGATTTAGAGATCTAGGGAGGAAGACTTAGTTGATAGTATTGCACTATCGAATTGAAGTAACTGCTGTGGATCAAACTGAGATAATTGCTATGGATCAATCAGGTACACATACCTAATTATTATATCTTATTATTGTGTTCTATATTATATACAAATAGATCTTGGGTATATTATTAATTTTTTTTAACAATATTGTGTACTAAAATATTTTTTATTAAGTGTCAAATTTAATTTATCACAATTTTGGGATATTATTAGAATAATTTTTTTTTTTTAGAAAATGTACTATATTAATGGGGGGAGTTTTATTAGCATTGTGACACTCAGATTTTCGTAGTATGTAAAGAGATAGATCAAGTATGCTTTGCAATCTCACATCTTTCTAGAGAGGTTAAGTGATGATTTTAAAATTGTGTAAGTATGAGATTATATCGTTAAAGAGTGATTAATGGATTAATATTTAATAGCTAGGTACTACCTATGATAATAAGATACATCTTTTTCATTCTATTTTTCTATTTGATTGTATTTTAAAGTATTGGAATATCATTTAAATGGATACCCTTTCCACTATTTTGGTAGAATAATTTTTTTTTATGTATTTTAAATTTTATTCTATTTTATTCTTATTCACATTTCTATTCTCATTGGTATTTTTATATTTTCATTCCTTTCAACCAAACAGCATCTTATATTCAATGCAATTTTTACTTATTGATTAGAACTTATATAAAAACAATGTACTTTAATTGACGATTAATAGAAGAAAGAAGAAAAAGTATTACAAGTTGTAATGGCTTTGAATGTATGTATGGATGTTTGATGATGATTATGATGATATACCAAAAACAGAGAGGGATATATGATCTAATTATTCTACAGATTGGACCACTCTTATCTTTCATCCATAGCTCTCCACCATCAACACACATTCAATACCTTTTTAATTACAGGGTCTTTCGTTCAATCCTTAAACCAAAGAATTAAAGAGAGAGAGAGAAAAAAAAGAAAAAAAAAAGAAGGGAAGTGTCCATATGTATAAGTATACTCATATGCCAAATTTAATATTTGATACACTATTTGTAAAATTTTTAATGATATATACATTTAGACAATAAGTCACTTTTAATTAATAGATGAGACTCGTGTATAAAAATGATTTCTTTAAATTATAACAATTATTATGTTAAGTTTGTCTTTAATTAGTTGGGCATACATTTAGGTGATGTTTGATCTGTTGTAATAAAAATATAATGTTAATTGTAATAATAATAGTAATAGAATAAAAATGGTAATGTTAATTAATTATAATATTTGGTTTAATGTTGGAATGAGTATTGTAATTAAAATTATTGTATTTAGTTTGGTCTGAAAAAAAAAATAATAAGGAAAAAATAATTAATTATGATATTCCGTATTTTAATGTTCCCAGTTTAATTATTTAATTAAGTGATTAATTAAATGCGGAATAATGAAACTGGTACTGAAAACAGTTTTTCCGTAGTTACAGAATACAACTCTGTAACTCCAGAGAAACCCAGAAAAACAAACAGTGCATAAAAGTAAAAACACACAAGATTTTTGTACGTGGTTTCAACAATCCTTTCAGATTGTTACTAGTCCACGGGGCCACGCCCAGAGATAAGATTCATTAGATCGGTATCAAAAATACAAAGTAATTGACTTATGCATAAATAGACTCCCTCTTATTGTATGCCGCAAGCTTGATGTATTCCACCTACTAACCGAATCTTGATAAAACTCAAAGAGCTCGAACTCCCTTCGATCACCTTGAAGAGTGCTTGAATCCTCCCGATTCAAGGCTTAAAGGCTATCTCCCGAAAGCCTATACAACCATCTCCCGAAGGTTGTGTGCTTGTATCATCCCGATGCAAGACTTCAAAAGCAATCTCCCGAAAGCTTGTAAATACCTTCTCCCGAAGGTGCACTGATGTTCTTCTTCGTTGTAGACTTGAATACAGACTCAAGGCAATACAAACAACAAATAAACAGAGTAAGAGTAGAACAACTCTTCTCTACAAAACAAAGATACTCTTTTCTTATGATATGAAAGTGAATAAAAGAGTTAACATAACAAAGACACTCTTTCCTTAAGATATGAATATAATTCTAAGTGTGTGAAAGAGATACAAAACCTAGCTACTATAAGATGTATTTATAATGAATATACATCTCATAGACAGATTACATTCGGTCTGAACAAGACCTCAACCCACTAGAAACTTCCCTAAAATAATTCTTCAATCAGTCCACGAATTTCCGTTTCTGTACCTACAGAATCGTGGGCAGTAACTACAACTTTCCTTTTATAGAAAAGGAAAGTCTAGCTCCGGTTTTCTCTTCAAGAAACCTGATCTAAGAAAATGGGAAACTCAACACAAGATCAGATTACACAGCTGGTTAGATAAAAACGAAATGGGTAACCAAACTTACCATTTTTACCTTTTTTCCAAAAATAGGAAAGCTAGACAACTTTCCTTTCAAGTTTGAATACACCAAATAGGAAACCATATTAATGTATACCAGCCGAAAATATACAATGAATAATAAAATATTTTTGTCAATTAAATATGCCAAAAATGGAATTAACAAATTATATTGATAGTTATTTCATATTTTATATTGTGCTTCATAATAAGGAAAAAATAATTAATTATGTTGATAGTCATTTTATATTTTATTGAGAATATACAAAAAATTATTATTTTTTATTCTTTTATTATTTATATAATACTAATATGGTAAATAAAGAATTGAGTAAATACTATTTTGGACCATGTGTTTTGCAAAAGTTACTGATTGGATCCTCTGTTTTGTTAAATGACAAAATGGACCCTGTATTTTTCTAAAATGGTAAAATAAGACCCTGAACTGTTTTTTTGTCAAAAAATTAAATAATTATCCGATTTAAAGGTGTTATGACAAAATTATTTACATTTTCTGTATCTGTTTGTATTTTCAAGTTGGTTATATTAAAAAAAAAGTTGTCAAAAATTAAGCTCAAGGTCCTATTTGTACTATTTTAGAAAATATAGGGTCTATTTTGTCATTTAACAAAATAGAGAGTCTAATTAGTAACTTTTAAGGTCCAAAATAGTATTTACCCTAAAGAATATAAAGTTTAGTAAAAATTAATAAATCATAATAATTAGTGACATAAAAAAGTAATATTTATTGTGAGTTAAATTTAATACAATACTATATTTTGTTCCAAATTTAAGACAACTTTTAACATGTACTAAATTTAATATTTTTTAGAACATCATTAAAGCATAATTTTTTTTAAATGTGATAAAAATATAACAATACATCACTTTTTTAACACTCTATTAGAGCGGACAATATCAAATTAAAACTGATAAATGAAATAAAATATTGCTTTAATGGTCATTTTATTATATAATACAAAGTCTTGTTAGATACGCGTGAAACATTTATTGGCTTTGTATTGTGACAGTACATAAACAAAATATATGACAATTTTTGTTGGCCATTACTCTCACAAGCCCGGATTCAAATTTTCTGTCCGATATTGGTGTCCCATTCATAAGTCTCATATTTATTAGGGAAACTTAAAAAAATATATTAAAATTTGAGTTAATTTTTACAAAAATATTATTATACGGATTTTTTTTTTCAAAAATAATGTATTTTTATAAAATAATAGTGGAACACAAAATATAACAACTAAAAACAACAGTGGAATAACTGTAGAACAACAGTGAAAACTTAACACAATACATTGTACAAACCTTACACAGTATTTTTTAAAAAAATTTCGTCCCATAATAAAAAAGTGAAAAAAAAAAATGAAATATTTGAGTATGTGTTGTAAATAATCCTATTTGTTATTCACTAAGGAAAAATAAAATTGATGAGCTCTACTTTTTATTTGTCTTTTAGTAATTAATAGTATTCCTTCCTACATTTTTTTTTTCATATAGCATTTTACTTAATATATTAAATATAAGGGAAAAAAAATAGAAAAATACAAAAAAAAAGGAAAAAAATTACAAAAATACTATGGGCCGGCCCATTAAACATTTATACAGTCCACATACAAATATTTATAAAAATACCACATGCACTAAACCTTTAGCTGCACGGAGCGAACAATGAAGATGACATACCTCGATCGTTTCAAAACCGCAAAACAACTAAAATGAAACCAAAACGAAGAAAATACAACCATTAATTCCGGCGAAATCAACTGGAAAAGAAGACCTGCAATGATCTAAACAGAAATTTACGAAAAAAAACCAAAAAAACTGGGAAGAAACTAAATTTACACAATTATTTTCGGTTTTATTCGATCAAAACAACTCCCCTAATATCGAAATCCAGATTCATGAAATGTAGATCTATAACAAACAGATCTGGAGCTCCCCCCGAATCCAAAACAAGGTATGATGTGAAATTTTTTTTTAAAAAAATCTCATGAATAATAGATCTACGTTATATATAGTTGCATTTTGGTTGATTACTGGTTTCCAATGTGAAATATATTTTTTTAAAAAACACAATAAGAAGAGCAAATTTGAATTAAGGGACAACACGTTTCGTATAAGTCTGTTTATTTTTTGTTTTGGTTGCATTATAGTTGCATTATCGTTTTATGATAGTTTATATAATATGCAAGTAGCAAAACCATAATAAAACTACAAAATAACTGTAAACAAACTAAAATACAGAAAAAACTCTTTGAACATCAACATCCATGATAAATTAAATTGTTACCCATTGATGATATACAAATGGACAGGAAACAATTAGACAAAAATATATTTCCAAAAAAATACATACATAACGTGTTTACACTATTAAAAAACTATAAAAAAAACTAATACAAACTGAGAATAGATCAAATGAAAAAACTGAAATGAAAAAGAATAAAACATCTGGAAAAACATAAAACAGAAAAAAAAGACAACAAAATGAAACAGTTTTTAAGACTAAACAAACGAAAATGAAAAACCCATAAAAAGAACAAATAAATTAAACTAAAAAAATAGTAGCCCTAAAAAACCAAACGAAATGCTAAAATAAAAAACCTAGAATAGTAAAATCGAAAAACACAAGACACACAAATGGCAAATACAAACAAATTTTAAATAGGGGCGAAACCAAAAAGAAACTAAAATCAAACCTTATACTGAAGACCAACTCCATCTTGATCATTTTTTTGAGCGTCATCTTGAGGAATTTTTTCATGGGCTGCCACCTTTGATTTCTTCTTTGGAAGAGCTCGCCCACGTTTCGACAATGGAGCAAAATCAGAGTCATCATCCTCAACAACAGGTCGTTTACCCTTGTTTCTATTAGCTAAAGATTTCAACTCCATTTTAGAATTTTTTTTTTGAACAAGGGAAGGAGTTGATGAAGAATGAGTTACAACCATATTTATATATAGATTAAGAGAAAAATAAAAAGAGGGAAAACTGTTAATGGGAGTTGAAAAAAAAATTGAAGAACAAAAAGAAGAGTGAAAATGGAGTTGTGATTGTGGAGAGGGAAGTGTTCAGCTATGAAGGTTATTATTTTTAAAAAAAAACTGAAAAGAAATGGAAAATAAAAGGAAAAAGAAGAGAAAAAAAGAGAGAAATGATGTATAGAGTGATTGATGTAATACATCAATCAATCACGTATCAAAAAAGGTTGAATTGTGTGTGCATGTGGTAAAATAGTAATAAAATATAAAAGCTGAGTAAAAAAGTTGGTTTAGCCGTGTATAGGTATTTATGTAATAAATTTATCATTTTAGATTTTTGGTGTAAATTTTTTTAAATATAATTGCATATATATATATATTTTTTTTTTTGGTATATCTAGCAAATAACTCAATTAAATTATGTTGAGGTAATTGGGATCCGCAAAACTTTGAGTTGGATCAAAGAAAATTAATGGCCACACGTGATCTTAGAAACCGACAGTTTTTTTTTGTGGTACAAGCCATATGTAGTTCTATTGTTATTGTAGAAGTTGATCATCTAAACCAACTTAAAACTAACTCACTTACACTTAACTAACTTAACTAACTTTCTGTTATGTTAGTTAGTTAGTTGGTGCTGATTTTGCACCTATTTTCTAGCTGTGAGTTGTACCTATAAATAGGCTACACTTTTCACTTATGTAAGGTGAGAATTAAGAGAGAGTTTAGAGAGTGAGTGCTTAGTTTTCTAAGCTGTGAAACCATGTTCTTGAAGAGGTTAAGAACAGAGGGTGTATTCAGGTAGGAGTTTAGAAACTGAGACTGTTTCTCTGGTGTGTTTCTCGAGTGTTGCGGAGCTGTGTTGCTCTTGAATTGGTGCTTGTATCTCTATTCTCCTTAGGATTAGAAAACCTATTCTGCTTAGGATTAGAAGATGAGGTGAGTTTTCTGCTGCGTCGACTAATAGTATTTTGGCCATAACTCTCTCGATATTGATTGGAATTGGACGATTCAAGATGTTCCGGAAAGATAAAAGAGAGATCTATAGAACTTTTATGTTTTGACTTTTTCCGAAATCTAATCAAAACATAGTCGAATTCAGGCTTGAAGTTTTAGCTTTATTTTCTTGTATAATTTTCTCTATTTTATATATCATCTTTTTTGTGAGATTTTTTTTATTTTTTTTCAATCTTATTCCTTTGATATTTTCTAATCTTTTTCTGTTTTAAATCTGTAAGAATAAAAGATAAAAAGCGTAAAATTGCTCCAAATAAGAGTAGAACTAAATTAAAAATACACCAAAAATTAACTTAAAAATAACCTAACACCACCTCAGTTGATGTCCTTACTTATGGTGTGTGTGGTGATTCATTTTGAGACTTCCATCCTGTCAAAATTAATCTCTAACTCAGCTAGGTCATCCCTGTTTGTACCTGCAACATCAGAGTCTTTGTCTTTCTTGGCTATCAAGTGCATGAAATCATGCTCATTAAAGACTACATCCCTAGATATAATAATCGTAGGCTTTCTATTTTTAATATAACATGGCCTACATCCTTTAACACCCTTAGGATATCCAAGAGAGAAACATTTTTATGTGTGCATATGCAATGCAGCCAAAGATATTTAAGTGATTCAAGTTAGGTGTAGTGCCATGCAATTTTTCATATGGGGTTTTCAGATTTATGAATCTACTGGGACTCCTATTAATCAAATAGCATGCAGTAATAAGAGCCTCTCCCCAATACATTTTTCCTAGACCAAAACTAATCAATAAATATCTTACTTTATTCAACAAAGTCCTATTCATTCTCTCAGCAACACCATTTTGCTGAGGTGTATGCTTAACAGTCCTATGCCTAACAAGTACAAACTCAAAACACAGCAAGCCAAATTCAGTATTGATGAATTCTAAACCATTATCTGTCCTAAGAACTTTCAATTTCTTTTCATACTGGTTTTCTACTTCAGTTTTCCATTCTCTGAATTTTTTTAGGCATTCATTCTTAGTTTTAAGTAGATAAACCCACACATGGACATATTCCAACGGCCTCTTAGAGCAATGATTGCCTGCCATGAACTTCAATCTATGATGCTTTCCCAACACACATGCTTCACAGAATGGTACTGAATTAGGTTCGAAATTTCCTAGGAGCCCTTGCTTGGTCATTCTTTGATCCCTTGCTCACTCATGTGATCCATTCTTTAATGCCACATTTCTATCTCAGTTTCTTGGTGTTGCAAAATACTGGCTTCACAAGCCATTCCTGTTTTTCCTTGCAGAATGTATAAGACATTCTTCTTTTCACCCTTCATGATGGTAAGAGACCCCTTTGCAATTCTCATCTGGCCATTGCAAGATTTATAATTGTAGCCTTTATCTTCAAGGGTTCCTAGTGAGATCAGGTTTCTTCTCAACTTTGGTATGTGTCTTACTTCAGGCAGCATTCAAACAGTGCCATCATAATGCTTTATAGCAATTTATCCAATGCCAATTACCCTGCAAGAATTGTCATTCCCCATTAGTACAATACCAGCATTTACTTTCCTATAATTAATAAAATTTTCAAGAGTAGGACACATATGCTATGTGCATCCAGAATCAAATATCCATTCATTAGTGATTCTTTGATTTGAAACCATGTACAAGTCACCATCAGAGGAGAAATGATCTGAGTCTTCTACATTTAAAGTAGAATCATGCTTCTTTTCTCTGTCTTCTTTAAGTTTATTCTTATACTCAATGCAGAACCTCTTGACGTGGCCTACTTTCCCACAAAAATAACATTTTCTGTCTTTATGATTTTTCCCCTGGACTTTAATCTTGACTGAGATTTGTGCTGTCCTTTGAAATGATCCTTCTTGTAGTGATCTCTACCCTTGTGGTTGTCTCTTCCTCTGGCCAGGTAAGCTTCATCCTTGACATTGTCTTTTTCTTTAACCATTTCTTGTTCTTTGGATTTCAAGGCTCCAAGAACATCATCAACGGTGAGAGTATCTCTTCCATATTTGATCACAACCTTCAATTCCTGGTATGCAGCTGGCAATGATCTGAGAAGAATGACAGCTTGGCTGATCTGAGAAGAATGACAACTTGGCTTTCTTCATCAACATTGTACTTCAAGTTAGCCAATCCTATAATAATTTGATTAAAAGCATCAAAATTATCATCTAGAGTCAAATGAGAAGACATTTTAAAACCATATAAAGATTCTAACAGATTGATCTTATTAGTTAGAGAAGGTTTCATGTAGATCTCTTCAAGTTTACTCCACAATTCTCGAATTGTCTTCATGTTCTGAACCTTCCTTCTTACAGTGTTTGACAAGTACATTATGATAGTGTAGTATGTCAATTCTTCCATGTCTTCAAGCTCTTCCTTCATCAACTTGTCAGTCAGTTCTTCTTTGGGTTTCAAAGCTTTGGCAACTTTTTGATGAACAAGTATTCCTTTTAAGCTTTATCTCTACAGGCCAAAATCCCCTGTCTCATTGAACTTCTCAAGTTCGAATCTTGCTGCTCCTGTCATGATTGGTTGTGGATGAGTCTTGATTGAATCTTGATTCTTTTCTTCCCTTTATTGGATCTTGAATTCGAAGCTCTGATTTTGTTAAAATTTAGCAACAATAACACCAAGAATCTAATCTAAAACCTACATTAAATCAACAACTTGAACAACAATAACACACAAATAAACCAGTTAATAACACAAAGTAACAAAACTGAATTGAACTAGAAAACCTATTCTGCTTAGGATTGGTGCTTAGAAATAAACCAGTTAATACTGGAGGCATTCTACAGAGGGTTTTCAGCATTATTTTATTCTCTATCTTCTTCTCTTTTCTAAAGTTAATGTGTGATTTTTCTTCCATGAACATGTGTAGCTAAACAATTGATTAGGGTTAGATGGATATTGTGTAACATTGCTTTATGGTTTTAATATGATTTATTTTCCCCGTAATTTCTATGTATTCTATTTCATTCGTGCTTAATTACTTTTAGTAGTCTGGCCATCAATTAACTATTTTATGATTTTGATGCGAGATCTGAGAAGTGAGTGTCGATTATGCTATAGTGAAATAGAACTGAATTTCGATATAGGATGAGAGTACCTGTATGGTTTAGATAGCTTATAGGGTTTTTGTGTTTAATGCCTGTTGCATGTTAAATTTATCACGAGAGTAGAAAATTTGCATATGATTGAGATTTATATATCTGAGAAGACTATAAATTACCCTTTTTTTTTATTATAAACTATAAATTACCTTAGTAAACCTGCTATTGCATAGAAATTGATAATATGGAGATAATCATATTAGGCCATAATCAATAGAAACAATTGACATCGAAGCCCTAGTTTTTATTAACTGTTAATTTCCTTATTAGTTTAATTGCTTATTCTTTCACTGTTTTTATTTTCTAGTTTTAATCATTTCTTAATTTTTATTCAACCAAATGGAAGTAATAGTTTAATTTTAACGTACTTAACTACAATCCTCGGGGGATTGACCTCACTCTTGGTGAGTTTACTACTTGTTAACGATGCGTGCACTTGCGTGTACAAATTACCACAACAAGTGGAAACATAGGGTACTGTGGAAGAACTTAATGCATGCACATCTGAGCTGGAAACTCTAGAAAATGGTCAAGATAATCAACATGATTTGACCAACTACCAATTGGCAAGAGACAGGACAAAGAGAGAGATCAAACCCCCTAGCAGGTATGCTGAGGCTGATTTGATAGCCTATGTCTTAGCTGTGGTTCAATCTGAGAGTGATCCTGAACCAACTACCTACGAAGAAGCCATTGCTTGCAAATAAAAAAAAAGTGGATTGCTACTATGGGAGAAGAAATGTAGTCCTTGAAGAAGAAAAAAACTTGGATTTTGGTGCCTAGGCCATAAGACAAGAAAGTTGTCTCCTGCAGATGGTTGTTTAAAGAAAAAGAGAGAATGACAGAGGGTGAGCCACCTAGATACAAAGCTAGATTGGTAGTTGAGGGGTTCACACATGTTGAGGGGGTAGACTACACATGTATCTTCTCACCTGTTGTGAAGTACAAAACCATAAGAATGATGCTAGCCATTGCTGCACACAATGACTTGGAGGTTGAGCAATTAGATGTCAAAACTGCTTTCTTAAATGGATTTCTGGATGAAGAGATTTTCATGGAGCAACCACCTAGTTTTCAAGTGGAAAATAGTAAAATAGCCCTGGTTTGCTTGCTTAAAAGATCACTGTATGGGTTGAAACAATCACCCAGACAGTGGAATCAAAGGTTCAATTAGTTTGTTCAAAGTATTGGTTTTTCAAGATTAGAATTTGACTCTTATCTCTATTACAAGAAAATAGGGACACCTAAGGTTGTGTATCTATTACTATACGTTAATGATATGATGATCATTAGAAAAGACAAGACTGAAATTCAAGCCATTAAAAACAAACTTAACTCTGAATTTGAAATGAAGGACTTGGGAGCTGTCAAGAAAATTCTGGGGATTGAAGTCATAAGAAGTAGGCAAGAAGGGAAGATGACAATGACTCAGAGGAGCTACATTGAGAAAGTAATCAAGAAGTTCAATTTGGATTCATCAAAGGCCACTGCTGTGCCACTTGCAGGGCATTTCAAATTGTCAAATGAGTATTGTCCTAAAACTGAAGCAGAGAGAAAACATGAAAGGTGTACCCTATGCTATGGCTGTTGGATGCCTAATGTATATCATGGTCAGTACTAGGCCTGATATAGCTCATTCTCTAAGTGTATTAAGCAGGTTTATGGCAAACCCTGGGTTAGAACACTGGAATACAGTGAAGTGGCTGATTATATACTTGAAAGGTACAATCAAATATGGCCTGATTTATCAAAGAGATACATCAAATGTGAATTAGAAGGCTATGTTGATGCTGATTATGCATCAAATAAGGATAACAGAAAGTCTACTATTGCTTATGTGTTCATGGTCAACAAAAGCTACATATGTTGGAAATCACAACAATAACCAGTGGTGGCACTGTCAACTACAGAATCTGAATTCATGGCCACCACTGAAGCTTTCAAGGAAGCTATTTGGTTACAGGGAATACTATAAGAGCTGCATCTACTCAAAGACAAAGGGACAGTCTATTTTGATAGTTTGTCATCAATTCACCTATGTAAAGAGCAAGCACATTAACATTAGACTATACTAGATTCGAGAGAAGATTGAGGACAGGGTTCCGGAATTGGAAAAGGTGCACACAAGTGACAACCCTGCTGACATGGGAACTAAGGTTCTCACTTTCAGCAAACTGATGCATTGTCTCAGTTTGCTGAACATTGGTACTTGTTGAACATATTGAGATATCAACATCATCAAGGCTTCTGTGAAAAGATAGCTAGAAGATTGCTTTAGAGAATCAAGGTGGAAATTTGTGGAAGTTGATCCTCTAAACCAACCTAAAAACTAACTCACTTACACTTAACTAACTTTTGGTTATGTTAGTTAGTTAGTTGGTGCCAGTTTTGCACCTATTTTCTAGCTGTGTGTTGTACCTATAAATAGGCTACTCTTTTCACTTCTGTAAGGTGAGAATTAAGAGAGAGTTTAGAGAGTGAGTGCTTAGTTTTCTAAGCTGTGAAACCATGTTCTTGAAGGGGTCAATAACAGAGGGTGTACTCGGGTAGGAGTTGAGAAACTGAGACTGTTTCTTTGGTGTGTTTCTCGAGTGTTACAGAGCTGTGTTGCTCTTGAATTGGTACTTGTATTTCTACTCTCTTGTTCTCCATGTTAATGAAAGAATTGGTGATGTTTTCTCAGCTGGAGTATGGCGAGGGATCGAATTGATCTCTAGGACCGGAACCAGGATAAATCTTGTTGTCTCTTTTTAGCTCAATTCAGTTTTGTTACTTTGTGTTGTTAACTGGTTCATTTGTGTGTTATTGCTGTTCAAGTTGTTGATTTAATGCAGGTTTTAGATTGAATTCTTGGTGTTATTGTTGCTGAATTTACAACAGTTATGATTTCCATGTTTGGTCAAGTAGTTAATGATTATAAAGCTTTGTTAAGTTTATTGAGAAATGTGTCTATTCATTTTGTAAAATGATCAACTATTTTTTTCAGCGTACGTTATAGTTATTTAAAATATCTTATAAAATTTTATAAAATTTTAAATAGTTTAGAATATAGATTGTAGTGTTCAAACAGTCTATTTCACACGCGTATAAAATAAAATAGTTACGTGTGCCACATACTATTTGAACTCTATTTTCGGCGTGTTAAATTTTTCTGAATTTCTTAAAATTTTATAAGATATCTAAAATAACTAAATCGTACATGACCATGAAGAAAAAACTAAAATACCAAAAAATAGATAGGGGTGCATTATTGTATCCATTTAAGGGAGTGCATTGTAGAATTTTTTAAAAATTAACATTTAAATTATTTAAATTTATTTAACAATGCACCGATGTACCTCTATCTATTTCGACATTCATAAATTTTTTTTAATCTATTTTTTTATAGTCATGTATGTTGTAATTATTTAAGATATCTTGTAAAATTTTGTGACCTTTGTAGAAATTTAATACACCAAAAATAAAGTTCAAACAATCTATTGCACGTGTGACTCATGTATTTTATACGCGTGTGAAATAGTCTGTTTAAACACTACTTTTTATATTGTAAATTATTCTAAATTTCTTACAATTTTACATGATGTCTTAAATAAATATAGCATACGCAACTATAAAAAAAATTAGATTAATTTTTTTCTGATGCCAAAATAGATAAGGGATGCACCAGTTCATCCTTTTTAGATGTATGCATGTTAAAAGAACCCCATATATTAAATTATATAAGGTAATATACTTATTTAGTACTTTATATTTTTATGAAAAATATATTTGATATCTTGTATTTTTTTAATAATACTTAATTGGGAATTAGCACCAGTTTTTCTGTGGGTTCTTGCTCTTGCAGCTGACCTAGCTGGTGCCATGGCTAAAACAAGGTCAAAAATCCATGGAAAACCTAAATCTGTGACTAAGATTTCGAAGAGGAAAGGGGGGAAATCAAAGATGGATGCGATTCCATCAGGTTCGATGGATCAGATTTCAGAAATTGAGGCGTTGGATGTTTCTGATGAGGAAGACATGGCAGAGGTTGCTCCAGCTATGAGGGATGTTTTTGCTCCTCTATCACCAAAGTCTTCACTGGAAGAGATACAGAGGCAGGAAGAAGTTCGAAGTGATTTTTCTCACTTTCTCCAGGCGAATAGGCAATGTAACAGTAACATTGCAGCAGGTATACACTCTATCCCTCCTGTTTTGCGATCAAATTCTGTTATGCGTAATCTTGAGAATTCGTTTCTGAATACTGAGAATAAGGAGAGTAAAGTGAAGATTACATTAGATGATATTGAAGATGAGATATCCTTTTGGAAACCTTCGATTGTTTGTTATGTATTAGGAGTAAATCCTCCTCTGCATATTCTGGATGGCTTTGTTCATAGAATCTGGCAGGGTAAAGTGGACAGAGTGAAGGTGTTATCCTATGGTATATTCATCATTCGGTTTCATTCAATTGAGGATAGGGATCAAGTGTTGAATGGGGGTTTCATTTTCTTTAACAGAAGACCAGTAGTTATGAGGCCTTGGGACCCAAATGAATCATTCAAAAAAGATGATATGAAGAGTGTGCCTATATGGATCCAATTAGAAGAACTGGAACTGAAATATTGGGGCCAAAAGTCATTGTTTAAGATAGTTGGTCAGATGGGGAAGCCAATCATGGTAGATAATGTGACTAAAGAAAGGGAGAGATTGAACTTCCCTCGGGTTTTAATAGAAGTGCAGATGGACCAAGATTTGCCAGCTTTCTTGGAGTTTGAAAATGAATTTGGTTCGATCACTTCAGTAGGAATAAAATATGAATGGAAGCCAATTTCTTGCTCACATTGTTCTGGTATAGGTCATGCTGCAACAAATTGTAAAAAGAAAATGGGGGGGCAGCAACAATGGATCATTAAAAAGGACAACAGGAAGATGCCACAGGTTGATGAAGAGGGCTTTACCAAAGTTCATAGCAGGAAAAATACTGCTACCCGTGAGCAGGGAACAACTGGAACAACTGAAACTAATGGGGTGATAATGAAGAACTCATTCCAGGGACTTGAAGAAGATGAAATTATAGAAAATGCAGTGGAGAATATGCCTACTGAGATAGTCAAGACAGGAGAGGGGGGAGCACCCTCTCTGTCTAATGGATAAGTTACTTTGTTGGAACGTTCGAGGGGCCAACAATCAACAAAAACAACAGTTGATAAAGCAATTTATCAATATTCAAAAAGTTGATTTTGTTGGTCTTCTCGAAACAAGAGTTAAGGCTCCAAAACTTGGAACCTTATACTCAAATGTGTTTGCAAATTGGTGTTTCTCTACTAATATAGCTTGGCATGCAGGTGGGAAGATCGTCATAGCTTGGAACCCTTGGAGATTTACAGTTGACATTCTTAAATGCACTAGTCAATTAATGCATTTAAGGATGACAACTGTAGATGGGTTTGATAGTTTTGTTACTGTGGTATATGCTGCTAATGATCGAGCTACAAGGAAACTTTTATGGAAAGATCTGTGTGATTTGAGAACAAGTGGTAATTGGGTGGTAATGGGAGACTTCAATGATATTTTGGCTAAAGAGGAGAGGATTGGTCTTAGGACCAAGGCTTATCCTGACACTGAATTCCTTCAATGTGTTAACCATTGTCAATTGGAAGATGTCAAATCAAGTGGGAATTTCTTCACTTGGACGAATAAGCAGCACGGGGATGACAGAATTTTTTCAAAAATTGATCGGATCATGGCTAATCAAGCATGGATTAACAAATATGAGTTTGCTGAAGCTGTCTTTCTCAATGAAGGTTTATTTGATCATACTCCGGGTATCTTATCAATTTATCCTCATGTGGTGAGCGGAAAGAAACCTTTTAAGTACTTTAGGATGTGGAAATCTCATCCTCAGTATGATACTAGCTTGAAAGAAGTGTGGAAGCAACATGAAAGGGGATCCAAAATGTTCCAAGTAGTGACTAAATTGAAGCAATTTAAAGTGAAACCCAAGGAGATTAATAAAGAGGGTTATTCTGATTTACAAAGTGTTGTCATTCGCATTAAGCAGAACTTAGATCTTCTTCAAAGTCAAATACACAAACAGCCTCTTGACTCTAAGCTTCACCTTCAAGAAAGAGAACTTAGAGAAAAGCTCATCAAGGTGCAAGGAGACTACTTGTCATTCTTACAACAGAAAGCTAAAGCAGACTGGATTCAACAAGGGGATTGTAATTCAGGTCTGTTTCATGCTTGCATTAAGCAGAGACTGAGGCACAATCGTATCCTATCTATTGAAAGACAAGATGGAAGCAGAGTACATGATCCGGATCAGATTACAGAGGCTTTCCTTGAATTTTACAAAGAATTACTGGGGTCCAAGTTAGAAAATCGAAGGAAAGTTGAGGCAAGAGTTTTGGCTAGAGGACCTGTGCTATCTCCAGAGCTTGCAAATGTCCTAACTCAGAAGTTCACACATGAAGAAGTCAAGAAAGCTGCTTTTAGTATTCCTGGCTCTAAATCCCCTGGTCCTGATGGTTTCTCAAGTACTTTTTATCAGGACAATTGGGATATCATAGGAGAAGACATTAGTGGTGCAGTACTGGCTTTTCTGGAAACAGGTAACATCCTCAAAGAGATCAATTCAACAATAATTACTCTAGTCCCAAAATGCAAGTGCCCTAATTCGGTTAAGGATTTTAGGCCAATATCTTGTTGCAATGTGATTTATAAAATTGCAACCAAGATATTGAGCTCTAGAATTAGTCAAATTCTTCCTTCAATAATATCTCAATCACAAGGAGGTTTTATTAAAGGAAGATTCATAGGGCACAACATTATGATATGTCAGGATTTGGTAAGGCATTATCATAGGAAAGCAAACAAACCAAGTTGTATGATCAAACTTGATCTCCAGAAAGCTTATGACACGGTTGAGTGGGACTTTTTGGAGGAAATGCTAACTGGCCTAAATTTCCCTAGAAGCTTCATCCAGCTCATTATGAATTGCATCACTACTCCTAAGTTCTCTATTATGTTCAATGGATCCTTACATGGATTCTTTGAATCTAGAAGAGGACTTAGGCAAGGGGACCCTATGTCTCCTCTTCTATTTGTCTTGGGTATGGAATATCTTTCTAGATTAATGGTGAAGATTGGGGAGAAGGAAGATTTTCATTTCCATGATAGATGTTCGGATCTTAAGTTGAATCACTTGGCTTTTGCTGACGATGTCTTACTTTTCAGCCATGGAGATTTTACAAGCGTCCTATACATGCTACAGGCACTCAAGCTTTTCTCTCTTACCTCGGGACTTCAGGCCAATGCTAGCAAAACGGCTATATATTGTAGTAATATGCAGCAGGGGAGTGTGAACAAGCTTCTACAACTTTCTGGGTTTATGAGACAAGAGCTTCCATTTACATATCTTGGAATCCCAATTTGTGCAAGGAAAATTTTAGGTAAAGAGTGTGAGCTTCTGGTTGAAAGAATGACAGCTAGAATAAGGACGTGGAGTTCAAGGAACTTATCTTTTGCGGGAAGAATCACATTAATTAACTCTGTGCTTATTGCAATACAAGCATATTGGAGTCAGATTGTGATTATGCCAAAAATAATTTTGAAATCCATTGAAGATGTTTGCAGGGCTTTTTTGTGGAAAGGGCGGTACATTTTCCATGGAGCAGGGGCTGTTTCTTGGGACAATATTTGTCAAACTAAAACTTCAGGTGGATTGGGAATCAAAAACTAGAGCTATGGAACAAGGCTGCAATGTCCAAGTACATTTGGGCTATTGCAAATAACCAAGAAAGCTTATGGCTTAGATGGGTGAATAGTGTATACATAAGAGATCAAGATTGGTGGGGTTACAACGCTTCTATACACTCTAGTTGGTATTGGAAGAAGTTGGTTAACCTCAAGAATTGCCTCAGTTAAATCGCGATGTTGCTGAGTTTCAAAGCTGCAAATATACCATAGCTCCTCGGTATAAAATGTTCAGCAACCCACAACCAAAGAAACCTTGGTGTAATGAGGTATGGGCTCGTCTGAATATTCCAAAACATAGTGTTATTTTCTGGCTTACTATGCTTAACAGATTAAAAACAAGAGATCGACTAGTGAAGATGGGAATTAAGGTTCTCGAGCACTGCTGTCTTTGTGATGAAGATAAGGAGAGTGCACAACACTTGTTCTTTGAGTGCAAGGTATCTAGTTCTTGGCTTGTTGAAATTAAGAGCTGGCTGGGTTGGAAAGCAAGAACAACAAACGTTCAGCAGCTGGTTAGATGGTTTGAGAAGGCAAAGATGTCGAAATTCAAAAAACAAGTTTTTTCTGCAGCAGTTGCTGCACTTGTTTACTGCTGCTGGAAGGCTCGAAACAAAATCATATGGCAGCAAGAGCAGGTTACTCAACAGCAGGTGATTTGTGACATTAAGTGGAGTCTAAGGACTCGGATTCATGTTGTTTTGCCAAAGAAAATCTCAAGTGTAGATAGAGAATGGTTCTTGACTTTGTAATTAGAAAAACATAGCAGTATAGTGCAGTTGGTATTGTATAGATTGAGGACCGGCTGGTTGCTCTTAGTGTGTATTCAAATTGGTTTTGAGCAATACAATTCTTTGATTTATCAAAAAAAAAATAAAAATAATACTTAATTGGTACCTCATATTTTCAAATTGTACATATTTAGAACCCTAAAATAAAATTTAATCAATACAATTTTATCAATTTAACCAAACAGTTCTCAAATTATCTGTAATCAAATAACTAAATTTGAATTCAGAATTCATAAAATTTTAGACAATTTAATTATATTGATAAAATTTTATAAAAAAAAGTTGAATTTAAAGTATCAAATATGTATAATGTAAAAATACAAAATACTAAATAAACATTATTAAAAATACAAAGTACCCAATATGTATTTTAATAATATAAAGGTACCAAAATTTGTAGACACCTATTAAATAATTTAAATATATATTTATTAAAATTTACTGGAAATAATATATTTTTTTTAATTAACATTATTATTAAGTGGAAAAAAGAAGGAAGTGATTTTTAGAAGATTTGCAAGAGTTTAAGACATGTGTAAAGGTTGTCAGTCATTTCATGAAACTGAAAACTGAAACAAATCTAAAACTCTAAACAAGTACCAACTTCCCAAACATCTCTCTCTCCTCTTTCTCCCTTCTCTCTCCTCTCATCCAAGTACCCAATTCTAAATCCCTCTCTCTCTGCATCTTCATCTCCATGTGCACATGTCAAGGTTCTCTCTTTCTTTTTTTTTTAAGCTCGCATGTGCATTAGAACACTAATTTGTTTTGGGTCAACGATTTTTTCTGGGTTTTCTTTATTTAATTTTGGTGGGGTTTTCATTATTTATTATTATTGTATTTTGTCTCATCTCAGGAAGTTTCAATTTTGTGTGCATTTATTAATGAATATATTAAGTTTTGCTTATATTCACATTCCAATGTCCCTACAATTTGTATGGTCTTCATTCCATTTCAAAATTATATGCTGGCTTGTTCGGTAACACCCTCTGCTCCATTTCTTCAAATTCCAACTTCTATTAATCTTGTTCTTCATTTTTCATTCGAGTTGACTTTTTTCCCATTTTCAAAGATGACCCTTTTAAGTTTTTGTGGATTTTAAGGAGTTTAACCTCTGTAATTATGTCAAATTATTTTTCTTAACTCTTTTTAGATTTTTGTTTGTATTGATCTGTGTTGACTTTAAGTAGCTTTATTTCATCAGGTCAACCTTCATATCTCTCCTCGATTTAACTTGCTTGCTTTTTCTACAAGCCTTGTATTAATCTGTATTGAATTATAATCCAACACATTGTGATAACACCAGTTTCTGCTGTGTTATGGTCTCTAATTTGGACTTGTTTTGATACATCTGAGTATGTTTAGTATGAATTTCTAAGAAGTTTTTGCATAATATTGATTTTATTTATTTATTTCTACAATGACATGTTAATCTAGTATTGAATTATGTTATAATTGTTCCTTTACTTATTGGAGTTTGCATTTTTTGTAGGAACCATTTCGAATAAGTCTGAAAATATTGGGCTAGATAGGGATTACATGTCCTGAGAACCAGGTGCCATTTTGCTGTAATGAAAAGGGAACTTTGCTAGACTTTTCTGTTATGAGTTTGGTAAAATCTAAGTTCCTTTACTTTTAATCAACAACAATTCGAGTGGAAATCCATGGCACGAGCTTCGCCAGTACTTTTGATTCTTTTGGCTATTGTTTTTTCCTTTGCCACTTATAATTTGTTAACTACAATAATCCGCTATAGATCTACTGGTAGTTTAGTAGGTGACTATTCAGATGGCATGCTTTTGTCTGACCCCATTGTTGCGAGGCCTAAGAATGTGAGACGTGTGGGGAACTCGAAGTCATTATTCCACGTTGCTTTAACAGCAACTGATGCTCCATATAGCACATGGCAGTGTCGAATAATGTACTATTGGTATACGAAACAAAAGGTTATGCCTGAATCTGAGATGGGAGGATTCACTCGAATTTTGCACTCGGGAAATCCTGACAATTTGATGGATGAAATTCCTACTGTCGTAGTCGATCCCCTTCCTGCAGGTCTAGACCGAGTAAGACTTTTATACTCTTTGTTTGGTGTTTTTTTCCTTCTTTTCTCTATGCTTATATTGTTATAAACATTGATTAGGTGCAATAATTGGTAGTCACAAATTGAGCAAACAGAAATTATTAGAATGGAAATATGTCGTTGTGTTTTCATTCACAATTGTTAGTTACCACGATATACTCTGAATACTTTACAGCAATGGTGCTCTCTTATGGGGCAAGAAAATTCTTGAAGTTAGTCTAGTTGCTAATAGCCTAATAGGCTCGTATTCTTCATATGCACACCATAATTTACATAAATGTATTTTGTTATTCATGTGCGACATGAAATCAAATGCATATTCGTTCCTTTTTGGAAATGAGGGGGCGAAAGCCCAGTGCATTTTAGAATGTGTTTGGTAGGAAGGGAGAAGTGGGAAAAAGGAGGGTTGAGAGGACTAATGTGGAATTGAATTTATGTTACTTGAGTTCGGTATGCAGTAACAATTTGAAAAGGCCAACACTATATGTTGCTGCTGCTACTTAAGTTAGGAATACGGTAACAGTTTAATATAGATTTGCGTTATGTTACTTAAGTTGGGTTCAAGAAAGTTAATCTTGTTATCTTCTCTTCATGCTACCATGCCCTGAACTTTATCGGCTTCCCCCTCTGTTAGTTGTTGGCTCAAAGTCAACTATATATTTTGTTGCAGTTGCTGGTGTTGAAGCTTCAGTGAAGAGAATGTTCAATCACTATTGTTGACTTTGAGAGTGAACAGCCAACAATTGGCTCAAAAATGATATTGTTGAGATTTGGCCAAGTACAAAAAATATCGCCAGCTACTCGTGTTAATTGACCAAACAATTAACAATCTCCATCTTGCTAAGAATTTATAGTGCTGCCTTTAATGTGCCATTGGGGCTCAAGGGTGCATTAGAAGGATATTATTCCTCGTCAGGTTGGTTCTTTGCCAATCAAAGGATCTTATTCCTTGTCATGGTTGCTTTCGAGAAAACTAGTAAGCCTAAAGAGTTTGGAAGATTAGGAATAGGCGAAATTGTACATATGAAATGGATATAAAGATTTCTTTTGTAAAAAGAAACATTTTGGCACAAGGTCAATAAGTAAGGCTTAGTTTCATACGGGTCGGGTGCATCCATATTCTTAGGGGTTTCTTTTAGAAGTCCTTCGAAGTTGACCTTAGGAAGACACACTGAGTTTCTCAAGCTTGTCACTTTTAAACTAGGCGCAAGAAATTCCATGAGAATCTTGGAGGGTATCTGATTGGGAGAAGCAATTTTGACTGAACAATTTTTCTTTTTATTGTATAGAGCTGTTCTTGTGAACGTAGATTTTCATTTGATTCAAAAAACCTTGAAGGATGATGACTTCGTGCACCTTAAGGGTACGGTTGATTAAAAGTAATGAAAACATAAGAACGAGAACAGAATGAAATAAAATTTAATAATCTTTTTTTATCGAAATTGGAAAGTATAGTCACTCTACCAAAACGGTTGAAAACTCTTACATTAGATGAAGATTGATCCCTTTTCATTCCATTCTAATACCCCCAACTAAACACATGTCTTCAATAATTTGTCGGGAAACTTCTTGTGTTGTGTTTTTCATATAGTCTTTGCTTGTTGTGTCGTGACTGTCGTCTCCCACTCTTCTAATCAGAGTATGATATTATGAAGATTGTGACTTCATTCCTCATCGAAATCAGAAAAGTATTTAATTGCTAGCTTTTAGTAACCGCAATCCCAGAGTTGCAACTACGAAGATTCCAGTTCCATCTGAGTGGACACCAGAAGCTTATACTAGAATAAGCTTTACACGGGAGACTTGTCAAGTTCAAGTGTGTTACTTTCTGTTTCGATGGCATTCCATTCATGCATTTCTGTGTCTATTTTGTCAAAATTGTTTCCCTGATCATAATTTCTCTCCAGGGATATATTGTCTTAAACAGACCATGGGCCTTTGTTCAGTGGCTGGAGAAGGCTACCATTGAAGAAGAGTGAGTTTTTGCTCATCTGACGATATTGAATTTAGTGAACATTTTTTCTTTTTTTTTGCTGAGAATTCGAGCCTGTTTCTTATTTTGTTGCTCCAGTTACATTTTGATGGCAGAACCCGATCACATATTCGTGAATCCTCTACCTAATTTGGCTCATGGAGGATATCCTGCTGCCTTTCCATTTTTCTATATCACACCTGCTCAACACGAGAACATCATAAGGAAGTTTTATCCCGAGGAAATGGGCCCGGTCACAAATGTTGATCCAATTGGAAATTCCCCTGTCATTATCCAAAAGGTAAGTCTTTTGCTGTACTTTTAGTCATGTCACAATTTCCTCTTGTGGATCAGCCAGTCTATTATCTGTTTTCTAAATTCTTATGATCTTTTGGGTTTAATAATTCAGGAGTTGCTGGAAAAGATTGCTCCTACATGGATGAATGTTTCATTGAGGATGAAAGATGATCCCGAGACAGATAAGGCTTTCGGATGGGTACTAGAAATGTAAGTACAATAGCTTCTTTTTTATGAGATTTTGCAAAATAATTTTCCCGAACACATTCAATACTCTGTCTCAATTGTTTACCCATATTTCCCTTTTGTTTCACAAAGGTATGCTTATGCTGTGGCATCGGCTTTACACCGGGTGCAGCATATTCTCCGCAAGGATTTTATGCTTCAGGTTCGGTATCTAATCTTGCAAATCTCTATATTCTAAATTCTATGTTCACCTTTCATGTCTCGTTTAACTCGAATTAGAAGCTCTTCTAAAGAATCGTTTTCTTTGTTAAATTTTCAGCCCCCTTGGGATTTAGATATTGCTAACAAGTTCATTATTCATTATACCTATGGATGTGACTATAACTTAAAGGTAAAATTCTATATTATCTTTTAAAGCATCTTTCCCTGTTATGATTTTTGTTCTTGTTCAGTTGATAACTTAGTGTATGGTTTGATATGTGTACTTGCATCTAATCTTGCTTCATATTATTTAGGGTGAATTAACATACGGTAAGTTTGGGGAGTGGCGATTTGACAAGCGGTCGTATTTACGTGGACCTCCACCAAGAAACCTCTCCCTTCCACCTCCCGGTGTTCCCGAAAGTGTGGTATGTATTTAAGAATGTAATTTTATTTATAACTAAATTTTGTTTAAACATTTTATAGTATAGCATGGAACTACTATCATAAATGAATTGCACAATAGCCAAAATAATGATAAATTCATAAAATGTTTTGGCCTCATAATGTTTTATTTGGTGTCAAATTGTACAAGAACATTTTTAATTCATAATGTTTTTTCTATATGCAGGTAACCCTTGTTAAGATGGTGAATGAAGCTACTGCTAACATTCCGAATTGGGGCAAGAGCGAAGCGCAATAGTATCGATAGCATTCTCGATTATTATATTATACTGATTTCGATGAGGGAAAATTTTGATCTTACTTTTTTTTTTGGAAAGCTTAATACATGAAAAATTCATGTGGTTGCTAAATGGAAAATATTAGTAAAATTTATGTGGATAACTTACTTGGGAATTATAGGTTTTCTTAAGGGTGGTCTTTGTAGGGTAAGTTGGTTAGCTTTTGTACTTGCTTGGTAGCAAATGATGTCATGAGAGTGTTTTTTGGTTTCATTTCTTGATTGCCTTTGTTGTAAACAAACATTCAAGTCAAAATAATATGTTTTGATAAAAGTATTTTGTTTTGCTAATAAAATACATTTTTGGGACTTGAATATCCTATTATATTACAATGCCAATAGTCTCACCAACCAATTGAAAAATGATACACCAAAAAACCAAATCAAATTTAAATTGGCTATTTAATTAAAAACTAATAATGTATTCTTGCATTTAATGTTTTGTTCAAATAAATAAACAATACAAACATCTAGATTACGAGGACTATATATTGAAAAATTTGTTGCAAATATGTCTAAATAATGCATATGTCTTGTTTAGTGTTTTCCAATGGCTAAAAGGTTGTTTGACATTGCTTTTGTTTTTGTTTTCAAAATTTCAAATATGAGAACAACAATTTCTTTTATATAGTTTTTTTCAAAAGAAAAAGTGTTTGGTTGATGCTCTCGAAAACATTGTTTGGATTTAATTATTTATTTTTTTTATAAAAACCTAATAAAAAAAAAGTAAGAAATATATTTATTGAAAGATAAATACTTTAGAATTCTTTTTATAATAATAGTGTGTGCCTAATATTTTTCAACAATCATAATAGGATGGTTAATAGTCACTAAATGTATTAGAGAGTCAAAGACACATGAGAACACCCTTATAACTATAATTGTCAGAGAAATCCATATCAGGCTACATTTTCATGATGGCTGGAGGAGTTATTTCGTGAAAAAATATCAAACAAACACTCACAACATCCTCAACAATGGAGGCAAAGTATATGACATGTTATGAGGCTACTTGTCAAGCAATATGGTTGCAGAACTTTATTTCAACATTGGGTGTTATAGACTCTATCTCTAGACTGTTGAAATTATATTGTGACAATTCTGCAATAGCTTTCTCTAAGAATGCTAGAAGTACTTGTGGCTCAAAATATATTGACTTAAAGTACTATTTTGTTAAAGATAAAGTTATTGAGTCTCTCATTTTCATTGAGAACACGCCTACCACTAGTATGTTGGTGAGCCCACTAATGAAAGGCTTATCCATATGTGTATTTTTAGAGCATGTCGCTCGAATGAGAATGTTAGGAGTATAGCTTGTTGAGCTCAGTGGGAGTTTTATTATTTTGTATTTAACGTGCTAATATTTTGTATGAAATACTTATGACTTATATTTTGAACATGCATAATAATGTTGTAGTCATTTTTTATTGTTATTGTCATATTTATATATATATGTTGTTTACTGAAAGTATAAAAGGAGATAGATACGCATAGTCTTAATTTTATTTGATTGTTAATGTTTGTTATTTTATTATATGTATTCAAAGCCAAGTTTTATGCAATATGAGTAATAGTATCTTATAGATGTTCGATTTAGTTGATCGTTATATGAGTTGGATAATGTTATGGTAGTTGATTATATTGTCTAAAGTAAAAAAATATTAGAATTATTATTATGGACTATTATAATTATAGGCATAATTCTATAATCACAACCATTAACTATGTACCTAATAATATTTGTCAATAGTTATAATATGATAATAGTCACTAAATATATTAGAGGCACATGAAAGCACCTTTATAGCTATAATTATCCCATTAAATTATAGTCTACCATTAATTAAACCTTATTGATCCAATTAGCTCATAATCTCCTAGGGTTAGAAGGGTGTTATATATTAAGTGTATGAGGGTTTAATATGGTATGAGGATTGTAGACAAGGGTTACTTTACATTTGCTTCTATCTTGCATTTTACCTTTGATCATGGTTTTGCATTAATCATATTGGGAGATCCTAAGTTTAAATGGCTCATATAGACAATATGGCATTATGGGGTATGTTTTATTAATCATAAATAAATACTTTGATGTTGGATTATATATTAGCATTATTGTGATTATTGTTTGATTATATGTAGAATATAATGCTCAAATGAGTTTTAGTATTTTAACATTTGATACAAAAAAAATTATGGAAACTTCATAAATTAAGTTTTTGTTGTTCTCAAAATTATCTATTTTTTGTATTTTTGTTTTTAAAAGTCATTTTCTTATAACAATGTCAAACAACCTATTATTTATTTGTTTTGCATGGTTCAATTTTAAAATATTGTTCAATAATGGTCAATTAGCTGGAATATTTTTTCAAAAATTCTATGATGAACACTCAAGATGAGTGTATCAATGGACATCCTTCATATTTTTGATATTTGATAGTTATAACCTCATTTATATTATACATAACAGTGTACATCGTAATTATTTAATACATCCTGTAAAGTTTTAAGAAGATTAGAACACTTTATTGTGTTAAAAAAAAGTTCAAATAGTTTATTGTAGGTACACTTCTTATTTTATACGCATGTGAAATAAATTATTTAAATTATACTTAAATCTACATTGTTACATAAAAAAGTTAAGAATATAACTATTTAGATCTCGAAAAAAATGAAGAAACTGTATAAATACACTTTTTTTTAAGATGCACCATAGAAGCACCTTTTAATTCTACATTAAGTTAATTTGTTGTAATTAGTTATACATGTTCAATTAATTATCGTTACTAACTTGTAACAATTTTTCTAGTTATCGTTACAGAGTTGTACCATTAAGTATGGTATAATAAATTATAAATGGCTAATACTCTGTGAGAAAATAAAGAATATAACTTTTAAACGCACAACCATATAAAACATAAAAGGGCTTATTTTGATAGGGTATTCCATTAGCACCACTGTATGTCATGTAATTTCTCATCTCAATGATGAAAATGGTTGAGGATAAAATGATGGGAAGAAAGTACAAGGCAGTGGAGTTCATGAGTAGAAGAAGTATGTTCTCTTAGAGATATTACACATCAAAATGGAAGATAAATTAAAATATTAATTCCATTGCAATATAAAATATTTTTGAGTGTAAATCAGTGAAGATAGCCATAATTTGAAAATGTATAATACTTTTGTTCAAAAATTTATTTATTCTATCTCTAAGCACGGGAAATTCTCATAGAAATAACTTTGAGAATTATCAAGCCTTTAAGATTTCTAACAAAGTATTTTTTTGATATAGAAACTATCATCATCTCTATATGAATACATTAGGCACTTATTTATTGTATTTATAATCACACATTTTGAAATTCAATACCCTATACTCTATGACTGTTACCATCTCTTAATTGAGTGTAAATGAAATTAAATGGGTGATTTGAAAGTCATTGGAGCTGTTAAAAAGCATTCTCATTGTCAAAAATTGTTTAAATTAAAAAAAAAAAAAGCAGTAACTAGTAATTGTTACTAAATTTTTCAATTTTTGTAAATAACTTTCTAAAGCATTTTAAAGTATTCTCACTTGATTTTATATCACTTATACACATATTATAAATGATAAAAATATCTCCAACAATTGCATTTTTTATTATAGCTTTGAATTTCAAAGAATTAAGTTGTGCAACCTCTCTTTGCAAACTTAGTGATAATGTAGGAGTTATAAAATGTAACTAACTCCACCTATGTTACTAATATTTTCACTTCTTGGTTTGATACCTTTTATATTTAATCTATATATATATATTATATTATAATATTTATTAAATACTATAACATTACATGCTCCACCCTTCTACTTGTGTGTTTATATACTAAAAAAATGTCACAAATCACTACAATCCCTATCTTCATTCCCATCTTAAAAGTTTTGGTCAAACCAACCACTTCCAAAATGTTTCTTCTCCTTTGAGTTTTTTTTATTCACTTTTTCTTTTTCCAAAGTTAAAATTGTATAAATGACATGTACAAATATATGTGGCCCAAAGTGGTTCACATATGGTAAAATAAGTTTTTATAGTAGAGTGAGTTGTTGTGGTATATTTTTTCACTCGTTATAATTGCTCCATGCTAGAAAAAAGTAACTTCCATAGAAAACTAAGGTGAATTCTGTTGGGTTTTATGCCCTAAATAAAACTCTTTACAATCTGATTAGTTATCAATATAAGAAATTTGAAGTGATTGATGTTTGCATGAATTCTACATGCTAATGGTTTAACATGTTTGATATGTTTATTTATACACACAAAATCAGTTAAATCCAGATCATATGTTTATTCACAATTACAGTATCGTTAACACAGTGGAATGTGATTGTGATCATATGAATCAAAAGTTTTGGTCCCTGTTTCATCAGTGTTATTGGATTTACACTAATGTGATAATCAGCGATGATGTGTACTTACACTTGGAGTAAGTGTTATGTTCTTTCCAGGACATTAGTAAAGTATACTAGTTTCGAATGTATGGAGTATACATTGGACTGGACCGATATTGCAACTAAGTTAAGATATTACAAACTTACCGTTATAAATATCTTTCCAAGTCAATATCAGTAGTTGATCTTAAGATTAAAAGAATCTAAATCCTGATATGCTTAGGCTCAACTCAGGAGTGCTATTCATGTTCTTAGATTTATTAGTTAAGCCTACTTTTGGGTCAGGGTGATACGTATATTTTGGGAACATGATAGTATGATTGAGTGGGAGTGCTGAACATAAATATGGAATCTATAACTTCTACTGGTGTATAGAAGTCAAGTGATGATTCCCTTCGAGCTTAACAAATAGAAGTAAATGGATGAGCTCTTGTTTAACTGACTAATTATTAGATCACTAAACACCATTTACAGGTAGCTAAGTGTTTTAAGGGGCAAAATACATTGAGGGGTGAGAACGGTAAAGAAATCCCATCTCGATGTAGATCATCTATATAGAGGATCTTTAAATCACAATAAGATTATAACAATGGTTAAATGAGATAGGATATTGATATCGTGGAACATACAATATGCTCTATATAAGTCTGAGAGTGCAATTCTAAGTTCTAATAGTGGATTCAACGAAGAATTAATAAGTAGGAATTTACTTGGTAAATTTGGTTCACTTATTGGAAGCTCAGCATATAGATCCATGGTCCCCATTCTAGTTGAGAACATTCTGCTTGTAAGACTCATTAATTGATTCGTGATTGATCAATTATAATTCTAAAGTTAGACTATGTCTAATTTTATGAATTTTCACTAAGCAGGGGTGAAATTGTAAAGAAAAGAGTTTCTAGGTTTATTTATTTATTAATGGACTTTATATGTCTAATTAATAATTAAATTAAATGACAATATTATTTAATAATCTATTTTAGTTATTAAATAATTAGTTTTGGCATTTAAAAGGTATGAATTGGAAAATTAGCGTTTTTGAGAAAATAGAGATAAAATTTGATAAAACTGCAAAATCAAGTGAGGCCCAATACAACACCATGGCCGGCCACTTAATGTGGGATTTCAAATTAATATTTTCATTATTTTAATGCCAAATAATTCCTAACCTAAACCTAGTAGTTGCCTATAAATAGAAAGTGATGGCTCAGTCAAATACACATCTTTGAATAACATCTTCTGACAGAAATTTCTCTCTTCAGAAAAACTGAGCCTTCCCCACTTTCTATACCTGGCCGAAATCATCCTTCTCTTTTCTCCTTCATCAATTTCGTGACCCTAGTGAAAGAGTGAGTGCCCACACACAGCAAGCAGTAACTCAATCATAGATTGGAAGACTGTGAAGGATCAAACTTGAAGAAGAAGGACATTCGGGCTCAGATCTTGATTATACTCTGCTACAGAAAGGATACAAGGGTTAGAGATCTGAGTGGAAGGAGACATTAATTCCGCTGCATCAATGTAAGGTTTTCTTAACTTTATATGTGTTTAATTTATCGTTTTAGAAAGTTCATATTTAGGGTGTTTAAACAACATACTTGTGAGTAGATCTAAGATCCTGGTAAAATATTCCAACAACTGGCCTCAGAGCCATGGTAATTGATTTACTTACATGAAATTTGGACTTTAAAACGATTGTTTGTTTGTTTTTGGATGGTATCATGTTGTATTGAGTGTTATTTGATGATTGATTGATGTTTGTAAATTTTTGTGAAAAATAATTGCGATTCTGTCTCTGAAATTATTTTTATTGGATAGTATGGAAAAAAATTAAGCAAGTTACCTTTTTACAGAACTCAATTTCAATTTAATTTGAATTAGTTATGATTTTTTGAAGATTCGACAAAATCGGAGTTGTGCTGAAATTTTCCTGCGATCGCGAAAACTGTCCGTACAACTCACAATTTTTTTCGTTTTTCTTCGTTTTTTTTGTGTAGTTTTGTATTAATAGATTTATTATTCCTAATTCAATTCTAATTATCATTATGAATTAATTTAATATTTTTTAAATTTAATTCAAGATATTAGTGTAATTTGAATTTTAAAATAGTAAATATCTATCTTATTGCTTAATTATCTATCTTATTTTTAAATTTGATTATATCTTATCTTATTTTTAAATTTAAGGTCAGATTTTAATTTTTTTTTAAATTTTAAATTTTTTTTAAAAATATTTTGACCTTATTTAAATTTAAAATAAGATAACTATAATCATGTAATTTTAAATGGATGTAAGATATTTTGCTAACTTTTAAATTTTGTTATTTTATTTATTTAAATTAAATTTAAAATCTGAAAAAGATATCTAATTTATCTTTTCTAATTTTTATTTAATTTTTATTTATAAAATAACATTTAATTTTTTAAAAGTAGTTAGCAAATTTTGAAATGATATTTAGGTTGGTTGAAACTAAATTTTTCAAAATTGTAGGTTTAATTTTAAATATTTTTTTTTAAAAATAATTTCGAAATGTAAATAATTATTTTTTTTTATTTTTCGAAAATAATTTTTTTTAAATTTTATTTTTCGAATTTTTTTTTTATTTTTATTATTTATTTAATAATTTAATTTTTCGAAATTTATTTATTTAAAATTAAATAAATCCTACTTCCAACTATCCAGCTAACCTTGTTGCAGGAGTATGTGGTTTTAGCTTGTGTGTAAGTTTTCAAAACCTATTATTACTTGATTGCAAATAGCCATGGTTACTTTTTGCTAGATCTAATGATCTGATGGCTCCCTTGGTCAAGTTAATAATTTGTAACAGGTAAATTTTACAATCTTCTTTCATCTGTGTATGACCTAGCAACATGATAGGATCCATCCAAAGTTTGCCTGTGTGAGCCTATATGTTTATTTTGTTTTAATATAGATGCATATAGGTTGTTGCTAAATAAAATGTCACACCATGATAGATTTTATTTAGGTCCATCTAGTTATTGGACCTATTCAATTAATAACAGTTATTTATTTTAAGGTTAAATTCCTCTCTTTTGGGCCTTGTGTGAGAGTTGGGAGCCATAGAAGTGGGTACGACATACTGAACCCAGCACCCCCTCACATGAACTACCCCAATTGTGAAGGCCCATTTGCCTGATTTGAATAACTGTACTAGGTTAATTATATTAGTTTGACCTAATAAAATTGAATTAGCAACATAATTAACTTTTAAAATATATGAAAATTTATTTTTCATTTTAATATTTTAAAGTTAATTTTAAGAAAAACACTTTTAGTTTTAGATATTATTTCTAGACAAACTATTTGTATTTTTCTTGTATTTAATTAAATATAGAATTTTAACTAACTAGATTCTTTCTGGAGCTTATTTAATTAAATATTCCTATTTAAGTTATAAATTAGTTGTATCAATTGATTTTTCTCATCTAACTTAAATTTAACTATTTGATTTAAATTTTAAATCAAGTTGAGGAATCCTAGGCATTAGTTATTAAAGATTCTTAAGATATTTTTTAAGTTAATATCTTTTCGAATATTAACTTAAAATGGAATATTTTAGATATTTTTTAGGTTAATATCTTTTCGAATATTAACTTAAAAAGATATCTTCAAATTAAGTGGTTACAACTTAATTTTTGATATTTAATTAAATCTAAATTTGAAATTATTTAAGTTTTAGATTTTTTCTATCTAACTTAAATTAGATATTTTTCAAATTTTTGAAAAGATACTTAGTCAAATAAGATATTTTCTAGATAGTAATTTCTAGACTACTTATTATTTCTAATATTTAAATAGGAAAATATTATACTTTGTGAAATTAATTATTTAAATAATTAATTTTGGTACAATTTTATTAAGTATATTTTTCCTAGTATTAAACTAGAAATAAATAATTAAGCCTTCTCTACACTTAATTATTATTTCTTGAATTTAATACATTTAATTAACTTGAAAAATCTAAATATCTAAGTTGATTTTCATCATGATACTTAAATATTTATTGATTTTTCATGACACTTAATTAAATAGAAAATTATTTTTAGGTTGAAATTTAATTTTTCAACTTAAATTTAAATAATTTTCAAAATATATATATTTCTTTATTTTATTAATCAATTTCGAAAATTGTATTTTATTTATGCAATTTTTTCGATTTTTTTTTTTTTTTGAAAAATAGATTGAGTTGTAAATTAATTATTTATTTAATTAATTCTTGGACCAACTACAATCAATGATTTTTTCATTTAATTGATTAATTTAAAATAAATGAATTTAAAATATATATATAATATTAGAAATTGATTTAATTAGTCAAAAGAAAATCTAGATAGGTGATATTTTTGCTTGAAGTATTCCTTTTCTATTTTTTATCATTATTTTCGAAAAAAATGTATATTTTAATATATACTTAATTTTTTCGAAATTAAATAAATATATTCTCAAAAGAAATTTTTTAAGTTGCTAATTATTTAATTTAATTCAACTTAAATTAATTTCCTTAATATTTATATTTAAGATTATTACTAAGATGGAAATAATTAATTTTATTTCAATCACCATCTAAGTATAATTTTATAAATATTATATTAAATTCTTAATTTTTGAATTTTAATTCTTAATTTCGAATTTAATGAGAATTTATTTATTAGAATAATAAAGAAAATACATTTTAAAGAATGAGCTTTATTATTATTAAGATATTCGATCTCCATTGTGGGTTTTACACTGCGTTTGTTTTAGTGAGTAATCCTCCCTAATGGAGGAACGTTCATTAGCAATTTCGCACCGTTTAATCTCGCATGATAAGTGGTTTGTAAGTGTTTTATATGGTATAGATCACCCTAATGGTGGCGACCATATTTGACTTGCAAATTGCGAAACAATGGTAGAAGCTCATAAGATAGAATAGCCTTGACTCTCGCCTAAACTGGACAACGCTGGATTCCAATTTTGATCGAATAAAAGGTTGCTAGAATGTTTAACATTTTAGATGAGCTGACAACTCTATTCAATGGATGGTAGCTTTGACTCTCGCCTAAACGGGACACTGATATCAGTTTGTTGAAAAACCTTGGAAATTATTTAGGATTGAATTTTTAAGTATTTTCTCATATCATTCCTACTTGCTATGTGCTTATAATTTCTGAATTGATTTTGTGTTGAACCATTATTAATTTCTATTCGTTGATTTCTATTATTTTGTAGTATCCTATATTATCAAAATGAATCCCATGTTATCACTGTTGACTGAAAACAAGCTGAATGGATCTAACTTTAATAAGTGGAATGAGAACATTAATATTGCTCTCATAGGAGAAAGTGCCTTGTTTGTTTTAACTGAGCCGTCACCTGAAGTGCCTAGGGACAATGCTTCTAAAGCTGTGAAAGAAAAGTATGAGCGTTGGCAGAAAGCAAATGACAAAGCTCTATACTTTATGCTTTCTAGCATGGTTGACACCCTCAAAACTCAGTTTTCTAAAACCGAGAAGGTTGCTGAAGTTATGACGAAGTTAAATGAGCTATTCGGTAAGGCATCACTTCAGTCACGCTTTGACGCGACTAAGAAGTACATTAATGCACGGATGGAACCTCATCAAAACGTGCATGACCATGTTCTCCTCATGTCAAGTTATTTCCAAGAAGCCCAGGATCATGGTGCTGAAATGGATAGTGCTACTCAAGTAAGTCTTATCTTGAATATCCTGACTCCAGCATTTCTACCATACACATCAAATTATGTCATGAATAAGAAGGAAATTGACTTTCATGAATTAGTCAATGACCTTCAAACTTATGAAAATTTGATTGGAGGACCCAAGAAGAAAGGGAGTAAACCTCACAATCCTGGGAATGGTAATGGGACGATCAAACCTGAAGCAAATGTTGCCTCTGCTTCAAAGCCCAAATCGAAGAGGAAGTGGAACAACACCAAGAAGCGAACAAAAGCCATGAAAAATAAAAAGGCTGCTCCTTCTGGTGATGCTACACTTAAAGGAAAGTGTTTCTACTGCAATGAGAAAGGTCATTGGAAACCCCAATGTCCTAAACTTCTTGCAAAGAAACAAGGTATTTCCATTTATAAACTTTAAGAGTTTTAGTGAATTATTATCCAATTGGATTTATAATTCTGGACTAACTTTGTTTATTTGTTTTCTTCTTCTTATAGGCCAAGCTACTTGAACTCAAATGAGTTGGATCAGCAAGCTGGACCAAGGGTGAAATCGTCCAGATGAAGATGAAGCTCTTCAATTTATTTTTGAATTAATTGTTTTAGTTTAAAGACAATTTGGATTTCAAATTTTAGTTAGGGATATTTATCCCTATTTCTCTCATATTGTTGCAATATTTTTTTTTTATTAATAAAGTTTATAATTTTCGAAATTTACTATTGCAAATTATGAGATTGAGCTTCATTTAATTTATCTTCATCAATTATTACCACATTATATTTGTATGTTTGTATGTGTAAGTGTTTTTATTATTGATGCAAATTCTATTATATTTACAACTCTTCATAGAGTTATAATAAATAAACACTAGAAACTATTTCTATGTTTATCAATAATTGTTAATTCTCATACAATTATTAAGAATTTGTTTAATAAAAGGATCTTTTGATCTGATAGGGGTGGAGAAAAGTTAAGAAAACTATGCAGTTCAACGATCTTTTATATCCAATGAACTCTGGATAGTATTCAACTCCACATAAACTCTATCACACTAAGAGAATCATGATCTTTACAACCTTTAGGGGTGGATCATAATCTCTATATACTTAGGGTGGAGGTTATCCATAGTACCCTACATGTATATTCTTAGGGGTGGAGTCTAATCCACAATTCCCTATGAAACACATATCTTGTTTAAACATAGAAGTAATATAATGAGTCAGCTATTGTCAATATAAATTCTTGATCTTGATTGTATGTTCCATTTCGTTTTTACTGTTGTAAGTAAAAGTTTGATACCTTTGAAAGTTCTTTGTTAAAGTTTCACACTACCTTAATTGAGTGGGAGAATTTTAAAGTTCTATACCCATCTTCATTAGGTTGATAATTGTGATAGGTACTTAAGAACACTACTGAAAAGCAAATCTAACCATTCACATGGATAGGAATAGCTTATCAGAATTATTAGAATAAGATAAAGAACTCTAGTTCAGTCCATTCGAATGACTTGAACTATGAATTCTTAATCCTCATAAAATTTTATGGTATCTTAATTTTGATTACTTTATCTCTGGCATGTATTTTTCACTTCAAAATACTAGTCTGCTATGTTGATGACTTAGTCTTAACTTAATATTTTAGACTAATATAAAAGTCACAACTAGGTAACTCTCTAAACAATCAGAGGTTAAAAGTATTATTTAACCAGACATCTGCTATTGAGTGGGAGCTATCTAAGATGTAATCAAATAGGGAACATTAGAAGATATTCAAGAAAGATTTATAAAAGTGATCTATATGTTAGATATTAAGGAACTATGTATCAGTTGTCCTTGTATCTCACCATCTAATTTCAAAATTTCTTTGAGATGGTGCTTACTTTGGGGGTGGAGGAATTATTGTATAATAATTCAAGCTCTACCAGAGAAGAATTATAACTTTGTGTATTCGAAATCCTAGAAAGTTATATCACTGAAGAAAAGTCTACACTGTATTATCTCAATTACATATTTTAAAATATGAGAGATATGTCTTCTGTTAATTCAGATGTACTTTTAACAGTAAAAGATTTCAATATCCCTTGATGAGTAAAGCATATAGTAAAGGATGTTTCATAAGAGTATTTATGAACTAGTTTCCAGAAGTTTGGGTGAATTCAAATATACTACACTTGATCTGAAGATCAAGACATCAGATTGACCTATTTGCACAGTTTTTTTTATATTAGTGCAAGTGGGAGTTTGTTGGGTTTTATGCCCTAAATAAAACTCTTTACAATCTGATTAGTTATCAATATAAGAAATTTGAAGTGATTGATGTTTGCATGAATTCTACATGCTAATGGTTTAACATGTTTGATATGTTTATTTATACACAGAAAATCAGTTAAATCCAGATCATATGTTTATTCACAATTACAGTATCGTCAACACAGTGGAATGTGATTGTGATCATATGAATCAAAAGTTTTGGTCCCTGTTTCATCAGTGTTATTGGATTTACACTAATGTGATAATCAGCGATGATGTGTACTTACACTTGGAGTAAGTGTTATGTTCTTTCCAGGACATTAGTAAAGTATACTACTTTCGAATGTATGGAGTATACATTGGACTGGACCGATATTGCAACTAAGTTAAGATATTACAAACTTACCGTTATAAATATCTTTCCAAGTCAATATCAGTAGTTGATCTTAAGATTAAAAGAATCTAAATCCTGATATGCTTAGGCTCAACTCAGGAGTGCTATTCATGTGCTTAGATTTATTAGTTAAGCCTACTTTTGGGTCAGTGTGATACGTATATTTTGGGAACATGATAGTATGATTGAGTGGGAGTGCTGAACATAAATATGGAATCTATAACTTCTACTGGTGTATAGAAGTCAAGTGATGATTCCCTTCGAGCTTAGCAAATAGAAGTAAATGGATGAGCTCTTGTTTAACTGACTAATTATTAGATCACTAAACACCATTTACAGGTAGCTAAGTGTTTTAAGGGGCAAAATACATTGAGGGGTGAGAACGGTAAAGAAATCCCATCTCGATGTAGATCATCTATATAGAGGATCTTTAAATCACAATAAGATTATAACAATGGTTAAATGAGATAGTATATTGATATCGTGGAACATACAATATGCTCTATATAAGTCTGAGAGTGCAATTCTAAGTTCTAAGAGTGGATTCAACGAAGAATTAATAAGTATGAATTTACTTGGTAAATTTGGTTCACTTATTGGAAGCTCAGCATATAGATCCATGGTCCCCATTCTAGTTGAGAGCATTCTGCTTGTAAGACTCATTAATTGATTCGTGATTGATCAATTATAATTCTAAAGTTAGACTATGTCTAATTTTATGAATTTTCACTAAGCAGGGGTGAAATTGTAAAGAAAAGAGTTTCTAGGTTTATTTATTTATTAATGGACTTTATATGTCTAATTAATAATTAAATTAAATGATAATATTATTTAATAATCTATTTTAGTTATTAAATAATTAGTTTTGGCATTTAAAAGGTATGAATTGGAAAATTGGCGTTTTTGAGAAAATAGAGATAAAATTTGATAAAACTGCAAAATCAAGTGAGGCCCAATACAACACCATGGCCGGCCACTTAATGTGGGATTTCAAATTAATATTTTCATTATTTTAATGCCAAATAATTCCTAACCTAAACCTAGTAGTTGCCTATAAATAGAAAGTGATGGCTCAGTCAAATACACATCTTTGAATAACATCTTCTGACAGAAATTTCTCTCTTCAGAAAAACTGAGCCTTCCCCACTTTCTATACCTGGCCGAAATCATCCTTCTCTTTTCTCCTTCATCAATTTCGTGACCCTAGTGAAAGAGTGAGTGCCCACACACAGCAAGCAGTAACTCAATCATAGATTGGAAGACTGTGAAGGATCAAACTTGAAGAAGAAGGACATTCGGGCTTAGATCTTGATTATACTCTGCTACAGAAAGGATACAAGGGTTAGAGATCTGAGTGGAAGGAGACATTAATTCCGCTGCATCAATGTAAGGTTTTCTTAACTTTATATGTGTTTAATTTATCGTTTTAGAAAGTTCATATTTAGGGTGTTTAAACAACATACTTGTGAGTAGATCTAAGATCCTGGTAAAATATTCCAACAAACTCAACATATGGCTTTGGATTCGGTCTGGGTAGGAAACTATTGAGAAAAAATCCCTAAGGATGAAAATTTAATAATTTTATGGGACTTTTTCATTTTTACACTTCAAAATAATTTTTTTTTTTTTTGCATTTTACGAAATTACATAGAAACTCCTATTGCAATTGACGCTGCAACCTAATTTGCAACAAAAAAATCGTATAGAAACCCCTATTGCAACTAGCGCTGCAATCACTTTAGAAACCCAAACCGTAAATTTGAAAAAAAAAAGTTAAAAAAATAGTATAGGGAGTAATTCTCCTAATTTTATTATATATTAAATATATATTAGTAAAACAGTTATTAAGAATATAATAATATAACATGAAACAAAATTTAAATATTACATAATATGTTTTCTTGTTTAACAAAAAAAAATGGTATAGATTTATACCCTAGATTATAAGGTCTCTTCTTCAGCATTGTAAGCATGGGACCTAAAAGGTATAACTGAGAGTATGACCTTTCGGGGAGCCTAGTAAGTTGTTCTGAATTAGATTCACCTTGAACTTGCTGTTATGATCAATAACAGTTCATAAGAATCACAATTTCAAACATTCAAACAGAATTAAACTTAGACTAGAAAAATAAAACAAGAACAGAGAGGCTTAGCTTGAAATCAATGGCACAAAAATGATTGAATCTTTATTAACATTTAGCACATTACAACAAGAGTTTCCAAACTTAATTACACTAGTATACAACACCAATTACAAATGATCTCACAATTAAGAGTCTCAACACTAAAAATCTTTTACAACTCTCCTTCACACACTAAATCTCTAGAATAGGGTACAATTCGAGAGAGAAAGAAAAGATAGAAATCTTGACTGTAGAAAGATCTTCTAGGTGTTGAAGTTATCTTGAGTGTAGGTTGTTATGACTATTTATAGGTATTGGCAGTTGAGATAGTTGGACAGAAATAAAAGCCAACTTAACTGCCTATCGAGAACAAAAAATAGATAGATGTGCTGAACTGATGCTGTAGCATTCTGCCAGTAGTTGGTTTAGTGAAAAAAATGTTGTAGTATTCTGCTAGTGATTGGTTTAGTGAGCTAATGTCCAACATAAGCCTTTCAGGGATCCCATTTCCCGTGGTATCGAGGCACATTCTCAATCAGTCTAAGCCCAAGCCCACATCTCGCTCAGGGAGATTCTCAGGTGATGACATGTATTCCTTACAAAAAAGAAGACAACAACTCGATATGTCTATATCGTTTGACTTTGCTCTTTGTGCATATTTCTTGGAATGTAACATTAACCCATTAGTAAATAGTTTCTTTTACCTTTTAAAAAAATATATATAATTATTTTAAAAGGTAAATAAAATTTTTATTAATAGGTAAATGAGATATAATCCATCACATACAGATAGTGCTCATTGAGAAGAATCAACAAAAATAGGCTTTGCAATAACTAGACAAAATTCCTAACAATATCTTTAATACAATGACCCATAAGCCATCAACTGTGAGTCATCAAAATAATGCGAAGTATACTATTTTTATCCTGAATGAACATATGACAGACTAGACCCATCAATGACAATAAGCCCAAGATCTTTCAATAAAAATTGGGTAAACACATGCTAATTATTCAAACTAGAATAAAGAAGAATATCATGTCAGACCATATTAAAATTCCCGACATTACATATTGATCAACCATAAAACAAATTATCAAAAAGTAACAAGCCCATGAATCAACTTGTGCACCCAAAGCCAAAAGTAGTTGGAGATCAAATAGGACAGATTATTGTAAAAATAAAAGGCTGGCATAAAAATAACTCAAAAAAATATTTAAAGATAAGTCTCGGGAGGAAGTTTTAGTTGGTCGAGCAAAAGACTTCTCAGTATGAGATATTTGATGCTACTTTACACGAATCAAGTTTGTGTTCCGAACAATAGTGAGCTTAGAAAAGAGACTTTAGATGAAGCTCACACCACTTCTTACTCGTTGCATCTGGGTACCACCAAGACGTATCAAGACTTGAAACCCTACTATTAGTGGTGCGATTTGAAAAGTATATGGCAGATTATGTATCCAAGTTTTTCACTTGTCAGCATATTAAGGTTGAACATCAGAAGCTTGCAGATTTGTTGCAGCCTTTGACTCTTACCAAGTGGATTTGGGAAGATATTAGTATGGGTTTATGGTTGGATTACCTAGAACCAGGAGATTGTATGATGTGATTTGGTAATAGTGAATAGTTTCACCAAATCAACACATTGTCTATTGGTGAAAACAACTTTGTTAGTGGATCCATTTGCAGAGTTATATGTGAAAGAAATAGTTTATCTTCATGGGGCTTCGAAGTCCATTATTTCAAATATAGATCCAAAGTTTAGTTTCAACTTTTGGGAGAGTCTCCAAAAAACCATGGATACAAAGCTAAAGTTTAGTACATCTTTACACCCTCAGACAGATGGCCATTTTGAAAAAATAATTTAGATATTAGAGGACATGTTATGAGCATGTGTAATGGATTTTGAAAGTTTATGGAGTACGTTCTTTCCATTGATAGAATTATCCTATAACAACAGTTATCAAAGTACAATAGGGATGACTCTCTATGAGAGAGATGTTGTATGGTAGCAATTGTCGTTCTCTGATTCACTTGGATGAAACCCAAGAAAGAAAGTATTTGGGTCCAAAATCATTTAAGAAGACCAGTGAAGCTATGGAAAAGATCAAGGCTTGAATGCTTGGTTCTCAAAGTAAGTGGAAAAGTTATGCACATCCGAAGTGCAAAAATATAGAGTTATAGGTAGGAGATTATATTTTTCTACGAGTTTCACCAATAAAATGTGTGAAGCACTTCAGAAAGAAAGAAAAATTAAGCCCTTGGTTTACAGGGCCATTTGAGATTCTTGAGAAAGTTGGTCAAGTAGCATACCGCCTAGCTTTACCTCCAACATTGTCAACAATGCATACTTTTTTTTTTTTTCATGTATCAATGCTAAGGAAGTATGTGTTAAATCCAATTCATGTCTTTAGTTATGAAGCTTTAAAGTTGCAGCCAGACTTGTCAAATTAGGAACAACTAGCTCAAATCCTAAATAAAAATGATAAGTTCCTTCAAAACAAGACCATAGCTTTGGTCAAAGTACCGTGGAGGAACATCAAGGTGGAGGAAGCTTTTTGGGAGTTAGAATCCGATACGATGGCTCAATACCCAGAATTGTTCAGATTAGATTTTGAGGATAGAATCCTTTTAACTGGGATATAATTGTAATGACCGTATATTTAGACATGAAAATTAGGAGATATTTAGCAGTTTATTAGTAATTTAATTATTATTATTATTATTTATGATATATGTGCATTAAAATGAAATAAGCTCTATTATTAGAAATAGGCATTAGTGAAATAATTTCTCATTTATAGAGATTTTATTGAATTCTAGGTGTGTCATACATGTTATTTATGAATTATGATATTTTTATATTTTATGCTTGGCAACAGTAAAATTCGACGGTTTGGCCATTAGTTTCACTTTTATACGATTGAGGATCTTTGATTTAACGAGGCAATATTTTAGAACAGTTAGAATATTAGGGTTATGTGGAGTAATTTATTATGACCATTTTACTCTTAGTTATGAAGGTTACTTAGTGGTAAGGCAAGGACACTTTTGACTTTTTTAACCTAAGATTATTCAAGAATTATTATTTTAGTGGATTTTGATGAAAAACAAAGTGTTATATGTTGAAGTCATTAGATTATTCAAGAAGGAATTATATAACTTCACTAAGAAAATCAAGGCACACTCTCTTTCTCTTCAAACCCTCTCTCTCGACCTAATCTAAACCCAGAGAAAACAAAGAACAATTCAACCCAATTCATACTTTCAAAAAGGTTTTTCGGCTTTAATTTTAAGGATAGATCTAAGTTTATTTTCCCTTTTAATTTTCAAGTTAAAGTTTGATTTCATGATTTTGTTGACTTGATTCTATACGAGTTTGGGGAGATTAAGAATTATTTTTAAGCTGGTTTGAAGTTGATTTTGAAGTGTAATAGTCGTTGTAGCAAGAGTTGAGTGAGTTTGAATTTTAGAACTCAAAATTCGCTCAACAATGGTGATTTTTGATTCTTAGTGAAATTATGATTTTTGAGTTGTGGATTATATTTAGAACTCATTTTAGGACTATTTTGGAAAATATCTCTGAGATTGAGTAGGTTTGGGTTGGATTAGAATTGAAAAAGTTTGAGTTTTAAAAAACTGCAGTGAAACCGTTTACCGTTTTTGGAGAAATGAGTAACCATTTCATCTGGTAGGCCCTGGGTAAACGGTTACCCATTTGTGGTGATTTTTGGATACCTCAATGTTGACCGAGGTTTTCGGCAACCAATAAAATATTATAAGATTATAGAGCTGTAAGAAAATTAGAGAAGGATTTTTACGTGGTTGGGGCGTTAATGAGCCTTAGTCCACGAGTCTATCGTATTTATGGATGTATTTAATACAGAGAATGTATTTGGTGGATGTTTCACCCTTATAAATACAGAGAATGTTCTTGGTGAGTATTTACTCTTCTTGCTCTTATGCAGCCCAAGATTCTCGATCCCATTTAATGAGCTTTGAGGGGGTATTTATAGTATTTTTGGTGGGGTGATCCCCAAAACTATTGTACAAGTGTATTTGTAAGTGTCCATAAAGTTGGGTATTCCCAATGAATATACCATGAGTAATGCATGGTCAAATCCCTAGGTGCTATAGGGCTTTTATGTGGAATGTCCTTATTGTCTTTTGACTGATGTGACTCTTCACAGTGTAGCCGTCGATAGACTTAAATGATCATTACTTTGTAGCTGCTGGTTGGAGGTTGTGCCGTCAGACTTTATTGCGTGTAGCAGTCCCAACACGTTTCCTCCCATGCGGCATTAAATGCGACTTGATTGCTCAGGGGAAACCTGACACCCCGCGGAGATGCCTTAGCGTTACTTAGGCTTCCGGGAGCATATGGGGTTCCATATGCCTTCTCCAGGAGATATGTCCCGGATGATGCTTCATTGCATAAAGACTTAGCGAATAGTTTGGATTATAAGTTGCTTGATCCACGTGTCCCTGTCTGGTTGGTCCACGTATATTGGGCGAAATCAGGGGCAACACTCAATTTTTACTTTTTCTTGATATTTAAGGTATCGTCACACTATTTATTGATAAGATAACTTTTGATTATGAGTTTAAGTCCCTAAAAGTATTTTACTGATTGTTGAGTAATTTTTCCATGTAGGTTGACTGGTATACCTGATTACGGAATTAAGGTAAGATTAGTATAACAGATGCGCATATACTCATGTTTGGCATGCATGTTTCAATTTTCATTAGATTTACATATCAGGGTATAGGTATGGTGTACACAGAGTTGCATCGAGATACCAATAAATATATGTTAGGTAAAATAGAAGGTACGAACTAATGCTACCAACACTAGTACGCCTAGCTAGAGTACTGAGCGCATGTGGTATTATAGTTAGTTGTACTTATAGTATGGATCGATGCTACCAACACTAGTACACCTAGATTACTGAGTGCATATGGTATTATGGTCAATCGAACTATAGTTAAGAACGTTTGAGACTCAGTCATACGCATTGGATATGAGTAGCTGACTGATAATAATTAGGTGTATGGACGCTTAATTACAAGTCAAATATATGTATATGTTTTATAGTTTTCTTACTGAGTCTATTGACTCACATGTATGTTTTTATGTGTTGGTAAAGGCAAGCTCAAAGCTTAACAATAGTGAGTCTACAACTTAGTAAAAATTGTACATATATGAATGGTTACACCTAAAGTGTTCAGATCTTTGGGACGACATGGACTCAGTTTTTGTTAGTCGCAGAATGACACTTTCTGATATATTGTATTTTTCATGTGTTTGAAAAATAAATCGGGATCCCGAGATTTGTAAACTTTGTATATTTGTAATGTATATTTAGTAAAATTTTTATATATTATGATTATTTTTATAAATTATAATTGTATATTAAATCCCTTTGATTAGCAAATGTTAGCACAGTGATAAAAAAAATACAATAATGTGCCTAAACTAATAGGGCGTTACAATTTATGTGACATAGATAAGATCATATTCTTAGGAACGTGTGATTGTTGATAATGAAGTGATTTAATTTTTATCTCAATCCTTTATTTGATTGCATCTTAAAATACTAAAATATCATTTTAATAGAATAATTTTTTTATATGTTGGTGGAACTATAAAAAAATACGTTTAATCATAATAAAATTTATGACTGAAAGTGTAAAAGTGAAAAAATTATGACTAAATATAATCATCATTCCTATCTTATTACTTTTTTTTTTTACTCAAATTGGTATCTTATTATTAATTAATTAAATCGTTAAAAATAACAGAACGTGCTTCAGATGAACAATCCTCCAACTAAAGCACACGACCTGGAGAGAAACAAGAATCTCTCACTAAATAGTGAGCCAGCTTGTTTGTAGATCGTTTGATAAAATGCAATTCAACATTGTTTAAAGATAAAAGCAACATACGAACATCATGCACTAAAAGACTAAAAGAAGATGACATAGAGATTTTACTTTGAATAGCTTGTACGCATACCAAGCTGTCTGATTCCAAAATTACTTGTCCCCAATTGTGACGATTAATCCAACTTAATGCTTCTTTGATGCCAACCATCTCAGCAACTTCAAGTTGAACCCTACATGACCCCGATTGAAAGCCGCAACGATATTACCATGGCAGTCGCGAGCCACACAACTCCACCCAAACCTGCCTTCAACCATCTCAAACCAGACAACCATAAAACATGTCAAACTAGAAACTTAGTCTCTCAAACCAGAAAACAATGGCAAATACCTGAACAATCTCAAACCAATAAACAAGAACCAATCTCAGACCATAAAACAATCACACCATGTCACAAAAGACAAGACTTGCAATAACGAAACCGAACGGAAGACAAAAGACAAGGCGGTGGCCGCCGTTGATCGGCGACTCCGGCCGACGTGGACTGAAAGGACGACGACTCGTCGGCGACGCTCCTAGACTCGACTCGCCTGTACAGTTATGGCAGAATTTTCTCAACTTCTCACCCCTCGACTCGTCGACTTGCTGTAGGGTTTCTCTCTCCTTAGTATTACGTTGTCGATATTTTTTCTTATCTTATTACTAATTAAAATATATATGCGGCTAAAATTTTTAGTTATAAAAATCACAATGTATTATCACTAAATATATTTTTAGCTACAATATTTATTGTGATTAAAATTAGATTAGTGACAACTATTAATATGCATGATTAAACATTTATCACTAAAAGTAGTATTTTTATTAATATGGAATGATTATTCTATTTAAAAATTAGTGGAAAAATAATTTGATAAATAATAATAAAAAATAAGTTTATATATAATTTTTTTTATACATATATATACATATCAAATTTTATCATTCTATTCCTCACCTTCAACCCTTACAAACTTACAAGAATGGAACGAGAGATTAGATCCTTTATTTCAATCCATCTTCATCATAGAATCAAAGATAAATTCACTTGAACTAAGCAAAATATGTAAGAAAAATGGTAAGTAAATAAATTTATATATTTATATAGTAAGCCTAAGCCATAGATACTATTGGACAAAGAATAAAAGTGTTCTAAAACTCACATGTCTGTGATTGTCAGCTACCTGAAAATAAATCTTAAATATTTTAATAAATCTGATCACTCACTAAACTCTAAAAAAAAAAAGTAAAGAACAGAAAAAGAAAAACAAACAACAAAAGAGTGAAACCTTCGAGAGTGTAATATTATGATATGATAAAAGTGTCGGCCAAAAAAAAGGAAAGTGAGATCTCCCGTGACTCTTCCTTTTTCTTTTCCTTTCTTCTTTTTATTTGAATATGTATTTTTTTTAATTGGAATATTTTTTTTATTAGAGACATAATCAACATTAAAATTAAAAAAATAAGTCAAATAATCAAGAGGAATTACCCTATATCTTTTTTTTAATTTTTTTTTTTAAATTTACGGTTTGGGTTTCTAAAGTAGTTGCAGCGCTAGTTGCAATAGGGGTTTCTATACGATTTTTTGTTGCAATTCAGGTTGCAGCGCTAGTTGTAATAGGCGTTTCTATGTAGAATTCTGTAAAAATACAAAAAAAAAATTGTTTTGAAGTGTAAAAATAAAAAAGCCCCAATAATCAACGTCTGATTCACAAATTATTTCACAAAAAAGAAAAAAATAGATTAAAAAAATTACAATATCACAATTAACCTTAAGAATACTTATATTTAATTTAATACCACTTAGAAAACACAACAGTAGAAATTGTTGCAGTAAGTTCATTCAACCTCATAACTTGAGCACTCAATTATTGTGCAAGATACGAAACTGAACTACTAACAACTCTTTCAGTTGCAAAAAACTTGTTATTCTTATTTATTAACAACAATTTGATGACGAGTCATCGAAGAATAAAGAAAAACCAACAACGAAATAAAATAAAGCAAAATCATATCACATAGATAAAACTCAAACACTCAAAACCATATCAAAGAGATAGAATTAAAAAACTTAAAATCATGTCATAGAGACAAGACTAATCGCAATAACAAAACATAACTCTAACCAAGCCGCACCTATGCTTAGAAAAAGTCGGCGGGCTTGATCGGAAATATAAACAACCTCCTATAACTATAGATTTAAGAATAAAAACCCTATAAATTATTTGTATTGGTATATATTATTTGATTGAAATAATTATACATTATTTGATGATTTCAAAGATTGTCTTACTAGATTGATCGGTATACCGACACTAAGAGACAGTAGCGTTTGATATGTGACCATTCCATAATATTGGTGCTTATTGGAGTTTTCTATAATGGCAATGATGCATTTCCATTTCAATTAATGGACTTCTTTTTAGTCACAGAATGAGTCTGTGTGTGTGGGATGGGGAGGACCTGCTTTTATATTATTACCTATATAAATAGTTTTGTCATCATTCTCTTTATGGCAATATCATTCATTATTTTTATATACATATATCAAAATATCAATACCAATAATAATCAACCATGTATATATATAGCATGTTCACCCACTTATTATTACCTCATCTTTGAGTTTACTACTTATATGCCACACACATATATCTCCCATTTTTCAGAAGCTTTTTACAAAGTTTAGAGACGATATTGCAACAAGAGCCAATTGGTCAAAGTTTTATCTACTATTACTTTTGTTGTTGATTTATTTGTCTATGACTCTCTCTCCCTTTTTGATTTTTAATTACTAATTATATATACATATGTATGTATATTAAATAATCTAATAAAGTTGTTAGAAGTATTATAAGATGTATTTGGAAAGTAATTAATTATGCAGTGATTAGAATTAAGTGTAATTCAAAATACAAAGTAAATTTGGTGTATTTATTTAGCCAAATAATTAATTTGTGTAACCATAAAATTAGACATAAACAATATTATAATTAAATATATTTTGATCTCAACAAAGTACTAACTCTACTATAACTAAACTAATATTTCTTTTTAACTAAAAGTAGTTGAAGTGATGGCACTTCCAAATATTTTGGTCCAGTATTGTTTATTTGGGTGGGATAATCTTCAATTTAAAATGGATCATCATAATGTTGTTCTCTGATTAAAGATATTGTTATATTGTCACATATTTACCATGTAATTATGAGTTGATATAAGATCATTTTAGAATTTTTAATTTCTTTGGATTCCTATAATTTCAGCCAATAAAGATAAGAATGAATATTTTTTTGTTATACATATTTTAGATAGCTTGTACTATATATACACCCTATTTACCACTGTACCAATTCATTCAAAAATCAATACATCAATACACATTCTATTTTCTCTGTTCTTTTTCTTTTCCTTTTCTCGCTATTTTCCTTTTTGATTTGGTATCAGAGCCGATGGCTTCCACAACTTCACAAGGAGACTCCTCAGTCAATAATGACAGACCTTAGGCCATTGATGCTCCTCTCCTAGCTTCGGTCCAAGCTGTGCCTATTCCTACCTCTACACCTGCTCTGCCGACTCCTCTACATTAACCTTTAGCTCTTATTGCCATTTGTCTTGACAGAGATAACTATCCTTACTGGCAGACACAAGTGGTTCCTGCCGTGCGTGCTCATAATCTCGATGGCTTTTTATTTGGTACAAGACCATGCCCTCCTCAGTTTGTCAAAATACCTCCTGGTCCAAACCAAGAAATACAAAGGTAGGTAAACCCTCTTAATACTATTTGAATTAGAACACTGACCAAGCCATATTAAGTTTGACTTCTCAACTCTATTTCTGAGGCTATGTTAGGTCATGTTTAGCAATGCCATTTTTCTCATGAACTTTGGTCTCTCTTAGAGAACCTCTTCACTACTCAGTCTCGAGGACGCCTCCTTCAGCTGCGACTTCAGCTTCAATCTCTTAAAAAGAGATCTATGTTTACCCATGACTATATCCTCAAAATGAAGGCCATAGCAGCTGGTCTTAACTCTGCAAGGCAAGTTTTCAGTGGCGATAATCTCATCCTTTACATTCTCATTGGTCTTGGATCTGAATACGACTCTATTGTCATCAATCTTACCTCTAGAGCAAATTAGCTCACACTCAAAAGTGCAGTACCTTATTCAGAGTCAAGAAATGCGAATAGATCAAGCTAACTCTGCTCCTAACACAGATCTTGCCAATCCCACTACGAACTTTGCAGCTCGCAATTAAAAACTGTTTGTGGCTTCCAATTCTGGCAGATCTCCTACTTTCTACAATCGTGGACGTGAAAGAGGTAGAGAAAATCAAGGGTGTGTTATTTGTCAACTGTGCCACAAACCATGTCATCATGTTGCCAAGTGCTACTATCGCTTTGATGTTGGCTTCAATCCAACCAAGGGTATCCAAAATCATACTTAGGGCTCTACTTGTGCTCCTCCGCAAGGTAACAACAACAAGCATTCTTGGCTAACTCTGCTCAGTAGCCTCACCCATGACACCAACTGGTATGTGGACAGTGGTGCACTGAACCACATAATAGACAATAGAATCCTACTGAATACAATGGTAAGACAAGGCTCACAGTCGATAATGGTCAATCCCTTACTATCTCTCATATTGGCAGTTCACTTCTTAAACCTCTCAACATTTCTAAATATGTTAAATTGAATACTATTCTGTGTGCCCCTAGTACTGCTAAAAATTTGCTAAGTGTTTCTCAGCTCACCAAAGATAACAATGCTTATGCCAAATTTTATGCCAACTCTTATGTTTTGAAGGACATTGATTCGAAGAGGGTTCTTCTTTAAGGGAAGGTTAGCAACAAACTATATCACCTCACATTAACTACATCATGTTCTTCAAGTCACACACTAGCTAGTTCCTTTATTCAGTCGTCAACCAATAATAGTCACAATGTATGTCCTAGTTTCGAGTCTGACCAATTTTTTTTCAAGTGTCTGTCAATGAATCAAGTTTGTGGCATCTTAAGCTAGGCCATCCTTCCCTTAATGTACTCAAACATATTTTAATTAATGAAAAAAAATATTTATCCTCTACTTTACAGTTTTGCTCTAGCTGTCAACTTGGTAAAGTTCATCACAAAGTCTATCCCTCCACTCTCAAGGAATCAAAACAACCCTTGGAACTTGTTCACTCACACATACGGGGACCATCCCCCAATATATCTAGACATGGCTATCGATACTATATACACTTCATTGATGATTTTAGCCGTTACACAAGGATATCTCCTCTCAAACTAAAGACAGTGCTCTACCAGTTTTTAAAACATTGTAAATCCAAGTTGAAAAACAACTCGACACTCCTATCAAAACTGTCCAAACAGATTTGGGCAGAGAATACCAAAAAGTTTGAGCCATATCTTGAGTCCATAGGAGTAAAATTTAGGCATCCTTGCCCTTATACTCATCAATAAAATGGAAAAGTTGAGAGTAAACATCGTCATATTGTAGAAATCAGCCTAACACTTCTAGCACACTCCAATATGCCTCAATGATTTTGGTGGAAAGCCTTCCAAAAAACTACTTTCCTAATCAATCACCTATACACACACCAGTACTTCATTATAAATGTCCTATCCAGAAACTTTTTGGCCTTACTCCTAACTATAAGTTCTTAAAAACTTTTGGTTGTGCCTATTACCCTGACCTTCGTCCATATAATTCTAACAAACTCCAATTTCAATCAACAAAGTGCATCTTTATCGAATTTAGTCCCACTCAAAAAGGTAATCTTTGTGTTCACTCTTCAGGCAGTGTTTATGTCACTAGTAGTGTCTCTTTCGATGAAAACAAATTCCCCTTTGCTGTTGGTTTCACTTATCCTTCTGCACACACAGATTAGTCACTCAACTCCACTCAATACCCTCAATGGCTTCCTTACCTTCCTCGTGTGACATCAACTCTTGCTCTGGTGTTGTGCTGTGATAATTGATGCGATTGGCTGCTCACCCTCTCCTCGAGAAGAATTTGCTTCACATTCACATAAATGTAGGATATGGTCTTATGGTGGTCCGATGCAGGCCCGATGTCTTTCTATATTGTTGAAATGAGTAAAGGTTAAGACATAGGTCCGATGGTGGTCCGATGCTCCTATTTTTATGTACAATAATACAAAAATAATAAACAAAAATAGGTAGCGTCAGGCCACTATCAGATCTACATTGGGCCTACATCAGATCTAAGTCTTCAACCTTTCCTCATTTCAACAATAAAAAGGCATCAGACCTGCATCAGACCTAGCATAAAAGCCATTTTTCCGCCCAAAACATAGATCTGACAAAATCCAACTCTAAATCTAACATAAACTCACAGATTATAGAGATTCATCATACATTTTAATCATAAATCAATAAACGCATACATTTTAATCCAAAAATACAATGAAAAAGAGAGGATCCGAAATCTTACTTTCGACTTTGCGATGGTCTGGCCGTGGTGGTCGTGGGTTAGAGAGAGAGTTCGAGATGCTGTAATCAGGGGCGGAGGCACTTTAAAGGGTGGGATGGCCCTGGCCCCCCCTTAAATTTTGAAATAATGAATTTATAGTTATTTTTTAATTAACTATTATAAACATATATATAAAGATATTTGGATATATAATAAAATAAGATTATATATACATACGTATATTTAGCAACTTAATTACTACTTTTGAATGTGATGAAAGTATATTTATGGAAATATAGCTAAGATAAATACTAGTGTTTCTTTATTTAAATATAATTACAAAATAAGTTTTTTCATTTTTTTTTTTATAATTATGGACATTGTACATATTTAAAACCACTCGTAAATTTTTAAAAAAATCTTAAATATTCTACAATACTAAAAATAAAGTTTAAACAAATCATGATTACCACGCATACAAGAGAAAAAAATATGAGTACAACAAAATATTTTAATTTTTTTTATCCAAATTATTTTTCATGATTACGTAGGTTGAATTTATTTAGAATCATCTATAAATTCTTACAACATTTTGAATTGTTTACAGTCCTAAAATAAGGTTAAAAAAATTTGTTGCACACATGATTATTTTTTTTAGTTTGTTTGGTAAGTAATTGTTTGAATTTTATTCTTCGGCACTATAAATTATTCAGAATTTTTTAAAAAATTACAAGTAGTACGAGAAAACTACAAAGTACGCGATCATGAAAAAAAAAATGGACTAAAAAACTTTCTTATATGTCAAAACGAATTTTTTAGCTAGGGGTGCACTATAAATTTTTTCAAATAGAAATTAATAGTTGGCCCCCTAGTAATTAGGTCCTGGCTCCGCCCCTGGCTGTAATGGTCGTGGGTTGGTGAGAGAGTCTGGGATGTTTGATGTTAGGGGTTGGGTCAGTGGTATGTAGTCCTTCGCTCCGAGAAGAGAGAGAGAGAGAGAGAGAGAGAGAGAGAGAGGAGATAAACGAGAGTGTTAAAAAATAGGAAGGATAATTTAATAAATAGATAAAATTTAGCCTAGTTGGCGAATATTAGTTAACAGAAATAAAATTTAAACCTAATGGATTGAAATTTTGATCATTAACTACACTCTGCAAGTACAATATCTTTGGCATATAGGTATATATATTTATGCCAAAATTAGGTGATGGTCATTCACGAATCACGTGAGTATGATTTTATGTTTTTTTTGTTGCATTTGAACTCTAATTCTGACTTTGCCACCGCTAAAGCATTAGACAAGACGTAGCTTTGGTTGAATATATGGGGTGGGATTTTCATATATAGAAGTGGACATATGTATAGCACCTTACAACCACATGCACATGCACATGCACATGCATGTGTCACTTTGACTACTTCCAGCAAATTTGTTTGGCTCTATACTATAATAACATATAAATATGAGAAATTTGCGGTCAAACCCCTTTATGTTTATATTTGTAGACACTTAACCCCCTTATGTTATTTTTTGGTGGTAAAACTATCTTATGTTTACTTCTGTTGACAAATTTAAAGTATAAGTTAATTTGACTGTTAAATGCCAAATAAGACTGCCACTTAGTACATTCATTTACACATGGCATATATTTATTGGTTCAAATAAATTTAATTATTTAAATATTATAAAAACTAATTATAAATTATTTATAAATAAAATAACAAAATCAAAAAAAATTTATTCATATTTCACTGCAATCGTCTTCTTCTCCGATTGGAAAAAACCCAAACATATCTCTTAAGTCTATCCTTTTATACTTACTTAAAATAAAATCATCATCTCCTCTTCATTCTTGTGTCTTTCTTTCTTTCTTTTTGGTATAATATATTCTGCATTCTTTGATAAATCTAACAAAATAAACAAACCCTTAAATCAAGATTCAAATCGCAAACCCAGAAATTATCGACCACCTCAAGATTACGTCCATTCGTTTGGGTCTGTCGGAGTTGAGCGACAGAGCTTCGACTTTGTGTTTGGGTCTGTCGGAGTTGAGCGGTAGAGCTTCGACTTTGCATTTGGATCTGTCGATGTTTGCCGAGATGTGGAGCTTCGAGTATGGCGTTGGAATCCGTCAGAGTATGGGTTCGCCTGATGGTGGAGGAGCTTCAAGTTCGTCGTTTGGGATCCGGAGTTGAGAGGCAGATCTCCTCCTTTACATTCTATTCTTTATTTTTATTTTTTTTGTTCTTGATTGAAATTGAAATCTGAAACTGAAATTTTTTTAAACTTGAATTTGGTTTTTGTTTGGGTATTGATTTAGAATTGAGGAATAGATTGTACTTACTGGGGGCTGATTCAATGGTGGCCAATGGTGGGTGGTGATGAAGATGGCATTTGTGATGATGAGGGTGGGTGAGCAGAGACAAGAAAATATTTACAAAAAAATTGTTAAATTATAAAAAAAAAAAATAAGTTATTTTGTTATTTTATTTATAAATAATTTATAATTAGTATTTATAATGTTTAAATAATTAAATTTATTTAGACCAATAAATATATGTCATGTGTAAATGAATGTACTAAGTGGCAGTCTTATGTGGCATGTAACAGTCAAAGTTAACTTATACTTTAAATTTGTTAACAAAAGTAAACATAAGATAGTTTTACCACCAAAAAATAACATAAGGGGGTTAAGTGTCTACAAATATAAACATAAAGGGGTTTGGCCGCAAATTTCTCTATAAATATATATATGTATATTACGTAGGTGATGAGCCATAGCTTCACTGCACTTAATTTTATAAGCAAACGTACAAAATTCCCCTTCACACACACACACTGTAAATTCCCAGACGACCTTCCAAAAGCTAATCAGCTTTTTCTCCTATCCTTTCCAATTCTATACATATCCATCCATGTTCTTTTTTTTCTTCTTTAAAATAATAATAATAATAAAACCCAAATGATTATCAGATCAAGATCTAAATTTTGCCACTACCAGACATATGAAACAACCCATAGATTTGCACCATTAATAATTAATTATTAGGTTATATTAATATTATGTCAGCAAGCAAGACTTATGATCTATATATATGAAAGGATTAACAAAATTAGATCATGATTATTCTATATATATAAAATGATGATGAGATTCTGGACATATCTCTGGAAATATCTCAGTAATAGTTATGGTTAGTCCGAATATAGTTTTTTAGTACTATAGTTAAAGTTGGGGTTCAATCTAATTTAACATTTTTCTCTTCATATCATCTGATTCAATCCAATTTGTAATTGAATTTGGAAAATTATTATCCAGTCTAATCTCCGATTAAATCTCAAAATTCAATCTAATCTAATTCAATTACTAATTTAATTTATTTTTAAATTGAATATCCAATTACACACTTAAATTTTAATATTAATATAAAAATATGATAAAAATTACGTAAAAACTAAATATCATCTTTTATTTAAGTTTAATAATACTACATAAACATATTATCGTTACACATAAAAGTTTAAAATATTTAAAATAACAATAAAATAAAATAAAATATCATGAAAATAAATACACAAAACAACTAAGGATTACAAATTTAACACAAAAAAATTCAATAAAAATATAATTAATGTATATTATATTTTTTATTATATAAATAAATATAAATAATTTTTTAACATATATAATATATATAATATAATTGGATTAGATCAATATTTAATTGAATTTTGAAATTTACATCCAATAATTAACCGATTGAATCTAATTAAAATTTAATTTTTAGCATTTAGTCCAAGTTCAATTCAAATTAAATTGAATTAGATGTTGTGCAGTCCTAACTAATATTACATATATTGTTAATTTATAATGCCTTATTAATATTCAATATGCATGATTATTAAAAATTGTAAGTGTAGATCTACTTTGAAAAAAGTAATGTAGATTATTTGGGGTTGAATAATGCACCTTTATATAGAGAGAATATATTTGGTCCAACTCCAACAGCAATAATTATGACCACTTCTATATATAGACATAGTATTATATACAGTATATACAAGCACTGCAAATAGACCACGCATTAACATATATTCGCTCGTGCTCCAACGCCACTCGCCACATGCTTTGGTGTTATGTATTGAAAGTGATCTATCCTCTTTTATTTCTTATTTTTAAGAAAAATTCATTCAAAGATATATCACACTAAGTATATATTACATGCCCAAACAGCTAAAGCAAAACAAGTTAGGCATATGAAAATGTTTACAAGCAGAAATATTTTTGTGCTGGTAAAATAAAATTTATTTTTGATGTGTTAGTAAAAGAAGTTGACAAATCAATATTGATATTAGAACTTTTACATTGCCAACACACAAAATGAAAGCGCTGGCAAAAATGACTTTTTCCAGTGCGTAAATGCGCTGGTAAAAGTTAGATTTTAACCACTGCAAATGTGCGCTAGTTAAATTTAACCTTTTTACCAGCGCAGTTTGCGAAATGCGCTGGTAAAAGTTATTTTAACCAACACAGTAGCGAACTATGCTGGTAAAAGTGATATTTCTTGTAGTGCTAACGCTAAGTTGCTCAAGGATGTTGTAGCTCCATCTTATAATCTTGCAGAAAAAACTCCATCACAGTAGAATCCCCTAAAACAACAATAGAATCAACCTTACAATGTCCATACTGCAAGTCATGGAGGTTATTCGGGTACTAATAGATCTCGTGGCAGGGGTAGTAGAACAACCAAAAATAATGGCAGTTGCCCAATTTGTCAAATTTGCGGGAACTATGGCCATTCAACAGCTGTGTGCTATAACCTTTATGATGAATCCTTCATGGGAAGTGGACCTTGCGACAAGAAAAATACTTAACCTCAATTTGGATTCAACAGTCCAACTACCTTTGTCATGACTCCATAGGTTATTGATCATGAGGCTTGGTTTAAAGATAGGAGCTAACAACCACCACAATGCAGATCCCAATCAGTTGACTCAATCCACTCCGTACGATGGTAAGGAGAGATTGACTATTGGAGATGATAACTTGTTATTAATAGCTTATAATAGAACTTTCTCCTTACCTTCTCTATCTCAAAAAACTCTTATCTTAAAAGATCTATTGCATGTACTTTAGATTGTTGAAAACTTAATTAGTGTATCCGAGCTTGCTACAGATAATAATATACTCATGGAATTTCACTCTGATTTTTGCTATGTGAAGGACAAGACCACAGGTAAAGTGCTACTCCAAAGAGCTCTTAGAGATGGCCTCTACCAACTTCAACTACCATCCTCACCTTCTCTATCTTCTTTTTAAGCTGCTATTAATGTCGTGTCTCAATGTTATGCTCATGAGTCTAAAATGTCACAAAATAATGTAAATCAATTTGTGATCGATGAGTCTCTGAATCTAATAAATGAGGTTTGGCATAGGGGACTAGGCCACCCTCAACTAGATTCCTAAAACATGTTCTGGTTTCAACCAATGTAAATTCTAGCTAATGAATAAGTTCCTTTTCGTGATGCATGTCAAATGGGAAAGTCTCATGCTCTTCCTTTTACTCTTTCCACTAGCAATAGCCACAGAACTTCTTGAATTAATACACACTAACCTTTAGGGTGTGGCCCAATCATGTCTAACACCAACTATAAATATTATATACACTTCTTAGACTATTATAGCAGATACATATAGTTCTTTTCACTTAAAGACAAGTCTGAAGCCTTAACAACTTTATCTTAATTTAAAAATCTTGTTAAAAATAAATTTGATGCTAAAATTAATTAAAGTCTTAAGATCAAATTGGGGGTGAGTATATTCTATTTGGAAAAATTTTCGAAGATTTTGGAATTCTTCTTCAACATGTGTGTCCCGTTTCCTCAACACAAAGCGAGAGTGCTGACACGAACATCAACATATAATCGATATGGGACTCACGCTGTTAGCGTAGATTGGCATGCCATCATAATACTTGGTCGATGCCTTTATCACCTTAGTATATATCGTTAATCACCTTCTTCCATCTGTTCTGCAGTCTTAGTCACCATTTGAGGTACTATTCCATAAAAAAATTATATTACTACAATTTGAAAACTTTTGGGACAACTTGTTTTCGCTATCTTCTCTCATATCAATCATAGAGGTTCAATTTTAGATCCCTCAAATGTGTCAATTTACGCTACAATGATATTTTTAAAGGCTATAAATACCTTAGCTCTACGAGGAGAATGTATATCTCTCAATATGTCACTTTTAATGAACATGAATTCCCATTCAAACATACTTTTCTCAATACATCACCCTGAACAACCAGTTCACACTTCCTAATTACACTTACTTGTTTCAACTAATTTTATAGGTCTCCTAGGTCCATTAGACTCATCTACAACTCCTAGAGTATCATCTCCTGATTTTGACTCACCACAAAACACCTCCACTAAGGAAACATTGCCTGTATCTCCATCTATTCATGACTCACATGATCTTGATTTCAGCAGTTCTCCTAATTTGCATGTTGCAACATCTTCCTCACCAGGACTCACCATCACCTCCTTTTCCTTCTCACCCCATGGTGACTTGTGCCAAAGTTGGCATATTTAAACCCAAGATTTGTACTAGCCAATCTTAGTGGACTTCCTTCATTATTGAACCACACTCTGTTGTTGAAGCCCTTAAGACTAAGAGAAGGAATTGAGTCGTGAATACTGAAATCTATGCTCTCAAAGCCAACAAAACCTAGACCCTTGTCCCTTTCTCTCCTTTTGAAAGGGTTGAAAAAATTTGGATAGGGTTCTCTTTTCATCTAGATGCACAGAGGTATCTTGACCCTTTAAATAATTACTCGAGCCACACATATTCAGACCCATATCTACACTATTACTTGACCCTTCATTAAATTCTTCTCACCTCATTGGCCCAATAATTAAAATTCCTTTTGTTGGGCCACTACCCTCCATTAAACTCTTTTCACTGTTCGGCCTAGGAATTAAAGTTCCATTAGTTGGCCCACAAGCCTTACCCGAATGTAAGATATGTATTTGGAGATAGATTCAATTCAAAACCACCGATTTCCTCATGGCCCAAACACCTCCCAAGCCTACTAATTCCATAAAAGGGCTCGAGTTGATCGAGTCAACAAAATCCAAGCCATGCAACCCTTTGACCGAGTCAACCAAATCCAATCCATGCAACCTTTCCATCTTGCAGAGATGGCTTCGTCGAGTATTCACCCAAAACAACACCACCTTTAGAAACCCTACTCATTCAACAAAACCTTAGGAATCCACACCATTCTAGCCCTAAAACTAGAAAGATCAATCGTTTTCAACCAATCCAAATCTTGATCTGTGAGAACAAAGGCCTGAAGCACCATCAACATTCTAGATCTGAAGACCTTCCACCGGCGTTGGAGACGACACCCTCAGACCCTTCGATACATCTCACAATTCCAATTTTCATTTGTCACTCTTGACCCTTTATTGGAAACATACAGTCAACCTGAGATGCATCTTGGGTACGGAGATAAGATATTGAGCCAAGGGCCAAAGAGAGGAAACGGGATACCCTGAGCATCCAGAATAGTGACCGGAGAAGCCAGGGAACAATCCCCTCTCTGGTGACCTAGGCGTCCATAGAGGTAACAAAAATTTTCCAACTTCTATATTTAATTTGAACCCAACTATTCTCACCATTAACCAGTTTGATAAAGCACCCACAGAACAAAGGATTGTTCACATCAATCTCAACTTGGATTCTAATCCATTTGTTTCAAGAAACTGGTTTTGACTCACCCAGTTCAATAAACACGACCTTCCCTGCTTGAGCACCCAGTAAGTTAGCATTAACCCTGAAGTAAAATTCATGCGAAAAATGGTGTATTTGGATCCAAAAATGGATTGAGTTGAAAGACAAATCCTTTAGATCGAACCCAGAGGACCAAGAAAGCAACACTAACATCTCTCCCTTAACGCACCAAGGTCCATGATTAAGCACCCATTGTTTGAAACCTTTTTAAAGCCAAAACTATAAATATTAGAAAGTGTTCGACAAGAAAATGGGGCATCGACTTTCACCTGAGTCTTCCAGAGTTTAGAGCAAAATATTCCACTTTCTTCTCCATAAAGACTCTGGAAGAGAAAAACTTGCCAAAAAGACAGAACTTAGAGAGAACCTGGGCAGTCGAGGCATTAGGGACAAGAGAAATAGATGCCACATTAAATGAAATGCATCTACCCCTCTTACCTACAGGCAGTTCAACAACTTCACCCATAATAAGTGCTACCAATACACGCACAAAAATCACAAAACAAACCGAGCCCCACAAAAAAAGACAGACCAAAAATGGACCAGACAAAAGGAATAAAGATCCAAAAGATAGTAATCAAAGAAAGACAAAGGTACAAACACACAACAACAAAGGAAATGTCAACGAGGACCTCAACAAGAAAATATGAGAACTAATAAGTAAACTAGAAGAAAAAGCACAAGAGCCACACTAGAAAGAAGAAACAAAAAGCACGGTCAATAAAAAGTAGGAACGGGAGATTTTGAAACGAGGAGAAAAAAAGGGAAAAGACAGAGAGTAGTAGAAGCTCATTCTCTCTATTGGAAATTTCTTTAGTAACACATATTTTTTTATATTTGTTAGAAGTTTGAGTGGCAAAATAGTAAATAAAAAATGATATTTATTGTGATGTAAATTTTGTCCATACTACATTTTGTGCTAAATTTAGTACAATTTTTAACATGTATCAAATTTAGATTATATTATACACTAATATTAGAGTTCAATTTTATAAACATAAACTAAAAAAATACATATACACATACATTATATTTATAGCTAGCACTCTATTAAAGAAGTTCTAAATACCTTTTCCTCAAATGTAGAGTAGTTTTATTAGTGACTACCAATCCGCCAAACATCATGACTTCCTACGTACATTGTAGAATCAATCCTTGTAATCACGAAGTTGTTCTTAAATTATTATAATTGTATATAATTATCCAATGTGGAAAGTGATATTTTCATGAAAGGGTCTAAGAATAATAAGTTCATCATTTGTTTAATTCCATTATGACAGATAATTGAAAATGAAACTAGAGTGACTAGTGAGTGAGGATGAAACATTCTAAAAAAATTAAAAAAAATGAAAGAAACATAATGTACCTCGGATGAGGGATCTATATACATACATACATACATTATATTTAATACTATAATTAATGTTAATGAATAAAGTATCCAATGAAGCTAAGTTCATGGCAATAATGTAGTACGCAGGAACAATATATCTGCCTATTCACTACTCTTGTCTCCTCCAAATTTGTCTTTCTTCTCATATGTATATTCCAACTCAATTAATTCTTTACATTAACTTTTTTACAATAAATATCAATTTTTGTCAATGTCCTCAACTATAATTTTTATAGAGTTTTGCCCTATAAATTATTTTTTATTACAAAAATTACTCTAAACTATTCAAATCGCTACAAATGTTTTCATTCAGTTACATTAAGCTTATTTTTCAAAATAATTTATTTATGTAGTCATACTTTTACCATTTCTCATTATTTTTTTTTTTACAAAAATATACTTTTGTGGTATTTACAAATTAATTTAGAGAATATTATTATGACCGACATGGAGAAATCCTGAGACTGATAATATCAGCTCTTTGGATACGATGGAAAGTGCATACAGAGGCAACTATTTTCTTAATTGATGCTTTCTTGAAAAATGGGATTGCAGCAATGGCTGGCTGCTCAGGAATTGTGGGTGACTTACTATATATTCAAGCTGGTCTCCAATTGGGGGCTCCTCATGAAAATATCTTTGGGTGTTATCCAATGTTACTTTTCTTCCATAACTAAAAATAAAAAAAAAAAAATACTATTAGAATGAGATTACATGATGATCCATAGTTCCATACAGTGAAATTACAAAAATTAAATTTGAGTGAAAAAAGATAAGAGAAAAAGTAAAGTTTTTACTTATAAGTCTATATTACAATATTAGTAGGCGTGTCAATATCTGAGATAATGAGAGGAAAGACAAAATTGGAGGCATTATGGATTTTTATTCATAAATGTAGACACTGGAGTATGCATATAAATGTATTAAACTTGACATATTTTATTTAAAATTAATTTAGACCAATAGTATTTACTTTCTAGACATATATATTTCCTAATTGTAGACAGTGGAGTACTATGCATAATGTCTTCTTTGAACTTTCAACCATGTAAATGGTAAAGGCCATAACTTATTGTTCCTACATATATATATATTCTCACTTTTGGTGGTGAAATCATGGGTTCTTCTTGTATTTTATATTATACTCTCTAAAGTTAAAATAGTTTTAGTTTTACTTGTCAATTTATTTGAACCGCCAATTACAAGGCAAGTGAACTATTTTTAAGTTTACACCTATATTTGAAAAGTTATGATGTAATTGGATTTAAGAATAATTATAAGTAATTACATAATTTAGCATATTTTTATAATTACACCGTATGTAGTAGTATAATTGAAAGTAATTGAGAAGTTTTAATTACTCTCTAATTGTCATGGTCTCGAAAATTGTTTTTAATAATGATACTGTTTAATTACTAAAAATTTTTTATTTAGAAATTAACTATTAAAAAATTATTATTTTTTGTGTTATTAAAATAATAAAAAAATAAATGATAAAAGCCTACATAAGTGGTCGGCCTAGGCTTAGGATATTGGCCCCACTTTTGTAATTTTGCTGTTTTATCATTTTTACATCTCATTTTCTCAAAAACGCTAATTTTCTAATTTAACCATTTAAATGTCAATTCCAATTATTTAATAACTAAAAAATTAATTACTAAATAATATTGTCATTTAATATATTTATTAATTAGACTAACCAAAGTCTCTTAATTAACAAATGTACCCTAGAAACTCTTTCTTCACAATTTTGCCCTTGCTTAGTGAAAATTCACAAGCTAGAAATAGTCTAATTTTAGAATTATAATTGATTGATCAAAATCAATTAACTGAGTCTTACAAGTAGTATTGTCTCAACTAGTATGGGGACCATGTGCCTATATATCCGAGCTTCCAATAAGCAGACCAAGAATTTACCAAGTAAATTTACTGACTTATTAGTTCCTTGTTGCATCCACGCATAGAACTCAGAATTGCACTCTCAGTTATTTAAAACGCTCTATATGTTCCACCATATAGATACGCTATTAATTATCCATTGTTATAATCCCAAATTGATCAATGATCCTCTATAGATGATTTACATTTGTATAGGGATTAAATTACCGTTACACCATTCAATGTATTTTATCCTTAAAACACTTAGCCCCGTATAAATAATATTACAGTGAACTGAAATGAGTACTCAACCATTTATCTCTGTTTAGCCAAGCTCGAAGGAAATCATCATTTCACTTCTATTAGCTAGATAGAAGCTATAGATTCCATATCTATGTTTAGCGCTCCCACTCAATTGCACTACCATGTTCCCAAAATGTACGTATCACCCTGACCCAAAAGTAGGCTTAACTAACAAATCAAAGAACATGTGTAATACTCCTGAGATTGAACCTAACCATATCAGGATTAAGATCATTTGATCTAGGATCAACTAGATGATATTGAATTGAATAAATATTACGGTAAGTTTAATATATCTAAATTAAAGTTCAATATCGGTCCCTTACGATACATACTCCATGCATCCAACCCAAGTTTTACTTTAACCAATGCTATGGAAAGAACATAGCATTTATCCAAGGTGCAAGTAAACTATGTTGTAGATTGTCATATCAGTTAAACTATGTGTACTGATAAACTTAGGAATATATCTTTCATCACATAATCTTGATTATTTTTTACTGTGTTAACGACACAATAAACAAGAATATAAATATGAAAAGGGTTTGGATGAATTTATAAATCAAATAAACAAGTAAATGGTAACATGAACCAAATAACACACAAATGAGATACTTCTGTTTCTTTATTGATATTTAAAGAGTAAAGATTATATTGAAATGAAGTTTTATTTAAGGTATAAAACCCAGCAGAATATATAAGTGAAGTGATGATATTATATAGGATATACAAAAATAAAAATGAGAATTGATCTTTTAGATCTTTGGTATATGTATGTTGTCCCACTTGACTAAGTATTCTAACCTATTCATATGGTTTGAGTGTGGCCGAGATGGCATTTGCAATAATTTGACATGTTTTAATTAATTAATGGGGAAATGGAACTTAAAATAGAGAAAAATGAGTGATTGTATATTTGTATGTGTGAGAATCTCATTATTAATTGTATTAGATTAGATTAGAGTTATAAAATAAATATTAATAATACTAAATAAAACAAAAGGAGGGCAGCTTTTTGATAAAGTGAAATGAAAATAATGGAATACAGTCTGTGAGTATAAGCATACTATTACCCACTCAGTCTACAACTCTACAAGCTGTCAATAACCCCACTATACATACTTCCATCAATTACTTCCAATACTCAAATCCTTCAGTAGTGATCTCCACCACCCAAAACATAATTTTTTTTTATATATATATATAATAAAATATAATTATGATGTTTTTGTTAAATTACTTTGAAAATTCAATTTAATAAGAATGATCAAATCTATAAAGTGTAAATAATTAGGCATGTAGTTAATTGCTAAACACTTTTTGTTTCTATTTTTAGGCACAACATTATTACAAGGACCACATTAAATTAAACTAATTAAGGAAAGAAGAGCATTTTCTTTTTATTCTTTATCAACAAGAAAGAAGAGTTTGATTTGGCAAATTTCTCTACTTAGGATTTTACAGCCTAGAGATTTTACAGCAAATTGAACACATAATTATTCCCTTATTCTATGACTTTTATCTAACACATCCAAAGGAATTGTGGTTGAGAAGAAGTATTTACTAACTAGTAGTTTACAAATCTTTCTTCAAATTGTTTGTGTCCTTCATGTTTCAACACTCAAAAATTGTTAAAAGTTAATTTTGGGTTAATTTGAATTTGTCCTCTGAATTTTGACATGTACTAAATTACGCCATTGAACTTTTCAGGTCGTTAAAAATTTCTCCAAAACTATTGAGATTGTTAAATTTAAGAGTTTTTGTCTAATTTTACTAAACAAAGTCTGATGTGGATGAAAATTTAGGGGGCAAAATTTTGTACTTTTAAAAAATTGAGGGGCATGATTTAGTAGATATCAAAGTTTAAGGGGCGAAATTTAGTATATGGACAATCGCCGTATTAGTAAAATTGAATGAAATTGGACAGAATTCTTTAAATCTAACAATGTCAATAGTTCGGAAGGATTTTTTAACGGCCTAAAAAGTTCAAATGACATGATTTAGTACATGTCAAAGTTTAGAGAACAAAAATCCTAATTAGTTTTAATTTTCAGTAATAATATATGAATTCAAAATATACATTAACATATTACACAAATAATATGACATTGTTTCTAAAAATTTGGAGTCTCATCTAAAAGAAATGTGATTATTTTCTTTGTTTATATGCACATTGTTTTTTAGTTTTTCATTCATTTTACACTTCCATTCCAAATTTTGAGTAGTAAAATAGGAAAGAGGTGTTAGAATTTAGAATTGTATAGTAAGGTATATGGGTTCTATCTTAAAATAAATTGGTAATGAGAATAGTAGTTCATTTATCTTATATATTACAGTTTATTTCCATACACTCTAATACACTTTCCTCACGTTGGGTCTTAAAAGTATATGTATAACGAACGCTCTTTAAGAGACCACAGGACTGAACGTGACATTTGATATAATCCCACAAGGTCAAATTGAGAAATTTGTGAGTGTACACGTCATGAAATATATGGATTTTGAAACAAGTGAAAAACCCTAACATTCAAAATAAACATATATTAGCCGAAAGGTACCAAATGGAAGTTAAATGGGAGATAGTGGAAGTTTTTACACTTAAAGGTACCATATCATCTTAAAATTTAGGATTACATGGTAAAATGCATGAATCCCATCTCAAAACTACTTAAGAACGAAATGAATAATCAATTTATCTTATATATGGCAATTTATTTCCAAACAAAGGCAATATTACTTTCTATTTTTGAATATATGGACAACATTGTAGTATTATGACAAAATTAAACGAAATATGCATATGAATGATTATTTATTTTCATCATTAACTTACTTATCTTGTGGAGCTTCATATATGAAATATAGAAACATATATATTTGACTATACATTGCACTATAATACACCTTTATTTTCTATATACGTACATTAGCATACCAAGCAACTTATTAATCATGTTTTTATTAGCTTATAATTATCATATATATCCGTACATGGTCATGTTATTATTACAAAGTATATTCCAAACTATGATATTTATTATACATCATTTTCTTGTATTTTCACCAAGAAGAAAAATTTAACAAGTTGAAATTACATAAAAGCCCTCCTCACACACACATGACACACATACATACACCTCTATATATATAGTCACGAGAGTCACTTACAAAACCCAACCAAACCACACATAGCATAGTGATATACATTAGAGTCCATCACACTCACTTTGTCTCTACCAGAGATTAATTTTAGCCATGATGAAAGGCTTCTTAATCTCCACACTAGCTGTGGTACTTCTATTACTACTAAGTACAGCCCAAGCATCATCAAACAACAACAACTGTTGGAAGAAGAAAGAGCAAGGCTCAACCTTAGAGGTGTTCCACGTGTACAGCACGTGCTCACCATTCCGACCACCTGAGGCCACCTCATGGGAGGAGAGTGTCCTCCAAATGCAGACCAAAGACCAAGCCAGGGTGCTTTACCTCTCCAGCCTTGTGGCTAGGAAGTCTGTGGTGCCCATTGCTTCAGGAAGACAGGTTGTCCAGAGCCCAACATACATTGTCAGAGCCCAGATCGGTACACCTCCACAGACCATGCTCCTAGCCATGGATACCAGCAACGACGCCGCCTGGATTCCATGCGACGGTTGTGTCGGCTGCTCTTCCACCGTCTTCACCCCTCTCAAGTCCACCTCTTACAAACCTCTTCCTTGTTCCGCTCCTCAGTGCAATCAGGTACACTTTTTTACTTACTGTTTATCGCATTTTTTATTTTTTTATTTTGTGTTTTGTGTTTTTTTAATAATAATAAATAAATAAATATTTTTAAAATGAAAGAAACTTTGATCTTGTGGACCTTTATCTTTTTCCATATGGGGATCGTAATGGGGTTTTAAATTTTAATTTTGTAAAGTGAAGATATTAAATTATTAATGCTATGATGTAGGGTAGTTTTGCCAACGAAATACCACTAATATCTTCTCATGTCATTTTGCAAGGCGACAAAGTACTTAAATAGATGCTCTTATGTAAGAATATTGTTATTTGAGTATGAGTGTGGTTTAGCACCTCTTCATATGTCTCTTGCAATAGTTAACTAAAAAATATTTTCTAAATTTATAAAAAGTATTATTATGAAATATTTATGGTATTTAGTATCATAATAAATTATTATCTTATAATTAAAAAGCAATATATTTATTAAAATAAAATAAATAAAATTTAATATTAAATTATACTAATAATAATATTAAAATAAAATAATATTACATTTTTTTTATAAATATGGTGTTGATTTTAGTAAAATTGTGATTTGATTTTGATCTGATCTGACCGACTGAAAATTCACGGGTTAATAATTATTTTGAAAATGGACAAAAAAAAAAGGGGAAAGAGCACTGTGGCTGAGTTTGATTATATCTAACGGTGGGTGGCCCGTGAACTATGTTTGATCAGGTACCCAATCCTACTTGCAGTGGCAGCGCGTGTAGTTTCAACATGAGCTACGGTAGCTCTACCATAGCAGCTTCCCTATCTCAAGAGACTCTCAAACTGGCCACCGACGCCATCCCAGCCTACACCTTCGGTTGCATCAATAAAGCCACTGGCAGTTCTGTACCACCACAGGGTCTTTTGGGCCTGGGCCGAGGCCCACTCTCTCTTCTTTCACAGACCCAAAATCTTTACAAATCCACTTTCTCTTACTGCTTGCCCAGTTTCAAGTCCCTTAACTTTTCTGGGTCACTCAGACTTGGGCCTGTTGCACAGCCCATAAGGATTAAGTACACTCCATTGCTTAAAAATCCAAGAAGATCATCACTTTATTATGTGAATTTGGTGGGTATTAAGGTGGGAAGGAAAACTGTTGATATTCCTCCCAGTGCTTTGGCTTTCAATCCAACCACTGGTGCTGGCACTATCATTGATTCAGGTAAAATATCTATTTTTTTTTTTATGTAATAATGTATTGTGTGTTTACATGTAAAGCAAATTTAAAGATTTGGGTGATTTGTATTATTAATAGTACTAGAGCACATGTGGTGGGGATGACTAGGATTGAGTCTAGATTCGTTTATGGATTATGGTTCTCAAACATTCTTTAAGCACAAAATTCAATTATTGTCCCACTCACCACCATGCATGTCTCCTTGTTGGTTCAAATTTTTTAATTGTTTTTTCTCTTCTCAAAATATATTGGATTCCATTATGTGATGTCACACAACTAGGCTAGGCTAAAATAATTGCTCAAAAAGTTTATGCCAAAATAATGTAATGTACATTATTATTATACATACTAATTAAAAATAATATGACAATATTCAGGCACGGTGTTTACCCGATTGGTGGTTCCCGTTTACACGGCGGTGCGAGATGAGTTCCGTAGGCGCATGGGAAAGGCGGTAGTTTCCTCGCTCGGGGGTTTCGACACGTGCTACTCAGTCCCTATCACCGTGCCCACCTTAACATTTATGTTCGCGGGCATGAATGTGACATTGCCACAAGACAATTTCCTGATCCACAGCAGCTCTAGTAACCTCGCGTGCTTGGCGATCGCGGCCGCACCGGACAATGTGAACTCGGTGCTTAATGTCATTGCCAACCTTCAGCAGCAAAACCACAGGCTGCTCTTTGATGTGCCCAACTCAAGGCTTGGAGTGGCCCGTGAGACATGCTCTTAATTAATTACTACATTACTAGTATTATTAATAGTAGTTATGTTTTTTATTAATTAGCTTTGTGGTGGTCTTGGTCTCCAATTGTCGTTTTTGGTATTGATTTTGTCGTTTAGGGAAGTTATGGAAATGTGTTACTTTGTTGGGGGTATCTCTATTGTACTTGTTTATTCCCAACTCTAAATCTTATAAGATGAAATCCAAAAATAAGTACTAAGTTTGTACTTCTTAGCTTTTTGTCCAAAAACATTATGTTTATTATTATGGCATGTGTAATTGCAAATGTTAAGTGTATTCCATTCGATTCATAGTTTAGGATCATCTCTATTTTCTAATGAATTACTATAAAGTTAGTATATATAACTGTTTTTCAACGTATCTTTGACGAAATAAATCTAGACATATATTTGGTATGTTCAATTCAAAAGAAATAATTAACGTTCACTAAATTAGAAAATGATAGTGTAAAATATATGTCAAATTTAGTACATATTAAAAATTATACTAAAATTTTGACTCAAAACTTTGTTAAAATATTTTAGGTGGACTAATATAATTAAACATTATTCACGTAATATCGGTATTAACATATAAAAATAATTATATAATTAGTATTGTATGGTATTATAAACGTTTGATGGTAAAAATTGTTGAAAACTTTTTTATTTTTGGCTTTCAATCTCATTTTTCTAAAGTTTTTCGAAGCTTAATTTAAGTTTTTTCCATGACTGAAAATGGATTTTTTTTTAATATTATCTTGTTGAAAACCCACAAAAGCCCGTCAGAAGAAATGGACGCTGGAGGTGCCTATTAGAGATTTTATAACAATGGAAGATAAATCAAGATATTACAACTCTATTACAATATAATACAAGGACCAACAAAGAGATTAAATAAATGTTACAATACATAATATACAATATATATACACTATATATATTATATATAAAGAACACATGTAATATAATATATATATATAGCAAGAGAAAAATATATATATATACACACTCACTCACAACCTTGAGTGTAGATTAGTGGGGATCACCATGACTTGAATAAGGTATTACACCTTTGTCCAAAAGCTTATTTCCCTCTATCTCTAAGCACTAAGGGAACTCTCTATAAAATAGCTTTGGGAATTATCAAGCCTTTTTAGGATTTTCTAGCAAAGTATTTTCTTGATAGAAAACTTCATCTCTCTCTTTCAAATGAGCACCAAAGACCTCATTTTATAATGTATAGGTGATCACTTAGAATTCAAAATACACAACGCTCATTTCTCTCATATAAATGAGTATTAATATAGTTTGTAACAATTATATTTCATAACATTTGAATTCCATCATCAATAATGTAACATCTCTTTTATTACACAAAATATGATCAACCTAAAGAAGTTACAAAAATAATTAATCTTGTAACTCCTCTCCATATTACAAATTGTAGGTTACAACTTTAGGTTAAATAAATTATATATTACACAATTTATTTACCAAACACTTAATATATATTATTCACATAATAATATCTATTACTACATTTTAATCTACACTTATTATATTATAAAATATAACAATACCCCACTAGATTAAAATGTGTGACACACTTGTAACATACTTGTAACATTTATTTAATCAATCAAAATATTATATCAAAATATAACATTCCCCCACTTTGATTGAATAAATACACACTTTCAAAGAAGTCTTGCTTAGGTGCATTAGGTAAAATGTCTTTCGACTTGAATTTTACCTTAGTGTAGTTACCACAAAGTTTGATAAAATTTTGGTTGCCATAGCATTAAACCACTATTCCTTTAGTTCAAACCGGTGATAACACACACACCCTTGCTAATGCTCACTTGAGACCACATGTCTCGCTCTTGCACCGTTAATGGCCATGTGCAAAATTCCAATTCATGGACTCTCTAGAGAATAACTACCAATTCTCATAAGAGGCGGCACCACCTCTAGTCCATATAGGTGGAGTTTTAGTGTCTCACCACTCTTTAGAAACTTCTTAAGCTTAAGTGAGTTTTCTTAAGCTTAAGCTCCATTAAAAAAAACCTTTTGGTTTTAACCTTCAATTTTCACCACATGTACTCATTCATAGATGAGACAATTGAGTACCATATTCACTCTATTGACTTGTTATTACCTATTGAACTTAAGACTAGATGTTTACTAGTGTTAAGATAGGTTACCATCAATGAGCAAAACACTAAGGGAGTTTAGGTCCCATCCCTCGAAAATTCATGCTTTAATCTTGTACGGAGATTAAGTGATTTGTTATAACCTCTCACTATTGATTCTGTTGGATAAATTCCCATACTACTGTCACATAAATAAAGTTACAAGGAAAAAATAAATTAGACCTCTTTACAAAGCCTCAACAGACCATTATAACTCATAGAGTTATCGGTTCTGTTTTCATAGGCTTAGGTCTTTTATTTCTTTACAATAAAAGGAAGCAAATAAAATATCTCAAGACTCTAACAACTTTCAGCTTTACAAGGAAAATATCTCAACAGATTACAACCATTTTTCTCAGATCAGAAACAAACACAACAACAACAACAACAACATTATAAATAAGTGGTTCAACCTTCCACTTTGTGCAACATAACCACTTCGGCTAGCAGTAAAAATAAAGGGCAGCAGCTGTGTTTTTTCCTTTGTAACCCACCTCAGAAACAAGAGAGAAAAATAGAGATAGTTAGTGAGAGATATTGTAAGAAAAACCAAGAGAAATAAAGTGAAGAGAAAGAGATTACCTGCTGGTTTTGTAGCATGGAATCTCCATGAACTTGTAACCGGTTTTGACAATCATAGTGAAGAATCAAGCGTCTTTGAGGGAAGCTTGATGGATATGTACTCTTGATTTCAAGGGGAACTCCGAAATCAAATTTTGTTGTGTTCTTCTTTATTTTTCTGTAGTGTTTCAGTTTCTTTCTTCTAAACCAACAAAGATCATTTTAGATCTTTGTTGCTACTGTTTCTCTCTCTCGCGGTTTGTTTGTGTGTTTTGCATGTGTGGAGGAGTAATATACTCGGCCATAATAGCTACTGTTGTAGCTCGAAGAAGAAGGAGATTAAGAGAAGGAGAAGGCTCGGCTGGGTTGCAGCAAGAAGAAAAGAAGGAAAAGAAGAAAAGCCTGCTGCGTATTCAAAGGTTGAAGGAAGGAGAAGAAGAAGCTTGGCTAGGTTGTTTTGCTGTTCAAAGAAAAGAGAAGAAGGAGAGAAGATGAAGGAGGTCGGCTGTGAAAATGGCAGCTAGGTTTTCTTTTAAGGAGAAAAGAATGGTTTTATATTGCAATTAAATGCAATAGGGTTTTGAAAAAGGAGATCTGATATTCAAAAGGGCATATCCGGATTTGAGAAAGGAATATTCTCTTTGGATCCGCACAAAGAGAGAAGGACAAATCTGCCCCTAGGTTTTGAATGTTGGGGTGTTGGTGTAGGGGGCAATCTGGGTATTTCGGATGCCATTATTTCCTACAGATTCCATGTGAATCACGCATGCCAAAATATAGTGTTCACTTTGTGACAACTTTTCTCCTTAAGTACTTAAGCTTTAAAAATTCAATCATAAAAGATTAATTTTCACACAACTCAAATTCTCAATAATTTTGATACCAAATGTATCAAAATTAAACACAAATTTAGACAACAAATATGTCTAAATTACACTTTATTTTAAGACACCAAACATGTCTTAAACTTTTTACATTGGAGTATCACCCCCACACTTTCACATTTTACTATCAAGATAATATCTTGATTTTAAAATATAGAAGACCACTTTGTCTTTATAGCTCTTTTGATTAATTTCATTCTTGAAATTATTTTTCACTATACTTTGACATTAAATAGTCAATATTTTCACTTATGCACATAGCCAACTTGATTTAGAATTTTAATTTAAAATCAAATAAATTAATCAACAATGTCTCAACACATTTTGATTAAATTTGTGGTTCACCCCCACATTTCTAGCATAAAGTGTATATAAAATATCACTTTTGTGTATTTCCTCTTGAAATGACTTTTTAATGTCACTTTAAAAAATATTATTTGACATTTTTAGTTTTCTCACAAAACTAAAATATCAAACTCACATTACTACTCACAAAATAATGTGATTATTTTCACCCATTATTTTGAAGTTATCTCCTCAATGAGATTAACCCAAATATTACACTAAAGTTAACAAAATTCTCAACAATTTTGTTCACTAGATTCAAAATTGCTTCTCAAATTTTGTTATCTTTTCACAATTTTTGAATCCAGATTGATTCACTTTATTTTTGAGTCTAAAATTGCTCTTCCAATTTATGACTCATTTCACAAGTTTAAATCTACTATGATCTTAATTGTTCTTGCTTATAACAATGCAAGTCCAATAAAAGTGTAACTTTCATAGTCCATTTTTTCTTATCTCAAATATGAGATGATTATCTCTTATAATCCAATAAAAGATGTAACTTCTCAAAAGTCATCTTTTATTGTCTCATAAAGTGCGATGTTCACTACCAAATTGAAAAAAATTCAAAATATTCTTTATTCACAAAATAGATAATAATAATTTCCACATCAATAGCAATAAACAATATTATATTATTACTATCAACATTATTATCATACTATATAACTCATACATTAATATAATATGTATGTTACTAAACAACATCTCATATGTAACATACACATAATATCAATATTAAATTCACAAATATATATGTTACATATCTCATATATATATATAACATATATATTATAATATACATATATATCATATACACATAATACATATATATTAATTACACAACTATATATGTTACATACCTTATACATATATAACATATATATACCCTTTAATATGCATGATATATATCATATATTCATAATATATATATATATGCATGTCTCATCTAAATACATAGAAATAGTTATTTTTACATATTTAATCTCATAATATATATAATACACATAACTCATATTCATGCTATATATTATATATCTCATATATATACATATAATAATAACATGATATAAATTCAAATATTATATTATATACTACTATATATATTAATATGATACAAACACATAATCACATATATGTCACATATATATAACTTATATATGTATCATATATATTACTATCATATAAAATATAGTAAATCACATAATATACATGACCATCATGTAATATAAATTAACAATTAACCCAAGATCTATTTGTATATAACATAGAACACAATAATAAGATATAATAATTGAGTATGTGTACCTGATTGATCCATAGCAATTATCTCTGATTGATCCACAACAGTTACTCCAATTTGATAGTGCAATACTATCAACTAAGTCTTCCTCCCTAAATCTCTAAATCAGAAGCAGTTTATTTTATCTGATTATCAAAAGGTATACAATTGTGATGAGACAATATGTATTTATAGAGTTAGGGAGGGGACTTAGCTACAAAACCCTAGTTGGGATGGGCCTGCTCATCAAAGGCTTCAGTCAACTAGAAAAGCCCACACTTCTGCTTCACCTAGACTTTACTCACAGATGCTAAGCCCATTAACAATTGATCACCAACAACATGGGCTAACACAGCAAAGAACTATCCAATCAACCCAAGTTTTAATAAAACCAATAAAATTTAATGTAAGCCCAAATAAAAGTCTAACACATCATGCTTACCCATGAATGGTTTTCACATAAAATCTCTTATCCTTGTATTCTCACAATCTTGATTTATCTCTTCTTCCATTGAAAACGAATAAGCTTTTGATTGTTAGAGATTTTATAACAATGGAAGATAAATTAAGGTATTACAACTCTATTACAATATAATACAAGGACCAACAAAGAGATTAAATAAATGTTACAATACATAATATACAATATATATATTATATATAAGAAAGGTAGAAGAAGATAAGAACACATGTAATATAATATATATAGCAAGAGAAAAATATATATATACACACTCACTCACAACCTTGAGTGTAGATTAGTGGGGATCACCATGACTTGAACAAGGTATTTCACCTTTGTCCAAAAGCTTATTTCCCCCTATCTCTAAGCACTAAGGGAACTCTCTAGGAAATAGCTTTGGGAATTATCAAGCCTTTTTAGGATTTTCTAGCAAAGTGCTTTCTTGATAGAAAACTTCATCTCTCTCTTTCAAATGAGCACCAAAGACCTCCTTTTATAATGTATAGGTGATCACTTAGAATTCAAAATACACAACACTCATTTCTCTCATATAAATGAGTATTAATATAGTTTGTAACAACTATATTTCATAACATTTGAATTCCATCATCAATTGTGTAACATCTCTTTTATTACACAAAATATGATCAACCTAAAGAAGTTACAAAAATAATTAATCTTGTAACTCCTCTCCATATTATAAATTGTAAGTTACAACGTTAGGTTAAATAAATTATATATTACACAATTTATTTGCCAAACACTTAATATATATTATTTACATAATAATATATATTACTACATTTTAGGGCTCGTTTGGAACGCCGTATTAGGTCGTATTGTATTGTATTGTATTATATTGAATTGGATTATATATCATATTTTTATATAATACTATGTTAAACTTTAATTTATACTAAAATATTATATATTTAGGTGTCCATAAAAGTTATTACCACATATAGCTTTACATAAAAATATTACATAAAATACAATTCAATATAATACAATACAATACAATACGACCTAATACGGCGTTCCAAACGAGCCCTTAATCTACACTTATTATATTATAATATATAACAGTGCCCAAATAACTAATCTGGTCCAAGAGTCGGATCGCGTGACGCGATTTTGACCCACGTGCCCAGATCAAGGTCAAGGATGACCTGTGTTGTTTTGTTTCTCCATGATCAACGATGTGTCGTTTTGGTTAGGAAATGACATAAATTTTGAAAAAACAACATATCGTATAGTCAAATCAGAAAAAATAAATAAACAAAAATTAAAATTTTTTAAGGCGTCTGGGGTGTGTGGGGTCCATTTTGGACTAATTTTTCATAGTTTTGCTTTATTTTAATTGTTTCATTTAATTATGTGATTATATTTGGAGTTTGGTCAATTTAAATGATTAATTAACACATTATTACATACTTAAATTTAAATAAATTGTTTTTATAATTATTATTATCTCACAATTTCATTTTGTATAGTTTATTGATTGAAAACATAATTATATTCATATCACCAAATTACTTTATGATATTAGCATTTGTAAAAATATAATTATGATATTGAATAATTAATTAAATGTTTATGTATTTATTTATTGTGGGTCTAAGCATGTCATTTTTTGTCACGTATAAAATTGTGAGATTGTGTCAATTTTGTTAATTCTTTAAACACTTTATTTTATTTTGTTATGAAAAATCTCTATCATTTTTATAACTAGATTAGAATTTAAAATATTTAAATTAAATAAGTTTTTTTCTTCAATTTCAGACAAATTTTTTAGATTAGACCTCGTACTTTCACCATCCCTATACTCAATTAAAAATTTGTGCATTTTTAAGTTGATGAATTATAAACGTATTACTTTTTGGCCCAACTTTGACTTGGACCCCTTGACCCAGAGTTAGACTTAGTTTGGACTTGCACCCCAGCCCCTAGCCCAGACTCTGGACCCTAATCACTAGTCCAGATCCTAGTTCCCGACCTAGACTTAGATTCAAACTCGAATCTCTGACTCGCGACTCAAACTCAAAACCCTAAACTTAGTGTTGACTCACTATATCTGAGTGTTCTTTTTAAATAAAAAATTAAAAAAACAAAAACAAAAAAATTACTAAACATATTTTTATTTTTACCTTTAAAATTAAAAAAAATAAAAATAGTTATAGAACATATTTTTATTTTTCAAAAAACAGAACAATTACTTTCTCTTTTAGGAAAAATAAAGAAGTGTTATATAACTCATGTATAGATAAAAAGATGTCAACTACTTTATTAATTTTCAATTGAGTTTAAAAAAAATTTGTTGTCGATTATGTCTAAGAACTGCTTTGTGGAGCAGGGTTTGGAGTTGGCTAAGGTTATGGGCTATGAGTTTATGGATGGTAATGAGCTCTTCCTGGGCAACCCCTTGTTTGTGAAAGGTAATAGATGCAACAACTTTAATTTCATTATTGACAAGGTGAGGAGAAGAATTGAAGGCTAGAATTGAAGGCCGCGAGAACGACGTTAATTAAAAGTGTGGTCTCTGCTTTACAGATCTATAATATGGTTGTGTTCTCGATCCCAGGTAGGATCACTAACACTCTCGATGCCTTGTTTAGGCGTTTGTGGTGGAGGGGAAATCTAGATGGATGAAGATACCTTGCTCTTGTAAACTGGAACACTATTTGTAAACCTAAAAACTGTGGAGGGCTCAGTATTCGCAGTTTTTGTGATATTAATATGTGTTTTCTTGCCAAACTGGGGTGGTTGATGGCGAAGAACACAAACACTATTTGGGTTAATATCTTTAAGGAAAAATATTGTCGTGAGTTAGGCTTTTGGAGTTGTAACCTCCCTCGTCATGCTTCGCATGTGGCAAGGGGGATTTGGAAAACCAAGCAATTCATCAGTGATAATTGTTTGTGGTTGATGGGACGTGACTCAAATATCCAAGTGTGGAATCATGGTTGGTCCTGCGGCGATGGTGTTATTATGGATGCTGGTGCAATCAATCCTCAAGTGGTAACGAACTTACCTATTAGTGCTTTTTTTAACGAAGAATGGTGTAGACTGGAACACGACTGAAGTGAAATAGGTGTTTAGGCCTTCGGCTGCCGACGTAATCTTGAATTGGAGGATTGAGGATTTTAGTGATGAGGATAGGTTGGTGTGGAGAAATAGTCCTAATGGTGAGTTTTCAATTAAGGCTACCTATAGGTGTTTACAAACTGCTACTATGGTCCAGGATGACACTTGTACTAAGCTTTGGAAGTTGGGGCTCCATGAGCGTTTGAAGCTTTTCTTGTGGAAAGCCTATAGGGATTGCATCCCCTTTGGATCCAGGTATAACCGTATTCATGGGTGTACAGTGGGCGACTGTTCCTTGTGGGGGGAGGCTTATGGTGACTCTGAAGCTCAACCTGTCCAATAACTTGTGGGTTGTTGCTTGAAAGCAAATGGGGTATTCGATGTGAGGACCTTTCTCTGTGTTCGGGGAATGAAGTTGCAAAATGGATTCTGGATCCTTCTACCATCCCTGGTCCTATCCAAGTGTGTGATAGGGAAGAGTTTTCTCTCTTCTGTATGTTGGAATTTATTTTACCAGGATCTTAGATCTACTCACAAGTATGTTGATTTAACAACCTAAATATGAACTTCTAAAACGATAAACAAAATACATAAAAAGTTAAGAAATCTTACAGTGATGGCAGCGGAATAATGTGTCTCCTTCCACTCAGATCTCTAACCCTTGATTCCTGTCTGTCGCAGAGTATAATCAAGATTTGAGCCCGAATGCCCTTCAGATGGATGTGATCCTTCACAGTCTTCCAATCTATGATTGAGGTACTGTTTGCTGTGTGTGGGCACTTCTCTCTCACAAAAGATTTCGAAATCTCTCTCTCTTTTCTCTCTTGATTTCGTGTGTGAATAATGCATGCAAGAGGAAGAGGGGAGGACTGCTATATATAGGGAAAAGGGAAGCTCAACTTTCCAAAATAAACAGTTTCCTCTTAAACTGAGTAATTGATTAACTGCCTTATTTGGTGTGATCCACCACTTTCCTATAACGGCTAGGTTTAGATTAGTAATTATTTAGCATTTAGAAAATGAAAATAATAATTGGGAAACACACAACATGTGGCCGGCCATGGTGTGAATGGGCCTCACATGGATTTTGCAGTTTCCACAATTTTATTTTTATTTTCCCAAAAATGCTATTTTTCAAATTCTAACCATTTAAATGCCAAAACTAATTATTTAATAACTAAAATAGATTATTAAATAATATTGTCATTTAATATAATTATTAATTAGACATACAAAGTCTCTTAATTAATAAATAAACCTAGAAACCCTTTTCTTTACAATTTCATCCTTACTTAGTGAGAATTCTCAAATTAGACATAGTCTAACTTTTAGAATTATAATTGATTAATCATAAATCAATTATAGAGTCTTACAAACAGTATGGTCTCAACTAGAATGGAGACCATGGATCTATATTGCTGAGCTTCCAGTAAGTTGAACCGAATTTACCAAGTAATCCCTAACTTATTAATTCCTTGTTGAATCCACTCTTAGAACTTGGAATTGCACTCTCAGACTTATATAGAGCATACTATATGTTCCACGATATAGATATTGTTGGGTTTTATGCCCTAAATAAAACCCAATTTCAATGTAATCCAGATTATTCAAATATCAATAAAGTAACAGAAGTATTTTTCATTCATTTGTGTATGTTTTGGTTCACCTTATCAATTGTTTGTCTATTTGATTTATAAATTCATTCAAACCCTTTTCACATACTTGATCATGTTTATTGTGTTGTCAACACATGGAAAGTAAACATGACTATGTGAATAAATGATTCCTAGATTTATCAAAACACTGGGTTTTGCTGATATGACAATCTACAACAGAGTTTACTTGCATTTGGAGAAAAGCTATGTTATTTTGAGAACATTGGTTAAAGTAAAGCTCGGGTTGGATGCATGGAGTATGCATTGGAATGGACTGATATTGAACTTTGAAATAGATTTATAAAACTTACCGTAATATCTATTCAATTCAATATCACTAAGTTGATCCTAGATCAAATGATCTAAATTCTGATATGGTTAGGTTCAATCTCAAGAGTATTATTCATGTTCTTTGATTTGTTAGTTAAGCCTACTTTTGAGTCAGGGTGATACGTACATTTTGGGAACACGGTAGTGCAATTGAGTGGGAGCGCTAACATAAATATGGAATCTATAGCTTCTATCTGGCGAATAGTAAGCAAATGATGATTTCCTTCGAGCTTAACCAAACGAAGATAAATGGTGGAGTACTCATTTCACTTAGCTGAAATATCATTTATACAGGGTTAAGTGTTTTAAGGATAAAATACATTGTAGGGTGTTACGGTAATTAAATCCCTTTACAATGTAAATCATTCATACAGAGGATCATTGATCAAATTAGGATTATAACAATGGATAACTAATGACGTGTCTATATGGTGGAACATATAGAGCGTTCTATATAACTGAGAGTGTAATTCTAAGTTCTATGCGTGGATTCAACGAAGAATTAATAAGTCAGTGAATTTAAGTAGTAAATTCTTGATCTGCTTATTGGAAGCTCGGATATATAGACCCATGGACCCCTCACTAGTTGAGACAATATTACTTGTAAGACTCATTTAATTGATTTTAATTAATCAATTATAATTCTCAAGTTAGACTGTGTCTATTTGAGAATTTATCACTTATTAAGGGCAAAATAGTAAATAGAGAATTTGAAGGGTATATTTATTAATTGGGAAACTTTAATTAGTTTTATTATTTATAAATAAATGACAATATATTATTTGATAATTAATTTTAATTATTAAATAATTATATTTGACATTTATGTGGTTGAATAAAGGAATTGGCAGTTTTTGACAAAATAGGAAACTAGCAATGTAGGAAAAGGAAAGTTAGAAAAGTGGAAAGCCTTGTTTCCACAATGCCTAGGCCGGCCACTTTGCTTCCCTTTTTTCATTGATTTTTCAATTTTTTAATGCCAAGTTATTCAACCATAGCCCTATGTGGTCTTCTATAAATAGAAGGTAAAGACTTCAGTTTTTGTAACACTTTGACAGAATTTTCTTTCACACGAAAACCTTGCTCAAGCCGCCACTCTCTCTCTCTCTCTCTCTCTCTCTCTCTCTCTCTCTCTCTCTCTCTCTCTCTCTCTCTCTCTCTCTCTCTACCTTCTCTGTTTTCGAAATTCTCTAAGTGATAGAGTAGTGCCCACAAACATCAAGTAATACCTCAATCATAGTGAGGAAGGCTGTGTAGAATTCAGATTCAACAAAGAAGGACATTCGGGCTCAGATCTTGATTATACTCTGCGACAGAAAGGAATCAAGGGTTAGAGATCTGAGTGGGAGGAGACATATATTCCGCTGCACCCAATGTAAGATTTCTCTTACTTTTATGTGTTTAATTTTCATCGTTTTAGAAGTTCATATTTAGGTTGTTAAATCAACATACTTGTGAGTAGATCTAAGATCCTGGTAAAATAATTCCAACAACTGGCACCAGAGCCATGGTAAATTGATTTGCTTGCAAGAAATTTGGACTTAAAACGATTTGTTTGTGTTTTGGATGGTATCATGTTGCTTTGTGTGTCATATTGATGTTTGATTGTTGTTTGTGAATTCTGGGAAGAATAGTTACTTTTCTGTTTCTGTAATTATTTTTATTGGATAGTTTGGAAAATTCTAAGCAATTTAATTTTTTACAGAACTCAATTTCGATTTAATTTGAATTAGTTATGATTTTTTGAAAATTGGAAAAATCGGGATGATGAGCACCTTCCCACGCGCGCGGAATGGCTGCATGCAGCCTCCCTGCGCCGTGAGAGCTCGTCCAACAACCCAGATGCGCGCGGATGGGTATGCTACGCATACCATCCGTATTGTTCATCATTTTTTTCATTTTTTTTTCGATTTTTCATGCTATTTCATGGAATTAACTTCCGATTTTTTGTGTAGTTTTGTATATTGATTTTTGTTTTTCAAATTTCAAATCTAATTATCAGAAATAAATTAATTTGATTTTTCAAAATTAATTTTAGATATTAGTGTAATTTAAATTTGAAAATAGGTTAAAATCAAGTTTTGCTTACCTCTTTTTTATTTCCTTTAAAATTTGATTATTTTATTTTTTTTAAGGTCAGATATTAATTTTTCTTGGTAACTTGACCTTATTTAGAATAAAATCAAAATAATCATGATATTTTAAAAGAGGAAATAAGATAATTTTGTTAACTTTTAAATTTTGTTATTCTTACTTAAATTAAATTGTAAAATAAGAAAAAGGGTATGTATTTACCATTTTCTATTTTATTGAATATTTAATTTATTAAATAACATGAAATTTAAAAGGTAAGTTAACAAATTTATTTTGAAATGATATTTAGGTTACCTAAAACCTAATTTTTCAAAATTGTAGGTTTAATTTTTTAATTTTTTTTTTAAAACCGATTTTTTTTTTCGAAATATATATTTAAAAATTAAATAAATCCTACATCCAACTATCCAAATCTAACTTGTTGCAAGAGTATGTGTTTTAGATTGTTTGTAAGTTTTCTAAAACCTATTATAGCTTGATCTAAATTGTCATGGTTAACTGGTTGACAGATCCAATGATTTGATTTTAACCCATGGTTCAATTGTCAATAGATCAAGTAAATAATTTGTAACAGGTAATTTTTACATTCTTCTTTCATCTGTGTATGACCTAGTAGCATGATAGGATCCATCATAATCTATGTGCTTGTGTGAGCCTATATGTTTAATTTCTGTTATAGATACATATAGGTTGTTGTTGCTAAATAAAATGTCATAACTTGATAGATTTTATTTAGGCTCATTTAGTAGTGGGCCTATTCAATTAATAACAGTTGTTCATTTTAAGGTTAAATTCCTCTCTTTTGGGCCTTGTGTGAGAGTTGGAAGCCATAGAAGTGGGTACGACATACTGAACCCAGCTCCCCCTCACATGAACAACCCCAATTGTGAAGGCCCATTTGCCTGATTTGGATAACTGTGCTAGGTTAATTATATTAGTTTGACCTAATAAAATTGATTAGCAACATAATTAATTTCATTCTTCCTTGAAATTAATTTAAGAAAAACATAGTTTGAAGAATGATATTCTAGAAAAACTATATGTATTTTTCTTGTGTTTAATTAAATATAGAATTATAACCATGTAAATTCTTTCTGAATCTTAATTAATTTCATAATTTCATTAAATATTCCTATTTAAGTTGAGATTTAGTTATATCTAACAAATCAACTTAGATTTGAATATCTTTTGAATTTCCTATTATAAATTAAGTTGAGGAATTTTAGGAATTGGTTATTAAGATTCTTTGGATATTTTTTAAGTTGATATTTTATAAATATGGAAAACTTAAAATGGAATATCTTCTAAATTAAGTGGTTACCACTTAATTGTTAATATTTAATTAAGTCATTGATTGAAGAATATTTAAGTTGGATATTTTAGATTTCTCTATACAACTTAAATAAGATATTTTTCAAATTTATTCCATTTTTGAAATTTAATTAAAGTTTTTTTAAAAAACTTTAATTTGTAATGTTTCATTATCGAGATATGGAATATAAATGATTAAACAAATTACATATTTTAAATAATGAGCTTTAATCAAGAGAAATTCGATCTCCATTGTTGGTTTTACATAGCTATTGTTTTAGTGAGTAATCCTCCCTAATGGAGAAACGTTCATTAGCAAGTTAGTACCGTTTAATCTCGAAAGATAAGTATTCTTGTAAGTTTTTTATATTGTTTTTGAACACCCTAATGGTGGCGACTGTATAAGACTTACAAGAGTATGAAACAATGGTGGAAGCTCATAAGATAGAATTGCCTTGACTCTCGCCTAAACGAGACAACCCTGAATTCCAATCTTGATCGAATAAAAGGTTGCTAGAATGATTGTCATTTTAGATGAATTGACAACTCTATTCAATGGATGATGCTTTGATTCTCGCCTAAACGGGACACTGTATCAGTCTATTGGAAACCTTGGAAAATAAACTATGTTAGATTTAGTATTTTTATAACATGTGTGATTATCTGTTATTTTCTGAACTTGTGTATGAATTTATAGAACCAAAACCTTACTTATATTTATTGATATGTTGTAGTGCCAATATGAATAATGTTGGAAATTATTTTACCAGGATCTTAGATCTACTCACAAGTATGTTGATTAACACCCTAAATATGAACTTTCTAAAACGATGAAATAAACACATATAAAGTTTAGGAAACCTTACATTGGGTGCAGCGGAATATAATGAATCCTTCCGTTCAGATATCTAGCCCTCGATTCCTTTCTGTAGCAGAGCATTATAAATATCTGAACCTGGATCTCTTTCTCTGATTCTTTAGTGCTGAAAGTCTTTCTTCACGATCTTCCTCACTATGATTGAGGTATCACTTGCTGTGTGTGGGCACTACTCTAACACTAAGAATTTCGAAATCTTTAGGAAGAAGAGAGAGAGGGAGTGGTCGGCCAAAGATAGGGAGAGAGAAGGCTCAGTTTTTTCTAAATGAAAAGTCAGAAGAAAAGTGTGTTATTTTCCTGAAGCCTTCACTGTCTATTTATAGCATTCCACTAGGGCTAGGTTTGAATTATTTGGCATTAAAATGATGAAAATATCAGAGGGAAAATCCTACAAAAGTGGCCGGCCATGCAATGTGGATTTGGGCCTCACTTTTTACAATTTTGCAGTTTTATCTTTTCTGCATCTGATTTTCTCAAAAACACCAATTTTCTAATTCAACCATTTAAATGCCAATTCTAACTATTTAATAACTATAAATAATTATTAAATAATATTATCATTTATCATATTTATTAATTGAACCATACAAAGTATCATAATTAAAAAATATGCCCCTAAAATTCTTTCTTTACAATTTTGCCCTTACTTAGTGAAAAATTCACAAATAGACATAGTCTCATTTGAGAATTATGATTGATTAATCAAAACCAATTATATGAGTCTTACAAGCAATATTATCTCAACTAGTGCGGGGACCATGGGTCTATATAACTGAGCTTCCAATAAGCAGATCAAGAATTTATAACCTAAATTCACTGACTTATTAATTCTTCGTTGAATCCACGCATAGAACTTAGAATTGCACTCTCAGTATATAGAATGCTCTATATGTTCCACCATATAGACACATCATTAGTTATCCATTGTTATAATCCTAATTTGATCAATGATCCTCTATATGAATGACCTACACTGTAAAGGGATTAGATTACCGTTACACCCTACAATGTATTTAATCCTTAAAACACTTAACCCCGTATAAATGATATTTCAGCTTATGTGAAATGAGATCTCCACCATTTATTTTTGTTTGGTCAAGCTCGAAGGAGATCATCCTTTACTTGCTATTCGCCAGATAGAAGCTATAGATTCCATGTTTATGATAGCGCTCCCACTCAATCGCACTACCGTGTTCCCAAAATGTACGTATCACCCTGACCCAAAAGTAGGCTTAACTAACAAATCAAAGAACACGAATAGCCTCTTGAGATTGAGCCTAATCATAACAGGATTAAGGTCATTTGATCTAGGATCAACTAGGCGATATTGACTTGAATAGATATTACGGTAAGTTTAATAAATCTAAGTCAAAGTTCAATATCGGTCCCTTCCGATGCATACTCCATGCATCCAACCTGAGCTTTACTTTAACCAATTCTCTGGAAAGAACATAGCATATCTCTAAATGCAAGTAAACTCTGTTGTAGATTATCATATCAGTAAAACCCTGTGTCTGATAAATCTAGGAAACTTTATTCACATAGTCATGTTTACTTTCCAATGTGTTGACAACACAATAAACAGGATCAAGTATGTGAAAAGGGTTTCAGATGAGTTTATACATTATGTACATATAATCATGAAATAAATTATGTGAACAATGCAACATTAAATGTTATTTCTGATCTATATTAATAAGTAAATCTGATTATATTGAAATGAGTTTTATTTAGGGCATAAAACCCAACAAACTTCCACTTGCACTAATATAAAACAAAAAAGTGCATTTCAAATAATCTCAACACCTTGATATACAAATCAAGTGTAGTAGTAGTAAACTCCTTGTAATAGGATCTGAAAGGTTGAATTAAACACAACCTTTTCTCCACCATTACTCTTCCTTAATCACAAAATCATTGATTATGTGAAATTCCTCTCTATATGTCTACTCTCTTGGGATACTGGATTCTATACCTTTGGCAACTACTTCTTGGTTATTCAGGAAGTAACACTAGTAGTTAAGGCAATTTGGAATGGTGCCAAAAATGTATAGAACTTTCCTTAGACTGAATAAGTACCTTTCCTGCAACTTTAACATTCAGTCCCTTTCTGGTAGACCTAGAGACTTCAGATAGGTTTTTACACTTCTCCAAAATTACTATTCCACCCCAGAGTAATCACCATCTTATCAGAAAGATTTTCTAGCACAAAGGCAAATCTCGAAATCTGATGTGGTGTAGTCTAAGAGTTTTAAACACACCCTTATAGACTAACATATAGTTCCTCTTCTTAATCTTAAGATTTACTTGATTGTCTTCCAATGTTCTTCTCCTGGATTAATTTGATACCTACTCATTACTCCCACTCAACAGCAGGTGTCTGGTTTAAGGCATACAAAAGCATATCTAAGACCTCTCACTGTTGATTTAAGAAATTCTTTCATGGCTTTATCTTTTCTGGAATAGTTGAGACTTTTCCTTAGATAAATAAAATCTATGCCTAAGAAGTTGTGAAGCTTCTATAGATTGCCATTAGAAAGAAAATGCTTCAGCATCTTACTAAAGTAAGTTGCTTGCATTAGAGTAAGTAATTACCAGGTATACCACAAGCCATAGGTTTAGATAAACTCAAACCTATAATACTAGGAACAGGAAGTTTGTTAAGTCCATAGATAGGCTTATTAAATAAAATTTCCTTTTATGTCCTTGTAATAGAAAACTTTAGGTTACTCCATGTGAATGGATTAAACCATAGTTCTATTGGCTTTTCTTCTTAGTTTCTTATCTTGACAATCCATTACTTGTTTAAACTCACAATGGATTTTAATCACTAGTGTCTCCCAAGTCATAAGAAGGTATGTTCCTAGAAACTCTCCCACTACGACAAGGTACCGTGAATTATGTCTAAGAAAACTAAATGGTATTAACCTCTTTGGTTGTGACAAGACAACAGAGGCAGTGGGATCATCATATGTCAAATAAGAAGATATAACACTTTTAGAATCAAGAAATAAATATCTCCTTTATTTGCTACTTTATTTTCAGACTTAGTCATTATCTTAGAAAAGTAGTATTTGTTTGAACAAACACTTTCTTATCTATTGACTATGGGATGGTCCACCCCTAATCACTTAGAATAGCTAACAAACCATGGTCAACAGTTCTAGCTTTTCTTAAGATTTTGATTAGGTCATCCATGAATCTAGTAATGATTTACATTAAGTATACAACCATTCTTGTTGGGTTTTATGCCCTAAATAAAACTCATTTCAATATAATCAGATTTACTTATTAATATAGATCAGAAATAACATTTAATGTTGCATGGTTCACATGATTTATTTCATGATTATATATGTACATAATGTATAAATTCATCTGAAACCCTTTTCACATACTTGATCCTGTTTATTGTGCCGTCAACACATTAGAAAGTAAACATGACTATGTGAATAAAGTTTCCTAGATTTATCAGACATAGGGTTTTACTGATATGATAATCTACAACAGAGTTTACTTGCATTTGGAGAAGTGCTATGTTCTTTCCAGAGCATTGGTTAAAGTAAAGCTCAGGTTGGATGCATGGAGTATGCATCGGAAGGGACCGATATTGAACTTTGACTTAGATTTATTAAAATTACCGTAATATCTATTCAAGTCAATATCGCCTAGTTGATCTTAGATCAAATGTTCTTAATACTGTTATGATTAGGCTCAATCTTGAAAGGCTATTCGTGTTCTTTGATTTGTTAGTTAAGCCTACTTTTAGGTCAAGGTGATACGTACATTTTGGGAACACGGTAGTGCAATTGAGTGGGAGCGCTATCATAAACATGGAATCTATAGCTTCTATCTAGCGAATAGTAAGCAAAGGATGATCTCCTTCGAGCTTGACCAAACGAACATAAATGGTGGAGTACTCATTTCACATAAGCTGAAATATCATTTATACGGGGTCAAGTGTTTTAAGGAATAAATACATTGTAGGGTGTAACGGTAATTTAATCCCTTTACAGTGTAGATCATTCATATAGAGGATCAGTGATCAAATTAGGATTATAACAATGGATAACTAATGATGCGTCTATATGGTGGAACATATAGAGCATTCTATTATACTGAGAGTGCAATTCTAAGTTCTATGCGTGGATTCAACGAAGAATTAATAAGTTAGTGAATTTTAGTAATAAATTATTGATCTACTTATTGGAAGCTCGGTTATATAGACCCATGGTCCCCGCACTAGTTGAGATAATATTGCTTGTAAGACTCATATAATTGGTTTTGATTAATCAATTATAATTCTCAAATTAGACTATGTCTATTTGTGAATTTTCACTAAGTAAGGGCGAAATTGTAAAGAAATAGTTTATAGGGGCATATTTGTTAATTATGATACTTTGAATGGTTCAATTAATAAATATGATAAATGAAAATATTATTTAATAATTATTTATAGTTATTAAATAGTTAGAATTGGCATTTAAATGGTTGAATTTGAAAATTTGCTTTGTTTAGAAAATCAGATGCAAAATTGAGAAAACTGCAAAATCCAAGTAAGGCCCATTACTGTACATGGCCTGCCACTTGGTTTGAATTTTTAAACTGATATTTTCATTATTTTAATGCCAAATAATTCAAACCTAACCCTAGTGGAATGCTATAAATAAATAGTGAAGGCTTCAGGAAAATTACACTTAAATTTTCTACTTTTTCATTCAGAAAAAACTGAGCCTTCTCTCTCCCTATCTTCGGCCGAACCCACTCTCTCTCTCTTCCTCATTGAGATTTCAAAATTCTTAGTGTATGAGTAGTGCCCACACACAGCAAGCAATACCTCAATCATAGTGAGGAAGATCGTGAAGAAAGACTTTCAGCAAGAAGGAGTTTCAGCATCAAAGATTCAGAGAAAGAGATCCAGGTTCAGATATTGATAATGCTCTGCTACAGAAAGGAATCAAGGGCTAGATATCTGAATGGAAGGAGTCATATTATTCCGCTGAACCCAATGTAAGGTTTCTTTAACTTTATATGTGTTTATTTTATCGTTTTAGAAAGTTCATATTTAGGGTGTTAATAAACATACTTGTGAGTAGATCTAAGATTCTGGTAAAATAAATTCCAATAATTTGCCTCAGAGCCATGGTAATTGATTTACTTGCAAGAAATTTGGACTTTAAAACGATTGTTTGATGTTTTGGATGGTATCATGTTGTATTGAGTGTTATTTGATGATTGATTGATGTTTGTAAATTTTCGTGAAAAATAATTGAATATCTGTTTCTGGAATTATTTTTATTGGATAGTATGGAAACAATTAAGCAAGTTACTTTTTTACAGAACTCAATTTCGATTTAATTTGAATTAGTTATGATTTTTTGAAGTTTCGAAAAAATCGGGGTTGAGCTGAATCCCACCTGCGCGCGCGGAGAGGCTGCTAGCAGCCCCCTGCGCCTATTTTTCATATTACAACTCACAATTTTTTCGTTTTTCTTCGTTTTTTCATACTTTTTCATGGAATTAACTTCCGATTTTTTGTGTAGTTCTGTATTTATACATTTACTATTCCTAATTCAATTCTAATTATCATAATTAAATTTTTAAATATTTTTTAAATTTAATTCATGATATTAGTGTAATTTGAATTTGAAAAATAGTAAATATTTATCTTTTTTGCTTAATTATCTATCTTATTTTTAAATTTGATTATATCTTATCTTATTTTTAAATTTAAGGTCAGATTTTAAATTTTTAAATTAAATCTTTTTTAAATAATTTGACCTTATTTAAATTTAAAATAAGATAACTATAATCATGTAATTTTAAATAGATGTAAGATATTTTGCTAACTTTTTTAAATTTTGTTATTTTATTTATTTAAATTACATTTAAAATCTGAAAAAGATATTCATTTATCTTTTTTAATTTTTTATTTATAAAATAACATTTAATTTCTAAAAGTAGTTAGCAAATTTTGAAATGATATTTAGGTTGGTTGAAACCTAATTTTTCAAAATTGTAGGTTTAATTTTAAATATTTATTTTTTAATTAAATTTCGAAATATATATATATTTTATTTTTATTTTCGAAAATTAAATATTTTTTTTAATTAATTATTTTTCGAAATTATTTATTTAAAATTAAATAAATCCTACATCCAACTATCCAGGTAACCTTGTTGCAGGAGTATGTGTTTTAGCTTGTTTGTAAGTTTTTAAAACCTATTATTGCTTGATTGCAAATAGCCATGGTTAACTTGTTGACAGATCCAATGATCTGATTTTAACTCATGGCTCCCTTGGTCAAGTAAATAATTTGTAACAGGCATATTTACAATCTTCTTTCATCTGTGTATGACCTAGCAACATAATAGGACCCATCCAAAGTGTGCCTGTGTGAGCCTATGTGTTTAATTTTCATTATAGATGCATATAGGTTGTTGTTGCTAAATAAAATGTCATAGTTCTTGATAGATTTTATTTAGGCCCATTTAGTTTTTTGGGCCTATTCAATTAATAACAGTTGTTCATTTTAAGGTTAAATTCCTCTCTTTTGGGCCTTGTGTGAGAGTTGGGAGCCATAGTAGTGGGTACGACATACTGAACCCAGCACCCCCTCACATGAACCACCCCAATTGTGAAGGCCCATTTGCCTGATTTGAATAACTGTACTAGGTTAATTAAACTAGTTTAACCTAATAAAATTGATTAGCAACATAATTAATTTCATTTATTTTGAAATTAATTTAAGAAAATTATAGTTTAAAGAATTTTTTATTCTAAGTTAAACTATATGTATTTTCTTATATTTAATTAAATATAGAATTATAACCATCTAGATTCTTTCTGAAGCTTAATTTAAATTTTTTCATCAAATATTCCTATTTAAGTTGATATTTAGTTATCTACAACTAACCAACTTAAATCTGAATATCTTTTGAATTTAAAATTTCAAAATTAAGTTGAGGAATTTTAGGCATTGGTTATTAAGATTCTTTAGATATTTTTTAAGTTAATATCTTTTCGAATATTAACTTAAAATGGAATATTTTAGATATTTTTTAAGTTGATATCTTTTCGAATATTAACTTAAAATGGAATATTTTCAAATTAAATGGTTACAACTTAATTTTTGATATTTAATTAAATTTAAATTTGAAAATATTTAAGTTCTAAATTTTTTCTAATACAACTTAAATTAGATATTTTTTCAAATTTTGTGGAAAAGATACTTAGTCCAATAAAATATTTTCTAGATAGTTATTTCTAGACTACTTATTATTTCTAATATTAAATAGGAAAATATTATACATTGTGAAATTAATTATTTATATAATTAATTTTGGTACAATTTATTTTAAGTATATTTTTCCTAGTATTAAACTAGATATTAATAATTAAGCCTTCTCTACACTTAATTATTTATTTCTTGAATTTAATACATTTAATTAATTTGAAAATTAAATATCTAAGTTGATTTTCATCATCATACTTAAATATTTCTTTTTCATGACACTTAATTAAATAGAAAATTATTTTTAGTTGAAATTTATTTTTTCAACTATATTTAAATAATTTTCAAAATATATTTTTCTTTATTTATTAATCAAATTTCAAAATTGCATTTCTTAAATGCTGGAATTTCGAATTTTATTTGAAAAATAGATTAAAGTTGTAAATTATTTATTTTAATTTTGGACCAACTTAAATCAATGATTTTTTTTATTTATTGATTAAATTAAAATAAATGAAGTAAAATATATTTTATTAGAAATTTAATTATAGATAGGTGATATTTTTGCTTGAAGTATTTTTCTAGTGTATTTAATTAAATAGAAAATTAATATTTAAGTTGATTTTCATCATCATACTTAAATATTTAAAATTTTTCTTATACATATTTTATTAAATAAGAAAATTATATTTTTTGTTGTAAATTAATTTTATTAATTAATTTTGGGCCAACATTAAATTAGAATAATTTTTCCAGGATTTATTTTTTATTTTAATATGCAATTTCGAAAATTGTATTCTTAAATACTTTAATTTTTCGAAATGGAATATATATTTATAGAAAATTAAATTTGAGTTGTAAATTAATTTAAATTAATTTTGTAACAACTTAAATTGAATATTTTTCTAAATATTTATTGGAAATTATTACTAAGATGGAAATAATTCATATTATTTTCATATCCATCTAAGTAAAATTTATAAATATTAAATTAAATTTATATTTAGAATTTTTCATTCTAAATTGGAAAATTTATTTAAATAAATATATATTTAAAATAAGTAGATTAAATAAAAAGAATCAAAGAAAATACAACTCACTTTAAATAATGAGCTTTATTATTATTAAGATATTCGATCTCTATTGTTGGTCTTACAATAGTTAAATGTTTTCAATATAACCTCGAGACGCTAGACTTCGTCCCCCTATGGATGGTTATTCGTTGAACGCATTTAACACCGTAAGATCTCCTTTGATAAGTGTTTTGTAAGTTTTCGTCTCTATTAGACTCTCCCCTACGATGACTACTAAGAGATAAACTTATAAAACATGAAACAATGGTGGAAGCTCATAAAATGAGAATAACATTGACTCTTGCCTACCGGGACAACGTTGGATTCTTATTTTGATCGAATAAAAGGTTGCTAGAATGGTTTCTATTTTAGATGAGCTGACAACTCTATTCAATAAATGATACTTTGACTCTCGCCTACCGGGACACTGTATCAGTTTGTTGGAAACCTTGGAAATTATTTAGGATTGTATGTTTTAGTATTTTCACTTGTCATTCCTACTTGCTATATGTTTAATAATTTCTGAATTGTGTATGAATTTATATTGAACCATGTTATTTTCTGTTATTAAATTATAGTTTAATTTCGAATCTTCATTGTTGGTCTAACATGTTTGTTTTTCTAATGAGATAAATCCCTAATGGATTTTCACCATTAGACATACATAATAGTGTAAGATCTTGAAAGATAAATATTGTATATGCAACATCTAGCTGTTCATCAATTGATGACACCTTAGACTAGTATTTTTACAATATGAAACAAGAAGATTACATAAATAAGATTACTTTGTCTTTCGCTAATCGAAGCATCGTTGGATTCTTATTTATAAACGAAATTATCCTAATTCCTCTTAGCTTATTCATTTCGAATTAGCTCAATAACATATCATTGGATGAATGGTCTATATATCATATCATGTCATTCTATATTTTCTCTTAAGAAATTAAATGACGCATATGATTATAATCCCGAAATTCTATTCCCAATTGATATAAAACCTCAATCTTAGAAATCTCCTACTTTATGGGCAAATTTGACTTAGAGTTAAATTAGTAGTGGTGGTCCAAGAAAGAATTACTCATTATATTTGGTTGAATTTAAGTCTTTGGCTTTAATTTTAGAATCCAAACAGAAATTTTCTTATATTTCTATTTCCAGGAAGCAATACAGTTACACTTTCCAAGTGTTTAATAACCATTTTCTATCAATGGATTCAAACTGTATGGAATATGAGTTTGGTATTCTCTGACCAGGATCCACTTGCACTATTCTAAGAACTCTTTGATGTAACTATACCTAAGTCATCAAAAGACTCAACCACATTTTTATTAATCTATGGCATTTGTATCTTGTTCATAGTGGATTTGACAAGATCAATCTCTGCAAAGAGTTAATATGCCTATATCCACAGAAAATAGTTCATCTCATTCGCCGATGGATGTACATTCAGGGGTGGATATGAGTTTTTCGTTGTATTCTTAAAACGATCACTCTAGATTATACCTTACGCAAAGAAATTTGAAATGTTTGAAAAATTTCTTAAATTTCTAGCAATGGTTAAAACCATTAAGGTAAGTGGTTAAAGATCTTGCGAACTGATAGGGGTGGAGAAATAGTTAGTACATATGCAGTTCAAAGATCATTAAATTGATTTTTTGAATTATATCCAAACTTACCTCCCCAGAAATTTCGAGTTGCATATTGATGATTAGTTACTAGTCGTTGCCTAATTCCTTCTATGGTAATACAATTTCAAAATGATGTAATGGTTGTATACTTAATGTAAATCATTACTAGATTCATGGATGACCTAATCAAAATCTTAAGAAAAGCTAGAACTGTTAACCATGGTTTGTTAGCTATTCTAAGTGATTAGGGGTGGACCATCCCATAATCAATAGATAAGAAAGTGTTTGTTCAAACAAATACTACTTTTCTAAGATAATGACTAAGTCTGAAAATAAAGTAGCAAATAAAGGAGATATTTTTCTTGATTCCAAAAGTGTTCTATCATCTTATATGACATATGATGATCCCACTGCCTCTGTTGTCTTGTCACAATCAAAGAGGTTAATACCATTTAGTTTTCTTAGACAGAATTCACGGTACCTTATCGTAGTGGGAGAGTTTCTAGGAACTTACCTTCTTATGACTTGGGAGACACTAGTGATTAAAATCCATTGTGAGTTTAAACAAGTAATGGATTGTCAAGATAAGAAACTAAGAAGAAAAGTCAATAGAACTATGGTTTAATCCATTCACATGGAATAACTTAAAGTTTTCTATTACAAGGACATAAAAAGAAATTTTAGTTAATAAGTCTATTCTATGGACTTAACAAACTTCCTGTTCCTAGTATTATAGGTTTGAGTTTATCTAAACCTATGGCTTGTGGTATACCTGGTAATTACTTACTCTAATTCAAGCAACTTACTTTAGTAAGATGCTGAAGCATTTTCTTTCTAATTGCAATCTATAGAAGCTTCACAACTTCTTAGGCATAGATTTTATTTATCTAAGGAAAAGTCTCAACTATTCCAGAAAAGATAAAGCCATGAAAGAATTTCTTAAATCAACAGTGAGAGGTCTTAGATATGCTTTTGTATGCCTTAGACCAGACACCTGCTGTTGAGTGGGAGTAATGAGTAGGTATCAAATTAATTAAGAAGAAGAACATTGGAAGACAATCAAGTAAATCTTAAGATTAAGAAGAGGAACTATATGTTAGTCTATAAGGGTGTGTTTAAAACTCTTAGACTACACCATATCAGATTTCGAAATTTTACATAGATGGATATGAAAATAACATGAATTTCTTCCATCTTAGTAATAATTTCCATCAAATATTTAGAAAAATATTCAATTTAAGTTGTTACAAAATTAATTTAAATTAATTTACAACTCAAATTTAATTTTCTATAAATATATATTGCATTTCGAAAAATTAAAGTATTTAAGAATACAATTTTCGAAAATGCATGTTAAAATAATAATAAAAAAAAATCCTGGAAAAATTATTCAAATTTAGTGTTGGCCCAAAATTAATTAATAAAATTAATTTACAACAAAAAATATAATTTTCCTATTTAATTAAATATATAAGAAAAATTTCAAATATTTAAGTATGATGATGAAAATCAACTTAAATATTAATTTTTTATTTAATTAAATACACTAGAAAAATACTTCAAGCAAACACAGATAATATCTATCTAGACTTTCCTTTGACTAATTAATTCAATTTCTAATTAAATATATGTTACTTCATTTATTTTAATTAATCATTAAATGAAAAAATCATTGATTTAAGTTGGTCTAAAATTAAAATAAATAATTTACAACTTTAATTTATTTTTCAAATAAAATTCAAAATTCCAGCATTTAAGAAATGCAATTTCGAAATTTGATTAATAAAATAAAGAAAAAATATATTTTGAAAATTATTTAAATTTAGTTGAAAAAATAAATTTCAACTAAAAATAATTTTCTATTTAATTAAGTGTCATGAAAAAGAAATATTTAAGTATCATGATGAAAATCAACTTAGATATTTAATTTTCAATTTAGTTAAATGTATTAAATTCAAGAAATAAATAATTAAGTGTAAAGAAGGCTTAATTATTAATCTCTAGTTTAATACTAGGAAAAAATATACTTAAAATAAATTGTACCAAAATTAATTATTTAAATAATTAATTTCACAATGTATAATATTTTCCTATTTTAATATTAGAAATAATAAGTAGTCTAGAAATAACTATCTAGAAAATATCTTATTTGACTAAGTATCTTTTCCACAAAATTTGAAAAAATATCTAATTTAAGTTGTATTAGAAAAAACTTAAATATTTTCAAATTTAAATTTAATTAAATATCAAAAAATTAAGTTGTAACCACTTAATTTGAAACTATTCCATTTTAAGTTAATATTTGAAAAGATATCAACTTAAAAAAAATATCTAAAGAATCTTAATAACCAATGCCTAAAATTCCTTAACTTAATTTTGAAATTTTAAATCCAAAAGATATTCAGATTTAAGCTAATTAGTTAGAGATAACTAAATACCAACTTAAATAGGAATATTTAATGAAAAATTTAAATTAAGCTTCAGAAAGAATCTAGATGGTTATAATTCTATATTTAATTAAATACAAGAAAATACATATAGTTTAGCTTAGAATAAAATTCTTTAAACTATGATTTTCTTAAATTAATTTCAAAATAAATGAAAGTAATTATGTTGCTAATCAATTTTATTAGGTTAAACTAGTTTAACTAACCTAGTACAGTTATTCAAATCAGGCAAATGGGCCTTCACAATTGTGGTGGTTCATGTGAGGGGGTGCTGGGTTCAGTATGTCGTACCCACTACTATGGCTCCCAACTCTCACACAAGGCCCAAAAGAGAGGAATTTAACCTTAAAATGAACAACTGTTATTAATTGAATAAGCCCAAAACTAAATGGGCCTAAATAAAATCTATCAAAAACTATGATATTTTATTTAGCAAGAACAACCTATATGCATCTATAATGAAATTAAACACATAGGCTCACACATGCACACAATTTGGATGGATCCTATCATGTTGCTAGGTCATACACAGATGAAAGAAGATTGTAAATATACCTGTTACAAATTATTTACTTGACCAAGGGAGCCATGAGTTAAAATCAGATCATTGGATCTGTCAACAAGTTAACCATGGCTATTTGCAATCAAGCAATAATAGGTTTTAAAAACTTACAAACAAGCTAAAACACATACTCCTGCAACAAGGTTAGCTGGATAGCTGGATGTAGGATTTATTTAGTTTTAAACAAATACTTTCGAAAAAAAAAATTAATTAAAAAAAATTTATTTTCGAAAATAATAAAATACAATACAATTTAAAAAATTTCGAAATTAATATAATAATATTTAAAATTAAACCTACAATTTTGAAAAATTAGGTTTCAACCAACCTAAATATCATTTCAAAATTTGCTAACTACTTTTAAAAATTTAATGTTATTTTATAAATAAAAATTAAATAAAAAATTAAAAAAGATAAATAAATATCTTTTTCAGATTTTAAATGTAATTTAAATAAATAAAATAACAAAATTTAAAAGTTAGCAAAATATCTTACATCTATTTAAAATTACATGATTATAGTTATCTTATTTTAAATTTAAATAAGGTCAAATTATTTATAAAAAAAATTAATTTAAAAATTTAATATCTGACCTTAAATTTAAAAATAAGATAAGATATAATCAAATTCAAAAATAAGATAGATAATTAAGCAAAAAAGATAGATATTTACTATTTTTAAATTCAAATTACACTAATATCATGAATTAAATTTAAAAAATATTGATTAATTTAATTATGATAATTAGAATTGAATTAGGAATAGTAAATGTATAAATACAGAACTACACAAAAAATCGGAAGTTAAATCCATGAAAAAGCATGAAAAATCGAAGAAAAACGAAAAAATTGCGAGCTATACGGACGGGATGCAGTGCATACCCGTCCGCGCGCGCGTAGGAGTGTGCTGGGCGTGGTTTCTCGGCGCAGGGGGAAATCTGCATGATTTCCGCGCGCGCAGGAGCCATGCAGCTCAACCCCGATTTTTTCAAAACTTCAAAAAATCATAACTAATTCAAATTAAATCGAAATTGAGTTCTGTAAAAAAGTAACTTGCTTAAATTTTTCCATAATATCCAATAAAAATAATTCCAGAAACAGATATTCAATTATTTTTTACGAAAATTCACAAACATCAATCAATCATCAAATAACACTCAATACAACATGATACCATCCAAAGCATCAAACAATCGTTTTAAAGTCCAAATTTCTTGCAAGCAAATCAATTACCATGGCTCTGAGGCAAGTTGTTGGAAATTATTTTACCAGGATCTTAGATCTACTCACAAGTATGTTGATTAACACCTTAAATATGAACTTTCTAAAACGATGAAATAAACACATATAAAGTTTAGGAAACCTTACATTGGGTGCAGCGGAATATAATGACTCCTTCCGTTCAGATATCTAGCCCTTGATTCCTTTCTGTAGCAGAGCATTATCAATATATGAACCTGGATCTCTTTCTCTGATTCTTTAGTGCTGAAACTCCTTCTTGCTGAAAGTCTTTCTTCACGATGTTCCTCACTATGATTGAGGTATCACTTGCTGTGTGTGGGCCCTACTCTAACACTAAGAATTTCGAAATCTTTAGGAAGAAGAGAGAGAGGGAGTGGTCGGCCAAAGATAGGGAGAGAGAAGGCTCAGTTTTTTCTGAATGAAAAGTCAGAAGAAAAGTGTGTTATTTTCCTGAAGCCTTCACTATCTATTTATAGCATTCCACTAGGGTTAGGTTTGAATTATTTGGCATTAAAATAATGAAAATATCAGAGGGAACACCCTACAAAAGTGGCCGGCCATGCAATGTGGATTTGAGCCTCACTTTTTGCAATTTTGCAGTTTTATCTTTTCTGCATCTGATTTTCTCAAAAACGCCAATTTTCTAATTCAACCATTTAAATGCCAATTCTAACTATTTAATAACTATAAATAATTATTAAATAATATTGTCATTTATCATATTTATTAATTGAACCATACAAATTATCATAATTAAAAAATATGCCCCTAAAACTCTTTCTTTACAATTTCGGCCTTACTTAGTGAAAAATTCACAAATAGACATAGTCTAATTTGAGAATTATAATTGATTAATCAAAACCAATTATATGAGTCTTACAAGCAATATTATATCAACTAGTGCGGGGACCATGGGTCTATATAACCGAGCTTCCAATAAGCAGATCAAGAATTTATAACCTAAATTCACTGACTTATTAATTCTTCGTTGAATCCACGCATAGAACTTAGAATTGCACTCTCAGTATATAGAATGCTCTATATGTTCCACCATATAGACACATCATTAGTTATCCATTGTTATAATCCTAATTTGATCAATGATCCTCTATATGAATGACCTACACTGTAAAGGGATTAGATTACCGTTACACCCTACAATGTATTTAATCCTTAAAACACTTAACCTCGTATAAATGATATTTTAGCTTATGTGAAATGAGATCTCCACCATTTATTTTCGTTTCGTCAAGCTCGAAGGAGATCATCCTTTACTTACTATTCGCCAGATAGAAGCTATAGATTCCATGTTTATGATAGCGCTCCCACTCAATTGCACTACCGTGTTCCCAAAATGTACGTATCACCCTAACCCAAAAGCAGGCTTAACTAACAAATCAAAGAACACGAACAACCTCTTGAGATTGAGCCTAATCATAACACGATTAAGGTCATTTGATCTAGGATCAATTAGGCGATATTGACTTGAATAGATATTACGGTAAGTTTAATAAATCTAAGTCAAAGTTCAATATCGGTCCCTTCCGATGCATACTCCATGCATCCAACCTGAGCTTTACTTTAACCAATGCTCTGGAAAGAACATAGCATTTCTCTAAATGCAAGTAAACTCTGTTGTAGATTATCATATCAGTAAAATCCTGTGTCTGATAAATCTAGGAAACTTTATTCATATAGTCATGTTTACTTTCCAATGTGTTGACAACACAATAAACAGGATCAAATATGTGAAAAGAGTTTCAGATGAATTTATACATTATGTACATATAATCATGAAATAAATCATGTGAACCATGCAACATTAAATGTTATTTCTGATCTATATTAATAAGTAAATCTGATTATATTGAAATGAGTTTTATTTAGGGCATAAAACCCAACACCTCACCCCGATCCACTCCTAGTTAGTATCTTCGCAAAAGAACTCAATAGTGTGAAAATGCATCCTTGTAGTTGCATTAACTCGCACCTATTGTTAATGAATCTGAAGTTCCAAAAGGCAAATCTACTTGGAATTGATTTATCAAAGGAACAATGGGTACGACTCATCCTTAATAGTCTTCCTCCGGAATATGATAGTTTTATTCTATATTACTTGTTGAACAATCCTCACTCCTCCGACATGGACAAACTCGAGACTGAGTTGAGGGCCCATGAGCAGAATTTGATTGCAATGGGACCTCCTGGTATTGCAAACTTTAATCAGAGGAAGAGGATTAAGCATGAGGGCTCTAACAAAGCTGCTTCTTCAAATACAATTATTAGACATCATGTTCTATGTGCGAATTGTAATGGAAAGAGACATAAAGAAAAATAGTGTCCCAGGCTTCTAGACAATTCAAATGAAGGTGATGCTTTTGTCTTTGAATCATGTGTTTTAGAGAATGGCAAATCCACCTGGATTATTGATTCTGGATCTACTAACCATGTATGTTCTTCATTGCAGCTGCTTGAAACTTGGGAGAATCTTCACCCAGATGAGTTAAAGCTAAAAGTTGGAAATGGCGAGTTGGTATCAGTTAAAGCTAGAGGAACAACCCGTATCAAGTTTCATACAAAGAAATTTTTACTTTTACAGAATGTTTTATATATTCCAAACTTTAGTAGAAACTTGATTAGTGTTTCATGTTTACAAACACAATTTTATATATTGAATTTTTTGAGTTCAAATTTTTCAATTTTTTGTAATGGATTTCATACATGTGTTGCTAACATGGAACAAGGGCTTTATGTTTTAAGACCTGATACTTAAATCTCACTAAATACTGAACTTTTCAATGTAGCTTAACCTAGAAGCCTTAAGAGAAAAGAGATTGATAATGAAGATCAAACTTATCTATGGCATTTACGTTTAGGTCATATAGGTTTTGATAGACTTAATAGGCTAACCAAAGACGGTCCATTGAAAAATATCGTCTTAGGAGAACTACCAGTATGCGAGTCATGCCTAGAAGGAAAAATGACCAAACATTCTTTCTCTGCAAAGGGAGAGCGTGCCAAACAACCCCTAGGGTTAGTGCATTCAGATGTTTGCGGACCTCTGAATGTAAAAGCCCGAGGTGGTTATGAGTATTTCGTCACTTTCATTGACGACTTCTCTAGATACAGTTTTCTTTACCTAATGCAAAAGAAATCTGAAACGTTTGAAAAGTTTCAAGAATTTCATGCTTTGGCTCAAATCCAATTAGGTAAAACATTAAAGATCTTGCGAACTGATAGGGGTGGAGAATATATGGATATGCAGTTCAAAGATCATTTAACTGAACTTGGAATTGAATCCCAATATACTGCCCCAAGCACTCCACAGCAAAATGGAGTTGCAGAAAGAAGAAATCGCACTCTCTTGGAAATGGTTAGGTCCATGCTGAGTTATTCAACTTTGACTACGTCCTTCTGGGGATATGCTATTCAAATGGAAAACGACATTTTAAATGTTGTACCATCTAAAGCAGTCCCTAACACACCCATCGAACTATGGAATGGTCGTAAACCTAGTTTACGCCATTATAGGATTTGGGGGTGCCCTGCTCACGTCTTGAGAAAGAAAGAAGGAAAACTGGAATCGCAAACTGAAGTTTGCATATTTTTCGGAAATTCTAAAGATACTAGGGGTGGACTATTTTATAGTCACAAGGATAACAAAGTGTTTGTTTCTACAAATGCTACTTTTCTTGAAGATAACTATATGAAAGACAACAAACCGAAAAGTAAAGTTGTATTAGAAGAAATGCTAACAGATATAGTTCCTTCAAATGTTCCATCCTATTCTACCTAAGAAGAGGAAAATCCCATTCCCTCAGTTGTAGCAACTGAGAAAACTACTACCAAAGCTCCTGTTCAGAAGGTCACCGCTCCTCGTCGTAGTGGGAGGGTTTCTACAAAACCATCTCGTTATGGCTTGGATGGTGAAATCAATATGGTCGTTGGTGACGGTATTGATGACGACCCATTAACCTATAAATAGGCAATGGCAAGTCCGCAACGGAAGCGATGGTCAGCCGGCATGGATTCAGAAATGGATTCCATGAAAAAGAACAAAGTCTGGGAATATGTAGATCCACCCGATGATTATCGTCCAATCGGATGCAAATGGGTCTACAAGAAGAAAAGAGGCGCTGGAGGTGAGGTCGAAACTTTCAAAGCTAGACTGGTCGCCAAGGGTTATACCCAAAGAGAAGGTGTGGACTATGAGGAAACTTTTAGTCCTGTCGCCATGCTCAAATCCATCCGAATTCTTCTCTCCATCGCGGACGCTTTCGATTATAAAATCTTGCAAATGGATGTCAAGACAGCCTTCCTTAATGGGCTTCTTGAAGAAACTATCTATATGGAGCAACCAGAAGGCTATGTTCTTCCTGGGCAGGAAAATAAAGTTTGCAAATTAAATAGGTCTATTTATGGACTTAAGCAAGCTTCTCGCTCATGGAATAAAAGGTTTGATGAGATCATTAAAACCTACGACTTTCATCAGAATGAAGATGAACCTTGTGTTTACCAACTCAAGGAAGACCAAGTAGTAGTATTCCTGGTCCTTTATGTTGATGACATTTTGATCATTGGCAATAATGTCAAGAAAATGACTCACATCAAGGAATGGCTAGACACTCAATTCGACATGAAAGACTTGGGTGAGGCCGCCTATGTTCTCGATATTCAGATTATCAGAAACCGGAAGAACAGATCCCTTGCTCTCTCTCAAACAACTTACATTGACAAAGTTCTAGAGAGATTTTCCATGACTAATGCCAATGGGGCAAATATGCCTTCTAGATATGGTATTCGTCTATCTAAGGAACAGTGTCCTACTGATCCTCAAGAGATAGAAGACATGGCAAAAGTTCCTTATGCTTTTGCAGTTGGAAGTCTAATGTATGCAATGTTATGCACTAGACCTGACATCTGCTATGCAGTTGGAATCGTGAGCAGGTATCAGTCAAATCCAGGACAGGAACATTGGAATGCTGTTAAGTATATTTTGAAATACTTAAAGAGTACAAGAAATTATGTATTAGTCTACAAGGGTGGTGCTTTAAATCCCATAGGCTATACAAACTCAGATTTCCAGGCATGTCTTGAAGACAGGAAATCTACATCTGGGATGGTGTTTACTCTTGGGGGTGGAGCAGTGGTTTGGAGAAGTGCGAAACAAACCGCGATTTCGGATTCTACCATGGAGGCAGAATACATAGCTGCGGCTGAAGCAGCTAAAGAGGTTGTCTGGCTTAGAAAGTTCTTCACCAGTCTTGGTGTAGTACCTGGAATGGAAAAGCCTCTAGTCTTGCTTTGTGATAACAATGGAGCAATAGCCAACAGTAAGGAACCTCGCAGCCACAAGAGAAGCAAACATATAGAAAGAAAATATCATATTATCAAAGAATATGTGACAATAGGGGATGTACTGGTGGATAAAGTGGACACACAGGACAACTTAGCTGATCCATTCACCAAAGTCTTGGCAGTGACTGCATTCGAAAAGCACCGTCAGAATTTAGGGTTAATTGAAATGTACTGATTAGTTTTATATTAGTGCAAGTGGGAGTTTGTTGGGTTTTGTGCCCTAAATAAAACCCCATTTCAATGTAATCCAGATTATTCAAATATCAATAAAGTAACAGAAGTATTTTTCATTCATTTGTGTATGTTTTGGTTCACCTTATCAATTGTTTGTCTATTTGATTTATAAATTCATTCAAACCCTTTTCACATACTTGATCATGTTTATTGTGTTGTCAACACAGTGGAAAGTAAACATGACTATGTGAATAAAGGATTCCTAGATTTATCAGAACACTGAGTTTTACTGATATGACGATCTACAACAGAGTTTACTTGCATTTGGAGAAATGCTATGTTCTTTCTAGAACATTAGTTAAAGTAAAGCTCGGGTTGGATGCATGGAGTATGCATTGGAATGGACCGATATTGAACTTTGAAATAGATTTATAAAACTTACCGTAATATTTATTCAATTCAATATCACTAAGTTGATCCTAGATCAAATGATCTAAATCCTGATATGGTTAGGTTCAATCTCAAGAGTATTATTCGTGTTCTTTGATTTGTTAGTTAACCCTACTTTTGGGTCACGGTGATACGTACATTTTGGGAACACGGTAGTGCAATTGAGTGGGAGCGCTAACATAAATATGGAATCTATAGCTTCTATCTGGCGAATAGTAAGCAAAGGATGATTTCCTTCAAGCTTAACCAAACGAAGATAAATGGTGGAGTACTCATTTCACTTAGCTGAAATATCATTTATACAGGGTTAAGTGTTTTAAGGATAAAATACATTGTAGGGTGTTACGGTAATTAAATCCCTTTACAATGTAAATCATCCATATAAAGGATCATTGATCAAATTAGGATTATAACAATGGATAACTAATGACGTGTCTATATGGTGGAACATATAGAGCGTTCTATATAAGTGAGAGTGCAATTCTAAGTTCTATGCGTAGATTCAACGAAGAATTAATAAGTCCGTGAATTTAAGTAGTAAATTCTTGATCTGCTTATTGGAAGCTCGGATATATAGACCCATAGTCCCCTCACTACTTGAGACAATATTACTTGTAAGACTCATTTAATTGATTTTAATTAATCAATTATAATTCTCAAGTTAGACTGCGTCTATTTGAGAATTTATCACTTATTAAGGGCAAAACAGTAAATAGAGAATTTGAAAGGTATATTTATTAATTGGGAAACTTTGATTAGTTTTATTATTAATAAATAAATGACAATATATTATTTGATAATTAATTTTAATTATTAAATAATTAGATTTGACATTTATGTGGTTGAATGAAGGAATTGACAGTTTTTGACAAAATAGGAAACTAGCAATGTAGGAAAAGGAAAGTTGGAAAAGTGGAAAGCCTTGTTTCCACAATGCCTAGGCCGGCCACTTTGCTTCCCTTTTCCCATTGATTTCTCAATTTTTTAATGCCAAGTAATTCAACCATAGCCCTATGTGGTCTTTTATAAATAGAAGGTAAAGGCTTCAGTTTTTGTAACACTTTGACAGAATTTTCTTTCACACAAAAACCTTGCTCAAGCCGCCACTATCTCTCTCTCTCTACCTTCTCTGTTTTCGAAATTCTCTAAGTGATAGAGTAGTTCCCACACACATCAAGTAATACCTCAATCATAGTGAGGAAGGCTGTGTAGAATTCAGATTCAACAAAGAAGGACATTCGGGCTCAGATCTTGATTATACTCTGCGACAGAAAGGAATCAAGGGTTAGAGATCTGAGTGGGAGGAGACATATATTCCGCTGCACCCAATGTAAGATTTCTCTTACTTTTATGTGTTTAATTTTCATCGTTTTAGAAGTTCATATTTAGGTTGTTAAATCAACATACTTGTGAGTAGATCTAAGATCCTGGTAAAATAATTCCAACAAATATGCTATCTCATTCAACCATTGTCATAATCTTAATGTGATTAAAGATCCTCTATATAGATGATTTACATCGAGAAGGGAAAAATTTACCGTTTCCACCCTTCGATGTATTTGGCCCCTTAAAACACTTAGTTACCTGTAAATGATGTTTTAGTGATCTAATATATAGTCACTGAAACAAGAGCTAATCCATTTACTTCTATTTAACTAAGCTCGAAGGGAATCATCACTTGACTTCTATACACCAGTAGAAGCTATAGATTCCATATTTATGTTCAACGCTCCCACTCAATCATGCTATCATGTTCCCAAAATATACGTATCACCCTGACCCAAAAGTAGGCTTAACTAATAAATCAAAGAACATGAATAGAACTCCTAAGATTGAGCCTAAGCATATCAGGATTTAGATTCTTTTAATCTAAGATCAACTACTGATATTGACTTGGAAAGATACAACGGTAAGTTTATAATATCTTTGACCAAGTTCAATATCGGTCCAATCCAATGTATACTCCATACATTCGAAACTAGTATACTTTACCAATGTCCTAGAAAGAACATAACACTTACTCCAAGTGTAAGTATACTTCATCGCTGATTATCACATCAGTGTAAATCCAAAACACTGATGAATAGGGACTTAGTCTTTTAAATCATATAATCACAATCACATTCCACTGTATTGGCAATACTGTAATTGTGAATGAATATATGTTCTGAATTTAACTGATTTTGTGCATATATATATATTAAACCATAAGCATGTAAAATACATGTAAACATAATCACTTCAAAACTCTTAAATTGATAACTATCAGATTGTAATGAGTTTTATTTAGGGCACAAAACCCAACACTGTACCACTCTCTTTGGTCGTTCAAGAATGCAAATTATCATAACAATGCCAAATGGAGATTATGTGATACGAAGAAGAAGATCTGGGATGACTTTCTCTTTCAGTGGAAGATGGTGGAAAGCAAGAGAGGGGAGTCTAATGTTGGTGCTCTGCGCCGTGCAGTCTAATGGAAGTAGCGTAGATCTGGGAGAATTCGGGTCAATGTCGATTTCGCTACTAAAGATGGTGTTGGGGCAATTGGGATTGTGACATGGGATGAGGTCGGTGGCATAAAGGCTCTTTTTGCTACTAAAATTTTTCAGTTTTCGGTCACTGATGGGGAACTGGAGGCGATTGGTAAGGGTGCTGAGGTTCTTCGGAGGGTGGGTATTGAGGAGGTTGATATTCTCTCTGATAATCAGGTTATTGTTCAGGCCCTCTCTGCTTTGGTTACTCCCTTATGGAATGTTTCCTTTTTGTTCTCTAAGGTTTTGACCATACTTTCTAGTATGAAGGTTGAGGTCTTGTGGATCCCTAGGACTAAGAATTCTTCTACCCATGCCTTGGCTGAATGGGGATTGTTTAACAATTATAAAGGATTTCTTAGCTGGTGGGATGTGACGCCCCATGTGCTCACGAATATCTTAAATCATTATTAATACAATGTTTGGTTTCGTAGCAAAAACAAAAAATAGAAATTTTTTATTGATCAAACAAATTAGTAGAATACTCCAAATCCTTTTTGTTTAGCATATATATTTGGGTAGTTTTGCCTAATTAAACAAGTTATGTGGTAGCAATGTCATAATATATTATTCGTACCCAAGAGGTACAACATGACATATTGTAAACTAATGTATTATCATTTTTAGTGTCATGTATGGCTCACAAATAATAATAATAATAATAATAATAATAATAATAATAATAATAATGGACTTATTCTAATCAAGCATCTCCCAAATTGGACCACCTTTCACATTGCTTTAAAGAGCGTGTATGTGTTTTAAGTCTACTCTTCCAACTCAAATTCCTACCACTATACCAAATTCAAAACTTTACACCAATACCAATCTTCCCTGATAATAAAAAATTCATTTCAATTATCAATATTCAATGCCACATTGTTGTTTAACCCTTGACAATTCTCATTTCTCAATTCTCCACTTTCCATCTTACATTAAAAAACAAACCATTAATGAATAATGAGTATGACCACTTGGTTATCTTCATCGAAGAGCACAATTGCACAAACATTATCCTAAACAACCTAACTATATTTATTTCTCGCTTTTCCCCCACCAAACCACCCATGCCTACCTCAAGGGTATTTACGTCATTTCCTCTCAGTTTAGTCGTAATCGCATTCTTGCAACTTAAACAAAAACAAAGAAAGTGACGAAAGTTCATTCCTAGAATTCCTAAAATACCCCTAGCGTGTTTCTTTCGTATATTGGTATGATGAAGAAAGAAAGGTTTTTTATTTCAGAGAATAAAAAAGCTCTGAACCAAAACTCATCGTCATCCATGGAGGTCAAGCGCAGAACGATTCGAACCTTAGTTGGGAAACTCAGCTCAGTCTCCGAACAAACACGTGCTGATGCCCTCAGCGAGCTTCGTCTAATCACCAAGCACGACGCCGAAAGCCGTCCCCTCATCGCCGAAGCCGACGCAATCCCTTACCTTGCCGAAACACTCTTCTCGGATTCCCACGCCGCTCAGGACGACGCCGCCGCCACCATACTAAACCTCTCTATCTCATGTCGCGATTCCCTTATCTCCACGCGCGGTCTGCTCGATGCGCTATCACACGCGCTCTCACATCACAGAAGCTCGACCTCCGCCGCGGCCGTACAATCCTCGGCCGCCGCTGTGTACAGTCTTCTGGTTGTGGACGAGTACAGACCAATTGTTGGGTCGAAGAGGGACATCATCTACTCTCTGGTTGATATCATCAAAGCCCCCAATTCGCCGCCTAGATCAGTCAAGGACGCGCTCAAAGCCTTGTTCGGAATCGCGCTTTACCCGCTTAATCGGGGATCGATGATCGAGCTCGGGGCGGTGCCGGCGCTGTTCTCGCTGGTACTGAAGGACGGGCGCGTGGGGATCGTGGAAGACGCCACGGCGGTTGTGGCTCAGGTGGCCGGGTGCGAAGAGAGCGAAGAGGCTTTCCGGAAGGTGTCCGGGACGGGTGTTCTTGTCGATTTGCTTGATCCGGCGACTGGGTCGAGTCTTAGGACGAAGGAGAATGCGGTGGCGGCGCTGCTGAATTTGGGGCGTTGCGGGGGCGAGAAGGCGGTGAGGGAAATTAAGGAAATGGGTCTCGGTGGCGATAGCGGGGCGGTGGAGGGGACGAGGGAGGTGGCAGCGAGTGGCTCAGCCAAGGGAAAAGCTAAGGCGGTGGCTTTGCTTACAATGATTGATGTTGGGAATGAACTCAGGAGTGGAAATGAGAATGGGAATAGAATTCTTTACGGGTTTAGTGATTCTGGATTTGATTCTTTAGTAAGTCGATCTTCATCGAATTGAGTATTCAATCAAATTGGGTGTGTTTTTATTCTTTTGTTTAATTAGGAAAAAAAAAAGGTTTTAATGCTGTATATTCATGATAACTTACATTACATTAGTAGATAGATAGTTGAAATGAAATATTTGTACAAATGAATGATTGGTTTTGTTTTGATATTATATGTTAGAGAAACACTTGCATTATTACAGAAATGGTTATTGTACTTGAATAGATTGCCATAAAGAGTAGTTTAAATTTCAATTAGTTTTTCAAGCAGATGATGTTTTTAAAATAATTGTCTAATCTTAGTTTAATGATATAGAAGCTGTTGTGAGTGCTCACCTTAACCTCATTATAATAAAGTTGGCAAAAAAAACATGTGATTAAGCTTACTTTAATGATGTTATTTTAGAGAATTAAGAAGTAGTTTTACATGATGAAAGTAGAGGAAAATGAAATTACATTTTTGTTTGGGTAGAGTTGTAATGTGTTACAAGAAAAATCAACTAAAAAGACAGATATAGAAGTAAGTGGTTCAGTGAAAGAATCTTCAAGAAAAGAATAGTAAGTGGGTGCAGGCAATCTGAGTGGGCTTGACCCAAAATGAAGAGCCAACTTGAGCGACACTAAAGATTGGCTTGCTACTCTCCCTAATATTAGGACAGCTACCCCAAGTTGAAAATTACACCACCCACATTCAAGTTGACAAATGCAATTCAGCAACAACTATAAAGACATTTTCTCCTTTTTTTTTTGGTATTGGATCAACCGTTAGAGAAATATATTTCAAAGGAATATAAAATATAAAATAAGAAATTGATCCAGCACTCACTCTATTCTTTTATCTAAGGTGGCTAACTGTAATAGGAATTACAATTACTGTAATTATAATTGTTCACTTAGGAATCTTACAATGCAATATTGGAGTTATGATGGGTGTAACGTGCGTGCTAAGATGGCACGTTACAAGCTAAGTGATGTCCACAAGTTGGCCAAGTGGTGGCGTATGTTGTGGTGCATGCTGATGCTTTGTTTGTATGCAGTGATATTTTCGTAAATATCTTCAATATTGTCCGGAACGGGACGAGACTTGATATTCGCCATTTATTTGGGTCTACAAATAGAATGGTGCAATCGGTTTGGCGAAACCATATGATTTGGTATGCGGTTTGGACGTATGTCTACAGAGCCAAAATCATGTATGTTCCTGGTAGAAGGCTAAAAGTTCAGAATGCTCTTTAAGGGGGTACCTTGGTGTCAGCTCTCCACCACCCTTGCACCTTGGTGCTAAGTGAGCTACTACTAGTCAGTGGGGCTAGTAGGGTGGGCATATGAGGACCACGAGGGGACTCATATGTCTCCATGAGCTGGAGTACTCATGTGTTGGGTTTTGTGCCCTAAATAAAACTCATTTCATTATAATCAGATTTACTTATTAACAAAGATCAGAAATAACATTTTATGTTGCATGGTTCACATGATTTATTTCATGATTATATGTATATAATGTATGAATTCTTTTTAAGTCAAGAACATATGAATTTGTTAAAGATTATAGTGTCGTCAGCACAGTGGAATATAATCTTAAGTATATGTTCAAAAGTTTATTTCCTGATTTGTCAGAACACTGGATTTAGACTGACATGGTATAATCAGCGATAGGTATTCTTACACCTTGGAAAAGTGTTATGTCCTTTTCAGGACATTGGCAAAGTTTACCAGTATCGGATGTATGGAGTATACATCGGAAGAGACCGATATTGAACTTTGATTAGATATATTAAAACTTACCGTAATATCTATTCAATTCAATATCACCTGTTAATCCTAGATCAAATGGTCTTAATCCTGATATGGTTAGGTTCAATCTCAAGAGTGTTATCCGTGTTCTTTGATTTGTTAGTTAAGCCTACTTTTGGGTCAGGGTGATACGTACATTTTGAGAACATGGTAATGCAATTGAGTGGGAGCGCTAACATAAATATGGAATCTATAGCTTCTATTTGGCAAATAGAAAGTAAAGGATGATTTCCTTCGAGCTTAACCAAACGAAGATAAATGGTGGAGATCTCATTTCACTTAGCTGAAATATCATTTATAAAGGGTTAAGTGTTTTAAGGATAAAATACATTGAAGGTGTAGTGGTAACATGTTGGGTTTTATGCCCTAAATAAAACTCATTTCAATATAATCAGATTTACTTATTAATATAGATCAGAAATAACATTTAATGTTGCATGGTTCACATGATTTATTTCATGATTATATGTACATAATGTATGAATTCGTCTGAAACCCTTTTCACATACTTGATCCTGTTTATTGTGCCGTCAACACATTGGAAAGTAAACATGACTATGTGAATAAAGTTTCCTAGATTTATCAGACACAGGATTTTACTGATATGATAATCTACAACAAGAGTTTACTTGCATTTGGAGAAGTGCTATGTTCTTTCCAGAGCATTGGTTAAAGTAAAGCTCAGGTTGGATGCATAGAGTATGCATCGGAAGGGACCGATATTGAACTTTGACTTAGATTTATTAAACTTATCGTAATATCTATTCAAGTCAATATCGCCTAGTTGATCCTAGATCAAATGATCTTAATCCTGATATGATTAGGCTCAATCTCGAGAGGCTATTCGTGTTCTTTAATTTGTTAGTTAAGCCTACTTTTAAGTCAGGGTGATACGTACATTTTGGGAACAAGGTAGTGCAATTGAGTGGGAGCGCTATCATAAACATGGAATCTATAGCTTCTATCTGGCGAATAGTAAGCAAAGGATGATCTCCTTCGAGCTTGACCAAACGAACATAAATGGTGGAGTACTCATTTCACATAAGCTGAAATATCATTTATACGGGGTCAAGTGTTTTAAGGAATAAATACATTGTAGGGTGTAACGGTAATTTAATCCCTTTACAGTGTAGATCATTCATATAGAGGATCGGTGATCAAATTAGGATTATAACAATGGATAACTAATGATGTGTCTATATGGTGGAACATATAGAGCATTCTATATACTGAGAGTGCAATTCTGAGTTCTATGCGTGGATTCAACGAAGAATTAATAAGTTAGTGATTTTTAGTGCTAAATTCTTGATCTACTTATTGGAAGCTCGGTTATATAGACCCATGGTCCCCGCACTAGCTGAGATAATATTGCTTGTAAGACTCATTTAATTGGTTTTGATTAATCAATTATAATTCTTAAATTAGACTATGTCTATTTGTGAATTTTTCACTAAGTAAGGGCGAAATTGTAAAGAAAGAGTTTTAGGGGCATATTTGTTAATTATGATACTTTGTATGGTTCAATTAATAAATATGATAAATGACAATATTATTTAATAATTATTTATAGTTATTAAATAATTAGAATTGGCATTTAAATGGTTGAATTAGAAAATTGGCGTTTTTGAGAAAATCAGATGCAGAAAAGGTAAAACTGCAAAATTGCAAAAAGTGAGGCCTAAATCCACTAGTATAGGGTCGACCACTTTTGTAGGAAATTTAAACTGATATTTTCATTATTTTAATGCCAAATTATTAAAACCTAACCCTAGTGGAATGCTATAAATAGATAGTGAAGGCTTCAGGAAATTTACACTTAAATTTTTTACTTTTTCATTCAGAAAAAACTGAGCCTTCTCTCTCCCTATCTTTGGCCGAACCCACTCTCTCTCTCTTCCTCATTGAGATTTCGAAATTCTTAGTGTAAGAGCAGTGCCCACACACAGCAAGTGATACCTCAATCATAGTGAGGAAGATCGTGAAGAAAGACTTTCACCAAAAAGGAGGTTTCAGCATCAAAGATTCAGAGAAAGAGATTCAGGTTCAGATATTGATAATGCTCTGCTACAGAAAGGAATCAAGGGCTAGATATCTGAACGGAAGGAGTCACATTATTCCGCTGCACCCAATGTAAGGTTTCCTAAACTTTATACGTGTTTATTTCATTGTTTTAGAAAGTTCATATTTAGGGTGTTAATCAACATACTTGTGAGTAGATCTAAGATCCTGGTAAAATAAATTCCAACAACTGGTATCAGAGCCATGGTAATTGATTTACTTGCAAGAAATTTGGACTTTAAAACGATTGTTTGATGTTTTGGATGGTATCATGTTGTATTGAGTGTTATTTGATGATTGATTGATGTTTATGAATTTTCGTGAAAAATAATTGAATATCTGTTTCTGGAATTATTTTTATTTGATAGTATGGAAAAAATTAAGCAATTTACTTTTTTACAGAACTCAATTTCGATTTAATTTGAATTAGTTATGATTTTTTGAAGTTTCGAAAAATATCGGGATGGTGTCACTGTCCCACACGCGCGAAAACTGTCCGTACAGCTCGCATTTTTTTCGTTTTTCTTCGATTTTTCATGCTTTTTCATGGATTTAACTTCTGATTTTTTGTGTAGTTCTGTATTTATACTATTACTATTCCTAATTCAATTCTAATTATCATTATGAATTAATTTAATATTTTTTTTAAATTTAATTCAAGATATTAGTGTAATTTGAATTTAAAAATAGTTAGTATCTATCTTATTTGCTTAATAATCTATCTTATTTTTAAATTTGATTATATCTTATCTTATTTTTAAATTTAAGGTCAGATTTTAAATATTTTAAATTAATTTTTTTTTTTTAAATAATTTGATCTTTTTTAAATTTAAAATAAGATAACTATAATCATGTAATTTTAAAAAGATGTAAGATATTTTGCTAACTTTTTAATTTTATTATTTTATTTATTTAAATTACATTTAAAATCTGAAAAAGATATTCATTTATCTTTTCTAATTTTTTATTTAATTTTTATTTATAAAATAACATTTAAATTTTAAAAGTAGTTAGTAAATTTTGAAATGATATTTATGTTGGTTGAAACTTAATTTTTCAAAATTGTAGGTTTAATTTTAAATTTAAATTTTTTTTAAATTTTCGAATTTTTCAAATTTTTTTAAAAATTTTCGAAAATATTTTATTTATTTAATTAATTATTTAATTTAAAATTAAATAAATCCTACATCCAACTATCCAGCTAACCTTGTTGCAGGAGTATGTGTTTTAGCTTGTTTGTAAGTTTTCAAAACCTATTATTGCTTGATTGCAAATAGCCATAGTTAACTTGTTGACAAATCCAATGATCTGATTTTAACTCATGGCTCCCTTGGTCAAGTTAATAATTTGTAACAGGTATATTTACAATCTTCTTTCATCTGTGTATGACCTAGCAACATGATAGGACCCATCCAAAGTGTGCCTGTGTGAGCCTATGTGTTTAATTTCATTATAGATGCATATAGGTTAATGTTGCTAAATAAAATATCATAGTTCTTGATAGATTTTATTTAGGCCCATTTAGTTTTTGGGCTTATTCAATTAATAACAGTTGTTCATTTTAAGGTTAAATTCCTCTCTTTTGGGCCTTGTGTGAGAGTTGGGAGCCATAGTAGTGGGTACGACATACTGAACCCAACACCCCCTCACATGAACTACCCCAATTGTGAAGGCCCATTTGCCTGATTTGAATAACTGTACTAGGTTAATTAAACTAGTTTAACCTAATAAAACTGATTAGCAACATAATTAATTTCATTTATTTTGAAATTAATTTAAGAAAATTATAGTTTAAAGAATTTTTTATTCTAAGCTAAACTATATGTATTTTCTTGTATTTAATTAAATATAGAATTATAACCATCTAGATTCTTTCTGAAGCTTAATTTAAATTTTTCATTAAATATTCCTATTTAAGTTGATATTTAGTTATCTACAACTAACCAACTTAAATCTGAATATCTTTTTGATTTAAAATTTTAAAATTAAGTTGAGAAATTTTAGGCATTGGTTATTAAGATTCTTTAGATATTTTTTAAGTTAATATCTTTTCGAATATTAACTTAAAATGGAATATTTTTAAATTAAGTGGTTACAACTTAATTTTTAATATTTAATTAAATTTAAATTTGAAAATATTTAAGTTCTAGATTTTTTCTAATACAACTTAAATTAGATATTTTTTTTCAAATTTTGTGGAAAAGATACTTAGTCAAATAAGATATTTTCTAGATAGTTATTTCTAGACTACTTATTATTTCTAATATTAAATAGGAAAATATTATATATTGTGAAATTAATTATTTAAATAATTAATTTTGGTACAATTTATTTTAAGTATATTTTTTCCTAGTATTAAACTAGAGATTAATAATTAAGCCTTCTCTACACTTAATTATTTATTTCTTGAATTTAATACATTTAATTAATTTGAAAATTAAATATCTAAGTTGATTTTCATCATGATACTTAAATATTTCTTTTTCATGACACTTAATTAAATAGAAAATTATTTTTAGTTGAAATTTATTTTTTCAACTAAATTTAAATAATTTTCAAAATATATTTTTTTCTTTATTTTATTAATCAAATTTCGAAATTGCATTTCTTAGATGCTGGAATTTCGAATTTTATTTGAAAAATAGATTAAAGTTGTAAATTATTTATTTTAATTTTGGACCAACTTAAATCAATGATTTTTTCGTTTAATGATTAATTAAAATAAATGAAGTAAAATATATTTTTCTTTATTTTATTAATCAATTTTCGAAATTTCATTTCATAATGCAAGATGATTTTGAATTTATCTTGAAAAATAGATTAAGTTGTAAATTAATTATTTATTTAAATTAATTCTTGGATCAACTTAAATCAATGATTTTTTCATTTATTGATTAATTTAAAATAAATTGAATTAAAGTATATTATTAGAAATTGAATTAATTAGTCAAAGGAAAATCTAGATAGATGATATTTTTGCTTGAGGTATTTTTCTAGTCTATTTAATTAAATAGAAAATTAATATTTAAGTTGATTTTCATCATCATACTTAAATATTTGAAATTTTTCTTATATATTTAATAAAATAGGAAAATTATATTTTTTGTTGTAAATTAATTTTATTAATTAATTTTGGGCCAACATGAAATTAGAATAATTTTTCCAGGATTAAATTTTTATTTTAACATGCATTTTCGAAAATTGTGTCCTTGAATACTTTAATTTTTCGAAATGCAATATATATTTATAGAAAATTAAATTTGAGTTGTAAATTAATTTAAATTAATTTTGTAATAACTTAAATTGAATATTTTTCTAAATATTTATTGGAAATTATTACTAAGATGGAAATAATTCATGTTATTTTCATATCCATCTAAGTAAAATTTATAATTATTAAATTAAAATTTATATTTAGAATTTTTCATTCTAAATTTGAAATTTTAATAAAAATATATTTAAAATAAATAGATTAAATAAAGAGAATCAAAGAAAATACAACTCTCTTAAATAATGAGCTTTATTATTAAGTTATTCGATCTCCATTGTTGGTTTTACATCGTGTTTTTTTTAGTGAGTAATCCTCCCTAATGGAGGAACGTTCATTAGCAATTTCGCACCGTTTAATCTCGAAAGATAAGTAGTTTGTAAGTGTTTTATATGGTATGGATTACCCTAATGGTGGCGACTATATTTGACTTGCAAATTGCGAAACAATGGTGGAAGCTCATAAGATAGAATTGCCTTGACTCTCGCCTAAACGGGACAACGCTGAATTCCAATCTTGATCGAATAAAAGGTTGCTAGAATGTTTAACATTTTAGATGAGCTGACAACTCTATTCAATGGATGGTAGCTTTGACTCTCGCCTAAACGGGACACTGATATTAGTTTGTTGAAAACCTTGGAAATTATTTAGGATTGTATGTTTTAGTATTTTCACTTGTCATTCCTACTTGCTATATGCTTATAATTTCTGAATTGTGTATGAATTTATATTGAACCATGTTATTTTCTGTTATTAAGTTGTAGTTTAATTTCGAATCTTCATTGTTGGTCTAACTTGGTTTGTTTATCTAATGAGATAAATCCCTAATGGATTTTCACCATTAGACATTCATAATAGTGTTAGATCTCGAAAGATAAATATTGTATATGCGACATCTAGCTGTTCATCAATAGATGACACCTTAGACTAGTATTTTTATGATATGAAACAAGAAGATTATATAAATAAGATTGCTTTGACTTTCGCTAAGCGAAGCATCGTTGGATTCTTATTTATAAATGAAATTATCCTAATTCCTCTTAGCTTATTCATTTCGAATTAGCTCAATAACATATCATTGGATGAATGGTCTATAAATCATTTCATGTCATTCTATATTTTCTCTTAAGAAATTAAATGACGCATATGATTATAATCTCGAAATTCTATTCCCAATTGATATAAAACCTCAATCTTAGAAATCTCCTACTTGTATGGGCAAATCTGACTTAGAGTTTAAATTAGTAGTGGTGGTCCAAGATAGAATTACTCATTATATTTGGTTGAATTTAAGTCTTTGACTTTAATTTTAGAATCCAAACAGAAATTTTCTTATATTTCTATTTCCAGGAAGCAATACAGTTACACTTTCAAGTGTTTAATATCCATCTTCTATTAATGGATTCAAACTGTATGGAATATGAGTTTGGTATTCTGTGACTAGGATCCACTTGCCCTACTCTAAGAACTCTTTGATGTAACTATACCTAAGACATCAAAAAGACACAACCACATTTTTATTAATCTATGGCATTTGTATCTTGTTCATAGTGGATTTGACAAGATCAATCTCTGCAAAGAGTTAATATGCCTATATCCACTGAAAGTAGTTCATCTCATTCACAGATGGATGTACTTTCAGGGGTGGATATGAGTTTTTCGTTGTATTCTTAAAACGATAACTCTAGATTATACCTTATGCAAAGAAATTTGAAATGTTTAAAAATTTCATTAATTTCTAGCAATAGTTAATACCATTAAGGTAAGTGGTTAAAGATCTTGCGAACTGATAGGGGTGGAGAAATAGTTAGTAGATATGCAGTTCAAAGATCATTAAATTGATTTTTGAATTATATCCAAACTTACCTCCCCAGAAAGTTCGAGTTGCATATTGATGATTAGTTACTAGTCGTTGCCTAAATCCTTCTATGGTAATACAATTTCAGAATTATGTAATGGTTGTATACTTAATGTAAATCATTACTAGATTCATGGATGACCTAATCAAAATCTTAAGAAAAGCTAGAACTGTTAACCATGGTTTGTTAGCTATTCTAAGTGATTAGGGATGGACTATCCCATAGTCAATAGATAAGAAAGTGTTTGTTCAAACAAATACTACTTTTCTAAGAAAATGACTAAGTCTGAAAATAAAGTAGCATATAAAGGAGATATTTAATTCTTGATTCTAAAAGTGTTCTATCATCTTATTTGACATATGATGATCCCACTGCCTCTGTTGTCTTGTCACAACCAAATAGGCTAATACCATTTAGTTTTCTTAGACATAATTCACGGTACCTTGTCGTAGTGGGAGAGTTTCTAGGAACTCACTTTCTTATGACTTGGGAGACACTAGTGATTAAAATCCATTGTGAGTTTAAACAAATAATGGATTGTCAAGATAAGAAACTAAGAAGAAAATCCAATAGAACTATGGTTTAATCCATTCACATGGAATAACCTAAAGTTTTCTGTTACAAGGACATAAAATGACATTTTTCGTTAATAAGTCTGTTCAATGGACTTAACGAACTTCCTGTTCCTAGTATTATAGGTTTGAGTTTATCTAAACCTATGGCTTGTGGTATACCTGGTAAATACTTACTCTAATGCAAGCAACTTACTTTAGTAAGATGCTGAAGCATTTTCTTTCTAATGGCAATGTATAGAAGCTTCACAACTTCTTAGACATAGATTTTATTTATCTAAGGAAAAGTCTCAACTATTCCAGAGAAGATAAAGCCATGAAATAATTTCTTAAATCAACAGTGAGAGGTCTCAGATATGCTTTAGTATGCCTTAGACCAGACACCGGCTGTTGAGTGGGAGTAATGAGTAGGTATCAGATTAATCCAGGAGAGGAACATTGGAAGACAATCAAGTAAATCTTAAGATTAAGAAGAGGAACTATATGTTAGTCAATAAGGGTGGTTTTGAAACTCTTAGACTACACCACATCAGATTTCGAGACTTGCATGTGTGCTAGAAAGTCTGCTGATAAGATGGTGATTACTTCGGGGTTGGAGTAGTGATTTTGGAGAAGTGTAAAAACCTATCTGAAATCTCTTAGTCTACCAGAGAGAGATTGAATGTTAAAGTTGCAGGAAAGGTACTTATTCAGTCTAAGGAAAGTTCTATACATTTGTGGCACCGTTCCAACTTGCCTTAACTACTAGTGTTACTTCCTGAATAACCAAGAAGTAGTTGCCAAAAGTTTAGAATCCAGTATCTCAAGAGAGTAGATATATAGAGAGGAATTTCACATTATCAAGGATTTTGTGATTAAGGAAGAGTAATGGTGGAGAAGAGGTTGTGTTTAATTCAACCTGTCAGATCCTATTACAAGAAGTTTACTACTATTACACTTGATTTGTATATCAAGGTGTTAATGATTATTTGAAATGCACTTTTTGTTTTATATTAGTGCAAGTGGGAGTTTGTTGGGTTTTGTGCCCTAAATAAAACTCATTTCTATATAATCAGATTTACTTATTAATAAAGATCAGAAATAACATTTTATGTTGCATGGTTCACATAATTTATTTCATGATTATATATATATAATGTATGAATTCTTTTTAAGTCCAGAACATATGAATTTGTTAAAGATTATAGTGTTGTCAGCACAGTGGAATATAATCTTAAGTATATGTTCAAAAGTTTATTCCCTGATTTGTCAGAACACTGGATTTAGACTGACATGGTATAATCAGCGATAGGTATTCTTACACCTTGGAAAAGTGTTATGTCCTTTCCAGGACATTGGCAAAGTTTACTAGTATCGGATGTATGGAGTATACATCGGAAGGGACCGATATTGAACTTTGATTAGATATATTAAAACTTACCGTAATATCTATTCAATTCAATATCACCTGTTGATCCTAGATCAAATGATCTTAATCCTAATATGGTTAGGTTCAATCTCAAGAGTGTTATCCGTGTTCTTTGATTTGTTAGTTAAGCCTACTTTTGGGTCAGGGTGATACGTACATTTTGGGAACACGGTAATGCAATTGAGTGGGAGCGCTAACATAAATATGGAATCTATAGCTTCTATTTGGCAAATAGAAAGTAAAGGATGATTTCTTTCGAGCTTAACCAAACGAAGATAAATGGTGGAGATCTCATTTCACTTAGCTGAAATATCATTTATACAAGGTTAAGTGTTTTAAGGATAAAATACATTGAAGGTGTAGCGGTAACAGTAGTGCCTTTTCAGTGTAAATCATCTATATAGAGGATCATTGATCACATTAGGGTTATAACAATGGATAACTAATGACGTGTCTATATCATGGAACATATAGAGCGTTCTATATGACTGAGAGTGCAATTCCAAGTTCTAAGTGTGGATTCAATAAGGAATTAATAAGTTAGGGAATTTACTTGGTAAATTCGGTTCGACTTATTGGAAGCTCGGTTATATAGACCCATGGTCCCCATACTAGTTGAGACCATACTGCTTGTAAGACTCAGTTAATTGATTTTGGTTAATCAATTATAATTCTAAAGTTAGACTATGTCTACTTTATGAATTTTCACTAAGCAAGGGCGAAATTGTAAAGAAAAGAGATTCTAGGTTTATTTATTAATTAAGAGACTTTATATGTCTAAATTAATAAATATATTAAATGGCAATATTATTTAATAATTGTTTTTAAGTTATTAAATAATTAGAATTGGCATTTAAAAGGTTAAATTGGAAAATTGGCATTTTTGAGAAAATGGGAATGGAAAATAACAAAATGGGAAAGTTGCAAAGTGAGGCCCAATTTCCTATTCTGGCCCCCCACTATGAATAGGCCTTTACCATTTTATTTTTTCATTATTTTAATGCCACACGATTCTAACCTAAACCTAGAGGGAATTCTATAAATAGAAAGTGTTGGCTTCAGGAAACACATAACTTTGATCATTTAGTTTCCTTCAGAAAAGGCCACACGCCACCTTCTCTCTTTTCTTCTCTCTAAATTTCGAAAATCCTTGAGTGATGAGTAGTGCCCACACACATCAAGTGGTATCTCAATCATAGTATGTAAGACTATGGAAATTCTGCATCAAAGAAGGAGAAAAGAAGATCCAGATTCAGATCTTGATTATGCTCTGCTACAGAAAGGAATCAAGGGCTAGAGATCTGAATGGAAGGAGTCATATTATTCCGCTGCACCCACTGTAAGGTTTCTTAACTTTATATGTGTTTAATTTCATTGTTTTAGAATTCATATTAGGATGTTAATCAAACATACTTGTTAGTAAATCTAGATCGTGGTAAAATAAATTCCAACATCATGGACATTATCGGGCCGACCCATTAGTGTGTCGAAGAATACTGCCAGAGGTTCACTGGTACGTTTCCCTTGGCTTGCCGGTATGCCGCTCGCACGGGATGTGGCCTAGATCCTCCAAGAGACGTTGTGGTGCGCCTTGGCTACGAGTCTCAACACGAGATGACACGGGTAGTCATTCGTGGGCTAGTTGGCATACGCGCATGGGACGGATGCACCATGTTGGAATGGGACAGAGGTCTAATGTATGCAACTAGTTTGGTGGCTTGTCTCGAGGGCCTGCCAACATGCGTGGAGGCATGGCGCTTTGAGGATTGGTCCATGGACGTATGGGAGTCCTTGGGCGATGAGGGAGAATGTTCGGACAGTATCGAGTGGGGCATGATAGAAGCGTTGGCATGTTGACTTGGTGTTGGAATATTGCCACACATGCTACCTTGGTCACGTGTGACAAGGTGAGCGTCGGTGTTTGGATTTGCCTTATCATAGTGGGATCCCTATGGACAGTGCGAGTATCTTGGCTAGAGAGCCTCGATGCATGGATGCACTCATGGATGCTTGCGAGCATGACTCAGCGGAAGTTGTTCGAGAGACGGAAGTGTGCACGAGACACACGGTCGCGCGAAAAATGAGCCCATTGTTACTCGAATGGTTGGAAGGATGACCTTGGCTTAGAGAAGTCAAGGTGCCGCACGGGTGTTCCGCTGCCTGAAAAGGTGAGCCCGTGACAGTTGGTATCTGAGCCAGGTTCATCTCAGTGGGAGGTGAACATGGTTGGCCTATACTAAAGAGGATGTAGGCATGAGGAAGGATGCTAGAAAGACAACTACCACGTTCAATTATAGAGAGGCGCAACAGAATGTTTGAAACTCGGTGGCATAGTACAAGATTGAGGGGATAGTCCATGCTGTATGCTTGGTAACTAGGCTAAGTTTGCCTGAGTGACATCGTAAGCCGTAGGAGGCGCTTTTGTTGAAAAGGAAGCTTGTTGGCATGGGTGTGGAAGTAGTGCAGAGATCGTCAGATTCTTGTTAGTCACGACAGTGGTCGAGAGTTGATGACTGAGGTGGTTCAGATTGGGATAGACATGGAATGCTTCAGTTGCTACATGCATGTATCAAGAGGGACGCACATGGAGACCAAGGGGGGGGGGGCAGTGTTAGTTTTTATGCTCTAAATAAAACTCCATTTCAATGTAATCTATTTTATTCAACATCAATAAAGAAACAGAAGTATTTTTCATTCATTTGTGTATGTTTTGGTTCACTTTATCAATTGCTTGTCTATTTGATTTATAAATTCATCTTAAACCCTTTTCACATACTTGATCCTGTTTATTGTGTTGTCATCACATTGGAAAGTAAACATGACTATGTGAATAAAGTTTCCTAGATTTATCAGACACAGGGTTTTACTGATATGATAATCTACAACAAGAGTTTACTTGCATTTGGAGAAATGCTATGTTCTTTCCAGAACATTGGTTAAAGTAAAGCTCAGGTTGGATGCCTGGAGTATGCATTGGAAGGGACCGATATTGAACTTTGACTTAGATTTAATTAAACTTACCGTAAAATCAATTCAAGTCAATATCGCCAAGTTGATCCTAGATCAAATGTGTAACACCTTAACTAGCATAGGCGTATTACGTGATTTTTTAAACATACTGTGCAGCTCGTTGCTAATCAACGAGGTTTATGGAAATCGTGATTAATTAAAATTTTTGCTTTTTAATTATACTTATAAAATATTTATACAAAATACTCGGGATCCCGATTACAAAACTATTTACAAAAGTTTACTGTCTATACAAAATACTTGTCGCCTAGCGACTAGTTACAAAAATAGCCTTGCTGTCCCAAGGATCATACGCTCCAGGCCTAACCGCCCTGACATGTACAATCTTCACCGGCTCGCTCTCACGGTCCATCAGCCTTAGCCTTGCCCTTACCTACACATAAACATAACACTGTGAGTCGACAGACTCAGTAAGAAAAGCATAATAATAATCATACATAAATCCCGAGTCATGATCAGACGCCCATACCCCTGACCATAACCCTAACTGCCGTGTCCAACACGATACTGAGTCCTGAACGTTCATAGGGAAGGTACTATTGACAAGTACCAGCCTATACTCGGTCGAACTGGTCATACTCCAGCTGCTAGTCATACTCTAGCCTGTACCGATGTGTTACAGTATCAACCTATACTCAGTCGAACTGGTCATACTCCAGCTGCTAGTCATACTCTAGCCTGTACCGATGTGATACGTCAAATAGTACAGAACCACCAACCCAAGTATCAGCCTATACTCGGCACACTGGTCATACTCCAGCTGCTAGTCATACTCTAGCCTGTGTCGATGTGATACAGTGTCAGCCTATACTCGGTACACTGGTCATACTCCAGCTGCTAGTCATACTCTAGCCTGTACCGATGTGACACAGTCGGATGGTTTGAAGCCAACATACATATCTAATGTAATCTAACAGGCTTCCTACATGCACGCTAAACATGTAATCTATATATGCATACTGTTATACTCATCTTACCCCAATTCTGAATTTAGGTGTGCCGTTCAACCTGACTGGAACGAACTGCGCGGCGGATTACAGGCTCCTAAACCATAACAATCACAACACTATAAGTGATACGCTAAATCACTTCCCGGGGACTTAAACTAGGAACTAAAAGTTTTCCTATCGATAAAGAGTATGGCAATACCCCAAATAACATAAAAACGAGGAAATCTAGGGTTCCTGAAAATTCCCCAACCGGTAGACTGGTTCTGCAACCGAAATTTCGGTTCTGGGAATTCCTGAACCCTCATCCGGAATTTCGGATGCACAACCGGAATTCCGGTTCCTCGCAGGCAGAACTCAAAAATTCACACATTGCTCAAATCCAATCCAAACAATACCAAAACTTCCAGACCTGCTATTTAGACCCTAAAGAACAATTCTAAAGCATAAAAACCAAGCTTCATGCAACCAAACCAAAACCACCATTAAAGCATCAAGCTTTGAGTTCTAAACTCAAACCTGATCAAACACCACTAACATGCATTCAATTCAGCCCAAATCTACTTAATCATACATAATTTAACCTCTGAAAATAGCAGCAAACAACTACAGCAAGCAGAGCAACAGATTCAACATATTTCTTTGAAAACCATATTTTTGAGCTAAAAACTTCCAATCTTGAATCAAAGCAAAAACCATGCATTAACAAGCTCTAATCTACTTAAAATAACAAAGTTAAACCCCTAAAAATAACATCAAAACACAGCAACAACTAGACAACCAAATCAAGCATGCATTACTCCATTTCATCAAAAATTCAAGAAAACTAAGAAGACAAAAGTAAGAACAATACCTAAAGCTTTCGTTGCACACAAATTAGCTTGAAAACCCAAATAAAATTCCAAGTTCTTGCTGCTTCAAAGGGGCCGAAAAAGAGAGAGAGGTTTGAGAGAAAAATGCTTTTTCATTTAACTTTGAAAATTTCTAATTTTTTCTAAGTTTGGGAAAAGAAAATAAATGCCACATAACCCATTTACTTCAGCCAATATTAACATCAAATAACATATAATTTCTAATTATTAAGTCCACTTAAGGACAAAATAACAATGGGGCAAAATGACCATTTTGCCCCTTCACACTAAAATAACATAAAGAGCACTAAAAGGGTATTTTGGGAAATTCTAAATTTTTGGCCGTTCCCGACATTCCCAATGTCTAATAAACCTTTCCAATCTACTAACATACTAAGTTGTGATTTTACTGAGCCAAACACCGAGTTCCATGTTACCGGGCACCGGAAATGCAAACTTATGAAAATCACTAAATGACATAAAATGCATTTCAGAATTCAACAATAACAGCATAATAATTATTTAAATAGCTATAAATAATTTTCATAATTAAACATGATTAACTGCTAATTTCCAAATTAAACTAAGCGGTCTTTACAACTATCCCCCCCTCAAAAGGATTTCGTCCCCGAAATCTAACCTGAATAACTCTGGATATTGAGCTCTCATATCTGACTCTAGCTCCCAGGTGGCTTCCTCCACCTTACTGTTTCTCCAGAGAACCTTGACCAATGCTATGGTCTTATTCCGAAGGACTTTATCCTTTCTATCCAGGATCTGCACTGGCTGTTCTTCGTAGGACATATCTGGCTGCAGTTCAATGCTCTCATAACTGAGTATATGAGAGGGATCTGAAACGTACTTTCTCAACATCGAGACATGGAATACGTTGTGAACTGCTGATAAAGCTGGAGGCAATGCTAACCGGTATGCCACTTGACCTATCTTCTCGAGAATCTCGAAAGGTCCCGTAAATCTAGGGCATAACTTGCCTCTTTTCCCGAAACGTTTGATCCCCTTCATTGGAGACACTCGTAAAAACACATGGTCCCCTACTTGTAACTCAACATCTCTGCGTTTCGGATCTGCGTAACTTTTCTGTCTACTCTGTGAGGCAAGCATTCTAGCTTTTATTTTCTCTATTGCCTCATTAGTCCGCTGAACTGACTCCGGACCTAAGTACTTCATCTCCCCTGTCTCATCCCAGTGGATGGGAGATCTGCACTTCCTACCGTACAACAGTCCATAGGGACCCATCCCTGTCGTACTCTGATAACTGTTGTTGTAAGAAAATTCTATCAACGATAGGTATTTATTCCAAGAGCCTTCGAAATCCATAACACAGGCTCGTAACATGTCCTCCAATATCTGAATTGTCCTTTCGGACTGACCATCTGTCTGAGGATGGAATGCTGTGCTAAATTTTAGTTTTGTACCCATTGGTCGTTGCAAACTCTGCCAAAACTTGGAGGTGAACTTCAGATCCCTATCCGAAACTATAGACTTCGGTACCCCGTGAAGTCTTACAATCTCTCTAACATACAATTCTGCCAACTGATCCACTGAAAAGGTTGTTATAACAGGCAGGAAATGAGCAGATTTCGTGAATCGATCCACCACTACCCAGATGGAATCAAATAAGCCCGTGGTTCTAGGTAACCCAACCACGAAATCCATCGTGATATCTTCCCACTTCCATTCAGGTAGGGTTAAAGGCTGCAACAACCCTGCTGGTCTCTGATGTTCAACCTTAATATGCTGACAAGTGAGGCATCTCGATACGAATTCTACCAAATTCTTCTTCATACCGCTCCACCAGAAGTATGGTTTAAGATCTTGGTACATCTTAGTGGTGCCAGGATGCAGAGAATAAGGGGTAGAATGAGCCTCCTCAAAGATCTCATTCCTGAGTTCCACACTACTCAGAACACAAACCCTAGCTTTATACAGAAGCATCCCGTTGTCTGACACTGAGAAATCCCTAGCTTGACCAGCCATAACTTCATCTCTGATTTTCACTAACTCTGGATCAGTCATCTGAGCGGCTTTAATTCTTTCCAACAGATCAGATTGCAGCGTCAAGTTGCGAAGCTGACCTACCACAAACTCGATGCTGGACCTAACCATGTCCTCTGCTAACTGAGGTGAGATCTGAACCATGCTAGCTACCTGCCCGGGACCGTTCCTGCTCAGGGCATCGGCCACTACATTGGCCTTCCCAGGGTGATAGAGAATCTCACAGTCGTAATCTTTCACTAATTCCAACCAACGTCTCTGTCTCATGTTTAAATCTTTCTAAGTAAAGAAATACTTGAGACTTTTATGGTCGGTGTAGATTTCAAACCTTTCTCCGTAAAGGTAATGCCGCCAGATCTTCAAAGCAAAAACCAGCGCGGCAAACTCTAGATCATGAGTCGGGTATCGCTGTTCATAATCGTTTAACTGACGGGAGGCATAAGCAATAACCCGATCGGCTTGCATCAGCACACACTCCAGACCCTGTCTGGATGCATCGCAATAAACTACAAATTTTTCGTTGTCTGAAGGCAAAGCTAGCATTGGAGCGGTAATCAGTCTCTGTTTCAGCTCCTGAAAACTAGCTTCGCACTTATCTGACCAGACAAACCGCTGATTCTTCTTTGTAAGTTCGGTTAAGGGTGTTGAAATTTTAGAAAACCCTTCCACGAACCTACGATAATACCAGCTAAACCTAAGAAGCTTCTAATTTCTGTCACTGTCTTCGGTCTCGGCCAATCCCTGACGAATTCTATCTTCCCGGGATCTACCTTGATCCCATCTTTGCTAACAATGTGCCCTAAGAAGGACACCTGAGATAGCCAAAATTCACATTTCTTGAATTTGGCATAAAGCTTGTGTTCCCGAAGCCGTTGCAATACCATCTGAAGATGTAACTCATGCTCCTCTTCTGACTGAGAGTACACAAGGATGTCGTCGATAAACACAATCACACAGATATCGAGGAAATCCTTGAATACTCTATTCATCAAATCCATAAACGCTGCAGGAGCATTGGTTAATCCAAACGACATAACCAGGAATTCATAATGTCCATACCTAGTACGGAAAGCCGTCTTCGGAATGTCCTCCTCTCGGATTTTCAACTGATGATAACCCGAGCGAAGGTCAATCTTGGAAAAGACCGTCTTCCCCTGAAGTTGATCAAACAGGTCATCGATTCTAGGTAGTGGATATTTATTCTTCACTGTTAGCTTGTTCAATTCTCTGTAATCGATGCACATCCTCATAGTTCCATCTTTCCTCTTGATGAATAAAACCGGGGCTCCCTAGGGTGACACACTAGGCCGAATAAACCCGATGTCAAGCAACCCCTGGAGCTGAATCTTTAATTCCTTAAGTTCAGCTGGAGCCATTCTATATGGAGCCTTGGAAACCGGTTCCACCCCTGGTGCCAAATCTATTACGAAGTCAATCTCCCGCTGAGGTGGTAACCCTGGAAGTTCTTCGGGAAAAACATCCAGAAATTCCCGAACCACTCGGATATCTTCTGGCCGAATGGTTTCTGGCCGAGTGGTGTCCATTACCACAGCCAGAAACCCTAAGCATCCACCATGCAATAATTCTCTAGCTGACAAGGCTGAAATCACCGGGATCCGGGATCCCCGAATTGAACAAACAAACACAAATGGTTCATCGCTTTCTGGTTGGAAAATCACCATCTTCCTTTTGCAATCAATACTAGCCGAATATTTCGATAGGAAATCCATTCCTAAAATAATATCGAACTCTACTACGCTCATCTCTATCAAGTCAGCACTTAACTCTCTACCATCTATTCTGATCGGCATAGACCTAATCCACCTTTTGGAGATAACTAACTCTCCACCAGGTAATAGGGTTCCAAACCCTGATTCATCATATCTATCATACGGTCCATCCAATTTACTAAAGATTTTGGCTGCCACATAAGAATGTGTAGCCCCAAAATCAAAACAGCACTGAGTAATACGAGTTATTAACTGAAAGCTGACCTGTTACAACTGAGGGGCTGGCATCTGCATCAGCCTGAGTGATGCGAACACCCTAGCTGGAGTGGGTCTCGCCGGAGCCCTCGGTGCCTCTGATCGGAGCTGGGGACAATCCCTCTTGAAGTGTCTGGGCATGCCACATTGAAAGCATCCCTGACCTTTGCACTCACCCTGATGGTGCCTTTTGCAGCTGGGGCACTCAGGATAAGAAAACCGGGTCTCTGCACCACCCTGACGGCTGCCTCTACTCTGGTTCCCCCGGAACCTCTTGTTCTGACTCGAGCCACCGGATGCAGTGGATGTTCTCCTCTTTTGGTCCGTGGCCGAACCACTACCTCCCCTGCTAAAGCCTGATGCAGGAGGGGTAGGAGCCCCGCCACTCGCTGGAGTACTAGCTGACTCCGACATACATCCAACTGCGCCCTCAGCTCGCAGTGCCTTCTCCACCATCTCAGCATAGGTGGTCTTGTCGTCGGTGGTGATCATCAAGTCGTGTTTGATCTTCACATTTAACCCATCCAGATACTTCTCCTTTTTGCTGAAATCGGTTGGCACTATTCCCGAGGCTAACCTCGCCAACCGGTCGAACTGGGTGGTATACTCTGTCACGCTCATATTCTCCTGCTGGGTCAAATGGGTGAACTCTTTCCTTTTGGCACTTCTGACTGCCTCGTTATAATACTTGGCGTTAAAGAGTTCCTGGAACCTTTCCCAGGTCATGGTGGTGACGTCATGGATCTGAGACACCATGTCCTACCAGACAAGACCGTCTTCTTGGAACTGGAAGGTGGCACACACCACTATGTCATTCCCGGTGACACCCATAAAGTTCAGTATTCTGGTGATCACCGTTAGCCACTGTTCGACTTTCATGACATCTGGGCCTCCCAGAAAAACCGGAGGTGCTTGCTTCCGGAACCTTTCATACAAGGGTTCAATTCTGTTTGCCGCTACTACTATTTCGGCCTGAGCAGCAGGGGCGGGTGCCACTGGAACTTCTGGCACAGGCACTGCAGGAGCCCCCTACTGCCTCAATCTCTGAATCTCTAAATCTTGTTCCTCTATCCTGGCTTGCATTTCAGCAAACCTAGTCTCCCAATTCCGGGCTTCCTGAACGGCATGGGCAGCCTGGGCAGCCTGTGGCGGGTTCTCATCACCCCGACCACGAGCCCTGCCCCTGGGACTTCTACCACGGCCCCTAGCTTGCGGGGGAAACAGAGCTCCCTGTCCCTGATTCGACCCTACTGAATTGCCCTGGTTCCTGGTATTCCACCTGGCGTCCATCTAGTCGGAACCGCCTGCGAAACTAAGAGTTGGCACATCAGGTCATGTTCAAGGAGAGCTTACTAATGCCGCTTAATTTGAAAATTAAAAACAAAACATGTGCCTATTCTACTATCAGGCTACTAACATGCTTCCTATCAGGCTTTTCTTATTTTAAAATAGATAATAAACTACTAAAGCAATAAAAGCTTACTGAACCGTAGAACGAGCTAACTGCTGAAGATGATTGTACATGTCGTGACGATCTTCGAAAGACAACCTGGCGGCTCTGATACCAAATTGTAACACCCAAACTAGGATAGGCGTATTACGTGATTTTTTAAACATACTGTGCAGCTCGTTGCTAATCAACGAGGTTTATGGAAATCGTGATTAATTAAAATTTTTGCTTTTTAATTAAACATAAAATATTTATACAAAATACACGGGATCTCGATTACAAAACCATTTACAAAAGTTTACTGTCTATACAAAATACTTGTCGCCTAGCGACTAGTTACAAAAATAGCCTTGCTATCCCGAGGATCGTACGCTCCAGGCCTAACCGCCCCGACATGTACAATCTTCACCGACTCGCTCTCACGGTCCATCAGCCTTAGCCTTGCCCTTACCTACACATAAACATAGCACTGTGAGTCGACAGACTCAGTAAGAAAAGCATAATAATAATCATACATAAATCCCGAGTCATGATCAGACGCCCATACCCCTGACCATAACCCTAACTGCCGTGTCCAACACGATACTGAGTCCTGAACATTCATAGGGACGGTACTATTGACAAGTAACAGCCTATACTCGGTCGAACTGGTCATACTCCAGCTGCTAGTTATACTCTAGCCTGTACCGATGTGTTACAGTATCAGCCTATACTCGGTCGAACTGGTCATACTCCAGCTGCTAGTCATACTCTAGCCTGTACCGATGTGATACGTCAAATAGTACGGAACCACCAACCCAAGTATCAGCCTATACTCGGCACACTGGTCATACTCCAGCTGCTAGTCATACTCTAGCCTGTGCCGATGTGATACAGTGTCAGCCTATACTCGGTACACTGGTCATACTCCAGCTGCTAGTCATACTCTAGCCTGTACCGATGTGACACAGTCGGATGGTTCGAAGCCAACATACATATCTAATGTAATCTAACAGGCTACCTATATGCACGCTAAACATGTAATCTATATATGCATACTGTTATACTAATCTTACCTCAATTCCGAATTCAGGTGTGCCGGTCAACCTCATTGGAACGAACTGCGCGGCAGATTACAGGCTCCTAAACCATAACAATCACAACACTATAAGTGATACGCTAAATCACTTCCGGGGACTTAAACTAGGAAATAAAAGTTTCCCTATCGATAAAAAGCATGGAAATACCCCAAATAACATAAAAACGAGGAAATCTAGGGTTCTTGAAAATTCCCCAACCGGTAGGCCGGTTCTGCAACCGGAATTTCAGTTCTGGGAATTCCTGAACCCTCATCCAGAATTCCGGATGCACAACCGGAATTCCGGTTCCTCGCAGGCAGAACTCAAAAATTCACACATTGCTCAAATCCAATCCAAACAATACCAAAACTTCCAGACCTGCTATTTAGACCCTAAGGAACAATTCTAAAGCATAAAAACCAAGCTTCATGCAACCAAACCAAAACCACCATTAAAGCATCAAGATTTGAGTTCTAAACTCAAACTTGATCAAACACCACTAACATGCATTCAATTCAGCCCAAATCTACTTAATCATGCATAATTTAACCTCTGAAAATAGCAGCAAATAACTACAGCAAGCAGAGTAACAGATTCAACATATTTCTTTGAAAACCATATTTTTGAGCTAAAAACTTCCAATCTTGAATCAAAGCAAAAACCATGCATTAACAAGCTCTAATCTACTTAAAATAACAAAGTTAAACCCCTGAAAATAACATCAAAACACAGCAGCAACTAGACAACCAAATCAAGCATGCATTACTCCATTTCATCAAAAATTCAAGAAAACTAAGAAGACAAAAGTAAGAACAATACCTAAAGCTTGAGTTGCGCACAAATTAGCTTGAAAACCCAAAGAAAATTCCAAGTTCTTGCTGCTTCAAAGGGGCCGAAAAAGAGAGAGAGAGGTTTGAGAGAAAAAGGCTTTTTCATTTAACTTTGAAAATTTTTAATTTTTTCTGAGTTTGGGAAAAGAAAATAAATGCCACATAATCCATTTACTTCAGCCAATATTAACATCAAATAACATATAATTTCTAATTATTAAGTCCACTTAAGGACAAAATAACAATGGGGCAAAATGACCATTTTGCCCCTTCACACTAAAATAACATATAGAGCACTAAAAGGGTATTTTGGGAAATTTTAAATTTTTGGCCGTTCCCGACATTCCTAATGTCTAATAAACCGTCCCAATCTACTAACATACTAAGTTGTGATTTTACTGAGCCAAACACCGAGTTCCATGTTACCGGGCACCGGAAATGCAAACTTATGAAAATCACTAAATGACATAAAATGCATTTCAGAATTCAACAATAACATCATAACAATTATTTAAATAGCTATAAATAATTTTCATAATTAAACATGATTAACTGCTAATTTCCAAATTAAACTAAGCGGTCTTTACAAAATGTTCTTAATCCTGTTATGATTAGGCTCAATCTTGAAAGGCTATTCGTGTTCTTTGATTTGTTAGTTAAGCCTACTTTTAGGTCAGGGTGATACGTACATTTTGGGAACACGGTAGTGCAATTGAGTGGGAGCGCTAGCAGAAACATGGAATCTATAGCTTCTATCTGGCGAATAGTAAGCAAAGGATGATCTCCTTCGAGCTTGACCAAACGAACATAAATGGTGAAGTACTCATTTCACATAAGATGAAATACCATTTATACGGGGTCAAGTGTTTTAAGGATAAAATACATAGTAGGGTGTTACGGTAATCTAATCCCTTTACAGTGTATAGATCATTCATATAGAAGATCATTGATCACATTAGGATTATAACAATGGATAACTAATAATGCGTCTATATGGTGGAACATATAGAGCATTCTATATACTGAGAGTGCAATTCTAAGTTCTATGCGTGGATTCAACGAAGAATTAATAAGTTAGTGTATTTTAGTGCTAAATTCTTGATCTGCTTATTGGAAGCTCGGTTATATAGACCCATGGTCCCCGCACTAGTTGAGATAATATTGCTTGTAAGACTCATGTAATTGGTTTTGATTAATCAATTATAATTCTCAAATTAGACTATGTCTATTTGTGAAATTTTCACTAAGTAAGGGCGAAATTGTAAAGAAAGAGTTGTTAGGGGCATATTTGTTAATTATGATACTTTGTATGGTTCAATTAATAAATATGATAAATGACAATATTATTTAATAATTATTTATAGTTATTAAATAGTTAGAATTTTCATTTAAATGGTTGAATTAGAAAATTGGCGTTTTTGAGAAAATCAGATACAAAAGTGTTAAAATTGTAAAATTGTAAAAAGCAAGGCCCAAACCCAATAAGCCATGGCCGGCCACTTTTGTAGGCATTTTAAACTGATATTTTCATTATTTTAATGCCAAATAATCCAAACCTAACCCTAGTGGAATGCTATAAATAGGTAGTGAAGGCTTCAGGAAAATTGCACTTCTGAATCAAAAAAACTGAGCTTTTCTCTCTCTACCTTGGCCGCCACCCTCTCTCTCTCTTCTTCCTTCATATTTTGAAATTACCTTAGTGATTAGAGTAGTGCCCACACGCAGCAAGCATACCTCAATCATAGTGAGGAAGATCGTGAAGAAAGATCATCAGCAAAGGAGTTTCAGCATCAAAGATTCACAGAAAGAGATCCAGGTTCAAATCTTGATAATACTCTACTACAGAAAGGATACAAGGGTTAGAGATCTGAACGGAAGGAGTCATTTAATTCTGCTGCACCCAATGTAAGGTTTCTTAAACTTTATACGTGTTTATTTCATCGTTTTAGAAAGTTCATATTTAGGGTGTTAATAAACATACTTGTGAGTAGATCTAAGATCCTGGTAAAATAATTCCAACAGGCAGAGGCCACAATCGTCAGAAGATGGTTGTACTTGGAAGTGTTCGCATGCGAGTTTTATTTGATCCACATAGAAGCGCTGAGGCAGTTGAGTGGGATGTGTGGGCTTGTAAAAGCGCCAAAGGGCGTAGGTCACACAAAGGCATCGACAGAGATGCACAGTTGTGGAATGAATGCATCAAAGAAGCCCGCAGGGCTGAGAAGACCGAGCACAAGCGTTGAGATGGCGCTAGAGTTTGTGTGGAGGCCAGAGGGCTGTGCCAGTGAGACTTAGTAGTCATATGAGCCTGTGAAGGTCAAGAAGGGTGCTATAGTTTAGATGAATACCAGAGGGCTGCATCATTGGAACTTAGTACATTGTGGGAGCCAGAAGGGAGTGATGCAAGTGTGAATCAGTTAGATGGTTGAGCGGACATTGCATGCATATGGAAATTGACAGGGGTGCTATTTGAGATAGCTGACTTGAGAGTCACATCCTGCGGGATGCACTTTTAGATGGTGTGCATGAAGAGTTGGGGCGGTCAGGAATTTTCGTGTGGGCATGTTGTCGAGGACGCCAACAATTGAAGTGGGGGAGAGACCTTCACGGTTCACTCAACAGACTAGTTGTTCATTACAAGCATCAAGATGAGTATCATGGAGATTGATTGTTGTTCAGGATGTAAAGTCAAGAAGACTCAGGACACAGGCAGAGCCAGTTATCTAGGGTGAAAGTCTGCAGGACTCAGGTACTAAGATAACACCATGGCAATGTTGGCCTAAGGTGAAAGTCGGCAGGACTAAGGTATTAAGGCAACATTGAAATGTCGAGGGGCAAAGAGTAAGAATGACCGAGCCATTAGTTCAGCATCTTCATCAAAGTGAAATGTGGAATGGAGGAACCGTATGCGAGTATGTGGTTAGCTTGCGAGCTATATCTTGAGGGGTATTCCTCTAAGAGAGAAGTTCTTCCCAAGTTGAAGTGGGGGAGCCCACTAATTCATGTGTTTGAAGAATCAGGGTACTTGTTTAGTTTTGGTGTGTGAATCCAGAGGGAAACACTACAACAGATGGTTTGTTCAGTGCGAAGACTTGCATGATTGCTGCAAGCTGCAGATAGACAATATGCAGGGGCGTAGGCTGAGATCAAGACTGAGCTAGTTTGCGGCATGTTATGGGCATGTTTTGTGTTTATGGGGACACTGGTGTTGTATGAGACACTGTAAGGCGAATGGTTTAGAGAGCATATGCCGATGGAAGATAGCGAATTGGGACGACTTCGAGTCTTAAGAGTAAGAATGGGTGTTATCGAGTTTGTCAAAAATTAGCGAGTCATCAGAGGATGCAGGGTTGATTTTGGGAAATGGACTTGTGACACAATTTTGACAGCCGACACAAGCAAGAGCCAGAGGGAAAATTAGCTCAGAGGAGCAAGTATGCAGTGGGTCAGTGGGGCCTTTTGCATGAAGCCGTGAGTGTGCGGTAGGGCCGGAGGGCCAATATTGAGAACTTTACGAAGAGATTTTGTGCAAAAGTGCACTTGGTGCTTTATTGGGTGCAATGGGCTTGCGAGCCTCGTCCAGGTGGGACGCACCAAATTTTATCCTGCGATGAGAGTGTCTTGGATTGCCATCAGGAGGATGGTGCGCCATAGAGTTGGCACGTGAAGTTTCTGGAGAGACTTGTCCAGAGGGACTTGGCTTCAGTGGAAGCGTGTTCTGTAGGTGCCGTTGGGAACGGTTGGTTTGCGAACCTCACCCTGTAGGGTGCACCATACTTAGTCCTTGTCAAAAGGAATATGCATTGGACGATTGGCGAGTGAGCTACAATCAGAGGATGTGGTAGCTTCAGGGTCAGTGTTGCAAGAGCTACTTGGTTGACTGGAAGGACGTTGTGATGGACTCATAGGAGTTCATGTTGGGAGAAGTATTCTAGTGCGGAGGCACTACTCCATGGGTGGTTCTGAATAGCAACACTGGCACGGGTTCTTTGATCAAGTCCAAGAGTGGGCGAGGGAGATCGTCACCAAGAGGGTAGTTCTACGGAGGTAGAGGGACAAGTGCAGACTTAGGATCCGGGAGAAGCTTGGAGTAAGCTTAGGAGTCGAGATCAGGAATATTTGCCTGCAGTCCGTCGATGAGGGCATCGAGATGTTGAAGTGGGGGAGAGTGTAACGTTCGTGCTAAGATGGCACGTTACAAGCTAAGTGATGCCGACAAGTTGGCCAAGTGGTGGCGCATGTTGCGGTGCACGTCGGTGGCATGTTGATGCTTAGTTTGTATGCAGTGGTATTTTTGTAAATATCTTGAATATTGTCCAGAACGGGACGAGACTTGGTATTCGCCATTTATTTGGGTCTACAAATAGAATGGTGCAATCAGTTTGGCAAAACTATGTGATTTGCTATGCGGTTTGGTCGTATGTCTATAGAGCCAAAATCATGTATGTTCCTGGTATAAGGTTAAAAGCTTAGAATGCTCTTTAAGGGAGTACCCTGGTGTCAGCTTTCCACCACCCCTTGCACGTTGGTGCTAAGTGAGCTACTACTAGTCAGTGGGGCTAGTGGGTCGGGCATATGAGGACCACGAGGGGACTCATATGTCTCCATGAGTTGGAGTACTTATGGACATTATCGGGCCGACCCAGTAGTGCGTCAAAGAATGCCGCTAGAGGTTCACTAGTACGTTTCCCTTGGCTTGCTGGTATGCCGCTCGCACGGGACGTGGCCTAGATCCTCCAAAAGAGGTTGTGTTGTGCCTTGGCCACGAGTCTCAACACGAGATGACACGGGTAGTCATTCATGGGCCAGTTGGCATACGCGCATGGGACGGATGCACCATGTTGGAAAGGGACAGAGTTCTAATGTATGCAACTAGTTTGGCGGCTTGTCTCGAGGGCTTGCCAACATGCGTGGAGGCAGGGCACCTTGAGGATTGGTCCATGGACGTATGGGAGTCCTTGGGCGATGAGGGAGACTGTTCGGACAGTATTGAGTGGGGCATGATAGAAGCGTTGCCACGTTGACTTGGTGTTGGCATATTGCCACACATGCTACCTTAGTCATGTGTGACAAGGTGAGCGTCGGTGTTGGGATTTGCCTTATGATAGTGGGAACCTATGGACAATGCGAGTATCTTGGCTAGAGAGCCTCGATGCATGGATGCACTCATGGATGCTTGCGAGCATGACTCGGCGGGAGTTGTTCGAGAGACGGAAGTGTGCACGAGGCACACATTCGCGCGAAAAATGAGCGCATTGTTACTCGGATGGTTGGTAGGCTAACCTTGGCTTAGAGAAGTCAAGGTGCCGCACGGGTGTGTTAGACTATTTTTAGCCTAAGTTTCGGGTCACATTTTATAGTTGTTTTTCTTCTTTATTATTATTTTTGGAATAGAATTGCGCTTGTTTTCTTTGATTTCAGGTTTCTACGCTTGGAGTGTATAAATTGGACAAATTTCGAAAAACAGTGATCTATAAAATAGAGAAAATTTTGAAAGAAAATAAAGCTGAAACTTAAAGCCTAAATTAGACTATGTTTTGATCATATTTTGGAAGAAGTCAAAACATAAAAGTTTTAGATCTCTTTTTTATCTTTCCAACATATCTTGAATCAGCTCATTTGGAGTTTGTATGAGACAGTTATGCCCATTTTACTGAAAGATGTCAAAGCAGAAAAAATTGAGTCCAATGGCTGCGGCGGGGGACTACAGAAAGCCCATTTTTTCACTTTTCTACAGCTGACGCAGCGAGAATATTGCCCGCCGCGGTGCCGACTTCGTACAGGTCAAGGATAACTTCGTCTTTTCTTGTTTTTGGGCTGAAAAACTCTATTTAAAGGAAAGGGGGTCGCGAATTATAGAGTGGAAGCGATTTGGAACCCTAAAACACAGCAGAAAGTGGCAGGAAGAGCAGAGTGATTCAAAGTGAACATCCAGAATTCATCCACCAACAGTTTCTTTCTCTATTCCTCTTTAATTTCTTTATGTTGAATATTGTTATAGGAATGGTTATGTATTTATTTCTGAACTAAATTTCCCATTTAGGGAGGATGATGATTGTTGTTTAATGTTTTTCCTAGTTAATGTTTAATTGTCATTCCTCCATTCTTGTTTGTAAAATTATCTTAATTTGTTCTTAATTTCATCTTTAAGATTGATCACCTTGTGCATGCTTTATGATCTCAATTCAAAATCTGAAAAGTGAGAATTGAGAATGCTAAAATTTGGATAATCGATGTTCTATGTGAAACGAGAGTATTCACATGACTTATGTGACAAGTAGATTATTGCATAATGCTGATTTCATATTAGTTTAATTAAGAGATTAATTAGAGAACATGAGATTTAGAATCTAGAAGATCTGAAAAGAGCTAGGTTATTTTATAATCTGTCATTCACTTCAAGAAAAGGATAGCAATTAGGCATTAACAATTTAGGTAAACATACAACAGGATTCTCCTCCCTATTATCTCATCTTGCTCAACTTTCAATTGTGTTATTTAAGTTTTCTGAATTACTTTCATTCTTTTTAAATCATAAATACTTTTGATTTGCCAAATAGAATTATAAGTATAGTTTAGTAGTAATTAATCCAATTCCCTGTGGTTCGACCTCACTTGCGTGAGTATACTACTTGATTGCGTGCACTTGCGTAGTAATTAATAATTTTCGCAACAGCATGTTCCACTGCCTGAAAAGGTGAGCCCGTGACAATGGGCATAGTAGTGACAAAGTAAGAGGTCATTCCTAGATAAGAATTTTGGAAGGTTAATCACATAATTGCAATCTTGGAGTGCTTTTAATACATATTGGAAGAAACGAGCGAGGGTAGATGGGCCGACTTATGAGGTAGAACTTCTTGTAGATTTAGGCGTCTTTAAAGTTAGAATCGGATTTAGAACATGAAAAATCTAGATCATGTTGTTAAAACATCTTGAATCATTTTATTTTGAGTTGAATTGAGCAATTTATGGTTAAAAGTATGATGGACCATGCGAAAGGAAGAATCCAACGACCCTAAGGTCGCACCATTAGCAGCCCAAGAACCCAAATTCACACTGTTAGAGACCTAGAGACCTAGGGTTGCATCGCCAATGAGCCAAGACCCCAAGGTCGCACCCTCAATGAGCCAAGATCCCAGGGTCGCACCCTTAGCAACCCAAGGCTCACCTAAGGCCTTTAGGGCTCACCCTAGACCTCAAGGAGTCGCCCAAGACTACTAGTGTTGACCTCAGAATTTCTTAAGTATAATTCTGAGTTCTCAAGACAAGAGGCTCCACCATTCATTTCGTTTACCTCCTCAAAGCACCTTAGGCCCAGAGTGAGTCTCCTACACCCGCATGACCATAAGCCTGAATGAGAATCCAACTAGTGACCTAGGATAGGAATTTTTTGAAAAATTTGTAAGTAATCGTAAATAACTACAATATACAAGATCATGAAAAAAAAAATAGACTAACAACTCTTCTGGATGTTGAAACAGATAGGAGCCTTAGTCCACGAGTAAATATTATTGTTATTGTTATTGTTAATTATTAATTTATCATAACCCTATTACCCTGTGTTTAACGAGATTTTTTAAAATTAAACCAGTAAAATATTAAGCTAAGAAAAGATAATTTTAAAGTAAAGAAGAAAAATATTTTTACGTGCTTAGGGTGTTAATGAGACTTAGCCTAGCTTGAAAAATATTTTTAAAGTCAATATTATTGAAGCTCTTTGGCTATGGAGTATTTTACACAAGAGTGTTCTTGCTCAAATTTGTGATCCTTAGCCTAGCTTGAAATCGTAACACTTTGCATGAAGAGATGAAGTCTTATTTATAGGCTTGAATCAGGTTATTGGATAAACATGGACCCGTTATGGTTTGGATGAGTAAACTAAGCCCACTGATAGAGTAAAATATATTATTAAATTGATATTGGGTCGAGCAAGTGAGGCTCAATTTAAGAGATAACTGTCGTCTGTACGGAATAGTACCTTTTGATGGTGACAGGTAAGCATACACCTTCGAAGGTGTACAGTAATTATCAGAGTAGTGAGTGTCGGACAAAATGTATGTTCCTTTTGGTGTTGTGCAGATTTCCCAAATCTAACTTAGGGGACGAACCCCTGATTTTTTGGGATTCGGTGTCAAAACGGTGCCACGTAGGACAACACATGGACAACTCTTTAACTGCCTGATGAAGATTACCCCATGAGGGCATCCGGATATGTTTTGTTAAGTCTTGCCCTCTTTGGGCGAGTTGCCCTTCCGGGACCAAAAAGGTTCAATATTAAGTTAAATTCGGAGCCGTGGTTGGACTTCGCCATGGACTGACCCATTGGCTTAATTGGGCCTATGAATGTACCCGTCTTTGTTGATTTTGGGACCTTAAAAGTACACATGTCACCTATCAGAAAACAAAGATAATATTCACCCTCAAGCCTTTGAGGCTTAAGAGTCGCGGAGGCTTGCACCTGTCCTCCAAATCTGTCTTCTTACGTGGGACCATAAATAGTTCATGCCTTTTGAAATTCCAAGGCAATAGGTCATGGATGCTTCCGAACCTCTCAATTTTCGTGAGTGGAGTACACATGTTGCTAATCTATTAGATCCATGAACATCATGTGACTTGTGGAAGCACTAGAAATCTCAGATTGCAAAATGAGGGCTGATCATGTCAGCGAGAATTCTGAGGCGAATGTCATCATTAGTAAGCCTCGATCCTGTAAACAACATTTAATGGCAACCTTTGTGTTATACCCATTTTTTGGACTATTTAATAAACAAGTCGAATTGTGTGCCACATGGCATACATAAATCTTGTAACAAATACATTGTGGGACCACTCGAATAAACTCAAGACTCAACATGTGAGACGATCTCATCTATATAAGAATCACAAGGTTTATGAGGGGGTATTTCAGGATTGTTGGGATGTTATTTCAGTAAATAATGTAACATCTCGCCACAAGGATCTTGTAGTTGGTCGTAGTATAAGGACCTTGTAGTTGGTTGAATACAGGACCTTGTAGCTGGTCATAATCTAAGGACCTTGCAGTTGGTCATAACACAGGGATTTTGCATCTCCTCATATTACACAGTCAACAATGCATCTCCTTGTATTACACACTCAGTAATGTATCTCCTTGTAATACATGCTCAGTAATGTATCTCGTAATAAATGCTCAACAATGTATCACCTCGTAAAACACAGTCAACATTGTGTCTCCTTGTAATACATGCTCAGTAATGTATAACCTCGTAATACACAGTCAGTAATGTATCTCCTCGTAATACATGTTCAACAATGTATATTCTCGTAATACATGCCCAGCTATGCATCTCCTTGTAATACATGCTCAACTATGCACCTCCTCATATTATACACTCGTCTATGCATCTGCTCATAAACAACATGGTATGACCAAGTCAAATACCACTTCTTTGTATTTTAAATATAAATAGTTATTTATACTTCTCCAAATATTTAATATGTAAAACATGAGCATTAACCCCCCATCACTTGTAACTTTTTACTAAGATAAGATTGAATAACTGTTAGGATTTATGCTCTAAAAATAAGTATTTAATGGATAATATATTATAGATTATATGAAATACAATTATAAAATAAATGAATACATTAATTATAGAAGTATAATTAATAAATATTTAAAAAAATTCTTCTTTATATGGAGATGGTATAATGTTGTAAGGTCGTACAAGAGAATTAAGACTACACAATATGAATAAAGCAAGTCTGTAATATATTAAAGTAAGAGATTTTTAAAATAGAACTACTAAGTACAGTATACTATACACTATACTCTAGTGTGTGTGATTTTGATTCAGATAACATATGTGGATAGAGATGTAGTAAAGGTGTTGTGTATAATTTTATACATGGCTGGACCGATATGTAATAACATCTTTCATTAACATGTCGTTTACCATGAAAGAGTTATTCATATCACAATGATGATCATTAGTAGATTAGTATGAATCTTGAGTAAACATGAACTCCTACTTAAGTTCATTGCGTTCTTTGATTCACTCGTAAGAATTTCTTAGAGAAGATGATTTTTACAACTTTTTTTGTTTTGGTAGCTTAATAACATGAGTGGCTGGAAACATGTTATACAATAATAGAATCCAAGCATTTTCAAATGATCGAATATTAGTTCCATTATAGTGTTAATTCTGGGAGTGGTAACAGTTAGGTCCAAATATATAATTAGATTATAGATAATCTGTTTACATTGAATTAATTGTACATAAGGAATCAAGATATAATTATTAGAAGGTTTTAACTTAGATTTTCATTAACAATAAATGAAGCTTTGTAAATGAAAATTAACTTTTTATAATTACTAAATATATGTGTTGACTCAGAAATCTGGACTAGACTTCTAAGCCACATCCGCTCGCTAGATTAGCAAAAATATAAAAAGTTGTAAAGTAATTAATGAGAGACATAGCAATTTATAGTAGTCCACCCCCTATGTTGCAATACTAATGACACTACATCTACTTTGAGTTTTTATTCTTATGAGATGGTGATTACAACAACTGTTTCAAAATTGGAAACTTCAAATGATCGCTTAACTTTAAAATAAGAATTAGCAAATAATAAGAGTTTAATTTAGAATTATACTTTTAATTATTATTTACGTATTTATGATGATATATTTGAATTCTAGGTATGCTAATTATGTTATATGTGAAATTTTATGTATTTCATATTTTATGCCAGGTAATAGTAGAAAATGCAATGTATGCCCTATAGCGTCACTTTATTGTAGTATGGTATTTTAGAAATAAAAGAGCGATTTAGATAGACATTGAGAATGTTGAGAATTTTTGAAATTATGGTTTAAGACCACTTTACCCTTAAGTAGGTTGATTACTTCATGTTTAAGTAAGGAGTAGTTATGTCATTTTACTCTAGTTTAGTATTATTAATTTTGAGTGGGAATTTATTTAAATTAAGATTATCTTTTAGTTAATAAGCTGAGTATCATAAGAATTAATTGATTATTTATTATTCTTAGACAATAGAATTATCAAGTTAGAAATTAGGTTTTCTTTTCTCTCTCTTTCCTTGCTCGGCCACATCCAAGAACAAAGAGAACCAAATTTTTTCCCACCTTTTTAGCAACAATTTAGAGGGGTTTAGGCTAGGGATTTCATTGAATTTGGAAGATTTAAGCTCAAGGTAAGCTAATTTTTCTTTTCCTCTTTCAAATTCAAGTTTTGAGATTAATTTTTTCATACAAAATTTTGGTTTTGGTTGTTGTAGAAGTTGGTTGAGTTTTATTTTGTTTTCTGGTGTTAATTTGAGGATATTTTAAGCTGGTTTAAGCCTGGTTGGATGTTCGTGGTTGTGTTTGAACAAAATTTGAGCTTTAGAGCTCAAACTTTGCTCTTCTATGGAGATTTCAATTTCAGAGGGTATTACTTAGTTTTATTGCATGAATTAAGTTTGTTATGGTCTATCTAGGTACTTTAGAAGGTTTGAAACAATTTGGGGTTGATTTGAGTTATTTATGGTGATTTGGGGGGTTCCTGCACTAAACTGGTTAATCGGTTCAGTTTTGCATTGTAGAACTAGTTAACCAGTTCCCCCCAGATAGAACCTTTAGAATTGGCTTTTTAGTTGGGATTCAGTTTACCGGTTGTGGCAGTTTTAGGTACCCTAAATTTTTATATTTTTGCAATATTTAGGGTATTGTCATGTTTCTATCGACAGGGAAACTTTTAGTTTTGATTTTAAGTCCCTGAAAAGTGATTTAGTGTATCACTCATCAGTTTTGCGTATGTTGTGACTTAGGGGCTTATAAATGTCGTGCAACAATTTCAGTTAGGTTGACCAGCACACCTGATTTTAGAATCGAGGTAAGATTAGTATAATGATATGCATATGTGATAAAATATTTAGTATACATGTTTATGATTGCCTGTTAGATTACATTGAAATAGCGGTATCATTATACATAGAATTATATTGGATACCGATGAGTGTATGTTTGGCTCTATCACATCGGTACGACTAGAGTACCGAGTATATGCTAATATTATGGTCAATAGTACTATCATACGAACGTTCTAGGCTCAGTACGCGTGGGATTATATTTGGGTGTATAGGCGCCTAATTGTAACCCGGTTTATGTTTATGATATGATTATGCATTTTTTACTGAG